>NC_071532.1:54220374-57157040 GCF_026979565.1 Vidua chalybeata
GCTATCAAAAACAACCACAGTCAGCAGGAAGCTACAGGGATATTCCCTCACACATATCCACCCCAAAACTGTAGGTGCCAAAATATCATTTGGAGAAGATAGGATAAAGCTTATTTTTGGACTAGGACACAGTTCACAACACCATGAGCAGCCACACAGACCCTACCAAAGAAGAGAAGCAAATGGCAGAAAGGAAGAACAATCCAAGACAGGAACATTAACACATTCTGCCCACAAAGACTCCTTCTGGCATAACACATTCCAAGTCTATTGGAACAACTCTTCACCCATGGTGTCAGAGAAAAGCCTCCTTTAGGAACTGGCAGAACAGCGTGTTTCAGGCTGACGGACAGGGGCTGGGGTGGCTGCAAAACTCCCTGCTTGTCACCTATTACACTGCCTGCTCCACAAGCAGGAGGGAGAAAACAGACCACAATTGGCATGGTCTTTTTTACTTCTCAGTTTACACATTCATAAATACCTGAGGGTGTCGATTCCAAAGTAAATGCTTTCCTACCTTCAGCCCTGGAACTTCCTGAAGAGGACAGAGGATCTGGAAGTTAGACACCAAAAGTAAACTTGAGACACAGTCCCTTGGAAAATTGAAATCAGACCTTGATTTTTGCATGCCAAGAGCTCTACAGCAGTAACACAGCTGAAGGCTTCCTTTTCTGTACCCCTGTAGTACCAGCATGTTACTCACACATTAAAAGAACAAAAAGAGTACATTGAGGATTAGGTTTCCTCACTTAAAAATTGCTTTGTAGCTTCACAGCTACAGACTGCCCTAGTCAGAGTCCATCCACCCATGGATACCCCTTTCCCACTGAAAGTGATCAGATTAAAAAAAAAAATCCAGCTCTTGCCTCTAAATTGTAACTGACCATACACTGCATAACAAATCACCCACCCTAAAGAGAAAGAAATGCGTGATTTCCAGAATGAAGTCACCAGTGTACAAAATTAACTCTGTGACCACATCAGCAACAAGCACAAACAAAGTTGCAAACTCTGATTGCATTGCAAAAGCAATTAATCACCACCCTTAAAAATAAAAAAATAAGAAAAGGAAACCAAGAGGCGAAGGCACTTCCTCATTTTTTGGGGCATTTTCCTCATTTTTATTTTGTCTGCCACAGAACATAGCATTTTCACTATTTGTGTACAATTATGTACTAAAAATTTACGTAGCAAGATCAAAAACTGTGCCGGACCTACCTCAGGCAAATGCAGAAGCTTTGGTTTTCCATACCATCTCAGTTCAGCAGTGGTAATAGTGCTGACTGAATTTTTTTCCTCTAATACTACACAAACATTACACCCTTGCTTGGGTACACTATTTATTGTAAGTCACTCTAGGTATTACTGAGAATAGACAGAACAATAATAAAAAAAAAAAAAGACTTGGCGTGATTATTGAATTCACTGTATTGGAAGAGTCACTTTAACATAACAAAAAAGTACTATTAAACACATTTTTCATATTTTGCCTTAAAAGAAAAGTCCAGCCCCATCATAGCAGAGATGTAAAATGATCCCAGCAGTGGTTTATTTAGCAATTCAGGCAATAGAGTTTGACAGATGACCAACAAGAACTGTTTTCTGGAGGAAAACCATTCGCCTTGGGTGCAGCCACCCATAGCAGAGGCGGCAGAGGGGCTGCACGTCCTGGCACCGCAGCAGCGCACTCCGTTTTCAAAGGCTTCCCAAGTCCTTCCCCACTTTTCCTTCAGCGCTCCAACCCTGGCTGGCAGCCGGAGAGCAGAGAACTGACTGCTCTCCCCCCGGCATCTCCCTCCCGGTCCCCAGTCCCGCTTACCTTCCCTGGGGCACTGCCTGCAGCCTCCCGCCTGCCCCGAGACTGCCACGGGAACAGGGACACGCAGACACAGCCTCTCCCTGCCCTGGGCATGCCAGGAAACTGTGCCTAACACTTCAGAGCGCACAGCCGTCGGGAACTAAAAACAGATCCTGCGCGAGGCTGGATGTATTTTTGTCTGCAGGCTACACACCCTCCTCCCGTTCATTTTTTTTCCATTGGTGGAACAGCATGATGCAGCTTAACCAGAGGGTGGTTTTCCACGGGCCGCCTGGAACGATTATGCGGGCCGGCCTGCCGCGATGCCGGGCAGCCGCCGGGGAATACACCGTGACTGAGCTCTTGTCTGACCCCACATTCCTGAGCCTCCAGGCTGCTTCCACAGGAAAGCTGCTTGGAAATCTGCTGAATTGCAAGGCGCTTGCCTGCCTGAAGGTAGCTCCAGGGTCTCCTCCTCTTTTTTTTTTTTTTTCCCTTTCTTTTTTGTCTTTTGTGCGGTTTTTTCCCTGGCTTTTTCTCTTTTTTTCCCTAAGCTTGTTAGGGGGGAGTAGGTAACCCTAACATCCTTGAGTGAGACATCCTGGCAAAAATGTAATTCCTCAAACCACAGCAGGAATGCTGTAGTCACGAAAACACACTCTTAGGAGCAGCTCTCAGTTGTGTTTAACAACTCTGCACAACAGCATCTCGGATACAACCGCAAACTCTGACGCTCTCTTCCTTGCCACTTTCCTCTGTCAGACATTTACACTTTTCCCATGGAAAGAATTACCTTTCCCAGTATGTTTTTAATAACTGGTTTTTAATAACTGACCTTAGATAAAATGCATCTCTTCACATGCAAATGGCATCACCAAAATTTCAATATACAGAGTTAGGCTATTCATCTGTAGTTAGATGCATGAACAATTGCTTTATTACCAGAAAAGCTCAAAACTTCATTGACTGCAGCAGCAGTTGGTGAACAAACTCGGCCAAAAAACAATGCATTTATTCAAATATTCTAATAAAATTGCAGTTACATTCAAGTGCCAAGTGTGAAAATACAGCCAAGTTACACTGCAGATGACGTGTTCATTTGAAAATAAATACATGAACACTACAATAAAAAGCTTTAGCAATCCACAAAAGCCCCAAATCAATATGTAGGTCTACAAAAATGAAATAATGATTTGCACAGTAACAGAGGAATTGTCACCTAAAAGTGGACCCCTGTTTCACTGTGTCCATTATTCAGACTCATTATAAAGTCTCATTATAGAGGAAACTCCAGAACCCAGCAGCTTTGAAGTATTTTGGAACAAAATTCTATTTAATCTCCAAAGCCCAGTTATAACTAAGTCATCCACTGGAAAACGACGACTTGGATCGCTTCTCAAACTTCACAGGTTAACAATGTTATCACTCTTCTCATCATGGCAAAGGTCAAATCCTTCCTTGAATTCTACTGACCTCCATCAAGTTTTCCATATGCAAGTTCCATAGGCCAGATTTTGTAAAACCTAATAGAGAAGTACATGACTTATGCCCACACTCCTAAATTCTACAATGGAAAATAGGTCTGCAGGCTCCACATCTGCTTTTTCTGGTAAAATCTTTTCCCCCTGGGCAAAGCAGACTATTTTCTTCTTCATATTCCTAGTATTCTAGGAACAGTCTTTTCATTTAGTATTGCTGTGGTCGAATTATTTCATTAACAGGCCAGATCCAAGTCCCGGGACTAACATGGAGGCTACTTACTACATTATTTCTAATCTACCTGTGTACTCACTATGCCTTCCACTTTTTATCAGCCTGTTCCATCAATGCATTCCCTCTCTTTGTGACAAAGCAATCAACATTCATTAAATTTGGTCTTAAGACTCCAGTTGATACCCCCAAGTTCGTTTTCAAATAAGTTTTATTTTCAAAATTTAATCTCTAATATTCCTGATTACTTTTAGCACATAGGCATTGCACATTAAAGGCATACTTTTCTGACCTCTGCTTGACTTACGTGCTGCAGTCTAGCTTGTGGGTTACAACAGGAGAGTCCTTATTTATTACACTCCCAAAATTGACTCTCCACATCCACCTTGTCCCCCTTTTCTCACCCGCTGCCTTGCCATTATCAACTTGGGACAACCTGATAATGAAATATTCTCTGGAAATCAACAAGGAGTAGGCAAGCCCCATGGAGAAAACAACAGATTAATCTCTTACTACTATGAGAAGTATTTATGCACCTCACAATCTTCCACAAATGTATTATCATCACAACATTGCTGGGAAAGGAAAGGGTGTCATTATCCTTATTTTCTAAAGAGCTACTAGGTCACACAGGAAATTAAGGGGTATTTCAGTAAAGCAAGAGGAACCCCCCTAGCTTGTGTTAATGTATGTCTCTGGTAGTTTAATGGCTCTTAATGTCTCTGTTTTGCAATAAAAACAGTTTGTGCAAGAAGTCCAGAAGGGAACTAAAAATAAAGTTGTGTGTATTAATTTTGAGAATTCATTTCTCTCCATCTATAAAGGTATTTTAAAGCCACTTTATTTTATAGATGAAGAGAAATGAATCTCCAAAATTAAAGATAGGTATTTTAACCTATCTTGTACATCACCTTTGCACTACAAAACCTTAGATTTTACTTCAAAAGTGCTAAGAAATCCCACTGTTACCACAGTTTTGTTTCCTAAGCAATGGAAATCCATGAAGAAAAAGATAGAAAAGGCACCTATCCCCAGCATTCATGCTGAGACAATAACACGCCTCCTTCCCTAAAGTCAGCCTACTGTCACACCCACTGCCACGCCTATAAAATATCTTTTCCTAGATACAGTCCAGTCTGTTTCTGAAATGCCAGTTCTCCATTTTGTCTCTTGACTCCTCCTGCCTGGCTCACCTGACGTTGATACAGCTGAGCTGTGTGAAAATCCCTGATCCGTAAGGTCCCCCACCTAATACTCAACAGATGGGTGCTGGATGGGCACATGTGGAAAGATATCAGTGTCTTGCCAGTCATGGCTTAACCACAGACTGTTACACAGATGTGTACAGAGCCTTCCCATGAAATCCAAAACAGGTTCCCATGCTCTGTGAAACAGAATCTATGTAGGAATTAAAGAATTTTTAAGTAGGAAATTTGGGTTCTCAAATCAGAAACCTCTAGTGGAGCTCTCAAGAAAGCTGGGAAGCTATGCTACACTAAGTGTAACTAATGCTAAAAAATAATTGCATGTTGTTGTCAACAGGATAATAACCAGAGATGAGTTTGAAAGCCTTGCTGATCTCATGGCTGAAACATCTGAATCATGCAACATCTGCTGAAGAAATATTCTCATTAAACTGTACTTAAGATCCATTCTTGGTATCTTTGGCCTTGAAATGGAACTGCACAAGAAACACAGTGGTCTCCCAGTCAACCAGCAGTGAAGGCAAACCCTACATCCCATGAAATTCTTCCATAAAGACATCAGTTCAATTTCTGAGAACTCAACCTTCTGCAAGCCAGTGCACACACTTAGCTTTCTGATCTTATCTCAAAATGTTTATCAGATGGAAAGTGACAGAAAATTATTGTAGTCATTCATTACTTAATTCCGATTCAGAGGAGTTTGGGAAAAGACTAGACAGGAGCCTGTGTGTTAGCCCATTCCTGCTCACCAGAAAGCAGGCCATTTCACCTACTGAATGAGATCATCAACACAAGTCTAACAGCTTTGGCTGTAGGTCAGAATAGATGTTAAGCAATGAAAACATGATGTACATGAGCACAATTTTGTACCCTTAGTTATCACAGAGACTTACAATGCCCTAAGTACCTACTACTTTTCTCTCAGTCTCCTGTTCTCTCTGTGAAATGCTGTGATGAATGAGATCAAAGGGATTCTCTCCATCCCCACCTCCCAGTGTGCCCTTGCCCAGCTCAGCAGAGAAGAAGGGCTTGCTGTACAGACACTCTCCACACAGACCTTGTGTCCAAAACAGTGAGAATTCATTGCCATTTAAGGCATGTAATAAAACACATTTGATCTTTAAAGCAAGATGGAATTTTTCCTTTCTTTTTATGTTGCATGGTTCTTTAGCACTGCTGTAGACAAGGGCTTACTATTTGTGGTTATAATCTATTTTCAAGTCTTACAGAGGATAGTTAGGGAATCGAAGTGCCTCTAGTTACTGCCTTATTCCTTTCAGTATAATTAAATTAAGAAAGATAAAGCATGATCACACAATGGCAAGGCACATGGCATGAGCATTACTGGAAAATGCCAAGATAGGAGAGAAAAATAAAGATGAACTATGCAGCCTCAATTTCAACAACTAAGCATGCTGGATTCGAGAAGCCTGGCATGCAATGATCCACCAGTAATCCTGCACTTGGGACTGGCTGGGATAGAGCTAATTTTCTTCATAGTAGCTCCTGTGGAGCTCTGTTTTGGATTTGTGACCAAAACAGTGGTGATAGCACATGACTGTTTGCACTGTTGCTGAACAGTGGCTGCACATCATCAAGGATTTCTGCATTTCTCACTCCATCTTGCCAGGGAGCAGGCTGGGGTGGGCAAGAGGACACAGCTGGGACAGCTGATCCCAACAGACCACATAATCCTACACCATATAATGTCATGCTCAGTAATAAAAAGGAGGGTTTGTTTTGACAGGGTTCTCATTGGAACATCTGAGACCAACAAGGCCCTCACAAGGGTTAACTCCTGAGACAAAGGTTTCTCTCAGAAGCAGCAATACCCACATCGACAGACAGGCTTGCTCTGCACAACCTCAAAGGCTCACACTTTTTAATAGTCTTTTTTTCTTTAGAACTAACAGTAAAAGCTGAATTTTTGAAAAAAAAAAAAAAAAAAGTGAGAAACACTGATACACAAGACAGAGATGGGAACCTGTCCTAAACAGTACTTGCTACATCCAATATCACTAGAGCAGAACTGATATACCTTTTTTTGACAAGCACTCTACTTCAACAATACACTTTTTCAATATCCAATGAACACTAACAGATTTGAGTTAGCCAAATAGTTTTAATTAAAGAGGTATTTGTATCTTCCAAGCCATAATTAAAAGCTCTTTAACTGCAATAGTTACATGTAAAAAGGTTCTCAATTTAGGACAGTTAATTTTTGGGAACAAAATCTAACCTTGTATAAATATCATAAAAATATGATTGCAATGGTTTTTGGAATACATTATGTTACAAAATGAGAACTGAAGCCTTCATACATGCCATTAAAAAGAAAAAACTTGCCCATTAAACATGTAAAAATATTTGAACGTGGAGTCATTTGTCACAAGAATATACTAGGAGATCTTACAACATAAATATTTACAAAGTACACGTTATTTCACATTCCATTACTACCATTGCTTGTTCCATTAACTGATCCAACAGACCAGCTAATTGCTTGTGCAAAATTGACTATTTGCTGTCATGCATTCAAGGCAGAAGCAGTTGCAGGGGGTAGGAAGCTTTAAGGGGTTGTTTTCTAACCAAATCTATTAAATAATTATTATATAACTTTTCTTTAGAATACTGATCATAAGTTCATCAATTAAGTTAGAAAAATGTGCAGACAGAAATAAACGTTACAGAAAGATAAGTATGGCACAGTTTCTAAAAAATTGCATCAAAACGCTGTTTACTTCAATAGCATAAACCAAAAGGCATATAAAATAGATTGTTGCAAAATGAATTTCAGCTAAAGTAGTCCTGAAAATGCATATGATTTGATGGGATATTTCATGACATTAATATTTCCCCAGAAGTTTGAGATCCTAGGGTTAGATGAGTATACAGCAAATTCTCCTTAAAAATACCTCTATCATTCTGTTTGTAGAGAAGCAGTTCAAAACGCAAAATAAGAAACTAACACGACAGAAGGAATGTTAAAGAAGTCAAATTTGGGGAGGGGATGTTGTTTACCTTTTTTTTTTTTTTTTTTTTTTTTTTTGAGTCTTGATTGTCGTTTCTCATTATAGCTAGCTGGCATACATATTAAAACTGGTAAATGGCAATATTAGCAGCTTATTACAATATCATTAAATTAACTAAAAGAAATACTTGGGTATAAAAGCTAGATGGAATCTGGCTAACATGTGTTGCTTACACCCACACACACTGCCTCAACAGAGCCATGCACAAATCCTGCAAAGCTATTTGCCTGAAGCAGAGTGAACAATGAGAACAAGTTCAACATCTGCCAGGGTGTCCAACTGCTCACAACCATTTTTCTGGTCAGAGGGAGCATTGTTTAAGTTGACAGGTTCCTAATGGCCTGAATTATTTAGCAATTCTCAAAAGACTTTTTCTACTCATTAGAGAGGAAAATTCGAACCACCCCAGCCAGCGTTCCCTTGCTCCCCAGGAGCCGATCATGCTAATTGAGGAGAACATCACAATGTGTCCCATTTTAATCACATGAGTTAAGCAGGCAAGAGGCTTCTATTATCCCCACCCTACAATGAAAGATGGAGGGCGCCAGCTCCCACAATAATATGCACCTCAGTTTATCACCATCTCGATGTTGTTTAAAGCCTTCAGTCTGAACAAAGAGGGTGTGTGTTGCTGCTAAGCACTACACCCACCAAACTAAGCAGAGAAGTAAAATATATTAAAGAGAAAAGTGAAACACACAGTTTGAAGCCCGAATGCTAAGTGAGCAACAGTAAGCATCTCAACAGATGGGAAGTTAGGGGGAGGCAAAATAGCTGTTTATTGATTTTTTTCTTCTTATCTACCATATGATAGATGACAGGTATAAACAAAATAGAGTAGCAGCACAGAGGTTACAGACAAGTGATGCTCATAGCTAAAAAGCTAGAACTTTCAAATATATTGCCACATCTAAAACACACAGACATGAAGGGGAATGCTACTAGTAACAGCAGCTTTATCTATGATGGATTATTTCTCAGTCACTTAGAAGTAATCAAACATGCTCTGCAGCACTAATTATCTCACCGAATCCTAGCATTTCTCAACATGAGAAAAAATGCAAGTCTTACAATCAACAGGACTGTCTCATTTTCTTCACAGCCTCCAAAATTTGGAATCTCTTCAAAACCTAAGATCTGAACAGAGTTCCTCACACAAACTTCGTAAGTAATGTTAGTGCAGTAATTAGGAATGTCTGCATTAGACCTCTTTTACCAAAACACAGACCATGTGTGAGAAGAAAGAGCTTTACAAATGCATTCAAAAGCTTTAAGGGAAGACATGTCAATATTTGGTAGATTACCATTCAGAACACAACAGCTATAGAGAACTGCCAATTTGATGGAAGGACAAATGGAAGGAGAACACTTCCAAATTAATATTATTACTACTGCTCTTAAGCAACCACAATATGAATAAGAAACTGCAAAAATTAATTGCCTTAATGCATATAATAGGAGTTCAGGAAACTCCTTTCTTATTCTTTGAAGAGATGCTGCAAAGATACGCCTTTCAATTAATGTGATAAAAAACCAAGCCACCAGTTTACTTACGAAATCTTTATTTTGTCATCTGCATATAAACATTTCCAGAAGCAGAAGATTAAGTCAGCGAGCTAAAGGGAAAAACATAAAATCTTCTGCCGGCATAACATTGTGATTAAATAACTAAAAGCCCAAAAAGGCAGAGAGACAACATGATGCTGGCCTATTCAGCCATAAAATTCATTTCCAATAACCACATTTCAGCGTGTAGCTTAGATCATATGTAGCATTTTCCTATTTGAGAGTGTGCAAGATTGATTGTTACAGGCTCAGTTGTCCCATACACAGGCAAACAACATGTAAGGAATGATTAAATCAGCAAGATTCCCCCACTGAGCCTCCTACACAAGCTTACACTCAGGCAAGGGAGAGGTGGGGTCTCTCCCAAGAAACAAAAGCAGAGGATTATGTGAGAAGCCCAAGACCATCTGCACAAAGTCATGTGGCTAGGGATTTCCTCTTCCCCTTGCTGTGTGCTGGGCATCCTTGCCCCCTTCCAGTCTGAGCATGGTGGGCAGTAGAGCTGGACTTAATTCCCAGCTCAGGGACAAAAAAGAATCAGGGACCAGGGGTTTCTGAGGCCCTCTTTGACCATACTTACTGCCTTCCAAGCTAAGCCACTTAGGGATGTAATCCTTAATACCCCAATGTGCAGAAGTTCATAATGTCTGGGTCATTGTAAAATTCTGCATACCCTCGTCCCAGCCCAGCCCCTCTTGCATTCCCGAGAGCAGAGTCAGCCAGGCAGGGTCACCCTACTCCCACCCATCTCCAGGCACAGAGCAGGGGGCTTTTCCATGCAACCATGCTCGGAAAGACACAAGCATTTCCCCTGTGTGTATCCCAGTTCCACGCGAATTAACAAGTGGAGCATCAGCATGTTGTGTTTTCTATTTTCTCTAACAATTTAAGTTCCTTTCTCCTTGCCTGAGGTAGAAAGAACAGGGAAGGAAAAAAAATATGTTCTTGACCTCAACAGGATATCTTGTTAGGTTATGGCACCCTCAAGGAGTCTTTCCTGGCATCTGAGAAGGGGGTTACAACTAACATTCCTGTTGTTTCACTTTTTCCATGAGGCCCAGAAGGTAATTCTATAGCATTTTTCCAAATATAATGAAACATTAACTCTATTGCAGTAAAGGCAACTCACAAAGTAATGTTTGGATGCTCTTTGACTTCAGTATCCCTAAGCAATGTGCTGCAGCAGATGTATTTTTCCAAAGTGCTCAACACTTTCTAAACAACACTCGTGCTGTGTGAGCAGTCTACTGTGTGGCAGCAGTTTCTGAGTCCTGACTGCTCTCTCCCTCCTTATCAAGCTGCCTTTTCAGCTTCCTGAAATATTATTGCTGACATAATGCCATTGTTAAGATAGAGCCCAATCCCAGCCAACCACATATATTAGAAAGACTTCTCTGGGCTTTGGATCAGAGCAAAAGCAGTACCCAGAGGAAGAAGTCCCTGCTTTTCATTTCAGAATTGTCCTTAAAATATGTCTTACTCCAAGTATTTTATTCTTGACCTCATGGCAGGCTGCTAAGGTACACTGAGGCAATATATTGAAACATATCCCTCATCTTAAATTCATATTATTGCATCTTTACTATCTCAAATTTGCAGAAAAATAAAGTAAATTTTTAAAATCAAATCAAGAAAATATTACATTAAGCAAACTCTCAACTTGTTTAACTATGTTAAACACAGGAAAAGAATGTTCTGTTCACTGAACACACTCACTAACGAATGGAGTTTACCAATGCTGGCATTAGTTTTGTAGTACACATGGGACAGTCTGCCACCTCTTCTTGCAGGATGTATTTGTGAAATTCAACATGACCTCAGGACCATCCCCAGGAAATCCTTAACTCCTCTCCATTCATCGAAAATATTAAGCAGTCATTACCTTCCAGGTCCAATCAAATCCTGTTTAACACCCCATAAAGATATATATATATATACACATATATATATATGTGTATATATATATATATATATATATATATATAAACTGGTCAACCTTCCAATGCAAGATTCATGTCTGGACCTAGATTTTGAACAGTGTTCAAAAACAAGGAATGTCTGGATCTCAAGGTTTTACTTAATTGTGTCTGGAATAAATCAAATCCACAGTCTAGCTTGCACTTCAGCTCTGCATTTCCAAAATGCTTCCAGTGTAATATTTTAATCTGGTCAAATCACTGTTTTTATTAAGTGGAGATAGTAAAAAGTTTTTAAAAATCATGTGTTTGATACAATAATTTTCTTGAGATGTGAAATTGGTGGAGAGGGGGAAGTCCATATAAAATTCTGCAACATGTTTTGGTACCTTACAATTTTTCACTTTTCCACAACAAACTTCTACAACTGACAACTCTGAATTTGATAAATGAACACATACACAGAGAAAAAAAATGCAGAGTACCTCATTTTCCATGTGGTGGTCTGTATTTGCAACGTTAAGATGAACTGTCGTAGCTCAATGTCCCTGACAGACAGCAAGCCCTTTCTAGTGGAGACACTTGTTTGGCCCACCAGAATCTGAAGAAGTGAGCAACACTACAATAGTGTGACAACAGTACAGTGCTTTTAATATGCCTAGTCTCAGTTATAAAATTTGTAGCTGTTACAGCAAGCTAACAACTCAACATGAACAAAAGTGAAAACACAGCAGCGACCCTTGCAGAGACTGTAAGTATTTTTGAGCTTGTTTTTGGTTTTTTGGTCTGGTTTTTTTTTTTCTTTGTTCTGTTTGTTTGTTTGTTTTTTGTGTGTTTTTTGGGGGTGGTTTTTTTTTTGGGTTTTTTTTGGGTTTTTTTTGTTTGTGGTTTTTTTTTGTTTTTGTTTTTTGTTTTGTTTTGGGTTTTTTTTGTTTTGTGGTTTTTCTTTTGCTACCACTGCTTAAGAAAACTGTTACTGTAGAAGAGGTGAGGTTCAGAACTACTTACACAAACATACAAGAGAAGGAGGAGAACTAGAAATTCATCTTCACATTTTCTGGTAGCAGAGGCTGAGAAGCCCTTAACCCAAATGCCTATCACCATTTGCTAGCCACAGGCTGATGGGAAAATGAAGATGCTGGCCAGCACCATGGCAGGAGCCTGCCTAGAGCTGTCTGGCCTAGAGCTGAGCTGATGAGCTCCCCACAGGGCCAGAGCCCCTCTGCCGTGGCATGGAGAGAAGCCTGGCATCAGTAAAAACCAAAGCTAGTAAATGTAGCTCATTGGCTCACCCATTTGGTGCCCTTTATCATGCCTGCTTCCTACAGGTGTCTGTGATGGCCATTATAGATGGTGAAAGAAAGCAGCTGCTTTATTTACATCCTTTGGCAGGAACAGGCAAAATGTCTTTCTCTCCTTGGTTCTGAAATACAAGGAATTACAGACAAACACAAATGGATGCATATGCATTTCCTAGGGATAGAATTACAAATCAAACTTTGTTGCTGTGAAAGAAATACATCTCCTTTTCAAGCAGTCTCTACAGAAAACTCTCTTATTCTGCAAGTACAGGGCTGAATATCAAATTTGACCTATTGCAGCATGTAGCACTTTTCCTCTGATTCCTAACAACATAAACAAATGCAGAAGACAGAAGGATCTTGGAAGATGTTCCCTGCTTCTATCACTTTTTGTTCAAGAATGGAGTGCAAACAGCAGATCTGGTCATGCCTCTGTCATTCATTCCTATTGGCAGAGGAAATAAGAAACAGTTATAATACAATTTGTCTCAAGTACAATCGGCAGGGAGAGCAGTCTTTCCAAAACAATGGAAGTTGTTTTAATTAAACACCTGAGTTCAGAGTACTGACTCAGAGGACGGCATTTCTACCAAGTGTACAACATAGACTAAGAAACATGTATGGTACTGTTACTCTGGGAAACAGAATTTCTTATGACTTCACAAGTAACATTTACTACCCAGGAAATGCAATTTCCATGGAGAAAAGCACTGTGTGGCTCTTTGGCTATGCACAGATTTATATTTAGAACTATTAATTTTCCCTTTCTTTCTGTATTATTGCATTCCTCATACTACCAAGCTTAATGTAGGTACTTTTAGGAAGCCCATAAACAGCAATTTTCTTCCTGTACTTGGCTTGTACTGCTCAGACATTGTACTGCTTTTTCCTCTCCCATCCCCAGGGACTAGAATCATCAGGTTCTTTCACTTTCTCTTATAATACAGGTCTCTCTCAATATTGTTTTTCTGGTTTATATTGCTATTTTGCACTCGATGAGGTGATATAGCCATTCAGGATTCAAATGAGGTGGCAGATGAAACAGTAACTTTATCCTGCAAGCTCCAGGTCCATAGCAGAGCTGGGGATGTCTAAGACAGTGAAAAGATGAACCCCTTCTCAGAAAAACTAAGTGCAAAACCTTATGAATTCATATTTGGCTGACTCTAAACCATAAGGTCATATGTAAGATTTTCCTTTTAAATTAATATTTGGTTATTCTTTAAAAGGAAAAATAAACCAAACCAAACCAAACACCCCCCCCAAAAAAAAAAACAAAAAAAAAACAGCAACTAACTTTTGTACTATTTTAAAACAAATTGTCTGGTAGCACCTACAAACCCAGCTGAAGGACAAAGAAAACCACAACAATGCCAGACTGTTATCCCCACATCAGGAGTAACTTCAATGAAATCAATGCAATTATTCTGAAGAAAAGAAGGAAATGTTGGGGAAAAGGAAAACCAAGCTGTTTTGCTGAGTTTAATTCACCTACTACACATAGTTTCATCTGTTTCTCTGCTTTCACTTTATGATGATGACTGAACCTGTGATCACCCTCAAACACAGGGGAACTGAGAAACCTGCATTTCAAGAACACATTGAAGATGCTCATGACTTAGTTACATTATTCACTATTACCATTGTTCCCCATTTCCTTCCAAAAAACAGTCACACCAGATTTTTCTGAAGACAACGAAGGCTATGTGAAGTGATGGACTATAAGGTGTCTTTTTTCCTTTGCTAGAGCATTCAATTTTCAAGCTCTCTCTGTCCCTTTAGAAAACACAGTGTAAGCTGATAAGTGGGAAAACAAAACATTTCACTTACAGAGGATTCATCCAGCAGGAACTTCATGAACTGAACAAATTGAAACTGTAGCAACCCCCCACTAATCCCCAAAAAAACCCCACAACAAATGACAAAAGTATTGAAATTGTCTCATTTTCTCACTAAGACTGCCTGAAACCAGATGGAGTTTCCCAAAGACATATGGTCCTACTTATATTAAAGCAAAATTCAGATCTGATCATTTTAATCTCCCATAGCTAATCCTATTTGCCTAACCAAGAATTAAAATAACTAGTAACTCCTTCCTCTGCTGGTTCACTGGGAGGCATCTACTCTGCTTTTCCTGGCTTTAAGCACTCAAGATAAGCAGTTCTTAAGGGCCACAGGACATTACCCTACAGATCATATAACTTAAATATTCTTCCTCCTCCAGCTTTTGGGAGAAAACTTTTCCATTTTACTTTATCTTCTGAAGTAGTCCCTTAAAAGAATTTATCCCTCGGTTTTGGAGTTTGTCTTTTGGTGGGGTTTTTTATGGTTTGCTTGTTGGGTTTTTGGTTTGGTTTTGTTTTTTGGAAAAGCTATATCTGTTTTACTTACAACACCAACAGACAAAAGAGGAAACCTGCAACTACAGTAACACAGGTCATTCATCACTCCATAAAATTGTTGTCAAGACCTGGACAAAGTTTACAGACTGTTCCATGTTCACAAAGTTTTCACCAAACATCTGTAACAGTGTGGGGTCAGGGGAGTCTACAGCACTTGAGACAATTGATTTTGCCAAGATTATGTTATGAAAACCCCAAAAACTAAGATACATGTGTATTTTAGTGTGCCTCCTTTTTATTTACTTAAAAAACATTTTCCACCTGGCAAATTTTAACTTTTTTTTATTCAGCTCTGTCCCCAAATACTCATCAGTGTCCTACTTCCTCCTTTTCTCCCATAATACATTCCTTTTTTAACCAACATCACATAGCATCCAGGTATCATTAGCTGTCTCCACACTTATCACTTAGACTTTTCATAAGCAGCTGGAGGCTAGGACATCTCCAGTGTCTATGGATAGTGGTCCTGGAGCACTAGGGCTCTGCTGATTTCTAGCTTCTCTCTCCACTGGCAGCAGCCTGACTGGGTGGTGTGGAACAGGCTTGGGAGGAGGGCAGCCAAGTCACACTTCCATGAGGCTTTTCAATTAATTTCTATTATTTCCATTAAATAATTGTGTATTTTGATAAACTTTCTTCATTCTCTCTTGTAGCCACCACATTTAAGACATTCTGGACAACAAAATAGAGTAAATACATTGTTTGTCCATTTTATATATAACTCAAATCTCAAAAAAAAAAAAAAAAAAAAAAAAAAAACCAAAAAAACTTGACACTGAAATTAGGAAGCCATGAAAACACCACATGTAAACATACACAAAAAAGTGCCAAATTAAGAATTTGCTAAAATTAAGCACAATCATACAAACATTTAAATAGGAATGATTCCTTATAACGTGACTTATTGATGTGCAAAAAAGATAACTATGATAGCTTCTCAGTTGCCAAACAAAATTTACCATGGTAAATAACCCTAGAGAACCAAGCCAGCTCTAGGAAGAGAACTTGTATCCAGTACAAAATGAGTTTAACACACTCACAACTACCATACAGAGGTGACTCTTAGGATGGCAGCACAAGTCAGTCTAAACCCTCCTCCCATGCTGAGGAAGCCCAATTTCCACAAACATACAGGATTTGAGCACAGCAAAAGCCTGCAGTCAGACACACCAGATGCTGGTCTGTTTTTCTCCTACCCCAAATCAGTTCACATTTAAAACTCTGGTTTACCACCAGGGAGGGAAGTGGGTTGGTTTGTTCTGCCCTCCCTTCCCACTTCCCTCCCAGGCCACACATGAAGGTAATGAGAATGCATAATAAGAATCAGACAAAATGCCATTTACTGCTTCATGTTCGTACAATAGCTGCACTCAGACAAGGGCCTCCTTGCACAGGCATGGCATGAGGAGGAAACCCCAAATCCCTCTTTTTCCACAGCTGTTCCTCTTATAGGGGCAGATATATGCAATGCCACTTAACTCTGAGGTATCTTATATCCACCTGAAAAGCAGACTAATTTTTATTGTCGTTTTTCCAGAACAGAATAAACACAATTTTGAAAAGAGAAGGGAAGATTGCACACAACCCCTAAGGGCAGGGTACAGTCTCTTTATGTCCATTCATACAGCAAGGGAAGTGATGAATATGTGGCACTACTATTTGCAAATTAACTTTCTAGTTGAAAACAAATATCTTCAAATGCAGCTAACTACTCAAACACAGATGAGATACCACAGCAGCAGAGAAAAGAACATTCAAGGGCTCCCTCTTGATACCCTAGGAACCAATTTCACTTCCAGTGAATCACGTACATGAGCTTTTACATGACAACGAACCTGCCAAAATTAAGGAAATAAAAATATTGTTGAAAATTGCTGAACATAATTGCTCTCCATCCATGTACAGCTCTTGGAGCAAAGCATTTGAACTGCCAGGACTGCAAACAGAGACTATTTAGCAAAGCCAGTCAGTGGCTGTGCTCTGCTTTTGCTGGGAAGACGAGCACAGCAAGCCTGGAACAGCAGATGGAGGAGTCTGAAGAAATTCAAGGTCATTGAGGGAAATGCCTTTATCTTGGCCCTGAGATAAATCAAGACAATGCTGTCTCAGTAAAGTCATAGTTGAAAAGTGGACTGACATGTTAAGAAAAAGTAGAAGATCAATCCTACTGCCTCCTGCTGCTGGATTCCAGCTGCTTGCTGAAGGGAGGACTTTATATATTCACCATAAAGGAACAATTCTTCTTAAAAGAAATACTTAATTCTAAAGGTCACTCTACTTCCTTATGTAAATAACCCAAATAGCAAACCAGCACCAAAAGGCATGCCAGTATTTAACACAGGAAATGTTACCGAGATCAACTGCTGACTTTCATTTAAAAAACCCAGACAGCTTAAGGACTGATATCTGTTTGTTGGTCTGACCTCTTGGGACCTTGAATCCACTCGATTATGTCCAAAGAAACGTCTTTTAAGGACACTTGAAAATATAATAGCACATACTTCATGATGGAAAGTTATTCTTTTGCTCTTCATTCCTCTGACAGACAATCCCAGGAAGCTGCAACTCTTGAGATCTCTTGATCAGCTTCCCCTGTAAGCACAGTCAGGCAGCAAGGTCAAAAAGGAAACTACCTATAAAACAATTTTTAACACTACTTTTATCTTTTTATTATTTTTTGGTTTTAAGGGTTACATTATACAGAAGACTAAATGAAACGTGTACAGTTTCTTGCAAAAGAGAAGCATTTATCCACTTCTATGTTCTTACTTTTGTTGCTTTAATGCTTTCTAACTTCCAATGAGCAAGGAGAAAAGGTAAAAAAGTAAACAGAAATAAGTGATGTATTGTTATCCCAGACAGCTTCCTGTCCTGGTTTGCATCAACAGTATCATGAAATGAAGAACGACACAATATGCAATAGTCCTCCCAGCTTGGAGAAACATGTTAGGGTGGTGCACACGCTTCAAAATGCTGCAGCCAGAGTACACAACTGGAGCACTCAGGTTTCTACATGCAAAAAATATTAGAAAAGCATTTTAAGCTCAAGCTTAACTTTTAACACATCTTTATCCCACTAAGGTCCTGCACTGCTTAAGGCTTAACTGATGCTTACTCCCTTCAAAAAGCACCTTTTTTTTTTTTTTTTTTTTCATTTTCTTTCACATTCCTGAAGGTAAAATCCCAACTAGACCAAAGTTGGCATGAGATCACTTCCTGCAGACCCAGGATTTCACTTCCAGCTATGAATTTTCTTCAGATTAGCCTGGGACAAACTCTGTTCCTACAATTGTGATATTATTAGGCAAGTAGAGTGTGCCCTCTCTGTGTACCTCTGCCTGCAGTCCCTGTGGAAGGGTTGGACTATGCAGGGAGGGCAAAGTCATCAAGAAGTCCAAAGAATGGTAGCTAAAGCACATCAACTGCACAAATGAATGACAAGCAGGTTTTTGTCATCTTTGTAAGGTTCTGGCCCCCTGCCTTTTTTTTTTTTTTCCCAATAACAAAGATCATGTGGGAAGTTTCTGAAGAGAAGAATGAAGAGACTCTTAGGATGAACTGGTCCCTTCTCCTCATCCTCTCCAGGCAATGTCCCAAGAACTGGGGACCCAAGCATGGCAAAAATCAGTATAAATCAACAAATTTCACTTTTGAAAAACTTTTCATTATTTAAAATTATTTTTAATATTCCAGCTAACCGGTGCTGCAGCTTCTCTTCACCAATAGCAATCTTGATGTATTTTTCCTTACTGATGTCTGAGGAGGACTACGAGACAGCAAAGGTAGTCAGATTATCACTTAACAACTCTAATCTGCAGAATCCCTTATTTTGATATGGATAGATTTATCTTGCACATTATTTCCATTTTGGAAAGGATGCATTGGATACATCCATTGGATGCATTTTGCATCCATTAACTTGGAGGAGCTGCAAACAGGGAAGGAAGCAGGGAGCATGAAGGTAAGAGTGCTCCAGATGATGATTTTTGCAAGGCTGCAAAAGTATCCTGAAACTCAGTGCACGTGCACTGTGTGGGGAGGGGCTGACAGAGTGGAGGCGATAGCTTTAAGTCCCTTCCATCCTGCCCAATAAATCTGTGTCTGACAGATCCCCACAGGCCTATATATCATTTTCTTTTTCTTTAATTAGGAGACCAGCTGCAACTCCTTGGCCAGAGCCCAACCAAGCTTTACATGCTCCTTCTATACGTTTCTCCAACAAATAGTGCTAAGAAGCAAAGAAACTGAATACAAAATTTAGCATGTGACAAACTCTTCCATGTGTGACCTCTGTACCTGGCAACCTGAAATCTGCATCAGACTGACTTGACACATAAGGGCATGACAAGGCAAAAAAAAAGTGGATTTGGACTGTCTATGAACTTTATGTCCCACCCAGTATTTCCCCTTTTCCCATATCTCCACACATTATCTACCATTGCTGCACAATCTGAATGAACAAGAAGCACAGATTCCACATTAAGTATCTGCCATCTACAGCGGGGTAGTTCCTTGTTTAATTCTGATGAAGATGCAGCTAGTTAAACATTTACTGGAGGGAAGCATACTGCCCCAGAGAATATTTTTGAGAACTTAATCCCAGAAGCAGGCAGAGGCCAGTGTCACAATTTACTACTGCTCAATATATCCAAGATAATGAAATACAGCTTCCCACAATCCTTTCCCTTCCTCTGTCCTCCAAGAGAAAAGTAACCCTTTCAGCTATCTTTGCTGGCTATCTTGGGACTTGCCAGTGGAAGCAGCATTTGCCTGCAAGAGGTTGAAAATCCAGACCAAATCCAAATGGTGCATGCCAGTCTGCTACCAGTGAGCCGAGGAACAGAGAAGCTTTAACTGCTGTGTCCTGCGTATCATCCACCCACTGCTGCTCCTCTTTCTCCCAGAAACAAAATTTTGAAAAATAAATAATCAGGAAACAAAATCATTCCACAGCAGGCACTACATTTCTGTGGTATACAAGCACCTGAGGTGCAGATCTGATTAAAGCTTGTGAGCCCAGGTTACCCTTGAAGCTTGTCACTCTGAATTTTCTTCTTTCAGAGAAAGGTAAGAAATAAGAGGCTGCTGCCACTGCCTGGAAACATCCCCAGCCTGGCTGCTGCCACTTCCAGTGCTGCTCTGCTCTAGTGGCACAGGAAGCAAGATGTAACCATCCAAATCTATCCTCCTTGGAAAGCAACAGTGGGGATGCTCCTAAATCCATTTCGAAGATTATTTCACAGAAAGTCTGTATAGCTTCCTGGAGAGGCCACAGCTTTTACTATATTTTATAATCAGCTTAACTCTGAAAATACCAGACAGTTCTGGAGTAGCTTTTTAGCAGGACAGTGAGCTGGCAGTGTAAACAGGAACAGCTGAAATCATCACTCTCTCCTGCTCTCATCCTGAGCTCCACATCCCATTTCCTCATTCTGTCTTCAATCATGTCCCCAATGTGTTCATCAGGGAAAAGCACTCAATATTAAATGCAGAACCTCTTCAAATGTAATCAGATGGATAATAATGGGTGGCATTATAAATTAATCTAGAGAAAGCCATTCAGAAGGACAGTGGAAGAAAAAAAAAAGTGTGCAGTAAACAATCTCTGATTCACCTTAGCCTTTCAAGATAGTGATCAGACTGGATGCTAGTTTTTACAGGACACAGTGGGGGGAGATCATGCTTTACACTCCTACAGTCTGGTTTGATGTTCTACTGTTACAGTGATTGCCTCAGTAGCCAGAATAAGTTAAAGAAAAAAATAAAAGAAAGGACTGCTGGGAATGACGAGTCTCTCAAGATGGTAGGGAGCACATTAGGCTGTTACCAAGTAAAGTGCACTTAAAACCAGTCTGTGCTATGATTCTTTGTTCTCTCCTATAACAAGACATGGCAGGTCACAGGTTTACTGTAGACAGAAAATACTGTAAAGGCTCTTTGTAGGTTTTTTGACAGAAGCTTTAATCTCTCACAGAGCAGCACAGCAGGATGGGGCAACAGTGTTGCTGTGCTCCCCTGGTAGGTGCATGCTCTGCACTGGGGCACAGGAGTAGCTGAAGGCACGGGCAGGTTGGACCCCCCAGGCACCTGGATAGGGAATGGCTGTGTGGCAAAGCCGGTGCCTGCTGGAACTGTCACGTCCAACCATCAGCAGGACTGGCTGCCTGGCAGGAGCACACTCGTGGGAGCGTTGGTGAAGAGGCAGCCAGGGGGTGACAAAAGGGCTGTGTGTGCCACGGGAATGTCCTGTCACCACCACCCCACGTGCACCAGGGGTCCATGAGCAAAGATGCCAGCTCCTGGTCTTTCCTGTAAACCCTTAATTCATGACACAGCTCTGGCCCTCCTCAGCTGCACACAGGCAAGGCAGATAACAGGGCAGGACACGTTAACAACAACAGGTCCCTGGGGTGAGATTAGGCTCCACCTAAGCCTTAGGGGACATCGGTCCCATCCAAAATTGCCCTGAAGTAGTTAGCTGAGGACTTAGATAATCAATTTGGTTTGCTGCTCAGACTGTCCTTTGCTCCCAGTTATTCATCACTGCTCTGCTTAATTCACCATAAAGGAATTCCTGAGGAACTGCCCTGCCGTCAGGAAGGCTCTGTTTATTCAAAGGAAAGACCAAAAGTGCCAATAATTGAATGATTTCACTTGGCACCGACTGCTTAATTTAAGCAGACTTCTTTAGCAGAGAAACAGCTTTGGTGGGGGGGGGGGGAGAAAAATAAGAAAAAAAAGAAAGAGAAAAATTAAGATCAAAAATAATGAAGTTTAGTTTAATTAATCACCAGAAAACAGGCTGCAAAGCTACAAGAGACCACGTGCAGTAAGCACAATGCTTTGCTGTGGATGGACCCATTGGTGTTCCTGAAGAAAATAGATGCTGCAGCAAGAGGAACCTCCACGAGGTCAATCCTGCTGTTCCCCTTTGGCTTTACAGTTTATACCATTTTCCTGGAGAGCTGGAGATGACTAGTGGAGAAACTGGCTCCTGTCCATGTCTTTTGATGAAACTTCTCCTATTGTCCCTTATTTTCAAATTTTAACCTGGGGTCCTTCCTGTCACAAAATTTCTGAAATATATTGGCTGATACTGGCAGAGTAAAAATTATTATTAAAAATCCACATGCATTTACAATTATATTGTCTTTTTAATGTATTACAACAGTATAATGATATTTCCTTTCCCAGCATTTTCTATCCCACTGTAAGCAACACTCTACACTTCAAAAATATCAGCTGCTATAAGACAAATAAACTGTTGACTCTTGCAAATGGTATTAGAACTCAATATTTGCAGAGCTGAGGTATAACATGTCAAGAAGAGTTTTCATCACTTTACTTGGGTGATTTCTGTTTAACCTTTTTATTCTCTCCTCAGAAATTCAGAAAAGGAGAGTGATGGACCAAACTTGTAGCACAGCTGCAGAAAGAAAGGTGTACATTTAAAGTATTTAAACTCTAAACCAGTGATTACAGTACAAACCTAGCATTTTATTTCTCAAAACATAACACAGAATAATATGAAACTGAAACTAGGAGGACATTTGATACAACTGGAAGCATAGCCCACAAGTTTTGCAGCATAATGATCTCTCTCATATCTTTGTTTTTCTTGCAAAGTCACATTAAAACATAGGTTACATCGACACAAATAGATATTCCTCTACCACAGACACTTGGCTTTTTTATATCACTGACTTTAGCATCTGTCACTAGTCACATCTCTAAAAAAGCATCACTGTAAGAATCCTTTTTAAGAGATCCTTCTACAACATGTTGTTCCTGGCCTGTATCATGTACTTAATGTCAGAGATACAAAACAATCTTTTCCAAATTATTTGCATGAAAGCTTCACACTCTATCAATTAAAGCAGGAAATGGAATGTTTAAAAAAAAAAGCCCACATTCTGATTTTCCATAAAACCTCTGCTATTAATACACCCAGATTCACTCCATGCTGTGTTTATGATTAGAATCCCTTGCGGAAACATTGGCTGGTTAATAATCATCTACATCTGCCACAATATCCCATTTATGCTTCAGCCTACATCCTTCCATTGTTTTATTAGCTACCTTTGACAAAGGATTGTCAGAATTATTTCCTCTTTGTTTCCAGGAATAATCTGAGGATGAAAGAGAAGAGAATAAAAACAGAAAGGTGACACTGACTTGTAGCACAACTGGGATGGCAAATAAAGATTTTTAAAGGTCTCGTGCATTGTTCAACCACTAAAGCAGAGTGTTTATTAACTAGAATTTACAGCCTAGACCACCCCCTGTGTTTTTAAGAGTCTGACCTGACCAACCCCAGGTGGTTTGCCCTTTCTCAGGGTTCATCCCAGGAGTGAAGGCCTGAGACCCTCGTGGCAGAGGGCACAGCTGTGTCACCCCAAGACCAAGCAGCAGTGCTGGCTGCATCCCCAGTGGCTAGCAGGGACCCGAGGCAGCAGGTCTCTGCAGGGCCCTAACCAAACCTACTTCTGTTTAATCCATGTCAACACAGCTACTGAGCCTGCAACAGGCACAGGGACCAGAAACCTCTGCAGATGTTTGCAGGTAAATGCTCAGCTTGGTTCATGATCAGTGTCACAAAAACACTGTTCTGCTGAATTCTTAAGTGAAAAAGAAAAAAAAACCTTGAGATCTCTGTTTTTCCAAAGATTGAAATAAATTGGTAGAATAAAAATGCAGCCTGTTACTGACATGAAAAAGAGGTGAGAAATGGACATGGTACATTTTACAGGCAACAGACCTAGGATCACATTTATAGCCAGGACAGTTTCCAAACAGATTTGTCCCACTGCAATTCTTGTTTTGATATTTTAAAAAACACACATACTACCAATTTCTTATCAGAGGTAACATGTCCTCCCTGCTCACCCTGGGCCTGGGGACTGCCCTGGTGGGCTGAGGAAAGCCCAAAAAGACTGAAGGGGAGCATGTAGGCACAAGGCTAGACAGCTTTCAGCTAAAGACCTGCCACAACCTTTGTAGGGAGAAAGTCCCCTCATGCCTACCTCACAGGGACCCCTGCTCCCCACCTTAGGGAGAGGTTAGTTCTTGTCTTGCTTATGTCCAGGGGAGGGAAGAAGCTGGGGTGCTCTGCTTTAAGGCAGACTGGGGTGAAAGGTAAGGTTACCCACAACAAAATACTAGAAGAGATTACAACTAGTGCTATTGAGAGTTAATGAGTAGCGAGGATAACAGAGGTAATGTTGCCAGTTAGATGCCCTCCTTTAAGCAGCCATATTGCAGAGTCAACCAGAGGCAAAATGCATTCCCAGCTGCCAGGTGAGAAGCAAAGGAAAAATGTATGTTGAATACATACAACAGGCATCTAAAGGCAATCCACAGTCTTCTGGAAACTTGTTGCTGAAATCACTCAGCTGATCTGGCTAGCTTTTGATAGTGCCTGCTGTACATTAAAGCATTTGATGCATCCAAAACCACTAAGGAAAGAAAACCATAACAATGTGCCAAGTATTAATCTGACCCTTCACTTGTAAGCAAGATAAACACTGGATCCACTCAAACTGCCTCATGATTTGTTTTGCCATTGGAAAAGGCAAGCTCTACTTCAGTTAATTTTGTCTGAGTGCTTTAACTAATCAAGTCTTACACATAAACATTTGACTAAGTCAGATGAACGCATGACAACAAAACAGCATGGTGCAGAAAAGGAGAAAGATCTGTGAAGTACAAATAATATATGAAAGAAAACAGCATATTCTGTGCTGTGGTGGAATTGCCATTTTCCCCAATTGGTATAGGGATGCTGCCCACCAGTCAAGCCTTGTGCTGAGCGGTGAAGGTGGTGGCATTGCCTAATCAAAAGGTACTAAGAACAGATTGAGGTTTTCCCCCCTAAGCACGGCTAGAAGAACACACTGCCTGAACCTGACTTTTGAGTCAGTCCACAGAAAAGGCAACTCCATCTTGCCCATTGCCTGCAAAAAGAAAGACCAATCACTAAAACAAACACCTGTGCCCAGATACTTGAGAAAGAGAGGAAGAACCAATGAGGAGACAGAGGAAATGAAGAAAGAGAAAAGAGACTGCAAGTGTGACCTGGGAGCCAGCTGAGACACACAGTCAGCTGAACCTCAGGCCCTTGGTGGCACCAAGCCCTGTGACTGGCACAGCATTCACCTGCTGCTCCCATGGGACCACACAGCTGTGCTCCCGCTATGTGTTCGCTCCATGTTCACCTCTGGCAGCATCACAAGCTATGCCACTAATAAAACTGTACTTTTTGTTCAGCCCTTAATTATGTCTGCAACAACGTACAAGTCCAATTTCCATTGAAACTTAGATGTCTCTAAACAAAGATGCTTCATGCTGTTCCCTGCCCCTTGTCCTCTCTGTTCATCTGCAGTCTGATTGAGCAGCCCCACAGCAGGAGGACAAGGGTTCCCAGTGGCCAGGAGCCAGGCCAATTTGAGGAACAGGCAGCAACCTCCAAGCCAAGGATGGTCACCAGCTGAACACTGGGTACAGCCACAGCCAGAATTGCACGAATACCTGAAGAGCTGGCTTTTGGAAAAGAAAACAGAAGCGCTGGCACAGTGACAACCTCCCCAGGCTGGGCCTAGAAGCAACATGGCCACAGTAGATGTCCAACTCCTGACTGCAGTAAAATGCAAGGGAGAAGACTGTCAGACCACTCTGAGGCCAGGATTTCTCCTCTACACCTCATTACCCCTCCAGCACTTCTTGCACCATGGGGGTAGCCCAGCAGCCCGCCCAGGCTTCTATCCAAGCTGCACAAAAACATCCTGGGAACTGCACTATAAACCAGACAGTCTGTGAAAAACAAGAGCTGAAGACTCAGTAGCCCACCAACCAAATACTGTGCCTCTGAGCATCATAATACATCATTTAATCCTGCTCTAGGATCTTAGGAGGTAGGGAGAAAGACAGACACATCCTGCAACAGTTAAAGCTATCACTGATCAGTATTTCACAGAAGTAAATTATAAAGCCACGTCATCTGTTCAGACTCATGATGTCCTCATCAGTTTCCAAACAATTCAGAAGAAACATCCAGTTCCTGCATGCCTGCTCAAATATGCAGCCACAGCAGGCAGTGGAGGCTGCCTTGCACACAGCCACTTCTGGGCAGGCAAATGAGAAAACATCACTATCCTACAACAACCACCGTTGTTCTGGGTTTAGATTAATTTCACTTTAAAGGACTTAGATTTGAGAAACCATAGTTACAAAAGTGGTAAACACAAATGACATAATAATGACTTGCTAAAAATCCTGCCTATGAAGGAAGCAGCTCCTGCCTTCAAATACCAGATTCAATACCAATGTTTTGCCTCTTTGATTACATTAACCTTCTCCAACATCAAATGAAAAGAATATTACTTAATCTGCCTGCGAGGGGTTGTTAAAACAGTTCAATTAACAAGCAGGTCTGGCAAATCCAGCCAGATAACTTGACAAGACCATCTCTTGTAAATACAACAGGTAAGCCCTTCTCTGTGACAGCATTAGTTCACTAGACATAACATATTTGGCAAATCAAATATAAGTCATAATTCACACTGTGCTCACATTCATACTATAATTCATCTTAAATATCTCTAACTACAATAGTTCATGCAGTCTATCAAGAGGCATCTTAGCAGAAGTGTGATTCACAACTTCACAGGAATGCTGGGGGGAGGTTTTTGCTATCACTTTGAATGTTGATAATTGTACTGCTACTGAGAATAACTTGCAGGAAGGCAGTGCATAGTAATATTAGATGAGTTTTCTGCAATTAAAAAAGGGAGAGATTTCCTCTTTTGAGTCCACCACAAATGTATGAACCTTCTGGATCTGTTCTAATCATCAGGTTCTTGATACTATGTGCAGACAGGTTTGCTGCTAACATAAGTCTATAAGCTGCTGCAGTCTATAAAAGTAAACCCATTGGAAGATGACACCTTGGTAATTTTCAAACTTCTTAAAGAAAAAAAAATCTCTGTTAACGAAAAGCTTTGATTAAACTCTACTGGTTAAGCCCTGTAACAAGTACAGAATGATAGATCTCAAAGCAAAAACATCATAAGAAACTAAAGCTTAAAAAAAACCCCAAATCAACTACATCTAAGCACCATTTCTGTGCTGTCCCTGCATCAGACAAATGCTTTTCAACCCTTCACACACCAGAACAATGGTTCCTGAAGTGACAGAAATTACATTATTCAAGAATTTCAGCAACATTAGTAGTGCAGCATTTCCTGAAACGGCTACAAGCCATAAACAACCATGGAGAAGTCAGCCTGAGATGCCATTTTGACTCCATCTGTTCAGCAACTAAATAGTGCATGAGAGCCAGTATTCACTCCTACTCAAGAGACAGCAGCTCTGCCACACAATCCAAACCTTGCAAAAGCACTGCCTGGACACTCACCAGATGGCTCTTGTATGCTGGCCACCTACAGCAACAGGCAAGAAGAGGGTGCGAATGACATTCTATGATCAGACCTAACTTAGTAAATTAACCAGGACTCCAAGTTCCTGCTGCAGTTAGTGGAATGACCCAGGCATTTCAGAGACCAATTCACTCCCTTTTCAGTAAATCTCTAAGATAGCAAGGTGCTCATATTAACTGTTCTCTTCCTGCAGTCAGAACGTATGCATGCCTCCTCTCTTGCCATGAAAATACGAGACACAATCTATTCTATGTGGTTGTTTCAGGTTTGTTGTTTTTTAATTCAAATAACTCATTGACATTTTCAACTGCTACTTTTTTTTCTGAAAATAAGCCTTTCCTCTTTAGTGACAAGCTGCACATCTTGCAGTAATTGAAAAAAGGACAGCACCAGATAAGTGCATCCTGTCTGCCTTGAAATAAGTTTGCTACTTCCTTTTCCAAGATAAGAAACATCTGCATACAGGCATTGCTATACAAGAGCTACCTTTCTGTAAGAAAAAGCCTAATTGAAAATTCAAATAGCTTTTATACTTCATGGACATAACCTGGTGTAGCAGCAATTCAGGTAGGTATGTTACAACCTACAAGGGTTGCCATGAGCAACAAGGGGGTGCCATCAAGCTGTCCAAATTACATACAAGAGCTGTCTCTCATTCAGAGACAAATCTCAGTTACCTTTTTATCACCAAGTAATTATAAAACATAAACTACACTCTATATTTATTTTCTTTCCTGTGCTTCCCATATTCTTTTTCTAGCTATTTTTTTCCATCACTTCTCCTCTTCCTATCTGCCATTATTCACACACCAACATCACAAATTTTATCTGCTACACAGCTACTGCTATACACCCCACTCCCCAGCTACCTGTCCCTGCCCTGACTGCAGCCCAATACCGAGTCCCCAGAACCCATCTAGTTCTCCACGTGAGGCAGGTCAGGTCATGCCCCACTTGCTTCACCTGGAGTGGCTTTCTACTGCAGGGACTATTTTGAAGCTGGATGCTCAGGAACATGAGCTGCACGTGGGGTCACATTCTGTCAAAGGGGAGCTGCTCTGTAGCACACAACCAGCCACCACACCTGCCTCGCTCCCCCCACCCCCTTATCTCACTGCATCACTCTCACAGTTTGTGTGACCTGGCCCTTAGGAGATGGACAACGCTGTCTGCTAGAGCTGCCTGCTACCAATCTCCCGGACAAGGAGAGCTGAGGATGCCCTGGGTACATGCCTATGAGACAGACAGATGGCTGTGTTGCCATCCTGCAGGTTTATCCTGCTTTCTCCAACTCACATCTTTGGATTGCCCAGTTCCTCTGCCCATCCCCACTAGTGGAACTTTGACTTCTGTTCTGTTTCTTTACTCCACCTGTGCCATGGCATCAAGACTACCTTGGAGCAGTCTTTAAACAGCTAGGTTTCCTTCCACTCTAACAGTTTATTAAAGAAAACAAAATGCAGCATGAATATAAACTAGTTATTATGGAGGTAGCACTGATGCTCTGAAATCAGACTAAGAATCAGAATAAGTCAATATCAGTTTTCTCCTACAACAAAGTCATTTGTAGCTAGCTGCCTCCCCACTTCAGTAAGTCTCCTAGGCTAAATGCACTCAAGACACCCAAGTTGATGGGTGTTTGTCGCCTTGAAAATCGAGAGGACAAGTATAAACATGTCCTAACCACCAGCTGAGAGAAGCAGAGGAACTCTGGAGGTGATGCAAACCATCATGCAACTATGTCATATAGGAGAACAGAGCAAGGTGCTGCCTGCCATCCTTGTACCAGACCCTTCTGCAACCATTTCAAAGATTTGAACTTGGGAGAAGGCCACAGCCTTTTCTAAGGACATTAAGAGTAGCTCACTCAACAGACAACTCTTCGTGTATTTGGACACCCCACTTTCCAAAGAGAGCTATCTTCCCACCAGCCCAGCCCCTCCAACAGGTGCTCCAGCAGATGCCAGCACCAGAGGGGCAAAGCTGGGAGGAAACCCCTTTCCTGCAGATGCTCCAATGGCTCCTGGCTGCTATCTGGTGACCCAGGCAGGCCCTGGTACCAGCTGCAGCTCCAACAGGAACCCCACCCGGGACCACTGCTGCTCCCCGACACACCCAATACTGCATGGCCTGTCTCCAAATGCTCTTCTTTATTATCTTATCCAAAAACGTCTGAACGCATTTTCATGTGGAAACTCTACAGCAGCACAGCGTCCTAAAGCCACATTCTCCTCCTCAAAAGTGCAATGTGGGGTGGGAGATTTGATTTGTAGAAGTCTGGTGTAGAAATGTAAGCCCCATCACCCAATTAAACAGATAATGTATTACAACTTCTTGTAACTTCATTAATTTACCATCTTCCTTTCTTTAGCCAACAATAACCCCACTGTGTATTTACACATTAAGTTGCTGATTTTAGGTGATAAGGTCCTCTGAACATGTGGCACACTCTTGATCTTTGCCTGAAAAACGACAGCTCCATCCTGTATTTTTCACATTGGTGCAACTGGGGAGCAAAACAAAGTCCACATTTTTCTATTTGACTGAAAATCGTGCCTTACAAATAAGTCACAGAATAAAACATAATGATGACAGCAGGTATGGAAAAAATAATGAGCTTTGAGAGTGGATCAAACAGTTTCCTTAAATAAGCAGCAATTAATTTACATTTCTTCTCCTTGTGCAAATCATAACTTTTGTGTTGTTAGGTTTTTTCTTTCTAGTATTTCTTTTCCAGGTACACATGAGGAAAGTAGGAATGACACTACAACTAAAGAGGCACAGCCACTGAACAGTATGAGTCAGCAATTTTTAAACACAAATAAAATATTCTTTCATTTGTTAGAATGTTCAAATACAATAATTCTTTCATCAATATTGTTAGAACTTATACAGAATTACTTTGTCCAGTTAGTTAAAAAGACATAAGACACTTTGAAGAAATAAGAAAGGAAGGACAAACTTCTTTGGAAAAAGAGAACAAAAATGGAATGCAGAACATTCTTTTAGTATATAACAGGCTTGTATAAAGATTTTGTATCAGCTGTTGGCCAGCCTCATCAAGAATATATGAGAAATAAATCAGCTTGATTTTTTCAGTGAGGAAACTTTTGTATAGATGTCATGGAAAGCTTTCTGAGCATAAGGACAGCTAAGGCCAAGCTACTTTAGGAAGGTTACATATACAGACAAATTAGCAAAAAATAGCAATGTGGGAGGAAAATGACCTCATTATGCCTTACAATGGTGCTAAAAGCCTCCAGTAACTCTCTGTGCCAAATGGAAACAAAAAATGATTGTTTCAAGAGTCAGCAGGTTGGATTAATTTTTACATGAAATAGGCAAAAGCAATATTTTCCATATAAATAATGCACAGTTTAAAACTAATGGCTTTGAAACTTTTTAATGTTGTATTTGCTTTACAATAGCCTTCTCAGATTTAGACTACATTTTGGGAAAATCACAATATAAATTTTCCATACACTCCTCGTATAAGTATTTGGAATGAACATCCGCTAGCTGACAGTACAGTTGTGCATTTATATATGAACTGATCTTCATGACAAAGACAGTTTTCTTAGGACATTTTGATACTTCTTGCCAAAAACTAAGCTACCACTTCACAGTGTAACACTCACTCTTTTCTTTCCACAGTCTAGACAGAAGCAGTGACTCTGTAACTAAGGTTTCCAAATCCTTTCAGTTATAAAACCTCGGTATTAAAATTTCACAACTTTTTAACCAGTGAAACGGTTCTGACCAGGACTCTTAATAACCCCAACCATTTGTTGCAGAAGGCAACACTCAGCAATACAATCAGATTGGCATCTCTGTCCCAGGAGGGCAAATCTTCTTCGAAGTTGGCAAGGTCAGAGGGAGGGGAAAAAAAAAAAAAAAGAAGCAGTGGATGAGTGCTGACCCAGATCACTTTGGTGGTGGTAAAATCCCCATTCACAGTGTTCAGAGATGCCAAGACTTTGTCTAGGGAAATTATTACGGTTTTCTGCTATGGTAACTAGTAACTGCTACTGCCTGGCAAAGTACATCCAAACAATCACACAGGGCATATTATCATAACAAATGGGAGTTTTCATTTACAAACCCAGACGTGCTGTGCTGGTATGGTTATTCCCAGTCACAGGCAGGGGGAAAGGCAAGGAGAAGAGAGATGAGCACATGGACAAGACAGCTTTTCCAGGCAGAATGATGGCCAAGGTGGGGACAGGGCTCAGCTCCTCTAAGCACTATTGCAGCATCTTCTCTTATAGGCTGCATAATTATTTCAGCAGGAAAGGATTTCAAGGGGTACACTGTCCGTCAAAACACATGCAGAAAAGCAGAAGCTGGTAAAGTACCATATATTGCTTATTTCATCATATTCTGCTTGTGAGTTTGGGAGGGGACACAGTGGGCCAGGCTCAGTGGTCCAGTTAGGAGAGCCAGCCTCCAGCACTGACCAACAGCAGCAGAAACAAGGTTTGGGGGGAATTGCAGAAATACAGCAATCATGAAGCAGCCTATCAAGGACTGAAGTCTTTTTTTTTAACAAAAATACGGGAACTAATGTTTCTTTAGAAAGAAAAAAAAATTGCCACACAATCTGCATTATTCAGGAAATCAAACTAGATTATCACAGTCATCACTTCTGGCCTCACAATATATTAATTTTTAAAATATTGTCATTCTCTCTGTTTTTCCCCACGAAGTCCAAGGAACTTAGGAAACCCACCCTTCATCTCCTGGATTTTAGAATACATCTTTCTTTACTAATTCTACAGAAGTCTTGGAAATCAAATACCTTTTTATTTCCAACTTCTGGGAATAATCAAAACTTTGTTCAACACTATGGCTTTTATTCCAACACACATAAATAGCTTCTTGACTTGCACAAAACCTGAAACCACTTTAATCAATCAGCTATATATAGTCTGGATAAATACTGAGTCTGAGATACTGGGTATACAGCCAATCCTGTGCTATTTGCTAATACTTTGATCTAATTTCACATCATATTAAGAAGAAATGAAAAATGTCCTGGTGAGGACGAAGGCAACAGTAAAGAAATGACAGCATGTAAAAGCCAGAGAATATGTACATTAGCTAAAAATTCAACTCGTTCCAAAAATGTTTCAAAAGACAGAAATACACATAGAGTTATCACAAAATAAGACACAAATATCCATATATTTGTTATTATGTTACTCCCACAGGATCTCACTCCTGATTTTCCAGAAATCTACCACTATATAAAGTATATTTAATAGCATTAGTAGACAGCACTACAGCCTCACTGCGTGGGTAACACACTGCTCCATTTTCTATGCAATCATTATGGTACAGGTGATTTATGTCTGTGCAACAGAAAGGGCTATTCTGTAGAAATATCACAGGAAATGACACACAGGAAATAAACCAACACAGACATCTTACAATCATTTCCTAAGCTCTAGGACGGCAATCTGCTGAACTCCTGAAACAACCCAGATGCTGCTGATGCAAGGAATGAACAAGCACCAAAAAGGCTTCCCTCTTCCCAGGCTTCTGGGTCCCAAGAGGAGAAAAGGATGAACGAGGCAACAAGGTATGGAGTAGTTGGTTATTTGCGACCTGGAAATATGCTTTATTGGGTACTAGCTGCTCAGTCCTGCCCTGGTTCATCTATCTACGGTGGGTATGGACAGATGGGGGAGGCCTGCAACGGCTGTGAAAACAAGAAAACTGAAGATTAATATGTGGTGAAGGCTCACGTAATGGCTGGGGAAAAGGTCATATGGAGGCAAAGTTGCAGCGAGCCTCATGCCAAAGTTTTCTCTTCTTCCTCCCTCATGATCGGAGGATTATAAGAAAAATGAAAACAGACTTTAGCAGGTCCTGCACTGATAGGACAAGGGCTATTTGTTCTAACCTAAAGGAGAGATTCAGGCTAGATATAAGGAAGAAATTTTTATATGAGTGTGGTGAAACACTGGATTGCCCAGAGAGGTGGTAGATGCCCCATTCCTGGCAACATTCAAGGCCAGGTTTGGACAGAGCTCTGAGCAATTTGATCTAGTTGAGGATGTCCCTGCTCATTGCAGAGGAGTAGAGTTTTAAGGGTGATCTCTAAAAGTCTCTTTCAACCAAAACATTTCCATTATTCTGTGATTCTATGAACTAACCCTAGCACAATTCACATAACATCCTGTTAGCATGTGTTATTCTGCTAAGGCTCAAAAGCATCTGTTCCCTTCCCACCAGCTCCAACTGTGTCAGGTAATGGATAGAGTAAAAATTCAGTTCCTGTCCTCAACAGCACTTATTAATTCAGGTTACAGAAAAATATCAACAGATGCAAAGAAATAATTGCGTTTCAGTCAGGTTTGCCAATGTGCAACAGAAGACCACATCCTGGAAACCAAATGAACTCAGTAACATTTTAACATGAATTTTATTAAGGGAATGCTAGGACATGCCTCATGAGGATTTAACTGAATGCACAGTATAGAAAACTGCTTTCCATCCAAGTAAATTTTACCAGTTAAAAGTAGTCAGAAAATGAAGAAATATCTCAGCATACTATTTCATTATTATTCAATATTCTACTATTCCCACCCACCCTTACTGATACAGCCTTTTAATGGAAAATGATATATATGAAAGTCACATATGCAGATCTCTTTACAGTATATTAAAAAACATCTGACATTGGTGTCATAGGCTAAGAATCTATGAGACATCCATAGAACATTATTTTCTATGGAAAATAGAGCAAAACTATTCTACACTAATTTTAATACACCGGGGTCTACACAAGCAGATTACACTGACTTTAAATGTAATTATTTCTTGCAATTCTTTTTCTTATCCACTAAAGGAATTAGCAGAGCTGTTTCAAGACTGCAATCAGGAGAACATCCATGTCATTCCATAACACTTTTTTTTAATTCAGACAGATGTTTTCCTCCAAAGTTTTCATTATTCATAAATAATACCTGTTTTATGACTGTATAACTTAAGATACTGTTAATTTTTCTCTTAAGTTAGTTAGTCTGCCAGTAAAAACGCCCTTTCCTGTACACCATTAAAAAAAAAAAAAAAAAAAAAAAAGGAAGTTAGGAAGTTTTGAGAAAAATCAGTACAAAATTTGCTGTAATTGCATGAAACTTCCCACTGCAAAAATAAATATGATTTTCTTAAGGTAACTGAAGAAAGATACATAATACTTAGGCTATTGCCTACAAATCAAGGAATTGTAAAATACACAAATGCTGCACTAACACTCAAAATACCCTAAAACACTGGGTGAAATCTTGGTTTCATTAAAGCTCATGTCAAACTTCCTGCTAGCATCAACAGAATTTCATCCATTGTGCCAACTAAGAAAATAGGAAAGGCTTGGAGATAGACAACTAAAATAATAAATAAGATTGCTTTAATCACTACTTCTGATGTCTTTGACCATGCAATTTCTGTCCCTCCCCCTGCTATGCCAACAAGCTGAAGGTTCAGTGCCTGGGTAGTTGATTTATCACTCCCTGTGACAAAGCTTTGGACATTGCCCTTCCCACTGTTTCATGCCCAGAAAAACACAACACAGCAGCTCTTGCACCAGTTGCATTTTAATAGTGCAGGAAAAGATCCACAGCATTAAAACTCAGTTTTGCAGTGACTCATCCAAGAGCACTGCACTTCCTAAAACTGGGTGTCTTGGTGGTTTGTTGGTTAGCTGGTTGGTTGGGTTTTTTTAAGGTTTGAGGTAAGTTCCTCAGTGATCCGTGTGCAAGGGATCTTGCAGGAGAGTGGGAGGCACCATTTGGCTCTGGTCCCAAGTCAAAGGGTTTTGCAACTATATTGTCACCTCTTCAGATATGCTGCGGAGGCTTCAAGGGAACAGCACTTCTGGAAATCACATGGCTCGATAAGTCCAACGTGAGAAACATACCTAAAGGCCAAGTATCTTTTATGATATACTGGACTCCAGTGACAACTGTTATTTATAGACAGGCTCCCCACTCTGGGCAACCTAAACAGCAGCTGTATCCGTGTATGAAGAGCAGAGCTTTCACATAAGGCCTCAAAGTATAAGTTAAGGCAACATTTACTGGCCCAGACACCTGAAAACCAACTTCTACAATACTGCAGGAATATCTACCAGAATAGCATCACTACAAGGAATTGCAGTGAATTCCAATACTAGTACTCTAGTACTAGTATTATGCATTGTATTTTTCTTTCTGAAAAATAAAAAGTATTTTAAACTAGGTTTATAAAAACTTCAAATTTGGAGCACCTGTTCAATTCAATCAATAATTATTTTTCCATGCCAACAACAGGCAGGCAGAACAGTAATTAAGATTTCAGTTCACATAAATGCATGTAACATTTGCACTGGATTAAGCACCAAGCTTGCTTGCAACAGCAAATACAAAGAGGCAATGTTTTCTTAAATGTTATCCTTTAGAGCAATGAGATTCCCTATAAATTTCTTTTTAATACTGTCCACAATGATCTCATAAGACATATAAGCTTTACAAGGCATAAGCATGCTAAGAAATACTGACTCAGTTTTGAAGTGAAGAGTCTCAGTATCCACTACCCATGATTTTCTTTTCTGGATCTCCAATTTCCAAGATCATTTTGCTATCCTATTTAATATTATTCTGTATTACACAGTCATTGATTTCAAAATGTCATTCTCCAATATGAAAGTATAACGTGGTTTTCAAGAAACTACTCTATATGCAAATTCAGCTGGCAAATATTGCAGGGAATATTTGATGTTTGTCATTTAAAGTAAAAAAAAGAGACCTCTCTGATAGATCAGGGTAGAAGACAATACACCAATAGATCACGCTGTAAGATCTCCCAGGACACAGGAATGGTGGAGCACAAATGAGTCCATCCTCGATCAGGGATGTACATCTCTGAACAAAGAGCAGCAGCTGTGAGAACACAGCAAGGATGTCCACAGACTGTTGATGACCGTGCTACGGCTCAGGTGGAAGAACAAGCATCTATCCAGACTAACAGTGACCTCAGTAAAATGCCTCTCAGAGTAATATAAACACAAATACTCTTTCTGCTCCTGTGCTCACACACAGAGCACCAATGTTTCTACTGAAGGCCAGGCCATACCGACCAGGAAAAACCTGGGGCAATGCTCTCTGTATATCAGCTGCACTACCAACAGACACCTTGCCCCTGTCACCTCATGTTACAGCAGGGGAGGATGGGCTCTCCAGAATGATGGATGAGCTGCATCTCACTGCTGCAGAGTGAGAGCAGACACACTGCTAACTATGCCAGCAGGGTCACAGGTCAGCACCCTGGGAAATAGTGTTCTCCCTCCCATGGTACCATGGTTCAGGGACCACGGTCGCAACAGCTCCACAGGGAAAAGGTGACACTTTGATCCTTTCATCCCAGTACTCTGTCAGCAGTGCCAGCTCACAGAGGTGTCAAACCGAACACACATAATAGGGAGAGCTGCCCTGTTCTTGGAGGTTAGCATCCTTAAACTTTATCAGGCATGCCTAACTTCTTAGTGCCATCTTTAGTAAGGCTGGTGATCCTTGCTGACGGTGTAGACCAGCTGTGGATGTGCACGGGCATATGTAGGCCATGGTGCACAAGGCTGTGACAGAGAACACCAAGGAAACAGGGAAAGCAATGTACAACTAGGAAATAAGGGCAGGCAGTAACTTCAGATAGCTAGCTTTGGAGATCTTACCTTGAAGCCTTTAGGGCCTTATATATTTCTTATGAGATAATACTGCAAAAAATGCATACACCAGATTGATCTTCTTAGGAAATCAGTTTCTTAGTAAATTACTGAGTTTATCTATTGTTGTCTGTCAATAAGAAATTGTTTCCTGGATACAGAGCTCAACAGCAGGCCACAAAACTTCTATCAGTACACAAAAGTTTTCTTCTGCTTCCTCAGACTTTGAACATTTTCTTTTGTATACTACACATGAACAGGCACAGGAGCTTGTCCAAATAGCCACAAAGTCTCTTTCTGCAATGTCTCTATTTAATTTTTGTATAAAGGCTGAATGCATGCTGTTGGTACCAACATTATATATTACTGAAAGAGTTTTTAAGATTACTCCATTCCATAGTTTTCATCAAGACACTGGTGGATCGTCTTTCACATTTGATTTGATTCCCGATCATTCTATCACAAATTTGGTGGAATTTTTTCCCTCCTTAGTCTACAAACTTGTTTGGCATTTTCTCCTTCAACCAACCACATGAGCAACACTTCCACTTGCAAAGGAGGTAAATAACCAGGCCTTGCTTTAATTACATTAACCTGGAATAATTTGTTGCAAAAGTCTACAGATATATAGGGTGCTGCCCCTTTCTAGGCATTCTCTAGGCTAGTAAACCAGTGCAAGGCCTTCGCAGGTTATCAATGCCTTCCTCATGAGCTTAAGTTTTAATCCAGCACTGTCACCCAAACATACTTTGCTTGAATACTTCAAGAGGTCCAAGCAGTTACTGACACTAACAGAGCCTGCACAGTTCTGCCTGTATGGGTGGCTGCTGTAACAAAATTCAACTACAAAAATGTAGGAACAATCAAACTCGTTGCTGCAATTCATAGAGTAATTTCAGGTTGAAAAGCTGAACAGATGGCATTTGTGAGCTTTATTCAATATCTTTGACTTTTTAATTAGATTCCTGTTCGTGTCAGTCTGCTGGTTTACAGCAGGAGACCCCAGATTTCAAAGTAACCTTAGGAATCCCATTGCTCTGTTTGATAGAAACCACTATGCCAGGAAACTGCTGCAGGCACAGCTCCTGCTGCTTCCACCACAGGAACTCATCAGCAGGTAATTAAAAGAACCAAATTAAAGGGATAGTCCAAAAATGCAGCTACGCCTTAGCCAAAATGCAAATTAGAGCTTTAATGCACCACACTGCTTTATAATTTTAGGATGCTTTTGGTGTGTTTATCATTAAGAATCTGTACGCCATAATCTTCTCCTTCATGCCTTCACGTGGTTCGCAAATTCACCTTCTGCCCCTGACAAGCTCACGCTGGGCTGTCATTGCTTTTTGGGAAGCCGCATGTGAGCAAAATGAAACAAAACATACTGACTGCTAAAAAGCTTAAGAACTTGCAAGGGAATAAACTGTGCATTCCTCCCAAAGCACTGAAACATGGCAAAAAGACACCTAAACAGACAGTAGTGTCATTAAATTTTAGAATAAGGTTCAATACTTCCTTTTATCAACACAGGTCAAAGAAAACCAATCAATCAAAAAAAAAAAAAAACCACCCCAAAACACCCCCACAAGCCCCCCAACAGATTGACTATTATAGCAAATTTAACTAAATATAGCAAATTTGAACTTTTACGAGTGCTGCAGTGCATAAAATCTCAGTGACACTTTTAACCTATGGCAATAAAGAATGGCACAACACACTGGAATAGTAAGTCTAATCGTATCAATCAATGGCACAGTTTCACAGCTGTCCTTTTATCAAAATCAATTAGAAATTGACTATTTTTGAGTTGTTTCTTTGTATTACTTTTCCTTTTTGAGAAGGGAAACTCCAGAATTCAGAAGACCTTCTAGACCTGTTGTAATCGTGGTCAGCAGAACACTGACCACACCTCCAAATCCATTTTAATTTTATAATAAATGTATAATTTATACATTTATTATATTATATATATAATTTATCCTGAATGTATAAGCTAGTATTAAAAACAGTCTGTTTTAGAGAAGGATGGGCCAAATACTCCGCTAGTCAAACAACTGCATATGCAGAGTTTGTGCATATTTACTTCTGCAGCAACAGTGCCCTAAATCCCTTGCATGTGGCAAAACTCTAAGTTGTTAAAAAATGTAACAATGCTCCATTATGAACTAATTTTAAAGAGATGAGTGGGTTACAAAGTAAACTGAGCGCACAGGTATGAATTTTTAAGTGTTTGAATAATATCTAACAATCCAGTCTAATAATCACCTGCCCAGTATGTGTCCATCGGGGGGGGGAAAACCCTGTAACTCTGCAACAGATTTCCCTTGTTTATTCAGCCCAATTTTGCCCCAAAATATTTTGTCAGGAAAGAAGAACAATTCTGTCCTAGCATGGAATGAGTCTGAATCCCTCTGGAACTGCATCCCTTGCCAGTGGATGTGATTGCATCAGACAAACTCCTGGAGAATGAGAATGAACAGGATGTGTTGAGGCCTAACCGTTTTCCTTCTCTGTGATGTCCAAACTGCTCATAGGCCTTAACTTCCTAAAAGGTGGCAGTGGATTCCTGCTACAAAGTCCAAACAAAGTCTGAATTTTGTGATAACTAGTAGCATACATGGTGTAGTAGATAGCACGGTATTAACAACCATGTCAAGTTTATTCTGTTAGTAACAGGAAACTGCTGAAGCAATTAAAAATAATGAAAATTGAATAAACACTCTCATCACCTGTTTACAAAACATCATGATTAAGTCTTTTAAAATCTCTAAAACAACTCTAAACAATTATCTCAGATGACAAAACTAAACAGGATGGAGGAAACTTGCCCTATCATAAACTCAGTTGTACCAGATCTTTCAAACTCTCTCCTTTAGGTGAGATATGAGGAGTAGGGCTCTCTTTGCTGATAATTTTCTGTCTAATTCTGGAGCAATGCACTCTACACCAGAAACTGCTCATCCATTCCCTCTCATTTGATAAATTTACCACATCATAACGCTCTTGTGAGCTAAGCAGAAAAAAGCCTAAACCCCTCCCTTTCCCTGCTAAGTATAGAAAACTATATCTCTGCTGTTTACAGATTTGGAGGCTTGTCTGACTGAAGTTGTGTAAATACAATCTATTTTGAAGTCACAAGCATTAATATTTGGATTAATGCCTTGAAAGAAACAGTTCACATAGCCTACATTTCTCCCTGTGATGATGTTCTCTATTGGTTGATTCTAAAGCCTCAAAAACACCCAACCAATATGAAACATTAAGATCCAGGGACTAAAACAAATTTTAACCTGGTTCTATCTGGCTCTTGGCCTATAATGTTTCATAATGCAATTTACCCACTCAGAAATAAACAAACCAACAAAAAACCCAAACAAACCTTGCATAACTTATTTGCTCTCTAAATATCTTGTTTCCCTCTGCATCATGAGTGAAAGCACAGAAAGGGGCTGAGGTGTCCTTGTGGCTTCACAAGCTGAAGAACTTCTTGCTGGAAGTCCCTATTTTCGTAGTGCTGGCAATCTGAAAAACAAAAATTGTTTTGTTAACACTTGTATCCCTAGATACAGAAAATAGAAATAAGGTTTGTTCTGAACCACTGCCAACTACATCATTAATCTCTCCTATGAACAAGCCAACAGCTCTCATGCAAAAAAAAAAAAAAATCTCGAAACATCACTCAATTCATACTACACTTATGCATTCTGCACTGACTGCTCACAGCTAAAAACTTCTTTCTGTGTACAAATGGAAAATAGAAACCAGTAAAACAACACATTACAACCACGTACTTTGAGAAGAGCTGTTGTTAAGCTGTCCAGCTTTCCATCTAGGAAACATTCAACCAGGAAAGGTGGCTTGAAATAGGCCAGCACCATCACAGTCCCTTTTCTACAGTGGTGGCCCTAACCACAAACTATGCCTGTACCATAATAGGATTGCCTGTTTCCATATGTTCATATTTAAAGCTTCTATCAAATCCCAGCCAGGACCTCTACAAAATATCTGCACATCAGGTACAAAGATCTCCCATGGAAATTCTCTTGCACCAACCAAGCCAGGCTCTGAAAAGCCAGAAACTGCTTTTGAGGAGACTGATGTGGAGCAATCAGCTGCTCCTTTGCCCACGTCACCTGAAAATGTTAAGACAGACACCAGCCATCCTCAGTGGATGTGCACTGAACAAGTAGAGTGACTGAGCTCCTAAAAGCTGGCAAGGAGAACTTCATGCTCTACAAAGCCTGTCATTTTCATTCTGCAAAGTGTCAGACTGTATTATAATATTTTCTCTGATGTTCAAATTGGCACAGCTGATTTTAAACAGCTTCTTCACAGCACAAAGCACCTTGTCATAAAATATCCTGATATCTACAATGGTTAAGCTGACATAAAATATAATTAAAACTAACACAAGAATTTTATCATACTCATGCTTCCAAAGGCAGTGGAATTAGAGCAAAGTCCTAAACTGACTTCACTGAAAATAAAGGCCGTGCCATTAAACTAAAATGCAAACAAAATAGCAAATAATACAAACTGCAAAACCACCACACAAAATGGACAAATTAACAGCATGTCAGCAAAGTAAAAAGCAACACCAGGCTGCAAGTTACACCCAAGAGGAAATATAAGTAATAAAATGTAACTAATGAAATGCAACTAAATTCTTAGTTGTTACACAAAAAAAACCCCTACTTATTAAGCTCCAAATACACAGACCTTGCTTTGCTAGTGGGGAAAGGTGTAACTACCTACACAGAACATTTAGAGCTCAGACCACCAAAGCCCTCCTAATCACAGCTGTAAGAGACACAGATCCAAGAGCTGCCAGACAAGGCTGCAAGCGCCATGATTATGGCATTCAGATAACACTGCCATGATCCCTGTGTCACAGATATTGTCTTTCCCAAAGTTCATAGCACTGCTACCATGTATAACCTTTATTTTTTGTCATACTTCCTTTTTCTACACAATGGCACAGCATGGCTCCACTCTTCAAAGCCACACAAGGCTTCCTTCACCATGGGGTTCAGTTCCTGAGCACCAGCAACTAAGACTCAAAACCTGTGGCAATAGCTTGCTCTCATCTGCAAAACCCCTGAACTGAAAAGTGCCCTTTTTGTTCCCATGTTCCAGCTCACTGCAGAGTGCCGCTCGAGCATTTTCCTTTCTGGCTGGAACCACATTTCCAGATCTTCAGACATAGCTTCTTTACTAATGGTTTGATAAACATGGAGTGACACTTAGTACAAAGCTAAATGTAAGATCCATGTCAGGATTTACATGTAATTTCAACAATGCAGTCTTATACTCTGTCCTCACGGGCAAACCTGGCCCTCTTGGATTTTTGCTGGCCCATACCAATAGAGGAATGCAGCTAGCTGTTATCTAACACAGCCAGGGTAATCTCACAGTACTCAATCATCACAGATTTGTAAATGTACAGCTAAAACATTTCTATCTGCATTGGAACAGGCAGAAACAAGAACACAACATTTAAAACAGGCAGATGCTATACTACTTTTGATACAAAAGAACTGATTTATAGCAAAGTATCACATGAGTCCCTCCCTACCAGTCAGGTCTTACTTGAACACTTATTAAGGCAAACTTCCTAGCCAAGGTAGAGGGCCCAGTATTTTGAAGTGCTTCCAGCACTCCCAGTAAGCTACCTCTTAGGGAGGTCACAATGCTCCCCCGCAAGCAGTCCATCAAATATTGAAGGAAGTTTGCCATGGTGAATACAAACTTCCCAGCAATGCTCTGCCAGATCTGTAATACCCATCTCTCTGGATCTGCACAATCTTAAATATTGAATATTGCTCCATACATACAGACCTTTATACATTCAGGTGTCTTTTTCTAGCAGGCTAGGAGGAAATCGGCATCTCATACCAGTTTACAACACTCCTCTCTTTTTCCTTTCCCCAAAATGTCTTTAATACCAATAATTCCCATTAAACTTCTACCAAGGGAAAAGCACTTCTGAAGGAATAAATCTTAAAAAAAAAAAAATTTTTCATGTGTCAAAAAAAAAGATAAAGTAGTACTTTAAAAAGAAACAACTGCTGTAGTAAAGTAATAGTCACATAAAACTCACACATCCCAGACTCAGATTTTTGCCTCCTGCCAACAAACAAGGTCAAAAATCCCATACACTAAGCATGGCATATACAACACCCTAGGCTCTGTCATTTAGTTAAGGACAGAGGTAGGCATATACCTGTGAAAGTCTTAACAGCATAGCTTAGGCAGTATGTGCTATGGTAACAACCTTGGTTTGTCATTCATCTTGTACTCACATTTTCATTTTCCTGCTGAACAGGAGGGTACACAAAAATAAACACTAGCAAATGGCTAGCAGGCATGGCACTGAAGCAAAGTCCTTAGTACAAAGCTACGATGGGCCCTTTCAGCTCTACTGTAAACAAAGGGTGAATTACATTATACACACAATAGCAACACTTAATTCGCAGATGTAGTTCCTCAGCTCTGATCTGGGAAGGGCTGTACAAACTCAGGGCAGGTGCTGTCTGCACAAGCAAGGAGCAAACACCGATTGATGGGTTTTTTGGGGTTTTTTGCTGGGTTGCCAGGCATCATCATTAAAAACTATAGCCCCTGGTTAAAGCCATTGTACAATGACAAGGCGCTGAGCAATTCAGGAAGACAGCTCTACAGACACCTCCAAACCCCTGAGCTGCAGTACACGTGTGTCAAAAGGGAGGTATGAGCTCCTACCAAACCTCAACAGGTCTGGCAAGAAGGGAGCAGAGAAGTGACGCTTATTATTCACGTGGTTTCCCCCAGGGTTAGCCACTGGTAGATAAACCAAGTACAGCACAGCACCCTCCTATAAAATGCACTGCAAACAGCTTTACAGGATATACATCCAGACCTTGCCTTGTCAATCACCAGAGAGAGAGATTTTAACTTCATCTGTGACATCTATATTCAACCAACCACTGGTGAATAGCTTGTGGCAGCTGTTGCAGCTTTCTGCAGCAGTCCATCAGCTTGTTCTACATGGTTTTCTTGGGTAGCCATCCCTCCCCTTTCCCCTAGAGAAATCTGGGGATAGTCTGCAGATCCTGCTGGGAAGCTGCTCCTGCTTACAGAAAACAAATAAACAAACAAACAAAAATCCCACAACTTTTCCAGCCCCATTGACTGACTCTAAATGCACCACAAGTCATACTGGACACGACAGAGAACATTCACACATTCAGCATATAATCAACTCCTGGGAGCCCAGGCTATCCAGTGACACACTGAGCTTCAGCTCTGCTCAGGGGCAGCAAATCCTCTGGTCCTTGGGAAGGGACCATTGACTGAGCACATCTATTCAGCCTGCCCACAAAGGCAGGGCAGTGCCGCAGCAGGCAGCTCTGCCCAAGGAATGCTAAACTTCACTTCCCTGTGCCTGGGTGTTTGTTTCAGGAAATCTCCCATTCCCAAGCCAAGTTTCAGGATCTATCCTAACTGCTCTGTCAGATGCAGAACAGAGCCAAGCAGATATGTACGTCTGGGATGATCCAGAACATTTATTTCCCCACCTTTCTTGCTATATTCAAAATGTATTTGTGAAAGCACTTGAATTTTTTTTCTAATTTTTGTTGATGGTTTGCACTTCAGAGGCAACATACAAACAGAACTTCTGACCTTTTTCCTCACCTTTGACTGATCATATGAGAAAAAGGAACATCTTTTTCCCTTAATACATTGATTTACACAAAACTAATGATCATCCTCTAAATGCTCTCTCTACTCAGCAGTTTAATTAGAAAGATGATCATTGATTAATGCACTTGAGTTACCTGAAGAAGGTGTGACTGAACACAGATCACTCAACCTAAGAGAACTGTAGATTAATTAGTTCTGCGTTAAACTGCTTTCCTCTTTATTCAAGAGGAGCAAAACCCCACAACACAACAACAAAACACCAAGTTTTCAGTCTTACACTTCTGAGATAATTTTTAATTTACTTTAGTATTTTATTCGTTAGAAAGTCTCACATTTTCTTGCCTTAAATTTCATAATCATCTACTTTTTCCTTTTTTTTTTTAATTATTGTAATTTTGCAAAAATAAACACAATAAAACCTGGAGGTTCAATATGCATTTGCAAAGCTCTGCCAAAGACCTGTAGTCTTGAATTAGTTGGCTCGGGCAAGGAAGTAGGAATGACACTGATACTCAATGGGAATGTGCACCGCATTAAGTGCATACCACAACTGAAACCAGGTATGCTCCCAGCCAGCCAGTCGTTTCAGTGTCCCCACCTAGGAAGACAGTCAAAGAGAAAACTTTATTTAAAGGTTTCCTCACTCTTTTTTAAGAGCTCACTAAAATTCCTCCAGCCACAAGCTGGTCTACAGCCTGACCATGAGACTTTTAGCCCTGAAAAGAAGGTAAGACTTCCTTGACTGTAGCTCTGCACCTTAACTCATGCTGCCCTTGGTCTGGGAAAGCTCATGCTTCATCTGCCCTTGGAGCCACAATTCTGTCTGCAGATGTTCTGAACAGCCTCAAGGACTGGCTAATTTTTCTCTTTCCGTGAAAATCCTCTCCTGGTCTCTACACATGAATAGAAACCATTCCCACATCATGACCTTCTCCTTGCCCACTGCCCTGTGACCAAGGTAGACACCATTTCCTTACCACACACTGAGTGAAAAAAGCCACAGGTGTTTTCAAGCAAATAATCCTCCTGCTGCTTTGTCTCTCTTTTTTTCAGGAAGGTCTCCTGAAAAGTGGCAGGTAGAGTTGGTGACTCAGCTTTAGGAGCAGCCTAATCCTTCTCTTGGTCACCAGAAAGCGATACTAGGAAGGCAGACATGGGGCAGACCAGAAAACCAGGCTAGGCAGAAAGGGAAGAACAGAGCTTTCCCTTCTGTGTCCTAAATTACATGCTTCGTATAATCTCTTCTTCTGTGCATGCTTCTTCCCATACTTGGCATTATTCATTCACTTTCAAAGCACAAGCTACTGCACAGGATACAACACAGCCCCACAGACTCCTGGTACAGGGTTAGAAAGGATTTTTCCATCAGCCTCTGTCAACTTAATACATAATCAATATATGGCTGCAGCAAAAGTCAAGCAAGAAAGCTGATGTTGCATTTTAAGATTTACATTTAAAATTTACATTTTTAAGAAAGCTGATGCATGCCATTTTAAGAGCATCCAGAAGCAATCCACTGCGAATCCCTCCCCTTCGGCCATTATCCCTGGTGGTGGAAATGCTTTTTTCTCAAATTGTTTATTTCAAAGTTATTTCATCATCAGCTACGGAGAAAAGAAAATAAGCCTGTGTTATTGCAAAGGACTAGAAGCAGTAACTAAATCTTACTGAGGCTTCTGATGGTTTTGCCAACACCCATAAATCACTTCAATTATACAGTTTTGAAAACAGGATGACCAATAGGGAAAGGACAGAGAAATTGAGAATTGAGCCTCATCTATGTGAGATCCATCACAAACCACATCTCTCTAGTGGTAAAGGGATTAGAGCTGCATAGGACACAAGCGATAGATGCATAAACCCCATCACCAGCTTGGGACTCTCAATTTCAAAACATTTTTGCAGTGAGGCAACTTAAGAAAAATAAACATTCCTAGCCAGGCAGAGATCAGTCATAAACCTTTTCTGAAAGGGAGATGAACTCTCTTATTGTTATTTAAAGCAACACTATAAATCAGGCCAGATCTATATAAAGCAACACTATGGGCTTAAAGCAACAGTGGCATTCTGTCAGAGCTTAGGCTGAACACCCCAGGAAAGACACACAATATCTGGTAATGTTCAGGGCCAAAAAAGAAAAAAGGAAAAAAAAAAAAAAACCAAAAAAAAAAAAAAACAATTAACCCAAAGTAAAAAATAACAAAACCTACAAACAAAGAAAACCCCATCCTTCCCACCAACCTGCCCCCCTCCCAAAAGAAACCCTTCAAAAGAACTGAAAACTGAAAAAAGCTGGGAATTTCTGTGAAATTCTCTATGAAGCTAACAAAAAACAGCAAAAAGTTGCATACAGAGAAAGGCAAGTCTCAAATTTTCTGTAAAGCTACTAACATTATCAACAGCTCACTACTCACATTTGGTGATAGATACCATATTTAAAAATTAGATATATACATTTTACAGATCACATGCAGGAAAATATGCTTCAGAAAATACTCTCTTCCCAAGTATTTTATTTTCCCTCTTCCAGAACACTCATCTGGTATAAATTTTTGGACCCTACGTCATGCACAAGAAAATAGCCTACTATTTTAATTCTGCATTTACATCAGAACATTCATAATTGATTAAAAGCAACAGAAATGGTGGGGGAAAACAGCTTCAAAGTATTAACCTGAAACATTTGGGTTACCCAAATTAATTCTCTTTTGTTTAAATGTTTTGAAAAAATTCAGCACATCAAGACAAACATAAAGTGAAACACTGGAGCACCTCCTTCTCACCTCAGCACCCAAACTCCCTGGGTCACTGAACATTAATTCCATCTGACAGGCAGACAAACCTATAATTTGTCACATTGATTAACTCTTATCTAAGATTTTATAACACAAGGTCTTGAACTGCTTAATTGTTTTAGTTCACAAAAGGGTTCTAACAATCCTTAAGTTTTTCTTCAAAACAGAGACTGAAGTTGATGCAGATGACAACTTTTCCACTCACACAAGTTTTAATTAGTGGCATTTTTGTTGGGAGCATGCTTTGAGCTGGGTAGTCATTGTGTTAAGGAACAACATTTACTCACCATCCTAATAATCTCAAGAGGCTAAAAATGCTGAATAGTGTATCATGAATACTGCAAGGACATCCATGACAACATGGACCTTTGAGTGTGAAATGTGAATGCATGTTTGAAGGATGGTAAAATATTGTTCTTTATCAGGGTTAGCACAACAAATTAGCAGAAAGATTGTAAGAACAACTTAGTCATTTATATCCTGCAAACAATTGCCTATTTGCTGCAATCCTGATCTTCTTGGCCTGCTAACTTGGCCAACACTAGAGGCTGGCAAGTGCTTCTCTCTTCCTTTCCACCTTACTTGAGCAAATATATATTTTCCCTTTCAGAAAAGCTCCTAGTGCCTCTCGGGGATCATGACTGAGAAGGCAAAGATCCAAAGCACTTCTCACTAGGAGAAGTATTTTGCATTTTCTGGGCAAGATGAATATTTTAAAAGAGTTTGAGATAGGGAGAAGCAAGAATTCTCAGTGTCCTTATAAATGTGAAAGAACAAGAAAATCAAAGGAGGTAACCCAAACTCTATGAAGCCTTTAGACTCTGGCTGGAGCAATGCTGATATATGAGCAGCAACTTCATTCCCACCCTGCAGAATAAGTAAGATATGACCTTAGTCTTGCCATCACACTCCAGTCATCAACCCACGTGTGTTATCCTGATTTCTTAAACAGCTTGAAGATGTCATGCATTAGATTACTGTTTTTGTTGGTTTATTGCAACCTTCATAAAATTCCCCAGTAGTATTTTTATGCTTAGCTGGTTTTAAACAAAGCAGAGAGATCCATCCCCTCTATGGAAGTCATGATTCCAACACTTCGTCATTTAGAGTAACAAAGAATTATCAGTACAATCCTATAGAGTCTCCTGCAACCTGGGAGGAAAAAAAAAAGTAGAAGACAAAAGTTCTTTTTTGAACCTTGTTCCCAAACTTTGGGCATCATACCTCCCAACCCCAACACTCCTGAAAGTAGAATAAGAACTAAACTATAAAAGCTACTCTCAGCTTTATTGAAATTAACTGCATGAATGATGACTAGTAACAAAGTAGTAATTTTTCAATTATTGCCTCAAGTATGCCTTGGCATAAAGCTTTAATGACTTTGGAAGACTATTAAACATCCAGATACCTTTTCCTCCAACAAAGCAGAGGCAGCGGGAATCACGGACCTACCCATCTGGGTGTTCAGTACCACCCATCATCATCATCACCCCAGGCACAGACAGAGGCTGGTGAGGCAGAAGCCCATTTTATAAAGTGGGAGTATTCAGTGATTGTATCAGCAAAGCTCTAAGCTGCTCTTGCGAGCACGTGCAGATAACAATTTCCACCAACTCTGGCAGGTTGGTAGGTCTGTATTAATTTCCATCGGACTGCAAAAAGCACCCTGACTCCCCCGTCTACTCCCTGAAGGTATAACAATGCTTTGAAGGAATGACTGGCTAAATAAAGTTGACAAATCTCTCTAAATTTCTGTAATGCATTCTTTTAAAAACAGTTGGAGTTCTTCTGGTGAAAAACTTTCCAAGAGGTTTCTGCTTGAAGCAGAAAAAACACTCTGGAAATTTTTTGTCTGAATGACTGAAGGCTGGCCAGAAGTAAACACAGGTGAAAATATGATGTTAGAATATGGGAGGCGTGCTTAAGGGTGCTCCTACTACCTCTATTGACATCTTTTATATCTAATACTGTGTAATGCAGTTGGAAGTGAAAAGACATTAAAACAGCTTTAAAACCCTAATGGCCTGCCCTTTCTGTTGTTCCTTCAGTATTTTAAATAGGGGAGGGCTGGATTACAGCAGTTTTAGCTATATAAAGTATGAAACATCCAGATTCTGTGCTGAAAATCCCTCTCTTGGGATCTGAGGCCAGGAAGGGACCACCTGGTTCAGCCAGTCCTGCTACAAGCAGCCAAGCACTGCAGACATCTGGTCACATAATCCATCAGTCCACATCATGACTCACAAAACACTTCATGAGATCTGAATGAAACCTGCATTCATAAGGGGACCAAGGCCAGAGACACAAAGCACATGAAAGAGCAAAGGAGACTGAAGACCTCAAAAAGGTCCCATCACAATGTGAGATTTTCTGTACTAAAGAACACAGCTCTATTGCCAATCTCCATCATCCATGGAGCAAAGACAGACAAAAAACTTAACCTGATAACTCCTAAAAAAGAATTTTGAAACAATCTATATACAACTCACATCATAAATCATAGAGGTCCTTTGCCAACCAACCACATCCCTCTGGGTTCCTAAATCAGTGCACCCTACACCACCCATGGGCATAATAGAGTCATATCCAAAAGATGGCATTGAGCAAAATCCCCTCTGGATATAACCCTCTCCACTGTGCACATGGAGAGGCTGGAAGACCAAGCTCCTAATTTAGGCACCTCAGTAGGTTGCTTGCCTCAGGTAAAAAAATTCTGAGCCACAGAGTATCTCTTCTACTTCCTTCTGAGGAACAAAAAAAAAGAGAAAGAAACAAAGAGGAAGAAACTGGTTTTAGTAATGAAAATGTAATTTAAGAGGCTGATACCCTGTTAAAAACTTTGAGTTATAATGAATTACAGGATTCATTCAAGTACTCCATTCTTAAAAAAACACTATAATGAAAGGCTTACATATGATATTTAGTAGTAATAACTTTGGGGTCAAATCCATAATGATTTGTTTGGCAAAGCTTTCACTGACAACACTTAAATGTGATTTCAATGGGTGCTCTGCCTGAGAAAGGGTTTTGAGATTGGCCCACACTGTATATTTAAGTCACCTCAGCCCCAGCATCATACAGCGCCAACCAGACACAAACCCCAGCATTATTTAAACCATTCGCACACCAGAGTCTCCAATTGCAGGGTGCAAAAGCTAGCAGGAAGCATTGGTCATTCCTTTAGCAGCAAACAAAAATGCAATCCTTTTTTCTTGGCTTTCTTATTATATCATTTAACTTCTATAATAGCAGTTGCTTTTTTTAAAATGTGGATTTGCACAGTATTCAATTTGCTAGTTTCCACATATAGATATAAATTTACCAAAATAGCTGTTCACAAAATCCAAAGCCCAAGGGTGGAGTCCTAAAAATAAATATATGTAGTTTAAATTCTTTTATATCCATACATGATAAGAAATCTGGTACTGTTCTGGTGAGCCATAAAAGGGGACGAATGGTAAAACCACAAACAAGAAAACAGAAAATAAAAATCCGTATCTTTTGCTCTACCCTTTCAAAATTGCATGGATACTTCAATGCAACTATTTGTCTAAATGATTCAAATGTTGGTTTTTCAAAGTATTTAGCCATATAAACTACCCTTTTGTTTCTGTTGGCTTCAAATGTTACTAGGCTCATGAATTCTTCCTTACGTCTTATTATTCAAAAAAATACAGCCAACACTGCCTTTATGGAGAAAGAAAAACCTAAGTATCATTTTCCAGTTAACTCTTCTGGATCTGCATGAAAGTGAAATCAGCAACAGCAATTTTAAGCCAGGTTTTCTAACCACTGCACCTAATCACTACCTTTTAAGTATTTTATTTCCCAGGCTGTACCATAGAAAAATCTCTTCAACCACAGCACAAACTCAAGCCACAAGAGTAGCAGAGCACATGCTAAAGAATTTATAATAGTCTAGGTACCTAAAAAACCAAGAAGCAGCAGTGAAACTTACTGTTCTACTGAATGCCATAACCCCAGAAATATTTCAAATAGAAAGCAGTTTAATTTGAAGAATTTACACTTCTTTAATTTGAAGAAATTACACTAAAACAGACCTGACCTCCCACTTTTAAAATGCAAATATTTCAGTGAATGCAACCATCAATGGCACATTATCATAAAAGGAAATTTGATAATTGCCACCTTCTTAATCTTTCAAGTATTCAGTCTTTTGTCAGGCTTCTGTGGTTCAGGATATCAATGGCTAAACAAGCAATTTGTCTCCACTTCCACGTTTCCACTTATTCCATCTCACACTCAAATCACCAGCAGATCAATGACTTCACAGCCAACAGCTGTCAGTCACAATCCTTTCAACAAGTCCATGTTTCAAATACCAGCCACTTTATCTTTAACGGGGATAAAGAAAAGACAAAAGTGAGGTCTACCCGCTTAAATACCATGTGTATACGATTTGCAAGTCTTTCCCTTCATTTCCCAGGACCTTTCCGCCTGTTGTGCTCTTCAGGACCAGAGAAGCCAGCCAGGAGGAGCTCCAGATAACTCCAAACAGAAACATATTTTCCCTTGCAAGCATCTAAGTTTCTCCACCCGAGCTGAGGAATGAACTCCACAACACAGCAGCGAAAATGTGCACGCTGCTATTTTTCTCAAGAAGCACTGCCCATCCCAACAATTCCTGGATGAAAAAACAGTATTCAAACAACAAAATCATAAGCTTATGAGTTGGATCTTTAGTCAGAGAAACAAGATTTCTTCCAACTTTAAGGAATGTGACAATAACAGCACATCTAACCCCGCTTGATAAGTGGCAGGCAATTCTCCATATAAGGTGAAAAATGTGCTCATGTAGCTCATGCAACACTGCTAATTCCCTCCCTGTTCTCAATATTCAAGAACATAAATGAACATATAAATCAATTTTGTAAGTAAACCTTTCACTTACTTGCAGCTATAAACCTTCTAGACATTGCTCAGCACATAAAGGATTTTGAACTTAACTATTTCATTCCTTTTAAACACTTGGTATTCATATCACAGCAGTGCATAAATTAATATAAATGTGAGGAGGTCCCACCCCCATTTGATTCCTAAATTCCCTTTATACTTCATCATTCCCCAGTCAACCTGTGCCTTCCAGCCCCTGACTAATCACGTCTCTGATGGCACGAGCAGCTAGAGAAGGTGTTGAGAGCTGGGTGAAGCCCGGCAGCCTCACACAACCACCACTCACACTCCTCCTGCCAGCCCCTGGGCTGATGTGTGGTGGAAGCACCAAGATATTGGCACAGGACTGCTGCTACCACTGCCTAGAATTTTTACCTCAGCTCTGATTGTCCCATAACCTCTACATAACAGCAACAGAAACATAAGCAGCATGTACCTAGTTGTGCCTACAAGAAGATTGCAGGCATTACTCATTAGGAGACTGATGAAAAGACTTCCACTGATTTTTATGAGCTCTGCGCCAGAACATAAGCCCAGAGGAAGGGTACTTTATGTGATCCCTTCCCCTCAAAGCAAGGTAGAGTATCTGCAAAAGATGTATCAGTCCCAGCAGTGAAATTCACTTTGTTTTGTAGTTAGTCCCACATCCCAGCCCCTCCCACATCCCCTTCATTGTTTTTTTACACATTATTAGTTATTTTAATGGTCTGATAAACTGCACAATGAACCCTCTGGATGGATTTTTTTTCCTTAAGGAATGATGTAACAATGACCAACAGGGCATAAAAGACAGAAGATTTACAACAAGTCCTCAGAGGTGTTTTGAAAACCTCTCAAAACTGACAGGATTACCAGGGGAGAGAAGACATCCTAAAATCTTGTTGGCAATTGTGAGAAGGGGAAAAAAGAATTTTTAAAGTTTTTAAAGAATTTTTAAGGCATAAGAAAAAAAAAAAAAAAGACCTCCCCAAAGTTTATTAACTACTCTGGAGAAGTTGTACTCTACTCTAGAAGTCAGTGACTAGTAGGAGAGGCACAGAGGGGAAGCTTCCACACACACTGCACATATACATATCAAATGTGGGTAGGAACAGTGGGAAAACAATAAAATAGTTCACTATTTTCTTCATCTTTAACAAGCCATAGGAAAGTTTGATTTGATTGTTTTAGCCACAGAAATTTCAGAAAAATTAGATGATAGCTTCAGCTTGCCAGTCTTCCTAGTTTATCCATATTCAGCCATCTTGTGATATCCCCAAGGCAAGAAAATGTGACATGATGTGCTAAAAAGGCACCATGGACCAATTAACTGCTATCAAAAATGTAGGCTTCTGTTAGTCAGAGATTCTTATTTTGCTGACTTTTTTTGCACATCACCATCCATTGCACTACCATGTAAAGTAGCATAGCCCATGAAATACTATGAGTCAACAAATTACCATAATTATTTTCATCCAGATTTAGAACTTGAATTACACTGTTTGCTATGTTCTGTAACAGAAAAAAAAATCAGAATTAACTTTAAACATTATTTAATCCTTACAGTATAACTCTTTAAAGTATGTTTACAGTCATTCACATCTAAGACTCTCATTTCCTGGAACCTTATCTAATCTAAATTCCATATGGAAGGTTTTAGTGGTATATAAAGTTGCATACAAATTAATCACACTCCAATTCATCCAGATAAAATAAAACTGTAAATTTAATAGTGATAAAACTAGAGCTGTCAAATTATATCTGGACTAACAACAAAAAGTGCAGACCTTTTTGTACAAATTTAGTTCTAAAGGACCTATTACATAGCTTTAATTCAGAGGATAACTCTGATGTGGCTTAGTACAAACATGCTTCTAGTTGATTCACTTTTTATTCAGGGAATGCAAAAGAGAATGTCTATTATCCATGTGATAGCAAAGACCTCACATGGCTGAACCACGAACTTGGAGTTTTTCAGGGTTTAGCACTTAAAGTGTCAGAGATTACAGCTCCTGATCCAAAACCAGTTCAGAAAGCACAGCAGGAACCAGGACAAGATACACTAGAGAGAACTTTAGTGTATCTTTACAGACATGGCTTCTCCATAAACTTCCCATGAACTTTTGAAGACACCATTTAATCATTCCTATCTTTTCTCTGCAAAACTATATATATATATACATATATATAAAGTGTATGTATCAATAATACATGCAAGAATAAATAATATATACACTTATTATAAAATGCCAATAACAAATAGAAAACATTTAAACCAAAAATGAATAATTATGAATAATATCTATACCATAATACTAAGTGAAATATGGCAAACAATATATTATAGATTCAGTTTCTACAAACAACCTCAACAACAACAATTCTACAAATAAATTCATAAGGATGAAAGCAAAAAAGCCAACAGCAAAACATAAAAGTTCCCTATGAAAAAGTCTTTGTCTGAAGAAGATAACTGAACAATAAGAACTTCCTATCTCAAGAGGATATAGAGAATACAAGTGAACAAAAATTAATGTCAAGCTCTCATCCTGAGATCAAAAACCAGTTAACTCCACATAGCTGCTTGAAGTATTTACCAAATAAGTTTTATTTGGGAGACTGTCCTCCCTATAACACACAAGTCCCACTGAAATGCAAAATACTGCAAGAAATAAAGAAAAACACAACACGTCAGCATGTGGGCCAGAGAAAATAAAGCACTGTTCCGTGCTTTAACTGAAGTAAATTTTTATAAAAATTTCAGTATAAAACTGAAGTAAAAATTTTTATAAAAGAAAGAAAACGTTTAAATGGGCTTACTGGTCAAGCACAGCTCAGACACTGGAAAAATCTAGTATTATGATTTTGTGGTGGGGAAAAAGTAGTAGTAAATGTAAGTATTTTAAATAGTCTGGACACTTTCTTTGATGATTTAGCCCCATTTTTTACTCTTCATAGCTGGCAAACTGGAAATCTTAATTCCTACATCAATGTTATACAAGTAAGACGTAGCCACTGATTAACAATCAGTCTGAATTCAGTGAATTATTATTCAGATAATTGTGAACTGGACATCTTGCAGGACATGTTCTCTAATAAAAATGTTGGTTCAGAGATTTGACAGTGACAATTAATCACAGATATTTTCACTCTTAGAAATATATCAACAAAAACTAAACTGTTTTATGATACCAACCCCCACCTTGTATTATTCCAGGAAACATTTCACAATAATAACATTGCTGATGGCCAAATACTGAAGCCAATCCTGATCCTGCCAGTGAAGAGTTGCCTCCCAGCAATGCATATTCTGATCTCCTGCCTAGCCTAAATTTAAACTCGAGGGACAGGGCACCCATCCCTTCCCCAAAGAAATGTTCTACTATTTATGAGGTCTGACTGTAAAGATGATATTTCATTCAGATTATACTTCCTACTTAAGCTTACTACTTTCAAATTTTCCCATTCATAATTCCTCACAGTGTTTTAAGTAATAGCCCCTTACACACAAGAGTTACAGCTTTCAGGGATGATGATTAGCACGTTAGCTCTATCTCCACGCCCACTAAGCTAAACTAAACCACATGCACACCACTTGAACCAGCCTCCAGTATGCAATCATTTGTTACTCTCGTTACAAATGCTGCCCAAAATAAGCACAATGTCCTAAACACCACAAATTTTTAGACTGCTGTGAAGTTCCCAATAGTTTATGTAGACTGTATTCCTTCCTACTGCTGCAATGCCCAGACCTGAAGGCAAAAATCCTCATGGAGCCCTACAACAACTGCAGCACCCAGCAGTGTTACATCCTCCCTGATTTCTGTAATTCAGTTTCTGGTGGTCAGTCTATGTTTCCATAAAACACTAGTTTGCCGTGCAAGAATATTCCATTTCTCTACAACCACTACTGTCAGACCTCTGCCTGGCCCCACCTCCTCCTTGCTCCAGTTATTCTCCACTTCAGCAGCATGTCTCAAATTCAGCTCCATCTCTTTGACACTTAGATCATCCTGAAAGGTTTGCAGAGCATCTTGAACCATTTACAAGTATCAATCGTTTTCCTCATACCTCTCCAGAATAATCTTGTGCTATGTTTAAAGAACACACTGGAGACCATCAGGCACGTCTCTCCATTGCCAATGGGGAGGGAAACCAGCACCGGGTGCTGGGGTCAGGCACAGAGACTCTGCTGAAGCCTCATCTGACACCACAAAATTAATAAAATCTTTTCCATTCCCAGTGGCAACAGGGAAAATACAAGGCGGCAAAAAGGATCTGTGGCTTTATAATATGCTACTCAAAATATCTGCTGATGGTCATAAGACAGAAAGAATATGCCAAAAAAACTGTATGATGTAGTCAGTTGGCAAATGGGGAAAATCACACACAAAATGAAATGCATTCACCACTGTAAAAGCAGGGCTGTGGGAAATTGCTGGTTCTCCATATAAGGATCCAATATTTTTTTCAATTTGCCAACATAGAATAAAGCACATAAAAAAAACCCCTTAAAATTCTAAATGTTAACTGTGAAAAGCACTTTTTACAATATTTCACAAGAATGTTCATTTTGTACACCCATGAGTCCTGATTTTTTATTTGTAGCCAGACTAAATGAAAAATAAGAGTTTTTTTAACTTCTCCATATAAAATGTCAACCACCTTTTTAATTGAGAGCTAGAAAACTCTAATTGAAAATTACTAACCTCAAGCGCTCATTAGTGACAAATCCAAACTCCAGCTGAACACGGCCCTAATTGGATTAAAGAGACATTCAGAATTATGTATGTAGACCCAGTATGCAAGAAAAGCTGAAGAAAAATCTGTGTCCATCCACAGAGCCAGGATCGGACACAGCTCCGGGAGGAGTGGTACTTGGGTACCAGGCATGCACACACACTTTTCCTGCCTCCCTCCCTCTGCTGCTGGAGCTACAGATGCTGTCCACAGGCACCCTCAGGATTGCAGGCTGGAGATAATCACTGCTGGGCTCAGAAACTGCAATGTCACCCAAGCTCCCACAGGAAGAAGGCAGGGAATTGCTGGCCATGCACCTCATGACAAGGCATTTCCAAGAGCACAGCCATCCTCTGCCTATTTTTAATGGTTCTTTGTCACTTTCTCTACCACACAAAGCTCTTCAACAAGTGAGCTGTTCGGTCCACCACATCTACAAAAATTGCATATACAGGTAAGAATTTCTCAGGCTGAATTTCATGGTCTCAAGGTCCTTCTGTAAGCATCAAAATCATTGAGCATGAGATTTCCTATTGATCACATGCCACTGGCTGCACATCTAAGGAGGCTCAGGAGGGTAAATTATTTTTTTCCCAAGTCAGTTTTAAATTGGCTTCCTAAATTGTCTCCAGATCCTTTCCAGACAGCAGAATGGAAATAATTAGAGGTGGTTGGAAAATGGAATTTTTGTCCTGTGGGGAAAGTTTGATAGTCCTGTACTTATTTTTATGCTAACACAGGCCAAAGTGTAAAAGCCTTAAAATATTAAGTAGAGCAAAATACTGTAAGGTATTCTGAAACAGCATCCTACATGCACTTTGACTTATTTTGTTACAAGAGAACAGCCCATTCCTCACATGGGCACACCAGCAGGCCACATAAATGCTCAGTTTTTAGCCTGAGATTCTTTCTACTCCCCAAGACCACAGGGCAGTGACTAGCACTGTTGACACAAGCTCTCCACACATCTCATCCTACTCCTCTTGTTGTATGAGCTAGACAGGAAGACAGTAGGAACTGCAGTTAATCACTGCTCCCTTGTTCATCTTCTGAAAGCAAATTTATATGACATGTTTTGGAGCTTTGGGTGAGAAGCTGTCCCCCCCCACCCCGCCATTTTAAAAGAAACCTTTGTCAGTCTGAAGTGATTTATCCTAAATTTTTCTGATGCGTATTGTGGAGCCAACAGTTTCCCACTACACAGATGCAAACTGAGAGCAGTCACAGAGCTGGGAGCTGAAATACCATGGGGAAATACACAAAGAAGTGATCTCTGAAAGTCGTATACAAACTGTGAACAAGAGTAAAAGGGAGATTCACTCTCAACACCTGTTATGGACAGGAACACAACTTTCCTCCTACTGCCTAACCAGAAATACACTTGTCACACCAAGGGCCTAGGCAGCTATGTCAAGTAAACTCTTTCTTCCGGATACCATGGAGATGGCTGCTTTATGCAAATCCTGCATAGTCATCCAAGTAGAATGCCTCAATGGGAAAACCTTCAGTGCCACCACTCTGTTAGGGTTCTTCTCTGCAGCTGTTTAATTGACAGAGCCATGGAAATCCTGAGTACATATGAATTCTGCATCATTTCATTCTTGGCTTCAAGTGCCTTTGACAAGTACTCCTGATGAGGATGACACCTCTGTCTGTAACTTGCTCTAAGTTACCGCTCCCTCAATGCAACCTTCCACTTGACAGTGAAAGAGATCTTGGCATCTCTTCCTCTCAGGTCATCTGGCAATTGTTCTGATAGGAACCTGCAGCATGCTGTACAAGCACAGCTGAAGCAGTCAGGGCCTGAAGCACAAAATGGCTAGACACAAACAACAGAAAAATTGCTTACTCCATTGTATCTATCTTTCTCCAAATGCTCTTTCCAAGCCAGACCAAGGTAGCAGGGGAAATAAAGGGAGCCCTTCATTCCTCTTCACACAAGGGGAAAGGAGTGATTGCATCATTTCAAAATTTTCACCTCTGGTAACCTTCCTACATGGAAATGCTGCTTCCGATAAGCTTTATACTGAAGACTGCAGAACCTACAAGTACAGGGCTCAAAAAAGAAGGCTTGATGAAGAGGATGAAACAGTGTAGAAAAGTTTTGTTGGTACTTTTGACTTAGCTGGCCACCATCTTGGGAACTGGCTGGAAGGTGGCTCAGCAGAAAAGAACCTGGGGGTGCTGGTTGGCAGCCAGCTGACCATGAGCCAGTGTGTGCCCAGCTAGCCAAGAAAGCCAATGTCATCCTGGCTTGGATCAGCAATAGTGTGGCCAACAGATGCAGGGCAGTGATTGCCCCCCCGTATTCAGCACTGGTGAGGCCACATCTCAAGTGCTTTGATGAGTTTTCCCAATTCAGTAAGAACATTGAGGTGCTGGATTGTGTCCAGAGAAGGGCAATGGATGTGGTGAAGGGTCTGGAGCACAAGTCCTATGAGGAGCACTTGAGGGAGCTGGGGGTGCTTAGTCTGGAGAAAAGGAGGCCTAGGGGAGACTTTATTGCTCTCTACAACTGCCTGAAATGAGGTTGTAGCCAGGTGACATTTGGCCTCTTCTCCCAGGGAAACAGCAACAGGACAAGAGGACATAACCTTAAGGTGCACCAGAAGAGATTCAGGTTGGACACAAGGAAGAATTTTTTCACTGAGAGGCAGGTTGAGCATTGGAATGGGTTGCTTTGGCAGGCAGTGGAGTCACCATCTCCAGAGGTGTTCAAGAAATGACTGGACAAGGCATTCAGTGCTATGGTCTTGACAAAGTGATCTTCAGTCAAAGGCTGGACTCAGTCTTGGAGGTCTTCTAAAACCTTAATGAGTCTCTAATTGCTTTGTCCTCTTTTAATTTTCCTATACAGTGAGGCAAGTTCTGCAAAGTTAGGAAAAAATCATTAACAAACTCAAAGGCAGTCAAAGAGAGGCAAGATACTAAACCACACCAGTTTCCTTTCATCAAAGACACAGATCCACATGATATGTCTATAGGTTATAACACCAGCAGGTTCAAACTTGTTCTGAACTGACACAAGAAATCCCTGCCCACACTTGGAGATAACCAAAAGTCTTTTGAACACTTAGCATGGCTCTGGGCCAAGCTAATAAACTCTGCTGAGCCTCTGGGACATCTCTGTGCCAGCACCTCGGGCTCGGCACAGCTGGCAATGCTCACAGTGCTTCGTGCTGGTGCAAACCACAGGCTCATTGCTGGCTGCATTCACCACAGCATGGAGAGAGAAATGCCTCCACACTCACAGCTTTGTCTTCAAGCCTTGACTTCAATCCTGGGGATATTCATACACGTTTTTCTGCATTATCCATCCAACAAAAAACATTTCAGGCCAGTTTTTTACTCAAGTGTCAATATTTTGACATGGACATAATGTTTTTCACCTACTGGTGAAGAAAAGTATTGCAATGAGAGTCTAACTAAACCAGCACATTTGGCTTTTGCCTTGAATTACATTGTTTTACAACGGCTTTTTCTGTTGAAAATTAGGAGTTTACACATTTGCATGAGGCTTCTTAAACAAAACAGCATTTTTATTCCAGTGTTTCTTTGGAATGTTTCCTCAACCCTCTGAAGAGCACATCTTACTGTGTTGGGTGGGGGAGCAGAACAGGGAATGATGAGACTTACATGTTGTTTACAGCAGGTAGAGCTGCCAGGCTTCTATCCAGTTTTAAGATGTACAGCCTTTGAAAGTTCTTATGTCTGGTCTTTGACTCAAAAATGACATTTCTACAGACAGAGGGGTATGGGGTTGTAAAACCAAAGCATATTTTCTTAACACTGCTCCAGAAATATCCTCTGCTAAACGTGTAACAGATGCATGTTCCTCATTAAAAAAGTGTTGCTATACATTATGTCTTGGCTGTAGACAGATTCTGGCAGAGATTGATACACTGTGGACGTATAATTCATGTGTCTAGTATGTGAACTCTGGACCCAGCTTAACCCGCTGAGGTCTTGTTGTGGATCTCGGGCCATGGAAATGGGAGCAAAGGGAGAGAGCAGACAGACATGGAAGACAAGTGTGTAGCTGAGAAAACAACAAAGCTATTGGACTTTTCTCAACGCCATCCACAGGCACCCAGCTTTTATTCCCATTTGTATAATGAACTGGAAAAGCAGCACCAATTCCAGCTACCTTTCTTCGAGAGGAAAAAGAAATCATCACTTCACGGTGACCATTTTCTTCCTTGAGTAATCTCTGGCCTTTTGCTGAAATTTAACTTTTGGGTTTTGGAAAGGTAAATCCTAATGATGAATTACAATATATTTTTTTGGCTGATTGGTGCTTAAAACCTGCCCATGCTAATCATAACTTCATAGTCCACAGGGAGACCCTTAGTTTTATTCCTTGCCTGGTATTCAGACTTCCATTTAATTACTGTTACTTAGATTTATAGGCAGATTTGCTAAAAACAGTGACTCTTGTGTGCAGACAATAACCTTTTGATGGGTATGGTAGTAAAACTGTAATTCCTATGTAAACAGGACCAAATTTTAAAAGTAGCTGGTGTAGCTCTCTAATGAAATTGGCAGCACTGTGTGGGTACTTTGTCTTGGAGAATGCTAAATGGTGCATAGCCAGCATTTGCTCCATAAACTGTCAAACAAGAGAACCGCAACTGTTCAGTGATTTGTTTTTCTAATGTAGTTCTCTACTATGGGAAATGCCTTTTCCATGACCAAATGTGGAAGCTGTCAGGATCCAAAAGAAATAGAGCGCAGAAAGATGATGTCTAGAAGGTATCTCCCAAAAGAGAAAAAAAGAGAAAGAAAACATTTCTCAAAGACCCAGTTTTGGAAGCACCATGAAAAAGTGAAACACTCTGAAAAAAAAATTACTTAAAGGATGCCATAATTAATTGTTGGGCATCAATTACAGTACTAAAATACTCAAATTTTTCTCTTCCTTCACTGGGTAGCACTGATGATAATACTGTTGCATAACTCCATAGGAAGAATAAACAACAATATATACATCTGGTATCTTTCTTCTCAGGGCCTTCTACTACTTTACAAAATGAAACAGACCTCATCACCTTAGAAAGGCAGAAAGCACCCCTTCCATTACTGAAGAAAAAAACATTGCAAATAAGTATACCTGAGCTCTATGCCTCAGCAAATGAAGCAGTATATGAGCACTGATTCCAAGTTTCCTATTTTGTTCTATATTCTTCTCAGCACTTCAGTGCCATTTTAGGCCCATATCAGGCAACAAAAGCAACATCATTTTGTTCATAATAAGAAAGAGCAATTAAACAGGTAAAAGTCTTCACCACTGATGAAAGGACATCCCTAGATAAGAATTTTAAAAACAATCAATATGGACCAACTATTTCAGACATGTGCTCACTGAAGTCTCTCTCTCAATAATGGAAAAAGGAGCACAGCTCTCCTTTTCCTACTTCTGTTTGGACCAGAGGAAACAAAAAGACACAAATTTCATCATCTGAATTCAAACCTCATCTGATCTGGTCCTCAGGAAGACACACATCATTTAAATATATGCAATGGCTATGAAGGGTTGATTCTGGAGAAATAATCAGACTATATTTTTGCCGGGGTTCAAGCATCCACAATACCCAGTAAAATAATCAAGGCTACTCTGAGCAGACTGCAAGACTCCTCTGTGCATGTAGATACTTCCCAGTGGTGCAGTTGTAGCTGTTACTCAGGCCTTGCCGCTATCTGCTGCACACTTGCATGCAGCTGATTTAACAGTTACCTGCTCACTACCCCACGATTTCCCTCCCCGCTGCCAGCCTAGGAACCAGTTGTTCATAACAAGAGCAATGGGAGGGAGGACAGGACCACTGCAAGGAATTTGAGAACTATCAGCAATAATATGCCAACTGCAACCAATCTGCTCTACAAGAAGGGGGTGTCAGGACACATTAGTAGCCTACATAGCGATTGTCAAGAATCAAAGCTCACATCATTTTATGTCCCTGAAATGCCAACTCAATTGCAAATTTAAAAACAATAGTTTTATCACTTTGCCAGTCATAGGACACATCCCAATAATCTTAGTTGTACTGACCTTGACCAGGCTTGAGACAAGTAAGTCACAAACACAGAGAAAGCCAGAAGCCCACAGAGTAATTACAAAAAATAAAAATCACAGCCATGGTATGACGCACTAAAGCCCTGTTCAATCGCTACTACCCATTGCAATCTATACTGCCCTTAGGGAATATTTCTATGTTAAGCTGCCTACTAGCAGCATCTCCTTTTGTCCAAAGTCTAATGCATTACTGGCATTTTATAAACAGATGAATCTTATGGGTGGGAGAGTATTCTAAGTGTTGCACAGATATTTCCCTTTACTGTTATTCACTATTAGATTGTGATACAACTTAAAAATCTTCCCCTAATTTGCAACTACATGAGTCCTACCCACTTAGTTAAGGCAAAGCTTTTTTATTTTCAGTAACCAAATCAATGCTATCACAAAATAAAAAACACAAAGGGAAGGGACAAAAATTCGTAACAAGCCCATGATCATGAGGTCGCAAAAACATCAGCATGAGTAATTATATTATTGTTAAAAAACCTTTACAATTATTTATGATGACTTAGCTTTTCAGGTGCTTATTTGTGCTTTGTGATAATGAAAGAGCACAATAGCACCATCTAACTTTTTTCCATACAGGAAGCATTTTATAGGTACAGCATGCCAAATGGGGACCACAGTTACAGCAGTGAATAGCTACACCATAATCACTATTTGTCAGTGAAAATTAATCTCAGAAAAAGCAGCCCCATAACTCTTCTACCATCAGTTTCTGGCTTTAGTCAGTTACTCATCTGAAAACTCAAACGTCTTTAAGCAAATATTTTCCCCTGGAGATCTGATAAAGTGATATATATACAAAGTATTTTAGTTCACATAAAACATTCCTGTTGGTTTAAAACCACAGAAAAAAAAAGTAAATTATTTTAACAGTTTCTTTTTTCAAACAAGATGCCTTGCAGTCAGTTGGTAAAGCCTGAAAGTTGATAATTGCCTAACAAGCTTTGTATTCCAAACAAAAGTATCTTAAAGGTTCAAGTTTCTCTTCTTTCCACTGTCATATATACAATGATCACACAAGTTAATTATAGAGAGTTAACTCTGCCAAGTATCTCACACTAAAATGGTAATGTAATTCTATTAGAAATCACAAAAAAACCCCACTCATTATTGGGACCCCTACCATTTTTAAGTGTGATCTCTGCATCTATGGGTAGATCACATCTATGGACAGTCAAGATCAAATTTGTACCATCTGACCTAAAGGAACATTCTGCACTGGGAGCATGACTACACCAACATCAGTTCCAGATCCTGGACTCAGTCTTTCTGCAGTAGTCTAGTTTCTTGAACCAGAAAGAGAGGTGAATGGCCTATTTTTATGGGGCTGCATTAAATGTTTCCTTCTAAAAGCTATTTTAATGACATTGTGGTGCTTCACAAAGGAAACAAATTCAGTATATGATTAACACATATAAACATGCCTTCTACCTCTGAAGAGATGTAGGTTTTTTAAGAGCACTTTCAAGTGACTAATACCAAAATAAATCAGCAATTTAAACTTTACAGCATCAATTGAAGATGACATTTTGGCATGTAAGTACACAAATTGTTCACAGTGTCCCTGTAGAAGCCATCTATAACTCAGAAGATGCACAGAGCCTTTCAAATGACGGCAATGGAATTTAAATTATTTAATTAGAATAATATGCTCTAGTCCTTGGCCACTCTTTCACTATAAAGTAGGAATTTCCTCTGGGCAGGCACAGCACACCAACCAAGCTGCGACTGCTCGTCCCAGCTCAAAAAAAACGTAGTCTAACTTCCCAGTCCTGTGAGACAACAGAATGGTCTGCTAACTTCTTTTGTCAAGTTTCCCTTCTTCACTCAGTCTAAATCCATCCTAACAGTAAAAGGAAAACAAAAGCAGTTGTTACCATGACATAGAGTTTAAAATACTAATCAGAGCTACTGGAAAGCATGGACATTTGTACTATCTTCTGATTTCCTTTTCGAATCAAAACCAGAAGTTCATTTCTTCTGCCAAGGCAGTTTTTCTTTTTTAATTAAGAGACTTTAAAATCTGAATCATTCTTTTTCTGCGGAAGGCATGGAAGAAAAAGACAAGGCAGACTACTACCAACCCAAATTTATCTTAAACTCTATACTTTGTAATTATTGGGTTCTCTAAAATTGGATACCAATTTAAAAAATATTTTTGTAATTACAGTAGAAAACTGCTTTTACAACCTTTCCTCTTGAGCACTTAAATATTGAGAGTACCAAAGTTGCATTTAACTTACTACATTTCCAAAATGCAGTAAGGAACTAAAACCAGGCAGGAAGACCATATTTCCTGCTTTTGATTTTTATTAATGATTCAGAGAAATTCTTTTTTTACCTATATGAGAAAGTTGCTGACTTCAGTGAGCCATAAACTTCTGCAACTGACTTAAGTGGAACCCCAATTAATATCCTCAAAGAGAACATTTGTCTGCTCTTTCCTTACTGGAGATAAGAGGTTCCTTCTAAATTGCATCCTAGAGACATTTGACTAAAACTTTTTTCCTCCAGGCAAAAAGTAAACATCTATAAATATTTTATACCAACACTGCAAAGCAATTAAAAAAAAAAAAAAACAGACTAAGCACTATTAACGTGCACTTTTTTTTTCATCACATTTATAAGAAACAGGCAGTGATGCACGCCACAAGGCTGGGATCTAATCAGACACAGTAAGGCCCTGTCTAGACAGGCAAAAGTTATTACAATCAGTTAGCGTGGTTGAAGAACTCCATTAAGATGCAGGCCAGCAAGAAAGAAACCACATTAGCAAATGACACAGCACAACCAGGCACCAAGGCAGCCAAGGGGTCTCTTGGCATGTTCAAAATCAAGCCTCTCTTCGAGTCATTGGCAAGCTGGCATGTCACAGCGCTGACTCCTTTGCCAACGTCTAGTCGGACAGACTACGGACAGCATAAACGCACAGTGCTCCCACCCAGCCATGGCACCACTCAAGGGGAAAGAGCTCATGGGTGAGCAATGACCAGCCCGAGTGCTATTCCATGGTGCTGTGCACCAGGCACCGTCTGACTCCGTCCCCACAGCAAGGCACCAAGTGCCCTCAACAAAAGACAATTTACTCACGGGATGATCACATGCTGCAGGTGTTTTTCTCACCCTTCATTCCTTGGAATGATGTCGCTGCTGCTTGTGGAGAAACACACTTCTGTGACATTTGGGATATAAGCACACAGATGCTAGGAATAAGAAACACTATGCTAAAGAAGAAAGACAAACCAAACTAAAAAAACCAAGAAAGAAACAAAAAGTTAAAAATTGAATGATGAGGATTACATATAAAGCAAAGCAAACTTGCTTCCTTTGCTGTCATCTTCCCCCTTGATCAAAACTTTCAAGGCTTCTCAATAACACCTATTTGCTTTGCAAATGGGGTATCACAGCATACTTGATACAATGCCAAATATGATTAAAAAAATGATGCACAACCTATTTACTACTCTTACTTGATAACTCTTTGTCAAATAATTTAATTTAAAATCAAGAAAAAATACACAATTCTAAAGAGAAAATGAACACAGTGAGATCACCTAGGAAATTTTTGTCTCAACATCTACGGACATTAGAAACACTTCTAAATTTAGACAACCCAGCATTTAACATGGTCCATAAAAAAGAGAAACAAAGCCAGAAAAGTGCTCCTATTTTAATTACTATCAGCAGTAAACCCTATTTTCAGCTATGCTATCCCAAGCAATGAACTACAAGCTTTGAAACTGCTATTAAAGTCCTCACAAACTATTTGCTGAAGAGGAGCAAGCATATATTTCTCTGGTTGCACAATATGACACATACACTTTTGGGATGGGAGAGGAAGCTATAAATCCACAATCCACCAGGAAAAATCTTTCTCCTTTGAATCAAGAACAGGCTTCATAATAAATTCCTTCACTATTGTATTATATAATCTCATTGGTAGCATTTGTCCAAACTTTTCCAGTGCATTACTTTGTGTCACTGCAATTTACTCTGCAGAAAGGGAAAAATCCCACAGAGAATTTAAGAGTATATACAGAAACTGTTGAAACTTTCCCCATCCACTATCATTATACCATTACTATTCTTGAATTTTCAGAAGCAATCACTTCACTTTGGCACCATCAGAATCTCACCTTTGACTCTAAGTGGTAAGGCAACTTTATTAATCCATAAGGGTGTTCCACAGAAGCATGAGGGATCCTTATCAATGTGCCCAGGCACTATCAAAGGCAAGGTCAGAGTAAAGTTGTCACTGCAAATGTGAATAGACAGCACATGGAGCTCACTTGTGCAGTCAGTGTGCAGGGCACCCACATAACCTCTGCAGACATCCTACTGAAGGAAATTCAGTGAGGCCTTCAGTGTGCTTGATGGTAACATCATTAGCTGAGCATGGAAGAGCTCAGATCTGGCCAACAAATACAGGTTTTGGAAGCACATCTACTATTAAAAACAAACAAAAACCTGTCTTTCAACCAAGTCTTGGTCAGCTCCTTGATGAGCTGTACTGTGACCCAAGAGGAAGACTATCCAAATCCCACAAATCAATGCCATCAAGTCCTGGAGGCAAATATATCATAGAATCATAAAATGGTTTGGGTTAGAAAAGACATTAAAGATCATCTACTTCAGTCCCATGGCCATGGACAAAGTGGGCTGCCTCTCTTCTGTAGGTAAAAACTGACAACTAATTAACACCTGCACTTGCAGCAATTCATTACTTCCAGACACTCAGAATACCTTCAATAGGGATCTAATGTGAGACAGTGAGGGATGCCCAGCTCCTGAGCACCACATGAATGCTTTCCTCCTGCTCCTCAAGTGACTGCAATTACAGGAATGGAAGAAGTAACTGCACTATCAACTCATCAGCTAAAACTACCCTGCTACTCAAAGGGGAAGTCTCACAGCATCCTCCATCTCTGGCCATCAATTGTCCCTCCTGCCTTCAGATGACACTATTGCAAGTGTTGAAACAAGACAGCAGTCAGCATGCTGATGGCTTTTTCCCATCAGCTGATGGTTTTTTTCCCATCAGCTGATGTTTTTTTTCCCAAAAGTAGTGCAAGCACTACTTTTTAGCCTGATCACTGATCTGATCCAACTCATAGCCAGCAGAGCTGGCGTAAGCAGCACGTGGGAATGGTGTAACCAGGAACAGAAAGAAGAGATCCCCATGTTCTGCTGCAGCAAAGACTCTGCTGTCATACACTGGGATTCAGTTTCTACTTCTCCATCAGGCCCAGGATTGAGAAACACACTCATCTTATTTCATCTGGCTGATTAGCACCCATTCCTGTCACAAGCCCACGTGATAATCACTTACTAATACAAGTGTCATAACTGACTGTAGAACATCTGGCTCACCCTGGGCATTAAGTGCTAGACAGACACTGCAGAGAGCAGCAAAACCCAGTAAGTGCTTACAAACTCACACACTTTTTATAAAACTCTGCATGTTGTGCTGTTCTACCTACAGCGTTCATTGTTGTCCAAAGCAACAATTATGCAAACACTTGGGCACTTGCTTAATTCTTCTGTTACAAACTACTCCATTACACTTAATGGATTAATTAGCAAAGGCTCATTTTTACCCAGAGAGTGGAGGCTCCCAAGGCTACATGCAGAGTCACGGGACAGGCTCCCAGGGGGGAGGCAGGGAGGGTGAAAGGCACCTGGGAGTATCTACAGTCACATTGCAGTTCCACAAAGCAGTTTTGGCAGCAGTATCCAGTTTAGCCAGCTTAAAAAAAGCTACCTTCTCCACGCCCTCTTTCCTTCTCTCTTACCCCCTAATGAACCAAATCATGGAATTGATCCAAATTAAAATTACATCTGTTTTTTGCTCAGTGCCTAGATCCAGATCACCACAGGCCCGTGTAAGTGTGGTGCTATGAAAAGAGTCAGAGCTAGGCAGGGGCTGCCAGGGCAACCCCATCTTGCAGCAGTTTAAACCACCCAAAGCACAATCATAGCCCACCTCTGTAGTTTCAGCCCTGCTACAGTTACCTGACACTGAAACTAGAGCAATAAGGGTAGTCCCCCCCTTCCTCCCTCCATCTCTCTTCCCTCTCCCCACAGCACTGGGGCTTCAGCATCTCTCCCAGACACTCCTCTGGGAAGGCAGAGCTGCAAAGAAATTCCCCCCCCCCCCAAAAAAAAAAAAAAAAAAAAAACAAAACAAAAACTCCGGGGTTAGGTTAGGTTTCTGCTACATTGGCATAAAGGAGAGGGTGCACTGGGTCCACAGCAAAGCACCCAGACCAAGATATCTATATTTTTCCAACTACAGAGAGCTAGCCCGGCCAGGACCAACCGCTGCCTCCCACAGGGAACAGCCGCAGAAGTAAACCCATTTGCAGGATTGTAAGTTTCACTCATGCCAAAAACATAGAAGCACATTATTGTAAGTTTAGTTAGATAAAAAAAGGTCATACAAAGTACTGGTTTCCTTTCACATTCTTTGCATATACAAAAATCCCAACGGTTCCAGGAGGATTTTCCTGTATAGCCTCACTGAAAGCTGATTAAAGAAAATGACCATTAATCCCACTAGTAACTTAAAACAAAACGTTAAATTAATTTCAGTGGGAGTTCTGGCCATGTACAAAACCCAGCAAGATACTCTCAGATTCATACACATTGCTCTCTTGGGAAATGACAAGAACTCTGCAGACATATGAAAAGGCAAAATTTACTCCATGTTATTAGAACTCGGTACAAAAATCGCTAAACGATCTGCACCAGCCTTAAAACTATTTCCATAAACCCCGAGCTTTTGAAATTGTCATTGTTCAAGCCGCTGTTTTCCTTTCCACCTCTTACTTTGAAAGCTCACCCCCCGCGATCATCTTTAAAGCAAGATCCGCGCCGGCAAACCTTTTCATTTTGCTAAAATCCTGACGGGCGTTTTCTGAAGCTGCTGAGCCCAGCGCGTCGCTGCGGGAGCAAGGTTCCACTGTGAGCACCCCCGAAGTGCCGGGCACAGCACAAGCATGTGGCAGCGGCTGGACTACCTGCAGGGGCTCCGGAGGAGCCCGGCTATCCCGTCGACAGCCGCCGGCGCGGGTTTCACGCCCGGAGCCGGAGACCCCCGCGGCCGCAGCCCCGCTCTCCCGAGCGCCCCAGCGCTGCGCGGGGCGCGGAGCCGAGCGCGGCCGCGGCTCTTTGTTCGGCAGTGCCAGACGCCGGAGCGGCCGCGCCCCGGGGAGCCGGGCGGGAGCGGCTCAGCCCGGGGGCCCGGGGCGCGCAGGCCGGACGGGCGGCAGGAGCCCGCGGAGCCGGACGGCGCCTAGACCCAGACCCAGACCCAGACCCAGACCCAGACCCAGACCCAGACCCAGACCCCGTCCCGCGGCCGAGCAGCTCCGCTCCCGGCCGCTGGAACGCGCAGCGGAGGACAAGGTCTCACGACTGTCAGACACCTGGGAGCGCCTGCCGGGGCTGTCAGCCCCCCGCCCAACACCCCCTTACCTCTCCGCGGGTGCGGAGCAGCCCCGAGGACTTTGTCTCCGCGGCGCGCCCGGCTGCCAGCGGACAAGTTTCTGCCCCTACTTCGCTCCTGGCGGCCACAGCGACGCTTCCCCCCTCCCGCTATCACCGTCCGTCCGTCCGCCCGCCCTCTCTCCCTCCCTCCAGCAGGGGCGGGGGCGGCGGTCCGGAGCGCCCGACCCCGCCCCGCGGTTCCCCGGGCTGTGCCCGGGCTGGGCCGGTACCGGGGGTACGCGACTCGTACCGGGCAGCCGGGCTGGGGGACGTGCCCGCCCCGGTGGTGTCCCGGGCAGGGCTGGGCGAGCTCACCTGTACCCGCCGGGTCCTGCAAGGGCAAGCGAAGGGTGCGGGATCCAGGCGTTGCCACCCCATCCTCCTCTGTCTGCCCGAGCAAGCCCTCCTGTCCTTTAGTCTTCGTTTATTTACAAACTTACTGCGAGTTACCTAGCCGGTTAATGCAACAGTAGGAGAAATTAAACCCAGGGGGATCACACCTCTTGGGTTTTTCAACACACAGGTACTTAATGGAAGAGAAACCACCTGAGAGAGCCCTTCTAAGAGGGGTTATACAATGAAACAAACTCCAAAGGGAACTGCTCCAGCGGCACAGTTGCCATTCTTGAAGATATTTAGGAAGTCTAGGACAGGCCCCTCTCTCTGCGCAGCAGAGGTGTGAGAGCAGAGAGGGGCAGGCACACTGCCTGCAATTGTCCTCTGCCTTCAATTCTCCTGGTGTGTTTATTACCATTATTGCACCGTGCAAGCACAGCTCTGATGCATGTTACATAATTAACCTTTGTTATGCTGGTAACCCTGTCATTCTCTCTGCAGGGCAGTTGTGAGTATGAGGAGGAGGGCTTGATGTAGGGATAGTCAGTTGTTCCCCTGACAATTTTTATTTTGGTTTCTCTCCAGGAAAACTAGATCAAAAAAGTTCTTTGCCAGCATCGTGGAGAACGTTGTGGCAGTCCCTTGTCCCTCAACTAGTTTGTGCCACAGCCAGCCCTTAAAGCTTTGTCTCCTCCCTGGCAGGCTACACCCTGTCTTCAGAGAGGCCCAGTGCATCAGAATATCAAAACTGGGTGGAAGGGGATCTCTACAGGAGGCTGAACTGACAAGCAGAGGATGTGTGTTTATGGTATACTCAGCTGTTTAGACAATACACTATGTTAGAGTTTTCTGCTGGCTTCCTGCCTGCAACATTTTTTCAGTAATGTAGTGTGAGATGGAGTCGTCAGGACTATAGTCTGTCAAGATAGAAGAGACTCTTCTGGCCAGCAAGTGCTTTCTGTCAGAGAACACTACCTGTCCACCAGAGCACAGCTACGTGTACTGTCAGGGAGGGATACTGACAGCACTCCTGCCCCACGGCCTAGCTTAGCCAATTGTGATTATGACATTTCAATGAAGAAATCTCTCCTGTGACTATGAACTCTTTAAATATGAAACACTAAATAGTTATAAGACTAAAATGAGTGGCAACTCCCACAGGTATGTTTCTCCTACTGATCTTGCAGAGAGCATTTAAGCTAGATGTAGTGGCTAGAGAACTAGGAATATACCTGGTTGTCATTACTGAGAGAAGGAAGCAGAGGAACATTGCAAAACTGTTATATTATAAGCATTTTTTATTGCGTTAGGGAAAAAAAGAAAGGTATCAGGTCAAGTATCAGTCAAAAATCAGACTTCTTCATTGTGTTTGACATAATCACTCAGAAATAAGTAGAATTTCCTCATAGGGTGGAAAAGGTCTGCTGAAGTTTCTGCAGGATGCCTTCTATGTTCTATTTCAACCAATGTCTCCATGGATAGGGGGCTCTGTTGCATGTTAGTACATTTACTTTGGGGTTGATGTGTTTATCCTGTTCCAGATCACCTTCTCCCCCTCTGTTGACTGCTTTTCTCCTTTGCACAAATGCAATTAGGATATCGCTTTGCCTTCATGCAACACCCCTCAATAAAGACTCTAGGGACAGAATATCAACTGGTGACCGTGGTGTTGGCTGTATGCACGATAGAGCAGAACAAATCCATGGAGAGCTGTTGGAAATAATCAGTGGCAGTACTGCTAATATGGCGCATGAAAAAGTAATACAAAAAGTCATATGGAAGCTCTTAAAAAGCAAGAGCTAGCTCTCAAACTTTCAAAATTGTGCCAAGGTTGTGTTCCCAATTTATTTTTCACAGGCCTGAGAGCTAACTACTTACTTTTAAAAAGAAATCATATTCAAATAACTTCTGGAACCAGGAATTTAAAAACAAGCTGAATATCATTAAAATGCTCGTATCTGTGGCACTGGTAGCACAGCAGAAGTGGTGAGGGAGGCATTATTGCCCCTCTCAGCCATACACCTTTGTTTTGCTGTAATGGATTATGTTTATAGTAAATTCATATTAGTGGTAAATCCAGTTTGTAGCGTACTCCAGAGATTAAAATCTTTACATTTGCAAAGTGCTGAACAAGTTGCCTATCAAAAAAGACACAAGAAAATGTCATAGCAGAAACTATCATCTGCTGTCATGAATATTTAAAGCCAGTGTCACTGTCACATGCTACAAACTGTAAATTTACTCTTAAGGCCACCATTAAAATTCCTAAAAACATCACAAAATAATATGTCCCTTGCAGACTCGCCTATTACAATGTTTTGTGGTCTCAGGTCCAGCCCTTACCTCATGACTCACTCAAGCAAAACATCTATTGAAGTAAATGGGAGTTTGGCAGGAAAAAAAGATGGAGATGGGCCAAAATCAAAACAGGGGTGGAAACACTCTGGTCTTTTAAGGCAGTCGGATTCCTTATGTAGACCCAAAGTTTGCTGTTCAGAGCTTAGTTCTCCTGTGAGATTACTGGAGGACTTCCGATGGGCCTTCAGCCGGCATATCTACCTCACTAAGTAGGATTTAGTGAACACCATCTGTGGTTGCTCCTCATGCACAGCAGGTTCCCAAGGTACACAATAAAGTGTTATATGTGTAAGAATATGAAGTTCCCCCTTTTGCCCCTGTATTCCTTGGCTTTCCCTCTCAAGGAAGTGTTACATTAGAAGTTTCTTCGATCTTAATCACTTTCATCCTCCTGCCTTTGGTTTGCTATGGAGCAGCCTGTCTGACTGACTCAGTGCTTGCATGGATTTCCTCTCTGTGGTTTGTGTTCCTGTTTGTCCTCCAAAGTATGTCTCTCTCTCCCTTTTAAGTAGTGAAATCCTTTATCTGTCCCTTCCTGACCTCCCTGTATGTATGGCTTCTGGGCATCTCCTTTACTTTTTTTCTCTGCTTTCCAGCAGCCGTCTGTGTTCCATTCGGCTGCAGCAGCTGGGCATCACTGCCTCTGCCTCTGCCTGTCTGCTCCTGCCACCCCACACCCCCAGCACAAGCGGTGCAGACTATGGAGATGCTTGTTCCCTAAATTTCAACTCATAAAAACATGGTGTTCTGCCAGTCAGGAGCCTGGGACCCCCAAATATTTAGAATCTGTCTATCCCTATGTGCCTACTTGTCAGAAAGCACACACAGACAATTTCTATCTTTGTTATTGAAAAATTATATACATGATGCAAACCATCAGATGGCATATGCTCTACATCCTCTGCAAATGCACTTTCTTTCAACATATATAATGAAACACAGTCTCTAAGAGTGCTTGTAATTAAGACAGAAGACATTTTCACAGAGGGTAAATTAGTAAAGGTAAATTAAGGAATATGAAAATGTTTCTCTTCTATGCGCCTTCTCTGCAGGTACACACACACACAACATACACGAACAAATGTAGGGGAAAATGCCCACCTCTGATACATCACCAAAACAACGCTTTGGTTTCTGTGCCCCCTCTACTGGCTGGCCCCTTTATGTATCTGTATTAACAAACATACTTCAAAAATTATACTGAAAGTATTGATGATGCTGGAGCATTAACAATATTGGCCACACTAGTAAAAGTATTGCAAAGAATAAGTTTCCTTGCCAATCCTATAGAATGGTAACTCACAATTATTTGTTCCAAATAAATATTCACACTCAATTTCAAAATGTTAAGATAAGAGATTTTGACAGCTGACAGAGCTGTGCAAAAACTCCTAAACATAAGACCATCTTCAAAACACAGATGTGTGTGGATGGGAACCTGGATTAATTTTCTTTGTAATTTCCAACTTTTTTATGTAAAAACTTTCTCCTTTTGTATTTTTCCCCATCAAAAACAAAATATGTAAACTTATTCATGACTCTGTATGCTATATACATCCAAATATACACATATGTATATTCAAAGACAAATGATAAAAAATACAGAGACATAAAATTAAATATTTGATGCAGGCAAAAGCATGTACAGAGGGAAACAGATGAAGGCATAAAACTTAGATAATAGTTCCACTAGAGCCATGCTCAGAATCTTAAAGGTGCTGAAACCAGCACAGATCTTACTGACATCAGTGACACTGGGCTTTTCCAGGAAGAAGATTTGAACAGGAAGCCAAAGCCATTCAAAGCATGTCCAAAGCCCTGCTGACCCATTGGTCCCAGGTTTCCAGGTGTGGAACAGGACCAGAGATGACCTAGCTGTGGGGCCAAGAGGACTGGAGAGTAACATCTGCAGATCTAAGCGCTTGAGCTGGGACATTTGAGAGAAAGAAGTAAATTGTCCCTCTCACCAAGTAGTTTTTTTGACAACTGAAAAAGAAGGTGTGTATTGTTTAAATAGATGAAGTACAGTTTAATTCAAGACGTTGCATGTCAAGAACAAAAGGTATGTTTCTTGAAAAATGTATGTAAATGGAGGTAGCTGCGCTGCAGCTTTATAATTTTAAAAACAGCAGAAAAACTAGAAGGAAAATAGAAAGCTGATGGCCTTGAAGGGAAAATGAGCAACCTCGATAAACCCTCTTGTTCATGCCCCCATGTGAGACTTACTGCAGACAAGGCCCATGGCCATGGTATTATTCTCAGGAAATATTTTCCACATGACTAGGTACCCGGGACTATATCTCTGCATGGTAAAACCATTTCTTTGCATTGATCATGCAAATAAAAGCAATGATGCTGTGATCTCTAAAATAAGCAGTACACAGGCTAATTCTGCTGAACTTGACTTAAAGTCCCTTGCAGTTCCTGCAAGCACAACCCCTCCTCCCCTGCACTCACCCTGCAGCATACATGGCTCAGCTCATCACCAGTCTGGTATTATTTCAGAGCCCCTTGCTGTTAATTCACGCAAGCAATACAAGAAGAAAAATTGAGTTTTTTTCTGTCCTCTAGTCACTGCACCAGCCAGGGCAGCCAGGGAGCAGTGCACTGCAGGCATGTGTGGAGTCTCTCAGAGAACCCCCCTGCATGACACCTCCAAGTCTATGCGTCCTCCCCCAGGCAGGAGAGGCTCGCCAAGCCTGTCAGGTCCTTCTCTCCTCAAAACCCCATTGCCCACACAGAAAATGCCCTGGCCAAAGTGTTCAACAAACCAGCACTCCGAGGCCAATCTGGATTTTTCTGGCATAACAAATGCCCCTCAGAAGCCCTTGTCTGAAGCCTGTAAAGCCAATGCAATTTTATGCTGAATTGTCATGTTCATCTCAAGCTCAAAGAGAAACATCATTTCAAAACTGACTGTTACGTGACTGCATCCTCTGGTGAACACTGCTTGCCCTGTTTGGAAATGGCAGTCTCTGGAAAACACAAAGTCATCCCTAATTTCACAGCTTCCAAGGGCTCTGCTTAAAAGCTCCCTGTGTGCAATGCAAAGCTGGGCCCCTCAGCTTATTCAAAATGCTAATTTCACTTCAAAATACCAGTTTCACTTTAGGATACCAAAACTTTGAATTTAAGCACATTCTCAAAACATTGAAGCGATGACTGGTGAGAGTCTGCATCAAAGTCTTTCTCAAGCTTTTATCATGTTTTGACATTATCATTTTTCAAGTCAGAAGTGGCAGAACCACCAGGATGGTTGACCCAACCCCCTCTCTCCTAACCAGTTGGTGCTGATACCATCACTGGTACAAAAGATACCACAGTCACATCATATCTTATCTTCCAGGGCAGGGTGTTTACAGACTCTTCACTTGTCTTACTGTATTAGCACATGCCAACCTGCAAGACAGCTCTTAAAAGTGACTGTGCTTTCTATCACTTCATTTAGGTGTCAGCATTTAGTTTCTGTGCTCATTTTGGTATTTTCTTCTTTTCCTTCCATTGACTCCTGTTGTTACATCGCCAGTGTATATATCCAGTTGCCCTGTAAATTATTATTAGCCCCTTATTGTTGGAAAAAGAAGAGTACTCTCTGCTCTCTCCCTTGCTACCAGCAGACATGACTGCAAATAGAATGAAGGGGCTTCCTATTATACAGAAATATGGTATTTTTTTTACACATTGACTTTATAAAAATCAAAAATGTGTTTAAAGGAAATTTATAAAGGTGCTTTCTTCCTTACAATTTCACATACGTATTTATCTGTAAAGAAAGCATATCAGCAATGTTATATGAGTAACGTTCTAGATAATTTTCCTATGAGTCCTCAATATTACCAATGTTTAAAATATTATTTTAAAATGGATAATCAATGCCTGCTTGAACATATCCTTCTTCATATAGGCATGGCTTTATAAACTGACTAGAACAAGGTCTCACTTCTTCATACAATCAACACTATCTGGCCAAGATTTTTGGCAGGAACTTTGAGGCACAGTATTATAACATTATCACTCATTTCCATGGTTTTCATTCCCTGTTCCTGTCTGTCCCAGCATTCACAGTCAGGTGGCTGTGACTTGATTTTTTACATTAATTCATTGCTGGCTCAAACAAAAAAGGGTGTGTTCTAATTAGGTTCCAGATTTTAATAAACTGAAGCATGTGCCCACGTGTTGTCCTGAACCAAGAAATCATCTGCAGTCCAGCCCTAAACTTCCAACACACAGAGAGTTGCTTTGAAGGCCTATTAATCTAACTGTCTCTGAACCTTATTAGCATGTGAAATGCAAAAAGTAGGAAAAGTATTGAATGGACTCTGACCCCTTATATATGCAAAGTAGAAGGCTGTGTGCATCTCAAAGGCTAATGGTTGCTTGCAAAAGTTTTAAAAAAGCCCAACCAACCAAAACACCCTGGTCGGATACAGACATGGGTTGAGAGATGCAAGATTGCACCTTTTAGAGCAATTCTAGATAGGCCACATGTCTTAGTCTAACCTACTGTACACAACTGAACTTCTTCCTGGAACAGGAAAATTATGCTATTGCTCTTTTCTATGTACTGTAGCATTTGGACTCATAGAGCTGCCCAGCAGTGACTTATTTCTCCTGTTTGCCAGCAGTTGCTCCGGAAAGTGCTTGAGCAGAGAAAAGGGCCAGCATTCTGTGCCTGTGAGGAGGCTAGTAACCTTTTACATGATAAGCCCCTGCCATTGAATCCCAGACCAAAGTTTCTGCAGAAGGCAGATTTTTCACAATTAAATCTTGATGAGGAACAGAGACTCTAAAAATGTTGTACTAGTCTGTGCAGTTGATTTGCAAATAATAATGGAGCAAAACAAGAAGGGTCTAGTTTGGGGCTGATGACTCTGGTGGGCCATCAGTCACAACCAGGTGATTCAGAATTAAGGTAGACACTCCATTTTCCTGGTCTTCCATTTTGGATTCACACTACACTTGTTATTTTGGAAGGCTGGCAATAGGCAGACTGGATGGTTTATTTGTTTCCCTTCCTTCTTAGGGATTTTTAGGGATTTTCATCACCATGAAATCTGAGTACCTATTTCCTTTTTGACTTTCAGAGGAAAACGGGGACATATGTATAATTTTGGTAGGAAGTTGGATGGAGTCAGAACAAGGAGCTCCTAGAGGAAGGAGCTGATGGGAGACAAGGACTGAGAGTGGGTTCAGAGAAGAGCACTTGGTAAGAAGCTAGGGGCAAGCTGGAAGAAACAGGCGATGCTGTAATTAAAGCACATCCTGAGCAGCAGCGGTGGATTGCACTAATGACCACAAATAAAGGTCCTGTCACCGTGGAAGAGATGGCACCATCCATTTGTTTTAGGTGACCTGTGAGCCTTTTTATTCACTAGTCTCAGCATGAAGGGGGTAGTTTTTCTTGGAATGACTCACAACCCACAGTTGCCAGCTAATTGCATCTTCAGTTCTGGGCCAGGAGGAGGAGTTGGTGTGGGAGCAGTCCCTAGGAGTGTAGGAGGGAAGGTGCTGCTAGGTCATCAGACACAGGCCTTTGGTAGGCAACTGCTTTTTATCTTCCTTTTATGTTCACTGAGCTTAATTTGCCAGGTTTTTGTCTCCTCTGCTGTTCTAATCATTCATTACTTCATTCTTCTGTCAATTAGAAACCTTAAATAGCAAGGGTACAGGCATTCATTATCAGTTAGTATTTGTCTCTTCTTGACTGTGATGCAGTCTACATTAAATTTCCTTTCTGGTCTTTTCCTTCTCACATATTCACTGACAACAAACATATCACTCCTCAGAGAGAAGGATTTTGAAGAATTTTATTTGGGAGAGGTGAATTTTTCTCCACTTTCTGGAAAGATCAGCATTGCCAGGAAGGTGCAGTTTGCTTGTCTTCCTGATGTGGTAGGAATGAACATTGCTACTATGCCTGAGACATTCCAGCAGAAGTACCCAAGGCTGAGCGAGCTTCCCAGTCTCCTTTGAGGGCTTGCCTGTGATCAGGCAGGTCATTGTTACTCTGCTCCACCCAGTGAGCCCTCACCCATGGCCCAGTGAGCACCAGCACACTCAGAGGGGCACTAGACAAGTACAATGTCTGGCCAGAGAGAGGAGTCTGGACAGAGTGGATGAGAGAAGGACTTGATCTCCTTTTTGCTCCTGCTTGGGAGCAGGGAAGAAGAACGGACTGTGGTTAAGATGAAGACAAGTAAAAAAAATTCTGGATTTAGCAGGACTGGATTGTACTGGTGTTTCTCATGGGCCAGGGCTGATCAGAACACATCGGTTGTCTTTCTCTTAACCACAACTCAGTTGAGCATGTTAATTTGAGATTGAGGCATTTGAAGTCAGCATTAATTAGAGCACAGCATCATATCCCCTGGACTGCATGGAAGCTGATGTGACAACAGACCTACGTCTTATCTCTTGACACTAACCCTCTTTGGCGCTATTATATTATGGTACATAATAACAATGTACCCATGGCAACAGCAGCATACAGATCTGTTAACCACAAAGCACAACCAAGAATCATTTTTTAAACATTTTCAACTTGCTTTCAGTCTGGTTCCTAAGGAAACAAGGCTTATGTGAACTGATATCTATCTACCCATCCATCAGTTTTCCTCATCATCACTACTGCTACTTGCAACACCTTTTGACCTTTCTAACCAATTTCAAACAAATGTAGTGAAAGATATTTAAAAACTGCCCACATTTAGTCTCTCTCCACCTTTCTTATAGACTCCCTTCAGGTACTCCCTTCAGGAGATACAGAAGTGGCCACATTAATGCTACTAGTAATGGAAAGACAGTCATCACCGCTTTCTGTTGTTTGCTCTGAAGGGATTTAGGAGAAGCAGTTGGCCAATTAGCAATAATGTAGGTGGCTGCCTACACAGCAATTTCTGCATGGCTTCTGAAAAAGCCACAAAACACTGGTTTTTGCTCAGTTGCTGGGATAAATAAAGGTAGAACACCTGCAAAGGGGCTGGAGTTAGTGGAGAATTGGCCCAAGAAAGCTGTTAATGATACGAGGATGTGGACATGATATGGCAGGGACAAAAAATGAGCTGGTCATGCTGTTTTTGGAAGTGGAGTTGAATATAGGAAAATATGATGCAAGTTTATAGAAAACATACAGCATAGACACAAAAAATAACCCCCTATAACAGATCATCTCTCTCCTCCACCTGCCTCAGATTCATTCCCTTGCAGAATTCCGCAAAAAATCCTCCTATCTGTGTACCATGGCATCATCACAACAATTGGTAGGAACTACAGTTGTTGAAAAAAAAACTTGTCATGATTCGACTGCATATTTAATTTTACATCATATATGTGCTTTGGAAGCTCTTGAAAAGCATCAGCCTTGAATATTATATGTTGGCTGGAGTTCAAAACCCTGGAGCAGTTTAGGCCCTTTGGGTTTTTTGCCTTTTCTTCCCCCACTCTCTCAGACTCATATAGTGAAAATAAACTATCTGTCAAATGAGTATATGCTACTTACTTTGCTATGAAAATTCTGTTCAGTTCTTAAGATGATTGTTAATAATTACATGTACATATAAATATATAAATATTAATATATGTATATAAATATTAGAGATAGGTAGGGTATTGGTTGAGGTTTTTTTCAAGAGCACCCCTCCACATGGCTCTGAATGGTTTCATGAGGAGAGAACTGGTTTGCACACATTTTCCATCCATGGATGAGGTTTGGTTTGACAGGAGACAGCTTGAAGCAAAGACTGAAACACCAAGTGTGTCAGCACTGGCCTCCTCCAGGGTACAGTCTCTGCATTAAGAACAGCAAAGGGTGATGAGTTTTGCCTCCAGAAAACCCCAGCCACAGCCTCTGAGTATTAATGGAGATAAAACATGAATGGTTAGGGTGAAACAAGCACACAACACCCCTACCTATTTCTGGGAGTCTTTGCTTCTTCTCACTGGAGGAGGGCACTTTGTGATATTCGAGGGAGTTTTAAAAACAATGGAGTGTAATTGTGCCTCCTGTGCTTTCATTTTATAAGTGTGCATATATCTAGGGGGAACAGTCCCTGGAGATAGGCAGCCTTTTAATGTTGCATTAAGAAAATCTAATACTTTATGCACAGGACACAAGCAGCCCGAAGCATATTTTGTTATCAGATCCCTTTGCAAACATTGAATAACCAGTTGTCACAATGAGCTCCAGGGGAATACAATCAACCTGTGTGACTGGGATTTTTCCAAGCCTCAAGTAGATGGCGTTGCAAAGTGTTATCTAAGGTCCGGACTACCTACAGATAAAGTCCTCCAAGATTTGTGTGCAATTTGTGATCACACAGTGGATTTCTGAGAAGGAGTTTCACCATGTAAGTAACATGAAAGGTCCTTCCCAAATGTGTAATTTACCCTCATAACTGACATTAAAAAATCAAGCCAATATATGGTTGGACAGAGATGGATTCAACTCAGAAATTGTGTGAAGAGGAGCTGATATTTAGCATTGTTTACCTTGTAGAGTTGGGAACAGATCCTTGCTTTGTCCAAGCAATGTGCTGTAAAGCCCACAAGATGGATAAAAAAGCCCTTGACTTTAATGAAAAAATAATCAGAACATTTCTTTGCTTAGCTTGGAATTTTTTTCTGGTGTTCTGGTATGCACATGTTGGTTCAATAGCATCATTATTTTTTGTCACTTATTATTATTCCTAAACCCTATGAAGGTAGAACAATTAAAAAATAATAATCCGTGGATTTCCAGTGAATTTCTTCATGGTGACAGAACAATGTGTCGACCTGGTTTTGTGTGTACCTGGCGCATTTCTAATTTTCTCATCCTGCAAAACTGCATGAAGTGTCCAAAGCCATTTTAATTTTCATAATTCTTGAAATAGCTTGAAAGGAAGCTCTAAGTCTCCTTGCCTACTGAAGTTCCCCTGTGCTGACTTGCATTATTGCTGCCCTTCCCTTGGCTCAAGAATCCTTAATACACACTCTGTCTTCAGCACAAGGAAATGCACAAATACCTTCAATGCAAAAGGGCAGAGTGTAAGTGTATGAAATATGTACAAGTGAGCATGCAACTCTGCCTACCTTTGCTGAAGGTACTGATTTAATGCACCCTTTATGGTTGCTCTGCAATAGCTTAATGGGCCATAAAACCAGTCCCACCCACTAGGAAGCCTTCAAAATTGTCTTGCTGTCCAATACCCAGTATCTAAAATTAACCAGAAAATAAACAGCATTATGCACAGTTAGACTCCTTGACTAGCCAACTTCCCCTGCAATCAAAATATTTCCCTAGTTTTGCTCCTTTATACTCTGTTCCTTGTTCCTCTTTTGCATGTTTTGTTGTCTCTTCTGAAATGTCATGACAGCAGACAGCCCACAAAAAATCAATGTGTTCTCTTCAAGCACTCAGAAAACTTCTCTTGCTACGATAATTAGTTTGAATTAGATGACTAATCATAGGGAGTTCTGCCTAGAGCAGGAACACTGTGAAAGGGCTGTATAGAAATGCAAGTGTAAGTGAAATGTGACTCACAATCACACTTGGACTTTTTCTGCAAATGTGTCAAGTCAATGCCTTTTTTATACATTAGTGATGGTGAACTTAGCTGCTCAAGTACAAGAATAATCTAGCCTAAAGCCACTTACATGCATTTTGTAAGGTTATACAGCACCATGGTTTGGTTTATTTACCTAATGTCTGCTTCCTTTGCTCTGAATAGATACTAGGGTTTGCAGGGTACAGCAATGATATCCTAAAATTTACAGTGGACCCAAGGTCTTGGGCAGGCCATGGAAAGAAGAACTGGGATTCAGGAGCTGTACTCTGTTGCGGCACAAGCTCACTCTGATTGTATCTACGTGGCTAAGTTAAACAGCAACCAGAAACTCTCCACTGCAGTTGGTTGGTGGGGCTTGAGCTTCACTTTATTAAGTCACTTGAGTCCTGACCAGCACAGTTTTGCCTTCCAAACTATTTCTGGGTACATGTAGGACAGGCCAAGTACCACTCACCATAGGCAGTTTCCTTCCAGCATCCTGTTTTTGTTTTTGGGAGCAGGAGAATATAAGACCAGGGAGACGGTTGGCTTCAGTCCAGACAGTGGTTCTGGGAATTAATTTACGAATATAGCTGAAGCCCCTGCCCCCTGAATCAGTGAGTATAAAGAGTAAAAATGTGATTGGGCACTGGAACAGGCTCCTCAGAGAAGTCACAGCACCAGCCCAACAGAGTTCAAGGAGCATTTGGACAATGCTCTCAGGTGGGAATCTTGGGGATGGTTCCGTGCAGGGCCAGGAGTTGGACTCAATGATCCTTGTGGGTTCCTTCCAATGCAGCTGATTCTGTGATTCTGTGGTGAGATTTATGTTGCTTACCTAGCTTACAGTGAATTCGGGACTTAATCTATTCAAGTGTTCTGAAATTTTCTATCAGGAATTAAATAGCAAAAATTTGTCTTCAAATCTATTTCATATACATATATCATAGAATATAATATCTGTTCCTAAGTGAAAGCCTTAAAGGGACTGACACATGATGCTGTTTAAGTAAGGTTTCTGTTAATGCTTTTTTCTTGACAAAAATCCAGCCATTTCCAAGCAGGCATGCTCAGTTACTTGCTTATCTTACATTTGAGTGAGTTCTTCCTTTTTTTTCTTCTTTTTTTTTTCTACCATGCAAGAACTGTGTGTAACAAAGCCTGCAGGTAATTTATAAACTCAAAGGGAAACATACTAAGATACACATATCAGCAGTTTCCAGCTCCCAGCAAAGCAAAAAGTAGGGTTTTTGGGAGCATAGTAACTGAATAGTAACTGAATTCTGCGGTGTGCTGTTATCTACAGAGATGGGAAGTGGAAAGGAAGGATGTTCTTGGATCACATGTTATGCTGCACCCAGGAAATTGCAGATAATAATAGTGCTCCTGATACTTGTAAGGGCTCTGCAACCCTGAGATAGGGCCAGGACAAAGCAGAGGTATCATGGGGAAAACCATTGAATGGAGCAACCAGATATTGTAGGTGTGGGTACTAAAGAAATTCCCATTAAAAATGATGCCCAAAAGCTCCCTAGTCTCCTGACAACATATTTTTTATACAGCTGAGATCACTGTAGTAATTTATATTTTGTCTTTGTTTAACACAGCATCTGTCATTCCCTCTTTCTGCACGTGTTGTGCAGTTACTCTTGTCAAACTATCAGAGAAGACTTTATGGGTGAGATGGAGATCTTTGCAGGCGTTGAAAGGCTTAGAGCTCACATACCTTTGTAATAATTCAGTTAAAAGCTGGAGGATAGACACAGATTTCATTCTTGGAGAGAGGAAAAGGGAACATAACATAATTTATCTGATTTATTCAAATTAATGTTAAGCTTCACTCCTTTCCCTCCTTCTTTCAATTTGGTTTTACATCCAAACCAGCCTGGATAGGAAGGTAGAACATTGAAAGATGAGCAAAGAAACTACATAAGCCAGGTGGATGGGAAATGATCTGACCCTTTCCTCCTCTTTCTTCTAGCTTACTGGCTGCATGGGGCCAGCCTGGAGAAACTTAAGAAATCAGGACAAACTCTGGACAAGAAATTCCTCATCCTTAGGTGCTTTGGGGGACTCTAGTATAAAAACAACTGGGAGTAGTCTCAAGAGTCTTTGCTCTTACAAATTATCACATGGCATCTGCTTTGCATCATCTCTCCACCTCACTCTGAGCAGCTGTTTCTTTACAGGGAAACCACAGAACAGATACTGCAGAAGCACCTTCTTTCAATGCTTTGTGAAATGCTTTTATCCGAGTCTGGAAGGTAAATGGATACAGAGCTGAGGGGAGACATTGCTCTAAATTGTCACCAGCCATTGGGAACACACCATTGGTTCCTCTTGTAACCTCTGCCTCCTACAGAAAATGGAGAGCCAAACCAGGTCCTGTCATAACACAACTACTGCACAATACCTTGACTACATCTCTGTTCATTGCCCTGGAAATAACCATGATTCAAAGTGCAGTGTCTGATTCTACTTTTCATTGAGGCTGTACTGGGGAGCACTGCTATTAATGCAGCAGGGCCTTGGAGCTCTATCTTCCATACTCTGGAAGATGAAGAACCTGCATCTTCATGCTGTCATGCTGGTTTTAGTCTGGTGGAGCTCATCAGTGCTTAGTAAAATTGCACCAGGGTAAAACTGGCATAACGGAGCAGAGAATCAGGCCTGCAGGCTGCAATTTGTTCTGACATAATAGGATAAAACTATTTGTCTTCTATCTACTCTCAAGTGATAGAGCTGATGAAATGTGTCAGAATAAAGCCCTGGAACGTGAAGTCCTTTTTCTGTCCATTAATCAGGCACAGAATGGATGGGAAAGCAAAAGGTTCACCAGCCAGGCTACGTGCTGTTCTCCCAATATGCCTGCATCGAGACCTGGGTGTGCCCTCTCCCATGTGACAGGGTAGATTTTGTTTCCTTGTCCATTTATTTCCTGGCATCTCTGTGGATATCCCCAGGGGGGACACCAATCAATGTCAATGTCAGTTGTGATGCTGCCTTATTGTGTTCTGGAAATGTACCCTAGAAGTGGATGGGCAGCCCTCACCCCCCATAACAATTGGATAACCTACTTCCACTCCTTACTGACCTACTTATTTGCACACTGGTGACCTAGATTTGGTCCCGCTAAGGCTCCAGGTCCTTCCACCATGAATGAGCTGGGATGTTATGTGTGTGCACATGTCACCAGCATGAATTTGGTGCCACAGAACACCCACTCAGAGAGAAAAATCACATGAAGAAGAAGTAATCAAATGAAGGAAAACATTATCTTTGCCTCTTCTTACGTTTTTAGACAGGAATTGTTTGAAGCAAGAGAAAAGACTGGGATGTAAAGAGTAGTGATGGATTAGCAAATGGTAGAGAAGAGTCAGCAAAATGTGAGAAAGAGAAATTGTTATGATTCCACAGTTTGGTAATCCCTCACTGATTCAGAGTCTTTACCAAGTATTATCATGTTAAGTCTGAAGACTATTTGTTGTTCACAACTCAAGTTTTCAACACCAGTCAATTATGAGGAAAAGCTATACAGTGCAGTTTCATACCAGGTGTACTGCTATTATAGCTCAGTTATCTATTATATGAAGCAATTATCTTCCTCTGTTATATACTGAATTGAAAAAAACTCAGCAGTTACTGGCATTCCTATTTCTGGGTGGCATGTACCCTCAGAAAGTGGAAATTAATGCCCATCCATCAGTCTGGATTACTGGGACAGTCTGGTTGTTGCTATGATATGCAAAACATCAGATCCATTCCCAAACACTGGCCTTGCAGTATTTGATGTGAGAATAATGTTTAATCCTATACTCATTGTATCTATATCAGGAGCAGGTCTACCTCAGGGTTCACAGTGCCAGAACTGCACATGCAAACAGGGATCTCCAAACCTCCTGAAGTCTCATGGCAGGAGAAAAAATAGAGTTTCTAAGCTTTATGCATACTTATTTTTGTACACTGTGAGAAATAGATGTACACCCTCACCTTTCTACTTTCCAAGTCCTTGTTATAAAGGAGCAGCTTTTGTAGCTTATGGTATGTAAGAAACTGGTACTGCTAGAGCATTGTATCTGGTGACCCTTGGTGGCCCAGATATCTGTATCAGTGCTCTCCAGAGAAACCCTTCACACTCAGCTGGCAAGGAGCTAACTTTGGGTTTGTGGTGAGACAATTTCACTACTCAGCCACGGGACTTCTTACTTTGCACTTGCTATATGTAGTCTTTTTACTGCTCATCTCTCTTGATTTTGGAACACACTTTAAATCCATGTTCTCAGTAACATAATTTAAAATAGAAGCCAGTAAACATCAAGCTGGCCAGAATGACCTCAGGTCTTTCTGGCATTGTCTGTTCTCATATATGTCTCATATATGTGTAATGTTCATACATTGCCCCCTGCCTTGGCTGTTTATATCTGCCAAACAAGAGATCCCCTTGAGTTGGCTGCCCTGGGATACACAGAGTTATCTGTGGTCCTCGCCATTCTTTTGGGGTGAATGTGGCAGAATGCAAAAGTAAGCACTGCCTTTTGTGTCCTCATAAGGCCCTAGAGCCAAATACAAAGCCAAATCCAATCTCTTTCCCCAAACAGTAACTTTTGCTTCTGGCAAAATTCTCCTTGACTGACTTGCTTTTCCTGACAAGTACAGCTATATTATTTTGAAGAAATTTTAGAAATGATCAGGTTGTTACAGCTTTTCACCACTGCAGCACTGTAATAATGAATGGAAGAGGAAGAGATTGGAGAGAGATGTTTGTTTACCTGCTTCACTGTAAACCATCAGCCTGAACACACTTTGAAGTACTTTTTCCAATTTCACGCTACTCCACTCTATTTTCTTTACTTATTTTTTATCTACAGTGATTCATTCACAGAATTTGAATGTGTAGTCAGGGATAAATGAGTTTTGCAAAAGCCGTTTTTCCAAAGGCACTGGCATGTGCCTGTAATTTGATGTATGACTTTGTGAAAGCTGTCACAGAGGTATCTCACATGCTCCAGCACTGATGGATCAGCATACTGGCATGATGACACAAATACAGTCTTTCACCACTGGCAGTGCCTTTTGACTCTGCATTTTAAACCTGGACAATTGCAAGCTCTGATTTTCCATTAGCCTCTCACATAGCCTCTGCCTGTGGTACAACAGAGTTAGTGACATGAGACATACACCGAAGGTCCAAGATTTTGTAAAGCTAACAAAATGAGTAAGGGGAGGCTCTGTATCACAAAGTTACATGCTTTAGGATTACATGCAAGGGAAGAACTCCTGCTTCTATATCACTCCACAGTAAGGACATAAAATTTTCTTTAATACTTTTGCCCTAGAACAGAAAGTTTTTGTGACAAGTGGTCAGCCTATGGTGTAAGGGAAGACCAGTGAGGTTTAGCCTGCAAGATGGAAAGCTCACCAGTATGACCTGGACTTTAACTCTGGTCACCATGTATCACTCTGCTATAAGTTACTCAGACACCTGGTGTGAACTGCAGTTGTATCCTTTGGCAGAAAGTTGACCTTCTTTTTAACCAAGGTGGAGCACAGCCCAGAGAAATCCCTCCTGCAATTGCACTATTGCAGTGACATTCCCTGTGACCTGGCAGGCTGGGGCAGGCTGGGGCACTTGCAAAGAAATTAATGTTCATGGAGACAGCAGTCTCCTCTGAGCACTTGGGGTGACTGTCCAATCCAATAGCAGCACACGCTGTGGGCAGTCAGCTCCTGCCCCTGGTACCACTGCCTGGCAAGGGATATATTTTTAAATCAGAAGCAGGACAGAGTACTGTCACAGCATCTGGTTGCAGATATGAGACACCAGACTGGTCTCAGAAAAAAGAAAGAAACCCCTGTTGCCAGTGAGTCTGTAGTCTGCTAACTCAAAGTTGCACACAAGGCTTCTCGATATCAAATGCTATTGCAAGTTTCCAGCAGCACTGGCACAATAGTAAGAGATTCCCTTCATCTCAGACAGGGAATCACCTCATCAAACCAAACACCATTTCTCTACTCTTTTCCCAACACACACATCTCCCTTTTCTTTGTGCATTTAGTTCAAACAGTGCAGCAGCAAAATGAAAAATGACACTCAAGTTGCTAAATAAAGCCACAGCATGGACACATGAATAAACTTGCTTTCCCAAAATACATTTGCAACAAAATAAAAAGGAAACAAAAATCTGCTGCAACTTTTTACCAGGGGTAAACAGCTATAAGTATGGAGTAAACCTATCCCTATTCAGTGTCTGACTGTATGCCAGGGCCTGCATCCAGACCACAGCTCCATGGCTGGCTCTTGAAGGAGTAAGTGCTTAGCATCTCTTCAGAAGTGCAACCCTGCCTGCAGTTTCTATATCAACACATCTTCCTCTTCAGTTAGGTTTATCAGTGGGACAACACTGTTACAGATCCTGACCCTGAAAAGTTGCAAGGATTGTCAATCCTCCCATGCCTGCTGCAGGAATCGGTGGCATTGCAAGGAATGGTACCAGGCAGCTGCCGGCAAAAGCCAAGGTAATGTCACAACTCTGTAAGTCGCATAAATGTCACCTATTATGGGGAAATAGAGTAATCCCTAAACAGTGTTTGATAAATGCACTGCTGTGAAAGTGAAAAATACTGCAATACACCTGGCATTTGTAACACTGCTGAGCAGCCAATTTATGAGTGGTGCAGTTGCAACATGAGTGTACAGATCTGTACAGTTTCTGGGAAAGGAAGGGCAATGTTCCTCTGCTGTTCTATGGAGTAATGATTATAATAGCATGACGAATAAAATATGAAAGGAACAGGTGTTTTGTAATGCTACCAAGGACAGTTTAGTGCTAAGACAGTGCTGTGGGCTGATACAGAGGTCATTGTTCATACCACATGCATTTTCAGAAGAGGATGAGCTCTGTGTCTCCTTTGCTATGGGTGTTTGGCCTTTGTTCTTGTTCAAAGACAGACAGATCATGGAATCACAGTTGGAAGGAACCTTAAAAACCTTCTAGTTCCATTCCCCCAGCTATGGGCAAGAACACTTTTCACTAGACCTGATTGCTCAAAGCCTCACCCAAACTGGCCTGAAACACTTCCAGGGAGGGAAGCAAAAGTTTTTGACTGTCTCAAGTGATAGTGGCTGTCAAATCCTCCTGTTAATGGGTTAATACTGAGCACCTAAAGGAGTTGTCACTGGCTGAGAACACTTGGACATAGTACCGCAAACTTGACAGAGAGGCCTCATTCCTTTCTTTTGTGTCTGAAGTCAGAGACGGGACCATTGAAAATGCTTTCTGGTCCTACTGTCCTGGGGCAGAGAGGTTCAAAGCTTTTTTTTTCTTCTTGTGTTATATCATTTCTCTGTTAGGTGCAGAATTAGGTACTGGAGTCACTGTCTGGGATCACTACTGGAACTGCTTTAAATTCAGCACAGGACAGGGGTATTTGACCTGAGAGAGACTCAGAAGGTATTTTTGATTGTCTTGGCTCCTTCATGCTGTGACAATTCTGCTCAGTACTAACAGCAGAAGGATGAAACAGAGATAATGTTACCTCTTTCAACTGAGATGGTCTTACACCCTGAGCTTAAAATTAATTTTTGGTCCATTCTGCCTACATACCTCATTACAGTGTGGTGCCAGAGCAATGTGATGGGTGTTCAAATATCATGGTAGTGCCTGTGCAAAACACAGCTAAAAGCAGGAAAAGTAAGGGATGGGTCAACAGGATACTCATGAGAGCTGAAAAATGTATGTGTGCAAAGTAAATCTTAACTGGCCGTGGAGAAAAGAAGGCTTTGGAGTCACCTAATTGTGGCCTTCTAGTACCTGAAGGAAGTCTATAAGAAAGGTGGAGAGAGACTTTTTACAAAGGCATGCAGTGATAGGACACGGGGGAATGGCTTCAAACTGGAAAAGAATAGGTTTAGATTAGATATTAGAAATAAATTCTTCTCTGTGAGAATGGTGAGGCACTGGAACAGGTTACCCAGAGAAGCTGCAGATGCCCCATCCTTGGAAGTGCTTCAGATCAGATTGGATGGGGCTCTGAGCAACCTAGTCTAATGAAAGTTGTCCCTGCTCATGGCAGAGGGTTTTGAAGTAGATGATCTTTAAGGTACTCCCAACCAAGACCATTCTATGATTCTATTATAAACACTGATTCAAAGAATGCGAAGATCTAAATGTGACGATCCAATAGTGATGTGTTTCAGAGTGCTGCAAGTTATAAATTAAACTATTCACAAAGTTTTTCACTAAGTTCAACGTGAGCAGTCCTTAGAATGAATCCTCACCACAGAAATCCACAACTAGGGTGAATAGAAGTTATTTAATATTAATTTTCAAGGTTGCATTAATTAAAAATGTAACAAATTATTTTGTTTTAATTATTATATATAAACTGTTGGTTAAAGGGAATGATAAATATCAGGACTTTTCTCCACGTTTTTTTTTCTTGCTATGTCAAGCTCAAATTGTCATGAGAAAATCCCTGATAATTAAAAAATTTCAAGAAGTTTGGTTCATGAACATCATTCCCAAATGGAGGGTAAAGCCAATACCAGACAGTTTGGGCCTTCAGTCCCACAACACCAACACTGAATGGCCAGGGAGCACAACTCTTAGTAAGAGATGACACGCCTGCAGCATTCCTACAGGTTACTTAGTAACTACCTGTGAATAATGAAGGTATCCAGAGAGGATAAAGGTCACTTTGCAAATGCAATTAACAAAAGCTGAAATTTCTCATGAACATATTTGGGAGTGACAGCCTGGAGAAGGGAAGCTTGCAGCAAGCAACAAAATTTGTGTTAATTAGATAGTGCGCAGTCTTTGCAAATGAACTGAAATGAAACACAATGAGACGGTTAATGGTAGATGAGTGGGATGTTTAAACAAAGACTTGATGTAGGGGACTTCTGAAGTGCAGTCCTAAAACACACAAAACATTGGGGAATTTTTTTAGATCTATGAAACAGCAGCTGATTATGTATAGATGAAAACTAATGAACCAATATGCTCAGAAGTGTCTTCTTTTCTAGATATGCCTCTGTAACTTCCATAGCGCCCACAGACTCTTAAATACACAAGCACATTAGTCATGCATCAGATCACACCGTACATTTTGTTAAGTATTCAAAGGCTGAAATGACTCATACAATCAAAATTTCTTTTCCCATGTGGATCAGGTGCAAGGCTTGACATATCCCCACTGAAAAAGGATGTTGTCTTCAGAGTAGTATTTTCACAGCACCTCACCTCTTTAGGACCCTACCTGCAGAGTAGGCACACCAATTACAAAACTGCATTAAAGAACACATCAGAACATTAGACAACACTTGTCAGTGAAAGAAGTGAAGTCTTGCTCAGCATTGTCCATTCCACATGTAGCCAATTTGCTCCACCGAAGATGAGTGCCTGATGTTACCAAACAGGGATGGCCTTGTTTTGCAATCAGATAATGAAAAATTAATGAAATTATATCAAAGGCTGGAATTCAAACTGGCTTCATTCTTTTGCAAAGAGCCTGCTTTATTCAACATTTTTCCTTTAAAACCTTCCTTTGGTCTTCAGGTTGGGAATGAGTCGTGCCATGACTCCTGAGGAATTAAGCAAATCGACACATTCTATGGTGATTCACTGACAGTGGTTTTGCCATCCTCTGCATGTGTTGTAACTCCAAGCAGCGACAATTGTCAAAGGATTTGTGTTTGGCTTTTGTAATTCCTAATTCTTTTTTCCCCCCCCACTAAGTTTCTCAATCTGTTGAAAAGCTTCACCATCTGCACACCATGAAAGACTTGCAGAATCTGGCAGCCTTCAAGTGTGTCACTGTGTTTTCAAAAAAGGCAACTGGCCTCCCTGTGTGCATACGTCACATTCAGTGAGGGGTTTTGTTTTTCACGTGTAAACATGGCCTGCTAATGACGCATGTAACCCTTTCCTTCTGCTGGAAAGGTGGCTGCAGGCACCTTCTGGCAACATTTAGAGAAGGTTCATGTGGGGCTTGGTAAAGCACAGCTGTGCTGGGGCCACTAGAGGCAGGCCAGCAGTGGGACTGCAAAAATAGGTGTGGACTGATTAAAGGAGATTCCTACAGTGTTCCTGCACTGGAAGACTGAGCTCTGGGGAGCTTGAAGGGGTTTTGCCTACATGAAGAGAATTTGCTCTGTGGCTGCACTCAGTCTTTCTGCACCTGGGGGAGACAGCAGATGTATTTTCACAGCTGAAAACCCATTGAGCCTGCCTTCATGCCTATGTGCTTGCAGCCATCCCTCTCTTATGACATGCAATAAAAACCACAGAGCCAGCCTGTCAGGCACAGGGGCTGTGTTTTCACTGATGGAAGAGATGGTTCTCTACACTAAGCACAACACAAACTGTGTTCCTGAAACCCATCTGCTTGTACAAGAGCCACTTGAAACAACCAAAGTGTTCATACTCGCAAGTTCTCCTTGGAGCTGACCCACAGACCCACAAATGAGGGCACAGAGAAAAGTTGTTTCTGGAGAGAGAGGAAGGCCAACTAAAATTCCAAATGCTTTAAATGTGGTGATTTGCTATAAAGATGGAGGCACAGGAGCATGTCTGAAGATGGTACAAAAGGCTGGAAAGAGAAGGAGAAGTGTGTTGAAGAGGACAGAGAGGAAGGAACAAAAGAAGGGGAAAGATCTTGGTTTTGCTAAAGCATGAAGGAGACCACTGCCTTTCTCACTGCTTGGCCTGCCCCTGGCTTCCCAGTGTGGAAAGTGAGAGCTACAACAGCTGAGGAACATACAGGGAAGCAGACAGAACCACTGATTAAATGGAAGAAAATACATATTTTTCCAAGAGAATGAGTGTTACTATCCAGGCTGCCATTCCTGTTCCAATTAGGCGTTTCTGCTAGCTGTTTAACCTCAGCTTAGCTGCTTTGGCTTCAGCAGTTTAATATTTCTGTGTTTCAAGTTTAATGCCAAAGGTAGAGGTTTTCTATCTGAAATACCCCACCTGACAGAGGAGGTCTCAGTATTTCCTTCTGTTCTAGCTGAATTGTAATAGATCTCCTCATCTGCTCTTCTGTGTCCTGCTACAATCAATTTGGATGGCCTGCTATTTCAATCTATTTTTGGATTGAAGCTTGCCTGAAAGCAGTTTCTAACCAGTGTGCCAGGGACCTACATTCCTCAGTCTCTGCCTGACTGCAGCACTTTCTTTCACTACTCACATTACAGCTTGCCCAGTTTGAGTATTCACACTGACTTCTACTTCTCCATGTGTGAAGGTTCCCAAGCTGTGTGAAGATAAAATGAAGTTTCTCTTTTGGGCAAGTTTCTTTTTTCTTTTCCATTGGGAACAGCTGAGTAACTCCCCTCTCAGTTCTCCACCTCCCACTCTTCACACAGACAGCAAGGGGACAATAAAAGTTCTCTGTACAGATCTATAGCCTCTGCTTCAGGAAAAATCTTTGCTCGTTCTCAAATGCCCCATAAATGTTTGTGTGCTCTGCAACTGTTAAATATTGTGGCATCTCAGAGAGCTGATGATGAGTGAAAGATTTGGCTTCACATCCCCTCTCAGTCTTCCTTTACCAGATGCTTCAAAGGTAATTTCAACTCTTTATTGGCCATTCCAAGAGACATTTCAGTTCCTTGACATGTGAAGAACTGGTCAAAATATGCTCTTCTGTCAAGTTACATTTGCACAGCATGAGGCTAAGTCAGTTCTGGTCACGCAGACCAAAGAGAGCAGGAACAGCAGCAGAGAGCTCATGCACAGCCCTGCTTGCATCCTGCAGGAAAGCACCTTTGTCACTCTGCTCACACCAGGAAACTCTGGCTGGGGTTTGTCTGCTCAGGTAGAGACAGAGCCTGAAGTCAGCTTAGTCAGGGCTCCCAGGTATTGCTGTGGAGAGCTGGGGGCTCCTTTACCTGCTTTTTGTCTTGGCCTTGGCACGAAGCTGCTCCTCCATGGCCAGCCACACAGGCTGGCTCAAGCAGCAGTGCTCTGAACGCCCCGGTGCCCAGGCATAAAAGGTGATCTCTTGGCTAGCTTCTAATCCCAGGCCCAGCTTTGGAGTGCAGGGACGTGTGCAGATGCTTGCTTTTCGCTGGGCAGCCTGCGGATGGGCTCGGCTGCAGAGGAAGCCTGAGGAATGTAGAAAATTTCTGCAATAAAACTGCTAATGGTAATTGCAGGAGAATATGTCACTTCCCATGGAAGTAAAGACAGATTGGGCTGTAAAATGCAGATTAAAAATGGCATTTTTCTGTTTATTTCTTCAAGTTTTTTCCACTCCATGTGGCTGTGTGAAAGGCTTATTCAAGTAACAGGGGAAAGGGATGATGTGACTGGAATATGAAAGCCTTGAGATCGCCTCAGAAGTACATAAGCTGTTCAAAACCCCTCTTTCCTCAGCCCTCGCCTCCCCAGATTGTATTTTCCCCTTTTCTTTGAGTTACTTGGGATAGCTCGGAGGGGACAGCGCCGGTCTGCGAAGGCGGGCAGGAACCAGCGCCCCGCGGCTCCGCGGGCTGGCCAGGGGCGCCCTCCCGTGGCGGCCACGGGGAACAACAGGCGCCCGCCGCCGCCGGGATCGGGAGCGACCCGCGCGGCAGCGGCGCTGGGCACCAGCGGACACCCTGACAAAAAGCTTCAAAAAAAACCAACAAAAAAAAAGCCAAACCAAAACCAACCAACCAAACAAACAAAAAACACCCAAAAAACTCGAACAAACACGACCCTAAAAAAGTGATCCAGGAAAAAGTAACGGGAAAGCAAACAAATCTAAAGTCACTTTGATTCCCAAAGCATGAAAAGATTTAATAGTGCCAGTTGACAAGGGAAAAAAAAGAAAAAAGAATAAAAGGGAAAAAAGGGAGAGAAAAAAAGTGGTAGATTTACATCAGCTAGAAGAAAAATATACTTGGGCAAACAGCCCTTGCTTTGGAGCAAGAGCTCTTTTGAGGGGTATTTTTATTCAAGTCTCCCAATGAATGCAATCAGTTACTTTTTCTTGTCTAAACTTTGACTGAATACATAATTTCATTTAGCTACTAATTGGCTCCCTTTACTTTTATTCAGAGACCCGGGGAATGCTGCCAAAGATCCCTCCCGTCTGGAGTCCACAATGGCAACAACCCAGGTCCCAGGCTCTGCTCAAGCCGTTTAACTTTTGGCAAATCCATCGGGACACACTGTCTGCTCCTGGCCTCGCAGGGGCGCCTGCCACCATGGCCCCTGGGTCTCAGTGGGAAGTGCTGGAGCTCAGAAAGGAAGGAAAGCTCCACCATCCTGCCCCTGACTGGGATGGACATGAAGTGCCCTAGAAAGACCTCGTAGATGCAAAGTGCCAAATGTGGCAGAGAACTGCTTTCAAACTCACCTAAGTGACAGTCCTCATCCATAAGAACATAGAGATACCATTGAAAAGCACACCCTAAAAGCGTGTACAGCACTTACAAAGATGTTCTGAAATAAATATGAAATGATTCCTAAGAACCTGGACTTTTTAAAAAGAAGAATGAAGAGTTAGGCTAACAGGAATATGTGATAGTAAAGGGAGCAGCAAAGAAGCAGTATTTTTCACGTGGCATAATATTCTAAATAGCCTAAGACTGAAGTTTAAATTTATTACAAAACCCTTCTCATTTGCATTTGGAAGTTATATAACCCACACTTCCCCACTGCAGCAGGTCAGTAGCTGTCTACATCAGAATGCTTTTCTGTGCTGCTGCAGCTCTGACCTCAGAGGTTGCTCTTTGATTTACCCTGGAACATGGCAGCTGCTTTGCTAGGAGTGGGCATCAAAAGACCAGAGGTGGCCACATACTAACACTGGCCCTGCTGTGGCTGACTGCCCCAAAAGAACCTACACAGCTTTGCCACCAAGCACTGACCAACACTTCCAGGGCCAGCACCACTCATTATAGTTTTAATGAAGCAGAGCTGGTCAATGCCTTCATAGCATTGCCATGACTCAGAGCATGGTTTTACCTCTCCTGTGCACAGAAACACAGCACGGTTGGGAGGAAAAATCTACAGGGCACCAAGCCAGGTAAACATGTTGACTTTGAAGTTGCCTTTCCAAACTGGAATGGCAGCATTCATCATCTGAAGTGCTACCGCTGCTGAAGAGGCTTCATCTTTCAAATGGCCTCCATGTGTTTCTATTATTTTTCATTGTTCTTGAGTAAAGACCAGGAATCTTAAAGGCAAGAAAGCTTTTGTTTGGTCTCAAAGCCTGATGTGCCCCAGGGACTGCTGTAAACTTATTTAAGGTAACATCTGAATTTTCCTTTTGGGATACAGAAAGATTAGAAATATGATTATTGCAGAAAAAAACCCCAATTGTGCCATTCTGTGCCTCTGTGTTTGCTTCTTGTGTCTTTTGGGTTCAGTTGTTGATAACCCTGCATATTTAGGACTAATTGATTCCCATTGATTTAACTAGGGAAAGAACTTGCTATGTAACTGTACACTCACAGGACATGGATATCTTCATCATCCAGGACACTATTTTTGCCCTTGAATTTCTATGTTTACACTGGCTCACAGCAAGTTCAGTTACATAGGGATGCCGTCATGATGAGAGTTTCCATGCGTGGCAAATATGCGTGATTTTCTGCATAGCAGCTTGTGTCTCTGCTGTGTATTGATAGGTATTTAACATCCTGAATCATTGTCCCACTGCAGTGTGTGCAAGCTTTGCCATGAACTTCAAGAGGCAATTGAACTACAGGAATTCAGTGTGTAATTCTTAGCACAAGTATATCCTACAAATCAGTGCAGGCACATACTCTGTACTATTACAGGAAGAGATAACACAGTGATTGCACACAAGAAGGGCCCAGGGCCTGGAATGTAATTCATTACAGAACTAATTTGCTATGTACAGGTTCTCCTATTGATTGTCTCTGCCACGGCACACAATGCTTTCCAAGACTGCTTTGATTTATCACCTAATATATGTTGTTTAGTGCTTCTGGAGCTCCTGAATTTATGCCTATGGATAAAGAGAAAAAAATAATCACCATCTCAGGGTTGGCAATCCTTAAAAACAAACACAGAACACTGACAACACAGAAAATGGAGCCTCATCACTGACTGTATTTTATAAACTGTGACATTTGGGAAATCCAGTGTTCTGGCCCAGAGATGGGATGGACTGCCCTTAATGATGAATCACTGCTCTGGTATTCCCTGCAGAAGTTGACTGTAAAACTGCCTGAGAAGTGGAGCTGGAGTGGGAATGTGTACCCTTCTCTTTGGACATTACATTAACAGCTAAGTAAATGTCATGCTTTTCTTATTGTAACAGCACTTGAAATCAGCTATGTGAAGTTAAGCTGCATTAGTGAGTGAAGAGGTGACAATTTCAAAGCTATGCTAACAAGCCATTCTCTTACTGCGTCACTGTGAGAATGCCCATGGAAAAAGAATTGGCTGATGTACACAATATGCACTCAAAAAGAGAATTAAAAAAAGCCCCAAAACAACAAAAAAGATTCCTTTGAGTGTCTTCCAGATAGAGATGACAATTATTGTTCGGACTCTGCAGGGGTGGTTTTACTTATACTAGAGGCCATTCCTGCTTCCCCTGCTGAGGAAAGGAGTGATTTCAGAAAACAAACATGACTGGTCCCACCTCTGCCAACTTGTGGCTTGACTTCTTTGGAAAGCCTATTCTCCAGGTCTGCTAGTGCTTCAGTTCTTACCCAAGCTACAGAAAGCCAAGGTATTTGCACCTGACATCAGCCATGGAGAACCAAGCACAATTTTGGGCAGGTCTTTCAACAGGCAAACTGCAGAACAGCACTTATGAGTTGCTTAATATACACAGTGCTGGGGAGTAGGAGGGGCTGTGTGACATCAGACAGGGTCTCCCAGCTGGAAAGCACACAGCTCTCTGCCTTAGCTTACCTGGACTCACTTTTACATTCTGACGTGTATTTTGCAGCTCTTTTGTTGACAAACAAAAAAACCAAAACCAAAATAAACCAAACAGCAGAATCTGGGCCTCATGAAGACTTTTGGTAAGAAATACAGCTGACAAAATCTGCTATACATAAAGCTCTTGGGAAAGAGTTCATGAAAGTGTCCAAATGTGTATTGTACAAGACACTCCAGTGTCGCAGCAAAAGCAAGACTTCTGGGGTAGGAATCTGATCTGGATATTTGGCCATTTTTCCAAACAAAACTTCTTGTAAACAAACAAGCAAACACTCTCCTGGTTTTGTGGATATTCTCAGCTCAGTCAGAGAGAAAGAGAAAGGTTTTCTAACCAGGCAAGAGCCTGGGAAACAGTTGGGAAAGAATGTAAATAATTCTCTAATCTACCTTGTTGTTCACATTGTTTATAGATATGCTCTGCCACTGTGCGTCATTCACTGCACACCAATGGTGTGGGATGTTTTCACTCTAAGACCAATGAAATTAGTCTTCTCGATGTTCTCTATATATAGAGCGGTATATTTGAAATAAATCAAAGCTCATTTTCTTTGCCTTCTGATCTGGAGTTCTCTGTTCCCGTCCTGCTCGACAGCGACATGGTTTTGGCTAGTTTCCAAAATTTTACTGGGGGCAATACGTTTCAGCAATTTTGAATATCTAGTTACTAATTTTGGAAAGAATGGATTTAATAGGAAGCCTTGTGCCTAAGTAAGGAATGTAAGGGATTTTTTTTTGTCCAGTCTGAATTTACACAGTTCAGATTTAAAAGAAAATGTCATTATTTGGCTGAATTTCACAAGATACAACTGAAATTGCTATTTTTCTGACACTTGCTGATGGTTAGAGACCTGTGCTGCCAGATCCCCATGGGACAAACTCTCTAGTTTGAAGGCAAAGTGAATATTGGTGTCAAAAGAGAGTGGTGGCTATGAAAGGAGTCTGGGATTAGGTAACAGAGAGCTCCAGGTCATTTGATTACCAGCTTTGAGGTCCTTCTGATCCTCCACAGAGCACAGGTCAGCAACAAGTCCCCACATCAAGCACATCCCTTCTGCCTGCACCAGGACATCAGCACCCTTTGAATGGTTAAGAAGCTTGACTTAAGTGTTCCCACAGACAGTGAACCCACCACATGCCTTGGGAACTCAGTACAATAATTAATGATTGCTTTGAAAATGCAGAATATTACCAATGCAGACAGCTTCAGGCCAGTTCCCATTCAGTGCCTGCTATCACTGTGACGGCTGTGCTGTCCGCAGGAGCAACAATGAGCTGGGAAAACTTCCCCTCTCCTGCCAAAGCTCATCTGCCATGAAATGTGCCTTGTGGGGCCATGGGAGGACAGTGCCTTCTGGCTCACAGCAACTCCGGCAGCAGATCACCTGCAGGCAGGTCAGGCAGGGCACAGATCCCACAGCCCTATGCAACCACTGCCTCCTGCTTCTACATTCAGGAACTTTTCACTGAACAGTTTGACCTGTTTCCCTCTGAGTTGGAAGGTGGTAACTTTTTTCAGACTGGTCTTTCTTTTGAAGTTGATCAAACATTTTTCTGTTTATTTCTAGTGGTAGTAACACAAAGGTAGAAAATATTTTAAAGTTCTGTGCTGGCAACAGGGAGCCTTGGTGAAAAGTGGAACTTCCAGCTCTGACATGGAGTTAAAGAAAACAGTGATAAGATCTGGCCCTTCACAGCGATTCCTGGAGGGCACTTAAGGTTATCATATAGAATAATGCAACATAATTGTTTCTTGCAAGGTGTAGAGGGCAGGGGTGCAGAACTCTCGGAGCAGCTGAGGTGAAGTGAAGCTGCTGACAGAGGAGCTCTCTTCATATAGAAGGCAAACACAGCAGACAGTGACAAAAATCATGTGATAACTTCTTAAGTAAGATTCCTTACATGATCATTAGTTTTTTTATTGTTGATTGCAGTGAAGCAACTTCTTGTGAAATATCCATGAAGTTACTTAGCTCTCTGGAGACTTGGTTTATCTACTTACACGTTAGAATAAATGATACTCTGCCTGCAAACTTCTTTGAGACTCCTGTAGTTAGTATTTGACAACATTTCACAGAATCATAGAATGGCCTGGGTTGGAAGGGATCTTAAAGATTATCTAATTCCAATCCCCTGTCATGGGCAAGGATACTTTTCACTGGACCAGGTTGCTCAGACCTCCATCCAACCTGGCCTTGAACACTTCCAGGAATGGGACATCCACAACCTGTTTCAGTGCCTCACCTCCCTCACAGTAAAGAACTTTCTCCTAATATCCAAGCTAAACCTTGATTACTAGATGAAGGTTGCAACAGAGAATTTAAAAAGTAATAATTTCTTATGAAATATGACTATAGTTTCTAAAAAACTTGAATTTTTTGAGTAATAGCTAACAAATATAACCTAGTGACAAATATAACCAGATGACTACTGGTGGGGTTTTCTGCGTATGTACAGACTAAATCAACGATAGCATATACACACACACATAGTTCAAACCCAAGGGAATGTAACTGTAAGCAATCTAAAGCAAGATGATGTTTGTAAAAGCCCGTGCTATCACAGCAGTGCAGACTGCAGCAGGAACAGAACTGCAGCCACAGGTAAGATTTGGTGTGCTCAGCTGTAGCAGAGACATGTCATTGAAACCCAGCTGTGACCTGGAGAGTCCACTGTTTGTTACATGTCTAGTGCCCAAAGAAAGCTGGACAAAAGACCTGTCTCTAAACCCACAATTTATTTTAGGTCTGGGCTCTGAGCAGATGTTCTTATTCTTTGAATGGATTCTTTTCTGCTAAGGAAATTACTTAAGACCATCTTATTTGAATGTGAAGTCCATATTCACACATTACATTCAGTCAGGAAAACCAACACTCTTGCCTGCTAAGCTACACAGTCCACATTTAGTATCTGTTGTAATTGAGCAAATACTGAATTGCTCCAAGTCATCAAAATCAGCTAATACTGTTTGCAAAGCCAGCATTGCCCCCATTCAGATGTTTAAACTTGCCAGAAAAGAATGACTTTTGAAACTTTCCTTTGAAGCAGACTGAAGAGACGGGTGTACTGCAGGTCTCTCCATATTCATGTCCCTTTACAAAGAAGGGCTTGTCCAGATGCCAAGGAAAAGGATGGAGAGGCATCTCAAAGGGGGATTCATCCAAAGAACAAAAAGCTTCAACCTTTGCCCTTACTGGAGTGCCAAGAGGTTTGCCTGTTTTATTGTCTTTTGTTTTTCAATCACTCCTTCAACAGATGGGCAACAGCCACACATCTCGTCAGAAAAGTTCACTCAACTGGATGGTCAAACTTCAGCAGCCTCTGGTACAGACAAAAAGCCATTTCTCCAAAATAAGGCCCTGCTCTTGGGGCAATTCATTCTTGTCATTCATATTCAAATGGTGCCATGGTCAAGTTCAAGCATGTACAGTTTTGGTGGGTCCAGCTGTCCACATACTGAGCATGAACCCCATTAATAGCTCAGGGTTTGCTAGCAGAGCAGGCTTGTGCTGCCCTCATACTGCTATGGCCCACAGCTTTCGCTTCAGTTTTTCTAAAAACATTTTGATATTCAGAGTAATTTGAATGGCAAGAATGTATTCCTTTCATGGCATTGTATTTTTCTGGTACCACAAATATTGCCACTGCACAAGTAGTTTTAAAGATGCCATTAATACTATTTTTTAAGGATTTAGATAATTTCCAGTGCTTTATTTTCTTTGTGGTGTTACTGAATCAAGGAATACCTCTTAGCCATAGAGAAGCAATGTCCTGCAACAGAAAGTTTAGGTAATAAGATCAGTAAATTCACAGAGGCACTTGAGGACATGGGTCCTCTATCAGTGTAAGCCATATTAAAACTAAACTGCTGATAAAAAGGTGTTCCTTCCCACCCTGTCCCTGGTGCTAGAGTTGGCACATGAGCTAAACACTTACACAAGGATGTTTTCAGTCACACCAGGAAGTCTCAGCTGTGCAGCTCTTTGAAGGAGGTCGTGGGAAGGTGTGAGCAGGGCAGAAGGTGAGCAGGAGCTCAGCCTTAAATTAGCTGAAATTGATGAGGAAACTGCTCTGAGATGCTGCTGTCTGCCCCTGTTTGTGTTTAAATGCACTGGTATGGATGCCACTGCAGTGAGCACTCCACCATCCATATGCAGCTACGTCGGATGCAGGATAATAGTGATGACCAACTAAAAGACTTTGAAGGTCAGAGGTGCTCTGTTGATAGGAATTCAGGTATTTGCTATGGGCTAACCATAGTGGGACAAACCCCTGCTATAATGCAGCATGGCTAAGATAGCCTTGTCAGGACCACATTCATTTTTGAAATGCCATGAGCAGTTTTTGCTCACACAAACTTAACTGCTACACGAAGAACATTTTTACAATTTAAAACTTTGTCTTTGGAGAAGAAAATAAGAAGCAGGAAGTAAAAAGAATCTGATTGGCTTTTGAACTGTGCTGTATAGCACAGATATGTGTTCAGCACAATCTATCACACGCAGCAAATCAAAGCCAGCTTAGACTCAACTTTTCTGCAGCTTTTTCCTCCGATACCTTTGCAGGATTACTAATTAATAGACACCAGATGCCAAATACTTGAGCATGGCCTTAAATAAAGGATGCAAAGATCCTGATCTCCTTATTGTCTCGGGGGATCATGTGCAAATTGAATTTAAGCATTTCTTTTGATTTGTTAACATTTTGTATCTGCCCTCTAATCTGTTGTAAATAATAATACAAAGGAGAACAAGGTTCAACCACACAAATACATTCCTTCCTAAAAATATTGCCAAATCTTCTAAGCACAACAATGAGCAGGACTCCAATTAAAGACTTGCAGATACAATATAAAAATAGAGAAAATGATGAGAAAAAAACTTTTGAATTTAGATCTTTATTATACAGGCCCAGAGCTGTGGTCACCATGCAGTTACACTGTAATGAGAATGATTTTGCTGAAAGAGTCTCACTAAACAAACGTAAAGAGACCACAGACTACAGCATTCCAAATAACTGACACTTTAATTTTTGAAAGAGCAAAAATAAATAAAGGAATGGCAAGTATGTTCTTTTCACATATGTTGGGGCATATACATATTCCTTCTTTTCTATACCTATTCAAGAGACAAAATTAGCAAATACTGCCCAAAACCACAGACCTTTTGTGTGATGGCTCAGCTAAGTTTTAGCTGTTTCTCTCTCCTTGGATATTAGATCAAACACACATTTAGATAGGTGCATATGCCAAAAGAAGAAATGCAATGTGGGGGGTTTTGTATTTAATTTCTACTTCCTGCCTTTTCCTTCTCCTTTTAGGAGAAGTAATGGGGAGTAATTGGAGACAGCCAGTCAAATAAAAGCCCTAGAAGTTTTCCCTTCTAGTTTTTCATTATAATCTCGTAATTTAAGGATTAATCACAAATTTTAAAAGGTTGAGGTGTCTTACAAGAAATTCATCAACTCTGGAATACAGATAGCCACAGTGAAGAGCTGCACATAGACTGCACACATAGTGTTATCTAAAAGTGGTTATCTTTAAAAAAACAAAACTTTTTAAAAAATCTGTAGATCAAAACAAAGCATGTCTTATTCCCCACAGGATTTTCTTGCAACCTGTTCTTCAATTATTTGCACTAGGAGATGCTACAAATGATACTAGTTACAATATACAGTCCACTGTCATCTTCTGGTCCAGCAGAAGAACCTGTCTCTTCGATGGATGCAAAACTGTTCATCTGAGCAGATCATCCTCAACAGCACAAATATGGTCTAGAAACTCATAGAGTTTATTGTTCTAATTTATAAAATTAAACCTGCCCCAGACAGGTAATACTGGTGTGTAATATTGCCATCCCTGGATTCTGTCAAAAACGGGGTACTGAGGTGCTCAGAGCCGTCTCAGAGCGCAGCGCTGGGATCCTTCTGGCACTCCAGACCCAAGGTCGATGGGATGTGATGCGTGCTAGAACGTGGGCGCACTTCTCACTTAGCTCTGCAGAGCCCGGGACATGGTAAGCTGCCAGAACTTCCTTCATCTTGCCTGTTGACAAAAGGAACAATAACTAGTCATCACTGATTGCTGGAGTTTAATTCCAATTTTTAAAAAGTCCTATAAATGAGACCTTTTTTTTTTCAGCCATGCAATAGAAAATGCTTCATTAAGAAAATATTTGGGATAAAGTTTACAGTCTCTCTGTTAGCCACACAATGCGTATGAGAGAGAAAGGCCTTATACTGTATGGTTCCTAAAACATTATCCATGATTAAACATACCATTATCTAGAAAATAAATGTCCAGTAGTTTAGTACTTTAAAAGCGTCAGTATAATATTATCCCTGTAAAAATTAATTGTGTATTGCAGATTTTCTGGATTAAAGTCCTGTATTGTCTTTCTCACACACTGTACACAAGATACAGAGTAAAGGATTAACAAACAATGGGCAAGAATCCAACAGGTTAATAAGTGGCTTATATGAGTTTGTTGTAGAACTATCTCTAACACATATTGGTCATGTCCATTATATATTGGTAACAACCATAAAAGCTTCATAAATGACTCACTGAAAGGACTTCACAGAACCAAGGGCCAAAACAGACCTCAACATTATCTGTTCTGATTTTCTGCCAATTATAATTTTTTCAGATAGTCCTCAGTGAAGTCCAAAGAAAATCAAACATTTAGTATCACAGACTAAGATAGGAAAAACTAAGAATACACTTCCAATATATATTTGTTGCAGAAAATGTAGAAGGAGAGGCAGAGGTACCTCTGGAAGGTGATTATCCCACTCCCTCGGTAACCTCAAGAAGGTGTCCATCTTTTGCAATGGACTGTGAGTAAGCTGAAGGCCAAAATTTCTTACGAGTATGAATGCATTATATCCTACCACAGACACTTGACTATGTTCACATATTTATTTCACAAAGACCACTCACAAAGCCATCAGACCCTGGAAATTTTCAATCAGTACTGATATGGGTAGAATGATAAGAAGTATAATTGCTTCAATATAAGGTAAATACAAAAGCCATGTAATGAATTCCAGAACCAATGCTAAGTTTTTGGCTACATACCCTGCAATTTTCTGGAGCTACACAAAATACTTATTTTATGTATAATTATTATTCTTATAATTATCACATAAATAGAAATCACTAAAGGAATAGAGGTAGCAGGTGATGTGAGATCACTTTGCTTACCCCTGACTAATGCAATACCTGCTGATGTTTCTGATACAATGCAATACCTGCTGATGTCTAACCTATTTTTAAACATCAGCATACTTTATCTTTACTTCGTCATTTTCCACAGCCTTGCTTCCAAAATGCTTGCTTTGCTCTATGAATTTATTAAGTGTACATTCTAACCTTTCATCCAAGCCATCAGTGAGAATATTGAATATTACTGGAACAAGGAAAAAACACTTGAAAAACTCTATGAAATTGAGTATCATTGAGAATTACTCTTTGTATCTGGTTTCCAAATAATTTATGCACTCACATAATGATAATTTATTCTAGCCCAGTTTCCCTAGCACATAAGAATAGTAACAACTGAAATATTTTGCCATACAGTCTTGTTTAAATAAAGCTGCTAATACTAGCAAACATATTTTAAGAAGAATTATATAGACTTCGACAATAGAAAAATAAAACCATTATGGAAAGAAGATTTCAAGTGATAACACAGTCTTCCTAACAACTTATAGATTTCACGTCTATATGGCTACTTTTATGAAGTATGTGCTTTAGTGAAATATTGTTCAATTTAAACTAATGGAATTGTTTCACAGCCTTCTAAAATTTAGTTTTCTTCAATGAAACATTCCACTGATAAAACAACAAACACATACCACTACAGTTTAGAAACAAATCAGTTGCACAACTTCACAAAACTCTAGACCACAAAATTACTGTTTACTGTTTACCTTGCAAAAGGTATCTTAATCAGAAATATATTGAAAAAGACTGCTGAGACCAACAGGACCAGTCATATTGAGCTTTGCAAAGAAAAGGTTATCATTTATATTAATCTTTATGGAGATACAAGACAATTCCACAAATACAGGAGGCAGAGATCACTCTTCCTAACCTAATCTGGATTATTAGCAGACCTCTTCTACTTTTCACTCTATGATATATTTTGTTTGTGCCATCTGCGCAACTCAGAAAAGTGAAATAACTTGCTCTCCAAGGTGGAAACAGAGTCCCCAGTTCCTTCTGGACTGGAAGAACTGGAGGCCAGCAGAAGCTGAAATACAACACAAAGCTCACCTTCAATTAACGCAAAATTTGATTTGATATTTAGGGATATATCCCACTGCATTTCCAGTGAAAGAAAAGTGAGACTGACTTCCTCTGAAAAATACATGGTGACAGAGAGACAGCAGCATAAAGAGTACACACAAATACTCCCAGCTTTCTCCAGTGGAAAATAAGGAAATAGGATAAATGACAGGTGAGCCAACCTGACTGCTCATGATGTACAGTCTGCTGTCTGACTGCCAAGGCAGAGAGGAAATCCCACAAAAAACCTGCTTTCTACAAGAAGTCAAAAGTCCTGAAAATGAGACAAAGCAGATGTCTGCTCCTTACTGAGAACAGCACTAGGAATTATAAATTACAGAGATTTAGGAGATTTTATCAAGAATTTTAGACATACAGATACCAGAATTACTTTTGTCTTTTTGTCAAAAGGTCTAGGATTTCTAAGAGTCAAGATTTTGCTAACAGTGACAGGGAGAGACAAACTGTTCAGTCAGAGGCATTAGTGAAATCCAGGTAGCAGCTTGCTCAGGACCAGAAGAGCTGATAGCTTGTTGACATGGAGAGATGTGTCATGGCTACTCCTGTCTTAAAAGATCATCATTGTTCTCTTTGCAATCCACGGCAAGCAAAGGTATCCAACCAGAGTTATCTGGAGCCAGACAGTGACGGCAGGAGAATTTATGCCATGCTTGCCTAAGTGCCTAACACAAGTGGCAGGAGCAGCCATGAGAGGTGTGTGGGTGTGTGAATTGCACTGCACAGCACTCACTCTGTGCTACAGAGACACAGCAGTCAGCTTTGCAGTGTAGATGTACTGCAAGAGTAAAGTGAGATGAGTCCCACGCCTTCTTTTCAAAAGGAGAAACAGGAGTCTGTTTTTAAATAGTGCAACATTCGTGTGTTGGCTGACGGGGGAAAATTAGTAACAATTACACAAGTAATTAAGACTACAGTTATCAAATAGAGATTAATAGAAAGTGCAAAACTTCCTCATTTTAGCAAGCAGCATAAAACTTATATAATTTAACTGACTTTAAATTTCAGTGAAAGTTTGTGGGTAAAGACTAGATTACTCATAATGACATACCTCAATCTGTTTCTTCCTTGAGGTCAGATGTCTTAAGCTTTACACTATGGGAATGCTGATCATTGCAATACTTGAATTAAATTATGAAGCCCTTGTTCCTGATGTTAGAGAAGCCTCTATCAAGATAACAATAACATTTGGAACGTCATATGTTTTGTATATATTGTGCTGTCGTTTATGAAGAGGCAGTAGGAAACTTGAGAATTATCAGTGTTTTCTATGACTCAGCCTAAGAAGTCTTGGGGGAAGAAATTGCAGTAATGTTCAATATTTTAACTGCTATGTTATTTCTGTATCTGTACACAAGAAGATTTTTATAGTTCATTTTTAAACATATTAAAGGGCAAATATTAAGTATTAGGATATACCTAAGAATCCTGATATCATCAAGTTATTGGGGATATAAGACTAAAGGGAAGTTACAATGTGCTAAATTTAAACTATACTTAATTACAATGAATAACAAAGTCTCTAAACCTTTAGAGAATTTATTTAGAAGTGTATTTTAAAATTAACAAGAATCTGCTAGTTTAACAACCACATTAAACTATTCTAAAAAGTAGCGTATACTTTAAACACAAGCAATGCATAATTCAGAACAATTTAAAACCATTGGAAAAAATCCTATGTAACACAACTTAAAAATCTGAAGGACTTTCAAAGCTTTTCTGCACTGAATATGGTGGTGTATGTGATATCAGTTAGAAATTAACAGTCCAGTGGCACACTGCATTCCATAGGTAAGAGCTGATTAGGATACCAAGTGATAATCCAGTTGCCAGTCCTCCAAAACAGTCTGGCATCAAGTAATTTTTTATGGGAGTGGGTGAGTTCTGGGCTGAAGGAAGAATTTCACAGCCTTGAAGCAGTTTCCCTGGTGTGTGACTGAAGATGCTTGCACTGCACTGCACAAGACAACTGTAGCCCCCTCTGACCTTTTTACTTTCTTCCCTTCCTTTCAGGTAATCTATACCTGGCGTTTTTCACTCCATATGTATCTTCTGTCAGCAAGAATTCTGTAATCTGAACTATATGATTCTTACAGCTGTGCAAACTTTGGCCAACTCAGTCCCTGACTTTATCAAAACACTTATCCAGTGTTATCAGCTCTAGAGTGTGTCTTGTGAGCTCAGTGATGTGATATTTTTCTGTGAAGTTTCTCCTTCTGAAGAGACTTGTTCCTGCATGAATAGGAGTTTTCATATTTTAGTTCATTTTTCTATGCTCATAGATGAAAAGAAAAGGTGAAAAACGTGATTTTTAGTTGCTGATAGGCTCAGAAGAATCTGAGAAAAGCAGATGATAAAAGGGATTTTTAGAGGCTTTATTTTAAGATTACTATTTTAAAGCCAGTCTCGTAATCTCGGAAGGCACAATTTTTGAATATTTGGCATTTACATGAAAAGAAACATCCAAATATACTGTCTTCCAGCTTTGCTGGCTGACGCAATTATCCTGCTCTGCCTTGCCATGATGGAGAGAAAGATTTAAGTTTGTTTGGGGGTATGCCTACACACTTACATGACTGAAACTTGATCATGAGCCAACTCTTAACATACTTGCTAGAACTCTTCATCTACATTCAAGCCAAACAGTGTTCATTGGTGTGGCTATGGAATGGCAGATGGTTCGAGCTGGAAACTGCAAACAGCACTTCAAGGTGTTAATGAAGAACAGCCTTAATCTCTCCACAGCTGAGCTCGACTGCAGGAATGCTTCTGGTTCGCTTCAAGGCCAAGGCACATGCATAAACACAGCAGGGGCACTTCAAGCGAGCCCTTTTGGTATGGGCTGAGGCTGTGAAACTGTGAGGACAAGCTTTGGGTGCCGAGAGGTGGCAGGCATGGTGAGAGCATCCCCACAATAGCCACAGGTTCCATGGGAGAGCTGGGAGCCAACAGTGTGACTGCAGCCACACTGCATCAGTCCTGAAGGAGAAGCCTTAAAATAACTTGGACCTCTTCAGCTTGCAGGAGCTGGGTCAGCCTGCAGGTGCCTGTGACTGATTCAGGGAGCTGTTTGCTGTCAGGGTCTCAGAGAACAGAATTTGTCCCTAAGTGCTGTTTTGCCCTGCTGTGAGCCACTGGGAGGGGAGTGCTCGGCACCAGCACCTCTCTCACCCAAGATGTTGCTGGGTGGATTGGATGTCTCTGCCTCCCAGTTGTGGGGCTAAGTTGTGCTCTTGTAAATGGGCACATTGGGACAAAGCAAATAAAAAGCCATTGCACAATCACTGAGTATCAGCTGGAATTGGCTAATAAATTGTATGCCAGCGGGACGTAGCAGCTCCCTGTACTGTTCTCAAAGCAGTAACTCCTGGCTGGGCTTCCAGCAGCGTGGAGGAAGTGAGCTGAAGCCCAAATCAGCAACCCTACCCTGAAATGGACTGGAAGCTCTTACACCTCTCTGGGTGTTTGTCAGGGCTGTAACACACTGATGGCTTGTGGCAATCATGAGACAAACCAAACCCCCAAGATTTTTCTTCTCTCTCACAACTGAAGTTTCTTAATTTTTTACTGAATACCTATGAGCTTCTGGTTCCTGACAGCAAACTCTGAAGCATGCAAAACAGTCCACAGCCCTTTACTATGTGGAACAGGAGGGGTACAAAGTAGGGGTACTACTTTGAAAGGTCTCAGCATGCAGGCCTCTTCCATTCCTTTCCATTAACTGCATTAACTGGCCGAGTTCTATCCTTTTTTTTTTTAAACATCTTTTTACTTACTGTTCCCAAAGTTCATTGTTCTGATGACTAGAATATTTTTTTTCTTAATTTGAAGCCTGCATTTTCACAATCAATTTATAACCCTGAGGTTTGTGTTTACAATAAGGATATTTTCTCTTTTTTTGGATGTGCACTTCTTGGAGATGGTTAGAGAGACTGTATTCATAATCTCTTTCCCAGATTTCCTTTTATTGGGTTAAGTCAACATCTGTTAGCATCCTCTTGCCTCTTGGCTTTCCAGTTCTTTCCCTAGCTTGCTTCTCAGTGTCTTCCACTTTTTGATTTAATCTTGCTGGAAAATGTGTGATGAGATTTTATCCTACAAAGTTTTGTTTAGGAGATTGGTTGGCAGAGTCCCTTGGAAGGCAGTTGTGAAGGGCAAAGAAATCCAGGAAGGCTAGACATTCTCCAAAAGAAAACATCTTAAAGGTGCAGGAGCAGGCCATCCCCATATGTCAAAAGATAAGCTGTCAGGAAAGAAGACAGGCTTGGCTGAACAGAGAGTTTCAGCTGGCATTCAGGAGAAAATGAAAAGTCTATAATCCTTAGAAGAAGTGGCAGAGAACTCCAGATCACTACAGGGATCTTATGAGGTTATGTGGACAGAAAATTAGATGAGCACAAACCCAACTAGAACTTAATCTGGCTACCGCTATAAAAGACAATAAAAATGCTTCTTAAGGAGAAACTCCATCTTTTTCTGGATGTGGGGTGAAATATAGCCACAAAGTATGAGGAAAAGGCTAAGGTACTTAATGTCTTTGCCTCAGTCTTTAATAGAAAGGTTCTCAGGGTACCCAGACTCCTGAGCTGCAAGACAGGGATAGGGAGCAGAATGAAGCCTCTTAATCCAAGGGGAAATTGTTACACCCCTTAGACAGACACAAGTCTATGGGCAGGACAGGATCTATTCAAGGATACTAAAAGTGCAGGCAGAAGTGCTCATTGAGCCACTTCCCATCATTTATCTCTAGTCCTGGTTTACCAGTGAGGCCCCAGATGGCTGGAAGTTGGTAAATGTGATGCCCATCTATGAGAAGGATCGAAAGGAGAATCCAGGGACTTAGAGGCTTTCAGCCTGACCTTGGCCCTGGGCAGGTCATGGACCATGTCATCTTGAGTACCTATACATGCCATATGGCATGTACAGGACAACCAGGGGATTAGACTCAGACACTGTGGCTTTATGAAAGGCAGGTCTTGCTTGACCCGTTTGGTCTCCTTCCATGGCAAGGTGGCCTGCTTAGTGGATGAGGAAAAGTCTGTGCTTGTTGTCTACCTGGAGTTTGACGACATTTCCCACAGCACTCTCCTGGAGAAACTGGCTGCTCCTGGCTTGGACAGGAGTTCCTGCATCGTTCGCTGGGTTAAAAACTGGCTGGATGGCTGGGCCCAGAGTGGTTGTGAATGGAGTTCATTCAACCAGTCACAGGTGGGATTCCCCAGGACTCAGTGTTAGAGCCAGTCCTGTTAAATACTTTTACTGATGTTCTGGAGGAGGGCATCAAGCACATCCTTAGTTTGTACATGACACCAGGCTTGGTGGGAATGTTGATCTGCTAGAGGGCAGGAAGGCTCTACAGAGGGATGGTCCCACAGGATGGACCAGTGGGCTGAGGCCAGTAGTGTGAGGTCTGACAAAGCCAAGTGCTGGGTCCTGCCCTTGGGTCACAACAACCCCAGGCAGTGCGGCAGGCTGGGGAAGAGTGGCTGGAAAGTGGCCTGGCAGAAAAGGACCTGGGGGCGCTGGTCAACAGCAGCTGAGCATGAGCCAGCTGTGCCCAGGTGGCCAAGAAGGCCAGGGGCATCCTGGCCTGGAACAGCAATAGTGTGGCCAGCAGGAGCAGGGCAGGGATTGTCCTCCTGTACTCAGCACTGGTGAGGCCACACCTCAAGTCCTGTGTTTGGTTTTGGGTCCCTCAATATAAGAAATACATTGAGGTGCTGGAGCATGTCCAGATTAGGACAACAGAACTGGTGAAGGGTCTGGAGGACTGTGAGTCCTGTGAGGACTGGCTGAGGGAGCTGGGGGTGTTTAGCCTGGAGAAAAGGAGGCCCAGAGGGGACCTCATCACTCTTTTCAACTCCTTGGAAGGAGGTTGTAGCCAGGTGGGATGAGTCTCTGCTCCCAAGTAACAAGCAACAGGACAAAAGGAAATGGCCTCAAGTTGTACCAGGGAAGGTTTAGATTAGATCTTAGGAAAATTTTCTGGAACAGGTTGTCAAGAATGGGAACTAGCTTCCCAGTGAAGTGGCTGAGTCCTCATCCCTGGAGGTATTTAAAAGACATGTAGAAGTGGTCCTTAGGGATGTGGTTTAGTGGTGGACTTGGCAAAGCTGGGTTAATGGTTGGACTTGATGAACTTAAAGGCCTTTTTCTAACTTAAGTGATTTTATGATTAAGATATTAATAACTTCACTTTCTCTGCTGAGTTACATTGCTTGATATGTCCTGAGATAGCATTTCACCTTTTTTTTTTAAATGCAACAGCACCAATGGCTCAGAAATATCTCATAACTAATAAACATACTTTTTTATTCTCACTTGTTTTGCTGTGTCCGAAAAGTAGTTGTAGAAACTTTACTTCATTGAACACTCAACTTCATATTTGTACTACTAAATTTTATCCCGATCTTGCAGCATCCCCTTTGGATGAAAGGTACCCATCCATCTGCTAGGGTTTTGTCAATCTGTAGAATGAATGTTTCCTCTGTGCACTCTGCTGTCTAACAATTCTATCTTCTGCCTGGTCTTAACCATGTACTGGAGACCATTAGCCTGCTTCCCCACATGCCCTTCACAGTTCTCACTTTGCAGTGGCAGTACTGTTTCCAATGCTGCGGTCCAGGAATTATGTCCCTGGTGAATTAGAAATGCATGAATAGCCAATAAAGGTGAACCTTACAAGATGGAACTTCTCTAAAGATTCTAAAAATTGTTTGAAAATATCAGTCTACATTTAAGTGCAATTATTCATATTTAGCTTTAATTAAAGAGTTAAATAATCTTATTTTAGGTCCCGGTTAGGATTTGCCATTACTTGTGGTTTCTCAGTGACCTCAGCTGCTATTGATCACAAAGTCAGTGATTCTAGTCTGGTTCTGTCTTCTTGGGCCTGGAACTAAAAATATTTTGGCAACTTAATTAAAATTCATAGATTATATAAACAGAATGCCTCTTACTTCCATACTCTTGTTATTCTATAAATGTGTCTGTATTGACAGTAGATGAGTCCAGCATTAAATAAGCTGAAGATAATCTTCCTGTAGATCATTTTGTTTCAGATCATTAACTCTATTTTCTAGTCAGCTGCCTCTCTGCAAATTCCAAAAACATCGACTCAATCTACATTGGTGTTACTGCTCATTCATTTCAGTTATTCCAATCAAATGCCACAACATATGAAAACTACCTCAGATAATCATTATGGGATAGAGCTACAGAGCACTGCCAAGGCTCTTCACTTGTTGATGACTACAGGCTGCTATGATGCCAGCTATGGTCTCCCAATGACTTACTACTATTAAGTCCATCTTGGCAGATTAACTGGATACCTGTTATTTTTTAACTTTCTCTCATATTACATTTTAGACTTTTTGGTGTGCTTAAATCTGTCTCTTTAAAAAAACTTGTAATGTGCCTCTTAGCAAAAAACAATGGGAATAGCTCTCTATAAATAATTATCACAATCAGCAAGAACTTATTATTTTACCATCTCCTGATCCCATCTTTTGTTTCTGAACTCTCCATATCAAGAAACATCTCCATCACCATTATTCTCCATTAGCTTCAGCAAAGACTGATCTGTTTTTAAACACTGGTAACTACAGAATGTAACTACATGCTCTTGATACCTCTGCTTTTAAAATTATCTCTTTTGCAAATGTCCATTTCTAAAATCTTGTGAAGTTCCAGAGTTATCAGGCATTCAACATTAGGTCCTTCAAAATGTTTCATTTTTTCAAGCGTACGATTGTCAAAAGACACTATTTCTTCCAAGAAATGGGGGAAAAATTCAACTTCAGTTGTGAAGAGACAGTATTTTTTTCTAAAAAAAGGCAATCACTAGAGCTAGAGTCTGTTCCTCAGCTCCACCACAGACCACCCAATCCACAGAAAGTTATCCATCAGAATCAGTCAGCTGGGGAATGCAGCCTGTTCTGGATGCCAAGGATCTCCAGAGAGCAACACAGCTAAATTCATATAATTCCTGTTCACCAAAGGATTTAAACCAGAAATATTGCAAATTACTATAATATCTTCTTACTGTAACTACCACCAGCATTTCTGAAGAGATCTGACATTATAGAAATAATGAAATACATTAACAAGTTATTCGAGACAGAGAAGATAGAGAAACTGCAGAGGATGTTTGGTTTTCGATCAGATTCAACTGCCAAGAATATTAAATTTAATATTAAAGATCCTTAATGTTACCTTGAAGAAATACTCTGTTTCTTGTTTTGAACAAAAATTCATCACAAAGGAAAATGCTTTTACAGTAAGCAAAGATTTCAGTAGCCATTGCAATAGACATTTTTAAGATATGCAAAAAAGAACAATCCATTTCAATACTAAGACAGCATTAAAAAATCGTAAGTCAAATATTGTAAGTAACATAGTATCTGTTAGGTTGGGCTCTTTGGCTCATATCACTAACAGAAAAATCTTGCTATCATTATTTCATTAGTAATTCTGCTAAAATGAAAAGGTATGTATTCTTTTCTCTAATTGCAGAACATATTTCCTCAATGATCCAAATACTTGTGAAAAGGTATGTACTGCAGAGAACAAATGCATCAGACTATAAGTAAATGTGTACAATAAAATGGAGATAATTGAATTAGAAGGCTTAATCAATCCATAGAAAACTTCATGCCCACAGCTACTTTGATTATTGAATTCTTACATATGTTGGTATCAGACACAATATGTTGGTTAAAATGCAATATTCACCTAAATTATATACTTAATATATTCCTTGTACAGTTACAGCCTAGGCAAATTGAGTCTGGTGGCTTTAAATACCATTTCTTTGGCGATTCCTAGGAATGTAGAGGACTTTCCAAATGTAAAGTTTTGGACTTTTTTTTTGCAAGTGCAGTGCTGCCAAATATTTTTTACCACCAAATAAATGCTATTTCAGCTGCATTTGAGCCATAATAGTGGTAACTAATGGCCTATTCAGTTAATCACAGTTATTCACTCCCTGGAAATGTCTCAGAATATAATAAATGTTTTGTTTTCATTGTGGACTCTTAAATTACAGGCATTATATAACACCCATGATATATAACCTATCTGTATGAATACAAACTGAATCCAAGATCACTCCCCTAAAGTATTTCTAGTATTTGGCACTTCCAAAGAAAGAAATATGCTGTTGTAACCCACAGAGTTACTAAAAAAGCAGGGTAAGAAATGGTTTTAAAGAACATTCTGGTTTAATTAAAATGTGGCTATTTGTCATCCATTTGCAGAGGTCTGAAATAACTATTAGAGAATATTTTTTAAACAAAGAAAATAAGAAACATACTCAAATAGCTGTGCCACAGAGATCCTTCCCTAAAGGAAAAAAGGCCTGCAGATGCAGGATTTCAATCTGCCCCATAAGAGACAGAATAACCATAAAGTCTTCACTCTGAAAGCAATCCTCTCACTGTGTGATGTACCAATATAAGATGTATCTTGTTCATCTCTTTTTAAAATATTTATATAGGTTGTAGAAGTTTCTGCCAGTCTTAGCTCTGCTCAGGAGAGATTATATGTATTATGTTGCATGTTGACAACCTGTCCCAAGGGCAGTGTGATTGATATATATATATATATATATATACACAATATAAGAGCTGGTTCTATCTAATAGCTTTGTGGTTGCCATTATTTTGATGAAGCATAGAATTCCCTGTAGTTTCTTCAGGACGTATTTTCCAGATGTATTTTTAAAAGTTGCAAAATATGTTTTAAAAAAATATTTGGCTTCTGAGGTCAGGCTGAGTTTTTCAGCTGCAATTGGTTTGTAGAAAGGATTAGATTGTAGGTCATAAAAGTATTCCCCTGGTTACTTCAAGAAGTGAAGACAACCTTTGAAACAGTCTTCTCTTGGCTTTCTGGATGAAAGAACTCCTCCATGGAAGCATACAAAAACTTAGAAGACTTTCAAAATTAGAATATAGACAAAGTTTGGTATTAAACACCTCTTTTTGGTTTTTTTTTTTTTTTTTTCTCTTGGAGAAAAAGATACTCAAGTATTTGCTGAAGAAGTAATTTGGCAGGCCATAAAAGACATAGGAGGGTGTTCTAGTTTTAACTTTAGCTTTGTAGAACTTTTTAGAATTTAGTGATGAAAAGGAAATCAAATCAAAGTGATTATAAAATGAGAGATTCCATCGTTCCTAGGAAGGAAAGAGCAGACCAATGCTAGAGAAGCACAGGGGATGCAGCCACAGCCAGCTTCAGAGACTAATCAAGGACACCCCCAGGCAAAGGCAATCCAGAGGGGGAAAGAGTTCAAAAGAGAGGACTAGTTTACAGAAGGGCAGTACTAAAGCACAGCAGCAAATTAATCCAGTGCACAGTAAGTGAGCAGTGTGCTATACCTTGAGATAATTAATTACCTTAGGGCCCCAAAGGAGTAATTTAAGAGGTATCAGTAAGTACACATGCTGGGAGAACTGCAAAGAATTCACCATGCAAACATGCAGGGAAAAGAAAGATAGAGAAATGTAAGAAAAATCCTGCAATAGTGTTAGAAAAAGAAACACAGCATTGAACAACCTTGTTAGTTCAAAATAAACTCTGCCAGTGAGAATACTGCTGCCATCACCTGCAGCTCAGCAGAGATCAATTTAGCACCTGAGCATTACCTTTGGTGGCTGAAATGTCAGTAACCTCAGGTCGTCATATGCTGTGACAGTAACAGGCAGAAAAAAGTCTGACTCCATCCTATTACATAACTTCTGCTTGTTATCAATCATAAAAGGTCATCCATGAGGTTTCTCAAAACAAGCTAGTTGTAAATCTGATGCCTTTTATATTTGACAATCACACTTTGGTGATAAAGGAGATTTGTAGCATCTGATACGATATATCAAACTGGATGAGGCTGCAAGCAGTTTACAAGATTGGATTAGAACTCACCATAACTTTGACTATAACTAAATAACATTTGAGCTATAAATAAATAACATTTGGATAAATGTTCTGAAATTAATGCATTAGATCCACAATGAGAAGAGCAAATTACCATAGAAAGATCTGAAGGGAGTTACAGTGGTCTATAAGCAAACCCTAAGTCAGGATGCTATCTACCTGAAGAAAAAGGGAGCCTGATATACAGTAAGAGTAATACTGTAAGCAAATAAAATAAATATTTTTCCCCTACCACCAGAGGTAAGGCCCTGACTGCATTACTATATCCAGCTCTGCCTACTGGGCTGGGTTGAAGGGTTGAAGGAAAGAGACAGTTGGAGGCAATCCAGGTAAAAGCCACAAAAAATTGATAACAGATGTAGAAGAATAGAAGGTTGAAAGAAATAGATTGTTTAGTCTAGAAAGAGTGAAGACTAAGGGAAGACATGATAACATATTTAAAATATGCAAAGGTTTGTTGTGAGAAGAGGATGATAACTAATTGTTCTCCGTGTTCATCATGCAGAAGACAAGACTTAGTATGCAGTTGTGGAGAAAAGCTTTCTAACACAAGGCCAGTCAGCCAGGCAGCAGGTTATCTACATTGCATGTAATGGTGTCACAAGAAGCAATGGCAGTGCCTGAGACAAATCCATGTGGAGATGAAAAGTGTGCTTGGTTCTCCCTGAAGGCAGGAAAACAGCCCAGGTGATCCCGTGTGAGAACCTGTCCAGCCTCATGCTCAGCCACAGAAACCAGGCACAGATCAGAGCTTTCCATCACAGAGACTGAATACTATGATGCAAACAATTGCCATTTGTCTCAAGATGCTTGCCAGGAAGGATGGAGCCTGTAGGACAAGGGATAAATCTCTCAAATCCATTTAGCTGGTTAATTCAATTGGCTGGAAGTAGCAGAGAGCACCTACTCAGTCACTGCTGGATGCTCTTCTACTTGTTTTAACGTGCTCATGTCAGTCATACCTTTACCCCATCTTTGTTTTCCATAGCCCTTTCCAGTGGTTTACAGGAGTATTATCACAGGAGTGGTTTACCTAGAGGATTCAGGTATACCCTGCTGTGGGGCCACTGCTGGAATGAGTTAATGATTGTGTTAGATTGAGCTGAACAGGCTCAAAGAGCAACAGGCAGGGCTGAGGCTGCAGTGATGCCTGGCAGGGACCAGGATGGTCACCAAGGCTGTACCTAGAGAAGGCAAATGGCATGCAGAGGAAAAGGGGTGACACACCAAGAGCTTGTACACCATAGATATTCCCACCATGGGGGCAGCTGGCAGCCACCAGTGCCAAATCTCTACCAGGGAGGACAAACTGTGCAAGGCCACTGCATTGCAGGGGTCAATTGTCCCAGCCACCAACAGGTCTGCTGTTCCCAGCTGGTCAAGAAATTAGGATCAGAAACACCAGTATGATAGCGAGAGGGAAAGGCAGGCTTCATTGTGGGAACATCCAGAGTGAGGCCCACCAGTTTTGCTGCTTTTAGAAGAGTTGAGAAGTAGAGATTAGGGAGACAGACTGTGAAAGGTCCTGTCCCTCACAGAAAGGCAAGTCTGAGTGTGCAGACCCTTAAGTGGCTTCACATGTACACTACTGGACTCACAACGGTGTCCTACTATTATTAATTATTTTATTTTTTTTTAAGAAGCATAGAATTTAATTTACATTAACTGGAATTTAAAAAAAAAAAATCCTCATGTAAACTGGCAAGTGGGGCTCATTGACCCACAGAGGGAGAAGCTGCATGGTGAGCAGGAGCAATTTGGGTGTGCTGGGTCTTGCACACTGCTGCCAGGACCCTCCATGGGTTTTCCCCTGTACTACAGTCAAACAACCTGTGCCTGACTACAGCAACCCTGGCATAAGGTGCCCTGCCTCTAATTGAAGGTGTTCCTTCTAATGGAGTAAATCCATTTTCCAAGCTACAGTGAGTACAGAGTGCAGAGCGAAACATTTCCACTTCCCTTCTCTTAACCTTTAACAAAATTATCTATAAAAACAAACTACTCTCCATTACAATAATAAAATGGAGAGCAAGGCAAAAATAACCAGAGGTCTGTTTTTATGCTCAATCACATGTAAAGACTGGATAATGTTCTGGGATATCTAAGTGGGATACTAAGTGGGATATCATACATTTTCAGAAAATACTTGCTTTCCTTCATTTTATAAGATTGCCCTATTGGGCATCTACTTCGGTCTCGCCATGGAACGGCAGCACCAGGTAAGTGCTATGAATGTAGCAGATATTCCTCTTTCTGCTACGCATCATGCCATCTTTAAGCTCTTGCATGTTGAACAATTATTACAGACATTTATGGCAGCAGAGACTCTGAAGAAACTATGACAAGTAGGGACTGAGGATACAAAAAATAATTGTGAGCCTCCATGGACAGAAGAGTTGTCTGTAACTTCCTAATTACATGAAAGCATCCTTGTCTTTGTTAAACATTTCAGTCAAAATCTCCCTGAAAGCACACAGGTTGTTAAAGGAAAAGGCATCACAAAATTTCCCATTACCAGCAGTAGCAGCAGGGCCCAAGTCTATTCCTAGCACTTCCTTTATGAAACCTATCACACACTGGCAAGAATGTTTCTCAGCTAACACACTCAAAACAAGTAAAACAAAGAACTGGAAATAAAAAAAGAAAAAAAGGCAAGCAAATTCTGTCATCATCCCTTTATTAAAAAAAAAAAAAAAAAAAAAAACAAAACAAACAACAAAAAAAAACCAAAAACAACAAAAAAAAAACAAAACCAAAAAAAAAAAAAAAAAAAAAAAAAAAAAAAAAAAAAAAAAAACCAAAAAACACAAAACCAAATGCTGAGATATAAAGCGATTTGTCCACTATCACAAAAAGCCTACAGTAAGGCACATGAGATCTTTACTTTAGAGCACTCAATCCAACTTTCATTAAACTTTCATTAAACTATAATTAACATAACGGATCATATTCCTATAAATTAGTCATTTATATAAGATAGGATGTTAACAGAGATAAAAATTCCTGATTCCTCTGACTTTTCTTAAATTATACCATTGATGTGTTTGTATGAGAGCTCCAGATCCTCTCCAACAAGTAATAAAGCAAGGACGCTTCTCATCTGGAACAAGGAATGCATAGCATGGAAACGGGAGCATGCTAATCAAAATGCTCAAGTAATTAGATATGATAAGAAGGAGAAAAATCTGCAATGAGAGATCAAGGTTTATGGAAGTTAATATAATACTTTCCTCTGATCTCCACAAAACAAGCAGAAGGAAGAAGGAATTTACAGACAATCTGCAGGCACAATTGTTACCATAAAGTTCCATATTTTGTGACTTTATTGATTTATTTTACAAACATCCTAGCATGAGAGCTTGAAGGATAAGATAGCACATTTTTACAACTGACCATGATTCCAAAAGAATACAGCCTTTTTCAGTATTGTACTTAACTGTGCCAAGTCAAAATCTTTGGACACGAAGTTAAGTCCTGGCTTAAGTATTTTGAGAAATAAGATGATGGTGTGGGCAAGAGCTGGGCTGTTCTAGAAAAAGGGAAGCTTGAACATAAGAGATATTACACCGAGTAGGAAGAGACAGGATAATCCAACATGAAAGACTATGGAAGTGCATATTTATAAGCACCCACAGAATGCTTATTCTGTGTTAATCTAATTCCAGGTAGGTTGATTTCAAATTTCAAATTTGATTTCAAAAACCATCAAATGTTTTGATTCAAAATGTACTTTACTTTCCAGGTGCAATTCCATTAGGATTTACACCGACCTGCTGGGGAACAGTATTTGTGTCTTTGAGAACTTGTGCTTTTATGCAGTGCACTGTATCACACTCAGGATGAACAGATGCCTCAAAGGAAGGGAATGATGGACTTATGTAACCTCCTAGACTAAAACTGTTACTTTATTTTTAGTACTGAAGGCCAGATTGCTGTGTCTTGTAATTGATTACTTTCCATAATTATACAATTATAAACTAGAGAGACCCCAAAAAGTTAGAAGCATATGTTTCCTGTGATGAAAAAAAAAAAAATTTTCACAAACAAACTGTCATTTTCCCTTCCTGCAAAACAAAAAAATAATCTATTATGAGAAGACCTCTTTTAATGTGATGACACATCAATTTTTGAATGCAACTACAAGAGAGCTTTATTTTGTATGGCAATTTCCATACAAAACATATTTTTGTTTCAGCCTTATGCTTAAACACTGGAAGTAATTTAATAATACAGCTTCAATGTTCATATAAAATAAAAGCAGATAAGGAGACAAAGATGCATAGCTATTTACATCTATATCCTGACTGTCCAATAGGGACTTAATAGTGCTGTAAATTTTAGTCTGTTTAAAAGAGTCAAGCTAAATATCATACCGCACTAAAAAGCAGTCAGACATCTGGAAGACTGTAATTGAAACTTCAAGGATCTTGGTGACAAAATATTTATTTATATCTGGGCTTATGGACACTCATTTGTAGTTATTAAAATATGGTTTAATAATCAGTAAAACTTCACTGATTCTCTGTTAAAATCTTGTGCCCTGGGAAACACACTTGCTTCTTGAAAAACTAATTAAAAGCCAAAGAAGGCATCATATCTCACAGTGCTAATGAAAAATGTCTTGTCTGCTTCTATCAAAAATGTGAAGTGCCGCTGAAAGCAGATGGGAAGAAGGAGAATCTCAATATATTATTTGTGAAAAAATATCACACAGAATATTTCAGAGAATTAAACTCCTTTATGTGAATGATTTTGAAATTCATGAAAGGTAACTACCGCCATCAAGTAAGAGCTTGCTGGTGGAAGGGTAGTTTCTGTGCAGTATTTCTTTAACTTTTAATATAAAACTTTGAGAAATCAGCCAAATTTCAAGAAACGTCAGGTTTTTAAAAATATTTGAATAACATTTCACATTCCAGGATAAAAAAAATGGTTTCATTAGAAAAAACAGAAATCTCACGAGCTCATCTACCTTGTACCACAATGTCATGAAATTAAAAAAATAGGAAACAGAAATATAAACAGAAGGACAAACTAAAGGGATGTTTTAACATATTAGACTTTAAAACTTGTTACTGCTTTATCAATTTTTCAATTTACAATCAAGTAAGCAAATGGTCAAGTTTACATAAGTGTTATATTATTTTCTGTTTCTCCATTTTTGCCTTATTTGTTCCTTTAGACGCTAAAGTAATGATGCTCCCACATGTGCTTTAAATGTAAGCACATCTGGTTATTCTAAACAGACTAATCATATTTTGTGTGTGCTTTGATGGATTAGTATCTAGATTTTTAGAATAATAACAAAAAATAAAGGTAAATCAATGAGGAAGAAATTCAATGCACTTTTCAAAGTATTGATGAGAAATCAAAAGCATTTATAATTGTTAACAGTTAAAGCACTGCTGAGTGTGTAAAAGAGAGCTCTCACAGCTTCACAGAGATTATCACAGAGCTGTGAAGGGACCCACAAGGATCAGTTAGTCCAACTGTTAGGTGAATAGCCTGTACAAGGCTATTGGATCATGACACTGGTGTAATTAGCATCACACTCTGACCCACTGTGCTCATCTCAGGATCTGATCATATTTCCAACAGACAGATTCCAGTGGGTGATTTTTACGCTTTCTCTTTTTGGCAGTGCTGCCCTTCAACCTCTTCAAATGTGTTTTGATCCTGAAGGCTGTCAAGGATGAAATAAAAGGGTAGAAAAGAAAGCAGGAGAGCTTTAAATTACATACCACATACATACCACATACATTCAAGTTTAATTATTGCTTTCAGATGGTCACTATTGAGATCTTAGGTGCACAAAGCAAATGCACAATCAATAGCTACTAAAGTGGAATCCACCTCATCCACTTACACAGGAGACAAAAGGAAAAAACATGCTATCTGCACTGTAATAGTAGCATAATATGAACTGTCAGGAACTGGTCAGAAGTATTCCTAAATTGACCTAGCCCCTGACAAGGAATGATATAATACTTTTGAATTTATCTTTACTAGAGGAGAATCTAATTTAACTGTAGATACTTAATTTTTACTAAATTCTACCACAAGGTTATTTTCCTATCTACCTCTTTATATGCATGGGCAGCATACTTTTTTTTTAATTCCTAAAACTAACTTTATACTCTTTTGAAATGAGTATATGGATACTGATGGATACTGATTTTGAGTCAGAGGTGACCACTTGGACTTGGCTCTCTGGTCAGTTTGAAGGGTGCCTTGGTGCCTTCCTCACCCTCTCAGGGAGCTGCAGAGCAGAATGAGCATCTGCTCCTGACACCACAGTAGATGGTCCCATGTGTCACAGGAAATCACCAACTGCTTCATTTGACATCTGGCAGGAATTTAGAAAACAGGTGAGGTAGACATTTTGCCATTCTAGGGACAGGTTCTTTCATAACTCCACAGTGGTCTCTGAGTTAATGTAAGCTAATGTCTGTGGCTGTGTCAGCATTGAATATTTAAGATAAATATTAGAATAACAAAATTTTTTTTAAGGATATAGAGCATGTCTGGAGCAACAGTGGGGAACTGCAATGCCCTGATAACCATAAAAATCTGAGTAATGCAGACCCTTTTCTGTGTCAATTTCTTTCACATTTTCACATTAAAGCACAAATATCCAGAAAGAATTAGTTAAAATTAGTGAAACTAGAATAAATTAATGAAAATAAATAAAATTTCAGAATAAATTAGTGAAAATTAGGAACATTTAATAGAATACATACACAGCTTCTGCTCTCAAAATCTCATTCCATTTCTAGGCAGTGAATGGTTTACCATGTTGGAGGTTGAGAATTGGACACAATGAGTAAGTTTGTTGACTACTTCCAAATGATACCATGATTTCTCCTGGGTCTCTCAGACTTTTATGAGTGTCTTAAAAGAAAGCTAGGAGAGCTATGAAATAAAATAAAATGAGAAGCAGAAGTTTTTTCAAGGTTTACTATGTTGCCCAAGGAACTGTTTCTCAGCAGAATGACTCTGAGGTTTTGTTTCAAGCAACTCCTTTGGGAGACATCACCTTGCCTTGTTATAGGCATGCCCACTTGGGGATGAGCAACAGCAGGGTGGGTGGCCCAAACCTAATGACATGAGCCTGTGAAAAAACCTATTTTCTTGATACTTGAAGTATCTTCAATAAAGCTGACCTTGGGAAACAGATACTATTCACCCAGCAGAGTATTCTCCCCTAGAAGATCCCAAGGAAAGCCTGTACTTTGCTCAGACAGGAATGAAAGCTTTCTGCGCCTGCATTTACTTGGCCAGCAAAGAGGTGGACAGAAGACTTCCTTGTTCTTTCCCACCTCATTGATACAGCAACTTTCACACACATTCACAGAATATTCAGAGTTGGAAGGGACCCACGAGGATCATTAAGTCTAACTCTAAAGTAAATGGCCAATAGAGGGACTGAATCCCCAACCTTGGAGTTACCAGCACTATGCTCCAACCAAGCCTTCTCCCAGGACTGCGCACGTACCAAACAAAGGTGGCAGCTGCTGAGCAGCTACAGCCACAGCACGGGCACATGCGGCACAGGTGCTCCTCCTGGTGCTGTGGCTGACATAGGGGCCTGAAAACCTGGCAGGGAACCTGTCCAGCATTTACAGTGGCAGCATAAAACATGAAAATTTAAAATTACCTTTAGCTGTTTAAGTGGAAATTATTTTAATTTTTATTTTCAAGTTGTTTAAATAAGGAAAAAAAAAAGAGAGTATTATGATAATTTATTTAATCTAGTTTTCCATTTGCAATTTTTTTTGGTTTTTTCTCCCTGTAGCTAGGTTTACTCTTACTAAAATGACCACCTAAATATTCTGATCTAGAATTAAATAGAACCATTATATTTTTTGATGAGAGAATATAGTATATCAACATAAATTTGTTTAGCAATGATATAGTTTAATATATATTCAAATCTTGATTTCTGATAAAGAGAATTATAGATATTATGTATCTTATTTTCAAAGTGACAATTTTTAGTTATCTTCAGTTCTCACCCTTTTGAGTCTATAGGCAGTCATAATTTACAGACAATATTTGAAAACCTAATCATATTTCCTTTTGTTTTGCAGTCACTTATACAATGAAGTTTGTCTTTTGTTTTATATGTGCAACATGGTTTTCTTTGGTACACCCACAAATATTCCTTCATCTGCCATGTGAACAGCCCATCTACAAAAGCCCATCCATCTCCTTACTGCCCTGGAGATGCTGTGGAGAGTGACCTTTATGCTCCCATTACAAACATGCCTGCTGTGTTTCTCCACCCAAGCCATCTCTCTTGCCACCTCTCCAGTTACTGTTCACTGAACATTCAAATGAAGCTTCTCTTTCATCTCTCCAGGAACTGGATAGCCTGAGCTAGAAATCTGGAAGCTGGGAGACTTTTCCTTCTCTCTGCTGTGAGAAGAATGCAGAAGTGGAGCTCCTTACATGTGAAGGGACCACATGAGATTTACTGACATGCCTTCTGTAAGACGGTGGCCAGTTGATAAAGGAGTGACAGAATCCAAGACAGACAAGTGACAACATGTCAACATGACATGAGGTTATGCTGCCCTTGGCTCCACACACAGGGAGACCTGTCCAGAGGTTCATGCTGGACCTATGGGGCTACCCCAATAAAGGTAATTAAAGCAGCAATCAAACAGCTTAACTTCTACAGGATCAAATCTGGGTATTGCTATGTGAAAACCACTCTTTGACCCTTCTTCACACAACTGATTTTAACATGAGAAAAAGGACTTACAGAAGTTTCTTTCTTTGCTGTTATAAATAAAACTGGAAAAAATAGCCTCTATCCTACTGTTTGGGATAAATTAGGATTTCTGTTATCAGATGCAATAAAAAAATCTATTACCTTGTTTTCTTTTTAAGCAGTGGTTTTAAAAAACAGCTTATTGAATCTGTGTTTGAAAAGCCTCATATCCATGTAAAAACTGAAAGAGTATTTATACTGTAAAAGCCCCAAAATAAAACCAGATTTGCCTTTACTTCCTTCCTTTAATTCACAGTAAAGAACATAATTTAATCCATACTCTGTATCTGCACAGAATATTACAATAACGTTTTTCTTGAACAGATATTCACTGTAGTATGGGGATAAAAAAAAAATAAAGAAAACTTCAGAGAAGAACCAGGGAAGATCTTAATAAAGAGATGAATAAGAAATGAGTCACTCACGAAGAAGGCTATCACACAAAAATCACTAGCTTTTTGGGATTTCCTTTCACATTTCAACATTGTAAGACTAAACCACTGGTTTCCTCTTAATGCACTGACTACAAATCAGCATGAAAAAACTGAAATACAAAATTCAACTAGTGTATAACAGAGGGTACACCAGAGGGTGAAAACCTCAGTAAGCATGTACACACAGGAATTGTAAAGAAAGCAGTGCACTGAGGCACAACAGTGAATGACTCTGAGAACTGTACTGAAGATATACAGCACCTCACCTGTCCAGGGCTTAAGGCAGCAGCTCTCTGGTTTCCATAGAGCCGCACCACAGTGGGCTGCGAAGAAACAGCGATGACTATGCATGTGCTGGGCACCCTCTGCTGGTTTCTCAGCAGCAAGTCACCAGGCTTGAGAAATAAATATAATGAAGTGCAAGCAAAATGCAGGGAAGAAAAAACATCCTAACTACAGGCAAGAGTGAAAAAAGAGGGATCAAAATGTCTTTCAAAAATTAAAAGAAATAAATACCTGCAGAACTTTTTGGATTTTAACTCAGCTATCTTAGTTGTTTTTCCTTATAGTTTCTATCAAACTAAGAAAGACATCCTACTCTCATAAACAAAGCATTAAGCATTTCTTGCACTGAAAATCACTTTTTTGCCCTTTAACATAACTTTTATCAACATCATGGCTAGCAATAATTTCTCCTTAGTTTACAAGACTCCTCCTGAGTGTTGACAGGGTTACATGTGACCCTTCATGGTCTTCAAAGCTGACATAAACAAAACTCTTGCAATGTTTGAAATTACCAAAAGAAGAACAAAATACCAAAGTATAACAGTGTTAACTCTCAGCAGCAGCCAGCTAGTTAGGCACCAATTCTACATTATAAGCAAGTGAAAACATATGTAAATCCCAGTAAATTCACTTAACATCCCTCACAAATCCTTCAGTTTCACAGTTCTTCAGAACCTCAGTAATCTCCATTTGGTCACTGCCAACACTTCTAAAAACATTTTCAACCAGTACCTAAGCATTAAAGAAAGGAATATAAAATCTCAGCTTTGTTGCATCAATAACAAAATCAGCAAGTGCTTAGAAAATTTTTCAACTGCAACATTTGCACCCTTGCAAGAGGAGTTGCCATACAGTTTAATTTTCACAAAAAAAGGTTCTCTCAGAAGAAAAATCCTACGATATTCTGACACTTGACAACTTGCTACATCCTATGGATTTGGTTACAAAAATGTTCATCATTTGAGAATGCAGAATAAAATATTATATCAATAACCACAGGTAAGGTGATTGAGCTTCAAAGATCTCTCCTTTTCTTGCCCACAATCCACTCCTCAGTTCCACTAGAAGAGATTTCCCAGTTCCTGTGCTGTTTGGCTGCTCATTTTTGCATCCTCCTCTAAGTCCATTAGGTTGTGATAAATTCAGATGAAAATAAATAGAGGAAACATAATTTTTGAGAGAAAAAAGTTAATAAAATACTAAAGCATTTTGTCAAGGAGCACACTGTACACAAAATCAATGTACAGGTAAACAGGATACAAAGTATAAAGATAAAAGGTAAAAGAATAAAAAGAAACTAATTAAAATTTCTTTTTGTGCAGACTATACAGCCAGAAAATATATGTTCTTTTATAGAAATAGCATGATCCAAGAAATATTTTTAAATTTGTTAAATTTTTCACCACTAGAAAACAACAAATTTAATGGCACTCTGATGCAGTGTATAGGACCTTCACCATATCAATGAGCAGGGGGTATGAACTCCTTTCACCACTTTTGCATTCATCAAGCTCTATTTCATGCAGCAGAATTAAATAGTAGAGAAGCAATACTGTTGTTCTCAAAGAAGCAACAGAAAAAGGCACATGTGAACGGGAGCATTTGCCACATGTCACGGACAAGACCTAGCAATTCCTGTACTGCACAGGTGCCAGCAGAGTTCAGGCCTCTGCTTGGCATTGCAAGTGTTCAGAACAAACACGGCAGAAGTGGCCACCCTTCACAAAAGGCACAACCAGCTGCTGACCTTCCAATTCATGTAAGGTCCCTGAGCACCAGTACACATGATAATTACCCAGGGGAGCAACTCATCCAGCTGCAATTCTAATCTTCCTAAATCCAGAGGCTTGTTGCAAAGAAGGGTTCAAAAACTGGATAAAGAAATGCATTTCCTGTCCTGGAAATGCAGGCTTATTCTTTTTGCATGCTCCTCTTGCTGCATACAGCCTGAGAAGGCGCTCTTTGCAGAAAGTGTCAGTATGTTTTGGGGACACATTGGACTGTCTCTCTTAAGAAGGTGAGGAAATAGTCTACAGTGGCTGGCTAGACACCACTGCTTCATGTAGGCAGGAAAAATATAGAGGAACCATAAAAGTACATAGAAACTGTTCCTTCAAAACCCATCACAACTTCACTTTCAGACTGAAGACACTGGAAACCATAATATAATAAGCAGCTTTGAAATGCTCACTTCAAAGTGCTTTTGCCAAAAAAATCAGAGTGAAAATAAAAAGTGGGGAAGTATTTTGTGACTACAGTAGAGATTTTGTGCCTAAAGAAAAACACTAAAGTTCCTATTTTAATGTCTTTAGAAATGGCTAACAATGGCATCTGAAGGATTCAAAAGGGCACAGGAGGAAACCCAAGAACGTCCTTGTTAGGAACAGTGATGACCATGAGATGTAGTACATTTGTGCTGACTACTACCTAGAATGGTCAAGATTACATGAGGAATGGGAAAACAAATGCAGATGTAAGGTATTTGAGGTATCAGCTTACTGAGAGTGTTTTGGAAGGTCAGAACCACAAAAAGTTTCAGAATTAACTTTTGGCCTTTTCCCAGCAACTGAGACCTTGAAGTAGGAGCCACCTGCCTATAGTATCTTTAGATACAATTCTGCTCCAGAACAATTCAAACAAGCACCTACAGTGGTTTTATCATCTTTCTTGCTTGTAACTGGGCTCCCTTCAAGCAGAGCCCCTGGTTCACAAATCTGATTTGGCAGTAATTATCGTCTTGAAAAACACAATAACTTTAAATACTTCTCCTATTTATAAAAATAGGAGAATATAAAACACGTGACAAAGTTCAGTATAAAAAGACTGCTGTATTAATACTACTGTTGTGATTCAGGTAGAAAAGACAATCCCTGGATGAGTTGGGACATTGTGTCTATATGACTGAATATTATGTCGCTCTTAAGCCTGTGCACCTGGCAAAACACAGTAGTTTGCCTAGACATATTTGCACTCCCTGTGCTACCTCACAGCCTGAGATGAAAGGTTGTGGTTGGTATTTTTCTAGCCAAGTGTTAGAGTACTTAAGGTTTTGCCTTTCACAGTTCACCAGCATTTCATTTTCTATAGTATAAGACTGGGAACCTCGAATTCTCTCATAACAAAATCAACCACCAACAAGACTGAACCTTTCTTATATATGCAACAATATTTTGTTTTGCTTTACTTTAAATAAATAAGACACCAAATAGTGTAAAAAATCTGTTGTAACCAATCAAACATTCCATAGCAAGCTAGATTTAGAACCCCAACTAAATATTTATATTTTTAAATATTCAACCCATTTTCAGAGGTGATGTGAAGGTAAACTGTATGTGAACACTCCCACGTCTAATTCTGACTCCTTTGACATGACAAAGATGGAAGACAAAACAAGTCTGTGTCAGCTGCAGGGAGACCTTAAGTGGAGCATGCATGGCAAAAGGAAGAGTGAATACTGAAGTCTGTGTTTCCTTCCACAAAGTAGACTGTAAATTCCCCAGCTAAACTTTCCATAAGCTTCTGTAAAATGGATATAAACATACACTGATAGTCCCACAATAATAAATAAATGTATTGCATGTTTTGGCGTATGTAGCTCAAGTCAATGCTAGGCTGTTACTGTAAGACAAGACGTGTAATTTCAAAGCTGCATTCTAAGAGGCTTAATAGGACCCAGTTTTGGGAAAAAAAAAAAAAAAGAGACAAAAGAACAATGATGAAATTTCTTGAAAAGGGCCACTAAGAAAATGTAATTTTTAAGTAAAATAGCCCATTAATTACAATCTTTCCAGTTCTTTAGCACACTTTTTAATCCTAGAAATATTTACAGAATTGCTTTCAAAATTTGTTCCTTTTGGACTTATGTTTGTCTACTTTAATGTATCGAGATGAGAGACATTTAGAACAAATTAATTCTCCATGCTGGAAAAGTGAAATTCTTCATAGCTTTCAGCCAATCTGTTTGTTGCTTAAATTTGTTCACTCTGAATAAGAATAATTAGAATATCTGGGGACAAGGAGAGGAATGGAAAAGGAAAAATCAAGACTTTGGTATTCAATACTGTGTACAAGTTGCATGGGACAGCTCCTGAGGCTGCTCTCGCTTGTGCACAATTTTTCAAGTTGCATATTAGAGACAGGATAATCTGCTAGGATGTGTGAAAAATGCCATTTTAGTTACATTTAGTTACATGCTAAACCAGACTATCATGACAAATATATATACTTTTGAATAAAATTTTTATTTCTCTCTTTTTTTTTTTTTACATGTCATTCATTACTTCTATTCTGGTTAATACAGAAATATAAGAACTTTTCATGGAGAAGGAAATTTATTGAGGAGAGTTAAGCAGCACATTCTAAAATGAAATAAGAAAACTTTATTAACCTAGTGCATTCATTTTTCAAAATCCTTTGAAGAAAAAAATGCTATTTAAATAAAACATAAGCTTTCAAAAAAAGCAGTATGCAGATGAAGAAAAGAAAGCTGGAGGACATAATGGATTTTGAACAAAGAACAGTGACCATGTATTAAAGGGATGCTCTATGTGCTACAGTGAAAAGATCTGTTGCAACAAAGATCTACTTAGAAAGTGCAATCGTTTTGGGAGAGCCAGAAGATAAGACCAATGCATTTAAGTAGCTTTAATTTGCTTTCTTTCTTTCTCTATGAACTTTATGAATTTCCTACTACACGATTAGACACGCATAGTGCTTGCAATTTTTTCCAGACATTTTATACATTTCCTCATACTCTTAGAATCCCAATAAAATCTTTATTAGGGTTGCCTGCTCATAAATACTTGCACAGCAAAGAGAATCTGAAAGGGAAAAAAAGTTATCCCCTAGAAGCCTTTGTGTTAAAAGCAGTAGAAAAATCAAGGAAACTAGAACCATATAATCTTCTACCACCTGCTCTTCTAAAGGCCCCTGAAAAAGAAACTGAGACACCTAAGACAGAGTTTGAAATCCTGGACCTAATGAAACAGTCATGTCCCACCGGTAAACAAGAGATGCTGTATAACACATACTGGTTTAGACTAAAGTAGCATTATTTTAAATTCTCTAGCAATACATGAAATAATGTAACACCTTTAATCAAGAAAATGTTTTTTTCTGCAGATAGCAGAAAGCAAGAGATGCTGCAGCCAGCACTTGTCAAACTGGGATACTATTGTAAAATGTACCCTTATAGCTACTGAGACAATAAGTAATCAGTAATTATCTCTGTAGTAAGTACACATTCCTCAATAGCGATGTTTGAGATTGGTGATCCACACAATTTGGTAATCTCCCCTTCTTTTTCTGTGATAGCTTTGCCTTAAACAACAACACTCCCAACTTCTCACTAGTGTCTGTATCAGAGATGCAATACATAGAATGTATTACTTATTGAACAGGTTACACCAGCATTAATCAGAACATCCTCTAATCAGCATTCAGAGTCGAACCCTGAACAAGGGCAGTATTTGAACTAGGAGATAACACAAACAAGGAACAAAATCATCTTGGATTTTACACCAAAATTTCAGTTTAGCACATTCCCTGCAAGTGATATAGTTCTTCGTCATGCTTTTGGCTGGCTTCTAAAGTATTTACTACTTAAAGATACCTAAACAGATATATTAACATCTGTGTAAAGTTGTACCTCGAAGAACTGTGTAAACTTACAAATATTTACACCTACTTGAGTTTTCTGGGGGGGCCTATTGTTGTTTGGACAGCAAAAGGTAAGGAAGTGTTCATTTTTAACTGAGGTATGATCAATACTAAGAAAAATGCTCAGGAGTACTTAAAATCTTTGGATGCTTGCTTGATTGTTAATAAGCAAATATTTAGTCAGAATGCACACATTAACTTCTACTGAATCTAAAAAAAAATATTTATTCATGCTTTCTAACTGTATTTTTTCTCATTTCAAATTAGGCTACCAAGCTATTGCTGCCGAAAAACTGTTATCTGTCCAGTGGTTTACATGTAGATCTGCTCTGTACAGTATTTTTGGTGTCTGCTAGAATATGCTATTTCATGCCACTTTCCTGTTTTCCACAGTGCTTCTGATCAGGAAATAAGGATTGCAGGAACAAAGCATGTGTGAAGTGTACACACAGAAAATACTGGCAGTATGCACACAAAACTTAAAAATTACACTTCAATATTTAGTAAAAATAACATTTTATCCTAATCACTTCAAAGTTTTACATTCCAATAAAAGGGATGGGTGCCTCACTCATTTTATCAATTCACAGAACTTCAGCCCTCCAAGTTCATAGTATTAATACACTGTTTTCTAATCAACATGGAGTTTGAGAGATGCCATTATTTTGCTTTTAATAAATAGCAAAATTCCAAAACAATCAGCAAGCATTTTAATTTGCTGTCAGTATTTTACTTTTAATCACAGACAGCTTTACCACTAGGGTCCGTAACAGTTAATTACCTGCATTGGTAGTCATACTGCACAAACGATCCATGAGGTTCAAGATAAAGACTTATGGTTGTCCTAGATTTAAACTTCTCAGTTATGCAACTGAATGACATAATTCAAAGGTATTTCTAACTTACTGTAAGAGGAATTCTGTGCTAGAACTGCTTGACAAAATAATGTAATGCAAGCATGTGAAAAAAAAATGAAAATATAAAGAAATTAAAAACTGGGCAAACTAGCACAACCTTCAGTAAGCATTTTTAAAGTTGAATGTACACCTACTATTTATGTATTTACACAACTGAAATGACAAAGATTTTCTGGAAGAAAATCACTGAACCCAAAATTACATTTCAAATTCTACAAACAAAAATTTTATTGATTTTCTTTACATTTTTGTCTGAACTTTGAAGTAGGTGGTCCTTTTCAAAAGGACAAACTTAAGGCACACTTACAACTGCAGTTCACTGCATTGCTGAACGAGATGTGATTACCTCAGAAACAGCATAAATCCAAAATATTTTTTCCCTTGATCAACTGAGGTGGCAGTGACAGAGCTTCCATTGACTAGATGAAGGTGAATGCATTTTTAGAATGGACTTTATACACTGAGATACTTAATTCCTGCTGTTGTCAAGAAAAAAGCTACTTTACTTACAATACGATCTCTATTTAGTGTGGAAGTGACATTCAGATCCAAAGTCCCTGCAGCTATGGCTTAGGTGAATCTTACCAACCTATATCTGAGTTAACAATTCTATATCCATTTAACACTCTTCACTATTCATTTAGTAAGGATTTCTTGCACTGGCTTGCACAAAATTGTAATGTTCTGGTATGCAAATCAATATGGCTGTGAAGTTACCTGTGAAGTGTTTGAGAAATACACCAAGTCATCTGCTTTAAAGAATCTGTTTTTCTGCATTTCAACGGAAACCTTAACACTAATGTGAACACATATCCATTATGACACAGATATGCATACAGAAAATAATTCAAGAGGAATTTTGCAGCATTAAAATATTAAACATTAAAAAAAAAAAAAAATCAACTAGCCTATTTACAAGTTACAATGCTCTCTGACCATACTGGTTTTTTGCAAAGTACAAAATAATTTCATTAGATAAGAAAATTTAAAATTAGCACTAGTGACTTAACTTTAAAAGAAAAATGACAGATTAGTAAACCAGTGATACAACTAATATCACTGTTAGTATGCAAGTACTGAAATGTGCATTTTAAACTCTTGGAGAGAGAAAACACATTCATCTGTAACTGTAAAATGTATCTTAAGAACCTCTTCATTTGTAAGAGTGCTTAGACTGCTAGAACTTCCTCCTCTAATCTTTGGTAGCAGACCATCTAAAAGATATTAAGAGTAGGATATTCAATGAGACAACCCTTTTTCATCAAGTTCTTGCAAGATAGGAATAAAAGAATAATGGCAAATACAATTTTACAGCTTACCAACTTCAACAAAAACCCTATTAACAGACTCTCATCACTGACAAGAATGGCTTTTCAGAACCTATATGTAAAAGTTAATACTCAAAGAGATGTCATGAGTTTTCTTTTTAGTAGGTCTGCTTGGCTTTTCCTGACTATTAAATATCAAGTACATACACTAACTGAATTATGTTTATTGTGCACCTGACGAACTTGTACCAAATAAGTGGAGTTAACAACATTACTGTGATAGCCCTTTGAGGAAAAATGTAAGACTAGTTACAATTATGGAAAGATGCTTTTGTCACTCTTGTTCAAATAAGTAGCTTCAAATTAAAAAAGAACATCCTGCCTTTATGCCTTTTAAAACAATCTCTCATTTACACCATTAAATGGCTTCACAGTGCGTGCCTACTTGTGGAAAGGAAGTTGAAAGAAAAATCTGACTACTGCAAAATTCAAAAGAATCAGCAGTAAATGTCACAACAGGGAAAGAAAGATCCTTTAATTATCTGAATCAACAACAACAAAAAAGGGAAAGATTCTTTAATAACATGAATTAATAACAAAAATTTGTCCAGTTACTCTTGGTGGCTCCTGATATTCTGAGTAGGTTTTAAAATTATAAAGCTGGAGTATGACTTTTTACAAGAGTATGCAATGATAGAACAAGGGGCAATGGTTTTAAACTGATGTACGGCAGACTTAGATTAGATAGACATTCTTTACTGTGAGACTGGTGAGGCTCTGGAACAGGTTGCCCAGAGAAGTTATGCATGCCCCATCCCTGGAAGTGTTCAAGGCCAGGTTGGAGGCAATTTTGAACAACCTGGTGTAGTGGAAGGTGTCCCTACCCATGGTATGGGAATTGGAACTAGATTATCTTTAAGGTCCCTTTCAACCCAAACCATTCAATGATTTTGACTGTTCAGCTCTCCCATTATCAAGAAACAAAAAGTCATCATTACTGAAAAGACAAAGAATGAAATTTAGGATCCATTTCTATCAGTTTCAAATCAAATTACCCAAAGATGTGAGTTTGGGGAAAAAGTCAAGAGTACTTTCAGTTTCACCAGCAGAAAATATCCTTGCACATGGTCAAAACTGCATATTCAGAAACTTCTGTAAAATATTGGCTTATCTTATAAACATCTTCTATATGTAAGTTTATTTTATAATTTTCCAACTGTGTTTAAGGAATGCCTGTGCATGCCTCACTACAGGCTTGATTACAGTACTCCCATCTTGACTTACTCAGGCTAAAAGTTCCTTAACTTCATAAAGTCATTTAAATCACTTAAGTGGCTCTACGTATTTTATAGAGCCCTACTGAAGGAAAGGGATCTAAGAGAATATATTCCCGAGTCTGTAACAAAAGGAAGTACCACACATAAAAAGAAAGCATACCAGTACTTCACAGGAAAAGGCTTCAGCAAAGAAATCATGTCCTTATAGCATGTCCTACATTTCATCTTTACGGATATGGTGTTCTACTCAAATGCACTACAGTGAAAGAACCATAGCCTGTTTAAAAAGGCAAATACATCAAACAACTTACTGATGCATAAGTTCAAGTTCAAGTAAATGTGCATGCCTAAATACAATGTGTTGCTGGCAAAGCTACCTTAAATGTTTTTCAGTGTGTCTGTTATTTATATGAATCGTACATCAGCTTCCTCAGTTGCTAGAACCCACAGTCTTTCATCACTACAAAAAGCTTTAAACCGGTGTAAGCCAAAACGGCTACCCCAGTGCCTGGGCCACATCATCTTTCTGTCCCAATCTCACTCTCTCCTTTGCAAAAGCAAAAATTAGAAGTCTCTCATGAATCACATTAAAGAATTGGTCTGGGTGTCAGGACAGTTCCCTTCAGTGCACACATTGGCTTATGATGGCTTAATCTACAATAAGAAAGGAAAGTCTTCACTCCAGCTGTGAAGCATTTAAAATTTCCTACTGGCAAGATAAAGAAACCAGACTGTTTCACTAATATCAAGTCCCTTCAAGTTTCTATATATGGCTACATTTTGGTAATACATATCTGCATGCTACATTATTTAAATAAGAAATAGAACAGTTCTAGCTGTAAATATGATCCAACTGAAGACTGCACAACAAATTTTTATTCTACAAAAAAACAGCATTTAGAAATTGATGGTGTAACACATATGTACAGTAGCCAATTTATTAATGTTTGAAAGATATTAACAAAGATAATAGATTCATTAAATGTACTGTTCTACACCACTACCAACCAAATTGTTTTGACAACTCTCACCTGGTAATTTACATAAATCTTCAAACTATGAACAACTTGGCACACTGCCAGCCCCAGTTTAGAAAAACAACCGATTAACTTCTAGTTTTCAGGAGGTTTTAAACAAAATGTTTGAAAAGTAAAGCTACTGCCAATATGTGTTTGATTTTGAGTATTTATTTCTGTGGCCTACAGCTGAAGCCTTTTCAAACTTAACATATTAAAATGAAATAAAACCCCTTAAGTTCATAAAATATGCTTAGAGCTATTTTGTGCTTTTAGGCTTTCACACAATCAAATCTGCCTGACCAGAACACTATGAGTAGCTGGTGCAGCAGCATCGGTCAAGCTCTTTGAGCCAGAGACTGCCCGTGACAATGCATTTACCTGAAACATTGTTCATCTCAACTCCCAAGACACGTTCTGGTAATAAACACATCAGCAAGGTCCATTACAAAGCAGTGGTTATTTAATGCATACCTAATGACTACTACTTGCACAAACATAATAATTCATTCAAGTCCACTCTTTCCAAGGGCCACCTTCATTAAGCTGACTGTTTACTACCCAGAATAAAAGTCTCTGGAACTGAAAAACTGAACCATGACACAGCATGAAAAAACACCCCACCATCCAGAGGAAGAGGACTACACACACATGAGTAACTTGCTTCCAGGTTCAAAGGCATGCTAATGCTTTACACTCATGTGATGTTTTCATACTTTCACCCCTTTGAGGGAAGCAGAAGGGGAAATAAAACTTGCATGTTAATGCTTTAATGTTAAAGATCAAAAATCTATTCTGAGCTAAAAATGTTTCTTTTACCAAAGGGGCATTCACGTACCCTTATTATCTTATTATGCAAGAGGAAAACAACTTTCTTAAAACTGAGTGAAAGGATGCTTTCAGACTCAGAATTTTAACAAAACTTATTTTGAAAGAAGTTGGTGAAACGCACTTGAATGGAACAAACTGAAAATCTGACATCATCCTACAGCTTAACCTTTCCAATTGAAAGGATACACAAGCAGCAAAGCAGGTGAAACAGGAGAGAATAGCATTACTTATTTACCTAAGTAGCCAGTTCATCTCAACAATTTAAAAAGAGGTTCAACTTCAGTGTTATTCCATCAAAGCACAACCCTCCAATTCTTATTTCTGTTAAAAACATGTAGGGTTTTTAGACCAACATCAGCTTACTTTTCATGCAACATTTCTGAGCTTTGAGTCATTAAAGTCAATTAACCACAAAGTACTCAAACACTAACACTATCTATCCAGAACACCAAATATATTACAAAATAAAAAAAATGCAAATACTCATTTAAGTTTTGGCTTCATGCATATCTGCATTTTAAAAAGTAAGCTGGAATACTACTGCATATTCTTACAGTATATATTCTTCCACAATATATATACTTCCACCTTCTAGAAGTAGTAAGAACATTGTAACAATGAGCATGAGCAGATAAATAGAAGCTTGACAGTACTGCAGTGAAATAAGTTTTATCTTACTACCTGAAGAAGGTGAAAGGAAAATTTTCACAACCTAGTTTCATTTCAATTTTATTGAAGTGCCTACAGCATTCTGTGAGTGCTTGCACATACACAGGCACACACAGAAAAAGTGGTATCTATAAACAGTTTACACAGATATTTACATACATGTTATTTACATAAACTAATATGACTGCATGATCTTTGATGAAAAAACCATATGCTTCTTGCACATATAACTGTTGCATTGGTTTTACAAAAGTAATATAAACCATTTGCAACAACTGGCTAAGCATATATCATAGCTGATTCCAAGTTTTTAGAGCTTGCAGGTTTTTTAAAAAAATACAATACCTAAAACACTGTTATCAAACAAATATGCTTTATTGGCATCTAAAAACAAAATGCACCCAACATTAAAATGTACTTTTTCATTTCTTAAAACCACTGCAGTACGAGGAACAAATCACAAACACTTACTTTAGAGAAAACAGAGACTATAGTGTAGATTTTACAAAATCACTTTTAATCTCTGTGTTATGCTCCTTAAGTAACATGGGCCATTATTTTTTCTGCCGAATTGTAGGAACATAAAATATCACAGCTTTATCTATACTTTAAAATTCTGCAGCAGCCTAAAAACACGGACAAGATACACCAGCACCTGTTTTCAAGTATAACAATTTTGATAGCCAAACTAAGGGAAGTATCTAAAATTTCCATTTTCTTCCATAGGAAGTCTTTGTTTGACAAGCTGTTAATTTATCATTGTGAAATTAAAAGCAACTGGGGGCAAGTTTATGCTTTATCAAAGAAATAAAATAAAATTAAAAAAAAAAACAATAAAAGCAAAAAACGTTTACCTACCATGTTCAAATTAAGAACAGTGTTCTATACAAGTCAGTTGTACAGTTATTTAAGTGAAAGATGAACAAGAACATCAGATTAACTTAATTCTGGCAGACAAAAGTGAACTGCAACGGTCCAGTCAGCCATTTATCTATTACAGAGAGATGACAACTTTACAAAAGGTATCTTTTACCTACTGAGTGATGATTATGTCCCCTCAGTTTCTGTGCTTTCTACCACTGGTTCACTCTCTATATCAGCTTCTGTGTCACTCTTCTCTTTGTTTATCTCGACAGAAGATGTCAGTTTTTCATAAAGTTCTGGATCATCCTGCACCTGTGCAGTTGGTGGCTGACTTTCTGTCTCTGTATTTTCACCATTTACCTGGGGCATATTATCAGCTTTGCGTTGAGAAGTGGCCCCATCAAAATATTCAAAAACCCGTGGATGTGGAGGCGGGATCCAGTTGTTTGACATTCTGTCTCTTCCAAACCTGTTTCCATTAATTTCTCTGCAAAAATTAAAATCTCTGTCATCCCTATCCCTCTGTCTTTCCCAGGGTCTTCTGCGGTCATCAAAATCTCTGTGAGCATCTTGTTCAAATCCTCTATTCCAACTAGGACCACTTCTACTATCAAACCTATAGTTTACATGCCGAAACCTCTCTCTGTCTTCATGAAAGCCTTTAGGGCCACCATAAATAGGGAAGGCATGGTGCTCTCTTTCATCATAATCTCCTCTCTGTCCCCAGTGCTTGTCTGAATTGAAACCAAAATGCTCTCTTCGGCCAAGGTTATCTATACCCGGTCTTCCAAAATTTTCTCTCATGTCTATATGTGGTCTTGCAAAGTGTTCTCTTCCATCTACTGGAGGCCTTCCTATGCCCTCTCTTGGATCAACTGGTGGTCGTCCAACAGAATCTCTGACATCCACTGGAGATGGTCTGTTAAGATTATCTCGGTTTTCCACCGGAGGAAAGCGATAATCTCTGTCCCCCTCCTGTTGAATGTTATCACCTCCAAGTGGTAGCCTTTTCTCTGGATTAGAAATGTTATCAATATTTTGTCTTCCTGGTGTTCCAAAAGGTCTTTCTGTTTGATTAAAAATATCTCCTGGAGGAAAAGGACCTCGAGGTGGTGGTGGGTGAAGAGATGGATCAAGGATTGTGGGAGGAGGAATAGTACGCTGTGGTGGCATTCCTGGCTGCATTAATGGAAACCTTGGTCCAGGCGAATGGGGCATTAGGCCTGGACGGATATCTATAAGAGGCATTCCTGGCATTCTTTGATTACTGATATTTAAATGAGGCATGTTTGGAACTGCAGCTGGATGCTGCATTGCCAGAAGTCCAGAATTACTTGAAATATTTGGTGGTGGTACTCCCATAAGTCCAGAACTACTTGAAACATTGGGTGGTGGCATTATGAGAAGCCCAGAGTTGCTTGAAACACTCGGTGGCTGTACTCCTGCCAGAACTCCTGAGCTGCTGGACACACTGGGTGGCTGCATTCCTGTCAGAAGGCCAGGGCTGCTTGAGACACTGGGCGGATGAACTCCAGCTAGAAGCCCTGAGCTACTTGAGACATTTGGTGGTGGCACTCCAGCCATAAGTCCAGAGCTACTTGAGGCGTTAGTTGGCTGAATCCCGCCAGCAAGAGAAGAGCTACTAGAGACAGCAGGTAGCTGCATTCCTCCTGCAAGACCAGAATTGCTGGAAACAGTTGGTGGTTGCACTCCTCCTACAAGTCCAGAGCTGCTTGAAACACTGGGTGGCTGAACTCCCCCTGCAAGCCCAGAGCTACTTGAGACAGTGGATGGTGGCCCTTCTCCAGTAAGCCCAGAATTGCTTGAGACACTGGGTGTCTGCACTCCTCCAACAAGTCCAGAGGTACTTGAGACATCACTTTGCACTGAAATGCAGTGACAAGAAAAACAATTAACAAAAAATACCAGTGTAACACAGAGCACTCAAAACAAAATGCAGTTTAATCCATGTTCAGGTAATGCATGCAGTGATGATACTGCTGATAAGGTCTGTCCTAGCTTCTATAACTCTTATATATTATTTCAATCACATTGGTGATACATAGACCCTATGCCACAGAAATTAATGCCTCTACATAGTAAAGACTGTACAGTAGCTTAAAATTAACAAATCCCAAAACCATCACCCAATTTATGCAATGAAACTATTAAAATATTTGATGAAGTTCTATAGATGTTATACCATCCTACCCTCTCCTGCTCTTTTCCATTGCTACTTGTGTAATCAAACTGCCTTCTATAAGAAGTTTTCTAATGGGTTCCCAGACTCAGCTTTACTTCTGGAGACTATGAGAAAAACATATTTGAGCATAAGCTGCCAGCAGTCAATGATCAGATGATGACAAAGATGGCTCTCACCAGTTCCCCAAATTATATTCAGAATGATATCCTACACAGCCCAAAACTTCCTATTCTGTAGTTACTAGCTCAATGGACTATGATTTGCAAAAATCTCTCAGCAGAGTATCATGCTTCCTGTACATGATCATATCATATAATGAAAACATTTCTTACCAGATCTATTGTTTTCACTGGAAGAAAGCTGAAGGTCTGTAAGATGTGGTCCTTTGTCATCTGATTCTGGTTTGTTGATTGGCAGGGGATTAAAAACACTTCCAGCAGATAAAGTTGGAGTAGCAAGATTGCTAGTAACTGTGCCAACTGGTAGAACAAGGCCAGTAAAAGGAACATCCTTCATCGTCTCTTGTGCAATTGGTAATGGAGGCTGTACTAAAGCTGTAGAGATATAACAGAAGTGTATCACAGTAATCATATAGTGAAACCTTCAAATTTAGTTTGGTAGAAGTCAGGCTGATAAATCAGAAGAAGTGAAATTAATTACCCTCACTGGTACATTTTTTGATAATAAATTTCTTATCCTCAATCAACAATGCAATATTTAGGGTTTTTTTCTAGAGATCATGAGTTGCAGGCAAACCTAAGCAAACAGTACTCTAACATATCATTAAATGTTAAATTAATACAGTTAGAATGCTAAACTAAAATAAATTATTATATATTATTCAGTGTCTAAGACCAAATAATTCCAGTAATAGCTTCATGTGTTAGAAAGATCCAAATACTGAACTATGCATACAAATAATAAACAGTTTGCAACTTAACTCCATGTTAGGTATAGTTTTTCAGTCTACATTATAAGCTCTGTAAGTCTTTTTCTCAATGCCTGCTTAAACCAGCTAAACAACAACTTTTGTGTTGCTATTTCCCATTACAAAGAATTAACATGGTTTTGATTCAATAACAAGGAGTATATAAACAAAGTAAACTTTTCATCACACACAAACAATTGTTAGAGCAATCAAACTTACGTGTTGGAACAACTGGTGGGACAACAGGTGGCGGGACAACAGGTGGTGGGACAACAGGCGGAACTGGAGGAGGCATATAACCTATGTGGGAAAAAATGACAAATGATTACATGAAAAGCAAATAAACTTTTGCAGTAAAAGATTGCCTATGGTATTTATCCCAAAAGGTTGTGCCATTGTACACTAGCAAACAACAAATTAATAGGAAGAGGCAACAGTGGTTATTGTTTTCAAAAACAACCCCATCTTCACTACAGATGATCTGCAGGCACATCTTTAAGTGATATCTGCCAGTAGTATCCAAAGAAGAAAATCAAGAGTTTCAAACTTTTCAAAAGCAAAGAGATTGATTTTAAGTACTTTTAAATTTTAATTTTTCACAAAGGTAGACAGCTGTAATTCTTATTCTCAACAGAATACATTGGTGAAAATAATACCAAGTTAGATATAAGTAATTATAATCTAGTATGCAATTTAGGAGTCAAAGGCCAACTCACTCAGACTGTAACCAGTAGCTGACAGAAAACTTTGATGTACACAGAGGCACATGAACTGCCTATGCTCATTACACACTGCATTTAATTTCTACTGACTTACCTGGAGGTGGCTGTGAAGGGTTGAAACTTGCTCTCAAGAAGGGTGGAGGAGGAATTGGGCTATAACCAGGAGGAGGGACAGACATTGTGACAGGAAACGCAGGTGGAACCAAGCTAACCGCAGGCACAGCTGGAGCTACTGGAATCTTTTTTCATGGAAAGAAACACAAGCAGCTTCAACACATAACAGTATTCAAGGACATTAAAAGGGATAAACTGATTTAACTGCAATTCACATCAAGCACTAAATGTACCAAAGGCTTTGTGTATGTTTCAAACACTGAGGAACTAGATCGCATTCTGAAATGGTACACTGTGAACAAACAAGGACACTGGAAGAATCCTATGTTATCTTTACTTGATTCTCACACAGCCGAAAATACAGTTTAACACTATGTCTATTCAAGAATAAAAATGTCCCTATCACAGAGGAGTGAATGCAGAAATGCAGAGCAAGAAAAGGAAAAAATTGTAGATAATGTAGCAATTTGGGGGCACTTTGAAAATGGTGATTGCAGTGTCTAGAAAAACTTATGTATTTTAGAACAGTCATCAAAAATTAAGTTTAGTGTGCATAACTGCAAGGCTAATAATCCTGATGAAATCCTGAAAATTATTTAATACTTCTTGAATGTTTGAGCTATGCATTTTGTTAACAGTGCATCATATTTACAATGATGTATATTAGAAGCAGTATAAATGCAACATATACATGTATATCTAAATATATGCTGATCACAGTTTACATTAGGAGACAGCTGAGATAAGAAGACTGAAGACAGTTTTTGCGAAGAGGAAAAAGCCCAAAATTCAATTCAAGTAAATGCAAATATATTGACATTCATATAATTTTATGTCAGTTCAACAACTGGAATTGCTTATACACATTTAGAAAGATAAAACAGTAATAATATAAGTACAAGAACTTTTGTATTAAGCAACTGCATGAAACTAAAGATTATGCTCAAGCATGGCAACTATTTTATTCTAAAGTATTTCAGAAATGAACATTAATGAATGCAGGATTTAAATCAAAAATATTTTATCACTTAAACTCATCATTAAAGTTTACCTTGAATAAAAGGTCTGCCCACCAGTTCTGTGGGGCTTTCGCAAACTCAGACAATACCAACCTGCAGCATAGTGACTGGTTGTGTGTAAGCTTCTGTCTGTGTTGTAATAACGGTACTCTTATCAACTGTAGCACTCTGCGTCGTTTGAGTATTTTCTTTAGCAGCTTCTGAGCTTCTGGCTGTTTCCCACTCTTTAAAAATGATGTAATTTATTATAAAAAGATAATTAATGTGTTATTTTTGCTTAGATGTCTTCCTCCTTAAACAATAAAGTTGAATCTAGTATCTACATAGATGCATTACAAATAGCCCTCAAACTTATTATGAAAAGAATAAGTGCAATTATTTATTATTGTGTATTTTAAAGAACATAAAATATCTTTATCTACCTGCAATGCTGTTTAATTTGCCTGTATACAAACTGATTTTTCAAAACTTAACAACCTTTTTCACCAATCATTCTGTTAACAATTTGCAATACAGAGTACACTCCTGTTTTCTAAATCTCCTGTAGACAATATGTGTATGTTATTACTCAGCAACTGTACACTGAGAAAGAATCCTAATGTTAAACAAACTTTACCACAACGTCCACTTCTTCCATCTGCCACTTCTTCAAGAATTTTGTACTTTAAGTGTAACATAGTGAATGTGTTTCAGTAATGTTACATGTTTTAATTTTTGCTATTTATACTCAATTTTCACTCAAAGCAAGATTGTATTTTGACCTGAAGAATCACTGTCAATACTACAAAAGTCTTCATCTACTGTTTATTTTGATATAGATCTGTTTCAAGAAGTTACAGTACAAGTAAATCTTTCATAAACCTAACAAACTGTTCAGCTAGGTTTCAGAATAAGAACTAACACTACTTGTTTTCCTGTCTCTCTGACTTTATGGAAAAAATACCATAAGTTCTGTTAAGCTGTGCCTATCTGGACAAGTTCTAATTTCAACATAAGTCCTTTATTGGAATATATGACTTTCCTAAGCATAAGCAGATAACAATTTCTACACAAATTAGTATTTCACACACCAGTACACAAAAAGTTCATAACTCTTAAAATATGCTAACCTTTACTAACTGGCCTAAACTAATTATCTTTTGTCACCAGTTTTTCATTGTCATGATAATCAATTAAATCTAAAATTAGTTGATTAATCTAAAAATAAAATCTAGATTTCATTATTACAGTGCCATTTATATTGTAAACAAAGAGCTAGAAAAATCTACGTAAATGAAGAAAGAGTATGTATTTCCTAAACAATAGATTTTCTGAAAATTTGCAGTCCGTACCTGTATTTACTGTTTCCTGGTCAATCATGCCACCTTCAGCAAAGCCCTCCAGATCATCCAATTTCACTTTCTCCCATGGAATATAGGAAACTCCCAGATCCACATCCCAGAATTGCTTGTATTCTGTTTTCACACCTTTATTCAAAGCCCAAGCAATCTGAAAATAAAACCCAATCAGACAATTTGGTTAAATCATATAACCTGGGAAAAGGATATTTCAGATTATTGTCTTCAATTTTCTGTCACTGCACATCAATCCTCAGTGTCTAACAATTAAAAGTTTTTACAATGTTTGGATTTTAAATGAACCTGCAAGTAGTTTACTTGGCCTCTACAGCAGGTACATGCATGATTAATTACATCAGAAAGCTTAAATTGTTCAACATTAATCCTAACATATATACGCGGAAATTAAAAATACAGTATTTCAAGGACTTACTCTAAAGTATCAAGCAGGTAGAAGAAATCCCTATAATATTTAACAAAATACTTAACTCTAAGACTACTATAAAATTTAATATTAAGTGACCCAAATGGTCAGGTACAGGACTTAGGCTGTATGTACATAAACTATTGTCCAGGTGTTTCCTAAAGATCAGGTCATTTTTCTGTCTTTTATATTGCCTAATAAAAGCTGCATTTTACACTGAGAGAAAGCAGTTTACACCTCACTGCTTCATTCTTCTTCTCCACATTGTACATTTGAATGAACAGCTGCTAAAAGACAAACCATCATAGTAGAATTGTACTGTGTTTGAAACTGACAGCATCCTTAAGATTAATATCACCTTACCTTAATAATTTTCGATCCAATTTTATATGACCCAGAACTAAGTTTCTGAAGAGCACGATATGCATCTTGTCTATGTACCATACAGACATAAGCACATCCTCTTGGGGGAATCATCTACGGAAAAACAGCAGTGGTCTTAAAAAGTAGGAAAATCAGTACTTCAGATTATGTAACGACACCAATTGAATACTAATATTATAGAAGGAAAGGCTTACATTGTGAAAATGGTTACCTTAATTGACCATATTAACAAGCTTGGGCATCAAGAAAACTTAAGTGTGATACTGGCAGGCTACTTCAGTTACAACATTTTCAAGAAGCAGCAGGAAACTGAAGAATGAGTGTTGTAAATGACATAAAATATTTGAACAAGGAGCAGACTGGGAGCTACATTATGACAACTTCAGAAAAGCAAAGGTTGCTACCTCTTCTTAAGCTTTAGATTCTCTGTGAGCTGAGCAGTAACCTCTCACAAAGAAGCAAATTAGTGATTAAAAGTGTATTGCATTTTTGAAGGGTAGACGTCTCATTTTTTAATGTGATTTTTTTTTCTAATGTTTTATTGTATTTGTGTACGTATAGCATGTTTTATTTAATGTATGACATAGCACGTAACCTTTGCAAGCTTACATATTATGTATGACAATTGCATACATCCGTTTTAGTCAAAAATCTTTACACTGTTTAAATACAAACAGTAACATAACAAACATGTAAGATGACAGACTGTAAAACATATTTTCTAAGAACTGCATTAAGATATACTTTGTTACTCTAGGTACTTAAGCTTTGTGGAATGCGTAAGATGAACTATCTACAATATGGTTTGCCTTTGAAATATAACAGGCACTGGGACATGTATAGTTGTTACATTACTTTCCTTAATTGATAGCCCCTGCAAATCAAAGTGAGGTTTAAATATCTGGCTGCGGGGCTGAATTTTTCACTTGTGAAACTTTTTAGAATATTCTGTACAGTTACAAAAAGTATTCCTTATTAATTATATATTTGAATATATTAATGTGACAGGAGAACAGTAAAAGTATTATTTGAAATGAATGAATTTGCACAAGAAGCATTTTAAAACTGCTGAAGCAAGAGGAAAACCCAGATTTCTCTCTGCAGATGTGCTATTTTAGGAGAAAAATACTTTATTTTGAAGCTGAATTATAAGCCATTGAGGTACTACTCTAAACACCTGACTCTAAATAACAAGAATTATATCTCCCAATTATAATCATCTTTTTAATTGTCATATTTTAGAATAAAGGTTTCTTTACAGTACAATTTCTTTTCTTCTAAATGTTTTATCAAGAAGGATTCAACTTAATGAATCCTCTGTTTGGAAAGTAACCAAGAACAATGTGGATACACATTATAGGTGTCCTTAGACCAAGGAAAGATTATACCTGCTCCATGACAGTTCACTAAACCAGAACAACCATAACTTTTTTGTTAAACCCTGGTTTAAAAACTGCATAAAGTGCTAGAGCTTAGGAAGAGTCTTTTTACCTTGAAGTGTAATGTTTTTGGTGCTTCAGAATAGAGTAGATCAAAACCAGGTTGCAAATACCATGGCTACATTTTTTAACTGTGATAGAAAAGTCTCCTAAATACAAGTTTAAGCAGCTGTAAAGAATTCAGAGGCATAAAAGCATGCTCAAGTTTCTGGTCTAACATTTCTGAAAAAGCATAGCAACATGCTTACTTACATTAATTGACTCTATTTGTCCAAATTCTTCAAACAAGTTTGTTAAATCTTGCTGGGTAGCCTTCTTGTCTACTTGACCTACCCAAAGAGTAGTACTGCAAACTGTCAAGAGACACATTCACATCAATCAAAATACTGAATGTTAGCTTATGAAATTCTCTATAGCATTAATGTAAAAGGTTTTAAAATTACCCAGGAATCACTGATAAAAACCCAAGAATAGTAAATCTATTGCTATATAGAGATTAAGTACATTAACAAAAATGATAAAGGGTTAAACAACACCAAACATTCACCACAAGCATTCATTCTTCTTGTTTAATTTTCTTTTAAACAAAATAGTTGTTTTCATAGAAATAAAACTGTAAAAATCTACAGATTATCAGCTAAGGTAAACCAAATTATGAATTACTTCTAGAAAAAAACCAAAACATTTCTCTTCTACTTTCCATTAAAAACCATGCTTAGGATTCATGCCAATTTTAACAAAGTAAGACTAAGTTCTAACTGGCTAAAAGTGTATTACAGATGGAACTTAATAGTGCAGTATTATGCATTGCATTTTCACCTGAAAATAGCAACAATACCATTAATTTACCATGGGTAAAAAACTGGAAAGAAATTTATCTGAGGCCAATCAGGCTGAAGACATGCAATGATACTTCTGATTCTTGTCAATTCCACCACAAGCCCAGATCCCTGCCTTCCAAATGTTCACCCACTCTCCTCACCAAACACAAATACTCACTGACATGAGCTAAGACTTCCTTCTCCCATATGTACATGGTTCCAATTCCTCTGTCTCCAAATACTACCCAATCTATATGTGCAGCTTGGATTTTCTTGGTCTGCCCTATCCTTTACCAAGGAAACATTCTTTCTTCATCATTATCTTGGAACATCACATCTCCTTACTGTACCAATCCTGGTGCACCAAAATGGAAAACAGAGCTGTGCATTCTCTCAACTGACATTTTCAATTGACATTGTACTCTGCAGTGCTGAGAATGACCAGTTGTAAGATTTCTCTTGGACAAAACTTGTTCCTTACATGTTTGTAGATATCCCTTTTGTATCTCATGGTGTTATATTCTAGAAAACAATTCTTCAGATCTCAGCAAGTAATAATAGTGGCTGTCACTGAACAAATTTCATGAAGTAGAACACTTGTCAGGTGAATAACTTATTTATTTAATCACTTACCTCCCCCCAGAGTTTCCACACTTCACTTAGTGTATTTAATATCTCCTTTAAACTTCACAGGACGTAAAATGCTGCTGCTGTTCATTAGGTTACGTAACATCTCTGTCTCTCAGCTCCCAACCATTCTGATTACAGCTCCCTGCCTTGTGGACTGCTGGGAGAAATCTACACCTTAAAACCAATTTGTCTCTTTTCATGTGTAAAACCAGAGAAGATGGGGGGAAAAAAGTGCATCTAAACTGTAGTACAGTCCCCAATTTAAAGTCACCTTGGAATGATATAAAATATTAATGTGAACAGAACAGAACATTCTTTCCTTTGCAAAAAAATGAGTTGTGAGCTGCTTATCTTGTCAGATAAACCAAATAGTTCTAAGACACAAGATAAATGCAAAACTATACCAGAAATAGTTTATAATCTATCTGAGCAAAATAAATTCTCAAAATACATTCCCTTTGATTTAAGCAACTGGGTGGAGGAAGTTATTTTTCTTCTTACTACCTTCCTTTTTTTTAGTATGTAAATTCTCTGTGGAAATGAAAGCAGTGCACAACACCACTCTGCAGAAGCTGAAATCCACTTGATTTCTGAATATTTTCTTAAGATATCACCATTATGGTCTGCCTTACACTAGTGAATTCCACCTGCTTTGGCGCTACATTCCTCTGAAAATCTATTTAAAAATCACTGTAAACATTTTAAAACTTGGACTTCTAAAATATCCAAAGTGTTCCAAGTGTGCACCACACACTTTAGCATTTTAACAATTTTCAGACCAACTGCTGGACACATTCAAATGCCAAGTTAAAGAGAGCAATGAGGAGAAAGAAGATTGTAACTTAGAGACAGCCTTTGCTGCTCTCTGTTTAGAAGCATAATCAGTGGTGCAAGTGCAAAACATCAGTAGAACAGTATGATGCTTGTTCTTGTCTAAGATGACATGATGTACCCAAGTTACAAGAAACATCAGAAATTAAACTTATAAATATATAAGTAGTCAAGATAAATCTTGTTTTGTCAAAGGAAACAAAGTCTTTTTTCCATTTAATCCTACATTATTAAAACGCTACGCAGGTGCTACTTACCACTTAGTGTTTTTGACCGTATAGGAGGCAATCCCTTTTTCTGACGTTCTTTTTCCCTTTCCCTAGCCCTTCTTTCACTGGAGTACGACCGAGATGACTTTCTCTTCCTTTCTCTTGATCTTGAGCGTGAACGTTTTCTGTGTTTCCGCTTACGAGAACCAGACCGTGATCTAGACCTTCGTTTTCTTGGTGACCTACAAAATACTTAATTTTAGTATGCTGAGTTTAAAAAAAAAATACTCTGACTTAGTTGTCTTTTAACTATAAACTTTAGGCTACACAGATATTTCCATTATATTCACTAAACTACTTCAGGAAATAAACTTAATGCCATTTGGGTGAGGAACAGAATATACACCTTAAAACAAAACACATTCAAAATGTTCTGTATCTACAGTACCTAATTCCCTGGCACAGAAAGCCTGTCCAGCTGGCTAGTGTTAGCTATTCCTGTAACCTAAACCAGTCTTAAAAAATTTCAGTTAAACCACCCATATGGCAAATGAACTGCCATACAAAAGTCTACATCTAACACACAAATATGTAATGAACATGTCTTTTCATTGCCAAAAACTGCTTACGACTATTTTGGAAAATACAGAATTAAGACAGACAATCACAAATTCCAACTTTTTTTCAGAAAAACTTCATTTACTTAATACAAGGTAATTACAAAACCTTGAACGAGATCTTGAACGAGTTCTTGATCTTGAACGAACAGCCGATTTCTTTTCTTCTTGTTCAAAAATCTCTTCTTCAGCAATATCCTGACCTTCATCTATATCCATGTCCTGAGGTCAGACATAAAAGATGTTCAATAACACTTAATAAATTTACTCACAATACATATGACTTGGAATCATTTACTTTGCGTTTTCTTTTCAATTTCTGTAATAAAATTTTAAATAGTTTTACCTGTTGTTGAATATCCATGGAATCATCTACATTTGCTTCCACTTCTAAAAACTGCTGTTGACTACTTCCTTGTGATGGTGATGCAGAGTGCTCTGAACCAAAATTTCCTTCTTGATTCTCCTCAGGGCTTGCCTAAATAACAGTTAATATACCGTAAAGCCCCTTGCAATTCCAAATGTAATTCTATACGAAAATAATATTCCCACTTCTCATGAATATGAAATCTGAACTGGATATCAATCAATTCCATTCCTTTTTTATAGTATCATCCTTAAACAAAACTTTGAAATAATTAATATTTCTGATTGCAAAAGATTAGTATCTTTTTGCTAAATAACAAAACTACAGTACACACAGAGTACACAATTTACTGCTTAATTCGGCTGCGTCAAAACAGAAATTCACAGGATAAATGTAGCCATATGTACAGTGACTCTGAAAGACACCCACTTGTCCTCCATGCATATACATTAATAAATATTATTTTGATACTAACATAATAAAAATATTTTCAATACCAATTGACCTAGTTAAAAAATTTACACTGGTCTGAACTTTTTTACAGTGAATGATTCCAGACAAGCAATTACTGAAAGATAAGGGAGGAAGCTGTGTCATTTGTGTCAATATGGCAATTTCAAGAGATCTAACAAAAGAAGCAGTTCTGAAAAAACACCAAAATTAATGAATGTGGAATACTCAAGGTGTTGATGATTTGCTACAGGAAAAGCTATAACAGCCTGTGCATTGACTGAAAGTACAGTTTTGGAAAAAGTATCTCTAAGGTACAAGATAAATTCAAGAACTAGAAGAAATGAAATTAAAATATTCAGAAATTATATGAGAACAATTTAAAATCTGTAATCCATTACTGCAGGTAAACATTTCAGTGATCCTCACTATATTTTAACTTTAAAAGTATTTTAACAAATACTACATGTTCTATCTACCAGAGAATAACAGGAAGTTAGCAGAATGACTAGTAGCAACAATTTTATCTTTATATTTTTTAAACATCTTATAACAAGTTTGTAAAAAAATATTCTACTATAATTCAATTAATTTATTTGCCTTCTGACAGAATGTTTTGTCTCATTTTCCTTATATTTAATTATTCTTCAACCATCTATTTCTTGGTATCAATGCCTATAATTTTTGTTGCTTCTTCTGTTTTTATCTTCTGTCCTCTCCTCCTTTCCCTCTGCTCCTCATCAGATGCCTGATAATTTTGTTTTGTGCTTTATCTTTCCTTCTCTTTCCCTTTGATCTTTCTCAATGAAACTTACACATGGAATTAAAGAAAATATTACCCATAACATACTGCAGTCACTACAAAGTAGTTCTAGCAGTTTGTATCTTTTAGCTGTTATCAAAGTGGAAAAAAAAAAAACTTTCTCTCCATTCTGACTAGACAAGAAGACTGGATCTGAAGGGAAAATTTGTCAGGTCTTGTAATAGAAATTAAATAGTAAGGGGAGAGTCAAGTTAATGTTCAACCCATAAATATATTGTAAACTTTGATTTTGCTTATTTTACAATAAGGTAGGGATTCAATATTTTTATTTTCAAATTAGACAGATACTTTTTGATATGACACATCAAAAGCTTCTCAAACAGATCATTCCTCTTTGCTTTATTCCTTTACAACATTTCTAGTGTTTAGAAACAGAAATGGCTAGATGTCCACCAAGACCCAAAACTATTTAGAGTCTGTAGCTATCCTGTATATTCTTTTCCATGTACTACACTTAAATAAAACAGTAAAATAAAGCAGAAAAGAAAGAGTATCTAGTAAAAATTAAATCAATAAAGTCAGAAATTCAAAGCTTAAATGGCATTCTTGATTGAAAAATGTGCCACTTGGCTCAGGCAGTGGAATAGATTGTTCAGGGTGGTTGTGGGGTCACCACCTCTGGTGAAGTTTAAGAGATATCTGGATCTGGGCTGCGTGATGTGGTTTAGTGGTTCAGGGGTTATAGTGGCAGTGCTGCTGGACTTGATGATCTTAAGGTTCCTTCCCACCCTGACTACTCAATGGTTCTATGACTTGGCCTGTGCACAGCTTGAAATAAAATCTCCAACAGATGTTTGTTAAGTGATCCCTTGTTTTTTCTTACAATCTGAGATTTCTATTTTCCTGTGAAACCAGATCCAAATACTCCACATGAAGTCCACTTCATACCTGGCCAGGATCAAGACAAAATACTTTTGTTTCTTTTGTTTGTTATTTTTTTAATGGGATCAGGAGGGAAAAAGAACATTTAAGTACTGAGGACTAATCTCAGTAGAAATAAGCCAAGTTTCTTTAGCGTAGAGAGGACAGAATTCATAGAGTTAAGAAGGAACCTTGGGTTATCTCAAGCACCAGTTCTTAATGAATAATTTCTCAAGAAATACATGACTATTTTTTAAGCTTAGATTCTTCAACATAATTATTTCATCAATTATTAGTCAAGACATAAAACCTGGGGAAATTAAAGTTACTCACAGTCTCTATTCTGTCCTCCCCTCAGAGACAGGAGCATAATCACTTCATTGCTCACTTTATTCCTTTTGCAAGCATGGGAAAGCTTTCTTTTCCCCATATAAAGAGCTGAACAGACTAAGCACAGTCATGTCTAACTCACCTAAATGAGTACTCTTTCCTAAGAGAAGCAAAATGTACTCCCCACACATTTGGTTGTGGGTTTTTCCTGCTTTAAGCACTTTTTTCCACTTACCCCACAAGCTTCTATTACATGGTCAGCTAGTGACAAAGACTTTACTTATATGAAAACTGTCAGCAACATCATAATTTTTTTGTCCTGGAATATGCTTTTTTTAATCACAGGAGAACATAAATTACTACAATAGCCACAAGATGGAGTTCTTACCTTTTGAGGCTGCTGTTGCTCCAGAAGCTGTTGTCTGAGATGTTCTAAATTTTGCTGCTGTAGCTGTTCAGCTAGTTGGTGAAAAAGTGAGTTGTTCACAGATTCTGGTACTAATGGCCTAAAATAAAATAACTTAAATTAAAAAAAAATAAAAAAAAACTACAGTTTTTCTGTTCATTTAAACAGTTAGTAAATAGGTCTTCACAACTGGGTTTCAAGTTTAACTAAAACGTAAAATAATGAGGACAATGGAGCTAGTTCCACCTTCTAATATCATCACTATCCCATCAACTGTATAAATATAACTATAAAAAGCAAAGAAAATGCTAACTTTATCCAAAAATTAAAAAAATATTCTAGAACACAGATTTATAGTAAAATGTGTATGTTAATTTAGTAAATTGTCTTTTCTCTTCCTACTGTTTTTGTGTATTTATGTTATGAAATAAGTATTTTCCTTACTTAATCCTAATTTTCATCTAGCATCAGGCAAATTTTAGCATTTTCCATAAGAAATATAGCTTGGTCTTACAACTGGGAAGAGGGAGCTTCCTTTTTAGGCTCTTCATTTTGTTCAGATTCTTCCCCAAAGTCAAACCTGTCCATCAGCTTCTAGGAGAAAACAAAATAAGCATTACTGAACATTCCTTAAATGTCCCTTCAGGTATATGTCCTTTTCATTAGGAAGATGCTATTATTTCTCAACTTAAAAAAACAAAAAACAAACAAAAAAAAACACTTGGAAAATAACCTGAATAGAAAATTAAGTGTCATACTGCTACTGTTACCAAACTCCTGAGTGCATCAAATCTTGGCCCAGTTTTCCTGAGCTCTGCTGCAACAAGTACAACCACATGTTCTTTCCACAGTAACTAAGAGCTACTTTGGAGTAAAGCTTAAATAAAGATTAATTTTATGTAATGGTACCTTTAATTAGAAGAAATTACTACGAAGAGGCCAACTATTCAATCCTTTGGTAATCATCAAACTGCTCTGCTCATATCAAGAGAAGACCTAAAGCTTGATTACTTCACAAAGAATTACTGTATTTTCACACACACGTGTAATTTAGACAACCTGAATTCCTTCAAATATACTGCTCCTTGAAAACAACTTCTCACATAGTCTGCAAAAAAAATCAAAGCAAGCAGTTATCATGTAAGAGGAATAATCCTTCTAATGGATAAAAAGAAAAGTATCTGACAACGAGAAAAACTTGGATAAACTTCCTGTGTTATCTGGGAAGATATCTACACTGGAGTTCTGCTTAAGTAAAAAAGTTTGTCTACTAATTTTTAGAAGTTCAGAAGCATTTTAGCAGCATCTTACTTTCTTGAAGAGAAGAACTAAGGAACAAGCATGAAGAAATACAACAGATGTTATTTGTCAGTGAGATTGCCTTTTTTCAGTATTTAATGAAAGAGACGTGCTATTAAAGCCATGTCCATGCATATCTTTACACACCTTGGAAGTCTGAAAAGCAGAGCTAATGCTATCCTACCACCACCTTCTTATCAAACCTTAATCTCAGAAGAAAAATACCAAGAGAATGAGAATGTACAGCAGTCATTTTGAAATACTAAGGCAAAAACATCTTCAGCAATAAGCCATGATGATTCAGTACCCTGTTTTCTTTCTCAGGATGCTCTATTTACTCTCTGTTACTGGAGTCCAGCACGAAGAACAAAGCATAAGCTAACTAGAACATGGATCAATCACTGATCAATCAAGAATTTTTAGAACCACTTTTCCCAATATAATATTTATGAAAGCAGGACTGAATATGTCTCTGAGAAAACACAGTAGAAACACAGACCATCAAGCCTATGTGAGATGGGATGTTAAAATCCAGAACAACTTTCACCACATATCTAATCCATTTACAGCAAAGTGACTACCTTTTTTGTTTGTATTGTTAGAATATTTTCTAGTAAGGCACTTATAAAATGCTGCTGCACTGAAAAAAATTGTGCATTTCAGAGAAACAACCTCAAGCTTAAAATACTATTAATCATCATGTATCTTCCATCATGACAAAGCAGGAGGGAAAATAACAGAATATGTACTGTTTATGTGGCTGAGAAAAGAAAAAAATTAGTCATCAGTTCCTGGCAAAAAGCCCCAAACATTTAGATTAACCAAGGCCAGAGATAATAAGAGAACTTCCAGCCAAGACAGGTAAGCGTGCAGCATGATTTTTGTTTACATTTGGTTTAAGTAACATTGTACATACTGAAGCAAAAAATCTGAACTGAAATATCTTGATTTTTACATAGTTTGTAGAAGAACACTCTCTACAGTGAAGTAATAGAAATTAAACCAAATTAAATACTAGGATACCAAGTTTAATGTTATACATACATGCATATAAAAGGTGCAGAACCTTCCCTTATGTTACATATGTTACTTTAATTATGTAAGAAGAAAATATGTTCAGAAAAAGCAACAGAAAGGATTAAAGATATGAAAAAAGGTTTTTATTAGAAAAGTAACAAATTTTTTCATAAGAATCAGGATATTCTCTTTGGAAATTAAAATAAAAGGAGTAGGGTAAATGCATAGGTAATGTTGAGCATTTTTTTTTTTAACTGTAATACAAGTATTTGGTTCTACAGCAAGATCAGAAAACATGCACATTTGATGTTGCTGAAAGAATTTTTCACATAATGCAGATTAATTTGCACAATTAAGTAACGCTAGATACTACAGACTGAAGAGACTGAAAACAAAGGATTGGAAGAACTGCCATATAGTTTTTCTTAAAAAAAGATGGACACTTATGCATTCATCAAAATTATTTTCTTGTGCTATTTATTATTTGTTATCCAATTCACAAACACGATGTAATGGAATAAAAAACTATGCTCCACAGTTTCCTTTGGATCACAATTGCAATAAATGTTTGGGTTTTTTTTTTCATAAAAGCTGCCCTTTCTTTTATGTCTGTATATAAACATCTCATCAGGATGTGAATTCCTTACTTCAATTTAATTCCAATTTACTTCAATTTAAGCTGTCCAGATTTCAAGACACCCACACCTACAAATAAACCAATCCATGGAAATGCTGGAATTCAAGTCTGCAGAATAATGTCATACTATAAAATACTTTCTGTATGTAAATATTATAGCAGCCCCTGTAATATGATGATGAACTGATGCATTCATTTCCTGGGATTACGCCCTTCTCAAGCTGATGGTTACAGCTGTGGTATAGCAGGAGTGCAGGCCATTCTTTTCCTGACTTATTTTTACAGCTGCATTACTTTCAATAAAAAGAGATTATCTGAGTGAAAAATAAAAAAAGGTTTTTTGCTTTTTCAACTTCCTTATTCTTTCTATTTATTCACTCCAGGACAACCCTACAGAGATTATGTACACACAAACTGTTTCTTCCAAAGAGAATAGAACAATGCTTATTTATTTCTTTCTTTAGTTAGTTATAATTCTTTGAGCAGAAGTTCTTCCTTCTTCCTTTTCTTTATTATAGGTATTATACTACTATGACTGCAACTGCCTGCATGGTTGTTGCTACCTGGCATGCAATAATATTAGTATTCTTAAATTCCTGCACTCTGATTTTGTTTGTAGTTTGATTTGGGGGTTTTTGGCTCTTTTTTTTTTTTTTTTTTTTTGCATGGGTGGTGGTTGTTGGTGTTTGGTTTTTTGGTAGGTTGGTTTTGGGTTGTTTGCAATGAAATTTTCTTTACCTACAGGCTTATTTATTCACTTACGTCACTTTGTGGCTAAGATTAAAGTTTTTTTGGCACATACTTTATAATGCAAGAAAATTAAAAATCCAACATTTTACTCTTCTGAGAAAACAGTGTATATTAATTGCTGCATATTTTCCATTTATTGCCTTGTAAGAAACAATTCTCATTGCTGTGTTACAAAGGGTGTGAAAACATATGGCTTAACCTTGCTAAATCATAAACCAAATCCATTACCATATTCAATAACCTTTGTGGGTCTCTTCCAACTCTAGATATTATACAATGGGCTATTTAGCCCTAAACTCATATAAAACTAATATTTTCATGTAGACTGCTGTCTAGACATTGTTTTTTATTTCAAGCTGTATCACTTTATATTATATTAATGTATTTTTAAAATGTCCAAAGTCAAACAATAAAATCAAAAAGAATTTCTCACATATAGTTAAAAAAAAAACTTCTTCAAATTTCTATTTTTCTACTTCTACCTTATTAAAAGAGACACTCTGTTCCAGTGGATTAAGTGTGTTAGCAGCAGCAGCTGCAGCTGTGAGTTGTGCGGTGAGCGCCTGTAACTGGACGACGAGACCGGCATCCAGGGCTTGAAGTAGCGAAGGCTGAGGTTTTTGCTGCTGTATCTGCAGTGTCTGTATCAACTGCTGAAGCTAAAAGAGAAAAGATAAGAAATACATTGAACAAGATTTTTAAAAGCAAAAAAACTAAGTACAAAATAGACTTTTCCCCTTCCACTTAGTAAAAAAACTCCCAGGAATGAACTATAATCTAACCTATGGCTATTATTTTGTCTTAATTTGTTTTCATTTACAGCAAATTTTGTTCCCACTTACTGGCTAATTTGTTTTCTGGGGCTGATAAGATAGGCAGATGCTTCTTCTTCCTAACTTGCTCTGACAGGTTGCATGATGATGCCAGTCACCACTCAGGATTTCCTGCTTTCTAGTGTTCCCCCTCTTCTGTTTCTCCAGTTTGATTCCTTTTGACCTGAAAAAAATCTGTTAGCCTATTCCAGCTTCCTAAAGGCCCACCTATATTAGGATAATCTGTGTCCTGTAACAGCATTTGTACAGAGAAAAGAACTGCACTGTGGCAAGCTCCACTTTACACCAATGCAACCTGATCATAGGGAGAGCTTGCACCTGTGTCTCCACACAAGCCACAAGTGAAATCTCATGGTGAAAACTCAGGTGTGGGTTGATAGAATGCAATTCTCCCGCTATGTTAACAAAACATCAAAAGCAAATGTACAAACCAATCACTTGGTCTATCTTGATTTCTTTACTTCATATCTGTATATAATCTTTTAGAGAAGCTGTCCTAATGAGGAAATAAAAGGTTTTATCATGTGGAGATCAATTTTTCTGTTGAACAGGATGCTCCCACAAAATTGTGCTGGTTTGCCTTAAGAAAAAATATTAACCCAATTGAAAGAAGCTGTCCTACTTCAACCACTGTTGAATTAGAGGAAGCAGTTCTTTGACATTCCTCGAGATAAATCTAGAGTCTTAGCTTTAGACATATGTGTAAAAAAGGTTGAGCAAATTCAGGTAGTTCAAACTTGCTGACACAAGTCCCTGATTACCCTTACCTTCAATATTTCAACCCCTTATAAGATTCCCCACTGAACTCTTATAGGGTTCAATCCCTCCCTCCTTACTAGCCTCACTAGAAACTTCATAAACTCATTAGGTGGAATTTCTTTTCCATGATGCATCAAAAATGTGTGACCCTTTTTCAAGATAGAGTTACTTTCTAATAATGTGAAACCATTTTCCCTAGTCTTTCAAAAACAGTTATACAGATTTCTTATACAGCAGAGCCTCTGAAAAGGCTTCAATTGTTGTTCTACCCCAGCAAGAGCTTTCCCTGATTACTGCAATAGGCAAAGCTGAAGAGTTCCCCCTTCACCCACTTTTGTCTGATACAGCTGGTCCAGCCTGTGCACTGCTCTCAGTAGGAAGGAATCAAACTGAAGAGGCAGAGATGGAGGCCCTAGAGAGGAAAAATCCTGGGTGGGCACCATTCTTGCTGTTTTCACATTCTGGTTGGTCACATCTTTCTTATTCAGCCCTCTCTTATGTCTAAACTCTCAATTTACCTGCACGCATTCTCACCCATAAAACACAACTGTAGGATTAAATCAAGGTCTTTGGAGCTGGGGAGCCAGGGAGAGGCTGTGGCAGAAGGACTGGTTTGGAGAACAAGAAAAGAGATGGACAGGATGTAAGCAAATATAGTTCCTCTACCAATCCTAGACATCTGCATGTACATATTTATTGCGTACCCAGTCTGTCTCTTCTCTTCTGCTTAAGACTATTTTGAGCTAAATATCCAAATGTTATTTCTTTGTGATCTGCTGTCTTCAGAATTTTAATTCTCTTCTCATCTTCATTTTTTTCTCTTGCTTCATTTTCATTATTTATATTCTCTAAGCAACAATCTTTAATATTATCTCACTGACTTTCCACATATTTACCATTCTCATTTCATATTTTTTCCTTTTTTAAGAGCTAGTCCACTATTTTTCCTTCATATTACACAAAATATCCCACAAACTCATTTTGCTTTTTCAGTGACTTTGTTTCTTTCAGTGTAATCAGATCAAAATATTCCCTCCACTTGACTTCTGAACAATTACAGACAACTCTAGTTAGTTAAATACTGTAAAACATTCTCACTAAGTAAAGTTGTTATTGCCAGCACCAGAGCTTTCACTGGCTACTGCCTCTTATTCATATGCGTGAGATTTTTGTTTAGTATGCCAGCAGGTGAAACAACCTCAGTACAAATAAAAATCATAATGCCAAAGTTATGCAGGTGCCATAGCTCTAGCACAGCCTAAAAAATTATCTACATTTTTACAGAAAGCCAATTGTGTGTGCTTAACTTATGTAACCACAGGTAATAAGGACAAGCAATTCTTGTGATGCTGGGCATCAAGACATTTTTGGAGTTGAGCATTTAAAAATTGAAGAATATAGTAACTTCCAAAATCTTGGTTTTGAATGCTGCAAAATAAATCTATGTTTAGCTGATGGAAAGATAAAAAAGGAATCAATACACAGTACACTTCCTGAAGAAGTTTGCTCCCATTATGTAATTCTGTACGATGTTTAGCTCTTCTTCAGGCATCCAACAGAGACATATGCTTTAACTTGCATTCTATTTTATATCTATATCCATGAAATCTTATTGTTGCTCTTGATTTAGTCATTTGCAATATATCTTTACTTGTCATCTATACAGACAAGTATGTATTACAAACCATCTTATCTGAAACCATCTTCTGAGACACTTGCAAGTCTTTAAAGCTGCTGCTTTTAAACAGGGCTGGCTACAAAAGGTAACATGGAGTTTTAACTGACGTGGAACTTACTTGTGATGAACAACCTCATGGGAAAGTTAACATGGATACCAGACATAAATATAAGAGATACACATGAAAGCATTCCTTACCTGTACCTTAAAGACACAATGTATCAGACAGTCTACAGTGTCTACAGTGTAACTGTCTACAAAATAGTTACCTGTTGGCCTTGAGGACTCTGTAAAATCTGTGCAACAGCAGCAAGGGTGTCTGTGTTTGCAATCTGAGATACCCAAGGATCAGGCAAACTCGGTGCCACATTGGCTGGAGTAACTGGAGTCACAGGTGTACCTAAAAAAAAGAAAAATCAATATGCTAAAATATTTTTCATAGAAGATAAAAATAGTGTTAGAGAGGAAAAAAAACCTGCTGTTATTAAACACTGAGAAAGCACAATTGAAACTATTTTTCTGACATACACAAGAGCACACAGAAATAACAGACTCACATCAACATTCCTCAAGTAGCAGAATTACTTTGTGTTAGTTGAGACTAGTGGGACTACTAACAAAAACACTGATAAAGGCAAAATAAATAGGTTTCCAAAATATAAATAAATAGTATTCCAAAATATTCAGTGGAACCTACATATTCCAAAAGATAATTGTTAGCAATCTACTTGTTGGCTATTTCAAATCTCTCTGGACTTGCACTTTATCCCTAGGAAGTCTTAGAGATTCTACTAAAAATTTCAACCTGCATCAGCTGGATTCATGAGGATTGCTTGTTTTATGGTTTTTTCTCAAGAATCCTCCATACCTGCAAATACTTTTGCATTCATAGCTCAGAAGTAGAGGTACACCAATGAACGCTAAATATGACTAGATTACTGTTTTAAAAGTCAATTTGCATCAGAATTTAAGACTTATGATTCCAACAATTTAATGTAGTCATAGTATATAAAAATAAAAAGTACTGAGCTGGAAGATGTAGAAAAGGCACTCCAAGATCTGCGAATCTCACATATTTGCTTTGCCAATGAAAACTAAGGTGAATTTGTCCATCTCATTGCTTTTCAGCATGGGATCAGCAAACGATGGGTTATAAAATCAGGTACCAAAAGCCATTCCTATCTGGCCAATTTTGCATATATCCCAACCTCAAAAGAAAAAAATTTGATGAAGTGGAAAGTTAAAAATCCATTTTCCTGCCATCTATCTACATAAGCAAGGCAGATGCTCAGAGCACAAAACGATCAAGCCCACTTTTATAAAATTGTTTTCCTGTTTCCCTGATCTTGATGGTGTTTGTAATATACTTCTTTCTAGCATTCATTTGAGTGAGATATTTCAGCATGTTAACAGGCAACATACCAAAGCTGACAGAAGTGTTTTGATTCAAAGTATGACTTCCATCTGGTTTTGTTTACCTGGTGTATTGTTGCTCATAGCAGCTGTAGTGCTGGGCAAGACAGGGGTCACAACGGGAGGAGGAATTCCTGCTGCCATATCCAAGAGAGGCTGAATAATTTCACTCTTGAACACATTATTCTTCTGCCATAAATTTAGCACTCTAACAATTTTACTCTAAAATGAAGAAAAGACAGCAAAAGGTCTGAGTCATGCTTATTTTTCTTGTTGTTATTGATTATGGAATTCTTAGCTAACAACTTTAATCTGTCTAGACTGAAAGACCTTTAGTTTCGCAAACAGTAAGCACCACACCAAAGATGGTCACACAAAGATGTCTAAACTATGAACCTGAGACTGATCCTATGCAACAGCAAAGAGCTACTACACACAGGTGACAATGTTCTCTCAACCAAAAATGTGCCTTTAGTCTTGGAAGATGACATGGAAAGAAAATTATTTTAAGAAACCATTTTAAAGCATTACTAATAATTAAAATAATAAATTATTAGTCTCCTAGGACTTTTATAATTAACATATATAAATGCAATTCTGTTCTGCCTATGAACCAAAATCATTTAAGTGCACTGAAAAATGGGCATATACTACTAAGACAGCTAAATATTTTTATTAGAAAAGCAGCTTAATATTTTGCAAGTTCTTTTGACAAAGTGAGGAATTTAAAAGTTTAAACTGGAACACAATTACCTGCCTATTGAAAATACATAGTAATATTTAAAAAGGTGGATCATGGGGAAGGAAAAAAACCCCAAAATTAAGACTTTATACTATTCCATTAGCTGTAACTCATTGTTCAGCTTACATTTCTATTACATTTTTTCCTATTACAACAGAAACAGTTTATTACATCACAAACAGATCATCATTTTGATTTGCTTCCAGTCTTTTTTCCAATAAGCTTAACTTCCACCAAAAGGAAAGATTCTGCTTTATTTTGGGGGAAAAAAATCAGCTGCATTACAAAGAGCAAGAAATTCTTCATAGCATCTGGCATTTGCTGTCACAAAGGTGGTTTAAGTACTTGAGTTCTATAAAACAAGAACATAGAGCACTTATCCACAGTGCTCAAAACAAAGAAAAAGAAGTCTGTTTGCCCAGAACTATAAGAGGATACTTAACTATAAGAGAGAAGTGCTGATTTTTCACTGCATGGAAGATGCAATTTATAGTTTGCTTAAAGAAATCTCCGAAGGCTTCCACTCAGCATTTGGGTTTCTGAGCCCTTCTTCCTTAAAGTCTGTATTATAAGGAGTCCTCGTCAAGTCCATGAGAGGCTCTAACTTCCCTCATCTCTCCAGAACAGGAATATAAAACTGTTTCTGTGGCTCTGTATCTACCCACACCTTGCACTTTCTCTGGGTCAGACAAAGGAATCAGTGGGGTGTTTTTGTTGTTACTTTAAATGAAATGTTACTGCATTTCTGCTTGATTTAAAACCAAATTCTACATTTGCTCGTATCAAGATAACTGCTGTGTTTCTCCATTATGCCTTTCAATCAGATTAAACATCAAAATGTTACAAACCAGATACATATCTTGGTCTCTGACAACTCAGTTTTTTGCTAAGCAATGTATAGGATAACTACCTTCACAGCACAAAGACCCTCATATAACATTGAATCCATATGCAGCAAAGGAGCAAGAATTGGGATTGAATGAGGTGAAAAATATCCTAGAAATTAACCTGAGAGGACTTTTGTGGACCCTAAATAGACTAGGTCTTACTATCTTTCTTCATATCAAACACATCTAATGCAATACATTAATTGCCATGCATTGAAATAGCACAGGCAAATAGTGCTATTTCTTAGCTTACAATAAATTTATTATATATTTTTTAAACCAGACACAAACTGAGTACTTGCATCCATCCTTATTCCACTCTCTCCTTCTTCAATACATCAGGCTATTTCTGTATTAGTGTATTTCCCAAAGTAGCAAGCTAAGTGAGTTCACAAAACACACTAATACTGCTAAAGGAATACAACTAAATGAAGAAAAATATAAGTTAAAAAATCGTGCCTATTTATAAAAAAAAAAAACACAGTAAAAACACTGTGGAATTGAAGCAGCACAAGTTAATCACACAGATAACCTAAAACCAGACTGGAAAAATGTCATTTAACTTAAATAACCTCTTCAGCAACACCTCAGAACTCAGTGAAGAGAAGACAGACATCCTTAGCCAAGTTTATCCAACCAAGTAAAATCTGCAGGTCCTGACACATTTTCCTGCAGAGGTCTTAACTACTGTAAAAAGGCAGGAATCCTAAGACAACACAATGGCTGAACATGCCTTAATCACCTTCTATGGATGCCTTGAGTTTTCATATCTCTGGTTGAAAAATACAGCTGTAGGAATGCATGTAACTATTTTAAATATAACTTCTCCTACAGCATCCAGCTTCACTTACTACTTTACCTAATGACTTTATTACACAAATTTCTGTGAAGACAAAACCCTTAGAATCCTCCACCTTTTTTACAGTTATTCAATAAGAAGACACACTACCTATTTTACAACTAAGGGACAAATATGAAGGAAATTAAGCTGCCTGCACTCTGCTATTTCCAGCCAATCTTTTAGAAACAATATTTGGTGGCTATCTCAACTACTGTGATCCAAGGAAACAGCTGAACTAGTATACAAGTTAAACCTTATTTAGCTGCTGGATAATCATAGAATCAAAGTAAAGACAACTTTTTCAAAACTCTAATCTCATTGGATGTATCTTTCCAATCCCTACACTAAGACAAGTATCATTAAGAAATACATATACAGGGCAAGTTTATAAGTAGATCCCCTCCAGCAAGTAGAAAGTGAGATGAAAATCTTTATTCTTTACAGATAATATGCTAAAAGATTGCTTTAACTAGAAAGATCTGTAAGTGGTTTACCTTGTCATCACCAGGACAACGGTACAAGTTCTGGAAAGTGCTGATGATGTTATTGCTGAATCTTGGCGCAAATACATCCTTTTCTTGTCCAAACTGATGCCGGGACTGCCTTACAATGGAGTCAATGACATACAGACCAGGCACCTTGTACTCTGGTTTGCACTAGAAAGAATGGTAATTTAAAAGGAGCATATGTGAAAAACAACCAAAACCATTAACAGCAGAGTAAATACATGCAATCTTCTCTAATTTTTAAGTGGGTCCAAGTATACTGAAATGCTCTCTATTTTATAAATTGTCCTGGAAAATGAAACTTTCTCAAATAACTCGTCAAAAATGAAACTTTCTCAAATTACTCATCTAACCTCTAATGTTTAAATTATCACATCTATATACATTCTGAAGATATGTAAATGGTGTAAAATCTATTTCTTATTGCTAAAGAATTAACTTTTAAAAATCTACCTATTAAAAACATTAACACACAAACCACATATCCTTTTAAAATGTACACTCTATTTTAAAAGTACTGCATCAAGCATGACCAAATTCTTAGTACTAAATTTGGACTAGCTGTAAGCGTAACTCAGGATATTTTTGTCCTTCCTTATGATCAAAGTAAACATTAAAGTTAAAATTTGTTTATTTTACATTGTTGTAATTAGGGTGTGGTATATTCTCCCCTGCAGAAGAAAAACATATTTATGGGGACATCTATTTGGTTGAGAATATAACAATATTTATTTTACAACTCTGGAAGACTTGCATAATTTACAAACAGCATAACATTTATAAGGCATGTCTGCTAACTAGAATACTAATTACTTATGTAATTTTACTTTCTTAACAACTGATGGTAAATTTTTTGTCTTTTAATTGCAAAGTGATCACACCACATTATACTGCAACCAGTTTTAAGATAGAATGAAATATGGTCCAAAAGTATAATGAAGTCATCATCAGAATACTGTTATGGATCCATAATCCATAATGTTATGGATTCACTTAATAAATATTGGATGTATATCCCACAAGGTATTATGGAAAACATGGGAAAGGACATCCTATTTCTGTCTGGTCCTGCAGACATATTATGCAACACACTAAGTCAATAATCTTTATTAAAGTGCCAAACAAGTGCTTCAGAATATTAATTTTACTATGCCCTAGATATAAATATTCTGTTTTGAAAAGTGTTGATTTGCTAACACTTGCAACCTTTAGAAAGCCTTTTTTTAGGTTCTAAACATGGTTCAATGTATTTAAGAATGGCACTCTTGATTTTTAGAATGTGTATGACATCCTTTTAGGAATATATGTGCATCATTAAGCTTAAATTGGATATAATACATTGTCTTCAGAAAATCACATCAATGTATTGTAGCTTCTGAAATTTTATTTGAATTATTAAATGAGTATTCTGCATACAGAACAGACAAGTATACAACTTTTCACAATATTCAAATTATTAAAGCTCACAGAAATTCAAAAAGAAAACTCAGGACATACATTAGCTGAAGTAGCTGAAGTACTGAAGTATTTTAAAACATGGCACATAAAGCAAAGTATGATAATAAATGTAGATTAATATAGATTATATGGAAAAGGGCAATAAAATACAAGTAAAAAATTAAATAAAAATTAAAACTGGGGCAGTGAACCTGCATATCCTTAATCTCAGATGGAATAGCCTTTATACACGAATATTTACTTATTTTCTGAGTGAGTAACAATAACGTAATTTTATTACTCAAAGAAATTACTCTCCAATGGAATAACCTCACATATATGAAATGTGATAATTTGACCCCCAAAGTGATCTTTTGCCAAAGAATAAAGCAGTCAACCAAAATAACAATAAACCAGGAAGTTAAGTGTCACAAAATGAAGAATGTCACGGGCAATTATTTTATCTGGAGTTTCAGTAATGGCACAAAATTACAAAAGAAAATACTGGGGCTGTGAAGGATGAAGAACAAACTAATTGACGTGGCACTGACATCACTCTGGTCAGGTCTACAGCAGATTTTAATGGAAGATTCAGTCATCTTGAGCTTCAACTTGAAGCGACTGTTTGCAGAAAACATCCAATTATTCTCCAAACATACAGTTTAAGCCCTTTAATATCAAATACCTAGCTTTCATCTGCTTATCTCTCATTCTACTAAAACAAAAAGTTATTATTTAAAGTTATTAATAAGTTGCACATTTCACTAAATTGTTCATTAAATAATTAAAAACCGCTCAGCAAGACCACCAAAGGGAATCATCTAATCCAGGGTGATCATTAACAAGGTTTTCAATAAAAACATACATCTGCCTTCTCTAACCAACAATGAACAGTGCAGAACTTCCGCATCGAGCAGTACTGGACACTGAAGGCATGTAAAGATAAAGTAGTTTGTGGAAGGGTCATGAACAACCAGTCCCATTCCTGACAAATTTCCATTCATTCATGCAGAGGGTAAAACTTCTCTTGTGCCTATGAATACTGAACTGCTAATCACATCCTCTGTAACTAAAAAGCAGTGTTTGGAACTCAGACAATTCTGAGCTAACTTCAGGACACGGAACTGCAAAGTGCTACTGGTCAGAGATGGGTAAGATGTATTCCTGCTCTCTTATTCCTGTGTTCGCTTGTAGCATTGAACAGGGATCAGAGGATAGTGATCTCTTTCTCAGAGATGTAAGAAGTCAGAGTCAGGACCCAAAAGACAACTACTTGACAAAAAACTAGCAGTGTTAATAAAGTATACTACTGGTCCTTACTACTGCTTTGAAACACATGTATGATACTTTTTTCACATAGGACTTACATACTAGTACCTAAATATTTCACTGATAAATAGTTCCGAGACAGATAAAAACACCAGGCTGAAGCTGAAACCTGTTTACACTGTCCAGCCACTGTCAAAAGGCACTGCAGAGTACACTGGGCAACAAGGAATAAAAGTTAATGAGCAAGACAGGTTACTAATACAGACTGCTTTGTAAGAAGAGTAACAGAAGGAAAATTGCATCCAACACTGCAACATTAACAGTCTAACTTCTCTAGCTTGTTTGTCAAAACTAAATTGCAATTTGATCATAATTTACTGCTATTTACAAAGAGAGAAGAAATTCAGTACCAAAATGACCAAGTGAACAATCAGGTACAACACAGATAAGCAGGGAAGACTCACAAATTTGAATCCATGCATTTCCAACTGGAAGCAAAATGCAGTTTTACCCAAGAATAATTAACTGTTGCAAGAAAAGAAAGTGCTATAAATTTCTTTGCTAGAAAGAATTTTTTAATTAATACTATCATCTTCCCAAAAAGTAATTCTAGTCTAGCCATATAAATATTTATTGTTTTAATTTACTGCAAGAACCACCAACTGAAATGCTACATCTCCTGCTACAAAAAAGATGAGGCTGAAAGTCATCTTCCCTTCAGCTTTAAAATCAATGGGAAAACCTGGCAGAAAAGCAAAAGCAACCATCACTAGCCAAACAACAGTCAATTGTTTTGCTGTTAGCTGTTCACTGACAATCTCTTTTAACATTAAATAAATACACACAGAAGCAATCCTAAAACAGTATCCACAGTGATTCAGATCAAAGAACAAAATGAGAGCAAAGCATTTGTCATTCTGCATAATGGGTTATGATCTGCTACCGATTATTAGCAGAAACTGAATGTAGCTAAAAATGGAGATAAACAAATATGTGCTAAAAATATTAGTCCATATATGAACCTAAACCCCCACTTGACTTACCTTTTGAATGAATTTCTCAACACTCTGTACAACATGCTTGTAGAACTGAAAAATATAATAGTATTTCAATAGAGAAAATCTGAAGATGCATATCCTTTTCAAGTATGTTGCTATATTGACAGAAAAACCAGAATCAGAAACTTTGGATTATTAAACAGCAATCCAATATTTACAGCTGAACATGAAATCTTCCTTAAAACACTTAATAGCATATAAAAGAGCTAATATCTGTGTTTCTTCTTTTTCTTGAAGATTTTTACACTGGATTTTTTTTTGAGTAGCATGCTTATTTATTGAGAATTAGGAGAATAATATAACTGTTCCACCAAAACACATGATTATTTCACTGTACGTGACTGAAGATGTTTACCTAATGTTACTAAACATATAACTTCTCTGCATTTCATTAATTAATAGCATCTACTGCATACTTTTTCTTTAAAGTTGGCCTGTCTTTCACAGAGTTGTTTTTTTATATCTCACATATAATCACAATGGCTCTAAATCACGTCAATAATTGAAATAACTTTACACAATTAAATGTTGTCATTGAAATGATAAAAGTGGAAGTAGGATTTCCAAGTTGAATACATAATAAAACATTTTGGTATAATTTAATTGGTCAATTAACAGAACCATCTATTATGATTTACTACTTAAGTTCAATACAAGTTTTCAGCATTTTCATTATACTGCAATACACAGGCTTTAACTTACAGAGACATACTTAAGAAAGCCACTGAATTTCACTCTTCAGTCATGAAATTACTCTTTCCCAATTAAACAAAACACCAATATGGATTTCTTTATCTGAAAACATATCTGCATTGTCAGCAAAGGAACGTAGGTAGGAAGAGCATAAGGTTGGTCTGTCCTTTTTTCTACCTCTCCAGCTTTCACTGAGTTTCCAGTTGTTTTAATGCTTAACACTAGTGGCATACTTCTTTCCTTCACCATTTTTCAGTGACTTTTTCTGCTGTGCCGTTGTTTAGCAATTAGTTTTACTTTGTGGCAGGAATAATCTTTAATGAGTGCACTAAGACTTGAACTTAAAAACAATTTGTATCCAAGCAACAAGAAAACTGAAATCTATGAACAATATCCATTAAAAGGTATGCTAGGAATTCAGAAAAATGAACAGTTGTATTGATCCAAAGGCATGCATAAATTTTGGGAAGGGAGGAAGGGAGAGAGGGGAGAAGGAAGGGTGAATTGTAATTTTCTATTTATTCATCTCTTAACAGGCATGTCAGTTTCCTTTGTAAACTGAGGAAAAAACCCTGTCTTTCAGACCTGATGGAATTCAGATAGAGACAAATTGGTGTAATTCTTTCTCACATATGACAACCAGCAAATGAAAGTCACACACCACTTTTAGCCTTCTGCTGCATTACCAGATATCACACATGGTCATAAACTGGAAATTGTATGCACAAGGGAGGTAGAAAGTTCTGAAGCAAATTCTTTAGATATTTCACAAAATTATTTTGACATATATGAGAAATGTAAAAGAGGTCAAAAGAAGTTAACTGATTTCATACCTTTATAGCCTTGATTGCTGCCTTGGTAATCTGTGTCATTTTAGCTTTAGAAATGGGTGGCTTATAATCATTTAGCGAGTACAACTGCAAGAAAAAAAAAATCAGAAATATAATCTGCAGTTGTAAACAGAATATATTACTTTTCCACAAGAAAATACCATTTATAATTTTCAGTGGATTTTATGTATTAAGCAAGAAAAGATATTCCCATTTAAGGAAAAAAAAAAAAAAAAGCTCAATAACATATAATATAAGATTCAAAATGCTTGAAGGAAAGCAGATTCTTCTTTACAATGGTCCCTATATATACGCCTAGCTTTACCAGCACTAAATACTGGAGGCATTTCAGGTGAAGTTACAAAATAAATACTTACAATATGCAAATACGGTAGCTCTTATTAAGTTTTCCAGGGCAAAGACACTGATACACTTGAATAATTTTATGGAAGCATAAACAAAACCTTAACTTAGTATATTCATCATCATATGCCTGCTGAATCTGGTCTTTTCGTTTTCCATTAAACAAACAAACAACAACAACAACAACAAAATCAAGCCAAATGAGCATGAGCATGTAGCAATTTCAACACTTAAAACAGACAGTAAAAAGTATAGATTTCATTCATTCACTGCATTAACCCAGGAAAGTAATATATTGGAAGTATTACAAATGCTTAAGCAAAAATCCAGCTGTTCTCAATTTCAAGCAGAGCATCTTAACTTCACTAATATCTAACCAGCAATACATTCACAGCACACAGGTAGTGCAATTTTGCAACAATGCTCTCCCTGGATGCAGTATTAACTCTATTCATTTGACTGGTACATCCATCTCCCAGCAGAAGCAATCCAGCATGACAGGTATTAATCAGAAATTTGCTGCACAGTGAAACTTTACACAAAATAAATTCACAGCTATTCATACGAACTAAATTCACTAATTCTACTGTAATTAGAAGTAACTCCTCCCCAAAGCTATTTGCTTGCTATGAAAATCTCTGATTATCCACAATATATGATTTTGAACAAAATGCTGTCATTTTCTGCTTTAGGTCTAAGTGTTATAAGAGAAGGGACTGGCTGATATTTGCTACTTTCAGACATAAAAAGACCAGACACAAAGTACCAAACACAAAGTGATTTAAGGACATTCTTAACTTACATTTTATTTTTGTTTACAACACATATTTAGAAGCATGATAGTTCAAAAATGGAGTTCTGATAACAGGAATAACCATCCATAATCAAATTTTTGTTTCCTTCCTAGAAGATAGGAAGAACTGCAGTTCTTCCATAAAACAGTAATTGAAACAGAAACAAAGCCAAAACCCCCTCCTCTCCTATACAGCCTGAGAAATGCAATATAATGAACCAGATGAATATCCATACAGATATTTACAGTAACTTTAACTTCCTAATATTTTCTCAATTTGTAGCAAACTGATAGCTCAGAAAACATAGTTCAGAATTGTTTATATTTAATAAAGCAAACTGTATGACTGAATAGGATTATACAGTGGAAAGGATTAGACAATCTTAAATATAGGTCATACTCCCCAAGTTGCTTATAATAGTTTATTGCTGAAGGTAACAAGTAGATATTCTTTCATCATACTTGAGTTTCCAAGAGACAAGGATTTATTCTCCTTGCAAACATGAGATGGCTTTTTTCAGTCCTTTTCTGTCAAAACCAGTTTTAACCAAAACCTCCTATAGCTGTCAAAACACAAATGGGAAAAAAATGGCTTGTCCAAGCATAAGTGTCTGTCTTCTCAGCTTAAAAGGATTTCCATTAAAACTGTGAAATTATAACCAGTTCACAGCTAGATATCCACTTTTAAAACAACTGCTACTACTTCTCACTGATGCTAATGCTAATTGCTGTTGCAAAATATTCTGAATTATTTACATGCTGCTCACACAACACAAAGCAATACATTTCTAAAATGTAGGTATATGAATGCTCTTCACTATCACAGGGAAAAGAGAGGCAAAAACCCAAGTCTCCAATCAGTTTCTTCTCTGTTTTCACAGAATTACTAGGTTGGAAGAGACCTTCAAGATCACCATGCTCTAACACCTCAAATAAGCCATGGCACCAAGTGCCACATCCAGTCTGTTTTTAAACACATCCAGTGATGGTGACTCCACCACCTCCCCAGGCAGACAATTTCAGTATTTTATCACTCTTCCTGTAAAAAACATTTTCCTAATATACAACCCTTGGCCCAGCTTAAGACTGTGTCCTCTCGTTCTGTCAGTTGCTGCCTGGAGAAAGAGACCAAACCCCACCTGACTACAACTACCCTTCAGAAAGTTGTAGAGAGTGACAAGGTCACCCCTGAGTGACCAGAGGTCACCCCATGCTAAACAGCCCCAGCTCCCTCAGCCGTTCCTCACAGGGTTTGTGTTCCAAGCCCCTCACCAACCTTGTTGCCCTCCTCTGGACATGCTCAAGCATCTCAACATCCTTCCTAAACTGAGGGGCCCAGAACTGGACACAGCACTCAAGGTGTGGCCTTACCAGCTGGCTGTCGACCAGTAGTCCCAGGTCCCTTTCCACATCATCCAGCCACACAATCTCCAGCCTATAATGATGCAGGGGGTTATTGCAGCCAAAATGCAGGACTCGGCACTTGGACTTATTAAACTTCATCTTATTGGACTCTGCCCACCCATCCAACCATTCCAGGTCTCTCTGCAGAGCCCTCCTACCTTCCAATAGATCCAACATGTCTGCAAATTTACTAATGAAAGACTCAATCCCCTCATCCATGTCATCAATAAAGATACTGAACAGAACTGGTCCCAGCACAGAGCCCTGAGGGACACCACTGGTGACTGGCCCCAGCTGGATGCAGCACCGTTCACCACCAGTCTCTGGGCACAGCCATCCAGCGAGTTCCTAACCCAGCAAAGAGTGCTCCTGCCCAAGCTGTGGGCTGCCAGCTTCTCCAGGAGTGCGCTGTGGGAGACACTGAGTTTTGCAGCTCACTGTTCAGTTTCCAGCTACTCACGGGTAATTACCAAAATGTAATCACTCATTCTGGCTACTGTTTGGCTGGATGTTGTGCAACTAGAGCTAAACTACTTCTGGGAACACTACAGCACCAGAAACTTTTTGTTTGTATACTGTTTGTCATTTTGGGTGTTCCTGGTCAGCATTCTCAAGCCTGAAACACTAATTAGTAAAATCAATTTACAAGTACATGAACAAATGTGAAATCAGCCTCGATTCAAGAAGCCAACCATGTCAATCTAAAAACAGTCCCAGATGAGACTGGTACAGGAGCTCCTTCACCTACAACACACACAACTATAAGGAGGAAGAACCACTGACTCACACAGATACTCACAGGGACCACACCTGACCAGACCATCAGCTTCGAAATAATCTGGGTCCTAATAGGGCAGTTCAAAGTATCAAGGAAGCCACTACACAGTGCTGGGAAACGAGCAAGAGTTGCACACAACTGACTCTGAGACATCGGCTGTGTGCAGCCAGGTAACTTAGCACCACTTATCAGGAATATGCCAAAAGCCAACAGGACAACTTGGGGTGTTGCCAACATCCTGGTACTTTATTCCAGGTAGCAAAGAGGCAAATTTAGCATTAAGGACTGGTAATTCAAGAGGGAAAGGTGGTGGTGGAAGGGAATCTATAATAAGAGTAAAACAGTACTTCTTTAGAGAGAGGCTTTTTGGACAATGGTTACATCTGTTACAGATTTTAACAGCCATTGACAAAACACACAGATCCCAAATTTAGAACCTGCAAGAAACCAAGAAAAGAAATAAAAATTCTTCAAAAATTATTTTTCCTTAATTGTTTTCAAGAAGCTTTTAATTTACTATAAAACATTGCATTCTGAGAAGTTTATTCACTTGGAAAGACTGGTGATTGCCTTGACCCAGGTGCAGAAGGACCATGCACTTGGCCTTGTTCAACATGAAGTTTGCATGGGCTCTCTCCTCAAGTCTGTCAGGCTCCTTCTGGTTGTCATCCCTCAAGTGTATCAACTGGACCTCAATCCTGAGGTTGGATTCAATTCCACTGTCTATGTTATCAAAAAAGATATTAAATAGTATCAATATCAATGTTGGACATCTGCAGGACACCACTTTATACTGGTCTCCATTTGGACACTGTAGCCATTAACTACAACTCTTTGGATGCTGACACCCAGCCAACTCCTTATCCATCAAACAGTCTATCCACAAAACCCATTTTCTAAGGCTGACTAGAAAAGCAAGACTTGGTTGCCACCTCTCTAGTAATGAAAACTTCAGTTTTTCATCCAGCATAGATGATTCTTTTAAGACATTTGGAATCTGAAGAATAAGAAGTTAAAGACACATGTATTATTCTAAGAATCTGTGCTTATATCCTAGCTTAATTTTTCCTGTGTGCCCTTCCCTACAGATGTTTAGCTAAACCAGTTTGCTCTCTAAGACTAGTGTCTAGTGTTTTTTAAGACACTCATGCTCATTTGCAGAAGGTAACTGCTTGTCCTCACATAAAAGAAGTCTTAATAAACCAGGAAAAAAAAAAGAAACATGGTTAAATAGTACAGTCAAAGAAACTCTCTGAAATTAAATTATGCACTCACAAAATTAGTATCAATATTCAAACAGATTGGGAGGAGTGGGAGTGATCATAAACTCTGGCTGGTAATGTATGTGCAAAAGATAGTGCAATCAAGTTTGAGAAACAAGCAGGACAAAGCATGAAAATCAGCGCTTTTCAGAAGAGAGAAGGAATAGCAAACCTACTAAAGTGCTTGTTCCAGACAATCAGCACTTACAGGAAGACTCACAGGAGATAAAGCCTTACAGAAAAAAAGCCACACACATCCCCCTTTTTTTTTTAATCTACACACTAAGGAGACACTGATCCCACAGTGATCAAAATAGATCCTCCTGAAGTGTGTTTATAATAAGGTAAATAACAAGCTCACAATGTGAAAAATAACAAATAAAGTATTAGAACAGAAGCCCAAAATGCAAGACTTGGTAGCTATGATTCATGAACTCTCATTTCAAACATTCTCAATCTTATAGCTCTGAAAGACAGGAAAAGCAACAAGAATTTCTGACAGGGGTTCAAGGGGAGAATTAGGAAACAGTGGATTAGTTAGGTTAAATGTTTGAACCAGAAAAAATCACATAAATTACTTGAAATAAAAGTATTCGTGGGGACACAGATAATTCCATGCAGCTGTTGTAAGGAAAGGAAACATCTCAGTATATTGTTCTTCTCTGAAAGACTCCAGGAGCAGAGTAAGAAATCACTGATATAAAACCAACTGGACCACCAAAACACATTTACCAAAGATCTCTCACAAAAGGCTCCCAAGATACTAAGCTGTCCTAAACAGGCCCTCGCATGACAAATAACCCAACCAATTACTCCTTAAATACAGCCAGCAAACTATCTAAATGAACAGTCATCTGGTGCATGGTAAAGGGAAGCCCCAATAGAACCCACTTGTGCCTGCTGTCACCTATATTCTGGTTAGGACAAAGTCAGACTGTCAAAAGTTGAAGAGGAACATTGGTGACTCTACCAAGTAATAATCGGGCAGACAAATTAAGCTCAAAACCACAAGAAGTAGTGGACTCTGGCTTTGAAGCTAGCTATTGCCATTCAGCAAAGAGATCTGCTGATCCATGAGAAGATTGCATTGAAGATATCAACTCAAGAGTAAACCAGAAAAATCTCAGTAGTAAATGCAGTAAATGGACATTTAGATCCACAATATTTGGGCAACAGTACCAACCTACATACAGGGCACTCTCAACCGTACAATCTCCAAGGGTGGCATGAAATCATCAGGAATAACTAAAACTGTGGAGAAGCTTTCAATTGAAGAACAAAGGTTCTTCATCTGGCAAACAGGATTACCAAGGAGAGGCATATGTCAATACAACCTCAGCACTGAAAATCAACTGGGAAGGATCTTCCTCACCTGAGGAGCATGCCACATGAGATGGGCAGGGAATGAGCAAGAGTCAAGGTTGATGGATGTGGTTCTAAACTTCCCAGTGTGGTTGTCCTTAGCCTGTAAGGGCAGCTCTGGCATGCCTCAGAGAGAATTGACTCAGAACCTAAACTGCCACCATGAACTTGCTAAGTCTGTGCCCTGATACCATAATGAAACCCACCCACTCTTTTAAATAACTGTATAAATTACAGTCAGCTATCTGTATGATAGTATAAAATGTAGCTCTCCATTTAGGAGGTCTTATTCAAATGAAGTTCGAGCCTTATCACATCAAGCAGCTGCATTTTTTTCACAGTAGAAATACAATTCATTTCGGAAGGTTGAAAGTGAAACACTGTTAATCTTCAAGTGTCAGATAAAACTGGAAGTTTCAGACGTTTTGAAACAGACTAGTTCACGTTTACAAGCTGGAAGAACAAAGAAAGGGAGCAGACAGAAACCCATATGTAAACTTAAAAAAAACCACTTTAGAGCTGAACTACCATATGACTATGAAAAAAAAATCTTCCATTTACTAGCCACTTACTGTTTTTCTGGATATACATCAACTCATATGAAACATTTGCTCAAAGGCAAAAACTGATCAGTATCTTTAAATGCCTGATTACTACTAAAAGATACTTGACTACAGACTAAAACTTTTTTTCTAGTTATCTTCCTAAGTTCCATGTTGTAGATTTGCAGAGTGAAAGTATTTGCACCATTTCTTATATGAAAATTCAGTAAGTACAGACATTTGCTGTTGAAATCTGAGGCATTGCTGTTGAAAGCACCAGTGTGTGGAGTCTCTTTTTAAAATGTACATTGAGAATTTATCTCCAAACACTGAACATCTATCACCTGCTGATGATGTACATACATAATGAAACCTAATTTTAAAACCACCTTACAAGCTGATGGATCAATTTCTTTTTCCTATTCATTTAGTAACTGATTTTGCAGCAGAAAAAAGAATACACTGATCTCAATCAAACCAAAATTTATCTCCCATATATCCTACCATCTAGAGAGAAGAAACAGTCTCCTGATATTTGCCCAGAAAAGAGCACTGCTCCAGTAACTTATGCATTCACCCAACAGTCACTCTGACACAAAGACTCTCCTAAGCAGTCACCACAACACAAACACAACGTCTGGGAGACTGCTGCTTCAGTTAAGGTGGAATGATTTAAAATAAACTGAAAACTGTTTTAAAAAAACAACAACAAAACTGCAAATATACATTAAAAATTTATAAAATGCTTTGTTTTGTACTGTCCATTCTTGAACTATGGCACATTACTCAGAAAATTAAAGATGAAACATTTCCTGTTTAAATGTAGATGGCATTATCACACAAGGATAAGGAAGAAACAAAGACTAAAATTCTACAGAATGGGGAAGGGGGAACAAGAGAGGATGAGGCAGGAGTTACACAATCAATGACAAGTCACAAGGAGTCTGACTGTACTGGTAAGGTAATCCATTTTCAAACTGTTAGCTCAGGTATTGAAAAAAACAAGTATTAAATAATTAAGTTAGAAAAAGCATTAATGCATTATTCCAGTATAAGCTTTTGAGAATAATTTTATTTTCCTCTGAGAGAAAATGCATAGCCAAAGTAATGAGAATACTTTCAAGTTACTGTAAAAAATGCCAGCCTTTTTTCAAGACAGCACACTTAACAGCAGCATACATTTGATTTCAATGTCAATGAACATTTAATGATCTATCAGTTTATACTAGAAAGCTATGGACAAGACTATTCTGCCTGCCTCAAGCATTCTAGATGACTGAACAGGATCAGCTCCAAACACATTGCCAACAATACAGGAAACTGCAAAATACAAATGGACATTAATCTTCCCAACCCATTTAAGCTAAAGGAAACACCAGATAAAATTTACAGTGAATATGTGGCGGGGGGGAAGTTGTTTTGCTGATTTCCTGTATGATGATTCCATCCAACCATTGGCATTTTCATAATTAGGTGGGGGACAATCAATAAACCTTTAATAGAAATATGCATGTTTAATTAAATGCTGAATATAAATCACAGGGAAACCTTACAGGGAACACCTCAATCTGAATGGCACCTCAGGGGCAAAATGAGTCCATAAAGATGTATTTGCTACAAATCCTAATCTGTCTCAATGCAAGCAATTCCCAGGGTCACGTTCTTGCAAAGTAAAAATCAGATGACAACCAAATATCCATGTAAAGCACACAACAGCTTATTACACAGATAGCATTAGAAGTCTTAATATGATCAAAGTAATAGTGCTAAAAGTTGTTTCTAAGACTATCTCTTTCCTACAGAAATGTACATTTAGGTATCAGGACCAGGCCAGCAATTAAAGCCAGTTAATTATAGTCACAATTCTGTATTTTCCTCTATCTGATAAAACAGTATATAATTATTTGTACAGTAAAAAGTAATGATGGGGAGAGCTACGACACTACATACAAGGCAATATTCCAGTGTACATAAAGGTTAACAGCATTGTTAATAATCATCTTCTCCAATATAATTTTAAATAAACCAAGTCCTCTTTCCAAACTTTGGGAAAAAAAAAATACAGGCTTGCTTGAAGATCTAATAAGCTACATGTTGGGACTGGAGACAAATGCAAAAGATCAGGTTGATGCTATAAATAAAGCAGTGAATTTCTGCTCTGTATTTTTTTCTTTAATTCTGTTAAGAAAAGTAGTCTTCAAGAGAAGCCCTATGCAAAAGTCAGGGAATTTATCAGCATATTTCTAAGTTTCATAATTCACTATCGCAAACAATAGTTTTATCATTACAATCACAATTAAAGAAGTACTTAAAGTGAAATCTACTGTAAGTACTCATAAAAAGCAAACTCTACTGCACACAGCTGTAGTTTACAAGGCAGTACTACAAGCTGCTAAGCTACAGCCTAAAGCTTCTCAAGTGAAGATCAGACATCATGCACATGAACTTACATCCCTGTATGGGCAGTTGCTTACACAGCAAGTTACTACACATACCCATGGAAGGCAACGGCACACTGCACTTCTGCAAAGCCCAGCACTTAATTCCAACATCTTTCAGTGCTCTTATTCAATAGGCAAAAGAGCCAGACAGCTGTTCCTGTACCAAAATTTTGAATAAAAAAATCAAAAGCAGTACTAACTTTATTAAAATTTTAAAAGCTTCATAAATAATATATCCCTTTTTTATACCTCTGCCACATCCTATAAAGACAAGAAGAGCAGCTAAGAAATAATTTTTCAAATAATTTTGCCATATAATTTTAGAAGGATTTAAACCTGTGAACAATTCTCATCTCATGAAATACAAAGGAACAGATATTCACACAGACAAATCTCTGTAACACTGATACAGCAGCTAAGGCAATAAACATTTTGATGCTGATATACCAGGACTCAGCCCATCTCTTAAGTATGAGCTAATGACTAGTGTGAGGGACATCAGTTACAAATATCTCTACAGAAATATTTTTAAAATTTTCTCTGCCTGCTAGAGAAAATTTTCCTGCTCTGCAGGACACATTAAAAAGACATCAAGTAATAGACACTAAGTAGACATCAAATATACTAACAAGTATCTGCAATAACAATGCAAAAAACCCAAAATAAATACTTAGAAGTCAAGCCAAATACATACTATCTTAATAAATTAGGTTAATTTCTTTCATACTTCAATAGCATTAAAATAAATCAAATCCAATTGGAAATAGAGAAATAGTATTTCTGAATACTGAATTCTGAATAGCTTACTAAATATTAATATCACCACACTTCAAAGAACAAGGAAAGAGTATTGTCATTTATTGCTTTAAAAAAAAAAAGACACTTATCAACAAATTTCTATTAGGTTACATTTTACACACTCTCCTGAAATTAAATTTCTTGGAAAAGTTACTCAAAGTGCATGCCCTCATCTCACAGTATGTAGGATTTTAACTTTATACTGAGTAGGACCTACCAATGAGAACTGTTATTTAAAACCTGTCAGCACTTTGTTACCCACAGTGCTGTATTTAAATGTTAAAATATATACCATAGATGTGCATGCAGGATGACCAGAATGGCAGATGCTCCTTTCAGCATAAGGTATTTAAGTTTGGAGGAAAAAAAAAAAATCTGTTCTTTCCACTATCAACCAAGATGAGTTGCTAAAATTCAACATTAAAAAAGTACAGACCAAGTGGGTTGCAAGACAACAGCATCTACCTTAATACAACTGTTTTCATAACCAAAGTACATGACACATGGTTTTAATTAAGTATAATAGTCCATTTTCTAGATATCTAAGTGGATGTTCCTTAAAAAAAAATTGAAAGGAACCAACAACTCTCACATCAAAAACTCAGCCCCTCCCTACACATCAGCTGCAATATACACCACTGTTTATGTTAAAAGAGGTCATTTAAATATTCATGTCAATTATATTATGCCAATACAGGCATCTAAGTGAAGTAAGATGCAAAGCAGTCCCTCCAGCCCATCAGATAGCAGCACATGAAGTCAGCTGTTACCACCACTGCATTTGTGTAGTGAGTTCTTCTCCTACTTCTTTTGTCTTAAGGAAACACAATTATGACTTTCAAGTTTACTGAATCCAAACAATTGGAGACAAAATTCCATATTTGAGCCAACAGTCCATTTACAATTTTCTTTAAACCCTCACCATTACTCCTTTCAAAGAGAGCCTCTAAGTACTCTTGGCACAGTCTGCTTTGTACAAGTATGAACATAAAACTGGAATTTAAAGAAACCACCTGGATTTGGCTCCACTTTCCTGAACTCCACACAAGTGCAATACAGATGCTTACTTCAGATAGTCTCTACAACATATGCCACTTGCTCTTAGCCATTTTTAAGTCATCAAATACAATTCCCCCTTTTTCTCTTCAGAGTAACTTTGGGTGCTTGCTGCATGGGAACAAAAAGTTTAGAAATACCTAAATGGACCAAATGAAATAGGTAGGTGAAAGTGAGCACTTCACCAATGCCTGAACTCCCAATAACAGAAAGGAAGGACTGACAAAAAATCCAGGTAAAAGTATCACACAAGAAAACAAGGAAAATAACAAGCATTTCACTTCAAGCAATTTTCTCATCTTTCCTGCCATATGGCTAATTTCCATATTTCTATTTTATCATTATTATATAGCTAATTCTAGATCAAGAGGAAAAGGATCAGCTTCTGTCACAGTATCAGTCGTCACAGATTTCCAGATGTGAGCTTAGGGGCTGCCTACACTGGAGAAGTACCCTCTGTCCTTGTTCCAATGCACTAGTTTGGTAAAGTGTGGCATAACAAAGAGTTAAAAGCCTTAGAGAAACCTAACTACAATCACACCTCTACAATTCTGAGATATGAAATATAGGAACAGATCTTAAACATTTTGAAAATCAGACTCACACATTTTCTCTGCCAACTGTTTTTAGAGCGCATGACAAAAACTGTCTTGTTGTGACGGTTTCAAAATATCTCATTGAATATAGTTTAAAACCCCTGCATTCACAATGAAACTTAATGATTCAAATAAAAAAAAAAAAAAAAAAAGCAATCACAGATTGTACTGGATTGGATTTCTCCAACCAATATATTTGTCATATAAATGGTCTGCATTTCCTGTTAAGTGCTTAAGTGCTCCACTTCACTCTTGTGAAAATTAAGAAGCAAACTACACCATTGGTAACCAAGTTATGAAGACCAACATGTTAACTGAAGCTTTTCCTTTTCATGTGAACCAGCTTTGTCTTGTTAATATGTACAGGAGATTCGGTATTCTGAAAGACTTTGATTTGATCAGGTCCTTCCACGGGCTTCCAACAATCTGGTCAATATATTCTAAGCTCTTGGGACTTACCCTCTGAAAAAGCCAAAAACATTTATAAGTATGATTATTTCTCTTTTTAAAACTGCAATCACATCACTAGCAAAATATTAGAATTGTATTTCTATATATCGTACTAATTTCTAAATTATGTACTGAGAGCTCCATAAAGTCCTGTTACAAGGCCAACGTTTTTAAACCAAGAGTTTTATAGTGAGCGTGATTTACAGTATTTTGCACTTTACAGAGAAAACAAACTACAGAATAACAGGGGTGGAAAGCAAAGAATACACATAATTAATTCTACTTAAGTTTTTGAAAGTAACTAATAAATACTGAAGATAGAGAACAAAAAAAAAAAAATAAAAAGTACGGAAACCTTTACCACTCAACTCTAAACTAATTATTTGGAAACACTGAGCCCTACACTGAACCACTCAAGATGATGGATCTTCTAAATTACCTTTCCCAAAAATGCATGCTATTTCAATAATAAATTTCAATTTAAATATGTAAGACAGCTGTTCACTTCCTTGCATAAAGGCAGTGCACCTTGTTCAGCTGTTATAATATTTTATAAAGCACTATTTACTTCAATCTTTCAAAACTAATGTTATAAAGAGTATCTTATAATAAACACGCTCAAGGCTACAAAAATAGTTGGCTTCAACCTCACAGGCGTTGTTACCCTCCACTGTTTTACTGCTCAGCCACCATCCACCCAACCCATCATTCCTTGCTCCTGGATCTTAGCTCTGCCACCCTTCTTTAGGCACATCTTCTTTTGTGCTTTCATTTTAAATAGGAATCAGAACACTCTCTGCCAACCCTCAAAAACATCAACAGCAGACACATTAACAAAGCTGCCAAGCCTCACTTTCCACACATGTAGTTTAGTAAATTAAACATGTGCATTATATTTCTGAATGTCAAAGCATCAGCCACCCACTCATATAACCAAGGACAGGAGAAAAGAACAACCTCATACAATCAAAAACTTTACCCAGTAAAACCAGCTAAGTTATGTAGGCAAACTCTTGCAAAAAGAAGTGGAAATAAATGGTAAGTTGTTGTATATCCATAGTAATCACCTTTGTACAAATGCCAGCTCACTTCCCAAAAGCCTAAGAGCAGAAACAGCAGGCTATTACAAGAAATATGCATTTCTGGTAGGAGTAAATCTGATAGAGAGAGGGTCATGGTGACAATGCACTCATTTCTTCGTATTTCCTTCAAATGTTAACATTTAAAATTCTACTTATAAAAATGTCTCCTTTTGATCAGTACATATGGCAAGAACAGGTAAAATAAGTAGTAGTACAGCAGTAACTGGACTATGTGTTTTTGCCTTAAAGAACATGTACCCTAAAGTGAAGAAGCAGCTCCTGAATAAGGTTAATAAAATTACCTACCCAACTACTGCTGTTGTCAGTGCTCCCTGAGAAATACTGCAGAAAGTAGCTCCAAGGAAGTGAAAAACTGGAAGAATAGAAATACACGTGCAACTTACGAAAAGTTCCGAACAGGAACAAGGACTAATATTGTTTGGAACTTTTTTCAAAAGTTGTTTTTGTTTTTGAACTTTCAAAGCCAAGCTCACTGAATTCTGGTTGCACATAAGAACAGCCAATTATGCACCTCTGTCCCAGGCCTCACAATGCAGTTACACCAGTGGCTGCTGAGGCCACGAATGTGGGCTATGACCAAGGCTGGAGGAGCCACTCAGGATGAATTTTTTAGTGCCTGTCATGAGGTAAAATGATGACTCAATTTTACAGACAAGAAGATAAAAGACCTCTTCCTAAGTAAAAAAAATACTCTTATGGGAGTAATTTAAGTACTTTAAAGTATTTTTAAACCTGCCTTACCAAAAAGTTTTGTTCTGAATGGCTTTTTTCCTGTAAGAAAGCCATGTGGATTACCAGACTCCACTTCTACAACTGCCATAGGAAAACAGAGTGTTGGTCATAGAATGGTTTGGGTTGGAAGAGAATTTAAAGGTCATCTAGTTCCAAACTCCATGCTATGGGCAAGGACATTTTCCACTAGCCCAAGTTGCTCTAAGTCCCATCCAACTTGGCCTGTAACACTTCCAAGGATGGGGCACAGCTCAAATAGTGACAAATCCAAAAAAAGACTTGTTAAGATAATTTTAAGAACCCTGTCAAAGACTGTAGCCTCAGGTATAATCTTGGTAAGCAGGTGACAACCAAAGGATCTGAAGTTATAAGAGTTCAGAAGGGCATTTGTTTTAAATTGCAAAATGGCTGGCTGCTCTCTAAACGAGTAGCAAGTAGGATCAATACTTGTAACTATCCAGTTACAGCCCCAGAGACTTTGCAGAATCTGGAGATCTACACAACTGCTACAGGCTCACAAGGATCTGATCTAGATCACAGTTTAAGAACAAATTTAAAGTCTATGTATCTAAGACTGAAAACCTATAAATGTCTGTCCTATACTATTTCACTAAAGAAATTAGGTTCTCGAACAAGACATGCACCAAAATAAAACCAAAGCATAACATTTTGGGCCTTTAACACACACTTGCAGGAGCATGTCTTTACAAGGCCAAAAGTCAAGGTTCTGTGGCCAATGAAATTCAAAGGTCAGATCAGTCTTTGAAAGTGTGATATTAAAACGGCAAATATATATTCAGCACACATGGAGACATTTAACCAGGTGAACATCAATTTAATATTTACTTTACCTTCAAGAGAAAAGGACTTTCTTTCCCTACACTCTTTAAAAAAGTCGCTGAGAGACAGCGAAGTTCAATTCTTGCAGGGAAACAAGTTACATTTCACTGATACTGCTCCTAATGTTCCTGACAGTAAACAGGAAACTAATAAATTCTTACATATTTTGTTGCATCTTAAGGGAATTCATGTAAATATTCATCCTTTTTTTTTGAGAAACACTACAGGATTATACAGCAAACTAAAATGGAAGACATTTTTCACATCCACCCCAGAGGTTAAGAATGAAAAACAGAAACAACTTTTCAGATGTATGAATGTCTGCATGCAAATGCACGTATCACTTTTTCTTCTGACAAAAGACAAAAGTAAACCAGAAGCTCTCATCCCAATTTGCTACAATAAAATTTACAAGTATCTGACCATATATGGGGCAGCAGAGAAATGAAAAAGAAAAAAGCTTTAAACTTATCACAGCTGCAGCGTCCTTCAAACAGCAGAGGATATGAAAGAAGGTAGTACTCTCTTTTATGGCTAGTAAAATATAGTGACAGAGAAAACAGATACAGGTTTTGCCATTGTCACAGCAGCTAGGGAAAAAAAAACCCTACAGATGTTTTAGGTGCTTCAGCCAACATGAAACATCCAGCAGAATCCAAGAAAAATATCTTGACAGGGAGTAGCTTACGTGTCTTCTTACTGTTCCTTAACATAACTGCTAGTATCTACTTGCACTAATCAAAGCCCTGGCTGCTCGTTTTATAGAGCATCCTTTTTTCCCCACTTTCTCCAGCTATTCAGCATCAATCTGTATTTAGCATCTTCATGAGGCATACCATTTAGCATTTTTCAGCATCAACTGGCATTCTTTCATGAAGAACCCACCTCATTGACTTAGAATACAACATTTAAATAGTCTGAAATAGAATATTTAGTTTAGCCTTCTGTACTTTTATGCACCCATACTCCAATGCTCAGTATTTAAAATGTGGGTAATTTCCAAGGGTCACATTTCTGAAATTGTAGACCACTGAACTGTTCCTCACTGACCCTTAAAATATACCTTCCAAAGAATTGTCATGATAAAGGTGGACGATACAAAATGAAGTGCAAATGAAGTATCGAGACAACAGCATTACCAATAAATGATCAGTGTCTGCCATTTCTCTACCACTGATCAATTTCAGAATGACAAGTGAACCCAAAAGCAGCAATAGCCACTTTATGCATCATCTTACTTGACTCTTAAAAGCATTATCCACACCAAAAGCTCAGCGTATTTTAGGATGAACTATGCGAAGACAACCATTTTCTTTGTCAGTAACGGCTGAACACCAACCTAGCAATGCTGCAGAAGTTTTAATTATGACTCAGACCCTAGAAGAGAATAGGCACAACAACCCACACCATCTTTAAACAAACAGTAATCACTACCTTAACCTTACAGCACTTTATGTGCATGCCACTTTAAGATGTCAGATATTCCAGGTCTCCCTGATGACACTTAAGTTTTCTATTCAATTCCCTTGTACATGAAAGTATCAACACCCAACTGTGCAGACAAGAGAAACTGAACTTTTCATACAAGACACGCTCAAGTGAACAAGGCATTTGTGAAAGGAATTAGAAGACACATGACCTTCTTGTTCCTGAGTTCCAAGGGACCAACTTCACCTTATTCTATTTTACCTTTTTTTAAAATATACAATTGTTCTTTCCTGAATTGCCTCTCCAGTGTCATAATATACTGCATTGCCTGACAAATACAAATACAGCTGAAATTTGTGGCACTGGACGATAACAACTATTGTGCATTTGATTCAACAATGTAAATTTCAAATCTAGATATGCTATCTAATTCTCCTGAGTAGGTTTCACCATTACTAAGCTTCTAAATGGCTGTAAATCAAAGATGCAAGTACCACTCTCAGCAACTCAAAATGAAAACAATATTCAATGATTTGACCAAAGCATGCATAGCTTATGTAGGAGATATTTCTGTTTTGTTTTTAAAGAGAATGCAAAAACGAAAACATCATGAACAGCAAGACTTGATGAAGCTCATACATGAAGAGATGCGTGCCTGTATGTGAGTAGAGGTATTGATAAACTTTAATTTATTAGAAATGCTTTGTTTAATTGAACAAGATCAGTGAATTATTATTGCAGTTTTTAAAGAAATAAATATCTAAGTTGAATTTTCTCTATCTTTTCAAGATGCCTATTATTCAATTCTTAGAGATGCAGGTAGTATGGCTAAACAAAGCATAACTTCAAATATTCCATTTGTGTTGTACTTAAAAATGAATTTGCGATCTCCGTTCCCCTTAAAATAAATTATGATCCTGTGACTATTTATGTGACTGTAAAATCATTTACATTTATTCTACATGTTAACACAGAAATAAATTTTTAAAAAATTAAATATATTTTAGAATTAAAACATCCATTGGTCTTCTTTTTCCACACAGTCTTCACATTATAAAGTAAAAAAAAAAATAAAGTAAAAAAAAAAAAAAGGACAAGTATTGCAAGAAAACTCTGGAGTATAGCACTCAAAACTAACTTCAAGACCAGTACCTAAAAGCAATGTGACAATGGGCAGCTAGGGTTGATGATGACAGCAGGACTTTAACACTGAGCCAACTATGTAACAAATACTGAATTTTAATTATATACATCTGCAATTAAATAACTGTCATCTAAGCACTGGAACTGTGAGGACACACATGCTTGTATATTCTATACATTTTATAGAACATACAGAGAATTTTAAACACTTGACTCATTTTCTTCTGTCAGGACGTGTTCTTGAATCTGATTTTGTGCTTTTCTGAAAAATCTCAGGGCCTAAACTGAGGCCTGGAGGAAAATGGCTCTGCAGTGGTAAGCCTTTGTGGTGCCAACTGTAGCAAATGATAAACTCTGTGGTACAAAACACTGCCAATTACCTCAACACTATACTAGCTCAGTTGTATATTATTCCAATTTTCAGCTGCCAAGCAGTTTTAATCAAATGGGAAAATGTCAATCATTACATAAAAACAATACTGAGCATGTTTTATTTAGGAACCTGATTATTTCTCAGCTTTAAATTTACGTTTTCCAAGACTTGAAATGTTAGGGCTAATTTTATATATACAACTAGGTACAGCACAGACAGCGCTACTTATCATCACTAGACATTGAACAGCTTTCTGCAATAGCCGCCATTATTTCCAGTAGTTACTGTTCAAATAAACTCAAAATTCTTCTTTCTAATCAAATTAATGACAAGCCTATTTTAAGCACTTCAATCTTACTGCCATATAGGATAGTCACCTACAAGATATTGCTCAGCTCACATACAATTCTGGAGTTAGCTAAACTCCCTAGACAGATAGATGCCTTTATTTTAGCATTTCTGCAGAATCCAAACACAACTCCTTCTTTTGAAAAAACCAAATTAAAAAAAATCAACCTGCAAACTTGAGTGTTTAAATGTATTGAAATGCTCCTTCTAAAGTGTTATCTGGTTTTCACCAGTAAGTTACATAAACTGTTGTAAAATCCTTAACTGAATGCAAACTGCATAAGAAAAAGTATGGTAAAAGTTTTTATACAATTTATTCTGTCTCATCTGCTGCTAAATTTAATTTACATCTATTTTAAGCCAGAAAACTCTAAAACAGGACTCAGACGTCAGTTCTGGAGTTTAACTTGACCTTAAAATATAATATAAACAAATAACGGGATTTTACAAGTAATATTTACAACCAATATTTTGTAAATATCAAAATTTACAATTTTGTAAAATTGTATCAAAACCACTTGGGAACAGCAATATATAGACTCATACACTTTAGGTAATTCAAATATTTAGTGATCATTTCACAGTTCTAAACTGCAAAGTGTGCATAGATAAGTTAAACCAGAGAAAATGACAGAAAGCTAAATAAAAGTTCAGTTCTGCACTGGGTATAGAAGTGTTAAGAGTGGCTAGCAATGACATTTGGGATTCTTTAGCTGCACCAAGTCTGGTACCATTTACTTCCAGGACCAGGCATCTTTAAAACCTTCCCATCATTGTAGCCCAGTATTCAAATGGAGAGGTTAAATCAGAGATACTGTCTATTAATAACATAGCAGATAAGTTGGTTAAAATGACACTGTCAGATCTTCTGCATTTTCTTTTCCAACAACCTACTGTCTACCGTTTTTAAGGATTTAGAAAATGTAAGGCATAATCTAAAGCTCTCCTCTTCAGCACAGCTGCCACCTTAAGTCTCAGACTTATTTTTACAGTATTTATACCCAAGTGCTCAGCAAGTCAGTTAGAAGAGTTAGAAGCTGTTTTTCAACATGAAGAGGAAGACTTCTGCTCCTACTGATAGGTATATAGAAGGTAAATGTTCTGAACAACTTATTTGTGACCAGATTCTTCCTTTCCCCTGCATAATATAGAAAATGTGCCAATCAAGTAATAAAATAGGAATAAAAGTTTATAGTGTTTATTTTCTTCTAGTGGCCACAATGTGCTTATTTCTACTTAAAGTGCAACACCTAGAACTGCACATCAAGGTTAGAGCTGTACAAGTGCTCCCAAGTTACTGGAGAGTACCTGCTCATTTCAGAAATCTATCTTACTGTGCTTGCAGAAACAACAACATGGTTGCCACACTATTCCACCACAGATCAAATGAAACAGCATTACTTAAAACCATTAAAACTGTACTACATCCCTGTTGGGACTAGTGAAAGGGCAACTGGGAGCTTCAGTATGTGAGCAATCTCTAAAAGTATACATTGTAACAAGTGCTGATACTATCTAAGGTCAATATAAGTTAAAAACTACTTTGTAAAATGTAGGACTTGGTAAGAAAAATATGTATTTGTTTTTCTTGCTTGTACATTAACTTCAAAATACAAATGACACTTTCACAATGACGGCAACAAAGCAGAGTTGCCACAAGAACCATCTTACAATAAAATAAACATTAGTTCTCCGCACAAAAGAGAAGCCAGGTGCAATATGAACACCTCAGCCTATATTTATGTATGTGTTCTTGGGTTCCGTAGCCTGCTCTCTGCACGGTGCTTCAGTGCAGGATCTGAGCTCTGCGCAGCATGTAGGGAATGTCTGCTTCCATCCTGACCACTGCAAATATACGACTCTTAAATACGAAGACGAACCTCCAATGCCTTTGTTTTCCTTTCCCCAGATTTAAAGCTTAGCTGCCCGAGGTGTTAAAAGTGCGCGCTGGCGGGATTCGGACACACATGTGAGGAGGAAGAGGGTGGCAGGAGAGATGAAGGAAGGCGTAGACGGGCACAGTCCCCGTGCCCGGCGAGCCTGGACCGCCCCCCCCGCCGCCCAGCGCAGCCTCCTCGGCCGCTGCGTGAAGTTGGCCGGGCATCACCCGCCCCACCGCAGGCCAGGCGCAGGGAAGAGACCTCTTTCTCCTCCTCTTCCTCGGCCTCCTCACGCGTCCTCCTCTTCCTCCAGCCCGCCGCCAGATCTATTCTTCCCCTTCAGCCGCCCCCAGCTTCACGGCGGAAGAAGCTGGGGGGGAGGGGTATGTCTCCATTACCCTCTCCACCCTCCCGCTTCCCAGGGACGGCGACAACGGCCCTTTCCCGCCCGACGCGGGGGGGAGCCCCGGACCGGCCTGCGGGAATATTCCCGCATCCCTGGGCCCCCCGGAGCTCCCCCAGTTCCCGCAGCGTCCCCTCTGCGGGGAGGGGGCAGGGAAGGCGCCAGGCCCCGGGGCCCCGCCCGCTCCCCGGCCCCTAGGAGAGGAGGCCGCCGGCTGGGGGTTACACACCTCGCTGTTAAAGGCTTTCACAGCCTCCATGTCGCGGCGGAGGCGGGAGCCAGGCGGCTTCTCTCCGCTGATGGCGGCCGGGCCGGGCCGGGCCGGGCGGGGGCAAGTCTCGGTCCGTGCGTGCGTGCGCTCCTCGCTCAGGGGCCGCCCGGCCTCCTCTCCATGGCGGGTTGCGCAGGGGGCGGGCGCGGAGGGACGCGGGCCCCGCTCGTTTCCGTCTCCTCCTCGCCCCGCTTCCCGCCCGGCAGCGCCCCGCGTTCCCTTCTCTCTCTCCTTCCCTCCCTCCCGCGCTCGGCTCCGGGCGGCCGCGCCGGTAGGAGATGGAAGAACAACGCGCGGCGGCTGCAGCGCGGGCACCAATATGGCGGACACGCGGGGGCTCCTCGCAGTGCAGCGCCGGAGCGGCGCAGGCGGCTACAGCGTCCCCTGCCGGCAGCGCCTGCACCGCAGCCCGCGCCGCACCGCACGGGCGCTGCTGGGATGGCGCCGCGTCCGCCCCGCCCGCTCTCCTCCCTCTCCTCCTCCTCCCGGAGCGGGGGGGAAGGAAAGGGTTACGGGAATGAGGTGTTAAATGCCGCTGCCTTTCGTCACCGCGGGGCAAATCCGGGAGTTCTTGACCCATCCTTTTCACCCTTTCGAGATCCCCGAACTGTTCTCCTTCTTGCGCCCGGGCCGCTGAGCCTCCCTCTCCCCGCAGCAAGGCCCGCCGGCAAAACTGAGAACGGCATGCAGGCTTGAAAAAAGGCAACGGGAAAAAGAGTCAGAGAGGCGTAGGAGAGCAAAAAAAAAATCATAATTCGGTAAGCCCACAAACAATCAGAACTATTTATCAAGAGGAAAGGAGAAAACCCAGACAATTGTAATGCAAATCAGTCACAAACCTCAGTGCACTTACTACCTAAATAGTATAACTCAACAATTCCATACCAAAAAGTCTCTAAACCCATTACCAGGCGTTAAGGCATTTCTGTTTAACTACCCAGGGCATCTTGTCAGGTTAAGTTTCGGACAGGGTGCACTTCCCCATGCCCCCAGCACCATGCCAGATGGCAGAGCACCTGCCTCTCCCTGAAGCACAAACAACTTGCTTAGCTGAGAAATCCCAGCAGGAGCAGCTCTGTCAAATAGGAGGACTTAGTTCCAGAGCATAGATTTTTGTTCCCTCAAACACAAAACCACCACAACTCACCTTTGCCAGGAAAAGGCTCAAGGATCTCAGAAGCAATGAAGATGAAAACTTAGGTTTGTCTTTAGTTGCTGCTTCTCTGCTTGGTTATGTCCTTTCAACTCTACTGACACAGTAGAGATATGTCAGCTCCCATCTGAATTGCATTTCACTATTTCCAGTCACAGCTCTAGGTCAGGCTCTGGATAGACTGTGCCTTGATGGTCTCAAAAGTGCCCCTCAGACCGGAGCCACAGAGGCTCTTCATGGACAATGAAAATCCCAATTCAGGCCTGAGTCAGGGACTTCAAACTGAAATAGGCTTTATTCAACAAACAAGGTAACATAAATTAAGCCAAACATTGGAGGGAGACCTGGAATCCTATAGTTCCATTCTTACAGAAACAAGAGAGATTACTAAGTCTTTTTATAAAAGGAATTGGAAGTTCCTCCTGTCTTACCCCCCAACAGGCTTTCTTAAGGAAAAAGCCCATCTCTAGGAACCACCCTTGTTGCAGTATCAGGCCACCAAGAGGGTCAGGAAACAAGAGCAAATACCCTGTTGCGATGTGAGGACTGTGTCTGTTCAGACTGGAAAAAAAAAACAGACGGCCATGGCATAGGAAGGACACCCAATGCCTGCAAAGTAAAATGACTGAATAAGGCTCAATGACGTTTGTTTTTAAACAACTGAATAAAGTTCTTTGCAGACCTACACAGCAGGAGATCAAGAGGCAGTAGTTGCAGTGTTGCTTTGTTTTCCCTGGCCACATGCAGCTCTTGGGAGCCCGGCTGTGGTATACCTTCCACGTGCTGCCGAGGTTTCTGCCGCGGGTTCCCAGACACGGCTTCCATGTCCCGGGCGCGTGGGCTGGCCAGCCACTGTAACTGTGCGCTACGGATCCGGTAAAGAAGTAAGGAATTTGTCCATTTACTCCATGCTTGGCAGGAACGGTTTATTGGTCACGCAGCGTGATTTGGTGGAAAGATGTGACCGCTTCCAGCTCTCGCATGGGAGAAAATGGCGCTGGGGTTCTGGTGGTGTAGGATTTTATGGGGGAACGGGACGAGAGGACCCACAGCCTCCCATCCAATAGAGGCGACTGCCGTGGCGGTGACGTCCACCACAGCAACCAACCAAGATGGGGCTGGGGTGGTTCCTGGGTCCCTGGGCTAATGGGGTTGCAGGATCAGGGTGACTGGCAGGGAACTCTCTGGAAAAGACAGGGAGTGTCCGCAGGAGTGACTGGGGTAGGCTCCAATAGCACGCAGCAAGGAGCGAACTACTGCAGGGAGGGGAAAACATGGGGGGTGCGCGGGATTACAGAATTTGGCTATCTAACATAAATTAAAAACCTCTAATCTAAACCCGAATCCCAGGATACAACAAGTAGTCTTCACTTAAAGCAGGGGAAGTTCTGACACAACCCAAGAAAAACCTTTTCAGTTGCAAAGATGGCCAAGCAGTGGGGTAGGTTTTCCAGACAGGCTGTGCAGTCTCTAGCCCTTTATGAAGTTCCTTGGGATAAGGACCTTAGTAAGCTACTCAGAGGTCACAGCCTGACCCTGCTTTGAGCCAGAGACTGGACTAGACAAGCTCCACAGGTCCCTTCTAACCTGAGTGGCGCTGATACTCTATGAACTGCAGAGTTCTGTGCAACCTTCTTGCAGTCCCTCTTCACAGATGATTCAGGAGAAACACACTATGCTTACCAGGAGGGCATGGCCTCTGTTTCTCTTTCGGGTTTTGTTTTGTTTGGGGTTGTTTTAATTTCTTTGGGGTTTTAGTTGTTTTTATGGTGTTTTTTTTATTTTTCTTTTTTTTTTTGGTTTGGTGGTTTTTTTTTTTTTTTGGTTTGATTTTTTCCTGTGCAAATTAAGAGTAAATAAAATATGAAGAGACAGCTCTGTTCAAATTATTTTGAAGGCTTTACATGGTACTCATTGTACTACAAGAGTAACTGCTGTAACTATTTATCTTGTACTCCTCTGGAAAGCTTACTGAAGTACTGCAGTTACAAACAGTCCTCCAGGATCTGCTAACTTCCCTTTTAGGTGAAATTGAAGCAAGCCTAGTTTTCCCTAGCAAAATGGATTGAATTCCACACTGCAGAAACTTTGTAAAAAAAGTTTTGAAATTGGGTTCAAAGTGATCACAAACTGCCACTCAGTTGCTTTTCAGGAATATTTTTTTTCCAGAAGCATGAAAGTAATTCCAATAAAGGAGAAACCAAAGAAAGAGGGGTAGGATTTACAGTTAGAGATACATACACAAAGTCTTGACTTCAAAAGCAGAGCCTGAATTTGAAACTAAGTGGTTCCCCACACATACACATACACACACACATGCATTTCCAACCTGCTTTCTGTAGGTCTGTAATAAACATTTAAACAAGTATTTTTACCACTTAAAATTTTGAGGTAGCAAAGCCTTTTAACAGCCCCTTTTAATTCCAGCAGTAGAAAGAAGAGCAGCACATTACATCCCTGATCTCAAAAGGAGCTAGCTGTCATCCAAGAATGAGAAATAGGCTACATAATCAATACTGTAAAGCATCTCAGATTATGTTTACATGGTCTAATTAAGAAAACATACAAATGATGTAACATCGAAACAGTGTTAGCGCAGAAACACTAGCATATTTTGGGGCAAGGTGGCCTTGCCCCACAAGGCTCTCCCATTCAGTGGCTCGGTATCACTCCTGATGTACCAAAGCCAGGAGAATTCTCATTGTGCTGCACAGCAGAGTAAGCATCAGCTTCCTGCACAGCACAAGCTTTCTGCAGTTCCAGTGCTCTGCACAACTGATCAAACTCATACCAGAAACATTAGTTCTGCAGATGAAATACCACTTGCTTCCCAACATGTCAAAGAATTATATGTGGGATTTGCAATGATGACACACACTTCCTGTGTGGATGCAAACACCTTGGTTTGCAATTCTAAAAGAAAAGCAGGACTGAATACATCTTTAGTCTCTTTTTTTTTTCCCCCATAAGAGAAGGTAACATAGGTATGCTTGCTTTTTTCCTATTTTAGAGACTCAATAGATCAAACAAGTGTCATACTGGCAAATGCCCTTAAGAAAGCTGTCATCCATGTAAGCAGTTCCCTGTTTCAGCAGAGGAAACTACATGCAAGTGTCTGGAGGGAGAACTGGTGTTCCAGTTGACAGAGAACAGAGTAAAATAGATCTGTTATTAGATTAGTAACTTAGCTTCAGGTAAGCAAATGTCACTCAGTTTTCCTCAAACTAACTCCACAATTTTTTTGAACACACAGCTACAAGTCATCCTCTATGCACCCTGCCCATTTCTACTTAACTTTTCAGTGCATTTTCAAGTATTATCTTACATTTTTTACAGAAATTTAACTCATTTCTCCCCTCTGTCCTTCCTCGCTAACTCTACTTCATCTTTCTCTTTCATTTGCATTTTCAGTCCTCTTAACCTCTGTAAACATTTTAAAAGTTTAAACTGTAACAAAGAAAAGTATGGAAATAAATTTTATGTTGAACTTTTCCTAAGTTTGTTACAGACATATGTTCACGTAAGGAGCTCCTTTTTGAGTTTTAAATATTTCAGAGGTTGAAAGAGAACTTTTGAATCATTTGTAACCACATGTTACTCATGATAGCCTGACAGTTTGGAGCTCCAGTTAGTTTATTATGCAGTTCTTCCTGGTCGAGCTTGACTGACTCTTGCACTTATGCAAGCATGATGGTGTCAGACTCTCTCAGCACAACACCACAGAAACAACCTCAAAACAACTTTATTGAAAAAAGCAATTGGAGCTTTAATTTACAGGCCAGCTACTTCTCTCAGAGGCACACTCTATAAATCTCTGTTGATTTCAAAGCAATCTGCTTTAATCAGGAAAGGAGAAGAAAGTCTTGGAAATTACCTTCAAGTAACATTTCTCAGACTTGCCCATAGGAGGTTTGGATAACCTGATGCTAAAGTGTGCTGGCAGTATAAGTCACACCAATCGTGGCATTTCTAATAAGCTTAGCCAGAAAGCATTTACTAATGTTTTCTTATTCTGTGTGGGGTTCTAATCCTGAAGCTTGAACTCTGTGGCATCCTGTTTATTGATTGTAGTGTACAGTTACAAGGTAGAACAACTATTGTTTCCTAAAGCTGCATAGTTACATTTAGTTCTGCTCCTAACAAGACAATTATTTTAAAATAAAGGTCAGACAGTGGTTTTACAGTAGCATTTATACCATGCTTGCATCATTTTAATGTAACAGTAGAACTACAAGGATAGAAAACCCATATGATTTGAGCTTGCAAATACCACAGAAGACATAAGAAATGTTTTATAGTAAATTCCAACTACAAACATATCCATTAATTAAGGGAAGCTGAAATTAAGAAAAAAAAAATTCAGTAGATATGTCTATAAAAACATGTATGTACTGAAACTGCCTCGAAGAATTCAATCTAAAGAATTCTTGGAGAATTCAATAAAAAATGAAAACTTTCTAAAATATACTTAGGTATTTTAGGGAAAATTCAAGGATAATTCATTAGTAAATTTCAGACATTATAAGCAGCAGAAGACTGCCTATTTGGAGTACTGCTGTTTGTAGAGAAACAGGCAGATGTAGGGTCAAAAACCTGAAGTAAGAACATTAGACATGATCAACTGAGAACAATTTTATTTAAAAAAAAGTTTTTACATACAGGTTAACAGCAACGAGAGCAGACTTTAACCAGCAATTTGGATCCCTCCTTCACATACTGTTACTTTTTGTCTCCTGCCATACAGCTCAAATTTCCAACTTACAAGAATAAGGCTGCAAAAGCAGAGTTATTTCTCCATTTTTGCTAACTCAACATAACAAAACTGAGCACAATACACTAAGAGCGATTTCCATAATGTCTCTTTACTGTCTCTAGCAAATAACATAAGAAAGTGAGCAATTTTGGTTCAAGCTTTACCTTGCTTTGAGCTCAACAATTCAGATTTAGAACATCACATTCATTAGATTAAAAATCTGCAAAGACTTGAAATCAAAATTTTAGCCACTGCTTAAGATCACTTTTTCTATCAAAAGTAAGACTATGCAATATCACAATAAAGACAATAAAATCAGTAGGCAGATCTTCTAGGCATAGGCCTTTGCCACAGGTATATATGGAACTGGACATATTTTTCTGCAGTGGTTGGTCTAGATTCACCACATGCACTTGTGCTGTGATAGCTACCAAAGCTTCAGTGTGCAGAAGCCCAGAAATGAAGGAGTAGCCAAGGTTTATTTCATACTGATTAAACCTAAACATCTTCAATATTTAATCGACTACTAATAAAAAATGCTTTCAGGGAAGATATTCCACAGAACTGGAATATGCCTCCCTATCACACTGACAGTTTTTTCATCACATTCAGCTGCTACGCATGACTTTCCCAGTTTCAGATCTTCTTTTCTGTCAAGGTATGACCTCATTGCAGTCATATCATTTACACTTTTTTTTGGTCTAAAGGAATGGAATTTTTGTATCATCCTTTGCATTTCAATAAAGAGTAACTCCATTTAGAAAAGTAAATAATTTCCTTACACTTTCTTCTGGTAGATCTTGGACAGTGAGGCTCAGCTCATTAACAATTTACACTGCAATAGGAGAGACACCAGAAGTTCATGGTGGCACAAGCTATACAGAAAGTCTGTTTTCTTTCTAAAAACATACTCATGACTTAGAAAAGAACAGCTCAGTCAATGAAAGCTTTGGACTGGAAATGTTAAATGAGAACAAGCAGAACAGAGATAATTGCATATACACACACAAGGTGTGGGCCAGCACAAAAGTCCAAGGAATTTTAAATAGCCACCACCTTACCCGGGGTGATAAGGAAAACCCTGGCAGGAAAAAAAAAGTCATTAGCTACTTACAACTGTTGCAGGAGAAACTTATATAGCTATGTTTTCTGTATACTTGTGTGTTCCCATTTCAATGTGTTTACTGAAAATAGATACTATAATGACAATATTTGCTATTTACACTAGTAACTCTATTTTGTAATAGTATCTGTTCCTGACATGGCAGTTAGCTTTTTCTATGAACCATCAGATTTCTCTCCAGATGCCCTAGAAAAAAAATATTCAATTATAGTGTATATGGTTAGGATAAAACAAGTTTAAAAAAGTGATCTCTTGAGTGTAATGCTCAAATTCTATAAGAGGAAACACTGTCCTTCTTGAATGTTATTAGGCGACACTATCTGCATGCTTCAAACTAGGCATGAGCACATGTTCAATAGTTTAAATAAGTCATTAATTAGACCATCTGCAAGACTTATTGATCAGAAATGAGAAAAAGGAATGATGGCAAATCCATTTATTCCTCCTCCAAGAATGAGACTTATCTGTGTAGGTTCACAAAGAAAATATAAACATTTAATAAATAAAATTGCACAGAAGACATTAAAAACCAGTAAAATCATAGGGTATGAAGCATACCCTAGGCAGAAGACAGTAAGCTGAATCTCTAGTGTAGCAGATGACAGCATGGCACACGTGGAGCTTAGCAGGAAGAAATACACTGCCTGTGTGGGCAGAATCCTTTGTCCACTAAAATCTAGTGGTTAATAATACCTCTTAATCCTTTACCGATCCAAAAGATTCAGAAGTCCACAGACATACACTCTGTTATTTTTTGGCCTATAACTAGCACAAGACAGTAACTAACAAAAAATTATTTGTAAACTCGTCCAGGGAGGGAAATGCTCAGCGCCTGAGTATACTTAATTTTAACACTTTCGAAGTTTCTTGAAGACTGTGCTTGCCCAATCAGAAACTGTACAGAACTCACTTGCCTGGTTAACCCTGACAACCACCAGCTTGTGAGCATTAAACCCAAGAATGCATAAAATAATATTTGGAACAGCACACTGCCACAGTGGTTGCTGGTGCCTGAAATAATGGAATTGCCAGGGATAGAGAGCAAAATTTTCCTTATTGCCTCTGTAGGAACACTGGTATGGACTTCTCAGTACAGTCCAAATGCCTCTGTTTGCTTTAGCTTTGCTACAGGACAACTTGTAACCCACCTAGCCTTTTTAAGTAAATACCTTTACTAAATACCTTAGTAAAGGTATAAAATACCTTACTAAAGGTAAAGTAAAAGTAAAGGTATAAAATACCTTTACTAAGGTTTACTAACAAGCTAACTACTAAGGTTTACTAACAAGCATTGCCATGCTTTATATTCCTATGTGCCTGTGATACCCCACCTTCAACTTTCAGGCTTCTGACTTAGACTTCCTAAGGGCATTTCTAGCCAAAATGTAAGATAATGAGAGATATGTGGCCTATATATCCTTTAAATTCCATATAGAACTATGATATAAAAGTGAAAAATTAATGCTACAAGGATGGAAATACTAAGAAACTTTATATGCACTTATTAAAAGACTCTCAGTGTAATAAAATTTTTTTTTTTTTTTTTTTACCAAACCATGACAGGTAGATCTTACATTGAAGTAAAGGGATAGGGTATTCAAAAGCTCTTTATTAGCTTTCTTAAGACGTTGTGGCTGTAAGATCTGAATTGTTGATTCTTAGAGGAAATCATCCTCTCCAGTATGATGTGTTTTATAGCGGTCACTGCCTTTAAGAATAAGTCTTAAGAAATTAACACTGCTATACTGTGAAAGACTCTGTTGCCTCGGTAATAGTACCACTACAGGAACATGAACATCCAGGAACATTTGGTTATCATCAGATCTGCTCTTGATGTGAATGCATTAGTCGAAAAATTGCTCCCATTAATTCCAAATAACTCAAAAGATGCTAAATGAGGCATTCAGAAGCACAGTAGGGCACAGCAGAGAGGCAAGCTTTGGATGTGTTCGCGGATCTTTCCAGTTCAACAGCAAAGTGATGTTAACAATAGTGCTTTAAAAACACACCTCCTCAAAGTCCTCCCAGAACAAAATGCAAATAGTAAAGCTTATCTCTCCAGACTAGAGCTCAGCTGCTGTTACGAGCCAGGTGAGACTTCTTAGTTTTATGCTTACCCTGCAAAATCCACAGAACAAGAATTTTAAATTATATAATTTAAAACCTCTTACACAACCCAAAACATGGTATGTTCCAGCTGGCCAGAAAACCTTGACTAAACTGAGTATTGAGCTTCATATATATCTATTCCGGTATAATGAAATTGACAAGAAGCTAACCTGCAATCTGCAAAAATATCAAGTCTCTTGAATGTCCAGTATAAAACCACTGTAAGGATGGTACAGAGATAAGTCAAATGCATATAGCAGACAAACAGCATAAAAAACTAAAACTAAAAAAGTAATGTATTAACTTTTTCCCAAGTTTAAGAAAGTTTTCAAATGCAATCTTGTCTTGGTTTAACTGTGTCAAAGTCCACGTAAGAAGATACACTAAGATTTATTCTTGTGTCCTTCAAATAGAACATACTGAGAAAGTGGCTTCTGATGAAAGCTTTCCCCAGCTGCAGTTTTCCTGGCACGCTGGTGGTGTTCACCAAATGCTTTACAACTGCATCCCCAAAGGGAAATTTGCACCAGCAGTCGCACTTCACAGGTTAAATGTCTGAAAACTCCCTACTAGCTCCTGGCTCCTGACTTTTTGGGGACACAGCCTGTAGTCTCTTCGCAATTTTGGTTGGTAAAGAAATATGACACAAACTTGTGTTCAAATGCCTCATTAAGGAGAAATAATTCTGTGGAGCTTGATGAAAGCATCAAGAGCCATCAGGACCAGATACTCCAGCTCGAAGTCTGGCCTCGCTCCTCCAGCCGCAGACCGACAGCTGAGTAACGCTGAGGGCAGCTCTAAAAGGGGAAAAGATGGTGGCGAAAGATGTTTTTGTGATTTCACGCTGCACTTACAGTCCTGAAGGCTTGTTCCTCCCCCTGCTGCCCCAAAAGCCTACGAGGCAGTCCCGGCGCCGCGTGGAGGCAGACCTGCAGCCCCCTACAGCGAGCTCAGATCTTTGCGCCCCCAACAGCGGTGGGCGTCGGGCGGTTCCATTATTCATCGTTCAGGCCGGTGCTTCCAGCCGGCTGGCAAAGCCCCGGCGCCCCGGCATTTCCCGTGCCTTCCCCGGCAGGAGAGCACCCCGGCCCCGCAGCCCCTCAGGGCCCGGCCGGCCCCGCCGCTCCCGCGCCGCAACGGCGCCACCTGGCGGGGCGGGAGAGGAAAGCGCCTTCCCTCGGGCAGCCTGGGCCGCCTTCACGTCTCTCTTTTCCTTATTTTTGCTTTTATTTTTGAGGGAAATTCCGTTCCCTTCCCTGCCCTCGGCATTCCTTGTTTCCCTGCTCACATAACCCCCCTTCACGCGTACCACTGAGGGCAGCCTGGGCGCAGTCAGGAGCCAGCAGCTCCCCGCGGCGCTTGCTGCAAGTGCTTTGCAGCACAAATCTGGAAGCGGGCGAGTCCCTGCTCGCCCGCAGGTGCTGACCGGTCTCCACTCCCGGCTCTCCCAAAAATCAGTGCATCCTCCCTAACGGCGTGGCCTTAACAATGCACCTGACAGGAGGTGGCTGGTTCATTAGCCAATCTTTTTATCTCCCTCTACCATTTCCCACTGGTGGAAGTGATTAAAAAAAACAAACAAACAAACAAAAAACCCCACTATTCTGCTGACAATCTATATTAATAAAATAATCCCTTTACTTGCATGCTACTATGCTAATTATATATGCCACATCAAAACCAAAGCCAGATTATTAGCATATGATTTACACTTCAGCTATAGTTTTTTGCTGATTTTTATTCAGTTTAGGTACTTGCCCCCAGTGTGCTTTGCATACTGAGGACCATAACTTGTGAACTCAGCTTTTGCCCATCAATCACTGCATTCATACAGAGCTTTGCTGAAATAAATGCAAGTGGTTTTTCTAGAGATATCCTGCATTGTCTCCTCTTTGTATCATTTCTCCATGAATGACTAAGTGTAAGAAGATATGAAATGGGAACCTAGCAGTGTATTAGTGCCTTTATAAACTCTTTTTTTTCCCCTCAAATTAATGACTCTGTTTTCTCTTTTTTAATTTTTGTTGCATTCTGAGTAAATATGGTTCAGTCACAAGCTACCTAAAGCCTAGGAAAATGACTGCCTCTTACAAAACACACAGAGATGAGACTGCAGTCTTAATTTTGGCCTCTCAAAGCTCCTAGTTTTAAGCACTGAATTTTCAGACTCCTTTATACAATTCTGTACCCCCTGATTTAGCATCAGGTAGGGCATATTGGTAATACAATGTAACTAGGCCAAGGCTATACATTAATAAAGTGCATTATAACCATAGGCATAAAATCTGTCAGCTATAGCATCTGTATTTGCTTAATAGGTCTGACAATCCTGTAAATTAAACACTAATTCTAATAAATGGAACCCTGGCAGTAGTAATTTCTGCCTGGTGGGTTCTCTTCAAAGTCTGGCAAATGATGATCTAAGTACAAAAAAAAAAAAAAAAAGGCAAAAATCAAGTTCTCTCTATGTTCAATACCCAACAATTGTAGTTGATGCTAGAAAACTGACAATAATCAAAATAAGATTCTTTAGTAACAAATGCTATGGCAAGGTAACAATAAAAAGGAAACAAGTTTATGCTCCTATCCAAAAATACACTCAAAAAATTGAGTTAACAGTTACATGTTCATGAACTAGTAAAAAGGTTATAATATATGGCCTTTGTATCTTCTAAGCATGCTGAGTAACTGTAGGTGATAATTACTATAAGCCTGATTCCTACATTCATAGCAGAATCAACTTTTGAAAGAGAAAAAGAAATACAATACATCCCTAATTCAACATGCTAGTCTTATACTCTGAAAAAAAAACCCAAAACACAACAAATAAAAAAAGCATTTATTGCAAAAATTTGGTCCTAATAAGTCAGTACAGTAATTATTCTCAACTCTAGCATCAAATTATCTGCCTGAGTTGGTGGATCTGAGCAATCCCCTGAAGTTTTACAGAACAGAACAAAGTAGCATCCAATTATAGGATCAGACGGCAAGACTAACTGATGTTGACAATTCCCTGGGATTTCTCTTCAAATCTATTTGAAAAAAGACTGGCTAGACTTGGAACACAAGGATGCAGTCATGGGCAAAGCTAAATTTCATGCTTCTGTTGCTTGTGAGACTAAAACAAGGAACAACAGTTCCTCTAATAAGGAAGGTACAATAAATGCTATTGTGCACAGTTTCTTTATCACAAGTTAGATGTAGTCCTTAAAATTTTGGTAAATTTCCAGTGCCATCCTTCACACAGAGTTACATACCAAGAAATTAGTATTGAGTTTTCATCTGCTGTGACTTATTACATACTGCTTTTTCTCTAATACCTACACAACATATGAACTTTGAGGAAGACCTGGAAAAAAGTACAAAGAAGAAAATGCTACAGAAGAAAAACAACTTCAGAAAGCAGGTTAACACTAATTAGACTGTAGTTAAATAAAACCAAACCAAACCTGTTAAAAAAGTCATGATATTTAGGTCACTAATTCTGCATCATTTCTGTCCAGAGACCTCTTCTATGTAAGCTTTACTCCACTTAGTATAGGAAAAAAAAAATAGCTTACATGCATTTTACAGTTATTATTAACATCACTAAATTCCCTTATCTTGAAAGAGTGGTGCATGGTTTTTTTTAGGCATCATTAGTAGTAATGCACTTCTCCAAAAATGTGAGTCTCAAAACCATAAAGTAACACTTTACATTTCCAGGTTAGCAAAAGTCCTTACTTCACTTTAAACTACACTGTTAATGCTAGGTTTTGTGGAAAAGAGAAATACTATATCAATTTTTCCAAGGAGGAATATAAGATAATTACATGGGGAAAAAAATACATGGATTTAATCTGTTCATATCTAAGGAACATAATAAAGAGTTCCTCCTCCTGAGCAAAATGCCTGACAAAATTAAGGTATGGAGCAAATATTGCTTTAAGAATAAAAGTGTTGTTGTTTTAACAAAAGCTACACCTAAGATGTAAATAACCCACTACAGGATGATGACTCTGTTTCTGTTAGGTGTCTATCCTTTTTCCTATTCTCTTATTGGGCAGTTCCCTAAAAAGGCCAAGCACTTACCTGAAAAGTGTCTTCTAGAATAAGTAAGAAAATTAATACCCAATACTAGCAAATTTAGACCACTGTAAAAATAGTGGGATTTAGCCTAGCACATAGCATTTCCCTGTGCTAAAACACAGCAGTCATTTATCATGAAGTATGGGAAACTGGGGAGGGTGCTCTGGTTGATTCAAACAGAGGAACTGTAGTACTCTGGCTCTAGAGAGGTAAACACCAGAAAAATTGCAACACAGCCACATAAACATAAATAAAGTTTACACAAAAAAGAAAAAAAAAATGCAGAAAAGCTCTTCCAGAACTACTTCTGTATTTGAAAGCTTTAATGCCTGTATTTGAAAACTTTAATAAGGTAGCCTTTTTTTCCCTTTTTGAGTACGTCTTCAACTAACTATGTCTTTCTTCATCCAGTCTATCATAATAGAAAGGCTTCCTCAGTAGAAGGAAGAATAAGTGAAAGTGAGTCAGAGATTCCTTAGGCACAAGAAATGAGAGAGGAGCTCACACTCTGCCTAAGTGCCCATAAGGAAAAAAAAAACCAAACCTTTTTTTCACTCTACATAATTAATGTGCACAGTAATGTCTATGGAAGACAAATGCTTGTGTCCTGCTACTTCTTAGAAGAGAACCAAGGAAAAAAAAAAATCCACTTAGCTTACTACCTTGAAACCCAGAGGAGATGCTGCACTTTTCTTGCCTCAGATGCATGAGTTGCTACCAACAACTGCTTCTCTGAAAACACCTGAGGTACTTGAATAACTTCAGTGATGTCAGTCAGACATCTCCTTGACTGATAAGCATGGACAGACTTAAATCAGAAAAAAGAATTCCATCCTGATTGTTTATCCCAGCCTTAGAAAGTACTACTGAGCCACAAGTAAGCATCTTTTGGTGTACTAGTTTATAACTCTGCATATTAAATGCTTCTTGACCTTAGTGTGACAGACCCTAAGCCACAACTCTTGGACTCTGGCTTGACACAAAGTTCAGCTTTTCCTGCCAATCAGTTGCAATCACTAGAAGAGAGAAAAGAGCAAAATTAAGTTGCTTTTCCATTTTAGATCCCCTTGTTTGCTTGAGTTTGTGCATTTATATTGGATAGTAAACTAGTTAAGACAATTACAAGTTCTGTAACAGCAAAAAGAACTCATAATAGAGGTATCAATGCTTTAAAAGTTCTTTAAAATTTAAACACTTTTAAACTATTAGCATATTAAGATAAGAATGCTACAATAATTAAAATAGCAGCTCTTTTTTTATTGTAATCAAAATATATACTGAACATTTTACAGCTTAATTACATTTATTATAGAGGGAAGAAAACAGTGGACTAAGTACATAAATCTCCTTGTTTTATTACTTGGCTTGTCTTCTAAGTGGTAGTGTGAAAAAACCCACCGTAAATGGCTAACTTAATCTTCTTGATGAGAATAAGATACAGGTGACAGAAACCTGCTTAGGGTAGCTAATTGAGAAGGGGTAGTGTACTTATTTGAAAGGGTAAGCTATTGAAAAAGGTTTTTATTACCACTGGTAAGGAGGTTAGAGGAGTTTGTTTGTTGTAGTGGGGCTGCGCTTATATGCTTGTTTGTGTCTTTTCTCTTTCCCTAAAAATCAAAATCTTGATTCTGAAGTTTTACAGTTAAGAGTTTTGGATATGCTCCTGTTAATGAAAGATACAGCTTGTCTACTTCTACTTGAAAGGTGTAATTAGTTCAGGGATAGAGGAAAGTATGCTGTGGCTGTATTGAAAAATATGTTAGTCTGTAAGTCTTTTACAGAAAGAAAAGATGGTAATGCTTGAAGCTACTGTATTATTGGTAGTCTTCCATGCTGTGCTGCCATATAGGCTTCTTGCTCATCACTGATTAAGATGGATGCTTTGTCTCAAAGCCTCATACAAATGAATGAAGTGGCTTACAAAAACTGAGCACATTAGAAAAATGAACAAGGAAAGGGAAGTGCTAAGGTTGTTTAGGGAAAGAATTTATCTTCAAGGTAAAAAAAAAGAAAATAAACCCTTGTGCTATTTAGTGAGCTATCCCTTGTGTAGTTTAATCACTATGTAGCTTGTGTGACAAGTAAAAAAAAATCTGATTAGTACTTTCAATTTAGATTCCTATAGGGACTTGATATAGTAGAATAGGCTTTTATTGTGAGGTTCAGGGTTTTTTTAGTAGTTTGCATTGCTCAAGCCATGTGCTTTATGTACTTGTCACATTCTGTCATCTCTAAAAGTCGGGATGAGACTGTCTGGAGTTGTATGTAACAAAACTTTCAGCCCTGATTTTATAGTAACCTATACGTTAAGAGGAGTAAAAATTACCTGACAAAAAATATTTCTCCCTGATATAAAATAGAGCATTTCACATGTAATTATTGACCTATTTTCAAAGGTGGCATTGTATTTAACCTAACTGAATATTATTGAGTTCTATTACCTGTGAGATAATACTTCCTGGAGTCTTGAGATGATTTGTCCTTTTTATTTGAAATTTCCATGAAACTAGTGAAAGTGTGATGTAGAAAGTTATTAATATTTCTATAGAGGTATCTAGTTCATTACAACAGAGAAGTTTAGAGAAACTAGCTTAATTCAAGCAAAACTTGATATATGTTAAAATACAGTTATAGTTCAGTTATCAAATATAATTTTCATAATAAAAAAAAGAAGCTATACAGTCCTTATTTTAGTTACCTCCTTCTGGAACAGAGCTGCAACTGTATGATGAATTACACGGACACACTCCTTGTAGAGTTTGAGCATTGTATATTGAAATTTGCAAAACCACTGTTACTCCCTTTTCACTGCAGATTTTTTATAGATGGGTTTGTCATCTTGAGAGCTGGTTTATTTTTCTCATGAAGAGTAAGCTGTCATCAAGAGTCGTTCTAAGAGTAGTAGGAGTGGAACACTTATTTACCAATCTGCACTTCTTCTTTGATCTCTTACCGGGATCAGGCTGCCCCCAGGATGGTGTTGGGTGCAGGTATCAGACCTCTGGTGTCCTAAGCTTCAGGCTGCCCTGGGGTAGGGACCAGTGCTCAGGCAGAAGGTGTCTGTTTGAGTTAGTTAGCCCTCAATAGCTGAGTTTTTTTTTGTCAAACTCTAGCCGTCAGTGAAAATTCTATGTAATGCCTGCCTAATTTTTTCTATAGCCCTTAAGCCAGAGCACCTCCCCATATCTTTTTCTTCCTGAGGGTCAATTAAAGCAGTTTACATAGAACAGATAAGAATGGCTTTTCAGTCTTGGTTATCTGGAGCTCCTCATCCAGTGACCCCACAGAGAGGGTGGCTGTTACATTTGTAAATTCAATCCATCTTATTCTCAGTAAAACTTGGGTATTCATTTTCCTAAAGAGCTTGCATGAAACTTTTGTTCAGTTCCTTTAAAATAAAACCAAGAAAATCCTGCTGAATAATGCTTATCTGATTGAGAAAAATGAGAGAACAGAACAAATTTTGACATGCACACTGTAAAAATCTGTTATAGGCCCCAGTAGCGGCGCATGGGTGTGCTCCAGTTTGTTTTCCCTCCTCCAACTTTGGAAGTAGATAACCATTATTTTGATACAATGTTACTGTGTTAGATGCGAAAAGGTCCCTTGACATCACATGGCTAATTGGGGCTCCTCAGTGAATAGGATCTGGCCTTTCAGCTGCGCTCTGAATGCACTATTGACTTGCTGACAGGAAGCGCTGTAGCGATAACAAAGGAAGAAATGATTCAGCAAACACCGGAAAGCCTCCCTTGATTTCACATCTGCTGGGCCATCTAGTTCCATGCTGGTGGAGCTGCCTTCACACGAGTGCAAAGTCTCTCATTGTTCAGCACTTGTTTCCTCTACTTTTTCTTCTTTCTTTCTTTTTACTTTAAAATGTCGCATTTTCCACAGGCAGTATCAAAAACAAAATAAAACAGCTGCTAGAGTGACGGAGTGTCAAAAAGTATTAAATACTGCTGGCTGTAGCAGAAAATGGATACATGAAGACAAAGTGCTGCATTATGAATGGCAGAGTGATTTCCAAAATTAACTGAAGAAAGTCCAAGGGATTAGGGTATTGTCTTACTGAACTGTGGCAGGCCACAGTTATGTTTCTAGTGTGACTAGACTCCAGCCTTTTAATAGCAAAATTCCAAATCCTGCTTTAGATAAGTTGGTTTTGATTTGTTACTGTAACAGAGGCAGCATTCAAAGTTTAAAATGCTTTTGCTTTGTATTACAGAACCCAATATGCCTAAACAGCTAAGAAAATACTAGGAGATTATTTTACTTAAGTAATGAAACAATAAAAAAGCAATAAAGCTAGTTTTTCTGTTTACTCATGTTCCTTGTGAGGATACAGTGTATACCAGCATATTTAGCTTGACTTGGAAAATTCTTTCACTGTATTTGGGCAATACATAAACCAGGACATTTTTTTACTTATTTGGATGAACTTAAAACATCAGATGTTCTGGTTCAGATACTGGAATACAGTCAAAATTAATAAGTGCATTAGGAAATGCATACACAGTAACCGTGGTCTAAACCCAATATGTTTATTTTAAAATGTGTCACATGCCATGCTACATGTGCTTGTTTTAATGCAGTTTGTGATGTAGGAACCTCCAAATTACTATATAATATCAAAGCAGTTGTCCATATATTTTGTCATTTAATCTCCTAATTAAAGAAACAATTCTGAGGGACTCCTGAAGTTGTTCTTTGCCCTAATTAAATCAGAGGGAAAGTACAATTTGCTCTGCCTGTTCACAGAGAACACAGTCTTCTTCCTGAAGCAGCTTATCTTTTCCACACTGTGACCTGGCTAACTCCTTGCACTGCTCCTTTCTCTTCCAGCTCTTCCATTTTTTCCAAGTGTCTGGGTTTTCCATGATGCTGTATGACTGCATAGTTTCTTTTTGTCTTTGTAATTTAGGCCTCTGGATTAGTTTCCTTTCTGTGAGGGGATGTAGGAGAGGTAAGGATTCTTTGCTGAGTCATCCTTAAGATCTGGTGTGAGATGTTTCTGAAGGCTCAGGAAAAATCCTGGCAGACTATGTCCGTTTGCAGAGCTGGTGGGGATGCAGTTTTGTGTCAGAAGCACTGGAGCCTAGCCAAGACATGGCAAATTTCTGGTTAATCCTGTAGGGGGAAGAAGAAAAAATTGTCATATTCAAAATAACAAAAGAAAGTCTTAACTTTAGGGCCTAACTTTGAAAAATGGTTGTAGTTACTCACCACTGTAGGATTCTGCACAGTAGGATGGAGGTGACCTGGGAAGGGCAGAAGGCAAACCACTTTCCTCCATGGCCTGAACAAGATGGCAATCTCTGTAAATATTGTCAGGATCAATATGAAATACAGTGTTAAGCTGGTGTTAATCTACAAGTGATACCAGTGCCCATAAACTCACTCCAAGGCATCAGTGTCACATCCAGTTATGATCCTTAATGGGATTTTTCTGGGGAGTGCCTATGGACCCAGAAGGCATTTCTACTGTGCTTTTACTGTTCCCAGCAGCACTCTTACAATTGTTTTTTGGAAGTGTTTAAAGAGTCCTTTAAAATTCTCACAAGAGTTCTACAGAGGAAAATATTACTTAGAAACACAAACCCCTAGCTAAAGGGAGTGTCAAGTTTTAATTATTACTTTCTTGCTGTGTATAAAAGGCCAATCTGTATCTTATGGAAAGTTGGGAATAAAAATAATCACAAAATCTTAGGAGAAGGGAGGGAAGAGGGAAAAAGCATGCATTTACAGAGAAAGATGTTCCTAGTTGATATGGAATTCAGCTGTGAAAATGAAATGGGGATGTAAAGCACCATCTTTATCACATAAGAACCTTAATTTGTCATAGATATGAGAATTCTTTGATTATCAGCATTTCTTCATCACACCTAGCACTACCCTCATGCATTAATTGATGTATCGTTTGTCCCATATGCTGATATCTACAACCAAAAAAAGTACAAATGCATTGTGTGTAAAGGTGCTTTTGTGTGAAACAAGTGTAAATATTTACTTGTACAGGAGAGTGTATATGTAATAAAAGTACATATTGCGTTAGATATCTTCATAGAAGGCATATAGTTTTGTGATATAGATATAGCTCTATAGCTATATTAATAGAATATATCTAGATCTGTGAGCATAAAGCTCTCTATATGTCCTTACCTGAAGTTCTGCTCCCAGGAAAGTCGTGTACGGTCTGGGAGTCGTCTCTGGCCGGAGCTGAGCGCAGGCGGGCGCCCGGCGCTGGGGGGCAGCGCTGGCCCGCGGCTGCCCCGCTGGGACCTCCCGTGCCGGAAAAACTCGTGGATTTGGAGTGCTCACAGTGCGCCGAGGGGCTCCCTGAATCTGCGGGGCAGGCAAACGCAGCCCTGGACAGATGCCCTGCACGCTTCACTCTTTTGTTTTAAATCCGTAATCCTGTTTTCCGTGTGCATCCCTCATGCACTCTAACCTGTTAGCAGAGCAGGGGGAGCTTGTAAGCCCTGGACCCAGCTATGAGCAGTTCTGAGCCAAGCCGTCTTTGCAGCCCATTTTTGCAGTTATGTCTCTGCCAGGAGATGATGGGACCCATGAAATCACAGCAGTCCAGTCCCTAGAAGGCCTGGAGTGTGTAGATTGCAGATACAGAAAAGGAAAAGTCAGAGGGATCAATCTGTCTCTCCCAGGCAGTAAAAGCATTGTTTATGTCCAGTTGTTTATAGGAAATGTGTCATTCCTGTATGTCTATAGGAATACAGTGATTAGTTTTGTGTGTCTGCATGCTTCATCTTTACATGTCTAGCAGCCCAGTGAATGCTGAAGAGATCCACTACTTTTTGCTGGATTTGAAAGAGCAGTCTATTACAGGAAGCTGCACATTATACTCTCATGGAAACATTTTTTCCCCCTCATACTGCTATTTTTTCCATTAATTCTAAGTGAAACTTACAGCTCTTCTCTGACTATGTGAAGCATTAGCCAAAGTGACAGAAGATGTATCCCATATAAAGGAAATTCTTGATCACCAGTGAAATGAAAGTCCATTCTAAAAAAAGGTAAGTATTTAGTGAATGCTGCTCGTAACATGAATCTTTTAGCTGTCCTGGGACAAGAGGACAGCAAGCAGTAGTATATGTGTTTTATAAAACTATATAGGGCATCCAACTTTTTTTTTTTTTTTTTTTTTTGTCACTGAGGAGGCTCAAATTCTTCAGGAAACACCATATATTTTTTTAAATTGTCTCTATCAATGATTGTCTCCATTGATGACTTTGGTTTGTGTCACTGGGAAATTGTAATTTTTTCTTATCTGCTGTCTTGATGCTTTCTTTCTCTAGAGTGCCCCATGGAATTGGGTTCCCCGAGCCTCTATTCACTAACAAAGCATGGTGATTGCTTATGGACTTCATTTGTCTGTGTAAAGATTGCTCACAGTGCTAAGATCACTGTGATCAAGCCATTTCTGTGTGGATTTCTTACACTGAATGTAGGAAATTTTACATGATGAATAACATCTCTCACTCCTCTGAGTTTTTAAATGTAGTTATTACACCCAAGTGGGAAAATGATGCTGTGAATGAAGTGCATTTACTTGTTCTATTTCATGATGGAAGAGGTATCTAATCCTTGTTTATTTTTAGGGCATTAAAACCACAAAATCAAGTGGTGAGTGTTTCCTTTGGTTTAGCAATAATGATAATATCTGGTTCTGATATCATGCTGTTGGATAATATTATTTCCATTTCATCTGTGGATATCTGAGCACAGCAAAAATGAATTCCTGGAAAACACCCAAGAAGCACATGGCAGAAGCTGGAAAACAATCAAGTATTCTCAGTACTAGTCATCTGCTTTGTGCACAATGGTTCTCCTTCACTAAAACTGGAAGGATTTTCTTGGGAATGAGGAGGTCAAGCACTGTGTGAGAGGCATTTAGAATCTAATGTAGCTCCAACTAGCTGAAAAAAGAGCACAACAATCTGCACTTTTTGAAATGTAATTTACTTAAACATTTTACCAGAGATATTTCTATGTAATGGGGGAAAAGAAGGACTTGGAGATGAGAAGTTACAGGAAAGGAAGGAAGAAATATCAGTAAAAAAGTGAAACTGCCGTTACTGTATTGCTATAACTAACCTGTTCTAAGGGTTTGTAGATTTAACCTGCTCTAAGGGTTTGTAGGCTTAATAGAACTAACCTGTCAAGGCTTCCTTGGCCTATTTAAAGAACACAAAGTTCAGAATAACATACATTTTATAGGTACCTTCAGTTCTGTGTTGTCATTGTTCTTTACTTCCATAGTAAACAGGAACATGGCCTGTCCCATGTCTCCCTGCTGTAGGTGGTCCGTCAGCCGCAGTGTGTTCTGAAAGGTGAAAGGCCCTATTTACAAGACAGGTGCCATAAGGCACATGCTTATCAGCCACAACTGAACAATGCTTTTGATCCTGGCCAGTCACATTTTTCCTTTGAACCTACAAGCCCAGAAAAGTGCCTTGTGATGCTGAAACTGCTTCTTACAAAACCTCCCACTTTGGACATCACAAAACAGACTTGCTCTGTCAGACTGGAAATAAAAATCTCTCTTCTTCTATCATCCTCTGATCCTGTGCCAATAGGTCACAGCAAGGGTGGCTGTCATTACGGTGCTGATGCATCCCACTTTTCTTGTCCTCCTCCCCTTGTGACTCAGCATATTATTCTCCAGTATTCTAGCTACCTTTTATTCTACTCTACCTTTTTTGTAGCCCTGCAATAATTTTTCAGGAGTGACAGTATGCCCTATGACACTTCATGTTCATGTTCTCTTAGGCCAGGCTAATCTGCCTTTTGTCCATCATGAGGTGCTTGCTCTGAGCATCCTGTAATCCCCATACTGTTGCAGGAGTAGACAGCCAGCTTTCCTCAAATGGAATTTCTGCCTGTGTGTTGATATTTTTGGTATGGGCACTCTGATGAAAATAATAAGGGTCTGGAAAGAGATTCATATTATGATTTGACTCTAATCCTTTTGAGAAAGCAATGAATGCATTTCCAAAGAAGTACTTGTTTGAAGGCAACAAAACTTCAAGATTACTCTGTGACTACTTAAAAAATATTAGTACTTCCATCTCATGATTCTTCAGAAACTGAAAAAATGGGCCAGTCCTGATGGGATTTAACAGTGAACTGGTTAACAATTAAAACTTTCAATAACACACAATGGCTATTCACTGAGAGAGTATGCAAAAGAGAAACTGAAATTCTGTTTTCTTCTCATTGCTGTGATTAGAGGTGGGAGGTATCATTTGTTATATTCCCCCATGTAATGGGTCATGCCATAAAGAAGACTTTGGTAAGTGGAAATTCTCCAGTATACCAGGGTATTACAAGATGGGGCCCAAAGAGGCGCATGAGACATTGAAGGCAAGAAGAAGCAATTTCTAAAACTATTTCCTTTTGCAACAGGTCTTGTCTATGCTGTTATGGCCCACGTGCAACACTGGCAAGACAAAAGACAAATATTTTTCAAGTAGGCTCAGGTTAGGACACAGCTGATTGGCTGTGCTTAGGCAACCAGGAAGTCTGCTAGTTAATACTGGTATGCCTTAAGTGACAGGGAATGGAAGAGAAGGGTTGCCCTATGGTTTTACATGCTGAAAATACATGGTAATGTTTGTGAGTTTCTAATTGGAAAGGTATGTGCTGCTTTTCCAGAAAAATTGAGCTAGGGATGTGTTGTAGTTATTTCTGGTAATCACATGAGTTTGCTGGTTTCTTTGCGATACATTATTGTTTAAGAATGTAAAAAGATGGCTGTTCTGGTCATTTTAGGAATAATTCGTTCTTTACAATTTCAGTGTTGTGTTTCCTATAAGCCTTTATTTTGACTGTAAAAATGTAGTTGGAAAATAATGTTAGTCCCTTTGGTTTTTCCATGTTTCAAGTATTATTCAGCTCTAATAAAATCCTATAATTTATAAGTATCTTTGAACAACCACTGCTGCATAGAAAAAAAAATCTCAAGTTCTTAACTGAAGGAGGTGTATGAAGTTTTGACAGCTGACCTGTCTGATAGCAGCTTGAATGTGAATTTTTGAAGGTATAAACCAGTGCAAATGTAAGCATTCTCGATTTTAGTTAGTCAGTGTACATACAAAATGCTTTAAACCTTAGTCTTAACTATTTAAATCAAAATATTGCAAACAGAGTTTTTATCTTTAGAAGGAAGGTTTTAAATGAAGTTTGATGAAGGAAGAGAAACTGAGGGCTAGAGGTGAGAGAAAACATTGCAAAGCAAGGGGTGGGAGCAGGGAGCTGAGGGGAGGGAAGTTGTGACTGGCAGAAGACAGTAAGGAAGACATTTGGACATTGCCACTCAGAGGTGCAGGGTGTTTAGAAGCTCATTTTTTTTTGTGTAGGGGCACTGACACACTAAGCCTGGGTGGCACAATGCTGGAGGTCTGAATGCAGTCAGGAGGATGTGCATGAACAGATTGTGCAGTGTCATAAGAGTGCTCTCATGCCTCTTTCAAAACAGATTTTTGAGCTGGTTAAGCATGTCCAGGACCTATGACTCTGTTGGGTTAGTCTGTGGATGGACAGGATGCAAGCATTGTTTAAAGCCTTTTCTCCCTGCCTCAACTTCTAGTACAGCACTGACTCAGGCAAAAGAATCTACTGGATTTCATCCAGATTTCCTTGTTCTTAGGGCTGTACTTGCTAGAATTCAGACAATGAAATGTGAACTGATTTTGCCAATATGGTTTTTCTTTAGGTTTTGGACCTCTTTGTCTGCTTCTACTACTATAATAAAGGGCCTTTTCCAAAAGTGATGCAACCACAGGTCTGGCAAGCCAGGGTGCTGCTAAAATCAGTGCATGTAGGAATTAGATCTCAGAATGCCAAAACTGCTGGCTCCTGGTCTGTGCTAAAGATCCAGCAGCAGAGAGTTGTGGTAATCTTTCATTGATATCAATCACTCTGGTTGATGGTTTACATGCTCAGCCCTTTGCATCCAGAATCTTCCCCAGAGCAGCTGTTGCCCTTGGTGAGCTAGAAGCACAGCCTAAATATGTTCTGCCCCCCTGCTCTGGGCTAGCTTGGCCAGAGAGCAGCCAGAGTAATAACTCCTCAACAACACCGAGAAGCACAGCTCATTTGGAGGAGAGAAAAAACAACTTTCTTGTTACTCAAATAGCAGCTCTGGTCAACCAGTTAAGGAATGGTGGTGCTTCAACTTCTCCTGCCTACTAATGACCGAGCTCCCAGTCAACTCTAGGGCAACTCTGGAGAAGTGTTACAGAGCTCAGTCTCCTTATGCCCCATGTAGCTGCTGAGACATGTGGGATATGAACATATGATGGTGTGTGGAGGTAGTGACCAATTGCCTGGAAGAAGAGGTGGAGAAAGTTAATAATATCAACAATGTGAGCCGGGGTGACAGCTCCTTTCCGAGCACTCTGTGAATGTCCTGTGAGAGTGTCTGAGCATTTGTAGGGTGTTTACATCCTCTTTTTTCTCTCCAACTAGCTTGCTAACTTGTAGCTTGTTCAGAGCACTGAGATCATGTAACAAAACTGACTCTTGGGAACATTCAAGTTTGTGGAAATATCTTTAAATTCTCCTTCCCAACCAGAATTTCCCAAATCTCTGTTATTTTCCTCCCCAGTGTGTTTGGGGATTTTTGGAAAGTTGGTTTTTGGTTTTGTTTTGTTTTCCTGGTACTCGTATGGTTTGAAGCAATGCAAAGAGAAGTTGCTAATTTGAATACCAAAATTTTAAATGTGGTCTGATATTCACAGAATTAATTATGGCCTTATTGATGTGAGGATTTTTTTTTTTTTTTTTTTTTTAGAACATGTGAAATGGTGCCTTGGTAAAGGAACCAAAGGCTATAACTATTTCTTTGACAAAGTACAAACATGCTTATCTATTGAGCAGATTCAGACCAGGCAGGGTACATGATTTCTGAAGGGTATATGATTTTTATAGAACTGGGGAGGGTGTTTGGAAAGGAACTAGGGATAGAAGAGGATTTGTCTTGGAAGGATTTTCAGAAAAGCTGGGTTTTTCAGGGTTTTTAGTAAGCTGAGAGTGCCAGAGGAAAGATGATGCAAACCAACCTCTCGCTGTTCTGTGGGAGGCTGGGCACACTGGCTGCCTCTGCTGTCCAGTCATGGGGAGTCCCACGGGGGTCTATGTCCAGGACCTTCTGCTCTAGAGGCTGCAGATGCACAGTACCAGCAGGCAGTAGGTATTCTATAGTTAGGGGGACCATCTGTCTGACCAATGATGTTTTCTTGCAAGATAAGTCAGCATGGGATTTGGCTTTGTCCTTTTTCTCTTGAAGTTTTAATTGTTCTACTAATTAATACAACGAAGGTTGAGATGTTGCTTTATTCTATTAGTTTATTTCTAGCTTTTATTTTTTTCCCCTAGCCCTTAAGCCAGTATCATCTGCTTGCTGTACAAAAGCTGAAAAGGCAGGAAGACCTCTAATGGAAAAATGGGTTTGAGTTGATAGACAGGAGATTTTCTGGGTTCTAAAAATATTTTGTTTCATGGTTTTGACCACAGTACTGAAAGAGGTGGGTTTTTTTTTGTTGTTGTTGTTGTATAGCAGCAACAGTGATAATGTAGTGTTGCTATTTGGAAGTATCATGTTTAGTGGGAGTCCAGGTGGGAAATCTGTTGTGCAAACAATCTGCCAAAAAAATCCTCAAGCCCCTGGAAAGACCTTCTCTGCTTTCAGAAGTTTCCAGTTCAAATAACTAAGACAGAAAGGAAGGCAGTCATTGAAGTGCCTTGGAATTGCTGTATAGAGAAGAAAGTTTGGTTAAGCTATATACCAATCTATCTCTTAAATGGCTAGAAAAATATAGAACCTATAAACATGTATAAATCTATCCTTTCCATGTTTATGGGGCCTTTTATGACCTGAGAATACTTTTCCATCAAAATAGACTACACTAGGGTGAGCATTCAATTACAGCACCTGTGTCCAAAGAGCTTGTAAAAGCAACATTCTCTCATTCAGTTAGCATTGGATATGGCTGATGAAGGTGATAAGGAACCTCTATGATCAAGGAATAGGAATGGCTCTTCTATAGGAACATTTCCTGTATGGGGAAGAAAGAAAAAGTATAAAACACAGTTGCTGCAGCACAAGCACAACTATTTCTGTTGTTTTATGTTGTATTTACCAGGAGTTGTCCAGAATATGAAAAGATAGAGTTGTGTGGGCTCTAAAATGTTGGTCAAAATTCAAGCAGAAGGCTAAGAATTATTTTGTTGCCTTTTTTTTTTTTTTTTTTTTTTTGGTAAATGTAATGTTGCTTTCCCCTTCATCGTCACATGTTGATGTTTATTTAACAATTCTTGTCTGCTCCTGAGTTGGTTTGGGGGCAAGCAATCCAGTATTGTGGAGATGCTAGCTCTGGTATTCATGCACAAACAGAGAACTGTTCATAATCCTCTTCCCTAGCTCCATCCTCCTCAGCATGGAGAGAAAGTATTCCAGACAATAGCTTCTGTATTTTGTAAACACACCGAAGGTCATAAAAATATACAGTGCTAACATTAGCTCTGGCTTTTCAGCCTTTGCTACCCTCATTTGACTCCATATGATTGCATAAAAAGGTGAATGAATAGCTGTTTTCAGCCTTGGCAGTGAGGAAAAAGTGAGTTTAAGCACTTCTGTGGTAGGAAAAACATTTTCTCTGTTGGTGCTACTGGCTTTGGAGAGTCCTGTTTGCCTTTTTTGTTTATCTGTCCTGCCTGCTCTGAGGACAACCATAATAGGCTTTTGCCTAGAGTTTTACTTGAGTGGTGAGAAAAAAGTCTTCTGTTACCTGTGGTTAGATACAATTGTTTTACCCCTTGGTTAAAGTTTGGATACTCTGCTGTCTGGGGTCATTCATTTGACTGCATAAGTGGCAAACATAGCAAGAATGGAACATTTAGCAGAGTCTAAATTTTTAATGGCACAGGCTTGCCCTTTCCCACTCTGATAGGTTTTTATTCTATGAGTTTTATTCTGTAAAAGTAATGAAAGAAATCTGTGCTCTCTTTGAAATATTTGATGAGCTCTTTCAAGAGAGGCATTAAGTTACATGTCAACAAACTGAAGTCAGGCCTATAAAACAGCCTAGTTTTCTCGTAACATTTACTGATTTCCAGGCTCTGTGTATCTCTGTCAAGCCTGGCAAGGCAGCAAGGACATCTGTTTCTGCAAATGAGCAGAAGGTGTGTTTCATACTATGGTATCATATTTCTACTCTAAGAACTTTCAGGACATGGCTTCTGTGTGTTTAAGGTTGGTGGCAAACAGTGTGAAAAATATGGAAAGCTACTCCTGCTGTTAAGTTACACCCCTTCCTCTCCTCTCTTGTTAAAAGTTTCTTACCTACCCGCTTAAAGAACAGGTAGCGTTAAGGTGCTAACTTGCCCCAGCCTATGTAAAAGGATTTGGACTTCCATAACCCCACTGTAAGTTGATGTGTCCAAGTGGGCTGTTGGAAAGAGCTGCATTCAAAATTGGCAACTAGCTCTTTAAACCCTTGTTTTCAGTAACTTTTGTTTGGAAATGTATGATCTAAAATCTGCTGTCTTAGTTAAATTTGAAAAGTTTGCCTTTTTAATCTTGTTTTCTCTGCATTGCTCTGAGGATGGCATCCTGACCCCATTGCAGCCAACAGCAAAACTCTTATTTGACATTAGTAAGAGCAGGATTGGACTCCCAGTGCTCTGCATCTTGCTTGCAGTGCACAGTCAGCTTCTCAGCTTTTCAAAAGGTTAGTCTTAGTAGAATAAATCTGAAAAGTCAGCAGGTTTGGGGACCTCTTGCCTTAGCCAGGTACCTGGAATCCCAGAGCCATAATTTACACAGTGGCTTAACCCTGGAGCTGCAGTCCAGGGCAATGGCCACAAAACTGCATTCCTCTCTGGGGCAGCAGCACTTCCAGACCATTTCTTCCTTGCATGGAGCTAGGGAGCCTTGGGCTCTCCAGAACCTACAGGCGGGTGAAGGTTGTCACCATCCAGGCTGCTGCATTACTGGAGCTGATGAAACAATGGGCAGTAGTGTCATATTGTATGAGCACTTCTGCTAGCAAACAGTGCCATTCTGCCCCATTTGGTGTATTCCTTGCTCCTCTGGAGTCATGGAGAAAGAATGTCTTTGCTTAAGTCTGTTAAACATTACAGGATCTCATCCCTTGTATTTGGCCAGGTACTTCTTTTACATAAGCCTTGCAGTCTTTTTAGTCCAGCTCTGTACCTCTAGCTTCCTTCTTAATTCTGCCTTTCCTTTTGGACTGACTTGAAATCCAAGGCCATCCCATACTGTTGTTATTTAAAGATGTGACTCCCCATGCCCTTAAAATTCTTGTAATTCTTTAGTTTTGCACTAAAACCAGTAATAGCTTAGAAGGAAAAATAAAAAGAGAGCACTTCATGTAACCCGAACTTCAGCTCCCCTCATCATTGGCTCCACTTTCACAGCTTGTGATGTCAACACAAATCTTGAAGATTAAGAACTCATATCAAGTTTCCCTGGCTGGCTTTAAGTTACCCTACTGGGAAATGTTGCTGTTCTCTCTGCCAAGTCCCTTTTGCTCTCTGCCAAGTTAAATTTTAGGAAGTTAAATAAATAAATAAATAAATAAATAAATAAGGTCTGAAGAAAAGGTTTCTACTGAAATGAAATGCATGTGGGCCTCCAGAGCAGGCTGTACAGTCTTCTGGCCAGGATTTGTCAGCATAATACCTGCACACCATCAGGAGTTCTGCTGCATCCCATGGTACCACCACAGCCATCACTCCTCCTCCCTAATCTAGGCTTGGACTTCAGGTGCTCTTGGTTCTTGCCTAGCTGCTCTAGGTCTGCACTTTCTCCAACACTGGGATGTTCTCAGACTTTGTCTTTTCTCTCTTCTCCCCACACCATCAAATAAGAAAATACAAGCTGCTGCACTGTGTCTCCTTGGGTACCCCTGGGCTTTAGTGTTTTGAAATGATTTGGACTGGGTGGAGAATTTGATTTCTCTAAATAAATCTGAATTTTTTAAGGTCTAAAAATGAGATTGTGATGAAGTTTAATCCAGAATGGAAGCAGTGGTGTGTTTTTACTTATAATGTGTTTGCATACATCCAACACAAGAACTTGTTTTTTTTCAACTGCATTCTCAAAATACAAACTTGTGTTGAAAGTAAATAGACCCAATCCTTGCTCTCATCTGCACCCAGCCATGCTGTGGTCAGCAAGTGAGGAAGCTCAGTCTGGATGTGTTTTGACAGCAGCACCAAATCTTACACCTCGCTATGCACTCACTACTAATCCCACACATTGCTTGTTATCTGCTTGTTCCCATACTTCAGGACAGAAACTGTACCTTTTGGGGATTAAAACACATAAGAGGAAGGACTAATTTAAAGAGTGATTGGGAGTAAAGGGTCCAGATTCTGGGATGGGTTCCTGCTTTCCTTCTCTGATCAGGCACTGGCTGATGCTCATGGAGGGAGCAGAACCTTCATTCCCTCTTGTATTTGCATCAGATAAGGCAGTAATCTCTGACTTAAGTTTTCCATGGGAGCAAACTTTCACTTCATTAACACTGGCGTCATCAGTGAGATGGGGTAATTCACCGTGTGATCCAGACCCGGCTGTGACCTGCATGGAGCCATCCAGTGGCAGTGCTAATTAGTGCCTTAGTGCCACGTGAACACTTCTCCGCAGTCCCTTTGGCTGAGGTCACGACTAATTTCGCATGAATCACTAAGCAGCCATTGCCTGGTAACTAATTTTGACCTCTAACTGCTTCGGCAAGACCTCCAACCCTGCTGCTGAGGATAAATGACATCCTGTTGTTATCTGTCCTCTGGGCAGCTGCTGAATTCCCACAGCAGCTTTGGTTTGCCCTCCCTGTGGGAGGATAGCGCTGCAGGCATTCAGCATGTCCCTGAAATGAACGTGAATAACGACTGTGATTAGGGGCTGGCTGGGCACAGACCCACCAGAGCTCGGTGGCAGAAGCTGAAGTTGGAGCCTGGAAATATTTCTTCCTTTTAGGTCTAGTTTTTGGATGAAGGGGGAGAGGAGCTAGGAGCAGAAGTGCTGAGGCAGGGCTGACAGCTTTCTCCCGTTCCCAGGATACACAGCCAACACTTCCATGCATTCAGATCTGCCTCCAATCATTTGGTGTGGCTGTGCAATTTACAGCTATGTGCACAGCACTTTGAGAAGCTGCAGGGGAAACACCTATGGTGAGGGATTGTTTGGAAATGCAGGGGAGGAAAGCAGTGTGTTTTGGCAGGGGTGCAGACAGCGTTTACCCAGGAGATGTAGGAAAGCTAATTTAAACTTGGATTAGCTATGTTTTGTAGCTGAGCAAGGCCTTGAAGTTAGTGGTGTTAAGTGAGCTGGTACCTACAATGAGAAAGTACCTTCTTGCCAGGAGTCCAGAATGTTCTCCAGTCTTGTTAAACTACAGTTTGGTGTCTATCCTCAAGGACCGCCTAGCTGTTTTCCTAGCGTTTACAATATTAGACAACTGAGGCCCCTGTTGCCTCAAGAACAGGCCCTGCGTGACCAGAGTGAGCTTTAGTGTGTGCACGTGTGTGTGCAACTAAATGCTGTCTTCATTAAACCTTTGTAAAATACATCAAGAAGAATAATGGAAAACCTTTTTTTGGAAAAAAAAAAAAATCAAACAAAACTCTCAAACCACTTAAACTTCAAAAAATGCCCCCCAAGCCCAGTGATAGTACAGAAATTAAAGTTGCTCCTCTGGCACTGGTTCTTAAACATAATTGCTGTTACAAGTACTCTCAATTAGGCAATATTCTGAATACCTGCTTTCGAAATTTCCCCTGAGGATATAGTGTCTATGCTGGTGGAGTTTTGGTGGTGGGGTATTTTTTTTTTCTCAGGTGTTTAGCTTGCCTTTACCCATGAGAAATCAACCCTTTCCCACAGAAAAGCTTCAGAATTGCAGCTGGCAATTCAGTAGTAAGTCAAGGCAAGAAAATTAGGCAACTGGAAATTCATAGTATCTTTTACGGATGGATTATCATGTAAAGATACCCACACAGTTCAGTAAGTCTGGACATATAGCATTCAGGGTGTCAGGTTTCAGCTATGGGACTGTGCTTCACCCTGAGATAGGTGTTTATCTACTGATAAAATGAGATGTGTGGGTTTGAACCTTTGCAGTGAAGCTGAAAATCAAAGCTGTTGACCATTTGCAGTCAGTAAAACTTACACAGCCCTGTTTATAAAGAACTTACTCTGTGATTCAGGATATATTTCAGTTTGTGCTGATGCCTGACCTGCTTAAAATATTTTTCCCCCCTGGTTTCTGTATTTCACTAAAGGTGTGCTTTGTCCTACAAACTATTACTGTATACCATTCAAAAATTCCAAATTGATTAAGTCTAGTGAAGGATGAAGTGATCCCTATTTGTGTGCGCTTTTCTGAAGCACTGCTAACAAAAGCTATGTAAATGTAACACATGACCACTGTTTATGGTAGATTAAGCTTGTTCAGCTTTTGTCAGTAATGTACCCAGTTTACAAGTAAAATAAAACTATTTTGTGATGGGCTTGTTTTTGTGATTTGCGTTAATAATTAACCTAATCTGACAAAAACTGTCTGGCAAAAATTGTTAGACTGGACAGATATGTGGCAGAAGGCTCCACAGCAGGAAGAAGGTGACCTTTGGAAGTGAACAGCAAAGCCAATATGTTAACTAGCAAGCAGGCTATCTAGATTTTTTTTCAACAGTGAAATATAATTTAAACTGTCTCTTTTTCTGTTGTCCCTGTTAGCAGTAAGATCCCATTTGCAGATCCCTCCAAGAACATAGCTCCGTGTGATAGCACACAAACTATTATGCAAGCAAATATTTATTATTACTATTATGTATTATTAGAGAATTTCTAGACTTTGGGAAGAAAGCTCTTTAACAGCTTTGACCCATGGAATTACACTAAAATTTCAGTTTTTCTGGGCTAATTTCACTTCTGTTTTACCTATGTAGTTTACTTTTAAGAGAGGCAAGCTTCATGTGAGAAAGCAAAGCCACAGTGGTCATTGTCTAGTAGGTTTGTGAGAGTAAACTTAGTGAGAAACCACTTTGGATTTTGAAGCTACAATGTGAGTAGGAACGAAAATGGTGCTTTGACTGATGGCACACAAATTGAGAGGAAAGCCAACGTGTGTAGAGTGATGTCTTGGATTTTTTGGCATATAACAAATTCTCCTTGACCTGCCCTTGCATTTTGTCCTTTGTATATAAAAACTAATAAGGAAAAGAAACAGCTTGTGTTTTTCATTATAAAGGGCAGTGGAAAATCTGAAAAAATTCAGGACTATAAAAACAAGGCAGATGAAGTTAGTGGGTGGTCTGTGTTCACTGCAACATCTTCTCAAGTGTCTGGACATTGAATTTGCTGTAATCGCTCTCTCTTTATAAGCATATAACTGGGTGGGAAGGGAGTGGAGGAAAGAGAAAAGTAACAAATGTTATTTACTGGACTATATGTTCCTACCAGTACTGATTAAAAAAACCAAAAAATTTCCAGAAAGGAAACATGAATCAGTGTCTCATTAAGAATCACATTGTTTATATTTTTGTATCACAGTCGAGCCTTTTGTGTCATTGAATTTAATTTCAGTTTAAATCTTGCTTTTATTTCTTATTCAAATGTTAAAAACTTCTGGTTCCTTTTAAAAATGCTGATCAACCCATGGATGCTTCATCTCCTTGTTGGCTAGAAGAGGCAGATTTTGCTCTCCTTTGAGTTTTGGAGAAATGCCTCCATATGAAGAGGCATAATATGCATTTGCCAGTAGTGAAGGAGGCTTTTCAGATGCAGAGTGACGGACACCAGCAGGCAAAGCTTTTTAAGCTTTTTTCTCTCTCTCTTTAAAAAAGAACAATGGAACTTTTCTTAAAGGAATGGTTGAGAAAGCCATTTTGTATTTAGTGTGTCTATCCAGGGCTGCCTTCACTTTCCCTGCATAACAAATATAGCATGGAGATCACTTTCCTGTGCCAGGGATGGCTGTCCTCCCCGTGGGGTCACTGAGGAGTTCCCTCCCTACTGCCCATGGGTGCCAGGTTCTGTGCAAGGTTATCTGAAGAGGCCTTTAGCAAACAGGTTTTAATCTGATTCTCAGTCTGTGAGCCTTGTGCCTGCTCCTGATCTTAAGTCTGGGTGCATGTGCTGGACACCCCTCCCTGCAATCATGGGACAAGATCTGGTGAGTATCTCCCTCCTCCTCCTGCATGGGGAAATTCCCTTGTGCTTCAGGCTGGAGGACAGCATGGTATTTTCTGTCAAACATGCAGTTCAGTGAGAGAAGGAGATAAGGTCGTGAAGTACACAGGTTCTACACACCCGAGCATATTGGGGCTGCCTCTGCTGCATGAAATCTTCAGTAGATAGTACCATGCTAGTAAATAAAATGCCATGTTTCCAGACACCTGCTGTATTACATCACTCTCTACATTACTGTAATGACCCTTTTTGGCACTTTCTCAAGGAGTTATTCCTTATTTTTCACTTTTTAACACGGCAAGCTGAACTGTGAAGGTGAAATTGTGCTGGGAGTATTTTTGTTCTAAGGTAAGAGGGTAGTGCTCTGTATTGGTGAGAGCTGAATCTGACTGCCTTGCAAAATCATGCTGTAGGAAGTTTCTCAGACAATGTAATTTTGTTTCCTGTTTCTTCCAAAGCCAAGAGCTTTTATGTCTACATCCTCTGTACTCCTCTTTCCCTTGGCTTACTGGATAAAGCTGAATTCAAGCAGAAAATCTGACTGCTTCACAGATGGGTGAGGTTTGTAGCAACTCTGACCTAATGCAGAAGTCAATTACATTATTAAGTTGCCTCCTATGATTGTTTTGTTCCTAACTACTGCTACTGTGTGCCACCTCAGAGCTGATATAATTCAAGTCTTAGACACTTTCGCAGACTTGCCTGGTTGGGTTGGTTTTGGTTTTAGTGGTAATAAAAGCTCTTTGGTACGCACCATGGTGCAAAACAACTTGCAGGAATATGCAGTATGCTGTTCCTGGAGCTGGGTAACCCTCCCCATGAGTACCTAGGCCACGTCCCACTTTTGAGACCATTTTCTCTGGGGGGTTGCCAAAGATGCAGAAACAGCTTCCGATTGCTTTGAACTACCTCGTGTTATGTGCAGGGATGTGTCTGCAGCCCGAGTCCTTGCATGTGTGCATTAGTCCTGCTGCTTCTGAGCAAGATGTTTGCAAGCACAAGAGGAGATATTTTCTGCCTGGACAGTTCTCCTTGGGAAAAACATAGTGGGTGAGGGAGGAACAATCCATATTCTGGATGAGGGACCGAGGTTATTACATCGGAAAAAAAACAAATTTAATTTTAGAAAAACATTTCATTCTTTGTAAAGGGTAAATGCCTATTATGTTATTGGTATCACAGAAGATTTCGAAATTCAAATGCTTTTGAAGTGTATGAGTGAATTATGTGCTGTGTTTTATGCCATGCATTATATAACAGCTAATTCAAGGTATCCCACAATTTCTCAGGACCAAACAAATGGATCTGAGGCCTTGTATATTAATGCCCCTTTACCATGTGCAGAGTATAGTAGAGTTGTTTGGATTTTTGTGTTTTTTGTTCATTTGCTCTTTGTCTTGTTCATTTTTTTTTAAACTAGTGGTGGTTTGCCCTTTTTATAATATACAGTTGCATGCAGCTTAAGTGTACCTTCTTCAGTTTCATGAAGATGTCCTTTCTTGCATGATCTCTATCAGTACTCAGCCCTCTATATTGCCAAAAGGGTGCAAAAGGGTCTTAAGATGAATGAAGACCAAAGTAAAACTATTTTTTCTGCACTCTACAGATTTTCCTTCTCTGCATGTTACTGACTAAAAAAATATTAGGATTTATTTATAAAAAATTTTGGTGGATTCAAATTCAAACTAGTCTAAGTGCCAAAGCTGTGGATTTAATTGTACGGTATATCCCTACAATTTATAGTAGAAGTTTAGTTAGCTGTAGATTAAATGACTTTGTTTTCCACTGCTGTGGGTCTCTATTGAATTTGGCACAAGTTCAAACGGCCTTGTAGCATCCAGCATTTGCTGGATCATAAAGCAAAGACCCTCCCTAGGAACACAAATGGAATTTCTTTCCACCGCTGCAGTGAGATTAATGACAGTTTAGCAGGGTTCTTTCTCTCCCTTTGTCCTGTAAATCTGAGCTCTATTCCACTGAACTGCTTTTTAAAGAAAACAAACTAAAACTCAGGCTGCCGAAGTTCTCTGGAGGCACCATTCAAGGGGCAGTGTTTTGCTCTCCCCACAAACCTTTCAAGGCACTGAATTTTGGGCAGGAGATGTATACAGGATCAGGCATGCTGGCAGAGACTATGGGGTTGTAGGCAAAAGGGGCTGCGCATCAGCTGATGCTGCTGATGTGGTGATAGATTAGTGAACAGAGAAAGGTTTGCATTGTGCTAAAAATGGAAGGATTAGCAGCTGCCCTTGTTGAGTCAGGCTAGAGGGAGGAGGATGAGGAGGACAGCAACATACTGTGACACTGGTCTGTATAAAATTGCTATCAGCAGCGTTCTCTACCACTAATCTCCCTCTCCTTTCTTCAGTGAGAAAAATAAATTTTATTTATTCTTTCCTCTTTCTTACGCTTTTGAAAATTTCTCTGCTTATTACATTTTAAGTTTTCAAATATTTTTAATATTAAGTAATTTCCAGACAGAAAAGAGTTAGTAGTACTATCTTAACTACAAAGGCAGATCCCAGCCTGAGCAGCCTAACACCCAGGGATGGTTGTGCATATGGGTTTATCAAATGCAGTAACGTGTGGCAAGACACTCTCATTGAGATCTGTTCCTTCAACATGAGGTTTGAATTTAGATCCATCTCTAAAATTCATAACCCACAATATTTTCTTTTAATCTCCGAAAAAAAAAAAGTAAATTTGTTGCTTATGTTGATTTTTATCACTTAGCTCCTTAGGACCCTTGTTTTGATACAGATCAGCAATTAAGAGCCTTATGTTTGGCACAAGACCTGTTTCAGTAATGTCACTGATAATGCAATTGCTGATGGACTCTGGTAAGAGGAGCTTTCTCAGACACCTGCTGCCTCTTGCTCTCTGCTCTCCCCTTTGCTGAGGGCTGCCTCCCACTGAGGTTCATCAAAAAGGTCACCTGCTGATGACTGTATTGGAAGGGGCTGGAGTTGAACCTTAGATCATTTCTGAGTAAGGCTCTGAGCTCACTTCTTGGGATGTGAATGGGAACAGCTGTGTGACTGTGTAAATCTCCCCTGCTTGCTCTGCTACCAACCTGCAGACCCTGACCAGGTGGTGGGGTGTGCATTATGGCTTGGGCTTCCCAAACTTACTGCAGCTTGCAGGGCTGTGCTCAGGTGCTTTATTGAACTAGGCCACTGTCCCTTCAAGTACTTCTAACACTTCTGAATGCTATTTGGCCAAAATGAATTGTACTCCTCAAGGAAACAGCTTTTCATCAACCAGACACCTTTGATCTTAGTAGAGAGCTCAGTCTAATTGCTGAAAGTGAGTGAAATTCCCCTTTTCTTTGCATTGCAGCCAGTGAAGTTTCTCTCTGACAGATGAATTTAAAATTAGGCTTCTTCTGTAAAAATGAGGGCTAGAACAGGGGGTTTAAGTTACCTGACTGTTGAGTGGCAAGACAATGCAGTGGCCAGAGCACTCACAGGGCTCACTGTTTCTAACCACTGCATCTCCCCACTAGGTCAGCAGAACACAGAGTGTTCATGGGGACAGCAGTTTTGTTCAAAACCTGTAACTTCTACTAGGGGCAGCAAAATTTGTCTTGAACTGACACAGGATAATGATTTGTAGTATTTTTTTAAAGCAAAGAGCTTTGTGGATTAATATTGGTATTTTAGATCTAACTACAGCTTTTAACAAAGAGAAACTAAGAGATTGCTGAAACATGTTGTTTTTTGGTACAGCAGGACAAATTGATCTGGACAGCTTTGCACTAGCCAGGGTGCAATGTGGGAGGCCGTCCTGGGGGGGATCTACCAGCAATGCCCCGGGAAACTGCAGTAGTCTAAAGAAAAGCTTTGTACTAGCGTTCCCGCCTTTTCCATGTCCATCACTAGTTGCACCCTCCCCTGTTAATGCCTATCAACCAGTTATGCCATCCCCAGTTCTGGAAAGTTCTCAGTTCTACGTTCTGTGATTGGTTCTCTCTCCTAAACCACTCCTTCCCCTTTCTCTCATTGGATTATCCCATCCTTACTCCTCCCATGGGCCCCTATCCCATTGGTCCCTATGTACCCTGACCCCGCCTCTGCTCCCCCGGTTATAATCCCCGACCCCTGCTCTCGAGGGGGCTCTCAGAGTCAGCTTCTCTCTTGAGAGGTGCTCTCTTTGCATCTTCCCTGCCTTTCCCTTGTTTCTCCTACCCTTGCCATACCTGCAATAAACCCTCGAGAACAGCAACGCTCTGGATGTCGTCCTGTCTTTGGTGGATTTAGTAACTCTTTGCTATCTGGGCTCCTATCGACCGGCCAGCAGTGGGCTTCTCTGCAGGACCAAGGTCCAGGGCCGCCCGCAGTGCAACATCTCTTCACACTTCAGATTTCTTTTAATTTAAGGGAAAATGCAAGCCTAAACTTAAGTGCCCAAAATCTTAAATTAAAGCGCTTAAATAAAAAAAACTCTAGTTCATTAATTTATTTTATCCTGTATGGGTCAAGTTCCCAAGGGTTCTTCAGAAAACAGGGCCACTTTCTTCAACTTCTCACTGTGAATTAAATGCTTAATTAGGATTAATCCAGTTGAAAAACATTGGCTTTACAAGATAGCTTGCTCATGTGAAGAATTTTACTGACAGACAAAGTAAAAGAAGCTTTTATGAAAATAGCTTGTATTAAAAAAAATACTGCTGGGGAGAATGAAAAAAAATGTAAGTGCTGTTCAAAACAGATGATTCCTCTTGTTTGAAAGCAGAGTCTCCTTGCAGTGCTTGGGGGTATTTGCCATGTGGGGTCTGCTCAGCTACATCTCTTCTGAGTAAGGACAGAGAAACGTTTGAAGATGAGTACTCCTGGTCATTTTTTAGAATCATGATTTGCTGCCTTAGTTTCTGTGACATAATAATGTAGAATATTTGAGATCTTCAGTTGAAAGGAGAAAGAGGCACTGGGGGTACATATACTGTTTAGAGAAAATGATAAGAAGTTGCCAAGTAAGAAAGCATTTCACCACTTTTCTTCTCAGAAAGTTACTTGGGAAGGGCAGAAGGAGGCTAAGAAGAATTTGGCTATGTCTCACTTCCAGATTTTTCTTCTCCTTTGGGGAAACAAATCCATTTTAAAAGCAGAAGTTAGAAAGAAGAGTTTACTTAATATCTTACCTTTCTTTATTTAGACTGCAAGAATGAGTTTTTTCCCATCTCTAAACATTATTGTTGCATGAGGCTGTCATTGTGATGGGCACTGGCCAGAGGTATAAAGGACTGAGAGAAAGCCTGAGAGAAGGCCAAAATTAACACTGCAAAACCACCAAATCTTGAAGAGTCTGAAGGGATCTCTGACATTTTCTAGTTCAAACTCTCATACAGAGAGTAGGCCATGCCTTTACCCATCAGCCAGGACTACTTCTGGCACTTTTTGTGTGGACAGTGCACAGGTGCTCTGGGTACTTGTGCCAGGCCTCCAACACTTTCCTTGAGAGGAAAGTAAGGAATTTCTACAACACAAGGAGCAAACAAGGATGTACCAGTCACTTTTATCTGTAGAGAGAAAGATGATGGAGAAGATGACCTTTTTTTTTTGTTTTTAATCCCTAAAACACAAGAAGGTTTTGTGGCCTCAAAAAAAAAAAAAAAAAAAAAAAAAGGTGAAGTTCATTTGGGAAACTTATTAGCCTGTTCTCATGGAATATTTATACCATGTACTTGAAAATGTAACTTATGTACATGGTAATATCACTGTGTTGGTTAAATGTGTGAGGGCAAAGAACATGACGAGAGTGTGAGGTTTTTTCACACACTGCTAAAGAATGGCTCCTGTAGACAAGGAATAAAACTCATTCTCATCCATATTAAATAAATATACCACTTAGCCCAAAGTCCACTGAACTTGTTGAGGTACTCAAGTGGATATAATGTTAGGGCTACAAGACTCCCTCTTCAATGATCATTTAGATTAATCCACCTTGAAACCAAAAGTAAAAGCAGATATTGTAATTTCCTCAGAGAGGACAATAATTGAGATCCCAAAGAGGTATACAGAGTTCTTATTGCATCCTGATATATGTAATTTTCAGGAAAGTGACTTCAAGAAGAAATTTAACAGAAGAAGAAGAAGAACAACAAAAAAAGTCCTCCAGCTCTCATGGTAAGTAATCTGAGATGTTTGGAAAATGGATGTGAGAAATCTTTACAGAAGTTACTCATGGGATCTCAAGTTCATTCCTTTCACTGTTACAGCTCAAACTATCTTGTAAAGTACTCCTTTTTTTTGTTTGTTTGTTTGTTTGTTTGAGTTTGTTTTTTCTTTTTCTCATAGCAGCTTAACATACCTCCTTCCCTTCCAAAATACAATAAATTTCTCTCCATGGAGAAATAGCAAGGGAAAGAAGCCCTTCAGCACACACTCCCGATTTGCACAAGCTCCTCCCTGTGCTCTGCCAGCTCCTCTGCCAGGCTGTGGGAGCAGCTGTTGCCAGCTTCCACGCACATGGCTGCATCCAGCTGGTGTCTGAGTACGTCAGGAGCTTATGCTAAGATTAATCACTTTTGAACCTTAATCACTTTCTACCCCTTTAAAATTCTGTGGTGAATTGGGCTGAATCCTGCTTCTACAACAAGTGATGGAAGCTCTTTAATGCATGGGCCCAGCATGGCCTTCAGCTGGGCTGGTAGAACAGTGGCATGGTTTCTCTAGGGCAGGAGGGGCCCCTGAACACCTGAGTACTTGGGGTCCTCTGTGAACTGTGTCTCTTACGCTTCTTTTGGCTACCAATGCCTTTCAAACAGCTAGAGTGCGTGTGCTGTACTGCTGAAAATGTGCACGACGTCTTGCATTTCTGCAGACTTCAATGCAAAACTGGCCTTTTGAGCAAGTAAAAGGCTATGTTAACATCTACATTTTATTTGAATTATATTCCTGTATTTTTTCAAGAAGAATTTGAATTATTTTCACATAGGTTGACATCTACCTGCTGCAAAAATGCTGAAGATTCCATAGTGTCATTTTTAAGTCCTCAAGGTCATCTGAGAAAATATATATTTCTGTATCCTAGAAAGTTTAGATATGATGTTTTTGAAAAATTGTACTTATGCACAGTCTAAGCACCAAAGCTGTTGGGATTTTATGAAATTTTCTTTAACTTTCAGAACTATAATTTTTAACAACCTTTATCAATAAATAGATAGCAACAAATTAAATTTTCAGCAGTGGATCTCAGTTTCTTCTTCTCCATACAGGTGCTGCCTGTTAGGATTGTTAGGACATTGTGAACACAAAAGGCCAATTTCTTTGTCAGGAAACAACTGTTCCTGAATAATTTATAGCTAAGCTCATAACTGAACAAAATATGAATCTTCCATTTAGTTTCAGTGATAGTGAGTCACTTCCCTTCCTTTTGTCGGTCATTCAACAGCAAAAGATAAGAAGATATCTTAACTCTGTGAAGTTTCCAGTTTTTTATTAAATGGGCTCATGCTTGCCAGTGATCTTTCAGCATTAACACTGGACGTGACTTCTGTCTCATGCCACTCTAGAGTTTTAAAATTTGAGCTAAATTATCTCCAGTACATAATAAAAACATCATTTGAGGATAAATACATTTAAAAACCCCCAACAATGTAATTCTCATGCCATCCAAAAGACTTGCTTTTGCTTTTGCTCCAGGAACTGATAAAGCTACAGCAGTGATGTATGTGCATAAATTTTCCATATGAGATAGATAAGCATGTCTAAGTCCAGTTTGTTCTCCTGTAGGGTGGATCACACCCCTATCATTCAAAGCCTCGCTTTCCTTCTTCAGATAAATGTATTCTGCAATTACTAATAATTAAGTACTTTACTCCCAGGCAAAGGGAAGTGGGGGAAAAGAATCACTGAGAATTTCTGAAAACCCTCACAATCTGTGGACCCTTCAACAGACTTACAGATGCCATTCAGTCAAAGACCACAGTGCCACAAAGGTGATAAATTTTTAAAGTGAGGCTATAAAATCTTCAGGAGAACAGCAGAAGATACTACACCTCTGATGATAACACCAAGTCTTCATTTTACTGGCTTTAGACAACCAGGTCTGGTGGCATTTGAATCTCCTAGCTCTGAACAGCCTCCTTTGAAACACAAAAAAGGAATCACGTTTGCGCAGCATACTTGGCCTTGTCTTGCATTGCCTTTCACTTGTCTTTCAGAAAGCTCTGGACAAGCCCAGGTCTGACAGAGTTCCTACTTCCAGGCCCCTGTATTTGCCTCACACATAAAAATCATAGAATCATTACAGTTGGATAAGACCTCTAAGACCATTGAGTCCAGCCATTAACCTAGCACTGCCTTCTTCACCATTTCCACAAGTGTCGAATCCACATGCCTGTTGAGCACCTCCCTGGGCAACCTCTTCCAATGCCTGATCACTGTTTCAGTCAGAAATTTTTTCTAATATCCAATCTAAACCTTCCCTGGCACAACTTGAGGCCATTTCCTCTGGTCTGGTCACTTGTTACTTGGGAGAAGGAATCAACTCCAACCTGGCCACAGCTTCCTTTCAGGTATTGTAGAAAGTGACAAGGTCTCTCCTGAGCCTCCTTCTCTCCAGGCTAAACAACTCCAGCTCTCTCAGCTGCTTCTCAAAGGACTTGTGCTCCAGACCTTTCACCAACTTCCTTTATCTCCTCTGGACACGGTCCAGTGCCTCAATGTCTTTATTTTGGGCCCAAAACTGAACACAGGTTTTGAGATGTAGCCTCATCAGTGCCAAGTAGAAGGGAATGAAAGACAACGTGGTTTCCTTGTGTGGTGCTCATGCAAAAATGATCACATGATTCTCTGCTTTGCAAGAAAGTTTCCTCTAGAAAACATGTCATACTCATGCCTATGGGATAGGCACAAGTTGAAAAGATTTTCTTAGCTTGGGACCATAGAAGGAGTACAAACAGATTTTGCCTTGTCTAACTGAAGTGTGCAATAAGTGTACTTTAGATAAAGACTTGGGAAAAAAGATGAAAGAACAGTGGAGAAAGAAAATGCAACAAATATGTTTGGGGCCTGATAGCACTTGTGATCCCCTCCAAGTGTAACAAAAGAAATTATCCTCTTTATTTCTGTGCATCTGTGGTTAGAATTAAAGGAGTCTTTGATAGGAGTCAGGCTAAACTGAAGCTAGATATACCAGCTGCTTCATCAAAAGACAGCACATTAATGCTTTTCATTTATCAAAATATGTGCCATTGATACATGAAGTAGACAAATGATAAACAAAAAGTCTGTATTATAAATACAGAAAAGAGTGTGCAGCCTTATATGTTACCAAAGACTCAAAGCTGGAGACTGCTCTCTATTTGTACTAATGATATATCTCAACACTGACATCCTTTCAAGAGAGCTTAGTTCAAACACTGTTTGGGATCTGGAGATGGTAGCTACCCTAGTGAGCAATGCTACTGCAGGAATCTGGCTCAGATTCAGGTATGCAGGAACTTAAGACTGTTTATCCAAAAGCTTGAATCACCCTTACTTGCATCTGAGCAGTCTTGGCTGGCAATCAATCAGGAAAGCAGAATTCTTCATCAGCACAATGCTAGAGGCAGGGATCTATTTTACGGATAGGGAAGATGCAAGACGTCATTGCTGAACTGGGAGGAAAGGAAGCTGTTGCTATGATGAAGGAATAGAAACAATCAAGTGACTTTGTCTTTGAAGATAACAGCATGACTGTGAGCCTAGACAGGTCTCCAACCTGGGAAGTGCTGTAGTTGCTCTTCTGGCAGCTTTATTGGTTTATTACTGCTTACTTGTGTTCTTGGGAGTCTGTTCTCCCTAAGGTTGCTTATCCCCCTGCAAGTCACCAAACAAAATTGTTGCTAAGGGGATAGAATTTGTGTGAATCCAGATACCATTCAGATATGGAAAAAGAAATTAATATCTGATGTCTGCTGAGGTTAAAGTTACTTTGAACTATGGAGATTACAAAACTGTAAAGCACCAAGTTCTGCAAAGCTTCTTGGCAGCCCAAGGATGGAATTTGCTGGGCACAAGGGTCAAAAGGCTTCAGTAATATTTCTTTCTATATTTTTTAGTAAAGGAGCAATTTGAGTAGTGGTAACAGTGTAGAAATAAAAGAGGAGAGATACATTTGGGTTTCAAAACTGGAATTCAAGCATCAGAAGGCAGTTTTGGCTCAGCTCTTGACTTGTTGTGTGGCCTTGAACAGCCTGGTTTATAAAGCGGGGAGGGGAAACTGGCACAGGAACATCTGAGGATTAAAAGATGTTTACAGAGTTCTTTGTACTTGCATCATTTTATCCTTTCTAAGTGTTTATTATTTTGGACTAGTCTCTTATGCCACTGTAATAGTACTGAACTTCCCTCAACCAGTTCTGTTTCTTCACAAAAAACCCTTGCATGGACATGAATAAGACAGAGCACTCTGCACAAGTTCTAACCAGTTAAAAGTCTTAATATCATCTTGTAGGTATTCACTGTTGAAAAAGATTGGAATCCCAAAGCGGAGAAAAAGACTTTATGGGACAGCTGTCTCATGAAGGCTTTCGTATGTCTGCATTTCTTAACTGCTTAGTTAAGGAAATATTAATTTGACAGATAAATATACCTTTTTTTTTTTAAACTCTCTGCCATTTTATTTTATATTAATTTAGTGACATCTTCTGTGGCACAAAGTCCCAAGAGTATTACGATGGATGTTTCTGAGCATCCAAGCCTTACTCTTCTGTATAGAATAAAGTGAAAGCAAGTGCTAGTAGATCATCCTGCCCACAGACATTGCTGTGCTTGTTCTGAGATACAAGAAGCCACATATTAATCATCATTTCAGTATGAAACTACTAGCTGGAGTCAATTTCAAGATTTGTGCAAAATGATTTTCCTAAATCCATTTGGCTGCATGGCCTGGCTGTGTTCCCTGGGAGACACTGGCTCTGTTGAGCCACTGAGGGAAGTTAGCCTGTAAACAGCATATGAAAGGGAGGAGGAAAACAATTCTGAAGTAATGCTGATAATTGGTATTATTGTGAACAAAATGTAATGAGTCAAGGGTCTGAAAAAATGCAGAGACAGATGTCATAAATTTATGCTGTGAATACTCAAGAAAAATAGGATTCAGTCATAAAGGAAAATATGGAAAATATGAACAGAATGAAAATTGTGAGCAGTTGTGCAAATACATTCTATGCAGATATAGGAGATCACATTTTTTGCATGCATACATTGAAGGTCTGGAGTTCTATGTACAGGGTCTGTAAAGGAAACATTTCTGTGCTTGTTTAAATGGCTGATGGAGCTCAGGAGCTATAAATATATGGAAGTGGTAGCTAATATCTGCCACTGCTAAACATTGTACATAATACATTGTACTACTATTTGCTTTAGCAAAGCAGCTCTGAACTTACAAGCAGTCAGTCATGTGGCATGTGTTTTGGATGGCTGGAGCCCTTGGTACATTTGTGGTACCTACTTGAAATTCACTAATTGCTGAACTGCAGGTACATTTTCAATGAGCTTGGGAAGCAAACTAGCAAGGTCAGGGAATGAACAGGTACACCTGGTTCCCACCCTTGAATTTTCATGAGAGAAACCCCTTCAGACTCAAGTACTTTGGGTCAGAGAAACGCATTCAATGCTGAGGCATAGAGATAAGCAGTCTGATTTCCAGGAATGGCAAGAGACACACAAACTACAGACACAGAGAGATTTATGTAACAATCAGCAACTCTGAAAACCAGGCCCAGTATTAGGTGCTTACCACCAGGCACCTAATCTTGAAAGTGTTGCCCAAAAGCTACAAAACTGTGCTCCTTTATGAAAACAGAATCTGGGGATGTTTTTTTATCAAACTCTGTAGTACTGGATCATTGTAAATAATCTCAGATATTTCCACTATAACATTAATGAGTTACTTCTTCGTTTACCAGTGGAGAAATATATTGGCTTAGTTTTTCTCTCATTGCCCTTTCTTCTGAGGTCAAGGTTGAAAAATTAGAGCTATTTACTAAAGGAAGACTGTTCTCTGCTTCTGCCTTCCCACTAAAAAACTTGTAAGAGAGAGTTTCTCACTCTTGGCTGTCATTCCTGGGGGTTAGACAGTTCTCCCCTCGCAATGTTTTTCAATTTGCTTGAAGTGCTTCCCTTGTGCATTTTTATTTAGTGTCTATGTACAATTGAAAAGAAATATTCTCATAGGTAGTTAATGCAGGTTGCAGGGTATGAAATCTTCATAGTCTAATGGTTTTCAAACACAGACAGAGTGAGATTATTACAAAGGAAGCATGGCACTCGTGCTGAAAAGTGCTGTTCAGTCACAGTGTCTGTTACCTTGTGGTATCTCAAACTACCCCTAAACTTCTAAAACCTTTTTCCCACTTTCAAAACATTTCTTCAGGAGTAAAATGAAATGGGAATGGGCTGGAGCATAGCATCCCCAGTGGATATATATGTTGGGTTTATCTAATGTGCTTTGTCTTTTGACTGTTTCTTCCTGTCCAACAGGCTGTGGTAAAGTTTAAAAATTTGCTTCAAAACTTTCTGCCAGTTCTAGGTGTCTTGGTATTTTTCAGTAGTACAAACACCTCATTATTCACTGAAATGATTACAGAAGGTTAACAGATTAATTAACTAAAGATTGACAGGAATGTCAATGGGTGTCTGGGAGAGCTATGGAGTTTCATGTGATAGAAATTGAAAATGAGAAATTGAGAATGAACATTTATTCACCTTCTTGATGCATCCCATGGAGACCTTCTGAATCTTGATCTTGCCTGCAAACTGCTGAAATGCTCATCTATTACTTTCTACCACTGCTGCAGGCCTGATCAGCATTCACCCTGCCAGAGAGGAAGAGATCCAGAGATGTCTTTGCAGAAGAAATATATTCTGATATATAGCATTAGATGGTCCAGTAGCTGGGCTTAATGATCCAATAAGACTTAAAACCTAACAGGTGTGCAATTTTTTGTCTTAACATGTGGCACTAAACCACTCTGCAAAGCTAATTGCTTCTCTTTGTAGCTTTGAGTGTAGAAGCTCTACCTTGACAAGAGATTTGAGGTATGCATGCATGATGCTTGCCACCAGGTCAGTAATGTCAGCAACATCTTTGTTTTAGCAAAGCTCTGTGGAGGCGATCTAGGTAAGCTGTTGTCAGGGTCCTCAACTTTCATTGCCCACAAATGTCCAGCACTTGGCAGGGCAGATCAGTGAGTGAAGAAAAAGGAATGAGGAAAGCTGTTCTGGCCAAGAAAAGAAGGAAACCTGCAAATGGAAGCCTCAAGGTCAGCCAGTAAAAGGGTAATTTGAGCTTTAATTCTTTAGGATGTCCTGTGAATGCGAAAGGGCTCAAGGAAGGGACAGACTTATAACTTGAAAGGCAGGAGGAGGAAAGTCGCCAGAGCCATCCCTTTTCTTGCCTTGCATTTATTTTGTATGGACCACCACAGGGGGGAGGCTTTCATGGACAAGGATGTTTTAGTATAACAAGAAAAAAAAATGCAGAAGGAAACCCTTGCCTGGACACTTCTCCTTTCAGAGCTGGTACTGCCCAAAGAAATTTGATTTAACTTCTGACTTGCCAGCATACTAGAAACAGGTACACACTGGTATATAACCAAGAGCTATTTTGCTCTGCTGTTTCCTCTCCCTGAAGCACTTACCTCAGGGGCCCTACTTTGCTTCATCAGGTAGACTTCGTGATGAAACAAACCACTCTGACTACACATTCCTCTGGCTAACATATAGTAATTTTTTCTCAGATTATTGTAAATACAGGTGAACCTGGTGGGAAGAAATGATGATGTCTGACTCCAGTTCAGAAGGCTGAATGATTTCTTTATTATAACTATATTATAATACATTAATGTATTATTTAAAGGAGATACTAAAACAACAAACCTACTTGTTCTAACTACCATATCTAACTAACTCACAACTCGTGACCCTGTTCACGATAGTCCAGACACAGGTGGATCCGATTGGCCATCAGGCTCAAACAATCCTCGCCAGAATCCAATCAAGCAATCACACCAGGTAAACAATTCTCCAAACACATTCCAATGGGAAAACAAGGAGCAGAAATAGAAATTTTCTCTTTCTTTCCTCTGTGCTGCTCTATGAAAAATCCTGAAAGAAAGAAGAATGTCCCTGCAACAACAGATCATTATTTTCTATCCTTTATGTCCCATGGGGCATTGGGGTTAACAATTAATATTTTAGTCCCTGCCTGCTATTTATTTATTATTTATTGATAGTCTTACCCAGACAAAGCATGTTTGGGAATACCAGGCTGTTCTCAGACAGATAGGAGGTAGAAGGGAGTGCCAATGGCTAGGGATAATATAACAAGTTGAAGATGAGCACCTCACCCACGTATCACAAATACAGAGCCTCCAACTGGGAGCCTTACAACAGAACAGAAGGACCTGGAAACTGAGAGAAATAGGAGCACCTAAAGCTGTGAGGGAAAAAGGAGTTGGAGGTGTTTTGAGGCAGAACCGAGGACAGCAGGACAGAGAAAAAACAGAACCGAAGTAGGGGTTGGGAAGCTGAAAAGTGGGAGTGCATTAGGCTAGTAAGGAGAGTGAAATGGGATACACAGGGTGGGTGAGCCTAGGCCTGGATGGGTTGGAGAAGGAAGAGTTTTGGAGATGGTGAGGTTTTATATGGGAGGAACATTGGGAAAAAAGGAGTACAAGGCTGGATATTTAGCTTGGGAAATACTAATTCAGCTGAGTCTCTTTCCCATAGTCCTTTTCTAGTTAGCCAAAGTAACAGGCCTGAGTCATGATTTTACACGACCTTCCTTTCATAAGGTTTTACCTATATGCAACAATAAGCAATCTAAGAAAATTGTAAAAGTTAATATCTATTTCACTGGAAATAAAATTGCAGGCAAATACTCTACATTCAGAGAGATTCCTACAGGTAAAACTGAGCCCATGGAAGCAGAAATTCTATTTTATAGGCATATATGAAGCTGTATTGGTGTAATCTCCTACTCTGTGGTGAGACCACCTATTGTCCAATGATACTACCTGAGGAGATAATGCAATTAATATGAAACCTGATTAGTTTTCAGCAAATTTTACCAGTTTTGATGAAGCCAGTATCACTCAGAGAAGAAAGTTTTGTAGCCCTATCAATTGTCATTTTTTTTAAAAACATTTCCCTTCCCGAAGACTGGGAGCCCGTCTCCTTACAGGAGTGGCAGTACTGTCTCTCTGCTCTGGAGGAATGAAGCTCACCCTGAAGGAGCAGTTTGGAAGCCAGCTTCTGAACTCTGCCAGTGGTAGTTGGAATGCTGCTGAGGCAAATGCTCTGGCAAGCGTGTGGGCGAGCACATCATCTTCCTGCTACCACTCCGCATGTAACCAGTGTGTGTTCCTCTTTTTTGCCTAATTTGTAGTCTCTTCACCTCAGGTTTGTTTATCCTGAAAAAGTAGATTTATTGCTTGTTCTTTGCTTACAGTTTGCTTGCATCCAGGTTACACTAGGCTCACTGGAAAATCATACCGAATTTTTGATCTTCATATAATTAACTGATTTGTTAATAAGTAGTTTGCTATCAATTTACAAAATTTGACAGCGTAATTTTTTTATATTATCCAGGTCCCAGTGAGGCGTTTTAATCAGTTCAAAATGTGCATGAACTGGGCCTTATTTGGCTAAGCTCTTGAACAGGCTGTCATGTTAGTGGAATAAAGAAATGGGCTATATATTTTATGTGGGGAGAAAATGAATAATTCAACAGTAAGGGTCAACTCATCCTGCCAAGAAAAACCTACTGAAAAGGAAGTACATGGAGTTATAGTTATTTGCATTGTAGATAATAATATCAATTATAGCTCCCAGCTGGAATCAAGCCTCCATATTTTGGCTTCTGTACAGCCCTGGAATAACTGTTGCAGTCACAACAAGTTTCAGGCAAATAAAGACAAAGCTCAATTAGCAAAACAACACAAATTTTCAGAAGCATATACTTGAACAATAAGAGGCTGATGTTTGGACATAGTTACATATGGCAGTTCAGTAATAATTAGCAGCTCTAATAATTTATAGTTAATGTCATTTTGCAAACACAAAGTTTTAACCCTTAGCAAAAGCTATGTCAAAGAAAATAATTTGTTGAACCCACTAGAAATCATCTGCATAGGTTTGAGTCTATGGTCTAAGTGAAATTGCCAGCCCTATAGGCTTTGTTGTAAATGTTGTACTATCAGCTTATTGTAAAAGCCCCAGCTTTTGAAATCCAGTTATTAGAGGAAAAAAAAAAAAAAAAAAAAAAAAAAAAGATAAGTCAGTAGCAAGGAGCACATGCTGGCAGGTGCTGTGGTAAAAGGGGATCAGACTGGCTTGAGGCAAAGGCAAATCAGGCTGCTGCCATGGCAGACTGATGGGGTGGCAGAGAGCTCGGAAAACCAGACTAACTCTGCTGTTGTCCCAGCAAAATATTGGGGGTTCTAGGGTAGCAGTAATGTCAAAAGGTTTAACCCCACTTCCACACCTCCTGTGACAACAGGAGCAATAATTTTGGCTTTCTGAGCTTCTTCCATTTGTATTTTCCTAATTTCCCTCTAGTTTCTGTATGTTTTCTACGTCTTTCATCACACTTCTTCTCCCTCCATAGAAGTAGCTTTGCTCCCTCCCACTCTGTGTTTCAAAATTCATGTTTGCCTACAGAACAGAAAAGTTTCGTGTAGTTTGCTGTCCCAGATGGGGGGGACTAACTTTTCTATGGGATTGAGTAGGGAGGCCCTTACAGAATGCAGAAGGCACAGAGCTGGCTGAAAACCAGCAGCCTCCTTTCTGTAAATGAAAACACTGAGGAAGGACATCAGCCTCCCTGGTGAGACATAAAGCATTCTTACATGTCACTGATCCCCATGCAGATGGCAAAGGTCTTGGCACTTCTTATACCATTGCTTGATAGAAATAATTTTCATATACTTCTAATGGCTCTGTTGGTCCAACCATCCCACACAGAGTCCCCAGATCCTGGGAAAACCCAAGTATGTGTCACTAATGGGACAGAGGGATGTACCAGCAAATGGCAAAGAGGGTAATAACTTTACTTGTTCCTGTAGAACTACCGGTCAGTTCTCTGAAGTAGTTAGTCTTGACTTCATCTTTGCAAAAGTTTTTTTTTTCTTTTAATTTAATTTAATTTCATTTAATTTAGTTTAATTTCAAGGCAAACCCCGCAAATTCTAAAAGGTGTCATCAGTGGAGTAGACAGAGACTTTCTGCCTCCTTGTGTCACCTGCCCACTGCATAGTGTGCTGGTTTGCACCATGCTAATTCTTTTTCACACGCCCTGTATTGCTGACACATGCAAAAGCTACTTTTCTGGGACAATAATCCATGATGTAATCCCAATGGACTGTCATTTTAATAACCAACTGACAGATGAATAGAAACACATCTTCATGCCTTCCTTTCTAGCTCGTAGAAGAGAACAAAGCCTTCTCTTCAACTTCCCATCTTTTAAGAGGAGGAAACTTTTTGCTTCTCTTGCCTAAAGAGAGGGCTCTTCTCCTTTCCTGACAGCAGTTGTGGTCATCCAGAAAGGTGACCTATTTTAGTCTCCCATCAAGGCAACCTTTGGGAGACAGATGATCCTGGCTATCTTTTCCCTCTTGGGGGAATCACACATGTTCCCAATTTCAGATTATATCTCAAGGCTTCAACTTTCCTGCTTAGCAGCAGGGTTAACTCAACAGGCCCAACTGGATTTGGCACATACACACCCTTTATCTCTGTTGTGACAGCAGTTAATTAAAGTGACTCAGAAAACAGCTTCTCCAAAACAAAGTCGTGTTTATTTGCCAAAGCTGTACCCAAAGAAATGACCTAACAGCAAAGAGCCATAGCCTAGCTTGACCTGCTTGTAGGTCTGGCTCTGCCCCAGACTGGTAGGGAAGCCTGCTACCTGCTGCACCACCTGACTGCCCAGAGCTCCTCTCTGGTCACTGTTGGTGGCAGCTCATCCCTCCTCCTTGCCTAGCCAGCACCTTTAATCTGTGAAGTCCACTGTGATGTCAGCTCTTGGCCTGAAGAAGCACCAGCTGAGAGAAGCAAGCCTGGAGCAGACCTTTTTTCTTCAGAGGCACTGTCTTTGTTACTTCCTTTCCATTAAGAGTTTAATTGATTTTGTTTTGGTTAGTTTGTATCTCAGCAAGGCTAAGGTATTAGTGATGGGAAAAGCTCTAAATCTGAGTAATTGATTGCCACAATTTTGGCCATCATTAATAAGCATAGGAACTGAAAATGAACATCCCATCTTTGATTAGGAAGATGGAGTGCCATTCCTAATCACTGCACAAATAAAATTAATCATAGCACAAAAAATGCAGTTGCTTAAAGAAAACATACCATTTCCTCCACATGAAGAAATTAGGTCTGGAAACTCATGAAGGTATTGCTGAAACTGCTTTGATGATTGTAACTTCCACACGTTGCGAAGCAAGCAACTCAGAGGCTGTGGTTTAAAATAAAGAGGCCTGGCTGGAAAAGAAAAAAAAAAAAAAAAACAAAAAAACCCCCAAAACTTTGTTAAGTTGCTCTTGCAATGCCTACCTAATCTTGTAGAGCTGTGGGACAGAAACCTGTAAGACCAACCCTTAGAAACATTCCTGAATTTATAAAAGAAAACAGTTAAGTCCTGTGTTTTCTGCTCTGTTTATTCAGTATGATAACCAAATAAGATGTATGAAGAAAGAAATAGAGAGACAAAAAGTAAAGCAAGATCTTTCAGGTCACTGAGAAAGAAACACTATAAGCATATAGCAACTTACTGGTGATACCACATTTGAGGTCCCAAGAAAATTTTTATATTTTAGAAATGATTGATGCATGTTAATGAAATAATAAGTCATTAAGGAACTGTTTTCTTCATTAAGAAACTGTTTTCTTTTTCCTTCTCTTACATGGTTTCCTTGGATATTTGGCTCATAATTTTGTGGAGGGAATGCTTCAGCCATATTAAAAACCTTACTTCATTTATTAAAAGGCAAAACAGGGTTCATTTTTTTTTTTTTTAGCATTTGCCTTTTCATTTTTTATATTGCTCTTGGCACATTTTCATTGCTTACACTCAAAGTTTTCAAGTATTAATGTCAGACTATGAAAGCAAATATTCTTTTTATATTCCAGCAGTTTAAAAAAATGCAATTTATTTATTTCCTTTTCATAATTTCTTTTTTCATTATTCAGTTTTGTCACTGACTGTATGAAAACCTTTATTTGGGGGTCTCAGACATTTTAGTGTTTCTGATATAGTGAGAGCACAATTCTGTATGCTCACTATTTAAAAAAATGTTGGTTTTTGTGACATTCATAGTACTACTTTCCTCAAGTTATGGCACTGGGAATGCATGAATCATAATTTTATTTTTGGTCATACTTTCACCCTGGTCCTTTAAAAGTCTGAAAACTCATACTTTATTGGGGTATTAAGGGATGCCCAGAATCTTCTAGAACCCCTGTGGCAATTAAAACCCACTGGCTGCATGGTAACACTCCAACAACAGCTAAGTTTAAGATGAAAAAAACATTATGGAATAATAATTTTTGACTGTGAAAGAGATTGCATACATTGACTTGTACGCAGCAATTGCTCTATGCCATGTTTACAGTGCCTGGTTTGAACCTCAGTGTTTGGTCATGGGGTAATGAAGCACGTCACAGGACATTGGGCTAATTTCAGCTTTAGTTTCTAAAGCGAGGCTTTAAGTAATTAATGTCTTGGAACCGAAGTTTGTAGGTTTTGGAAAGCAATGTTTTAATCTATTTTTTACAGCTTGCTCTTCTACTAAAATGTAACTAAAGTTTGTACCCTAAGGGGAACACTGTTGAATATTAGCTGCTGATTGCCCTTGAGTTCTAAAGAAATTGCCTTCTAATAATACTGCTTTTGCTGTTGTTCAGGAATCTGCTGGCCTTTTTGAAGTGATGTAATTTGTCTGAGAAGAAAATAATTCTTACTTGAACTGTGACATGGAAAGTGCTTGGCTTGGAGCTCTATAATTTTCATGTATGGATTTTATTTTCATGTTGACTCTTTTAAAAAGAAGAAAATAATGACAGAAATAACAAATAAAACTATTATTTATGCTATAGTTTATAAGAAACATATTTTCTAGGAATTAAACACAGAATTGAGAGTTTAATTGAATTTAATTAATTGAAAGTTACTTTATATTGTGATCAACAGACAGAATCTTTTAGGACCCTACCCTCAAAAAGAAAAAAAGAAGCAAAGCAGAATAGGGATGTTTTTAATTTCTTAACTAACATTTTATGTTCAAATTATCAACATTTAGTTTATCTTTTTGACAGAGAAAGAAGACGCCCTTCCTCGGTACCTTGTGATGTGCAGTGTTTCATGTCAGGACAGCTCCCCTGTGCAGGTCAGCAAACAGCATGAATTGTTCTCAGCATGTAGTTCAGATTCAGGTAAGTTAATAGACTTGCTACATTTTAAAAACACCTTGAAGTGAAATAAGGAATACATTTCTGCATTAGATGTCCTGATCTGCATTTTCTTCTCCCCTGTTTCTGAATCATTTAGGCTTCCTGATTGCCCAAACATTATTTCCAAACCTGTAGTAAAGCTATTGGGATTTAAGCACTTTGGACATCTATACAGATGTCTAGGCTGCTGTAAATTCCTCTCTAACATGGGAGTCATGGGGCACAAGATGGGAGACATGCAGAAGCAAATCAAGCTCTTCTCAAATATTCTTCATAGTTTTTGGTGATGAGTGCTGCTCAGTTTGTGTCCATGCTTGTATATTCATGTGTCTGTATGTATGTATACATTAGATATTTTTTATGGATTAAATTACATATTACAAACTTTGCAATATACAAAATTTATTGCCGATCCTGTAATGTTCTTAAATTTAGATTAATCAGATAAGACTGTACATTAACTGCAAAAATCCCTTTCCATAAGATTAGGTAACTAACCAAAATGTAGGGAAGCATTTCCAGGGGAGGGAGAGTGGCTGGGTTGTCTCTGGGAGGCTCTAATAAAATCACCTTCCTACAGCTCCAGCTCTAAGGCACATGGGTTTCCCCTAGTCTTCAGGCATCCCTCATAACACAGAGGAAGTATTTCCATTTCCAGGGAACTGATATGCTCCATTATTTCTGTTAAGAGATGTGACATTTGTGGGATTTATCCATGTGCTACTGTTTGTTCTATAAACGTTTTGTTTCTAGGGTTGAACATTATTGACAAAGCATGTTTATGCTTTGCTGTCTTTATGGAAGCTTGAAAATATATTACAAAAGATATGTCACAACCTTTACGAAATACTTAAGTGTATTATTATTATTGCACTAGCACTGTCCCTGTCCCTGCCTGTACTTGAACTATGTCAAGTGATGGTGAGAAGCGCCAAAGGCCTGAGAGGACTCAGAGTGCTCTCAGCTGGTGAGTGGCTCCAAGCTGTCCCCCAGAAGGAAGGAGCCTGGTTTTGGGCTGATGGTAGGACTGTGCTGTCAGGAGAAACTTGGTTGCTGGAAGACTTTTTTAAAATAAAATCTACTGTAATTTGTTACTCCTTGGTTTACCACGGAGAAAAGGGTCAACCGAGGGATTTTGGAATGGAACACCAGCCTTACTCCACAATTTGTCCTATACCTTCATTTGCAAAGAAATGTTGAGGAGCACATATATGGACACCTGCAAATCCTAAAGGGGCAATGAAAAACGCAGTGAGTTAGACTTTCTTGTGCTATAGGAAATATGGAGACTCCAGGCATTGGGTATTGCCAATTTTATGATACTCAGTGCTGTTGTCAACGTGCTGGTGCACAAAGAGGTGTTTCCCATGGTTGAGTGAGGTACTAGTTTCTTCAAGGAAGAGCAGGACATTGTGGGAAAATATGTGCCATGCCACATACCTAACACTTGGTAAATCTGAGGTAATAGTTATGCCTAAGATAACAGCAGCTAACGCAGTGGAAGTAGGTAGCGCATGTAAAATATTCACTATGCCCTGAGGTCACTGAACACTCCTGTGACTAGGTATACCCACCCTCAGATCAAGTAAGGATTAGAGGAAAGGTGCAGTTGGCACATGCATCAAAAATGATAAAAACCCCAACCAAAACACAAAAAAAACCAGCCCTTAACCTACTGAGTTCAGAAGCATAGGAAAATGAAAATATCAAACTGAAACTCTTCCAAAAAGGACAGGTGTGTGAGTAGTTCCTGCTGAAGGGAGGTATAATATTGTTTACATTGCTGCTCTTAAGCAAGACTGCACTTCGGCACCTCCCAGAGCATAAATATTGAGATTTTTAATGAAAGCAGCTGCAGGACATTTAATAATAAGGACGGTATCTTTGGATCAGAATATATTGACACAGGCTACATTAAGCCTGTTAATGAAGTAATGTTCTTTTTCTGTTTCTATACTCAACAGCAGGGTTTGGTAAGGTAGAAATATTTTAGGCTTTTTTCCTATGTGTAACTCCCTCTACATTCTGATTCCTTAAAATATATGCAAATAAGTAGTTGCTATTGTGGGTCAAAATGTCCAGCTGATATCTGGCAAAGCTTGTTTTTAATTAGGCCCCCTATTTCACCAAAATGAGCAAATATGGAAGAATCTTTTCTAGAGAATAATGGCAACAAAATGGGTACTCTAATTTCAGTAAGAGGTCCAGTTAATCAAGCATAAGGAACTTCTTGAGTAGAAACCTCTTAGAAAAGTGTTGAAAAGCTGGAGTTTTATGCAGTGAATGCTACAGGACATTGCACGTCTAAATGGACAAATATGGTGAACTTGTAAAAGCAGAGAAATTAATTCCTGTGCATCCTCATCCACAATTTGCAAGGTGTAATATCCAGAATAATTATATGGAAAAGTTTTTATACATGAAGGGATAGTTACCCTTATTGCAGTTGAATTCTACCAAGTTGCTTACAGAACCTGCTATCCCAACCAGTCTCAGCCCATCCTTGTCCCCAGTGAGGGTCCAGTGCCTGGGGCTGTGGCTGGAGCTGCTCTGGTGCTCATGGATGCTTGATCCTGGCTGGCTCAATGGGATGGGTCCTGGCTGCTGGGTCCTGCCTGGCTGCCCCCATGGGGAGCTGCCATAGTTCCGGACACCCCCTCTTGTGAAACACACTGTTGTCACAACAGTGTTACATTTATTAAGTAGGAAAGGAACGAATAAGGCAACCCAGCACAAGCTACCAGAAATGTCCAAGAGAGATGAAAACTCAGTGCTCTTGCAGCCCCATGCACCTAAGCAGCCATCTCCATTATTTATAGCCCAAGAGCCATTCCCTACTCAGTGCAATAATGATGCTCCCAATTATCCTGTAGTCCTAAGAAGGGAAATATTTCAAATAGAGTGCTTGAGAAGGTATGAAACTTGAATTTTATTCAGTTACTTGTATCCATTCTTGAGGTAATGAAATGCTTGTGCTGACCCTTCTGCATACTAAATCAGTTATCAGTGATGAGCAGGGAATGAGTACTCCCTTACTTACACACATCACTACACAGCTGGCATTAGCAGGGCACAAGAGGGCTTGGCTTCATCTAATGCAGATCACAGAGATCCGACAAGAGATTGACAAATGTAAGTATTATGTAAGAAGGACCAGTGACTGCACCCACTACAGCAGGGCCAAATTTTATAATCTAAAATACCTCATAGGGAAAAAATAGACTATATCAGCTAAACTAACACTGAAATCAAACAGCAGCTCTTAGTTATGTGTCCTGAAGGCATGGCATAGGCACTGTAGCTCCCTGGGATAACTGAGGAGCATGAACTACATCTCAGTAAAAATGTGATGTAACAGAATTTTGTTTTTCTTAAAAAATAGATGTTAATATAATTTTTAAGCCAAAGGCACGAACTGGGTGGAACATTTAAACTCAAGACTTCCTAATTCAATGTAACTATTACCTTTTTCTTTTTTTGCGGTATTCCTCAGTGGCCTTCTAAAACTTTCAAATCATTTCAGCCACTTTGAAAAAGGCATAAAGATCTCAGCGACATGAAACTTCCACACACTTAAGGGAAGCCAGTGTTTGGAGAGTGGAATAAGGCTGAGAGGGGTTTCCCTGTTGAGGAAAAGCCTGGAGTATAAGGGTGTCCACTGGCCAGTGGTGATGGGGACAGCAGCTGGCTGGCCAGCACAGAGACAGTGCACAGCCAGACACAATACCTCATGCCCCTCTACAGTTATTAGTGACAAAAATCAGTGGGGAAGCTGAGGGCTTTCTGAGGTGTGGGGAAGTTAAATTTTAATGGAAAGGGTAAGCCATAAAAAGTTGTCCTGGAAAAATTCCAATTTAAAAGGAAAAAAATGATTCGGCAATTTTCTCTTCTGGGAATCTTTACTTGTTGGTATTTAAAATTAGCACAGCACAGCATTAATAAAAAAAATCTCTATCTGATAGTGTAGCACATTATCATGGTAAGTTACCATGATGCCTTAGTGAGCAGAAAAAGTATTTTTCGAATGACTGGAGGATTCAGAGGACCATAATTCACACGGCCTGAAATACAGCTCAATTTCTTTCTGAAAGGAGCCTTTCTCACAAGATTCCTGGCTCCTCTTGGGTACAGCTGGATCAGAAATAAAATACAAATAGCCTTTATTTGAATTCAGTGTTCCTTCTCCGGCCACAATGTCAATTAAGGAGCCAGCAAGGGTGTGTATGTGTGTGGGTAGGTAAATGAATAAGTAACTTGAGTTATTCCCATAGATTTAACTGCCACCTTTGTGATGATGACTCTAAAAATCTATTTCCAACCTCTCCCACTTTCTTATATAATACCAGACGTGTCATTGGTGACTTCCTCAATCAAATCTTCTTTATCTTATTCTTCCCTGGGCTTCTGCCAGGTCACATAGCTTCATAAAAGTCCTGAAATTCATTCCCACAGCCACCGATCTGATTCATCCTGTGACTCGTTTTTATCTCGGCTGTTGCAGGTTCTTTGTTTCTATTTGCAGTCTCTAAAGCCTGCACTTGCACAACTAGTCATGTTGGTTATAGGCACTAGTAAAATCCCATCCTTTCACTGACAGATGAGAAAGGAACTGAGTGTAATGAAATTGCCATTTTATTGTTTTTTTCATCTTTGAGAATCTAGTAAATTTTATGCATTGCAATTTTCTTAATGCAGCTCAGAGGGTCAGAACATGAACGAGCTTATTTGGCCTCTTCATATTTTTCTAATAGCCGGTCAGTTGTGAGAAACTCAAATTTACTTCCCATCTGATGGCAGTGCCATACAACTTTGAGTGATAGAGGATGGAAGACAGGATTCAGGGGTGCTGTGCTTGATAGTATGTATCTATAAGGAACAAACAGATTTTCATTTATTCCCAAACTCCAGCTATCTAATAACTCTCTTTTTTTCCCTTGCTGGATATCCACAAAGGGAAAGCATATTCACTCAGATCATCCTAACTGAAGTAACACAGCCTCATGTCTAATAGAGAGTCTTCTGTCTATTTCTTTAGGTGGTATTTCAGAATGGCTTTCAGAAGAGTAACTATCCACAATACAGTATTTGCTGAAAATGCTGATGAAGACCCTATTGTGTTCAACAGTGTTCATATTTCCAATATCTCTAACAAACATGCCAAATCAGACAGAAACGCAAGGCGCTGAAGGGCACTACTGAGTCAAATACATCCCTTGGTTGGCAGTCCTGACGAGGGAAACCATGATCATCCAAATCTCATCTCCTGGCTTTTCCACTGGCTCAGTATCATTGACAGACACTATTGTTTGCAAATCCCCTTTAAAAAATAGAAAGAAAATGCATTTCAAACCAAGCCCATAATAGCATTTTCCATCCTTGTCCTTCTAATAGGTCTGTTACACTTGTAGGGTTAAAAGACAAGCAAAAATAATTACTACAGAAACAGACACATTGTAGTATTTGCATTCAGTTGATGATTTTGGGTAGGGCTCAGGAAATAGACCTCAACTTCCAGGTTGTGAATGCATCTTTGTTTTCTTGCCTGTTTCCTGCAGGAGAACACAGGGAACAGGATAGCAAACTGCAGAGTGTGCAGTCCTTGGACTCAGCCATGACACTCCCAAGTTACGCTGCCTGACGTTTTTATCTGGACTTGTCTCCTTGCCATGAAAGGGTTATAGTCCTCTGCAGTCACTGAACCCAGAGACTTGGCTTGGCTGCAGATCAAGCGCGTGAAGAACGTGTGACCTTCTCAGCACAGAAAACCTTTGTCGTGAAAAGAACTCAAGTAGCAACACACAAATTTGTACTGGGAATAACTAGTGCTTCTCTCATTCTTCTATGAAGGAATATATAGTTCAGCCAGTGTTTCTCACAGGCAGTTGTTACTTTGTTAACCTAAATTTTCCAGGGCTCTTCCAGAATCCTTGGGTTAAACAGTTATCTCCACATAAAGAGAGGACGCTCAACTGTTCCCCACACATAGAACCAAGGGAAGAATTAATTGCTTCTTCTTATCTGCTTCTAAAGGCAGGGTCTCCCCTCAGTGAATGAGGCAGGAAACAATGTTATAGCCTCATTATTTGAAAGGGTAAGGGCATATACCTTACTATTTGGATCATCCTGTCTTAGCTCTCCAATGTGACTGCAAACATCTGGGTGCCATTTTTTTCCTCTCTAATGAGACAAGTTCTGCAAAGGAGAAGAACTTCAGTGCTATAAAAATATTGACCTGGAAAAGGCCTGTCTGAAAATCTTCTGTATGAAATTCTAAAACCTGGTTACAAACATTAATGAAAAGTGTTTTGCAACTGTCTTGTCAGACAGGTAATTGTTATTATCACCATTTGATGTCTTGCATGAACTGGGACAAAGACTATGTGAATTGCTGAAAGGGACAGAGATGAGAACAGCATCCAGCTCCCAGTGCCACAAATACATAAAACATGGCAGGTCCCCAATCAATTTAATTTCATGACAAACCATATTAATGTAAAGATGAGGAGTATAAAAATCAGTTTTAATCTGTGTGGTGACATGGATAACATAATTTTCAGCAGGAATTGTATGAAAGATGCTTCAGAGAAGCCACAGCTGATACAATGGGTGATGTGTCTTGTGCAGTGCCCTTGTGTGAGTGGAGACACTGAGACACTGGGCTTCTATTTCTGTGTCCTGTGTTGATCTGGTGAAAGCCAGTGCTTAGCTGTGCAAGGGGTTGACTAGCCTAGCTGTTGCTTGATCCTTGAAATTGTTGGAAATATTAAAAACAAGTCTGTTTTCCAGGCTACTGACAAACATACTTGGGCTGGCACTGTCCTTTTTCCTGTATATTGGAAAAGATAGCAAGACACGGTGGGCTCATCCACACTTGAATTTTCTTGCAGCAGAAGTGAGCAGTTTTACTATGTAACAGTCATTATGTTTTACTTTGCCTAAAAGGAAATGGGTGAAGTTTCTTCAGATGCTCGGCAAGTTGCCTTACGATGGATTAAAATGACAGCTTGTTCTACAAATCCTTAAGGATTAAGAACATTTATTTCTAAACGCTAAATCCCAACAAAAGGACAGGAGGGTTTTTTTTTTTTTTGGCTTGGAGTAATGTCACAGCTGACAGTAGACAGACCAAGTAAGATTATAGTGAACAAGGCTAGGAAAATGCATAAAAGCATAATTCAATTTATTTCTTATTTAATTTATTTTTACTTTCTTTTGTTCAACAGTTTATTGCATTGCTATATATTTACAGTAAAGAGTAAAAGCTAAGTTATACCTTTATTTTTATTTCAAAAATACTTTTTATTTTGTTTTGAGTTTATTAAGAAGTATATTATAGGTGGAATTTTCTAAATATTGCAGCTACCTGATATGTGTTTTATTGTTACCAAGTATTTGTAGCTCAAGAAAATCTAGTATATTAAGAAATTGCTCAGCAGGAAGGAGACAAAGGGCAATGAAACCTAATTGTAGAAACTGCTGGCTGTGCACAGAGACTCAGTGTGCCTGTAGCAAAAGTCCCCTTCTATGGCAGTGTTGTATGGCTTAGAGATTGCAATGTTCTAGATACACAACACTTACCCACGGTGTTTCATTTGCCTGCAAGCACTCTGATGTGATAGTGAAAGAATTCCAGCATCTCCAGCTGATGAGATTTCAGGTATGTTGCTGCACCAGCTTATTCGATTTCTTAAGATTTTAATGTAAATCTACAGCTTCTGTGTGCCCCTGCCTGTTGGACTGTGATAGCATCCTCAAAGCATGGAAGTAGATATTCAATATTTAGCAGCTACTGTAAGTATCACCTGTTGGCAGGGAAGACATTACTTTTGCAAACCATATGTATCTTACAACCTGACCTGTCACCTTTCTGGGGCTCTTGCAGTTGTCCTGCTATGCTTTACTTGGGAAAGAGGTGGCAGGAGGTAAATAACTTGGCAATGATTGATTTGCCAGAGAGGTTGTTCCAGGTGTTGAAGAATTGTTGCTCATGCCCTTTGCGTATCAACACTGATATGCTTTAACAAGATTCTTGTACTTTGACAGCCTGCTTCTGAGATTAAGAGCTTTTCCAAATGATCAAGATTATGCTGAGACTGTGAGAGAGATGCATTCATGGCACCTTAATGTCTTGGGTTTTTTGACTGTCCCAATTGTCCATCACTGTTTTGTCACTTATATTATGGTAATTATTACTACACACACAGTTGAGTTGTAAGTACTCTGAAACAGGCCATTGCAGGAAATTTTACATTCTCACTCTACACAGTCAGACATTTCTCTGTCAGATGGCTCCAGAGGGATACAGTTCTTCTTTCACCTGTGTTTGTGCCTGTCCTGTGCAGTTGCTCTTGTGCAGCTCTACCACTCCTACTGTACACAGATCAACCAGTCTTCTTTGCAGAAATAATCCTGCATCAACAAATTATCTTTGCTAAATTATCTATGCTATTGTATTTCTTATGGAGACTGAAATCACTGAAAATCCCTAAGAATTATAAAGACAAAAAGGGATGGTGCAACCTAGCCTTGTTCTGTGAATCACAACAGATATGTCTTCCAAATATAGATGGAACCTCTCTGCTGCATAAAAGTACCTTTCTGGCCTTTAAATACAAAGCAGTTATGGGGCTGGATGTTCTTCTCTGTCTTCCTGTTCATCAGCATGTTGACATTTCATCGGTGACACTAATTTTCCGTGTGACTTCTGTTCAGTCACTAAAACCTGCCTGCATATAACTGTGTCAACGTTATCTACTCTCAGAATCATTATTATGCTTTAAAATGCTTGCAACTGTGAAAACCCACAGACAGATGTTTCCTAGTGAACAGTGTGTGCCACGGCTACTTGCATGTGAACAGCAGAAATACAAACTTTTCAAAACAATACACATTTTGTGGTCGGATTTCTCCAAACCAGTTCATGTCCCCACCAAAAGCAGTTCTCTGGCAGAACATGAGAGTACAGCAGCTGTTTGAGCAAGGAAACAAGACACCCTCTTGCTGGGGTGGTTTTGTATATCCTCAATAGATTTTTTTTTTATAACTACCTAAATTCACACTGCAAATTCACAAGCAACATGCAGAAAAGGATCCTTCATATGCACTAGGTATGGGATACCACTGCATTTTTGGTGTCATTATTTCTGTATGCCAGGCTTCTTGTATGGAAAGCTGAGTGAAAAGTTACCCATCTGTGAGTCAGGTGCATTTATCAGAGGTAAAGGTGCTTCTCTGAGTCTATGCTTCCGTAGCAGGGTAAGCCTGTCTTTGGAAGACTGCGTATATTCAGATCCCATTAAATGTACTAGAAATATTCATCATCTCAGCTTATTGTCTCTGTAAAACCAAAACAAGAAGTGGCAATTTCTTTCAAAGAGGTATATTTTTAAGAAGCAGTTCTTGTTTGTGTGTCAGTAGGAACACAAATATATTATTATTACATAAAAAATTTTAAAATTCATTTCACCCACCATTAATTATGTTCCTTGGCCATGTGTTTGTCTTAGTGCCTGTATTTATCTCACAAGATTAACAAAGTCAATGTACTACAAGGGATGCTTTACTGACCACCAACATTTTTCTATTATTAATTAATTATCTTTTCTTATGGTAAATAGGAGAAGACATACACCATGTTGGTACTTTGATGTTCTAAGATGCTGGCTGAAGGGAGTCCCTTACGTATAACAGAATTTTACATATTTCTCTGGTTTTGCTTAGAATAGAGAGGCTTTGGAATTTATTTTTTCATAAGTGAAAGACATGTATTTGTTTGTCTTATGTATTCTAGGAGGCACATCATAAGGAAAATAGATTAAAAAAATAATCCTTATGCTTCCAAGAATATTTAATATATGTGTACTGGGATGCATATTATTCAGTTTTTGTTTTATTTTGTTTTATTATTTGCTTTCCAGAACAAAGAGACTGACGAAAATCCATGCCAAGAAATAGCGTGTGAGAGTGTGCATCTGCATACAATAATTTATATCCTAAATTATATCCTATATGTAGTAGCACGAAACATCTAGCCAGCAATGCTCTGCTGCTTCATTACGCTGTGCACTGAAAAATTGAGCTTTATGCACTGAAAAATTGAGCTTTATGCTAGAGATCTTGTTGTAGTCACTGCCATCTGAATCTTATGCCTCTTTCATTGTTCTGCTCATCTCAATTTAAAATGCAGTTCCGATTTTGATCTCAGAGTACTATAAATCCAAAATAAGTCTAACAGCTTCAAAGAAGTTTATTTCTGCTATACATAGTTATAACTAAGATAAAAATCTGGCCCACAGGCACATTCATTTTATAGCAAGTTAAAACATGTGCCCTTACATTTGGCAAATCCTCAAGATTAACAGAGATACATGTGTTGCTAGAATAGCAGCTATGGAGCTGCTTTTTTTTTTTTTTTTTTTTTATCCAGTTCTATTTTTGGTTCCTTCCCCTTTGACATACATTCCTGTTAACAATTAAAAGCAGCTCTTCTTACTACAAAATTAAAACTGATAGTGGAACACTTTAGGTATCATATACATTTTCTGTACTGTGTATCAAATACATTAGATGCTGATTGTCATATGTGGAATAGAAACGGAAGGTCAGATTGTCCTTTTACTTACAGTGGTGTAAACCAGCAGAGTGAAAGATGAGTAGAAAAATTATTGATGTTTGGTGCTTGGCTGTCAAAAGAAGCAAGTAATGCAGAAAGAGGGATTGATTGTGCTTTTGTGGGCTCTGAGAGATCCCTGTCCCTGCCTGTGGAAAGTCTTGGAATGAAGAGCAATGCACAAGTCATTCACATCTTTCCCCTCTTGAAGGAACCAGAGTTGGCTCTGCAGGACATCACACTAGTGGGTGTAATGCTACTCGCTGTAGGGGGCTGCTCCCATTGTCACACTGGAGTTACAGGCCCTGTCTCCCCTTTGACAGACCTCTTGTCCTTGCAGGTCAAGATGGACTTGGTGTCTGCTCTGCCTGTGGACAGACTCTACACCAGAGGTGTAAAGGAGAAGTGGATCACCTTGTCCATTACAAATTCCCACGGCCTTAATTCCCATGTGCTCTTGCTGACATAAACTATGGAATGTCCCTGCATCTGATTTCCTCCAGAAAAGTATTCCAGTATTTTTGGAGTGAGTCTTAGGGCCTCAGGGCTCTTCTCTTTTCATATGACCTGGGCTGGCCCATGATATTTCCCAGGATGGTTTTAGGCTTACTCCTCAGATTTCAACTCCAGGTGCTGCAACAGAATGTTCTTAGCGGAAAGTCCCTGGGATGCTAACTCATTTCCTCTTTTTTACTGTTGGGGTCCAAATTTTCTGACTTCCAGTGTGCACAGCCAGAAATACTTACTTAATTTAGCATTCCTTATGTCAGCATTCCTGGAAAAATTCCAGGAATTTATTGTATCAGTAGGTGGGGTGGGCAGATGGTGGCACAGGTCAGGGCTTTTAGCTCTTTTCTTTACCTGTGCACTTTGCCTACACTTGGCATTATGATAATAGGGGCAAATAGCTATGAATAGTGATGAAGGGGATCAGCTTCTAAGAAGAGCTCCATTATGGTGAAAGGGTGTTAAACTCACAGCCTACAGTCACCTCCAGGGACTCCATGCAGTGGAACATCCCACTGTTCACTGCAAGTTGGGTAAAATATCAAACCCCTGCTCAGGAAAGGTTTCCCTTCAAATGTAGTATGAAGGCTTTAAGTCAGTGGGGCTTAAGCATATGCTTATTTCCTAAAGCAAGATTTTGCTAAGTTTATTCCTTCTAGCTAAACCACAGCATTGCTGCCTAGTCTTCAGAAAGAATAGACAACCAGTTTTCCCTGGGACTTGCACCCAGAGTCACTGAGTTTCCAAGAAGACGTTTGGAAATGGACAAAAATATGGGGAAAGGGTCCTGTTTCCAGGACAGTTGCTGTGATAAATGCAGACAGTGTGGTCACCAAAGGATAAAGAAGATTTGCTGTCATCTCCTGATGTTTTGCCAAACATGCACTTTGATGTAAGAACATAGGTACTATATAGCAAAGAATATAAGAATTATTTATTTATTTATTTACATGGCTTTTTTTCTGAGTGTTGAAGGAGCTGTGATCATAATTCCTGTAATACTCCAGCTCATAAATACTCAGTGTGGTATGTAGTCAACACTGACTGGTGAAGCTGAACCTTGTGTTTGCCTCTTGGTAGTTGGATTCATTTGTTCTTTTTGGAAGAGACAAACCTGGTCTGGTTAAGTTATATCTCTCAGTACAGACTCTGTTTGAGTGAATCCTGTGGTGCCCCATAGCACATAGTCAGGTGATGGCTGCTTTGCATCACTGGAGATGTTGTAAAACCACAATGTCCAGTGCAGCCCTAAGGTAGTGAGGTGCTCAGTCTAGAGCCCACAGGAGGCTATCTGCTGTAGAAAAGAAAACCAATGTAGCTACCTTACTTAAAATGAAACATTTCAAGTCAACAACACAAAACACTATTTTCCTCAGAAAATTGCATTTAAATATAATGCTCCTCTGGAAACAAATATGGGAACTGCATTTTCTGTTGGAAAGGCATTGCAGTGAGAGATCCTTGATCAGCTCCAGTAATTTAAGCACTGTAGCTTTATGGGGTGTTATTATTGGCTCTGGCAAATAAGAAAATGTCCTTTGCTCCCTTTTATTTTTTTACCTGCAGTGCCCTTTCTCTACTTCCATTGCAATGGCCCCAAACCGCTGACTAGACAAACAGATCATCTGACCTCACCCATCTAGTTATTTTCCAGCTAATTACTTTGTGCTCCCAACCCCCAAGCAATTTTCATGTAAACATATTTCAGGAAATATGTTTCATTGTGGGTAATTCCCTTGCCACCCTCAAGTTCAGGCAGGTGTTTTATTTGTTTTTGTACAGGTTCTTATTCTCTATCATTAGATTTTGCAAGTAATTTTTCTTGTTTTAACTACTTTGATCTCTTCACTAACTTCAAACTAGTTTAAGTAAAAGTTGACTCCTGTATGTTTTCAGTGATTGATTTCCATATTATAATAATGTTTCTAAACACTATTTAGTTTCATGCAGCTTTTTATCTGTGCTGGAGTAAATGAGAGTTCTGCCACAAATAGGGCCCACAGACCTTTCTTTCCCACAAGAAGAAATGCAGATGATTACATGGCATCAGCTCTTAGGTAAAACACCAGCCTACATCTCACTGGGGATGCATGAACTGTGTGGTGAACTGCAAGAGGGCTCCTGTGCAAGAGGGCTCCTGTGGTTCTGCAGATGTTCAGCTGCAGCAGGTCATGCTGCAGGGGTCCAGGTGTTTTAGAAGAACATCTAAGATGTCCAGAGTGACAGCCCTACTCCCAATGGCAACCTTCAGCTTCCACAAGGGAGAGAAATGAGCTCAGGTGAAGCCAATTTATGTCCTGAAATCTTTCTTACCTCCAACTTCTACCTTTCATCTCTCATCTCCAGATGTGACTAAGCTTGGCTTATCCTTAAAATAGGTGATGTTACTTGATGATTATGTTAACGCATGTAATTACCTCTCAGTATTCTCCAGAAGATGCAGTAGGTTTCTTATAAGTGGTTCTAAAAATGACTCAATCCTAGAGAACAGGCAGGGCCTTTTGCTATACATATTTTATGAAGACAAGAGGGTAAATACACCACCTAAAATGTGGATTATCAGATATCAAATCAAATGACAAAATAGACTACAGTAGTTTGTTGAGGTAGCCACTGAAATTGAATCTTCTCTTTCAACAAGCTGAAAATGAGATGTGTCAAAACATTTTTTAATTAATTGGAGTTTTGCGTTTGATTTACCCAAAGTCCCATTAAAAAGAGAAATAAAATAAAGTTCATTTCTCTAAAACTTCTGAAAGGAAGATGTTGAGCTAAAATATTACCAAATGTTATTGTATTTAGTGAGGAAGATGAAGAAAGGATAAAAAATCAGTGAAGTAAGATATTCTTTCATATCTACACCTGGCCTGGTCAGGTATACATGAGCCTGTATTGATGCCATTGTGCTTGTTCTTCCTGGAATGAGCTAGGTGGAGTTTTTCCTGTTTGTAAAAGAGAAGCACAGGTGAATGCTTAGGATGGGAATTCTCCATCATAACTCATACTAATAGCATCCTCATGGACCTCTGGTGGGAAATCCTCTCAGACCTTTGTAGAAATCCTGTTGGCTTCAGCTGGGTAAGCACCAGACACTGAAGGTTTCCAAGCCTCGACTGCTAAATACAGTTAGTAAAAAGCTATAATTTAGAATTTCCTCTCTAGGGTTTCCTGGTAAAGAATCTAAATGCAGAGTGTGGCTTAGGGAACCCACATTCTCCCCAGGGAGATAAAACAAACACACCCAACAGTCAGAAAAATAATCTGTTCTCATAGCATTTCTAGCTTGTTTTCCAACCAGCTGGCATTTCCATGCTGTGAAACTCGGATCTGTATGGAAATTATGGCATAGTGCTCTGACCCTAATTTTACTTTCAAGCTTTAGAGCTTTGTCCACCTCAGGGAATAGTGTAAAATGGAATCAGGATGGACCTGGAGGAATAAACAAATTTGTGCAACACATTTGCCTTCACTGTTAGGCATTCTTGCTGCTAAACTCAGTCAGCAAGTCATTCATGGTTTTCATGGGAACTTTTGCCTCTCAGTGAAAAGATAAATGAATGCAAATATTTATTCCTTCCCAGAAAGAGAAGTCATGTGGGCATGATTTGGCTTGACAGTAAAAACAGTGTTGACCTAGCTGTACCACCAGGGTCTAATGGGCTAAAATTTCAATTCATTAAGCCACCATGTCAGCTTGACTTTCCTTTCTAGCAGTTGGGAAGACAGAAATACTCATCTGGTTTCTTATGCCAGCCTGGTCAATGTGCCCTTTGAATGAACATAGCAGACTCCAAAGTAGATCAGTACATATTTTGTTATTGCTGCCTTCAGGTTAGTTCAAAATGGGACTTTGCTGTCTTCTGCTCCTTTGTCTTGATTCTATATAGTTTGTTGGGGTAGGTTCTGACTTTCTTTTTATAGGATGCAGTTGGGTCTTTCACAGCATAATAACTGTCTTCTCAAAGCATAATGTGATGTATTATCAACAGTGTCTGTAAGCACAGGAATATTAGCAGCAATACATTTCTGTAGCTGTGATAGTTGCAGATATGAGAGGGTATTTTTCTATGTGCTTTGAAAGTGCTTTGGGAGCAGGTCTTCTACCTACATTACACAAGTTCATCTTTTCCTGCAATGCTTATGTTTGCTAGTAACCATAGAAAAATGTCTACATAAATTCATCTCTATCTAGGATTTTAGTTTACTTGCTTCCCTAGGTTTCTGAAACTAATTAGGACTTAAATAATTATTAAATAAGGGGACCCTTTACTTTCCCCTCAACTTGCCAATCTGGCAACAGAATGGAAACAGACTTGGCTCAGTGTAATCAGTAATATTACTTTCATTATCTCTTTCTTCCCCTTGAAATCTAGCTCCCCAGGGCTTACAAATCTGGAGCGAATTGTCTGGTGATATTTTTCAATTATTTGTTGGTGGAAACGGGTGAAAAATGATCCATGTAACTGAGTAAATTTAAAAATAAATCTTCTATGACACGCAAAGCCCTGCTTTGTCTTCACAGAATTAGCTTGTTCTTGTAAACAGGCCGTGCTTAAGAGAACATGAAGATTTTCTAAAGTGTATTTTATTTGCAATATAGTGTAGTGTTGAAAGGTCATAGCATGAGAGAGTTGCCTCAATTTACTCCACATATTGCTGAAAAAAAAAACCAAGAAAAAACAACCAAAAACCTACTGATTTTTTGGCAGATGGTTGAAAATAAAATATAGACTAAGAAAACTAAGTACTTTTGAAAATGCAATGCTACGTTATAAAATTCTTATCAAGGTGTAAAGTTATTTGGTACAATATATAGGAAAATTAGACTTCCGTCCTATTGAGGTAAGTTTCTATAAATGAGCTCAAATGTAATACCAGCCACTAGAAAATGCCACATGGGAGACAGATGATGGAAATTTAGAAACATTCTGATCAGACACTGCACTTGGTTACAGAGGAAATAAACCACGTGTTAGTAGAGAGACAGAAGAAATTGACCTTCACAGCTCCCACTACCAGCTAGTCTCTTTGATTTACATAACCCTGTGGCATCCATCACTGTTCAAATATTATTTTGGTAAAAACATAACAGAACTGAACAGCTGACACTGAAGTTTAAAACAAGACAGTTGTATAGGATTATAGATATCTAGAACACTATTTAGCCCATTTTTTATTGATTCTTTTTAACAGCATGAAACCTATAGGACATCTTGTCAGGCACTTCTGGGATTCACACTACGATTAGTTTCCAGGTGTCCAATCTTCACTCGAGGCTCTGCTCAATGCCTTTCACTCAATGAATCTGTTTCCCCTTCTGTGTCCCCCCACCAGCTGTTCACTGCACCTTTCTGCTGGAGCTCATCTAATGTGCTGCTGAGCTGCTGTGCAGCCTGAGTGGTTGAGCCTCGGCTGTCCTGGTGTGCACAGATAAACAAGGCTTCAGCTAGGGCTGAGGGGAATTTCAGTGTCCTAATTTAAACCATTTCACCTATAGTCATCAGCAGATGGTGGCCACTCATGAAATAAAGACAATTTGTCTTCTTTGGTCTCTTGTAGTCGTGATTGTGTTTGGATGAAGTCAGAGACTGAGCTTTTTTTTTGCTGACTGAATGGGTGCAGAAGTCCATTGCGGTGCAAGGTTCACCAAGTTTCCTACCAAGTAAAGTTAGATCATGATTCAGAAATGAGCTTAGGTATCTTCTCTACTTTGAGCACCTGAGTAGTGCTCAGATGCTCAAAATGAACCTTGATGCTCAAGCTAGGCATAATCTCAGTGTGCTCATGAATCAGTAGCATGACTGCTGCTGCAGTCACAAAATGTGAGCTCTGGGCCTTTCTCTACTATTGATTTTTGAATTATTATGCATAAATCAGTAAATGTTTATCATTTTCTGTATTCTCTGAGACTCAGTCATTTGGGAACTTCCTTGAACTTCTTGGACAAAAGTCTGTGCAAGGACAAACAAGTCAAAATACAGTATCATGACGTAATTCAGTGAAAAGAACATACTCCTTCTACCATGCAGATATTTGTGAACTTCCTTGAACTCCTCAGATGAAAGTTTACGCAAGAACAAATCAAAATGTATTATCATGACGTAATTCAGGGAAAGGAACATATTCCTTCTGCTTATCTTTGTCTCATAATGTCATCATTTAGAAACCAGACCTTTGCTAAGGCCAGTGAGACCTCAAAGTGCCTTTTGCAGTAATGTTTTTGAAATATCTACCAGTAATAAAAATAAAGCTTAAGGGACTGGTTTCAGGAGATGATCCTCATGTTTGTAATATCATGATAAAGCAAATGAATGAGTCCTCTTTTCACTTTATTAATATACTTGTGACATTAGATACATATGAATCTTCTTTCTTCTCTGCTAATATGCTTGTGATACATGTCCATCTCAACTTCTTGTATAAGAATTTTCCCTCACTTTCCACTAGCACAAGGAATTCATTGTATTTATTTGGCAGCACAGATCTATGTCAACACTGCTGAAACATTTTGAGGAAAAAATGGATAAAAGACATTATATTTCTATTTAAACTTGGACTACATTCTGTCTTACATCAGCTGGCAAAAATAATTATATTTCATAGGATTGCTGAGCCCAGGATGAGAAAATGACCTTTGAGAAAAAATGAATATAGACAAATGGCCAAAGGTCAAGAAAACCACTTAATTTCTATAGTCTGCTTGGTCAAAAAGCAAATTCTCCTTTTGATTTCTCTGATCTCCTTTCAATTTCTCTGATCTCCTTTCTTTCTCTGTAGAAATATTTTTTCCACACATTCTCAGAATTATGGGATGTAATCCAAATGGCTGCCTTACTCACTCCTCATATGCATGACTCATATACATGAATGGGGTCTTTCTGGGAACAAACTTTTACATTATCTCTTTCCTTGGGATCTGGATGACAATGGGTGGCTATTGGGAGACACAAAAGTTTAAGTTACCAAAAAGTAAGCATTGCAGGCTGACTGCCCAGTTGCCCTGCTAGGTATTATTAGTCTACTCTGCAGTATTTCTTGTTTTGCTGATGTGCTTTGCTTTTTTACTGTTTGATATGTTGGGCATGGAAACTCTTTTCCCTAGAGTTTCTCCATTGCTCTACCCTGGTGTCCCTGGCAGCCAGAACACCCTCCTGCCATGATCGCTGACCACTTGAGCCCTTACTTCCTTCTCCAAAACACATGAATATTGCAGGGTCAGTGTACTACTAACCTAAACTGAACAATCCTGCCTTCTTTGCACACCTCCACACTCAGGAAAATCTGAATTCTCCACTGCAATGCCAGACAGGTTTTTGCAGCTTGGGGTTATCTTGGTCTGGTTAGAAGACAAAATCCTTGAGGCACAGGTGAACCTTAGGCTATCATTTGTATAGCCCAAGTGCGCCACTGGCACACAGCTCCATGGAATAAACACAAGACCAGCCCATAAAAATCAGGAACTGTTATGGTATTAAAATATAAAGCTTAAAAAATTTAAAGCTTAAAAAATTAAAATTAAAGCTGTGAGTTTCAAAAGTAAAGTGCTTAAGGAATTGTGAGTCATATTGAAGGAAAAGGAATAAGTCAAGTTTAACAGATTATTAACACGTATGGAGAAAATATTTAAAAAATTAATATAAATTCTTTTAACTTCTCAGAGCTGAGTACGGATTGAATATATATTGCCTGCTCTGACTGATTCATTGAAAGACTTTTCTGCCTCAAGTTTTTTCTTTTACCTTCTCAGATATGTATAAATAGCTAGACAAAAAAAAAGAGATCAATCCTTTATAGTCCTTTGAATAAGTTGACCATACTGCACAAGAACTATCTGGATAGAGACACTGTCACTTGTAAAAGTCTTAAAAAATATCTGCCACATCACTGCTGAAGCCACCAAGGAGACTGAGGTAATTATTGCAACCTCCTGTTTTAAGCAATTCTGTAGCACAGTTAAAACCACAAAAGCAATACATCTTATGAAAAGTGAACCCAAAATCTCAATAGATTTGGAAGCTCTTAATATCAACTATTGGCCAGTTTTCAGTAGACTGAGGAGTTAAATGGGGAACCAATAGTAGCTAAAGATTCCCAAAATATTCAGAGGCTCCATTTAGTTAAATTTTTGACTTCATTATTTGGCCATAACTGCCTATTGAAGTCCAAAGTGCTGAATCTAATTTTATTCATGTTGAGATCAGTGAGAAACCACTAATTATTTTTCCATATGAAACATTCTTTTGTGTCCACAGATGCTACTATGAAATATCCTTACTTAAACATTTGAAAAAATGATGCATACTTTGCCACAAATTGTGACAGCAAATGTCACAATCACTACTTACAATTTCAACTGAGTTTCATCAGATTTTGGCAAATAACAAGACCAGCTTGGGAGGCCTGAGATTAGCACCAAACTTGGCTTAGTCTGTTAAAAAATATTCAAATAAGACCACTGATCTTTAGAAACAGTGGTTGCTTAGGATTTTAACAAGCGTCTGTGTACCCCAGAGAGTTTGCACAGAAGTTACCATAAACCACATATGTGATATCTCAAAGCTGCCTGTATAAGCACAAGAACACTGGATGTTTTAATGGACTGTTTATTGGAGAAAATGTAGTGGTATATATCCAGGGCAAAATTCATCTGAGTTTCAGCAGATTTAATCTTATTTCTGTTGGATTGAACAGTTCAAGATGTCAACAAGAAGACATTCCAAGGTTCCAAATATCTTCAAGACTTCATACCTTCATGTGTAAACAAATCTTCTGAAACACAATTTTAAAAGTTAAAAAAAAAAAGAGCAAAGAAAGATGGTAGGAAAAAAAAAAAGAAAACACTATTGCTCTGCTGCCATCAAAATAAAGGATAAATAAAACGTATAATCTCACTAACTCTCTGAACACATTCCTATACTTTTAGGTTTTTTAAAAGAGAGATTTATGAAAAATAGCCCCAAACTACAGTTATTAGAGAGTTTTGTTTACTCAGCAGAGGAATACAGTATTACTAAAACAGGGAGCTTTTTGTTTGGTTTGGGTTTTTTTGTTTGTTAGTTGATGTTGTTCACCTGCACTTTTTGTTCCTGCAGCTACAGCATTTGGAAAAGCTACCTGTTGTAAATGGCATTCATGGAAAAAGTACACAGACTGACAAAGAGATGAGAATGCCTTACCTGTTTATGTTTCTGAAATATTTTGTATAGAAAACTAAATATTAAGAGTAAAATGTCTGCTTGAGACTTATAAATTTTGTAAATGTTCTCAAATGCAATGTTAAGAATTGTTCATGCAAGTTGTGCCAGCTGTTTAATGGTTAAAGACTTTACCTTCACATTGAAGCAGCAGTGAAGACAACATATAAGGGAGGAACTTGCAGTTAGGAGCAGCATAATATATAATCTAAAGACAGACTGGAAAATTTGCCTGCTAATGGAGAAACTGCTGATGAAGGTTTCAGGATGTTTAGCACTTAGTTCCCAACACTACACTACGCTTACAGAAATCATGGATTTAGGGATAAATCATCAGTCATCAGTACTTTCTGCTTGGTCTTCTTTTAATTTAAAGTCATGGATCCACATTTTCAGGATTGTTTGTTCACTTTAAGTTAGCTAAATTCATTAATCAACAATGTTTCACATTAGAGAGATTTTATGTAAAACGTTATTAAGACACCTCTTATTTACATTAGCCATTTTTATTTCTGTTTGTGGGGTCGCATCTCCTTACATCTCATATTAATGATACTACTGGGGTTTGAGCTTCTTGACTTAAAATGGTAGACTCAACTAAGATAAACTCGTCTTTGGAATTCTAACAAAAGCATCTATTTGATGACTTACCAGGAAATGGCAATATTTTTTCACATAATATGATATTTTCCCTTACATGAGTCATCTCAGTTTAACTCACAGAATTAAGGTTTGATTCCACAAAGCACTTAAACACCAGTGCTGTTTTAAACATATGAGTAGTGGTACTGTTTCAAAAATAGCTCCATCTGTCATGCCCCCTAATTTGCAAATTCTGAAAGGCCTTGTTGAATCAGCAGCTTCAGTAAAATTGGCAGATTTGTGTCTGGATCACAATTAGTTTTCTTGTTTTCTTTTTTTTTTTTTTTTTTTTTTTAATAGCATAGGTCTTCAAAACAAGAAGACCTGAGGGAAAAATCCATGATTTAACTCACAGTAAACAGAAAGTATAGTCATAAACAGTCAAATATACAGTACTGTGAAACTCTGTCTATCAGTAGATGATTACACACAGAGGTAGAAAAAGACTCAAGCCTCACCAAGCAAGTAGCCCATTTCTAAACCTATTTTGCTCAAAAACATTCAGCAGCCTTAACCACAGATTGAGATACCAAACATATAATAGTGCAATAAAACCAGAGCAATTGGTCACAATAAAGCTAGAATTTTGTCAAAAGATAGTAAAATATTGCTATATAAAAGAATTTTTCAGTGCAGTAACACTGAATGAAAAGGGAGTCACGAAGCCTTTGGGATATGTATTTTATTTTTCCATTGAAACTGGCTCCTTTCAGAACACAGACAAAGGACACACATGGCTGCCTAGCTCTTCCCTACTTTTTCAGGGAGAAAGGTTTCTGTTGATTGCTTTCATGTGCAGTATACATGATCGCCTTTTTGAGAAGAGGTTCACATTTTGATGCAAGCAGTGCAGAGGAAATTGCCAGGGGTCCGAAGGAGGCAGGCTTCATATAAACCTGCTCTAGGCAGTGAATTCAGAATCCATTCACGTTAGTGTCAATTAGGCCTTTATAGGGCAAATCCTGACCACAAAAAGGGTCAGTGAGTGGAGAGCTGCTCCTGTGGCTTTCACAGCTGGAATCTACCCCAGAAAGCTGATGGGAATCCTACATGGAAATATGCCCTTTCCACTTCTGGTGTTTAATTCTTATAGTATCTTTTTTGGCTGTGGTTAAAATTGCATCTGATTTGGTCCCATGGAACCTGAAGGTCTTCACCTCTGAGATTTCTGCCCACTTTTTCTGTTTTCAACCATGGAGGGCAAAACAAACAATATAAGAGCTTACAGGAACACTGGCTTCTCCCTCTTCTTGCACAAATTTTTATCAAAATCTCTTTAGTCATTCCTCGAAACCATCAGAAAATGTCCCAAATCAAGTTGTAAATTAAAAGACAAGTATTTCAAGAACACTGGAAGGTCTTAAGTGAATAAATCTTGCTAATGGTAGACAGGAACTTCGCATATAAACCAATGGAGGAGGATTTCATTCCACTCCCTTCCCAACAGAGCACATTTGCATTCTGGTGATCTCTCCTCCTGACTTCAGAAAGGGAGGGAAGCCATGAAGAAAGGCTGATCATTAGTAAGTTCTGTCTTCCTCTTGTACTTCTTTTGAATACTGATGTTCAGATGCTCACATGGGATTTGATATTAAAACAAGCGTCTCCCAGTGGCTGTGCCAATTCCCTTCTGCTTTGTTGTAGAGGTACATCATTTAGGGAAGACAAAAGCAGAGGTCCTTACAAATAATTGTCTGCACACAGCAGAGCTGCTGTGCTTTGGCCAGGCTGTGTAGGGAAAACAGCTTTGACATGAGTCTGTGCCAAAGGCCACTGCTGCTAATGTGCTCAGCACCCCACACCTTTCTGTGCTTTGCTCAGTTAGAGTTTTTGGTCTCTATATCTTCTCATGACCATGAAAAATAGATAGTTTCATAAACTAAACCAAAATCAAAATTAAGAAACATAGGCCCCAAACAAGTATGTTGCAAATACATCTCTGTGTGGTAGGGATGTATAATTGAGAGCCAAACAAGGATTCTGAGCTCCCAACAGATCCTTGTATTGCTGTTTCTCTTTCAAGGAGCATGTGAGAGGTGCCAACCTTCCAACAAAACACTAAATATTTAAAAGCAACAACTCCACTCATCTGGTGGTTGGGTTTGAAGAACAAACATCAGCCCATTGTCTGGTTTCTGCCGTCATCTTGTACACACAGAAAGCCAAAGACTCCAAATAATTTTGTGGCCTCAGGCATCAACAACAAACAGTGTATATTTGATGTATTGGCCTAATTCCTGTCCACTGAATATGCTGTTTTGCAGCTGTTGACATGACTTTTTTTTTTCTTTTTTCTTTTTTTTTTCTTTTTGTTTTGCTTTGTTCTGGTTTGGTTTTTTCCCTACATTCAAGCCTTTATATGCTCTGGGATGTATTTTTTTTACCTTTCTTAAGTTTTCCTTCTTCATGTTTAGGATGCTGTTACTGAGGAAGAGGTGACCAAAGTGCTCTTTTACTAAAAGCATGATTCTTGCAGAAACTTGATATTCCAGTCTGATAAACTTCTTGCCTGTTGCTACACTTTCTAATTAAATTATCCAACGTTGAGGAAAAACTCCTGAAAGTGGTGGTGGGAAGAAACATAATTACCCATGCAGTGGAGACAAAGAATATTTATTCAATGCAGTTTCTGAAGCTTTTTGCCAGACTTCTGCTATGAAAATTATTGTTCAGAAGGGAGGCTGTAAACCTGTTTTTGAAGATCAGTGTGTTTCAAAAAGGACTATTGTACTTCAGATAATTGTTTTAACCTTTCTCATATGATTTATAAGGTCTTCCAACACTTATGGTACCAACGTTTGTTTGTGACTTTTATTGCTCTCAGAGCAGTCATTAATTCAAAGGACAGACCTAGTCTTTGGTCTCTGCAAAGCCATATTTTCAGGGGATTAAATGACCACTTTTTCCTCTCCATTCCTCAGAGCTTCTCTTCCCTGCGGCTTCACTTTGCATCCCAAGCTCAACACAACCAATGAGTCAACTTGTTACAGAAGCAAGAATAACATACAATCCAAGGAAGTATTATGCATAATGTAGTAATTTATTAAAGGAAAAAGCTTCTGATGAATGTGCAGGAAATATTTCAATGCTGCTCATCAAAGAAAGGAATGACAGGTATACACTTCTCCGCAATGATGATAAAAAAGCTGTAATTTTTCAAGCAAATTGTTGAGTGTGATTTATCATTTCATTTTCAAGCTGTGTTTTATAATAACGGTATTTGCCAGTACCAACAGCCCTTGCTCTCAGGGCAAGGGCCACAGAGGTGTGAGCTTTCTCCTCAGATTGCACAGACAACACGTGAGGAAAGCTGGCCACATAAAGGGTATAAACCACAAAATCTAAAAAGCTTTGGAAGAACTAGCTGAGCCTGTCTGTTAAGAATTATTGCTAGGGCTGGACTAGGGGGTAAAACCTACACCTGTACACAGCCCCAGGAAGCAAATTGAAATCCTGTGGGGCAGAGAGAGGAGCTGAACTGAGATGTCCCACAGCCTGCGGCTTACCCAGGTGGTGGATAAAGCCCCAGTGTTTTCACCCAGCTGGTTTGATCAGACCTACTCTGAATATTCCTATTATTTCAGGATCCCCACATGCCACAGAGGAGTGAACAAAGTTAGCACCTGAACCCAGAAGAACCCTTGGTCCAAAAATAGTCATTTCTATGTAGAGCTGAGACTGAACCAAGGGCCTGGGCAGATGTGTGACAAGACAGCTGTGGCAGTAGTTCAAAAATCGTGTTTTATGATATTATTGATTTTCCTCATACCCCTGCTCTATTTCTTAGGGCAGACCCTCAGCCAGAGATCCTCCCTTTGCAAGGGAGTACATGGAATTATTTTTGGAATCTCCTCAGGTACTCCAGTGGACAGTCAGAGGTGAGGCTATTAGCAGCTGCAGGATGGTTGTGGACTTTGAACCCAAAGATATCCTTAAATTCCCTTAATATAAAAAGATTTAGGCACGTTCCTCTCACTGAATTTAACAGAATTACTCTCATCCCTAATCATAAAGAATTTCAGGATCAGTCTTAGTCTTGTATGAGCTGGGCTGTGACAGAGCAAGGCTTTGAATGTCTTTCTTTTGAAATGGTGTTGAGCTGTCTTAACCACAAGACCACAGGTATTTTGAGAGACTGCTCATTAATGTTTGCAGCATGTTTGAAGATCTGAAGATTTGAGAATTCTACAGAAGATACTACAGTAATAGTTGGCTTTCTAGCTTTCTAGAGAAACTGTTGCTTAAGTTACTGGAGATCTTAATTCCTGATTAGGTGGATTTCTACAATAACCTGTTTTGATACTGCTGCCAATTCTACTTAAAAGCTTTAAATATATGACAATTAGTGAAAAAAATTAAAAAACCCAACCTTCTTCTCTGATTTTAGGTATTATATTTAAAGCTAAATAGCTATTCAAATGAATTTTTTGAATTCCTATTACTCTTTTTGCCTTCCAAAAAATAACTTCCATTTGTAATAAAAGCTCTAGCAGGAAGAGTTAATGCACCTTTCTTACATTTCAGAATCTGCAGATAAATTCAGGCTATTAAGAAAAATGGGTGAATTAAAATACTTGTATATCTAACTTCCTTTAAAAAGGAGGAGCAAGAAGACTGCAGAAGTGAGCAAAAAATGTTCTTGTCAAGGTCACATAGCTTTTTAAAAGAAATGTTTCTAGGTCGTGGTTCTACTGTTGCATGCGCACATTTAGCCAGCCTGGCCTTAAATCCCTTTGGCTGTTTTCTGATGTCTGAAGATTTAAGTAAAAGGGGGAGGAAGAGTTAGTGTGATTTAGGCAGAATACAGGCTTCTTGAATCAAGGTCTTAAAATACAAATATAGAATATTCCTACATGCTCCATATAGGAATAACTCTAGTTTTCCTTCCATAAATTCGTCTCTCTTAGACCTTACTTTGTGCAGGTTTCCAGGCAAGTATGGCCCAGGCTGTGTGGACAGTACCACTCATATATGAGAGGTGGTCTTCTCTGCCTTGGCCCACAGGTATCCCTTCAGCAGGAGGAGGTTTCCACCATCTGTGTGTGGCTTTGGGGGTGGTGGGGACATCCTGTCTGCCCCAGCACCCCTTTTTCTCCTGCACCAGCTGCCTGTTGCACCCTCATTCCTCACACTTCCTCAGCCCAAAGCAGTGTGGTGTTTGAAGGGAGCTGAATGGTACCTCAGCCCCCTTCTCTGGTCCAGAGCCAGGAACTCAGCTGTGCACATCTGCTTCAACTGCACTGCACCACATCTTGCTCCCTCCACCCCTCCAGGCACCAGGCAGGATTGTGTCCCGCTCTGCTTCTGTGTGCCTGTGATAAATGACTGCTGGACAAACATCCACAGCTGGTGGGGCAGATGCTGCTCCTGGTAATTTTGCAAAGTGGTTTCCCTGCTCTAGCAGCATAAATGTCTCCTTCCTAGTGCTAAGCTCCCAGAAGCTTTGTTTGTTTTCCATTTGGGAACATAAATCTTCCGCAGCCAATCAAACTCACTGAAGAAGTATGCTCAAGAAAAATCTTTCCTCTTGCGTGCCTTTTGGGCAGGGAAATGAAAACCAGATAAAATAATTTCTCTATTTCTCTATACAAAAATGCTCTCATTTGACTTTAAGTGTCACTTTATGCATTGATATTCATGAGTTTTGTAATTTTCCACAAATCACTTTTGTGCTTTTTTTACCTGAGAGTTGGATAGTTTCATAGCCAGGTAAAGGGACCTAAGGTAGACCAAAATAAATTTATAACCTAATTTCTAATCATTATAAAATACATTTTTAATACATTTATATTTTGCAAAACAGGTTTGTGATCCTCTTCTTAAACATGCTACCTTAGCAGAAGGTGCAGTGGAGGAAATTATTTCTATGCAAGGATTTGAGATCTGCTTAATAAAACCACCTAGGGAATTAAAAACGCCAGTATATGGCAAATCAGGTATTATATCTGCTTTCTTGAAGGAAAAAAATATACTTGTATATTTCAGGAGAAGACCTTTCTCCTTACAGCCTACGTCAGTTTTGTGGAGAGTCATCAGTGTACAGATACACACATATATTTATATGCATACATATATATATACAACTATAGCAGCAGGCAGTGGCAACTTTCACCCAACTAGGAACTTTGTGTAGCTAGTTTTAAAGCTGAATGGAAGATAACAAGGACAATTCAAATACAGAACTCCTATCCTTAGGAAATAAGTAGTGCAGAAACTTTATTATGGGCAAAAAAAATAAATCTGATAGATCCATTATAAATACAGCCATATATGTAGGTCTTCCTAACCTAACTTTGGTTACTGATAAACCAGGCATAACCTTGTATTCAAAACACCACTGGGCAGACCTATTTCTCTCATCAGGCTACACCAAGATCTCCCACATTCTCATGTATAGGAGAGATACATCATTAACAGTACTGGTATCAAAGTGAGAAATAGGATGTTGATTCTTATGCAACAACAGTTTCCCACTAGTATGAGCATTTTAATTACATACTCCTAGAACCAAACTCAGGTCTGAACTTGACTCACTCTGACTCAGTTAAATTACCTGTTGCAATTTCCAAAAGAACTTGAATACCCACTGACCTTACCGGGAAGTTCTCAGTTCCAGTTACGTTGGGAAAAATTTTCTTCTTGTGCAAAAAGTCCTACTGACTTCTGTGGCCTGTGTGTGTGATTAAGGTAATGCTTAAAAAGTTAAATCCTAATTTTTGTTTTTTTTTTTTTGTAGTGACAGTATTTGAGGTGATCTCTGAAGCATTATGACTAATAAAAGGTTAGGGATGAGCACCTAACTGCTCATCTATGGATTGCCAATAGAGGCAAACAGTGGATTTTCTACCCATATACTTGTTTTTGTTTTGCACACTTTAAATTTGTCAATTTTCACAGCTTTCAGCTACGAATATGAAACAATTAAATCTTGAGCCTTTCATGAATAATGTAATTAAAATGTAATGTAATGTAAAACTTGCTTAGACAGTGCTTTGCCAAACATAAACATCCCTTCCCCTCAAAACTACAAACTGCAATATGCTGATGCCCCTAAAAAATTGATCCTGTAAGAAAATTACCTTTTTGTGGCCCTGAACAAAACCCACACTTTTTGAACGTGGTATGCGACTTTTGGCTAAGCAGTTGTTTATTCATCCCCCTAGAGATGAGTTGCAGCAGTTACCTCTCTTAGAGAAAGGAGCTGCTGTCCATGCAAACCTGCACAGCACCAAGGGATGTGAGGCATAGCTCTGGTGGTGGTAGTAAGTCTGGCAACAGACAGACGGTGATGCAGCAGCCAGGGGACAAAAGCAGCAATGTGATGTGAAGAGATCACCTGGTCCAAACTCACTTAACTCTCAACTGTTCAAGGCATTTTGGTGTGTTCTGTCTGTTTCAGCAGGTATCTATTGCCTCTCACTCTCATGCTAGTTAAAAACTTGAATGTCATCCTTGTTGTCCACTTTGGTTACTTTGTCAAGCATGTGACCATCTATATGTCAAAAAAAAAATCGGGTCCAGGCAGGTAACCTGGTAGGTCACAGATCTGGAATGGAAAATTAAGGCCTAAGAGGCAGGGTCAACCAGACTGTGTTTAGAAAAAATTATAAATGCACTGTTAAGCCAGAGTACCGCCAATACAGCTGATGAAATGATGCTAAGCTTTTGCAATTATCCAAATACTCTTTTTTTTCTTGAAAGGATAATTTATTCCCACGGACTTTCTGTTACAAAGAGTCATCTGCCCTATTCTTGCTGATCAGCTGCCAGGAGAGAAACCTGAAGGTGACAAATACTGTGTACCTTCTTCTGCCATCTTGACAGGATGTGGCTGTGACTTTAGACAAAAGACTCTTTTGTCTTTCCTCTGGTGATGGGAATGATGGGAGGGTGCATATTGCTGTGCCTAAGACTGTGAAACCAAGAACATGGTCCATACTAAGCTCTGTGTTGTCGGGCAAACTGGCCTGAGAGCCCTTTGAAAACCTGACCTGCAAGAGGAAATAAAAAGGAAGAAAACAAAACAGGGAATCAGCAAACAATTGGTCTGAATCATCTTCTCAAATCAAATCACTTTTACCACTGGAAAATGGTAATTAAAAAAACCCCATGCATTTCTGGAGAGCTGGTAGCCAGGTCCTCAGCAGAGCAATGAATTCCATGCAAGGCTGCAAGCAGAGAAAAGGAATAGACATCTTTCCTAATAGTTGATACTGGCTAAAAACTCATAAACTAACCTACAGAGCATCTGAAGACATTCAAAGCAGAAGTGTCATTTTTTTTAATATGGCATTGCTAGAAATTGGACAGAGTTGTTTGGGTTTTTTAAAATTATTATTTCTTTTGGCAGTGATTTTTTTTTAACAAAAACACCTAATTCTATAGACAGACCTTCTAATTGCATCGTGCCAGTGGACTACTAGGTAATCTCATCTCAAATAAAGATCAGATTATGGTGATGCAATCATGAGAAAGATCAACTCAAAGGCAGCTGCAATCTGGGCTTGAAAAGAGTAGCATGGGTAAGCAATGTGGCTAGGATCCCTTTGAGAAGCAGGAGACACGCTGCCTTCCCCTCTCAGCCCCATTTCATTTGTCCAGAGCGGGCTGTAAAGCAGCTGATGTTGGGGGACATAATGTAGTAAAAGAACAGAAAGTCACTGCAATGTTATCCTGCTTAAAAAAATGAATGAATAGATTTGTCACTTCGAAAATGACCCAAAATACTAAGTATTAATAATCGATTTGTTGGATTGGCAATCTGCTAGCAAGTGACCATCTCTGCATGCCTTCCTCACAAAATATGGTGCTCATCTGACCCAAATCAGGCAGAGGGACTGGCACAAGACCTGTGACAGAGAAAGACGACAGCAGATGAGTGTTCCAAACACCAAGGGTGAGAGACATTTGCTATCCTGCCTGCAACCTAGGGAAGCATCTGTGTAGTTAAAACAAGTGCTGTTACATTAACCCATGTGAAACCATTAGCAGGGCACATAGCAAGGTCCATCTGTTTACTCAGGCCTCTGTGAGGGGGGAGAACTGCTGTTTTACCGTTTTTAAAGCATGAATGGCACATGATTCAATAGGGAATCAGGAAACTTTTGGTTGTTGCACTAATATTAAAGCTGTGAGGAATTGCATTTTAGTCTTTCAGATAGGCGGAGAGGTTAACTGACAGCTGTTCTATTTCACAAACTAGAAAACAAATAGAGAAATCAGCTAAAACGAGTTAACCTTATAATAAAGAACTAAAAATATACCTTCAATCACCATGTAACAAAAAAAACGAACAAATTATACTTTTTAGGTGTACATGCACACCCCCTTTCTTTTCAACTACTGGTTCCCCAAACTAGAACTAGAATTAAAACTCCTCCTGATTCCAATAGAAGTCTGCAGCAGTGCGTGCCAGAAGGCAGCTGTTTGTGCCGCGGTGGGAAAGCTGGGCACTGCACAGCTGGGTGCTGCACAGCCCTGCACGGAACTGACGACCCTGTCCCAAAGAGCTTACATTTCAACTGTGTGACTGGGGATAACAGATGGGTCGAGATGGGAGACGAAGAAAACAGTGGGATACTGGACAGTCTCAAATCCCAGCTGCTTACCCACTCCATAATGTTGCCAAGTTAAAATTTCACAGTCTTATTGTCACAGCAGAGTTTACACTGTTTCTTCCTCATTGAGGAAGAGGAGCAGTGGAACATATGTGCATGCTACAAAAGGGCGTCAGGCTGCAATTTGCTGCTGAACCAGATAGTATTGTGATAGACACAATAAAAACTCCTGCTTTCTTCATGTTTCCTTGTGGCATGGAAAGGTGTTTGCAAGGCCGAGTTACGTGCTCAGTGCTAGGTAATGGCAGAAGCCGGTATGCTGGGCACACAGTCCTGGAGGTCAGCCCTTTAACCTCTGAGAAGAGACTGACATTCACTAGGCTTCCACGGGCTTCGGGAGGCGGCCAGGACCCAAGCGACACATTTCCCGTGAGGAATGCGAGTCTGAGGTGTAGCTGACGGCTTAATGCAGCCCCCAAGAGAAGGCAGGAAAATAAAAGTAAACTCTTCTGGTGAAACAGCCTCCACCACCCAAGGACGCTTTTAGGCGAGGGATTCAGAAACAAAAACCCCAAATGCCCATACGGGGACAAGCGTGGTTCAAGGCACTCTGCAGTTGCTGCTAGAATTGCCCCAAGGCTGTGACTCACATTGAGCCACCACCGAAGAAGGGTGCAGCGCCTGGCCGCCGCTCCACCCCATGGCCCGCCCGCCGCTCCCGGGGAAGGATGCCGGGCGACTCCCGAATCGCCGTCTCTCCGGACCTGTCGGAGCGGGAACCCCAGGAACTTTTTTCTCGGCACTTTCCCAAGCACGAGGCCCGGGCGGGACACGGCACCTGGGGGCGGAGCGGCAGCGGGGCGGGCCAGGCCGTGGCCGGCGGGAGGAGCCGGGCCGGGGAGGGGGCGGCCCGGAGCGGCGCTGCCGGGATGGGAGCGTGAGAGGGGGCGAGTCCGCGGCCGGAGGAGCTGCGGTCTGAGCGGGGGCTGGTGCCGGCGGGCTCGGACCCGCCATGGAGCCGGTGACCAAGTGGAGCCCGAAGCAAGTGGTGGACTGGACTAAGGGTAAGAGAGAGCCGGCCCTGCCGTCTGGACGCCGGGGGAACTTTCGGCGGCGCGCCGGGGGTGCCCCGCCGCGGCTCCTCTGCCCGCCGGGGCGGCTGGGGGCAGCGCGGCCTTTGCCAGCGCCGGCTCCGGCCGAGCCCCGGGACTCCCTGGCGTGTGCTCGGGAGCTGGCGGCTTCCCGCACCCTCCTGCCGGCGCTCCTCCGCGCCTGCTGGTGCCTGCTTCGCCTTGCGGGCTTTTCGGTGTTGTTTTGGTTTTTTTTTTTCTTTTTCTGACACTGGGAAAGAGAAAGTTTTGCAGCGTGATTGGCTGACTCGAGGTCCGTGTGTATATATATATATATATGGATATATAGATATATTGATATATGTATACATATATGTATCTGCAGTGGGGTCTCTACCCATGCCAACGGCTCGGTCCCTTCTCCCTGTGTTCATCCTGGCCAGCCTGCTTACATGGAGAGGGGGGTTACCGTGCGCCTTCAGGCAGGTAGGATCGTGGAATCAGAGTAGTTCAGGTCGGAAAAGTCCCGCGAAAGTTAACTCAGCTTCTCAAGCGAAAGCCATTGACGGTTCGAAAAAACTTCAGGTTTGTAAGTTAAGCAAGAAGTTTTTAAACTAGCTCAACTAAGCAAGAACTCTTTATCCTGTTCAGATGGGACTGAAGCGCTGGGCTGTCGCTCGGAGAGGTGAATAGCGGCCACTTCGTCCGCCAGTCTGTCCGTCCATCCCTCCCACCCCTCATCTCTCGGGTGTGTGCTTGTGTCTCTCCCTCTCCCGCCGGCAAAACCATCCTCCTCTGCTTCGAGGTTTGTTGGCAGTGCCGACACAGCAGCGAAAGCCTCGGCGGGACCGCGGTGTGCAGCCCGCCTGCCCCTGCGCCCAGCCCCGGGGGGCTCCGGGGGCGGCATGGCTGCGGGCGCCCCGCTCCTGCCCGGGCATTTCGGCAGCGCTGGGTGTTACCGGGGCTTTCTCCGAGGGCAGGTTCAACCTCGTGTTGTCATACTCCGTTTGGACCCTGCGAGTGCTTTCCGAATGCTTGACCGGGGTGTCGCAGTTCCCGCTCCACAGGGAATGAATCAAAAGGGAAGTGGAGCTCTGAGTTAGGTGAGGGATTTATGGCTTCTGGAGCGTACGTTTCTTTTTTCTTGCGGCATTAGGTTTTAGTGTGATCCTCTTTGGTTACATAAAGTATTTTCGCAGGCTTAGCTGGAGTTTAATTTGATGAGAAGTTAGGAATGTTTTGAGAGGTGAAAGTTTGGCCGGGTTAGAAGCGGCGTTCGCTCGCAGCAGCCATTACTGCCGTGTCTCACTCAGGACCATAGCGCTGGTCGGACTGCGTGCCTGTGGTCAGCGCTTGGCAGCAGCGCGGCTCCAAACTGAGGCAAATTTGGAAAGCAGACTCATGTTTTCAGACGGCGAGAGATGGATACTCCCAGCCCTCCTGAGCGTGAACATGTGCCTGAAGGGGCCGCTGCCAGTGAGGGACTGTCCAAGCAGCCTTTGTGAGGAGAGGATTCCACACAAACGTGCTGTGAAGTTATGCGTTAACATATAAATAACTTCCCCAGCAAGTTCTCTTTTTTTTATGCTTGGTATTGGTTTAAACAGGAGTGCATTGTTCCAATGAAATAAGCCTTTTGCCTTGGCATGTGGGATATTTATATAAAGCTTTTCCCTCATTGTGTTTTTTTCTCTTGGGTGCTGAAAGTTTGTTACCTTGCCAGATTAAAGAGTAAACCTGCTAATCATTTTAAAAGCCTTTATTATTCTTAAGCATTCTTGGCTTTCTTTCTTGCATAATTTATTTTACTTGCAGGTTCCTTGAACAGGTAACTCTTCAGCTGGACTCTCAATTAGTGTTATGCAGAATAATTTGAGGGCTGGCTGTAGTTAGGAGGTGGATCTTCTGACTAATGCAAACACGTGTACTTTGAAATGTAAAGGAATAAATTAAAGACTGTAGGTGACTTTTGTTTGTGCTGTTGTTTTTCAGTTTCTAGGTAAGCGTTGGACTTGTTTAGTACACAGAGTCATTTTATGTCACTCCCTGCATGACAAGACTGTAATAAAGAAATGACATGTGGAAAATTTTTCTTTATGGTTATACTTTCATCTCTGCACATGAAAATAGACGCTTTAATAGCTGGCTAACAGCCTTATTAACACAATGTCTCATAGTTTATTTTCAATCTGAAATAGTTATTTGCTGTGTAGTTCAGAACCGCTGGGTTTCATGTTTGACCAAGACCAGTTTAATTTTACCTTATGAATGTTGCATTTAATTCTCAAGGTTAGTTTTTATGAACAAGTTATTGGAGAGAAGCTTAGGCTCTTTGTTTTCTTGCACGTGCCTTCTGTGAGAAGTGATGCCATGATCTTAACTGAACTGATTGAACTCTGGGAAAAATTATTTGGCTGGTGATATCTGCTGCCAGTAGTTAGTGCTGTGGTGCCGTGGATATGTATTTTAGGAGCATGATGTGAAAAACTGCTGGGAGATGCCAGCTCTCAGTGGGGAGATTGGTTTTGCAGATAATGATTCTTACTTATCACACCATGATAAAAAAGATCTTGGCAAAATGTAGAGAATGGTGGAAATAAGTGGTCTGACTCGGTCCATATTAATGTTCAATGTGAAACTGAGACTATTTGTCCAGGAACATTTCCCCTTCTCCCCTCCCCCCATATCAAACTTTGATAGATTAAAATTTTTTTTATAACTTTTCCAAACCAAAAGGAATAATGGAAACTTACTTACCCTTTTCCATGAAACAAGCCCCTAAAACAAAATCCCAAAGTAGGCTCTATGACCACTGCTGGACAGTTTATTTGCTCTTGGCCAACTTAATTTTTTTTTTTTCTTTTTGTTGCTTTTAAGTAACTTTTTTTAACAATCTAACTCTTGTTCTAAAGAGTTTCTCTCTGAGATTTTGAGATGTCCTTGTATTTACCAGTCTTTGGTATATACTGTAAGAAGCATTTATCTAGCATTTAAAAAGGAACCTATCAAGAAGTAGTAAGCTAAACATAAATATTTTTAGATATTTGTAGTCAAGTTTTAAATAAAAAGGGCTCTGTTCATTGTTACCAACAACAGCTGATACAAAACACAGTTGCTTGTCTTCTCCTGCTAATTCAGACTAGAATGCTGCTATTTTTTGTGAACAAGGGTGTTTTTTCTGGCACAGGGCACTGTACTGGCAATAGCAGACTATGCAGCTAATAAGAGCTGGTCTAGTTAAACTGAAACTGCGGACGAAGACTTATGCTTTTATTGCTAGCAATTTTCTTTGTATGTGAAGCATTTCTCAAGCTTTGACCAAGGATGTGATAACTTCTTTGCTACTGCATCAATGCTTGAAAACTGTCTGATATTTTTTCTATAAGCATCACATTGATTTCTGTCTGAAAGAAGTGATGGTGTAGTTTAAGGTTTCTTTTACAGCACAATGAATTCAGATAGTATTTAGGGGCCATATTCAGCCATGAAAAGGTATGCATTTTCCTAGGATGCTGTGTTGATTTACTTGTGTCTGGGCTGGCATGGAGTTTGTGCTCTTTGAACAATATTGTCTACACTGTTTCCTAACTCTGCTGAGAAGATGTGCTTGGGGTTTGTTTCTCTAGGTTGTTTTGAGTTGATCCTTGTGGTGGTACAGACTAACATCTGGATAATTTTGTAGTTGACCTGTGATCTTGCTTTTGTGCAGTGTAAGATGCTTGGAGGCTCAAAGTCCTCACCTGTAGATCACAGCACTCTCTTGTGTGCCTGAATTTCTTGAGAGTTCCTCAAGAGGTATTCCTAGAGTTATTCAGCTTCTTGCAGGGCAGGTGGGTGGCCACAGAAGTTGGAGTACATGTGCAGTACACTGTATAAAAGTGGCTTAATTTTATTGGCATAATGACAATTGATGGTATGGTGAAACTTTTTCTGGTCTCAGAAGCCCCTGGCTACTGTAAACCCCTCAGCTAAGGTCATTCCTCAAAAGATGTGAGGAAGAGGAAAGTAGGGTTTGTCATAGAGCTCCTGTGTGAGAAATGTCACTGTAGTCTTAGAGACATTGCTGTGCCTCCTTTGTTTGCTGTAGCCTGATCTGTCTCTTCCCCGTTTCCCCAGGCTTCACATGCTTGTGTGAGTTGTGACTTCAAGCAAAATTTTACACAGTAAAGACAGTTTGACGTGCTTGTGGTTAGACGTCTGTGTTGTTGTGAGGCTCCATTACGGTCTGGCCTTTGTCACTGGAGCTGTAGACTCAGCTGGCTGGGGATCACGCATCTACTTTGGGCTTGTTATTGCACTCCAGGTTCAGTTATTCCCTTTCTCAGTAGTTCATGGACATTACTTATTCCTGCATATGTCATGAAATACTCAGATTTCCATTCCTGGTAAAGCTGTTGGGCAGCTACATTTATAGGTATGTCTGGGAGAAGAAGGAGAAATATGCTAATTTATTAATAGTTAGCAATTAATAATGAGTGCCTGGTGTTCTTTATTTAGAGCTATCTTGCTTATCCAGGGAGATTTCAACAAGGTCAGTCATGTTAACTGTGTATGCTGGGAGCTGCAAACTAGAGCTGGATTTTAGAAGAAATTATGGGTGATGCTTAGCACTGGAGTTATTTTTTTGCTTTTCTTTTTAGGCACTCTCAAGTGAGTGCCATTGTGTTCAAGTTACTTGGGAAAATCCAACACTCTGAAACCCCCTTATTTTGTAAGACAGGAGTATTTTGCTTTCAGTGAGGAATAGCAGGAAGAGTTGCCCATGCTTGGGATACAGAACAATCTCTTTCCTCTTTTCTAACCTTTTCTTGGTTACCTAAAAAATACTTTGTATGAGTATTCATTAATTAGATCAGAGAATGGTATTGAATAACCGCTCTTTGCACATCCAAGCTTGGCCATAATGTTTTACTAGCAAAAGGTGGAATATATTAAATGCATCTATTTATATTTATTTGTGGGCTGAAACAAAGTAAAAACTTGCACAACGAGTTTGTACTACTGCAGTCTTGAAGTTATTCATGTGTTCTTGCTAAGATTGAGTGAATACATACGAAAACATAAATTAAAGTTAGCCTCTGTGTTCTTGTGTTTAGATCACGTTTTTATGACTTTTTCTGTGTTGCACTTTCTTGAGTTGCTTGTTAGTTGTGATTTTTTTTTTCCCTTGATCTTTTTGTATTCACAGTCAGCTCTGTTTATTTGCCATTAAATTGCTGTTCAAACTATAACCAAACATCAGAAAGTCTAAAAGTTGAATACTGTCCACAAAATGTCTGGAAAAGCAATTTTTTAAGACCTAAAAATCACAAGAGGCATTAATGGAAAGTTGATTGTACCTTCATAGAATGTAGTGACACTGCCTAGTTAAAGGTGCAGAAATTGGTTACTGTGCAGGATGCTTTTCTCAGTCTTTCTTTAAAACTTGAGGGTCATGAAGTAATTTTTATCTGTTGTTGGACACTTCTGTAGGAAAAGCCTAATTTTTGATGAAATATTGCTTGGGCTCTAGGTTTTCAGAGCTCTTGTTATGTGTGCCTTCCTTGCACTTCTTGCCTGGAACCCTGTGTATTCAGCATGCAAAATTTCTTGAACAAGAATCATGCCTCTCCTTGTTTTTACATTCATTGGCACATTGCAAGAGCTACAGGAAGACAAAGTACAGGGCATTGGATAAAAATGTATGTTGGAATTTGCCATGATGATTTGTTTTCTTTAGTAAAAGATCCCAACAAAAAGCTGTTACTCAACATGTGCTACAGGATGAATTGCAGTTATGAGTGATGCGTAAATACAGCCTATTATCAAGTACTCAAAAGTATGTGGGGGTTTTTGGGTGGTATTTGTTTGTTCCTTTTTGTCTCTTAAATCAGAATTTCTGAATTGCCTGGTTTAAGCATGGAGCTCCTTCCAGCCATGTCTAACAGATGATGACTGGTCACTACTAGGAAATTGGAGAAGAGGTGACAAGACTACTCAGTTTTTGGTTTGCCTCTTAGGACAAGATTTTCACTGATACTTCACATAGAAGGCATATTAATGAATAAGTCTAAACAGTGCCTCAGTGAAGTAAGTGAACAATGTTGATTTCCATTGTATGTTTTCCATAGAAGTGATGATACTGTTCTGAATTAGTGCTTTGTCTTTGCCTAATGGTATCACACAGTCAAGCCTTGCCTTCCTAGAGGAATGGTGTATCTGCAGTGTTTCTCCTTGCTCTGTCCTCCACACACCCTGAATAAGTCCTGTCAAAAAGGAGAAGGTAGTCAGGTACTAGAGATGGCAAGGCACATTTGAGGAGAGGAATGGAAGGGTGGACAGGAGTTAATTGAACTGGGGTCGCTATAGCAACCTCTCACATTTATGGGAATTCTTCAGGCTCCAGGTGCTTGTGGTGGTGGGGTAGCTCAAGATTTTAGTGTGTCTGTACACAGGGGTGTAGTAAGAGAAAGGAGATTCAGATAAAAATGCTGTTGACTATGAGTCTCTGGCTGATGTTAAATCTGGTATAGAGTCCTTGTGTCATTTGGGCTGTCATTACCAGAGTGGGATAACTTGGTAGTCTGAGTTTATCTTTCAGGTCCCTGGGCCATGCTTCCTTTGCATGAGGAAATTGCCTGTGGGTTTCCATATGCCTGCCTCCATCTTTTCACAGTACAAGCAGTAACATTTCACAGCGTGGAGGATCTGCAGGAGGTACACTGAATAAGTCTGATCTGTTTTGCTGGCTTTAAACATCCATTACCTATTAAAATAGATATTTATGGTATTATGAAATGTAGCTAATTTTCATCCAACATCACACGTGCTGGACAAAGCCAGGCATCTGTGTTTGATTTGGTGAGATCAGATCACTGACCTCTGTAACTCTGGTCTATCTACAGTCTTGTGTTCAGCACCTGGCTGAATTCTGTTATAATACTGTATCAGTGCTGTGTTAAAGTAGTTTCTTATATGTGCTTCTCTGTACACCCTTTTGGATGAAGAATGTTCTTTGTCACTGTAATGACAAAATATTTTTGGACTGTTTCTTAGACTAGTAGTTAGGTGTAGGTAAGCAAAGCGTATGGTATGTTTGTTGCAATCAAAGCTTTGTGGCATAAATGTGATCTTATCTTGCTCCTTGATCAAAGGAAAGAACTTAATTGGTGCTCATCAAGGGCTAAGGCTTCTGCTAAGCAAGTGTTGGTACATGCTTCTGGGTTAATCATCCTGATGTCTCTGTCTTGGGTGTACAAAATGAATGTTGCATAGGTTGCCATCCTTTTATCATTGTGTTTATTTATCTCAGTCTTGTTTTAGTGAAATGAAATTGGCTGGGTGAATGCTTTATTAAAAGCTCTGCAATAAGCCCATTTTATCGTTAAATAAGAGACTTTCTCTGGTACAGATGCTTTTCAAACCAGAAGAGAAGGAGTCAAAGTTTTGCAGGAGGCAGAACTCTATACCTGAGCAGGTATCTCAGCACTGCACTGCTGAAGTGTGTGCTTGGCCATGCAGGTGGGGAGGGAGAAGGGTTCAAAAAGGGATGAAGACTTATTTCCCCTCCTCTTCCCCCCTCCCCCCCCACCAATAGGACTTGCCCTATGTAGAGGGCTCTAAGAGGAAGTTCAGACGTGCCTGAAGAATGCGGCCTGAAAAACATGTATAGTGGATGGAGATGTGACTAGAGAGTAGTGCAGAGGAGAAGTGGGAACCTAGTGAAATACAGATACCTACTCTGATGTGAAACTTTTTTTTTCTCCTTCCCTGTCTCGTTCTAGTCACTGCTTCACTGCATTCTTTGCAAAGTGCTGGATTCTGTTTGTATTCTGTCAATTTCACCAAACAGAATTCTAAAAGCATTATGGCAAGAGTTACACTAAATAATTGTTGACATTGCTAAGGTGAGCTGTAATGGAAACTTTGGAAAAAAGAAGAGAGAAAAGATAGATATGCTATAAATTCTGTATGTTTGTAGTCTTTTTCATCAAAATTTGTAGTATGTCTCGTGGTATTTGGACTTCGTTTTTACGAGAGGGTGCAATGTTATACCTCTTGTGAAATATAATCCCTGTGTCAACATAAAAGCATTGTAGTTGCTTCCTTGTATTTCAAAACAGTTAATCTTTTCCCTTAGTTATACCTATTTCACACTATTTCAGAGAATAACATTGGATAAATAAATCTATATGTGATTGGAACAAGGCCATGGAAATCAAACCTGCCAATGAGATTTCTATATCTTGCTCATTTTGGTTTTGTCTCTTCATAGCATGTTAGGCATCACTGCATTAAAAAAAAAAAAAAAAAACCTGGTAAGAACATATTTTGCTCTGAGTTATGATTATAATTTAAAGATAATCTTGGAGGAACATTGGTGTTTGGCTGAGGATGAGTTTCATTTGTGAGGGTAAGTGTGGGTTTGATGCAGCAGTGCCAAGGCTGGAGCACTCAAATGGACTGAGGTGGGTGCTGTCCTTCCATAGCAGGAACTCACCGTCAGTGAGTGCTCTGAGAGGTGAGGGGATCTTTTTTTATGGTTGCTCTTATGATAGTTTCATGCTAATTTAATATTTGGTTCCTTACTGCTTTGGGACTAGGTGTACCAGAGTGTTGCTGACTGGTAGGATTCTGGCCAATTGTACTTTTATTCAGATTTTAAAACCTCAAGAGAAGATGACTGAAGTAGAGCCTTGAGAAACAAAGCCTCTAGGAGCTGATGAAGTGTTCTTTTGTTGCTTTATGCAATTCTTGTCTTAATTTGATATTAACACATTGTTATCACGGTGTCCCTGGTGTTACACGTTTTTTTTTATTTTATTCTATTTCATGCAATAATAATGGATAAATAAATCTGTATGTGGTTGAAATCAAACCTGCCAATATAATTTTTATATCTTGCTAGTTTTGGTTTTATCCGCTCATAACACATCTTTTTAGACCACAGCATGGTTCAAAGTTAGTTAGCATCTTTGGTGTATAAAATTATCTCTTAAAACAAGACAATTGGACAATCCCATTGGACATCACCATGGTACCAGTAGCAACAATATGTGCCAGATTTCATTGTAGTAAGATTATTACTGTCTTCTCAAGATAATGTATTTGGAGAGGAATTCCAGCTCTCAGTAGAGTCAGTCATGTGCATGTCTGGAGACTTTTGCTGAACTGCCTTTCATGGAAATGATAATTTCCAGGAATGTCAGGTTGTATGCATGCTTGCAGGTTTGCTCAAATTAACATGGCTTGGTTGCTGCAGAATACTGAATGGACTGTGTGGTTTCTAACACATGTATAATTGAGCATAATGCTCATGTAAATTTTATTGTCCAATATCATCCTCAATTTTCCAAGGGTTAAGACAGAGTTGAAATGATAATTGGAAACTTAATTATCTTTTGTGGCTTTACTGAATTGTATTTTGCTCTTTATTATTTTTCCCTGTCATTGGGTGTTCTCAAAAATGTGTTAACTTCTGAAAACTAATTTTCAGTTAAGATTTAAACTATTTTCATTCTGCCCCTTATCCCTCTATCAGCTTTGTTAGTCACATATGCACGGGCCTTCCCTTGAGATGCTTCTTGCACCTAGGAATTATATGCTGCCTGGAAGTTGCACCAAAAAAAAATGGTACTCTAACAGATTTTTACAAAAAAAAAAAAAAAAAAAAAAAAAAAAGAGCCAAACCCAATTTAGCTGTGAGAAAGAGGCAAATAGCGATCAAATTGCCTGACTTCTCAACAAATACCTAATGGTGCTTTGCTGTGGCTTAAAAGTATCAGGGAGACTTGTCTGGAGCTTCAGCAGAGGGTCACAAATATCTTGACACCACCCTACTAGGAGGGGGGAATATCTGCTCACACTCTTGCCTCTTCATCATCACAAAAAATGAGGATGTCAGATGGACTGGCTGAGGTACTTGCAGGACTCTTCCCTGCCCTCACCTGTTCTACTTTTTGTCTAGGAAGGTGGTAGGTCTCCTGGTCAGTTTAGTGATATTTTAGACTTGTCTGTGATTCAGACAGAGCCCTCAGCTTTGCCACTGATGATCTTAAGATACCTTTGGCTTTGTTGTGGTTGGGGTGTTGCATTTGAATTCTGAGGTCTCTGCTATTTTAAGGAAGTAGCATCATAGCTAGGGCTGAAAGATACAAAATAATGAAAATGGGTCAGGCAGCTAATTGTTTCAAGCAATTGCTTTTGATGTTTAAAGTGATTATAAAATTATGGAAAAGCTCAAACATTTGGTGTTCGACTGCTCAGTTTATACACCTTGTTTTTTGACCCAGTAGTGACGTGCTTTAAAATGCCTGCTGTATTTGGTACCTCAAGGCAGTATGTCTTGGTTCATGGAAGGCACTCTGAGGGCTGGGTAAAATAATGCAAGGAGTAACTTTTAAGAAGATAGAATTCCTGATGGGAATATTGCAGAGCTTTTTAAAATGAAGTAATTTATGCATCCAAGTAATGACAGCATTTCCTAGGAGAATCCAGTAGTGATTCCTGGGGATCTGTCCATGATGGAAAGGAGTATGCACCATCAGCTTCTTTCTGTTACTGTCGTGTCATTCAGCTTGTTAATGTCATTCAGCTTGTCATTCGTCAGCAGGTGCTGATGGCTGGTGATTCTCATGTGCCAGTACTTATTCCTCCCTGGTGACTGTCAGACCGGAAGGTGCTAGGCATCCGTGTTTCGTAACCGAGTAGCAGGTTGTCGTTGAAAGCTTGGCTATCTGGCAACTGCATCAGCTGTTGCCTTGCAGCAGGCTGCTCCCTGACTTGCTCATGGGTGGAACAGTAATCACAGTGTTTGCAAGGGTGCACGCACAAAGGAGAGGCAGATGTGAGTAATGGACCTTGCTGCAATCAGCCAAAACAGTTCCACATGGTGCTGTGAGAAGGCAGCCAAACCAGATTAAAGGGATCACCCCGTTTCTTCTTGGGAGACAAGAGGAAGGCAGTTTTGCAATGTTTCTTTTTGTTTCCACTGTGGGAACAGGCAACAGAGTGTTAATTGCATGAGTTCAAGAAAAGGAGCTCTTGTGACTAATGAACTACTCCTTGAGCTGCAAAAACCTCGTAACTTTTAAAAGGCAAGCTCTTAATTGTGTGGTGACTGTAGGGCGGGAGGGGTTGCTGCTTAATATTAAGCACATAAAATTATCAGACACACGAGGTTCATGTGCTAGACACACAAGTAATGTAGAGTGTACTGTTGCTGCTTTTGGAAAATGAAATAACTTTGTGCTTGACCTGTTGAAGGATAATATTTATTTTTAGGGCCAGCAAAGATCAATAATGAGTATAAAATTTATTCTTGGTGTAAAGATGTTGACTTATTTTCCTCATGGAAGGGCCATAACCTATTACAGCTGACAAGGCATGGAAGCAGTCACCTTAGGAGGCATGCTTTGAAGGGGACAGTGCTTTTGTGTTACCTGCAGTCATCATGTAAATACTGTGATTAATATTAATATTGCATGTGATTGAATTCTGTGCTCGTACTTACTTTCATTTTATTCCTTTGAAAGTGTAATTCTCTATGCTGTTATGAAGTTCTTTGCAACAATAAACCAAATGGGCAGAAGCTTGGTGGATGAGATGTATATATGGGGCTGATGGAAGCCCAGCTCCAGATAAAAGGGACTGATGCTTGATTATTGCCTCCAGGTGGGATGGGTTTTTTGTTTTTCAAGTTGAGTTTTGCTTTGCCAGGAAGTTATGCTGTGCAGTTACCTCTAAAGGCTTCCTTTGCTGGAGGATTTGGCATGGAGGTGGGTGGGGATCTGCCCTGTCCCCTCTATCCATAAGCTCTCCAGGCCTGAGCAGTTTACCATCTAGGAACAGGGATTGAGGAGCTGCTGTTAGCTCTGGCCTGCAAGTAAATACATGCTTTTGGTCTCTGTGGCTCTCATTCCAGCGTCTTTTCAGCAGGATTTGTGTGTGTGTGTGTGAGATGGGTAACAGCAGCTGAAGTTTAGTGTCTGAAGACCAAGAGGTTGATGACAGTTTTATATATCTTCAAATTGAAAACATTGGGCTAAAATAAATGTCTTTCATATTTCACATGAGTGGGATCGGATATCTAGGGAGAGAGTAACTGGGATAAGAAGACTTCTGTGTTGTGCTGTTTATTATATGCTTGTAATGTTCTCCTGTGGATTGCCTGCTTTTGAGATACTGCTACTTCTGTCAATTTGAAATAAACAGTAAGAGGAAAATAATGCAAAGAAATTTTTTGTGCTTGTTGCAGTTGAACCGGCGTGGCTGTCTAAAGGTCTGTTAAATAGCCACTTTGGGGTGAATGTCTACAATGAAAACTTTCAGTAGTTATTTCTGATCAACTTTACTCTTTTGGCTGTACTTTATTGTAGTTTCCTGCTAATGTGATCTTTCCTAGATGATATTCTGTCATGTTGGTCTTACTTGGGTAATTTGTCACTTACTTGACATAACTTATCTCTCTCCTGACTGTTTTACAACAGTTTTCAGAGGTATTTGGGCTTTTTTTTCCCCATTGTAAAGAAGATGCTTATAGATGTGACAAAAGGCAGCAAGCATTTAAAAAACAAGAATTTAATTGTTTTAGCCCTTGTATGGAGAGCCCTCATTCTTTTCCAGCTAATGGTAAACAGAAGACAGGAGTGCTTGGTGGCTTCTGTGATGACAGCTTGCAAATAAGTTGTTCACAATTTTTTGCTTATGGGTCTCTATTACTGGTGCAGAGGGCACTGCTGGAGTTGGTGGGTTTCCTGGAAGTTTTAGTAGAGGGAATGTGGGGAAGGTGTCACTCTCAGTAGCAGTTTCGGTTTGGGGATGTGAAGCCAAGTCTGCATAAACAGAGATTAATGTGTGAGATGCTTTCTTTGCTGTTCAATAACTTCTAAATATCACTAATGCCTTTAATTCAGAAAATAAACCCTCCTCTTTCTGCCTCTGCCTCCCCTTCTCTTCCCTTCCCCCACCATTCCCCACCTCGTGTGAGGACCTAATGATTAACTCGGGTGTAAATAAGGTCACTACAGTGCCTGTAAGAGAAGAATAAAGAGTGATCAAACAAGCTTCCATAAATCACCATCTTAAAAGTCCATTTCCATAAATTTAACAAATAGGGGCACTCTCTGGGGTTAAATAGATTCAATCTGGTTGCAGGTTCTGTCTTCCCTTGCAAAGTACCACACCGAAGTATTACTTCTGAACTTATGTTTGCAAGTACTTTGGGCTCAGGGAGCAATTTCTTATGGTTTGGAAGTTTGAAAAGTCAATCACTGACTGGAGATTGCTACACAGCACTGACCATGTGGCAGATTGACTTGCAGGAGTTGGATCTGAGGACTTGAAGAGGTTATTTGATCTCCTAAGGTATCTTGGAAATTAGGCTCTGAAATACGTGAGATATAGTTTGCATCCAGGAGAGAGGCTGCTAAGACAACTTGAAGTTGGTCAAAACAAACAAATAGCGCATTTAAATAAAACTTTTTTGATATTTCTAGATTGGATGTAATATCTTTTTATTAATGGGTAAACACCTGCTTCTGAGTTTTTGCACCTTACAGTTTCAAACAGCCCTTATACCCATCAGATCACATTTTTAAAAAACAACATAAATGTTAGGAATAAGTGTCCTGGCTTCTTTCAAATCAGTATTTCAGGGACCAGAAAGGCATTGAATATTTTATAGTGTTAATGAAATATAACCTAATTCTTCTTTCTACCCCATTCTTCAAGTATAATGTTAGTCACAGAGCTATACAAGATACTCAGTTTCACATGAAACCTTGTATTTACTGCTTCTCAATACTTATGTTTTTGGTACCAATTTGCCAAAAAATCTGAACACTAGGAGGATGCTTGATGTGTTTCTTTAAGCTTAATGCTATTTGAAATGTAAGTGGAGCAATAAGTAGAAGAAAAATAAGAAAATGTCTATGTGACCCTAGAAATAGCAGTTGGGGAGGGGGAGTATATTGCGGTAAAAAAATGGTGTAAAAATTATCTCAACCATTGTTTTTAGGACAGCATTTGCATCTGTATGTTTCTAGCCTGTTTTCCACCTCTTTATTGCAGCAGGGGGACAGTAGGTTATTTTTGGTGTTTCAAGTAATGTTGCAGGTTCAGCATCAGGGCCTTATTGTGAAAGATGGCATGCAATCTTCCACATATATGCATGCATGCAAGTGGGGTGCTCCCAAATGACTGAATTATGTCAGGCATTGCAAATGCAAGCCATTTATGGGATTTTCATCCCTTCTTGCATCTGTTTTGCAAATACAGAGCTCAAACCTTTAAGGGGAGGTTGTTTAATAATATCTTGGAAGAGAGGCTGTTAAGTGGTTATGTACCCCTTTCACAAATGTTATCTGATTAATTCAGCCTTATTTAAAATCCAGTTTAGAAAATCCTTCCCCTTGGTTACTATACAGCAGTAAAGTGGTTGATGTGAAATTTGGCATAACTGAAATAGAGAATAGTTGCTTTTAGGATGCAGGAGAAATATGGTGCTTACAAGGTGGATCAGCCACTGGGGTAGCACATTTTCTCCATGAATGGCTTGAGGGTTTTAGAAGGTATCTGCTAGTTTGTGCCTCTTGTAAGGGTTTCTGTTATCTACCAGTTCATGTTCTTTCAGCTATTGAATTTGTGCTGACTGATGCAAGATGGGAATTGAGTTTTTTTTTTTTAACTTGATTAATTAGTTTGGCATGAAAGCCATCCCTAATAAAAAAGGTTAACCTACAGAGAAAATGATATTTTGCTAAAAAAAAAGCTCTAAGTGTAGCCTTGTTCTTAAAATAAGAAAAACCAAACAAAAAACTCACACAAAATTGTACAGAACAAACACAAAAAAACCCCACCCAACTATATAGTTACACAGAAAAATCTCAGTATGAGGAAAATATGATTATTTGTAAGAATTCAGTGGTGCTGTGTAGACAAAGATAATAGCTAAATACATGAAAATAATGAACTGAAGGAGCACTGCTTTGAAGTGTCAGTAGGTGAAAGATAGGTGGAAATACAGGTGACTGTTCTACTGAGGTTACCTCTCTGTGAAGCAGAAACACTTCCTCTTTCAGACACCTTTGAATTTTTTACGCCTTGAAGTTTCATCTTGTGATGGTGCTGGTGTAAACTGCATGTTACTGTGAACACATTAACATTACAATTGAAATTCCAAGACTCTATAAGGGAAAGGCTCATTAAGCTGTCCATGAGTGTTCCTATGTCTGCTCTTGTGAAAATTGTTTGAATTTGATTATGAATTACTTTATAGTAATAATGAAGCTTGGTAAAGTGGAAAAGTACAATGGTAGGAAGCTGCCTTTTTGTAAGTTTAACTTCAATGTCTGCTGCTTGGAAAACTGGATTAAGAATATATGAGAGTTGGAGTGAAACCTGCCAAAGAACATGCCCTTTTGTAAGGAGTTAAATGTTTTTTTTCAAATGTTTTTTTTTGCAAGCAGTGCGACCCTATGTCCTATAGCATGCTGTGTTCCGCATTGTTCTGTCTTTTGTAGCATTCATTGTCTTTTGTCCAATGTCCTATCAATTATTAAAGAACTTTATATTCCTTTAGATCCATGGTGCCAACTAGTTCCCCCCTATTTGGCACCAGTAATTCCCCACAGCTATGCCTAAACCTGTGCCTTGCATGGTGTCATTTGCTGCTAGATGGTACACCAGTGTGCCAGGGATGGGGAATGTTGGTCCAGCCTGCCATTTGCAGTGTTTCTCTGGTGCCCTGGCATGCCTCCCAGAATATGCTCAGATACAGACAGAGCACATGATGAGACCTGCTCATCACCTGTAGTTTTCCTCCCTTTTGCTATGGGAAGGTTTTTTGGCAAGGGGCAGGTAGTATGGTGTAGGTGCAGGGAGGTTGGATCAGGACACCCCATCATGGTGGCTTCCAACTTTACCTGTTCTGTCATTCAGAGGTGAGAAAGAAGGGCACCAGGGGTGTTAGAGGAGTGAGACTGGACAATGGGAAAAATAAACTAAAGAGGTGGTCTTCAGCCATACATCATGAACTACAGACTGAGTCCAAATTCCATAATTTCCACAGCTTCTAGAATTTTTGCCTCTGGAGACTGAAACAATTTCCTATTCCTGCTATGGATTAAGCTGCAATATGTATTCCACTTGAACAATAAAACAAAATTAAATTGTTTCCCTTGAACGAAAAAAGAATCTGGTTCTTGTAATCTTGTGAATGACTCCATAGCTAACATTGGAACTATTTTATGTTCAGTGCTATTATACTTCTGTAAGCAAAATGGTAGTGTTTTAAAGACTTGTTTTGAGTAAAAATTCTTCTGTAAGATGTGTGTGTTAGAATAGTGGTATTAAAAAGAAACCACACAACAAATTCAGCATAGTTGTGTGAGCTGGAAAATTCTGGGAAATGTATTTCCTCTGTGGTTGCATTGATTTAGTGAAAACATCTGTATCTGTTAGTAGCAGCAGTGAGATTTTTTTTTAGGCTTCTCTTTGGAGCTGTTAATGGGTGTGAGAAAATACATGTCTCTGAGTGGGGTCTGCAGCCAGTCTAGTGAGGAGTGTGTGGGGGGTCTCACAAAGCCCGAGTCAGATCTCAGAGGAGCTCTCCTGGTCGTAGTTGTGCCATTTTCTGCTGTCTGTCTCCCACCCCCTTCATCTTTCTACCCTTGTGTTTTGCAGTAACTCCACAGCAGAGATGGCAGACTGAGTTGTGTCCTCCTATGTGTTTTTCCAATTTTTCAGCCCATTATACCGGCTGAAGCTGCTGCTGCTGAGCTTTTAAAGTCCTATTGCATAGTTGAGGCACAGGCATCCTCATGGCTTGCCTTCTGCTTGCAAGTTGTTGGTGTTACATGGCCGGGAAAAGTCTCTCTGGTGGTGTGGGGAAGCTTTACCTCAGTTTTTTTGGTAAAAGTGAGTTGGCAGTAACCAACTGTACATCTCTTTGTGCTATCTGGGATCCAGTGGATTTTTTGAGGTCGTGTTGTCCTCCTGCATGAGGCCTCCTCACTAAGAGAGTGAGTCAGGGTGCTGGACCAGCCTGAAGATGACATGGCAATTGTTCTCGCACCCCTGTTCCTGTTGTCACCTAGCTGCAGAAGGGGACAAATGCTGTGGTGTGCCCATGGGTGCTTTGTTTCTCCAGCAGTCATCCTGTGTGCCCAGCACAGGAGGGAACACAAGGTGTGATTCCCTATAAAGTCAAGCACTGTGTGGAGAGAGGGACAAAGGCCTTGTTTGTAGATTTTTCTCAATTGCAGCTTTCAGTGGCCAGATATCACTGTGCTTTCATTCTTGCCAAAGCTCTGCTGTGCCTAGGCAAAGCTTTATTTGCATCAATGAAGCAAAACAATTTTTTGGTGAAGAGATCTACTGGGACTATAGAAGTTGCAACTCCTGTTTGAGTACAATTTAAAATGCCTTGACCAGCATGTCTTAAAGTGTACTTAGTGCGGAAAAAAAGCCTTAGTGGGCTGAGAAAGATGAATACCAGAATCATACGGTTTTCTCCACTTTTTGCTTTTGATTTTACCACTTGTTTTTTTTTCTGCTGGAGAAAGACTTAGTGTTTTTTTGAGTTGTTAGGAAACAACTTGTGGGAATGCAAGAGGAGTGTGGGTTTCAAACCCAGGGTGGAACAGATTCCCACATTGAAACTTTGGTGAAAGTTTCATTGTCAGAGTTTAGCACAGTACTTGAGGATGATATGTTGTGTCACTAGCAGTCCATAGGACATTATTCATATATTCTGATGTATGCGGAGCAGTTCTACACTCAGTGCGTGAGTGAAATTAATGAAGCTGCTGTATGCTGGTGTAATAAAGTAACTGACTTCTGGTGATGCCCTGTTTAAGCAACATCTTGTTTAGTCACCATATCAGTTTCAAACCACTTAAGAAGAGAATTCTTTAGGGTGTAGGAAGAAGCTTGGCAGTATTTTAAGTCCTGTTGCATCTCTCTCAGTACAGGTATTTGGTTATCTTTCTTGCTTCACATAATGTATGCAACTGTAAAGTCACACTGAGTGATTATCCTTCAACTTTGCTGAAAGCTCTATATTTGCTGACACTGTCAGTCATGTCTTCACCAGCAAAATCATTTTATTAGGTTGTGACAAACACGAGATTTGTTTCACTGGGCATGATGGCTATCAAAAGTTTGCATGAATTAGTTCAAGAACAATCTTTTTTTTATTAAAAACTCCCTTATTTTTTATTAAAATGTGCATTTTTTTTCTGCCATTGCAGTAGTCTACTACAGTATGCTGTGCCAATCTCTGTGGGTTTAAAGTAATTTTTTTGGAGGGGTATAAGTTGGTTGCTAGATGTAATGGTAAAGAATTAGGGTGAGAAAGAATAACAGGATCTGGGTCATGCTGGCTGAAGTGCTTGTGTGTCAGCTGGGAGCCATTCTAAACCCATGTAACTACCACTGTTTTAAATGCAACCAACAGACAAATAGGCACACCTCTGCCTGTATTAGTCTAGTGGGAAAAAAAAAAAAAAGATGTTTTCTTGTTTCAGTTTGGAGTTTGTAGTAGTTCTTAAATTATACTGGAGCCACAAATAAAAGGGCCTTATTACAACTACAGCATACTGCCATTGTATTTGGTTCCTATTGCCTTGCTTGTGCTGCACCCAGCAGATTGCAATTTGTACCTTGCCACAAGTAGGATATTGTTTTTACTGTGAAGTGGGGGAGGATGTTGTCAGAAGTGTCCCTGAAGACATCCTGTGGCTTTAGCTAGGAAGCTATTTGGCCTTGTCTGCCTAAAGCAGGTGTGTTCTCTGTTTTAATGATGTGTTTGCGTGCATTTACTGAGTGTTGGCTTTTATTGCATGTTGTGTTGAAACTAAGAGTGCCGGGTCTGTCTGCACAGAACATATGGATATGCTCTGCTTCAGTCTCATTAATGTAGTGTGCCAAACAAAATCTATTAAAGCATGGAAAGATTGATTTTACAAAACATAGCTGGTCAGTGAGTGATGCAGTTGATTCTTAAAAGAGAAAATCAAAGCATGAGTTTTGCTCTGTGTGAAGCTACTGCATCACATAGATCTTAATCCCTGATGCATACAGAGCATACACCAAGGTCAGCAGGAAAAAATAGTTCGCATTGGTTCTCTTCTTTTTTCATCCTCATCTTTCTCTGGTCAGGAGTCCTTTTTCTGGGATTAGCAAAGAGTTACAGCTCAAATGCTGGCAGCAAGATATCATGCTGTATGAACCCTTGTCTGTGGCTTCTGTTCTTTCTTGGAAAGCCATTTTTTCCCAGGATGAGTACTTGGGGTAGAACCATGGTGTCTGACTGCCTGATACCAGTGAGTGTGATGGCAGGAAAGCCACACAGGGTTGTGGCCTAGGGCCCCACAGCTTTGCTCAGATATCCACTCCAGTTCTGCTAGTGAAAAGCGTGACTGCATGTATATTGTGATACCTGCCTTTTTTGATTAACCTGTATGATGTTATGCTGTATTCCAGTTATGTTTTCTCTCTTTTTGTTTTTTTTTTAAGATAAGTGACGTGCTATCACAACTCAGTTTTCTGTAACATTACATTTCAATTTTGCCTTTAATTTGAAGTCTTAAAGCTATGTCATAATAAGAACCTCCCTATGGAAAAAGTTAGAAATAAGTTTCTCTACCCCATTTTTTTCGTGAATTATCTGAACAGGAGCTGTTAAAAAGAAAGAAAACTCAAGTCTGTTTTCGGTTTTAGTTGAAATTTTGGAATTAAATACCATTAACTTCTCAACTATTACAAAATTGCCTTTATCACTGTGTATTGTACACTACCATTTTTCCATGTCAAATCTCTTTCTGGAGTTCTGATGCAAGTTCACTCATTGTCAACCAAAGGTACAATTTATAAATTGATTCACTCTAGCAATTTTCTGTTTGATGTTAATATCTCCAGCTGGATTACTAAACCCATGAGAGCAGCTGTGTGATTCACTGTGATCTATTTCCTAGTATTACTATAGTCAATCTTTGGCTGTATTTCTTTAAACCGGTCTGTAAAAGCTTTGGTTCTATCTTTGCCTTAAATTGATATCACAATTCAATATTAGTGTATAGCTTTTTCTTCTTCCCCTCTGCCTCCCCAACTCCAATTACTCTATATAGAGTTTTGCCTTTTTGGGAAGATCTTATGTCACTCTTACAGAAAATATTAAAACTAAGAGTAGCTTTCAAAAGTGAAGAGAGACAGTTTTCTTAAGTCTTAGAATAGGAGCTCACCCTTGCTGTGAGAATGGTGAGGCACTGGAACAAGATGCCCAGAGAAGTTGTGGGTGCCCCATCCCTGGAAATGCCAGTGCCAGGTTGGATGGGACTTTGAGCCATGTGGTCTAGTGGAAGGTGTCCCTGCCCATACTGGGAGGGTGGAGGGAGGGATGTGGAAATAGATGATCTTTAAGGTCCCTTCCAACCCAAAAAATTCTATGGTTCTAAAATTAATTAAAAGGGAAGCTGCCATATACATTTTGGTGCTGTGTATGGCACAGCTGTGCTAGCCCTGTGCTCTGTGCTGCCTAGCTGTGTCCTGTCCAGAATGTTTGCCAAAAAAGGGTAAATTAAGCAATGTAAGAGGAAAGATGACACACTGTATTTCCTCTTGTAGGCTTCCTCAAGCCTTAAACATCTCTGTTTGAGTCTGTCAGAGTCAGACTTGACTTCTGTGGCACTTTCTTTCATTAAGCTCTTCACCTTTCCCTGAATCTGTGTATGGATGTTGAGCATTCATTGCATACTACTGTATGAAGAATCACTCCTTTATGACTTGTTTGGACCTGTTACATGCTTGCTTCACTCTCTGATTCCTATGTTGGAAGAGATGATGAGCAATCTGTGTTCTTTCTGGCCACTTCTGGCTTTACAGGACTTTATCATATCCTTCTCCCCGAAGTATTTTCTTCTGTAAAACTTACTCTGTGTCTGCTTAGTTTCCTGAAAATATTTTTTTAAGAAAATTTGAGTTAATTTTTCTGGCTTTTGTAGAGAGAAGTCTTGCCTTATAAAACTTCTGGAGTATTGGAAGGGTCAGCAAGCTATTTTGACTCTTCCTGAATATACTTTATGATTGCGAAGTGCTAAAGCTTAGAGCTGTCCTCAGATTTACTGTCCCGGACCAAGGTAATAAGCGCTGCCAAAATGGTTGCAATCAGTGGCTTTGTAGGGAGCACTGATAAAAAGTGTAGCATAATACAAGGCCTGTCAGTCTGAGATTGTATCTATACTGAGCAACTAAAGATTAAACATAGTCTCTGTTTCCCTTCTGGTCAGGATAGCTTACAATACAAATTTACCCACGAGTTCTTTTATTACAAGGCAAAGCTTTCAGTTTTGTGTTTAAAAAAAAAAAAAAAGTTAAGGGATTTATGGATGGATTTGAATGGAATAAATTGATTTATTTTGAGGTAACATGAATGCATGAGTATGGAGCCTGTTTTTCCAGGCTAAATATATTAGTTGAAAATACTGAAAATAGAAACATGTTTGCAAAAGCCTTTCTGTGCAACTGTCAGTCAGGGGGGATTACAGAGGGGACAGTAAGGCTTCACCATTTCCCTTTGTCCTGCTGTGACCTCAATGAGAGAGCTGCCCTTTGCATCCTGGCTGGCAGGCAGAGCCCAGCAATTTGTCTGGTACCATCCCTGTGTGATGTGAGAGACTGACAAGAAACTTTTGTACCATTCTGTCTGCTCTTGGCAATGCCTGTGCTCAGCAAAGGCTGAGCTGTACCCAGTGCCTGGTGAGGCAGCATGTTGTGCCTGCTTCATCAGGATGCAGGCACTCAGACAAAACCATAGAAGAGTTGCTTACAATTGACTACATGAGGAGAGCTTACTTAATAAACAATCTGGTTAGGCAGGAGACATTTTTCCATGGTGCTAATAAGAAGCTCCTGCTCTTTGATTCGGTGTTATTTTGTTTAAGTGATTGATACTTCAGATGGTGGCATTTTTATGACTAATTGTAAAATTACATGAGAGTAAGAAGTGGAATGAGGAAGTTTTCTCACATTTGTACTAGACAATAATACAAAGATCTCTTGAAGGCTTTTTCTTGGAAAACTAAGACCTTTGAGCTCTTTTCTGGCCCCTAAATGTGACTAATGCTAGTTTTGTTTTAGAAACTTTAGGAAAGATTAACATGAAAACATTGATCATAGCTAACAATCAGGCATGTGGATCCTAGGAAGTCAGTTCTTATCTAGGATCAAATTATTAGTGAAATAAGTTTCTACTGACTGCTCTAGATTTAATTTTTTGTCCTCCTTTTAAAGAACCTTGAACTCCTCTGTTAAAGTCATCCCTGGTTCTATTTTTGATACTGCAAGAGGAAAATGGCATCTGTGATGTTACTGTGTAAAACCTTCCCACTGTGTTATATATTAAAGAAAACCATGTATTTATTTTCTTCTCCTTGAACTTTTCTTATTTCCTTTCACCCTGTATCTGTCCTACTGAGCTGCTTCAGCTTTCAGCTGCCTTGCAGACCCTTTTTCCTTATTTTCATTTGCATTCTCAGGTGCTGGTCCATCTTCTTATTTACTCTTTCTAGTATTCATTTGCTGCCTTGATTCCTTCTGCTTTATCTTTGATTAATTTCTTCCAGTCCTGGAAATAGAGGAAATGATGGGAGGAAGCTATCACAGTGTTATAAAATGATGTGGAATGTAAATGACAGTATAGTGGCACATACCATGGAGTATGCCAAAGATTCTCATGCAACTGATTATCTTTCAAGGCTTGGGAGGGATGAAGTTGATGTGTGCAGGGAATCTTTAGATACTAAAAGTGTCAACTCTATAGGCCCTGAAAAGGAGACCAGAATGAGTGACTTTTTTAGGTGGGAAGGTCAGTTTTAAGGTGATGAGGCAAAGATGACTTTGGCAGTCCTATCCTAACCAGCTATCCGAGGTCCCAGGAAGCTGCTTAATGGGATGAGGTTTGTAGTCGAACCTTGGTTCTGCCCTGAGATGCCAGGTGCTGCCTGCTTGTTAGAGTTGCCCAACAGAGGAGAGAACATGATCATAATAACGCTTTGTGTCCTTGAGGCAGTGAGCAATGATCCCCATAATCCTGCTAGGTGAAGGAAAAGGTTTTGTACTTGTGTGTTCTTCCTCTGTTGCTTGTGCTCCTCCTGCTTCCTGGTGTCAACTTTTGGCATTTTATGAGCTGTCCTGAGAGTCTTTTCAAGTTCTTGAATGTACAGAAAGTAATCCCTGTCACATCCCAGCTTCCCCTCCCCTTCCTCAGTCCCTTGCCCTACCTATCTCCTCTTCCTTGCTCTCCGCCCCCTCTGCCCTGCTGTGGCGGAGTGTATAGACTCTTTTGACTCTAGTATCACAAGAAAAGAGAGTGAGGGAGGAAAAAATAGGTAAAGTCACCTGTGCCTGTAATGGATTTGCTAATTGTTGCTTTATGGTAGGTAAATTGTTCAGTAGTGTCCAACGCAGAAGTTGAGCAAAAAGCGTGAAACTACTGAATGACTCTGCTGACAAAACACTCCTCGCTAGGTTTTGGGGAGTCAGGTATGCCGCTGCTCGATGGCTGAGTCTCTCAACTATAGAAATGTTAATTCTCTCTGAATAGAAAACCGATTGTTATGGCTTGGACCCACGCCTCACCTTTAATTCCCTCCAAGTTGTTTCTTTCTTCCCCTCAATTCTTACACAAAATAACTTTCTTAATTGTGGAAACAGACTGAGATTGGTATCAGTGCAAATCCTTAAGTGTAAGCTCTGTCCTAATGTTTTTGCATGAATGCAAGGTATTGAATGTCGTGGTGGTTATTTTAGACAGAAAAGTCTAGACAGTTCTTAGGATCTATTGCACATCTCTACACCTGCCAAAATTTGGGAGGGAGTTTTGTTCAAATTACACTGCTTTTCATCAGAAAGGTTTTCACAAAACGCATAGCACTAACTGAATTAGTCTGTTTCTCTCCCTCTCCCAAAAAATCTCTGCTACTAGTGCTCTAAAACTTGAATAATCTGCAATTACTATTTTTATTTATACATTTCCTCATTCTCTAACAATTACACAAATAGAAAGAACATTCTTTTGTGCATGGTTTTGTTGTATGTGTAATAATGTAAAGATTTCACACACGTGATTGAGACAAATGCTTTTTAAACACACTTTGAGCCGAAAATGAATAGATTAGCTTTGAGAATGGCTCTTCAGTGGATAAAGGAGGTATAGATAACTTCTTTCAATGTCAGTCTTAATTGTATTTTTCCAGAAATACAGAAAACTTTCTTGCTTGAACCTGCTAATATTGCATTGTTGAAAATGACCTGGTATATAAGAAAGTATCTAAGTGTAATGTAAGAAATTATCTAAGTAATATCAACTTGCTTTTTATTGTTTTTAGTTCATCTAAGTTCTTCAGCAATATCCAGCATTGCAATTGTCAATACCAAGTCTCCATAAGGCTCTGAAGTTCATGGAGAAAATACATGGAAAGACTATAGGTCTGTGGAAGAAGGGAAAAATGACCATCTCATTTAGACTACTAGTGACATGTGAATGCTGATTTAAAGACTTTGCTTAAGTATTATTAAAATTTATTGAATTGGGTTATGAGTCCTTCCTCCCTTCTCTCTTCCCTCTTGGAAGTGTGGTTTGCACATGATGTATTTGTTTCGTGTGTGATTAGACATTTCATTCATATGGAAAATTAAACTATAGGCTATAAAATGTGGTTGCAATCTCAATTAAAATGCTTAATATTTCCCCTAGGTTTCTTAGTAAAAATAATAACAGTGTTCCTAATGCTGGTAAGGTCATCTTAAACTGTCTCCCAATACATGAGTTAGTGGGTCTCTCTTCACTTCCTGCTTTGCATAGTTTTGTTCATTTAATCTTAAATACGAGTCTAGCTAAGCAGTTGTGCCACTGTGTTGGCTATTTTGAGTCAATATTTGTGCAATTTTGTAATACCTTATTTTATAAAATGTAGTCCTACAGTGTGGTTATAAAAGTACTGTTTTTAAGGGCTCTTGATTAAATTTTTTTTTAAGTAGCCCTTCAGGTTTTTAGTAGACCTTCAAGAATGGGCAAGCATGAGTTAAAAAAAGCACATGCAAATGAAGAGCCACAGTTGTATTTCTTGGGGGGGATATGTTTTAGCATAGAATGAAGTTCTGTGTTTTAGCATAGAATGATGTTCTGGAAAAGACAGTAGGCAAAAACCAAACTGCATAAAAAAACCTTAAAAAATAAAACCGTGGCTGCATGCTGAATGAAGTGTTTTATTTTAGGTGTTTGTGTAGTTTGTAATGGAAACTATGGGCTTACAAGAGCAAATGATGGGAAACAGTGGTCTGTGAGGCAGCAATAAAAATTGGGAATGCCAAATATGTGCACTGTATGTCAGCCGTGGTTGTGAATTTGTTTGAAAAAATAAATTGTTAAACAATGAAGGCCAGTTATTTTTTTATTATTTTTTCTGGGAAAAGAGTTTGTATAGCCTAAGGGGGAATTTGGTGCCTGTGGGAAAGAGAACAGTGGGCTCAATTTTCAAAATTAGTGCAGCTTTGCCAAGACATATGAGAAGAAACAAGAGTGCATCCTGAACAACTGTAGTCCTGGGAGACTCTGCTAGTCTTGCACGCGGGTTTTTCCATTCATAATTACATTTAAAAATCAAACTGTGTGCACTGGGAGGAGTCGAGCTTGTTCAGCCAGATGTTGATTTACTCTAATAATTAAGCCTGCCCGAGTCATGTAAAGGGGTGTCTGTCCTCATCAACTTGGAAAGGCGAGTGGTGTGTGTTTAGTCAGCCCCTGCCTTTGGGAGCCCATCCTCTGCGCATTTGCTGTGAGCAGGCACTGATGGGAAGCAGTGCCTGCTCCTGCCGCTGTTTGCATGTGGATATGTTTCATGTGACTCCTCAAACCCCTTTTGTGATTTGAGTCAAGTGTTTTCTTGGTGGTAGAGTATGCTGGGAGTGTTGTTTTCCAGGCTGCTGCTGCAGCTCCACGAGTGGAGCTGAGTGCTGGTCTTTTGGCTCTCATTTCTCTGTAGCTCAGGATGATGTTCGTGTTTCTCATCTGCTGCGTTCGATATCCTGTCCATCTCAATGGTTTCCTTTTGAAACAGATTTGTGCATAAACATCCTTTATTCAAGTACAGGTTCAACCTTTTTTTAAAAAGGAATGGTGGAACAATGTAGCTGTAGTGGACGATACAAAGAAGATGTCAAATGTGTTACCTGAATTTTTGCTCATGTCAACTCTTTTCAATGAGTGTGGTGTATTCCTGCAAAACAGACCTAATTGGGTCTGTTCCTTTTGCTCTAGCCAAAATTTTGAAAGGGAACAGAGTTACAAGAACGTGGAAGTATTTTGAAAATAACACATTCTTCCAAATTCCCCCCCAGATTGTTGCTGCTCACAGGCTCTTAAACAACACAGGAAATAAGGAAAATACACAAGGAAACAGGATTAACACATGAAGCTCAGAGTAAAATAAGATGAAAACCAGAAACACTTTCTGTAATCACTTGGGAAAACCTACTGTACAGAACAGGGTCATAGAATCACTTGTTTAAAATGAGGATTTTGGGGATATTGCTGGGACAAAATAGTCTAAACTGTTTAAAACATACTTCTAGTTAGAAAAATTAATTAGATTTCTTACTGGTACATGTTGTTGATCCTCAGAAAGGGGAAGCAATGACTGCTTCAGGAAACTGCAGGCTCTTATAAATCAAGGTAATAATGAGACTTGAGCCAAAGGTTCTTTTGATTGATTTGCCTTTGTGTTTTGTTTTTTTGGTCATTTTCCTTCTCATCATTTTATGCTTTTGTTTCCTTGCTTGTTTAACAGGCTTTGGGCAAGATCTTTGTTCTTGCCTTGCCCTGTTTTTTTGTTGGTGGGTTTTTTGGGCTCTTTTTGGTTTTTTTTTGGCGGGGGGGGGGATTATGTGTGTTTGTTTGTTTGTTTTTGACAGTTATTTTTGTTGTTGCTATGGATGCTCCTCAGGGTTTGGGTTACCCTGATGTGTATTTCCCTTGGTCACTTTGCCTATGCAACAAAGACACATTTTTACTGGCTGAGCTTGATCCACAAGAAGCAGACAGGTGCATTGACTTAGGTGACCCAAAGATCCCCATAACTTATGTGCTCTATTTCTATGCTCCTGTGACACAACCTCAGTTACACTGCAAGTTTCCTTCATAATTTTGCATTGTATATTGTATGAACTTAAAATTTCTGCCTTTTGCAAGGTCTTTTTTTTTTTTTTTTCCTTTCTTTGCGGGGGGGTTGGTTTTTTGTTTCTGATGTCCCCTTGTCTCTTTTGTGTTTTGGTAGGCCTGGATGATTGCCTGCAGCAATATGTCCATAAATTTGAACGGGAGAAGATAAACGGTGAACAGCTGTTACAGATTTCTCACCAGGACCTTGAAGACTTAGGTATCTCACGGATTGGACACCAGGAACTGGTTCTAGAGGCTGTGGATCTCCTGTGTGCTCTGGTTAGTCACATTGTGAACAGATATGCAAATAATTTCTTAAAGGGCGTTTTTGGGTGAATAACCAAAACAAGATTGATAAAACCAGAATACCTTTGCCTCTTGCTTTCCATTACACATCATGATAAAAGAAAAAAGTAAGAATTTGTTTAATTCATGCAAGTTTTATATTAATAACTCTCAAACTTTTTCCTGATAAGAGGCAACTTCAGTTCATTTGGTTGCACTTTCAAAGGGACAAGTTGTCTGAGTGATGTTAGATCTTGTGGCTCCTGTTAGTGAGCAGTTTGTGTTAGAAGACAGAAGACACACTGTTGAAATGACAGGTGCTAGAAGTTGCTCACATCAGTTGAAATGGGTTTAGGGTAATTCTGTAACAAACCTAGGAAGTGAATAAAAATTAATTCTTGAGATGAGGGATGTTTAGCCACCTCAGTTACAGCCTGGCTGAACTCTTAATTAGATTCAGAACTTATGCTGTTCTTTTGTCCTACTCCTGATACATAACTGCAGATACTTTGAAAACAAACATACTCTGAAAAGCATAAATATATTTTGGATTGTTTTACTCGTGCAGGCTTTATTTAAAAGCCATAGTTTGGTCATAGCCTTGAAGGCCTGTTTGATGTATTGCAGTGTAATGAGCACCAGAAGTATACGTAATTCCATCAGGGAGGAGGGTGGGAAAACCTGCGTGATGATTCCTTGGCCAGCACTGGCCTGTCTTCCCTACATTAGGCAAGGCTTGGAGCAGTGAGCATATGCTTCTTAAAATGGAGAATCTTTATTGCCTGTGTGATAATGTGCTTTATTTGCTGCAGAGGTGCTACAGGGAGTGTTCCTACTTCACAACCTGTAGCAAATTGTACTGAAAGATGCATATTTAATGAAATCTCTTCAAACGATCTAAAATGTTTCTCAAAAAGTTACTCTTATACTTGAAAGACATTTTATTTCCTTTAGGTATTTGATCTACCAAAAAATTTTAACATTAACTTGAAAACCTAATAGAGGAATGTAGCTGGACTGAAAAGCAATTCATGGTGTGGGAAGGAACTTGCTGGGCAAGGGCAGGGGTCTGGTGAGTTAGTAAATGTAGTGTGGCTGTATATGGTCCTGACTGAAGTCATCTATGTGGTAGTCCCCAAAGGCATTTTTTTATTCTCTTAAAAATATTAGAATAAAGTGAACAAAGCTGGACAACTGCCAGAACCTAAAGCCGTGTTTTATCTCTTACAATTTCCTTCTAATTTCCTTTGTAGACAAAAGTTTTGACCTCAGACCCATTTCTGGAAATCCTCTGTGAAATGCAGCTCAAGTTAATGCATTAGACAGATATTGCATATTACAGCTGAAATGTGCTTGTTTCCTTTTTAAGAGGTGCAGGAAGAATTCCTGTGTTTTCAGTATGCCCTTTGCCACCTTCTTGATGCCTGTTCCCTTGAGTTTTTGAAACTGCATAGAATCACCACCAATTTTGTTTCTAAGGGAATATTAAATGCTAGTGGCAACTATTTTTTTGGTTGTTTCTTCTTTGTGTGCAAGAGAGAGGTTTCTTGATTCCATCTGTGTTAGTTCTTTGAAAGTGGGAATATTTATTGTTTAGTGGATGTTTTGTACATATGCTGCTACTTCTCCAACTTTTGAGGCCTTGTAAGCAAAGGAAATATTTTGATTTTTTTTTCTTTTTTTTTTTAATATTTTTTTCTTTTTTGTTCCTCCTTTTTTGACCCCACTGCCATCCCAACTGTAAGCTGTCAGCTCACACCATGGGAATGTGGCATTGGCTGGACCAGCCTGATGTCACTCTTTGAAAGGTTGTCATTCTTGGTGGAGAAAGATTGAGAGGGGGTTTTGGTGGTTTCCCAGTCCTGAAATTCTCAAGAAGAATTTCCCTTCTTATCTAGTTTTGCTTTGGCAGTTTCCCAGCTGAGTTTCCTTCAGATCAGTGCTTTGGCTCCCTCACACCACAAGAACACATGTGGATCTAAAGACAGTGAGAAAGCTCTTTGGAACCTCTTTCTCCTGCAGTATCTCTTTTCAGGCATTCACCATAGAGACCTTTGTTCCAGCCTCAGTAGATCAGTCACTAAATAGAGTAGGAACATAGTCCTTGCCTTGAGAAAGGATACCAAATGCATGTGATTTTTTAATTTAGTTTTTCTAGGGGTTGAGTACTATTTGGCAGCACTGAGCTAAAAATATGTCTGGAAGTTTCTGGTGTGAAAAGGAAACTAATGCATCTTTCTCTACTGCTTTGGTGATGAAGCAGTGTTCCCTCATGTCCTTGTAGCAGTGGCTGCATATACAGCATCTTGAAGTGTCAGCAGGAGAGTGCAGATTGGAATAAACACATTTCTGTTGCTCTTGAGCTGATCTAATAGGGTTTTCTGAACAGGTGTTGAAGACTTATTTGGGGAATTTAGAGGATATATCAAAGAACCTGAATTCCTCCTGAAGAGGGGGAAAAAATCATCAACTTGAGTATTTCAACATTTTGTTGACAGTACTGCTTGGTGTGTGTGAGGGGGAAAGGGATGGAAGAAAGATCATGTTTCTTCGTTGATTGAAGTATCTGGGGGAACGGAGAACAAACATACATAACTTTGCTTTTCAAACCACAAAAGCAGGGACAGAAAACAAGCTGTTGAGGGCTTAATGAATATAAAACAATGCAAGCAAGAAACTATGCAAATATTTTCACTTTTAATGTGTTTTTTGGATTTGATTTCTGAATTTTTGCCTACACTCTGTGATGGGAGAGTTTGGAAACAAAAATGCAGTAGATTTTTCTTGAGGTTAGAATAAAGAGATACTAATTACAGACAATTAAAAAAACACCCCAAACCCTGAAAAAACCCATAAATTAAAAAAGGATATAGTTGTGCCTTTGATTATTTTTACTGGTGGTAATGTTCTGCGGCATAACAAAATATAACATCATAACATGAAAAAAATGCATACGTGAAGACTTACCCTTTAGATCCTAATCATTGTCAAAGGATATCGATGCATTACCACATAATATTTTTTTAGAGGCTTACAATTTTGTGTTTATTAGGAAATTTACTAGTCCAGAGGATTCTTTAGAATGCATTTTTGTTAAAAGGAAAAGAGCAAGAATGGGTGACTGTGACAGTACCTTGTGTTAATTCAAATGTTTATATAGCCTGCAGTGAGTTGGGTCAGTATCTGAGCAAGCATTTGAATTGGTTTTATTATTTTTTTTCCCAGAGCAGGTTTTCAGTTTAATCAGCCAGAATGTCCAACTCATCACATTGCAGAATGTGAACATGGCTGTGAAAGGGAAGAGGGTGCTGTCCCTGGGCAGTAGCAGAGCTCTCATCAGCCCAGTTCAGCTCTGACACAGCTGTTCTGCTCTTTTGACTTCATTTAGACACCTTTGTGGTTTTGTTGGGTTTTTTTTTTGTTTTTTTGGCTGCCTGACCTTGAGCCATTATTTGGTCAGATGACTTTTTCTCATTAAATGTGATGGAGTTTAGAAGGAGTGAGCTCATGCGCTCTCTCCTGCACGTGTGGGTTCTGCCTCTCCTCCAGCCCTGCATGTGGCTCTCCAGGTTAATGAGTAATAGCCTGGGAATGTTTGACATGGGGTGCTCTTGACCGCTGGCTTCAGCCTGTGTTTAGATTAAAACAACTTTGATGTTTAAAATTGGGAGCGATAGTAAAATGTAACCTTTTTTTTGGTTCATGACCAACATCTAAAACCTTTCGGTTGCTTAAGTAATAATTTGTTAACTCTTGTAGCCTTAGTCCTGTGGAAATATTTCAAGAAAAGCCTGCTAAGCTTTGCACTTCAACTGTGTGTCACTGTGAAGGTTGTTTGGTGTGCTGCCACAATATCAGCATTCCTATCTGTCGTGGATTGAGGCTACAGTTCTATGACCAGTTAAATTAATCCAAGTCAGCTGCTGTCTCCACCCCCTCCTGTCCTCTGATTAGTGATCCTTTGTGCTTGCACTCACCTGACCCTGAAGTGAACTACTTCAGGGAGCTAAACCAAGGGATTAGATTTCTTTGTATTGTTTAGATCCCCAAGCCAACCCTCCCAACAGACTGGACATTGCAAGTGAAGGAGAAAGAATAGTTGGTGATGTGAGAGCTGGTCAGGAGAGTTTCAACTTGGATAAAAGCATTGCTATATATGGGGAAGGGGCAAAATGCTTTCTGTGTGTTAGAGCAGACAGTGAGGGGACTTGGGTTGGGATGACTCCTATTTCTGGGGTAGTTCATCCACGAGGGTTGCAGTTGTCCAATTTGGTGGCCTGGTACTCAGGAGCTGCATACCCTTTGTTTTGCTTGGTCAGGACCTTTCCTGGAGCACAAACTGCTGGTTTAGCAGTGGAGGTGCACTCTGTAGAGCCTTTGGAGGAAACTGTAAGAGGGAGCTTAGAGCAGTGACTCAGAGCTTGGCTGTGATGTGCTCTTGAGAGTCTGTTGGGGACACCAGTTGCAGTTATGAGCTGGAACCCCTGCATCCCTAGAGGCAGCACCTGTGTGCTGAAGTCACCCCCAAAAATGAGAACCACTTGACGGAATAATTTAAAAACTACCTGAACTGGAAGAGTCACACCAGATGCACCCATGGTATAAATAAGGTGAAAGAGGTGTGATAAGGGGTATGTGAATGTTCTAAAGCCAAGCCCAAAATATTACCTGTCCTCTTATATGCTGGTGCCACCTCTCATCTTAAGTACCCACAGGTGGTTGGCAGAGTTTCTGCATCTGAATGACGGAAAGATCTGGAGATACTTAATTACATGAAAACTCTCAAGTTCTGATCAGAGTGATTAGGTTGTACCTCTGCACATAAAAAGTATTTTCTGTTTTCTGTCTCTTTATGAAAGCAGGGGATCAGCATCCTCTAGTTCCCCTCTTAAAGGGGAAGGTTTCTGATATGTGGCTACTTTCTTGTGGTCATAGGAACCTGCCCCAAATCTGAACCTGTTTGTGAAAAAGTATTCCCTCAACAATAGACTAATATTCAATCTTCTAAGAGGAGGATAAAACTAACTGCAAGAAATGCATCTAAATAATGCTCTTGAGGTGCTGAGTTGTGGGGTTTTTTTTGTTTGGTTTGGTTTTTTTTTTTTGTTTTTTTTTTTTTTTTTTTTTTTTTTTTGTTAAAATTAAAAGGTTGTTAAGTTCACACATCACAATGTGCAAGTACTTTTAAGTTGTTTAGTAATCCAGATCTTTCCCTTTCTATAATCCTGGAAAATTTAAGGATATCCTTTGCTGTTGCAACAGTGGCATTTTTTAAAATTGGACATATCCTTTCAACCCTTACTCCTGGCTGCACTTTAAGGATATTTCCTTGCCAAGAGCCCTGAGGTGGAGGAGGGACGCACTTGTGTAACTTATACCCACTGGGATCTTATCCATAGGAGGTAGTAGTATTTTAAAGGTACCTGTGTAGCTGACACCTCTCCATACATTGGAGAAACATGTGTTTCTTTGGGTCAAAGATTCTTACATTTTGTAAATGACTTAATCTGAAATATTCCAGCCTGCTTTACAGATGCTTCAGTCTAGAGTGAATGGAGCTACAAGCTAGTACTGTGCCCTAGCAGCATCCTGGTCTGCATTAATGGGAGAGGGAGGGAAGTGTTTATCACCCTTTAGTTATCACCCCTTAGTCTAAATTTGCTCTCTGCCCCTAAGTACAGCAAAGGTACAGGGAAACCAGAGCAAGCTCATTGAAGGGCTCTCAGCTTGGTCAGGGCTGGAGTACTTGCCCTTGAGGAGAGGCTAAGGGACTGGGACTTCTTCAGCCTGGGAAGGAGATGACTCCAGAGAGGCCCAACAGCCTCAGCTGGATCTGGAGCTGGATCCCCAGCACCCACCACAGTGGGGAGCAGTTGTCAGGATGACAGAGTTGGGCTGTGCATGGCAGAAGTTGAAACAAGAGGTTCAGGCTGGATATAAGGACACATTTTCTTACTCTGAGGACAAGTCAGACCAGGTGTATCAGGCTGCCCAGAGAGATTGTACATTCTGTCCTTGGAGGTTTTCAAGACCTGACAAGATAAAATCCTGAATAAGCTGGTCTGAGTTTACAGCTGAGCCTGTTCTGAGCAGGAGGTTGGTCTGAGACCTCTGAAGCTTCCCTTTGGCCTGGATAGTGATTCTGAGTGGAGGTATAGGACCTCCTGGAAACTAGGAATTAAATGGAATTAAAATTTGCCTTAGTTGCTTTTTTGAAATAGGAAAACAGAAGGAGTAGAGAGTATATCTGACTGACTAGGGAACTTGGAGATTAGTTGCAAGAATCTGCAACAGCAAAAGAAAAGTGAATGGCAGGACTCTTGTATACTTTTGTATGTTAGTTTTGTTCTGGTGAGAGTGATTTTTGTTGTTGTTTTGTGGGTTTTTTTTGTTTTTTTTTCTCAATAAAATTAGGAATTTGAATTTATAAAGTTGAAGTTATAGGAAAGACTCTCAAATATCTTTTTAGGTTTTGTAAATGAATGAAAAATTTGATATCTAAAAATGGGTTTAATTACCATGTATGATGTTAACGCTGTCCTCAAACTTGCAAATAATTGCACTGTTGTAGTCAAGGAGCACAGTTACTGAAAACTGGTGACCCAAATATTTATTTAAGCTTTTGATTGCAAAATTGCATTTGCTTCCTGTTGATGTTTTAATCGCTTACCAGATTTTACTTATCTTTAGTTGTGAATAAAATGTTACTTCAGTGTTTATTTACCACAGAATAGAAAATATTTTAAGAAAAACAAAATGCTTGCTCTTCTTTAAGAAAAACAATCCAGTTATTAACAAGTAAATGATATCTGTTAGGACATTGGGACTTCATTCTGATTAAAAAGTGTCCTTAAATCTCATTAATGACAGAAACTGAGGTTTGGCACTCACAAAAGTATTCTTTACTGGCTATAGTGTAGAACACACCTTTGAGGCATTTTTGCCAAAAAGCAAGAGAGAAAGTTGTGCAAATTGTCAAGACTTTTCATCCCATGTGAGCTTTTAACTTTTTTTTATAATAAGTAGGAGAACTCAACAAGGATATTTATCAAGCTTAATAATGTTCCTTGCAGAACTATGGCCTTGAAACAGACAATATGAAGAACCTGGTTCTCAAGCTGCGAGGGTCATCCAACAATTTGCAAAACTACATCAGCAGCCGTAGGAAAAGCTCAAATTATGATGGAAACACCTCTCGCAAGCCCCCCAATGAATTCCTTACTTCAGTCGTAGAGCTTATTGGTGCTGCTAAAGCCTTGCTTGCATGGTTGGACAGGTAAGAATTAAATGGTTATATTTTAATTTGCTGCTCTAAGGAATTACTTCTCTTTGTAGGGTCTTTCCTAGATGCTTGGGTGTAAAGATCTTGATGTCACTAACCCCTTTTTTAGGCGTTGCTAGAAGACCTCTAGTGGATAAATTTAACCAAGGGTATCTATTCTTGCACTTCCACTTTTGCTAAAAGCAATAAAACTGTTACCGTTGCACTCAAACTGGTATTTATAGAAGTATGAGTGTTCCCTTTTAGGTCATACACATGGTTTTCCCAGCTTCTAAATTACTTGTCATTGGCAGATCCCTTCCTGAAAGATTTTTCTCATGTTCTGCTGAAATCATGGCCTTAGCTATGTGATTTGAAAACTGAGCAGTGGGAGGGATTATCCTTCTGCTGTTTTTGTTTTCTCTTTTTTTTTTTTTTTTTTTTTTTTTTTTTTTTTGGTTTTTTTTTTTTTTTTTTTTTGTTTTTTTTTGTTTGCCTGGAAAGAGCCAGAGTTATTTTGTTACAGCTGCAGCAGGTCAGGTCTTGCCAGGGGTGCAGTCTATGATAAGAGATGAACATAAATTCTCAAAGCCCTTGCTAGCTTGCCTAAGAAGGAGAGTTAGGAGAATAACTGCACAGGGACTGGCAGCAAGGTGCACTTTTATCCTTTATCCTGCTCTCAAGTAAGGACTTGATCTGTGTCCAGGCAGTGATGTTAATACTTTGTGCCTCTCACCTGGTCTTCTCCTCTCTCTCTGTTGCTGGAGCTCACCCTATTTTTTTTTTCTATAACTCAAGAGTCATCAAAATTGCTGGCTTGTCCATTTCCAGACCTGCCGTGGTTATTCCTCAACCCCTCTTCTAGATTTTGCAGCTGTCTGAAAGGTCAGAGGTAGGACTCTTCAGGTCCTAAAGCTGCCCTACCTGTAATGATTCTTCTCTAAGACTCACTACACCTCTGTGTGTAAAACGTGAAATCTATTTTTCTTCTTTTAGAGAATCATTTTTACTTTGTCTGGTCAGAAAGTTGGAGGTAAATCTGGTAAATCCAAGGACAGGGCTAGAAAATTTTGGTGCAAGAGTGGAGCAGGACTATGCAGTCAGGAATATTTACATTGTAAAACTATCCTCACACCTATGTCAATGTCAGAGTTGCAGCACTTACTCTCATATGCTCTTCCTTGCTGGTAAGGTAGGATGGGAGAAGGCTAGTCCCTCCAATCTAAGGGGAATTTTCTCTTGTTGTAGGACCCCATTTACAGGTATTGCTGACTTTTCATCAATGAAGAACAGAATCATTCAGCTCTGCTTGGACCTCACTACTACTGTTCAAAAGGTCAGCTGATTTCTTTTCCTCTTTGCTTTCCAAAAGGGAAGGAAAGGAGGTGTTGGGGAAGTAATGTGCTTACTTTGTGCTGAGTGCTAATGAAAGGCAGTTCTGGGAATGAGATCTCACGTTTAATTTTTAACATCCATTAAGGTCATTTTCAGTTGTCTGTGTTTGAGTTGTGGGGTCTTTTTATTGTTCTCCCTGCCCTTCAATTTAATTATCAGTTTTGGTATTGCTGGCTGTATCTTAAGGGACTGCAGCTTAAAGGTTACTCTTATTTTCTTGAGCTTTACTGGAAAGAGAGTTAGTCTTTGAAATAATTCATCTGTGTGGCGGCTTCCTGCCACGACCTCAAGCAGTCGAGAAGCGCTGGCTAGCACTGCCTGTGAGAGGCCGGGTGGCAGCTCCATGTGTGCGGGTACTCCAGGGTTATGGCGTCTGCCTCCCTGGTAATGCTGAGTGCTGCGGCGTGGGTAACGCAGCTGTGGTGGCTTCACACGCTTAGAGGAGACGGAGGGATGAGAGAAGGACACTTTGCTTGCGAGCCCTAAGAACTTGTATTCCCCCATGTGTGGTCGGAACAAATTGCTCTCAGCGCAATGCAATGCAAATGCCGAAGACCAAAGGGGTGCAGCAGATTAAGTAGGGGGTGGGCAGACAGGGGTGGAAACCTGCCTCGCCCAATGGGTTCAAACGATAGGGGAGTGACATGGATTATAATAACCAATGGTAACATAACAGAGGTGGGTACAGTGTCCTGGGACAAATAGAAGTGCTAAGGTGGAGTGATTGATGCAGAACTTTCATGAAGAAGCTGGGAGTGGTTACAAGATTGACACTCCGACAAGGCATGACAACCCCTGACTGACAGAACCAAATAAGGAGAAAACTGGGAGAGATGAGAAGATTGACAGGTCTGAGTGGCAGGAACTTTCTGGGTAAACAACTTGGAGCAAACCACTGTGATGGAAAAAATAGGGGAGTACATGGAGCCAACCTTACTAACATTAATAAAATCCCTGACTAAATCAACCCAACCTACAACAGATCTGCATTTGAAGGTTTTCACATTCCAAGCAGCATGTTGAAAAACAGTTATCAGTCCTAACTATAAACAAAAATATGGCTCTATTGGTTTTTATACCTATGTTTGCAGACTCCATAGATCTTGTCTCATGCAGGATGTTTTAGCCATCAAATGGGAAATGCTGCATGTAATGGAAGGAGCTACTGCCTTTATGATACAGATCCCACTAGCCAGACTGCTTCTGCCACTACTGCAAGACCAGAATATTTTTCAAAACTTTAATTTACCAGCTGTATGATGAGTGCTTGTATAGATAATAGCTAAAAGGACATATAGCAGCCGTGGTAATCTTGGCAGTTGACATAATTTCACTCTCTGAATAATGCTGCCTGTTCTGAAAGCGTAGCACTGCTGTGGCTGTGAAGCACTGTGTGCACACTTCAGTGACTGCCAAACTTGCTCATACCCATTATTCTGTGCCCATATAATGTTTGAACTCTGGAGGACCATGCCCTGTGACATTGGTGATTCCATCCCTATGCTGAAGAGATATCAAAGGACAGAAACATCCTGAGTTGTCAAGCTGTGATGCCAGCCAAAGTTGTGTCATTGTAAAAGCATGGTGTCTGGGTACCCCAAGGTGTGCATGCCTGCTGCTCAGTGCCCTCCTTGCTGGGGTGCTCCGTGTGCAATTGCACAAACTCAATGATTTACAGCTACAGATGTGCAGATTGTGCAGTGGAACAGTTCGTGTTTCTAGCAGCAGATGGTGTTCACCCAAGAGTGCTACAGGAACTGAGATAGGAGATTGCTGAATGTATTAATAAAGCTGCTGACAAGGGTGTCTTATCTTTCTGTTAGGTGAGCCTTTGATGGCAGGGGAAAGGAAGTTGTGGATAACAACCCTGGCCTTTTAAAAAATGTCAGACTACTTCTCTGCCAATTTGATATGAGCTATAATAAAAGATGGGGTTGGTGCATATGAGAAAAGCATTAATGGGGGAAGAACCAAGCAACACGGTTTTGTCCTGGGACAGGGCACATATGCTAGAATAGTCTGAAGGGGTCTGCTGATGTGGAAAAGAGATGCAGATTTAAATATCTTTAGGAGGGTTTTTAGACTTGAAAAGTATTTCTTATTAAGGTGCAGACTATAGAAACATGTTGTCAGTTCTAATGGTGAGGAAGAGGCCAGAGTGGCTCTCGTGGAACCAATGCTGTGCTACATAATCATAAATGATGCATAAAAGCATATCATAATAAAGCAAGGTGGGAATGCAAGAAGATTCTAATTGCCTTTGATGACAGCTATATAGACTCAAGGACAGAATTTTACTCCACTTAAAGTTCCATGTCAAACTTTAGGGCTGAAATAATAAACAGAAGAAATAGTGGGAGCAGAAGAACTTTGCAATTTTGAGCATTTTGGCTGCATGATGATGGATGACATTTGAAATTGATTTGTGCACATGTATTTAGCAGAGAAAAGCAGGGGAAAGTCCTCCACAAACTTCTCCAACATGGCTCCTTCTTAAGCTTATTAAAATGCTTAGGGATTTTCTCCTTGTAGATACTGTAAATCTTATTTTATTATTTATGTACTGTTTTAACTTTTTAATCTGAGAATAATATAATTCTCCAGTTCATCACTTCTTGCAGAAAACAGTGATGACTTCTGTAGATTTTTACTTGAACTTTTTTCAGTTCTAAGACTTTTATACCTGGACTATGTAAATAATGCCTTGTGTGCAGTCCTCTGCCCTTCAGGAATGTCATTGATAACATATTTTTTAGAAAATCGCTTTCCCTTCTATTTTTAACAGTATGTTTAGATCTGTTTTGATGCCTAGGGCAGAGGAGTACCTGAGTGGGGATGTAAGGCAGGCACATCTGTCTGGCCTTCTGAGAATCTGATTTAATTGTGCAAGGTTCTGCTTTTCTGGAAAAGTCAGCTGCTGTAATTGAATCCCACATTCTCTTAGTTTTCAAGGTTTATTATTGCTTTCTATCAGGGCCAGAAAATAGTTGCTTAATAGTCCTTTTGAGTCCTACTGGGTGAAACTAATCTGACTAATCCCTGCAGCATGAATAACTCTATTTCTATTTGAAGTTAAAATGGAAGTTTTGCAGAGTTTTCAGAGATTATTTGTTTCCATGTTTATTGGTTAATATAGGGGTTTTGTTCTTGTTTTATTTTTAGGATTGCACTGTGGCTGACATGGAAGATAAAGTCCAGACTGTGGTAAGTTTACATTTCTGTTGAAACTCAGCTATCTCCATTCACATTCATTTCTGTTGTTTCTATGCTGGTTGTATTGACAACAGCTTTTCAGTCCCAAATGTTCAAGCATATAATGCAAGTAAACATTGCTATGACTTGTTTTGTAAATGTTCTTTCCTGTAGCGGAATAATTGAATTTCAGCAGATGATAGTGTGTAGCATGTAGTCAAGTATTCCTTAAAGTTTCATTACACAGCTATATTTCCAAGAGAGTTTAACCTCAAATTTTCAAGGGAGGACTAGTCCTGTAAAATGATCACAGGCTAAATAAATCAATTATGCCTGTGAAGTGCATTTAGAGCCTTAATAAGCAGACGCTCTGCCTTATTATGCTTCTTCGTGTAAAAGAACTGCCCTGCCACAGAAATGAACCTCTGGCTCTGTACTTGAGCTTGAGTTTCTAGGGTTGTTTGAAGCAGCCTTGTGACCAAATGCAGAGTGTTATGGAATGCTTTTTATATTTTGTAACAGTTAATCATCGCTTCCTGCTTTTGACATGAACCAGGCTGTGCTCTTTGATAAGGCCTTCCGGTAGCTCATAGATGCTTAGGAATTTAGTAGCACAATAACTAAAAATAATTATGTTCATAAATAACGAGATCATGTAAAAGGGAGTTCTCTGCATCTTTCTTTTTCCATTTGTGCACACCCACACTGGAAGTAAGTATTGTTGTTTGTAATTCCCTTGTTTGAGCAGTTCCTCACATTCACACTTAAACATTGTTTTGATTTATTTTATTGCTGCTCTAGAAATCTGACGTAAAATGAAACAGAAAATGTTGGAGCTATTGTTTCCAGGGACCATTGTAATCCAAACCAATGTCTTCCTATGACATAGCTCCCCCCCCCCCATTCTGTAGTTGTGTGTCTACTTTGACTGAAGGATTCAAGCCCCTTGTGAAAGGTGACTTACCTTGCAAGTTCCCAAACTGTTTATAGCTAACTACTGTACTGTGTACTAATCTTCTCTCCTTTAAGATTTTGTAACCTGCTTTGAGTGTCAGCCTTGCTTCAGTTGATGTCAAAGCAGAAAACACAGTGGGACATAATGAAATTTGTGAGTGTAGAGAGGGCACAGATTTTTTGACTTTTTTTTTCTTCTTTTTTGACATTTAATTAGACATTCTGATAGTTACATGTTCTGCAAGGCATAGCTATTCTGCCTCTGACTTTACTGACACACATGCCAAGGTCAGAATTAGCCTTTATTTATAATGTTGGCTTAGGATCAGTTATGTTTTGGTCAAAAGGAAATATGAACCTTGCCTGTGAAGGCATTCCAGAAGAGGTCAGTTCAGAGGCACAATGGAGAGAATAACTGCAGAAGCACTTAAGTGCTGGATAGTCCTACCTTATACTGTAAGTTTTGTGCAGACATGTCAATGGCCAGCACATCACTTTTTGTGACACATGGCCAGTTGTATTCTTATAGCAGAAGTACAGAACAGCATGAAAAACTGTCAGTTGTTCCCACAAGGAATCATCAAAATGTTTCAATATTTTAATGACTTCTATTTTGGTTAAAGCAAGCAAACCCCAAGCCCATTTTTTTTGTTATGTTTTGTGTGTTTATTTTTTCAGTCAGAGGCTGTGTCAGCATCTGTTAGTGATGGTAAGGTAGCACTAATGGAAACAGGTTGTTTCTGTGTTACAATAAGGATGTAAACATGCTGTAGCATAGACCTGTACAAATGATTCTTCTATTTCAGTGATTTTAGAATTAATTTCCTTTGCATATTTTGAAAACTGAAAGAGGAAGAAGCTAGGAGAGAATTTTCCTAACTGTTTTTTGTATGTTCTCATTGCAGGCCAAGACTTTAAATGGCATTTGTGATAAAGCCATCCGATCAACTACAGACCCACTGATGAGCCAGTGTGCATGTCTGGAGGAAGTCCATTTAACCAACATTAAACCTGGGGAAGGCCTGGTAAGCAGCAATTCTGGAGTGTCCTGATGTTCCCAGTATAATAGGTAGCCCTGTGAGCCAATGCAAGTGCGTATTTATAATAAGGTATTTCTAAACCGATAGTAACCTGTGGGGAAAAGAAAGAGGCACGAGAAGGAACCCTAAAGGTCAGGTGGTGTGCTGGAGTGGCTGCCAGGGACAGATATGCACATTAATAGGCTTGATCCCAAATATAATTTCTGATTCTAAATTGTTGAAGATTATTATTATACTAATATTAGGTTATTATTCTGATTGTTTGAAGGTGTGTTAACCAGAATATTGGTGGAGAATTTACAAATGCTTGTGAAGCTAGTAGTTTTATTTTTTCAGGTTACCATAACCACTTTTTCTAGGGGGGCTGGGAGAGGGAGAAGGCAATGAAAAATGAAATGTTTGTGTTTTGAAAGATGATTTTTTGTGTGTGTTTATAGCAAGATAGGGATGAATGGGAGAATTTTGGAGGTTTGCTATTAGCAGGAAAATGAGAATTTTTTAGCTGTTTGGTAGTCATGTCTTCTTACTGACTCTTGTTAATTCAATGGATTCTGCTTAGCTGAATTATGAGAAACTTAATTTGAAATCTTGGTGGATTTTCTGTCTAGGGAACAGATGTGTTAGAATGAGTTGGAGGGAATTTCAATTGTTACATGCATTTGTATTCACTCCTAGCCCTGAGGGCAGGAGAAATGAACATTTTTAGAGAAAGCTGCCCAGTCTTACTGTGCTATATAGTTTTACCTAGACCAGTGGATTTGACTGAATCAGTCATGCATTTTTGAAATTATGGGAACCTCTTTGTTAAAATACAAGCTACATTGAAGCAGAGTCAGTCTAGCTTGGCCTAAATAAGAAACAAGGAGGTGGGTGCACCCAATTGGATACTGACAGGAAAACAGGCAGGGAATTGGCTGGAGAGGAAGGGTCAAAAAGATCATCTCATTTTCCACCTATTTTTCAAGTAAGTGTGGTAACTTCAGGCAGCTCAGCTGCTTTCAGCTCCTTAGTAACATCCAGTTCTGTACTTCTCAGTGTGAGTGTTTCTAACAGCAGATGTAGAAAGGAAAACTAGCTATGTATTTGTTCATAAATGATGAAATCAATGTGCTGGTCACCTCTTGTGGGAAATCTATGTAATTATTAGTTAATAGCTTGTTCATGATTTTTAAATTGGTGCTCTTATAGTCAACACCCATTTCATCAAGTTTGCCCTTGTGTTCACACTCAGCATTAGCATACAGAGCCACAAATACTCTGCTGGAACTTTAGTGCTTATGTAAGCATTGTGGTTATGAGGCTGTCTGTGTACTGACTTACCAAGAGAAGCTGTAAAAGAACATGTCAGCAATACTTGTAGCCCACCTGTGTGGGTCTGCTCTCTTTGGAGAGAACTGGTGGCCACCTAGTAAAACCTGTAATTCTCTAAACAGGCTGGATAGTAAGGAAATAAAGTTTTGTTCAAGACCAAAGACTGGCAAGGCAGCAAAATCAGCAGTGTTTGGTATTACCAAACAGAGAGTGTTTCTAAGTCTTATTCCATACACTAGGTGTTTTAAGTAATTGTAAATATTATAATGAATGACACTAAAAGTGATCTGTTGTAGACTGTTGTAATATTTGACTACACACTTTTTTAGGGAGAATATACAAATTGTTAACTGGTTTTAATAATGTTTTGAGTCTGTTGCCAACAGTGTTTTAATCAGATAAGTTATGTGGTTTGTTTTGCCTTTAAACTTGTTTTTCATTTTTTCCTTATATTTAGGGAATGTACATCAAATCAACTTATGATGGATTGCATGTAATTACTGGAACTACAGAAAACGTAAGTGAAGTAAATATAGATTATCTCAGACAGCACCTTTGATTGAGTTAGTTTAACTTTCTACTTTATGTTGTTTTAGACATGACTTGCATGGGATTATTGCTTTAAATACTGTGTAATCCATCATTTGTTTATCCACAGTTGGTAAATATTTTGTGCCTGTGTATTTCACTGATAGTCTGATTAAACCAGTTTCTGCAAGTACACAAATTAGTTCAAATGCTTGGCATTAAAGTAATTACTTTAATAAGTTACTGTATCTGCTGTTCTGAGCTATTATGGTATCTTGCTCAACCAAGTCTTGGATGTATTTGCTCTCCACTAGCAAAAGCAATATCCCCAAATGGGAGCATTTAGGTGGTAGTGTGCTAGATTCAGTAATGAGTAATGAAATCAATGAGCTGTCCCGTGACAAAATTACTTTGCAGAGTTAAAAAGACTATGAACAAGTAAGACTTTAAGAGTGGTCAGCTGGAAGGAAGTAGTTGGCAAGAGAGGCAACTAGTTTTTTACTGCAGGTGGTTCCTTGTTTTATTTGTACACAGAGTCCTTTGCAGCTGAGGATTTATTAAAGCCCTTGAAGGAGTGGACCTCTAGCCAGCAGTTGAGGCTGGCAGGTGATGCTGTGGTATTCTCAAACAGGCTACTACTGTCCAGGAGCAGTGACTGAAAGAAAAAAAAGAGCAGAGAAACTTGGCTTTTGCAGCAATGCTTTTTTTTTTTTTTTTTTTTTTTTGTGAGTAGAAAAGAACCAGTGGTTCTAATTGTTCCCCTGCCAGGTCCACGGACCAGGCAGGAGAGTGTGGAAATCTGTGCTTGCAGTTCAGAGTGTAAACTTCTATAGCTTCTATAGCTTTGATATTGTTGTCCTGGCATACCTCTGTATAGGATCTGCCACAGAGACCACGTCCACTTCTGCAGCGATTTTAACATCTAATAAATGCAAAAGAAAGTAGTGTTGACTGCTGATAAGCTGCTTCTGCATGTAGATAGATCTTCTTTAGGTCTGTATTCCTTCTGTAGCTTTGAGTGTTGACCTAAGTGTCTGCTTATTGTTATCAACACTGGTTCTTCCTTTGGGGAAACTCCTTCCTTTGGAGCAACAGAACCTGACAAGTGACTGAGAGATCTGCAAACAACTGATGGCTTTATGGAGGTGTGGTATCATTTAGATGACCCAGGCTGGATCTTAGCTCAATTTTCTTGCCAGATTTGGAATGGCATTTTAGTAGCTATCCCCAGGAGCTGGTGTATGGGAATGCAATGGAATTGCACCCCTGAATTGGCAGTACTGAACAATGGAAGAACTGGGGAAGTCCATTTGGTATGAGTCAGCCAAGAGGATCCCTGGGTTATGCCATCCTACGTGAGACTTTGCATGTTGTGATTGCCTAGAGCAAAACTTTGCTCTTTCCTCTGCTCTTATGATGTGATCCCAGTGCTGTGACCTCTCACTTGCTGCAGGAGTTCTCTGTGAAAGGGTCCCCCACCCTCCCTCAGATGAGCTGTTGGTCACCCAAAGGACAACTTGAAATAAGCTTTGTTTTTCACAAACTTGACTCTGGCCCAGCATTTTTTCATGATCTTGGTTGATTCCTATATATGCCGCTTTCCAGAGAGGCATTTCCTCTCAGAGGAAGCAAGAAGACAATGAAGAAACGGGGTTACTCATGATAGTTGAAGCCTCCTACAAATTCCCCATGCTTTCTTCCTTTGTTGCACTGTTTATTCTTACAGTTATTTCTCATAACAAAGTTAGTTCAGGTTTAAAGGTGTGATGAGGTAGAGAAGGGAATCCTTAATCCCAGTGCTTAGTCCTGGAGTCACTAGGAAGAGCTGGCCTGCTGCCTGGTGGTTACTCATGGGGTGGAGGGAATGGGAGGAGTTGCTGTCCTGTGACCGGGGTGTGGCATGTACCAAGGTAGCATGTCTGTGTGTTTTGAGTGTTGTCAAGGCTGGTAGGAGTTGGTGTGTTATAGCAGCGAGAGTGTTTTTAATAACTGCAGCAAAGACTGGTGCATTGCACCAGCTGTTGATAAATCTAAATATTGATATACTTATCTGTTTCTTGCTAACGGCTCCTCAGAGCTTAGGTTTTGTTCCAAGAAAATTGTATTTTAAAGTGTATTATTATTTGATAGGTATTTGAAAGATACCTGTCTATGCAATTATTTTTATCTACTGCTTTGGTGATTCAGGCAGGCAGTTTCACATTCAAGTCAGAAGCTTTTATTTACATTGGAAAGCAAAAAGGTAATGTGCAAAGGATCTGTCTTGTGGATTGGAGGGGTTTTGCTCCTTTGTTCTGTACATTCAAAGTCTTAATGTATTTTTTAAAATAAATACATCTTTGTTTAAAAGTTGTTTAAGATGGTTGCTGTGTTAGGGCAGAAATCCTTGTCAGTCCTCTTCCATTAGTGTCTAAAACTATAGTACAAACTGGACGGAAAAGTAGAGTGGAGACTGTCCCATGACTTAAGTCCAATTTGACCTGAAACAGATGGTGGCTATGACTTCTCTCTTCCTGTTTAGTTCCCCCAGCATAAAAATAATTAATTTGATTAATTCATTTACATTTCTCAAGTCATCAGTAGATGTGAAAATTATGTATAATGAAGAGCATTACTGATCCAACCTTTGACTTAGATTGGTGGGGGTTGTTATGGGAGGCAGAGAGACCTGATGCAACACATGACTCTTGTTTTCCTCTTTGTAGTCCCCTGCTGATCGCTCCCAGAAGATTCACGCTGGTGATGAAGTGATCCAAGTTAATCGGCAAACTGTGGTGAGTAACTTCCCTTATGCTTGCTCTGCACCACAGGGGCTGAATGGATGGCGTCAGGAGGCAGTTCTGATGTTTGAGGCTTTTTAACATTTTATTTTTAAGACAAATTTTATTCTTTGCAATATTTTGATAAATATACAATATTTCATGTCTAAATGCTTTATGCATCATATTAAAATAGTTGATGTTGCATTTAAAGACCTGTTTTAAAATGTCTCGTTACAATCCACTGAAATGCACACAAGAGCTTTAAAATGCCCCCCAGTAATTTGCAAATGATTGTCCAATCATTTGCATCTGGGAATCTGTATGTAATGATTGCATTTTTGCTTAATACATTAGGCAATGCCTTTTAATGTGAGAAAGAAACATGACAAAAGTAATTCAATGTGAATCCCTGTGTTAGTCAATTTGAGCACATCCATGTGTCCTTCTAGGACTGGAACTGAGGTATAAAGAGCACTGCTTCATATCTCAGTATTTAGTTTACATCTTAAGTAGAGAACTTGGAAAGAAAATGAAGAACCTTGCAAAAAAAAGAGCTTTCCAATTTTTTTTTAATTCTTAAGATGGGTTTTTTGGATCCCTTATCTCTTCTAGGTTCATGTCAAAACAAACAGTCTAACTTGGGGGATTTGGGTTTTTCTTGTTTGTTTGCTTTCAAAAAAGAAATGCTGAATAAAAGATGTCTTTATGCTCTTCCAGGTTGGATGGCAACTAAAAAATCTGGTGGCAAAATTGCGAGAGAATCCTGCTGGAGTTAGGCTGCTGCTTAAGAAACGTCCTACTGGCTCTTTTCATTTCACTCCTGCTCCACTGAAGAACCTGCGCTGGAAACCACCCTTGGTGCAGGTGAGAGCCTGCCAGCTCCACTCTCATCTCAGGATGGGAATGTCTTGGTAGCAGCTAGAAAAAAGAGAAGTCCCAGAAATGCCCCAAAGTACTCAAAGTCAAGGCAGGTTAGGTGAAATGTTATTTTTTTTTTTTGTCTTCTTGCTACCAGATAATGTCCTCTTGGTACACAAAGGGACTAGGTGTGCTGAATGTTTTAATCAGTCTGTGTGCCACGGGGAGAACTTATTTGAGGCAAAACTGCTGATATGTATGGAATTCATTAGCATGGAGCAATAAATAAATGCTTTCTCTGTTTATCACAGTAATATATTTTTGCTAAAATAGCTTAAGACTATTCCATATATTTGTCCTCTTTTTAGTCTAGTGAAGGGGGAAAAAGTGTTTTTTTCAAAAAAATTATTTAAGCTACTTGTTTAAATAAGATTTGGTTGTTGGGCAATTCACAGATTGGATACTGAGCAGACAGAGAAAGTTATGTTAGTAATTCTTAGATAATCATGTTGAGGAATAACATGTTGCATTAGGAAGTTTAGGGCTTAATGCTTGCAGGAGCAAATAACCTAACTGAATTTAAACTAATTATCTGAAATTAATAAAACCAGGGAGAGTTCCCCCTCCTCCTCCTGTTGTGATACAGGGCTCCCTACAGCTGTGGGGATAATTTAAACCTGTGAAATGCTGGTGGCTATCACAAGTCTCCATGAAGGCAGATTTCTCTCAAAATGGGTAGAAGATATATACTTGACTAGTTGTTCATCCTTCCTTTCACCAATGCATATGTCCTGTTTTTGTGGCATTGTGCCTGACATGTACTACCAGTGTGAGGAGCTGAGGTGGGCTGGCTTATAGGCTGTGCCCAGCAGTGGCTGTGCCCAGAGGAAAGGTCTTTGAAACCTTTTCTCTCCTATAGGCAGGCAGGACCCTGGCAAGATGCTGAGAATATATAGAAGTGAGGCGCAAAGATGAGCAATGCCAAATCTATTTTTAATTTGCTTCCCTGGCCCTTATATCCATTGATCCAATCTATGGTGAATTTAATATATTCCTGTCTGTGCCCCAGTCACTAGAGTGTATGGAATAAAGGTAGCATATGCCAGTTTCACAAGGCTTGCTAATCATAACTGTATTAAACAAATTGCATTATTTTAATGCATCTAAATATAGAAGAGGGGGTTTTGTCTCAGTTGCTTTTTTTGTCTGTGGAATTTACATGAAAAATAGAACTGGAAAGAGCAAAATATTCTTGAGCAATGCATTACCCATGATAGGACTTCTGTGGGAGGGCTTGTAAAGCTAGCCAAGACTGTGGGTGGAGGAAAATGTGGATTTTAAGAGTTTTTGAAGTGCTTGTGTATCACAGAGATATTAATTCACTTGGGGATGAAAATGGTGCTATTGATTATTAAATTATCTTTTTGTGAATGATAAATGGATGTTCAGATGTTTGATAGCTGTTTAATGTTTCAGACTAGTCCTCCACCAGCTTCAACTCAGTCTCCAGAAAGCACCGTGGATACCTCCCTGAAGAAGGAGAAGCCGGCCATTTTGGATCTGTACATACCCCCTCCACCAGCTGTTCCGTATTCTCCTCGGTATGCAAACAAACCTGTGCCACTCAACAGAAACCTCCTTCACTGCACTTGTTTCTGAGCTCTTAGAGCTCTGTGCAGATTACCTTGAGGAAGCTGCAAATCTCAAACTTTCCTCCAGCTGCCTAAATGAGTTGGATTGCCTGAACTTATGCTTAAGTGTGTATACTACCAGGATTGTAACAGATTTTACTACTGGAAGATTATTGTGTGCCACAGAGAGCAGAGTTGTTCCCAGAACATGACACCAATGTCATCTCTGGTTTTGTTGTGGAGTTATGTTTCTGACACTGTTTAAATCCAACTGCACACAGCAATTTTTGTCCCTAACGTTTTTCACTGTTGGATTTTTTCTTTCTTAGCAAGTTGAGTAACTGTTGTGGCAGTTGGGATAGAAAAGAATGTCACGTTAAATGACACCTATCACATTAAATTTTTAAACTTGCAAGTTGTTTAAAACAAATATGTTCCTGCTGAAGGGAAGGGAGAGACAATACATCAACTCTTACTTTTTAATCCTGTGGTGTAAGCTATAAAAATGCAGACCTGCATACACAGTGGGAGGGGGAATGGTGTGTATGGTAAGGCTGACTGTTGTTTCTTCTCAAGTTCATGTTGACTCATGCCAGAACCCTGCCAGCTGATCTGGGAATGTGATGGAAAAAAGCATTTTCAGGCAAGATGTGAAAGGCAGGCATGCTTCCTGGCCTTCCCTGACATTTTAGGTTATGTATAGGTAGCCCAGCACAGAAACTGTGACCTTTTGCTGCAGGCCTTGTGGGAGGGCACTTGCACATGTCATGTAAGGGCTGATACAGAGACAGAGGTGGTATTACTGCAGTTTTTGGGGCAGGACTGAGAGGAGGCTCACTTAGGTAGGGTCTCTTTAGTAAAAGTTGGAGTCACCTTGGCCTGCTCTTGCCTTGCTTTTATGGTTACACACGCTCAGTTCTTATTAAAAAAAAAACCTTAAATCTTTAAATCTTTTGGCATAATAACAAGCATATAGATTTAGCAGATGAATGCCTTAGTCATTTCTTCAAATCATTAAATATCAAGCACATTGGTGAATGATGTCCTTGTGCACAATTTGTTTATCTTTTTTAAAGAGACACAAAATTATATTGAGTTTAAAATGCCTTTAGACTTCCATCCCTGTTGAAAAGGATGGAAGTCACAATACAAGATGTACAACTCATCCTGGATGATGTGTGGAAAGGGAAAGGCGTCTTGACTTTGACTTTTAAAGAAAGCAAATGTGAGAAGCTATGGCAGGCAGGAAGAGGAGAAAGGACAATTCTTTTGCCTTCTGTTTGGTCACTTATTTTGACCTCTGCATGTTTTGCTTTTCTCTTGAAATCATGGTGCATTTGTGTGATGATTGTTCTTTTTGCTCCCCCTCATCATCCTGTTCTCTTCCCTCTCTGACACGAATCTCCTCTGCTCCACCCTGGGAGTCAGAGAGCAGTGTTTGGTTTCCTGCCCCATGGCACAGTCTCCACATGGTGGTGGTGTAGGAGAGCTCTCCATGTACATATATTTCTGGTGTAACACTTGAGTGCAATTTTTGGTCTCTGCATCTCCATAAATAGCTCCTTCCTATTCACTGAGCTTTGTTCTTGCTGGAGAGCTGGACGAGTGGAATGTGCCGTCCAGGGACTGTTATGAATACTGGGGTATATGTGTGCTTAGGCAGTCAGCTATGTGTTTTTATGCCTGACTTGCCTAATGGTTGCTTCAAGCAATAAGATTGTAACATGTAGGAAGGGGAAAAAATCTCCAGGCAAATCTTAACTTGAAGGGTAGCTTCTCTTCCAAAAGTACTTGCAGAATTTAATCAAAACCGTGTGTATATATATATATATATATGTATATATATATGCACACATACACACTGTTACTGAAACTTTCAAGGAGGGAGAGAGAAGGTGGTAAATATTCAGTGACAGGTATTGTACTCCTATAATGACTGAAAGGCAGAGACCCTCAGATGGAGGTAATAGCTGTTACTGTTACATATACAGAGATGGATAAATTTATGTAGCACTCCCTAGTCACAACTATGTACTTGAGCAGGCAGTGAATCAGGGGCTTTGCCCTCAGGACAGAAAGGTCTCATTTATCAAAATCTTTTGCAGGAGTGGAGCCTCTAAATTTCTCAGTGTGTTAAATTACTGGCTCATTAAGAGTGAATTAGCATGAGGGGGTAGCTTTCTTTTCTCCTTGTTAAATATAATGAAGTCCTCTGTCACCTGACTTTCTTGGGAGCTTCTTCCAGCTTGTTTGCAGCACAATGCCAGTTGTCATGAGCATGGCTTGCTGCTAGAAGCATCTTTCAAACCTATTCATGTCTGTAGCTTTAAACTCTTTCAAGCCACTAACTGTGGTGACATGTCCTTTCAGAGATGAAAAGGGGAGCTTTGTGTGTGGAGGAGGCAGCAAGCGCAGTCAGCCACTACCTGGGTCCAAGGGTGCTGAGTCTCCCAATTCTTTTCTGGATCAGGAGAGCCGAAGGCGAAGGTTTACTATTGCTGATTCAGATCAGCTGCCTGGGTATCCCATGGAAGTAAATATCCTGCCAGCCAAGATGAGAGAAAAAACACAGTCCTATGGTGAGTTCATTCCTCTCTTGTTATCACTGTTATGATAAGAGCTTTGATCAGTCTGAAATGATTTGTCTTAGAAATCTGCTTGTCAGATTTGGCTGATATTAACGCCATTTGTACAATTTGTGAATGTGAAATTTTACTTCTGAAATAATTTCTCTTAAATGATGTTACTTCTGTAATGAATATCATTCAGCTGTGGTCTGCTTCTACAGAAAGCCATTTCCACATGTGTTTTGGTTATAACATTATGTTCAATCCTGCTCCAAATGAGCAAGAGGGTGGCTGTTTCATTTCAGCACAGTGATTTCTTATATGTCACCAGTGGAAGTATCTTCAAATATTCTTTTTTTCTGCAGTTTGAGCTCCCTATTGCTTATCTCTCCCTTTGTTTAACTGGGAAAAGCAAAAATGTAAAAATTGGTTTCCTCAACTTCATGTAACTCCTCATAACCTTCTGTGTTGTCTCTAGGAAAACCTCGTCCTTTGTCAATGCCTGCTGAGGGAAGCTGGATAGGAGCTGCAGAACCCTTCTCTAGGCCACGAGGATCAGGGAGAAAAGGCAAGGTTTTAGGTTTTATCCCTCATTCTCTTCCTCTCCAAAATTTCCTTGGGGTGAACTACATAAAAGTGTTTAAATTAGGAATGGAGGATTATAGTTTGCATATTGGTGAACTGATGCAAGGTGACCATTGTTGGGTTTAGCAGAAATGCCAGATGGTAACTCTGAGATTTCTGAGGCTATTCAGTGATGGAACTCAAATCTTCTGCCTTAGACTTGTAGTGAGCATAAAAAGTTAGCTAGAATGACTAGGGCAGATCTGTACTTGTGACTTTGTAGCACAGGTTTACCATTTTGCTCTTGCACACAGCCCTTTCCCTTTCTACTGTGTTTAATATTGATTGTGAAACTGCTTTTTTGCTAAGTCTTTTTGTTTAGCTCACTGTGGAGGCTGTTGAAGAAGCAAGCTTGTTCACAAAATGTAAAATGTAGGACCTTTTAGGAGCTGCTTTTTACTGTTACTGCTGTTAGAAAGGAACATGTTCTGCAGGCATCACTGAATGGAAGAGAGACAGAAGCTCATAACACTTTGTGTTCAGTTGGATAGCTTTTTTTACTTCCCACACTATCCTCTTCCAACCCTCTTCTGCATCTGAAAGACTATTTCAGTCCTGTTAGAGTAGGAAATAAGAATGACTAGGTTATTCTTGGAATCAGTTATGAAAGCTAATGTCTAATTCTAGGTAAAATCAAAGCTAGATTCTATTATTTTCATGTAAAAGTAGAAATTGATAGCAAGAAGCATCAGCCTGGAGGGATACTAACAGAGCCATCACCAGGTGGCAGGACTGGTTTTTGTGTGTATGGTTTTTTGTTTGGTTTTACCTTTGGCTTTGTGTTGCCTTTTTTTAATGCTTGAAATGCATTTAAAAAAGCGTGCAGGCTTGTATGTAAGCTGTATTAGATCAGAACCAAAGGTCTGCCTAGTCCAACAGGATTTCTTTAGGAGCAGCTGCCTTAGTCAGGTGTCTGGGGAAGAGATAAAACAGAGAAAGCATCATGAATCACTGGTCAAAACCAGGGATGGAAGTGCTTACATCTTCACCTGCAAAATTAATTTCTCTTGTCCAAAGTAATAGTAGTAGCTTTTAAGTTACTTGTGAGTTATATTGAGAAGTTTATGGATTCAACTCTGGTCTCTTCATCATTTTGAATAAGATTTGTTACATATCACCTATGATAATGATTTGCATGAAGGTAGTCTGTATCATCATTTTTGGTGTGTATGAATCTGGACTATAACAGTCAAATGGTATCTCCTCTGAGTATGGATTTATTTCATTATTTGTGCTACTTAAAAAACACTGAAGTTGCAAAAATCTGTGGATCTATTGATAGCTGCTTATGTCCAGGTATTTTATGAACAAAACCCCAGATCTAGGTATTTGAAGTGTAACCAGAATACTTTTATAAAAATAGGAAATATTAATGGAGGGTTTTGAAGTCAGCAATAATTGATTTTCCCCCTCCTGTTTGTACAGGTGAAGATATCCTCTGCAGATACTTCAGCAATGAAAGGATACCCCCAATCATTGAGGAAAGCCCCTCCACGCAGCACCCACTCTCCAGGCCAGTGTCTGACAAGCAGTTAGTGAGGGGAACGGATTATATTCGAGGCAGCAGGTGTTTTATGAATACAGACCTCCACAACAGTGCAACAATTCCTTTTCAAGAGGAAGGTGCTAAAAAATCATCAGTTACATCATCTGCAAAATCCTCCTCGGCAGAGCCCTCGCTGCTGGTCAATTGGCTCACAAGACTGAAATTGTTGACTCACTGACTTGTCCCCAGCACTGTTACCAAGTGCCTTTGCTCATCGATCAGATTTCTCTACTTTGCAGCTTAACTGACACACAGTGACTAATGCAGTATTCTTTTCCTGGAGAATCTCACACTTTAGCCTTTTTGTTTGTAATTTTTGATGGATCAGAGGGTTTCATAGTGCAAGGAGGGAAGAAAGATCAAGTTCCTCTTCATGGCCAAAAACTGAAGGCATTTATTCCCGTGGAAATGAGTAAAATTTCAGTGGGTAGAGGCCACACTTGACCTGGAAAATGCATAACGACTCAGAGGAAAGCGTTGCATTGCTGTGAAGTCCAGTGGCACTTCAGTTGTCTGAATGCTCAGAGGCTGGTGCAACTGGCAGGGTGTCAGATTTTGAAGAGCTCACAGAAGTTGTCACTCTCCTGACTGGGAAAATAAGCTGGGAAACAGCAGTTTCGTGCAACTTAGTGGTGATGTTGCAAGTACTGCATGAGATCAACCTTGTGAGGAAGAAGTAGTAGTGTTATTGTTCTTTCTCTGATATCCAGAGTTCCTATGAAGTCTTAGGAAGAGAGTTCTCTTATTCAGAGATTTTAGGAAGTTGGACTAATTTAATTATAAGTCAATCCAACCTTATATATATAATCTATTTTATTTGAAATCACAGTACAAATAAGGAGCACTGAACAACTGCAGTGCTCATCTGTAAAGGTATATGGATTGCTACAACAAGCCAAGGAAATGCATCTGTAGAGGTGGTGAAAGAATATATATATATTTTCCTTAATTGTTTAAGAATGACTTGCTGTTAACCAAAGTAACCTTTAAAGACAGTCCTGTTGGACTTACGAGAACTTTTACAGTGGTTCAGTTTTTGAATGATGTGTTGTTTTTATGAAAAATATGTGCTACCATACACTACAATTGTAAGACATCTTGCTATTTTCTATATAGCTCTAATTTTTACGCCTCCAGAATTTTAAAGTGGCATTGGGTATTTTGGGAGGAAAATAAAACTTGTTTAACAAAAGAGGAGGACATTAAAGAGGTATTGTTTAAGAAAGAATGTACATAAGATTGTTAGTATGCAAACAGTTGTGTTTAAAGTTATTTAAATGTTAAATATAGTTGTATATATTTTTACATTTAAACAGATAGAGTTTGTACCTTCCTGTATTGAAGTATTGGGCACAACTTAGTCAAATGAAAAGAAAATAAGATTTTGTATTACCTTCTAATTATAAGACTAACTATTTTTGTAGATGATACATTGCCAACAGCCTCTACTCCTTTGATCTTCCTGAAAAGAAGGATTTGTATTTAATGATTGGTGGGGAAAGAGGGAAGTTAAATGCTAGTTTGCATGTAGGACTGGGGCAGGAATCACATGTGATAAGAGGATGTTAAAAACACACTGTAAATCTGCCTGTGAAACTGTCACCATTCTGCTGCAATGAGCTGATGAAGTTATGCTACAGCCTTGCAGAGAGAGACAGGGTGTTTCATTCACTTCTCAATTAATTTTGATTGTGGCTCACTGATGACTGGGGAGGCTGGTTTGGACCTTTCTGATCAAAGCAGATACTTCTGCCACTCTCCTCCACTCCCCGAGATGGCACTCTGTACTAGATGTGAACTGCTGCTGCGCAAATGAACCCTACAACAGTTTGGTCCTGCCTCCAAGAAAAGGGCTGAAACTGCCATGTTGCAGGCTCTGTGGTGTAGTATAGTCCAGCCTCAAAAAGGCTGAACTGTTCTAAAGGTGTTGTCTAAACAAGACTTTTAAAATGAAGATTCTGCTTATCTTCAATGTCGTGTTTTCTTTACTTTAAAAATGAATGGGGTCCATCATGCTTAACCTCTTATTGCATATAGTGAATATAGAGGATGCTCTACAGTTTAGGGGTAAAAAGAAGTCCCACAGATCTAGGAATAAATCACAGCTGGTATCCTTCTGGCTTAACCTGCAAAACAATCTGCTATTATGCAGAAACTTGGCTCATCTCTTGATGTTGGAGCTACGTGTATCTATCCAATCAAAAACTATATCTAGGCTGACTTCCCTAATAAGTATCATGTACATTTCCAGATATCCTGCCATGGTACCGTACTCCACAATACTCTGAATACACTGTTATGGTGGAAAAACAATACAGTTAATTGAAAAAGATCATAAACCCCACAAAAATGGAAAATAATATTTAGTACTCATGTATATATGTATAGTGGGGATCATGCACTTTTGAAATATTGAGCAGGCTTCCGTTAAAGTCTATAGAATACGTAAATGCCAATACCTTTGGTTTCTCTTTTTAATTGCAAAAAAAAAAAAGTTCTATTTTGGATGGTAATGTGTGATAGGAAATAAGACATGAAAATGAACACTAATGGCTTGTAGAGACAGAGTGCAGGGCAATTCTCCAAGCCATGTGTTTCCTCTAGTATTACGGACAATTAAATTAATCAGTGTTTGAATTCTGGATGACCAACAGAGGTGAACACAGTACTGAGAGTATTTTACTAATTTTGTGCTAATCAATGAACTGATAACTTTTCCTTCCTCATAAGCAGGGCTTGTTTTACAAGCAACATGCTCCATAGTCGTGGTGCTCTTTGAACAGAAAGGAGAGAGAGTAAAAATACAAAACTTAACCAAACCAGGAAACAGATGGTAAAGACTAGCTTTATAGTTGGAGAGGATAAAGAATTTTCTTCTTGCGTAAATGTTTCTTTAGTCCAAATCTTGCATCCTGTTTTATTACACTGCACCAGGCATTCCTCACAAACTGCTTTATGTCTGCAATCACATCCTGAATAGACCAAGTTAAACCCCTCATCAGGCTTTTACTTAGATCTTGATTAATTAAGCTCAAACCCTTTTTTTGCAGGTTTTACTTTCCTAGGAGCTTTCCTGCATTCATCATTCAATTTTTGGAATATCTTACACATGATCTGGGCAGAAAGGCTTTCGTGCTCATGCATTCTCAGAAATACCTTTGCCAGCAGGATTGGTATTTTGGAGGAGCGTGAGTGTTGGCTTCTGCTTGAGTTTTCTACACTAAAATATTCATCCCCCAGTTTTCACCGTATATCCTAGTGCACCGTCTTGAAGTGTGAGATAGAAATGCTCGTGGGCAATTGGAAAGAAGTGTTGTATCCTTTGGAGTAACCTTTGTTCTGATGTACAGCTGTAGCTTCTTTCTTCTTTGTAAAAGCCTGAGCTTCTCTGTAAAGCCTGAACTTTGCTTTGCACATACTGTGGTTATGGAGAACGTGCTCTTTGTGGCTGTCACATAGGAATGCTTTTGTCTCCTTGCAGCCTGTAAGGTTTTTATAATGGACAAGAGCTCTTGAGGAAGCCACTGACTTTAAGCATATTCTGTGATTCACTTAAGATGTATAAAGAGCACTCCAAAAAAACTCAGTTTGGAGAATGAAAAAAGAGGGGTCAGGCTAAGCTAAATATATGGGTCTGTGTTGTGTCGAATGCTGCTTCAGCTGAGTGGCAGTAACTCTGCAAAGAAAGCACCCCACACAACTGCAACATGCACATTTGTTTCTACCACTACATTTTTATGATGCTAGAATATAAAACAAGGGCAGTCTTTCAAAGCAGTTATATATAGTTCCACACACCACACTTCAGCTGTAAGATATATTGACAAAAGCAGTCAAGAGCTGCTGTCAGCGTGTAATTTCACCAAATTCTGCTGCCTGTGCTTCTGCTGCATCAGTTTAAAATAGTAACCTCTTTTTATCCTGTTGCCTGCACAATGCAAGTCCCTAACCATCAGTTTGTCTGTCTTTGTGAGAGTAATTGCTGGTACGGTTGTGTTATTCCCACAGGGCCTTATGCAGTGGTCCAAAAGCTTAGTTAGTTTGGGTTATTCTGGACTTTGTCCAAAAGTGGGAAGTCAAATTTAAAAACAATGTTACTGCTCCAACATCACTTAGAGTTGGGATTTTTTTTTAATACATACTAGATATGAAACAGGCAAGAGTTGTCTGTTGCACGTACTTTGCCAGTGGAAGAAAAAATGAGGATTGCATACTCAGTGGAGGAAAAAAACCCAGACCTTTGGGTGTCCTCCAGTTCCTGCCAGTGGGAGAAATGTGTTTGTTTTAGCATGACATAGAATAGATGTAAACATTTCTTTTTAAACCTTCCTGTGTGGTCACCTCAGTTATTCGGGATGATGTAAGGCACTGACTTTCTCCATTAAGTGGTTATGGAGTTATCCAATATGTTTTTTTGGGAAAAGGTAAAGATATCTTAGACAATTATGTGATTGATTAACAGAGTATGGAGACAGAGTAATTAAGCATAAAATAAGTGCCAGAAAGTGCTGAGCTATAGGGAAAATCCTTGGGGTCAATTTATGATTGTGGTTTCTGTTTGTTCTCTGGTGAGGGTGAATGTTCCCTATGCCAGACAGCAGCCAAGGAATCAGAGGACAAGAAGTCCAGTTTACTGTGCCATCTTCAGCTGAGAGGGGTAGTTGCTTGGGCTTTTTTGGTTTTTTGGTTGGTTGTTTCTGACACCCCACATCCTCCTTGGTAAGTGTAGCCCTTTTTCAGTGCAAGTGAGCCAGAGAAGGAACTGTTGAAATGTACCTGTGGAGCAAAGCTGACAAGATTCTGATGGATCACTGGGCTGTGCTGACTGATGGTGCTCAGCCACCATGTGTTTAGATGTGCTCTGGGACTGCCTTTGCAGGTGAGGAGCCTCAGACCCTTGTGACCTTTGCTTAGAGGCTTTTTTGTTTGGGCAATACTTACTGAGAGGCATACAATATGCTACAATCTAAACTGATATTCAATATTTTGACCATGTATTTAATGTTTTAGGTTTTTTTTTTCCAAGTAACTGCATGCTTCTCAGTGTTACTTATTAATGTGTTTTCCTTTTTCATCCCCCATTAGCTGTGTTCAGTACCAATGTTTCTAATGAAATCCTCTCATATTTCCAGTGAAAATGTTCATAATGCCAAGTAGTCACAAATGAGCCATAAAATTTTAATCTGTAAACTGTAAAAGAGCCCCAACCAAACAAAACTCCATTAGCAAAACACAAGAAAAAAAACACATTTTCTGCCTTGTGAATAACAACTTCATGAATAATAATGAAACAAACTAAGGATTTTCATCCAGGTATAAGATCAGCCAAACTTTAGTGGCTGCATTTTGGGTGCTTTGATTTTATTACATGACAGTAGGAAGTGAGGGCTGTAGTGCAATTATTGTAGATTTTTATAGTGCAACTGTGGTGTTTAAATGTGTCTCCACAGAACGTGACTAAAGGCTTTCTTAGGTGCAACACAGTTTTAGCTGAAACTCTCCCACACCACTGAATGTCCCATTGAACATGCAGAAGTCTTAATACTGTCTGGCATATTTCTTGACCACTGTTTTCTGGCGGGCAGTTGGTATAAGTTCCTGTAAGTGAGTAGGATGAGAGCAAAATAAATGATGTCCTAAATTAATTATTTCCCCTTTCCTATGTCTTTCCTCTCTGACCTTTTCTTCCCTACATTAAGGCTTAGGGACTTTCCAAAAATTTATTTCACAAACAAACAGCTATAAAGTCTTTAATATTTATAGCATAATCAGTTTGTTTTGATGTCCAAGACAGTTTTCACCAGAGCCTTCCAGCAAAAATAGTACTGTCCACAAGACAACATTTCCAAGTTCTTGATTCTTATAAGAATTCCTCTCTACTTAGTAAGCTGTTGGCTTAGACTCTGCTTTGAAGTTACTTAGACCACCCCAAGCAGTCCTTGGTCCAGACACATCAGCTTATTACTGGATAGAAAGAAAGGTCTGGTTTTTTTCTCTTCTTTCAGAGTTTTGTAACTGGATTCATAGGTTGCATTGGAGAGATGGGTGTGGACCTCCTGCCCTTCCCTGCCTGCCCTCTCCTGCTGTCTGTGCAGTGGCTATGTGGGATGGAGGGACAAGAAGGCGAGGGGAAACCCATCAACTAAAGCAGCAGCCCCTCTCTTCCCTCCTTATGCTCAGGATATGAGTGACGGGCCTCTGAATAAAAGGCTAATGGGACAAAGTACATGATTTGCAAAGTTGGTTTTCCTGTGGAAGTGTGGGAACATTGTGGAGTGACATGATGTGTCTCACAGTGTTAGCGCTGAGGTAATATGAGGGAGCCATAATCTAAAAACAAAAAAGGTTTGGCAGCATATGAGCTCCTGGTGTGCTACAGGCATGTTTCACCTAGTGCTGCACAGAGAGACCTTTACTAAAGCAAAGGGCACAAGTGAGATGTGGCTGTCTAGGAGAGGCAGTGAGGCAGATGCCCCGGGCTGCTCACACATGGGTGAATCTGGTCACAGGAAATGCGTTTGACCTGCTACTGACCGTGGCTGCCTGCTGTGCTTGCAATGGATGTGGTCTGTGTGGGAAATAGGGCTTTTAGAAGGATGTGGAAGAGGCTCAGGTTTCGGCATCACGACTCATTTTCCCAGTGACTTGACCAAAGTGGGGGAAGTGTGATGGGAAGCTGTGATGAGAAGTACTCCTGCTACCTTTCTCCCTATCAAGAAATGTCAGGGAGTGAAAACAAACATCACCAGAAGTCTGAAGTTCAAAAAACCTGAATCACACATGGTTGTCAAAGTACATGACTTCTCCCACAGGTCACTCCTGCAATCATGCATTTTTCATCTAGTTTGAAATGAAGTATTTGGTGTGTTTTCAAAATGCAGAAGGTTTTGGACACCCTCTGGTCTCATAAAGTATTTGCTTTTCATGTAGAGAGACATCTTGGCTAGTGAGGCTGACTCTGGCAGCATTGTCTCTCAGGGAAGGAGCTGTAAGGCAAGAATTGTATCACCCTGACTAGTTTGATACAAGCTTTTTGTGTTGGATGTGCGTAACATGCCTATGTTTTAAAATAAAGTGAAAGTCAGTAATAAAATCACAAAAAACATACAAAAGCCATTAGTAGGAGAAAAGATGCTGCCAAAATATTGTTCTCTGGTCACTTTCCAGTACTGTTGCCTAATTTGCACCCCTAACAAAATTCTGGGTGCTGCCCTAGTGGAAGATGGCACACTACATGAACCTGAAGGCTCGTTTTCATTGTTGAGAGCACAGGCCAAGCAATATTTCTGTTGTTTTTCTCTAGGTCTTCAGTGATTTCCAGTGATGACTAGTCTATTCAGTCTCTTGCTGCCTTCTCCCTTTGCTCAAGGTGCCCTTGCTGAGCACCTTGGGCAGTTTTGTCATTGTCACACTTGGGTGCCTGCAGAAGGCAGTGTTGTGTTCAACATGCTTGTGCTGCTTTTGTACTTGAGCATAAATAAGAAATTCTCCCACTAATTAAACAGGTTTTGTTGGGCAAGAGGTTCTGTCCTCAGCACTAGATCTGAGCACTAGGTTCCTTCCTTTTTGGTTGATCTACTTCTCAAATTGGTTGATTAGAGCTGTTTCTGATTTATGATTGAAAGGGTGAAATGAAAATAGGATCTTGTTGATGAAGAAGATTCAAGTGAACATTTGAACAAATTAATAAAGGCCAAAGAAACCAGAGAAGTAAAACTAGGCACTAATTCTTTATCTGAGCAGTGCTAAACAAAAAATACACAAAGTAAATGTGTATGTGTTTGCATTTGTGTGGGGTTTCATATCTCAGCCTACTGTCTGGAAACTTCTAATATTATTCTCCTACAAGTTTCTTGACAATGACCTGCAGGTAACTGTGGGGTGCTTATGATCAAGCTACTGCTGTATTATTGTGCTGTTGTACTTTGGGAGAGTAGACTGCTTGCTACACCTGGGTTTTCTGTTCCTTCCCAGCCCTCCCACTCTAAAACCAATGCACATCACATCAGCTGGCTTTCAAAATTATAAACTCGTCACTAGATCCTCTTTTCACTGTCCTACTCAGTTCAACTTTTGAGAACAATAGGAAATGTATTTTTAAAGGCTGAAGATTCTGCAATACCATAAGCACAGATAGATGTAATTATTGATTGGTTTGAGAACTGGAGCCATTGTAAGTAACAGATATGCTGCTGTATTTTAGATGAAAAGTTTTTCTTCAAGTAGCAATTGTGTTATGTTCTTGGACTATTAAATACACTCTTGATTCAGAAATACACAAAGCACCACTTGTGCCACTTAAAGTTCACATGGAAAAGCTGAATCATCCAAGCCATCTGAATGATGCACACTATTTGGTAGTTGTTTTCTTCAGCAGGCAGCTGGTGATCTCTCTTCCTGTATTCAGGGCTTGGGTGGGGGAGGAAAAAAGGAAGACAGAAAGGAGTGTCCTGGGTGGGGGGGAGAACCTATTGCTTCATGTGTGCAAACTTTATGGTTTTCCTGAGATCTCTCTAAAGTTGTGGTAAGTTAAAACTATATTAGAAGGATTGAAGAGGCAATATATATTGCAATTAAGTTATAAAGTGTTTTTATTTTAAAGTAATAATGCTTTATGAACATTTTAGGCATGATTTGTTTATTATAAGTTACATTTCAAGCAGTTTTTCATGGGGGAAGACATGGGATATGTGCTAGGGCTGGGGATTCTTCAGAATCGGTAGCTTCTATGTCTCCTGCTCCCCACTTTAAATAAGGAGGTGAACAGTGAGATTTGTTGCCTCAGTCACCAGCCAAAAAATGGTAGATCAATATCTCTTGTGCTGTTCATGTTGTAGACTTAACACCCAATTTACATGTTTGCCTACTGAAGCTCAGTGGTAATGAAGGATTGTTTAGTGCTGAAAAAATTCCCAGGTCAGGAGCGGGACAGACATGTGACGGAGGGAACAGTATTTTTGCAGAAAACTCCACACGTACTCCCTGCAGCTACATCCTTAGTCTTCTACATTTAGGATGTATCTATTTTTCTGTGGATATTTTGTTTATATTGACACTGGTGAAGAAGCTTTTTTCTTTTTTTTAATAGTCTATCCCTTTATTACAGTCTGTCTTACCTAGTTAGATGGTGAGATTTTTTTTATCAAGCCTTGTCTTCTAGTTTTAACTTCCTGAATGTAATGGGTTGGTGATTTAATTGTTCTGTATTGTACTTATTAGTACAGTTGAAAGGGTCGAAAGAGCAGTAGAATAGAAAAAGCAGTGCAGAAAGGCTTTGCTTGTCTTGTTTGTCTGACTTTTCTTTGGGTTTTTCTTTTTTCCCAAAGCTGAAGTGGGACTCAACCAGCAGGCATTCAAATCTTCGTTTAAGCCTAAACTAAACTGACTCTGTCAGTGTGAATAATGAACTGCCTGGGAATTGATGGCAATTGTATTTCTAACTAATGCAGAACAGGAAAAAAGGGCTGGGGATCTGGTTCTCAGCAGATTCTTCAAGAGAGCCTCTCATTAACTGTACAAGGGGGCACTTCCATTCCTTTGGTGACTGTCATTTTAGGGCTGGCAGTGCCTGCAATAACCTAAAGTATTTACCACAGTAGGTAGTTTCAGCGAGGGGGCAACAGCCCCTCTTGCTTAGAAAACACTGGCCTTTGAGAAAATACCAAATCAAACTATGTTGCATAGTCTTAAGAAAAGATGACTGCATTGGTGTGATAAGAACAAACATTAAAGATTTATGTAAGAAATTTACAGGTCAAGAGACAATAAGCTTAAATTACAGCACAGAGCTTGAATTTGGTTGAAAAACCTGATGTCAAGGAGAGTTAGGGACTGGTTTAAGATGCTGAAGGGAGCTGTGGAACCTCCATTATTTGAAGTCTTAGAGAACAGGTTAGGCGGCCTCTGTCAGAAATAGCCCGAGTATAATTGATCCTCCTGGGAGAGACAGACTTAATGATCTCTTGATGTCTCTACAACCTTATGAATTTGCAGAGATGTGAGTAGGCTGTGTGTGATTGCATCCTGGTAGAGTTCATCAAGTGCTTTCAGGCCCTTCTGGATAAAAGCCACCATGCATGCTTCACCATAACCCTTGTGAAATTTGGAGGTTTAAAGGACCCTGAAGCAATCAAATGAATGCATGAGCAGATGTAGTTCAGGGGCACCACACAGGAAAGAGGGACAGGGAGCAGTAACATTCAGATTCAGTAATTTTGCAGTTTTGTACTTATCTAGAGTAAAAGCATCATCAAAAATTAGCATTGTTGTTCCTTCAGTTGAGGCACTTGCAGAACATTACAAAAACACTTTTTGTTTTGAAGAACTGTGGGGGTTTTCCTCTTAATAGAAGGAAAGTATTAGTAATGGTGCTACACTTCTGACAAGGGAAAGCATATTGATAGCTCTAAAATATAGTTTGGCCTTTTAAAATCAAGACAATAGACCTATAAAATCTGCTCTTTTATACTGCTTCCTGATAGAGTTGAAAGACACATCCCCACATCCCTGACATTTCTAATGTAATTTTTAATTTTTAAAAAGGAAAATAACTTGCAGACAAGTAGGGCAGCTCTATGCTTATGGAAGTAGCTTGTTTCTGTATATATGTTCCTTGTTAGAACTTTGCTGTGAAGCAAAAAAGTACCCATCTTCATCTTCTTTCAACCAATGGGTGGCCCGAGGGTATGAACTTTATGGGGAGACACTCAAGTGGCATGGTACCAAGCAATTGATTTCTCATGCAGTGCAAATTGTCAGTGGCCAGAGTCTCCAGAAAGCAGTACCAGATGTCATGAATATTTTGACATTCAAGTCTGTAGAAAGCTCCAAGGAGGAGGAAGTGAAAGAATGGTGGCAAGTCTCTTGCAAGCAATTTTAGGGATGTGGGACTTCATTTGCACATGAGTGTGACAGCTCTTTTAAGCAAAAAGCGTGGTGGGAAGTGGGACAGACTTTGTCTTTACTACCACTCAAAGGACTGAGCCATCTGCTTTTCTGTGTCATCAAGGAACACTGTCTGGTCTGCTGCCTTTATCTCTTCTGTGGAATATTTACTCTTTCCATAACTAACACATGTGCTTCTGCAAACCTGTCAGTATTGCCCTCACTACGATTCAGAGTGCACGTAAAGCCAGTAGTTATTTTAGGAAGCAATAGCTGAGTCTGTGCATCAGATTTCAAGATACATTTTTGGGCAAGTTTTCAGATAATCCATTTACAAGCAGTTGAAATGCTTTGAAGATATAAAGTGCCATGCTACAGATAAGTACTGATTAGTCATGCAAATAAATAGAGATATTTTAATTAGGGCAATTTCAACATGACTTGTACTGTGGAAAAGAGCCCATGTAAACATATTAAATAGGTAATTTATTAGTGGGAGCAACCTATGGTTAAAGGTGTAGTGTTTTAATTTTTGGGGGGCAATAATATACTTTGCAAAGTAACAATGCAAGAGAGGAACAGCCTGATAAGCTAAAACCAATAACAGCCTCTGTTTTTCAAAGTATTCATAAAATTATAAATGAGATATTTGTGTCTCCTCATGTCTGCTTGAGCCATAGTACAACTCCAAGTAAGCTGGGCATGCTCAAGTATGTGCTGCCTGAAATGTGGCAGTCTTGCCAGCTGGTCAGTCTGAGACTACTTATATATCCTGTGGTGCTATTGTAGCTTTGTTCTGGGATTTGCCAGCATTTTCCTGCCAGGACCCTTTCTTGCAGTAACTTTTTTTTGTGTGTGTGTGTGAGATCTGTCAGCATCCTGACTGGGAGAGACAGCAATTAACTGGGGTGTTTGCCACAAGGCCTGGTATTATGTAGGAGGTGTGGTGAAGTGTTGCTGTGTCATTCTATATCTAGTTCAGAGTCATTTTTGTATGTGTCTGCCATTATATGTAAGGTCAATAGAAATGGAGGCCAGGATCAAGGCACTGTTTTGCTATACTTGCTCAGGAAGGTTTCTGAGAGTTAGAGCCAGACCTTTCCTGTTCTTGGATATGGTTGCACACTGCACTGTTGCTTTCCTTGGAATCAGGATTGGGTACATCTGTGATGAGGAATGGAGCAGAATATCAGACTATTGTTATTGATATGTGTGTGTTTATCACCTTTGACAATATATCTGGGCAATGTAAGTGATGAATATTTGATGAACTACAGGAATATGTCCATGAAAGGATTCCTTGTCTCTTTGTTTTTAGTGCCAGAACTTGTTTATAGTGGAGTGTGCCAAAGTTAACCTCCAATTAAAAATCAGGAGAGGCAACAGTTTACCCTGTGGTAAGCACCACATAGTGGCTTAATTTACTCTCTGTCAGTTAGTCACAACACCCACAGTCTTTTTAATTTATGACTAAAATGCAAAGGTGTAATGTAAGTGGATTTTCCAGTCTGGTTTCCTAGTTTCAGTGGAATTTGCCTGAGCTTTATATAAGTATAAAAGTATTTACATGTGTGTATGCCTGTGGGTGAATGTATGTACCCATGCACTGAATTCTGTTTAAACTACTCAACCATAATATTTGAGATGGAATGGCATGACTTGTCAGCTCTGTCTTTCAGACTCAGTCTTTTGCCTATGCTAAAAACCTTCCAAAGAGCTTAGACTTAGAAACTATAGTCAAGGAACATGAGTCTGCTGTTGCCATATTTCACTGTTCACACAGCCCCCTTACCTAGAAAGATGATAAAACCAGGCTCAAGTGAAAGTTTACTGAAACAGCTTTTGTGTAACTTCTCATTTTTATGCCTATATGAGGTATATTTGTCTTTTTTTTTTTCTTTTCTTTAAACTGAGAATATATAAGAATAAATTTTCACAATCATTGAGGTTGCAGTTCCTACTCAGCAGGTATTTGAAGTACCTACAGAAGTTCAGTGCAAAACCTATTTTTAATCATTGCTATTCTCCTTCTAGTGTCAGGGTTACACTTCAAGTGCAGCTGTGTGTATCTCTATAAAGAGAAGTCAAATTTCATTTAGAGTTGTGCTTTGAAAAAAACCCAAACAACTGCTGTGACTTCATGACCTTTCTAAAACATGTTCTCTGCCTTTTAAATAGGGACTTTCACTTGAAGGAATTTACAACAGATTTTCCTCTGAGTCCTTCACACTTAGATCTTGGCTTCATTCCAGAGTGTAGAAACTAGATTTGTAATTGCCTTATTTACAAGGTAGGGTTTCCCCTTCTCTTTGTTTGCTTAACTTGTTGGATTGTAGACTATTAGGCGCCACTTAATCTTCTAAAAAACTGTTTTATTTCTATTCCTTTTCTGATAAATAACTATTTATTCTCCTGAAAAAAAATCATCAGAATGAACAGAAAAAGTGGATTATTCTGAATTTAATTTGTAATATAGGAGACTGGGTTTAGCATAATGAAAGAAACTAGATAAAGTGGTCCTCAATTTGATTAGAAGATAATTTGACTTTTATGTCCTGTTGTATTTTTCCCCCCCAAAATTATGGATTTAGATAAAATTTGGGTAAAACAGTGGTCTGAAATTCCATTCCCGGCTTTAAACAAGGCTCAAGCATGCTAAATGTTTTGGGAAACAAAACCATTATTCCCAATGGCTTTTGGCTTGAGATTGTTCGTTAATTATATATTTTTACCATCAGTTTTTGCCTCTTGATACCTGACTGGCTCTAGAATACACAGAACCAGCACAGGGACACTTGTTGGGAACACTTGTGCTTTCAGGACATGTTTGAGCCTTTCTCTCTCAAACATGCCATCATATGCCCTTTGGCTTCCTCACTCTCCAAAACAGCTCCTTGTCAGTACTTTACTCTTCCCAATGATCCTATCAGCAGGTCCAGCATTCTCTTTAGGAAGAGAAAGTTAATGGGTGAGAGGTAATGTAGTCTAGAGTGTGTTTGGGGACCAACAGGCTATAAGAGAGATCCAGAATGAGGTGTTTATCTTCCCATTGACTGTCTTCCCCACTGGACTCCTCCCACTGCAGGAAAGGGTGGCAACAGCTCCAGGTCCTGCTAATAAAGGTGGAGGAGGAGGAATGATGCTTCCTCCTTGCTGGGTAAGGGTAAGGCTGTACCATGGATCTATGCAGAAAGCTAGCCCTCATCTGGAATTTCTGGACAATGTTTTGCTGCTGTATTATTTAACTTTTTTTTTCAAATATCATTGTGTGAGCACCTGGCACTTGCTATCTGAGTGGTGGTGCCATTAGGCTTTTTATCTGTGTGACTGCTGTAGGTGACCACCGCAGGAATTACTCATCTGGTTGGGCTCCTGAGGGCTTGTCAGTGGTGACTAACTCTGGTTAGATTTTCTAGTCCTCTCAGCCCTCTCTTTCTTCTTATCTCAAATAGATTGTGAAAATATTCTGCATGGTAAGAATGGACTTGTCCATAGCAGTGCAGCAAGCAGATTATGTATCACAGCCTTCTGTACAAGTCCTTTAGAAATTGTTTGCTTACATGGTTTCCTGTGTGGATTTTTTTGTGGCATTTGACTGCTTGGCTAAGCTGTGTGGGTCTCTGCTCCCAGACAAACTTTTGCAGTGGGAGAAAGACATTTTATTGTTCTCTGTGGATGAATGCTGGTATTCATAAAAACACAGCCTGTCTAGTCATGCACATAAATAAAAATCCATTCAAGATAATGATGACAAAAAGGGAACATACATATGTCAGATCATATTCTGTAAATACAGACAATAATGAGGTTTGTAGAATCTACTTTACTTAGCTCTTGGTCCTGCAGGCAGTTACCAGCGTGTGAATACATTTATGTAGCACTTGACTTTTAGGACTGCTCGAGTTTATAAGACTAGTCCAAACGCTGCAGAACGCACATAGTCATTTTGTTAAACTTGTCTAGTTTAAAGTGTTACCGTCTTCAGGCTGTGGTCATACGTGTTTTGTATTTCCTCATTGGGGGAAGGCCACCCCAGAGGTGGCTTTAGCTGTTAACTGGGAGCTGGCAAATTGTGAGTGCAGGTCCCAGGGCTGCTGCAGCCTGCCTGCCTTCCCTTCTTGCATCTTGGCCTTAGGAAAAGGAAGGTCATGGTGGAGAAAGTAATGTTTAACTCTCATACTGTAAAGTCCTAGAAGAGTGAATATTTTCACAAGAGTTGGGCAATCAAGAACTAGCCATGGCTCTTTGTGTTTCCTATTTGGGGCCAATAGGGTGACTGACTTTTTATACTGCATGTAGCTTATTGCAAGATTCAGGTGTGAAAATTCTTATTAACACCTTCAAATTTGACATCTGGAAGGAAACTTAGAATGACTTGTTAGGCCTCATCTGCAAACTAAAACAACCAAATTAAAAAAAGGATTTTGGAGCTAAATCACTGTTTAAAACTATTAAAAACAAGACAGAATTTATTAGATTTACTTTTTTTTTTTTTTTTGAAAAGAGATTTAAAGCACATATATATGTTCAATATGGTGACAATGAGCACTGACATTTGTAGCTATACTTTTTGATACCTTGAAGGCTTATGAGGTGTGGTCTCTCAGCAGACACTGAGCTGATGCTCATTCCCACACCATCACTGTTGTTGAATTGACTGAAATGTGAAAGTCCAGATATCTCCTTAGGGGATAGTCTCATGCTTTATCGTGTGCATGTGTGTTATCAGAATTCAGGTTTGATTGATTTCATGCCAGTGAAAAATAGTGTATAGCTGAGTGGTAATAGAAACCTGGATACAATGAATAGCAACAGAAGAACTTAAAGGGAAAGAATGAGAACAGGAAGCCTAATCTTCAGCTTTTCTATATATAGAAAACGCCTCAAGGGTAAGCACATACTGTGTTGTATAAATACATTTAAAATGTGTTTTGTAGGCACATATTTTCGATGTGTTGTCATGATCAGAAACACATGTAGACTCTGAAAAGTTATGTGAAGCATGCTGAATCCTTGCTCATACATATAAGTAAAAGCTATGCACAGTGTATCTGTGTGTAAACATTCAGCTGGAGGAACAGCCACATAAGAACTACTTCAGAACCATCCCCAAGTCAGGAAGCCACAAATTATAGGTCTGAAATTTACCACACTGGCATGTCTACATAAATAAAACTGACTGGAAAGAAAGGAGAGAGGAAAAACACATTTACAAATAGTATTAGGTTAGAGAAGAGGAAAAATGCTAAACCCTTTTCTTGGCTCCAGTCATAAGGCTGGAGGATTATTACAGGCAGGAGCTTGCAGACTTCAGCTAAACAACTTCCTGGTGCTGAGTATGAGTCTTGATTTTTATTTATATATATGCATACAGTCAGGGCTTTACACATAATCATTACTTTGATAGAGGCCAAGAGGGGGCATGGTTGGATTTGTTTTTTCACTTTCCAGGTACTTTGTCATCATCTGCTTCCCTCTTTATCTCTGCCAAGTCTTTGGGATGGGGTGATGTCATCTTCTTTATCTACCTAGTATCTACCATGATGAGCCCTTGATCCTGACCAAGGGTGTTGGCTGTTTCATGAATGCTGAATTGAGAAGCAGCCATAGGAAAGCTGAATTTCTATTGCAGACAGCAACACCTCAGCTAGAGTAAATACAACTGATACTTGTAAAACCACTGAGACAACTGCTGGTTGTCACAAAGCCTTATATAGGTCTCATTACGTCAGTGCTCTTCCAGTCCTCCCAGCCTGTGCCAGAGCAAACTCCCAGAACTTCTCTCCCCACTCGGTTGTCACACTTGCAACTTTGATTCTGCTGCAGCTGGGCTGATGGAAAAGTAGCTTGGGGAAAGCAGCTGCTCTGAATGATCAGTCGCTTCTCAGCCCCAGATGTTCCTGGAACTGAAGTAAGCTCGGCAGGTAAAACAATTCTTGGAACTGAAGAGTAAGAAAAAGGGGTGTCAGTAGATCTGAAGAAAGAAAGCAAAGTCAGCATTTGTTTGGAGTTGTCTTTTCTTTCTGTCTCTCTGAAGAGACTCACTGCACAGAAGTGTAATTGACTCTGATGTGGAACATCTCCACATAGTAGAGAAAGTCTGGTGCTCACTTCATGTCTGGGAGGTCTGTAGCACTACTGGTGAGAAGGTAGCAAGAATTACTGCTCTTCCTACTGCACTCTTCTTGGAGCTCTGCCCAGGTCCTCTGCTTCCAGCTTGGAGGATGTAAGGGAAGAGGATAAGAAGGGAAAGCATTATGTAAGTTGAGGAAACTTCCTTACTATCTAGTGATGTCTTAAATTTTTAAATGGTGGGGTAAAAGGAAGAGTTTTCTTGAGACTGAATGTTATGAAACTAGAATTGAACACACTGGTTCAGCTCCATCATCTGGCTTCTCTACAAAAAAAAAAAAAAAACAAACAGGGGCTTTCTATAGGAGAAGGATGGGTAGGTTTAGAAAGTTTAGTTTTTTCCTTAGGCTCTGCTGTCAGACATCATAAGCAGATGTTGCACATAACCCTAAGGAAAATGGCTGTCAAGAATGCATTGGCACTAATGCTGTTAGGTGAGGACTGGAGCGCTGGTAGAGACCAGGAGCACTGGACCAGAGCTGTTTCTGTGGGAGAGAACCCCCTGTTCTTCTTCTGAGAGCTGACTTCTGTGTCGTTGTAACTATGGCATTGCCATCAGCTTCCTTAACTTAAAATCATGAGGGTTTGGTCAGGAATTTTGAGTCTTTACGTATTTGTATCTCCTGTGTTGAAAGGCTAAGTGCTGCTGTTAATGAGGCAGATATATCTCAGGTGGCATTTAATAACAAGTACTTGTTTTGGGTGCTGACTGGGGACTGTAATCCCCACATCTGGGGAACAAAGTTCCCTTGTGTTTTGTGGATTTATATCTGCTATTCACAACAGTTCCATCTGCAGGAGAGAACAGCCATTGCTTTCCTTGGATGATTTGAGCAACTGAGACAGAGGTAAACTAAGCTTGCTCAGCACTACAAAGCAAATGAGGGAATGGAAAGGCCTTGAACTGTAAAGCAGTGCTCTTCTGCAGCTGGGCTATCTTCCCTGCTGTCAATCTCCTAAATGTTCCGTTCCAGTGGTGTATGGCAGTGGCCACTCAGTCTTTGAAATGACCTGTGCCTGATGGGGTTTCTGTGCCTGCAGAGGATTCAGCTGAACTGTATTTAGTGAAGACCTTGAAAAAATTAGTCTGCAAATTAGCCCTGAGAAAAAAATACAGTTGGATATTTCTCTCTTGTGGATTAGAACACACAGCTTTCCTTACTGGAGGAAGGGGAAGGAAATGGTTTGAGCTGTGGTATGGAAAAGTTGTGTAAAGAGAGGCTTAGGGTTTGTGTTTTGTGGTGTTTCCATTGCCTGCTCCATTGTGTTTGTACAGAGCACTGTGTCTTTGGGGACAAGATACCCACAATGCTGCCACCTTCTGCAGCAGAAGCTGAGCAGACAGCTGTGGGTGTGGGAGCCTCTGATGGGTGCAATCATTGAAGTGAACCTGTTATCTCTTACAGATTTTGGTGCAGTCAGATTTATATGTGGCATTTCTTCAAAAATATCTTCATACCTAGTTTCTAAAAGCTTTTTATGTGTAATATTCCCTTTGAGTTTCTCTAAAAAAAGAGAACCATGTGATAAGGCAGGATTGGAAAAGGACACTTAAATATTTGATTTGACTACCATTTTTGGGATTAAAAATTGTCATAACCTTGTATATATTTAGTCTCTAACATTTTACACAAATGAATGCAGTTCCACATTACCAACTTCTACCATGCTTTGGTTAGGTGGAGTTCCTGCAGTCATGCCCAGGAACTAGATATCTTTTTAGACTCTCCTTATCTCCTCTCAGAGGATAAGAAGTCCCAAGGAGCATTCCACTGAACCCCGAGTCCTGCAGGCAAGCCTAGATCCCTGCTTAGCTCTGCTGCAGCAGGGTGCTCTACCAGCTGTCACATTCTGCTCTTTAAACCAGTGCTTCATTCAACTTTAGTGCAGTGGCTGGACTAGGAAAAGTGCTGCTGATAGAAATCTACTGTGGTCCAACAAGTACTTAATGGTTAAATGCTTCATGGCCTAAGAAGGCTGGGTCATACTGGTTCAGATTTTTAATGTGGGGTTATTCTGTAGAGAAACCTATAGCTGAGTGTTTTTGGCAGACAGCCTAAGGGGTGGGAAAGAAAGACTTTTGTAAACTCACTGCTGTACAAATGTATGCTTAATGTGTGCATACAACCTAGTATTTATTAAACAAGAAGGTTTTCCTAGCAGGACAGATGAGCAGATGTTCTGCATATGGCTGGGGCATGGTGCTGCTTCCCAGCAGAGCCTGACCACTGTCCTCTCCTTCCAGGTGTCACCAGCCTCAGAATGTGGAGCAGCAATGTTCTGCTGCCTCCTGCAGCCTCCCTGACCCCTGCCTTGGCTTTGGGGTGAAACTGTTATTGTTGCTTTGATTGTTACTGTTAGTCTTCCAACTCAGGATTTCTGAGAAAACTAACATCAGTACTTAATATGTAGGGATCTTTCTTTGGATGATGAACAAAAACTTTTCTATTATCAAGATTGTTTAGCAGGAAGTGCTTATCAAAAAAACAAAAAAAAATCATCCTGGATAAAATTTATATTCCATATGGCAGAGGTTAAGGGGAATGGCAAAGAAAGCATTCTATATCTCATCTTTACTAAGTTAAAAAAATGTAGGAACCACACTGACTTCAAATTCAGCATCAATCTGGTAATTAAGAAACCAAGTAACTTTAAAAAGTGGACCTAAATGATGTGACAGTGTGTGTTGAGAGAAAAATAAGAGAAACAGCTAAAAGGACAAGCTATTTGAAATGACATCAAGGCTCTTTAATTGTGCTATTAGTAGAAACTAAGAGTAAATATGTATCCATGTCAAGGAAGATTTAAAAAAATACCAATAATATGACAAAGACGGTATGTGCAAACAAAAAATTACAGCAGTCTGTTAGAAAGAAGAAGGTGGATTTTTTTCAAAAATTGGGAGTCATATCCAATAGAATAAGAATGGAAAAGACCATAAGTTCTGGTAAATATTTTGTGTTTTTGGTTTGATCACCAAAGTCATAAAAAATAGACTGGGGAGGAAGTCACAGCAAAATCCTTTCAGATCATTAGAAACAGAAACCAGAGAAAGCTTTTGCTACTGTTTGAATTGTAAAAGAAGTAGGAAAATATGATAAGACTGAGAAATATTATGTGAGCTTGTACTAGATGTTTCTAGAGAAAAGTTTTTTTTTTTTGTTTGTTTGTTTTTTTTTTTCTTTGTGGCAGAAATCTAAAGAGCTGTCCCAAAGTGAACTGCTACAAGAATGAATTTTAAAACAAATTATTTAAAAAAGCTTGTAGATCATGAGCACCCATCAGTGTTCATGGAGAATACTAGTGCAACTGGGTAAAGGAAATGCTAAAATAGACACTGTGGCATGTAATTTATTAGCTGAATTAGTACTAGAGGAATAAGAAGAAGCAAATTACAACAGGCGGATTCATATGTATCCAGGGATACATACTGATTTTGGGTTTTTTTTCGGGTAAAGATAATGCTCTATATAAATCCAGCATTCTTTGGCTTTATGAGCCAACCTGAATTGAAGGTGCATCCAGTTGATAGGGGATGTTTTGACACAGGTGTGTTAATTCAGATAAGGAATGCACTTCTGAAGCCAATCTCTACATTATCCCCACGTACCCTGCTGTAGTTCACATGGCAGACAGATCTTGCATTATACAAAATGAGCATCCTTAGAATAAAATTAACCAGATGTGCTCCAGGAGTGCACTGGTAATCAGTTCATGAAACTGGAGTACTGGTATTCATTTATTTGTGTGCATGGCAGATGCTTGGCACTGCACATTTGGCTCTACAGATTCACTGTTGGTGGCCTACTGCACTGCTTGCCTATGTGTGTATCACCGCAGCAGACTTGGATTTCCAGACACCTTTTGTCAGGGGTGTTGCCAAAGGCTCATGACAGCTAAGGCGGCTACAGCTCTTTTGTGGGCTAACAGCTGATTAAACAATGGGAAACGAAGGTATGGAAAAGGGGAACTAGGGTTTCAGTGCATAGGGACTCCTCAGCTTGAAGAAAAAGGATCGAGAGGTAATGTGAGAGGTCTGTCAGTTATGACCACCACAGAGGTGGTTACAAAGTGGCAGTGAATACCCATTTTTCCACAGGAAAACTGTTATGCACCATTTATTTAAACAATACAAACAAAAAGCCACAACCAATACCTCAAAAAAACTCAAAAAAACTCAAAAAAAAACCAATAAAATTGGCAGTAAATTTTAAGAAAAAAGAAGTACTTTTTCACACATTGCAAAATTAACTTGTGGGAGCTAGTGTGGAATTCATTTTGCTGAATGTATAAATGGGTTCAAAAAGCAAAGAGAAAAGTTTATGGAAGGACAAGCTCTTGAGAAATGAATCTCTTCATACAATGAAGCTCTGGAAATCTTACTTCAGGATGTCCCCAGACTATGGAATGGCAGAATTCCTCATCGAAACCTCACTTGACATTGTCTGTGTTCTGACTCTTTTCCTCTGCTCTGTTCATTTCCACTTTACCTTTATTCTGACACAGTTTGAGCACTAAATAAGAATGCCACTTTTATTTCCTCTCAAAGTCTGGCATATAATTAAGTAAATAAGAAAAAGTAATAATCCATGAGATCACATTTCTTCAGCTTGTTCTTGAAGATACAAATACATCCTCTCTGCATCCCCTTGGGAGACCCAGATTATTCATACTTCTTTTTATGTAGCAGTCTTGGGTCAAACTCTCTAGAAAGATCTGAGGATGAAATTGGCACATGTACCTTATTCTCTAACAATATTGCATTGTCTTGCAATGCCAAAGGAAGCTTGCTTTAATTCTGGAGATGCTGCTAGTGCTGTGAAGGCTTGCGTGGGGCCTCTCAGCCTTGTGCACCACCTGTGACCTCACTTGCTGAGTCCTGCTGTAGTTTCCAGCTTTGGGAAGTGGCTTGCATGTACTGTTTCTGTGTCAGCCTTGGAAACAATGTTGATGTGGGTATTTGGGACAAAGCTCAGTGGTTGCAGGGAGGTGGCATGGGGCAGGTAGAGGGGTGCTGTGATAAGGACTATGAGAAGCGAGAGAACCCAGAGAGCATTCGGTAGTTTCTGACTCTGAGAAGCACCAAGGGAGTTACAGATGTGGTTACAGATGTTGTAGCAGGCTGAAGTACAGCAAGGGAACTTCTTTTAAGCGGTGACACTGGAGAAAATGTGCACAGCTTCTTAGAGAGCTGAAATTATAAGACCAGGTGGATGGGTGTCCTGGTAAGCAGAGACTGCCTGGGAATCTATGAAGAGCTCCTCAAGAGAAATGGTGCTCTTCTAATAGGTTTCAAAAGTCCTTTGGGCTTTGTAACCCAGAACTGGTGCAGGCTCTTGGAAGAATCATGTAGCAAAGTGGGAATCTGTACCACTGTCTTGTTTAATCACATCTCTCTTGCCTTCTCGCTCATTATTTTTCACTCATTCTGTAACCATTCACCTTTATTCCCCTCCATCTTTTATTTTTGAGCAGACAGGGAATTCCACTATAATGGGAGCTGTTGGAACTTTTAATACATGAGTGTGAAGATGGTTGCAGTGCTATTAAGCCTCATATAACAAGTTTTTTTGGGTTTCAGAAGTTGTTTCTAGTAGAGGAACAAACGTGTAGGAGTAGGAGTGGGGTTGGGGAGTTCCAAGCCCTTCTTGAGGTGTCAAAGGACATGTGTGGTAATGTCATTTAGTCATGTTGACCACAGGGGTGGAGGACAGTGGAAGGACTCTATCTGCTTCATTGCCAAGGGCTTGAACCTTGATGCTTTTGGCAAATGAAATCGTTAAAGTTGGAAAAGGCCTCCATGATTGTTGAATCTTACCTTTGACCAAAGAACAGCTTGTCAACTTGACCACAGCACTGAGTGCCATGCCCAGCCATTTATTGAATATCTCCAGGGGTAGTAACTCCACCACCTCCCTGGACAGCCCATTCCAATGCTTAAACACCCATTCAGTGAAGGAATTCTTTCTAATGTCCAACCTGAACATCCCCAGTGCAGCTTGAGGGTTTCCCTCTTGTTCTGTTGCTGGTTCTCTGGGAGAAGAGACCAATCCTCACCTGGCTACACCCTCCCTTCAGGGAGCTGTAGAGCCTTCCTTTCTCCAGGCTATATACCTCCAGTTCTCTCAGCTGCTCTTCACAAGATTTGTGCTCCAGATCCTTTACCAGCTTCATTGCCCTCCTCTGGACATGCTCCAGCCCCTCAATGTCCTTGAAGTGAGAGGCCCAGAACTGGGCACAGCACTCAAGGTGTGGTCTCACCAGTGGTGAGTACAGGGACAATCATTGCCCTGCTGCTGCTGGCCACACTATTCCTGACAGAAACAGACCAGGATGCTGTTGGCTTTCCTGGCCACCTGGGCACAGATGGGTTGTGTTTGGCCAACGTTGTCCAGCACCTCCAGGTCTTTTTCTTCTGGACCACTTTCCAGCCACTCTTTCCCATGCCTGTAGCACTGCCTGTGCTGCATGACCCAAGGGCAGAACTTAGAACTTGGCCTTGTTGAACGTCATACCACTGGCTTCAGCCCCTTGATCCAGCCTGTCCAGATCCCTCTGGAGAGCCTTCCTACTCTCCAGCAGATGAACACTCCTGCCTGAGTGTCACCCATAAACTGACTGAGGGTGCATTTGATCCCCTCATCCAGATTATCAATAAAGATATTTAACAGGACTGGCCTCAGCACTGAGCCCAGAGTAACTGGGCCTCATGACTGGCCTGCAAGTGGTTGAACTCTATTTACCACCACTCTCTGGGCCCAGCCATCCAGCCAGTTTTTAACCCAGTGAAGAGTGCACTTGTCCAAGCCATAGGCTCACAGTTCCTCCAGGAGAATTCTGTGGGAGGCTGTATCAAAAGCTTAAGTCCAGGTGGGCTATATCCAGAGCCTTTCCCTCCTCCAGCAGTTGGTCATAAGACACTTGGTCATAAGAGGAGATCAGGTTGTTCAAGCAGGACATGCCTTTCCTAAACCCCTTCTGGCTGTGCCTGTTCCCCTGGTTCTCTTGTACTTGCTATGGTTTTTTCACTCAGGTTTATCTGCCCCATGACCTGCCTTAGCACCAAGGTCAGGCTGACAAGCCTGTGGTTCCCTGGATCCTCCTTCAAACCCTTCTTGTAGATGAGCAACACATTTGCTGATATCCAGCCATCTGGGACCTTCCTGGTTAACCAGGACTGAGGATGAATGCTGGAGAGTAGCTGGGCAAGTCCTTCCACCAGCCAGTATCCTTGGGTGAATCCTCTCCAGCCCTGTAGACTTGTGTCTAAGTGGCTCAACTAATCATTATCTACTTCCTCCTGGATTGCAGGTTTTTTTCTCTGCTCTCTGCTGTCTACCAGCTAGCTCAGGGGCCTGACTGCCCTCAGGATAACTGGTCTTTGTTAAAGGCTGAGGCAAAGAAGCATTAAATACCTCAGGCTTTTTGTTATCCTTGGTGACAATGTTCCCCCTGCATAAAATAAAGGAGGGATATTTTCCTTGACCCTCCTTCTGTTGTTCATGTTTATCTAAAACCCCTTTTTATTATCTTTCACAGCAGTGGCCAGACTGAATTCTAGCTGAGCTTCCTCCTTTCTCTCTACATGACCTAACAACATCCTTGTATTCTTCCTGAGTTGCCTACCCCTTCTTCCAAAGGCCAATAACCCTCTTTTTTCCTCTGAGTTCCTCCAATAGCTCCCTATTTAACCAAGGCGCTTTCAGGAGTGCCTAACACTGGTCAGTTCTGGTGTAAAAGGAAAATGATTGCTTGTGGTGATGAGTTTGAAAATTAGAGTTGACAATACCACAGATACCATAGATAATATTGTCTTATCTTGTCTTCTTAATATTGTCTTAATCAAGGATTGCCTTTCTGAGAGCTGGTTAAGCTCTTACTACACTCTTACTACAAAGGAGAACCAGGTGGGATATGCTCAGCAGTGCCTGCATGGGAGGCTTCAGTACCTTTACACAGAATTGCTGTCATTAGCAATGTAGAAGTGTTGGTAGACATGTCACAAGTTCTCAGGCTTTTACAGTTTTATTTAGTCAGGGTGTAATCTAGTCCTAACATTTTCACATTCTTCATGTATACTATGGGCTTAACACTGAGCTGTTTTCCTTATGCTATTTGAAGCTTTTCAAGCCTGAGATTTTACCAATGTGAAATTCCCTGTTAAGGAACATGTGAATTTAGGGGAAAAAAGAAAGGCTTGGTAAAAAAGGAACAATGAGTTCCAAATGTATTTCTTTAAGCCTTGTGCTTAGGTGTTGACATAGGAGCCTATGCAAAATAGATGGAGATTTTAACCACTAGACTACAGTGACTCAAACGTTTACTAAGATCTATTGCAAAATGCTTTCATTCCATTCTCTTGCCTTATTATTATGACTACTGAGCATGAAAAATGCAAATAACCTGGGGGAGTGGAGTAAGGGCAAAAATGATAGTTGGGCAGAAAGGATGACTGGAGAGCAGCCTTCACTGTCCTCACCTGCAAAGTTTGTTGCTGGGCCTGGATCGAATGCTGTGGGGGAGGAAGAGAGAGAAAGAGGAAGCAGCAATTGTGAATGCTTTGCAACCTCAGCAGCAAATACTGATGAGAAATGGCAAACATGCAGCTGAGGTTGTTGCTCTTCCTGCAGAATGTGTTGGTGTTGCTGTGTGACCTCCTTTGTCCCTCAGAGGTGTGATCTCAGCAGTCAGCTCAGCCCAGAAGGAATGCCTGTAGGGAAAATGAGGGAGAGAATTTGTTTGGGCAAATTCAATTAACCCATATGAATTCAGATGATGTGCATATGCCTAATAGTAGTATAATTTGAAAAGGCACTATTTGATAAATAGATATACAAACAGCAAAAAAACCTGAACAACCAAAACGTAGTATGACAGGCTTTTCTTACCAATGTCTCAAAAATTGACCTTCTGCATGTTACGAATTTTTGAAGACTCTGAACTTCAGATGGATATATCATGGCAGTATTTGAATTTAGGTATAACTCATGTGACCCTATAGTATAATTTAATTCAGTGCACTCCCGATGACTTATATATAAAGTAATAAAAGTTTATTGATTAATTGCTGCTAGATTGTTGACTTTAATAACATTAGTCAATGGCTGCATTGGCTTTTAATCTATTTATCTTGCAACTGGAATGGGACATCCTTCTTTTGGGTTCTTTACAAGAAAGTAGATGAGCTAGCCTTAGGAATCTTAGAGCACAACCCTAGAACTGTTTGAAAAAATAGATTTAAGATATGTGAAAATAATATGGGGTGTTTTTAGAAGACTTTCAAACACCTTAACATATTTTCATTTTCAAGAAATAAAATAGGTTTTTTCCTTTTTAATTTTTGCTTTTTTTTTTGCTAGATGACCTTGCAATTGGAATAGAAACAGTTGAGCGAGAACACCAAAAACGTGGATGTTGTTCATCAGTATTCCTTTTTAATTTTTTTCTTCTCAAGTAAAGTGTTACATCCAAGAACATTATTCTTTTCCTGAATAATTTTAAAAATACCAAATAGTTTGATAAAGGCCTTATCCCTTTTTTGTGTGTGAAAAAATATACTTTAAATCTTTGGATGACTTGGCAGAGCAGCTGAAATGTATGAATGAAGGAGAAGGATGTTTGCCATGGTGAGAAAAAAGAACTTCTAACAGAGTATATTTTTTGAAATTGCATAGTCTTAGTTCATTAGCATATCCCTAACAGTGATAATTTATGGTTGGATTTTAACGGAGAATTTTAGACATATGTACAAGTCACAGATTGTCCTAACCTTGTGTTTGTGTTCATACATATCCTGCTTTTCAAAAATATATGTGTCTATCTTCTTCTGGGAAGACATTTTAATATTTTCTCAACAGGTTTTTGGGTGATTTGCTGGTTAGAAGAAGGAACTACAAGTAATGACAGGTTCATTGCACCACCCAGGCAGGCAGCCTCAGTCCAACCTCCAGTTCCCAGCAGGCTCAGCTAGGAGCTCAAACCAACTCCCTCAGGGCCTGATCCCATCAGGACTTGAAAACTTCCAAGGACAGAGCCTTCACAACTTCTCTGGGTGACCGGTCCCACTGTCTTCATAGGGAAGGATGATTTTTTAAAAATTCTGTCTGTGCTTCTCCTGTTTCAATTTCTGCTTCTTGTGTCTCAGCCTTTTGCTGTGGACCACCAGTAAGAGCCCATACCCATAGACTTGCTGATTGCCTCATAGGTGATGGAGGGCTGCTGTTAGAGGGCCCTTGAAGCTGTCCCTGCTCCAAGCTGGAAGTGTCATAGTCCCTCAACTTCACACAGAATCAATCACCCAGCTCCAACCATCTTGGTGTCCCCTGCTGAGCTTGTTTTAGGTTGTCACCATCTCTCCTATAGTGGGCTGTGTGCGCCAAACTGGATACAGTGTTTAGATGTGGTTCAAACCAAGCAGAGGGGTATGATCATGTCCCTCAATCTCCCAGCTGTGGTTCCATCTCTACAACCTGCTGGCCATCTTGCAAGCCCACCACATTCCCAGTGTATCTGAAACACCCAGTTTCTGTCACTGGCTTAGTGATAAAAGTGTCCATGTCAACATTTAGAATGGGAAGCTGTTGCAGGGTCTCTGGCAGGCATTTTAAACTTATACAGCCATAACAAGCAGCAGTAGTGCCAATGTGACTAGAAGTGCTGAGGGCTTTTTATCAAAGATGAAAGGAAAGCAGTGGCATAAGGTTGTGCAAGAAATGACTTTGAAGCAAAGAGTAGGATTTAGGATTCTGTACAGATGCTAAAGTCCTTATTTAGTATAGTGCTACAATAAAACCAGTGTCTAATGCTTAACTTTGGCAACTATTTGTTTTCAAGATGTTTAAGCAATTTTCTGGCCACTTGAAGGTGTTTCTCTTTTCTGATAATGCTGTCCTTAACAAAGGCAGCTCAAGTGCCTCCCGCCTGTGAAGCAGTTTATCTGGGGAGCTCCAAACACTTTAGAGGAATTAATTACTAAATTTTAATAAAATTCCTCTAATGCAGGTAATTATTGCATACCTCCTTTAAAAGTGTGAAGGTAAAGCTGTGGAAGAAGTGGGTTCAAAGTCAAGTGGTAAGTCAGTGCCAGAATCAGGCCTGGAGCCTCTGACTACTGATTCCCTGCTCAAAGGCTTTCAGATTCATGTTGTCCTAGCACTTTACTTTCAAAATATCACACTGGGATTTAGCCAAGTGGTAAAGGCATATATACAGTTAATTTCCTCCCCTTTGATTTTGCCAATAATGCTTGCACAAGGGTGACTTGATCTGGGGTAGAGAGAAATACAAAACAGAGGTGATGTATATAAACCCCCACCATTCTCTCAATACTGGAGCATTCAAAGACTGGTTAATGCTCTCTGTTTCAAATTCACTTCATTAACTGAAACAAGTTAAAATAGAAAAGAAAACTCACAGAGGAATCTGGAACATCTTTACTGCTTGGAAGGAAAACTTTATGGTTGTACAAGACAGTAGCTTGCAATCATAAATGTTAAGTGCTGATAACACCTGGTTTGCCTGTAACAGGTGCGTTTGGCAAATATGAATCATATTGGTTGACAGAGTCTCATCTCATCCCACTTGTGGTCTCTACAGCCTGTGACAGGAGTCACACAACCAATAGGTTTGCTAGTAAGTGATAAGTTTCAGCAGATTTCCCATACCTTCTGGTACAAGCATCGGTTACTTGGTCATCTGAGTAGGCAAAGGAAAGTTCAGATGATACCTCGCTTTCCTGTCTGGTAAGAAACAAACACTCACAGAGCATTTTGAATAAAATAATACAGTGTCTAATGGGATTTTATTGCAAATAAACTGCAAATATGGGGACTTTTCCCCCTGCCTTTCTTTGTGACAACTGCTGTTCAGCTCAAGGAAAAGATACAGATGCTATGTCTTGAATTCTTAACCACACAGATATGTTTTCTACCACGCAATTCCCAGCTCCAGTGAAATCTGCTGTAGGAGCACAATGGAAAAGTAGTTTGTCCTGCCTGCTTTCACCAAGTGTCACTCATCTCTGTGAGCTGTCCTCACGTTCATACGTGGCCTGGTACATGTGATTCTGATTTTTCTGCTTATAACAATCCTTTATTTCCTCACAGACAGCTTGCCAGAGAAACAGGAATTTGAAATTCCTAAATATTTTTTGTTCCCCTCTGCAAGTTTTCCTGTGTCCTTGTAGCCATGTTGGCAGGAAGTCCCTTCAGGAATCCTTTTTCTGCTCCAGCCTTCCATAATTACCTGTGTGGAAACCTAGTGATTTCTACAGCCTGTATTTGCACAACTATATAGATAATTTCTTTTAACTCTGCATATCTTACCCTACTGCAATTTTTATTTCTGTGTTGTGCATCTATCTCAAAAGTTACAGTCTCTGACTCTTTGCCACTGCTGTGGCCATAAGAAGCTAGTAAAACTAAGAGAATAATGTTTTTATGCTGTGAAATTTGCCATGAATATTTTGACCAAATATTCCTGGAAACTACTTAATTTACTGTTCTCTACACATATTTAATCACTATTTGCCCTGTTTCACAGAGTAGTATTTTCAATTCTGTACCAAAGGTCCAAACACCATGCTTGAATACTCTTCCTTCTCTTCATTTTATCATCTTTCATTGTTTGTTCGTTCCCTTTTTGTTTTACATGACTGAGAAAGAGCTGTGTTTTCCCTATATAAATCATAATCTAAACTATTTATGTTGAATCCCTTATCAGTCAAGCCATACTACAAAGCATTGTTTGTATTAAAATACATGTTTGTATTAAAATCCATCTTCCTACAAGAGCTTTTTTCCCCCCGGCAATTCTTGACCATTATTTTCATTCTTTTCTCTTTTTTCTTACAGATTCTTTCTATTGCGTGTTGGTGATGGCTATGTTACATAATATTACACACAAAACTGCCATTGATCCAAACAAAAGCATTCCTAAATCCATTCTATTATTCACTGTTCCCTTCCTCATCTGTCCATCTATTTTGTTCTGTTTCTGACCACAGCTGAACATTAAGCATAAACTACCCTTGAACACGTTGTACACCTTTTCTTTTTAAGTTCATTTGCAGCAACAGAGCTATTAAGTAAATCAGTTGAGTACATTCCACTTCAGATGTTATTAATGGAAATTTAGCTACAAAGATGCATCTACTTACTCTTGTCTTACCTTATGTCTTGAATTGATACATTAGAGAGAAGACTTCACAGACTTAGCTAGGGGTTAGAAAAGTGGAAAATTACTCTCTTGGTAAAGAGGGAAAAAAGAAAAGGGAAAGCAGCATAAATGAAGTTTATCAGTATATTTTGAAGGATATATGAGTGCTTTTCAATGCTGATGCAAAGTAACATATGAATGCAATGCAAATACTGGTCAATGAAATGTCATGCACTGGGTTAACACAGTCCACAGTTAAAAACTAAATTAAAAGTGGAAAAGATAAAAACAAACAAACAAACAAAACATGTGCAGCCACAATGGAAACTTTCCTTAGATTCAAGGGTGATGTCTCTCTCAGCTGGAAGTGGTTGAGATGTGGCAGATCTCTCCTGCCTACATTGGCACAAGCTCTGAAATGGATGGATTATGAATGCATTGTGCTGGCACCTCCTCCTTCCACAAAAGATTCATCTTTGTAGCAAAATATACTCTTCTGGATGTGCTGATGCATGTTGCTCTATGTGAACAAAGCTTTCAAGTAACTCCCTGTAGACTGACATGAGTCATCTGTTTTTAATGTTCCTACACTTCTGCCAAGACTACTAGAAAGCCCTATAATTATAACAGCCATTCGTGGCACCAGCAAGACCCAAATTAATTTTTTTTTATGGATGTCCTACAGGTGGCACTGTAATTTCAGTGTCATGAATAGTAAAGAATGGAGATCTCTGTGTATCTCCTTTACCTGATTCTGGACCCTGGAATGTTGCTGTGACAGGGAAAGAGATCTGAGAAAATGCAGGAGAATCCCTAAGCAGCAGTATCCCTCCATCCTGCTTTGAGGAAACTGGTCTGTAATATTCTAGTGAGTTAAAAAGGAAAAAATAATTTCAAAGTATATGATGGCCTGCCTTATTTTTAGCAATGCCTATCTCTTTGAAGAAGGATGAAATTTAACAGAGTGCATGCAGTCTTTATAGACTAATGTGATACGTGAAATAAGAGCAGTGTAGATAGACCAATGAAAAGTTACTTGGATATTTGTGCTAGATGTTTATTCATTGCTGAAGTCCACATACCTTTGGCTAAAACTGTTGAATACATAAGACAGAAAAGTACCCAAAAATACAAGGTCCTGAATTTTCATTTCCTTTTTTTCCCACAAGACTAGTGTATATGTAACAGAGGCATCTGTCTCATGTTTTTAACAGGGTTGTTAATTTTGGCTTACCACTCGGTTAGTTGAAAAGGAAATGTAGTAACTAAAGATGGTTGATTTGAAACTATTAGATCCTTGTGCTTCTCTGCAGATCTTGCTGTCATCCCTGCTTGGATGGGGTTTCCTGGGACACACCTTGCAGATGACCCAGAAAAACCAAACTGACAGCACTTGGTGTCCCATCTTTCCTTTTGTCCCAAGGGCTCCCTGGCCTTGGTGTGGCTGGGTTCAGGCTCTACCACACTTTGGGGTTCAGGAGTGAACACTGGGGCCCCCAGGAGACTGGGACTGGAGAGGTGCTCTAAAGAATGTGTTAGTAAGAGGCTGAGGCTTCGAGAGTGCCATTTGTCATGGGGACTGTTGCGTAACTTTTTCTGTCTCCCACAAGACTGCTCAGGAATGTATGAGAGTACATTTTTTAAACCAATTTCCATTTGGGAAACAAACAAAAAATATTAAAAATTAGCTATCTGGGAATATTTCTAATATTTTATTTGCATCTCCTATCCCATTTCCACATCTGGGTTCTAGCATTAACACTTCTGGCAGGCAAGGCTTTTAGCACTTGCTTTGATGTCTGACTTGTGGTTTGCGTAGTCATGGCTTCTAAAAGAGACATGAGTTTCCTCTTGGGCAATTTCAGCATTGCAACTGATTTCTGTAAGAGTTTCCTCTCTGCTTTGCAAGGTGTATGGAGCTGACAGGACAAGCGTGGCTATTCGTCAGTATTCCTTGCTGGTAAGGTTGTGGCTAATTTTGCTTTGCTTAAGTGACAAATGTTAGTTATTTCTGTCTAGTCAGATCTATTTTCTTTTTCATTTTTGAAGACAGTATAGTTTTAGCTGATAAGAAACAATGTTCACTTGGTACAAAAAAGGAAGTTCACAGGAGCAAGTAGCTGCCTGTTTTTAAAGGCCTGCGTAAAAGATCTCATGTTCTCCCATCCTCCTCTCTACTTTGGTTAAAAATGCAAATGGATCACTAAAAAATAATGAAATAATTAGAAAAATATTTGTTGAGTGAGGACAAGGGACAACATGTATATTAATTATTCTCTTCTGGACAAGTTTAATTCAGTTAAGTTTTAAGATCTATCAAGGGACACGGTGACAATCTATTCATGGCTGTTCATGTAAATCTGATATTTGTGAAGAAAAATGTGTAATATGGAAATTGAAGCAATTCCCTTACTGATTTTGGGTTCCTAGAGAAAAATGTGCAAATATAGTGTTGTGTGAAGAGAATTTAGGGTGCAATATGGGAGTAGATTTTGTGGTGACAGCACTGAGCAGAATTATTTCTGTTTTCAATGTGAAAAGAATTTTAAAGTCCATTAGTTTTAATGTTTCTCTCATACACATTAAATTGAATGAGTAAAGACATGGCTAAAGTACTGTGTGAATGGGCTTGCCCATACAAGAGGACAGCTGGAATTAGAATCTCCTGTCCTTTGTGCTGAAACAGAAATCCCGAGCCCCTGTCTTTATCTCTGGATTCGAGTTTTCCTCAACAAAATGTGCCTCTGGAGAAAGTGGAGATTAGCATCCAGTTTAATTATTCACTTACTTACTTTCTTTCAACAAGTTCTTTTGAAGTGTAGGGCTCAGTAGTATTAATTGGGTTTCTTGGATGGTTTATTATCCCTGTGCAGGAACTGTAGTTCAGTTTGGTAGGATTTTCCCATCTGCCAGTTATACCAATATTCAATAGTTTGTGACAATTCAAAAAGGAGAGAGAAATTGTTTTGTGCCTTATGGAATGGCCTTTCTGTACCCTCCCCTGTGGTGAAACTTTCTAGATGCAAGAACTACCTCAGTGGAAAGGAGATTCCCACAGTGCCTCTCTCTTGGTGTTGACTCTGGTGGCAGAGCTGCACACAATGTGACCATGTGTAAGTCCTGTGGCATGTGGAGTCTGTGTGCCTCAGGTCAGGCATGCTGAAGCTGTCTGCTTTCAAATCATGCATCACCAGCATTTCACTTTGCTCAACATGCTGCCTCCCTGCTGTCCCTTTTCCATCACAGGGTGGTGTAAGGCTGTTTCACCTTATAAATAGCAAGAGCTATTAATGCCAGGCTGCTAATATTCATGTGAACTTTGGGTTCTAGCTGTTTGCTACTTGTCCCCATGCATACTGAGAGACCTGATGTCTTGCAGGGCTGTCTAGTTGCCAGAACACAACATTTGCTTCTCACTTCTTTGAGTGTATTTCCTTGTAGGTGCAACAGCTGGGTGCTGCCTGCTTAGCATGGCAGGCTCTCCACCAGCCCTGTGCAGTTCCTGCAAGGTGGTGGAGGAAAGCATCAAGCCAATACAGGCTGAAGGGCTTCCTCATTTTTTAAGATTCTCTGTTTGTCCTTGTTGATTTCAGATGTTTCCCCTGTCCCACCTGTCCCTCCCTTACACACTCCCCCATGATCTCTCTAAAGTAATACTGACTTGCTTGTGGGTTAGTGGGACAGGGTCTGCTGTGGATAAAGACAGAGATGCAGGGCACTGTACAGACAACAGTATTGTGCACTCATTTGATTAAATGGCATGGATTTGCAGCCTGCTGCTCACCAGCTTGTCATGGGGGGATCTTAGGAGATTTTCAGTTGCTGTTGGATCCTGTGGTAGGAGCAGTAACCAAAGAAAGGGCTGTCACTGCATGACATGCTAAATAGTTTCACTGTTTTGTGCACAGAACTCTCTTCAAGGCGTCACTCAACCCCCTGTTAAGTCATGAGGGCTGTTTACAGGCCGGTGTAGCTAGTACTGGTTTCATGTCTGGAGAAGGTGTCCTTCCTGATGCGTCACTTAATGCTGATAAAATCATACTGAGTGTTGCACCATCACTAGACAGGGAGATGGGCACAGAGGTAATGTTGCATGTGAAACTATACCTATTACCCCTTTCTGCCTCTCAGTTCCTTCTTGCCCAAAGGAGAGCCACGTTTTTTTTCTCTTAAGAATTTCTCTGGAGAGCAGAATATGCAGTTACAGACACAGCTCATCAAAGTGTGTGCACTGCGTTTATGCCTTAGCGACATGCATTTCTAAAAATATTTCCCTTTTGCAGCCTCCTCTACTCTTTAATTGCTCACTTTTCTTTCCTATCATCAAGTTACAGTCTGGCTGTCCTCCAGTGTCTGTTTCTTTTGCTTTTGCTATGGGGCATCTCTGGCATAAATCCTGTGAATAGGCTGTGTCTGTCCTCCTCCAGCTCTATCCCCCGCCTCTGGCTTAGCTGAGTCATGCTTTCCCTGTGCTTATGCTTTCAGTTGTCCCCATTTTCTTGTGTCCTTTCTCTCCAAACAGCTCTCATGGGCTGCTTCTAGGGGGGAAGAAAAAAAACCCAACATAATGACAGGCCTTGACTCACCTACTACTTCTTTAACTGCTTCTTCTGCGGATATGGCTTCCTCATCAGGGCAGAGGTCATCTTCCTTTGACTTCTCTACCTGCTTTTCTCCAAAACCTTCTCTAGCCTTTCTCTCTTTCTCAGCTAGCATGTTCTTATTTCTTTTATTGACTACAATCAATGAACAAAATCCTGTCTACTCTGCCTTCATTTATTCTGGCATTTTATCTGAAAATCTCTTCTTAAAACCTTCCATCTGTGGTTCTATCTGCCAATGGTTCTCCATCTGTTTTCTGAAAACACGTGCAAAATGTCTTTCAGAAGGTCCTGATATACCTCAACATGCTGTTTATGATCTAATCTCTACTGTACTCTTATCCATTTCTCTGCACATTTTGCCCAAGTGATTTTATTCACAAATGTCCTCCTATGAAGGACAGATCTAATCCTAAACACAGAGATTTTTTTTTGTTTGGTTGTTTTTTTCTGTTTTGTTTTGTTTTTTCATTTTTTTTACCAAATGTAGTGTTTGGTCTGTCTCTCTGGTATGTCATGGCTCAGCCTCTAGTTGAATCCAGCCAGCATGATCAGCTTCTACCTTTCCTAAGTCATACTTGCTCATTGCTGGCAACAATATCATAATGATAATGCTATCATAGTCTAAGGACTTCCTTTAGTTCTTTGTTCTTGTTTCCAAGCTATTGGTTAAATTTCACATAACTTTAAAATGCCTTCACTCTCCACACACAGAAATATACTCTTATCCAAGTGTCATTATCTAATGTCACTTTTACTGAAATCTCCTATTATCTGGCCTTGACAAAAGTAATTTCATCACCTCATATCAGTTCAGAAACTCAGTGCAAGGGTAGTTTTCCTACTCTGGTTCATTGATGAATCTCCTATCTTATTTATTTATACTTCTGAGCAGCATTAAACATACTGAGCCTAAACTCTCATTTTGAACTCCTTGGGATCCTTCACTCCCTGGGATCCCTCTCTTAGTTTTACAAGCATCTGAATGAATACTATCTCATTATTTTTCAAAGGCCTTGCTTTGGTGCTAACACAAACCTTCTATAATGCCTGTCCTCAGGCTTACTGAGACCCAAAATATGATCCTGGTGGTTGTTGTCCTGCTGTTATCTTGAAGTCCGTCTGATACCTGCTGTGTCTTGTCTTGAACCAGCCAGGAGCAGTTGTCTTTTCTTCCCTGATCCTACAGTGCACACAGTCCATTGTAATGGAAGCAAGCATACTGCAATCCCTGTTGCTAACACTTCAGAGAAGTTTCTTCAAACTATATTTTGTGTGGTGATGCTGTGAATCACTTGACATATTTCTCTGCTTTTTTACATTGTGTAGCTGTTTCGTTGTCCTTGTTCCTTCTTGCAAGGTCTCAAGAGAGTTCATGCTCTTGTTCTGTGGTGCATCCAAGTGTCCTAGGTTCTTCTGGGAGCAGCTTCTGGGTACAAGCACCATCAAAATACCGTACCAGCTGAGTCATATTAATTGTGTTTATTTTCTCTTAATCTAAAGCAAGGACAACTGCTAGGCAATTCAGTTTGCCTTAAAGCTCCTTCGTAGTTAATGTGTCTCAGCTAATGCACAGTAATTTGCTTATTGTCTGAGCTTTCTGCAGCTCCCTAATAGAGTCTTTAAATGATTTGTGTGGATCTTACAAAGTGCAAGGAAAAAGGAGATGACGTCAAATTGTCAAATTTTCTCAGTGTGAAGATGTTTGTATTTAGTAAGATGCAGCATTTCCCAAATTGGTTGTTTAACATCTCTACAGATATGAGCAAAATAGGGAGGGAAGGGAAGAGAGCTGAAATGGAGAACCAGAAATTATCAGTATTTATTTATTTACTAGGAATTTAGTTCACTGGATTTTTTTTTTTCCAGTTGTGGTTTTTGTATTGTGTCTCTGCCTGGGGTCTTGCGGGTTTTGCCCAAGAGCTGCCAGCACACTTAAAGCAATGCAGAGATGAAGATTGAATCTGGGTTCTAAATTGCCATATAGTTCACACCATTGCAGGAGTAAGCAAGACCCTCCAGCAGTTCTCTGTGTTCTGGATGTGCTGTCTGTACCCGGCACACACTTCCAAATGAAGAGCAAATGAAATGCAAAGATGCATTGTAAAGATAAAATCCTAGAAACCCAGTGAAATTGCACAGAGCAATTTAATTCTGGTCTTGGGTTCCTAACCCACAGAAAAGACTTAGTCTTGTGCTGGTTAATTGCTGAGGCTTTTTCCAGTTCCTCCACTTCAGTCATTTCTGATCAGATAGACTTCCAGGTGGTGGTTGTCTTCTGGCCTGTTTTTCTCCTGATGGAAAGCTTGGTACAGCTTCAGAAACAGCTGCTCAGCGTGTGGAGATATGTTGTTCCTAATTTTGGGTCATAATATAGCTTTATACTATGTCAGATGATATTTTATTTGGGTTCTTTACTGCTGCCTGTGGATGTGCAAGGACAGTGGGTGCTCAGTTGGAGTCCACAGCTTTCCTCTGCTGCTGCTTCCTCGTCTTTTGCTTTTAAGGATGTGACAAAGCAGGAACATGTTGGTTGCACATGCAACACATTATGAAACGTGCAGAAAACTTGACTGACATCCAGTTTGAGCTGTTCAGCCTTCTGACCTGACTCTGGGGAATTTTAGCCTTGGCTACCTTTAATTCAACATTTTCAGCATTCTTTCATCCTTTCCCTGTGGTCAGGTGTTCGTTTTCTGCTAAGAACTGGGGCTTAAATTCTGAAGTGGCAAAAATGATTTAGAAATCATATTGTTATTGGTATAAATTAGAGCTCTGCTACAATGGGAAATACCAAATGTGAGGTTGCTTTTCTTCAAGCATTTGCCTCTCATTTATTGCTTTTACTGCCATGGGGGTTCTGTTGCCAATGAGAGGAAAAACTGAAGTAAGAAGTTAAAATAATTTATTTAATGCAGATCATAGAAATAGAAGTAACTATTGAGGCTGCAATTACTGTGAGATGTACAAATTGGTGATAATACTAATTTTATATTGTCTTATTTTTTTATGACTGAGAAGTCAAGAATTTATTTTGGCTATTTGCTTTTCCTCTATAAAGCTTCAAAATACATGTATAATAAGAAATATGAAAAAATGGAGGTGCTCTATATAGAAATATACTCTTTTAAATATAAAAGGACATTAAGAGCTGGGAATATTTTAGAAGAAAAACAGAGAAGAGAGGAAGTTGCTCCTTAGAAGAAAAATAATACATACAGATTAACTTTGTGTAGACTGTTGTGAGAACCATAGGATGGTGGAACATAAGTACAAAAGTTTGGTGAAATACAGCTTATGATATAAAAGAAAATCCAGATCTTCTGGGAAAACTTTGAAATTGTTCCTGTGAAAGAAGAAGTTCAGTTTTTAGTTATATGTAAGTAATTTTAAAATATGGGTTTCTCCTTTAGAAAAAGGCTCACTGTTTTCATTTCAGATTTTACTACAGGAAAGGAGTACAGAAAAGTGCTCATTTCTGTAAGATTCAAGAAGCAAGTCTCTGATGTAGTCAGATCTGCATTTGCAGGAGCAGCAAATAGTTATCTCTAATGATTTATTTCTTTGTGCAGATGTTCTGGCAAAAGCTATGGTGTTTAAGAAACAAGAATCAGTAAATCCTGAATGCCTACAGGTGCTGAAGGCTGAAGAACAGTACTGCAGTGATCATTTGCATGCAACCATCATTTGCAACCAGTCATAGGGGTTTTTTAAAGTTTTATTGCTGCTCTCAGGGCCAACCAGCTTGTTATGCTACCCACCTTAGACAAGACCCCATTTTCACACTGGTGAGGGTCTGTATTCTAGCAGATGTTACTTACTGTGCTCTTTTTGTGTGGCGAAGAGGCTTTTTTCTCTTGCTTATGGCAAATGTAACTCAAAGTAAATATGGCTAGTAGCAAATAAAGATGAGAATTAATCTGCTTAAAAGAAACACAAATCTACTGCTGAAACAGCCTAGAAGCAGGCAAGCTACTTGATAATTAAACCGTATTTCTGGGAAAAATGTTTCTAAGAGTACCTTCTCATCGTATTTTTGAGCTTTCATCCTAGAGATGATTTTTTTCTGCCTCTCAGCAGTCCCTCTCTGGTCTAACTCAGACATACTAAGAACAGCATTTGGCTCCCAGTTGCCTGCCCAGCTCACTGGCCTGCCTGTCCTAGACCTTGGAGAAATCCTATGCTATATATTAGCACGTGGATGTTGAATGGAGGAATGAGTTCTGGCTGAATTTCTCTAGAGAAGCTGTGATGTCAGCAGTCCAGTTTTCTCCATTCTCTTCTTCCTAGGGAAATGCCTTTCAGCCACAGGAAGAAGGAGGCCACTTGCAAATCTGTATGGCTCAGAAGATTACGCTGTGAGCAGAAGCAGTTCCACCTTCCTTTGGTGAAACTTGTCAGGGCAGTTTATCCTTGCTATGCCTCTCCCCACTGGGATGGCCTTATTGCAGAGGTGATGTTTGAGTGCAACACATGTATTTGCTGTGCTCTGATGTGTGGGAGGAAGATAAACTCTTCATTGCTCCTGATCTTTTAATGAAGAACCAGACAGGACTCTTGAGACTTCAGTTTCTTGAGAACTTTATGAATGTGGAGTGGAATTCTTTGATGGAAGAAGCAACAAGTCCTCCAGATATTTCTTACCTATTTCATCCTCATACTTACCAACATAATGATTTTGCTTTGATTTTTAAAATCTGTTCTCTTGAGATTTCCCTGGAAGTGTGAATGCTTTTGTATAGTGTTGTTGATACAACAAGTGTTTCCTTGGCAGAAGAAACAAGACTTACATCTAAACTTCAGAGAGTGCAAAGAGTAACAATTTTTTATGACCTCTTGTTCTCAAATGCAGGAGTTGAAAGCATGCTCCTGCAATTTTTACCTTCCATTGGATGCATTAACCTCCTGCAATGCCATGACAGCAAAGTTCTGAATAACTGCCATCCAGTGAAGATGTCTCAGGTTGTTGTCACTGCAATAATCCAAATTTGCAAGTAGAGCAGCAGTTCTGTACCTCTGTGCTAGGGTGAGTCATGCCCTTATTCTCTCTTTATGTACTGGACCTTGCAGTGTTCCCTCAAAACTGCCTTTGCTGAACAGCTGATCTGAAAAAAGAGAGGAGGGGATGATGGTTTCTCTCTCCTCCTCTGTGTCTTTTGACAAGGAACTTGCTTCAAGAGAAACCCCTTAGATGGTTGTCTCAGGAGGGTCTAGAGGCTTTTTACTTTTTTCCCCTTCCTCTCTTCAGTGTTTCATCTTCTGGTCTAGCAAAGACCTGTGCATCTTCAGAGGAGAGCAGAACGTCAGGGAAGTGCTTCTTTATCCCTGGAGTGTTCCCTTACCCTCTCAGTGCACTAACTCTTCATCCAGTTTTGCAGAGAGCTTAACTTTGCCTGCTTTCATTGTCTACCACAGCAAAAGCAAAAAGCCAGCTAGGAGGCAGAAGAAATCGAAGCATTGCACTCATCTTTTCTGCAGGCTCTTCCTTGGCCTTCAAGCATAGCAGCACTGGGAGTCAGTTCAACACTACAAGGAATGTGGGGCAGACACACTTCATTAAGCATGCCATTTTGTTTTCTCCTTTTAGTCTGTGAGGCCTTAGGGGCAGCTGAAGCACCTCTTCCTTTTGCTGAACTTCCTCTTTCTTTCCAGCCCCTCTTCTCCTGAAGGCAGAGAGTATTAACTCCTGCAACTGCTTGCTCAGAGCTGTCAGCACATATAACCTGCTGCCCTTGGGCTTCCCAGCTGGGCTGACAGGACCTGGCCATGATCCAAGTAGGGCGATGTCTACAAACCCTTTCTGTCTCCAACACAGGAGCATTGAACTTTATTCCAGTTTTTCCTGGCCTTCTCCCAAACAGAGTCAGAAGTCATCTTTTTGAATTGCTCTCACATGAGGGGATGGAGTAATTCCAAATGCATTTGAAAACAATGTTACAACCAATGGTATAAAATATAAATTATTAGATACGAAAAATGCAGTTTCTTGCTGCTAAGCCTGTGAAAAGAGCCTTTTGGTCTTTTCAAAATGTAACTCTTATTCAAAAGGTTAGTTATCCATTGTGGCCAAAGCTGAATGTATACTCTAAGAATTATGTCTTCTGACTATATTTTCATAGACTTGCTCTTTCTGATGCCAATGGTGAAGCTGTAGTTTAATCTGTAATTAGAAACATGAGGTTATGGGGACCAAAGTGGGTGGGGCAACCTTATCCAGGATGGGAACAGGTCCATGAACTTTTGTGAAAATTACCTTAGTGTCTATCTGTCATTGGCCTCAGGTAAAGTACCACCTTAATATCTATCTTCCCTGGTGAGCCTGTATGTGAGAGAAAATCTGCAGGCCAAGAAACTCCTTGTACAAGTTAGACAGTCAATTTAGATAGATGATTGACCAGTTAAGTACCTGACTGGAGCTGACTAATTAGTGTTTAATGGTAAGGTTCTGTCAGATTAAATTGATCTCCAGTAAGCCTAAGGACAATTAAGAGCTTGCAATCACTGTGATAATTTTCCCTCTGCATTGTTGCAAGAACCCCAGTTAAAGGTAAGGTGATAATTTAGGACTATTATGTAAGGCTGTCTCCTTGCCACAGGACAGTGCTTCAAGCGCTGCTGTAAATTGGGGCAATGTTATTCCTAATGTCTGGTGAAATTTGTGATTAAGTAATCATTGATTTTTGGGGGGGAAACTTTTCTGGCACTCTCACTAGTTTCATATCACCTGTCAATTCATTGCCCATTGAAGCGCAGATTGTTGCAGGCAGCCAAATGAACAGAAAACAAGCACAGGGGTTAAAGCTGTGGCCAGTGTAAGAAATGTAAACAGAAGGCTCAGAGCTTATTTTCCAGGTTGTCTACATCCCTGGCTTGGTGCTTGGTAAAACAAAAATTTTCTTTTGGAGTAGTCTGTGTTGATGCCACCTGAACAGGAACTTAGCTATGCACATTTTGGGTGCTTCTGTGACACAAATAGTCTGAGTCATGTTGCATATATCAAATATTTGGCTCATAAGCAGGAAGGCATATGTCCACTCTGAATGTCATCTGAGAGATGCCTGCAAGGCATGTCTGGCAGGCTTATGCCGTGATCATTGCAGATTGATATACTCGCTGCAGCTTGTAATTGGCAAGAGACGGCATAAGGCCTTGTGGATTTTGATTTTCCCAAGAGGAATATTACTAATGAATTAAGATTGATTTTTTCAATTAGAGTCATTAGAACCTCACCATTCTCTTTTTCCCCCCTTTTCCCCACCCTTTCAAATTACATTTGTTCTTTATAGAGATATTTCTATATATTTTAGGAGAGAAGATGAGTCAAATGGACTACCTCTATCTATCATTGCAAGATATTTCTTATAAGACACCTGTCACATTTCCATGTTTGTTGCATCAGCTAATTGCTCACATAGGTACTTGTTTATTACTCTTCTTGAAAAAGCAAGGGTGAAGTGAGACTAATAAAACTATGCACACCGATACTTAATGTTCAGTTGTTAAATCAAAATAAAAAGAGCGCTCAAGAACTTGATTTAGAAATCTTCTAACTGAAACCACATTTGACATTGTATTCAATCCAGACTGAAATGAAATCAGGTGGTTCAGACGACTCCTAGAAAGCCAAAGAAATATAGATATGTTTTACAAACTGATAATATAAATCCATCCCCTTTGCTTTTATTGAGTACATCTATTGCAGTTTAGCCTCCAGAAAATGAGAGATTCAAGTTTGTTTTACTGTTTCTGAAACCATCTGAAGTGGAAGAGGGTTTACTGTGTTTAATTTTCTCTCTTTGATTTATTCCACATTTTAATTTTAGCAAATTGAGCATCCATTACAGCAGATTGCAATCCTGTTGCAAGTCGTCCATGTGGGTACCTTAATCCATAGGCTGGAGGGTTTTCCTCTCCTTCTGTTCCTAGAATTTATCTTGTTGCAAGTGGAGAGATTTAGGAAGAGGGCTAGAATCCCACACCCACCTTTCAGGGTGACATCCCTCTTCAAATTCCATGTCCACCTAGGTCAGGACAAGGCTACACACAGGTCTTCGGTCTGTAGCTCTGCACTGCGAGTGCTGTGAAATGGGACGAGTCTTCTCCTGCTGCAGCCATTCCAGCTAGGAGTCAGGATGCCTTCCTGATGATATGATCTGAAGGCTTGTCTCTTACTAACCTCTCACTGACTTGCAAAGCTCCTGAGCTCAGGTGTAGCTTTCATGGCCTGGGAAGCCTTTCTGTTGGCCAAGCTGCCAGCCCTGAGCATGGCCCTGGGCTGCCATAGTGTGACCACTACTGGCACACAGAGGGAAAAGTGAGAGCACTGCCCACCATGAGATCCCAGCTGCAGCCTGTGTGAGGGGTGTATTGAGGGCCAGGGGCCTGTGGTTCCCAGAGACAGCCCCTGCAGAGTCATGCTGGGCCATCCAGTAAGTGGACATTGATTGGCTCTATGTGAGTGGCCACATTTATCCAGCTCCTTCTCCTAACTCACCTGGCTGTTTTGATAGTTTTCCCACAGTATACCTGCACAAAATTGAAAGGAATCACTTATTTTGCTCTAATGCAGAGATAAGAAGGTTATGCCCTTCTGAAATGTTAGTTTTGAAACTGATGAGTACACTTGAGTGGATAAAAAAGTCCTAATGCCTTTTCACAGAGTAACTAATCTCACTTTAGAGTTGGGCTTTCTTGGGAGAAACAAACTCAGGTTAAGTGTCTAAGAGTTATTTCTGCAGTGACTGTGTGATTTTTTAAGTATCTTTCATTACACAGGGAACAATAAATTATGTTCTTTAACTAGAATGGGACAGAAGTCAATGCTGCTTTTGAACACTGGGTGCTGGCTCAAAACTGCTTAGTTTCTGGAAACTAAACAAATGTTTGAGTTAAAGTCACTGAGTAGGGTTAGCTGAAACCCATTTCAACTCCTTTGGCACAAAGCACACAGGAAGAAACATTGCCTTGCCAGTTAACTAATGCTTCTCCCCTTGCTCCTGGTACTGTGTGACTCAAAGCTGTGCAGTTCCTTCCCAAAACCAAGGCACACATGAAATTAAGAAATGACAGGAAAAAGGCCACATCACAATAATTACTGTGATATGGTCTGTTATTCCCTTTTTTTCTTGCTCTGTACTTGAGGATCAATGTTAATTTACTTGTATAACTCAAGGTGTTTCCTCTGCTTGTTTGTACTAGCTATGATTTCTAAACATCCTTGAAATTATTGGCCATCACATCTTTCCTCATCATGATATTACTTCAACTTGAGCTACTTATAGAAAGTGCTTCTTTCTACTTTTGAACAGAAACGGCTGGGAGCCAGAAAAATATGTATTTGTTTGCCTTTCTATTTTTGGTTTGAAATTGCTGGAAGCCAGTAGGTGGGTTTTTATTTTCTTTTTAAGATTTTATTTTCAAACTAAGACAAATATTATGTATGAGGAGTGGCATATATCTTAAATAACTGGTTCTAGTAACAGGAAAATGTTCTTGTTAGAAATTCTTCTGAAGTGTGGCTCTATTTCTGGAAATCCTTTCTTGCTTGCTTCAGCCAAGTTTTGTATCCTCTTCCATTTTCCTCCATGATTCTTTCACATGCAGAGGGGTGAGTTTTATAGGAACTTTGCTGGCACTAAAATATTGGTATTCATTCATCTTGTACACTGCACCGATTCATCATCTACCCATTCTACCAACCAAAGGAAAATCATGGAGGGAGCTGACAAGTGCTTGTGTTAACCAAATGAAATCACCTCATCTGCTACCTAAATGGATACCTACTAACCTGGTGTCTTTGGAAAATCCAGTGTCTGCTGTTGGACCACACAGATTTTGGTCTCCAGAAAGGAAAATTTCAACCCATTTTAAAATGAGTAGTATGGTATGAGGTCTCATCCCATTCAGGAGAACCAAAAGGTTATTTAATTTTTATTCCCAGAAAATGCTGGGAATTACTTACCCAAAGCAGGAACCCAAATCCTATAGATTTCTTTCAGACTAAAGACCAAAATGAACAAAAAAAAATCCACTCCCAACTTTATTTATTTATTCTCTCTCTTGCATTTCCTTCTAAAACCCCAAAAGCCTCCAATCCTACCCATCTCCAAAACCTATCACAACCAAGCAAAAAGCAACCCTCTGGTGACATCCATGAGCTTTGTTCTGTTTTTTTCATAAAAATAAGCTTGAATACTTTTGAGTTAATGTTACTTACTGCTCATTGATTTCTAAATCAGTAAAATCAGTTCACATAACATAGGATTGTCTTTGGAAATTTTTTTTTCTTTAGGGACTTTTTTCTTTAGAGAAGTTGGAGGGTAGAGTTAGCAGGACAAGATGTTTGAAAGCATTTTTTTACTCTACTGTCAAGACTTATGTTATATGAAAATGTAATACAGAGCTTAAGTACACAAAATTTTCTCTTTTAACAGCTTTTTCATTGAGATTTGAAACCATTCATGGAAGCTGATGGCAATATTCTTGTAAGTATGATTGAAGCTATGCCAGAGTTATTGATCATCTGAAGAGGTCATATGTTGGGATTATATCCTTGTAGTCACAAAGACCAAGAACAGCATAAAAGAACAACACATGTGAACAGCATCTTTCTTGTGGGTCAGCCCAAGCGGAGAGGTTGCCCCAGTTCTGCTGTAAGGATAAAATGAAATCTAGTGCACGTGCCTGATGCTAGGGGTGTCCTCACTTCCAAATCCTACCCCTCAATGCATGAGATAATTGTAACCTAAGATACATGAGCTTAGCAAAGGATTTTCTTAGCCACACAGTCTAACACTTGGGAAGCTTAAAAATACAGCTCTGTGGAATATAACTGTTGATCACAGCTGCCTTAGGTGGCTTCTCAGACTCATGCCTTGTGAGTCAAACTTCATGAGACATGAAGCCTGTTTTTTAGTATTAGCCCAATGTCCCTGCTTTTCCATGTAGACTTTTTTTTTTCTCTTTCCCCTGAAACAGGCTTATGTACCTATTTCACCCTATTTTTATTCTTGAGGAGTTTGCAGGCCGCCCCTGACTCAGGACTCCTGGAGTCTTTGATGCAGCTGCCTCTGACTAGGAAGGGTCAAGAGTCCTTTAACTGGTGTTTGGAAGGGATCTGCCCTGATAGCAGCCAACAGAGCCATCAGTTTGAGCAGCTGGGTGTGAAGAAGGAGTGAAATAAGGGGGCCTCCATTGAGACTGTGGGGCTGTAGCAGTCTTAGACATGGTGGTAACAGGGCAGTTTCCCCAGAAGGTGTAGGAACAGCTGTCCCTCCTAGGGCAGAGGTTTCCACACAGAGTGGCTGCAGCTCTCCAAGTCCCAGACTTCAGGGGGTGTCAGGAACCTCTCCCTCAGGCCAAGGGCGATGTCTCTTGGCCCTGCAGGCCACCTTGGAGGAGCTGTGCTGGGAAGTGGAGGCGGTTCAGGAGGAATCGTGCAAACTGTGCACCATCAGAGAAAGTGGAAGGGAGAGAGATAGGGTTTTCTCTGACATACAACAGTGTGAAGACCACCAGTCCCCATCTGCAATGGAGAAGCAGACAGTGTCTTTGTCCTCTATCAAAGTAAGAAAAACCTGTGGAGAATTGGAAGGATGGAAGCTGATGACTTCTTATATAAAGAGGAAGCTCCCACCTCATCTAAGAACGGGCTGACTGCCCTCATAATTGAAGAGGAGCCAGATTTACAGTCACTTGACTGTAAACCATGCAGGTCTATGAGGAAGAAAAGGTGAGACCCTACTGTGTGTGACTCTCTGCTGCAAGGGACAAAGCACCCATCCATAGGCCTGACCAACCATCCACAGATGTTTGCTGCCTGGGAGGGGCCAGGATCCAGGATGTTGTGCAGAGACTGCCAAAGCCTGTCCAGGCCTCTGACTTCTATCCCCTGTTGTTATTCCGTTTGAGCAGAAATGGTACTGTTAGGGGAACCCAGTATATGGTGGAGGCCGTAGAGCTGGAAAGCAGCTTTGCAGAGAACGGCCTGGGAATCTTGGTGGACATCATGAGCCAACAAAGTGCCCATGCTGCAAAGAAGGTAAATGGTATCTTTGGCTACATCAGACAAAGTATTGCCAGCAAATCAAGGGAGGTCATCATTTATTCAGTGCTGCTGAGGCCACCCCTGGAATGACTTCTCAATATAAGAAACACATGAAGCAGCCCAATGAAGGGCCAGAAGAATAATTAAGGGACTGTAGCATCTAAGATATGAGGAAAGACTAAGTGAACTGGGACTGTTTAGATTGGAAGACAGGCTCAGGGAGACCCTTATCCATGTGCATAAATACCTGAAGGGAGGATGCAAAGAAGAGGACATGTTTTAATGGCCAACATGGTGGTGGTGCTAAGTTGATGGCTGGACTTGATGATTTTAAAGGTCTATTCCAACCTTAAGGATTCTATAATTCTTTTCAGTGGTGCCAATAACAGGACTAGAAGTGATGCACACAGACTAAAACACAGGAGGTTCCCTCTGAAGATCAGGAAACCTTTTTTACTGGGAGGATAACTGGGCACTGTCACAGGTTGCCCAGAGAGAGTGGGGTGTCTCCATGCTTGATGAAATGCAAAAGCCATCTGGAAATGGTCCTGGAAAACCAGTTGTAGGTGGAGAGTGGACTTAGATGACCTCCTGAAGTCCCTTCAGTCTTAATCATACTGTGATTCTGCAGAAAAAAAAGGACATCTGGACTGACAGAAGCCTCTGCTGAAGTTGTCACTTCTCTCACATGTTTTCGCTCATTGCTGGAGCCTGCCTAGCACAGAAGTGGCAATGAACAATGCACAGTTGTACAGGTTCCTTTGCAACTCATTCATGGTGTGTTTGCCAAGTGGAAGAGTGATAGATAGCAAGTTTGAAGTCTGTGTTGTTCTGCAGGATCACTAGCCCTTCCTGTTCAGTCCTTAGCAAACCGAAGACTACCAAAATAATTAAACCTATTCTCTATTGCCAGTCTTGCACAAAATTGTATGTTTTGCAGTTATCCCAGAGCTTTCTTAGAACTATTGCTCTCAGATTTCCCTTGGTAAGAAAAAATAGAAATACATCTGATGTTCTTGGTTTGTTTTTCAGTTGAACATGTGATAATGAAATAAATCACTCCCCATTAGGAAATTGAAAATTATAGAAAAATATCCACCATTGTTAAAAGCAAAATCATGACATTTGTTTTAGTTCCAGTGGCTATGTCTGCTAGTTACAGTACATTCACATCTGAAACTTCTGCTATACCCTTCATTTTGTTGGTAACAACTCTGCCTTCCACAGTTTTCTCTTTGTTCTGCACTGGTAAGAGTCTCTAGAAGAGTGAAACTTAAAAGTATCTCTTAATCAATGTTCACCCAGGTCCACTGATATAAAAGATGATTGACTTTTTAATAAAAGAGTTTTCAGTGAAGGAAACTTTAATTCACTTCTTGAAAAAAGGTTTGCCACTGGAGACTTGCTAATGTATTGTATTCTCATGGAAAATGGAATCCAAACTGTGCTGGTGAGGCATTTAATGAATTTTGTGGTAGATTCATTTAAATATAAGTTTTCTATTGGTTTAAGATGAAAACAGCTTTACTGAAAACTGTTTGTTTATTTCATAAAGTATCTGACTCCAAACACTGTGCTTTGGAGAAAGAGGTTGTTTTTATTTGTTTATAGATCAACTAAATTTGAGAAGGCAATTTTGTGAATCATGCTGCATTTTATTGCTGCATTTGGGGATGGGAGCTTTCTGTTGTGTGGAGCAGAACACATATTTTTTTATAGGATGAAGCTGGTTTTCTGAAAAGCACTAAAATACAACCAGAAGTTGCAGAATTCCAGGCTTAGTGCTAGTTTGTTGAAAATTTACCTCAGGTTTCAGGAATACTTGGAAAGATAATGAGAAATGTATCTTAATTAAAAAAAATAATTCATCAGTTATTTTGTTAGAGATTTACCACTGATTTTATCCAGGCAAACTAAATAGCATTCTGGCTGTAGAGGAACTGCTCTTCCTTCCACCATTAATTTCCCAACTCCTCCCACAATATATGAAGAAGAGAGGGTTGGTTTATCACCCCTATCAACTTGCAGCAGGATACCATCATTGCTGCAGAATAATACACATAAATTGGTAAATTATTTTAGCTAGCCCAGGCTCTTACTAGGTGATCAGTTTTTGTCTCAGTCTGATATAACATGGGCCCCAATGGATGTCTTACATAACATGGGCATTAGCTGTTTCCTGACACATGAGCAGCAGACCATGCTATTTTTCTTAGAGCATCAACAAAGTTAGTGGAAAGATTGTTTCCTCCTCACTTGTGTAGAGAGAGCCACATCCTGTCTCAGTATCGCTCTTCTTTTTTATGACTTCATATTGGTTAGAGATGAAATGACCCCAATATAGTACCATGGCAAAGATGTGATGTCGCTTTACTACACAGTTTTTGGGCCAGGAGACCTGATTCACACTTGATTTTCTTAATATAATTTTGGATAGCTCTGAAGGAAAGCAATTAGTTTGTGTGACCCATTGATTCCCTGAGGCCATACATTATTTCCATGTGTCCTAAACAGGGCATAAGTTTCTTTGGAATGAAGACAGGAAAAGGATGGGGAAATAGCAGAATCTCTAATAAAGCTGATGTGTTTCCTTATTGCTTTTCTTTGTGTGTTGTCATGGAGAATAGTCTGAGACAGAGAGGCAGTGGTAGAATTAAAAAAATAAAACAATAAGGGAAAAAGGAAAAAAGAATACTCAGTGATTAAGCAGGAGTCTGGAATTATTCATGCCTGGTAAAGCCTCCCACAAGAGTGTTGTTCAGGTCATGTCAAACAGGCACTGGATAAGCACAGGACTGCTAGGCACAGCTCTGTGCTCTGTGGTACACGCTGCAGAGATCCCTGCTTCAGAAAGTTGTCGCTCTTGTAAATACTGGTGACAGTGGGCACTTCTATCATTGTTTACAGATGGTCTAGCTTTACTCACCTTTAATTTGTGAGAAGAGCCATCAAATTTTTCAAGATGGATATGAAATGGGGTTTTGTTTTCCTGGGAAACAGTCTGACAGGACGAAGGGGCTACATTAGGGATGTTCATAGTGTAGCTCTGCAGCGGATCAGGTAGCTAGCGGCTTTGCATAGCAACATTGTGGCCAGCATATTAAATCATATGTCACTTTATGCAGCATTTGTCATCTGGGGGCTTCAAACCCTTCCTAAAAATAGGAAAAAGTGAATGCTTTAGTTCCCACGCTAGAGAAGGAAAGGTTGAGGCAAAAAGAAGTCAAATACTTTGTCTGCAATCACACAACCAACCAGCCTGCCTGGGGAGAATTTACTCCAAAAGCCATACCTTCCATTTTCAATTACCTCCTTTTTTGTTCTGTGGTCTTCTCTTTTAGTTTCATTTTCTATGTGTTTATGCAGGATTAAATATGTAGACTGCAAATGCATAAATAAATTCAATTGTGTTATTTTTGCAGTGACTAAAATTTCCATATATTTTGTGTGATTTCTTTTTCTTAAGAAATATTATTAAACTGTTTAATAGGGAAAAAAATACATGTTCTGCATTAAATAAAAAAAAGGCAAAGGTGAAGATCAATTTTTTTTTTCTTTTTCAGGATTTCTTAGAATGAGCTAAATGGGTATCAGTCATCTGGCATGTATTTTAATCTCCCCATGTTTGTAAATCCTCCTTGTGGAGCCTAATGAAGCATTAAAATGCTAGAGTTTTAACTCCTATTTTTTAACTTCAAAACACAGAATACCATTTGGGCAAACACAGCAAAGTAGAAGCTGTCTGTGGATGTGAAACAGGAAGCAGTAGTAGATAGACATGTGTAATAGGGTTGTGTGTGCTCTTGCTCAACTAGATATACATCAATTTTAATTAACACGTTTTTTGCTTCAGCTGCTAGCATCCCTTCAGCAGTGAGTGGGTTATGTGTTTCCATCCTGCATATACCACCAGCATCACCACCACGTCCTTCTCTAGCTTCCCCCTCCCCTTTCTACACAAATGTTGCAACACAATCTGAAATTTCCTCTTTTCTTTCCTTCCTGCATTTCTTACAGGTTCCTTTGCGTCAGAAGGCAAAAAAGAAAAGTCAAGGTAATGAGAGATTGTTTTTTCTTTTCTCTACTGGATTCCTCTTCTGTTATTTTCTTAGTATGTCTTATTCTTGGGAGGGTGAGGATTTTGTATTGCTACTCATCTGGTGAAAAGCTGTTTTTTAACTCCACTGATTCTTACATCGATTCTGAGAAAAATGACAACGGGCTGTTCCTTTGGACTAAATCCTTGTGGTATGTTAATTGAATCAAAGCTGGAAATCAGTGAGGTAGAATCAGCTGCCTGCACAGACATACATGCTGGTGATTTTCATGTACTTGGCATAATAGTTTTCTCTAGCTGACTTAAAGAGATATATCCTTTTCAGTGCAGCTGTGTGAGGGAAAATATATGCATGCTTCTCTTAAAAGGATCAAAGGCTGTATTTTTAATTTACAAGAACTCGTGTATGGTTATCTTAGCATTAATTAGTATCTGCATTATCTATAGCTTACTGTTTAATTTCTGAACATCACAAGCCATTCAAATGAATGTGTGTTACTGTCACAGCCATTATAAAACTGAATGACTTCTAAGTTTATTTTAAGATATGCTTGGATGACTTGCTGAGGTTCCTAAGTAAGGATGGTATCCTTAATTGGCAGCAACATCTTTCCTGGTAATGCAGTTTTAAACAAGCACAACACTGTATTTTTAATGGCACAGGGTTCTTTATAATGAGCCGACGGAGGATATCGTGCAAAGAGCTGGGGCAAGCCGATTGCCAAGGATGGCTCTACAAAAAGAAGGAAAAAGGAGCTTTCATTGGCAACAAATGGAAAAAGTTCTGGTGTGTGCTAAAGGAGTCATCGCTGTATTGGTACAGCAGTCAGCTGGTGAGTACAGCATACAGCCAGCTCCGGGTGCCAGAGAAACAGCATCTGCTGGGACTGAGAGAAAGGAACCTGGAGTCACAATTTAGGTGCACCCTGGAGGAGTACAAGTAACTGGGTTTATTTCTCAGTCCTGACACTTATGTGATCTGGGAAGTGTCTATATGAATTTGAAATTTGCAGAAAACTATGTGTTTTCTAGTTCAGCAGGTACTTGTGAAATGTTAACTTGCTGTCTGTTTTGCCCTGTAAAGGGCTGTCCTTTAAAGGTGGCATTTGAATTTGAGAAATGTTTTCCTGGGTATAGGCAAACACTTGTTGTCAAAACTCAAAACAGGAATGATTCTTGACTTATTATTTAATTTTCAGAAATGTCTCTCGTATTTCTCTTTCCATCCCCTTCCCCACTGAGATTATTCTGTTTGCTTGGTTTCTTTTTCTGTTTTCTTCTATTTTTTTTCCTACTGAAATGTTTTGTCCTCTTTTTTTTTTTTTTTTTTTTTTTTTTTTTTTCAAATACTAGAGGGCAGCTGCTTTGCTCTGTGCTTGTTTAAATGGGCATTGCCCATTCTAGGAAGATTCAGATATAGTTATTCCCTTGACTTTGCTGTCTGGCACTGCTATCTCTAAAAAGCTCTTATCACATTCAAATGATGGAGTGACAGATCTAAGAATTAAGATGCGAAGAGAATTAGTGTATGCCAGCAAAAACATAGTGAAACTCAGCAGCTTCAGTGTCAAATTGTGGATGGGCATGAGGTTCCTTAAATGTAAAGCAGCTGCTCTGGAAATCAGCATGTCACAGGCGCAGCAAAGGATGAAAGATTAAAGGAACTCTTATTAATTCTTAGAGCATTTAAAAAAATATCAAAGGCAATCTGGATGATTTCCACTTGTTTATTTCCACTGCAGTAATCCCCATCAAAATTTTGGCTAACTTTTCAGGGAAAAAAATGCAATAGTTTAAGCCATTAAAAAAGTCCTCATACCCTAAACAAAGCTTTACTCATGTAGACTATTTCACATTTCTCCCTTCAGCTGTGAATATAGTGCTAGTGTTTCTTTGTGGGGTGTTTGTGTGTGTGTGAGAGAGATTTTTTTGGTTTGCTTTTTTAAAATCCAAACAAAACTTTGTCTGATACTTCAAGATGATATTAACTACTTCTTTTTGGGGTAAAGGAAAGTAACTCTGCTAGTTTTGGGCTGTTGTTTTTTATGATGTCTTAGTCTGATATAGGTTCCTTTTAAGACTATGTCAAATACATGCATAATAGAAAGAAAATAAATAGAAATATTGGGGAAAAAAGTTTTGTAAAGGCACTTTTTTCCGTATGCTTACAATAGATCTTGAAAGGCATGGCAAGGCAGTAATACCAATAAGCAGCATTAATACCTTGCAAAACCTTATTGACTTTTATAAATCTGTGTTTGTAGTTGTACTTCTGGCCAAGCAGATTTAAGAAAGGTGAGCTGGCTGGCTGACATGACTTTTTAGGCACAGAAAATATCAGAAAGGAATAATCCTAAGGATTAATCAAGATAAGAGGAAATAAAGAAGGCAAGACTAGGAAAAGTTTGCCTCTGGGAAGAGAAGAGTGATGGAGGAGAGGTGCAAATTCCACCACTTCCTTCAGTTGTTCTGGCCTGGTTAAATTCCACTCCTGAGATCCAGAGAAACCATGATCATGCTGGTTCCAGTGCTCCTAGACAGCACTCACCCTTTTAGCCCATGCCTACTTCCTAACTATCACTGACTGCCTCCAAAAGAACAAGGTTGAAAAGTAAGTGTCAGTCTCATTCCAGTTTATTTAATTTCCTCTGAAGAGCTAATGTGGCTTCAAAATATTGTCTTGTGTCAACCCTGAGTTCTCACCTATCGCAGCTGTTCTTTAAGCATGCTAGCTGATAGCACCTCTTTGCTTTCAGTTACTGCCAATTCTCACACACTATTTTACATTAAAAAGTCAAGGTTTCTTTGGGCAACTTAAAGTGCAGCCTCTGTGTAACTATAGATTCAATCAGTGTTTGCAGAATGTCAGTAACTGTGGGGTTTGGAAAGGAAGAGAGGTGCTCTTTGCCAAGGCTTGCTCTCTGAAATTCTTCAGAGGCATGCTCAGAGTTGTATGTGTGATCAATTAGACCCAGATATTCTCACTTCTAGATTGATGAAGGAGAAATAGCAGTGACACATTCACTTGCTTGCTTGACAAGTCTCTGGCCTGGCATTAGGACTGCCTGCACTTCCACTGTGTTCAGTAAAGTTAACCCTTGGTCCCAAGGGGCTGTACAAGATGACAGTCTAAAGTTCTGTTGAAACAGGAGTCCTGCTTCTCATGTGCCCAAGGCTTCCTTCATGTGACCAGCCCTTTTACAGGGGCTGATGCCAAAGGTGGTGATGAAAGAGTGGGGCTGGCATCAAAGGGACTGGGGCACACTGGTTGCCTGTAGCTCTGCTTGACCAGTTTGGTTCTGGTGAGAAATGAGCTTGGTTTGTTTGTGGCTATGTGAAAACCAGACACTGGCAACTGTAGCATAGCAACAGGGTGCTGGACCTTTTTTCTAATGGAGATGGAAAAAATAGAGAGTGGGTGGAATTTGTATGGGAGCATGCATTATCCTGGATTTGGGTAGATAACCTCATCTGAATATCATCTTCTTGGTCAAGTTTGTCTTCATGTGCCTCTGAAGCTCTGGATGTTTCTGTCACTCTGGCTTAATTTTTCTTCAAGGCACTCTCATTCTGGGTCTCTTATGAGAGGCAGATTTGGATACATGAAATAGGACACTTGTGACATTTGCAGCTGATATTTCCTTCAATTTAACATAAAATGTTTTTTGAATGCCACAGCTTAAAAGAGTAAAAATAATACATGGGCCAGCAATAGCAGATCAGATACCCTAAGAGTCAAGCTTCTTCACTGAAAGAAAGCCAGAGATCACATGAAAACATGAATATATTTTTGATGAGCTAGCTGAGGTCAGGGCCCAGTGGTCTCAGCAGTCTTGGGTAGGCTGCCCTGGAACCTCTTCCCACACAGTCTTCTTCTTTCTATAAAATGTGAGACAAGTAAACTTCTCTTTGCAACATGGAAGCACTCCCAGTCTGGGGAGGGGAAGCTGTTTGGATTAGGAGGAAGCACGGAAGGGTTGGTTTTGCAATGAAAATACAGGACATGTCTGAAAATATATCTGGGCAGTCAGACTTTCTGGGTGCATTCAAGAACACCAGACTCCTTGGGCAACTCCTCTTCATTAGTGTTCGTTTATTTTTTTCTTTTTTTTTTTTTAGTACTGCTCTCTGTAAGCAGCTGCCTTGAAGACAAGTGTTTAAGTAGTACAGTTTGTGATCTTGCCTGACCCTTTAGCTGTTTCAATTCTCATACTGAAACCCCAGAGGGAATTAGTACTCCTACATAGGAAGAGGGGTGGTGGGGGAGGATTGTCATGTGTAATCCCAGGTTCCTGGCTCTTTTGTTTGTTTCAACTGTGCTGGATAGTGTTGGCTGGAATGGGACAAAGGACTAAATGCCTCTGTCTGGTGGGTCTTTAGGGTAGCTTGACTGGTTTTCCAAATAGAGTTGAAATATATTTTTGTAGAATGTTTTAACGGTGGTTGTCATGGGGATTCAGCTGAAAATAAATATAAATATAAAATTAAAGAGATGCAGGCTGTGATCTACTGTCACTATTTATCTTTTTACTTTTTTTTCCCTCATTCACTGCATTTGAATTGGTCCTCATTCCAGCAGCTTTGCTGGAAGCTATATAATTACAGTCTTTTAAAAGAAAAATCTTTTACCTTTGAGTTGTAATAGCTGCTTATGTGGGTGAGAAAAAGTCATTGATGTCAGCTGATTGAGCTGAGAGGCTTGGGGACCTATGGCCCAATATCTTACACAAATTATTCACAGTTCTGTAAGATGCCTCATTGGTGTACTTGGCAGAGAGAAAAAAAGACTAAAATACTGAACTGCTCCTCCAACATCCATAGTGTCTTCTGATGAAGCCATGAGGACTACCCTGATTTGCAGATTGGAGCTCTTCCACAATAGCAAGATACTTCATTTTCTAGCACTATTTTTAAAAATCTTGTGCGACATTACACTCACTTTAAATGACTTGCTAGATCTCCTAAAGCCACAACATTTAGATAACATATTGAGGCAAGCTCAAAAGGACATTAGCCTTTTTCATTGGATTCATGCATTGTTTTAGAAATAATTTCTTATTTTTGAGTGCAAAGCTTTTCCTGTGAAAAAATTAGTCACTTTCTTTTTTGCCACAAGAACTTGCAGAGACTGTTGTTATTAATGAAATTATTTTTCTACAACTTGGAATAGCAAAAGCACAGATTTATGTTAGGCTAACCTCCATAAAACCCACAAGAGATGACAGCTTATTTTTTTAAACATCCTGATTAAGTAGAAAATAGGTCAAGGTTCTTTGTATCGGAGTTTTTTAGGGCTATTTTACAGCTTCACATCAAAATCTGAAGGAATCTTGAATGAAACGTGAGTTAAATAATAGCCTGCTAAAGTCATGTTAGAAATAACATTTTGGAAGAAGGAAAGCACTTAGGATTTCTATATGCTTTAAATGTTTTAAAATGTCATTTTTATCCCAAGAATGACTGATAGGATGACTTCCACATGTTCTGTTCCTAGGATTTATTTGGAATTCTATTTGCTGACTGAAATAGCACCCTTAAGATTTTAGTGACTTCTTTTTCTTTTTTTCCTTTCTTTTTTTCCTGATTAATTATGAAGCTACATACCCATCAAACTCCTCTTTTCTGTTACATAGATGGCATGTTTTAGATGTGTACAAATAGGGTATTTCACTCATACATAAAATGAAACATGATTTTTTCTTTAAATGAACAAATATGAAATCACAGACAGAATTAGTATAAAATTTGAATGTATTGAGAGAGAATGTGTATGTGAGAACATAATCTTTTACCAACTGTATGCCAAGTGCTGCATAAGAAATCAAAGGTTTCTCTGTTGTACAATTGTTAAAATTAAAGTATTGAAAGCAAGGCCTAAAGACCTATAGTCATTAGTAATTTAGAGGGCACTCCCTTAATTTAGGTAGAGGAATCTATCTAAATTAATGACGGATTAAGTCAGTGATGCAAGTCTGAGTTCCATTTCTGCATGGGTGGGAGTGTTCCAGGTGAGTGTCTCCACACTGGCTTACAGGGTGCAGGTAATTCACTAATCCAATACAAAATCCAAACACTCAAATTCTTTAATACATTGACAGTAGAAACAGTGATTTATCTAATGGCATTTCATGGACTTAATCCCTTCAGGAGTGCTTTTGCAGCGCTCTAAACTGTTTATAGGGTGCAGTCTAGACCGATGGTCACTACACTGATAGAATTGGCTGAGCTGTAACTGCATTCAAAACATGGAAGAAAGGCCAAACCTGTCCCAGACCTGAGTCACCCACTCACCGACCTGTGGGCTTACCCAGCTCAGGCCACAGATTCATTGCTGCATGGGTACCCAGGTATATTTCTTCACCCAGGGTCTTATGGATAACTTTTTCTTAAACTGGGAGTATGGATTCCTACTACAGAGAAGGAACTGGCATTGTATGCATTTCTCATCCAGCAGTGCAGTAGTGATTGTTGTACTTAATGGACAGCTTTTTTGAGTTTGGTTCATGGTATTCTCAGATTGGTCTTGGGAACTAAACAGGAATTTGGTGATCCAGATCTAGTAAGTTATTATCTTTTTGGAACTGAAATGCTGGATAATACAATCTCTAGCATTAGCACAGTACAGCCCAAGAACAGTGTTCCTTCATTACTTGCCAGTATTTATTTGCTCATCCCTATATATTTACTATACTGTGGATTTGAGATGGTAATACTAGGTTTAGTTGTCATTTTATCTCAATGACTTTAAGCTCATGAAATTCTAACCTGTGGAATGGAAACAAAAGCTCCTTTAGCTAGTCACTAAACAAGTTTTACAGATACAAATACAATCAGAGAGTGTTAAAAGTCCACAGTAGCAAATGAGCACTTTTTCATATGAATATTACAAAATGAATTTTTTTCAGCCCAGAAAAAATAATTTTTTTCTCCTGTACTGAAAGAAAATAAGAAAAACCCCTGCCACTGATGCTGTGTGTCCGTGTCTTGGAGCAACAAAACTGTCTATTGGTGATGATCTGAAATATAAACTTCTCACATGAATGTTTAATACATGTAAATGACAGGAATGAATGGTTAGGGCATGAGTTATTGTATACCAAAGAACATATATGCAGATGTGAGTGGAAGCCACCCACTGAAGTAACCATCCTGTATTAATATTTCAGTTCTCGGAGATTCGTACTGCTAAGCATTAAAGCTCAAAGGCTTGTCATGATGAACATCTTTTTATAGTCTGATCATATTCATGCATAATGAGACTTGAGATAATGTCAGTCATCTTCATTTATCCTCTGCCTTTGTAATTGTTGTGTGTATTTTACCTGCTTTAACTCAGTGTACATTTTCAGAATTTTAATGTGTCTACTAGCAATGGCTGGGAGCAGCAAAAATGTAACTCAGGAATGAGCACTCCTTGTTTTGGAAAGTATGTTTTTTCCTGACATTATGTCCTACAGACTTTTGTCTACATTATATATTCATCTCATCTTAGGAGGACTCCTAATCTTATTGCAGATGACCAGGTGTATGTAGATAGATGTAGTAAGGAAGATGTTTTTCTTCAGATGTTTCAGTTTCAGGCAGCACAAACAGGGATTTGAGGCTTGTCACTTCAGTTTTTCAGCTCTGACTCAGAGTCCTGCTGACTGAGAGCAGAGACGTCAATGCTCAGTAAACTCCTTGCATGTAGAAAGGGCTGATGGATATAAACAGGGTACTGTAAATGTAAATATGAATGTCTGCCTGGAATATTGCTACCTCTTGTACCATGCCTGCAAATTTCTGGAGGTAGTGATAGCTGGGTGACCAAAGGCCTCTGAGGCAGGTCGGCAGTGTTTAATCACAGAACTCAGCTGTGTGGGATGATCCCCTTGCACCTTGTGGGATGGGAACAGCCTGCATTGCTTCTACCTTCCTCGTGTACAGGTGACCCTGCAAAATGGTCCATGCTGCAATTACACAGGGGACACCCTCCTCTATTTCTACTTAAAATCATCTTGAGGCACTTCTGAATTGTATTTTTCAGCTATACATGGGTCATTTTATGTGCTGCTGTTATGTGCCTGTGTAAGATACACACATGCTGTATCATGGCACAAACCCACTTTTGAGATTGTAGGTGCCATTCAGACCTGAACAGATGATATAACTCTTGTTCATCCTTACTAGTCAACAAAATCTATGCTTACACTCTGCCACTTGTACCAAGAGGAGTGGTGGCTTTCCAGCACCCTGGATTTGCACAAATATAGCTGGTATAGAAATATTTCATCAGGCGTTAATCTGTCCCCATGGTGATAAGCATATATTTTCACAGTATAAAAAGCTGTCAAAAACAAGCACTTGCATGTTAAATATTATTCACCATTGGAGTCTACTAGTTTACCAGTTGGTTGATGTGGTGATATTTAATTTTTTTTTCTTTTATGGAAGGCTGAAAAAGCAGAAGGATTTATAAGACTTCCAGACTTCAGTGTGGATCGAGCAATTGAATGCAAAAAAAAGCAGTAAGTTTATCTCTTGTTCCTGGTTTTGCATGATTTTTACAACATTGCAAGGAATGAATCTCAGTAGTCTTTGACAGTGAAGCTGTGGGGAGTTCTTTTGTGTTGTATAAATAATGAGATATTAATTGAGCTACTGAAAGAAAACCATATTGCAAAAATATTTTTGAAAAATCTCTGCCAGATGTGCTTTGCTAAAATCACAAAAAAAACCCCAAAAAACCAAAAAAAACACCCCACAGATGAGTGTGCCAAATGCTTTCTTTTTTTGTCTCATTTTTTTCATTTGCTGGTTATGAGTAGACTGTAGTTCTCAGATGCTCCCTCTTAGTTGAGGAGGACAGCAAGTAATGATGTATCACTCCAAGCCTGGATTATTCTTTAGGCTGCTGTGGTGCAACTGAGCTTGGGCTGTACTCGAAGCCTTTGGTTGTGCAGGGAATAAATACTTTCTTTAGCAGGGTGGGCATTTAAAAATATTATCTCCAAACACCATATGCAGAACTGATTTCCAGCTGCTTCTGGAAGCTTCTTCAAAGGTTTAGAGAGGTGTTGCTGTTCAAAATTATAAAGTGCAGCATGGTTTTAATTGTGTCCCTCAAGAGAAAGCCTTCATTCTTCTGATGGAGAAGTCAGAAGAGTCAGTCACTCTTCACCCACTGTTCACCCACTGTGTGCTGCTTGTGATTTTACTGTGTCACATATCCCTTCCTTCAGCCATCAGTTTTCCATGCTTTGGGGTCTTAGCCTTATTGACCACAGCACACGGAAGCTGTTCCATGTTTTGGCTCACTACTGGTGCTTTCTTCCAACATTTTTCAAGTTTGCATTACTTCTCAGAGCTGGAGGAAGCAAAACTGCACATAGTATTTGGGGTATGAGAAGGCAACAGAATTATGTAATGAAATAATGGAAGACTTTGTTTTATTCTTTATTCCTTCCTTTTTAGTTCCCATAGTTTATACTTTCTGAATAGTGTGTGGCCTAGGAAATGAGCTAAAAATAGACTAGCGTTCTAAAGAAAGAGCTGTATTGATGGACAAGCTAATCTGGATTAACACAGTGGAGTGAATAAATATTTTAAATAATTCATTCAGCTATTATTTTTTCATTCTTATGGAAACTATTTTTCTTCATATCTTTTATCTTTTTCTTTTCCCAAAGTGCTATTAAGATCAGCCACCCACAGATCAAGACATTTTATTTTGCGGCAGAAAATGTTCTGGAAATGAACACGTAAGTAGGAGTGACTGGTCATGTTTCATCCTGTCTCATGCCTGAGAATACCCTTTGAAAGTTCATTCTTTCACTGTCAAGCAGTCGTTGACAAAGTTATTTGGGGAATTACTGAGTCTAATTTTTCTGGTCACTAAATGGAAGAAAACTATTGCTCTTTGTTCACTAATTCTGATTGAAATCAGAATTGCATAATTAGCCCAGTTTTGAGACTAATCTTCCCAATATTTATATAAATTTATATAAATCCCTTTCTGTTAGAGCAGTGCTAAGATTCGATAGCAAGTACAGCACTTGGGAAGAAGTGAGGGGAGAAAGGAAAGAGAGGGAAAAGTCTCAGAAGTGATCTAGGACTAGAACACAACAATTTCGGAGTATCATAGCAGCTAACAAGGAGGCTTAGAGGGATGGAAAGGTCTGTTTCCGTAATGTAAATTAGCGTTAACTTAAGCATCAAACTATGCTGTCATTGGATGATCGTCATGGCAGGTCAGAAATTTTCTTTCCACAAATGTCTAGAAGATTAACAACCAAATAGTTGTCAAGTAAAAATGGATATGAAAACTGCTATTTTAGAAACCACTAAGCTATCGAAAGATATTATTTTCTACTGATACAAATTTGTCTGATTTAGATATATTTAGATATATCTCATACCTTTGCCCTTTTTACTTCAGATTGCAGTCATTAAATGGCCAAATACTGGATAAAAAGCAGTACAATTTAAATGGGAAGCGAGCTCCTACAATAGTCAGGTCAGGATTTTAATCATGGCTCTACTGGTGATCTTTGTGTGATTTTTCACAGGGCAATGACTATTCATTCCCTCTATAAACAGGAGACCTCATACATATTTACCACAATAGAAAAAGAGAGAGGTTGAGAGAATGTGTGTGATCTATAGATATAGAAATGTACAATATTACAGTAGTGTATGTACATAGATAGGTATTCATAAATCTGTACTCTCCTGATGCCTACAAGTAAATATAGATGAAAAGAATCTGTTGCTCTGTGCAAGCTGGAGCATCATGGAGCATTCTCGTAACCATCTATTTCGGTGTTCCTGCATTTCCCACCAGAGCTCCTGACTGGAGTGACAAGATCCTGAGGCAGATAGGATGAGGATGACTGAGAATGAGGGATCACTGGGTAGGAGAATTTCAGCAGAGAGGGTAACCCTGGTTAAGAGAGAAGAGATGGAAGGACATATGGAGAAGGAAATTTAGAGCTAATGGAGGACATTAGTAAGTGCTAACAGCCAGTTTGGAGCCCAGCTGGAAATTCTCATGTGAAAAATGTTTAGTCTCCTGTGAGTCAGTGATTGAAATCTATGCAGGTGTCTTAGCTCTTATTCCCCTGGAATGATTTTGTTCAAACTCCACTTGATTAAATTTCATTTTGGCTTAAAGCTAGGTAGTCTAGTGTTAGAACAGCCTGCACTATGCTGTACTAACCCCTCACTGTTGCAACTGATGATGTTTTCCTTGGCAAAGTACAAAATACATGCATTTAATACATAAAGTACACGCATACTCACACATATGTTGAAACAGACTAAAAGACATCTGTTCTCTTGGCTCCAGTCCTGCAAATACACATGTGAATGGTTCCACTGAACTCACTGGAGCATTTGTGTGTGTCGAGTTCCTGGTGTGCATAAATGCTTGATGAATCATGACCTTTTGTAACTCTTCATGCATATATCAATATATATGCATATACCTCTACATATATCTCTATTAAATCAACAGTGGATTTATTAACACAGTCATTTCTTTCACTAATTTATCATGTATTTGCTATTGTCATGTACACATGAAAAGTAAAGCCATGCTGACTAGCTGCATGCATTTAGCTGGCCAGTTGTATATAGTTATTAGTGACTTGTCTGCCCGTGTCATTAATGAAGTCCTAGAAATTTTTAGTAAATATTTTCATTGTTAAGGTGGATTTTCATTTAAAAAATCATTCTGTTAGGATTAGCTGTCAGAAAAGAGTCAATGGACCACTCTTATAGAAATGAAACTTTGTTTTTCTGATTTGTTTGTGGCTCTATTGCTTATACTGCAGTCTAAAAGTGCAGTTAGTTTGATGCTGATCTTACTAGCAAATTCCCTGTTGCTTTAGTAGAACCAAATTCAAACAGAATTTTTTTTCCAGTAATGAATTCCTGCGCTTCCTACTTTCTCTGTATATGCCTTGAGTTTTAATCTTAAAAGCTTGAGCCTTTTCAGTTGTTAGTTGCTTAAAATGTGGATAGATCTGAATGACCTGCAGGCAAACATAATATACCAAAAGTATAACTAGGGAATGTTTCTAGCACCAGAAAAATGCAGCCATCTAGGAAGATAAGTGAGAAACACCCTGGTTATAGCATAAACCAACACAGGAAGTGAGACTTACTAAAACAAAAAGTACATAGCAAGTTGAAAAATGTGATATGTTCTGATCAAAAAGTTTGGTTTCAAGTGGTGCAGACTGTGCTGCAACAGTTTTGCCCAGGGCAGATGATGTCACCTTCTGAGGCTCCCATGCCTTTGTCTTCATCTCAGGTGAAAGATGGCACCTCAACAGCTGGACTAATTCACTGACATGGTGTTACAGCACAAAGACTTTCTTTATCTTACACAAATGCAGCTCCTGGGTCATCAGTAGTACCTTTCTTTCAGTATCAAGGAAAGATGTCCCAGGCAACTAATCCTATTCACTACAGGGAATATTAATATAGAGGTAACTGGTGCCTTTCTAGAAGATGATCTAAGAAATAGAAACTTTGACATTTGGTCTTCAGGCTAATGAAAACAGATGTGATGTAGAACACAACTGAAAGCATCAAAACTCAATCTGAAGAGCATATGAGTGTCCCTGACTCTGTGTTCCCTCTATTTCAAACACAGGTGGCTAAGTAAGCTGGGAATGGCTGTAGACCCTCAGGCACCAAACAGGAAGAATGAGGAAGGTATGCTCCTAACTGGCTTCATTATGGTTCTTCACAGTTTTTGCTTGGCCAAATTTTTGTCAGCTATTTTCTTTCTTTCAAACTGTCATCTTGGGTCTGCCTACTGCCTGAGCTCAGAGAAACCACAGAAAAAGAAAAAAATTATGAGAAACAGTGTGAGAGACACTAGGTGATCTTTTGAGAGGTGTGTAACTACTTTCTGGCAGTTTGCTGGCTTGCTAAGCCTACCAAGTGTGGAGAGGAACAGCTGTGCTGCTCTGGGTTTTGAGTTATATTACAGGAGTGCTGCAGCATGGCAGCTTGCAGGCCCAGGATACCTTGTGCTCTGCAAACCCATCCCTACTGTGTCCTCCAGTCCTGGGGTTTCAACAACTGCAGTGCTGGGGGATGAGGGGGTGGTACTGCTATTCTGGAGCCTACAATTTGTTTCAGAGCCAAGCCCGAGTTCATTATGGAATGAAAAACTTTAAAAGTCCTAAACAATTAATTTATTGTCTTAATTTTTACACTCACCTAATATAACTCTTTGGTGGGAGTATACCAGCACTCAAATCACAAATCTGGGCAGAGGGGCTGGTTTAGAATGAGAAGTGCTCTGAGTAATATTATGTTACCAAACCAGGAATGGACTCTGAGGAATATGTGTCATCATCTGGGCTTTTAAGTCTCCGTTTTTAGAGTATTGGTACCCAGTGCCCTTTTTGGAATTGCTGAGCTTGTGAAGGAGCTGTCATTATGAAGAAGAAACTGGTATTTTCAGTAGTATGAACATTTAGGTGATGCAGCCTGTTTTGCCTAAGCAATGAAGTGTTCTTCTCTGTATCCTTTCTGCTTTATCACAAAATTCAAGATTGTCCTTTATGTCCAGGCTCGAGACATGTCATTACATTATTGATTAATTTAATCTGGCTCCATTTATGCTCTACCATTAAAAGCAGCTTTGGGGTTGGTAAACACTGATGCTACTGATTCCTGGAGAATTCAGCAAGTCTCATCAGTTTCTTTGTTTTCAGTTCACATTTGTTTCTTGTCAGGAAACTTGTAAACTTCCACACCATCTAATTCTTCCTGCCTGTATCCTGTTTGAAGCCAACTTTATCAAAACACATTAGGATAAAGGGCTATATTGTCTATTAGGTTGTGTAGCAAGAACTGCAAGATACTTGTACTCAGGGAGGAAGTGTGCAAATATATTATCCATCTTTTCATGAAGGGAAAGGTTCAATGGAAAATGGGAATGGCCAAAATTTTTTTACATTAAACCAATTTTTTTAAACTCAAAAAAATGTGATACTGGTTGTATTGGTTGAATCAAGAATTATGAAGCTGGACAGAGGCTCTTGGTCAGCACAGGCTTCTGAGTGCCAGTGGCCAGCAAAGGGTAGCACTGGATTCCATGGACACCACAGGGGCAGCCTCTGTTCTGTGATCCTTGGCCCCCAAGTTGTCCTCATCAAGGTCTGAGCTTGTCTTTGCAAACTCTCGTGTCCCCAGCTCAGTGGGGTGGGGGTGAGTGCTGTCACCCTGCGCAGGTGGTGCAGGGCGGGATGCAAGCACTTGCTCCTATAAAGTTTGCATTTGTGTTGGGACATTTAGCAAAAGTGATCTTTGTGGCCTTTCAGTGCACAAAGAGGACCTGTAAGAAAGATGGGGGCAAACATTTTAGCAGGGCATACTGAACAAGGGGTAATGGTTTTACACTAAGAAAGGGCTGGTTTAGACTAGATATAAAGATGTAATTTGTTACAGTAAGGTTAGTGAAACACTGAAACAGGTGGCCCAGAGATGTGGCAGAAGTTCCATCCCTGGAAACATTCAAGATCAGGCTGGACAAGGCTCCAAGCAGCTTGGTCTTGTTGAAGGTGTCCCTGCTCATTGCAGAGAAGTTGGACTATATGACCTTTTAAGGTCCCTCCCAAACCAAACTATTCTATGATCTTGTCTAGTGTTTACTATTGCCAGGTCCTGGGCATAAGAACCAGCAACATTCTGCCTCCCTTTTTCTGTGTATAATTTTATCAGTGATTATCACTTCATTTAATCCACCTTTAAAAAAATTTGTAGAAAATGTTTTCACCTGCTGTATAGATAGTTGAAAGAAATAATAGAATGACTGCCTCTGCTACACATCAGTGAGTTAAAACTCCTGTGAGATTGATTTTGTTACAAAAAAAAAAAAAACACAAAAAAAAGCAAAAAACAAACAAACAAACAAACAAAAAAACCAAAAATCCAACAAAAAAGATACAAGTAGGGTAGTCCTAGAATACTGTGTTTACTTTTGGTTTTACCTCTTCATATGTACTGCCATGCTGTATGGTGTGTCTATATGAGATACCATGTGTGACAAAAGACTCTCACAAAGCTGCTCTATAGTTTTCAAACCATGATATGAACAATCAGTTTATTCCAAAATTGCAGCCAAAGCCCCTGTGTGCTGTTGCTAGCTCCAGGAAAACTTAGTGGTTACAGGGATTAAGGGATTGCCTCTGCTACTTGCAACAGCTCTCCAGCATTGCCGCAAGTGGATTAGGAGACACTGACTTGGTAAAGTGTAGTCTTAAATCCAGAACATCCTACTTGGTGATCTTTGGTTGTCACAGTACTGCAAAGAATAATGCACTGGTCTAACTCTTTATTTTTTGCTCATTTTCCATGTTTACCTCAGAATGCTACAGTGAAAGTGAACATGACGATCCAGAAATAACAGACACGCCACCTCCACCCTACGCAGTCCAGACCCCACCTCCTCCTTCGGTAAGTGTTCCAGTTATTATCTTTTTTCTTCTTGCAAACAGGTTGAAACAAAACCCTCCTGAGGTGGTGGACCTCTAGGAATAACCTAAAACAGTGTCTGGAAATGTCCACACTGTGTTCCTGTGAAACCTTCATGCACAGACTGCCCGCCTCATGGCAGAGCACACAGCTGGCACATCCTGCATCACAGGGAGCTTTGCACTCTAAAAGATCAGCTCCTTCCTATTTATCTTGCTGGAGAAAGGAAGGTGTCATTCTACCTCATACACAAACTGTGTCTTTTCTTTACAAGGTTTTTAACACACTGCTATAAGCTGTTTTTTTTCATACTGTTCTGTCTTTTTTTTAAAAAATCCATCCTGAAACCTCTCTCTTTTTGTGACCTTGGTGGCATATCAAACAGCTTCATATTTATTTATTTGAGTGGGCTGTTTTTAAGACTGCTGAATTTAAAGCTGCTTTTGTGGCAGTGAAGTGAGGGGAAAGAGGCCACTTCACACAGAGATAAGAATCTGTTTTATTTCTTCTACCTCTGAAAAATAGACTATGAAAAAAGATAATAGGCATTCTTCCAAAATCTATGTAGCATATTGTCCCAGAATATTCCTTCCTGTCTCACTTCATTTCATAAATTAAAATAAGCACTATGAACCCTCATGAGTCTAATCAAATTGGTTTGCCTAATTATTATCTACTTCTTGCCCTATTAATTTTCTTTCTATATAATTATTTTTTCCCAGTGATTTCATTACACTTACATGTGATTTAAATGGATTTTTAAAAAAATCTTTTAATTTTAAAATTTTTTTCCCATTTTTTTTTTTAAGTAAAGAGAGAAAGTTGTTAATGTGCTATGACAGGTAGCTTCACTAGTAGGTTTGGGGTAGGTTTTTTTCCTCTCTTTGCAGCCTTTAAAAGAAAAGTTTTATTTGTAGTAGAAGTCAGGAAGTCCTGTTGCAAGTAGCAGAGGCAATCCCTTAATCTCTGTAACCAGTAAGTTTTCCTGGAGCTAGTAACAGTCACTGGGGGTTTGGCTGCAATTTTGGGGTAAACTGATTGTTCATATCATGGTTTGGAACAATAGAGCAGCTTTGTGAGAGTCTTTTGTCACCACACTTTAATTTTTTTTTTTTTTTATTTTTCCCATTAAAATGGAAAGCCAAAATTACTTAATTCTGTGTTTAGAAATGAGTGATCTGGTTTGGGTTGGTAATAAGGAATCCTGGTTCAAACCTTTCCCTTAACTACCTGAAAGTTAACACTAAGAGGTGTGCAGTAATATACTTAGTACTAAATATTCTCATGGCATTTCATGGAAGGGAAGTGTCGGCTGCCTCACTGTTGTGGTACAAGTTCCTCTGTGGCACGCTGAAATGACACCCAGTAGCTGGGTGGGCACAGGAGCAGCAAAGCAGGAGAAAATCTGAAATATACAGATGACCTAGAGAAGCTTGCGCAATCACAGGCATTAATAAAAGGAGATGTCATGGACAGGGTTGCCTGTCTGGCAATCTGTAATTAGCTCACATAAAGCTGGGAGCACATGCCACAGTGTCACCCACTCACCCCCCTCATTTTCTGTCAGATAAGTCAGTCTTCACTTCCTCTCCCAAATGTGTGACGTTTATCACTAGAACAATCCACTGGCACGCGGGGGTGTGAGGCATTCACTGCTGTAGAATGTGATTCCTTGTTGCCTGTATTAAGTGGAGGTTAAATGTGACTGAGTGGCTATAAATATCAGAGGAGAGAAGAACTTTGGCAATATGTCTCCTGCAGTTATTCAGGGCCGTGAATCAGTTAATGAAGCGTCTTGAATTTTATACCTCAGTGGCTTGACTTTAGGAGATGTAGATGTGTTTTCCGTCTGCTCACTTCTGAGTGAATGCCTGCGTTTTTCCAGATGAAGGGTTTTAAACAGGTGCTGGTTTTAGTTTTCTGTTTTTCTGGTTTCCTGCTGCCTGTTGGTCTGTTGCTGCAGAGGCCATCTCCGGTTGTCTCCTTCCCATCTGCTCCTCTTGAGTGCTGGCCTCCACATTTTGGCAGGGAACATGTGGGACACAGGCAGTGGTGCAGATGCTGAGGGATACTGCTTTCTCAAGCTTTCTCTTAAAGGGTATCTTCCCTTCAGCCTTTGCCTTTGTCAGCTGATTTTCTGATTCTTCCTATCCCTTAAAATCCCTTCCCTTGTGGACCAAGGTTAGTGTGTCCTGAGCAGAGGTGTCATCCTTTCACCCCAGAATTGGCCACTGCAACTGGCCACTCCATTTGCTGCGGATCTGCCCCATGCTCAGCTTGCTTACATAGAGAGTAGGAGCAGCTCTGTTCGACTGCAAGTCAGAGTCTGCTTTTAAATACCATATTTAATACGCCTTTCATTTCTGGACAAGTGCTGAAACAAGAAAAACACTGGAAGGATTGGGAAAGTGCCGCTTCTACTAAAACCTCAGTTCTCGGTTTGCAGCCTGTGGTTGTCTCAGGAAGGCTGGTTAAACACAGCTCTCTGCCTGTTTATTTGTTGCAGAGTTCTTGAACCAAGCTGTCAAGTCTCAAAAATGTGGTGGATTTGGGTTCATATTCTGTGGGTGCAGCACTTGGCCTACTTCAATTTTCTCAGATTGCTACTGAAAGTGACACTTATCCTGTCAACTCAGCTCAGTGTCAAGAATGCCACAGGCATTGACTGGAGTTCATTTCTTTTTATTATTTTAAGCAGAAAGGCCTTCAAACTTCTTGACATCAACTCAAAACTAAAAACTATTATTCTGGTAATAGAAACCCAGATGTAGGCTCTGTTACATTTTAGAGCAGCAAACACTTTGCTGTACTTCTAGCGCCAAGTTTGTACTTGCTGTTCTATTCTCTGCTGACTCAAACCATTTTGCAGAAGAAAAAAGTAGTGATCATGAGGTTCCATGTGTATGGATGGGTTTAGGTACTGTGGAGCAAAAAGTAAGTGAGGAACAAGTAAATTGTAACATCTGTAGGACAAAAGTTAAACTGACCACCTGCATTAATTTGCCCACGTGTGAATGCATACACAGTTAAAAAATCAGCGGATACATTAAGACAATAGATTGCAGCAGTGGCCAAAAAAACAATTGAAGAGTTTCATGTTCATAATTTTTCTCTAAAAAATACCTAGAGACTCATTAATTTCCAGTGAAATCCTTATGATCTGCTTTTTAAAACTTCCCCAAATGGAAATTTATTATCATATGGATGATTGCAAAACCTCCAGAGGAGTCAAATAAGATAGGTAAACATTTGTCATGCCAAATTAAAAACAAAACAAAACACATATGCAGACAAAAAGAAACACCTTCTGGCAGTCATATTTATTCTCACTCATATTTTTTAATTAACACACAATGAAAATGAAAATAAAAACATATTCCCCTCAGTGAGGCACAGCCTTCATTTCAATAACACTTTTTTTTTTATATAGACAAATGCCAGAAAAATAGAGGTGAGATCTTACATATTCCTTTTCCAGCTTTGAACAACTGAAATTAGACCATCTACAATATGTGGGCAAGAGCTCCCACTGTTCAGTTGTTCTGCTTGACTTTATAAGCACTTCAACAATTTATCTTTGTGATAGGAACTCTTAGATGAAATGCTTCATATCACCTGTGTTCCCAAGAGCATTTTTAGCATTCCTAGTTTACTACAGCATCTCCTTGTTCTTTGCTTGAGGATTACATATGTTAAGGTTTCTATTTTAGAAACAAAAATACACCTGAAACACAGTGCTGTACTTTTCATAGGTGAATATAAATGTCTGGGTCCTGCAATGTTTGGCAAAGTTTTGTAAGAATCATGAAAGGACCAGAAAAAATCCCTTATGAGGAATGGCTGAGAGAGCTGGGTTTGTTCAGTCTCAAGAAGGGGTGGCTCAGGGGAGATCTCATTCCCCTCTACAATCCCCTGAAAGGAGGTTGTAGCCAGGTGGGGGCCGTGTCTACAGTGACAGGACTGGAGGAAATGGCCTTAAGGTGGGACAGGGCAGATTCAGATTAGATATAAGACAGTTTTTTTTCACCATTAGGGTGGTCAGGGAATGGAATAGGTGAGTACCCAGTGAGGTGGTGAAGTCACCATCCCTGGAAGTGCTCAAGAGGGATCAGAATCCAGTGCTGGATGATATGGTTTAGGGGTTGCAGTGGAAATGCTGGGTGCTTGGCTGGACTGGATGAACTTGAGAGTCTCTTCCAACCTTGACAATTCTATGATACTATGAATGGCTTTGAAAATTTACAAAAGTGAAGAAGCTACTATAAACAAATGGTGCCCACAGTCTGATAGAAGTGTTCTTCACCCTCTGAATTGACTACTTGTTACATGATGCAGCTGTATTAGAAGCGCAGGAAGGCTTTGCTGGTTTTAATATAAGAAGGAAGTAGTATACATTACAGTATACAACTCTAAATTGGGAAGTTTAAAAATCATAATAAAAATTGTTACTCTTGGTTTGGTTTATTTGAATAAAACTTATTTCTGGTTTACTTTATAAATAGTATTCCAGGCTAGCCCCTTTACTGTGTTTTCAGCTTTTCCAGGTTTCCCTAGCAACATCTTCTCAGTAAGTTTCAATATTTTCAGTCTAGTTATTATCTGCTTTAATCCTTACTCAGATCTATTCTACATAAATATTAAGGACAGAAACTTGCCAGAATTGTGGTCCATTAAGTCTGGTATTCTGATGCTGGCATTGGCCAGTAGGAGATGATATGCAGAAGGAATAAATTTCTGCAGTAGCAAATCTGGCTTTCGTATCATGATGATCTCATCACAATTTCTTATAGTTTCTGCTAAACCTTCTTGCCCTGGTAAATGATTATCCCTTGAATGGACTAGGAAAAATACTTCTTTACTGTACTTCAGTGCTTGGGACCCCTTTTGTCTATCTCTGGTTATCGCATTGATGGAACTGTTGAGTGCTTCATGTTCAATGGCTAATTTGGAGTTTTTCTTCTCACTCTTGATTAGGCCAATAAAGTGAAGATAAATTAAAGAAAGAAGGTGAGTGTGAGACCTACCACAGAAGGCTACATTCAGCATAATAGTTTTCCTTGGTCTTCGTTTCTAGGTTTATACCTCTTTTGCCTTTGGCTTCCTGGTGGCTTGGTTTCTGAAGTTACTGCTCTGTAGGAGATTGGCTGCCACACCACAGACTTGTTTGGATGAATAAGTAACCAGATTGCATCAATTTTTGGTCATTCAGCATTTCAGCTGCATATCTATATATAATGTAGACCCTAGAAAAAGGAGTAATTTGTAAATAATTTTTCTTTTTTCTTCCTCCTCCCACTTTTGTTTCTGCAAAGCAGGATCAGCAGAAGTCATCAATCACCTCAACTCTGTCAAGTGAAGCATCTTGTTCTCTCTCCTCTCCTGAAAGCACTTTCAATTCCCAAGAATCATCATCTTCCTTGACATCCAAAGTGGTTTATTCCGAGAGGCAGTCTTGGCTTGACCTGGTTAACAGCTCTGCCACGGAAGAGGGTGATCAGCCTTTAACGTTCTGCGTACAGATTCATTCGGACGAGGCGCCAGAAGTGGTCTGTGGAGATGCAGCAGAAAGCCAGGAAGTCTGGCTTTCCGAACCCACTGGTGGATCCCAAACCTCTTGCTTAAGTGCAGATACACATTTTCTAGCTGTGCCAGATGGAACAGGACAGCGATCACTAGCCAGAGGTGAGCTAATGAGAGACTTTTGCTGCAGAGCCATACAATAGAAGAGTTACTGGTTTCCTTAACTTCCTTCCCCCTTCCTTCCTCTATATTCTTCGCTGAAGAGTTTTCCAGTGGCATATAATTTATAGCATTTAAATTATTGCACATTAAATATATAACCTAGTGTCTGGTTGGTAGGTACCTTTACAGCTTTTCTCAAATTGTATCTATAGGTTAGACCATAACCTCTGTATATAAATTTAGCATACACATAATTTTATTAACAGTCGTTATTTCAATGCACATTATCTTTTATTAGTTAGGATTGAATCAAAATGCTAACAAAGTGTGTCACAGAATGGACACTAACAGAACTGTAATATGTAGGGAATGGTGAACATGGGGTTAACTCAGTCCAGTTTTACAAATGCTGTTGTAAATTTCATTTACTCCAAGTACATACTCCCTATTTGCTTCATTAAGCTTCATTGTAATCAAGAGAAAACAACTGAAATCCTGAGTCAGAAAGTCCATTAAGACCGGATTTTGTTTAAACAAAGAGGTGTCTGCACAGTATCTTCCTGCTGAAATGTACTGTAAATTGAAAAAGGTGGTATGGTTCCAGAATTTGGTCATTGTTACTGTTCATAACTCTCCTGTATAGCGAGGAAATATCTCATGCCTTTTGAGCAAAGCTTCTTTCTGAATTAAAAGCAGTTGAAGCCGAAGAGTTGCTCCTGACATACAGTTCTGTGTAGATGGGTAATACATAAGGGAACAACAACATTCCTCTGCCTCAGCTCTTCCCATGATTCCAAATTCTTGTAAAGATTTAAAGTGAGTACTTTGTTGCTGAAAGAGAAGGGTTGTCTCAGCACTATGCAACAGAAAGGTGCATCTAAGAGTTTAGGCTGAAAGTAATGCAGTGGTGGAAAGAAACAACGCTGGAGTTGTCAGGAAATTAGGGTATTTCTCTGTAGGTGAACTTGATACTGAAAGATGATTCTATAAGGCACATTGGTTACCTGGTCAGTCCCCCTGTGTTTTACAAATATCAACGCTTAGAAAGCTGGAACCCCCGTATGTAGTCATATATTTTCTGATTTTACACAGAAAAAAAAGGGCATTAATTAAAGTTTTCATCAAAAGTGAAAATTAACTCCATGTTTTATGCTCACATACCTTATCCATTTTGTAGGCTTGTCTGCTAGAAAATTCTGCAGCAATGAAGATCAGAAACCATTAAAATCCAGAGTGAGCATATGTGCTCTTTCTGTGTATTGGAAAAGAGTGCTTTGAGTTACTGTGGAATCTAATTCCCCTAATTCTGGCTTTGCAAGTTGTGGAAAGGCTGGAGCTGGCAGAAATTGAGTCCCTACTGAAAAAGTCACAAAGACATATAAAATATATTGTTTTCTGTAATTTTACTTTCTAGGTTAAATTTGCTAAAGTAATGTCTTTGGAAAGCATCATTAGGGATATTCAAGTGGCTTGTTGGAATGTAGGTCATAAATGGCATAGTGGCTTATAGATCCTGTTGACAAAGATTCAGTAGTTGCTCTTCAGAAATCTTTTGCTTAAAACTTTTGCTTAGAATATATTCCTCTGGTATTGTTAGAAGTCCTGCAATAATGCATAGGTTATTGCTTTCCATTGTAATGTAAGGGTGGGTGACAAATACTCTTATGGATGTCATAGAATAAGCATGACACATTCATAATCACTTAAAGTATAGTTTGATAGGCTCAATCATACTAACCAATTAAATGAGATTAAAATGTAAATCAAGACATATTTTGGTATACTCCTGCAATGTGCAAGATGGTTTAATTTTGATTAGATTATTCCTGGGGAAATGAATTCTTCTGTTGCTCACTGCTTAGCTGATGGGCAACTCTGATGGCAGAACACAGAACACTTCCATCTTAACCACACTGGTGATCGCTGACGGAATTCCAGAAATAGATAATTTCACCAAGACAGTCACTATGGAAACTGTATAACCTCACTAGTTCTTGTCTGCATCATAACCCATTGCTGACCAAGTAAACATACACCAGACACAGGTCTCTCTTCCCTTTATCAGTCTGCATATTATGGGCTGGGTGTGGAGAGTGCTGCTGTGTGGGGCTCTCCCCTGCAATGGTCACTGAAAACTTCAAGGAAATATTTTTCAAGGAGATTAAGTTACTTCAATTTGAGCATGAAGTAGGAAAAGAAGGATTAATGTAAAATAACATTTCAGTTCCAAATGAAAATTATCAAAAAGGATACAATTCTGGTTCTATGGCTTATCCCCCAAGAATTTCCCTCTCCAGCTAGTTGATACGCATGTGCATAAATACTGTGAGATGAATTCAAGTTGTTGGGTAAAATCTAGCTGCAAATTCTCCTGATTTGCAATAACTGGTAAGAACGCCCTTGTTATCTGATGCAAAACAAGAAGGCATACCTCAGTGCAGTCGGTATTATTTGCTTTACAGTGCTTCAGAATAATGCATTTCTGACATGTTTCAGAGTCATGAGACTGCATCTAGGAGGAGACAAGCCTGTCTTTTGTCCAGATTTGTCCTGAAAGCACATGTTCCCCGTGTGTAAAGATGGCCCTGTTGTCATCAGAACAGTCATGTTCTTTGAAAGCCTTTGATCCCAATCTCTCACAGAACCTCCAGCTGTGTCTGTGCACTCTTTCTCCTGGTGAGGATAAAAAAACCCCTGCCACACTGTTTTCTGGCCACATTCTTTAAGGTAAAACCACAAGCTGAATTTTTGGTTGTAGCTGATAAGAGCCTAGAGTTGAGGTGAAAATTTTCTAAAACTGAAGAGCACTTTTGCTAGACAAAGTCTAGAAATGGAGACCAATATGAGAAAAGTTGGTTCCTAAAAGGAAGAAAGAGTAGCTGTGGTTTGTGGGAAGAGCTTACCATGAAAAAGTATGAAACAGTGAAGAAACCTTAGTGATGAGTTAAACAATGAAAGAAACATTTTTCAGAAATAAATTAAGAAAAGCTACAGATTCAACTAAATGGTGATGGATTATTTTCTCAACAGAGATTTTTTAATGAATTCTGCAAAGCAACTGGGAGTGTCTGGTGCAAGGAGTCATAACATACGATATTTTTAACAATCTTTCCAACCACTCTTAGTGGCATTATGAACATTGTCAACATTAATTCTCTGCACCAGTTACTGGGGAGATGTTACATACCAGAGATTGATACAAAGAAGGGGAGTTTATCACTTTTCTCTTTTGAAAGGAGACCAACATTATGCATCCATTTACATTTGGTGACGCAGCTTCTACATGCACAGGGACAAAGGATTCTAAACTGCCTGTAATGCAAAGAAACTGAAAGGTAAACAAGAAACAGCTGAGAATACAAACAGCTGTCTGACTATGTGTGCTGTATCCAGAAGCTGGTCTTGCCCCCTCCAGGATGGCTAGACATGTTCTCTAGCCAAACTCCATCCTTTGTATTTCTTCTGACAACCACTGGAAGAAAAAGTATATGATTCTGACACACCACCATTGTGATCAAAAACCACAACAGCTAAAGGAAGCCACAGGAACTGAGAGGTTATATAAGAAAATAGGAATGTGTGTTTCTATTTAGGGATCTACTACTATGGCAGTAAGATCCTTGTTCCCTGCATTTTCTGAGAGTTTCATGATCATATGAAGTTAAGGCATCTTGGCAAGGCATTCCTATTTTACCACCACTTCTGGTATATTTTACCTTAGCTCACAGTAGCTGTGGAAGATCTGCTGTGTGCTGATATTTTCAAACCTGGACAACTTTTCAAGTACCTCTTGGATTTTATCTGGGTTGGTTTTGTGGGAAGGAGTTGGTTAAATACGAGCTGGATTCATTCAATTCCTTCTGCTCTCACGACTGACATCCTCTTCCTCTCTGGAGTCCGCCTGTGCCAGTAATAGCCAGAACAGATCCTCTGGTGTGCTCTGGCCCCTTTTTTCCTTTTGCAAAAGTTATAGAAAATAGCTAGATTGTGGCTGAGACTAGCCGAAAAATGTGCCTATGGTGAGAACAACTGTGTGGAGAAAAAACTTCAATAATTATTTTGTTTCTCATAAAAAAAGCTTTAGAAATCACCATGAAAACTATGGTGCTATGGTTTTCTGAACCCTCTGAAAAAGAGATACTTATTTATGTTGTTTCCAATTAAGTTTATTAAAATTCCACCCCTCACTTCTGAGTCCACTATACCGTCAGACAACAGCATCTAATTGTGGTGCCATAGTTTTCCTGTTATTTTCTTCCAATCTTTCCTTCCTTAGTTCTGCATTTGCCAGTGAGGAGTTTGCCTGAGTTATGCTCACCTAATTGAATTTTTTCCCTGTATTTTCTGTTCCATAATTATGTGGGAAATGTGATTTCCCTGAGGTGAATTCATATTCCCATCAAAAAGTCTAGTACCACTGTGGAGAAGGGTTAAGGGGTGGATAGGTAGGTAAGGGCAAAAATCATCTATGACTTTTTTCCCTTTGCTCTTTTCAGCCTTGGGTGTATGTGTTCTCTCAACTGGCATAAAAACTTTTAGCAGAATCAGAAACAGAGGTGCTGGCAAAGCTACAAGACACTTATAAGAGTAGCAAGAACAGGAGGAAGAAGCAGAGTTTTTTTCCCTGGGATTAATACACAACTGGGGGTCTGTGAGATCTCAGTTACAGAATGGGAGAACAAATATTTACATTTCAGATAAATTTAGTCAGATATATTCTGTTGGAGGTGGTTTTCAATGAAAAATGTTCTTTCTGCCAAACATTTCCATTTTCTTTATCTTTACTACTGGGAAACAATCAACTATATTTTTCACAGCTGCTTTTTGAAAGTTCTGGATAATTTCACTTACGTAGGCCTAAAGAGCATTTAAGTTGGTATTTCAGACAGACTCTTGTACTGATGCTCCAAGATGGGGAGTCTCAATATCTTAATGTCTCCAGCCTCTGGCAAGTTGGCTGACATGAGAGCATAAGCTGAAAATTGAGGAGGTGAAGAATATGCATGTTGAACCTCTATGAGGTTGTTCTTGTCTATGATATCTCCTGTTAGAGGGAAATTCCAGAAAAATGGCATCAAGCCTCAGAATTTTAGTTTGTTTTATTTCCCCTAAATCAGAATTTTTCAGTTTCTCCATTACCTCTCCCCCTTTCAGATTTACAGCATCAATCTAGTGCATTCAGTGGCAGCTTCAAGCCTGCAAAATGTGGGTTTTTTCTTTCTGAACTTGGCTTAGGGGTACTCAGGATGCTGAAGGTAAAATTCTGGATAGGTAACATTCTGGTCTCAGTTTATCGAGGTTTATGTGCAGACATATCCTTTGTCAACAGCAACACTCTTCTACACAAATGTACAATATTAGGATAATCTCTTATTTTTTAGCTGTAGTTGAAATTCATCAAAGATAGAGACAAAAGTGCTATGAAACTCATACTTGGCTCTACACAACCTGTAAGTTCTACTCACCCTTGTTTTTCAGCAGTTTGCTGAAATCCCATTTAGTCCTTTATCTATCTGATATGAAGAATCGGACACATTCCTTTCCCTTTGAAATTACCTGACCCTGATTAATCCCTTGGAGGATGAGAATGGTGGAAGAATAAGAAATGGGAAAGGAGTTTCAGGTAGAAATCTTGAAAGTTTGCAGGAGCTGAGTTGATTTTGCTGGGCAAGTGCATCATGTGCAAGCCTTCTCCTGGGCTTTTCTGACTTTGGCTCCATCTTTCTCTGTGCTGAGTGTTACTGTGCTCCTTACAGTTTCCCACAAGTGCATGGAAGATATCAGAATATTTACCATGGAAGAAGAGTGTTCAGTGAGGGTGTTTTCTCAGGCTTGCTGCTTTGTAATCCTTTTAGGACATTGAGGAAGTTCATGAGTTAGCCTCAAAAGGTGTCTGGAAGAGACCTTAAGTCCCCTGTGGGTTGACTTTATCTAAAAGTTTCTGAACAGGATTGAAGAAACTTCTTTCCCTTCTTACACAGTTTTTCTTGGATAGCTGATAGAAAACAATTTATCTCTCAAAGTGTTACTGTGCACAGTCCTGATGGGTGATGTCTGCAGCAGACTTGAGCCAGTCCTGTGCAGAAGCTGGCTAATGAAACAAACAGCTGCTTCATCCCAAGAAAGTAGACAGGAAACTAGTTATTACAAGCCTCATGGCATGTGCCAACAGCTTTCAGGAAATACTATTGCCGTGTATTATGCCTTACACTTCCATTTTTTTTTCTGTTTCCTGCAGCTTGTTAAATATACAACAGTTCTCCTTTTCCTCCCCCAGCAATGTACCAATGTTGGAAGTTATATTTAGTTTTTGTCAAGTTACAGTAGGTTTTTTATAATCACACAGTAGTGAAGAATAGGCCAGAAATACAGTGAAGGCAAATATTTGCAGCATATCATAAACCTTTCTTGTAACCTAAATATTTAGAAAGAACAGAGATGTAGGAGGATGCTGTACTTTATAAAACATGGAAAAGATAAGAAGCAGCCTCTTTAGCATACTGACATATTGCAGAATTCTTTTCACAGCAGCATGAGTGAGCAGAAGGACTTGTTCCTTTTGTTCAGGATATATTTGCTGACTGCAGATGATTTAGAAAAGTAAATGTTTAACTTTAAAAGAAAAAAGTGCCCAGCCAGTTGAACGGGAATAGGAAGGACTGCAGTTGAGAAGAACCAACACCACTACCCCCAGTGATATAAAACCAAGTGTTATCCAAAGTGGATCTTGAGGGATTCATTAGCACCCTGAAAAGAGCAATAGCTGTAAGATTTTCCTTTAGAGATCACTGAAGCTGTGTGGACTGAAGGACAAGAAGCGAGTTGCGCAGTCTGTTGCTAAAAATGGCCTTCTACATATGCCTGGCACATTTTTAGTTTCTGTCTGTTCATTTTTAAGTTTTTTTATTCTGAGAAATGCCTTTACTTCAATTTTTGTCTTATCTTATGCTATTCTCAGCTTTTTACTCGCTTTTCCTTTCGTGTACTCTCTGTCTGGTCCTGCAGCTTGGGAGCCAGCAGAATAATTAAGGTGGAGATAATCAAGGCTTTGTTGTGAGGCATGGCAAGCAAATTCTCTGCCGCAGTCTGTGAAACTCAGGGGCAAGACATTGGATCCCGCAAGGGTTCTTGCTTTAATCTGTTTTCTAGGAACCTTCTCTTGCAGCCCCTGAAATATTTCTATGTTTCTTTTAATTGTTCATTTTTTTTTTAATTCTGTTTTCAATAATTACCAAAAGCTGGTGATGAATCAGCACACCAAAGAGAATTTGCCCTGTGAGTTGCCAGGTACAAGCATAATTCACTGTGCGTAGCATGCAGGGAGGGGTGAATGTGTGTAGATGCTATCAGAGTTGTTTCATTCAAACACAGAGCTACTGACAGTTGTTCAAAGTCTGTGATATATTCAGAGCACTAAAGCAGCACTCTATTAGTGGAGATACAGGCTCACATCTGTTTGGCTCATTACCTGATTTTTAACAACATGTGAGTTTGGAAGTATATTTTTCTCATAGGCATTGTTACCTTAGATATTACCCTAATTGCCCTTAGTTTTAACTCTAATACAATTATTTTTTGAGTTGGTTGGGAGCCTTCCTGATGGCTGAACATAACTTTTCTGTTATCTGCTGCCACATTCACGTTCTCATACCCAATTTATTCTTTTCTTTGCAGACCAGGAAAAATGTGATGATGATGATGAGATGGAGCGACTTTACAAGTCATTGGAGCAAGCAAGCCTGTCTCCCATTGGTGATCGTCGACTGTCAACTAAGAAGGAGCTTAGGAAATCATTTATCAAGCGCAGCAAAAACCCCTCCATTAATGAGAAGCTCCACAAAATTCGAATGCTGAACAGTACATTAAAGGTGAGTTTGCAGATCTTGCCAAGGAAAAGCTTGAGACAAAAAAACAGTTTGGCTGAAAAGAAGCAGTATAGACTTCAGCCAAACTCTAATTACATATTTACTGAAATCCCCAGAGAATTTTGTTAAGTTTTTGAATTCTTTTTTTCCGGTTCATTATGAACACTGATCTGCATTATGTTGTTCAGTTTGAACTGGAAGCAGAGGCAATAGCTCAGAAGGGACTCTTCTTGCAGAAGTTCCAGTCCATTTGGAAAATTTAATAAAGAAAACTCTTCGTTAACTGGAAAACTTGCAAGCTCAGCTAAATGCACTAAACAGGGGAGCCTTAAAAAAGGAAAAGCAGACAAAGTACATTGATGATAAAGCACATGAAAATGACCCTGAGCCAAAAAAAGTTTTCCGTATGTGATTATCAGAGAATGTACAGGATGTGCCAAAGCTATTGTAAAGACCTCCTGTAACTAAAATATTTCTAATAACAAAAGCATCCTGCTTTTATGTTGGAAACATATCACGAACTGGTACAGGGATTCAGGAGATGTTCCATGAAAGGGCTGGTAAATCTGCCTGGAATATGGGAATTTATGAAGCAGTTTACTTGCCAGCATCAAGTGTCATGGGGATTTCAAAGCCTTTTCTGAATGGTACTGAGGGAAACAAAAAGCTTAACCATAACATTTATATGGTAAGGAGAAGACAGAATAAATGCAAACTTGGGACTTCACTTGTTTCTTTTCGTATGCATTAGAAGCAGGAATTGAGTATCTTGTTTCAAAAGGATGTATTTGGCTTCAGGCACTGTAAGCTGGAGAAATGCATGTAAAATGGTTGGACTTGATGATCTTAGAGGCCATAGAACCTTAGCAGTTCTATGTTTCTAAAAACTTATCCTGCCAGCACAATTATTGATTTGATTATTAGTTGCAATGGAAGGTTTGTGTTTGGCACCTTAGCCTGTATTGAAATTCCTGAAAAGTACAGTTGTAAAGGGAATTGGAAAGAGAGGCATTCTTCTTGGCTCCATATGAGACCTGGTGAAGACTCTCCTTAGTATCAAAGAGTTTTCAGTGGTGTGGCAGTGACTACAAAAGTATTCATTTGCATCAGCAGGAAAATGAGCCCCCCACATAGCAGAAAGTTGATTTTAAAGGTATGCCTACTTCTGTACATAGGAAGCTATGTACAGAAACCTTCTGCAAGGTTTTTCCTGACAGGACCCTCACTAATAAATCTAAGAACCAGTTTGTGCAAAATGGAGTTGTATTTTGTAGGACAGTCACTTTCATTAGTATGGAGCTGAATGGAAGCCTTAATGTCAGACATGAGCAAGGAGGACAACGGTGCATTGATTTAGCATGGGAGTATTATATAAGTTGTGATTAGCTTAGGCTTGTCTAACAATTGTATTTAATATGGAAAAATAAGTTTTGGAGTGTTCATAACATATAAAATGTATTGATATCTTTGGGGTTTTTTTGGTTGGTTTTTGTTTTGTTTTGGGTTTTGTTTGTTTGGGTTTTGGTGAGTTTTTGTGGTTTGTTTCTTTGTTTGTTTTTTCCTTTCTTCAAACTAAGAAACTGGAGTATTGACAAGACAAATAAAAAAGCACAAACATTTTTCATAGACACAAACAGAGTTCTGTACACAGCAGTATATAAGTTAGCCTGTCTGAAAGTCAAGTGCCTGCAGTGGGAAAGTGCCATATTAATTACATCAGTGGAATTATGTGCTTTTAGAGTCAATTTTCTTAGTGTATAATATAAGGCATAACATAATTGGAAATGATCTACTGGAAATTTAAAAATCAGGGTTTTTTTAGGTCCATATGTACTTTGCTTTAATTAAAACCCCATTAGCTGAGAAGTGATTTATGCAAGTCTCAATGCAATTTTAATTTTAGACTTTTGACTCCACATATTTAACAACAGATTAATGTTGCTGCCACAATATATCATTAAGAAAACATGCTTTGAATACTTTGGAAGAAAGGGAATTTATGTGCAAATGCATCACAGTCTTAGTGAATGTGGGAAATAGTTTTAGTGAGGAGAAATTCCATTGCATGACTTTTTGCTGCCAAGTTTGTCCAGTAGAAATATTCCTCTCCCTTCCACCTCCCTATCTCCTCGCTTTTTCTTTTAAGCTAACTGCACAAATCCCTGCATCAATGCCAGCAGTCTTCTTAAAAGAGCTGGCACTGGGGTAGGACGTGTGTAAAATACAGTTGAATGAGCTTTTGGGTTTAAAAAGCAGCTAAGACATGACAGAAATTGGAGCAGTTGAAGGTTCTTTAGAGTAGCAGTGGGATATAGATGTAGAAACAGCTGATTGCTGCTATCAGAAGGTGAAATGCATGTGTGGGAGTACTTTCAAGGTGTTTTCAAGGCAACCACCAGCAGAGGGTGTCCTTGGGTATGATAAATGGGTGGCAGCAGGAGAAGATGGTTAGAACTATTCCATCACTTTCACACACAGACTGGAGCAAGGGAGCCTGGCAAAAGTAGCCAAGTTCTGTTAGTGCAGCATGGTGCCTCCATTAATAAATTATACCTGCTAACTGGGGCTTCTCTATCCTGTGATCCATTGCATGGATAGGCAATATGGGCTGGAAAAGCAAAGTGGTTTGTTATGCCACAACATGTGAGGACATCAGAGAACATCAGTGTGTGAGAGTGTAATGAAGACAGAGCTAGGCTATTTTCAGTGGTGCTCAGTGACAGGACCAGAAGTGGTGGGTTCAAACTGAAACACAGAATGCTTCCCCTGGATAGCAAGAAACACTGTGGGGGTGACCAAGTACAGACTGTCCAGGGAAGCTGGACAGAATATCCTTGGAGGTATTCAAGAGTCATCTGCACACAGTTCTAGGCAGCCTTCAGTAGGTGGCTCTGTTTCAGGAAGGGTTTTGAACGAAATGACTTCCAGAGGTCCCTTCCAAGCTCAACCATTCTGTAGTTGTGTGGCATACAAAGTCTCAGTGTCCCTGCATCAGTCTGCTTGCATCTTACAAATGAACCAGGGTGCCTGCAATATATGGTCTGAGCTGCTCTTGCCTAAAAGTAGATACCAGATTTATTAGCAGTAGCTGGTGGTAGATGGTAGACAAAGGTACTGTAGCCTCTCTACTGCCAGTGCACAAATTATATCCAAAATTATGTTCAGTCAAGCTCCCAGAGAAGAGACATTTATTACATGGAATAAGTGTTTTTTGAGAAAGTCAGAACTCTTGTGAATTACAGAAATAAATGCTGTTGTGCCTGGTTTCATGCAAGTACTGTCTTGTTGAGCGACAGCATAACAATGTGTAATTTTCACATGAATCTTCTCTCATCAAGTTTTGTTAAGAAGCCTATAAAAAATCTAGATGAAATTATAACTTGTCTTTAACCGGGAAGAATTTTTACTGTAGACCTAACTTTGATGACCTATGGTCTAAAAATGGGAACAAGCTGCCAGGAGGATGGGTAATTGGCCATCCTTGTGACATGAGTCTAACGTTCCCAGAGTGTTTTTGTTAGGGACAATTGTCTTGACATTTTCTGTGGAAATAACCACTTGTTCTCTTCCTAGTGTAAGGAACATGACCTGGCCACGATTAACCAGTTGCTAGAGGACCCAAAGTTGACAGCAGTGAAGTACAGAGAGTGGAGGAGCACAAACATCATGCTGGTCCAAGATATATATCAGCAGCAGGAGGTCCAGGACATGTCCACAGAGAATAGTGAAGACCAAGAGATGACTCCACAGCCAGTCACTGAAAGTGCTATTTAATCAATGGCACATGGCAAGATTTTTCTCCACGGGTCTTCAGGTACAAGCAATTTAAGCTGCTGTATCTTGAGGTTTGTTTTTCGCAAGTGTGCTTCAAAAGGAAAACAACCCATTCTCCAAAGTTTTAAATGCTCTTGCAGAACTCATTTAATGTCAAATGGACAATTTCCCCAAACTTGCCCAAGTTGCTCAAAAAACCACGCCTGAATGTGGCCTGCATACATAAGAAGACTATTTAACAAAGCAGCAAAGAAACATTTTTCAGTTTTTGGAGAAGAAAATTATAAGTGTCCAGCTTCTGGAGGACACAGAACTATGTAATATGTACTATATAAATATGAGTTCCTTGGGACTGTTTTAACCATACAACTTACCTTGAAATGAAGCTAAACTGATCCAAATAGGATGTAGTCTACTCTACCTTTTTACCCTCTAAGGTAACCCAATGTATATATTTTCATCTCCATACCCATTTACTTTTACCACTCAACCAGTTTAAACAGAGACAAATGGAAGAGTAATTAGGCATGAGTTGATACTGTAGACAGCTGCCAGGCACGCAGTTTGGGCTCTGCCTGATGTTTTATGAGTTTCAAATTTATTTATGGTCCAGACCAAGAAGGTACTGTCTTTCTACATGAAGAAGAGGTCTCTAAGTTTTTGCTAACATGTAATTTACTCTTCAGCGAGACAAGATTCAACTTTTCTTATGGACTTGGCAAAATTCCTTGGAAGATTATGGTCTTCTTTCTTATTTTTGACAATTGGGAGTATATAAGGTACAAGTTCATCCCACAGTCCAACTTAAGGAAGGTGATCATATTCACAAGCCAGAAGCTAAATGACTGAACTCCTAATGTGGACCTGGAAGTGTAAAACAAAGCTGCAAATATTTTTGTAAATATATGTAATTTTATTACTTATATGAATGTGACTATGTACTGTATAGACATTTTATTTATATATTTATATATGCTGAATTTCCTAATGTAAATAGGCACATGTGGACCAAGCCCACCCTGCTGTGAGTGCTTGCAGATTGACTTGAAATGACTTTTTATTTTGTGTTCCATTATAGATCACAGTAATGGCTCTGCAGCTGAGACTACCCTGAGGCATATGCTGTGACTCTTTCTTCTGCTTTTCTAGCTTTGAGTTTTAGATGAAGAAAATCTGTACAACTTAGGGCCTGAAAAAGTTTTCTAGAGAGTTTCAAGATTTCTCTTTGGGGGAAAAAATAAGAGGTATTGCTGCAGGATCATGATTTTTTGGCTTCATTGTCCTCAGTACAAGGTTTTGGGCTTTTGCCTTCCTCTCTTCTGCAGTATAAGGAATTTTGCAGAGTGCTGAATTTTGAAAAGTAAGAATTAGTCCACCATTCCCAAATTAATGTCATTACAGGAACTGTGACAATCTGCACTTCCATTGCTCTTTCATGAAGATAGTCTTTGTCATTAGTTTTCGATACAGTTTATCTTTTAAAGCAAAATACACTATGGAGATGCAGCCATATTCATCTCTCTTTATACATTTTATGTTTTATCATAACTTGATTGAGAAAACAAAAGATAATGGTGTTAGTGGGAACATATGAAATCTTTTCCACCTGAGTAGTGATTTGTTTGACTGTTGATATTTCATTTTTAATACTCAGCAGCTTTTCTTCTAAAATAGAGGCAAGGAAATAGATGAAAAAGACTAAATGGGGAAGCAGACACAAAACCCTGGATGGTTAAATATCTATTTTTTTCAGGAAATCATCATATGAATGGTGATTTTATCACTTCACTAATTCTAACTAGAAGTCAACCAAGCTAAATACCTGGTGAAATTTGGTTTGGAGTAATTGCATCTTAAAAATGGAGACCATTTTTAGGTTGCTTTTTTTGTTCTTCTTTTTGTTTCATGGGGTTTTTTTAATAATTCTTCTACCATTCCCATTGAAATGTTGTCAATTAACTGCTGAGAGCACCCTGAAAATTAGGAGTGTAGGGATTAATCTGCTTGGTCTATTTAATTTTTAACTACCTGGTGCTAAGTAATGGATAAATATTGGAGGTCAAATTGCATGTACATTTTCTATCACACATGTGAGTTTCTCATGAAACAAAGCATGTAAACACTGTTTTCTTTCAAAAGGGTCTTCACTTAGATGTTGAAAAGAAGCATATGCTTAAGTGGCCTGTTGAGCTGGGCCAGACAAGTCAGTGCCTTGCAGTTCTGAGCAAAGTCTGAGTCAACTCCATTTGCTGAAGTAGATTTGCTGTATGCAAAGAAAAGCCTATGTGGCCTGTACATGCTGTGTTGGCTCTGTTCACACTGCACTTGTGTAAGCATAGACAAAACAGCTTTCCCAAATCTAGAGACAAAGAGATGCCCTTGGACTGCCCAAACTCCACTATTGGTTTTGACAGATTACATAGCCTGAAATTGCTTTTAAATTACTCTCTTTCAGATGGTCAGTATATACTCATTGTTGAACTGTTGAGGTTTTGGAGACCTACTGAGCATGGGCTCTATCGCTGCTTAAAAAGAACAGAAAATTCTCTAATGGAGTTACTTTAATCCCACTTATAACTTTAACAAACTTCTTTGTTCAGGAAAACAAATACAATACAAAAATGTATGAGTTTTATGCAAGTACTGTGCAGGAAGTCTGACTCCACTCTCTTCAGCTACTACTTAGACTCAAAATAATGAAAAGCGTGGAAAATGCGAATTGAAAATTGCAGTGAAACAGGATTAATTTTCTGGCATTGCTAATTACTGTGACAGTTGTTGCCTGGGTTTATCACAAGGGGCTGCCCAGCAGCGTGAAAGCCATAATCAGGGACAGAATTGCGCACAAGCTGACAGCTACAGTGGGGAGCCACCTCAACAGGAGAAATTTGGACAAGTCTGTGCTCTGCTCAGTGATGCTTGGAGTAACTGGTATTTCTTGGTCTGGATTTGGAAGACCTGCACTATTGACTCATAGAATAGGGAGCTGTGTATCAAGAAGTGTGTGAATGTCAAGAAGTCTTTAACCATCTGCCTCAAGGGACGTGTTTTATGCACTTTTTTGGGAGAAAGTATGTGTGTGTGGATACGTACACATGCACAATTTTCCCTCTGTCAGTAAAGCCAGTTGGTGCAGCAAGTCCAGCCATGGAGGTTTTGGAATTCTGGTAACAATATCTAATTTCAGCTGTTTCTGCAGCTTTTCTGGAAATTGAATCTCTCTGTTCTGGTGTTGTACATCTTATGGGATACCAGAATGAGGTGAGATCACATTTCCTTTCCTATGATGGAAGAGATTTCATGTGGGGATTGTGAATATTTTTACACCTAGCTCTGATGATTCAATCAATATAGGGTTTCACCTTGCCATGGTGTTAAGTGCAGCTGGAGATGAAACACCATGCAGTTGCTTGCTCAGCCCCCCTCTCTTTTCCTTCCCCATCCCTGTGTAATGGGGAGCAGAACTGAAGTAAAACTTGTATGCTGAGACAAGAAAGGTTTTATAATTTCAAATAAAGTAAAATACAACAGTAATGGTAAATAATAATAATAATGATAATAAAAAGGAAAGAAACCCAAGCAAGTGATGTACAATGCAACTGCTCACCACTCACTGATCTGCCAGACTCCTCTTCTCAAACCCAGATCAGGCCCCCCTCTCAGCTAGCTCCCCCTAGTTTATATACCTGGCATGATGTTCTGTGGTGTGGAATATCCCGTTGGTCAGTTTAAGTCCCCTGTCCCAGCTATGCTCCCTGCCAGTTTGGTTTTTTGTGTATTTCCTCACTGGCAGTGCATGAGACAAGGAAAAATATCCTTGACTTAGGATAAGCATGGCTTAGCAAAAAACAAAACACCAGTGTGTTATCAATACCATTCTCACTCTGAATCCAAAACATAGCACTGTAACAGCTACTGAAGCAGAAATTAACTCTACCCTAAGTGATACCAGGAATAAACAGGAATAAATAATGTGCTACTTCTCTTTTTTGCAAATTATTTGAATTTTGGAGGAAACCATCATATTGAGAGAAAAGGCTGGTGTGGGACAGTCAAGGAGGGAGGGAAGAAAAAACGTGGTATTTGATTTAAAACTCTGTGGAAATTCAGAATTTAAAATTATTTCTAACTTGGAAAAATTATGGATGTGTTACACCCATTATTGTGTGAGCCTGTAAGCGTACATGTCTATTACAGATTTAATACGAAAACCTGTATTTTTAAACTTTTTAGTGGGAAAGGAGCCCATGAAAGCGTAGTTTATGAAGGGAACTCCATGTACTGTGATTGGGTTTTGGGTTTTGGCCTTTTTTTTTACTTTTTTGTTTCTTTAGTCATAGAAAAGTAGCCAATTGTAACCAAGTGCGGGCCTGAGTTGAGTTCACTTTTACCGACATGTCTTTCTGCTAACAGGAAGCCAAAGTGGTTTTCTTGTAGTAGTAGAGCCAAAGTGGAATTTCCTGTTTTGAGTGGGGCATTTCAAAACAGCAGACATTTAAGATGTCAGTGAGCATTTCCTTGATGCTTGAAGATTCATCCCATTTTGGTTTGCTTCAAGCTGCAACATTTTTGCATTTTTTAAAAACTGCCTTCATTCTGAGCTGAAACAAAATTTGAGGGGAAAAAGGGGAAAATAGAACAGAAAAAAGCTTGAAGCTAAGATCATGCTGAAATTCACTTCCCTGCATAGGGTAGTAGGAGCTGTGTTTGCCAAAAGCTGATCTTTTAAGTAATTTCAACACTGAAAAAAAATTGTAAGGTGTTGAAAAGAGTACTACATTCCTTGAAATTTGCTATGGGAGAAGTTCCAAGACCTGTCTGCTCTGGAAAAATGAATATTTTCCTAATTTATTTCCTCCTGATAAAAATCCAAAGGGAGTGGTTTATAAAATGGCAGCAAGTTAAAGATGAAATATGCATGTAATTCATTGATAGCTCAACAACCTTTGTATGATCTGGAAATGGTTGACTTTAGATGACTCAGCCTGTAACACTCAGCCTGTAAAATCCATTTCTTTGGGAAAGCATTGTAGCTACCAGTGTCTGAAGCTTATGTACCCCATCTGGTCCACATGAGGTCCATGTTGAAGATGTAGGTGAATGGCCTTTCTATAGGGCAAATAGTTTGTGTCATCATGCCATAGTTTAGAAACCATTCAGTGTCCTAGATGCCTTATAGGACCTGCCCAAATTATTCTGACTCTTGAATCTGCTTACTGCAGTTTTATCTTCTCCCAGCTAAAAATAAAAAAAATGTCTGAAAGCACATCTCCCACTCCCACATGAAGAAAAACTAGCACTAGTCTAGCAGAGATTAATGTAAGTCACCTTATTTATGAATGTTTGCTAAAATAAATCACCTGGTGAAAAGCCATTTGTGCATACAAATAGCAGTGCTCTTGTGACGAGCTTTCAGTGCTGAGGACTGGCTGGCCCAAAGGAAGAAAGGATGTGTCTATTGCACTGTGCTCTGTGTAGAGAGGAAAAGTCACACACAGAGGAATATTTGCAAGGACTTCTATGAGGCAGTGGCAGGGCCTGCAGCACCATGAAAATACATGGGATCCAAATTCAGTATTTTATCTGTTGAGTCTTTTTTTTTTGTTTTTCTTCACTAGTTTAAAACTCACAGCGCAATGTTGGCGCTCAGCGCTGCCTTTTTACTGCTTGTTGCCTACATGTGTGAATTGATTTTCATGGAATGATGCACACATCTTGCAGAATGAGAGCCTTATGTTTGCACTTGTCAATTAAACACTGAAATGAGAGAAAATTTTGCTCAGCCTTTTTTTTTTTTCTTCTTATTTTCACTGCAGATTTTTCAGTTTACTGCTATAAAAAGAAATAAATTTTTACTGGTTCTTCAAGCAAGCAATTTCCCAGTGGGACTAGTATTATTATTAAATTGTATAACCTGAAACCAGGAAGAGTCAATGAATGGTTTGACTGAGGAATGCTCTCTACTAATTCACAATGTGGTATTTGAAACTGCTTTTAAATTAGTTAACTCTAACTCTTAATTGGTTATTGTAGACACCCTTTAGGAAGAAGAGTCTCTTCTGGCAGGTATGGAGCATTACTAGATTTTTTTAAGCTCACAGAGCAGCCTGTTTCAATTAAAAGAAGATAGATATTTTTGTCAAAAGGGTTTCAGTTTAGCTGGATAGGCCAGCCAGGTAGCAGTATGGTAAAAGCGTGTTTCCTAGGAAATGAGCTTGTCCTAAGGGCTCAGCTGAAAAAAGAATGTTCCTGTCTCTGTCCCCTCTCTTCCCCCAACCTCCAACGTTCTCCCACTGCTTGCCTTGGGCTAATCAGCTCATCATTTGGCACCTCTGTCAGCTCAGCCAAGTCAGGCAGCAGGGAACAGACACAGCAAGCTGGATACTCATCTACAGTGATGATAACTAAACTTGCCCTATGGAGGGGTTCAGTGCCTGACAGAGTCCTCAGAAGGGATGCAGCTGGATTCTCTAGGCAGAAGCAGAAGGAAGAAGAGCTGTGTAAGTGGGAGGGAAGAGGGGGACTTTCAGAAGCAGAGCATTAGCTTGGCTCGGGTTCCCACAAAGTAATACCTTTACTGCTCTTTTTTCCCCCTGCCAGACAGGGAGTCATGAAGACAACCTGAGGAAACAGTTTTCATGTGATCTCAGCCTGTGCTCTTGCTTTCAGTGCCTAATACATGGCTAAGCATTTGGTTTCTGAGTCTGAAAACAAAACTCTCCAAAAAAGCATCCAAGGATACCTCTCTTTAGGATCCTTCCTGGCATGCTTGCTGTGGGAATGCTGACAGGAAAGGCAGTGGGGCACCATATGTCTACCCTTATGCCTGCTGTAACACCTCACCTCGCTGGCTTGGGCTGCCTCTTGTTTGGCTCTTGCTTTTGCTTTACACCCTCTCGTGGTGGTACAAAACATAAGCTGTTCCAACGTTTTATAAAGGTATCATTGAGTTGCATTATGATTTGGACATGTGTCTTTTGCCTGATTAAAAAAAAAATCCATTGGTCTTTATTTGCTTGCTTCCTGTGAGCTTGAGATGAGTATGATCACTGGCAACACAGAGGGCAAAGGCTCCATCCCTGGCATCTGACCCTATTTCATCACTGCTTATTTTGGAATGGCTCAGTCATCATCCTCCTTATTATTGTGGCTTTTTCTTATTGCTGGAAGAAAGTGCCTACTGTTAGTGAGAAAGTTCCTGTACTATCTTCCTGTTTTCAAGAAATATCCTGGTTATCACTAGGGGATGTTTCAAATTGTCTAACCGAAGCCTTGGCAGTACATGAGATACAGAGTACAGTGACCAACTGCTCTATTTTGGTGGTGAAACTCTATCTTTCCCTTTCCACTTCTTGGCAAAGTGCTTTTAGTCTTGGACAGACAAAAAAGTTCTTGGACTGCCGGTGAGAAAACTTCTGTAAGTGGCTCTCAGCATGCTCCTGAAGGAGAAAACTGATCCCTCAGCACAGCCTGCTGGCTGCTGGCAGCACGACAAGCAAGGGAGGAAATCACAGGTTTGTATGTAAGAGAGGAAACAAAAAATAAGAGGGTTTGCTGTAGGATCATGTTTTTTCGGCTTCATTATCCTCAGTACAAGGTTTTGGGTTTTTGCCTTCACCTCTTCTGCACGTGTACAAGTTTGTGATGGTCTCAGCTCACATTTGAGGAAGTTTTGCAGAGAGGTGACAGCATTTACAGCAGGTGTGAAAATGGGAGATGCTGTCTGGGACACTGACCCTCTCTAGGGCTGAAACAGAACAGTAAAAAGAAAGGTCATTCTGGAGATAAAGATGCTCTGTGAGAAAGAGCAAGTGAACCTGTGAGCAGCAAAGAAAAAAGACAAAGAAAACAAAAGACAAAAAAAACACAAAGAAAAAAGAGCTGGTAAATTAGGGGGCGTGGGAAAGGGGTAATTATTGTCTGATGAAAAATGGGTGGCCATACAATGGATGGGGAATGATTTTTAGTATCTGGTTATTTAATATCCATGTATCTCATCCGGCAATTTATTAAAGCTGTTCAGCAGAGCATCCTAAAAGTTGAGGGTCTGAACCTCATGAATGTCAGAGATTGTTTTGTGGAAAATGCACTTAAGGACCATGGTATGTTTCTGTCCCTTGTGAAATGTTCTGTGCATGCCTGGTGAAATCCCAAAGCCACTATCATGGTGTGTCATAAGAAAATAGCTTAAAAGTCAAAGGCATTTCCAGTGTCCTCAACCCTTGCAATGGCAGCCATGTCCTGGTAACTGACATCCCTGCCTGTGGTCTTGCAGTCCTGTTGCTGAAGTAGAATCTTTTTTTCTAATGTGCATTTTATTAAATCTTATTTTTTTTACAGAAAGTAAATTCAGTCCACCTTGGCTAGCACTTAAGTTCATATGTTACAGCAGCTACGAAGATGATTCTGATAGTGGAGTCATTTGCTGTGAAATTTGGAAATTTTGCTCTACAGTTGACAGGAGGAGCTCCAAATCAGATTTTATACTGTTGTAAAACACATGTATCACCTTCCCAGACAGATGTGGTATTTCATCATGAGCATAATTTGTTTTCTGTGAAACAATTTATTCTATCAATCTTACTGCTGATGACATGAGGCAATTCAGGCAGCTGTGTTGTTTCTGAAATGTGTTTTCTAACACAAGAAAAAGAATGGCTTATGGTGCTGGTACTATTTGGAAGAAGTAGATGAGAACCTCAGGACTGAGGCAGCAAACAAAACTCAGCACTTTGGAGACAGTAGCACAAATGACATCTTCAAAAGAGGATGTGGAAATCTCACTCATTAAAGAGAGAAAGGAAGCCTATGCCATAACGACTCAGAGAAATGATGAAGGCAGAGTTTGTGTGACAGCACTGTTCATACAAAAAATCAGTGTGTGAAGTAAACTCTGGGAATAAGGTTCAGATGCAGGAAGGTGTGGACTGGTTTAGGAGCACAGCTGCTCTGGAGGATTGTAGGGTGACCTGGTTGAACCACAGCCCAGGCAGGACTGGACAGCACATCAGCTGACATCTGGAACTAGCTTAATGACACAAGGCAAAAGGATCCTGTGGAGAGAAAAAACAGGCTGCAAAACTGCCTTAGTTCCCAAGTTTCATTTGTTTCATGGACACCACCTGGCAAGATAAGCAGAGCATCAAGACATAGTAAACCATGTCTTGATGTTAAGACAGGTTGGGAAGGTGACTCGAGGGAAACTGCAGTAGGTTCAGTTCCCAAGGACATGTTTGCATGCAAGAGGCACCTGCAATAGGTCAGCACCCTGAGCCTGAACTGTGGATGTGGCCTGAACTATGATGTCATTTCTGTCAATGTTCACAATCCAGTTTCTCCAGCCTTCAGTCTTCCAGTTGATGTTTTTGCTTTGGAAGACATGAAATCCTACTGTGTGGGTTTGCACCTTCCCTGGTACACTATCTACCTCCTGGACAGGATACAGTGATAAATTCTGTTTATAATTCAATGCAAGCTACAGAGACACTGCACAACTGCCTAGAAAGACACAGCTATCTTTGGGATCTAATGCCACCTGCAGCCTCCCAGCCTCCCATTTCACAGTAAAATGACTTCAGATGAGGATCTTTGCAAGAATTTTGTACTCCTACTTTGTCTGTCAATATTTACAATAAAGATCAGAAAAATAACTAAACACAAATCTGTATTCAGTTCTTAATGTAGCATCCAATTAATTCCAATTCACCAAATTCACCTTTGGCATTAGCTGAAGAAAGAGATACAGTTTTTTCTTTGATTCATTGAAAGTTTTGGAATAATTTGTAGCTGAAGTATCAGGCTAAATTCTTAAGTGTTACATTAGTGAGGATAATAAAAGTAGTACAGATCAAGATGAAAGACATTTATTCAATATTCAGTATTGAATATTCAATATCAAATTAATCTATCTCTATCCAATTAATCCTTTCAAATCCAGCAGCAGCCTTTTCTGCAGCACATACCCACAGAATCACAGATGAAGGTGCTGATATTGATTGCAACAAAACACCTTGAGCTTGAGGAAAACCTGTACAATATTGAACACTCGGAATACTTTTTTTCTTCATAACACTTTTTATATAACATTTTATTTCACTGTTCTTTGAAACATTTCCTCCCATTAAAACCATCACAATCAGAAATTTAAAAAAAGGTAATACTTCTTCTAACACTCTCATTGATACCTCTGCTGAAAGCGCAGCAGCACCCATCAAATACATTATTAGAAAATATGCACTTAGAAGGAAGAGTCATTTCTACAAAAGAATAGGACAAGAAGGAGGATTGCTGCTGTGTTGGAGAAGAGGCAGCAGTAGTTCCACTGAACTTACACTAGACAGAAAGTAAAATAGTAACTACAAAGCAGAGGCAGTAATGTTAAAAGGAAAGGGGTGAAGGAGTGAAAAGGGGGAACCTCAGTAAGACAGCCTGTGGAGATAACTACCTATGTGGCATTTAAAATTTGCCCTAAGTTTTACTTCATTATAGGTAATACTGATTTCACTGAATTTTTCTGCATAATAAATTGATTTTTGCTGTTTGCTTTCTTCTTCTCACTCACTTCTAGACTGTATTTTATTATTGACATATGTTAGTTTAGGGACTGGAAGAGATTTGCTGAAGTTTTGGCATTGTTACCTAGAATCTACTGCAACTAGTGACCTGCATTATTACTTTTAAACCAAAACATTGTGAAAATTTCTTTAGATGGTGTTTTGCTCATAGGCAAATTCACCAATCCAGAGATTTGAAAGCTGAACCCAAATTCTACAACCTTCTGTTCAGACTGTCTACAAAGGCTGTCTAGTCTTTTACCAAGTCCAAGTGATCCCAACACGTGATGTTTTGCTTTAAGAAAAGTGTGGATGGAGAGTATTGAATAAGTTGAAATCCCATTACACCTTCATGATACTTCTGTCTAAAACGTTTCTAGTAGGGATGTATACAGAGGAGCCACCTGAATAGGCCATTGCTTCACTTCCTACTGATTGCAATTCCTTTTCTGACTGTTTAAAGACCCCCTGCTATTAAAGAGACTAAAACTTCCAGATGGTGAAGGGTCTAGAGCACAAGTCTAAGGAAAAGTGTCTGAGGGAACTTGTGGGTGTTTAGCCTGGAGAAAAGGAGGCTCACGGGAGACCTTATCGTTCACAGTGACTGCCTGAAAGGAGTCCCAGCTAACAAATGATGGGATGAGAGGAAATGGCCTCAAGTTGTGCCAGGAGAGGTTTAGATTGGATATTAGGAAAACTTGCTTCATGCAAAGGCTTGTCAAGCATTGGAACAGGCTACCCAGGGAAGTGGTTGAGTTCTGATCCCTGGAGGTATTTAAAAGATGTGCAAATACGGCCCTTGGGGACGTGGTTTAGTGGTGGGCTTGGGAGTGCTGGGTTAATAGTTGGGCTCCATGATCTTAGAGCTCTTTTCCCACCTAAGTGATTCTATGATTCTGTGATTGTACTTCAGTTCAACCAATAGGCATAAGTACAGGTAGTGTGTACAGTTACAAGCACGTGTGTACTTCCACTGCTACTTCTATTTTCACATGGTTAACATGGGGTTTCCCTGCCACATCTAGCGCATGCTTTTCTTGGGACAGAAGAAGAGCTTTCTTACAATTATCCTGTATTCAACTTCCAAATTGCAGAGATGATGATTGCAGTATAAAAGGCAGCACAAATGCTCTATCAAACCTTTTAAAAAATTAATTTTCTGTTGCTCTGTAATAAACTGCATTAAGACATGAACACAGAGGGAGGTTATAGTTATTAGCAACACCAATGGGAGACCCCCTCCATTCAGAGTTCGTATGGTGATGATATTCATCTTCTCCATTACCAAGAATTAATGTCAATGAATGAAATTTTGATCCCTCATAAGTGGATACTATGATATGGTCTGATTCTCTCTTGAAACTAAAAGTCTCGTAAACATTGTATAACAACTTTTTTTGTTAGTGTTATGATGCTACCATTCTCTGTTTTTATCTAATTGCATTATGGCACGTGGAAGCAATCTTGATTTCTAAATCTTTCAGAGCAAGAAGTTTTGTCTGCCTTCATCATCAGATCACATTATCACATTTGGATCTACCAGGTTGTATTTATCCATCTGACTCAATGTACAGGACTCTTGAGAAGAATAAGCTCTTCTGATGCTGCCTACTGACAGCATCACAAGGGAAAAATAAAATAGATATTTACAGAAAGAGACTGTGACAGTAAATTGATGTGCAGAAACAATGTGATGCATCATTTACATGTGACCAGTGTATGCCTGGAGCCTGCCTGTTCCCTGTTCTTTTGTCTTGTCTTCTCTGGAACATCAGATACATGAAAATATCACAGTGAAGGAATACAAAAAAAAGCAATTAAGTTTGAACAGCCTATATAATCTCCACACTATTGAGTAAACCAAGCAAACATTTAATATAAGAGGTTTGAATATGTACATTTGCAGAATTGGTAAGAAGTGGGAGAGAATTTAGATGATCCTGAACTAAACTGCATCTTATTCACAAATATCTTGCTTCTTTGAAAAATTCAAAAGAAAATAACTAGTTGTTGGAAATCTATGGGGGAAAAAGGAAAGGAGAAGAATATGATCCTGTGTCAGGTGAAAAGTTCAGCCAAAGTCTAAACATTTTTTCCTTCACGTTATTTGACAAAATGTAGTACATGGAATCACTGGGAATCAAGGGAAAAATTTTAAAAGATCAGGAGAAACCGCAGCTGGTCAAATTAGGAACTGGATACCAATAGAAAGTAAAGTGCTGATCTTATTGCCTGGTTTGGAGATTTCAGTACTGGCAATTCCCAGATGATATATTTTCCAGGCAGTTAACAGTCCTGACACAAAAGGCATCACTTTGATCCTACATGTTGAAGAAAATGTTTGATGCAAAGCAAAAGCTGGAAGAACGTCTTTCAGTTTGTTTGTACAAAAAGGCTTTCAAGAGAACACGATCTTAAAAATATAGTTCTGAGAAAATCAAGTAATGCAGAAGTAGGTCACTTTAAAAAAAATATTGAATGGTCTTTGGAAAATCAGAGCTGAACTGTTATTTCATAAATTTGGCAAAACACTTATATAGAAGACCTTACATAGTAAACTTCTTTCATCAAAAAGACCCCAACACACCAAAACCTGTGAAAAATAAGTAGTAAGGACAGGGACACCCCCTGGAGGACTGTGTCTGCTGGCAACCCACACAGGGGCAGGGACCCACTGGAGGCCACCAAAGTAGTTTTTTTACCACTGCAGTTGGCACATAGTTGATTTCCAGAGTTTTTCCTGATTACCTGAATCCTTATGGTTAATTATCAAGGATTAGTTGTGACTGTTTTGCCCATGACACAATCCAGTATGAGTGCCCTATTTTTTTATTAATTTGGAGATAAGGAAGGGCATGATGTAGATTTCTAAGGTTTCTTCCCATTATTCAAAATGAGAGCCAGATGCCTGTAGCACAGGTAATCCTACTTATGCTGCCTTGACTTTATTAACCATAAATCCAAAAGGTGGGGAGTTTAGCTGCTGAGCTCTCCGTTCCCTTTTTCAGCTGAGTGAACCTGCACAAGCCAGCTCAAAGCCAACTCAGCTGCATATTTCTTCTGCTAGAGCATCTGTAATTACAGTCAGCTACATTCCAGCTTCAAGAGAGACAAACTCACACAAAGAGACTTGGGTTCATGGAGTCTATCTCTGCAGTGGAAAATGTCAACTCAATTTTCCTCTTCCCTTCTAAAGAGACTCCTTCAAGTCAATAGGGAATTGGCTGATGTAATTGCTCAGACATTCTCCATAGTATTTGAAAAGTCATGGCAGTCAGGTGTAGTCCCAGGTGACTGGAAAAAGGGAAACATTGCATCTGTCTTCAAAATGGGTAGAAAGGAGGCTCCTGAGAACCAACATATCAGCCTCATCTCTGTGTCTGGGAACATCATGGAACTCCTAGAAGTTATGTCAAGGCACACATGGGACATGGAAGTGTTTTGGGACAGCTGGGATGCTGTCAACAAGGGCAAATCCTGCCTGACCAACTTTGTGGCCTTCTACGATGGTGTGCCTACATCAGTGTGGATTAGAGAAGGGCCTTGAGTGTCATCTATCTGGACATAGGTGAGACTTTTGACATGATCTCCCACAGTGTCCTTCTCTCTAAATTGGACACATATGGCTTTGATGGGTGAACTATTCAATAGATGAGAAACTGCTTGGACAGCCACATCCAAAGAGTAGGGGTCTAAGGCTCAATGTCCAGATGGACAAATGGTCTCCGTCAGGGGTCTGTTTGCAATCAGTGTGCTATTTAATGTTTTCACCACAAACATGGACAATGGGGTTGAGTGCAAATCCACAAGAAACAGAGACATTTTTATTAAAGGTTTACAATGCAGATACAGAAGTTGTGTAATAATATGCTACTTACTGCAAAGCACTACCAATGAACATTCAAGCCTTATGGAAAAAGAAGACATTTTTCTTATTTTTTGCTAGTGCTCTGCTAATAAAATTTACTTCCTCATATTCTTAAGCCATCAAGGCTACAACATTATAACTGCTAAACATATTTACAGTCAGGTTTCTCAACTGTTGGATTGCAGAAACAGAAAATGTCCTTTAAAATATTTGGCTATCTGCTGGCAAGTATTTTGCCTGTGTGCTTCATGCAAAGTAAAGAATAAATAATGGCTTCAATTAATTACATAAATTTTGTGAAAAGCTGAACTTTTGACTACTCACAAAACTAAGATCTTAAGTTTACTTAAACACATTTTTGGTCTATCAGTTAAGACTTTCCAAATATTCATTCAATATTTTAAAAATTTTTGATTGTTGTATGTGAGCATGTCAGACTACTCTGAATCCATCAGGTAGTAATTATGACATAGGATGTTAGTCCATTTAAACCTAGTGTATTCTATGTAGGTTTTGTTATTTAAATAATACGGCTGTGAGGTGCAAAACAAGGTATCAACTTCTTCCAAGTGCCTATCTTATGATGCTTAAAAATTAGATGCAAAACCTCCTAGAATGGTGATGATTCTGGATTAAACTTTCATGATGGCCATGAGGTGATACAGCTAAAGTAACTCAAAATTAAACATAAATTCATATGACCACACAGTTGAATTTTCAACAGAAAGTTAAAAAAATTAAGGCACTTCTGTTATATCTAGCTTTATATTCTGCTAATGTATAGGCTACATATTTAGCTGCAACACCATGATGAAACTCCAATAATCCTTAAATTTACAACTTGCAAGGATTTGGTCTTCAATCTTTATTATGCAGTCTATGGCAGAAACAAACAATTTCACATTATAACCTTATTGTTACACAGACTTTAACAATGAAAATAAGAAATACATTTTGGCTGCAGAAAGAAAAAGACAAAAAAAACCCCCAAAAAAACCTGTTCCATATAGATGTATTTCAGAATACACTTAAATTCATCAAAGTACATTTTCCCCCCAGTTAACTATTGATAATTTATTTACAGAACAAGTAACAAACAATGTCTAGAAAATGCCATTGCACCACAAATTATCTACATGGATATTTCTAATCTTCATACTAGAAAACAGCTAAGAAGGCATTTGCAGCACATTGTTTCTTCCTGAAATCGTAATGTGTTTTAGCAGCTAATACAAAATGCAGATGCAGACTGTATTATGTTAATTAGAAAAGCAAACATACTACCAGTTTGGTTAAGAAAAAGTAGATGTCTAGCAAATTGTCGTTTAAAATTTCTTTTTTAAAAAAGGTCTAATGCATGAAGTGCTTCAAGTACTTCACATAGGGGCTGTTGTTTACTTACAAATTGAAAATGCTGCTGACAGAGCAGCTGAAATTTGAGAAACTACTTGAAAGAGAAGACATCATCAGCCTGCGCAAGCTGTGACAGGCTTATAGCTACATTTTTATTCACAAAGAAATTTATGTTAATCTATGCTATTTTGGGGATCATTTGACAATCAGTAACAATGTAGAATACTTTCATTTACTCACCTCTTTTAGAAGAAGTGATAGCTCATTGTTTTGATTTTAAGGTATTTTTTAAATTTATGTGAAATAGAAGCAGAAGATGAAGCTTGGAGGTTTTTTTTTGTGGTTTTTTTAGGTTTTGTTTTTGTTTTGTTGGTTTTTTTCCTTTTTGTTAAAGGATCGCTGAAAAAAAAAATCCTTTGAAACTGCAGAACATGCAACCCTTGTAAGAAAAGATCTCTTGAACTACAAATGTGTTGTTCTATTTGACCTTGTGATACTTCAGCACGTAAATAACCTGCACAGAAAACACCTCTACAAATATTTTTAAGAGTAAATAGAGTGTACCCAACAGTATTACAACTTCATATCCCATTATTTTCCGTCCTCAAAAGCTCACCTTATTTTTCAAACTATAGTTGTCTAGCCTTTGAATTTTTGTTTCCAACCTCCTTTACCACCACTGTAACTTACCAAGTGCATGTCAGGTTGCTACAGGCACAGTAGCTGTGTTTTAGACTACTGTATATGCTCCTGGTAAACAGGACTGCTTTGAACACTGGAACCTGGAAGGCCCCTGTATCTCCTGGCTCTGCTCGCTGTTACATTTCATGCTTCTGTTAAGTGCAATACAGATGTGCTGCAGAAGCAATTTTTGACAGACTGGAAAAGCAGGCACTTTCCTCTGTGTTTTTTTTTGAGGGAAAGCATATCCTACATGTTCCCACTAGCACACTGTGGCACTGGCAACTGCTCTGAGAGCCATGCAGCAGGAGACCCTGTCACGGCAGTGGAGTAGTTTCAGCTTCTTGAAGTTCCAACTGAAAGGAAAGAAATTGCAAATACAATGAACAACTGTGATATCTTCCCATCCACAAGACTGCGTGTATGTGTTTTTTTAGGAGGAATTTATTTCTCATTTGCAGCTACTGTTCTAATGTTATAAAGCTGAGCACACAGCCCAGAGTAAGACAAGACTATGCTTTTGTCTGAAGCAACAGAGGAAATGATCACAAAGAAACATTAGTAGGTCTGAAATTTGGATTAGAATTAGAATATACTTAGTATCAAGCCAGTTGTTCTCTTTCTAGGGAAGAACTCTCTAAGAATTTCATGAGCATGGAAAAATTTCACTCCCTCTCTGTATTCTTTCTGTAGCAGTTACAGGGGAATTACTGCTTCAGTTGAATACATTCTGTGCTCATATCAGAACAGTGTCTAACTTCTGGATTTTCAGTTATAGTCTAGTTTCAATTCTGCGTGAGGTGAACTTACATCAGCAAACAAACCCAACAATCCCTCAGCCCTGTGTGTGCGCAGTCTCCACACTGAGTGCTACTTGCATGTAGGCACGGTAGCACTACAGATCTTTCCACCAAGAAAACCTGCTTGCTGCACAGCATGTTCTGAAAGGCTGCAACCCCTTTTTGCTCAGCAAATTTTGTACCAGAACCTGTTAAGAGCTGGGTGGGAGACAGTGCAAATCAAGGGTTTATGGAATTGAAAGCATAGACACAGATGGAGCCTGGAGACTCACAAAGAGCCCGTGTCAACGCATATCAGCTACGAAAGAAAGCCCAGTTTTAAGGATCTATTGAACTTAGACAAATGTTTCATAGACGTTGCTATCTCACCAGAAACGAGCTGTTTAAAAAACCAGTACTTTAAAGTTATTATTGAAATACAGTATAATTCACAAAGGAGATGTATTAATTTTCTAAAAATACACAGGAAGGCAATTCTCTGTTAATACAGGTAGATGTGAATCTGACAAGAAGCTGCCCATTTTTTTTTCATGTTTCTGCAACAGGAATCACCAACATTCCCCATATTCATTCACAGTGGGTCACATAGCACAAGAAAAATTAAGAAGCAAGAAAACACTTTCTTCATTCATTTAATCAAAGTGAAACTGGCTTTGAATTTTTTCCTTGTTTTAACTTAAAAACTTTTTCTTGAATCCAATATCCTTTTTATTTCTACATGTGGCTGCCAGCCCAGGCAGTAAAGGCAAAGCTTTCGGGGCTGAGCCTTTTGTTATTGAACATATGTGAAGCCTCATTTTCAGCATATGGGGAGGATTTACAGTTTCCATTAGGGCATTTAGACATTTCAGTAGTTGACAAAAAAAAGCATCAGAAGCTAAAATTGAAAAGAAGAGTTACACACTAAAGTCCTGAAGATGTGCCTGTACATGATTTCCTTAGTTGCTTGGATGGATTCAGGTGAAGCTGCTATAAAAACAGCTATAAAAATGGGTCACAGAGAAACTAATCCACTGAAACAAATTAAATTTCCCAGATTTCTATAATTATTAATAATCCAGTTCCCTAATTATTTAGGATTTTTAGTTATTAATACATAGATACTAGCAAACCCTCAGTTTTCAGGGAAAAATAACTATCAATTGATTTTAAACTCAAAAAATTAAACCTTCTTCTAATTTCAGAGATAAATTGATGCAGAGAGTCTCTGAGCATCTGAAGTAAAAGCCACTTCAATATACTTGCCAAGATTTTGATATGAATCAGTTAATGTCAACAACATCAAAAACTCTCAGCCATTTGCAAAAGCTACTATTTGGTCCTTCATTCCCCTCCCCTGCCAATACATTTCCCCCCCAGGATTACATCACTCCTTCTCCATGCAAATTCACCTATAAGATTGCATAAAACCTCCTGAAAACTATAAGCACTTAATCTTGACCTTTTTGGTAATGCCCAAGGAGCCACAGACTAGGCCCAAGGCCACTATATTAACTCAGAATAATATGAATATTTATGATGTTTCCTGTGGTGCTTTTGAAGTGGTAGAAGACACTGTTGTTCCTTCCAACAACTTAAATACTTAAGAGTGTCTATTCTAAATGCTTTTAAATGCTTTAAGAGTGTTAGGCCTTATGATTGAGCCTTGCAGTTCTCATTTAGCAGGAGAAAAGAATTCTGACTTGGCAAAAAAGCAACTTGTAGAACATCTGTTTCTTAGAAAATTATATGAAGTGTGCCAAGTACTGCACAACCTTGCAATTAGAATTCATACCAAATGCTCTCCAAGGCCTTGTCTATACAAGAAATACCTTGTCAGTATACCTCAATCAATAGATACACAAGCTAGACTTTCTTTTACAGAAAGCACTTACCTGTAAAAAGAATACCCTGTCTATAGAGTTTACACAATCTCACTGTCTGAGAAAATATTGGTGTCTGTCTTGGGGTTTATTTTCTTTTTTCTTTTCTGAGAGCTAAAGCTGCATTCACTCTAGGGCCTTTTGTGTTTAAAATAATAATATAAAAATATTAGGAATTACATTTTTAGTTACTATTCCAGAGAACCTTTTTAGTGTAGATTAATTCAACAATCTTGTCTCTCGTTCTGATAAAAGCAGACATCAAAAAGTATCTCTTACATAAACATTTGCAGGAGAAAAAAGATAAATTAATATTGAGCTTTGAACACAGCTTACTGTGAATGTATTCTATAGACATTGTGGAGAGTGAGAAAGACTGTACCAAATAGCTGCTGAGCTGAACTCCAGGGAGAAGGCCCAGGTCAGCTTTCAGGGAGCACATCTGGCAGAAATAAACTAATGGCAGCATCAGCAGCTGCCAAAACAAGGACTGCAGGAATGGTGATGAGGGAAGTGGAGTTGGCCACTCCAGAGTCTTTCAAATATCTGAACATGCAAAGTCCTATCCATCCACCTATGAGGACCTGAGCTACCAAGTGCTGGCTTCTTCTCCCTGGCTCCGGGGAAAACTGATGGCTAATTGCTAGGAAGAGCTACCAAAGCAGTCAAACAATTTCTTCCAGCTCTGCATGCACCTTTTTTGTTCTCTGCAGATTGGTTCTTTGCTTTTCCATCATGCAGTTTCCATCCTTACTGCCTCACTTGGACCTCATTCCTTATGTTTCCCTTTCTCCTCAGCATTCTTCCTCTCAGCTCCGCTTCCCTTCAGAGTCCTTCCCTTCTCTTCTCTTTATATATGCTTGATTTCTTCATAACTAATTTATTTAATCACTATTCCCTGAAGGGATAAAACAAACCCTAACCAGCAAAGAACCCAACTACAGGACTAGTTTCCTCCTTATTGCCACTCTCAAGATCACTTCACTTGCTTGCTCCATCCTTGCCCCAGCAGGCTGTCTCTCTTGGTGGTGTAGGCTGAAACATCTCTCTGGGAAACATCATCTTCTATTCTGTGCTTGCTCAGTTCTCAGGGAAACAGATTTTATTTCACTCAGCCTCTAGGCAGTACCACATTAATCTTTTCTGTGGGTAGAAGTTTAGAAGGCTACAGCTCTCCTAGAAGTAATATAAAGATATATAACTAAATGTAGAAAATGGGTGCATACACACTGCACTCTACAAAGCTGGAATTGTACTAGACAGAAATACAATCTTGCTGTCAGACACATGCACAAAATTGACTCCACTGAGGCTTGCAAATGCATTATTAACAGATGAATGTAGTAATTTGCTACACCTAGTAAATACTACACTACATACACACACATATATATGTGCACCTATGCCAAGTTTGGCAATTCTGCTTCACCACCAGACTGAGCAGGTGCCAATTTCACAGGCCACAGTTTGGCATGTATGACTCAGACACAGGTGAACAACACCCATTGTGGATGCTTAATAAAGCTTCTCGCTTTAGCCCTTCTCCCTTTAGACTTCCCTCCTCTTTTGTGGTGCAATTACTGTTTAGTCGCCTTGGAGATGGGAATACTCTTATTTGGGCTATCTGGCAGCAGCTGAGTATCAGGCAAGTAGCTGCTTTCACAAGAACCCACTGAGTTCTGCACCTTGAGGAGGCAGCCAGCTTGTGGCTGAAGTGGCAGCAGTGAGAAACTGTTGTATGAGCAACCGAAGTATATTGCTGAAAGGTGATAACGGCAATGAACCAGGCTTATGCCTTTTGTTCTTATTTTTAAGGAATTACAGAGACAACTCAAACTTCTAGTGCTTGCCGTGTGCTTGAATTACTTTAATGAATGCTAAGATTTGCTTTCCTGTTTTGCTGAGAGATGAAGCTTTGAAAATCTCAAGACCACAGTCACAGGACCATGGATATTGAACATGTACAAAACAGCTTCTTTGCAAAAATAGGCTGAATAAAAAAACCACAAACAACTCTTGTTATCTGATGTGCCATAAAATCCCTACTTCTTAAAGGCTTTTTCTACATGGAAAAGGTATTTTCTTGGTATACCTGAAATGGCAAAATGGCACATTAGTATTTAACATGTGTGTATATATTTTCATATATATATATATATATATATATATACATATCTAACCCCACCTTATTCACCACATAATTATCTGACACAAGAATGGCATATAGACAAGCCTCGGTCTATCTCTTGCATGACTTTCAGGACAAACAAGGCCAGGTAGGACTTCTTTGTACATCAATCAAAGTGAAAAGATAGAGGGTTTTGTTGGTTTTTTTTTTTTTTTTTTTTTATTCCCTGTTGCAATGGGAGAAGATGAGAGATCTATCTGTATTCTGTCCCACTCCTGCCTCCATCAGCAGACAAGGAGCATGAACAGGTAAATCTGTGTTTTTCAACCTGTGGCAAACATCCTGCAAGTGAAACACTGTTTTATGTGCTTTGTACATGCATGCACGCTGGACCCAGTCACTCAAGGTACCCTTCAGAACCCTTGGCTTCTGAGCATCAAACAGGGCAGAGAACAACTTAGCACCATGCAGGACTGGGGTCTCTGTGTATGCATACACCAGTTTCAAATACAACCTTGAAAGCGTTCAGACCTTCCAAAAGCTACAAATCAGTGTACATGGTAACTTCAGAACACATGTCATCTCCAAGCGGGTGGCCTGGATCCAGAGATGACATCTCCACTGCTAGTCATACCTGGTGGTTAGTCCTATCCACAGTGTTGGCAGTGGAAGCATGGTCACGAGTGTTTTGTCGGACTCGGGTGGAGTTTTGCTGCTCAATGGTTGAGGAAGTGGGGATGCAGAACTCTCTGAAACACCTTTTGAAATTCTCATCTAGAAATGCATAAAGGACTGGATTAAGGCAGCTATTTGTATACCCTAGAGCAATACAGAAGTGCCAGGAGACAGTCTGGAAAGTAGTTTCTGGGATGTTGACCAGGGCTTTAATGATAACATAAATGTGGATGGGAGTCCAGCAGACAATAAACACGGCCACCACTACAAGAACCATCCTTGTGATCCTCCGCAGGTTCCTGTCCTTCTCTTTGGAGCCGGATAACATGCGAACGCTCTTCAGGCGTAAAATCATCAGCCCGTAACACACCGTAATGATCAGGACTGGCATGATGAAGGCAAAGATAAATACACAGATTTTCAGGAGGTTCTCCCAGTACCAAGCAGGGTGGGAAAATGTAAGTGTGCAGTCAATTGAACCTGAGGAAAAGGAAAACAACAGAGAAGAACATTCAGGTCAGTTTTTCCATTTGCTTTTCTTTAAACCTTTCTTTAATTAAATATCACAGGCAAATATATTAAGACTTTACACCTAAGTAAATATGTAAAATGAAGCAATCTGTGACCTGTCATTTGCACAAACATTGGCAGGATAGAGTGCTGCAAAACATGCATGAAACATGAGTTAGGAAAACAAAACCAAATTAACATGCTCTCTTTTGCATATTATGGCTTGGAACTTAATGTATACTAAACAAGGAAAAGAGTTGAACTGTCATATATGCTTAAACTTTGACTGATTTTCACTTACAATATAAAACATGGTGAAAAGAAGGATTGTTAAGCCACCATATATGCTGAGCGTTTGGGCATTTCGGGGCAACGGAGAAGAGAACGACATGATGCTTTGGCAACTATGCACTGTGGAAGATCTGGATTTAGGCTGACATGCTGTCACTGCCCCTTTATGGAAGGTCTTGGAGCACCAGTGGTCCAGAACATGCTCTCTGCTCTGTATCATGTCCTGCCAGACAGGGTGTAGCATATCTATGACTGCCAGTGGGAGTATCCTGGGTAAAGCACAGGCTCCTGTGCTGAAGGACAACGCAGAACTGCCCCACAGCAGAAGGCAGGCAGGCACAGATGATTTTCCAAACACTACAATAACCAAGTGGGCCAGCAAGACTTGCATGGACCCATTGAAGGAGCTGGAGCTGCTTGTTGTAAAACACAGATCACATGCACTGCTTGTCCAGTCAAGTACAGCAAAATTGTTGAAGGGGCTCATTTGCACTGATACTTGCTTTACACAGGTTGGAGGTCAGAAGTTAATTCAATGCCTCTACACTACAGTGAAACAATGCAGAAAGGAGTTGAAATGCTGAGTACTCAATTTAGGAATGAAAGCCAGACTTACCATGCCTGTATTTAGTAGTTGCCATGAACATAACTGGCAGGCCAATGGCAGAGGAAAGAATCCAGTTGCAGATATTGACAATTTTGGCATTTCGGGGGGTACGGAAATCAAGGGCCTTAACTGGGTGGCAAACAGCCACGTAGCGGTCCACACTCATGGTGCAGAGTGTGAAGATACTGGTGAACATATTGTAGTAGTCTATGGATATAACGATCTTACAAAGGATGGTACCGAATGGCCAGGTTCCCATCAAGTAATTCACACTCTGGAATGGCAGAGTACTTGTTGCTAGGGCATCTGCCAATGCAAGATTGAAAATATAGATGTTGGTGGCAGTCTTCATTTTCGTGTACCTAGAAAAAGAAATTGGCAGAGCATGTGAATGACCACAACTGACATTATTAAATAAAACTGAATTCAGTGCATCATCTATAAGAAGTTTCTGTAAAATAATGTGCTAGATACTGTCAAAGATCGCATTTTCTGCTTTTAGCCAAATGACCATGCTATGATTCACCTACATGTTGGCAGTTAGTTCAGTGTGACATCAGCTGAAGGGTATAAGGAAGAAAAAACTAATTTAACTTGTGCAAAAGGAAAAGATACACATAGAAGAAACAATATTATAGAAGCTAAATAATTGAGAAGCTGAAAAAATTGAATGTACAGATCAGATACTGTACTACGTGGATAGATTTTCTGTACCTGCTGATGTCATGCCAAATATCATAACTATGGTCTGTAGAAATAGAAAATTAATTTCTAGGTTGTGAAGTAGTAATATTGTCATTCCAAATGAGCAGCACTTGAGACACATTTTTTATGCGGATGCTGTACTTTTGTAGTGGTACAAAAAAAGTTTCAATTTAAGTAATGTTCCTGGCCATTCTGCCCTGATTGCTGCTGAGGTTGCTGGGCGCTGTGGCTGCTTGGATTTTGGGGGGTCAGATGGCTTGCTCTTTTGATGAAACTTCCTTCCGTTTCTGCAAAACTAATAAGCAGAGTGTTTGATCAAACATTTTACAATTTATATAGTGCTTTTCAAGAGGAATAGCTAATTTCAAAAGACCTGTCAAGGAACCTGCTAGGGAAAGCAAAATGTAAAATACACAGTTTTGAGGGTTTTATCTCTCTGAATGAGATCTCTTCAGAACATGAGTCAGTTGCAAAAAATCCCAATTAAAAGATTGTGTAGGAAATGTGCATTTGGAACTTTTCTTTGGTAGGTTGTGCAGAAATGCAGATTTCATGTTGAATGGACCTAGAAAGCTTTAATGATGAACATTTGAAGTCATTGGCACTGGATCTGTTCTGTTATTTTTCGCCCTGCGCACGAGAAGGCACTAACAATCCTAATTTCAATTTAGGGTGGTTTTAAAAACAGATTTTCAAGTAGATACAAATGCTATCTTGACTGCTGCCTTGAGAAAGTATGAGTTGAATATGATACTTTCAAGTTGTAAATAAACTCCGTATTCTGAAAGTCCTGTAAAAACTTTTCTTACTCCATTTATATAGCAAGTTCGTAACTAACACAGGAGGAGGTAGATGCTGCAAGCATCTACAACTCTCTCTTCTGGAAACTGGAAAAAATATACAAGATTGCAGTGTGGGAGAAGTACACAATAAAAGCTACAGCTCTAAAAACTGGAGGGAGGACAAAATATTTCTTGGGCAATTTGCTGGAAAATCTTCCAGATAAAGAATGAAAGCAGCAACATTTATATTTTGTTATTAATATCTCTCCAAAGGTCTGAGATATCCAGGAGTAGCTGAAAGTGTGTCCAGAGCTAACCTGAAGGTTTGATTGTGTTGTGAGCAGACATATCCAGCTTGCTCCCACCTGATCTGCTCAGGCCAGGACAGCCACAGAGGGGCAGTGGCTCTCAGCTCTGCACAAACAGGCAAAGGTGACGAGGGTTCTGTGCCCTCATCCGGGCTGCTGATCCCTGCTCAGACCTTAGATGATTGCCTGCCTTCTTCACAGCTGGACAAGAAAGCACACTTGGGAATGCTGCTCAGTGCTGCTGCCATCACACGTGATTCTGGGACAGGTCAGTCTGGAGAGCATCGTCAGATAATAATGACAATGCTTTGTTATCAGTAATTAAAGCCATTATGATTTAAAAGGAATGTTTGACACAGCAAAAAAGCCCAAACCATCAACCAATATGCAAATGACTTTCAGGTTAGCATGAGAAAGGATGGACAGAAAAACACTCTGAATAAATAGAATTAAGTTTCTTCACTGGGCATGGGCCTTATTCCACTTAAATGCTGCATATTTTTCAGTTTTGCTATCTAATTTTCGTTGTCAGTTTAAGTTTAAAAGTTCTTGGAATTGCTTTGCTTAATGGCCTCTATAGACCATTAGTGAAGGGTTTTGCTTGATTTTCTAATCATGCTGTTCTTACAATGAATAGAAGCAGAGCTCTTACGGTGATAGAAAGTATTTACTTCCACCTGCTGCCTAATCAACAAAAGCCTATTGAAATGCACAATATTCTTTTCAGTGAATTCTATGAGATTTGGGTGTTTCTCTGTACAGAATATTTAAAGATTTTATAAGGGGCCTATTTCTGCAAGGTACATTTTGTAAAACATGTATTTTTCCAAATAAGTAGATTATCAGTGTCCCCCAGGATTATTTTTTGGCATGAACAAATAAATACCAAAGCAATTGATTAAACATCATTTTAACAGCATGAAAAATAACAGTCAATCAAAATGAAGTTTTTCAAAGTCTTGATCTTAGCTGTTATTATACTTTTTGCTAAGGTATCAGTCTACCTATTTGAACAAGCAGAACAAACATTTCCGTTATCCAGACACAGATGTATATGTGATGCTATTTCTACAGTTGAGAGGGACTTAGTAATACCAAAATTTATAATGAAATACCAAAATTTATAAATGCAATCTTTTAAAATACTGCTTTCACACTTTCATTCAAACTTACTGGTATTTAGATTACATTGAAATTTCATTGTTTAAAACATCAGGTGTATTAAATTCTGCACAACAATGAGCAAGGTTGCAAGTGAAGACAGAAGTTTGCTTTGGGTGGCCTTAGTTTTATTTTACAACTCTGCAATGTAAAGACTAATAGAATGTGATGAATCAGGGGCTTCTTGTGAATATTTAGTGCAATACTGCTCTTGGTATATATACAAATTAATTATGCTCATTATAATACTGGCACCTACTAGTATACCCCTTCTAATTCCTCAGTGCAGGTTTTGTACCATGAAATATCTGTTCATGAACTGTTGTTTTGCTGGTAATAGTAGATGATAAATCAGGTTTACAACAGCAAGAACACACTTTATGCCTGTCTAATTTTTTAGGGAAAGCTCAGCCTTGTCTTTATCTTCAGTCCTACAAAGCTTTAAAGTAGACTTCAAGTTTGAAGACCTGAGCTATACAGGTCCACTCAACTGGGATTTGCTTGGAATAAGAAAAAACAATGGAGAAAAGAGTGAGAATTCAGCTCAGATACTCACCATGTTCCTAGCATTTAAGGATTAATAGAAAGTCTTGAAATGGATCCCTCAACTATCGGGCCACTTGCAGTTTGTAAACCAAATAAAACTTTCGCCAGATTAACCTCAGAGAGACTCCAGCTCCCAGGTGTAACAGCACGTTGGACAGGAGCCAGGAGCACCTTCCCTTCCACTTCTCATGCAACAGGAGAGATGTGATCATGTTTGTGACTCTGCAAAGACACCTGCCATGGCCCCGCTTCTGGCCTGTCCACTCCAACAGTTTAATTACCACCTTCAAATATTTTTTAAGAGTCTCTTCTTTTAAGCTTCTTAAAATGTAATGAAAACTTTAGTTTGCATCACACCTTATTTAGGCCTCACAGAGTTTATACTGCTATTGTAGTCTATACAACTAACGTAGTCATGTCCCTACTGCTCCCTGGTCAAGTCGTTTACATCCATGTGGATTGTTGAGATATCCCCTCCTCCAAAGCCTTCTGCCCTTCTGGACCAGAGCATCCTTGGACCAGCAGGCTGGTGCAAAGAAGCTAGAGAGGTCCACATTTAGCTCAGTGTAATACAGAGTATAATAATAATAATAGTAGTAATAGTAATAATACAGATAAATTATTGTTATATGCTTATATTATTATCATTATAATAATTATTATTAATGATAATTATGCAGCTCAGAATAATACATAACATTACAAATTAATTAAAAATTTTCCTCTGAATAACATCAATGAGGAAGAAAGCAGAAAGTCATTTGCACTTAGGAAATGGGCTGGTTGATGACAGACTGGTAACAATTACTTTCAGCAACACAAAGGCATGCAAGGTTTTGCCTACAGAATGCTAATTTGGAGACACTTCAAGAACTGTGTTTAAGTTCAGCACAAAATACATGAAAAACTGGACAAAATCACCGGAGATTCACTGCAGAAAGCAGTCACTCTCAAAAATGGTTTGGCTGCTGAAAGAAACAGCAGCCAACAGTTAGGTCTTGCATACAGACAACCTGACATAAATCTTCTTGATGCTGGAGATTAGGTTAGCATGTCCAATTCATGTTCTTCTTGCATAAATGACTTGTTAAACAAACGAAGAATCATTATGTGCATACATTAGATTAGTTGAGGTTGCCTTGGGTGGGAAGATTAAAAACATGTTAAGTATGCCTAGTTGAATCAATTTAAATTATTTTTTCCCCATGACTGTTCTGGTGCACCTTTTATATGCAACTCAAAAACAGTAGGAAAAAGGGATTTTTTTGCATGTTTTCTTGAGATATCAGGTACTTTCAATTTTTCTTGAGCCCTTAAAGCTTTGAACAAAGTCATGACATACTCAAGGTAATCTGTAAAACCCTGAAAATTTTTTTTGTCTGCCAATCCATTTTTAATATTTAACACTGAAATAAAGTCTCTCAAACCACATTCTGGAAAGTACCTTTGAGCTAAAGGGCCTCAAATGATGGAATTTACTGATGTCCGTCTATTTTATTATCCTTTTCTTCCCATGGTAATGGGTCTCCATAGAGTGAAAGACCCATACTGTATCTCAACCACAGCTGTGATGTGTGTTGTGGCAGGCCGTAACCTATTAAAAGTTTTGAAGTCATATATATTCTGGAAAGGTCTAACCTTCCTGTCTGTGAGCACATGATTTAATCAGCTTGAAAACTTAAATCTTTGATTTTTCTATTAATGGGTACTTCTGAATGCTTATTCTTTAAGCCATTTAATTTCATCTCTGGCTATAAGCACCATGAATTTGTGCACACCCCTGATAGGTTATTAGGCAGTAAGGCCACTCAGATTGGAGGTGCCATGTTGTGGTTAACAACCTCTGCATCCTTTTGATGTATATTCTACTAAAGAGATCTTATACAAGGCTGTAATTTAACATAGTACGCCCTGAGTGAACCAAATGAACAACAAATTGAAAAACTAAAGAAAACCTTAAGCAGTTATAATAGAGCTGAAAGCAGTCACACTTGGTTGCAATGAAATTGTGCAATTTGCATCACATTCACTTACTTCCTGCACCCATCCTGAGTTTGGGGGTAAAAGCTGAAATGGGGGAGTGAGGAAGCTTTTACTGCCTTTAAGAAAGACAGCTGTTGCTGTTCCCTCCTGTTAAAGCCTTGCATCCCGACTGCCAGCACAGTGCTACCCATTCACTGCTGTGACTTGTCACGTGGTTTAATTAGAGATGAAAAATATTAGGCGTCACTGAGGTGTCCAGGCATGACATACTGAGGGAGTGCAGTAGATCTAAGATCAAAGAGTTTAGTTATTTTACATACTCGGTCATACTTCACATACATTGTTCTGGAGCAGCTTTCTCTCCTTTCTTCACTCACTGGCAAGGGGCTGTCCATTTTCTGAAGGAGTCTGAGCATATAGGTGGTCAGTGTGGGCCTCAGCACAGGGCAGGGAACTGCTGGGCTGTAGTTGCTTCAGTTGCTACCTCTTTTCTCCCTAACAATTTGTTTTCCCACTCTTTTGTCACTTTATTCTCCTCCATAGTACAAATGAGATTCGGCCAGAATGTCACCAAAGTTTACTTCCCTCAGGTTACCTTGTTAGCATCTTTGACTTCCCAGCTTATCCCTTCCTCTCATCGGGACAGTGTCAAGGCATGTGCAGATCCAGCAGTATTTGCTTACAGGATGCAGGAGGAGCAAGCAGAGCACCTGGGAAGTAGCACCAGCTCAGGGCCATTTTGCTTGTAGTCAGAACCCATCAGGAATTTATCTCATACCTCAGCTTTGGGAGAGGGTGAGCTAAACAAAAACCTTTTAGGCAGTCACCTTTAGTTTTCAATGCCAGTCTTTTGGGAAATGACATGGAGTTGTGAGGGCATCTGACTCATCCTGTTTTCCTGTGTTGGGACTTTGGACTAAAAATTACTTGCTGCTGTCTTTCTGGCTCTTCCTGATTTTATTTTTTTGGCTACTGAAAGGCATAATATAGAAGTTTTCTTTCTGCTACTTAGTTTAAGCTAGTGAGTTTAGTCCCTACACAGAGAAAATAAAACAAGCTCTTCCCAGACATCATAAAAAGCTACTTAATGATAAAAAACAAATGACAGTAATAAGTATGCTTCAGTGCCCAAACAGTCATTTGCTGGTACACTTCCTTCCCTTCCAGCCTAGTTGAACAGGGGGAAAATTACCTGCCAATTATTTCAGAACTTAATCTGGCCTGTTTGTCAAACCACTTTTATTTGACTCTCTGTTTGCCTGGGGCTGAGGCATATATGGGTCTCCAATAAAGGTCATTGCTTTCATGGTTATTGTGTAACATATCTCTCTGAAATAAATCAATGGTGCTAAAAAGGCTAACTACAATACATTTCCATTATCCAGCAGCAGGTGCTTATTGTTGAAGGTTTTGCTTTGCTAGGAAGACATATAAAGGAAAACTGTCAGTATATTCAATTTGACTTTTTCCCCCCTCTGCCTTCAGGGAAATGTGATTGAGAGTAAAACTGCTGACTATACCTCTGATAAAAGATAATGTGGTGACATTTTCCTAGAGGGGACAAGTTATCAGCTACTTTGTCTGGTTTCCAGGCACTGGTACCCGCTCCTGCTCTGTATACTGATCACCAGAGATAAGGACTGTACATGAAATATCCCCGGTCAGCAGGGAAGCTGGCAGGGAAGCCTTTGAAGATAGTTTTAATGCTAGTAGATGTGAGATTCCTAAAGGTGTGGTAGGGAACAGCAGGTAATCAATCCCCCTGGTCAGAGGGTAGCAGAGAGGTGGCATGGGGCTGGAGGGCAGGCCATACACAGACTGTACAGACCAAAGTACCGCCAGGCATACAAGGTATGGCCTCTTGCATGCAGGAGATTGGGATCTTCTTGTGAAGCTGTTGAGAGGGAACTGGAAAGGAGCGACAGAGGTGAGACAAAGGAACTAGAGAGAGAATAAATGAGGAGGAAGGCTTGCCTATGATGTGGGGAGAAGGGGAAAGAAAGCAATGGTGAAAGATGGCATGAGAGGAAGAAGGAGCACAGCTATGTGGTATGTGAAAAGACCAAATCAAAAGTACTGGAAAACATGGACTGAGTCTCTACAAGACAAGGATGAGATTGTGTCTGAAACTGTGGCTGAGGGAGTTCCTAAGACCACAATCTTATGAGAGTGATTTGGGTAATTGGCTCCTTAGATGATTTTTCTATAGGGGTAGCACATCCCAGGGCTGAAGATTAGCACTGTGACAACTGCTGCTCCCTGTTCTCCTTTAAAAGAGACTTCACTCAGTTGGAACTGCTCCACACAACACGATGAGGAGGAGGAGATGTTCCACTTTACACAAACGTTTTTGTTCTGAAGTTTTATTCCTGATCTGAGATACAAAATCTTATAGCTGATAATTGAACACTTCTCAGCAAGAAGGTGGAAAAAATCTATTTCATGTCCTTCACAGTTATTTGATTAGCTATGGTGCATCATCCCTACCTTTTTTTCATCATGTAAATTCAAAGGGAAATATAAATAAAAGTTAGAAGTGTTTAACATTAAATGGATAAATGAGAATGCTTATCACAGCTTGGCTAAGCTGTGGAACTCCTTGATAGTGAACATCATTAAAAGCCCACTTCCAAAAAGGACTAGAGGTCTTTGAAAGATAATTATAATATTCCCACTTTCAATACCATAAACCCAAACTTCATTATATAAACCAAAGAAGACCTAGATGGTTATAAAAAGAGCTTTGAGATCAGCTTAAGCACAAAAATTCAGAAAATAGTTGCTTTTGGACTTTTTAAAAATATAGTTACATGAGTGGATTTGTATTTTGAAGAGACTTATCAAGCATTGAAAACTTTTTCCTTGGAATCATAATGAAAATAAGTAACTTTCTGAAATGTCTGTTAATGAAGATCTCTACAACAACCATCTTAGAACACCTAAGCTTAAAAACAACAAAATTAGAATCCGTAAAAATGCTTCACATGTTTGTTTTGAAGCAGTTTTGTTTAGTAGTGGCAATCTTTGTGACCTTCTTCTTCCTATCTTATTTTTGATCCTCATTTTTTGGGGAGTACTGCATGTTAGAAATGTCCACAAAAAGCTACTGAATAAATGCTGATGCAAACTGCAGCTCAGAAACTCTCTGCAGTCTAAAAGTCTATTAGAAAGATAGTCACACAGTTTTGCCCCTATTTTTTCCATTCTGTGACTAAACACCAGCTGCTGGCTATGGCTAGAAAAGAGGCTAGTAAGCTAAATTATGATTCTGTGACATTTGGACTTCCACCATATTATGTTTGAGATTTTTGTAAATATGTCACCTTTTGATCTAGAAAAGTTATAAAAGCTTATCCACAGTGTTCAGCAGAAGTTATGCTCAATGGTTTGGGAAAACACTGTAAATTAAAATAAAATAAAGCAGTACTTCAGGATTATGTTAGCTAAATAGCTAATTAGTCATTAGCTTGCTAGTAATTATGTAATGTAAGCAATACATGCATACAGTACTTTCTACCCTTCGTGAAGCCTCGAAAAGTTGGTTACTTTTGATTATTTTTATAAAGAAATTTAAAAAAAACACGAGGAAGTGTTTAACACTATTTTTTCATGGCAGCCATTACTATAATGTCAATCCAGGAAGAGTACAGTCAGTGGGATCCAACAGCTTTTTACAGGAAAATTGAGTGAGAAGGTTTGTTTCCTGCTCAGAACTGCCTGGTGGTAGGCACTAGCAAAGCCAGAGGGTCTGTGCACCTGGGCCTGGCACGCTGTCCTGTGTGCAGGAGTTCACTGGGACTGGGGCCAGGCACAGGGTCTGGAGATGAGTCTGGGGCTGCAGAGCTCATCCCTCAGGTGTCTCTGCTTCCTCAATGAGATGGGTGTTACCACCAGGTTGTAGCCTCATGTATTTTTGGTCAAATTGTCATCATGTCTGTAAAAACATAATTTAAAAAAAAAAAGAATATAGAAGTATACATTCCATTTTATCTGTCTGCTTTCCTTCATCTTGAGGGAGGGGGGGTAGCTGCTTGCTAGTTAAACATTTACCCACTAGCAAAGGTTGGTAAACTCTGTCACAAACAGTATGCAAACAGGGACACCTGCCTTTCTGTAAGGGAGGATGCTGAGGGTCACCCCCTTGCTATGCTGCTGATTTAATTCAGCTCCTCTGCTGCTCCCTCAGTTCTGTCCCCAGGTCTTCTCTGGCTGGTGCTGTGAGCTCTATTAATTCATAATTGACATGACTGGAGAAGGCTGCTGAGGCTTTCAGGTCTTAGCACAGGGGTGGAACCTTTGCAGTCAGTGGAACGGGGCAGGACACACACTCACACAAGCAATGCTGTGCAAATGCAGAGAGGTTCATGAGGCTGTGGACAGAAAAGAAAAGTGGGAATTTTATGCACTTCTTTGTTTCTAAGCTCCCTGATCTGAGCTGCTACAAAAGATGCTGAAGGTCACCTTACATACAGCATCCATAACACCATGTCACCTTGCAAACCTATTTTTTAGAAATACTTGTTTTGCTTCACCCACTTTCAAGCTTAAGATAATGTACAGATTTTTTTTTTCTCTAAAAAGACTCTACACTTTTGTGTACAGGTGTGAGAAGATTTATTCCTCTGGTGATATCAATTATTTCTACAACTGAAATTTCAACTCTAAGTCTGTTCTACTTAATAAAACATTTTTTCTGAATTTTAAGTAAACTCAGCTGAACCAGAGTTTTCAGTGCTGAACAGTCTTTCCAGATTAGATGACGCTTCAGCCACAGCTCTTTTTTTTTCAAAACACTAATAAGAGGCTGTTTTGAGACACATAGAAAGCTTTCTCTTAATTTCAGAGAGAGGATTTCTTCGACTTCTTTCCCTGTTTGCCTTTTTTTTCCTTTAAAGCACTGTAATAATTTACTCAATGAAACAAGACATTTCCTACCTCTACAAAGGATTGCGGAGAACCTGAGACCCCTTTGTTGTATGTAAAACATTTCTAGCAAAACAAATGAAGAATCACACTGAACTTGAGTGACTTCAGCGGCTGTTGGTGGAATTACAGTTCTCCCAGAGCATTTGGATTGTGGAGGACTGGGGCCTCTGTGAGCTATTCCTCTCTTCTAGACCCGTGATGCTTAAGAGTTTAATCTAGGATCTATTGCAGCTTTCTAGCATATTACCTTAATCACAAGGCATATTCTTATTTCCACTCTAATTGTGAGATTAATATCCACCGACTTGATGAGAAAGCTGCAACAGCCTTTGGATTACTGTGTAAATTAATTCAATGCCACATGGTACTAATTGTACACTGTCTTCTTGTACTCCACAGCAGGTAGAAGTAGCATTTGCTGTTGATATATCCATAACAACAATGTATTCATATTAGTAATTTACACTTACACAAAGCACATGAGGAAAACAGATAATAAAAATTCTCTATAGATTTTTTTTTCAGATTACAGGAAATTTATGGCTAGCAGTAAAACCTATTAAACTACTACTGCTGTCACTTGAAGGCATTTTTTGGTACTTGAGAAAGGAAACACTTCAGTGTTAGTAACATGAGGTTAAGCCTCACACACTACATATAAAACATGTAAATATTAATTCAAGGATGAAAGCATTCAGCTGAACAGGAACCATCTGGAAGAATGAGGAGGGTGGATGAGAATACATTAATTATAACGTAATGTGTATAAATTGGAAATCTTGGAATGCATTTGGTCAGTCTGCTTTGCACAAAGAGCCTTCTTTTCACATTGATAATCACAATACATTTCTAACTCCTCCTTGGACATATCTGCTTTCTGACCTCTGTTTGCCCCAGCAGAGATAGCAGGGTGGCATTGTCGGGTGATGATAGTTCCTTGTCACGCCAGCTCTCACACAGCTCTGGCTCCAAACCCCTGGATTTGCCTCATGTGGAAAAATTTTAAGAGTAATAATGTTTATAAAAATGATATAATTATTTTAAAACTATTTCCAAAGAAACCAAGCATGAGATGTTAGCATGCAGCACACTTGATCTGAAGTCACTGTTGCTTTCACTGGGGCTGGACTCTGAAAGATGAGTAGGACAGTTTCAAACATCTAAGCACCTACCTCCCAACTCCTAGTATTTTCAAGACAAACTAGATACCAATACTATTCAAAAATGTTAATTTTTAGTAGCCTCAATTTCTTTCACAATTAATTTGAAGTTCAATATTTTGTTCTTCCTGAGAAGACATGATGGGAAAGGCAAATAAAGAAGGAGAGTTTTATATGATGACAAATTCAATCCAGTGAAACTCTGGCCTCTTACGCATAGTTGGATGCAAGGAGGCATGAATGTGAACACATAGGGTCACCATTTCATAGGCTCATATTCTGATTTGAAACACTTTCAAGCTAGTATAGCTTGCAGCAGGAACTGCAATCACTAAGTTCCCTATTGCTGACCAGATACACTGCACGTGCAGAGAGGCACAGAAAGATAATGTATTTTTATGTTGCTTAAGCCACAGATCCTATTCAGCCATTAGCATGTAAATTCCTTGTCATCCCAACTGCTAAACAGCTGTGTGGTGATAATTTGGAACAAATTCTGTCACACCAAAAGCTGTTCTTGCAAAGGAGATGTGAGGTTTGCCATAAAATTCCTGATGGTTTTGGACAAGCCACTTAATTTGTGTTTTCCTCTGTAAAATGAAAATATATTTTTGCTTTCTGCTATTGCTTCTGGCTTTTGTTTGTAAGTTGTCATCTCAGGGAAAGATGCTTTCTTTAGATAGGAATCTAAATACAAGTGCCTCATTAGATTTGGCTTTGTGGTGCAAGTGTAATTCAATTAATTACTGTAAGAAATATGAACCTAGTAAGGGTTATGTCCAGGATAATAAATACATAATTCCAGGGACAAGCTGGAAGCATATTTCTCTGCTGACAGCTATCCTGTCTCTGTTATACTGTGCATCTGCTTTTCCTCCCAGAGGAATGCATTCAATACTGCTACGGTGGTTGCAGTCATGCCCCCACTCAGAAGCCTTTCTGCAATGTATCCTCACACAGATAGCTTGAGTTTCAGACTGACCAAAACCACAAGACAGAAGAGCTCTGGGCATGCAGCCTCTAAAGCATAGTTAAACCCACAAGGCTTCTGAACTGCTCTAGTCTGAACCACTGATGGGTATCACTTGTGTTCCCACTAGGTCTACCAGATGCACAGGCTTTGCAGTGACATCCCTGACACGCGCTGCATCCTCCATCCTGCTGCAACACCCCACTGTGACCGCGACCCTCACCCCCAGCTTTCTACAGCTGGCACTGCTTGCGCTGCACCCACGCACCACAAAGCCGCCCGCTGCCGCTGGTGTGCCAGTGATGCCAAGAGACAACCCCGGTTCCTGCGGGCCCGACTCCTCGGGCAACGCAGAGCTCAAAGGGAGAACGGACGCTCCGAACGACGGGGGGGAAATGGAAGTGCTGGGGCTGTCCCGATAGGAACGGAGCGCGCCCCCTTAAAAGCGCCCGCCGAGCTCTCCAGGGCTCAATGGATGCTTCGTTTGGAAACGACGAGCAGCCGCGAAGGGAGATGAGCTCAGTCGGCCCCGTCCTGTCGCGATCCGCCGTCCCGCTCCCGGGCCGTCGCTCCCGGGAGGTGGCAGTGTTCCCTCACGGAAGCCACCTGCCCAGCTCGGCTGCCAGGCCGGCAAGGGAGCCTCTTTTCATCTCCCTCTCACTCGTTTTCCGCTCATTTACGGGCAATGGATTTATCGCGCGTGATCTGATTTGTAACAGCCCCACTGGGGGCTTTTTCTCTTGCGGGCGTGAAAGTTGCGAAGTGCCGCAGCACAGCCGGAACGCCGGGATTACAGAAAGCGGTCGCGATCACCGCATGCGTATTTATACACGTGTATACGCATGTATATCTATACACATATATAAATGTATTTCAATATACACATATAGATCTAGACATGAGGCAGAGGATCTCCAAACATGGCCACAGAGAAGTGTTTAACCGCAGTGCCATCTACATTTTGTTCGTGCATTTGGGAGAGGTGGGTGGAAAGACAGGTGGATGCGTGCCGGCTATCCGTGTACCACCCCGTACCCGTACACGCTCACAGGCAGTGGCTACAGTCCCTTTAAATCCTCGCTCCTAAGGGGACAGGTCCAGGATTCAGGCCCCGTTGGCCAGAGCCACTCGCAGAGGTGGGCAGCTCGGAGGATCCTTAGAATATCCTCGGACGCGCAGCGGTTTCTGGCGGACCGGCCGCCCCTCACTGCTCCACCTCAAGTTTCTCTTCCCCCGTCACCCGCTCCAGCTCTTTATCAAAAGCCTCCTTCCCTTTTCCGCGGGGGCCGGCGCCCGTCCGCACCCCTCAGCGCGCTGCCTGGCGGAGGGGAACCGCAGCATCCCCGCCGGGACACCGTCCCGCATCCCGGCTCCGGGCGGCGGGGTTCCGCCCCGACGGCAGCGGCCGTGGGCTGCGGGGCGGGGCAGGGCGGCACTCACCTGACGATGACATACATGACCAAGAAGTTGCCGAAGAGCCCCACGACGCAGACCACGGAGTAGAGGGCCATGATGGCGATGGCGGTGACGACGGAGGGGCCGCCGCCCGCGGGCGCGCAGGGCCCGCCGCCGCCGGCGCTGCCATTGCCGCCGCCGCAGGGCTCGGAGCGGTTCCAGCCCAGCGCCGCCGAGGCGTTGCCCCAGGCCGGGCAGGGCGGCCCGGGCGGGCGGCAGGCGGAGGCGTTGGCTGCGAACGGGACCTCCAGGGCGCCGGCGAGGAGCGGGGCGGACCCGTTGCCCAGCAGGTAGGCGACAGCCATGGCGCGCAGCGGTGTCAGCGCGGCCACCCGCTCCCCACGCCCGAGGGACTCCCGGCGCGCCGCGGTGCTGGCGCGGTGTCGGCGAGGCGACGGCACCCGCCCGCCCCGACGGTGCGCCCCGCCGCTGGGTGCGGGCACATGTGTGCGGCGGGCGGGGCGGGCCGGGAGGAGGGGCCGTGTCCGCAGGAGCGGCGGGAGCCGCCTCCCTCGCCCGCTGCCCGCCACCGCTCCTCCCAGGCCGGCGGGACGCGGTGGCGGCCGCCCCCAGCGGCGAGCGGGGCGCACCTGCGGGGGGCACTCGCTTCCCCTGCAGGTGGCACTTGAAGGCAAAGCGCTTAACATATTCCTTTCCCCAGCGCCGCAGGCATCGGTGGCAAGCACCGGAAAGAGAAAACCGGGGGAGACTGACTTGGCGAGATAAAGGCCGGTGCAGAGAGGAGATCAATGCGCGAGAGATTATCGTAGTGAGATAGGGATCTTGGCAAAACGATGTCCTCAGTGATTAACAGAACCTTGTAATAAAATGTGACGAACTTTACGGCAACAGTTTTGGAGGGGTGGTTGTGAACAGAATTGTCCTTTAGAAATGACTCGAATCTCATGGATCCTCAGGGTTTTCAGAGGACCTTCTGTTCAGAGCTCCAAGGATGTTCTCCCCTAGATGTTGGTGTGATTGTTATCGGATGTGATAACACAGATAAGAACGACATCAAAACCGTTCTTAAGCAGTGCACTCATTGTTACTGGATGCTTAATTTGCACACCGCTTGTTTTCACCGGTACCTTTTCATGATCAGTTGTTCCAAATGAGTACAGAGGTGTGGGACTGCCTGATGGCTGATTATTAGGACTTAGCTCATTTACTGTCTCACTAATGAAATCAGAAGAGATCCCTGGTAAGGCAGAAAAAAATATCTCCTGGTGAACAGGAAGGTGACAGAGTAGCAGTGATTGCTCCTGTTGCCTCATTGTGGATGTGCACTTATTCTGCTCACCCTGTGCAGAGCACCTCCCGCTATTTCAAGAGTGGTAATGACAAAAGTGGAGAAGAAACAAGTTGCAGCCTAAGAGAAAGATGCAGAATCCTGGGCATTTTAGTATAAGGTTTACCTATGTGCTTGTGCCACAAGCAGTGGGAACCAGTGCTGCTCAGGGCAGTAACAGTAGCGGAATTGACCACACACTCTTTCAATGTATATCTTGATAATTTATGGAGAGGAAGAAGAGGGAATGGGAAAGGGGCATCACTGGACTTTGAGAGGGATATAGGTCTGGATAATTTGTATTCCTTTTTTCATTCTAAAGCGAAAATGGAAGGAGAAGAACAAGTAAGCTATTAATGGGTACTTTCAGTAGATAGCATGTATTGCTTCATGGCCAGAGAGAGTATTTTCAGCATCGTTCATTGAGTAGGAGAGAGCCCATTTAGCATTGCATTTAGGATGAGCTTTAGAATAGGAGTTATTTTTGTCTCTGGAAATAGCTGTGGACAAATGAAAGCAAGAACTTAGAGATTTTATGTGGTCAAAGACACTGCCTCTTTATCCCCTGCTGAAGTATAGTGTATATATATATATATACATACATGCTGAAGCATGTATAGTCCTACACAGAGCAGGAGGAGCAAGACTTTAAAACTGGGCTTTTCTCAGAGACTTTCATCTCTGGATATGTGCACAGAGTGTGGGAGCCTCTGTCTGTGCTTGCCCTTTGTTGCACCAAAGCCATCAAAAGAGTTTAAGGTAAGCCACAAGTACACAATTAGTATTTAGCCCTTTGAACACAACTGTGCCCGGTTGTGGAAGGGATGGGGAAGATCGGGAGCAAAAATCAAGGCTGCCAGGAGACCCACTCCATATCTTGTGTCATAGCCAGGTTTGGATCATCCTCACTATCAGAAGGCCCTTTAAAATGACATTAAAAATACACTAAAATATCTTTAAAAAAACCCTTAAAAACAGATGCTGAAGTAAATTGAGTGCTATATGCACATCTTTATGACTGCTCACAGAAAAGTGATTAACAAAAAAAAAATTATGCTCAAATAAATCAACCTTTTGGCAGGTGCAGATGAAAACTTAGGATGAGGAGAGGGCTGGCAAAAAGCCCTGGGAGTTGAGCCTGTTTATGACAGGCCTCATTAAGCAAAATTTCAAGGTAGGGGAATGATAGTTGAAGGCACCTCTTTGCAAAGCTATTACAAGTGTTATTTCACAAGGACATAGGCAATTTGAAATAAACGTTTAGAATAATGCTTTCAGATGCTAAAGGTCATTTTGGGTGTAATAATGTGTGAGACTCTTTCTTCAAATAATTTCAGACAGTATAGGACTGTGTAGCCAAGATTCTGGTGAAAGGGTGTTTGTGGAATTGAAGACCAGTAATTCCTTCTTGTTGGTAGTAGTTCAGCTTTTTCCTTCTTCATAGAAATGAAGCAGTCTCAGTCATTTGCATTATTTCTGTATTCACAGATCACCAGTGTCTCCTTTCTAGATTGTGACAGTGACTCTGCAGATAAGGGCAATCTGCAGAGTGGCAAATACTATATCCATTAGTTGAAAATAAGTACTTTAAACTTCATCATCTCTGAGTTCTTCTGCCCTTGTAGAAAATAAAACGTCTCTTCAAAGTTTAATAAATGTAGCTATAAGTGATAGTTTTTGTGTTTGCATAACAAGTCTGAAGGGTGTCAGTTGGACCACATTGATGGTTGGAGTAGATGATTTTTAAGTCTCTTCCAACCTTGACAATTCTGTGATTCTGTGATATAGTCTTCAATTTCCTTATCTGGCAAGGCTGCAAAGCAGATTCATGACGGTTTGTTAAGGACTGTATTTACTAGCTGTCCTTGATAGTTAGCTATATTCTCAATTACCCTTGACAAACGAATAGTTTTACTTTTGCTGAGTTGGAGCTACATATTGAATGAGAAGAGTGAAAGGTGTTCCAAAAAACTATCACTGTAGTTAATGACATAAGGGTCTAGAGGAAGTTAGTGTGTGATATAATTTAATACAATAGTAAGGGGAACAGTTCAGTTCATACAATCTTACGTTTTCTAGCTCTTAGGTATTTTGCAAGTTCACTTCTTGGTCATTGGTTAGGCTTTCCAAATCCAGTAGCTCAACAGAGGGGAGATTGCTGCAGCTCTGTGCCCTTAGGTCTAGCTAATAGCCAGACTAGGCTTGTATTCCCAGTAGTCACGCCTGCAAGCACCTTTACGGAACCCACACATAAACATATACACACAGCTGGCCCCACAGACCGGCACAGACACAAACAGCACTAACAGAGACACAAACTGCACCAACAGCCTCACCCTGCTCCCATCTAGTTGTTCAGGGTGAAAATCTCCTCATGTGAATATATATGTGTACATGTACACTATATGGCTGTCCTCAGTGAGCATCTGGATCAGACACTCAGTCTGCCCAGTAGCTGCTCCCTGCATCCCAGCTGTTTGCACATGGACATAGGAGCCCTGTGTACCCAGTGGCTGGCCTGTATCCCTCCCTTTTCCTGCCTATGTCTCCTCCTCCCTTAAGCATTTCATGACACATTCTTGTGCAATCCCAAGATACTCTTCTCCTGAATCCCAGATGGTGTCCCATATCTCTAGCAGTTACACCCCACAGTTTGGGAGGTGCTCCAGGAAACTGCTACCCTGTGGTGTTGGTTATAGTGCTTGGCCCATGGGGCTGAGAATCCCCTGTGTCAGCCTGGGGACAGTCAGAGATCTCATTTCTCTGATGGCATTATTAGTGTTCTCCCACCTGCCCTTGTATCCTGGAGCTCCTTCCTGTGTGAGGACATGGGTCTTTTTTGGGGTGGTGGTTCCTCTGGTGGCTCCTGGAGTAGCCATGGCAGAGAATTATTTACGTTCCCCCACCTGTTGCTGTGTCTGTCTCTCCCTGCATGTGTGCAGATATAGATCACATAACTTAAGAGTCATCTCTGTCAATCTCACTGCTAAATACTGATTTCTCTAATATGCTAGAAAGGCAGCATTAGGCATACACAAAGGATGCACCTGTTGGAGAAATACTGTCCACAGAGACTGACTACTCTGCCTACTCACAGATGGTAATGTAGGGAAAATATTTATGTGGCCATAAAATTGGCTTTTGCTGAAGGGAGGAGATTCAAATAGATAATTTAAATGCAGTTCTATACTTCTAGGAAATCCTCAGAATGCACTAATAAAATATTTGTTATGGGCCTCACAGATTCCACAAGGCATTCAGAAATAAATGGAGAACTCTGAGCCATCATAAATTACCCTGTCACAAATACAACTTCTAAACTACAGTGTAATGCCACTTTGGTAGCACTAAAAGTAAAGCATTATGTGACACTAAGTAATTGCCACCCATTATGTGATTAATGAAATTAAATAATACAGTGTGGCAGAATAAAGAGCTGACTTTGATTCTTGGAAGGGGAGGACACTAGCAAAATCTGTATAGAATGGACAGCGTGATATCTGGCTTTTTGATTTATCCATGTGATTTTATTTTGAGAAATAAATTATTTTCAAAACCAAAAGGAGAGGGAAAATGAGGGATTATGATTTTGAGACTTTTCCAATGTGTGTTTTGGTTAATTTTAGAAATTATGAAAAGTTACAGAATTTAAAATCTGACAAGCTCTACTTATTTTCAAACGAGGAAATAGTCTCAATTTCCTCCTGTGTGAAGTGTGAGCTTATGATTCTTTCCATAAACCCAACTGGGATTTTGTTTCCTGACATGTTTATCAAATTTAACATTTCATTGCCTCTACCTGCTTACATTTCCAAAACTTTTTTATAGGCATCCTATATGGATCTGTTTTTAGGACTGCATTATTTATTCTGTCCTTCAAACTCATGTCCTGTTCCCTTTTAAATCCTTCCTTGTTTATTATTTTCTTTGCAGCCCTATCAAGAAGTGATAAAACATACACTTGATCTATCATAGGGAAATCTGTAACACTGCTGATATAATTGCCATCATTCATGTTCCCATATGAATACTCTTAATGTGAAATAATGGGGAGTTTTGAACAAATGGATAGTTTTACTTCTAATTATTCTTGCATACAAATGTTAAAAATGATGTGCCCTTCAAATATCCTGTTTCCCCCCCTCATGAAAGCATAAGCCAGAGCTGAAGCACCACTGAAATGAGCCAAAATAAAAATTCAGCGCACCTCCTCCCAGCCTTTATCTCTCTGTTCTTCCACATGCAGAGGAAGCCCACTTTACCACCATATTTGCAGTAATTTGTAGGGAGATAATTTTAGAAGCTTATCTAAATCATGAAGGCAGTGTCCTCACAAACTGCTTGCAAAGGCACCGGGAACACACCCAACTGAGAGCAATTACCTACAGGCATGCCATGGGCTTTGTTTTTTCAAACCTTTCCTCAGTAAGTGATACTGCGAAGTGAATTAATCTCTCTTTTGTCTCCCCAGCAAGTATCAATTAGTGTAAAATAAGGTCCTCTGTCTTCCAGCTCATAATTGTTGCTTCTTGCTTGATTTGTCTGCTCTGACAATTGATACTCAAAATGCTCTTGAAGCCTTTGTGTGCATTCTTGCTGTGTGCAGCATGCCTTGCTTCTATCAGAATGGGAGGCTGCCTGTTTTTGTAAGACAGCACTACGCTTTAAATCTTGCACATAACAGATGTAAGACATAAGCAGGGCTAGAGGCTAAGCAAAGACAACAGGAAAGGAAAAGGCACACTGGAAAACTTGAATTCCATAAAGAGTCTGATGTCAATCTGGCTTCTCATAACACCAGGTGCAGTCTCAGAAAAATCCCTGCAAATAGAGATGGAGGCTGAACCTCATTTTGTGTTATTGAATAGTAGGAACAATCACCTTGAGATGTAACACAAGTTCTGTTGTATGTGGGGTTGGTTCAGTTAGGGGTTTTAATAAATGTTAGTTAGTCGGTTCTCTGTACCCCCATTTTCCCCTCACAATGGTTCGCTCCAAGTTGTCTGCCACAGGAGCTTTTATGTGTCCATCTTGTAGCCACTCCCGAATTCTTCCTGAAAGTTCTGTGTCAGTCACCCCATCCCTGCAATTCCATTTGTCCCAGAATGCTGTACCCACCTCTGTTTTGTTCCCGTAGGTTGCCGTGATCCACATCACTCCCCTGTCGTCTGTCCTCATTGGGCGAGGGGGGCTTCCGCCCCATCTGCCCGCCCCCCCTATTTAACCCAATGATTCCTTTGTTCAATCGCCATTTTGTCCTCGTGCGCGACCTGAGAACAGCCGCTCCAGGCACCGCAGCGGCCACACAGGAAATAAAAGTTCTCAGCCACGCAGGCAAGGTGCGCCTTCTCTCGTCCCTTTGCCTCCTCTCAGCGTATGGCTACGAAAGCTGCATTACCCATGCAGGAGCGCTCAGCCCTAGAGCTTCGGTCTCACAAAGGGCAGCGCTAGCCGGGCTTCCCAGCCGCCCGAGACCAGAGCAAAGAACAAAAGAGTTCTTCAAGTTCAAGTCATCAGATTAGCCACAAAAGGCCAGTTTGACCAAAAGGTTTGGCTATTTGGTCACAGAATCACTTCTTTCCAAAATGTAAAGTTCTATACTTCTATTTGGCTTTTATGTGTCACTAGATGCTAAATATTTTGTATTTACAGTGTTCACTGGAATAGGCATTGGTGTTAAAGTTCACCTCAGGAAGGAAAACTTCTTAATAGCTGAACTGGGAATTATTGTTGTACCTTTGCTCTGGCTAAGTAAATGGTTAATTATCCCCAACTAAATGGAGCAGCTTCCAAAAAGAGAGATCTTTTTGGTCCTCTTTTTTCCCAGTCTCCTCTGAACTATCATCTGCTGTTTAAGCACTCTGCTAAAAATTGTTCTTAGGTCCTTTTGATCTCATGAGAGATGAGAGCTCAGGCATTCCATCATCTTTGCAGGGTGTCTTGTTCTTGGGGTGCATATTAGGGCATATGAGAGAGAAGGCATAGGAGCAGCAGCAGCAGTAATTGATGAAGTGACATGGAGATGGACACCCAGCAGTGGAAGGAGTTGTGTCTGTGATTTCAAATGGAGGGAGGCATCTTCCTCAGGTACAGGGTAAGAGAACTTCTTTGTCCAAAGGATAAATTCTGATTTTCGTGCTCAAATTCACTTTAACACTTGCAAATGCCTGCTTTAAAGAAACCTTGGGGTTTGAACTCAACCGACACAATGGTCTATAGATGACTGCTGCAAGATAATGACATTGTCTAAACAGAGTATTTTAAGCAGAGTGCTGGTGTAATCTCAGTTTAGATTTACAACAGAAAGCATAGCACTACTCTTTCTCAGGTGGTTTACTTGCTTTTGTCCTTGTCATACATTTGACAAATGTTTGAGTTTGCATCTTAAAAGTATTGCATCTGTATAAAACACAAAAGAAAGACACTTATACTTCTCCACGTATTTTTTCCTAAGTGTCCTAGTTTTAGCTGGGATAGAATTAATTTTCTTCTTAGTAGCTGGTACAGTCTTGTGTTTTGGGTTTAGTACAAGGATTGATAATTGATAATACACTGACATTTTGTTTGTTTGTTGCTAAGTAGTGCTTACTCTAAATCAGAGACTTCTCAGTGTCTCATGCTCTGACAGTGAGGGAGAGCACAAGAAGCAGGAAGGGACCACAGTCCAAATCGTCTAAATGGACATTCCATACAGTAGAACATAATTTCCTGTACATGAACTGGGAGGAGTTGGTTGGGAGGGAATAGTTACTGCTTGGAGATAGGCTGAGCATTGATGAATGAGTAGTGAGCACTTGTATAGTTCATCACTTCATTTTCCTGTGTTGTGTTCCTCTCTCTCTTTCTCCTTTATTATTATTATTATTATTATTATTATTATTATTATTGCTAGTTTTCAGTTTGTTTCAATTATTAAACTGTTCTTATCTTGACCCAAAAACTTATACTTTTTTCCAGTTATCCCTCCATTCCAGCAGGGATAGGGAGTGAGTGAGTGGCTCTGTGATACTTAGTTGCCAGCTGGGGTTAAACCATGACACTCAGAAAGCAGAACTCTCTTGGAATAATGCTTTTTTCACTTTTGGCTTGCCAGTTCATGAGCCAAGAAAAGGATGAACTATTATAGCCTTGTTCCCACACTAATCCATTTTGAACAATCAGCCTGGTGAGGGGAGACACTGAAGGAGGGCAAAGAGTTTTCCTGGTTAATTTTTCTTGGAGAAGTATATCTGCCCAGCTTATTTCTTTGCAGCAAGTACAAGAGACAACAAATGAACAGGTAATAATCTTGGTGTCACATAGCATAGGATTTCACTGGAACATGGTGATGTGTTATTGTATTCTGACTGCAGTATTTGTATTGTGAATATGTGCAAGCATGCAGAGACTCTGCTCAGTGATTAAGCCTCTTTATCAAATGCATAACAGAATCAGCAAGCTACACAAATTAGATGTCTGAGTCATAGTTTTCACATTTGCATAGGAGGGATAATAGTACTACTTATGACAAGATGAAAGGTCACAAGTATGTCCCATATTTATTTATGTATTTTTAAGTAACATAAAATCTAAAATTTGAAATAAACTTTTATTTCTGATTTTTGTTCTCTCTTCCTTCCTTTTCTATTATCTTTTTAGTTGTTACTAAAAAGAGAGCATAGGAGATGATTCATTTCCAAATAACCACAGTAGGAGAAAGAAATCAACTTGAAGATTTCACACTTATCTGTATAATAAGCACTTCCAGTTTTTCATCAATTAGTGATTGCAAAAACTAATTTGCAGTAGGATATGACATACAGGAAAATGACCTTTAATTTGTTACTACGATTCTGAATGCTAACAGCCACTGGTAATAGAAAGGTGTCTTGTTGGTGTACAATGACATTTGAAGTGATGGGAAAAAATAGTCCTTCCATCCCCACCCCATTAGATTGTGGAAATTATTGCTTATTGAAATTTCTATGACTTCAAACTAGTTTAGAATATCTTTTCTCTCTTTGATTTTTCCCTTCTATGAAAAATTTGTAGTCTATTAGGTTAAGATCTCTTGTAACCTCTGATGTGTGACTTTGTTGTCTTTGGCTGCAAGACTAAACAGAGTGAAGGAGCATGTGCATTTTTTGCCTGAGGTAAATGGGAGCACGTATTGGGCATGCAGTGGAAAGTTGTTTGATGGATGACTGTAGACATACATATTGTAGTTGCATAATTATCTTTCGATGTTTTATGTATTTGAAGTGTTTGAAGTGATAGAGTAGTAGTATCTATGGTAGCTTTATTCTTTTCTGGTTTGGATATGCCACCCTTAGCATCACATTCAAAACTTCTCCTTTCTGGATGCCAGAACTTTTTTTTTATACTATAAATAATTTAACCATAAAGAAAATGATGGGACAAATTTGTCTTTGATGTTACTGGAGTAAGTAAGGTATAATTCTGATGAAATCAGTGGAGCTTCACAGGGCAACAGGAACTTGAGGAAAGACTTGGTTTTAACCCCTGTACCCAGGGGAACAGATTCTGTCTGCTCTCTTGATTTACTTAGAATGCAAGTTCTAGGGGGTGGGAAAGATCTTCCTTTTGCTGTAAGTAAATGTGTAGAGTGGTAGAGGGCCAGGGAAAAGAGTCATGGCAAAGGAGGTCACATGAAAAATAAGGAGGTAATTTGTGACAGCCAATGTGCCTTCTCTAAAGGCAAATCATGCCTGACAAATCCAGTGGCCTTCTACTGTGGAGTTACAGCAGGGGTAGATGAGAAAGGCCTAACTGACATAATCTACTTGGACTTGTGCAAAGCATTTGATGCTGTCCCATGACATCCTTGTCTCTAAACTGGAGAGACATGGATTTGATAGATCAACTATTTGGTGGGTAAGAAATTGGCTGGATGGTCACAGCCAGCGAGTTGCAGTCCACATCTCAATGTCCAAGTGGAAAGCAGTGACACATGGCATTCCTCGGGTGCTGGTATTGGAACCAGCACTTTTTAATATCTTTGTCAATAACATGGACAGTGGGATGGAATGCACTCATGGCAAGTTTGCCAATAACATGGAACTACATGACGCGATCATCATGCTGGAGGCAAGGGATGGCATCTGGAGGGACCGGTTTGAGAGATGGGTCTGTGCAATCTTCATGAAGTTCAACAAGGTGAAGTGTAAGGTCCTGCACCTGGGTCAGGGCAATCCCAAGCAAAGTACAGACTGGATGTAGAAAGGATCCATACTAGCCCTGGGCACAAGGACCTGGGGAGGTTTGTGAACAAAAAACTCAACATGCACTTGCAGCCCAGAAAGCCAACCACGTCCTGCACTGCTTCTAAAGCACCATGGCCAGCAGGGCGAGGGGTGTGATTCTCCTCTACTCTGCTCTTGTGAGAGAGTGCCCATCTGGAGTGCTGCATCCAGCTCTGGGGCACCCAGCACAAGAAAGACCTTGACCTGTTGGAATGAGTTTGGAGGAGAACCATGAAGATGATCAGAGGGCTGGAGTAGCTCTCCTATTAAGAAAGATTGTGAGAATTGAGGTTGTTCAACCTAGAGAAAAAAAGGCTCTGATGAGACCCCATAACAACCTTCCAGTACCTAAAGGGTACTGGAATAATAATAAGAGAGATGGAAAGGGACTTTGCACAAGAGCATGTTGTGTTAGGACAAGGGGCAATGGCCTTTTTCTGAAGGAGAGTTGGTTTAGGCTAGATAGTAGGAAAAAATTCTTTACCATAAGGTAAAGGCACTGGGACAAGTTGTCCAGAGAAGTTGTGGATGCCTCATCCCTACAAGTGTTTAAGGCCAAGCCGGAGGGAACTTTGAGTAAATTGGCCTAGTGAAAGGCATCCCTGCCCATGATGAAGGGGTTGGAACTAGATGATCTTTAAGGTGCCTTCCGATCCTAACCATTTGTGATTCTATGATTTTATGTTTCCAGAGCCTTGGCGTCACAGAATTGGCCTGCCTGGGGCCACACCACTTCATGCTGCATCCATATCATGACCCATAGTGGGAGGCTGTACAATAGCCATAGTTGATGGTATAGCTGCCATACAGGGATAGCAAATGATGCAGGAAGTGGAGAAGAGAAGAATGCTTTTTGGCAGAATTTACTGCAGTACTTCAAAAAGAGCTTGGGGCACTAGTATTACTAAGTAGTCAGCTGTGCTAATAGGAGAGAATAGTAAATTCCTGACTTATATTTTCTTTAATGTTTCAGTGAGTCTGAAGCAAAAGGAAGTTTTAGCCTTCTGGAATAAACTGCTACTGAATTCCCTTTGCTTTATTTCAAAGCAATATGCTGACATTTCTCACTTCCTGCTGAAGTGTTTATATACTGTCAGACAATTTCTTGATTCTCTCTTGGAAGCTAGTACAGTTTACTGAGGAGTTGAAGCCTTCATTACATCTTTTATGTGTCTCAGAAGGGTATTATGAAGTTCAATTAACATTTGAGAAGTGTTCGGCAATCCTCAGATGACATGTACAGTGGAAGCATACAAAATGGTTGTTATCCATTAAATGCATGATTTTTGCAGTGTATCTATCTTTCATCAAGTTACTCCTGGGTAGAAGTGTTCTCTTCTTGGTTAGAAGACCACTTGAACTTGTGCAGCAGTACTGGCCAAATATAGCATTAGGGGGTGTGAGATTTTGCAGCTCACTGAAATCGCTTACAATTGAAGGGAGAGTGACAAATCATTGTTCAAGACTTCATTTATATAAAAATCATAACAATTCTCAGTCCCACATCTTGTAAGGACCTATGAAGTCATTGTGATAATGAGCACAAAGGAAAGGAAGTCTAGGAGGCAGGAACCTATCCACAATGCTATTGTGAGTGTTTCATCTGCCAGACAATGATTACCTTTGCAGTCTTCTCACAACTTCTAAGGTCGAGTGTCGAGTAAGCAGAGTAATTAGAACATGAATTCAGAGTTCAGATTGTGCTTGTAAGTTTGTGCCTGGATATGGCAGACTGTGGGAGTATGGGTTGCCAAAACCTTGACATTTCATTAGTCCTGGAATGAATCATTTGCGCAGGAGAAAGGCTGAAGTCAGACTGCCCTCTTTGAATGAATATAGGTTTTCATATTCAGGTATTGTGAAACTGGTTTCAGAGCACCACATGATTCATGCTTTCCAATAGCACACTTGGTCAGTCAGGAAGCCCTTTGGATGAGGCTCCCTAAATGCAAGTGCTCGGGAAAGCATTGGAACATCAAATGCTGAATGGGGTTAGGGCACAAGTATGAAATAAAAGGTAGGAAAGCACATAGGGTCCTTCAGCTGTAATACAGAAGATGCAATTGCAGATGAGAATCTGTGTCTAATAAATAACTCAGCAAGCTGGTGGGTTTATTTCTTCCCTTCCAGAACCTTGTAGGAAAACTTTTCTTTGTTCATGAGTATCATAAGAGTGCAGCAACTTCCAGTATCACTTTTCTTATGGCACCTGCTGTTATTCCAGCCCATCCATAATGAAATTCCCTTTCTGCCAGGAACACTGAAGAAAGAGGTCCAGTTCTGTAGGATGTGCAGGAGGGATAGAGAACAGAGCTACAGTGCGGAGAAGAAGTAGTGGCAGAGTGGTAAGTGCATTGAATCATGTGCAAGAGGCATTTCTCTCTCTTGAGGAAGCCTCTGTCTTTCTGTTCCTGTGTCCATGCTGGACCTCAAAAATCCCTAACACAGGTGCTTCTATTAGGTGTCCAAGTAAAATGAATCTAATCTTCAATTTCATAAATTTCCAGGGAATAACTTGGCCATGAGAACATGTAATGACCTATACTCTGGAATAAATAGAATTTTTTGTTGACTAAAGCCATGAAGTTTATCCATCAGTTTATCTGTATCTATTTGTTTCCTTTTATGGCATTGTAACACTATGGAACATATATTTTCTCTGTTGAGTGTAAACTGAGGTAGGTTGCTTCCAGACTACAGTGCATGCTCAAAGGTAAGGAATTCTGAACTGGGACTGGTGCTTTGTCAGACAGCTCCTTGCTCATGGATCTGTCAGCACAACCATGCCCTCACTGCACTGAGTGTCCACAAGAGCACTGTGCCTGTTCTGGCAGGGGCACTTCAGAGGTGCCAGGGCTGACTCCTCACTTGTTACAGATGTTATTTGTAAATTTTTCTCACTACTTTTTTGTGGTGTTCTATAAACAACACTAGCAAATAAAGCAAAGTGTATCAATCACCATATCTGTTGTCAGGTATTAGTGGATGAATCTCACCATAAATATATTTCTATTTTTAACTATTGATATGAACTTGTCTTTGGTAGTACAGAAGAATATGAGTGGAGTAGCTTATGAAGTGCAACAGCAGAGACTTTAATTTTTGAAAGAATGAAGGGCTAATCTTGTCCCACAGTGTTTTTAAAAAATACCCAATATCTTCTATTTAAAGTGTTTGCTCTTTCCATCTAATAGATATTTGCGTGTCAGAGGTGATGAGAGATGATTACCAGATGTTTCTAGTCATCTTGGGAAACTGATTTGTGCCCAGAAGGCTGGAAGCCTTTCCCCTTTTTTCAAGAGGCTCATTTGTAATCCCACAATGGTATTTAAGGATGTACAGGTATGGGTATTATCAATGTTATCTTTATGTGATTTTTAATAAAAAGATGGATCTATATTTCTATTTCAGCCTTAACTCCCACCTCCTACAAAGACCACAAACTTTGAGACTTATTTCTAGCATTAAGAGTAGAAGAAAGGGGAAAGAAAGGAGGGGGAAAGAGAAAAGAGCCTACCTGTGGAGAGACATACTATGTATACAGCATGTGTCTTCCTTTTTATGGTCCTCCAGATAGAAGAAAAGACCAACTCTCTTTCCTTCCTCAGAAATGTCTCTCTAGAAGGACACTGTAAATGCAGTCAGAAGTCTATATTCCAGATTGAAACTTTGGGGGGCACCAAAAAATAAGTGACCCAATCTGATATAACTAATTTATGTCTCAAACAGCTCCACAAATGGAGAGTACAGGCTGCATTCTCTGCCTTCTCAGACTGGCCGTAACTACTACTTTAATTTAGAATACTTTAATCTAGAATACTTTAATTTAGAATACTAATACTAATAAAATTACTACTTTAATTTAGAATACTTTGTCCTTACATTGAAGCAAGGTTTGGATGTAGTTTAGAAGTCCAGCAGCTCGGGAGCAATTCACTTTAAAATTGCTTAATAGTGAAAACTTCAATAATTTACTTTTACATGTATTTTTTCCTGTCTTCATCAAAGTTCCTTGTTCCAGCCTAAATTTCTCAAGCTCACATAGAATCTCTGTTTGAGACACACAGAGTAGAAATTCATTCTCTCAGAGAAGCTTACAGTTTTAAAAAATTATTTTAATTTCAGCTATATACGTAACCTGACATTTTAAAATTTGCCAAGAAAGAATATCGAGAAATAATAATTTCACATGGAGCAAAGTTCCACTTTCAAAATGCTATCTTTTTTCATCTATGATTTATTTTTATTAGTCTCAACTGCTCTAATGTAAATTTTAAAATGAAAAGTTGAATCAAAATTAGTTTTCAGCAGTCATGGTGCTCTGTGAAATGTTTTAGTAATCCCAGAATCTCCCGTTCGGATACCAAGACCTCTTGTCTCTTTCTATCCTTCCCTACCAAGAGCTTCTCTGTGCTTTTCTCCACATGGAACGATCTTCTAACTCAGCACTGTTATACTGGGACTTGCTGTCATTTCTCCCATTATATTCAAAGGGTTGGAATGACATTAATCAACAAAATGAAATCAATATTCAAGTTCTGACCTTCTCCAGTGCAGGTCCCAGGGCATATCCTATTATCTGGCTTTTAGGCATTAGTACCTTCTCTGTGTCCCAACGCAGCAGAATATTTAATTGTGCATTAACAGCTAAAAAAAAAAAAAATAAGCTTTGCAAAATGTGGGCCACTGAATTTGAATTAAAGTGATCAATCTTGACATGGACTTTCTAAGTGACCAATTCAGACAGGGTGGAGTTCAGATCCTTGAACATGGACATCCATACATCCATTGCCATTAAAGATATCCTTTAAGGTGTTCATCTAGTCTCCTGTTGAGTCTTCAGAGTCTTGTGTCATTGCCGCCATGTGGTCTCCTCAGACAGTACAAGAATTCTGTCCGTAGGGTTTATTTAAAGTGGATCACAGCAGCAGTTTCACTGAACTCTGTGTTAAGCAGATGCTGAAGTTAAGATACCACCTAGTGACATGTTTCTGCAGAACTCAGACCACTGCAGGGCTGTGTTTACTTGGAAAAGCCAGAATACTATTTATGATTCACAGAGCAACATACTGAGTGAGAATATAAAGATGTCAGCCTAAATCCCGACTTTGTTAGTCATCAGTAGCAGATGCTCTCTGTAACACAATAGTAGCAGGACCAGCATGTAGTAGTGCTTCCTTCCTCAGATTTTCTTCTGGATTCCATAAGTTTTCACTTAGGATCTTCCCAAGACAGGGAGGATATCCTTGCATTTGCTAAGACATGGCTTTTCCCTTCCCTTCCCTTCCCTTCCCTTCCCTTCCCTTCCCTTCCCTTCCCTTCCCTTCCCTTCCCTTCCCTTCCCTTCCCTTCCCTTCCCTTCCCTTCCCTTCCCTTCCCTTCCCTTCCCTTCCCTTCCCTTCCCTTCCCTTCCTTCCCTTCCCTTCCCTCCCTTCCCTTCCCTTCCCTTCCCTTCCCTTCCCTTCCCTTCCCTTCCCTTCCCTTCCCTTCCCTTCCCTTCCCTTCCCTTCCCTTCCCTTCCCTTCCCTTCCCTTCCCTTCCCTTCCCTTCCCTTCCCTTCCTTCCCTTCCCTTCCCTTCCCTTCCCTTCCCTTCCCTTCCCTTCCCTTCCCTTCCCTTCCCTTCCCTTCCCTTCCCTTCCCTTCCCTTCCCTTCCCTTCCCTTCCCTTCCCTTCCCTTCCCTTCCCTTCCCTTCCCTTCCCTTCCCTTCCCTCCCTTCCCTCCCCTCCCCTCCCCTCCCCTCCCCTCCCCTCCCCTCCCCTGCCCTCCCCTGCCCTCCCCTGCCCTCCCCTCCCCTGCCCTTCCCTCCCCTCCCCTATATGGAAGAGTTTTTGTTATGAATACCATAATCATGAGCTATAATAATGCATGAAGAACTGTCAGTGAGCCTTCCCTGGCATCTATTTGTAACCTTAGCTTTTTTCATAGACAAGTATGGTATGTTAATGCAATTTTCTACTGTCTGAGAACCACCTACAACTATCTTTATCCTTACACATTCATCAGAAATCCACTGTCAGCTGTAAATAACAACAAAATTGAATTGAAGGCATTTTGCATTTAGCCCTGTCTCGTCTGAAAGACGTTAACACCCCTCTCTACTTAATGTAATATTTTCAAATGTCAGTGTCGCTTCCTCTACCCATGCATCATGACTGACACTAGGCAATGCACTTAAGGATAGAGTTCAATTATTTCCGAAGATATGGCACTATAATATAAGGTATGCAGGTATTTTCTACAGTTCATATTACTTCTTGTATGATTATCTGCTCTTTTTGGCCACAGTTTGCCATCCACTACATAAGCAAGTGACTTGCACTTGCTGATCTCTAATTTGTTTTCTGCTTAATCTAAGTTTCCTGACTGCTAGCATGCAAACAAGCACCCCCATTATCTAGTTTGCCTCAGCATACACTACAGATACATCCAAAACTATCTGTGTGAATAGTTTCTTCAAAGGAAATACATTTTTTTATTCATAATTTCTGAAGTAAGGGCAGTAGTTATGTTGGTTTGCTAAAGATGCAGTTACTCTTTGCTCAACATTATCTTTTACCATGTCAAAACAGAGTGAATTTGCTCAGCATGTCCTCATCTGCTGTTGCATTAGGAGAACTCCTGGGAAAAGGCATGAAAAGCCAGAGAGACTTGGGGTTGTGAAAACATTTTTGTCAAAGAAAACAGTGTGCAAAAGCAGAAAAGCAAGCTCTCCTTTTCTGGTTTTTTTTTTTTTTTTTTTTTTTTTTTTTAAGAAGACTTAACACTTACTTTCTTTTTCTTTCTTTTTCTTTTTCTTTTTCTTTTTCTTTTTCTTTTTCTTTTTCTTTTTCTTTTTTCTTTTTTTTTCTTTTTCTTTTTCTTTTTCTTTTTCTTTTTCTTTTTCTTTTTCTTTTTCTTTTTCTTTTTCTTTTTCTTTTTCTTTTTCTTCTTTTTCTTTTTCTTTTTCTTTTTCTTTTTCTTTTCCCCTTTTCCCTATCCCACAGGTTAAGGAAAACTGTGTTCAAACTGCTGGTCTTACCTAGTTTGGCTTCTCCTCAGGAAGAGAGTGCTGTTTACTGCATGAGTGAAAACCCAGTAATGGATTAATTTTTAGTGTTATTTGAATTGCTCCCTGGATTGGAGGAAAAAAATCAAATCTGTGGGCATGTTTTGTGAATGTTAAGCAAGCTGTGACCTTAGTTTATGAATTCCTGATTTGCAATTCAGCCACAGAAGTATTCATGTATTCACATCCTATTTAAATTACATGCTTTAGGTTAATTAAGTCAGGACTAGATCTATAAACACTCAAGATACGCAGTTCTTTATGTAGCTTTTTTCTATATGCATTTAAACCAACTCTTTTAGCAAGCCTGTGGCAGTTACTGTCAGATAATGTAGGAAATGATACATGATAACCACCGCGGACAGAATAAGATGTAAGTAGCATTGCAGCATTTATGAGTAACTGTTTCAAGTGGTTTGTGTCAGCATAGCTCTAGTTAAGTTGAAGATCAGATGACTGAAAAAATGACATGAGAAAATGAGATGAGCTAGGGATTTCCTCTGGAAAGAAAGATAGTGGAATTGGCTTGACTGCAAAGGTTGCAGTCTAATTATGTTTTATCTTATTTTGTTAAAATGGTATCTAATTGCCTATTGTACATTAAGATGATTTTATATTAGTGAAGAAGATAACAAAAGAATAGCCCTTTGCGCAGGTAGTCCTCCTTTGGCCCTGAATTCATATACATGCTGAGTTTCCCAGAAACTTTCAAACTTTTTTCTGATCTTAGGAAAAATTTTCAAGGAGTGATAGAATATCTGAAGGTGGAAGGGACCCACAGGGATCACCGAAGTCCGACTTCTGGCCCTGCACAGGACTACCCCAAGAGTCACACCATGACAAGGAAAAGAAAAAGAGGTCTCAATAGGCAGGCTTTTGTGGCTGATGGTTCACTCCTTCCAGATTGCAGGCCAAGGTTTTTTTGAGAACAGAATGGACCTGGTTCTGATACCTGGGGGAGGAATTGCCACATGGGACAAAATCTGAATTTCAATTCAACTGAACATGGTGACACCTGCAATCTCCTCACTGGTACATGACAGAAAAGTGCTCATTGCATGCTCCCATCTCTTATGAAATTTTAAACAATGAGCTAACAATATATGTCATATGTCTGACAGTGTTTAAACAAACATAAGAAATTAATCAATGTTTACTTATGTGCAAGTAATTCCTTTGGTGATCAAAATGCTCTGCAGACTAACTGTATGTGGGTATTAACCACTAATATATTATTTAAGGGCTAGTTAGGCTTTTTGTGGATATAATTTTTGCCATGTTTTGGCAAAATAATTCTAAAAGGAGAATGAAGTGCTAAATCCTAGGCAGGTGCAAAGAAACCTGAAGTTTGTGACAAGCAGAATGTTGTAAATTCAACATTTAAATTTTGTTTAATATACCATAAATTGAAGAGCAAAAGAAGTTCTTCTTATGCTTGATTTCTGTAGAACATCTGCACAGTTTTTTTGATGGTTGTGAAATATTGAAAATGGGAAAAGTAGACTTGCGCTCCACTATAGCTAGCTGTTGTGCATGACTGAGAGATAATACAATATGGAGGTATATGTGTTACAGAAATGCTAGGTTATGGCAAGGTCTGAGAAAGGAAATGTGGTCATCTGATTTAAGACTTAGTACTAACTATAAGTTCATTACAGCTATCTCCACTGACAGCTGCCTGAGACTATTAAATCAAACAATTTGTATCCACTTGCCATCTGTGAGCTGCTAGCAGCTTTTCTCTCATCTGAGGCACTCTCTCCGACCGTGTGGCACTCCCATTTTACTGTAAAATAAAGGAATCCACATGAGATCTCACTGAAGGTGCTCCTTCATCTGTCTAGATTGAGGAGCTTGATCTTGTGAGCAATTTCAGAGCATGCTGGCCAGGTTGCAGGTGACACTGCAGGGACTATTGCTTTTTTTCCAAGCCGGTCCCCCCTTGCTAAGCAAGAGCTTCCTGGTTACAACACATATGTAAAATTCTGACTCCTGACATCACTTTCCATTTCCTTCTGAAAAAAGAATCAGTATTTTCCTTCTCCAAAGATTGTACCTTTGCTGTTGTTGTTACAGTTGTTGCATTGCTCATAAGAGTTCAGAGTAGCTGTGAAAAAAGGTGTAAAAAAAAAAAAAAGTCTGGTCTTTAGCTACATGTTTTGGCTATTCACCTGGGAGATAAATAACATGGGACTCCTGTTTAAACAGTCACTTATGTCAAGCAGTCTTTGACTAGAGCACACAAATTGTATGTAAACCAGGGTGGGAACCTGACTCTCCTCACTTTAATCTGAATGCTCAAACTACTAAACTGTGAAGTCACGCTTGCTAATATTCTATCTTGGCTGCCAATTCATCGTTAATATTCTTTTCCCAGAGGTTACACTCACTAAGCAATTTGCAAACAACAGCAAATCAGATAAAAACGCAAAAGCTGCCTTCGATAGTAATAACAGCAAACAATAAAAAAGACCCAGACTTGCCAATACTGTCTAGATAAGATCACTTTCAAAGTGAGAATTTCCAGCATACAATGAGTTCTTTTATTGAGGTGTTCTGAGAGGAACATAATTACCACCCAAGTAAGCTGATACCTGTGATTCATCAAAGGGAATCAAAACTTCAGCCTCGCAGAAATGATATATTATTACATACAGCACTGGACTGTAGTCTATGGAAAAAATATTTGATAACTTTACTTTAGCTTAGCTATATGTAAACTGTAGAAAATATGTTAATACTGTTGGGGTGATGAAGTGCTTTCTCTTAACCTTTGGTCCAAACACCTCACAAAGGTCAATGACACTGTGCCAAGATAAAGCTAGCAATAGTTGCTGGCCATTGAAAGCCAAAGGTAAATTGACTGATTAGGATTTATAAAGAGTGAGAGATGAATAAAAAAAACCAAAACAAGAAAAAAAAAAAAAAGAATGAGAGATGGGAAATAAATTTACATCACAGAATCTTAAGGCTGGAAGGAGCCTTGGGAACATAGTTTTTCCCCAGTCCTAAGATAGAACTAAATATGCAAAGTACACTTCTAGCAAATGTTTGTATGTTCCCTCAATATTGGGAGGAGGTTTCTGCTCTGAACAATGGGGTTCTGGAAACATTTTCTGAGAGCAGCAAAGGGATTGAAATGCTCAGTAGTGTCAGGAATGGAACCTGACCGAACTTGACCAGGTCTGTGAAAGGTATAACAGCTGGTACTAGGAGGGGACTGGAACTGATCTCTGGAAGAATGTCTGTATCTGCTCTATATTCTTAGAAGACGCTAGGTATCTGCCAGGAATAATATTTCATTTTATTCTGGTTCACATAGGCTAAAACTCTAGCTAACTGTAAATTTGTTTGCAGAGTAGGTTTAATCAAGGTATGCAGTGCAAATCAGCAGGGAACACACCTGTGCTCAGTCTTAGCTGCTCCTGCCCTTTGACAGGAATACAGGGACAAAACCAGAGAAACACAGACTAGAAGAGAGACAGGGAGGGGATGGAGCCATTGTCTAGGGCAGACAGGCTTCTTGTGTGGGGGGTTGAATAAAAGCATGAATGTGAATCCAGCTTCCTCAATCCCCGAAAACTGTCCCACTCCCTCACCAGCAGCCAGTCTGACCTTCCAGGAGCCTAGAATGGGCAAAGGAGGTACCCAGCTTATGACCATTGTTTGCTGCCCTGTTGCTTTTGGGAAGTCCTTACATCACCTCTGCTGAGCCATTGCTTCCTGCTTGTAAGCAATCACCATCAGAGTTGGAAGAGTGTCCTCAGCTAGCTGACCCAGCTGTCCTGATGGCTTGGTGCCACCAGAAAGCCCCCAACACCTTTTTCTTTTCCCTATGGACCATACCAAGTCCTGATGGCATATGACTGCCTCTCAAGTGATGCCAAAATAATGTTAGATTGATTCTTCTAAAAATTATACCTCCACTTTTCTCCCCTTCATCCCTGGAAACATGACTTTCAAAATGCGAGGAAAACTTGCATGGCTCTTAGGGCTGAAATTTGGGGCTTTTTAGCAGATATCTAATCATTCTAGATGCCAGTTCTTGTTCCACTTAAACTGCAATCCAGATTTCCTGATATGCCACAACTCCAAATTAGATACTGTCTTACATATCTCAGGGGTGAAATAAAGATGTTTTCAGAATAAAACTGTCAAAGAATGTTAGTTTTATTAGCAGTTACAAAAATGAAAAGCCAGCTGTCTTGAGTGTAGGCAAGATGTAAAACTTAGTGAATGCAGATAAAAGGACAGTTTTTATGCAATGACAGCCCTAGATCAAGAAACTGAAACAGAAAAATGATAAATATACATAAAACATTAGGTTCCTTGGTATTAAGAAAACATTAATTTTATCTTGCATAAACAAGCAGAACTGAAGAAAGTAAAATATTAAAGACTGGTAAATGCTGAAAATCATGTAATATAATGTATTTTGTGTAGATTTACTTTATAGTATTCAATTTCTCTTTACAAAGTCGTGCCTCAGTTTACATCAAATTCTATCACCAAATAAGAGTACTTGGAACAGGTTCACATTCTTTTAATTCATACACAGGCAAAAACTTAATTTAAGTGGAGCTCAGATTGGAAACATAGCTAAACAGTTTTAGTTGTAATATGTTTAAATATACTTACAGGCTATTGTAATTAACTCATCTGGAACCAGAAACAAAAAATTGAGATAATGTATTATTAGATAAGTGAATCTAGAAATTATAAGGTATAAATGTGTTTGGGTGAGCTAGGAATTGTAATATTCTCTCTTGAACCTTTCCAAATCCTCACCTGATTTAAAGGCTGCAGTCCTGTTCACTAAATACTTCAGAGCTTGCCTTCAATTTTTCTTCATTCATCACTGATGAAATCGCCTTCTTTGGAAGAAACCTTCACTTTCCTCATAGTGACATTGTACCAAACCTACAGGACTGCATTTGGGGTAAGTTTAATGTTTGTTGAGCTAAATTAATTTACGCTATAATAATTTTTAAATATCATACTGTTTTATCTCCCACTCCTTGATGGTCTTGCTATAAGAGAAGGCAAGAAATGTTGCTAGGGATCTGGCAAAGATGATGGGAAAAGATGGAGTTTGTAGCCCTAATTTATTTTGTAAGCTCATTCTCTCAGTTTGCAAAGAAGGATTTTAGCTCTATATTCAAAGCAGGAAGGATGAGAACTGTCAGTTATGATGGAAAGCAGAAGTGTGTTTATGCCCTGTGGGGTGCCAGAGGAAAGGGCTCCATCATGTTTGCTTTAAACAAGCTTGCTTGGGTGCAAGAGCACTTCAGCCATGGAAGCAGTACAGGACAATTGATGTGCTATTTCCTTCTTTTCTCTGGCCTGGGAGGACAGCCTTGGGTCCTGCTAGTGATCTTCCCTGCAGCGTTCCCACAGCAGCATCTGAAGTTGGCTGAGAATCCAAAGGGGCTTTCACGTTATTGTCTTGCAGTGGGAAGATAGCTGGTACCCCTTGAAAATAATTTACATGGCAGAAAGGAATGCTGAGAGACATGCTGGTGTTTTTCCTTTGAGTTTCCCATGCAGATGGTGCTTAGGAATTTAATGTAGGCCTTTCAAAGTGTTATCTTCTGTCAATGCTTCTTCTTATCTTCAGGACGTCTCATTTTGTTGTAATCCCAAAGCCCACTGAATTCCACTGCAGGATTTCACTGGCCTATGTGGGTTTGGGACCATATTCCAGCATATAATTTATCTTCAACTGCACTAGAAATGGTCAAAGATGAGCATAAGTTATGCCATGTCTCAAGCTGAGCCACCTTTCTTTCAAAAAAAGTGTTTTGAAAATGGATAAATGACAACATTTAAAAAAAGGTATCTGGATGTATTTGACGTTCTCAATGAATTTAGCACCAGTTAATGGCAATTCTGATAGTGTTGTGCTTTTTATCTTGTACCTTCATGAGTTGTTTGAGCTGGTGACAGTCCCCCATTCCAGCTTTTGAGCAACATGATTAAGCCAAATGTGCATCTTATTACTTAACTCTTTGCAACAATTTGTTCATTGTGAGCCACAAAGTTTGTAGTGTTGTATCCCCAGCTGACACAGCTCAGCATCTTCAGATAATGTTGGTTAAAAGGACAGCCTTATCATAACTGTTAATATTAATGACTAATGTTGTTTTCAAGTGGACCAGTAAGATCACTATTGCTAGTTACAGGTCACACACCCTACACTAATTTTGGAATGTGAGGAACAACACTTTTAGGGTTAAAAATGCTTCTAACAGGTATATGGGTCAGAGGCTGATCTACTTTTGATTCATTGGCCTCTCAGAAGGAAGCACTGAAAAACACTTAAACTTTCAACATGGCACTGGAAAATACACTCAGTGAAAGGGCAGATATATCAAAATAAGGGAAGGCAATGGCAGCTGAGAGACAAATTCATTGTTTCTGAACATCCTGACTATGTCTCTGAACATGTGACTCTGGTGAGATTCTACCTATGTGGGGTTTTGGACTGTGGAAAGCAGGGTACCAGCCAAGTGATGAAGAGCAGTAACAGATCAGTATTTAACAACGGACTTCCATAAATATCCTTCATTTTGGTTGTAGAAAACAACCAAAATGTCTGCTTAAGGTGGCTGTCTAGACAATTGAGTATTTTAAAGAAAATTGTTGTCCCATGATCAAGGAGAGCTGTCAAAACCACTTGGCGAAAAACAACACAAAGTAATTAATGCCAGAGATATTTATGTGTTATTGCTAAGGAAAAAAAAAAAGTCATGCTGTGTATATTTGAGAGTCTAGCACAAGTTGCCACACAAGTTTTGTGAGGCAGAAGGGGTGAAATGTAAAGAGCTTATAAACTGGGCTCTGAACATGTATTTCCCTGTAATTAAGAACAGAATAAATGTGCCTCTCATTTTTGGTTGATGAGGTCCACTCTAAAAAAAAGATCTTTTAAAGAATTTTATGAGTTTCTGGCTCTTATTTCTAGCGTGGCCAATGATCTCCATTGCCCTCAAACTTCAACTGTTCAAGGGCTGTACTTGTTGGGATTTACTGTCACACATTTTTTTCCTAGAAAGCCATCTAATTAATGGAGGCAAAGAAGAAACTATGGATCAGAATTTCTTTTATTGTCTTATCTACATCTTTCTATGTGCTGAATCAGAATCTCTCCCAAAATTCCTCCCTGTTTGTGTATGATTTTTCTGTAACCTACTACCTTCTTCTTCCTTCTGGCTTTGCCCTCTAGCTTCAGAAATATCTATGTTGAGCCTGAGGTGTCTAGTCAGGCTCATGGTAACGACTGAGCAGTAGGATGAGCTGCAAGTCTCCTGAAAGGAGAAGTTGGGTGACCCAGTCAAGAGTTTCTTAGTGTCAGTGTTTAGACCCATCTCAAGGTGATGCCAGCAGCTCCCAGCTTGTTTTGGACATGGAGGAGCAATGTGAGAAGGGAAGCTTCTGTTTCCCCCTTTGCCATTTAACTCCCTGTCTCCTTTGTATTGCTTGTAAAAGAAATCACAAAAGGATCGACAGAGATGATAGCTATAGCCTTATCCCTGTTGTCTGCTCTGCCTAAGGAGGGAGACAACAGATGCAGACAACAAATTTCATTCCAAGGTGGTTTTCCTCCTGTAAAAATCAGAGAGGAGGAGAGGAAAAGTAGCTGCACCGCTTGATTTTCTCACCTGACTTGTAAATACCGGTTTCATGTTTGCTTACTTGAACAGTTTGTCGAGAAAAAGTCGGCGCCTGACAACCAGGCTGAAGCGCCAGTGACTCTGAGCGCTGCGGGGGCGGAGGAGCCGCTGGTGCCTCCCCAGAGAGGGCGGCAGGATGCGGGCAGAGCTGGCCCCGGCGGGGCGCTCCGGCAGCCTCACCCCGGGCGTCCCAGCCCCCAGGTGCCATTCCAGCCCCCAGGTACCATTCCAGCCCTGCAGTTGCCATTCCAGACCCAACAGGTGGCAATCGCTGCCCGGCTCCGCTCCCCTGCCTCCACCGAGCACATGCACAGGCTCTGCCTGCCGAAATGCTCTACATCCAGCAAAGCCGGCGCTGAAAATGCAGCTTCCTCTGCACAAGCTGCCTCCTATTCAGGTTTCAGAAAATTTCCTGAACCTGATATCGTTCTCTGCTCCATGCCAGAAATCTGAAGTAGAAGTAAGTGGCTGTAAACTATGGCAAAAGCCATGATGCTGTCTCAGAGACATTTACCTGGAGTCGCACCGAAGTCCTCAAGCCTTTCTAGGTTATAGTCTGATGTGGGATTTGCCTGTCTTGTTCTGTTTTCATTTCCATATTTGTTCCTGAGGTATGAAAAAATAAATAATCTCAGAAAATGAAAGAGAGTGTGTGGAGAACAGTGCTGTTAGTGAAACTAAGAGTTCATGCATTGCCATGGAAACATTCACCTCCTAGCAACAGTTTATTGATAGCAAAATGACATGGAAAGACAAGAGCTGATGCCTTTGACTCATGGGAAAACAAAGATATCCTGCATTTCTACTTCTCTACCTTCTTTTCTTTTCCAAGAGTGTATAGTGGTTTAACATAAATCCCTAATGGACATTTCTTTTCATAATTGTTTGTGTTTTTGTATTGAAACATTACTTGCTAAGAAAAGTTCATACAGTTGAATTACTTTAGTTGTCTCTCTGAAAAAAAAAAATACAGCAAAGAAGTCCAAGGACATTACATTATTTTTTCCCTTTAGAAACGTAGCGAGATGTTTTTTGATTAACTGAAAACATGTAGAAGCTCAACTCAATGTTTTCTGTCCATCTCTGCAATTACCAGAACCTTTGCTATGGCCAAAATCATTAAGATGTCATTTGCGGGATGCAGGGTGGAATCATCTGTGGTATGGTCTGCATTCCTTGTGAAGCCCAGGGAATGCACGTGCTGGGAGGTACTGAAAGTCTTTATGTGCCTTTGGGTTTGGGTGGGCAGAGCAGGACTCATGTACATTTGCTGAGGAAGTGCATTTCCTTTATTTTCCTGAGACACCATGGTACAAGAGGCTTCACCCCAGTGAAAACAGAGTACCACAGAGTCACTGTGTGTGGAAGGAGATATCTTTATATCTTTGAGAGCAAGGACCAGACGGCTGTTAGCACTATTATTATTATTGCTGTTGAGTACAATAGCACTGTGGAGTCCCAGCTGTAAAGCAAGATTTAAATGTGACTTGTTCCACACAGACACAGGAGGTGTTTTTACTTAGGAGCTTAACAATTAGTTTGTTTGCCTATGTGATTGTTCGTTGCTAAGTTATTAATTGTTAAGAAAAAACAAAATCCAACAATTCCTTTATTAATTTTGTGTGTGCATGTGTGTGTGTGGTGGGTGTATGTTTGTAGCAAATTTCTGTCGAAGTAGGCATTCCAATAACCATCTTGGAAAATCAAGAAATGTATGATGTTGTTTTGTACATAGCATTACTGAAGTGTAAACATTTGTTTAAGAGCTTTGCTGAATTGGATTTATGTAAAGGACTCCCTGAAAATTGCATTTATTTTGAGAATAACAGAGAATTATAAAATTTTCACAGCTAATAGAAACCATGTTTCACAAATCTGACCCTTTACCTGTGCATGAATTAAAAATGGAGCTAATAAAATAGAGAAAATAAATCTCAAGAGAAATTAGTGATGTTTCCAAACCCTGAGTTTATAAATCCTGCTTATTTACCTACTTTACTTATTTTTTAAAAAAATGGGGGTTTGTGCATTTTTTGTTCCTTCAGCAATATTTTCTCCTTGGAAAATCATCAAGGACTGCTTGGGTGATCAATAAGTCAGGCTGATGTTTTGATACTACCATTGCGTTAGGTTTACAATAAATGAGGAAATGAGTGCTGTGGAGTCATTGTGGGAGCAGTCAAAAACGTGTGAAGGAGAGGAAGAATGCAATAATGCCAGCAATATAACTGTGCACCATGCTTAGGTGCAGGATTTTTAAAGAGAGAGAGAGAAGCAGCATCTAGAAAAGAATGATGATAATTAAAGCAGGGCATAGACAGACACTATACTGCGGTCATAGTTTTCACCCTAATGTAAACAGCACTTGAGCTAACTTGAGCTAACTCCTGTTCTGACCTGGAGTTCCTTCAGTGCCAACTGTGTTGCAGCATTTCCAGAACAGGACTGACATGCATTACAAGGTGGAGGACTCTGATCAGCTCCTTACTTGTTTCCCAATAGTAAGCCATAAATCAGAAGTAATCCTGAGAGCAGGAAGTAGACTTGCCAGGCTCTTCCCAGTTGGCACTGGCTTTTGCGTGGTCTCTCTAGGGCCCCTAAATATCGTTTCAGCTCCAGGTTTGAGAAAGGTGGAAGACATAGAAGTGGAAATTGCCCTAATGGACTATAGTGGAGCCTTCTGCATTTCCTTAGTTCTTGCTTTGGAAGAACTAAGCAACATCTAAGAACCATCACTGAGAATGGTGGGCTAGGCTCTGCCATGATTTTTATTTACTCATTCTTGTATTTGAAATTCTTTTTCCCAATTCCTGTTCTTTGATAAATTCTTCTTAGAGTTAGAGGCAAGGGAAGCCATGCTAAAGACCTGTCAAGGTTAAGGGCAGGTGTGCATATGTTTGTGTGAATCTGTGTAACAGCACATCATCAGGTAGCTTAGATGAAAACGTGTTTTCCCTCCACTGAACCCTTTACAGATTTGAAAAGATACGAGTTTTGGAAAGGAGCAGGCAGGCAGGGAATAGCTGCAAATTTTGCTTCTCTCTCTCTCCAGAGAAGAATGAGGAAACAGTTCTGCATATCGAGGTTCATGACTTCTCCCTCTTTACTGAAGAATAATATGAAGAAGTTCAATTCAAGAAATTTGAAGTGAAATTCAATTTTCAAGAAACATGATCAATAGTATTAACTTTCTTGCAGGGGCTGGGGGAATATTAACTTTTTGGATAGAAGTAATTTTTGAATTCTAATAATTCACATTAATTCAGGTTCTGTGGTACATAACTAATGCTTCTTCTCTCTCGATTGATTTCTTGGGACTGATTTGGGAAAATGTGCTTTTCCTTTCTTTCAGTTAAAGGTGTGTTACCTGTTAAGAGAAGATTGATTAGTCACCATTAGCACCTGGGAATGCCTTTATTATTATCACTTCAAGCAAATATGTCTACAGCTAGAGTCATAATTATGTGCATTACTGAGACACTTTTTTGCTATTTTTTCATTATATTTTGACAGAAAAGAAATATCAAGGGAGTAGCACTTGCTTTTTAGCTCTGAGGCATTTACATCTCTTGAACATATTTGTCTCCTCTTTGTCACACTATCGTTTCAAATCTTCCTTTTGCTGCCTTGTAGTTAGTGTCTTTCCACTGTTTTATGAATTAACATCAAGGTTTTATACAAGGAAGAACAGCTGCAGATTGTCTTCTCTGAAGCTGTAAACCATCTTTGTTCAGTTGCAAGGCATGAAACCCACTGGGGCTTTAATCATGTACAGCAACTGCAAAGCTGGTCAATCTCTCTAAGATTTCATCCCTGGCATACATTTTTTTAGTCAGACACCAGTGGAGTCTCTATCCTGTGTTACAAAAGTAAAAGGCATTAGTAAATGCTACACATGACTTCAGGATTAGTGTATTTTAAGTCTGTTTTTCTGGTGTTTATTCTGATATGTATCAAACAACTGGGAAGAGAAGATAAAAACTGGGAATGCCAAAAACTAATTCTGAATTTTTGCAATATAAGAGGCAATACTTCTGTTTATTTGGCTTACATTTTTGTGCAACAGCCGAGGACAAATCTCATCTGCAAGCATTTGCAAATGGCTGAGATACAAAGCAAAATTTAGTCTGGGCTTGTACCAATTTTTTAATTAAGGAAGAGTTTGTCCCATCATCAGCAATCATTTTCATATTCAAAGATGTGTTTCTAAGAGGAAAGCTTAGAAAAGCTTCCTGTTACAAAACATCCCAAGCTCATTAAAAGAACCTAGTTATAATGGGATATAGGACAAACTGTCACTGGACTTATGACAGTAAACAACATCTAAGTAGCTGTCAGTGAATCTCAATTGTAAGAATTAAGTCATGTGTGGCACTGTTTCATCTAAGCTGTTCTGAGAAGCTGATGAGAAGAACTCCATGTACCATGCCATTTCCTTGAGGTGTTATGTTGCTTGTAATTGAGGATGCTCTGAGGGAATGACATACCATCCCTAAGTGATGCTGATGCTTTGGATGTCACATTTCCCATAAAGTTATAACTGAACCACAACCCTGTTGGGATTTTAGGAGACAGTGTATTGCTTTGAATCATTGTCATACAAGGCACAAACTTAAGGATCCAGCTTGTTTGCTGTCCTTTTAGGTGCTGCTGTCCCTTTTAGAAGGAAGCAGACATTCTTCTGAGATTTCTGCATGCATAACCATGCCTTTTCCCCCTAATATAGGCTTGCAATTCAGGCTGACCACTGAATTGCTGCTAGTTCTTCTTTTCTAACTTCTTTCTAGCAAATTTCTGTACAATTTGAAACAACATTTCAGAAAGGTATTGTAGCTAGCCTACCATTCCCAGTCCTACAGGGCTTAAGACCATGATATCTGCAATAAATAAAAAATTTTACAGAACCCCAACTGAATGAAAACATACCATACACTCTATTAACAGTTTCTTCGCTCCCTCAAATTGAATTCTTTCACATTTTCTTAGGCTCTTTCTCCTTGAGCTGGAAAAATAGCTGTAATGATTGGCTATTTTAATAAGGTTCTTTTTCTCTTTGCAATATGCCTTCAAAAATGGCCATTTGCTTAGCTATGCTAACTGCTGAATATTTAGTTTTAATCTAGGGGTCACCACTGAAATCAGCTCTACCAAGTTCATTTGGCTCAGTCAAGATTGCATATTTACTTCATAGTGCATTGGACCATTTCTCTGCAACGTGTACTTTTGAAAATTGTGTCTCATGAATGAAAATTCCAGGCAAGGTTCTTGGCAGTGGCACAGAGAACCCTACTGAACTGACAGGAAAGCGTTATTAAAAAGGGGTATGGAGAGAAACTGAAGATGGTCTTCTCTCCTGCTGATTTTTTTCCTTAGTGTTTTATAGAAGAAACCTAACTAACATTGAATGACACCCATTACAGGGTTTCTTAAGCTTAGTTTTTCCTGCTTTCCCTCTTTCCCCTTTTTATTACCATAGCCAAGCAAGGATCGGTGTTGTCCAAAAGTTGTTTTTATCATCCTCACTGTTCGCTACCTTCTTTCAGGGGAGGTGCATTAGGTCTGTGAGCAACTTCAGAAGAGTTGTAAGAGGAAGAGGCAATAGGAAGGTGCAAATACATGGAGAAACCTTATACCGAGCAAGAAGATATAAAAAATAGTGCGGCACATGAAGGACTGGCTACACAGAAGTCCTGGCATCAGAAAAGAGGACAGGATTAAAGAGGGTGGGGGAGACATCAAGAAATATTCCATTTGGCAATATGGCAAATGGAAATGTGGGACAACAGAAGATGAGCTGTTTTGGAGGAGGGTGAAGAGGGGAAGCCCTTGGATGAGACAGAGGCAGAGGACAGGGGTCAGATGACACACAGGGAGCTGAAGGAATAAAATGAAGGAAAGCCGCGAGCCCCCCTTATGCAACATTGCACAACTTTCAGAAGCTGCAATGAGTGTGATCTTCTAGGACTGGGATACAAATGACATCTGACTGCTGAGGTTCCAGATGGCATGAAGGAGGCTAACTGATTATAATCAAGTTTCCAAGTAGTTCTTTTGAACACTGTGTTTTAAATCCACTGAAGTATTCAAAGATGTGTACCTAAATGTCTTTTCCACAACCACATTATGCTGTTGAAAGTCAGTTGCATTTCACCTTAACAGGAGGAGAACATGCAAGGAATGAGAAAACACAGGAAGTCAATCAGCATAAAAGTCTGAGCAAATGCTCAGTGAGTAGACATTTTTATGCTTGGTGGGCAGAAATTCTGCTTGTGGTTCTTGAGTAAAGCTTTTTCATACTTATCATGGCTAGTGAAAAAAATGGGAAGAAAACTTAGATTTATTTTTTAATGTCATTGGGATATCTGAGAAAGTGCAATGGGATGATTCATTGGTATTTCATGCCTGGCTACTTAGAATACCAATGATATATATTTAAACTTAAGAAGATGAGAAATAGATGCAGCCTTTTCTATGATAGGTTATCATAATACTTTTATTCTAAGTTGTCATTTAGGCTTTTGTAGAATTGAAGTCTGAGATTTCTCCTATGAGTCAACCCTCATTCTGATAAATCATTTAAATAAATGAGGTGATTATCAGTTTTTAGTGTGAAGAAGAACATTCAGATGTTGTAGAATGTGAGACCACAGAATGAAAATAGAAAGGAAGACTTATGTATGTTTACTTCATTGTGAATTTCTGAGTTATTTTGGGTCAGGGATCAGAATTTTATGTGTAATTGAAATATACTCTTGCACTTTACAGAGACTCATAAAGCAAGAGATCACTGTCCTTGTTCTGTGTACATTGCAAGCACAGTTGAAGGTCTTGTTTTCCTCTTGGACATTGGTAAGTATGCATGTGAGGCCAGGGGAAGAAAAACCGATGTTAATGAAACCGCTTGCAGAGACTAAGCCTTGATCTAACCCACACAGCCTCAAAACTGTAATTTTTCCATACATGTATTTATGAATGTTTGGGGAAGGGAGAGTGTATTCCTGCTACAGCTTATGTAGTTTGAGGGAATAATTTTTCAACTACAGTAATTTCATATTTTCCATATATTATTCAACCTACAACCCTGAAAAAGGGTTAATGCAACCAAAGAAGTTAAAGCTGATTCTTCCCAAGATTTGAAAGGAAAAGTGATGTGCAAGTTAGATTCCACATATTATCTTTATCCTTTAAGTATATGTACACTTTAAAATATGAAGGAAAAATGCAGGCTTCAATATATGGTATGAAAGTTGGGGAGAGCATTTTTCTTAATTCAAATATTTAAGTTCAAATTCAGTATTTTCCTCTGTAATAATAATGAGTCTTTTGATTTGTGGTTTAGGTTTGGTTCATTGTGGTAAGGGGCCAAAGTGTGAAATATGGATTCCCATCCTCACAGCTTCTCCATATTTAGTCCATCATTCTGCATTCACTATGAAATAGTGGGATTAACTCAAGGCAGAAAGCATTGCCATCCTGTAAGAGGAAACACAGGGGTTTAATGCTTCTTAGATAAAGGAGAAACAAAACCACAAATTGTAAAGCATAATACAGAAATGTATAGAAATGTTATAGAGTTCCTATATATAGAAAGATCTGAATCAAATTTCACATGTTTTTCACTTCTGGGGGCATCTTATGTTCCAGATGAGCAAAATCTTTCTGTCTACAAAATCTTCATGTCAGCCTCATCTGTCCTGAGTCCTGTGAATTTGTTACTGGGGATTTCTGTTTATTTGAATTTTAGCTTGTACTTAACACAGTTGGCCAGAGATGGTGCTGAGTGCTCGGATATTGCAGAGTGAAATGCAGTGGCAACTTGAGCAGAAGTGATTTGGGGCATTAATCATAGCCATACTCAGCTGCAATGAGTTATGACTTTGAGTGAATTTAAAATTAGGAAAAAACACCCCGCTTTTAATAGTTAGCAAAACAGTGTCAAATAAAATTATTTTAGAAAATGAGAAAATGGTTGGGAAGATGTAACACAGGGAAGAAAATTTATCTGTTTTTTTATCTGATTTACCTGTATTTGCTGATATTTTATTGTTCAATTAAATTAAGGTAATCTTCTGTAAGCGAATTTATCTAGCTTTATCAGATAGGTGGTAGAAATAGAAATAAGCTAGTTTTACTAGTAGCCCCTGTGGGTTGCAGCTAATTTCTGGCTGTCTTTTCATAATTGCTCTTATTTCATCTCTGTCCTTTATTTCAGTATGAAAGTCTGTGCAATAGTGAGGCACTTACACAACATGAAGAGCTGCACTGTAAGTGAAAGTGAAACACTGGAACCCTGTCCTTTGTGATGGGTTCGTATCCAAAACCAACCCTATTGTAGTCAGTGCCAGGGTTCACTGGGGTAAGGATCTCTAAGAGTTTCTGTGAGGAGCCTGGAGAATTAGCCTGCTTTGTCATGTATACTGATCCTTTCCAGCTCTTCCATGATGTTTTTTCTCTAATAATACCTTTTCTGATTTATTGAAGTATAACCACCATGTCAATACAAACAACAAACAAAACCAGTTGAAAAGTCCTGTTCACACTCTGTTTTTTTCGGTTTTTATTCTGCGTTTGCTGCTGCTAGCAGCTGGGTCACGCCCTTCTGGTGCTGGACCTAGGATGTTCATCTCATTAACCAGTAACATGGGCACGCTGGTTGCAGCTGGAGGGTGTTCCAACAGATCAGAAAGTTCTTGTCCCCACTGAGCTCTTCATTGTTGGCTCTGATTGGCTCCAGGATGTCCGTCCTGCAGGGACAGACATAAAAACCTGGAGTAATGTTATGTTCTGGTTCCCTGTTTGTACAGACAAGGGATTATCCTGAGGATGCCTTGGCCTGTGTGACAGCCAACTTGCCATGGAAAGCAGTGCACAGGGAGAATGCTGTCCTGATGAAGTCCTTGACTTGCTGCTCAGTCCCATGGTGTAGATATTACCTAAGCACAACTTAGGTTGTGCATCCCTAAGGCTGGTGCATCCCAATTTCTTTCCACAAATTCACATGTTTTTTCATGTCTGTCCTGCTCTTACTAAAGCATCAATTCCTTATGACCTTTTTTACCAGACTACAGGAGTAATACTTTTTTAAAATTAAAAAGATTTATTAGATTTAAATCTTAGAGTCATGATTTCTTCTTCAGTTTACCTTCCTTTTCCTGTGGAGAGAAGGATCTCCCTGTGGGCAGAGCTTTCCAGGTTCATGGGGGTTTTTTTCTTTTCTTCAGTACAACATGAAATTTTATCCTTTCTCATCTCCTGCCGTCCTGTGGCTTGGGATGCTGGTCTTGTGGAAGCACAATCCTACATCAAGTGCTCAGGTATTTTGACTCTTGGACTGTGAGGGCAGTTTTCCCTAACCAAAGGATCTGGACTGCTATTGAGTCATGGAGTCAAACAGGACTGTCAGGAAATGTTGGGTATTGCTGCAGTCAGAAATGGAATTTTTTCTGACTCTGACCTCTGGGATATTTAATTTGAAAAATGTGGGCAATTTCCTGCTATTTATGGAAGCCATTAAACAATGGGATGGGTATGTGGGAGTAGGATTTCTTAGGAGGTCACTGGCTGTGGAAGTGATGGACCTGTCAGCACAAACTGTATTGACCTCAGCTGTCAACAGCTGCTACAGCAACAAAGAGGGGCTTCTCTCCCATTCTAACAAAGATTTTTGTGGATTGTTCCTACTGATTACGCTTTGATTTGGTGCTGGGGATATTCCAAAACTTATGTTTGTACATGTTCTTGGGAATAGAAGACAGAAGCACTGATTCAGGAATATACTCTTTATACAATATACTCTTTATGAACTCAGTGAGCAGATGATGCTGTCATTAATACATGATCTTGAGCTTAGTGAAGAGGCAAGCAAAAACAAAAGACAGAAATTGGAAAAAAAAACCCCAGATTATGTGTCTGTTCTTAACTGCTGGTGAAGAATTGACCAATATTCATAAACAGGTTAGTAAAAATAAGCAACACAAAAGCAGAGAATGGTTTTTAACCTTTTAGTTAATGAAGAGTGGTGTTTGTTTTACTTAAAATGGGCTTTGTCACTGAAAATCTTTGAGAGTCATTTTCCTAATTAATAAGGCAGGGTTCATATAGTGGAAATGAAACTGCTTCCTACACTTTCTATCCGTGACTATTTTGACTGAGGGAAAGCCTATTCTACATTCATGTTCCTTTGAGAAAATTATATTTTTAAAGCTCTGTGGAGCATTAAAAAGGTTTAAAAAGCTTTGCAGAGCCTTAAAATCTTCTTCCACCAACCCCTTGCCCATGCACATTACTTGTTAAAAATACAGAAACTGAATTAAAATAAGCCATATTCTAACTCGAAGATCTGCATCAGGGGGGACCTTAAATTGGGAAATATTTGATCTACTCACAGCGTCTAGAAGAGCAGAGATCAGTATGCATGTCAGTGCTGAACCATTTACTTCACCTAGTAAAATGAATCATAATTGGACAGATGAGTGGAAAACATGATAATGAAGTGCCTGATTTGATCACACACTTTCTGTTGTGTATTGTGTCCTGCACACCATGTACACACAAATAACAAGTTAGGAGGGGGTAATTGTGGCCTAGAGGGTCATGTTTTGTGGGCACAATGTGGAAAGCTCTTGGATGCTAATGAGTAATCCAAACAATTTCCTACTTTGCCAGATAAATTTAGACACCTTTTAAATCAAAGTTTGCATTCCTTGACAGGCATAGTACTTGGCCACAGATAAATAGTGCATGAATCACTCATGTTATTTTGACACGTGTGAGACAGATTAGGATATGGAGGGAAAATTTCTATGAATTAATATATTTGGTGATCCGTTGCATCCAAGTAATAGTTAGGAAGACCTTCCAGCTGTCTTAGAGTATGAATTAAAAGCCTACTCTGAGAACTTCTAGAGTAGGTGACCTCCATAAATTCACTGTTTTCGATGTCCAAGAGAAATTGGAATATACCACAGACAAAGTAGAGTGGACTGTGTCACCTGTCTCTCTGTTTTTTAAAAATTTCATTACTTTACGGAAATTTTATACTGGGCTGGTGGGCAAACCTTCAAGTTGTTTGTTGACAGCTATGTCACTTGTCAAATCTTCCCTGATGGGTGTTTTCTCCACTGCTTATCCTGTTGATTGTGTCTCTGACCTTTTGTCAGTGCAGAATATCATCTCTGACACTTGTGACTCTTTCCTGTGTAGCTGTCATCAGCCTTACTAACTTGCCTACTTTTTTAAATCTGAAAAGATATCCTTTTCCTTTGACTAAATTTGTGTAGGAAAGCACATGGATTAGATTCCTAGGTAGAATCTTGAGCTCAGCTGGCACCACTGCTCTCCTTCATGCCCAAGGTGTATTTTGGCAGTGCATTTTCTTACACACCCACCTCTAGCCTATTTCAGTGCCAGTTAAATTGTTTGGAAGGCACCAGCAAGGACTCTTGGTTGACCAATGTCTCTTTTTCTCCATGTGGTCTGAGGAGAGCTGACAGAATGCTGTCATGCCCTTGTAAGAGCCCATTGCATAGCTGCAGGAGTCATGTTGTTAACACAGATTTTTCCAAAAGGCTGTGAAAAGCATGTGGGAGGATAAAATTATATTGTCATGCTGTCTACAGATGAAATACAAGTGCACAGGGCTACACAGTTTTGTATTACTGGGAAAAGTGATCAGGACTCAGGTGTGTAGAACAAATTGTTTCGGGGGAGTTGTGTGGCTTTTTCTTTATTTGCTAGTGAAAATCAGTACAGTTCCAACTCATGTTATGAGGGGGTGGTTAAGGCCTACATTCCATTAAGGAACAGCAAGTGTATGGGAAGATGTTGAAAGAAGCAGCTCAGGCTGCCAGTGCCCGGCATTATCGGCTGTGATGAGTAACTGCCCCTGTCTGTGCTCGCAGCTTTTGCTGACCCGCTGTGACCAAGGGAGAGCCAGCACACAGCTACCCCATGGCAGAGCACAAGGGCAGGTAAGCTTTAGCAGCTGTGCTGCCATTTCACACCCTTGTTTACCACAGGACTATGTGTGTGTGCCTAGGAGCACCTCTAAGACATCTGAATTTGGTTACTTCCAGAGACAGCAAAATCATTCAGTGTCATATGCATAGAAATTAAGTGAAGTTCTTATTTTTTAATGGAAGCTGGTTTAGACAATGAAATTAAATTTAAATTTACATTCCATTTAAATTGTTGCTTCTGTTTTAAATTTTATTTGGTTAAAGCTATTTAGGTAGCCACATGTAATAAAACTATTATTAAACTCCTTTATTATACAATGTCAGAACCTGAAGTCAAAGCAATATTGGCTTCCACAGCTGTGGATAGATATTCTGCTTCCAAAACAAAACAGTAATAATTCCTCATGTGGCTTGAAGAGTATTTGTGTCAATAAGATTTGTTTAACAGCTTTTGCATAAGCAGACCCTTTAAACAAAAGTGTTTGAAAGACAGTGTTTCAATCTGGAAGAGAAATAATAACATGTTGTGCAAAGCAGTATGATGCTTTAAAAACTGTATTAGCCACACAAAAGCAGAAAGGAAAAATATGTTCTGTATTTATAAATTTTTTAAAAAATAATTTCTGAGTGTAATTAAAATCCAATTACATGCAAAATAAAAAATAAAACAGAAAAAAACCATGCTATTATCTTTTTGCCCATGAGCCAGTTCCCAGAAAACTCACTGAACTCTCTCTTATGTTATATTGTGAAGCAAAGAGATTAAAACAAGAAATGCAAGGAAAGGCTGTCATTACAGATGAACTAGATAAGTGTCTGTTCCTCTATTTTCCATTAGAGAAGATGTCTTTATCACCTCTCCCTTCTCAGCACCCTCTTCTACCCTTAAAATATAAACCATGTTTTGTGCAAGATTGTAATAATTTAAAATTATCATGTTAAATACAGAACATTGTTCTTGTATTTATATTTAAAGTTTTTTGCTTCTCATTCATTTCTGAAATAGAGCTTCTGCTTTCAACAACTTATTTCTTTTTCAGCAGTAACAGCTGGTAGAAAAACAGATGTTATTGCTTTTCACAGAATTTGTCACACTTCTAATATTTAAAATGTTTTGGAAATTAGTTTTATCTTTCTTTGGTGCTTTGTATAATAGATCTAACACTTTCCTGGTTGAATATCCAAAACTAATCTAAACCCTTTCCTTTTCTGTGTTGGAGGAATATGTTTGTTTATCAGCATACCAAACTTTTTGAGACTGGAATCTTGAGAAAGAAAGATTGGATTTGTGATGGACCCAATATGATTTTTAGGATAAAGAGGGCAAGATAAGCAAGGATACATAATGTCTATGTTCTATGGTAAACTTTAAGCCTCATATGTTGGCATTGCAATTACACCCAGTTGACTTTCATTTCTCAAAAGCCATTTCTTATCTGGGTTATGTTTGATTTTTGACTTTTTTTTTTAATTTTTTTTTAGCTGTCTGGGGCCTTTATAGCATCACCTTGAGCTTGACACCACTGGCACCCCAAGCAAGTCGTGGTGCTACCCCTGGAGGATGTGATGTCTGACATATGAGCAATGTCTCATATAAAATCTCCTGGCAGGAAGGTGCTTCCCTTACTGTCCTGCCAGCAAGTGCACCTGAATTTGCATGCACAAATACATCCCATGGACCCCATTTCTTGGAACTTATTCACACATCACACTCACCTGTGTGAGTCAAGCTGCATGGGTTCCTGTCCCTCTGGGTTAAGGTGCAGTTGGGGAAGATGCAGGATATCTAGCTGAACTTTCTATGGGAGAACATACACCTGTATTTTTCTTCCTTGTCTTTTATGTCCATTTTCAAAAATACAGCTAGTTACAGTTTAAGGGAATAAATGAAGTTAAAAGTTTGGACAGAAGGGATTGTTTTCATGTGGTATAGTAGGAGAGGTAGTAGCAGCATGCCAAACACCTCTCAGAACAAAGGTATTTCTGTTATCTGTACCAGGTAATTTGAGGTGAAAGACAGCAAAGGGGAGACCTTAGGGCCCTGTTAAAGCTCTTGGATAAATGTTACAAAATCTCTTATGTCCTGAAAGTGGGGAAGAGGTGAGGTTCTTAAACTTGGATTTTTTTGCTTGACTTTTGGCTTTTCCATGTGCATGGCATAGATTTTCTTTTTCCTTTCAATGAAAGGAGAAATCTGCAGCTTCACATTCTTCTCCCTGGTCTGGGGCAGCTCGGGAGCCTGGCTAAAGGCGCTGCTTCTCGGCTGGACCGGGGTGCTGCGTGGTCTGGGTGCTCTGGCTTAGCGCACTGGCGTGGGCTGGCTGCACTCTGTAACCGATGCTGGGATGAGATAAAGAGGCGAAGGAGGCACACCCTGTCCTTGCGGTTGGCTGGAGAACTTTCATTGTCGCGTGGTGGCTGCGGTGAAGAGCAGCAACTGCTCCCTAGTGCCACGTGGACAAGATGGCGAAGGAACGAAGGGGTGCATGGAGTTTTATAAGGGGCGGGCAGACAAGGATGGAAGCCCTCCCGCGCAATGGGGACAGGCGACATGGCAGTGACGTGGGCCATGGCAACCAATGGGAATGCGACAGGGTTCCAGGATGAATAGGGATGCGGGCATGGGGTAACTGACACGGAAGTTGCAGGAATGAACAGGGGGTGGTTGCAAGACTGATGTGGGAAAGGTCCAATGGCAGGCAACCAGGAGCAAACCATCGTGGGGGGAAACGGGGGTACACAGAACCAGCTAACTAACATTATAAAACCTCTAATCTGAACGCAACCCAGGATGCAACAGAAATCCTAATGATTTAATTGAGTAACCTGTCCTACAGTAAGTCAGTCCTTAGAGCTGGTGGAGGAGAAATGGAATTACCAGGCACCAGATATAAAGAGCATCCTGATGCAGTTCGCATGTATAAGCCCAGTTTCCAGGAGTGTTTATGCAGCACGTAGTGCAGGGATCGCTGTGGGCAGAAGGAAATTGCACGTACAAGTTAATCACAGTTTACGTTACTGGGAAGACGAATGAACTCTGATAATTTGTGAATTTTTTTTTTTTCAAGTCTTCAGCTTCACTGGGATAAGTAAGGCTTGTTATAGGAATTTAATTAACATGGAAATCGAAGTATATATATCACTTGGGTTAGGAAATAATTATTAGGAACAACTCTACATCATCACTTATGCATAAGTGCCCCAAACGGAAGAGTAGAGGGAACTCTGAATTTCAAGTGGCTATAATTGCTCTATCTGCTTTGATATGAACTTTCTACAAGCACTCACTTTCTGGAATTTTAAGTTGTCTTGTCTTAAAAATTGATATTATATGAGCATAATAGTAAAATTCAGCAAAAATCCCTAGTAGTGATAAACTATTTTATTCCAGAAGAACACATTAGGACTCAGACTAACATTTTCTGCAGTTCTGTCCCTCAAATGTCTCTCAGCAAATCAATAATTTTCTTTAAAGAAAATAAGTCTCAAACAGCAAATCTCTCCATAGAGAGCCTATTAGGTGAGTGAAAAAGTCTTTCCAAAGTGTGGCAATCCTGGTTTTATTAAGCTTTCGATTTTTATGTTTTCAAAGTTTTCCTCTTTGGGTTTACATGATTCTGAGGTAGACAGCTTGATGCAAATTATAAGATGAAATTTGCAGAATATGATAAGCATATATTGCACATCTGCTGATGAAAGCTTTCTGCAAACACCATTAAACACTCCAGCATATACTGCTTACCAGAAGGGAGTGGTGAGCTTTCATTGCTGCTTCCCAGTTATTGGGATAGAACAGCAAGGCTGTACAAAAGTAGGCAATATCACTGCATGTATCTCTATTCATGCCAAGCAGATTTGCTTGTTCAGAGGATATTTGTGCTCTCACTATGGCTATTAAAAGGGAGGCCATAGCCACTTGCAGTTACAGAAGCACTAGTATTTTTTCCCAGAAAGACCAAATTTCAAAGTGAAGAGTTCTTGGCTGAGGTTTTGTGCTCTCATTTGCATGGTTTATCCATTGAATAATATCAGTAAGCTGTTTGAGTATACAGGTTGTGCTTGCAGTCTTTCTCTGATTGATGAAGAGAACTTGGGACTGCTTGGAGTCTGATTCATTGGCTACTTTGTTTATGGACTTCACTGGAAGCTGTGCTCACAGGACAGGTGTAGAACTTCGAATGTAAATCATTTGTGGATCTGTTGGGCCAAGAGTCAGTATGTAAATGTTGGACCATCACAGCTGTTCTCTGTACATAAAGCTTGAGTAAACCACTAATGTACATAAAAAATAGAACCACAGAACTAAAAGCATGCCTATCAAGCTAAGCTGCTTAATTCAATTAACACTGATGGATCTGAATGGCCAAAACATTTTCAGAAATTTTGTTAGGTGAATTATTCCCCCAATTACATTCTTGTAATTACTTAAAATATATATATAAAAATTTTTCTTAGCAGATCATTCCCAAATAACCTATTTTGATCCTTGATATTCATAATCTAAGCTGTGCTACTTGTTATTATTAGTTAGAATCATAAAGTTTATTTTCATTACTTGGCTTGTTCAAAGACAAACCTAACATGTAGCTATCTTAGAGCTTGTTTTCCTTTAGTACTCTGTAAGCTTTCCTTCATAGTCATTAATTGGGAAATCACTGATTTTGCTAACAAATGTTTATCTGTAAAGTTACCAAAAAATCAACTTAAGCCAGGCAAACTCAACAACAGGCACAAACTCAACAATTTGTTTATCCAGTTTACAGACATAAGCAAACATTAGTCCCCCCCCCGCCCACTCCACTGTTAATTAAGTCTTTACCTGCAATATCACTGTGCAGTGTAGCATACTGAAATCACTTTTACAACTTTCCTTTCAGAAATTCTTGAACATGGAATCAGATGAAAGGCCTTTCATAGTAAAAAAGAAAGGAATGAAAAAAATGTGACTAATCAGAAGGATTGAAATGGCCCTTTATTAAAAAGCAGTGCAGAACAGGTACTTTAATTGTCAATTGTAAACGGACATGCTGATTATCAAATGATATATATTTTGTATGTAGTGACAAAAGGGATGCAGAAAAAGTTAAGAGGAACTGAGAAAAACTGTTGCTATAAGCTTTCTAGATTATTTTATGTTATGAGAGATACAATGCTGCATCCCAGTGTAATCTTAATTCAAGGCCCTCTTTAATGCCTCAGAATTTCCCTATTTTAGTACTCACCTTCCTCTAGAGGGATCCCTTAAAAAAAAAACTAAACCAAACAACAGGACATAATCAGATTTTAATGACTCAGACATAGAACATCCTGCCTCTGAAAATTACTTAGACCTTGGAAATACTAGCAACTTTATATAAGTGGGCAGTGCAGATCCTTGGGTGTCTAAATAGGCAAACAGCGAGGTGATTTTTATGCTGGGACTGGAATACTAGGTATAAACCTTCTATCGTCATTATAAAAGGACCAGGAAAATCCAGAGGGAAGGCAGGAAAAACAAAAAGCCATATATTTCTGGGATTCAGGAGAAATGCCTCTGATAGTGGAGTCTTCTGTCTGCTAAAGGCAGTGACCTGTGATTCCTTCTTTGGGGTGTGTAAATATTTTCACTAAAGAAGATATGAGGATCTAAAATGCTACTTACTATGGCCTACAAAGGCACACTGTGGGAACTAATGGCTGGAGTCTGCAACTTGAAAGACTCAGAAGAGAACTTGAGCAGAATGAGAAATCCATTTTTGACTCTGACAATGTTCAGCTGGTAAAGCAAATGAGCAAGGGGAGCACCAAAGACATGTTGGTATACAATACATTTTTGAGGAAAGCTGATGGACAACTGGACAACAACTTTAAGCACAAAAATTAAAGTAAGTAAAAGAAAAATGACTGTAAAGAAATTGAGGATGTGTGCTTCCTAGACAATACTTACTTTGAAATATAGTTTCTCAAAAACTAAGCTGCTTATAGAAATACTGTCCTTTGCTACAAACTGATTAATTATATTTATTATAATTTGGCCTGTCTTGTTTCTTTATCAACATAAATATTATTATGAGCAATACATATCCCATAAAGTCTTTTTGCATTGTGAGGCATCAATCTGAACTTTACAAAACTCAAGAGAAAAAAGTGTTACCAGTAAGGAAGTAGATTTTTCTGTTTTCTTCATAGGGAAGTCAGTTTGTTAAAAACAGAAGCTCATTTAACAATGATGAAAGAACGTTAAGTAGCTGAAAAACTGCTGCATGTCAGAGTTTTAGCTAGAGCCGTATGGCAGTTAACAATAAATCAGTTATTACTTTTCCCTCTGATAGTTTTACACAAAGCAATAACTTGGACCAAATTAAAAGTCATTCAGGTATCCATGAGTAGAAAAGATGCAGCCACTCTCATTCATCATTTTTGCCCTGTAGACACCTCTAGTGTTTCCTGTAAGGACTGCATGAAGTGAAGTAACAACCCTGAAGTTCCTGGGGATAAGGTGGCGGCACAGGGAAAGTGCTTACATGCTCCCATCAGAATAGGTAGGAGAGATCATCTCCCCACACTACTGACCAACCTCTCCATTGCCACTGACTTCACTGACAGCAGGTTTTATTCCAAACATTCTCCGAAATCTTAGTGCTGAAGACCAAGTGTGGATCACCATGGGCTTAGTTTTCTAAGTGTGATTAACTGCCTGGCAGGCAGAATGTAACATGTTACACCAAGCTGTTTTGATAAGAGTATTCTACAGATTTTCCTGCACTTACTAGATTCCAAACAAGATAACTGGTTATGATGGGGTGGGTTTTTTTGGTGTTGTTTTGATTGGTTGGTTGATTTTTTAATTTTTTTTTCCTATTTGAAAGGGGAAAAACCACCCCCAAAGCATTTCAGCAGTACAGATTACAATACAGATTAGTCAGTGGTTAAGTGTCTTGCAAATCATACAAAGTAGATTAGTAACTGGTCTTCTTTCAGCAAGATGTCAAGGAATAAAACTTTTCTTAATTTGCAGCAAAGAACTTGGGTCTGTAATGTCAACAATTTACGGAATGGAAGGAAGCCACTTAATCAATGCCAATGTGTCTATTTATTATGCAGCATGTAGAAAGCATCTGTGAATTTTCTCATCATTGCCTTTGAAACTACCTGTTATAAAATAAGCTGCACAATTAATTCTTAAGAAGATAAAGTGCTCAAGAACTCATTATTCCTGGAAAATATATCTTAAGAGTCTTCAGTCTTCCAGAAGGTTTTCTCCTATCTCACACAATTACTTTATTAGAAGATCAATTAGCATTTATCAATGTGTCTTGTCATGATACTTTCAAGACTCTTCTATTTAATGTCTAATGGCCGCCACTACTTCACCTTAATGAAGGTACATGGGTCATGGCGGTAGTCGACACCAAATGTAGTGCAGTGCAAGTACCATTATATGGTATTATTATGTAAATAAGTAGCGTATAGTGCCTTTCAAATGTACTTCAAAAGAAGTTGGAGGAAAAGCTGATAGACTTGAGAAGAAAGTACAGGAATATGAGGCTGGAGTTTGAAATGCGGTGCTCTCGACATACGCATATGTCAGTGTCTCGCAAATGCACTGTCAGGTTGTCTAGGTGATGTTCTAGAGAAAAATAACAGGGAGGTAAGAGTGTTGTATCTCAAGTAAGTGTGATTATTTTGAGGAGATTACTCTCTGATTCTAAGAGGATGTTCAGAAAAAATTATTGAAGAATTTCACTGTGAAAGATCTCCACAAAGTAATTCTGTACAAACTGCAAGGGACAGAATGCCTCTAAGCATCATTTTGTAGGGCATTTTGTCTCCAAAGTGAAAGTTAGCTGAACATAGTGTCATATTTTAAACTATATCCAGAAGAATCTAATTAATTGAAGTTAGTGTTTTGACAGCATGTGTTTGAATATTCAGCAATTATTTCTGCCCAGACCCACTGAAGAGCTGAAGTGAAAAACCAATTATATTTTAGTAACACACAACCACTCTTACCCAGCTACTTCCTTTAGTCAGTATCTGAGAGCTGAACTAATCTTGTGCTAGCTGTATGCTTTTGACATTTTGCAGTGTTTGACAGGAAAATGTTGAAACTCTAAAGCTGGGAAGGGTCAAGGTGAACCGCAGCATGTGTTTATGTAGTTATAAATTCCAAGAAACCATTTCTAGAAGGAGAACAGAACTGGATATGTGGCTTACTGGTTTTCCATAAGGTGGTAGATAATCCATGATAACTATTACTGCCTCAGCAGCCACCTCTTGGGGAATCATAGAATGGTTCGGAATGTACCTTAAACATCATCTAGTTCCCACTCCCCTGTCCATGGACAGGGACACCTTTCACTAGGCCAGGTTACTCAAAGCCCCATCCAACCTGGCCTGAAACATTTCCAGGGATGGAGAATCCACAACTTCTCTGGGCAACCTGTTCCAGTGCCTCACCACCCTCATTATTGAAAAATTCCTTCCTTGGATCTAATTTAAATCTACCATCTTTCAGTGTAAAATCACTACCCCTTGTCTTGTCACCACATGCCCTGGTAAAAAGGGGACCCTCTCCATCTTTCTCCTAAGCTCCTTTTATGAGTGAGTTACAATAAGGTGCCTGCAGAGCCTTCTCTTCTCCAGGTTGAGCAACCAAAACTCTCTCAGCTTTTCTTCATTAGGGGAGATATTTCAGCCCCCTGATCATTTTTGTGGCACTTGGCCAGACCTGCTCGAACAGGTTCACAACTTTCTTGTGTTTGGTGTCAGTCAATACTAATAATATGGATTTATTACTGTTTTATACAATTATATCTTTGTCATTATAATTGCAAACGTTTTGAAAAAGATGTCAATTATAGCAAGAGGCAGGAAACTCTTGGAATGCCAAATGTTTTCTATATTCAGCCTCCCTCCCGCTGTCCACAGATTTTAAGCAATAAGTATTAGCATACAAAGTATTTTATAGATATTTTTGCAGTGTTTTGTGGTCCTTAGGCTAATGTTCTGAAAAACACAACAGCAAAATATAGGCACGCAAAAGTTGTGCTGACACTAAATAACAGCAGCTAATGGAATGATGCTTAAGACTTGGAAGAATGACTTTTCTAGTAGTCATCTTTAAGTATATTCTGTCTATTAGTAAATATGCCTTATATTAACATTAAAACCTTAGTGAAATTTTTTTTACAGTGTCATTTAGCTTACCAGAAGTGGTATTTTAGTACTGAGGTTTGCCCATTTTGATAATTCTGTATGCTTGTTGGTTAATATCTGAAGTTTTATTTAAAAAATACTTGGCTTTTGCTTTAGCAAAAGGATTTTTTTGAGAATGAAGGAAATTTTTTAGTAATGCAATCTAATAATTAGATAATTTAACTATCTACAATTTAACTATTCTACAAGTCCTTTATCTTCAGTGCTTACTTATAAATAGAAACTTTTTTTTTAATATAATTTTTTTGCATTGTCTTTGAAGGACAGGACATTGACAGTATTTGTGACAAATTAACAAGTTTAGATGCTATTATTTTTTTCTTCCAGTTAAAAGCAAATTAAACAAAATATCTTCAGGTTTTTCTTCCACCTTTCAATGGAATCCCCATTTCCACTGTAAGTCTTCCTGATGGAAAATGGTGCAAAGTGTAATAATAAAATTGAAGAATCATGATAGTCATGAAAACTATGAAGTCTCTGAGCTGCTCATTTATCATGAGAGCTGTTACATCCTAACACAATTCCTCAACAGTTCAGAGTTCACCTTTCAGACAGCAAAACCCGGTGTGGAGGAGAGCTGAATTTAGGGTCTAAATCTGTAAACCCTTCTCTGAGACTCTGCTATCAGCTTCGGTGCAAATGAAAAGGGCTGACAGGAGACAGCAAGAGCTCTGCCAAATATAAATGTGGCATTACAATAGCCAAGGAAGCTTTTGAATGGTGTTTAAATATCACTCTAATTTTGGGACAAGCCAGTGAAAAGCATTTGAATTCATCCCAAGTATAATGGATGCATACCTGTGTAGTTTTCTTCTGAGGGCAGGCTGGAACATCTTAATAATTCCATTTTGCTCAAAATGGTCTGTATAGAAAAGTTATGTTGACAAGTGGCATCACTGTCTGATCTGGAAATTTTGTCCAGGTGGCAACCCTCCAACCTGTGGCCACTCTCTGAGCAGAGTAGCCAGTCTTTTGAAAGGACTTGAAAATGGTATTTTCTCATGTTCTTCCTTCTTGGTCTTGGTGATTTCTCACTGTAGTAAAGAACTAAATAACAGAAGAATTGAGAGAAGAAAGGAGGCCCTGCAATGACCACATACTTCCTCTAGACTGTACCTTTCTTCACAAGTGCCTCCACTCCTGCTGACACTAGTGACATCCAGCCTCAGTTCCCTCTTTCCTGAAAGGAGGACAGTGTAAAGGACAAGTTGCTGGGAAAATTTTCCCCCCCAAGAGTGCTGGTGGCACTCTGATCTCGCTGTTAAGTTAGGTCATACTGCTTTAAATCATACCATCTGTGTTTTTTCCTTATTTCAATTTTCTTAGGGCCCTTTGAGAATGCTTGCTGGGGCCATCTCTGTGGTGATCCTATGAGGTGGGGCACACTGCCTGTGCCACACTCTGCTGTCTTGAGACAGACACAAGTGCCCCATGAGCTCAGCAGGTTACACTGTAGACACCCAGAGGACTTTTACTAGTCCACAAGTGGTCACTGAACACGTCTTCCTGATTCCCAGCACTTCCCAGGGCACCTCATCCTGTTGTGTGCCCCAGCCAGAAATTGTTTGAGTGAGGCAGGCATTCAATGTACCATTGTATGTAGTATGATGGTAGAACTCCAATAATCAGGCAATTAGTTCTTTCCAGTGATTAGCACTGGAGGCATCTCAAAATAGGCTCTTTATAGGAGACAACAGTTTGAACTGAGAATATAACCTTCAGATTTTAAGTACTGAGCAGTCTTTTTCTTGTCTTTTTGAAGAAGCAAAAAAAAAAGAAAGACTTGCAAGAAAGCAGTCTTTCTTGTTTTTTTCTTCAAGACATTTAGGGATGTACTGGCAGCAGCAATAAGGTACAAGAAGTAGCTGCCCTGTGATCGAGCTGTCCTAGTGCATCACTCGACTGCTCCAACCTGGTAGAGACATGTAACATTGCTTTGTATTTTCTGTCTATCGTTCAACTTAGGAGTTATCTGGGGCATAGATTCATTTTTTGAAAGGCAGCCAGGAGGTCTGCAAGACTTCAGGCAGGCAGTGTCCAATGTAACATAACGAAACACCCTCCTCCACCTTCTCACCATGACCAAAAAGCCCCAGAACTTAAGATGGTTCTCACAACTCCTGGAGCATTGTCTGAAGAGTCCTGACCACATAAAAAAGTCCATATTGAGAAAGAATTTTTTCACTTTTCTGCCACTTGGACCAGATTCCGGGTACAACTTGACAATTGACTTAAAGCACTTCCAAATTTATTTTAGCAGCAGTTTTGCCAGTGACAATTGCTGTCTTCTGTGCAGATTTGATATGAGCAATCAAATGCACAGCAACATCTGAAAACAAAGTTAGATTTGTAACTGCTGCCAGAGCACCAATTCCACAGGCTTCACTGCAACTCACATGTCCTTTTTTGTTGGCATTTTTGCCAACAAAATGAGTGCAACAGAAACAATTTCATGACTATAGCATCCGCAGCATGACTGTGAATATGAAGTATTCACCTTTATATCCATTATGCTTTCTTTCTCATTAGCTAATTATGGCATAAAGCCATTCCTATTACCAGAGACTTTAGGAAGATGGAATTTCAGTTTTTCAAGTTTCAAAATTTGAGAGATGTGATTGACTGTTGAGAAAGCATTTTCTAACCCATTTAATTGGCCTCAAGGAAAGAAAAAAAAAAAGAGGAAAAATAAAATCTGGATATTTCTAGCTGTCTCCTGTAGAAATGTCTTCTATCCTTCTGTTTTCATGCTCCTCTTTTCTAAATAAATGTTTTAAAATTTTGAAAACACAGTGACTTGAAATCACTTGGCCAGGGAATACTCTGCAAGCTCTCTTCATGCCTCTGATCAGTAAACTCTCATACAGGGAGGGGAGCTCCAAACTCTCTGAGTCTGCCTTATGACCTGAAGCTGATGGGCTTTGCAAGTAAATCTTTGTAAAAATTTTTATGATTGAAAATATATTGATATTGTTTTTCCCTCTGTAATTCCACCCCATGGGAGGACACAGAATAGTTGAAATTTTAGCCTTTTGAGACCAGAAATTCTGTTTCAGTGCATTTGTCATTTAGCAATGCATGTAAAGCTTTTGAAAGGATGGAAATATTTCTTCTGATATGGTAATAAAATCAAAATCTCTATGTCTGAAATAATTTATTTTTGAGTTAAAATGTTCATGCTTAAAGGAAAAAATTGAAATTAAAATAAATAAATAAAAGAAAGAATCTCTTTTGTTCTTTCCGGTCGTTGATTAAAACTAGATATTTTGTTCATCAATTGTATCTTTAATCTCTGTACTGGAAATTGAATGTTTTCTACAGCTATTTTTTGTGTCATTTTGTGCTGTGAAAATCCAATTTATTTTGTGAGATAATCATAAATACCACTGTAGTTTCACTTTAAAATGCCAAAAAATTAAATTGTGGGGAAAGATGAAACATTTTACTGTATATATTTTATTCTGAAGTTTAGTGAATGTGTTCATGAGTTCAAAAAGATAATGGAGATGTTTCTAAAGCAGTGTTGTGGAAATCCTTCTCTAAACACCTTTTATTTTAGCCTACACATCCCTTGAAAAGGTGCTGAAAGATGAAATAAATCACAAGTTTTCTTCTATAGTGAAGAATACTCTTGATCTCAGTTTTTGCTGGCCTCTCTATGCTCAGAAAAGAACATAACAAAAACCAGTGGGGTTTTTTCATCCTTTCAGTGAAATGTCTACTTTAATCCCAGTTGCTCTAAGCATTTCTTTATGCAGGGTAACTCCATCAGGAATCCTGCAGAAACAGTGAAATTTCTGGTTACTCGGTTGGATTCTAAAGAATAGGAGTTTGGCATAGCTCCTGTACCCCACACTGGATTTTTGGCCATCCACAGTAGCCCTGTGTTAATTTAAAGCATCACATTGAATAACTCTTACCAGTGTGAAGGCAAGTGGTGTAGAATGCTTCGTGTCCATGTCCTCTAAACTGTTATCTCCCAAACTGGTTGATCACATCAAAATGTCCTTTGGGAAGTTGGCCTCAGCCAATGTTCATATCAAGCAGGTGTCAGAGCCCTGTGGGTGAGTATTAGTTAGCTAAAGCTGAAATTCAGCTACAGCTAAAAGCAGATAAGGGTCTAGCAATTTTACAGCAGGGATAGTGGAGTTCCATTGCCCTGGAATATTCTCTGACATGAACTCAGGTGCTGGTTTTGGTGTGGGGCATGGGGATCTGCCCTAAAGCATATGATAGATGGTAGTGCCTTTGCCTTTGGGTGGAAACTCACACAAGTGCTTTTCAAAACTTCTTGTGAATAGCACTTGCATGACTGCAGATGGCAGGGCTAGCAGAGACGTCGTTTTATTTCATTTGCAGTAAAAGTGTGTGTCCTGTTCTGCACAGCTGAGAATGAAGTACTGGCTCAAGGCTACGTGTGGTTAAATCATCATCCTAAATACAGACCACCTGGGCAGCACATGATGCATGCCACATTGACCTGCTCTTACCTCCAGCCTCAAACAACGACTACACTGGCCCCTGTGTGATAGGATACACGTTTCTGCACAGATCTATTTGAGACTTTCATACAGAGTGGTGATTAACTGTGGGGAGAAGGGACAGGTGGTTAGGGTGTACTTTGATGAGTATGCAGCCAGGGGCCTTCTGGATGCAGTCTGACCTTGGAGTGTGTATGTCATGCCTTGTTCATGAACTAGCTGGAGTTGTTAAGCTGCTTCTTTCTGCCTCTAGTTTAGGCTGTCCACTTTTTCCTTTTTTCACATCTCTTTTACATCTCTTCTTTTACTTACCCAACATTTTGTGGCAATTCTCTCATGATAGCTTATTTTGTTTAAGATTGATAATTTTTTTATGAGCCTTTCATTGGCCCCAGATAAATAACTTTGCTGGCATTTACTCTTTCTGTCATTCTGATATTTATGGCATGGTTATTTTTGCTGAAGGCTGCTCATTTAAGTGATCACAGACAAATCATGTGGAACTCAAAGACCCAGGGAAGATTGGAGGAACAATGATGGGCAAAGGAACCTTACTAACCCACTCAGTGGAAATGGACAACTCAGCTGCTCCCTAAGACCATCCAAGGGATGGGAGAACGATTGGCTCTGGAGTGAAACCTGTGGCATTCACATTCTCTAGACAGAGAGACATAATTCTGTCTCTCAGGAGAAACACAGAGAGAAGAAGAGAAAACAATCTTTATCTCTACTCCTTTGTTTTCCCCGTGTGAAATGTAATATAGCCATTTTTTACCTGAAGTGATTACTTAATTAGATTATAGTGAAAGTTGTTTAGGTTCAACAACCAATCAAATCCAGCTGTGTCTCAGACTCTCGGCAGAGTCACGAGTTCGTATTTTAGTTAGATAAGTAAGTAAAAAATAAGTATGTAAAATAGTATAGTATCTCTTTAAATAGTATATTAATGTAATATAGTATAGTTTTAATAAAGTTATCCTTCAGCCTTCTGATCTAGAGCCAGACATCATCATTTCTTCCCACCATCCAGAGTTCACCCCATTTTTATTATAGAAACCCACTGAGATCAGTTGGTGGGAAAAGACAAAACTGGGGAAAGAGAGGTAATAAGGTGGACTGAGGAGGAACAAAAGTGGAAAAAAAGAAGGAAAAAGGTAAGAAGTGATTAACTGAGTAAAGGTCAGGCAGATTGTCAGACAGAGCCCTGAACTTGATGATTGCAGTCTGTTCTCTTTTACTTATATCTGGTTTCTGACTGCCTTCTTTGTGGCTGTGCTCTCTGCTCCAAATGTGCGTGTGCTAATGCTGGCAAACCTTAGCTCACACAAGTTGGTGAACATGAGAGGTCTGTGCCCAGCAGCAGGAATGAGCCTTGAACCTCAGGGGCTTGTGGGTGCCAACAACTGGAGCATGTCAGGAGCACTGGGGGCTTCTCCTGGAGAGACTGAGGAGGATGAAAGCAGCAGTGGCCCTTATACTGTGTGTGCCACATGGCACTAGCAGACAGGTTCCAGTCCTGATGAGCAGGAGAGAGGAACAGGACTGGGCCACCTGTGCTCTTCTTGTTCATGTGAGGGCTGTGTGAGGTTGTGCTTTCTCTTTGTGTCTACCTGCGTGGCTGGATGGGTGGGCAGTGTGAGTGCACATGTGTCAGGAGGGGGTGCTCAGCCTCTCTTCTGCCTGCAGTCAGGGAGAGGGAACAGCAGCAGCCCCACATCCATGGGGCTGAGACAGGAGGACAGCCCCTGGCTCCCACTGCCCATCAGGTTCAGCTACCTCTAACACAGATGAATTTTTCCTCTTGCCAAGTCCATGAGCACTGTTACTTTTATGGATTCCTTGCCACATTAGTAAGTTAACTTCTGTCATTCATCACTCCTAACCCACTTTTACATGCCACTCTCTGTGCAGGGGACTCAGTGATCTGTGACTTTCCTACTCCCTGCTAAGGTGTCTAATCATGCCTTTCAAATAGTTATCTACTTAATCTTCTGCCTGTTTTGTCTTACCACTCATCTTTTTTTTTTCCTTTTAAGAAAACTGCTGCTGCTAAACATACAAGTAAATTAATATATTTATTAAGAAAAAGAAGAAGCACCTGCTGAGGCAATAAGTTCTGGGTCTACAACATTTTCCTGGAACAGTACAGTTATTATATTTTTATTTATTTGCTTATTATGATTTTTTTAAAAAATGTGTCAAATTGTCATACAAGTTCCTCAGTATCCTGGAGGTATGTTGTACTTTTGAACTGAATACAATATAAAGAGAGAATGCCTTAAGTCTTACTTGAAGACTATTATTTAACTTTTTGAACAGCTGGGCTCCTTCCCAGCTACTCAAAAGCCAAATTCTGGCTCCCCTTGAGCAGTAATGTGCACATATCATCACAAAAAAATGTAATAGATTGCCTTTGATAGAACAGCAATATCTGAAAGGTAAAGTTAACATCTAACAATAATATCTATTGTCTTTAATAAAAGCTGACTCCTCCATACACATCAGCCTTCATGAATAGATTTTTTCATAGAAATAGCATGGCATAAAAATGAAAAATATGTGAGTTGTGACTAAGTGAAAAAAGGTGTTTTGGATGTGTTCAGAACACTTACCTGTGATAAAATCTTTTTTCATGCTTGACCATTTAACCCAGATTCCATATATTCACAGGGAAGTGTGAGATTATTCAGTGAATACACTGAAAGATGTGGGGGTCAGTTGAATGAAGTCAAGCGTGTCAGGCTTCTGTGAAAAATTTTCAGTCAGATATATTAAAAAAAAAATATTTTCTGCCTGGAAGCTAAATTGCAGCATTTTGGTCCAGTTATTAGTTCCAGTGATTAGAGAAAAGTAGTTCCACCAATTTGGATTGTAACGTCCTGAAGGGAATGAACAGAAGGCCTTGAAACCCTGCTGGAGCTGTGGGAGAATAAATAATTGCAAGACTCTGGGGCTGCACAACAGGAATGTAATTGAATGCATCAACTTATCTCAGAAAGGATGATAAGAGTCCTTAAGAAGATAATGCCTTTCAGATACACCTGTCAGAATTTCTAGAACAGTAAGATTGCCCCTGGATGTGATTTGCTCTTTATGAATAAAGGTATATATAGGCATTCTGTTGACTCTTTAAAGTGGTTTCAACATTTCTGCCTTTATATTTTATAAAATTCACCATGAGTGAAGCTATCAAAGTTAGAATCTAAAGCAATTAGCTAAGATGGTCCAATTCAGCATGTTCATAAATCAACTCAGCGTGCTTTGATGTTCATACTGTGGCCCACACTTTTTTACCTCTTCTGCTTAGACTAATGGATACATTTTGCTTATTATTTGAGGCTGGTTATTAAGTTGTATTTGTGTTCCCTGAAAGACTTATTTCATATGCAATCACATTAAATAATTTAATTGGAAAAATAAACAGGACAAAAAAGAGATGGAAGGGAAAAGTTGAAAATGAGAAAGGCAGGCAAAAGAGGGATTTGAAGAAAACAAATTAAGAAGTGGAAAGGGAAAACTAAGACTAGAGAAAAGAAAGAGGTGAAGAAAGTCAAGATCAGATTTCTTAGTAAGAGAAAAAGAATAAAGTGGTCCAAGCAGAGCCGCTGAAATAGAATCAGAGAGTCCAGGAAAACCCCTTGAGAAAAGTTTGAAAAGATATGCAAAGGGACAGAATACCTAAAAAAACCACATTTAAAACAACTTTTGTGTGAATGCTGTAAATGTAAGGTTTTGCATAAATTAATCTGAAAGACTTCTAAAACCAAAAGGCCTGGTCTTATAACCTGGATAATCCCTTAATATAAATTGATGTTTTTGCTGAAGGAGTTCCTGGTTTAGTAATTTTATGGAAAAAAAAATAAAATCTTGATTTAAAATGTTTATAGTAGAAGCTCCCATAAAAGTCTTGGCAGTTTTTTTTCAGAGACTTATTACACTTATTTTTACATGTCTTTCAGACTCCAGTGATTTAACTTCAACTTCATCTCAAAGACCTATCAAGCAGAATAAAGACCCCTCTGTCAAATTTCTGTCCTTATGAGATACTTAAGCATAGATGAAGTAATTTTTACCATAATAAAATGTTTCAAGGTTTCTGAGTCTTGTTATAAGGCATGTTTTAGAATCTATGTCATGACTCCCTTCTCATTTCCACTTTTATCCTGCCTGGTTTTTAATACCCTTCTTCAAATGGACACAGTAGTCTGGTAGCAGGCAGAGATGACAATCTATTTGGGTTTTTGCTGAGCATCTCCCAGCTTGCACACCTAAAGACAGCATTAAGCTTTTGGGTAAGGATTTAGGTGTAGACCAAATGCTGCTGAAGACAGTCACTGGGTCTCTAGGACTTGGGTTACAAGCTTGAGGCAAGTGTGGCTATTGACCAAGCAAAGTGAGAGAGAGGCAGTTCATGTTCATTTTCATGTGTACCTGTATACAATACTGCCTTCCCCATCCTTTACCTAGATGATAATTTTGAAGTGGCAATGCTTGTCCTAGCAGCATGGCATAGGGACTTTATCCCTCAATTAGATGCCTTTTCACTTGAGTGTTCCTTTTTGTTGGTGTCAGGCTGATGAGTAATTAACAGCACAGTATGGCATCAGCACTGTTCTCTTTGTCAACAAACTTTGAATTGATTAGTCAATTCAATTGACTAGTCAATTGATTAGTCAAATTAGTTTGACCAAAACTTTCTTTTTTTCCCTCATAAGCTGTTGCAAATCTTTAACTTTCCTTTGATGTATTTAGCTGGTCTGGTTTCAGCCACTCCATTTATTTTTGTCAGAATTGTCTGATATTAATCTGAAAGACATAAAATTGAGCCACCTTAGCCTAGCTAGGTTCTAATTTGGATACCACAATTGTCACATACTCCAGTGCTCTGGATTCTCCAGAAGACTTGGAAACCTACAGAAGGTTCCTGTTCGTGGCTCAGAAATCTCACTGACTGCCACTTCAAAGCTCCTTATATGGTGTCTCATGTCTTAGTCATCATTGCTTTTGTATTCTACTGAGTTGTTATTATTAAGTTACTGTCTTTGTCTTCTAGTATTTGTGTCAAATATTTCTGCCTTTCATTTAAATGCCAGTTTAATGATTTCTATTTATGTAGCCATTAGCATCAACTGAATCTCATTTATTCAAATCCAAATGTCTTTTGTTTTCTTTAGCTTCATTTGCCTGAGATTTTGTCTTTCATTTGTCTGAGGTTTTTTTTTTTTGTGTGTGTGAGTTCACTACAGCTGCAAGACTTCAATAGTTCTAATTTTAATTCCCAGTTAAGTAGATTAAACAGACTGTTACCTTTTAAATTCTGCATACTTTCATGTCCTGTTAGCCACCACTATCTTGTTTTTTCGTGCCAAAATAAATCCTTCACTTAAATATGATTTTGCTGCAAAGATGTGTATTGTATTTGGTAGCAAGATAATTTTTATAACTCCCTTGTCATGCACTCCCTTTGTAGAGTATCCAGAGCTGATGTTTCAGCTGCATTTAATAGAAAATTAAGGATGGAAAATCACTCAGGTTTGTCAGCTAAACAGTAAAACCCCCAACGCCCATGAAAAAAACCTATGGACCTGACATCCTTTTGCACAACAAAATAATGGGGTTAATTTAGCGACAGAATAAGAAGAAGGAATAAGGAGCTTTTGCATAGAAACTTTGCTGATGGAAGTGTACAAACATGTCTTGGGAGGTGAACAAAGGTTCTTGGGCTCGCATGACAATGGGCTTAAGTGTGTATGTGTTGTGTCTGGGTGAATGTAGGAGTTATTCTTGTCTGCCCACCCTTAAAACACTGTGGTGCCAGACTCAGTGAAATGTGTGTTTCGAAGCTAGCATGGGAAGGGTAGGAGCAAAGGGGGCAAGCTGCACTTTGCTCATTACTGCCAGTTTGCTCCTCATCTGCAGGAGGGAGAAGTTGCTTTGTGCATTGCTTTTGACTACAGGAAAAGTTGAAGGCAAGTCACTTGGAGCACAAAGTGCTCATTTGCACTCAGCAGGATAGTGGTTTGCTCTTGCTGGCATAAGCAAGGCAAACCCGAAGCAATTCTTCACTTCTGCTGTGAGATACACAGAATGAAATGCATGAGGAACTTTGAGGTTTTCTTCTCTTTCCAACATTGGCATCAGAGTCTGCTAATGTCCTTATGTGTATTTCTTCTCTCTCGGGGTTCCTATAACTCAGGGTGACCCCAAGAGAGATCTGAAAAGAGACTTTGCTTCCCTAGCTCGAACATCACCAAAGAAGGAGTCTGGAATGCTTCCAGTTGCTTTTTCAAGGTTGTTTATTTCTTCTTATCTGTAATATTTTCTCTCTGACCTGCCGAGGTCCTCTCAGCAAGGCAGCCATGGCATTCTGCGTGCCCTCTCAGGCAGTGTTTACCTTTTATATCAAAAGTTACATATACTGTGTTTACAATTTATTACCAATACCTAACATTTATGTTGGTATGTGTCCCTACCTTAAACCAAGAGAAAAGTGTCACTATCACAGTAAGACATTGAGGACAAGAAGAACAAGAAAAAGGTCAGGACACACCCAAATCCCTCCATCTTGTCGCCTGAACCCCTTATCTTACAAACCCCAAAATTCTATTTTTCCACCCTGTGTTAGTTTAAATATCACACTACTAAAACCCTTGTGACTTGTAATTCCTCATCCAGAGTTGACAGTTTTCCATAGACTAAAATCAAAGCCACAGCTGTTTTTGGCTTCATGCCAGGGTCTAAGAGACCCCTGCCAGGATCTCAAGACAGCCAGAGCAGCCAGAGAGACATTCTGGACTCCAACATCCTTACCTATTGTTTAAAGAGAAAACTTATTGGGGCTTCTATTAGTTTTCTATTTTTTTTTATTTGTGGTTTTAACAAAAAAAAAAAAAAAAAAAAAAAAAAAAAAAAAAAAAAAATCCCACAAGACCAACCCACAAAGGAAGGGGCAGATTATAAATGTAAGGTTCCTGCTACTTGATATTGCTTATCTACAGAGTAATATTCCCACCAGTAAATCTCACAGGCAATTACAGAATGTAATTGTAGGTACAGTTGGAACATCCACTCTGCAGGAAACATGAGATAGGCTTCATCCCCTCCCTCAAATTCCAGAACAACTTCTCAGTCGCAGACTGAGATGGACTGACCAGGCCTTCATGTCTGTGCAGCAGTTTTCACTTACACAAGTTGGGGTCTCAGGTCTCCCAGAACCAGAAACAACACTGGTGTTAACTATTTTTTCTTGGCCGATTTGTCTACGTGAGATCAATAGAATACAGTAAGCAAGTTTCATCCTTGGATAGATATGCAGCAAATAACTTATAAGTGTACAGCACTCCAAGGACTTATGGACATTAAAATGCTGACAGGAAAGATGGGATGACACTGCAGGTCATCCAGCTTTGATAAATAAGCAGAACACCCTTAAATGATGATAGCTGTTGGCCAGGCCAAGGTAGTCAGTTGAAGCCTGACTGCCGGAAGTTCAGCAATCTATCACTTGATGAGAAGGCCTTGGTCACCAGATGAAGCTGATTAAGCAATCATTGACAAGGTTATAAAAGAGCCCTCTCCTTTAGTAAACCCATCATCTGGGACAGCAGGAGGGGACTAACAGGCCTTATGCAGAGGCTGCAATTAGCTTTTACTTGGTGAAGTGTCTTCAGAATGGCTGAACAGTCAGCGGTGTGTTTATCTTGTTTCACTATTTACTTTTTGCTGCCTCTCTTAAGGAAATAATAGCTTTTCATAAATTCTATGCAAAACATATTTGTGTGATGTGCTTTAGCACCTCTCTCTTAGGAGATAACCTATGAACTTACACTCCCTTGAGGTTCAAGCTATGGATTCCCAAGTACCAGGGCTGGACTCTTATGATCCCTGGACCTTTGGAGGTCAGGCAGGAAGAGTACCCCACCTATGCAAGTTCAGACACTTCCACATGGTTATAAGGTCTGACTCCTCTAAATTAAAAATATAAACATTTCAGCTGCTCCTTGCCTATGGTCTAACTCCCACCACTGTCTTCTGTCTCATTAGCTAAGGAGATTCAAAATGGATCATTGAGATTTAGACTTATTTGACTTCATTGTGAAAATGCATTTACTTCTTAATTGAAAAGAGTACTTGATTTTGGTTCCCTTTCTCAGTCAGCTGGCTATAAATATAAGGCCTCTTTCAGCTGGAAACGGATTTATTTCTCTGAAATGATGGTGGTTGCAGTACTTTAAATTTCTTTGTGGAAACTGAATTGTTTTAGCCCAGATTTGACTTCCTATTAACATAGTTGAAAGGAATTTTAAAGTTGAGTTTACATTACTATGAGAATAGCCCTTGTGACTATCCCTGAATAAAACACTCTGCTGAAAGCATAGCAGTAACTCTGCAGGCTTGGATGAGCAAAGCCAAAAATATGACAGCAGCTGTCCTATTGATCAGCATGTACTTATTCAAAGCTGTGCAGATCAGATATTTTGTACAGAAACAGCAATTTCCCAATTCATTCAGAATTACATGGGGGAGTTGGGTAAACTTTGAAATGTGTGCTTAAAAATGAGCCCCCTTGTCCCCAGAGTGCAGCATTCCTGATTAATAATTAACTGAAGATAAAGTTCTACATCTTGAAAATATGAGGAGTTTATAGGAGCCGACCATTATACATATCCTGGGTTACTTCCATGTTTGTGCCATTTGCTTAAGCAGTCACTGTTTTGAATTCAGATCATGCTATGTGTTCTGGGATCAGCATCTTTTCTAACCTTATTATGCAATTACCTTCTTGACTGCCACACAAGAAAAAATAAGTTACACTTTTGAGCAGAGGCTTGGAGCAAAATTTGCAGGATCTCAGGATTTAATTATAGTCCTGTTATTACCAATATACTTTGCATTAATTTTCCTTTTGCTTTTCTTTGCGCAGGGATTTTTGTCAGTCACTGGGCATTTTATTCCTTCTACTTACTGATCACAACTGCTTCTTGCATATAACTTCTTTTTGAACATCTGTTTTGAACATCTATTTAATCTATTATCTATCCAAAGGAACTGTTTTCTTAGCTATTAGTTCATAGTGTTTATTACTTTGTCCATTGTTTCTGCTCTGTCTTTATTTCTCTTGAAGCACCATCTTGGCTCATGCTTGAAAGAGGAAGGCAGGATGGTCAACTATTTCTCTTTCATTTATTTGGTCAGAATTTCCTCTTAAGCTTTTCTGTATGCCCTATAAATATCAGTTGTTACAAGGAAAGTACAGGCTGTGTGATGCTGAAGACATGAACATGTGTTCAGTGGCCTCCAGTAAATGACCAGGAAAGTACTTTGCCACAGGTGATAAAGGACCAGCCCATCTCCCATTAGTTTGTGCACTTCTCCAATTTTCTTCTTTTTTTGAAGTTTCTAATAAAACCAGACAAGACAACCCATGATTTTGGTAATTCTGCTTTTTTTTTTTTTTTTTTTTTTCCCAGACATCTGTCCCTTAACCTAAAATGTTTTTGCATGAGTCTGTAAATCTGTCTCTGCCAACAGAACCCACAGCTGGTTAGTAAAAACTGAGGGGGAGATCTCATTGAAGTCAGCAGGGCTGTGGTATTCAGCATCTCAGTTTCTATGAACAAATGACTATAAACACCCCAGTGTTACATCCAAGCACTCCTCAGGCTTTACTTAATCTTTTTTGTTTCAAAATATTAAGTCTGTTCCCAGCTCAACTACATCAAAACCTTTAAGCTGCTCCTTTTAGAACCCTCAAGCACCTGAAAGATAAATAGCTTTTAGTTCTGGTAACTCAAGGGTGATGATCAGCTCCTTCAAAGGCTGTGTGTGACAGTGAAGAAAATGTCTTTATTCTGTCAAGTCCAACGTTATCTGCTTGCCTGGAAGATAAAAAATGGCCTCCAAATGTCTTAAGAAATAAAAAAAAAACCACCTTTGGGTAAAATAGGATAAATGATGGATTCAGAGTACACTAAGGTCAGTGTTTACTCAGTAGGGCTGTCCTACTGTCTGAAGCCTTAAAGCTACAATTTATGTTCAATACTGGTGCAATTTATGCACTGCAATAATGGATGAAATAAAAATATGTGCAGCATTATAAGAGAAATTTTCCACTTTGCTGTTAGTAAGCAGGTAAGCTATAGACATATAGCTTACCTGGTGTCTGTTCATAATAGTTTCTGGATTTCTTAGCTTTTAACTTGAAAGACTGTGTTTTATTGTAAAGGATTTTGAAGAATGAGGCATGTATGTATCACAACAGAGGGCGGCCATAAAGAAAGGGGCAATTTGATTAAATTACAGAAAAACTTTCTGTGCAGTCAGAAGACCTGCTCTCCTTATTTATATGAAATACTTGTTTTATGTTGACTTTTTCAGTCTTTCCTGACTAACTGGTGTTAGCAGGTACTTATCTTTGCTCAACAAAGGCATTATTCAAAAATAACTTTATTTTCCCTCTGCAAAGCTCCTTCTGTCTTATCCTGAATGACCCCATTCTGTCACTGACTTAGAGATATTTCCTGATTTGCATTGTTCATTTATCTCTTAAGTCAATTTCCTTCTGTTTGTTATGACTGGTATGGGCTTTTTTGGTGCTGTTTCATCAGAATTTCTGCCTCACTTCATTTGTTTCACCTTCTTGAGCTGATGATTTCTGTGACCAGTCCTGGAATCAAACAGTCAAAACCTCTTTTGCTCTCTACCTAGAAATTTATTTTTCTATTTGAAATTTCTTGAATAACTCTAAATGAATTCACTGGTTTCCCCAAAAAGCATTTCTTTGATGTGTCCTTCATTCCTAGTTTAACTAAAGCTTTCCACAGCAGCGTTGTTTAGAGCCTGTATGGTACAGTACATTATGTGCAGCACAGCAGTGGAACCAGGAATCATTAAATTTCTTAGGGTTTGTTTGAAACTGTTCTAGCTGCATGTGGTCCATTCAGGACTAGAGAAGGGTAGCATTCACTTTACAGCACAGGCCCATGTTCTGAGTGCTCTGTGTGCTCTGGCATATTCTTCAGGCTTGTTGCAGAGGTACAGAAGAGCTGTGTGTTCATAGACAGCAGGTCTGCTTGCTCTGAGTGTGTGTGGAAGTATTCCATTGCCATGTGTGTTTGAAATCTGTGGTGTCTTCTTATGTCTCCATCTGCATGGGCTTCAGAGTTTGTGCTAGACTCCAAAGGCAGCTATGCTTTCAAAAAAAAAAGAAATAGTGCCCATTTCCTTCAGAGTGATGTAAATGTTGAAACATCACCTAGGAAGCAGAAGCCAAGGTAAAGTATCTTCCTCTGGAAAATTCGAACCCCATTTCTTTTGCATTCAAGACAGGAGGGTATCTGTTGGCATGGATGGGAACAGAATCTATTTTTCCTTTGTAAATCTTCTGGGACCATGACATAGTTTGGGACAGAGGGAACAAGGTAAAGGAAGACTGCATCACACATTCCCCTGGGAAAGATTTCCAGGTGTTAGTGCCTGCTCTTATTAAAATGTCTATTTATTCATTGTCCGAGAAGAGAAATTCCCTAACTTTTGAGGATTAAAAGTTTATGCTTTGCTTTTTTACTGTTATGGAGTATAGGAGTATTCAATCCACTGTATTGAACTCAGAGGGAGAAATTGCAATTACTTGAATCCTGTCAGTGAGTGCTATTGACACTGTGGTTGCCATAATGTAGCAGACAGACTAGACAGGAGACCTGCAGAACTCAGCTTGTGCACAGTAAAGGTAGAAGACAGTTTTGAGCAATGATAGTTAGTCTGAGGCTTGCATGTGCTTTGTAGGATACCCTTGCCCACAGTCCTCTGTATGCAGACTGCAGATTTGTGGGATTATGGGCAATTTTTTCCTTTCCCACTTTCTGTGGAAATGAGAGTAAAAGAGGGAGAATTATTATGCAGTGGCATTTGCCCAACTGTGGGATGAGGAGGGGAGTCAGGCATGCATCCAGGCCCCTGAAGCTGGGATGTACCCAGCAGTCAGAGCTGTAAATGAAGGCGATAATAGAGGGCTATAGCTGTGACATGCTGCATTCAGTTAAAAAAAATCTTAATTTTTAATAAAATGTAAATCTCAACGCATTTTTTGTACTAAACTTTTCATTTTCTAATGACAGTTGTTTGGAGAGACACAACTTGTTCAGTCTGCCCTGACCCACTGTCTCTGTCTATAATTTCTTAGAGGGGTTCAAATCAGGATGTGCCTGGGATGTTGCACTCCCTGTGCATTTCCTTTTTACAGACTGTGCTGTGAATAAGCACACATCTGGACAGGCAGTGGACAAAATTTCCACATTCAATATAACATCGTTCCATAAGCCTGTTTTCCCTGTTAATTGGAGCTGTGCATGTTTCCAAATTACTGAAAAGCCTTGTTTTCTCTGTGGATGTGCAAAATAGATCCAGTTTTAGCTTTTTTTCCCACTAAATACCAGTACATACCTAAGCTTCTCTGCTCACTGTTCAGCTTGTGCTTGGTGAATTGCTATAATTTTTCTCTGTCCCTGTGAGAAGTGGAAACCTAAACAACAGCAGCTTAGTCCTTAGTGCTCTCTTACCCTCAGCAGCCCAGAATCTTTGCTGTCATTCACACTACCTCACTTTGCACCTGGTCAGGGTAAACATACAAACTGCACCTTGAACAGAGTTTTGGGGGAAGGAGAAATGGTAAACAAAAAAAATCAAACTGAGCTGCTCTTACGTCACTAGAAAAACTTTATGGGGAAAAAAAGGCAAAAATAAGTGTGTAACAGGTTAGTTTCCAAGATCCACTCATACTGAGAAGTTTTTTTTTTGAGCCTTAGAGAAAGAGCAGTCTAACGTGTCATGAGTTGCAGCTGTAATCACAACTATAAATAACTGTTTGAAAATCAATTCCAGGAAAATCTCACATATTTGGAGAGAAAGAAAAATGTTGCACTTTTATCTTGCATGTGAGTAAAACTGAAATATGAACAAGCAAGCAATTTGTAACACTTCATCATGTTGGTCTGAAAATGTCTAAATACAGGGGCTTCTGTGTCACCCAAAAGAAAATCTTCTTCTGTTAAAAAGACAAATCAAAGAAATGCCAAACTGAAGATAATTAAAAAGAGCATTCTCATGAAGATTTCCAAGTTTCCGAGGGAGATGGATGCTTGTAATGTGTGATTCTGCACTAAGAACAATGAAAAAATCAAGGGGTGTAAAGCAAGCAAGCAGATGTTCTGCAGTACCAAAGAGAAGAGATTAAGGGTGCTTAGAATTTGGTTTCTGAGTCAAGTCAGAAAAGAGCTCCTGGCAATGGTGCATATGAATACTGAAGGGAGAGCTTCAGTGGGTATCTGAATCACAGATTCAGATCACAGCTCTTTTCAGAGAGGAAGAAAGGTGGTTTGAGACATGTAATTTTATTCACTGAGAAACACATCCCTGTCAAGTTTCCTGCTCTTAATAAGTAGTATTTATTAATAAATAGCATTGAGACAGTGAATTTCTGGTGCCTCTTAACTATTTATATGGGAGGAAAAAAATAAGTGCATGAAATTGATTTCTGTAAATAAGACACTTTGGCAGGTGTGAGGACTGCCACACATACATGCTTATATTTGGTGTGTTTTCTTTAAATGAAATGATGAAGTAGGGCACACATGCAGTTGTAAGCAGTATGAGGTTCCTATCTGATGAACAATGTAATGTGTATGGATTCATTTCCTATAAATACTTTTCAAAGCTGCTTCATCTGCGTTGTTTATAAATTAATCAGATTTTATATAAAGACCGTAGGCATCAGGTACTATCTGTCCTCCTCCAAAGAGATTTTGGTTAAGAGGTCTTGATCTAAAGAAAAAGGAAATTGAAAAACAGATTACATTTTTTATCATATCTGCAATCAAAAGAGAACTGCTTTTCTCCTGTATTAACTGGTCAGCTTAACCTGCTATTCAAGTTGGCAGCATACACAGGGCCTATATGTGCCACCATCTCTTTTTCAGTAACAGTTACCTGTCTTCTGGGTAGCCAGCAATGAAAACAAAGCCAGACTCTTGGAGGTTTGTATTTGAAGAACATGAGGCAGTGGATACAACCTTGGATATAGGATTTTTTATTTCCCCTTTGCCCAAGAATAGAATGCTCCATCAGGTCTTTTCAACATGCAACTGTAGAATATCTTGTGCAGCCTGCTTTTATTAGACCACATGCTTTTCATACCCACTATGAGCAGAAGATTGAATTGAATAAGTGAAGGAGGTTCACTTACAATCTGCACAGTTCTGTAATTGCTAATAAAGAGTTAACTATGAGAAAGTTACAATAATTTACCTGAATAAGGTGATGGAACTCCTTTTTTAAAACATTCTTTAGCATCTGAAAAATGTCCTGTTTATTATTGTACTAAAGCTTTCCTTTGTAAATAGCAAGTAATTAATTTTATTATAGTGCAACTTTCTATTGTTACAAAAGAGTCAGTGACAGTTCCCTGGAACGGGGAAAAGTAATTAAAACATTTGTTTTTCTGGTTAAAGAATCTGAAAGTCACTGTAATGACTAACAAATTACTGCTGTCTAGCTCTGCACTGCTGTACTGAAAGTGGTAAATAACAAGTATGAGGACAAGTGCCTGCAGGACATTGGAAGGGTATCATTGCTTGATGCAGAAGTGTTGTCTTAAAATTTTTTTTTCTTATATGTGTTCAGGCAGTTTCTGAACTCATGTAAATCTTTAGCATTCACAGTTTCCTTGAGTGAGAATTTACAACTTATTGCACAGAAAATCACCTCTCTGGATGTTTTGGGCACAGTATATGAAACTTCACTAAGTGGCATCTGGTTTTGGTACTATTTTCCTTTGGGTGACTATTTACCTTTCGCATAACATGTGGTTTTACAGGTCTCTCTTTTATCTAGCTTATCAGCCATCTTTGTTCCTGGCTAAGTTGTTCTAGGCTATTCTTTATATAAATGTCCATATGTGAGCGTGTGATGGTGAAAGATGGTGACCGCAGCTGTGGGCTGGTATTGATGTCTACTCAACAACAAAAGACTGATTTGAGTAGGCTGATTTCCCAGAAGTCAGTAACTGCCAATAGATTTGTATTTATTTTTTGAAGCCTGGTAGGAGGTATTCCCCAGCCCATGAGCCTTCTAATCTTATTGCATTGTGAGAGTTCCTCTGTGTTAGTACAATCTACCATCTCTGAGGAATCATTAAATAATTCATGTGCTGGTTTTAAAGTGGTGGTCTTTGCTCTACAGCACCAAACAGGCTTACCTGTAAACTAAATAAATGCTTTTTTATCATGAATTAAGGAATCAGATATTTTTTCTAAACATGGTTCTTTTGCAGCAGCCCTTCTTAGGGATTGGGACTCTAATTTAGATTTTTCTCTTTCTATCCCTGTGTGATGGATGCAAGCAGCTAAAATGTACTAATGAGTGTTGTAGGCAAAGGGCTATGCCAAATCTGTGATCCATTACAGCTTTTGATGAGCATTACTGCTTATACTGCAGTAAGCTGAAATGTGAAGCACTATGACTTGTGAAATAAACAGGTTTCTGAAAGGTTTTTTTCTTGAAGAAAAATAAAATAACTCTGTAAGAGTACAGCACATAGCAGTTATATGCTTTTCACAACTGTGTGTGTCCCTAAACCAGGATGGTGACTTTCTCTTAGATCATGATTTTTATTTTTCAGGATTGGACACATAATTTAAAAGTATGTGAAAAACCCTGTAATGGTCTTTAAGAGCAGAGGAAATATAATTTCTTTTGTTGGCTCAAGTTCAGCAAGGGAGTGCCACAGGACAAGATGGATGAGGGGAGTAGTAAGGAGATATAGGTGTTTATTTCTAGGTCACTTACTTGAGTCTGATCCAAGTCAATACCACCTGAAATTTCTTGCAAATTGGTCGCTGTTTAGTTAAACATAAAATGTCTTGGCATTGCTTCTACTGCACTGTAATTTCTCTATCTTCTTTAATTTTTGAAGCTGGAATTGCACACATGGCAAAAATAAAAGCAACTTCTGCTGTAAGTTTTCTGCAGTTGAATGGATGCCAGTGTTTTATCACAGAAGCAAGTCTCAGCAAGTGCTATCTGCAAGACTGAGCCTGCAGCCAGGTCCTAACATCCCTGCATAGATGAGGATTTTTTTAATTGCTTGGGTAAGCAATTCCTAACCACAGGCTGAGACACCATTTGATGTGAGGGGTTTTTTTGGAAAGTGGATAGATAAGATCCTTAGCAGCTGCAAGTGTATTCTCCATGTTGGTGCTGTCTGGACCGTCCATGTGAACCCTCTAGAGACACAACACCCTGACACAAAGCTCTGTCCCTGTTTTCATATCACAAAGCCTAGCTTTTCTCAATCACCGTTCCAAAGTATTTTCAAGACTTCAAGGTATCCAAGTGTTCTTTCTCTGGGCAGGTTTTCCTTGAAACCCTATTGGCATTCATCAAAGGGTTACCAGGTTGGCTGTGTTTGGAATGAAGTTTCACTTCACTGGAAAGTTTCTGGCCAGCTGTTCTCCCAACAACCTCTGGTTCTAAAGCTGCCTGTATGAAACTCTGACCGCTCTGAAACCAAAGGTCTCAAATGATGGATGAATACAAAATGGTGGAACTAATATGGTGCATGCTGATCTTCTTGGCTCACACACTAGTCCTTGACGTATCACATCCTCTAGCCATCATCTGATAACTGCCTATTTTTGCTGGCTGTTTCAGTTGTGAGCTCTTTCAGGCATAGATGTCTGGCTACATTTTTCACACTCAGCACTTCTAAAAACTTTAATAATTGCCTTTGCTACTTCCATAGAATTCTTGTGACTAAAGAGAGAGAATATTTTGCTCTTTGTGCTCCAATTCTGGCAGCACTCTGTGCCTTTCATCCAGCCACATCCCATTTACTCAGCCTTAGGTAGATTAGATTACAAGAGAGTTAAGATAATGTCTATAATAAATGATTAATATATAATGTTCTCCTGATCTGATATGGAAGAACATTTTCTTTAAGGTCTTATTCAGGTACAATATAGATTTGTTGAATTACTGTTTACTTTCCAGAGTTGTTGCAATTTGCTCACATCTATGTGATAGAGTTCTTTCTGTGTACCAAAATAAAAAAAAAAATCACAGGAGATTATCAGTTTAGAAATTTTCAGCTCTGGTAGTGGACAAAATGGTGCTGGTCTCCTCTATAGTATATCTAAAGATCCAGAAGTGACATCTTTTACCTCATTGACATCTTTTACAGCAGCCCAGCCATGATGATTTTATAAGGTTTGCATGTAATTTACCAAGTGTTTGTCCTTTCACAGGGCAGGCTATGCAAGCAAACTCTAGCTTTGTGCTCATTCCACAGTTCACAGGCAATGTGTAGTACTGATTTGCAAATGATTTCTCAGAGGGAATCTAGGATAAATTAAATGGTTTTGGTGGAGGAGTAACAGGGTTAAAGGGCTATTAAAGGTGATTTTGTGCATGCACTGAGAAAAAGAACTTTTGTTCTCCATTTTCTTTTAATTTCTTCAAGACCAGAAAAGCTCAAAATTATTTTACTTAGTACTGAGACAGCAGAAATCTTAATTATGAAAGAAGACTGTAATAAAACAGAAACCTCTGCATTAAAAAAGCAGTTTATAATTTGAAAAATGTGTGGGAGCTTCAAAGCTCCAAAGGGTAGCCCTGTGTGGATTAGGGTCACAGATGCAAGGGGAACTGCCTGTGATTGGGACCATCACTGGGCACATAGGCTTGTGCCATAAGGTTTATCTTCCCCAAGATAGCATAGTTGAACTTTTAAGAAAGTGATGGCCAATTCCAGATGCCTGAGGTCTGACAGAGAGTATTTCAATGCTACTGCAATACAGCACATGGAGCAATTTGCAATACCCCACAAGTGCCTTCATTAGCAGAGGTGAGATGCACTTTAGTGGTACTGCCAGGCTGTCTGATCAACTTTGTACAAATGAAAGGAGGGTGGTGCCCAAGCTGGGGTGAAGATCTTGTGACGTTATTCAAGGTCTTGGTTTTTATTTCAGGACAAAAGCCATTAAAGGTGTATTGGCCAGTGACCTGCTACAGCATAGCTCAGTCTCAAACATGATCTGGTCCAAACCAGTGGGTTAAGCTTTATATAAAGATGTTGAATCTGATAGAATATCAGATATTCACCTGTCACTTCTCATCTGGAGTGATTTACATAATTTTGTAGAACAATAAGAATCACACTGCTGGAAAAAAATGGTGAAGAGGGCAAACTGAGTGTTCACCTTTTTTTTTTTTTTCTTGAAAGTATGAACTGCAAATTTTTCTAAATTTGCATGTGTGTCTTAAGCTAATGCAAGAATATTGCCTTGTAGATTGCTTGACTAATTCATATAACATAGGAGAGATATCTAATGACTTGTTCTCTTCCACCCTCTGTAGGTAATGCAGTATAATTTTTTGAATTTAGTATAAACTTCAACCTGCATATATGCTCAAACACTTATTGGAAACATCAGACTTGGACCTTCTTACTGAAAAACTTTAGTTAATAGTCTCACTGAAGTGAAGGACTTCACAGTGTAGCTGTGACCAGAGTACTCATTTCCTCATTAGCCACTGGCTGTAATTTACTGTAATATCATATTTTGTCTTCAGGAAGAAGATATACATATTTTTTGAAGAATAAGAGGAAATTATGTTTTGCAGAGGTATGTTGTTGAAGTCAAAGACAAATGCTTCAAATTATTAGGCCTCAGCTCTTCTCACTTAATGAATAAACCATAAAAAAAAAAGATGAGAAAGAATAACTCAATCTACTGAAAATTGGATCCTTGTAAACAAAAGAAAAAAGATGCATAGTGCAATAGGCACTGTTCTTCCTTGAATATGAATTTTTGCATTTATCAAACTATCAATAACATACCAGGGCATAAGGAAGATGCATTCCTCACATTATTAATGAGTGTAGTGTAGGTAATGAATATTTTCCTGCAAGATAAATGCAGTAATTATTTTAATGAGTTGCTGAAAATTTTTAATTGCGTGAATCTACTGTGCGTCTTTTCTGTTGTGGCTGTTTTGCTGTTGTGAAGCATTGACCTTCAGAAGAAAGACTGCAGGAAAGCTTCAATCAGACAACCCATTTTATTTTCAGGAGAAATTATTACTCATTTCACATCTAAATCATAAAGCAAATAGCTGATGAATATTGGAGTCTGCTGGTGGAATACATGCACGCTCAAGATGGTGAGTGAACACCAACGAGTAAAGTAGTGAGAGTGGCAAAAAGGCTTTTTATTGGGAATAAAATGGAAAAGGACATTATTTTAGATGAAAATATTCAGTCCAGGCTGCAGCTGGGCAAGGCTTTGTCTTGCCAGGAGGTACAGCTTTGTCTGCTGGTCCCATGAGCCATGCCAACCTGCTGCACACTCTGGGGCCACACCAGTGCTCAGCCAGCAGCTGGCTTTGTCTGTTGAATTTTTTTTTTTTTTTTTAATTTGTGTAATCGCTGTCCAAACATTAAACAAAACTCCCATTTGCCTGCTGAACTTGGTATTTATCATTGGTTATTCTGTCTCTGATTCTCAGCATAATGACAGATCAGTTTGACTTCTTAACATACTAACTAGTATTACAGAAATCATCCTGTACCTATTTCAGCCTGTTAAATGAAAATTTTTCATTCATGTAGAGATCATCGTTGTTTACTAATTTTGTCTTGTAAATCTAGAAAATACTTTGAACTTTCCAGTTTACTATTTTACCCCTCTCAACAAGAAGCAGGAAAGAAACTTTTATATTGACTTTTATATATTGATCTTTTCCTGTTGCTTATCTGCTGCTTACCTTTAGTTTAAGAAAATTAATATAATTTTGCTTGTATGGAATTGCTTTGCAGGTTCTTCCAATATTTTCAGAAATTAAGTTTCCTATTACTTTTAAACAGGAGGGAATATCCATCTTCTATAGCCATAAGAAGTGAAAACTTGTGAGAATAAATATCCCTGGAGAAGTGTATGGCAGGTGAAAAGAGTGGTTATAGTTTCTGTTTTCCACTGTTGTGTTTTATATACCAGCACTCCAGCTTGCTTAAATAATTTTTATGTATATTCAGATGTGCTAGTGCTCTACATTGTCTGTGCATCTGCAAATGCAAACACTGTCTGATGGGCCCAAAGGGAAAGTAAGGGCATCGCTCCACTGACTTTTGAGCTGGGATTTAAGTCCCAGAGATGATGAAAGAGCTTTGCTGTATTTTATACAGAATGTAATTCTTGCTACCAAAACTTGATCAACAGGTAAGCTGAAAAGGCTCTCTGCTGTGGAGCTGGGAGACAGGACACAAACAAGCTTGGTGAGCACTGGTTAAGGTCTGTGATAATGGGCACAGTGAACTGTGTCAATGTTATTAGTTGGTGATGTTGGTTGTTTACATGTTTTCACAAATTCAGCTCTGAAACAAAAAGTGCCTGCCCCAAAGGGTGCCCAGAGAAAGGACAGAGGGAGGATCCTCCAATTAAATACACCCTGTCCTTGAAGGAAATGGAGATGACCAGGCAGATTTTAAAGACAGACATGAATTACCCTTTAGGAAAACTCAATTTGGCAGATATTAGTGAATTAAGTAGCTGTGCAAAAAGTGTGAATTCTTCCACAAAGACTGGATTTTCACTGAAACATGTAGAACCCAAAAAGTGCTTCTATGTTGCCTACAAATGAGATACAGAAAATTTGCTGAGCCCAAATGATAAACTTTTCTTTGTATAAGTCAGTAATGTACAAGGTACATCAGCAAATGCTGGATAATCCTTGATTTTCATGTGTACGGCAAAATGCATGGAAAGCATGGTCATGGTACGGTCTTAAAAAGAGTTCGCACAAATTTAATGTTAATAATTTATTATTTTTATTTACCCACCTGATTACAAGAGTTAAAGAAATATGGAGTAAAGCTCTCTAAATCCATATAATCTTGTTTTTAAGATTCTATAAAATTATATAAAGAATCAAGTTAACTGGTGATTGAATTAAATAGAATAGTTTGTTTGTGGTCCCTATTTTCTTCCACTGTGAAATTCTGTGAATTTTAATTGGCCTATAATTTTTTTTCTTTGATTAAAACCATGTGTTAGGGTGAGTATATAATTTTGTGTCACTTCCATTATTCATGAACAATACTATATGAATACTTAAGGTCAGAATAATTATGGTTTTAAGAAATCATTTATTTTCTTGATTGTATGTTCATATGTTTAATCATTTTGCAAGTTGAATTTTAAAACATCTTAATTTCTTAGCTGAATTTATTAACTAAACAATTTATAGTGATATTATGTTAGTTACTAATTGGAAAATACCTGGAAGCACTCTTCTACAGCTTGGCTATTTGAGACTCCTTTTATTCATTGCAAAAATATTGGTCGTGGACTGAAGGATACGTGAAGAGGCAGATGCTGAGCTCTTCTCCCTAGGATCCAGTGACAGGATGAGTGAGAATGGTTCAACACAATTCCAGGTGAGGTTTAAAGTGGACATTAGGAAGTGTTTCTTTACCAAGAAGATGGCCAAGTGCTGGAACAGGCTTCCTAGAGAGATGATGCCCCAATCCTGTCAGCGTTTAAGAGGTGTTTGTGCAATGCCCTTTGTAACGTGTTTTAGCTTATGGTCAGTGCTGAAGCAGTTGGGAAGTCTATTCTATTCTCATAAAGGTAAACAGGAAGGTGAAATAGCTGGCATTCAGTGAAATGATCCCACCTTTGGTTTTGGCTTAACAGTAAGAATGGCTTTGCTTTTATGTCCATCTGGGTAGTTCGATCAAATCTTTAAAAACTGAGTCTTTAGAGCTATGAACTCAGTCTTGTGTACGGAATTGCATCTGTCCATATTACTCAATATGTACAGATATTGTACCTAGATTCACAAATTCTGTAAAAGAATACAAAAATGTTTTTGGCTGCTCATACAGAGTTATCTGATTTGCACTAAAATCACAATTACTATTCTGTATAGAAAGGCTTCTTATCCTTCTCAGGTGATATTAGAAAAGTTACAGGTTCTCTATAACATCCGTAATTTTTGGTGGGTTTTTTTTTTTGCCTTTTTTTTTTTGGTTGGTTTGGGTTTTTTTAGGGTTTTTTTGCTGTTATATTTTTCCTTTTCTTCTTTGTGAAGAAGCTTCCAGGGACAAAAACAAACAAACAAAAAAAGGCAAAAAAAACCCAAAATTTTCTTCTTACAATGTCAGCGTGTATTGATCCTTCCTGAAAGCCATCCCTGGTAGCCGTGTGTCATATATTATCTCTTATTGTTTTTTTACTCCATCCTTCAGTCTGTCCTAGTAGAACTGTACCAAGTACTTCTATGGTCATTATTTTACCATGTATTAGAGCAAATAATTACATGTTTTCTTGCAGAATTTACTGTGTAAGTTAATTACAACTACAGCCTGGCCCTGGGGCTAGATGAATCAATGTAATAAGATTTATCCACTGGGGTTTTATTCAGACATCTTTCTTAGTTTGTCAACAGTTTTAAATCTGAGAATATCTCATTAACAGTTGGTTATGTGGACTGTTTTCAACATTACTGAATGAATATGGCATAAAGCAGGCCTGGGTTACAAGCTAGAAGTCTCTATCATCCAGAAAATCCAGCTAAAATGAAGAGATTTTGCAAATAAAAGTTTAGTGACTGCTGGTAAGTGAGTTAACACATTAAAGCTCTCAGTAATACTTCATCATTACATCCACTCCTGGATGTAATCACATCTTTGCCATTTTGCATTTTGTCTTCTCTGGGAGATGCACCCAGGAGAAACACCGCTAACTCTATTTTAAAGCCAGCACAATATTTCTCACTGTAAGAAGCACCATCTGGTCATTGTATCAGAGCTGCAGGGGGAGAGAAGGAGATGGTCTCACATTCAGCTGTGTTTGGAGCTTGCTTTGCTTTGGGGCAGGCTGAGGAGGCTGACTGCCCCTGTGTCTTCAGATCTGCTCTTTGCAGAGATCTTGGAGTGCAGTGGTAGCTGCACAGTATGCTGCCATGCGGTGTGGAAGCTGCTGTCCGTCCCAAACCCACAGTGGTGTGCAGCTGCTGAGGCCAGGAGTGTGCTGCCTCCTGGCAGGACGGGCTGGCTGAGGGGATGCACCAGCTCTGCTGCTTCTTCCAGATCTACCTTGGCTTGTGCTGCCTGAGGCATTCCTGCACTTCATTAAATCTTCATGTGGAGGTTACAACTGGAGAAAGCTTGAAGTGGAGTAGCAATGGTCTGGCTTGAGTTTTGCAAAAATTTTAATATTGCACAACTTGTCTGAATTCAGGGAGATTGTATATGTACTTAAACTTCCAGGTGTTATATTTTATTTAGCTTTTTTTTTTTTTTTGCAAGTCAGCCAAAGCTGAAAGAAAAATGGAATGAAAGGTTACTCACCATCAACATGGGCAGATTTACATATTTTTGTTCCTGGACAAAAAATAAATGAAGCATTGCTAATGAAAGCCAAACAAGCTTTTAGAGCAAGTAAAATTAAGACATTGGAAAAAATATCATTCTGGAAATTTACACTCTGCTAGCAGAAAACTGATGGTAAACTAGAATTGTCCAAATCTTTAACAGCTGTTAAACATACTGTCATGCACAATTCACTTTCTTGAAGTGTTTAAATAATTTGTTTTAGGTGCCCATGAGACAAGCTAGTTGTACATGTATCCAGCCAGTATAAAAAGGAAAACCTTTACCAGAAAGGTAATTCATCATGCAAAGATAATCCATCATATAACAAGATCTATTTTATTTATATTAATATTTGATGTTTTTCTAGCCAACTGCCTTGCTAAGACAGTCTGATGGCCTGAGCTAATCACATTTTGAAATAGTTTTTGAATCATTTTAGATTTATTTTTTTAGCCGTAATGTTTTCTTCTTAGGAAAGGTTCAAAGAATCATAACATTTATTCAAATGAAAACTACTTGTGTGAAACATGGTGGAAAAGACTAGAATCTCAATCCTAAAACACAGAACTAGAGAGGTTATGAAAGGGGACAAGAATTCAAAATTTCAGAGTGAGTTTGCAGACCTAATCACTTCCAAAGGACAAATAGATTCATGACCTTTTCTTCCCAAAGCTCTTATCCCAGTGTGAAGGGAATAGTTCTCAGAAAAACAAAACAGGCATGAAACTCTCATGTTTGCTTGGGGTTTTTTTAGTTGTACTGTTTATTTTGAAACCAGAAGTAAGTCAAGACTGGGTGAAATCATCAGATCCAGATGCAATGAGGCTGGAGGTGATATTACCTGAACGGAAAATCACAGTGGAAGACAATTTGCCTTAGAGGTCCTCAGTTTCCTGAGTCATGGGTGGGCAGAATTCTTATGAAAATTAATGGAAATTTCTAATCCAACCTCAGAACTGTCATTTCTTAAAGTATCTCAATATGTGCTTCTGCAGACTTTTTCTAGCCAGTGAAGGACTGCCTTTTCAACATGCTGGTAGATGATGATGAGCTGAGGTTGGTTATGCCTTCCCTGCAGGTCAATTGTACCTTAAAAGTGAGGCACAGGTTCTATGTTCAACCTAGCAGGGTACATTTTTAGCAAGTTAAGTACCACCATTCAGGCATACAGAAAAAGCAACAAGTCACTTTGCCATGTGGCGCCATTTGGCAGGATTTAAATGCAGCTTTTGAGAATGTCAGCAGCTGCTTAGAGATTATTTGTTATTTTGCAGAACTATGATTGTATGAAATGACAAACCCTAATTCTCAGAGAGATTCACCCTCAGCTGGGTAGCAGTTTCTAAAGTGTCCATGACCCAGTGCCTTTGAAAAAGGCTTTTGCTCTTAAATCATCCATGTGTTTTTCAAAATACAACCGTATGGTGCCTAAATAGAACTTCAGGAGTTTAAATTAACTCCCTGGCTTTTAAACATCTGCCTTCCCTCCTTTAAGCCTTGGCTGAGACTACTTTTTCTTTTAGCTTGGAAGTGTAGACCTGTAGGGCTAGTAGGTTCTTCCCCTAGTTACCCTCCCAGATTCACGGGGATAATTGTGCATTTGTTTGTACTCAGCAGATTCTGTCAAATAGCTTGAGATGATAGCAAGCTTTTTCAGTGTCTACTTAAATGCTTTAATGTCAATTAGTCACTATCTGCTATCCCAGCTTTAATATGTACATTCTTAAAGGCTCTTCTAGTCATTTAAAAAGCCAGGGGCCACATCACTTGAGATCCTGCTATGCAGAAGGAGCATAGGAATAGAGTGGAAGGAACTCTGTGGGTCAGTAGCTCAAGTCACCTGCCAGCACCTCCTGAAATCCCCCCAGAAAATTTTCAGGCTCTATCTTAAAGCCTGGATAGATTTTCTTATTCATTCTATTAGGAAGCTGTTACAAAATGTTGTGTTTGAAAAGTTATCCTTTTAATTGCCAGTTGGAAATTATTTATGGTCACTTGTTCAGCTGCCAGTACTGTAAATACACATTTGCAGTGATATTGATTGCTATTTTAAACATTTTTTTTTCCTGTCTGGTTTGTACCTGGACATGTTTACAGAGTAATTAAATGATTCTGTTTTATGAGACTGAGCAAGATTCTTCTCCAGTAATTCTATAGCTTATTCCTAAGCTGATTGATTGATTATATACCTATTCTTGGGATGCATAAGCTATGGTTTAAGTACATAGGAATGTAGAGGGTATAGGGCCCAAGCTGTCTGGATAGCTGTGGTGCTACCTGACCGTTGGGCTCTCATGGGAAGAAGGGAATCAGTCACTGCTTTTCTAAAGAGAAAAAGAGAGCAGTTTTTTTAATTTAAAAAAAAATCAATGTATAAAATAATGGTTTTGAATACTGATTTCTCCTAGATGTTAGGGTATAGGCAGCTAAATGGACAAGGGATCACAGGGGTGAATTCCAGGCACATTAATTCCTCCATTCATCATTTTGTGATGATTAATACAAACCTCCCACTGCTTAGCTGGCTGGAATTCAGAACCACATCCAGCTCCCTTATCTTTCAATGACCAGAGAGTATAAGCATTTATTGCAGCCCTGTGAATTTGATTTATGGAGTTGGTCATGCAATTTTGTCATTGTATCACATATCAAAATGCATGAATTCCTGTTTGGAAATCACCTTCTTGTGTGGGGCCTGCACTAGGTTATTTAGCCCATCTTTGGTGAAGGCTGCTTTAACATGCTTCTTATTGTCTGTGTGTTAGCATTTGAAGAACCATTTTATGTTACTTTTTTTCTTTCTTCTTACTGCTTTTGCATTTCTCATCTATATGCCATAATTGGTGAAGAACAGCATTTATTATTTTGAAAGAGTTCTGTTACTCTCTTATTTCCCAGAATATTCCCTCAGGGGACAATCTGTTTAGTTCAGTCTGTAGCCCTATTTACAGACAGAAAGTGGAAAATGATAAATTAATTTGAAGAGAGGCAAGGAGTTTAGCTTTTGAATTTTATTATTTAATTGTATGTCTCTGCACAAATTGCTCTGTTCAGTGAGAAAATTCTCTCTCTAAACTTGTGATAATGATGTTTGGAAAACAGGGGGAGTTGTGAGACTAATGGCTATCTAAGAATTGGCTGAGAAATTGCAAGTGCAAAGGACTATACAAAATTACTATTACAAAATTACAGGAGTTACTTCTGTGGGATAATTATGGCTAAAATTTGTTTTGTTACAGAATTTATTCAAATACTTGCTGTCATTTTTTTTCTTAGTGTTCTAGGCCTTGCTTATGATGAAATTTGAACATGTTTTGTACCTATTTAGAAAAACCCAGACCAATTTCTACCATGGAAAGCACTAAGGCAGTCTTCTACAATTCTGCCGCTCCTGGACCATGGAGCGCTTGTAACTCCATGGTTAAACAAATATCAGTTACATCATAAAGAAGTTTATTCTAGAACTTCCGAAGTTTCTCTTTCTTCTATAATGTCAGTTTCAGTCTTGTGGATAGCAATTATATTAGAACTAAAATGCTTATGTGAAAAACACATACTAGAGTGCAGGAAAAGGCTTGGAAGGGTCTATTATTAGAGTTACAGGCTTTATGCATTTGTATGGCAAAACATAATCACTCAGGGGTTACATCATTGCAGTTCAGTGCAGAATTCATCTGATGACTGCTTTGAGTCCAAGTGCAAATTTATGAACCTTCAAAAGGCATTGCAGTGAAGGAGATGTTAATTAAATGACAATGAGACAATAGTATGGGAAGATGAGAAACCTTGATTGCTGTTTGTCACTGGTTATAACACTTAATTGTCTATATGTTGTTTAAAAGTAATAAAAATAATGAACTATTATCATAAAGATGAATCTCATTGAGGCTGTGCTACCAATGGAAATTGACAGTCTTTGTACCAACAAACTTCATCAAAACCTGAAAGAGGCCATAATAGGAGAATTGATGTGAAAGCAGAAAAATTTTAATTTACTTCCACTAGGACCACACATTTTCTCTGTGTGGAGGTTCAGCAGCTGCTGCTCAACAACACTTTGTAGTCAAAGCTGTTCCAGTCCTATAACAGTCTGAAAGATCATCGAGGACTACCCATGTTTGAGCTGAGAGGCTTCACTGGAACCCAGAGAAAATTCACAGAATCTAAACTAAATGAGAATATCTCAATTCAGCCCTACCACTTCAGAGAGCTTAATTCACAGGCATGACTATTCTCTGCAGGGAAATCAGAAGGCTTTTACTGGTTTCTCTGGTTCTTTTCACCAAGACAGCTGGTGAAAAGACACCAAGCATCCCTGGGTGAGACTCTTTACAGCACATGAACATAATGATGCTGCTTCCAGATGGGTGCCAGCATTGCTTCATGGCACTGCTTTGTGCTGTGGTGGGTCTACTAGCTCAGTCTGTTTCCTGTTCTGTATTCTACATTGGTGCCCATCTTTGTGACATATTGTGTTAAATTATTTTATTTTCCTGCCGTCTTCAAGCAGCAGTAAAAGGAAGAGGGAAACAGCAAAAATGTTGCATAATTTTAGTCCATGTAAAACCCACAAATTAAATATTTCCTAGAAAAGTAGGAATTAGAGATAAGGTGGGTTCTGTGTAGCGTCCAGAACCCTAAACTTAACCCTAATGCTAATCTCTATTGTCCAGCTTTGTCACTTAATTAAAATTATTCTTCCTCCTGTGAGACGCTGACATGACTCAGTGTAGGCTCTAGCAGAAAACCCTATGGCATAGAGGAGTGCAAGACAGTATGTTCAGAATTAAAATCCTGGAGATCACCTTTAACTTGGCTAAGAAATTTTAAATGCCATCATGTTGTGGTGTTGTTGCAAGCTCTCTGCCTGTTTCCTAAGTCAAAGACCCATTTTTAATGTTACCTTAGTATTAAGGGACACTTTATGTGTTAAAGAGTTACGTGATCTGATCTTATCAAACTGGCTGGTCTTTTAATCAAAATAGTATTCAGCTCCCCATGTTCAGCATTTCCACTTTATTCATCTTTTCTGCTGCCTCTGGAGCCTGGTATGATCTTTGTTATGCATTCGAGGGCACAGAATATTTGACATGAATGCAGTAGCACTCTGGTGTGGAGATCAGTCATTTTAAACATTGCCTCTTAGCAAAACTTAATTTCATGCTGCTTTCGCACCCTACTGTCAAATCTGCTTAATACCTGTACTTTAATTTTGCTCACATTTTTGTCCTAAATATGTTTCTGCCAAATGTACTCTTAACATTAAATTGGTAACGCATGGTGTAATCATTGCTTCTAAAAAGCAGTAAGAAAGATTTGCTTCTGAAAGGGGTTATTATTTCCAATTTGTATACATTAATATATATAGGCCATTAATATAAATTCAAGGAACTAGGGATTATAAAATTTATGGAAAATCACGTGGACATTTTTTTTCTTTATTAATACTATTGTTTTATCCTGGTTACTGTGTACTTTGACCTGAGGCTTGTGGGAGCATTGGAATAGTCAAACTTGTCCAGATCAGGGCTTTCCTACCTTCATATGCCATGTTAGTGGCCCACAGCACGTTCTCAGGGAGGAGTAAAAGAGCAGGACAAACATCTCGCTAAGTTTCCCAGACATAAACTTCCAGTTTCAAGATGCCTGCAGTTCAAAGGTTTGTTTTTGGGGCCCTGGGCAACTTGATCTACTAGGCAGCATTGCTGCATATGGCAGGGGGATTGGAAATTGATGATCTTTAAGGTACCTTCTCATCCAAACTATTCTATAACACTATTGTTTTGCTTTGTTTTGGTATTTTTAGCTATTTATTTGTCTCTACATTTTTCTGTGATACCCTTGTAGCTTTTAAACCGTGGACTTTTGACATCTGTGCAGTTTATGGCAATGTGTTACATGATTGACTGTCCTATAGTGTGAAAAAGTCTCTTTTCTTTTGATTGTATTCAACTGTTTCCTAATCATTGAAATGGCCCCTAATTTCTCTTTTGATGGTCAACAGTCATTTTATACTCTCTCCAAGATGTGATTTCATGAGCTCCTGTCACATATTTCTTTTCCTTCTGTTTTCAGGAACTCAAGACTTCTGTGAGTTCATGGTCTTTAACGGAAAAAACCCTAATAATTTACACTGGAAGGATGCAGAGGAGCAGCAGACTAGGATGGAGTATGTACAATGTCATAGAAGTCAAATTAGTTCAAACAATGAGCTACATTCTGCTGGTTTCTGTTATATATTTATTCTCTTATTTATCCAGAGGTTTTGCTGACCTCTGGATCTGTGGTGGGCTGTGAGTAATAGCACAGTGGACATCACTTTGGTATTCTCTCTGTCAATGAAAACTGTTTCATTTATCAGGTTCATTGTGTCATTAGATAATTTGGATCAACAGCCGTTTGTAATTTCTGAGACGTCTTCTTTTGAAGACTTTGCAGAAATTCTTAAATATAGTGAATGTTTGCACAAGACTTATCTGTGGGATTGAATTTAGATAGAAAACGATCACTTATATAGCAATTTGACTGTGTGTATGCACTTTTGAAAATCGAATGAATGTGTGCGTCAGTGGTACAGGAACATGCACCAGAAAATGCGTTTTTGAACTCTGAGTTTATTTGGTTTGGGCTAAAATCAACCGGATTAGAAGTGATAAGAATTTACTTAAAATGGTCTTAATTCACTGCTTTTACTAGGAAAAAAAAAGCTTTTTTTTGTGATTGTAGCAATTTTGATACCAGTTTTGCTTGTGATAACCTCACCAAGGTTGGGATAACACAAAACCCAGCCAACTTGCATCCATCCAGATCAATACACCACAGGTAAACTGTGGTTACACCACCTCCTGATGAAAAATGGAATGGAAACATGCTAATTTATTCCTAGATTGATACATCAGTCTTCCGGCTGAGCAAAACAATAACAATTTAATGGCACACCAAGGTAAAAATTAGCCTTTATAGCCTCAACCTTCCAACAGACAAAGTATATTTTTCCCCAGGGAAGAAAGTGCTGGCAAGTTTCTGCAGTGCCACCATATTTCTGTTAACTTTCCCTCAAAGATTTAAAGCCTTGCAGCTTTTTGTTTTGGTTTTTTTTTTTTTTTTCTTTTGCAGAGTATTTTTCAGTCTTTCAGTATTCTGCAATTTATGTAATCAATCCTAATTAACCAGCACAGCTTGAATAGTCAAATTATGACTATCTGTCCTAAAATATTTATGAGATACCTTGCTGCAGAAGGGGAAACCCATTTTTGAAATGCTGTTGACTGCAGACATCCTGGATTCAGCTCTTCAGCCAGGTGTTAAATTCACAGAAGAGCCCTGCACCACTACAAGAAACAAAAATAACCCACACAAAAATGTTGTATGCACAAGTAGTGCCTAAGAACAGATGAGAAGTGCTGTTAAATTAATATATAGCTTTCTGTGAGCTAAGAATTTGGTTTTACTAAAAAAAAAATCACAGTCTATAAAATTCTACACTGGGAAGGAAAAAGGACAAATTTAATTACCAGCTAAGTATTTGTTCAATTCCTGTCAAACAAACCAATTCAGACTGTTTTAATTTAGCTTTATTACTAAGGTAGTAAAGTTAAATCGTAAACTGTTTTTGGCTTATTGCAGAGCTGTTTGAAAATAGATTTTTGAAGTCTGCATATAGGGGGAAAGCATTCCACACATTTTGATTATACATTACTTGCATTCTGAAATTCAAAATATTTCATATTCATTGCAACAAATCTCACAGAGAAGCAATTATTGAAGCTATAATTGACAGTATAGTTCAGAATTATTTACATTAACAGATGGTCGTGCATATGCTGTTTACTTTCATAAAGAAAAAAAAAACTGTACAGCAGTTCTAGTACTTTTATGATATTGATTTCCAAGGTAGTGAAGTGGTTACATGTACAAACAGACAAGTGTAGAGATAGTAAATGAGCCATCAGTCCAGAGCCATGCTTCATTTGTTCACTGGTGAAATCAGTGGGATTCCCTTCTAAGACTGGCTGCTTCCTGTGTCTTTAAACAGAGCCTAGGCTAGGTGACTGAGATGTAGGCACCAGAATGCCATCCGTGGCATCTATTCAGTGTATATGCCATTAGAGCCTCTTCCCCTTGAAGTCTTTTATCTCTGAAAGTTAAAGATATCTGACTTCTGTGATTGTTTTCCCAATAAAATCAACTCTTTGTTCTGCGCCCCAGAGGATTACTACAATTTCATCTCCAGGATGTTTTTCGTTCTCCCCTGTTTAAACTAACTTTTTTTCCACTCTTCAATTTTTTTTGTTGTTGTTGTTTTTATTGTTGTTATTGTTTAGAGATGTATATATTATATATGCTCAGCAACCTATTTGATCTCAGGGCTGAATCAGCAGTTACAGGTTTCATATTAGCAGATAATGTTTTACCTAGCCTTTTCGGGATAAAATTATAGAGGGATTTTAAATCTAACAGCTGTCTCTTGTTGAGGCATGGATTTTTAATGAAAGATAGGAATGATAGACTTGTTCATAAGAACAAGTACCCAAATTTTTGATTTGCATAAAATCTAGAGTGTTTTGATTTTATTATTTTTAATTTTTTCCCTTTGTATTGAACTGTCTTTCACAACTGCTTCAAACACTGGTTGCTCTTGCAGCAGGAATTTACTAATTTGATCAGTTTTCCTTGCATATCTGTGTCCAGGCTAGTAGACTTCATCAACTATTGAGTGTGTCTTTTGAGTCCTGGAAGGCTGCAACAGTTCTGCTACCTTAGCACTGCCTAAACATTTCTGGTTTTCTTTTAATGAACTAGCATATGTGTTTTAAATCGGCCTTCTGAAGCTTTGCTGGGTGAGGTCCCTAACATGTCTCTCTCCTCCAAATATTTGCACCTTCCTGCTGCAGAGCAGAGTGACTTTTGCCTGTGTCTTTGTGTCTTCCCCCCCCCCCCCCCCAACAATTTGATCTAGCATAACTTTGCAATTGGCCATTTTAGCAGTGGAAATCTGTGGGTTTTCCTGGAACTTTAAAGGCACAGGCATGTAGGAAACTCAATCATAATGGTGTCTATTATTCTTTGAAAGGGATTCATTTTACTCAGAATGCCTGGTTATACTGCTCTCTCAGGCTGTTATCTATAGGTTTTTAATATCCAGAAAGCAACATTTCTTTCGTCATGTCAGTTGTAAAGATTAACATCTCTAGAGATTTTAATATGGAGGCACATTTTTTTTTTAATATGGAGACATATACATACTGTATGAACTTGTATTTTAAAGACACTTCTGTCTAACATGTAATGCAATGTTTTCAGAAACCATAAGTAATGATATCCCTTTGCTATCTGGTTTTCTTTTTTCATTTGTCCAGCCAGCTGTCTCCACAGTAACCTGCATTATGGGTGCTGAGATTATCTGAGCTGATGTGCCATCCTTAGTTCCCTGCACACAAGCCAGAGAAGGGGGTGACAGGCTCAGGACATCCCTACCAAGTCAGTACAGTAATCAACCTCCCCAAAGGGCCAGCCATCAGTTTCTCATTGAGGTAACATCAAAATATCCTAGCAGAGCTGTTTAGTTGCTGTGTTTATCATGATTGCTAACATCTTTCTGCACATTCATCACACTTTTCAGTCTGGAGAGAAGACTTATAAGGAGACAATAGCTCACTGAAGATTTTACCAGTTTTAGTGGGTACAAGTATTAGCTGACTCCAGGTATTTATTCTAGCACCATTAGAAATGGGTTTGAAAACAGTGGGAAAGAATTGCTTTTTCCATAATGGAGGTAGTTTCTGTAGGTATGGTGCCACCTGGATATTACTGTGTGAAGCTGACAGAATATGTGCTACTGCTGATTAATAGAAATTCAATCTCCTGCTTTCAAGTAAATGAAAAATTACCTAATGCTTTCTTTTAATGGTCTCTCCTTACTTGGAAGCTGAACAAGACCCAGGAAGACATTTTCATATTCCAAGATTAAATACATAATTGTAACACCTAATAGATGTTTTAGATATTGAAAGGCATCAGCATGTAAATACAGCCACTCAAGTGCAGTTCCAACTGATTCATTATTATTGGCATCTCTGGTGGCAGTCCTGTGTTCATAACATTACTTTCCTATTAGATAAAAAATGCCCATTTTTCTGTGTTTCTGAGGCAGTAGAAGTGCTAACCAAGTGGCTGAGGCAAGGAAAAGGTTGTCTCCATTTCCCATAACTGCCTCCTTTGTAGAATGGGCAGACATAAGAAGTGGTAACATTTCTTGCTTGAAAGAATGTTGTCCCCAATGTTCTGGCACAGGTGACCCCATGGGCTGGATGGCCCTCGCTTGCCTTTCCCATGGCCCCTTGCCCTGCACATGGCATTCTTTGGTGAGAGCTCACCTTCACTGGCACCGTGGTAGATTCCCTGAGAAAGGGCATGCCCTCAGGGTAGGGGTTAACTGTGTGCTAGCATCCTCCATGAGGCAATACAATAATTCATTGCTAAAATTAAAGACAACAGGGAATAAAATTTTACAAGATTAATCTCCTGATTAAAAAAAAGCATTCACAGGTAGTATATCAAAGTGTGGACTCCTACCTACAGTCAATTCTGTCCTGCCTATTTACTGTTCTACTTGTATAATGCAAGAGGATTTTTTCTTTGTTGAACACAAACATGTCAGGATAACTTCCCTTTCCATCTCTCTCATTGACTGTCCCAGTCTTAAACACTGAGCTTCTGAAAAACGGAGTCTGTAAATGTTCATGGGAAGTGAATATCAGAAAACCAAACAAACATTTCTTAATTTCAATTTTCAGTGTCTTTATATAGCTCTTCTCTTTATTTAGAAACAGTTCTCTTTATACTAGCCAGAAACTAGCTGAAACCATCTGCAGTTTATTTCAAATAAGTATCAAGTATTAATCATTCAGCAGTCTTCCTTGTGGTCCTGCACCAGCTGGAGGAAGCTAAGCTATTTATTTTTACATAATTCTATTTATATTACACTTGCAGTTTTGAATTTTCTACATAATAATTTTTTGAAACAATGTTGCAGGTCCACATCCTATGCAATGGTCTCTTGCAAACAAGTGAGGTTTTAAATTATAATTGCTTCTTGAGAACAGGGGAGGAAAATTAAGTGAAAATGAAGAGAATGTAATATGGTATGTTTAAAGTTGTTTGCTAGCTCAGTTTCTCCACAATCCTTCTGAATATTTTGTAGATCAAAGGAACAATTACAGTACATAATAGTGATATGCTATTTTTCCATAGTGATATGCTAGCTTTGTCTATTTTTTAAAAAATGTAAAACAAAAACATGTGAATGTCTTAAAATGGGCAATACATCTGTAACAGATGCAAAACATGGGGTGGTCTCATGTTTTCTGTGGCTGAAGAAAAGGTAGGAAAGTTCACAGTTTCCTCTGGAGCCTTGCAGGACAGTTGCTCTGTGTGCCACAGAAGGTAGATGTTGTTGTCATTATGGCTGCAATAATACTGTAGATAGGAACTTAATGTGAGCCAGGACCAAAACAGAGTTTTAGCTCAGAGCGATATTGTGGCAGGAATTTTAATAATAAAAGTAAATCAATTAAGTGTTCAGATCTATTCTCTGTGTTTTACCCCTACAAACCTGTGTTTTAGCCCTACTCCCCTTTCCCTCACAGTAAATCTCCAGAACTCTTCTTTCTTCTTGCCCAAATTTAAGGTCACTTTCAATGAATTTGTGTTCCTCATTAGGAGAGAAAAAATTGTAGAGGTGAATTATGGGAAAAGAATTATGAAGCAAAAATAAAAGCAGCTTAGAGCTAGTTTTTTTTATAAACAACTTTTTAGCCAAAGCTTAATATCTTTCTCTTCCTCTATCTCTCTGTGCCAAGGGAAAGTTTATATAAAGATACACTTAGGCCTTTTCTGTGTTACTTAGGAGTCTCTGCATGAGATGAAAAGTCAAAGGTGCTTCACCAAACCTCTGTGTCTCTTGAGTCTTCGTAAAAGAGAAGATTCCTAGGTCTTTAGTCTTGCCCCATGTCAGTGGCCCAAACACTACAGAGTTTAAAGGGTTTCATCACAGTGATGCAGAAGAGACATAGCTCAATTTGTTGGTGATTTTGTGCACAAGGATGCAGTTTAGGGCAGTGGCTACTGTTAATAAATACTTGTTTTGTTTCTACTCCCACTAACATTTATGAACACACGGATAATAAGCAAGATTAAATCCTGAAGTTTTCTGAAATTTCCTTGGCTGGTTGCCGAGAAGCTCATTTCTTGCTTGCTGCTCAATAGTATAACTTTCTGCTTCTTAGGATCCTTCAAACAGGAAACAATCATTTTATAGCTCTGAGAAAATTTATGGTGAGTTAAATATATAGGCTTATTTTTTCACATTCCTCAAAATTCTGCATGTGATCTGACTTGTAGCATCTGTCCTAGACTGTGGTATTTGAATGGTGCAATCAATGAAACCCCAAAATAAATAGTTGAAATAATCAATCCTAGAAATAACAGACTTTAATCTGCAACATCTGTAGGACTTACTTGCTGACCACAGTTCTTGGACTGACATAATTTTAGGAAGGAAAAAAGCTGGTTTTGTGATATTTTCAATGTGTTGATTAAATAATAAATCCAAAATACAGCCTGCCAGATTTCTAGACAATGTTTTAATGAATACAAAATCAGAAGTATGCTGAATGTGCCCATCAGCTTACCCGTATGGTAGAGGGGACCTGTTTTGGTTAATGAATATTTAGATTTTTGTGAAAAACAAAGTTGGCATATATAACACCCGATGTTTCAATAGCTTGTGCAAATAGTCAGGAATCCTGTTCTTTACTCTTTGGTCTGGGACAAAATCCTTTGAGTTTTTCACAAAATCAAATGGTATTATGTCCACAGCAGTGGCAGCCCACATCAGTTTCCTACATTTCTGTCAGCCTGCAGATGACACTCATTTTTTCTATTCCTTCCCAGTTTGTGAGTTGTCCTTCCTGCCCTGGTTATATTCTGTGATGGCAGGGCTTGGTCAGCACTGAAGTTTAGTATGGGGAGTTATATTGTCACTGTGGTTTATTTCTTATTCTGAGAATAAGAATATTCTTATTAACTCAGTAATCCCTGGAGGAAGCAACATCCTGTTGGCTTCTGCAAGTGTTGCAATGGCACGTCCAGCTGAGGGCCCCTTCACAGAAGAGCCTGGGAGTGCTGGTGGGTGCTGCATTGAAACATCAGCAATGGGCCCACGTGGCAGAGAAGGCCAGTTGTTCCTGGGCTGCGTTAGGAGAGATGCCACCAGGGTGAGGGAGGTGACACATCTCCTCTTCTTGGCATTGGTGAGGCCACACCTGGCATGCTGTGTCTGGTTCTGGGCTTCACAGTATGAGGCCTTCATGAGAAACACATGATAAATACAAGAAAGGAAAAAAACATACCAAATCAAATAAAAGAAAATAATAGTGTGCAAGTTTAATAAAAGCCAGTGGGAGTAGCTACCTAGGGGAACTGCCAGTACACTCTGAGGAAGAAAAACATTTGAAACAAAGACCTTTAGAACAAGAAAATTAAAAAATTAGTGACAAGGTAAAATTACTTTTTTCTCAGGGAATTACAGTTCTTAAGCTAAAAAATGCCTCTTGGCTCTGATTATTCTTGATATGTAAAGTAAAATAGTGAAATTAACCCTGCAACTTCTATTTTAGCTTATATAGATTTTTGAGCATCAGAAATCAATAATGATCAATCTCTTGCCTTTTTAGGATGTGTATTTCTTATTAAAAAAAACCCAAAAACCAAACCCAAGAGGTTATAGTTAAAATGACTGTGATATTTGAAAATGCATTTAATTGATGTGTTGATATCAACACTTAGAAACTCTGAAGCCCGTGAATGTATTAGAGAGATTTGAAATTTAATATTAATTTGTCGCTATTGAATCTAGAATGTGAGAGATAGTATATGAAAATTTTTATATGGTTATCAAAGTCAGAACAGCATAATCATTTTGGTTCAATGTGCTAGAAGCTGGCAAAGTGAATTTTTTCTCTTCCAGCAGGAAAGAATTTGGGCAGGGCATGAATGCAGTGCTCTCCAAACCTAATATTAATATTCTGCATTCTTACATCTCCAAGGGATAATGACAACTTTAGTTATTTGCCTGGATGAAAATCAGATGAATGAGAGTAACTGCAAAGGTTTTAAATTAAGGTGATCTATTGAGGAATGCATTTTACGTGCTGTTGCTATGAGGATGTCTGTGAAATTCCCTGGCATACTGCAAGTAAACTTTTTTATCTCTTTCCCAGCTGTGCTATATTAAAGCCTGCTGTGACATTTACAAAAGAAAAAAAAAAATGTTGTAGAGGGCAAATTTTGGGTAATGATATAATATAAACATTTGTAAAATGAGAAATAATTTTTTCTTACACAGTTTCTGCACACAATCTTCTCTTATGCTTGTACTTTCTCTACAGCTCATCTTTCTGCTCCTAATGAGCTTGTATTTTTTTCTGTACAAAAATTGGTTTGATCTTTGCCAATTCATTTAATACTTTATATGCTGTTGTTTTAATTACCTTCCCTTTCTTGCTACTTGCTAGAAATCTGCTTCAAACTCTATAACATGAAATAACTCTTCAATCAGAAAAGCTTATTTTTGAGGATAACTATGATGGCACCTCTCTCTCAGATGAAACCTCACACTTCTTCCTCAAGATTGATGGAAAATCCACAAAATAAAATAAGAGGTTTAAAATGTAGAGAATCTTCTTAGAAGTATCAGAAAAATGGTGGATTTGATAAACAAACACAACAATATTATTTGTTCACTCACTTTTGGATGTCAGTAGAGATTTGATTTGATTTGATTGTGTAAAGTGTAGTATGAATTGGGCTCATACATTTCATTAATGCTGCCATCTGTATGAAAGTATCTCTGTAGACATTAAAAGGCTGTTGTCAGCTGCCTTACAAAAAGACTTCAGATTCATTCTCCTGGGAGAAAAAAGGTTGTCATACCACGTTAAAGGTGGTAGGCAATCAGTTAAAGGCATTAACCCTGACTAATAGGAGACTCATAGTCCATTTTTTACTAGCTTATTTCTTGGAGAGATTTCCAGCTTTCTGCAGGGACAGAAGTAATGCTTAAGAGCAAACTGTTGATGCTCAGACGAAGCCGTTGATGTTAAAATGAGACTTGGAGCAGTAAATGATTTCACGGGCTAGATCACTGCCTTTTCAAGAAACTGCATCATGCTGATTTACAGATGGTTTTACAGGCAGTAATGACCAACATTTTAACACTGACTGAGCTAAATTAAAATCAAGGCAGAAGTTTATTGCATTGCCTTAAAGTTTATAACAGCTCACATTCACAGAGAGAAGATTGATTCATTTTTATGTATATATTATTTAGAAAGCATGACCTTTCAAACAGAGAGCACTTTTATGTGAAAGCAATGATCTAGGAAATGGGTATTTCCCAGTATTATAATAGTGACTCAGGAAATGTTAGAAAAGGTCATTGATTTCTTTATTCTAAGCATGAAAATTTCAGCCACAGCTGAAAGAAAAGTAAAATTTACCGTGTTGGTACTTAGCAGTGCCTGCATGTATAATATAGAAAAAATGTCCAAGACTTAAAGATGGAATAAATTTAGACAAAGAACTTAAAACAGTTCTGGGATGACTCAGCCTCCTGTTTTTGTCAAAAGCATTTAGTGAATTTCTCCCCAAATGATCTAGCATTGATTGCCTTGTTTCTGATATCCACATTCTTGCACTCGTAATTTTGATCATCAGGTGCAGTGATGAGGAAGAGTCCCTGTCATCGAAAATGTTAGAGAATGACTGACCTGTCCCCATAAGATGCGATGCTCATGGAGTGTCGGAGTCTAGGACATCCCTCTGGCTGCCCTGGCTATCTCAAGACCCTAGCAGGGGTCTCAGACACCCTGGAAAGAAGTCAAAAATGGCTGTGGCTTCGATTTTAGGCTGTGGAAAACTGCCAACTCTGGATGAGGAATTACAAGCCAAAAGGGTTTGAGTAGTGTAATAGGTGAACTAACACAGGTGGAAAAGTAGAATTTTGGGGTTTTTTAGAATGTAATTCAGGGGTACAAGATGGAGGAATCTGGGTGTGCCCTAGCCTTTTCTTCCTTCTTCTTGTCCTCCATGTCTTGCTGTGATGGTGACACTTTTCTGTTGGTTTAAGGTAGGTTCACATTGTCCAACATAAATGCTAGGTATTGGTAATAAATTGTAAACACAGTATATGTAACTTTTGATATAAAAGGTAAACACTGCCTGAGAGGGCACACAGAATGCCATGGCCTCCTTGCTAGCCAGAGCTCGGCAGATCAGAGAGAAACTGTTATAGAGAAGAAGAAATAAACAACCTTGAAAAGGAAATCAGAAGCATTCCTGACTCCTTCTTCAGCTGCGTTCAGGCTAAGGGAAGCAAAGACTCTTTTCGGATCACTCCTGGGGTCACCCTGAGCTATAGGAACCCCAAGAGAGAGAACTCCACAATGGAGGTCCGGCACAGTGCTTTCAAAAGAGCTTTACAGCAGCCACATTGGATTTGGCTTTCATATTGTCAAATGGCACTCATCATTTTTATTATAATTCTTACCAAAAGCAAATGAAGGAGCACCCGAGTGAAAAGCCACTGACTGTGAAGTAATGATTGACTAAGGGTTAGTGAGACATATCCCTACTATTGGCTCAGGGACAATAACCACCACAACCATTTTGCCATTTGGTTAATTTGCTGAAATGCTCCCTGTCTGCTTGTTACTGCTGAGTGGAGGAAGGATAACTATAATTTAAGTAGTATATTTCTGTAATAATCTGTTACTGGCTCTTTCATATGGAGCCCCTTGGGCTTGTTATTTTTATGAACACTCCTGACTGATGTCCTTGTGAGTGTCCCCCTTGAAAAACTCATAAGCCACAAGAGTAAAGTATATCTTTGGATATATGGTGTGTCAGATTTTTGTTAGAGACTCTAGATCAAACCCTGTATTTTAAACATCCTTGAGTATCTTTAGAAACTGGTCAGTAGTGTAATTTCTGAATGTAAGCACAGTCTTTCTTTTTGATTCTGAGACTGGGCCCTACTTCAGTTCTGAAATGCATATGTGACCTTTGTAAGGAGGCAACCAGCAGGGAATTAGGGTGGGGAAGACAGCTCTTCTGAAATAAATCAATACCCTATTAACACCTATACTACAAAATGCGGATGTGCAAGGACTAGAATGACCAGTCAAACTTACTACAGCAGCTAGCAGCATCATGTGCTAACTCAATCTTCTTACACTGTTCTCTCTCTCCCCTACCTTTCATTTCCTCTTTTCTGTAGTGTTTTTTTCCTGTATTTAATGTAAGACTGCATTGTTGCAAATGGAAGATGTCCACTCCAGGCCCTTTCCTCAACTGTATCACTGCTTCTGTTTGTAGCAATCACACACTTTTTGTATCTCAAGTCATCTCCTACCCTTTAAAAACAGCATACAGAAAGTGGGCAAAGTGAGATATGCACAGTGACTGCAGAAATTCCTGAAAATGAAATTGTATTCTCCACGAAAAGGAATATCCCATTAATAAAACTGCTTTGAAGCATTCCTTGGGTCCCCCTCCAAGACGATGACAGCACTGATATCTTGCTGCAAGATTCAGTATGGCTAGTTAGGAGTGCTTCTGAGTCACCCTGTACTGTGCATGGACACTTTGTTGCACGCAATGTTCCAATCTTTTCAACTTCCATTTTAAATTTAAGAATCTATGAAATTTGGTTCTTGATGGAGGATTTCATGAACTAAAAGAGAGAAAGGGGGTTTGAGAGACCAGCTGGCCCCACCACCAGCACCTGCAGTCCCGTGCCTGATATAAAATAGTAGTGCAGGGTGCAAAAGGAAGAGCTGAGTGCACAGAAAGGCAACCATTTCTTAAAGTTATAAATTTCTCATACACTAGGAAGGAAGACTCTACTGAAGACTTCACAGTTCAGGCTCTCAGAACTTCTCCCATTTCCAAAGGGAAAAATGCCATGGTGTAGGAAATTCACAGTAAACTTAGAAGTTCTCTTAAAATGGCAATGACTCACCTATAGGTGCAATTTTCATTCATCCCCACTCAGGAATTTTTGCTTTGATTACTCATAATTAGTCCCAGATAATTCATTTTTGGCTAGATTTTATCCAAATCCCAAGCTCTGATTTTCAGAATATTTGCAATAACAAAAAGTTGTTCATACTATATTATGGTGGTTGTTCTTGAACTCGCCTAACGTGGGGATTCAGCAGAGCTTTTCTCTCTTATAAACCAGAGTTTAAGTTACAAGTCTGACTTGTAAACCAGAGGGAGCCCAGCTTGTAGATATGTCCCAAAGCACATGAGAGTTTCACGTTAGGTTTCAGAGCAGTGCATGGGCTGAAGCAACGTCTAGGGTGATGCTTTTCCTCTCTCCAGGAAATGCAAAGCTGCGTGTGTAAAGGAGATATTTGGCTCAGGAGACCTGATTAAAATTAGTCTGGAGAGATTTCCAGAGAGGAAAGACTGAAATTTGGAATGTGTTGTAGTTAGTGGAACTAAAATATGGATGTTGGAAAGTGGAGTTCTTTCAAAATGAAGATCAAATACTTCATTTAAAAATGCCAGAATAGAAACTGAGGCTCTGTTCCAAAGTTTTTATTGCCTGTGTTATTTTTATGTATGTAAAAATAGATGAAATATCTATATTATAATTAATGTCTAAAATATCTATGTAATATCTGCATAGGTATTATCCTGTACCAGATTTTTAAAGTCTGTTGACTTATATGTGCTGTCCAGTGGTATGTAACTTCATCTAAACTCATGCTTTCTTCAGTCAGCTATGAACCAGTAGCATGAGGTGCAGATAAAAGGTAAATGTCAGTTTCTAGCTGTGTTTCCTATTTGATGGTCACTGGTCATTTGCTCAGCATCTAGGTGTTGTAGGAATAATGGGAAATGTTGAAAGTGAGGGCATAAGACTGAAATAACTTTTTTCTTTTACATATATTAAGTGGAAAATGAGTAGATGAAAGAAGTGGAGAAGGTAAAGGAATCAAAGGATAATTTGGGATAGAAAAAAATGTCAAAGGACACTATTAAAAAAAAAAAAAAAAAAAACAAGGAAATTAACTGCGGTTTCTTTGACATGGTCCAAGCAGTTAGGCTGCTAGTGAGTATGGGAGACATGTGAAAGGTATTAGGAACTCCCTGGTGAGATAATCATGGCGTAGCTGCTTTGAACATGTGTATCCCAGGAAGTGATGGATCACTGAGAGGATATCAGAAGGACAGATCTGTTAATAAGGATGTCTGGATGGTCCATGAGGACATTTGTTGCACCATTTGGCAGAGTTGTATAAGCATCTGTGATTCTCTAAATATATCGATTGTTTTCTCCAGGATTTGAACCCTGCCACTTCTTACAACAACTGAACTGCAAAGTGCTGCTGCTGGGCAGCACCTTTTCAAATAACTTTAAATTGGAGACAGAGATAGCTAATCAAGAATGAGTAATCAGTGACATCTCTAGTCTAGTCTTAGAGGCATGCAGTGACAGAGCCTTTAGAGCCATTCATATGGTCTCTTCTGATGCTTCAAAAATCAGTATCAGTACTGTGCCATATTATTCCCCTAAAATTTTCTTCTTTAGGCTAAATTGCCTACACTGATCCGAACACTCTTCGTGTGTATCCATGTTGTCACTACTTTTCACTATAATGGTTTTGCTGTATTTTCCTAAATAATCCAGTAACACAGCTGCAAAATTGCAGGCGAGACTTCTAAGTGCTCTGGGAGAATTATTTCATTTGTCTTGTTTCAGCATCTCTTCCTCAAATGAGTTTTACCTTTTTCTCAATGGCGTTTTTCACTTCTGCACAGTTTACAATTCACCTCAATAATCAGATTTTTTTTTAATGTTTTACACACGATCCATTAACCCATTGTGTATTTTCATAGTTTAATTTTCCTGCTCAATTTGTAAATAAAATCTTCTACTACAACTTTCCCCTGCTGCCTACTGAATAGAAAAAAAATTTCCATGTATTTTTTTCCTATTTGAATTTTAATTACCTTTCCCAGGAAGCTTATTGTACTCTTCAGCTCTATGCAATCTACAAATTAGATATATATATATATATATATATATATATATATATATATATATATATATTTATAGATGCATATTTACATGTGTGTGCACTCTATTCCGATGTCTAAATTTAAATGAAAGTACTGAACAAAATTGTTTCCAGAATGGACTCTGCAGATCCCCATTCATCATCCTTCTGCTTCAAAGAGAGTCATTGATTAATATTGGTTTTGGTACAATAATTCATCTACTTGGTCACTCACCACTCATCTATATTGTATTTCACTAAACTGCTTGTGAAAATGTCATGTCCCACTGCATTAAAAGTTGTGTGACAGTTACAGTTTCTTTCATCACAAGTCATGCTACTCCATGATAGAAGCAAATTATTTTGAAGAAAATGTATTTCAGAGATCCATACTAATTGTCATTGTTTTCTTTTCTTCCATATACTCATTTTTCTTCATTTAAAATACAGATACCACCTTGTCCCCTTTTCTCGTCTGGTAACTCTATTTCCTTTATGAATTCACACATGTGAAATGGCCCTAAGAGTAATTTTAATAATTTAAGCTACTTAGAAACTAATAAAGACTGAAGAATTTAATAAAATATATACTTATTTCAAATTCGCCCTGACATGCTCTTTCCCAATTCTACTATGAGACTTTGTGCCTTTAATACTGATACTAAATTGTACTGCTCCACTGAATTGTAAATGATGCATTAAAGAAAATGGAAAAATGTCCATAACACTTTGGTCCAACATCATCTGTAGTTAGTTCTCCATCCTTGTTGTACTTATATTCCTAAATGATTGACTTCTTTTTGCATCTTAACACATTCTGCTTTCCATGTTCTTTATTTTTTATTTCAGGTCATATTTTAGAGTTTCTGACCTACTGTCTATAAAATCTACTTTTTTGTATAAGTCTCATAATCTACCCAATTTCCACTTTTATAGCATTCCCTTTCTGTAGCTAAAGTCACAGTTCAGCTAGTCTCCATGCTTTTTTTCTGCACTGGGACAGCTTGTACCTGCTGTGTCATTTATTTCCTTGAGGAAATGTCACCTCTTCTCTAAGGTTTTTTCTTCCAAGACTTCTCTAGGGCTTCTCCCATGAGATCCTACACAAAAACATTCTGAATTCACTCTTAAAAAAATTGGGTATGTTTTGTGTTCTTTATATCCTTTCTCTTAACCAGGTGCTTTTTCAGTTCACAGTCACCCTTACTGAAGCTGCATTCTGCCCTGACTTTTTTCTCTGCTGGTAAGATTCAAAGCCACCAGAACAGACCTTGTAGCTGCTTTCTACATTTTTCTATCAAAGTGTTTTGAGTGCATCCCAAAAATTCGGCAGACATTTTGGTCTGTCATTTACCTTTTTTAAAATGTTGTTTTAATGCCCAATCCTGCACTTTAGATGATTCCTCAAGGTGTTCAGGGAAAAAAAATAACCCAACCAACCAAAAGAAAAACCCATTCAAATGATGCTTTTGGGAAACTGGTCTATATATTGCTCCATTTGAATAATGTTCTTTCTCCATTTTTCACCATGTAAACAGGTTAACTTTTAGCTTTCATCCTTCATATAAAGTGTTTGTATCTTTAATATGTGAGAGAATCCTATATCTCTCATTCATTCCCTAGGCAATCCTTCTTGGACTTCTATTATTATTCAAAAAACAGCTACATATGCCATCATCTGTTATACCACTTAAATCAGAGTTTTCCTCTGCTTGTTTATTCCCCATACTCCTTGCAATGCTACACAGACAGCTAAGACATTTGGCAAATAAATTAGTGCTCTGAAGTGACATATTGTCCCAATCCAATCCACCAGATGCCATTATTACATAAGATATAATCATACGTAGCATGGGGGCATTGCAGCATTGCAGGCTGTGTATCTTCATAAGGGGAGGAAATGCTGCTGCTGTTGTATTCAGGACTTGCTGTTGCTGTTAGGCTTTGTCTGTAGAGAAATTTCAACAGATTGGCCTCTCTTTGTTGTCTTGGAAAGGTAGCCCAGTGTGATGAGGGCACTTGAAGTAACGTGGTGATCTGCTGGAATCAAGAATCTTGGGGGTTTCTCCATGCCTTTCACTAGATATAATTAAAGAACTTCTGCTTATCAGTGAGCTGCGCACAGATGTCCCATCTGCCTTCTGTAAGTGCCTCCTATACTCAAGATATTTGTTCTGGTTCAGTTCACCACTCAATTCCTCTTCGGTAACGTGCTTTGGCTTGTGTTCCTGTCCTGTAAGTCGAGCATGTGCTTAGAACTAATCAGAGAGACATCTGACTGAATAAAGAGGGTTTACAGCCTTGTTTCACTCATGTGCTATTCAGAAATCTGTCTGGTTTAAATTATTCATTCAGTTTTTCAAAATTTCTCTGTTGACTCTTTCTGTGACGGGAACAGCCTGTTTCACAGCCTGCACACAGTGACCTGTTTTTACCAAAGCTGCACAAGATTTCTGATTTCCTTGCCAGGCCATAGTGTGCTCACCTACAGTGACCAGAAGCTTGTGATATACAGGGCACTCTTGTGAAGCACGGCAGTGCTTGACTCAATAGCATGTACTCTTCCATACTGGTCTGTCTCTCTGGTTACTGGTTTCTGTAATCATACCCATATACCATGTCCATAAACTACCAGCTAATCAAGTCCATATGTACCTTAAAATTTTGAGGTATATATTTTTATGGCTTTTATTGCTTGGTGTACAGATAATTGAAATTGACATGTTTGGACTGTGACTAAACCACTAAAAATCTTTACCTATTTGAAAACAACAACAAAACCAAAAGTGTGCTTGTTCCAAAGTTTCTCCAATAGAAATTAATTGCCATAGAACATGTAGGCAGTGTGGTTTAGGAGATATTTTTATATAACCTCCAGATTCATTGAATCCCCTAAGTCAAGAATTTTAACCAGAGATGGAGATTAACACAGTTATGTGATTTTGTAAACTTTTATCTCCATGGGATGGCAGTTACATAAAATTAAAAAACTTTTTTCAAAATTACAGTTTTGCAATGCTATTTATTAAGTCCAATGTAAGGAAAAGGTGCTGCAATGGAATGAATTACTGTTTATGTAAAAAGCCACAAAGTTTCAACCAGGTTGTTTATTGTACAGCTTGAGGCACAATTAGGTATTCAGTACTCTTTCACTGTGAGTAAAGAAACCAACGAAAATGATCCCCAACACATGGGGATGTTTTTGATGTTTTGTTTCTTTGTTTTTAGTTTGGCTCTTGTGAGACTGATACTGTACTACACAATACAAAATTTAAATTCAATGGTATCTAAGCATGTGGAGGTTTTCTAACTGAAAAATGCAATATGCACTATCTGTCCATGGTTTTGAATGATTTTTATTAAGAATTCTCAATGCTGTTCTTTCAGATAGCTGCAGATAGCTTAAACTGCATTGCAAATGTGTTTTGGTATACATTCTTCCTCACTTTCCTCACTCTTGAATTACATGTTATTTGGTCAATGTGAACAAGTGGTGGCTGGAGATTTGATAAGGACTTGGTGCTCATCCAAGACTGGGTGGCTTCTTCAGCACTACTGCCAAAAGTGACAGGAGGAGATGATGGAAGGAAACAAAGAGCTGGTTTGTATTTGGAAGCACATCAGAAGATACTGTCTTTCCATACACAAGAGTTAAACCCATTAACTGAATTTTATTGCATTTGAAATGCTGAAGAAACTCAAAGAACATATTTATAATTTTCTAAGTTGAATTTAAATCCTTGAAATAAGATTGAATAGTTTAATAAAAGTAAGCTTCTTCATCTGTATATCAATTTACCAGTTTAACTGATCCTAATTTCATCATCCTTGGAAGATGATGACTGAGAAATTAAGGTGTGGTCTCAGATTATTAATTTCACTGCAGCAACTTTCACAGAATATCCCAGGTAACTGAATATCACAAAATATGCTGAGTTGGAAGGTACTCACAAGGATAATTAACTCCATTCATGTCATATCCCTGAGAAAGTCTGGGTCACTATTTAATGTATCACATCAAATTGCTGAATACTTAATGCATTACCTTTATTTTTTATAGAACTTTCAACATCAGTAGAGGTAATGACCAATGTATGATAAATTGGTACTGTGTGTGCTGAACAAAAATACTGGTGGTGTTAAGTCTCTTCTCTACTCTTTGTGTCATATGTATAATTGCTGTTCAGACTAACGAGAATGACATCCAAAAACTTCCTATTAGTTTGTGGAACACATTTTTCTTAGAAGCCAGGTTTTTATACCTGGCTATTTTATACCTATCCTTTTCATAGGATCCAATGGAAGTCCATATTTTCAGCAGTAGTGTCAGCAGCAAATTTTAGATTGTATACCTTTATGTACTTTTGTAAATAATGATTTCCAGTGTTCAAAAGAGCTTACAAATTGGGAATTAAAGAATGGCAAACTTGCTGGTCATGTTTTAAACTCCTAGTGTGTTTGCAAATATTTGCATTATGTTCAGAAAGCTACTGTTCCCCCTCATAGACTAGTCAAAATCACAAAATCTATCTTGTCTTCAAAGTACACATAAAATGGCATAAAACCTTGACTTGTGACTCTAGGAGCTCAGCAAATGAGTTAGATATTTATGTCTGTACAAACTAGTCTTAGCATTGCTTTTACAGTCTGAATAAAACTTCCACTCAATCCTTTTAGATCCTTTTAACATCTTGTGATACACTGGATACTACAAGTCCATTTTTCATCAGTAATTTAGCTCAGGTATCAGAATGTTCCACTTAATCACAGTAATAGTTTGTTTTTGCTGAATAATATTACTGCCACATACATTGTCACAGTTTGCTTCAGTTGATGAAAAATGGCTTGAATCTTGCATGTTTGGGTGAGCACAGAAAGAAATGTACTGCTATGTCTAAAATATATTGGAACAAAAAGCAGGAAACTTCTTTTGTCTTGGAGGTTAAATACATGTTTAAGTCTGAGAAAACATCATAGTTTTTAAGCTATGTTATGTTCCACTCGATAACCAAAAGAAAAAATATTAGCCCATGCTTTTAGTTGTAAATTCACAGCTTTTTGATATACTGAATAGGTCAAGAGAAACTACAAATGGCTAGCAAAAGTTATCTCATGTGTGTGAAATGGCTAATATATAATTCAAACCAATATGAGAGAGTTCATTTTCCTCTATTTAAGTTCTCTGCATTATATGTATTCATGATATCATAGACCATTTGATAGAAGAGGAAGTTAGGATTTGCAACTATTTTTCTCTTGTTGCAAGGCATTAACATTACCTTTTGTTTCTGGTAGTTGTTTGCCTAACCTGCTTTTAAAGATTTGCAGTGCTTACTACTCCACATGACCTATCGCTTCTTTACTCAAATATTCTATCACTGGCACAATTAAAAAGGTTTCTCTTGTGTTTTTCTTTGCTAGTTCAGGCTGCATTCACACTGCACAGTGAAAATCTGTGTTCTTCCTGTTTGCAGCAGATATTTGTCTTTATTGGTATTTTGTGTTCACTGAAGGAGTCTCCTTCTCTGGCTTAGATTAACCTGCTCCTTGCTTCAGTCATTGTCCCTAGGTCATGTTTAGAAGCTCCAGATCATTCTTGTTGCTCTCTTCTATGCACTCTCCAAGGGGTGAATGCTTTTAAAATGCAGAACATGGCTGAGACCTTACCAATATTAAACCAAGTGAAAGCGTATTGCTTCATGAAACTGTAAATTACACTTCTCTTTGCACTCTGAAATGATATTTATCTTTTTTGCTAGGTCATTATTGATGTGTTTAACCTGTGGTCTGAAATTACCAAGAGCCTTTGCCTTTGCAATGTTTGCTTCATTATTTACTTTTCTTTTATTTGTGTTGCTGACTGTACCTGCAAAGACACTTTACTTGTACCTAGCAAATAGCATAGTATTTAGGTTACTTTTTCACTTTCTTTTGAGCAAATTACTCTCTAATATACCTCTCAGGTTTTCAAAAATTATGTCACCTGCTAAATCAGTAAGCATAATATTTATTCTTTAGGATGTTAATGAAAATGTTGAAGATTCTGGAGTGAATAGAAAACCTGTAAAAACTCAATTGATCTGTACTTCAATTTTGCTAAAGAATTATATATGATCCCGCTTCAACATAACTATGAAACCTGTATCCTTTCTGTAGTTATGGAATCTAGTGCATATTATCTTAGGTTGATACTGGAATAATAAGGATTGGGCCAAGGGTATGAAGGGCAAAATATACTACATGCCTTTTACTTCTTCCACAAAAGCAATTTTTCTGTTGACAAAAAAAATCATCAGGTTTATCTGAAGCAATTTCTTTTTGGCATCTCTCTTGATTTCTAGTCCTTCAGTTTTATTTTGGATAGTGACAGTCATTCTCCTTCAGTATTTGGTATTTGTATCTTTCTACGAGTTTAAGTCAATTGACTGATTTGTAGTTCTTATCTCCTTTGTCTTAACTCTTTTTTTTTTTTTTTTGTTATCTGCTTGTTACCTCACCTTTCTTACCTTTCTTACATTATGCTATTATGCTGATGGAAACTTTGAACAGCTCTGCGATTTTGTCACTTCTTTAATTTTCCTGATATTGTACCCAGCAAACCTGAAATATTTCGCTTCCATCTGAAATCTCCAAGCTGTGTTTATTTACCCTAAGCCAAAAATTCTCTTTAAGGATCTGTCTAAAGTTTATTTTAAAGATTCTATTTTCCATTACACATTCTTATAGATTTTCCTCTGTGTTAGGTAACCTTTTCTTTAGTATGTATAACTATCTCTTGATATCTTAAATGCCACCTCTAAGATGTGCATCAGTTTGTCCCCTGCTCTTTTTGATTTGTCTTTGTATGCACACAGCATTTATCTGTAAGTTTTATGTAATCTACTCTACTTTCCACTTTCTGTATTCTTCCTTGAGTTTGAAATCATGGAAGAGGATCTCTACAAGTGCAACCAAATGTTCTCTCTCCTTGATATGTCCTCTTTGTAGGAGGATCCTTCAGATTATTAATAAAATCCTCAAATTCATATAACCTTGTAGTCGTGGCAAAACGTGTGCCTTTCTCATGCATTCTCATTACTCTTACAATTCCTACACTTTGTAATTGAGTGGAGACCTTTTCATGTCATGTATTTCCCAGCTTATTGACCTCTCCATCTCCTGTGGAAATTTGATGACCTTTTGTGTTACACTGTGTGAATAACCTCATGAAGCTGCTGTTATGCCAATCAGATAAAATATTCAGAATCTGATCTTTTCTAGTCTTTCCCTCTCATGCACCTTCTATTTATTTTTATATGTCTACACATTTATAAGATCTTTAGAAGATTGACACATTATCCATTTGATTCTGCCATGAAACTTTTACAATTAATCTAAGATTTTACCTCTAGTTTTAATAATCTGTGCTGGACCAACATGATCATAGTATCTCTGAAATGCAGCATGCTGGTACAGAATTTAGGCTTATTATCCTGGTCAATATAATGAAATCTCTGTGATACTCTGGTATGAAATTAATTGCATCACTTTATGCAATACACTTGTCTGAAAGTGAACTTGACTCAGAGTGAACTCTCCTAATTTAGTTGATTGTCTTCTTGTGGCTCAGGCTTGGATTTTAGCCATTTAAATATAGAATCAGCCTGAAATGTCAATAAGTAAATGGGCAGGATAACAAGCACAAGTTACCTTAATGTCTTGGAAATTTTAAGTAAAACAAAGGTCAGGATTTATTTCCTGGTAAGCGCACATAGAAGAAGCCTCTTTAAATAAAGTCCTTGAACTCAAAAAAAACCATTGCTCATTGTGAATCAGAACTAATTAGTTTTATAACTTCCAGTTTGATTAAGAACAACATAATTTGTTCCCAGGAGCTTCAGTAATAGTTTTTTTCTTTCTCTCTAAGCCCAACAATGTTAATGTTGCACCTATTGTTTCTTAATTTTACTCTCATCTTTACGACACTGACTAATCATCCAAATTCTATCTGCTACTGTGCCAGAGCCTCCTGGGTAATAACAGTGCCAATGCTTGATAAGTGGCTGCCAGATAAAGCTCATGTTGGTTCAGGAGAATCTGTGCCAGCTGTAACACAAAAAGTAATGAATACAGACAGCAAAAGTATATTAAAAATATGTTAAATGTTGGTAATTGAAACTGTGCATGTTCAAGTAAATAAAATGTTTCAAGAGGCAATGCATACTAATTTTACTTGCAATTAAATGACACAGGAATTAAAAGAATGCTATTTTTCTATATATCAAGAGACCTTTAATGATTAAGTTGTTTCTCCATATAGCAAGTTTTCTATTTATAAGAGATGAGTTGGTAATAAAAGCTATTTTCTGACTGAAAGAAAATATATATAATTTAAAAAAGAAGACAAAGGCAATAAATAAAAAGAAGTGGAGATGGAATTGCAGTGTCTAAATGCTCTTTTTTAAGAGTGTCATGATTATTCAGAAAGAACTGTGGCTCAGGGAGAAGATTAGAGTCTGTTCTAAAGAAAAAGTTCTTTAGAGGGAGGAGGGATCTGAAGGGGGCAGTGAATTGCATTCTGTACATGGACAGAAGATGACTTCATTCACAGGATCTTATTAATCCCTTTTTTTGGTAGCTTTGCATAGAATTAATGAAGCTTTTTAATTCAGTCTATATGCCTTTGTTAGAGAAGATGCATGCAGTGGAAGCACACTGATCATCCTGTGCATAAAGGTCACTCAGCTTAGGACATTTGTACATGTACATCAGGACATGTCTCCTGTTTTGACAGATTTGAGAATAGGTAGCAAAAGGAAGGAATGGAGAATGATAGCTATGAAAGAAAAAGTTTCTTTAGACTTTTACTTTACTCTTCAAACATGGGGGTTAATCAGTGTCCTTTTAATAGCTGCTCTGCAGTCCTATTAGTAAAGAAGGGGAAGAGAGAGGGAAGTTTCTGTCCTAAACAGTGATGCAATTAAAGAGTAGCAAAGTTTACTATGGCAAGGCTTCTCTGGAGTCCATGTATGTTTTCAGCTAGCAGAGGAACTAGCTACATTTGTTTTGTAAATGTGTTTTGATACTTTCTCAGTTGAATTTTTAAATAATTTGATTTTTTAAAATCAGGTGAATCTTCTGCACTGATATGAATCAGATCCAGATCTATCTTTTTAAGAGTGTGGAAAAGCTTCAGAGATAGCATTTGCTTAACCTTTCACATGTTTTTGTGGAAAAGAATGGTTGTTGTTTTCATCACTCGATGTGCTAAGTATAATAAATTTAGATATTATAATTTTTTATTATGAATTCAGGTCTCCTACCTTTCTTCAGATTAGCCACGCTGATGTGTATATTACTAGGTTGTTGGGGCAAGTGTCATGTTGGACAGATCAATAAAATGCAGTGAAGCATGTGACAGTAGTCCATCATTAGTTGTTTAACTACTGTATTGAAGCATTTGACTTGTTTGCCTGCAAGGATAAAATCTCATCTAGGCTTAACAGAGGTTTTATTTAAATGCCTCTGGGGTCAAGTGTGTGTCATGATAAAGTTCAGCAGCTCTATGAAGTCATCTATTTCCCATCAATCAGTTTGACGGCACTCAGCTCCCTCCACTAACACTTTTCCCTTACAGTCTCTGCACATATATTATTAAATGTTGTCTTTACTTTCCTCTCTCCTGTTAATAACTTTTCCTATCTTTTCAAAATGTATTAAAAGTGCAGGATGAAGGGTGCTACCACATTTGTCTGTAATCTCTTTTGCTGGCAGGTTTTGATATTACAATTGTGGAAACTTTCATAGGTCATGTACCTGAAATAGCCGTGAACCCTACTGTCCTTGTGTTGCACATCCTTTGTACCATCTAGGCCAACGTAAGGATGGCAAAAGGGGCCTTCAGGGGGCACCTTCATATAGTGAAGGCCCCCTTTGTGCGTGTGCTCATGCTCATGACACATCCTGGTTCATTTATGATTGTACAAAAAGGTCTTTATAACACTTGGAACTAAGGTACAAATTGGAGTGAATATCAGAATATCTTCTATCCTCCTCATTAAAGACAGTTTTGACAGTGGTAAGAGGTTACCAGCTGGAGCCCCTAAAATCAAGATTAAATCTATTTATAAATATATTTTCAAATTGTCTTGAAAAGCAAAAGAAGGGTGGCATGACTGCATTTGTAGCTAATATGGCAGTTTTTCAGATAGTCCATTGGAGGCAGATAATGAAGAGAGGCATAAGTTTCTTAAATCACTGTCTGATAAAATATCAGGTGAAGTGCAATGATAAAAAATGCAGAGATGATGGAACACATCCTGTAGTAGCTTATTTATCTGTCTATAAATATACACACACATTACATCCAAAGCATCCCAATTTCAAAAATTTTGTGATCTGTTGTAGTATTCTGTTCTTGTGTTGTGGCTATTAGGAAAAATATCAAATTTTGACAAAAAAGGCTGGACTTCATTTTTCTTGGCCTTACAGACAGAGTAAAACTGATGCTATCTAATTTACTGCTAACCAGTACTGACATAATATTATAAATATCTTTATATTCATTCTTTCTGTAAACTTTCAGGACTCTGAATGTTACATTTCTTTTCTTGCTCTGTGCTATTTGAACCAACGGAAATATTTTATTTAGATGAAAACCAACAAAGACTGTGTAGTTTTCTCCTTTCTGCTTGAGAAAACTACAAACCTTTCTCCTTTCTCCTTCTCCTTTCTCCTTTCTGCTTCTCCATTCTCTTGAAGGCAAAGCTACTAAAGTCACTAAGTTTGGATACTGTCTCAATTCAGCCCAACTGAAATTAAGTTTTTTGCATTTAACAGAACCTGAATAAACTAGAACTGAAGTTCAGTTTCAGCTGATTGCCTACAGCTCTGCTATCTACTTTGGATCACACACTTCCAAGGAATATGCTTCTTAAAGTAGATATTGTCTGTATTATGTAAGGCATCATGCCATAATGTGTCTTTAAAGTAATTTAAGTGGTTATACCCGTTGCTCTGAACAGGATCTGGCTGTTGCAGCCACACAAGTGCTATCTGCTCTCAACAGTGTCTGGAGGTGACAGATGGAAAGCTGAGTATCAGGAGCTTGGTGATGCAGCTCTGACATAATTCCCAGTGGAATGTGTCCCTGCTGCTCTTGACGTACAGTTTCTTACTGCCTTTGTTTTACAGTGCAGTATAAAGTTTACTCTGCTGACGAGCAAATGTATTTGAGTGATTTTTATTTAGGATGGAATCTCTCCTGTTTCTGTCAGAGCACCTAAGACAGGGTCTACAGAGTGTGATAAACTGGAACTTGACAATTTGCTATTGGATGTCATTAAATTTTATTTTGCTGATTAATCCTCCTGTCAGTATAGAATACCTTCTCATTTTCTGTCTAATTGTCTAATAAAGCAAGAAGACTTTTATAATATCATTTACATCACTTCAATAATTTGTATTCAACAGTACCATTTTCCCCTAATATTCTTCCAAAATTTAGGGTCCCAGTCTTCCATTTGTTCTCAGTCTGTTGCACTTTCTTTATTTTATGGGAAGCTTCTTCTTTAATCTAAAGGTACTGTGTACTGTGTTGTGCTGTTCCTTTAAAACTTGAGTAACACTCAAAGAGGAATCATGAGAGGAAAAGAGAAAACAGTTATAGAGATATGGGGAGAAGGGTAAGTAGATAGCCGCTTTTCAAAATATTTTCTTTATTAATAAAAGTATTTTGTCTGCAAGAATGAAAATAATCTCTTGTGATTCTATGTCTTACTTTTTACTAGTGTCTGTCCATAATACTTACTGATGAAGCACCCCTTAGAAGGTAGGAAATAGGCATTTGAAAATGAACTGGATAAGCCAGAGCACCACTGTTATCGCTTTGTGGTACATGTCAGAAGGAGTGGAAAACTGTAACCTCATTTTCATTCAATCCCAGTAGCTCAGAAAATTACTAATATTAAAAAAAAATCAAATACAGGACTGAATGGAATTTTAATTTAAGATTATTGTAGATGCAGATTCTCAAATGAAGGTTTTCTATCCAATTTGGTGCCAGGAAGCAAAAAATCTCACTTCAGATCTCTGTGGTGAATCAGTGTTAGACCATGGCCAGAAATACCTCTGATAATCTTGAATGCAATGATTAATGTACAACTCAAGAGGTGACATTTTATGTCAAAAGATAAGAGCCATTTTAGTATATCAGTGCCTTTTTGGCTCAAATGATGGTGATTGATTCCATTCTCCTGGAATGCTCCTAGCTATCACAAGTGAGTGCCTGGTTCTTTCAGAAGAAATGCTGAAATAAAGCTAAATAAAGTATCCAGCTGAGAAAAGGGAACCTTTATTTCAGATGGGACATAGTCTTTAAAGAAAAAGAGATCATCTTGAAAAAAAGGAACCTCTAGTTCAGATGGGATATAGTATCTTTAAAGAAAAAGAGAACATCTTGACCACTGATTTCATGTTTGACAAACTATATAATCTGAAATGATAATGGATTTCATTGACATTGCAGTGCACTATTTTACAAACCTTAATTCTAACCATCTGAAGGGATAGAAATATGTAGAAGAACTAGGCCATGTGTATGAAATGGAGAATGCAGAAAAGCAGAAATTAGAAAGTAAAAAAAAAAGGTTGCCATAACGGCACAGAAAATAAGTGGTCATTGTGTCCCTGCTGAATTCACATGAGAAATTTTTCTTCATAAGGAGATGTCCTGCCCAGAGGAAATGCAGATTATGCTATAATTAAAGAAACACACAAAAAAGTGCACAATACAAGTTTATAATCTTGCTAGTCAGGATACTATGATTACTCTGGCCCTAGAAGCTGCAGCATAACTTCTAAGAGGAAGAATGAAGGATGTTGGTGATATTCATAGTGAGCAATGTATCAGACTGGCCGTGCAGATGAATTTTCAGATATTTTTGATGTCCTAAAGGTGATGGATGAATGCAAGTATGCTGTTCTGTTACCAGAACCCACAGCCAGCAGGCATTTCTATGGCATTACACAAAGTGAGCAGAGAAGGAGGTCTAAAAGATATCATTTAAGTTTGATGATGAAATGCAGTAATTCTTTGGGTTTGACCAGAGGCACCACACAGCTAAACAAGGCAGAATTAAAACTTCTAAAACAGAAAAGATTATAAGCTTGCTGGAGAAGGAAGAATAGTTTGATGAGCTGAGCTCCCTGTATACAGTTCTATCACTTACCAATTCTATGCGTGTTGTATAAACTCATGTCTTCTACATTTCAGTATTTGTGTTAGGAGATTGTTCTATCTATTCTGTGTAAACTGGAGGATATAAGAAGAATTATTTACTTCAATGTGCTGAAAAACTATGATGTTGTCCACAAATATTTGTGGACATGTCTTTCTTGTACAACATAAGCTAAAAAATACATCCTCTGAAAGATGATGAGAAAAAATAGGTGTAGGAACTATAATATATTTATCTGTATAATGTGAGAAATGGTGTTATATGCACAAATAACAATATAAACACATAGAATAAATACAAACACACACAAATATAACAAATATAACATGCAATATGTCCAGTCCATCTGGTTCTCTGTGTCTTGTATTTGCATCAAGCGTTGAAAATACAGGCATATGTTCCTCTTCAAGTGAACAGTTGATGTGGCTTATAAACAGAGAGACTCAACAGAAAGGGACTCAGAGCTGTCAAAATGTGTGGAAATCCATAAGGCCCACTCTTAAAGTATGACACAGTGCCCCAGTTAAAAGGTTTTTCTTCAAAATTGTATTCTGAAAAGAAAAAAAAATTAATCTCTAGCTATTTAAGCAGATAGATCCTGGGCTGAAAATAAATGAAATAAGATTTATTACATTCTTTATGGCACTTTATTAATTATGTCATCCGATTCCTCAGACACATTTGCTTGTTTCTCCCTAATATCAGGTCATCAAAGATTTGTTGAATGGTGCAAAAAGCCTCTGGTCACTTCCATGAGGGATGTTTTCATTTTGTCTTCCTTTTTCTACACATTCCAGACAAGCAGCAAATTGGCTCTGCTGTAAGGAAAGGATCACACCTCACTGACAGAGAACATCAGGAAGGAGGAGAAATATATCCAAAGCACAATCCTATGGATTCTTTTGGGGAACAGGCAGGCCAACATGCCTGCTGAAATACAAGGAGGGAGAAAATGTGGTGAAAACGTACCAAGAAACGTAAATGTTTCCACATTTCCTAAAATCTGAGTGTGGGGTCACGCCTTAACGAGCAGATAAAGTGGAGACAGAGAAGAAAAATAGTGACATATCAGTAAATAGAGCTGAGGATTTCCCTAGGGCTATTTTAGCATTGAGTGCTGTCAACTTGGCTTCATTTCCTGTAATGAAGATTGGCAGGTAGAGTACACTTCAAACTCCAACACATGCATAAGTTTGTGCTCTGCTGGGTTTTGTATGGACTTGGGTTTTGTAGAGACCACAGAGGGCCTCAATGTACACAGGGTATTGAGACAGCTGGGGAGATACCAGCAGTATGATTTCAATAGCCGAGACATGAGGTCTGACTGAATCAGCTGTGCACCATTTGCTGGATTTAGGATGATGGAACATACAGCAAGCACTGGATATGCACTGATACTCTTGATTCCCTCATGATCTCATCCCTGCCACAAATCTCTAACTCACAGGCCTCATGGCACATCCTAAGATTATGCAGAGAGGGGACAGTGAACTGTTTTAGCTCTTAAATGTTAAAACATGTAACTTCTCTAGTTTACATAACAATATGTGTTCATGGAGTCGGAAGGCAGATCCCATACCTCCTGAAGCCATTGGAATGTTGGTTCTCAACGAGGCTTGTATGTCTAGACAGGTGGCCATGACCACTATAGCTGAATGACAGCTATGGTTTAAAATAGCAACACTCTAGATAATTATGACATCCTTTCTCAGATCAGCTGATATAGAAATATCCTGATGGTCCTGCTTCGAATTATACCCATTGTATAAAAATATATTGAAGATACCTGTCAATATAGGCAGAAGGAGCAAAAATATCAGACTTGATCTCTTAAACCACATAATTGTAGAGTTAATGTAAATCAAGAGTCCCTTATACGCTGCACTATGGTCACATGGTAAGCAAAGTATGAGTTTGATGTCTTGCCTACATCCCTGTAACTGTGTTTTCAGAATCCTTCCTGCCTTGGTTTTGGCTGACCTCTTTGTTTTCAGCTTTACTTTGATGTGGGTCAGCTGTGGGTTCAAGGTCACTAGGATGATGTATGCCTTTTGGCTGGGAAATGTCAGGGGGGTGTGGTCAGTGCAGAAGTAGGCAACACACCTGATGGCAGCTGGCTGCCTTATGCTGCTTCCACATCAAGGCATCCCTGCTTGCTGCTTACCATCCCAGGCAATTAACCTTCTTCCTGTATGGAATCTTCATGCTCACAAGAGATGCGTGTTGCAGAACACTTAGCACAAGCTAGTATGTCATAAGGGCATGGTAAACCAACCACGATATTAGAGGAAGAAGCCTGTGATTCTAATCACAAATATGATTAGCTGCCTAAAATATTTCCCCAAGGACACTTCAAAATGTTTGCTTGCAGCATTACATGGCTGGATATATTTTTCTTCAGCACATGACTGATCAGTAGGACTCAAAATATAGAAACATCCCATTCCCCATCAATCTAGTCTTTCTTCATGCTTCTGTGCGATGCTTGGTTCATCCTGCAGCTATATGTGAGCCATTTATTACCTGCAGTGTCTTCCATTTCAGAACCTGGGTATTCACTATCCATTTCCTTTTAAATTCTGCTCCTTTTCTGAATTAAGTTGAAGCTTAGCCTCATTCTTCCTACTGGATTAAGCCTTTTACAGTAACAACCTCCCAGCTGAGCAGCAGTGCCACTGGAGACAGCTAGCTGCCTTTTATATCCATAATTTCCCATTCTTCACCTGAACATTGTAATGGCAAAAGAATTGCCTCATGTCATACTTTTTCTGAATATTTTTTCCACAGCATTTGCACTTATACACACTGCCACAATTTTTTTTTTAGTGACTGCAGACTCAGGAGTTACTGGCTCAGCTTTTTGTTGAATGACATTTCAGTTGCTGAGTTGCACATTATGGGTGCTGATGAGTTATTTCATTAATGTCAAACAGGTAATGACTGAAACACTTTCTAAAATCATTCGCCTTTAATCAGATGGGCTTTTTGTAGAAGGCATTGCCAAAAATTACCGTCAATTAAATCCTAACAGTACACTTCCAGCTGAATTCTGTCAACTGTGACTCTCATCTGGGAAAGTGCTTCATGTCACTTAATAAGGAGAATATATCTTCCTGAAAAGTACCATTTCTTCAGCCCTATCTGTAGCTTTGTGCCCTCTGATGCTCATGTTACCATTCAAGATGTATTTTTTCAAATAGGAAATTAAGGTTATCAGTGTATTTAGTCTAAACTTCAGAAAATATCATCACAAATATTCTATGTTTTACTGTGTTTATTTCCCTCTCTCCTCCAAATAGCATTTTTTCAATACACAAGGTGTTTGCAATGCTGATTTTCACAATAAATTTAATATCTCAATACTACAAAATGCTTTATATTTTTATCATTCCTGCTATGTTTTTGTTAACTTACTATATAAAATTAAAATATTAGTTAAGTAACTGCAGCAGCTAGAGCACATCAGTGATTAAGTTTTCTCTCAGGTCAATAAACCTGACCAAAATCCATCTACTAATAGGTATGTGCATGAAGTGTGTTAGGTTTCAGAAGAGCCCAGCCAGTACTGGGGGAATATTCAGTTTCCTCATGAGAAATACTAGGGAAAGATATGTTATTATTAAAAGTTTGTGAAGAAGAGCCTGTTTCACATTCCAGCAGTAGTGTAGACTTCTGAGTGTTTAAATTCTCAGCAGCTGATGCTAAAAATTCAAGGGAAGATAAAACTTTGCAGTGGAAAAGTCTCCTTCCTAATTGAGGATATTTTGTGGCTTGAAACATCATAATGATTGGAATGTTTTGCTAAGCTGTCCTTATTTAGCCAGAATCCAACCCAAAATGCCAGCTGTGCAAACTTATTAACACATCCTTTAGTTTATGGTGACTCATTACACAGGGGCAACATATAAACAATTACCCTTGCCATTATGTTCAGTTTAATTATGTGAGATTTGATGAGACTGGTTGTTGCAAATGAGAGCACAGAGACAGCAGGAATCTAAAACCATGAGAGAAATGCGTGCATATTAATATAACTTCTACATATGATTTTGCTGAATGGTAAGAGCATTTCCATAGTGTTTTGCATATGTACTGTCTGCTCTGCTTAACTGACAGTGTAGTTTATGCTACCAGACTATGGGAGCCATTGGATTGCAATGTACAGCATGCACCTTTGAGTTAAACTTGCATTTAAAAATATCTTCAATTGTGGATTGTCAAAGTAACCACAAGTGATACAACCATTTATTTTCAAGAGATGACTAAGAGAGTAGGCAAGCTATGCCTACATGTCAGTCAGACTACTTACAAAGACTCGCTGCTGGGTTTATCATGACAAGGTAGAACAATTAAGCCTCTGATCATGCTTTCAGAAAAAGATAATTCAGATAATTCCTGATACTTCAGTTGAGGACAAAAATTTATTTGTTCTACCTGATCAGTTCAGCAGTGATATGCAAAGAATCTGAAAATGAAATGTCAGGAGGGCTTAGCCCTTCCTGGAGAAAACTCAGTGTGACTGTTTACTTCTGAGTCTTTAGCCGACATTTTCACCAGATCACCCAAGGATACTTTTTTTCCAGGTTACTTTCAACTCCTGGCCAGTTAAATGAGAATTCAATGGGCTCTTATGTCATGTTGCTAAGGGTCAGGAGGAATCATGCTTCATTCTTTACTGCCTAGCACTCTTTAAAATAATTCACATCTGTCTGAAAGCTTTGATGAGAACTCTCCAAGATATCAGTATTTTGTCCTCTATTTTTACATGTACTATGCTCTGTATTGACAGTAGGATGATAAAGAATTATGTACTTCAGTTCTAATGTACAGGTAATTTAATGCTATGTGGGTAATTTTTACTGCATTTGTTTATACATGAGGAAGAATTCAAATGAAATTTCTATCAGCTTGAAATAATAAATCATTATAAATGGAATTGTATTTTATGGTATTTTTCTGGGCATCAGGAGACTTAATTTCATTGCCCCATTCATTCAAAAAATGCATAAATCCATGTGGGGTACCTTTGGGTACCCTATAGCTTTTGAACCATTCAAAATGTCTTTTGAATTACTTTGAGGAGTCTCTATTAGTAAGACTAAAACATGGATGACTAATCAGACAATACATCAGAAAGGAGTTTTTCAGCATGTCTTCTCCTCCATGCCTCAAATAGAGTGGCAAAAGGGGGTAAAGATCAAATATAATGATCACATCATTACTTCTGCTCACTGCATTCCTTTCCCTCTATGCGTCATCCTTTCGCTGCACTTTGCAAAAGCTTGTTCTCAATTAGGGTGTACATTGCTATATAAGTCCTTTATCTATACTAAGTCAATGTGTTCCCTTAATTATATCTGATCCTATATCACTGCAGCTAAAGAGGAGCTGGTACATGGAGGACAGTTCTAAGTCTTCAAGCCTAAGGAAATCTTTATATTGGATCCTATAACTCACTACCATACAAACTTTACACCATACTGGTGGAATGATCCAATTAAAGCCTTCTATCTGTCACCTCCTTAAATTCCAGCATAAGCAGAAGTCTGTGTCCATTTTAGCTCAAAATTCAGGAAATGGTTGCTGTGATACTTGAGGCAACACATTTAATAAGAAGGCTTACATAAATCTGACAGCCTTCTAGGCATTAGAGATGTCTGTCCTTTCATTTAGGGTTAACTAAATCCCATCAAATTGCTAATCAGACAGTCTAAGTAGTTGTGATAAAATCCATGTGCTGATGCAAAAGAAGCTACAGTCACAGAGATATCTGACAAAAAGTCAATGCTAGTTAGTGGGCAAGATGGTTTCCACTGGAATAAAATGAAAAGCTAAAGCCTTCTGTTAAAAAAAGGCACCATAATGCACAGAGAGAAAAAGAAAATTTCACAGACAGTCTAATTTTGCCATCTCCTAACTTCTGTGATTCTGCTAGCAATTAATCTCTAAACAAATGTTTGTCTGTCTATTCCCTAGACCTGCAAGCAGCCGTCTGTTTCCTGTGCAAAGAAAATACGCAAGTACTTCCTAAAATATACAAAAACATGGATAGCTTATATTGGTATAACACAAGCAAAGAAACAAAAATTTTAAAAACCCAGCAGAAATACTAAAGGATCAATTAATTTTCATTTTCATGGATTTTTTTTTGTAAAAATAAATTAGAGTGTCAAGTGCTTACTTGTTCAGCACTGAAGAAATTTGCAATAGCCACAAAAACAAGTGTGGGCCTAGCAGTTAGACATGGCAGAATTGTTTCCACAAGATTTGGAAGTGCCAACATGCTTAATAGTGTATTCATCAGATATTTATGAGTACTTGTGAAAGTTTCTTTTATTTCAGATACAAGTCTGTTGCTATACATTTCTCACATTCTTTTTCTTTATTGTTATTTCAGTTTTCTGCCTTGAACGTATAAGAATAAAACTTTAAGTCTTTCTTTGCCCCTACAAACCTTTGTTTTTGCATTTGGTTTAGCTCTCTCTCTCACTTATTTTTAAATTGTATTTCTTGCTTGTTATACAATGTTTAACTTCTTGGGTGTCACATGCTATTGTAGATGGTTGTGGAATTGTGATAATGATTATTCTGTGAGCAGTGGAACTGATGAAGCCTGGCTTCCTATGGTCGGAATTATTGCTGTTTATGGAGCTGCTAATGCCACATGAAGTTTTCATGCTGCTGGAGTGCTCATACTAGCACTCTCTTATATGGCTCTTCAATGTCTATAATAAAATTCATACCATGCTCTTTTTCTTACCAGGGCACTAATAGGGTCATTCATCCAGCCTATTTTCATGACATTTGTAGGTTGTTTATGCCTTTGAAACTACTGTTCATCTGTCAAATCAGCTGGAATTGTCCAAAAGGTGTTAAATGGAAAATGTGGCTAAACAGAGAATTATGTTTGCATATAAAAACACATGAAAAGTACTATTTCTTGAATTTCATCACTTTTGATAACTGGACAAAAAATGAAATCTAAGTCAAGATGGGAAGCTCATTTTCCTGAGGTATCAGCTTTAAAAACATGGTGAAAATGAAAAAGGGTTGATCATCTGCCTAAACATAGGAATCAGATATTACTTTAGAAACTCAAGCGTATCCTATCCAGCCTCCAGCAACCTTTCCCTAAGTGTCTTTTGTAGCATCTGTTTACAACTGCCCTCACGACTGTCTGTGATAGCCAGGTTATCTGAAATAAAAAATAAATGCCTGTGTTTGGGGAATTTAATCACTCCCTTAGAATTCTGGTTCTTCAGGATTGAATATCTTCATAGAGATAATGGTACCTCTCTAACTGTGACTGTTATGGAAATGACAGCAGTTGTAGTCAACATAAATAACTTTTCCCTGCATCATTCCAACAGGGACATTGCATTTGAGGCTTCTGGAAACAAGGATTTATGGATTTTATAAACCCAGGCAGCATAAATAGCTGATTCTGTTAATAGCAATTTTCTGTCCCCTTGTGTAGTTCTTAATTTCTTCCCTTTCCATCAAGGCTTTCCTCCAAAATTTAGAGGACTTTAGTACAGGAAAAATTGCAAATCCTATCCCTTAGGCTGAAAGCAAATAGTGTAATCCATATAGGATATTTCCTTATTTATTATCTCTTCAGGTTTCAAGCAACATGACTGGAGAAAAGGGACATTAATCAAGTTGTCATCCTCCACTTTTCCCTCAGGTTTGTAAATCACACCACCATTGACATAATTAATGTCTTTTCTTAGGCTAAGAACTTTCTTAGGGGCACTCCAAGGACGAGGTGTGTGGAGAGTCACTTTGCTAACTCTATTTAAATTTCACCTAAAAGAAAAAAAAAATTGAAAATTGTGGGCATTCAGATGAAAATGGAGGCATCTTTTTCAGAAAGAAAAGAAACTCAAAGAAAACAAAGCAATAAAGCAAGTTGTCCTTCCTGTTGAAATGGTTCTCCTGTGGGAAAGAAGATTTCTGAAGATCACTGAGGAAGAGAAAAAGGAACAATAACAAAATGAGTGTGACTTTCCAGGTTAAGAGGGTCATCCTTGTGATCATTGCCATAGATATGCTCTGGATAAAATTTGTAATCCATAAAATTTGTAAAAGGCCTGGAACCCAGCACTTCTACTTGCTCTCTCAGCTAAGTGCTTTAGCTTGACACACTCAGTTATTGGTTATCTGTGCTGGAGCCAGCTGACATTGGCTCCAGCAGACTTAGGGGAAGCTTCTAGCAGCTTCTCAGAGAAGCCAACTCTATATCTCCCCAGTACAAACACCTTGCCAAGTAAACCAAATACAGCTGTGGAGAGACACAGGCCTGCATTGAGTGCATCATTGAAGAGGCAGTTATTGTACAAATTTTTCAAGGCAAACTCAGACTTGGCCCTTACAACTGTTTTTGGCCTTTTTGTTGCATCAGTGATACCCAATGATGCTCTTCAGTATGCCTGTATCCATTTATATTTGGGCTGTTATTGCAGAGCTTTTTTCTTCATTAAAACCACTGAAATTAAATGTTTGAAAGCTATAATCCTGACAACCATTTTCTTATATTCGTTGCTTTCATTCAGTTTTTCAGGTTTGCTGATAAAATGTTTTCTGCTGATATTTGATCATATTGCATCATTATCCTTTACTGATGCTTAAAGAACTTCTTCAATTGCTCAAGATGTGCTCTCTCAGCCAATGGGATTTCCAATGCTTTATTGTAACAAGAGGCTGAAAGTTCATGAGTCTTTGTTTATCTGTTCTTATGTTTAAAAGGTCATGGTGACAAGGGGAGACACCTTAGGACTGGAAAAAAGCAAACATCACTTTTGTCTTCACAAAGGACAAGACGGAGGATCTGGGAACTTACAAGGCAGTCAGTTTTACCTTGACCCTCAGGAAGATTATGAAGCAAATAGGCCTGGAAAACATTTGCAAATACATGAAAATTAGGAAAGTAAATGGTCAGCATAGATTGATGAATAGGAAAGCAACATAACCCACCTGAAAACCTTCTATGATAAGACGACTATCTTAATGGATGTGGGGAGAACAGGGGGTACTCCTTATATTGACTTTAGCAAGGCTTTTTGTCTCCCATAACATCCTCATAGACAAACTAACAAAACATTGACTAAATGGAGAATGAGGTGAACTAAAATGTGCAGCTGCACTGAGTTGCGATAAGTGATGCAAAGTCCAGCTGGAGACAAGGAGCTATTGGTGTGCTGCAAGGCTTGACTCTGGAGCCCATACTGGTTAGCATCTTTGTTAATGTCTTGGTAAGGGGACAGAGAGTATTCACAGCAAATTTGCAAGTGATACAGAACTGGAAGGCTGTAAGTTTGTGTATTAATTTGGACATAGTACAGATGCTGTAACAGGCAGGGTATATTTACTCTGTATCAAACATATTTATTTGAACAGTTCTCATAATGGGTAGGCATATAGGCAACAGCCAAAGGAATAAAAAGATCAATACAAGTTCTAACTCTTATCTTACGGTCACTTAATCAAGTGCTTGAAGAATTTTACTATTGGTATTGTCAGTTTGAGTTTTGGGGCAAACCCTGAGGGGCCCTAAGGACAGTATTACATCCCATAATGGCTGTATGTAATTGCTATGGAAGCATTTTGGACTAAATATCTGGAATGCTTAAGATTCACAAAGGATATTTTTGTATGTCATTTGCATGTATTTGACTGCATCAAAAATGGTTCTTAAAACTGGAATGAGCAGGTTGTCTAAGATAATTTTCTCGATGCCTCTTGAAAGCGCTCTTGGGGAGAGAGCAGGGCAATTATATTTCAGAGCCAATCAGAAGTCCAGCAGTAGCTGTACACATGCTGGGCATCAACCCTTTACTCAAATAGTTGCAGTAATACTTTCAATGAATACAGAAAAGAGAAATAAAGCTGTTATGAGAAACTCAGATTTCCATTTACAGTCTACATAATCCTGCTGTTTTCAAATAGTAATTTTAAGTTGTTGTTTTGCACAAGAACATATAGGTCTGTTATGATCCCAGTAAAAAATTCACTTAAGCGCTATAAAGTATCCTTTAAAATATTATGTATTAGAGGTAACACCGTAAAGAAGGAAAGAAGAATACAGATAATCTTACATCCATTTAAATGCTAAAAATCCTTAGTTGTTCAGCTTTCAATAGACCTCTGCTGCAGGCTGTGTACACACTGTCCAGACCCTGCCCATGGGAAGAATGACTCCCTTTACTATAAGAATTTCTTGAATAACTGCGTTCATGATTTCTGCTGTCAGACAGAAAGGATGCTCATGTAATATTTTGTTGCACTTCTGGATAAAACCAGGAACAGGAAGGTGTTGCAATTGCTGGTACCCAGCAGGAGCAGCCTGTGGCAATAAGCCAACTGGTGTGATCCTTCAGCTAAGGGTTTTGTGTAGCCCAACACAGGCTTGAAGGCCACTCTGGATGTGCAGCACAGCAGGGTGCAGGACTGCGTATACTCAGATAAACTTTTTTGCTGATCATTAACTCTTCCATGTATGATAGTGTCCCACTTGGGATCATCACAGTACTATCTTTTATGTATTCATCATAATTTATGCAAAAATAATTTAGGAGACTTATTATATTGATTGTACTCAAGCAATGCCTGTTTCATTTTGCTGAGTTTTGCTATGTTGCATTGTATGGCATACAAATTTCCCCAGCTACTCCTTTTTTCCTTTAAAAGGATTAGCTATTCTTTTCTAATAAAACATGTTTATGAACATAGATTTACATTCAATATTTTTAATTGAGTTTTAAAAATGTATAACTTTCAAAATAAATAGGTAGAAAAATAAAATATCAAGTGCTCCAAAATGTACTTGATTTCAGTATTAGGTTGACATAATATGGAAAGTTGTACTGATTGCAGGCTATCTTAAACACTTTTATTTTTCAAGTAGTGACATTAATTTAATTTTAGCTGTTGTAAATTAAAATGTTATTTTGATATACCAAATATGTGAAGTCTTATCCTGCTATTGAGCAATTGCAAAAAAAAAATAAATAAAGAAACAAAAATTATTAATAGGAAAAAAAAAATCGTGGTTGCCACGAAACATTAGAGATTCTCAGTCATTTTGAAGCCTGGTAATACAGTACTTCTGAGGTAAACTTTCCCAGATGTTTTGTACTTCCCATATGAAATATTCATGAAAGAATGAAAAAGCACCCTCAGTCAAGATGTATTAGGTTGTCACTACTAATTGCAGTAGACACGTTAGCTCTTTGTTGCACTGAGAAAATCACTCCAGCATAAAGTCAGAGGCTTCTAATGGGTTCAGGTAACTTCATTTTGGCATTTTAAAGATTTTTCTTAAAACTGGAAAGAGTAACAAAGAAAGAGATCTAAGCAGGCAGTGGAAAGAACTCTGGGCAATTGGTGAAGATAACTTTTTTTGAAACATCTCTATTCTGAACACAGGACAAAGCAAGGAAAGCTTGTGCTAGGCCAAGCTAGAGACACCAAAAAGTGTGGTGAATGAGAATTTCAATTGTCACAGTTGGACTTTTCTGCCACCATTGAGTCTATGCTGTAAAACCTGAACTGTATTTAATGTTGGTTTAAAATAGAGACCTTTCAGAGGCTAAGGGAACATGCCAATTGCTACAGTAATGGAAGGGCTCAAGCTGTGCTAAACAAGGTGAAAGCACAAGATTTTATTTGCTATGAAGGTGATTGCAGAAGTGATGAAAACAGATAAAAAGTAAAAACTCTAAGTAGTAGAGCTGTTGTGTATTGAGCAGGAAGTGGTACTGGTGGTTTGCAAATAAAAGTCACTATGAAGTGTTGAGAGTTTACTTCAGGTCAGCTTGTAGATTTGTGGAGTACTTGTCAGTTTTTGCAACTTGCTTCAAAACAATTACTATCTTGTGCAGGAGATAGTGGTGGAAATATCTGTTTGGTTTAGTCTTTGCTTTTTCCTGTTGTCTGAGACTCAGCAAAACAACTGGTTGGTGAAATATTGAAGGCCATAATTACACTATTGTGCTTTGGTAGTATTTTCCTGCCTCTCCTGTCCTGATTTTTAAGGGCTGCAAGGAGCTTGACTGTCAAGATGTTGTTGTCTTGACTGCAGTAATTAATCTGATTTGCAGCATCCAGACTGCTACTCCCCAAAGAGGAAATATATAAGTGGATGCTGGTGACTAAATTCAATCAAGCATCTCACAGTGGATGCCTTAGTTCTGAGAGCTTCAGCAGAGGTACCATTTTACTTCATTATGCACATAAACAGATGCCTTGACTGAATGGCCCTGCCCATCTTTTGACAGTGTCTTTGCTGGCAGGTGGATGGTATTATATCATTGGGCCTTAAGACAGCAAAGGAAAGAGCATCAGGAAGTGGTGCAAGAGTTATTCATTTGACTTCAGTTAAGAAAATTGACCATCCACTCTAAAGGATTGATTATTTGCCCTGTTTTTTTAAATCCAGGGACCAGATCTTCAGAAATCTGGAGATCATGAGAGAGTTTTATTTGTAAAGCCATAAAGATGATGGTTTACAAAGTTGTTCAATCAAATCAAAACTTTCACAAGAAGGTGCCTTAAAAGAGATAATCATAACATTCATTTTTCAGGCTTCTGCAGGTACTATGCTTTAAACAAGTACTTTCTTGTATGTACAGAAGGCCTGGAGATGTGCAGAACATCAACATTAAAAAGAGCCAACAAAGCTGACTGCTTGTGGAGGTAAAATAAAACACTAGAGTTACAGTATTCTTTGAATCCCCAGTAAGATGAGTCATCTGTTCTTCACTTTTAAAGATGTACTTCATGGACGACAAAAATACCATTCCTTGATGAAACCATTCCTTTAATCATCTGAAGCATATTTTTTCATTGACACATCAGAACAAGAGGAAGTGTCATGGTTAAGAGATTACACCTTTGTCATATCTAAGGAAGGATCAAAAGCAAGTTACAGTTCCTTCTGGCTTTCTCCCAAGCTAGAACTTTATATTTTCAGTATAATGTGCAGAAAGCTGTTTCTTTCAGCTTACAAAATAGATATCTTTGGTATATGAATCAAATTAAATAACTAACCAAAGGCATCCCAATTTCTTTTAGCAGAAAGTAATGACTGCGAGGAGAAAGCTCATTATTAATCACCTAAAAGAATGTGAAAGAATGGCTTTCTGAGTGGAGAAACCAAGGAGGAACTTTAGAGATCTGAGTCAACTTCAAGTCCAACATTTTTTGATCTATGGCTCTGTCTGTATTGGCAAGTGTAAGGGAGAGTGTGGAGCAACCAGTGGTGAGGACTGAGTCAGAACTCTATTTTATGTTGGATTCTTTTTTTTTATTTCTGTATTTGAGCTTACATCCCCTATTTTAACTCTAGTCATATATCATGGACTAACTGTGCATTAGCAGTTGGAGAGCATTAGTTGTGCTCTTGGAACAAAGCTTACAATTTAGTCTCACCCAAAAGAAATGAAGTTCATGCACTCTGTGACTCACTTCATGAAGTGATGTACCAAAAAATGGTAATGCAAGTGGACCCATTGACTTCTGCAGAGAGGAGTCACTTTTTTCTCCTCCATAGGGTAGGTCCTGCACAGATCAATCCTTCCCACAGCTGCAACAACCACAGTAATGGCAGGTAGAAACTGAGTGTGATAGTTCAGTCTGGAAGAGCCAGTGTCCTCTCTTCAAGGCTGGTGTGCATGTCCTTGTTTCCAGCCTACTGCCTTAGGCAGTTGCTTCCTTATCTTATTTTTCAAACCAAGGCTGCCCATGTAATTGACTTATTTTTATAATACAGAGTAAGTAACTGGTATTCTTAAATCAGTACTGCTGTGGTTGAACTGATAGGAAATGTAGTAATCCACATAATTTATAGTATTCTATATAATTTTATGAGGGTTTACCTATCTTCCCTGGAATTATAAAATCAACAGGCTTTCAGTGATTGTCTTGTAAGGTCCAAAGGGCAAAACCCATCCTTTAACAGATGAGGTAATTCCCTGTTTTATTAGAAACTACCTGTTTTATTAGAAACTCATAATTTTCACCTTCATACAGATTCTTATGGTTTAAAATGTTAAAATATATACATATTAATTCCCTAAACTCGAAATTTTCTGAACGTCACAGGTCAAATATTGAGTGACTGAGTTTTGTTTAGTATTCACTTGAATCAAATCCTTCACTAAAATATTTGGTCAACATTCCAGTTACCTTTTAAATTTAAGTTTCTGTGTACCTCCAGACATCTAAGTCCTCTGTACATGTAAGTTTATCACAACAAAAACTTGCTGACACAATTTATTTATTTTTTTAGTATAACTGAAGCTATAAGTTAGTTTTTTAAAAATTGAGTTGAATTTAGGAAACAATCTCTGGTCAACTGCAGTTCAGATATTTCCATAAATATCCTGTTTAGTAATATAAGTAATTTGTTTGGAGTTGTGTCTGTATTTTGCAGTAGTAAAGAAGAGTGAGGTACATATTGTGTTTTTATGGGGTTTATAACCATATAAATTATACAGGAGATATTAGAAGTTGATCTTATTTAGATAATGGAGTCTTTTGAAGTCTCCTGCAAGCATCAGTTTTGCGGTTTTATTGAACAAATAATTTTGAGATGTCAGGTCCAAAGAAGTGGTTTGTAAAGGACTGAAAGAGAATTTTCTTAAGTCTTCTGAAGTAGTCACCACCCTATAAAAGAATCTCTAATTGTGTATTTCTCAGTCATCTAGGAAACAAAGCAAAGGAAAAAAAAAGAAAAGAGATGTTGCACTTTGTACTTTTCTATCCATAGATAGAATTTGAGAATATGGTGTTTTACTATTGTTTATTTTGAACCTGAATGAAGTTTTATCTGATACCCCTTATTCACTGAAAGGTACAGAATATAGTCAAGCTAATAATTATTTTATGCACCCTTACATATGTGTGTTCACATTTCACAATCTCAGGTAGAATGATGGAGAGCTGGAGGCTGGAAGGAAATCCTTCTTGTTTAATACAAATTCTTTGTCCAAGCTTACTGTCCCTTCACTGACTCACTAGTAAAAGGATTTTTCTTCTCAAATATTTATAATTTGGCTGTTTTTTCATTTAGCTTTTTAGGCAAAAGGCCAAAAAGGGGCTAGAATAGCCATAACTGTAAACAGGACTACACGCCTTGCCTCTTATTCCACTGTATTGGTTGCTTAAAAAATACCAGACTGAATCATTAGTTTTGTTTGCATTTGCCAGGACTATTTTTCACAATTAATTAGCCCAAAACAGACATCAGCTAATTGTTTTAAAATGAGTCACTTCACCATTCTCTTTATAGATAAAGAGCTGAAGAAATGATGAAGGGTGGTGATCAACACTAATGCATTTCACAAATGATATACAGCCTGATGAAATGACTTCTTGCAGTCAACTGGTCATAGTGTCTGCTGCATGCACTACAGTTCATCCTGAACTCATCATAATCTGTTTTTGAGCAGGAACATGCTGGAAGGTAAGCAGACAAATGTAAAAGTATGGAATCTGGATGAAGATTTCCTGTGTCCCAGCAAAGGCTGTGGCTGAGTGGATGATTTCACTGCATTTCACCTTCAGGGGTGAGAGCTTATGACTCTGGTGTGCAGAAACATCATTTATCTTGCTATACAAGCAGCCCATTGTTTACATGTGAATGTGTTCTGGAAAATGACACAATCTTCTTCAGAGAACAGGATGTCTCCCAGTCTGTGTCTCCAGAAATGTTGGAACAGATATCTGATCTATAACTGTATTAAATCTAAACTTCATAAGATTATGAAGTATTTTAAAGTCTACTAGTCCGTAATGAACTTCACAACAGTCCAACCATTTTCTTCATTAATTAAATAGTTGGAGTTTTGTGCTGTTAAGGAAACACAAGGATGAAGAACTGGAAATAAATAAGGCAGGGAAGAAGAAAGGAGCACTGGAGGTTAAACAGGGGTACGAAATCACAGTATAAAGAGAGAAGAAGGGGAATAATAGAAAGCAAGGAAAAAGAGACAAGTAATATAATGAAATAATACCAAAAATACATTTTCATTAATGTATAAGTTATTTTCTATAAGCATTTATAAATTTAAAAATATTTTTTCTCTCTAAAACAATACACTGCATATTAAGTAAAAGACTATAGGAAGTAAGTTGTAATGTAAGATTCAATGTAAGCAAAATAACTTTGTAAATATTATAAATAAAACAACTTGTAAATACACATAAAATATTTTAAAATGTCAAAGTGCATAGTGTAACAATTAAGAAAGCTGAGCCACAGGTTGCATGCTTTGGTGGCTTTCAGAGACCTAAAAATAATTCTGAATTTTTTGAGGTAAGATTTTGGGGGTTCCCACCTGCATGGAAATTCTGGTAGAATTGGAGAAAGAAAAAAAACCTCTTGGACGTTAAACACTTCTGAAGGTGTAAATGTTATCATACTTAAAAAAAAAAATCAGTAATTAGTTTCAGTCAAATAAAACTGAAAAGAAATAAAATTGGAAAAGCTTAAGTTCTCATTTGTGTTTGCATTTGAATTGATTTGATGGGTAACTCTGAAAGGGTCCTTTACAGAGCCAGTAAGGGCAGTGGCTGCTGGGGGCTGCCTATTCCTTTCCAAAGCATGCAGCCTGCCTGCCTTCAGACAGCTTTAGTAAGAGTAATATTAGCCCCAGGTTCCCAGAAGAGCCTTGCAGGGACCATTACAGCAGCTGCAAGCCAGGGCCTTCATGGGCATGTTTTAATCCAAGTCACAAAAGCACCAGCGAGCCTGGAAATCCAGGGACTTGGTAATGCAGAGGACAATCATTCAACCACAGACATGAAAATCAGAATTAATACTTTAAAATCAGACAGATGATGTGGTCTGAAATTAATGACTTTTCAGGCTCTCCATTAGATCTGCTCATCACTGCACTGGCAGGAGTTGTTCAACAGCTCTGCAGTTCCCACCAGGGGCTGCCTCACCAGCCTGGGGAGCTGCCTCTCTTGCACACTGGGGTCTCTCACTAGTGCTTTAAATCCTCATCCTTCCATTGTTGTTTTTTCCCTTCTTCCTCTTTAGTGTTGCACCTTGCTGTTTTGTCAGTCATCCCCACATCCCCCTGCTGTCATTTATTCAGGACATTTTGACTAATAGCTAGTGTTTGAAGACTCTGCTTTTAACCCTCCTCCCTTTTGTGCATTTGGTCTTCTGGGAAAATTACAAGAAATAATAATAATTGTACTCATAATAATGAGCAAAATGCATCCTTCAGAGATCTCCAAATTAATGTTTTTCTTTTATACCTTCATTTGTTCTTCCTATGCAACTTGAGCAGAACATCTGATCGTTATTTAATTTCTAAGACTGCTAGTATAGTTCATACATCCCACATCTGAGAAGAATACCTTGTAAATGCCTTGTATCACTCCACACCCATTGGTTCACTATTAGGTCTTCTGGGATACATTGTAAAATAATAACATAACTATAATCTTCCAGTGTAAAGTGCTTTTTCTAAATAATGTCTTTTCTGCTCTGTCCTTCTCTGTATTTTTAGAGCTGAATGTTATAGCAACCAGAAAAAAAGTTGTGTTTTTTTTGGTTTTTTTTTGTTTTTTTTTTTTTTTTTTTTTTTTTTTTTTTTTTTTTTTTTTTTTGTGGTTTTTTGTGGTTTTTTTTTTTTTTTTTGTTTGTTTTGTTTTTTTGGGTTTTTTGTTTTTTTTTTTTTTTTTTTGCCATATCTAAATCTTACATGCAAGCACTATTTTTTTTTCAACGTGAGGCACAGGCATCAGCTCTAATTGACAAAGCAAATGAAAATTCTCAATTAAAAACTTTCCATAGTATTGATTTCCAGAAGATGGAGAGTACACTTTGTAAAGGGCCATTTGTTATGTTGAATATTTTTTGTGCATTTCCCAGGAGAATTGACAACCAGCAACTCTTACAGATATGAGGCTATTAAAGGTAGCTTGAAACTGGTACTTAGCAGTCTTCTCCCACTCAAAAAATAATCAATCTTTTTAATGAACTGCAATGTTAATTGGCTGAACCTTCAGCTGAAATAGCATTTGTAAAACATACTGTGACTTTATACCAAATGAAAAGTTAGCTTTTTGACTTATTTATATTTCATCATCAAATTCAAAATGTCCCAAAATCACTGTTTATTTAACTCCACTTGAATCTCATAGTAAAAAAGCAACTTGCAGTGGCACTGTCCCACATGTCATCCTTCTCTGTAGGGAGACATGGATTTGAAGAATGGACCTCTCAGTGGATAAGGAACTGACTGGATGATCACACTCAAAGAGTTGCAGTCAATGGCTTGATGTCCAAGTGAAGGCCAGTGAGGAGTGGTGTTCCTTGGACTGCCACTTTTCAACACCTTTGTTGGTGACATGGACAGTGCACCCTCAGCAAGTTTGCTGACAACACTCAGCTGTATGGTGCAGTCGAAACACACCAGCCAATACCTAAAGGGTACAAGAAATGCAGAGAGGTACTTTTTACAAAGCACGTAGTGATAGGACAAGGAGAGATGGTTTTAAACCAAAAGAGGATAGGTTTAGATAAGGTATCAGGAGGAAACTCTTTACTGTGAGGGAGGTAAGAAGCAGGTTTTCTGGAGAAGCAGGAGATGCCCCATCCCTTGAAGTGTCCCTGGCCAGGTTGGATGGGGCTTTGAGACACCTCAAAAGCGAAAGCTGTTCCTGCCCAATGCAGTGGGGGTTGAAACTAGATGATCCGTAAAGTCCCTGCCAACCCAAAGTATTCTATGACTGTATGATTTCTGTGAGATGAAAACATGGGAAAACTGATCAAGAAAGAGTTGCAAAGTGATTGGGACCGACAACTGAACTTGATTTGAACAGCACCAGTGCTCTACCTGTATAGCTGCCTGCAATTTAGACATTGCTATTTTGTACAGGAAGGCAAATGATGGTTGCTAATATGTTTTTTCCTCTGCTCAGTGGATGCTTGCAGATCAATGTGGTCTGACAGATTTTTCTTCTCACACTGGTATTTTAGTTTAGACCCCACCACCATCAAAATGAAGTTACCATCAAACCTCCAGATTCCTGCAATCAGATACTTTGTGCTCTAAAAGTATCCAGCCACCATATCTTTTCCCCATAGGAAGAGATTGGTCAATGTATTTTGACTGCATCTTTCATTAACAGTTACTGCTCTGTCTATTCCATTTCAAAACCTACACATAATGTTTAGATTCTGTTCCTGGTACCCTACTTATTTGACAAAAACTCAGAAAAGTAATGAAGTCTTTTTAGACTAAGCTCCAGGTATCAACAGTTCACTTTTCAGTTTTCTATCTTGGGCCTGGAAGCAGTCACTTGTACTCTCCAGCAGAAGTTTTTCCTCATTTTAATGTGTCATAATAAGGGACACATTTCAGCAGCTTCTATACAATGCTATTTTCATCTGATTAAATTTGTATTTAAGCAAAAAATTACAGCTGTTCCATATGTAATTACAGTTTCTTCTATTAGATTTTCCAGTATTAAGGTTCAGGCCCATTAGCCAAAGAAGTAAAGTGAATTACAATACTTTTAAATAGTAGCAAACACTGAAATCTTTTGGTCATTCATACTACCTAAACAAAACAGAGGTCCTCATGCCCAGACATTCAGATAGCAGGTTTACTGAGCAATCAGCCAGGCAATTATCTGTACTAATTCATGTGAAGCTACATCAAGGTCTGCAGGTCATCATCAACATAAATACTTTAGGCTGAAATAAATATTTACAGGCAGTTCCAGGTAGAAGTGGCCTAAAAGCATGAACTAGCAAGACAGACCAGGGAGTGCCTGGAAACTCATTAATTCATACTGAGCTATAATTTCTGGCCAGATAATAGCTTCTTAACAAATTGCCATATCCCACACCACCAGCAGTTGGTTTACCATCACTCACTCCCAATGCACTAGTAAGATATTGAGGGCATCTTTCAGAGTGTAACAATAACTTGTGTATAGATAAGCAACATTCAACATCTGAATGCAGAGCATGACACTTCACACAGCTCATGGTGCTGGTTTTCTGGAGTTGCTGACAGCTACCTTTCATTCGTGTAGTGGAATAGACCCATGACAAGGAGCCAGCTGGTGACTGACATGCTGTCATTGCTTGTGTCCACTCCCCCATAGCTGTGCATAAGCCCCTGCTGTCTCCTTACCCAGCTGCCTCTTGAGAACATAGCTTCTGCAGCATTTCTTTTATCAGTTTCAAATCAGCTATGTTTTATCCATGGCTAAAGGAAGGATTATGCAGAGAGAAAAATTAATTAGTTTATGGCCTTAATCTACCTCTCTCCAGAGAGTCATCACAGACAGTCAAATTTGTATCCCCATATATATCATGTGAGCTAGTTTATCAGATTACACATTCTTTTATATCTAAATACCATGAAACAATATTTATGGTCAATTTTTAGTAGAAGGAAGTCCTTCTAGTGCAGCACCTCTGTGTTTGGAGCAGCATACGTTTCAGTTTGAAATAAGACGATATGTCTTAAGTAGCAGAGAAAGCTAGAACATACTGGAGAAGACCTGAAAGAATAAATATTAGCATTTCTTCAATGTTATGCTCAATAAAGACACAGAGCCTCAACTGTGATATAAAAAAAAAAAAAAACAAAACAAACAAACAAAAAAAAAAAAAACAAAAAAAAACACCAAGAAAATCTGAACTGACTATGATGTTGTTGCTATGCATTAATCAAACATGTCCTAAATTGTTGCAATTCCAAACATGTAAAGAATGTAGAAGTCCCTTAATGTGTCCTGTTACTCCCTACTTTACTTACAAGTTTATTAGAGAATGAAAATTAATGCTCCATCATTGTCATATGATTCCTGGGGCTGCAGTCCCCAAAGTAGTGTGGATCTTTCATAAAACTGGGGAAACTGTCAGTATACTGGGGAAAAGAATCAGTCTGATGTGAAGGAGGTGGGGGTTGTCATGTCGCCCATGGCTGGTTGCCCAAGGAAAAGAGCAGGACGTTTTGTTACAATAAAGAAAACCAGAGATTTTTCTTCATCAAGCCCCAAATTTCTGCTAACAGATACACCTACTAACCCCTACCAGAACCGCTGTGTGTCACTGAGCACACTGAACATGCCAGCCTGCCTGAATTCAGCTGTCAGATGATTCTACTTATTTTCCTTCTGCATTTTCTTCTTGCAGCCTTTGTCATCCACATGATACTAGTGTAAACCTGCTCTTGACAGATTATTTTCCCCTTCAGTTAAATCTGAAAAGAAAGTGGGAATTATATGACCCCAACACAGTTATTAAACCAGGATGAGAGAGAGGAGCAACATCAATCTTCAAAAGAAGTTTTGATAGGGAATACAGGACTGCTGCATAAGAATAATTCCTGCTGATAAAAGACCTAGAGAGTTTGTGCATAGCCAAAAGCTGTTTGTAGCTGCTTTTTAAGCACATCTAGAGCCAATATTTAGCAGGACATATGCTCATGGCAATCATAATAGCCCACATTAAGTCCATCAACCAGCCTGACTAGCATTGGGCATGAGAGGGAGAGACGATTGCTCTTCAGAAATGCAGGGGTCTCCCTTGTGGTAGCAGCTCTGCAGCAAAGCACAGAGAGCAACTGTTACTTTCATAATGGTTGCAAATTCTTCCCAAGACTTATTATGCCTTTAGGCAAGTCCAAATCCAAAAATACATTCAGCCCAGAACAAAATACATATGACAAAAATGACAGGTATGTTTCTAACACTCAGTCAAGTTTATAACATTTTAAATGTGCCCTGATTGTTTGGTATTTGTAAAAAAGATGAAATTAAAGTCTTCATTAACCTGTGTTTACAAGCTTCATATAGGCTTGTAAACAGGCTGCTTGATATAAATATAAAAAGTCAATTTGAACATTTCATTTTCCTGGTTTTATATCCTGTGAATGACTTCTATTCTTGGTCACTGATATTTTAACATTTTTATGGTACTTGATTCAAAATGGCATTATATTATCTTTCTCTACAAACTTATAAGGAAACAGATAAAATGAAATAATTTTTTATATTTAAATCATATTCTGCATATATTTTTTTTTTTTTTAGCTCAGAGTAATAATTCTATAAGTGGATCTTGGAAAAATTTATAGAGAAATTAATTACTATTTTTTAATAAAGATGTTGCAAAGTTTGAAACTTGTCTCAACAGAGATGATAATAATACTATCTGTCCTCTGGTTTGTGAGAGACAATAAAAAGCTAATTTTTTAAAGTTGGACCACAGATTTATACAGCAGAAGTAATTTCAGAAGGAATTAGACCTAGCAGGTTCCTCTTTTCAGGGGAAAACATTAATTTCATCAGAAAATATCACTTTATGAAAACAGTTCTTGTAACGAGAAAAAACCCATTGCATACTTTTCACATCAATATTTTGACAGGGCTTCATCTTTCTAAACCATCTGTTTTGTATTTCAACTCAAAGTATTTTATTTAAATGTAAACTAATTATGCTTTATTAATATTTAATTGTAGTGGAAATCTTTAAAAGCAAAAATCAAAATAATGGTTTAAAATTGCCTGAAAAAAAATATTTTAATATAATTTCTCTTTAATTTTGTTTTGACCTAGAATCATTTTTATTATGAAGAGATAAAAGATAAATGTTGTATCCAATGAACTATCATAAGCTTTTGGAGAACACTCTCCAAAAAATAATGAATGTTCTGCTATATTAAAATGGATGATTACATAAGGAATCAGAATGAAATACTAACTGCTTTCTTCTTTGTTAATAAAAGTGTACCTTCATGACATTAATTTCTTATTGTCAAATGAAGATGCCTATGTGAAGTATAAAATAAAAATGTCTGTTTAAATGTTATTTCTCTTTGCTGAGAATCCAGGGCAACTGCACATAAAATGATTTACTGGGTAAAGACAAAATTGAGGAAAATCAGAGTATGCCTTAGATAATTTTTAATAATCTTCAGTAGACATCATAAAGGCAACTCAGTAATCTACTTACTCCTTAGCATCTCTGATTTAATTTCCCTCTGAAGCAAGGTTCTGGGCAGTGAAGACTAAAGACCAGCTGCATGATTCTGTGGAACTGAGGATACCTTTCCCAATAAATCTATTTAAAACATTATGAAAAATAAAATTCTCTTTAAAATTTCTCTCTAATGTCTTTGGAAGGTAGATGTGAAAGGTGTGCATAGAGTGTGAGATATTACTGAAATTAATTTCTCAAAGGGCTTACAAAAGGGTTAATATAATGTTAGATTCTTTCTTATTTACTGTCAGTGTAAAAGGCAGCAGAAGAGAACTGCTGCCAGTATTTACCTTTAGAAAAGGCCTCATGTAAGTGCCTAGAAGGACATCTGTCTTAGAAATCAACTCATCTTTATCTTGAACAAAGTTGAATATTCACCAGCACACTCTTTGACCAACAATTCTGTGACTCCATCCTATTCTCATAGGATCCTGTTCAAAGGAAACCTTGAAGCAAATTACTTGAGAAGGGTTAAGAGAGGAAGCCCTTCAGTTTGTAGTTGGGCAAACAAAACAAGAGCTCTTCCATGGTACCATGGGTATGTGTGTTTCAGTGTATGTGCACACACCCACACACACCCCCCCCCCCCCCATATATATATATATATATATATATATATATATATATATATATATGTGCACACAGAGAAAAGACACTTTTGAAACCTGCTCATATACTTTTCTCCAACTCAAGACCATTAGAAAATCATACACCACAGAACATTTCTAAGAATAATAATTGTGTAGCTCAGCCTTTCAGGAAATTAAGTTCTTCAAGAGGCTGCAGAATGGGACTTGGAAACATTCTCCTAATTTCTAACTATATGGTATGTTACTAAGGGAACTATGTTAGAAGCTTACTGGTGTAAGCTCCAGTTTGCCTCCAGATAATTCTCCCCTGTTTCTAATCCTCCATTTGTATCTATAATGTATCCAAAACCTAAATCTCACTCTCATATCTGATATTCCTTATGTATTTTGTGAGAAAATAACTTCCAGCAGTAGACTGCATGAGTAGGTTTACTCTCTGGCACAGATATCCATAGGATTGCTTGAAAATTCTTGAAAACAAGGTTTTTCTTTTCAAGAAACATTGAAAATTCTGAGTTTCTGGTCTGTATCTGCTCTGAACCACATGCAATTCACTGTTTATTGTACAGAAGGAAAATGCAAAGCATTTAGCATCTTCAGAAAAAAAGTAGAAAATAATACTATTAGTATAATTCATAGCCTTCCATCTCAACTGACCTCCACTGAATTAAAATTCTTGTTTTGGCTGCTTTTATCCCAGTCATTTTTTTTTTCTCTCCCATTTACTGTGTCCTTGAGTTACTTTCCTGTCTGTGACATATTGGGCTAAATGAGTTGTTCTGCGCAAAAAAAAAAAAAAATAGATTTTCTTGCAGCAAGTGCTGCTGTGACTTACAGTGCATAGTAAAGAATAAAGCAGGCAGAAAATTTTTATTGAAGAGGAATCTAGTTTTATCACAGTAAATTAATTTTTTGTGTTTCACTGATTACTCAAAAATAAAAGAGATGGGAAAATGTCTGAATTATACAATGACATCACTTAAAATAATGAACACAACTGAAAAATACCCTTCTTTTTTCCATTCATATATGGTAAATGCAAAAAATGAGAGGCTCAACTTTTGTCTGAACTCTTAGAAATATCACCACATTCATAGGAATTGTTAAATTGAGCTTCATGATCACCTTGGATTCACTCTGGATGTATAAATTACTGCCCTCATACAGAGTGACTCCTGATTTCATCACACATATCACTTTTCTTAATTCAAAAGCTGTCACTGCAGAAGTACTCACTGTGATTTTTGCATTTTATCTGGCTTTATAATACAGACTGAAAGCCTTTCCTGAAGTAATTTCTAGCTGATTGCTAGACGAGTAATTATTAAAGGAAGAATATTGTCATTATTGATATGTAGCCAAGAGGAGCCTTACCTTATGAAGGAAAACAGCATATGAGAGATGTCACCTTTCTTGTAAAGGTGTTTCAACAGATAAATAGTATTTTAAGTTCTAAATGTATTTTTGGCAGCTTCTGTCATCAGAGATTATTTAAAAAATCAAGATACTGTAGGAGAACATCATAATTTTGGTGGAGTCATAATTTATGAAATGATGGGAAGGAACATCATAAAGGTCAAGTTTATCAATAAAAAGATGTTAGAAGAACTTTAAAGAGATCTATGTTTTTCAATGCATATGTAGCGGATTAAAAGAATGTAGATAGAGAAAGAAATATTTGAGAATATTACAGATAAATCTGTCTTTGAAGAAGAGAAGATCCTGCTGAGTAAGCTGACTCTGGAATTATATAAACCATCAAGTACACTAGAAAATACTGTAAATGAGAAAAATCAGTCCTAACTGAACATTAAACACTAATAGCACTAAAATAATTGTTCTACTAAGGAAGGGCTGGTCAAGGCAGGTAGTTAAGTAACAATGTCAAAAGAACCCTGAGTTAATGCTAAAGAAAAAGTAGAAAAAGTAATTATTAGAAACTAGTTAACACTTTCCACAGCAGAAAGCTTTGCTTCCTACTAGTCTTCAATCTTACACTTTCTACAGCATCTGTTTTGCTGTTGACAATAATGAGATACAGCCTATGACTGACTTCTTGTTTGGGGCAGGAGTTTTTCTACTCCTGAATGTTCTCATCAAAGGCAACAAAAATTGAAATCAGAAAAGTGGCCCAGCAGAAAAGGACCTGGGGGCGCTGGTCAACAGCAGCTGAGCATGAGCCAGCTGTGCCCAGGTGGCCAAGAAGGCCAGGGGCATCCTGGCCTGGATCAGCAACAGTGTGGCCAGCAGGAGCAGGGCAGGGATTGTCCCCCTGTACCTGGCACTCTTGAGGCCACACCCCAAGTGCTGTCTCCAGTTTTGGGCCCCTCACTCCAAGAATGACATTGAGGTGCTGGAACAAGTCCAGAGAAGGGCAACAGAGCTGGTGAAGGTTTTAGAGAGTAAGTCCTGTGGGAAGCAGCCAAGGGAGTTGGAGTTGCTTGGCCTGGAGAAAAGGAGGCTCACGGGAGACCTTATCACTCTCTACAACAACCTGGAAGGAGGTTGTAGCCAGGTGGGGCTCAGCCTCTTTTCCCAGGCAACAAGTGACAGAACAAGAGGAAATAGCCTCAAGCTGTGCTAGGAGAGGTTCAGCCTAGACATCAGAAGTAATTTCTTCACTAAAAGGGTTTTCAGACATTAGATTAAGATGTGCAGGAGGATGGTAAAGTCACCATCCCTGGAAGTGTTCAAGAAAAAACTGGATGTAACACTTAGTGCCATGCTCAAGGTTCAACTCAAAGGATGATCCCAGAAGTCTTTTCCAAACTAAATGATTCTGTGATTCTGTATTATTATGGGATGTGTCTTAGCCAGTAAAGTTTTCCTAGTTAAACAGTCTCAGAAATAGAATTGTAAAGCTCACTCTCCATTAATTAGCACATAGTTTAAGAAATTATTTAATATTTAAATTCCATCATCTGACCTTCACTGTCCTTATCTTAGCATGACTTGTCTTCAATGTCGTATACTAAAGACAAATTTTTGCAAGAACAGAATATCTACCCAGATAGTTTGTAATACAATAAAAAATATATATTACAACGTGACCCAAAGATCTGGGCTCACTAACTAGGAAGCTGCTCAGGGTTGGCTGACAAGAACTGATACTTTTACTAACTTACTGCTTAGTAGAGCAAGTATCATAATAGGCAATTGAACAATCATCTAGGGGAAGTATTCAGAAGCCAGAAAATAATAGATTTTAGAATATCCTGTCAACAGTAGTTGAAAAACACTGGAATTTCCCATAGTACCAGGAATAAATTTGGACTGGTACATTGAAAGTCAGACTGCTCTGCATTTAGGACTCAATCAGTTTGTTAAATCACATTTTAGATACAGGTCTCCATATGCCAGTCAGTTGTCACTAATAATTTGGCCAGCATGAAACATCTTGATTGTATTGCAGAAGGGAGACTGGAAACTAATTGAAGTGGAAAAAGATATTCCTTTCACTGGGGAAATAAAGAAGAAAGGAAATATTACATTTTGTGATGTCATTCTCTGGGCTTCCTATTCCAATAAAACAGATGGTTTATAAACAATCAGATTTGAAATGTAGCTCAAAGACTAGACTTCTGCCATGTTCTCAAAAAATTAAGGTTAAAAACAATGTTAAATTAGCCACACTCTGAAACCTTACCATAAACCAGAAATATATTATATTATGGAAAGTAGTAAAGTAGAAGTAAAATAAATTAGAGAAGTAAGAACTGATACTTCTCATGTGGAAAAACTATTTTTGAGAAGCAGTTCCTAACATCCTATGAAACTCACTGTCCTTAAAAATAACAATAAAGATTCAGCTTTATATGTGCATAAGGCATCAGCCTGTAATTTTCTGCTGGATGCCTGAGAGCATGTGTGCTATTCCAGAAGCACAGAAGATTTCTGCCAAAATGTCAAGGTTTGAGCTCAGCATGCTTTAAGGTGTGCCATTATAGCAGGGAAATGACACTGGTTCCCAAGAGAGCAGGGGCTGGACTTGGCGGCAGAAGCCACTAAAAACTGCTACAGAAGTGCTGCCACAAGGAAAAAAGGCCTTCCAGCTTTTAGACAACTTTGAAAGAAAGTTTGGGCTGACATGCATTGACCCGTAACTTAATAGGATTTAAAGGCTGAGGTAGAATAAAATTGATCTACTGTGCAAAGTCCTAAACCCCACTGAAATCACTGCCTTGTGCAATTGATGTGAGCATGTATTACACTCAAAATATTGTTTATGGGCAAAGTAGAAATACACATGTGTATACACAAAGTCTATAATGTACTTCTACTATAGTAACCCAACCGCAATGGAAATCTTTAGAATCTAGTAAATATTAGTCCAGATTCTGAATAGTAGAGAAAAAAACTCAATAATAATACAGCTACAATTTTTATACACACTCAGGTTGCCAGCAACCGGAGTCATTTTCTGGGAGGAATGTAATGTTCATTTTGTTAGTTTCTTTACTTTTCTGATATTTTACTTTTACTTTTCTTTAATCTTCCTTGATTCATCTTTATGTGTTTAAGTGTTTACTACCACACTTTTAAGCCTTTTTTTCTTTCTTGTTTGACCTGCTCTCTATGTTATAGCTGAATGGTCTATATATGATGCATTATATACATGCTAGATACTACTTATTTTTTATCTTTGTGACATTTGAAACTAGTTTTGTACAACTCTATCTTTTTTTTTTTTAACAGATTATAGGTGATATATTTATAACTATGGGATTTCCATTACCAAGCATGTCTCCCGTGTCTGTGCCACATCCTGTAGCTTCACTACTCAATAATCCTGCTGTGTCAGACATATATTTCTCTACATCATTATGTCAGAGTCATAAAGATCTCATTCTACTTACTGCTACCTATGTAAAACTGTGATTGTGACACACAAAGATGATAAAACCAAAATAAATTAGACATATACATGATGTTTATTACAGAAATTATTGTCACGGCTAGAACAAGTATGACAAAGCTGCAACAGGTGAAGAAAAGTTTGAACTGAGCACGGCTCTCAAGCCTTAGTCCTGAGACCTTGGAAATTCATTACAAAGCTTGTGGCCAGTTACTGGTAATGGCAGTATCCTGTTACAGGGCTGCATGGTTTCACAGGGCTGAGATACAACCCACTTCGTAGAAATCACAGTCTAAGCAGAGTGAGATTTGTTTGCATGCAACTTTAGTGGGAGCTGGCATTTGATATGGTTTTATTTCATGGTTTAATTAGCTATATAAACTACTGCATAGAGAAGAGGTTTTGCATACAAATTAAATTTCTCTTTGGGAACTGTAAGAGCTCTGCAGGACTCAACAGGTAGCAGACTTTGTGCAGCATTAGTACAGAGGGAATAAAGGAATGGACAGGTCTCTTTCAATGCTATCACTTGCATATGACCAGTGAGAGAGCCTAAACTCTGCAATGGCAAGCCCTGATGATAAAGCATTTGCCCTTAATCTGTAGCACCGTGGAGTTAGCACTGGTTATCACTGCGTTATCACATCAGGCACAAAGAAAGAGTTGTCAACCTCAGTCTGAAATGAGCCAAATTAATTTACTCTGTCAGTGCTCAGACCATATCTTGATCAATTTAACAGGAAGACTTGTATTAGCTTCAGGTGAATTGGGACAACTCCCTATTTGACAATTGTAGAGATTTGGCAGCAATATTTACAATATTTACATTTTGCACTAGCACAAAGAAAAAATATTAACAGTTATTAATTTTCCACAGTTGTAAAACTAAATCACAGAATAAGTAGATATTAAAGGATTTTTAGGAGTAAGTGGTGTGTGGAACAAGCCTGAAATATTTTTTAACATTGAAAATAAAAATCTGACTGAAAAAAAGGACTTACTTATAAGCCCACAAGATCCTAAGATACTGGCAGAGATTTAGGAAGAAGTATTTTTATTTTAACAAAAAAGAAATAATAAAGGACCACACCACCACCTGCTTCATGTCTTTATTGCTCAGTTAATGCCAAGAAGTAACATGACTCAAGAGATGTTCTAAAAGTACAAGTACCAAAGAAACCTTATATACAAATATTCTATATTATTCCCTGATTATTTCTATTCCTTTATAAGTAGTCTGAAAATTCCTTTCTATCATAGTAAATGTTCAAATATTTTTTTTTAATTTCATACTTTCATCTTAAAAAACTTCTCTTTTTCCTGTGGATCAGAATTCCTATGCAACTATAAATCATAATTACAATATGATGCAGTAAACAAAATCAGTCCAGCAGGGGGTTCCAGTTCTAACTCTTTCAGATATACAGCAAATTTATCTTTGATTGTCTTTTATCACTTCATTGACATTGAGATGATATTTATTATTTTCTGAGTTGTTTCCTAGTATGTATTCTATTCGTTGCTGGATGAAAGTTTGGTGAAGTTAGTAGAAATACAAACCTCATTCCTGCTCTCTGACTAACACTGACATGAGTGATGAAAGTTGCTTATGGAATTAATATGGCTGAAATAGTAATGCATCCAAGCAGAACTACACCTATACATAAGATTGTGCCATGTTTACATTAGTTTCTACCAGAAGAATTATGTGAAGGAAGCCCTGGAGTTTAAAACTTTCCCTGTTGAAGTGGGAGTAGAAAATAACTGGAGTTTCTGATCTGCTGGGTGTCCTGGTTCCAGCCAGGGCAGGGTCAATTTTTACAGCAGCCAGGATGATCTTGGCCAGGCCCTGGAGCTTATTCTATACCAGCTCAGGTCATTGTCAAGGGCAGAAGGAAGGGACTCTTCTCCAGGGAGAATGGAATACTTCCATTCATGGTTGGGTAATGTGGGTTCTGAGCAATCACAAGTGAATTGTTTGCCTATCTTGTACATTTGGAATTGATATTGTAGCTGTTACTGTTCATTTTCTGATATCATTGCTCTTTCCAGTAAATGGTGCTTATCTCAACCTGTGATCTTTACCTTTTGCACCTCCAATTCTCTTCTTCATCCAGCTGCTGGGTGGGAATGAAGAGAGAGCAAGCAAGCAGTGCATTGTTTCAGTGGGAACGCTAAATAGAGGAATACCATTCCTAAACCATAACACTGGGGTATGTGGTTGTCCTGCCTCTCTCAGATGTTGCCTAGAAATCTTTGAATTGCAGAGATACCTGAGGCTCCTTGGCTGCTGTATTTCTGTCAGAGAAGTATTTTGAACCTTACCAAGGAAAGACTTGAGGTACCTTCAGACAACAACCTATTTTTTTTTTTTTTCTCTTGAAGTTATCTCTTCAATGACAGATGGGACCAAGTGGCAAGGATGATGAAAATAGGAAGCCCTGGGAGACTGAAGATACAGAAATGCTCAGCACAGCAGACATTCAATCTCTGAACAGTTACACAGAGCAGCACAGTTTGGGTTTAAAGTACACAGGACCTACTTCTGGCAGAAAAACAAATCACATTGGCCAGAAGCAAGATCATTCTTCATTTTGTGGAAGAATGGTGATATTAATTTTTGAAAGAGACAAAGGGAACTAGCTGTCCTGTCAGCAATGGTATGGAACCAAAACCCAGCTAAGATAATCTTCTCAGCATGTCTCATAAACTAAGCACTCATAAATAAAGCACTAACTTTTGAGTACTCAAAAAATTAAAGAAAGAAAATTTAATTTGGTCTTTTTGCCCTTTGCTTCAGGAATCTGACCATTTGCTCTGAGAGCAGATGGATTGTTGAGATGCCTCTGTATACCAGTCTCCACTGTCTGTTTAAGAGAGATGTGAACCTGAGATGAGATTATGTGGTACACTTTTATTCACATCTCTGAGTTTGACATGCTCTTAACCTCTGGTCCCTCAAATTTTAATCTATCTTCAGAAGACATTTCTCATTCCTTGCCACTTACATTAGGAAAAAAAAAATCTACCTGAAATGCAAGAAAAAGTGCTTTAGAGTATTTTAAGCATTTTCCCAAACATTTCAAATTGACTAAAAACCAGCCTAATCAAAGCCTATCCTGCCAGGAAAAGTAGTCCAATCAATTCACTATGTTTTCCAGCTAGGTTTTAGGTCTCAAAACAGTGATATGAAAAACGATTTTTAAATCATGGGTTTCTCTTTTCAGAGTCACTTGAAGCTGTGGCACAAAGCAATTCAAAAGTGCACAGCCCATTATTAAAAAAAAAAAAAAAAAAAAAAAAAGCACCAAAGTGCTGTGCCCCAAATGGAAATTATTTGGCCATTTTTAAAGCTCTACTTTTAGTGCAAGGAATGGAACAAGGGGTTGGGTTTGCTTCATATGCCACAAACTATTCTGTTTGATTATAAGTCCTGACTAATTTCTCCTATTTTTTTCCAAAAGAGGAAGGATGTAGAAGTTAAATCCCAGATTAACCCCACCAGTGCAAAAATCTTCAATACCATCCTGCAGCCCTTTGTTTCTAAAAATAAGTTATGTTGCTGGAAAAGAACAGGAAGCTTCACTTTTAGGCTGACACTTTTAAATCTTACCCTTTGGGATGCAACTATATTCTGTCTAGAATAAGGAAGAATCTTATTTTCTCCTGTATATATGTGGTCTGTGGCACTTGTAGTGACTTTTAGTCCATGTCTTTCTAAACTGATAGAGTGAGACTAACTGGCCAGGGCTTTGATGTGAATCTGCCTCTTCTACCATGGTTTCTAGAGAAAGTCTAAAGGCCTTCATCTACAAATAGCCAAATTATATTACCTGAGCAACAGTACACTTTTCACATAGCAAAACCTCAAAGTAAGGAAGGTAAAATTAAAATTAAAGTTTTTAAACTTCATGCCATGGAAAATACTGTTAAACACCTCCATCCCAGAACACAGTGCATGTCCTTGCCTCCAGGGAGTTACACATAAGCTCCCACATGGCAGAAAACTTCTACCTAGAGAATTTCTTTCACACTGTCATCCTTTCCAGTCCCTGAGATTGAGCTTACATAGACATATCAAACAACTCTTGGAAATATTCCTGACCCCTGTAAGTCACCGATTAGCATAGCCAAACTTCCAGAAAAGTCACTGACTCTGCTTGGTGTCAATTAAGGCCATCCCTGAAAAACCCTGCGTGTACTTCCAGAGCCAACACAACTGAAGACCTTTCCCAAAAGATGACTGGACCCAGTCACCACATTTCAGAAGGTCAGAGGGTCTCATAGTGCAGACAAGGGCTGCTTCATGCCAGCTGAATGCAGTGCCAGAGAATGGTATGGCAAACATCAGCAAAGGCTTAATCTCTCCAGAGACTGAAGTCTCTACAGAGTCTCTAAGCCTTAGCCACCACACAGTTGCTGATGGATCTGCCCATCACACTTTGTGGCTCCCTCCCCTAATAAGCAGCATCCAGGGCAATCTCTATCTCCAGTCACAGTGCTTCCAGCACAATCAGTATTATTTTTGAATTGACCTGTCAAAGTAGTGAACAAAAATAAGCAATTGCTGTTTTTTTTTCATTTATATACAAAATCAAAGTGGATAATGAGTAGTGTGGGTCAATTCTGTAACAGAGAATCTCTGTGATGCATAGTTCACTTACCCAGACTAAAACTGTATGTTGATTATGCATTAATGAGCATTTTCTCTCAGGTTTGGTAAGCATTTTGTGAAGAAGGAGAAAAGGAAGAAACATTGCTGTGCCAGACATGATTTGCCTACTGGGATCATCTCTCCATAACAATGAAGAAGCCTAAGGCATTCATTGTGTTTAGGTCTGCCATTACCTCTATCTTCAGCAATTTGAGAACTGAGATATCTGGCTTAAATAAATCTTTAGATATTATGAAATATTTGTGTGAAACTTACTGACCTGTGGTGTATAGAAGGTCAGACTAGATGATATGATGTTCTCATCTGTCTCTTCTTTCAGCAAAGCTGACATTTCCAATAATGCATTGTTCGAAATATGTTAGAAGCACTGGTAAAATTCCTTGTGATGTAACTTTTAAAGGAACTCTCCAGGACAACCCACAGTTATATGATTGTCATAAATCAAGCATCTACTTCTAAAAAATATTCAGTTATGTGAGAGCCACAAACAAACGAAAACACCAATCTACCTCACTTCTCAAATCAGCTACCCACTGAGAAAGTGAGACAACTCTTTTTCAGGGCTCTGGAAATCTAAATAAGTTAAAAGAGAGAAAACCCCATAATAAAGAATTCAGTATAAGAGATGGAATCTTAACATGACTTTATAACCTATGTATAGGTATTTTATATTAATTTGTTTCTTCCTTTTCCTTTTTTACTGAATCTGCTCTGATTCTGTTCAATGAACATGAACAAGTTTTCATCAAAAAGGAACATTTAGAAAAAATGAAACCTTTTAACAAAAAATTTAAAAATGGGAAATTGTGCGGCCACTATAGCAGAGCATGGGTATACACTGCACTTTAAAGAAGAGGGATTATGTAGCTATAAGGAGAAAACAAGATCAAATGCTGACAGAACTGACTAGAAAGAAATCTCTTTCAAAGGCGATGTATCCATTCTTCATAGCAATGGATATCAATCCTATTTTGAAGTGGTCTCACTTCTTTCTTTTGCCTGTACTCTTGTTCCAGGTTAATGGTTCTCTCTTGCTCAACAAAGTACAGCCTGTTTTCTTGCATTTAGTCTAGGTTAGAGAGGAAGATAAGAAATTCATTAGTGACATGAAAGAATAAATTTTTCAGGTCTTTGGTATACTGAAACTGCAGAATTTGAAACAATGAATATATTTTCTTCACCTACATCAAATCTTGAAACCTTGAAACCAGCTGAAAAACATATGAAAAACATTTGGACAGGTCTGCAAATAGGGCTAGAGAAGTCATATGAATTCTGATTGAGGGACTAGGTTGCAAGTGAGAACATGTTTTACAGGAGTTATTTTTTAAAGCTTTTGAAAAGGAAAAAGAATGATTGTGAAAAAAAATAGCAAGCTTTAAAGCCCTTGGTAAAGAAGATCCTGTGTTTTGGAGAGAAGCCAGAACAAACTTTCGGAAAGGTAAAAATTGGTGAGAGAAAGAAATACCCACACCAAATGTGGGAGCTGCACAACAGGAGCAGATATCTGTAGCATCCTCTCTGCTGCTTCTGCTTACAGCATGTCTGGAGAGGGAATAGCAATAGTGGGGAGTGGGATACATGGCTCATGTATCCACATGATAAATGCTCATATGTCCTGACCAATGGTGCTAGGAAAGGAGGAACTGTGCCGTAAGGAAGATTTTCAGGTCTGCTCTAGGAAGGCTGCAGGCAAATTATCAGTCAATTCTTTTTGTGCTCCTGCCTGGAAAAGGGCCTTGCAGGAGCACTAAGGTGAAAGAAGCCTCTTTGAACAGAAACACTGAGCTTTTTGGGAGAATAAAATAAAGAGGGAAATTAACTAGGTGACAGGAAGAGTAGGCTGAGTCATATAGTACTTAGAGACTTATATGCACACAGTTATCCATACACCCACTGAGGCTGGCTTGATAAAACTCCTACAACTCTTGACTAGTTTTATAATCACCAGGGATCAAATCTTCCCTGACTTTAAGTGTCTTCCCTTAAATGAATTCTAGGGGGTTTCTTTTGTTATGAATTTCTCATTAGGAACTCTGTGAGGTACTTAATCTTTGATACTTCAGAATGGAGGAAAAAACCCAAGAAAACAACAAGATTTTATTGCAACACAGAAGAGAAGACATAACCTTTGTACTACCTAAATATAAGGAATAATTTCAGAGTTTGTGGAATAAGATGCAGAGAAAAAGCCACGAAGCAGGAGATAGAATAAAAGTAGAAAGGAAGTGAACCCAATCTAGAATTAATCTAATTTTATAGAGGGGACATGACTATACCAGTTACTTTAGAAAACTAGTTATAGATTTATATCTAGTTTATAGATGCATATCTGTTTAATACCCATAAAATTAGAATACATAACTAGGAATAAAAAGGCCTAAGGTTAAAGACTTTGCTGGTTGACTCATGGTTTATAACTGAACTTGAGATCTGAAACCCAGGACTACAAACTATTTGTCAGTTACAGCAGCTACAAGACCTAATCAAGTCTAAGCAGAAAGAAATTGCTGTATTAGCTAGTTATGATGTGTAAGGTGTCTCTATTCTTAAAATTAGTGAAATTATGCCTATCTCACAGAAGAGTTGGCACTGTATATTGTCTCCTGAGGATGCTTGTCAAATACCAGCACTACTGCTAAAACAGAAAGTTCTGGCTAGTCCTGGTAATATCCCCTAAAGGAAAACAACAGTGGCTTAAAGTAACACTGATAAGAAAAGTGAAATAACTTTCTTAAGCAGTGAGTAGCATACTCAGAGACATTTAACTTTTTTTCTTCCTTTGCTACTGTTACTGGTTTCTTAAAATGTGTATGTCTGTGTGTGTATTCTTCCATAATGAGAACTTTTCTGCCTGTATTTCCATGCCTACTTAAATTTAACAATATACACTGTCATTCCTCTGAAATTGTAAAGATGAACTGATTTTGATCTCACTGCAGAGATTCCTCACAAATGGCTTTTCAGCACTCTGTACATAAAAAGCACCTTGATTTTGATCAGCCTGGTGGGGTTATTTGTACTTATTTAAACTGAAATGTGCTACTGAATAAGAATATCAGAATAATGTAGGAAGCTAAAAAATGTACAAGGCTGTGGAGGATCAAGCATATTTTTTGATATTTCATTGACTTTTGTAATCAAGAAAGATACAGGTTTTATTCCATCATGTCTATAGAAGTATCAGAGCTTTTCCTGCAGAGTATTGACTAAAGTATACTTACCCAGTGAAACAAAATTTAGCAACTGCATATCATCTGATTGACTTTTACCACTTGAATTCTGATTCTTAGGACTAAAATAGCAGACTAGAAAGTAGTCTAAGTAGTGTAAAACTGTATTTTCTGAATCATTCTGATTTACCATAACCAGAACCAAGGACTTTTCCGAAGTCTTTTACATAATTTTGCTTTAAATTCCATACTCCTTCAACATACTTGGAGCAAACAACATGAGAAAATAATATATGACTCCTTTGATATAAAAACTCATTAATCATGTAAATAAAAGTAGTTTACTGTATTTTACAAATGTTATTTAAAATATTGAAATGTTGATACCAAGTAGTCCTAAAAAGAAAATCTAGTTATACGAAATGTTGTTGCTACCATTCTTCTCACATGAACCGATATAGGAAACATCCACCAAGTCTTTTGAAAGCCAAAAAGGAAAACAGTGAAACTGGAAGAGTCATTATCCATCTGTGGAATTTTAAACTTTTATTTTGTGGCAAATTTATTTAGAAATTAGTGCTGCTCAATGTCCAATGGTCTGATTTTCTTGTCAACTTTCTGATTTATGAAGTGAGTTGTATTATGCAATTAATTTTGGTAACTCAAAGCTGTCACTCAAGACAAAGCATTGTTACTTTTATTATTAACTATTTTTCCCCTTACTTTATATAGCTCTCTTTCAGTTATGAATATGCTTACCTTTCCTGGTAATTTCACAAGCCAAAATAACCTGCACAAAATCTGTGATTTAGTCAATTATTGAATGTACTGAACTAAAGCCACATTCCAAGCTTGCTACATTCGCTGAACATCGTCATGAAAGGTATCATGTACAGCCTTTTGACAGTGTAACTCACAAGATTCTGGTGAAATTATGGTAATCAGATCGATACATATAATTTATACTGGTCTTCAACACAGAAAATAAATAAAGACCCCAGGTTTTATTGCCCTGCCATTGTTAAAAAATAATATAAATAACCAATAAGAATACCTTTGTTATACTGAAATTGTACCTCTTCAGTCTAACTCTGTCTAATACTACACTTCATTTACACTAACTCAAAATAAAAGGACAGAGAAAGTTCTGATGGTTAGGGCAGACTAACAGGATATCCTTTTTCTTGTTTCTCTTTCTGACTCTCTCATCCTCTGATCCTGGTTGCACTGCTTAATATTTCTAGTACAGATTTTACTGTCAGAACTGGAAAGGAGAACTATTAATGCACTCAGTTTACTTTGCTGGAGTTTGAGTGAGAGAAATACAATGCATGTTGTCTACATGTGACTTTACGGCTTTGAAAATCCAATACGAATATCCCAGAACCTATCAATGTGCTATTCAGAAAGCATATATTAAATGCTTTTAGAGAAGGAAATGGATATGGAACGATGTCTAGTTATTGATTTTCTTTCTAATTTCTTGCTAGCAAATGATACAGAATGATTTTTTTTTTTTAATTTAGTCTCTATTGTGATGACTTTAACTGTGTTTTCATTATTATGGTATTTTAAGATTTGGAATGATCCATTTATAAAAAGAAGAAAAGAAAAAACATAAGCAGAAAGATTATCTTTGGTACAAAGAATTTATAAACTATATCAAGATGATGAACAAGGCAAATAATGAGTGATTGGAAATACTGAGAAACAGTGACTAGTTAACTCTTTAAAGTATAAGGATGCTGCTAGGTCGATGCATGATTTATAAAAATATATTGCTCAAGTTTCATGACAGATGATAGAAGAGAGAATCTGTCTTCTGCTAGTTACAAATAAGCATTTCCCTGCTAATACTGTAGTGAAATTAAGAAACACTTGCTGTCATTGTCCAGGTAATTTTGCTAATTCAGTTTGGACAAAATATGTAAATGTGTCTTTGTTGGATTATTCATTATGGTGCGACATTCCAGGCATTACTTTTCCCACAAGGTAGTCAGCCAGTGAGAAGTCACCGTGGACTCTGCCATCAATAATTTCTGCTTTTATTAGTTTTCATATAATTAGATGGTTAATTCTGAGCATAATAATCAGAAATTTGTGATGTGATTAGAATCCTTCTGATTCTGAAGGATACCTTGATCCCAGAATTATTTTCTTAGTACCTTTCCTTTCAAACTTTCCTGATGTTCTAAATATGGTCTGTAAGGTACAACCAAAAATCCATCAAATGTTAATTTTAAAGAGAATTATGTGAGTTAGCTCTTTAGAAAGCAGTCTTTTTTTGTTTTGCTATTCTTCACTGGCTATAATATTCTTTATCACTTCGTAGCATTTTACTAGATAAAACCAAGACCAGACACTTGCTCCCCTGCTAAGATAGTCCTGGGGCTGAAGTGCAAATGCAAAACAAAATGGTGTCTTTGAGTGTTTTCTGAAGATGTAAAGATTTTGATCATATTCCTATTTTGAGAACATTATTCCAATCTTATTTTAGGTGCAATGAAGATTCAAGATTTTGGTTGCTATTGAAAAGATGTACAGTCCAGGACATATCCTCAAGGGTCTTCTCAAGAATTCTGTTCACAAGGAGTAATTTATGATCTGGAGGTTGTCTTCTATTTGTCTGTCTGAACAAGTAAAGATAAGAAGTCAGCCTTACCAAGCATTTGCTTTTTACTCTTGCTTTTGTTGTCACAAAATATAGAATCATAGAATCATTAAAAGACAATTGAGTCCAACCATTGACCCAGCACTTCCAGGTCTACACCTAAATCGTGTCTCTACTACATGTTTACTGAACACTTCCAGGGATGGTGATTCCACCACTTCTTGAGCCTCTTCCAATTCTTGACCTCCCTTTCAGTGAAAAAATTTTTCTTAATATCCAATTTAAATCTCTCCTGATGCAACTTGAGGATGCTTCCTCTTGTCCTATCAGTTCTTACACGGGAGAAGAGGCTGATCCCCACCTGGCTACCTTTCAGATAGCTTTAGAGAGTGGTAAGTTTTCCTCTGAGCCTCCTTTTGCTCCAGAATAAACAACCCCATCTTCCTCAGCTTCTCAACGTGGGACTTGTTCTCTAAAGTCTTCACCAGATCCGTTGTCCTGCTCCAGCACCTTGATGTCCTTCTTGCAGTGAGGGACCCAAAAGCAAGCACAGGATTCAAGGTGCAGCCTCACCAGTGCCAAGCAGAGGGAAAGGATCACTGCCCTGGTCCTGCTGGCCACATTATTTCTAATGCAGGCCAGGATACCATTCACCTTATTGGCCACCTGGGCACACTGCTGGATCAGTCCAACATCCTTTTCTGCTGAGCAGCTTCCCAGCCATTCTGCTCCAAGCCTGTAGTATTTTACATCTTCAGTTCTTTCAACCATGTTGTACTATGGCCAAAAAGGATGCTCCTTATGAGTTATTTTAGATGAGTGACCATTGTAATGTCCAAAATGATGGTACCACAGACAGCATAGAAATGGCTGAGGTGGAAGGGATCCTGGAGATTGTCCAGACCAAATGTGGCACCAACCACAGCTGCCTGCAGCAGGTTGGTCACCTCTGTTGTATTCAATTTATCTTATGGCTCTCTTGAGAAAACCCAGTTTTAATCTCAAGCCAAAACTAAAATATTAATGGAGGAATAAATTGGCACCTTTCTTATATGCTAGAGCTACCCTCCGATGAAATAATTTGTCTCTTTTAATTAAAGAAATTGCTTAAATTAATTAAACAACTGTCTTAAACTAATTTCCTTGTTCTTTCTCATAGGGAAGTCTATTTTTCCTGTGAGAAACGGATGACAGAAAAAGCTGTGAGCTCTCTACAGAAAAAAAGTTGAATCCATACATTTTATTAAATACACTCAGTTTTTCTTACTCATATGCAAGTATTAATTGTGTCTGTGCTGAAGATTGCCCTGATTACTGTGAGAATCTTGTCTTTTGATTCTAGGATTAATTATTAGTGAAGATAATTGGTTTTTACCATGTGGTTGTTTGACGATGTGAATGGATGGATTAAACTTCAAAGCCAGGTTATATTCTCTGTTCTGCTTGATATGAATCCAATTTCAGTCAGAAAAGATAAGCAGTGAAGTAATTTGGTGCCTTGTCACTCCCATAGACATGGGTCTGTTGCAGAAGCAGTAATAATCTGTTACTTGCTGAGGAAAACATAAAGAGCTGTATTCAAGAGAAATGATCTTTTTGTTTTGTAGGTAACTGATACCTGGCAATATGTGAATGCCTTGAACAACATTAATATTCAAGAAAAAATATTAAAAGAAGAATAAAATTCAGGAAATATTTTCAATTCTGAAACTAATGGATATGCAAAATATTTAAAAGATTATATTGTTCAGAAACGAGAACACTGTTCTTTCATTATCAAATTTTTACTCTCTTGACAGCTGCAGGAGTCAAGGTTGACAACACAGAGATGGTGTAACTCTTCAAAATGCATCTTACATGGTTCCACCTGGAGCATCCTCCTCTCAGTAACATCTGCTGCACTCCCAGACGGATCCCCATGTGCAGAGTGTGCATCCACCTAGGAGAGCATGAGGCACTGGTGACTGGCAACATTCCTGCAGGCTCAAACGTTGAAAATTACTTCACAAGATGGGTATGCAGCAATTTCTGTACTTGCTATGTCATGTTTCTAAATAAAAAAAAAACCCAAAACCAAACCAAACAAAATAACCCCAAAAAAACCCAAACCAAACCAAACCAAACAAAAAACCCCAACCAATTAAACAAAAAAACCCCAAGCCCACAAGACCAGAAAGAGACAGAAATGGGGAAAAGATCGTGTAGATTTTTTTAAACAAAATATTACTTAATTTGTATAAAGCAGCAGTTTATGTACTGAAATCTGAAGAGTTGGGTTTGAGAGCAGAACAGTTTGTGGAGAGAATGATAAGAAAGATGAATCTGTCTTTTCTCCCTGAGTGGAAGCTCAGAGAAGTAAGAAAAGATAGAGAATTCCAGCAGATGCTAATTGCTACCTCAGGAAAACAAAGTGAGAACCCTCAGCTCCCTGAAGATGCCTGAAGTACCTCTTTGCTTCCAGAAGAAAAGTGTGCCATGCTGAGCTGAGACATATCCATTTCTCATCTGTACAAATATTGAGGCAGTAGGAAATGGAATTTTCTCCTCTTTTAGGGGAATTTAGACACAGAAAAGCCATGGTGGAATTAACCTCCCCCAGTTTTAACCAACTAATGGATATCTAGACTAAGCTGTATTTAAATCCTCATTTTTTTTATTCTCAGTGATGAATAGAGAAGGGATGCTTTACCCCAGTACAGAAATGTCATTACCCATAGAGCGTAACTATACAATTAATCTGATTTTCAGTGATTTGCCATCTTTTTACTTTGATAGTTTTGTTTTCATGTAGGTTTTTTGAATTTTTCTTTGTTGTTATGCATATTCTAAAGGGTACAAGTGGTAGGATTAGGAAAAATACATACCATTTCAAAAAGTCTATTAAAATAAAAAAATATTAGTTTAATCAAGCAATCTCAATGATGTTCATTGTGTAGGACTCTCATTCAAATCAATGAAAATGTATGTTCATAAACCTGTAAAAAATCGATGCGATCTAATTATAGGCAGTTTAATTGCTACTAGTAACAGCACTGAAAAAAAATTCACAGCTTTACCTATGACTGCAGGAATTGATTAAAAAATTCCATTACGATTTGTTAAAACAGAAAAGAAAACTTTCAGTATTTCTTGTATTAGGAGGCATTTATAATTAGCGGCATGTTTTATTTCATGGACATAAATTTCATAAGCATAAATTCATAGCACTTTTCAGATATGTTCCTCTCTCTGAAAATAAAATGTAGCTTTCTCTAAGTGAGTTATAAAATGAAATGTGTGTGCAATGTCTTATTTATCATCATATTTTTACATATTTTTATGTACTATGTATTATGTACTAGTCACTGTAATGATTTTTTAAAGATTTATAGAACCAATCTGTTGTGAAGAGCGCATAGTTTTCAGAGCTATATTTTTCAGGACCACGTGAAGTTTACCTGTTGCTTGTATGGATACAACTTATCTTCAATAATAATGATGATGATGATGATATTAATAACAATCCATGAGAAGCAGAACTTCCTGAAAGCTTGTCTGTTTTAACTAGATAAATTAGAGAGCTTAATAGATCATATTACTTTGTATAGAAACCTTGTTCTTCTTGTATATTGAGGCCATTAAATCACCAGGGTAATACACAATTTTCTCAAATGTTAGTTGATGTAGCTAAAGTGGACCCAGAACTTTGACCACGTAAAGGTTTTCTGTTAGTCAACAGAAAATATTTTATTTTGGAAGCACAAATACAAGATGTCTCATGAAAGGTTAATACTGTTTTTTATGAAAAAAAACACTGTTATGGATTAATTAAAGGATTAAGCCCTCACTCCTCATTCCCCCTCTACCCTATAAAGGAAAAAATACATTTTGTCAGCAAGAAACAAATAGGCTAAAAGGGAGAGACTAACACAGGAGAAACAAGTATTCATGCAGAATTTTGTTCTCTACATTGCTGAAGGATAGAATATTTAAGTTTGAAAATTTTACTTGGCTCCTTTATTCTTCTGTGTTTAATTCTATATGCCATGCTAAATAGAATTTAAAATCTATTTATTTTTAAGAACCAAGACATATCTGTAAGAGTCCTGAATACATGTTCATGCCCTTAGTTATCTAAATATTTACACGAACATCCCTAAGATAAATTTTGACTTTATAAGTGGTTTTGAATCTACTAATTCTGTTTTCACAGGTTTTGGAAGATCTCTGTTGTTAAGTAAATAAAATCAATTTAATCAAAAAGTTATTTTCGTGAGATGCTCTGTAAATCAGGCAGGTGATATATGTAATCTGACTTTGGTTACACTTGTGAGACTGTTGGCAAAATACATACAACTATATGAAGACACAGTCTCGAGGTCCACATTCAGTTTAATGCTCCTTCTTAGAGTAAATAGAGGAAAAAAATCTTGAAAGCAACACACATCATCTTAAGTTATTCAGAACTTATCAAAGGAGTTGTGCATTTAAAATACCTGCTCTCTGCCAACAATAAAGGCAACATGAAGCGAATAAATATCTGCACTGAAGATGTTGAAATTGGAACATGATGAATTGTACTATGCTTCAAATTATATTCTTGTAAGGGAAGGAGAGCAACTCAGCCCAAGCTGAAGAACTGTTAATGTGTAGTAACTGGGTAGAGAAAAAGGAGTAGAGAAGTTACTGAATTGTGCTGTAATTATTAATAGTTTTTTGTTGAATTTGATTTATTGATGTTCTGTGTATATTTATCTTCAAGAGACTTTTTCATCAAAGCATTTTCCCTGCTTAATGTGTGATGAGCTAATGGATGTTCATTATATTTGCAAGAGGCACCAAGTTGGGAGAAAGGCACTACCAAGACACTGACAGAATTCAAAGTTGACTTAGGAAATTCAAAAGTGGGCTGAAAAAACATAGGGTATTCAAAAAGGAGAAATGTGAAGTTCTACACTTAGGTGACAAAGCATAAAGCAACATGAACTGGAGAAGAAGTTGGGCAGCTCCTCTTTATAATTAGAGCTGTTTGGCAACATGAATTAGAAGCTCAAGATGAATCTAAAAAGGTGATGCTCTTTCACTACAAGCACAATTCTGCAATGCTTCAAAAAACCTCTTGTTTAATTTAGGGAAATAACCTCTCCACTTCATTGGGATCGGTTTATCTAGGGTACCGTGCAGTCTGGGCATAGACTGACTGAAGACAGTGTGGGAGAGATAAAAAGATCACAAACTGGAAAATATGGTCCATGAAGGCAGAATGAATGGACTCCATGTTTCGGCACTTATTTATGGAAATTCACCTATCTCCCTTGAGTTCTTAGGACACCTGCTAAAGGCATAAATGGTAAAGGCAGCATTTTCTGTGTTCCAGAGACACTTCCTCTTTTAATAACAAACTTCCCTCCTATGGAAGTTTCCTATTGAAGCAACTTGTGCTTTTCCTGCAATTTGCAGATTATTTTTGAGCAAAATATCTAGCAAATAACATAAATGGGGGGTCCGGGTCTTGACAAATTCTATGTGATGGATAAACTGTGCTGGTATTAACTTACTTTTAGCCACAAAATTTTGAGCTTACTCTTAAACCAAAGAATTTTCTCCAGACTCCATTAATTTTTTTTTAGAGGTAAACAGAAAGTCTCCTTATGGCCACCATGTTTCTGTGATTTGAAGACTGAAAAGTAAAAACCAACATGAACTATAGCTTTGAAAATTGACAGAAAAATGATGAGGTGATAAAGCATGTCAGCATGTACCAATATTCACTCCATAGGTCCAGCTACTACCTCTACTTGCTTTTATGATGAAAAATATTTCAGCTTGCAAAATATCACATGGTCATAATCGGACACCCTAAGTCACATTCCCTGCTGTTGGTGCACAGCTAGGTGCTAAGAGAAAAACAGATTTTTTTCTGTAGCAGTTGTTTCATTTTACTCCACCCTATAAAATTGAAGTACTTCAGAGAATTTAGAAACAGAGGTAGTCAATATGATTCTGATTTTGAAAATGCACCATAGAATATGGGATACCTTTTGGTGAAAATTATTGTAAAAAACTTTTTTTGTTGTTTATTTGGGGGTTTTATTTTCTTTTGATTTTGGTTTGGTTTGATTTGGTTTTACTGGCTCTAGACTGCAGGGGATCGATAATGACATGATTATTCATGTTTAAACAAGGACTTTTTTTCCTTAAATTATTTTATTTTTTCATGAGTTGCAAGATTTTTTCTTAAGAGTAATTTAAGGAATTTTCAAAAAGCCAAAGGGAATAATTGGAATACATAATTTAAGAACTATTTTATTAAAAATCAGAAGGTAATGTTACTTTATTCTGCTATAATTGTATTTACAGCTATTAAAATTATAAAGTGCTTAAAGGGAAAATAGTTAAGATAACAGCAATTAGTTTGTTCCAAATGGAAATGGATACAGGGAATTTTGATTGGTTTATGCTGGTCAGCTTGTCTTCCAGTAAACCAAACCACCTATTTTACTCCCAGTTCTCCAGGTAATATGAAGAAATTAAAAAGTCCAGCACATTGAAGTTCTGGCCTCTGCAACTTCTCTGTGGAAAAGTAGCCCAATGAGGATATGGTAAAATTCTCTTTGCCTCATTTTGTTGGAGAATCTTGAATGGCTTTAAAGAGCATTCCTCAACCTGAAAAGTCCTTTTCATCTATTCTCTTAGCTTTATATTTCTCTTCCATTCCTATATGACAGGGGTCCAAACAATACTTCTATTGCTGGAGCAAATAAGAAATTCTGAGGTCTGGTGGCAGCTTCCATTAAGAAGAAGAAAGCCATAGCATCTCACCATGGGAAGCATTTCTAGAGTGGTGGGCACAGCTGTTTCCCCAGAAAAATCACATTTAGATACCCAGCTGTATCTGGCTGGTGCTAGAAAAGGCATTTCTAGGCACACATCTTTCTCACAGCCCAATAACTACACAAACCAACACAGTCATACAAGTGACCCTTAGGTCAGAGCCAGATCCCTGAAGATTTTCCTGGTAAGGAATGAAATGAAGTGGAACACTGGCAGGACACATCCCAGGGATATCCATCCCTGGATAGCAGGGATATTTCCTTCACCCACTTCACCTATTGCATACTGAATTCCTTTTGTCCTTTCACTCCTCCCTCATTCAACAAACTTAGATCCTTGCTCAGTTTTGTATTTCCAAAAAAAAAAAAAAAAAAAAAAAAAAGAAAATACTTGACACCAACAAATTCCTTCAATTTTAAAGCAACTTGCTTTCCACAGAATGGCATCACTCTGAATGTCCTCTTTTTCTTCCCCCAGCTTCCCCCAGCTGATGCCATATTGTGTGGGGTATCCCTTTGGTCAGTTGAGGTCAGATGTCCTAGCTGTGTCCTCTCTCAGCCTCTTGGGCACCCCCAGCCTGTTTGCTGGTTGGGGTGAGATGGGAAGCAAAACAGGCCTTCACATTCTAAGTGCTGCTCGGCAATAATGAAAATATCCTTGTGTTATCAACACTATTTTCAGCACAAAAATCCAAAACACAGCCTCATGCCAGCTACTATGAAGAAAATTTACTCTATCCTAGCCACAACCAGCACAGACAAGCGAAAGAATACATTTAAAAATTTTCTCTTAAAACAAGACATTGAGACTATTTTATCGAAGTAAAGGAAGCCTAATTAACCTAATCACAAAACATTTCATGATGCCATTTTCATGAATTTAGGCACATGATACCTGTTATTCTAAGGTATTTTTATTTTAATGTGCACATCGCCCTTAGAGTTGACACTCCAGGGAATAAAACTCTAATATTCTAGTCATTAAAAACCAAGATATTGAATGCTTAACATCCATTGATTTTAAAGCAATCTACAGGTGTTAAAAATTTATTGAAAGGGAGTTAGTCACTACAGGATCTGTCTCTTATGGAAGCAGAAAAGGAGAAAAGTGGCAGTTAAGGGAGAAGAGGAATGTTCAATTTGAACATTTCATCAAGAAATACATACATAATTATGCTGCATAAAATTCAGAGTAGATGCAGAATAACACTAATTTTCATGTCAGGTACAGCAGAAATCTCAGTGTGATTAATAAAAGAGAGTGATTGAAAAGGAGAATAAAATTGCTTGGCAGCATCATATGTAGGAAAGAGATTATTTTTCATATATTTTAAAAATCTTAATTTAAAACACCATAAAAAGGAAATGGAGAAAGACTGATAATATAAGCAGTTGCCTCAATGAAAATAAGGTTTTCAAGAAAGAGCACCAAGTTTGAGTCATCTGAATTTTAAGCCTTTGAAAACTACACTTTGCGGCAATTTTCACACCAATAATTTTAACAATTACACATTAGCATTTTGAAAGAATGGAAAATATAAGTGAGACACATACAATGTGGTGATTGAGACATCTGAAGGTGAGAAGCAGCAGGGTTCATTCTAGGATTAACCTCAGCAAGGCAGCAAACAGCAGAAGACCTCTGCCTTATGCTCTGCTTCTAGTGATTCTTGTAGACCAGATAATATCAAGGCCCACAGCTGTGCTGCCCCTGGACACACTGCAGCAAACAGAGCAGGGCTCATTCTTTCTCTGAGAGCTTTAGAGGAGGAGACAGGTCTGCAAGCCACTTTTTCCTTTGGATGGCACTCTCTCCCCACCTTGTAGATGTTTTTGGGACTATGGATTGTCACAACTACCCAAAGACAGTCCTTCAGTCTCCAGCAATAGCCTTTTCTGCACTAAAATATTTTAGAATATTGTTGTAATATTTTCTCCATGAATAATTAAGATCACAATTCGGTTCATTTCTACTAAATTTGCCACTCTCACTTTTTTTTTGAGAATTAAGATCCAGTAGTCTTGGCATTCCTCCCAGGTTGGAGAGCACTTGGAAAGGTCATCCCCTGGATGAGAAGGCAAGTCTTATCTACTAACCATAGTATTTTTTGAGTTTTTCCTGATATAAGTGAATAACTGTGGGGGAAATAAGAAAAAAAAATTGAAAATTATTATTGGAAAGAATCAGTTTTTTTAAAGCAGAAAGATATAATTTACAAAACAAGGAGTTACATTTAAAACATGAAGGAGGTCAGATGATAATTTCAATGATCCCTTGTGAAAATAACATTTGTGAATGCATTTCTTTTTCCTTGAGGACAAAGCACACTGATTGATTCTAAATATTGTTATACTGTCATTCTTTTTCTGTACAACCGTATTAACTGAACATCTTTTTTTCTGACACCCATGTTTTTCTTGGTTTTCTGGGGGTTTTGTTTTGTTTTGCTTTTGATGTCAGGGCTTAGAAATTGGATAAGTCAACTATAATATATTTAAACATTGCAAGAAAAACATAAGACTGATATTTTGATATTTCATGAGCCACCAAAGATATTTTTTTCAAATAATGTCCTTTTTATTGTACTGTGTGTACCCTTGTGTGTGAATTCTCAAAACTGCAGACTACACACACATAAGTAAGGCACCTTCAAAGATTTCCCTTCCAGTTTCTTTTCTCCATTAAATCTATTACTTGTCCCAGATCTTCTGTTTGTGACATTCATATTCTCTGGACAGAGAAACATAATTCTGTCTCTCAGGAGAAGCACAGAGAGAAGAAGAGAAAACAATTTTTATCTCTGCTCCTTTGTTTTTCCCATGTGGAATGTGGTATGGAGATTGTTTACCTGAAGTGATTGCTTGATTGGATTATGGTGAAGGTTGTTTAAATTCAATGACCAATCAGATCCAGCTGTGTCTCAGACTCTCAGCAGAGTCACAAGTTAGTTAGTTAGATAGGTAAGTAAGTAAGTAAGTATGATATAGTAAGTATCTCTTTAAAGAGTATATTAATATAATATAGTATAGTTTGAATAAAGCAGATCCTTCAACCTTCTGATCTAGAGCAAATCATCATCATTTCTTCCCTGCATCTGAGGTCTGCTGCATTTTCTTACAATGTCTGTTCTTTAATATTTTCTGCCTGAACTCTCTTATGGATAACTATGGTATTAACTCAAAACAGAGATTTGTTTTCTGAACTATTTCAAGCCAATTTTGGCTTGTTGGTGTCTTCAACCATTATAGACTGTTTCTTTTAGCTTTCTGTACATTTTTTTTCCCCCAAGGGTAATTTGGAGCATGTTCCCTCTTGGGTTCCACAATGGATTACACTGAATTTGGAGCTGCCTCCTCCTGGAAAGACTTAATCCAGAAAGGAAGATCTATGCTTTCCAACCATAGAATATCATGAACTCAAGCAACAAAAGTCAGAGGCTGAATTTCCAGCAGCGTCCTCCAAGAGTCTCAGCCTTTGTTACCTTTCAGTCTTATGCTACTGTATCAGTCTTGCTGCCTTCCAGATTGTCAGTCCACAGAACAACTTTTCTGTTTATCCCTGCTGATTTTAGGGAACTCTTAAATTCTTTCTAAATCTCCTATTTACCCAAGTGGGTAAATAAATGAAAAAGAATTATTAACTCTAGCACATCCTAAATTTTCTTTAGATGCTTTTTTGACCACTCTAAGATATTCAGCAAGCTTCTGCAAACAGACTGGGACATCCCTGTTGAATGTTCACCTGTTTCAGGACATCTTGGAGATAATTGTTTTCTAAAAGACAAATATGCCAGATTGTATAATTTTCTCCAAATATCTCGAGATACAAAGGCTTTTGTGTGTCTGACAGGGTTCTTCTAGACATTAATCATTGTTCTAATCAGACTGTCCAACATTTCCCAGCCCACAGACAGCTGTGGCAAATGGCACAGCTAGTGCCTAGGCAAATCTCTCCAAACCATTTTAATGCAACAGAAGTAATTAACTCTATTAGCATGGCTGGATCTTTCTACACTTAGAACTAATCAACCTAATTGTCATGCTAAGAGAATTAAACCCTTTAGATGAAAAAAAATGCATCTGGGCTGGTAATTTGGGGAAAAAAAAACCCTAACCTGTTAGGTAAAGAATACATTGGGACAGAGTTGAATAAAGCTTGTAATAAACCCCAAAAGAATTTAAAGCAAAAATTTTCCTAGTTGTTTTAAATCATAAAGCAAATTTTCAAAAGATATTATAATTATCCTATTAATGCCATTTAAATGGCAAGAAAATGTTTATTTCAAATTTATGAGTCCACATCTCTTCATTTAAAACAATTCATAAAGTGTTCAGTATCAAATGAGCAAAGATTCAAATTCCATCTAAAGGCAGTGCCCAGTGAATAGTCCTTGCAAATGAAACAATACCTGAGAGCTCAGTTCTGAGGTATGTAGCATTCCCTCAAAGCCATCATTAGATTTTGGTACAGCCATATGCAGTGATGAAAGCTGAGCAGCCCCAGAAGATGGGAAAGTGGATTTTTAACTGAAGAATCCCTTCCTGGGACTGTTCAGCAGATCACTAAGACATTCAGCACTGTGTTTTTGCTATCAGACAGGTCAAAATTTTATCCCAGCACATTCACATAGATCTTGGGAGGAAGTATTTTTAGACTGTCTTACAGTCTACACAACTGCTGAATAAAAAGGGAAGGACAGCAGGCTCAAGCACTATCTTGCTGATTGTTCAAGCTCTCTACACAGTTTTGGACCAACTCCCACTGTCTTGGTGCACAGGTCTGAGTCAGAGCAAATACCCTACACAGCTATCCACTACCAAGACATAACCTAAACAGGCTCTTTCCACACTCTTTCAACATCAGAATTTAGACCCATTAATACCCAGATTCATCTACATGCCAAGCATCAATGAAACTCATGTCCCAGGTTCATGTTAGAAATCACAAGCTATTTACATTACTTCAGAAGTTCTAAATTGACAAAACTGCTCTCAGAAAATGACAGTATATTGGGCCTAGGTGGGTGATATGTAGAACCCATGGGAGGCTCAGTGTTGGCCAGTTTGTGCCTCTTGGCTTCAAGGCCAAAGAGTGATCCCTGGCTCCATTTTATTTAGTAAAATAGATGCAGCCATGGTTATTTTACTTCTTTTTCAAAAGTTTGCACATCTGATACCTTCTTCTGTTCAGAACCACTTTTAAAAACCTCACTCTTTTTACTTATCTTTCATAGAAGGGTGAATGTAAGGAAAAGACACACACCTGAGAATCTTGCTGCACTAAAATGAGATGTTACAAATTCTGGTAAAATATTGCACTTGACAGCTTTATGTTTCCATGCTTATTAAACTTTGTATTCAAAATTCCACTATCAGGTTTCTGGCAGTTCTGCCCCACCAATTCACCTGCCACAAATCATCTGAAAGCTAAAAAACTTTTCAGGAGGATTCCAGGAAAATGGATATTGGGGAACAAACAAAATTACAACCATGGATAAGGACCACTGTAGAGTCCACAAATCCAAGAATACAATGGTCACATAGAAGAATAAAGAGAAAGTATTTTTTTAACGGAACACTGAAAGGCATTAAAATTTTTGAAATGTTTTCTTTTTCATTATAAACCACTAGAAAAGCAATTTAAAGTATTTTTGATGTAACATTCTTTCCCCCTTAATTTTGTATCACTGTCCTTCATTTGTAAAAGAGTATTGAAAGTTGAAAAATAAAGTGAAGATAAGAGAAAAGATAAAAGAGATAAATGAAGAAAATCAGTCAAATACCCTAAGAATAAAATTTAAGAATCGCTGCAGGAATTTCATGCTCTTTCAAACCTCACAGTTTAGACATGTCCTTTTATTTCCTTCTTCTGAGCAATTCACAGCACCAATTCAGACCACAGACTTGGGAAAAAAAGAAAAGCCTACTTGGTAATAGAGCAAAGATTTCAAAAATCCCATCTCTAAACTCAACTCAAACACATATATCAGACAAGAGAAAGAATTTTTTTTTGTTGTCTCCTCACTAACATTACACCACTTTCATCCTATTTAAAAGTTCTTCATGTCAGAGACACCATCAGTAATATATCAACATATTAAGACTTCACTGACTATGAGGCAAGAAGGTAAAATGAGGTGCTAGAAAAAACATAAAGCTGAAGGAACATCCATGGTATGCTATTAACTCCAGTCTTCATCTCTTTGGGCTACGATATGCTTAATTACCCTGATGTCAGGAAGCATTATTTTTCTCCTTTCCCTTTGCATTTCAAATCATCTCTGTCTGGTACATCTCATTATTTCCTTTAATTACAATTACAGTTTTTAGAAACCTTGTTTGCATACCTTCCTGTTTGCTGACTTTATTAGTTTGAGATTTCATAAATTGGAGAGAAAGAGAAAAAGCATGTAGGTAATATATATGAATATATATGTCTAATGAAAGGGAAATAATTATGATCACTTAAATAGGATTTAGTAAGATGTGATTTAGATGGAGCAAATGATACAAGAATGCACTACATTCATTTTGAAGTAGTAATCATCCAAACTCACTATGCCATAATAGACAAGTCACACAGAATAAGTGAACAAACATCAAATACAGCTCTCCTCACATCAAAAATCATTGGCTGAATTAACATCAGGCTACTGCAGGAAGGACAAGAATCATCCAGCTGGCTCTTGAATTATACGAAGACACATTATCACCTCATTATGACTGTGAAGTAATAACTGAGAAGAGCTAATTTCGAGTAACAATACACAAATATTCAAGTTTCATTTGTATGTCCCTAAAATAGTGATGAGTAAGAAGTAGGAGAGATTGGACTCTATTAAAAAATATTAAAATGAAGAAAATTTAAATTTACCTCTTGAAATTGTCTTGAAGTAATTAGCACATGTTCCATAAAAACAAAAATATTTTCACCTCCATAGAGTAGTGTTTTAGCTAAAATTCTGTGAAGAGAGAACAGAGAGAAACTACTCATGAACATCTGCTCCAGCAAAACAATCTTTGTTCTCATATTCTTTAGGATTAAATTTATTCATACAATATGAATCATGATTTTTGATCAGGAGACTCTTGTAAGAGAAAATGTCAGAAATGTTTGTTCTAGCCTCAGTTTGCATTGGTATTTGTGTTTCTAGTCTTAATCTTTTCCCAATGTAATGAAGCGGAGAGCAGAAATAAGACAATGTAAATTAAGTACCACACAGCATAAATAACAAATTACTATGTACACATTTAAAAAATTATCTGTGAGAGAGGCACTACATGAATGAATGCCAGGCTAAGCTCTACAGGCACAAACCATACCTTGAATCAAGATGATAAACAAATGTATCACCAAAGCTTAATCACTAATTATTCGTGACTGCAAAATGTGATTTTGTTTGTCAAGCTAACTGCTGTGAGTCATTTGCTTGCTCTGAGTGGAAGAACATGATCAAGGCATTGATACTTAACTTAAGCCAATACTTTCTTAAGACCATGGAATCACCAAAGAATGTGAGGAGTTGGTCCATGTGACAGTTTGCTGCAATTTTACCATAATTTCTGAATTTGTGTCCTCAATTTGTGCAAATTGATTGAATCTTTAGGACTGTGTTGCAGCACAAGGCTATATGTTGTTTTTCTCATAGAAATTCAAACTTATCAAGGAAAAGAAAATCAAATCCATACACAGGCCATGAATCAAGCTATAGCTAAAATGCAGAGATCTATAGTGGTGTGTGTGCCTGTCCATTTGAAGGCAACAAAAAACCCTGATGGTTCACTCTCATGGCATTGTCTTGAGTCAGAGATGTAGCTGAACTCTGAATATTCTGATATTTACCCAGGGTTATCACAGTAGGGTTCCTTTTAAAGGCAGAGAAGAAATCAAGCACAGACAAGGACCATTATTTGTGAGGTCTATCTGACAAAATCTTCATATCCACTGGTGGAGCTCTGCAGACTATGGTGGTGTACCAGAACTGGGCAGGTACAAGTGTACCATGACTTTTTCATACAGCAGAGTGTGTAGCACAGGGCAGCAGTGATGCAGCAGTGCTGAGTGTTCATCCCTAGCTTAGGGACACTGCAGAGTGGGGTAAGTGCTGTCACAATTAGCTACTAAGCCATCGGAAGATGACTTCTGATGTCAGAAGATGTTGCCTTCCTATTTCTAATGGCAAAATGCCAAGAGGGCATGATATATAGAACTGCAGCCCCTTCAGGGACTAGACCAAAATACACTGCCATGTCCCAGCATGTGATGAGGTTGGAAGGCAGTGTTATTTCCTGCCAGACCAAAAGTTTTTATATGACTCTGGTTGATGACATAGTGCTTAGACAAATTTCTGTGGGAAACTCAAATATTTTGTTTTTACTTGCTCTCTTTCTGATGCACCTTTGGACATGAAGAGTGGGTTTAGCACAAATCCTACTTATAGTAAATGATGTAGATCAGAAATAAAGTTATTGCATCTTTCAGTTTTGCTGGTACTCTGGGAACAGCCCCAGCTTTCTTTCTCTAACTTATTTTTCAGTCACGTGAGAGAAATAGAGCAGTTGAAGTGAGTGCTGAGATGTTTTAACCCACCATGCTCCTCAAAGGAGTTGAAGAAAGGCACTGAAACACACAGAACAGTCCAGCTCTCAATTTGTTGAAACACTGCAGGCTAAGTCTGTCTGAAGTGGCATGTCATTCCACTTGACTCATCAGATGATACTGTCAATCTTTGGTAGAAACAAAGGGAGTTAAAGCATAGTATGTGTTAAGAGCAAACAGGCCAGCTTCACAATTAACATGAAGCCTAGTTGAGTCTGTCATTGGTAAAATGGTATAATGATTAAAAATGGAAAAAGGTTTGAGTCAAACTTCTGAATTTAAAATTAAAATTTGAGTTAATTTTTCATGTCAAGATATTTTCCTTCAAAAAGTGCAATAAAAATGCCTGTTGAAACATAATAACACATGAAAGCTCATCTGTTCATTGATTACACCTTTCTTATGAAGGGCAGATAGTTGTACTGATTTGTTTTGGGGCAGCCCTAGACATAAAATATCCTACTGCAAATGATCTTAACATCTGTTTTTATAATTTTTACCCCACAATTCCTGCAGTCAGCGATGTGTAGAATTGCCTAAAAGTTTTGTATGGAAATGTTTTCTAAGTATGCGTTTTGCATAATGCAAGACTCCTCTTTCATACAATATGGATAGAGGGCCTTACATTTAATAATAATACAGAACATGAATGGGCTTATTAATTGAATTTATTGTGGAGCTATTTTCTTATATAAATGTACTTCATTTCAAAATGTGTAATCCAAGCTGTGTTATTATATGTTTGTTGACTCACTTTATTTTCATTAATTTACTGGATTGAAAAATCTCTGAGGCATCCAATGGAAGAGATGAGAATAAAAAAAATAATTAAACTCTTGTCATTTATAGCAATGTACTGAGCTGTTTTATAATGATAAAAGCACCATAGTTTTTCTCAGAACAAAAATTAATATTTATTTATGATAACTTTTATGAGAGCAGTACATAATATTTTTTCCTCTGAAAAGGCCTCTTGAAAATTCCATAAGTAACTTTGGTGTCAAATTTCTTTTTACTTTTGGACTTTTCCCTCCACGTTATGTTTTCCTGACCTTATCAATCTGTCTGCTATTTGTAACTTCCAGATTTTCTATTTACAAATATGTTTCCTAACTATATAAAAGAAATGGAAGAATTTTCTACGAAATGCTTGTTTATTTCTCAAGATCATTCAAAGTCTATTTATGAATTGGATCAAGTTCATGTTTTGGAGCTGTTCCCTGTATTTATAAAGGCACTTGTATTCATTCATTCAAAATACTATGAGTGTATGTGAATCCCAGTATGTAAAACTGTCCAACTGAACAAAAACAATTCTGAAAGACAATTGGAAATTTTCATTGGATATTCTAAGGCTTGTATCTTCCTGCACATATAATATATTTATATACAATGCTTTCCCTTTTTAAAAAGGGGGCTCTTTATTTCAGCTCATTTTTATTCCACATTAAATATAAATACTGACTGGTTTAATGACATTTGGAGATGATGTGCATCAACAACTTGCAGCCCAGAAGAAAAAATGTGCCCTGGCCTGCACCAAAAGCAGTGTGGCAGCAAGCAGCAGCTTGAGAAAGGTGATTCTCCCCCTTTGCTCTCATGAGACCCCATTTGGAGTACTTCATCCAACGCTGGGATAAGAGAGATGTGCACCTGTTAGAATGAGTCCAGAGGAGGATTACTAAGTTAATCAGAGGGTTGGAGCACCTCTCCTATGAAGACAAGCTGAGACAGTTGAAGTTGTTCAGCCTGGAAAATAAAAGGTTCTGGGCAGGCTTTACAGCAAAAAAAAAAAAAAAAAAAAACCCCAAACTACTGAAATTTTAAAATACAGATAAACTTTTTCCATCTCCCTTCTGAAGAATATTGGTTGAAATTACTGTCATCAACACTACTTTATGATAATTACCAATTCATCCTGAGACAGTCTTCTGGCATAGAACATTTCAGTACAAATTGTTAAATTTTAGAAAAGACCTGTCCTACTGAAAACAGGATCTTTCTCAAGTAATGAGTGAGAAATGAGACTAGGCAGTGCTAGCTGCTCTGCCAATAATATGATCAAGAGTATTATAACTAAAAGAATCTAGAAAAGCAGATTTGCTTTACTGAGGTAAACTACATAAACTCACAATTCTGTTGCTGTATTGCAATGGTGTGTTATAATGTTTCTCAGAACTTGTTGTAGTGGCTTCCTCCAATAAAAAGGGTTTAAGAAATAATTTGGTTTGAAATACCTTTAAAATAGTTAGTTACTCTTTTGAGGAAATGTTGGGACCAGGAAGAACAGATAAACAAATTATTCTACTGCTTTAATTTGAAGTAATTCCATGTGTGTTCAGGTTTACTGCCTGCTATTAGACACTTGACACAACTCAGACAATGTACTCCTTCCAACCAGGTTTTTTGTAGGAGCAGTTCTAATAATATACCATGATCTTCATAAAGAAATATATGATTTTTCACAGTAAAAAGTAAGATTTGAAATTTAGATATCAAGAACATAAGACAAAAACTTCCGAAACATAAACGCTTGGACAGAATTTTTTTTACTACTTAGTACACTTCCACATATTGAAATGCTATCAGAGGGCTAATGGCAGGGTGAAGGTTGACACTTGGATTCCCTGGTCTGCTTTGCTACCAGGCCTCTTGTGCCAACTCTGAGCCCAATTTAGAGCAGAAAAAAAAATTTTAAAAATTAGGAAAGTGGTCTTTTGTCACAGTAGTGGAGCAGTAGTAAAGAATATAAAGAACTAAAGAGGCATAATCCTGGGATTTAACAAAAGACTCTTTTGCACTCTTCAGTGTACTATAGTGGAATGTGGTCAGTCTTTCAGCAACTCATGACCAGAGAAGTGGAGGTTATTTGCTAATTTGAATTATTCAGTGTGTCACAGGAAAATGCAATTATTAGCTTCCCTCATCTCTCCCTGTGGCATACTCAGGTCAGTCTCTTTGTCTCTGTCATTTACAAACATGCCCCAGTGGTGCTGGTCTCTGCTTTTATGTAAAGCAGCAGTTGACTGAGAGGACAGGACTCCTCATGTTTTTTCCTTCAGTAGCAGCCCTACTTAATTTTGGCTGAAATCGGTGGAAAAACTCCTGCTTACTTCAACAGGATCAGGGTTCATCCTGGTTGAAACATTAAAACTTATTTCAGAGCACAAAGGAGCTGAAGAGATAGTGGCAGATGGTGGGGATGAGCCTGCCTAATCCCAGTTTGGTGCATTTATCAGGTATATTGCATAATGTAAGAGTTTCACATAATCAAAACAGGAATTCATATTAAATACATGAAGGAAACTTGCTACTGCTGTTATTTTGATGCTAGTGGACATCTTGCCATCTGTGAAGCATCTGTGCATGATTTTTGCCCAAAATATTAACTTACTTATAAGGAATGACATTTCATAAAACTTCTCAGTAGTGAAGGCAAAATTAGGGCTGGGCTTCTTTTACTGTACAGCAAATTTCTTAAGTGCCTGGAATTAGATAGCTATAAAAATGATACAGGTATAAGTCTCACAGGCAGGACTTTGTACATGCTTGTGAGCTGTGGGGGAAGATCATCTTTCAAGATGTGTAGTCCCGTTTCTCTCAGCTGTTCTATTTTACTAGCAATCCTGGTCCAGGGCAACAGGAAAAAAAAAAATCCATGAATCTAAGGAAGTTAATGGATGAGAAAGAAAAGGTTCAAGCAGACTGTAAAAGGTTTTTCCTTTTTTTTCTAGGAAGAGTCCTTCCTTCCTGAGTCTGGCTGGAGAAGTCTCCTGCAGCACTGGTGTGGTGAGTGCTGTATACCTTAGAGGTGTCCAAAGGAGCTTCCCACAAAAAAAGAGGATTATCCAAAGAATTTAAATGAGATCAAGGTGCCTTCTGGAATGCCCTCTGAGCAGGCAGTGGGTGGGGAGATGCAGAACATATGGTTTGCAGCTGACCAAGCTGGCACAGGCAGTTTCTGAGGCTGCCCACTGCTGGAGATGGGTGTGCAAGAAAGAGCAGCGATGTGGGCTTGGGGGCTCTCACAGCTCCTGAGACATTTTTAGGGATTTGGTTCAAGTCATTCTAATCTAGTACAGTGTCATGACATCTATGCTGCTTTTAAGAACAGAGTTTGAATCTGATACAGGCCGTGCCCTGTGTTTAAGTGTCTTTGATGGCCAAGGCCACTGGGGCGTTTCAGAAAAATCAAGAGAACAGCATTTAGGAAGAATGGGATCCTGGGACTGGTTACATGCTTTTTCCTCAGGTAATACAGTGTCTCAGGCACTCCTTGGGAGACCGTGGCAGCTGGACTCATACAGATAAGCTTACAACCATTTTAAGGATATTTTTGAAGAATCCATGTGATCATCAAAACAGTATTTAAAACTAATAGTTCGTAGGCTATGTCTGAACTATTTCGCATAGAATTAGCATAACCAGGCATTCAGCCAATATGAAAATATATTAAAATTTCCATTGTGCCATTTTCCAGCTGAAGATTAGCAAGATTAGTCGCAAAATTTGCACTTCTCACTGTTGTTTGCTGATGCCTGTGAATGTTGGGCAATACAGCAACACATCTGCTAAAGAAATGGAAAACATTCAAGTGCTATCAACTTTGTGAGCAATGCCATATGGGTTATATTTACTCAACTGGCTTATACTCAGCTTGTCATTACTGTTAAGCATTTTGCACAGAACATGATATAAAGGTCACTGAGACTAGCTGGATTTAAAAGGTAATAAGGAAAACAACCTTGTATTAATAAATTATAATAATTCAGTGTGTGCAAACAGATACATTTTTTCTAGTTACCAGTAATAGTATTTTGTAAGCACCAATAAAGACACTGATACCACTCACTTCATGCAGAGGACATGTAGAGATTTCCAGCACCTAATGCTCCTGAGCGTATTGTGAGATGGAGACTATTTGTGCCTGCAAGTGCTTACTCAGGCATTAGCCCAAAGGAAGTGACATTTCATTGTTCTGCATGCTAAACACAACAGTCATTATTCACACTTCTTCAAAGGAATAAACATAAAATTGCTCCTGGAAAAAAAAAAGTCTTTGAGATTACTTGTGAATTCTGTTAGTAACTTGTGGTATAGACACTGCTCATCATTCTGATAATCGGTTTTGACAAGACTTTCTGAATTAGGAAAAAAGAGATAAACATGCAATTTAGTAAATGATGGGAATTTACTTAATAAACTTTGAAAAAAACCTGACTAGTTCATTTAAGATGTGCAGAAAAAAAACTCACAAGAAGTCTGCGAAACATTATGTCTAAAAGACAGAAATAAATCACTTAAATGTATGTTACATTGCAGCAAAATACATAATCAAAGTAAGGCATTATTTAGTGATTTTTTAAGACTACATTTCTGAAAAAATAAATACAAGGAGCTATTTGGGGTTTTTTTGTTTCTTTTGGGGTTGGAAAGTCTTGCATTTAGAACATACAAACATGCTTCGTAACAACATGCAGAAAAGAATTACAGGTAAAATGAATTTAACAACCCCCATCTCAACCATAAACATTCAAAGGTAAAATCTACTGCAAATTACACAGAAATTTGTTAGAAATATATATATATATTTGGTGAGAGTTGTTTTGTGGGTTTTTTTTCTGAAGAAAGAAAGAGAAGGATTTTATACTTGAAGAGAACAGTCCAAGACTTGCTTCATTTCTCCCAGACACTCTGAAAGTGTTTTGGTTTTATAAAGAAACACCCGGCATATGAATCAATTGACCATGTATCCCGTGCCTTTTGAATGCCCTGGAATATCTCTGTTGCTTAGCATCATATAGCAGTCTCTAACTCCTCTTACAGATTTCTCCCCTCCTCTCCAAGGATGGATCTGATGCCCAGGTCTCACACAGCAACCTGGATTGCAAAAGAGCTGTAGGAAGGTAACAGCTGTAATAGGAGGATAGAATCATTGAGATGGAAGTATCCATAGCTTGAGCAGGTAGATGCATTCATCTACTGAGCACTGATAGGAAGTAAACAAGGTGAAAAATGGAAAGCCCAAAATTCTGTTTGTTTACCTGAATATAGTCCTGGCAATATTAATAAAAGAACCCATAAGGAAAGTCATCTCAGTCTAAAAACTGTAATGGATTCTGTGATGACAAGAACCAAATCTGCTGTTTTAAGATAAAAACATGAGCTTGGAAAATGCAGCAGGGGAACAGAGTTTGCAGTCCTCTGGAGCGTACACATAAAGGTCTGGTTCATGACTCAAAACCCATGCACATTCTTCACAGCAGCTCATTTATTTATGAAAAAAATGCACCATACAATGTATCCAAAGAGGCTTTCCTAAATACCACTCTTCACAGATTTCACTTGGGTAAAACCAGTGCCAAACGTGGGACATTTTGTTCATTTAACCTTTACAGCAGAAAATTTTAAGGTATTGTCCCTGATTTAACTGCAATAGCAGAAACATTCAGAATTTTACAGAAATTTCTAAAACCAACTGTAACATGTAGCCCACATACACAACTAATATGAAGGACAAGTTTACAAAGCTTTGGAATCATTGTGCAATCTTATTAAATCAGTATGACTGGGACATATGCAGCATAGCCATCCTGTGTCTTGAGATGCCTGCTGATTGGTGCAGACCCTGCAGAGCCCTCAGTGGACAGTCTTGAGAGAATTGCCTGCCAGGTGCGAGCAATGACTTGAAGTTTTGCTGCTTGGGGTTCACCTAAACTGAAAATTTAAGAGAAGAATAGTAAAGGTAAGAAAGAAAAATGGAAAATTATTAATATAGCAGCTTTTAGGTAGCTAAACAGAAGCAATTATTTCTATAAAAGACCATAACTACAGATTAGAAGACATATTGTGAGACATATAATTGCCATTCAGAATAGAACAGCTACTTTAAAATTAGGAATTCTACATCAGATTTTGTTGCTGCACCTTTGGGGGCTACATAGTTGTCAGGATTTCTAACACAATAAAAGTGCTTTGAGAACTGTTTTCATCAGTAAAACAGAAAAAGTGCATTGAAAGAAAGCCCACATAAATAGGTTAAGAGCCCTAATAAGCCTATATCTGTTAGAAATCACATTGCATTTTATTTATCCTATTTAAAATTCCAAGTGCTTTTGTATTCCATTAACTGCCAACATTATTATAAATTTGGCTGAATACTCTAGGCAGTAGACAAATTTTCTTAAGGTGGAAAAGACATGTTCAGGTTTTCTTCTACTGCTGTTCTCATTAATTGGCAATCATGGTCTTTCAACCTAATTATTTGGAGTAATTATCTGCATTTCTATGTTTTCTTATCTCGGAAATCCTTTACATGGTTGCCTTCCATACAGTCCACTAGAGTTTTATGTTTGATGACAAGAAAAGCACGCTCTGCCAAATGTATTTGATGTGGATGTTACCATTTCTGTTGCTGCAGGATTTTTAGTTGAGAATCTTTTCTGCCTTTGCACTCCATCCATAAGATAAGTAAGGCTAAGAGATCTAGACACCTGAATAAAAATAAAATATACATGATCATCCTGGACATAACAGCACTTCATTGACCAGTCCTATCTTCATTTCTTGTGTATTCAGCTATTTGTGGATCACCATGGTACCTCTTCATGTGCTTTGTCTCTGGGCATTTCAATGGAACTGTCCTTTCCTGTGTCCTGACTTCATTTTAGCTTCAAGTGCTGCTCCGCTTTCAGCATGCGTTTATGAATTTGTAACTACCAACAGGGTCCAAACCCCTCACTGCCCTTTCTACACGCTCTCATTTTGCCTTTAGCAAGCCCAGAAGCTTTCTTCCTCAAAGCTAGTTTCTTCATAAAGGATAGCTACGTTCTCTTCCCCTTCATTTTCAGTTGCACAGATAAATTTTGGGTTAGTAATCTAATTAAATAAATAGGCAAAAATTCACAACACATGTTTGTGATTTTCGTATCTTTTTAGCATTTCTTTTTAAAGTATCTACAGTTGTGGAAAGCTAACAATTATAGGAAATGTATATCCTCACCCCTTTCCTCTTGTTTTTTTTTTTTTTTTCCTTCCTCCATGGAAAGAAGACAATCAGTTCTATAGGTTTTCTGGTGCACTTCGGTAGAGTGCTAGTGGAAGCAAATAGAGAGGAATGATTTGGAGCTTCCAGTGCAGGAACACCTCATTGGAAATTCTAACAGGACATAGGGATGAAAAAGATTTCTACACCAAAGATAACTGTGTAACTAAATAGAGTAACTAAAGTGGAAGAGTTATTATCACCATCTTCATTCTCAGAAAAATTTGAAGAGCTGCTGTGCAATTGTTTCTGAGACCACAACACTGAAAAAATACCACAGACAATGTTAAATACCCATTACTGCTCAGTCAGCATCATATATCAGATTAGTAAAAAATACTTAATTTATATGATCATGATGTCCCTCACTCAGAAATCAATCTGTATCTACTGTTAAAAAGAGAGACCTTAACACCAGCCCCAGAACAGCTGCTGCATTTCAGAGCACCAGCAGAGAAGCACAGCTGAGTATCTCATCAAGATAAGTATGAGCATATTTCATGAAGCACAATTCAGTGGGTAGCCTGGTCACACAGTACTCAGGAAATTTGAGTACAAAGCAAATAATAAAAGTTCAGAGGCTGTCAATTTCAGTGTTGCTTAAGAATATAAACTGAATATTTCATGAAAAAGCAAAGCTAAACCAGAAAACCTCTAATCAATTTCTTCCACAAATGCTGTGGCATCATATCAATTATATAAATGTTCATCTAGTGACATTTTAATCTGCCAAAATAAATCTATTTAATCAACCTTGAATAAATAACCCCATGGAGGTTTTGTGTTGGTTTGGTTTTTGTTTTTTAATAGTTCCTTCCTTATCCTAAACTGTGTTATCAAAATGACTTTGAGTGCCTAATCAGACACATCAGTCAAGCACCTTCAAGCACGGTGCCACCCCAAGTATGGATACCCCTCACTCAACAGCCAGCTGCAGTCAATTGTAAGTCCTTCAAAAGAAAAGATGCATGTGTAGAGGAAGAGGAGAATTTAAAAGTCAAATTATGGCCCTGACTCCTACAGCTGATCAGCTGAAGCCCTGAAGAATGAGATCTGATTATAATCACAGTCCTAATGTAAAGCTGAAGTGTAATGAGGGTATGCTGAGGGCAATGAAATCTATCCTGCTCTATTTGGGCTTAACAGATGAAAAAAGAAACAGGATGACTCAGTCTCCATGTCTTTTTTGGATGCAGGCAGAAGAATGCCTCCCCAAAGCAAGGTTACATAATAACTCAACAAAATGTGGGCTTGCTTTATTTAAAGTACTTGTTTTAAAATACACAACTTTTTGGATATGGAAAAAGAGATAGGGATTTAATGCTAATTACATGAATATTTCTTTTGCTTTTTACCCTCTCCTTTAACTGGGAATGGGGACAGAGTAACGGAGGGTGAAAGGAGGAGGTATATTCAGAAAAATTCTCTGTACTTGAGTTTGAAATACTTGATATTTAAAAACAGGCTTGTCCATTCAATTCTGGTTTTTATTGTTGCATTAACACTGCATATTGAGTTACTACTTCTCTGTGACTCTTCTGACTTTGTTTTTACTTTTATAGAGATGCATCTCTCCCAGTGGCACAAGAAAAATGAAGATTTTCTTTGATTATTTCTTAATTATTAATTAGACAATTACTATTTATGTTAGTCCAGCAAACTAGAGACATTAGGTCTAGGCCAGCAACAGAAATTGTTAGCATTAAATTGAGGCACAACATATAAATTAGCCCTGCTCCAGAAAGTTTGCAGTCCAGTCACAAGACAAGAAACAGGCAACAGCAGATGAATAACTGAGGCAGTTATTGCTCATGCAGTCCAGTGTGCAGAGAGCACTGCTTATCTGTTATCAACAGTTTTTTTAGGTATCCTGGCAGAAGGCATTTTTCATGGGTTTCAAGGCTATTTGCCATTGGAACTTATGAGTCTTCAGAAAAACTTAATGGAGGAAAGATTTAAACAGAAGGAAGGGTTTTCCTTTTTCTCCCCTTAAAAGTATTTTTATAAAATGTTGCTCTTTTTTTACCCCCCTCCTTTGAACAATATTTGTGCCAGTATTTATAATGTAATTTTAGAAAACCCTGACCAGAGATACATATGTTCTTCCTACTATTCATCTCACTGATGGCATATTTTTTTTATCAGCATTTTCCCAGTCTGTTGTTCAGAATGTGCCAGGTGGATTTTAGTGTCAGCTGAAAGCCATCTTTTGAAATTATTTATCCAGGAAAATGTACTGTTTAACACAGTGAGGCATAACAGCAGTCAATCAGCCACCTTCAGGGCTAAATTTATATCCAAAGCATTAGGAACCTTATAGCCTTTCCACTCTGCTATGTGTCTACAGGTGAGGGAAAACTGAGGATAGACACAAATTTGTAAATGTACAAGTAGTATTAGGCCAAAAGTTGTGTCTGAACTGCATTGTCTTCCTTCAAGAAATGTCTTAATGCAGCCCAGATATCCCAGATATCAGCATGTTGTTAAAAGAGTGATCAAATCCTGTAACCTGTCTGAATACTTCACCATTCATGACTTGTTTGTTTAGGCTTCAAAGACACACCTTAGGGGAAACTCTTTCAAAAGAAGGGTTAAAAACATGAAATAAAGACATAGAATTTGCTGCTAATCTGCCAGTAGCTTAATTAAAAAAGTTTTCCTATTACTTGTAACTTCTTGAAAATAGTAAAATAATTCTACTGCAAAGTTTGGGGAAGGTCTCTCTACACAATAATTGCAGCATATTTTTGAAATCATGACACCCACTGTAAAACAAAATCAATACACTTATTTGATCATTTGGGTTCTATCAACCCATCCAGAGAGGTCCTATTTCCTATGTTTATTTTTGAAACCAAATTGAAGCAAATGATCTATATAGGTTTTACTGCACAAATTACTAGCAGGTATTAATAGTTAGTCTGACTTTTCCCTCAGGTAATGAGGCCATTGATTTGGAGTAAAAAAGGTACTTATGCAGAAGTTCTAGATGTCCTGCAGCAAAGCTTAACCCACAGAAAGCCATCATTTGGATAGGAGCAATCAGTAACTCACCTTGGATAAATCCGGTTCACAAAGCCTTTTTTCACTGCTCAGGGGCATGAGGCAATATATATGTGGTCTACAAAAGCTCTAGAAAATGTGGATAATGGGGTTGCTGTAAGAACTGGTGAATCACTGACAGAGAAAAGATATTTCTCATTTGTTTTCCCACTCCCAGTGCCAAGGAAATCTAATAGAGAAATGGACATAAAAAGCACTCATTTTCACTAAACCACTGGATTGCTTTTGAAATTTTTCTCTTTTATAAGTTTCACCATGATATTGCAGATGTGGATCTGACTAGATTTGGCCTGTCTTTGCTGCTTTAGGGAAGGTGCAGAGTGGGTTTTGCTGCTCTCTTTATCTGTGTCTGCTCCTCAGACTGAAGATTTTTGTAAATAATTTGTCAGTCCCTTTACTGTCAGAAAAGAGAAGGTTTGCTATCTCAAGCTTTTAAAACCTTCATGCATACTCATTATGTCATGGTCTTTGCCTATCTTTGGTGTGCTGCTTGAGGAAGTGCAGTTGGTCTGGTACATTAATTTTTAGAAATATTTTCTTAAGAAACAGGACCATGAAGGTTAGTAGAGACTGCTGTGCGCTCATGATGCTTCATTCAAGAAATCTTTTTTAACAGATGCCTCACAGATAAGCCCTCAAATTTACTAGGCCACTGTACTACCAAATAACATTCTTGGCTGGGAAAAACATGCGAAAGTCCTTTTCCTTTGTATTGTGTTTTTAAAAGTGAAAGTTGTCTGGAGCATAAAAAGATTCTTAATCAAAATAATATATAAAGTATAGGATCACTATCAGTGCAGCACACTTTTTGAGAAGAGTTTCCTTTCAGAACAGTGAAGTACAAGGAATGTGATTTATTCTTTCCTGATTTAGTTTTTAAATCTTCGACTGCAGAGATTTGCTGCATTGTAACATTTAATCAATAGGAGTTGTTTCTATTTGGGGTAAGTAAGAACAAAGCACATTCAGTAATAAAATAGATTCAGGTGATTTCACTAGTATCTGTCAAATTTGAGCATCATTTATATTTGGGGACTCAATAAAAATAATAGTGCTTTGGTTCAGTTCCTTTGCAGAAAGTATAATGTCATTAAGGTGACCTTTCCAGTGAATAACTGAGTATTGTATCAGATATGTTGTATCACATTAAAATATTACATAAAATATTAATATTGTGAAATGTAAGATGTCAAATGACAAACGTCTGCAAAATGTTTAGTTTAAGCCTTTGTGCACATCTCAAATAAGCAGTTCAGTATCAACAGGTTGATAAGCTGACTTCCCACAGGCATGTAGCAGAGCACACCTGCAGATGAGCTGCCTCATCTGTAGGAAAGTTGTTGCTTGTGATATCCTCACCTAATGATAGGAGAGAATTATTTAGAAAACGAAACCATTTTTCTAGGAAGATTAATTTCATCTCAGGATGAAATACTTCAATTCTACCCTAGACTGTATAGCTTGTATAGTTCTGCAGCTATTGCACATTTGCAGATTTTGGGACCAGAATAGGTTTTAGTGATTCTTCATAAGTCCATTCTTCATAAGTCCATATAAAATTTGCTCTTTTATATTTAGGTGTTTAAAATGGAAAGGCTTTATAGTTTGAAAAATATCAATGGAGAGAAAAAGACAATAAGAGCAAGAGAAGAATTGAATTGCTGTAGTAAATAAGGCATAAGAACACAAGGTGATGACAGGATAAAGCAGAACAATGAATGGCGGTTTTGTCACTCATAGCCTGTAGTCCTGAATATGCAAACTTGAGCATGGTGAAGCCTAATTTATAATTCTGGTAATTCATTTTATTAAATATAACCATTTTAGATGTTGCTGCTTCAGAGTCAATATTATGAGAAAGTGAAAAGTGTCAGGTTTCTAAGATATAATCAGATAAATTTAGAAAAGACATGGAACCATTTCAAACTTGCCTCCTAATATCTTTGAAATTGCAGAGATGCACTATTCTTCCACCTAATTTTTAAACAGAGAATAAGAAAACAAATAAACAAAAACCCCCAAACAATTATTCATTTAAATATTGATTTCTTATTACTTTTTGAGGTTTTTTTCATGTCTCAGAGTGCATTCAACTCATCAACAAAAATCTGTCACTGTGGTGCAAAACAGTTCTTGGATTATTAATTTGATAGAAAGATGAGGAAAATACTTTTATTGAAAAATCCTTTAAAAAAATATCTAGAAAAGGAGGTAATACTTGTTCCATTTAATATGTTTCTGTATTTCCAGGAAAGCTGACAATTATGAGGGTTCAAAATTTGTCTGAGCACTTCCTTCCAAGTGTGGCTGTCCTGTTAGTATCATTACAAAATGTGGCAATTGCAAAAATTGTATTACAAAGTTACAAAAATTTTCTCTTCAATTCTCAAATACAGAATTAAATTTAATCTAACCCCACAATCACAGCTCCTTTTTACAGCACTAAGTTGCTGCCAATAAAATAATAGTCATCAGCATCATCTGATGAAAACTTCAGAGGTGACCTCCTAGTAAATATTTTTAACCTTAGAAAATATCCTGATAGTATAGCCTCTTGTATCAGACACTCAAAGTTATCACTGCTGCTATTCAGATTATGAAATCAGTGTACCAGAGGCATACTATCCATTACTCAGAGATGGTAATAGTTTTCCATGGTGCTTAGAATTGATTCAGTTATTTCTCTTTGTAATACTGTAGGTTTTACATCTTGACATCTTGGTGGGTGTGGCAGTCTCACTGTCCATTAAACTTCTTTTGCATCAGTCTTGAATGTGAAGCCCACAGATCTGGCTTTCTTGGAATGTGAAGAGCCTGGGAGTCCTGAGATTTTTGTGGGTTTTTTTTGGTTTTTTTTTTTTTTTCTCTTTTTGTTTTTGTCAGTTGTTTGAGTTTATTTTTTTTTTTTTGTTGTGGTGGGGTTTTTTTGTTTTATTGTTCTTGTTGTTTGTTTGGTGATTTTAAAAAATTTTAATACAGACAGCAGATGTTCTCCTGTGAAAAATAATTGATGTTTAAGTGATAACAGAGTGCCTGAGAGTAGAAAAACAATCATTTAGCAAAATATATCTGTGGCAGCAACCAGCACACTATTTATCACCATCTAGTCTAATGAGGCATTTACTTTTGAGCAACTTCAACAGTATAATACGTCAAGACACTGGTCAGGCAAAATTATATTCTTCTATGATTTTCCTACTACCATTCAGGTGACTACAGTTATAAACTCCACATAAATTCTGCTTTAGAGTGATTCCACATGAAACTGTAGCCTCTAATCCTTAAACTGAGACACACCTTAAACATCATAAATGCTGCTGTACTTCCTTGAAAAACTATTGCACTTTCTTGACAATAGATTGAGATTGTCATTGAACTGTCTTTTTCACCTCAAAATAACTGCTCTATCCAAAAAGTTTCTTTCAGTTTCTTCTAGCCAAGTTGTGCTCAAATATCAAATGCACAGACAAGCAATTAATCATACCTTCTCTTATTACATACACATATGTGCAAAACAAGTTCAAAAATTACATTCAGTCCTTGATACTCTATCTTTAAATGTGTCTCTTATAACTTCCAAACAAAAAGGCAGCCATTAGAAGTGTAGGCTTCTAATCTACTCAAAAGCACATATATCTGCCACCCAACCAGAAAAACATTTATGGGTGAACTCCCCAACTTGAATTTAGCCGTTGGCCAGATGAAGGTATGCACTATCATTAGAGTGTGTATCATCATCTGCTGCTAACCACTTAAAACAGATTCTTGTAAGTAAATCACTATTAGATAAAATAGAATACAAACAAAGACAGAAGTTTATAATTAAAGCCAAAGATAAATTTTGGCATGTATATGAGAGGAGAAAAGGGAAGACAGTGGGACACTGTGCAGATTCACAATAGTGTACAGATTCTAAAAACAAGTATACAGCTTTGGTATCAGATCCGGTCCCAGGTTCTTTAATAAAGAAATTTAAGTCTGCAATTATTCTGCTCTGCAGTACAGCACAGTCAGTAAAGGTTAATACACATAAACTTTACAGATATATAAGCTCAATACAACCCTACTAAAAAGTTGAAAATTCAGTAGAACAATTTGGCCCTCTGTGTTTTCCTTTTAATTTATGTTTACCTAATCTATCTTCAACTAGTGAAATATATGAAGGGTTTGCCTATTAAACAAAAAGAACCTCTAGTGCTTGAAAACTTTTATCTTGTGGGGTTTTCCTTTTTTTCTTCAGTCAATGTCAAATTTTGTAATTTGAAAAATAATCCTGTCAGCCATTTTAGTCAATTTAAAAAAGCAATAAGACAGAAGAAAAATGTAGGTATACGCTGAGAAAATATACTGCATCTTATTAAGAAACAAAAAAAAAATTACTCAGTAAGAAGTTCATGTTAATCTTTTATTTTTATTAAATTATTAGTTTTAAATGACTAAACCATTATCTTATAATAAAATAATTAAAATAAATTAATTTGTGAACCTAAATATGAATTATTTTCTGTTAATTTTTAATTTTAAAAAATGGAGGAAGAGTGAATTTTCTTTCCATCTAATATATCCATTAGAATTCCTTTCAGCAGATTTTATCAAATTACTTTTGAAAATCCTGAAAACACAGGCAAATGCAAAACTAATTAGACTGATGTATGATGCAATGGTCCTGCACCCATGGAGGAAGTACAAAACATCTGGAGTTAAAAGGGTAAGATCACATGAGTAACTCTGGCCAGTTCAATTACCATGATAAAAAAATACTTAGCATTTTCATATGGAAATGAAAATAGAAAGTTAAAAGCAATGTAAAAATCATATTATGACAGATTGAAAAAGGGTAATCAGCCTAGCTGAAAGAAAAGTCTTCAAATTTTAAAGTGGAAACAAAGTAACAGATTAAAAAACCTATTTGTTTTCACAGATACAAAAGGAGATTTTGTCAATATATTTAGCTGAGCTTTTGGAAGTCTAATGCTGATGGACAACACTGGTAATTTCATGCCTATGAAACAAAGGTATACTTGCTGGAAAGCTGATCAACTAAGTACATGGTACCCAAATTGCAAACATTTGGGCCTATTTGAACTGCCAAGACTTCAGTGCAAGGAATTCAGTTTTGTTCCCTAGCCCCAAAGCTTAAATGGCAGCACACAATTTCATTTGAAAAGAGATTTTATCTGATGATGAGAAAAAGCTCTGGTATGGAAAGAAACCACTTTGTGCAGTTGTTGAAATGAAGATTAAGCAGTCCACACATGAGCAGCTTAAAAATCCTTGTTATTGAGAAAGGGGATTTTCATGTTAGGTTCTAGTATCAAATTAAATTTATTTTCATAAAGCTTATAAAAAGTTTTCCAGACACTGCAGGCATCTCTACTGAAAGTGACATGAGCTACAAGCAATTAATGTTGCAATCTATATTTGAAAAGGGATCTTGACAAACAAATTACTCTTTAAAACTTTTAATTGATTTTTAGTACTTTAGTAACAAGCTGAGTGCAAATCACTGAAAGAATATTTTCCAGTCATGTAAATAGTTGTGTGATTCATTCTGCAAAAAAAAAAGTGGTAAATGGGAAATTACTATTCAAGTAATTAAGTAATTCTATACAGTTAAATACGACAAACACTTGGAAAATATTTTATAGACGGTCAACAGAAGCATAAAATAATTTCTAGAAATCTGTAACTTTGCATTTCCCTTAAACCCCTAAAGTTAACACAGCTGTAAATAATGAAAAAAAATTGTTCTCATAACATTTAATTTAAAAGAATACAGAAAAAACATAGTGGCAGTTCAAAACCTTTTTGATGACCACTAAATTAAATAGAAATATTCCATGTGATTTGAATACATTTGGATCAATCCATGGCATTGTTTTCTCTTCCCTTTTGTCTGTGTTTGCTATGTCATAACTCAAATGGAACTACATCTACATCTTACTATTTGCCTCAATGTTGTACAATAAGCCTGCAGTGCAGATAGACTCTGTTCCAGCTGTTTTCAGGCCATGATGTCAAACCATGGACCTGATTTTAGAGATGTCCACATGCTTGTGTAACTTTATGAGTAAAGCTTTCTTCTGGGTAATATGGTTGTTTAGGAAAATTTCTCTTCACAGTGAGGAAATCATAAGAGAACTGGGTGAGCAATGTTCAGTTTACAATTGGTTATATTCAAAATCCAGTGGGACACACTATGAGCATTCTGCTGTAGGTGATGACCCTGGTTTGTGCAGGAGGTTGGATTAGATAACCTTCAGAATCTTCTTCCCACTACAGTTATTTTTCAATTCCAAATTTATCACCACAGGTTTCTAAGTGTGCTATGATTAGTAACCACAAAAATACAGTAAAGGTTAAAGAAAGCTTCTCTTGGACATTAAGGAGAGTCTTTTGTCCTTATGCAATATAGGACCTTTTTGCAAAGATGCTTCAGGGCTTGCAGTTAAAATAATGAATGGACTTAAACTGATTAAGTTTCTTTAGTTGGAGCATTCAACACTTTAAAAATTGTTAGAGATCTTGACCATTTTTGAATAGACTTCTGAATATCATATAGTCCAGCATCCCTGAGTCTGTCAGCTCTGCCTTGGTTTAAGGATTATTTATGTAAAAAGTACTTCTGTATGCAGTAGGAGTTATCTTAACAATTAAAATTACAGTCACCATCAGCCATCAAGCTCTGCATCAGGTACTAAATAAACAATAGCAAGGTCCAGATGAACAATTAAAAAAATACATTTTGCTTTGATAGTCACAAGAATCTTGAGGAATGTCTCTATCTCTTCATCTGTGACCAAGCAAAAAATCAACATTCTTTTAGAAATTACATTTTAGGAATAAACCATTTTCTTATATGGACATTCCTACAGTTGTTTTTATTTGGTGTGCAAATGGCCTATATGATCTGTGGTGAGTTCTGGGACCCAGCAAATGAGTCCATATCTTGTCAGGTGTGGCAAGCTGGGTTCATAAATGAAAAAAAAAAATAGGGGATAGAGAGGGAGAAGAATAGGCAAGACAGATTTAGAATGATATAAAATAATTGTAAAAGAATTGTGGAGAAAATGGAAAGAAGAAAACAGAGGGCAGAAGACAGGAAATGGAGTGGATTTAAATAGGACAGAGATGGAGAAGGATCATTATTTCCAATGTGGTGCTAAAAGGAAGTTTAAAAAAGTCTGTCAGTAAGCACATGATGAAGTATTTTTCTGACAAGATATTCTTCTGTCAGTAGTTAATAAAAATGCAGAATATCTCACTTGTGAGAAGGTCACTTTGATATTCATAATAGCACAAGAAAATCTGTGCATGGCAAAATGCTCTGTGATTAACAATGCTTTTTCTAAAGGATTCTGTAGACAGTTATGTATCTGCAAAACTCTTAGCTGTAATAAGGGAGTAGCTGTATTCAAAGAACACAGCTTGACATTTATCTTCTCTGAAAAATAAAAAGATTGAAAGCAAGTAGGGTTTCTGTTTGTTTTTTTTTTTTTTCTTTTGACAACATTGAAAGTCCTTCGTGATTAGTTAGTGAAAGAAATTAAAGATTATTAAAAGGTCATAAGAACTTGGATGGTCTGAAAACTAGGGGGAGCACAAATTGATGAAGAGCCTTGGAGGAAAAAATTTTACAATTAATGTACTAACAAATAACTTTTTACTTGGATCAAAGGCACTGCTAGATGAGGAAGCATAAATTGCCTTTCATTTTATTTTGAAAAAATCTCTGTATAGAAAAGAAAAAAAGATCTGTCATGAATCCTCAAGTAATTTTACAGTAATGTAAATAGGTGATAAGAATAGAATCTCAGCCTTCATTTTGTTACAAAAAGTTGCATTTCTCAAATAATAGATCAAAACACCATAAAACCTCCATCCCCTTTAGTCACTCACAAATTACAGAATGTAAATAAATATTTTAAAGCGTCTAATGATAATTTTATAGATTTTTCACTGCATAAACCTTCTTTGTATAAATAGAAGCTCAATGACTTCATATTTAGATTGTAGATACAAATATGTTTTGACATTTTATTGTCTACAATTTACTTCAGGTTCATCTAATATAAAAGGGAATTTTTATGTTTTTTTAGAGATTCACAATCTTTTCTGCTTTATCGAAGCATTCTTCTTCCAGAGCCAAGGGAAATATATTTCTGATTTTGAACTTAGGAGTTTTAACTCTAAGCACTGGGAGTTGCTGAAAGTTTAAAATCCTTTAAATTAAATATTGTTAACAGAGAGAATAAGTTTAACTCGATTCAGGTTGGTTGAGTTATTGTATTGCAATAAATATGTAGTAAGTCCAAATTTATAAAAATGTTAGATCAAGAATGCATTAAAAGCCTACAATATAACTTTTTAAACATTTTTTGCCAGTGGATTTCCCAAGAAAGTGTGAGGCATGAAGAAATTTTTCAAAGTCAGTAACGAGTTAGAGAGCATGATTTCCTCATGGTAAGAGTTTTAAACTTTGAACTCAAGACCTTCTGAAACGTTTTCCTTTCATTTTTCTTTAACAAAAATCTCAGCACTTCTCCATAAGTGTCAGCTCATATCTTCATAAAAACAAAAAGCAAAGAAGATCAGAAGAGCAAATGATAGAATTACTAGATTCTTTGCTGTCCATAAATTTATGTAGCTCCTTTTTGAACCTGAAAATATTTCCTCTTTCCCTGAACTCCCGTGGCAGCATGCTTCAGATGTTCAAGACCTGCTCTGTAAAATCATAATTTTGTTTCAGAATGACTGCCTAACAGTTTTTAGCAATTGTCCCCAAGTTCCAGAACTGAAAGAATAACAGTTCCACTGTCATTTTATACAGTACCTTCATGGGTCTGTAAATCTCTTATCATATATCTCTTCAGGGTTTTCTCCTGTAAACTACAAAACCTCAGGGTCTCTCCTCATAAGGGACATTCTCATGCTCTATTCCCTTCATCTAATTGTACTTCCCTGCAGCATCTCGAGCTCTTAAATATGTTTCCTGACTAGACATAGACTAGAACTGAATATGACACCAAGATGAAGATGCAAGAAAATTTTATGTAGCAAAAAAAATTAATTCTCCATCTGTTTTTCAGCAGCCTACCTGAAGATGGGTAGCATTGTCACCAATTTTTTCAGATTCTGATGCATGTTGACTTGTTAATTTCTGAAAACTGTTGATGGCTTGAAGACCTGAGCTGTAATTATTAGCTCCAAGTTAGACTTTACTATTATTATTTTTTCTTAGATATATTGATTTCATTTTTCAATACTGAAATTGTTGTTTCACCTTTTGTCCACTCAGCTTTCTGAGGTTCTTCTGAATTTCTTCTGCAGCAGAGAAGCAATGGCCTACCAAATATAGTTAAGAATATTCTGAAGGAGATGGATCTATTAGTGCTTTCCCTCTTCCAGCTAATTGTGGAAGAAGATATATAACCCAGCTCCTTGTGAACATGCAGCTCTAGCTGATCCTTAGTGGACAAGGGACCTTTATAGACAGGTTAATAATGACTAAGGAAGGAAAAATAAAGAATGGGCTAAAACAGGACTTTAGAAAATTGGTGAAATAACCTTTCTCTGACTATGTTCAATACAGTAGTCCAGTGCTGTGAAAAATCATGAAGTATCTCAGTCTTTATGGATTCAATTTTTCAAGGAATCGTGAAATAGTCTTCCACTTCTATGCAGTTTTTTTATTGGAAAACACTACATAAAGAGTGACAAAAAAGCACCCCAACAGCTAATCCATACAAATTGATTTTCTCATTCATTTACAGGAAAGGGAAAGGGAAAGGGAAAGGGAAAGGGAAAGGGAAAGGGAAAGGGAAAGGGAAAGGGAAAGGGAAAGGGAAAGGGAAAGAAAGGGAAAGAAAGGGAAAGAAAGGGAAAGAAAGGGAAAGAAAGGGAAAGAAAGGGAAAGAAAGGGAAAGAAAGGGAAAGAAAGGGAAAGAAAGGGAAAGGGAATTTCAAGTCAGAAAAGATTACTGGAAGAAACTCATTTTCATCATCCCTCTTCCTTCAAAGCCTTCACTGACTTTTGTCTCCGATATAATTCACTACAACTCTTGTTTCTACAGAAGAGTCTACTATTACTCTGTAATTCCAGGTACTCAATTTGAAAGAGTGTTTAATATTAGTTTACTGTTACATGTGTTTATCATCATATCTAAGAGCCATTTCATTTTTTGGTGTTATATTTAGGCTATCAGATTTTCTGCTAGCTGAAATGCTCTTGATCTCTGTAAATAAACTGTTGGTTTTATTCATGCACCACTAGTGAAAATTTCTTCAAAGTGTGCTAAACTGACCATGACTTGAAAATACCAATCCCTGATGGTCTGAAACTGATCTCTCCAGAGACTAAAACCCATTTTGCTAAATCTTTTTTTGTGGAAATTATGGACTCCTATAAAATGCTTTGCTTCTGCATAACGTTGATAAGACATAAATTAATTCAAAGGACTCCTGCTACCTAGATAGGAAAATGTTATCTCTGTTTTGCAGATGGAGAAACTGAAAAGGTGAAGAGGCTTCCTAAGGCCACAGAGTAAGGTAAGGATAGACCTGCTTCAACTCACCAGTGTCTGGCTTCTAGTCTAAAACCATAAATGTCAAATATACTTCATAGTTAACACATACTTAATGGTTAATATAAAAGTAGATACATTTTGCTTGTAGAGAAATAATAAAATAAATACAAAATTCTATACTTGTCAGTTACTGTCCAACATTTTAAGCAGATATTCAAAGTATGGAAGAAGTAGCAGAAGGGTAATTTTTATTTTCCTGAGAGTATATAGTAAAACAGACCTTTTTCACTGACTGCAGGCTTAGTTCCATTACAGAGTCCAGCTTTGAAGGAAATTTTCTTCTTGACTTCTTCTCATTCATATTAAAAGATTTTCTTTCTTGTGTCTCTCAAGTGTGAATTTACATGTTATTAAGAAGTATCAGACTAACAACCATGATGAGTAAAGTTTCATATTTATATCTAGACTAGATACTGTGCAGCTTTTTCAAAGGGCGGTTGATTATAGATGTAAAAATGACCCAGATCAAGAAGTAAGGTGGTCATGAAAATACTGACTGTGTCTTGCACATCCCAAGGGTACTAGCAAACATTCAGACTTCCTTCTCAGTGTCAAAGTGTCAAATACTAAGAATTATTTCCCTCACAATAATAATCTTTAAAATTTATTTATTTTTTCAGGAAACATGTGAAAGATCAGAATTTAACTGAATTACCCAGAACCTACTCTGTGTAGAACATGATGAGTTGCAAGAGCCTTTTATCCAATACTGCTTTCACAGAAGCAAGGCCTACTGTCACACCAGAGCCAACCCAAATACCCCTCAGGAAGATCCTTAATAATTGGAAATCTTTATAAAAATTATCAATTATTACATTACATTACATTACATTACATTACATTACATTACATTACATTACATTACATTACATTACATTACATATTATGACTACTATAACACGGTAACCTGAGCACTATTGTTTGTTTAGATCCAATTAGTTCCAACATTCTGAGAATGAAACAGAGGGAATAAACATGACCCATAGAAAAAGAGTACTTTCAAAATGAGTGCAAAGTGGCAATATTTGCCATCACTGGAATGAGACAAAAATTGGAGGACTGTGTTTTAAGAAGAATGTTAAAGCCAGCTATAAGAACAGAGCAAAGAACTTGGAGAAATTAATTTGTTCCTGATCAATGCAAAATGAATACCTGGTTGTAACACTTTTTGCAAAAGTGGGAGTTGAATTTTGGTATATGCAGGAAAATAGACAATGGTAAAACTTGTCATTCATAGATGCAGACTATTAAAAGACCATATTGAAAGAGAGAAAAACAATTCCATGCAAGGATGCTCATGCTTTGGCAGAAATATTGTAAATATTGAAGTGCTGCATACAATTTAACAAGTATTGAAACAGAGGCTGAATGGTTTTTTTTCCTTTCTGTTGGCCACTGTGAGAAGAGTTTATCATTTGAAGAATGTAAAAGATCTGACTTCACAGAAAAGCATGTTCATATTTTAATTAGGGAGTCTAAAAACCCAGGACTTTTCTTAAACAACCTTTTGTAGCTGGTACAAAATATGCCAGCATTGGTCTTTGCAGAGTATTCGACAAGCTCTCTGCATGCACAGCACTTCACAAATGCAGGCTGACACATCTCCAGAGCCACAGATTACTGTTTTCCTCTAAAAAAATGGAGGATGAAGTCGTTATGGTCAAAGTCCAGACACTGAACTGCACCAACACTTTCCAGAGAGGCAAGTCAGAGACAGAAGAATCATCTGCTTTAGTGGCCCTACTGCAGCCTCGTTGTGCCCTGGTTCCAGGTGGACAGCACAGCCTCCCCAGGCATGCTCTGTGACCTGCCTTGCTGGATGCTTGTAGAGGTGCATGGGGGCTGACACTCTGGACCACTTCTCAGCATCCAGAGATGTTGTGCAAGAGTTTGGAAGAATCCAAAATCAAGGCTAGTAATGAAAGAGTATATACAGTGCAAGTGTGCAGGAGATAATAATTCAGATTCCAAAAACTGCACCACAGGAAATTGTCCCTGTTGCTGAGTTATAGCCATATTTTATGAGTTTCTCATTATGGAATTTTCTGTGACCATGAGTGAGACTTGATCTTGTCTAGTCTGTAGTAGTTAATGAGATACTCATTTATTGCACCAGAGTCTATTAAAAAAGAAAAATAAAGTTTTCTTATCTAGTCTGTAGTAGTTAATGAGATACTAATTTATTGCACCAGAGTCTATTAAGAAAGAAAAATAAAGTGCTGAAAGTCTAAACTGCAGTGACCTACATAGGGAACCCCAGGCACCTACAGACAGAGTGGATTTATGGCTTCTGACAACAGCTTTCTCCTGGTTGTCAATATGTGACATATTGTTCCTGAATAAAGCATACAGTCTTACGGTTCATGCCCTATAAGTGTACTAAGTTTTTTTCCCATTATTGAATAAACCCATTTATTTTGTCTTTTTCCAAGCCACAGCATATATGTACATTCACATCCTGTATTTAAGGACATTTCCTCTTCCTGATGAAAATTACTATTGTGTTCTTGCAGCATTATTCTCAGCAGATAGAAATAGCAATTCAGTCACGCTTCATAGATGCCGTTTAGAACAGAATTTAGCATGAGCAGAATTGCTTTTGTTTTAAGCAGATGCTGTTACATGATGCACATGGTGTTCTCCATAGGGTATTCCACACAATTCTTGAGGATATTATAAAACAAACTGACAGCGATTAATGATAATAAAAAGAGCTACAAAATTACCTGCATGCAATCACTGCATATTTCTTTATTAAATCTGTCATGCTGTTGGCACACCATTTCTGTTCAGGTCACTGACAGAGGAAGGCTTTTGCACACCATGAACATTTAGTTAATGCTATCTAGGTCAGTTCAAAGCAATAGTTGATCTTTGATTGAGATATAAATTGTGAAAGACAAAATTCATATCAAGGTCAATTAGAATCTTTTCAGTACACAGTACATAACATGTTCTAATAACATTAGCATTTCATCTACTTCATGAGAGGCATGAAACTCAGACTTAATTATTCTACTTAACGGTGTAAAGGACCTTAAGATCAGAGACTACAGCAAAAATCAGAATTATACTTTATATCAATAGCAAATATCAGGCTGTGTTTGATGCATATCTTTTGGGGTTTTAGTACTTAAATTCCAAATACTTTGGTATTACCATAGGCAGATAATTAGTCTTCTCTTATCATTGAATTTGGTTCTTAGGAAAATGAGTCAAGAAACAATAAAAAAAAAATAAAAAAAACCAAAACCAAAAGAAAACTGCATAATAATGCTAATGGGATGATGATAATGATAATGATTATAATGATGATGATAATAATAATAAAAATAATAATAGTACCAACATGATAAAGGATTCATTTTTATGCATTGTCTGATTTAACTGGTGTGAAAAACTGTTGAATTATTGTGTTAACACTACTATAACTTCACCAATTCTAAAATTTTGTGTTACATAAGTAAATGGTCCTGTAACCTCAAACATCAGTTTTAGGTGACATACTCATATGTTGTGTAAACTAGAGATGTGTTGGGTTAACTTTTGCATCCTTTGCTACTGCAATGACCTTAAAGAAGTACAACAGCTTGTTCAACATCTCATAACCTCCAAGAATTACTTACTTTAATATATATGAAAAAATAATACTTGGTACTATTTGAATATGTTTCCTTTTTTATTTAAAAGTAGTGTTACTGCTTTCCTGGTTTGGTCTTACATAAATTTATTAAAATCTTCCTGTGTTTGCTTCCTTTGTTGCTCTTTATTTTCATGGTGACACTAATTTTTTTTAATGAAAGCTGTAAGAGACCATCATAAATATTTTCTGCTGACATAATGCCAACAAACACAGAATCTCACTGGGGATTTATCAAATATCTTCCAATAAAATGGAACATTACAAATGTTAGGATGGTTTTCTTTTGGCCATGCAACTGAATTATTTGGGGTTTATTCATTATTTACAAAGAATAAAATACCTCTAGTAGACATGGGCTAATATGTCCTGTGACTATGCTATAAGCTGGGCTATACAGATAAGCTCTAGGATAGACTAAAAAAATAAATTCAGCCCAAATAGTTTTTGCTCTGTCACTCTGTTTTGCATTGTCACTCTCTGAATGTCAGCACAATTGCTACTACCTTATCAGTAATTAACTTATACGCTGTTCATCTTTGTTATCTGCTCTCATCCTTATTTTCCATTTATTAGAAATTCATTAGTCTCATTTTAGTAGTAAAGGAATCATTCACTGGTAAGTTCAGCTAAGAAAATCTTCCTTTCTTAAAACAAAACTTGAAATTGCCTCAGAACAATTTACTGTTATAGTATTCCCACAGAATAAACATCATCAAATCATCTTCATGATCATCAGATTTTGGCTAGACAGTAATCCTTAATCCTCTCTAGACATTCAGAGGATGTCTGCTGAACTAAAGGGTTTTCTGTTGTCATTTCACATGAGTACATAGTGTGTGGATTTTGTAGCATACCAAGGATGTGCACTTTCAATCATCTTGACCCAGTCCAGGGGCAATTATATGCGGAGTTGGAGCTTTCTCATGACTTGAGCATGTTCTGTGATTAAGAGGTTTTTTATGGCTGCTCATCCTGGTTTGATGCTACAGGAACTACATTAATTAGAAACAGAAGGCTGTAGTACATCACAAATGGAACAGAAGATAAAATTTCCTTGAACCTTAGATTCTCACGCCCAGAATTAAGCATCTGTCAAAGGATTTGGAGTAGGTCGGGGGACATTTTCTGCATGAAGCACTGCAGAACTGATGACAAGAAACCTGCATTCTGTCCTACAAAAAAGGAGGTAGAAACTACCAAAATCACATTTATCTTGCCACAGGGCTGTTTCCCCACTTCTGCAGAAGCAGTCAGCTGGGCAGAAAAACATATACTAGTATTTTTTGCTTTCAATTGGATTATATCTGAAGAAATGAAGTAGTAAAGGCTAGTATAGAGAAAATGCAGATCAGGGTAAGTCAAGCTGGGGAAGGAAACCTCAAGCCAATTAATTAAATTAAACAGCTTTAATTAAAGCTCTTGAGATCAGTTATGCCAGGTTTCCAATATATTTATTAATTGGATTTACCTCCAAACCAATAACTTTCATGATATTCTTGTATCGAGGTGAACCACTCAGTATAAAAATTAGATAAGGAAGATTCTCAAGAAGATCAAACAAAAAAAGTTAACAGATTACATATCTTTCTAGTCTTACGTTATATAGTATTGTCTAGGAAAGACAAAGCTGTGATGTGGAAATACACTTTCTCTACTTTGTTACTTTCCAGACCATTTACTCTGAATAGCCAGTGCCAAAAGTATAATTAGCCTTACTTGAAATGTGGAAGCTACAATGGCAGCTGTCCAGGTGTATAATCAGAATGCTTCTTAGGGGAAAATAAAAGACTGATAAAATAGTTCAAAAGTGTTTTCGGAAAATAATAGAGTGCTTATATATTATATACCACCAGTAAACTCAAAGAACGGAAAATACAGGTTTAGGACTTTGAGGAACTGTATACTCTTAAGTACATAAATATAAAATACTTATAAATACCACATAATACCACATAAATACTTATATAAAATACCACACTATCTTGTGGTCATTGGATTTAGGATTTCTATTATTTAAGAGTTTCTAAGATTTACTTCAGTGGAGATCTCAGATCAATGGGCAATTCAGTTCTTTTAATATATTTCTCTTTGTATTTAACATATGGTTTTAACTATTTTATTGCCTAAGGATTTTTTAAACCCTCAAATTATACGACATAGTGTGCAGTATAAAAATAATGGACCTCTTTGCAATACTTTGATACTGATTCATCAAATACCAGTTCAAATTAAAACAAAACAAAACAAAACAAAACAAAACCAAAACAACCCAACCTGTAGATTTTTGTTATTAGAACACCAAATTGCACAGACTCATATCACTTACTTCGAGGAGATTTTTCTTAGTCTCCCTTCTTTGTCCCAAATGTGTGACTAGCAATATAATTGGATACATATTAAACATGATTGCAGGAGGAAGAGATGTTAACTAGCCAAATTAAAACTATGAGTTTACTAAAATGTTCATAGAATGATTCAGAATTAATGTGACAAAATGGGTACAGTCTACATATTGGGCTGAAGTAAGATAGGGTCATAAGTAGTTCTAAGAGATAAAAATGCACAGCATTTGCTCATTTGACATTCAGTACAAATGACACAGTTTGGCAGTGCAATAAAGCAGGTTTTGGGACTCCTTCTGCCAAATCAAATACATTGCAGTACAACAGCTGGTGCTGGTTCAAAGTCACTCAAGGGCCAGCAGATTAGTTCTTATGCTCAAGCTTTTTGAAATGTCAGTAATATCTGTCCAAAACAATGAATCTTCATCAGATCAGGTTTCATATGTCCTCCTACTCCTACAAAAAACCATCAAAAATTTTGATTTGTGTCCTTTAATATGCACCAGTGCAGTCACACATCCACCACTGGTTTGAATCTCATTGGCTCTATGGTATCTGTGACTACCCACGTGCCATTTTAAAGTTGTAGCACATGAGGATTTGATAATTTAGAAAATTAACCCACTGCAATCAAGAAGACAAAAAAATGATGCTAGTTTTCCAGTATTGTTTCCTGATTTCACAGTCAGTCCTTTCAGAGTGTTACTTCTTTCTTTCTTATATGACTCCATTGCTTGTCCTGACTTGTATAAATCCTGTACAGTAGAATGAAACTAGAAACAGTTCAAGATCTAAATAAACACATTCTCTGCAGTTATATCTCATCATTCTGAACTTGAATTTTGTCCAAAAGGTTGTATAATCTATGTATAATAAATAACCAGTGTTGTTTGCAGATTTATTTTTATAGAAAAAAAAAATAAAAGCAGTAGAAGGAAGTAAAAGATCTTGCACCTCTTGGTCTTGTAATTATAAATGCCCAACTAAGCCTTTTTACAGACTTGTCACTTGTCCTTGAACCTAGAAGATAGACAAAAAATTGAACCATTCTAATCTATTCTTTCACTTCAACTACCTATTTGAACTGATAGAGAGAGAAAAAAATATATTTCAGATTGGGAACTCCGTAACTGTAGAAATGATTAACAGATACCTTGAAACATTAAAGTTCAGCGAGTAGTATGACATCCACCTTTTGGGTCAGGTGACGGACAGATTAATTTGGCTGCTGTCCTAATCTATGTTCTTCTTTCTCAGACTAATCTTGATAAATCTACCAGAGGAAATATTTTAGAGTGCATCTTTAATAATGACAGAAATATCCACATCTGAATGCTTAAACAGCAGATCTTCACAAAGCAGATTGCACAATGTGCCATAGTTGCCCTTCATTTACTGGTGTCATTTCTGTCTGTGACCAATATACCAACTGTGCTACCAAAAGTTCATATGCTCTAAATTAGCACTGAAGTACCATGGTAAGCACAATGCTCTGTCTACTATTTCCCTGGTCACAGAATCTAACAGCCCTAAAAATATTATTTTTCTTTTGTACCTCATTATCTTTTTGTCCTTTCCAAATTAATTTATTTCATGAGTGTTTTTTTTCTTCAGGGGACAATGCTTTCCCTGCTTAAGCTTATATAGTCAGCAGGAATATTATTGGTTTATTGTGTGCTGTGTTTATACTAAGTCCATTTCAGAGACACTTCAATAATTTTCATTGTCCCCTTCAGTATGAACTTTAATTCTTTTAAAAACCTTAAAAGAAAGAAAAAATCCTCAGTTTTTTAGCTATAGGCTATCTTGTATCAGCAATCTAATATGCTGGTAGTCTGTTTTAATGAGAAATTTCAGGAGAAAAAGAAGAGTTGAAGTTTCCCGACACATAACAAGTTGTACTTGTACCTATACAAAGCGTGAAAAGTTACACAAAAAAGGATGTAAATAATCCCCAAAAAGCAAGATTTAGATTAACTCTTGGTCTTCTTTACTGTTTCATACTGCATGTTTTTTCCCATTAGCTCTTCTGGTTTTTTCTTTTCCTGGAAAATGGTGTTTTTGTCATTTAGACAGGCTTAATGAAAGAAACCCAGAGACAAGGCTACTGAGACAGAAAAAGGGGTGACAAAATTCATTGCCTAAGTGGAACAAAAGTAAACAACCTTTGTTTCCGAAATTCTTGTTTGTTTTTTTTTTTTTTTTACTTATTTCTTTTTTTCAGGCTTTGTATAGAACAAGTACCACTCTGAATTCTGGCTAAGTCATAGTAGAATGGCAGAGAAAAGGGATCATGGGGATAGCCAGAGCTGAAGGATGCCTCTAAATAACAGGATAATTATAACTAATGCAGAGCAGAAAGAGAAGTGTGTTATGAAGCATAAAGCCAGGAAATGCCGAAGAAGAAGATACAGAGAAAGCCCATAATTTTTTACCTGGTGAGATGAGAACATTATGCTAGTGAAAAATCAGTCTTGAATTAGATATTGAACCGTGATCTCCTGTGGCCACATGCTTTACTCTGCTCTTTCCAATCCGATCTTGCCATCATCCCAATGATATTTTGGAAAAGATCTCTGAGATCGAGTTAAACATTTGACCAAACACCATCTTGTCAACTAGACCATGTGACTAAGCACCACATCCAGTCTTACTTTAAACATATCCAGTGATGGTGCCTCCACCAGCTCCCTGGGCAGCTGTTCCAATGCCTAATCACCCCTTCTGTGAAGAAGGGGTGAAAAATTTCTTTTTAAGGTCTAACCTGAAGCTCTCCTCTCACAGCTTATGACTGTGTTCTCTTGTCCTGTCACTGGTTGCCTGGGAGAAGAGACCGATCCCCACTGGGCTACACCCTTCTTTCAGGGAGTTGTAGAAAGTGATAGCGTCTCCCCTGAGACTCCTCCAGATTAAACATCCCCAGCTCCATCAGCTGCTTCTCATAAGCCTTATTTCCAGACCCTTCCACAGCTCTGCAAATATGCTAATGGTAGAATCAATCTTATCCACATTATCAAAATATCAAACAGGACTGGGTCCACACTGATCCTTGGGGAACATCAATAGTGACTGGATGCCAACACAGACAGGAAAAAGTTGCAATGTCTGCATAGAACAGGCAGATGCTCTTTTACTTTTGCTGGAAAAGAAATAGATTCTGTCCCATTTATTTATCTGTGTGGGAGCTCAAAAAAAAGAAATCTATGTGACTTCATTAACTCAAGCTTATACGGTCTCATTCTTCAGGCTATTTATATTCCTCAAACTCTCAAGTCCTCAAACCTTAAGACACAGTGTAGAATTAGAGAAAATGTAAATACAAATGAGAAGACAGAGGCTATTCTCACCTATATTAGCATTTCCTTTGGCTCACTGTACAGGGCTTGAGCCTATTTGCAATTGTAGCTTGACAGGACTTGGGACTGAAATTAGGAAGAGAGAGGAATCTAAACTGAACACAATGTGGAAAAAGATATCAGAAATTACAAATGTAGTTAAAGGACCGATGAAGAGCAGGGGAGCAAGAGATGGAAAACAAGTGCAATGTGGCATCTCTTGGTAATAGACAGAGAGACATTCTTCTTCAAGATTATGTTGGGACTATTATACTATCAGAAATTTTTCTTTCTCCTGAAAATAAAGCCAAACAAGAAATTTTAATCAGTACCTTCAGCCTACATCAGTTTAAATCATACTTCAGAAAGTACTTAAGGCACAATTCAGGTGAAAACTTTGCTATTTAATCATGGGCATTTGAACAACAAATAGTTTGTAATTACCTTAGTAGATGCTGAATCAACTTAGCAACAAATGATGAATTATTAACTATTCTCACCTAGCCTTTTACTAAATTAGACAGATGGACACAAGGACAACACCAATAATATCAAATATTACAAATGCAGGATAATAACACTTCAAGTATTTATTCTTATTTTTTTCTGAGGTGCTTCTCTTTAACACAATCACATCATTTCCATGCCCAATGCAGGTTGCTGAAAGAAATGTTCTCTGCTGAGTTAACAGCATTTTTCTGAAGGCAAGAATTACTTTGTCCTCCGCATACAATTTAATCTGTGTCTAACAGACCTATTCTGCTTCATTTCTACCAGTGTAAATTTTCAGAATTAAATCACCAGCAAACAGTTTATCACACATATATTAATTCCACACAACTGGATCCATAATCTTCCTTATAATTCAGTGGGTAAATCCATGGTGCTGGGAAGACCCTTGACAAACTGCTCCTTTTCCAAGCTCTCAGACACAGTCCTAAAGGCTGCATGATTGTTTCTGTTGAAATTCCACTTCAGTTAGTGCAAGGCTTTTCTGAATCCTCCTTTTTCAATCATTAGAAATATTCTTGCCAGTTTGTTTCAGGACCTACTGGATTTTTGTGTCTGTGTTGTCTCTCAGTTCTTGTCTTCCTCCTTTGGAAGCCCGAATCAATCTTAGTGTCCTTTCCGTCAGGTTACACAGGCCACATTATTAGTCTTTTTCATCCCCTGAGCACTTAAGTAAATCTTCTCTGCACCAGTGTCCATTCAAATTGTTTTATGTCAACATAGCTAATTAGCACTGTAAAGAGTGTTTATGGTTATATTTTCCCAGCAGCCTACATGACAGTAAATATCTTTCACTACAGTTTTAGTGTAAGCAGCCATAAAGATGGCCTGCTTAAAAAAGGAAAATTAAAGAACAGAAGAAAATGGGTCCTGAAAAATAATGTCAGAGAAATTGCCTGCCAAAGTCGGGGCTGGATGGGCCTGTGAACCAGAAATGTCCTTTAAAATTGCATCTGGAAACTTTGAAGTATAGATGAAGTATGAAGAATCCAGAGACATCCTGAGGTATCAGGAATAAACTCAAGAAATTCTAATGGCAATTTGTCATCTGAAAAGGTAGAAGCAGCCTGGGAAAATAAAATTAGTTTGGAAGAACTGTAAGCACAATTTAATCATTTAATTATTGGCTGTTACAAATAAAAAATTGAAATTAGCAACATGTTGACTGCTTGAAGTGGAGTTGTCCTACATACCACTCTTATGACTCTAGGTTATAAAAATAACTGATTTTTTAGCCAAAATAGAGGTTTTTTTCTCTGAGTTTTCTCTGGTTTTCTGTGTCACACATACTTTTATTTTTCTAAGCCAGTTGAATTTCACATGAATTTTCTGCCAGATCTTAGACTCTCACCGAAAGCACCCAGATGACTCTGAACACTGTGACATAGACCCTCTTTGATGACGATGGACTCTGCGATATAGACCCTCTTTGAAGATAGACTCTATCTGTTATCTCATTGTGTTCCCTGTGATCCCACTTTGGTGTCAGTTTGATCTGTCCTCACACCTCTGGGATGGTTGGATCAAACTTTGTGACTGATTTGTCCCCTTCTTTGGGATGGTTTCACTCCTAAAATCTGTCTAATTTAATTGATACCTGTACTATATATATATATCCATATAAGTAACCTATCATAAGCATATCTCCTCTTAGATTGTTATGCCAAAATTGGTCTTTGCATTGCCATTATGATAAGTTGCTTATCTAATAAGTTTATTGTAACCTGTAATACACCTACTGTAGTTATATTGGTTGTTAATCTAAGATTGGTTGTTGCTGTTATTTACCACTGTAATGCTATTGATTGCTATTGATTAATCATTAATTGCTGATAGTATTTTGTAATAGCTTGATATATTTAGATATATTTACTTTATTCATCTGAGGTATAATTTCTAGTTATGATTTCTGTGGTTTTGTGATAATTTGCAGCAAAATAGAGAAATTTAGATAATGAAAGCTTCCAAGTCTTTTTGTATTATGAAATTCAATGAACCCAAGATTGCAATCTCTATACACCCACAGTTCTGGGCAACATTTTTGGTCATAACAGGTCCACATCATATATCCATACATACAATATGATTTTTTTCCCTCTGTGTATTGTGTCTTTAGCTGCTGTAGATAAAAAGAGAAATAAATGTTTCAATAGAAGCTCACAAATCTATGTGGTGAAGCTATATCAGTGAAGCTCCTCTTTAAACTACAGATTTGAATTTTGCAGCATAAAACTTTGATTCAACCTGTAATTGGCAAGCTGTGCATTTCAGAGCTAGAGTTTGATAAGTGTCTCCATTCTATTCTGTTTGCTCTTCCAAACAGTAATTAAGTGTAATTATGTGGAAAAAAATGTTGATTGAAAAATATGTATTTGCAAACCTGAGTTTGAATGGACCTACATTGCATTTAAAATATAGGTTCTCCAACCCCTATTTTCTGAACTCACCTCAAAATTGCAGTGCATACTATTTTGTACAGTGTAACAAACCCCAGGGTAGCTGTAAGAAAGAAGTGTTCTGTTCTCCTCTGCAGTCATATTCATCTTTGAAGCATATTTTTAATAGGGGGTTCAAAAATGACTGCATTCATTGCATAGAGAAATTGGTGTGCAGGTTGAAGGGATAAAATGATGCAACTATGAAGTTATAATTTGCCATGTGGATTCTTTGTCTCACCTTAGTTATTCTGTTTCAAAAGTCACTTACTCAGAAATTTTTCTGTGCCAGAGAGACAAAATTTGTTCTACAGCAGATTTCTCTGTGTAGAAAATTACCTGTGCTTTATCTTTTCAGTAATAATACAAACTTTTGGTATGGGCTTAAGTATCTATGTCAATATCTTACAAAACAAACAAACAAACAACAAAACCCCAAAACAACAACAACCCCCCCCCCCCCAAAAAAAAAAACCAAAACCACCAACCCCCCCCCCACCCAAAAAACCCCACGAGCAACCTCCCATCTAAACCATAGAATATTTAAGAAAACATCTTATGGTGTTTACAAAGTTTATGTTTTTTTGCTACAGCAGAAACAACTCAGAAGATAAAATGACAGTAATCTTATCTTAAGATGAAATAGGAAATCCATAGAGGGCTTTCTTCTACTCCCTTGATGTCACCTTTGAGATCTTGATAAAGTAGCTATGGACAAAAGTGCAAATATTCAGAACTGATTTTTTGTAGCTTCTCTGTACTTTTCAGCCCCTTAAGGAATTGAAAAATAAAAAGAAAACTTTCATAAATCTTTTCTGTTATATACCAAAAATAAGAAATAACCATGAACCATCTCTTTCCATTGTGAAATTAAATCCATTTCAAGAAAGACATAATAAGTTTGGTTTTCCTCTAGGGGAGCATTTTTTTAATATTTCCAGCTCAAATGTTTGTTTCACAGACTTAAAAAGGCAGTTTACTCTGTTTGAGGAAAGAGAAACTTATTACAACTGAACTGAAACATCTTACAGATTCTAAATATAATCCTACATATACTGAATACTGTAGCTTTATATATAATAAATGAAATTAATTCTGATTAAAGATATGTCAGTAGAGGAAAAAATCCCAAAACACTGTGAAGTTAATAGCAATAGCATATTTATTCATGTTTGTATAACATTTCAACAAGTTATTGTTTGTTGCTGTAAGCTGTCTCTACTGTGCCAATAGCAGTGGCTATAGACCCCAACACGGTTAAATATTTCAGTTGAAAATAGCTTGTGATCAGAGTTTTCAAATGCCTCTAGTTTCTTTTATTTTTGCAGAGAAAAGGTTTCTGGTTTTCATTCAGCTTATACCATGCTGCTTTCTTGACTCTATTACCCTTCTCTTCAGTTGCAAGTAACCCAATACGGGAAAAAACTCCATCATTTACATAACATATTCCTAGATCTGAAAAGTATTAGGTTAAAGTAAGTATGTCTGTGAACCACTACAAATTGTGAAAAACATCGCAAATTGTCCCATTTAACAATTTGAATCTACAACTTGTACCCATTACAATTCTACACTTGATTCCCGTATTTTCAAAATATAGTATATTGGCCACAAGTACAAAATAAGAGTCCATGAATTAGGTTATATATGACAAATTATTTTTGAAGACTATTAGATGACCACATATATGGTGAGAAAAGGTAAATTTTTATGCACATTTTTCTGTCTTGAAGCACAGATTTGATATCTGAAACAAAGATATTTCTGCAGAAGCATGTGGACACTCATGTCTGGGCAAAGAAGATTATGTATGGAGATCTTTAAATACCAAACTACCCATGGTGAATATTAACTACCAACAATAAAGGAGGATCAGGTAGAGAACACTGAAGAAATGGGCATGAAACCAAATGCATCTATGTTGAATTTGACCAATGTTTCTGGAAGGTTGCTATGTTTTTTTTATAAAGGCCATGCAAACCAGAGAATAGTCATGAAGACTGAGAAAATACAAATATCAGGTCCAGTTCCCAACAGCAATTTGGAATTAATTCTAATTTTTAAGATGGCCTTGACCTGACTTTGGAGATTGGACTTTTGATTCCCAAAGATTCCTTCTGACCAGAAGCATTCCAGTATTTTGATAAATCTTGAAGTCAGATTTTGAGACAAGAATTCATATGGGCATGTAGCTTGAGACAGAGAGAATTTGAAGCAGAACTTGTATAAAACAAGAGAGTGTGTGTAATATTAGAATATTGCGGCTGTGTGTTACTTTTCTTGGCCTCGGTCGGCTCCCGAGTGCCCAGCTTGAGCACCTCGGCTTCTCATTGGGGTCGGGCTGGCCTCTACTTCCAGGCGCTTCTGCGGCTGTGCCCCAGGGTGGGCTGGCTGCACGTTGCCGTCAGTGCAAGGTAAGAAACTCACAGGGAAAAAAGAGGCAGGGAATTTGTCCAAATCTGTTCGCGTGGCGGCTGGATGCTTTATTGGCCATGAGAACCATGATGGAGAGGAGGCAGCCCACTTCCAGCCTCGCTTGGATGAATCTGGCCCCAAGGCTGGGGAGCTGTGGAGGGATATAGGGGTGGGACAGGGAAGGACGGGAGCTCTCCGCCCAATGAATACAGATGCCATGGTGGTGACATGTGCCACAACAACCAATGGGGACACAATGGGGGCGGACACAGGGCTTCGGGGCGAGTGGGACCACGAGAATGAGGTGACGAGCACGGAACTCCCAGGAACGGATGGGGGAGTGGTCACAGGAGTGGCAGGGGAGAAAAGCCAGTGGCAGGCAGCCTGGGGCTAACTTCCATGGGGGGCAGAAACGCGGGGGATGCACGAGGATACATAGAATCGGTGAGCTAACAAAGACCAGAACCCCCAGTCTGAACCCAAAACCCAGGATGCAACAGAATATTGTCAAAGAAATTGTCTACATTATGAAGAAAAGGGTGAATTGGTATTAGAATGACTTGTGGGTGGGACAGTGGTTAGCAATAAAGTGATTTCCTCGCTTGCTTTGCAATAGTTACAGATCTATGGGGTTTTTTTTTGTGCTAAAATAGGAGTTTATCTACATACCTTTATGTAACTCTGAATGCTGGATTTGTACTTTGTTGACATGATTTATAAGTGTTTGATTATAACATCTAGTTGATGGAAAGAAGCATTTCCTGAGTAAAATGTCATCACTTCACCTTTGTGCTTTGAGGTAAGAAATAGGCTCAATCTATTTAAGTTCTTTGACAGTAAACACTATCAGATGTTTTTCCCTGAGGGGCTCATTATCTCAAGTAGCAAATTTTCCCACTAACAGCACACTCAAAAAGGGTTTGAGAAGCCAAGGTAAGGTAAAATCTGCTTTGTGTAATGAGCAATCTTGCAGGATATGAACAAGATAGTTTTCAGACCTAAGTACATGAACACTTGTGAGTCAACTGTGAATTACAGTGGCAGCAAAAAGAAAGGTGAAAGCAATTAATTTTTACCAGTAAGAACTGTAGATCAGCTTTTTCTGTGCTGCTTATCATCATGGTATCTGAAGCATACTAACATGTCAGAGGCAGAGGTTGCTGATGGAATGAGAACTAGTCTGGCACAGAACATCTATCTGACTAGATAAACTCAGAAACCAGTGTAAAGAACCTGAGAGAGCAGGAGAGGTGACTTATTGAAAAGTCTGGGGAAAGCTCATCGATGGAGATCTGAAGACTGATCTTTGAGTGATACAGGTTTACACTACCCATGTTATAGGAGCAGCCCATGTGTACCAAAAAGCATTCACAGAATTCTAGTCGTACCAGAAACAGACAGGGTATGAACGGCTGATATGTGAGAAACTCAGATGTGAATGTGTTCAGATGTGAGGGAAGAGTTGAACTCACTTTGTAGTTAGGGACAGTGGTGTCATTGTTATTCTATTCCCTCTTCTTTCAAGTCCCAAGGATGCCTGTCCAACTCAGGGCTGCTATTCTGCTCTCCTGAGATAAGTGTATCTGCAAATACCATCCTTTCTCTGTGTGTAGAGGTCTCAGTCACTTTGTCTAAATTCTCTGTAAGAAATAAAAACCATTTAGGATATAAGCAAAACATTTATGTATGCATTTCACATTTTCTTTTGTTCTTATGGAAAAATCTGTTTTAGAAAAACTAATCTGCTTGCTAAGTAACTTGTTAAAAGAGAAACTGTGAGAGCATTTCTCAGCAATATTATACATTCAGTTTAATTTGTTAATACTGGATAAATACTTAATGTTCTGTTTGTTGTTACTGCTACTGCAAAATGCAGCAGCATAATTATATTCTCTGCTATGCTATATTCTGCCAGTTACCAAGGAATTAAAGAATAGCAATGAAACAGTCAACTACATCATGTCAACTGCAGGAATTTATTAAAATAGATTGAACAGTGAGCTATCCTAAACCCTTAGAAGGAATGATTCTAAAGAATTTATTGAAATCTATGTATGATAGTTGTCTTAACTGGAACATATGTTTAAACCAGGATAATGTGAATGACACATATTAATATTACTATCACTATAAGAAGAGATGCAGAGACAGTATATTTTATACCCAAAATGATGACAAAACTTCTTCTTTCCTTCCATAATCAGAATTACATTATCTACAGTGCAAATGAGGCTTCCTCTATAAAATCTAGCTTAAGTAATCAGTTGAATCTATTTCCAACTCTTTGAACCCTTTTGATTAGGATAAGTGAAACATAATCAAGAAGCACTGCTGTTTAAATAGCTGTAGAAATCTGGCAAGCAAACAATGCAACTGGTTGGTTGGATTGATTTAGGCAACATTTTATAAATAGCATCAAGTTGCAAAAAAATCTGAAGGTTTTAGTTAACAGAATGAAAATTTGCCAACAAATATTCAGGTCCTCAGAAATTACTATATTCCAGCAACAGTTTGATATATTGTCCATAAATATTACTTAGGGCTCAGCTGAGTTAAACATGTTCTGTCTGAGATTGCTGGGAACTGGAAAGAGTCAGGAACTTCTCATGTAAATCTAGAGAAGAAAAATCTCTTCCATTACAGTGAAGTACTTGTGATGAGATGGGTGCTGATTACTTCACTTAATGTGACAGAGAAAGGCAATTGAATGCTGCAGTTAAGAGGGTGGAACAAGACACCCTCAGCACAGACTGATTTTAAAAGAAACCTGTGCTCCTCTTCAAAGTCAAAGTTCAGAACTTACAGTTCAGGTAAACTACCTGCATAAAAAGAGCTTTCAGTCTGAGATTCACTCCTTCAAAGAGAAACTGTAAAGAAATAAGCTGATAGTAACTTACTTGTCCTGTGTAGTTCAAATAATGCTAACTCTAACACAGTATTTAGTGTACAGAAATGCCTAAACCTTTTTCAGCGCACTAAGTTTTAGAGGTCCTTAGACAAGTATATTCAGTCCCAGAATAAACTGAAATAATCAGACAGACCATTACTTATTCAGAATAAAGTAATTTTCCCATGAACAAAACTGCAGCTGTCAAACTTTTTCACCTTTCAAGGTAGGCTGTAACTGTGTATGGTAGAAAATGCAGAAAGCAAGGACAGAAGATGCTCCTGAAGGTTTGTTAGGGTTTTTACAGTGCAAAAGTATAATTTCTTTGAAAATCCATATTCTTCTTAAAAGGTGTTTGAGTGACCACAATGACAAGGACAGCAGTTTAGACCACGGGAGCACCACCAGCCTTAACTGTCCCTGCCCTTCCCCTCAGGACTCCTGCTGGGGAGCCACTGGCCTTGTCAGATCTCTTAAAGTTCATTCTGTCAGACCCAGCAGACATGAATTTCCCTCCTTCTCAAAGAAAGATAGGAGTGGTAAAAACCTGCCCACAGAAGATGTTCAGAGATCTGATGGAAAATGACGTTCTGGAAACCACATTCCTATGTTGTGCGCTGATGAAATGATTTAAAGAGGAAATCCAGTCACAACTTTGTTTATGTTAGGAAAACATAAAGCAATAAAAGAGTAGAAATTCTTGGGGTTTGTAACAATTTATTCTAACTTGGCTCAAGAAATTATGATTTAACTAGATTCTGTTTTTTTTTTTTTTTTTTTCTATGAAGGTCTTGAAAAACCTGAGCACTTTGAAGTTGCTTTTTATAGACTAAAACTGTTTCAGGCATTTTCTTATGTCTCTAGTTTCTTCTGTTTTCATAGAGAAAGGGTTTCTGATTTTCACTCCGCTTATACCATGCTTCTTTCTTGATTCCATTACCCTTCTTCAGTTGCATGAACAAGAGCAAGGCATCCTTACAGTATGCCAATAGAGGAAACGAATACTATGGGGGTATTTGACTAGTGAAGAAGTATTTCCATTCCTCACCTTGCTTAGTGAGCAGTGCTGCTACATGCAGAGGATCCACAAAGATATCACAAGAAGGAACTGGGATATTTATACAACAATAATAAGTCACTGAAGTAACCATCGGTCATGAAAGGTGTCTATGTCAGAAAATCCAGAATTGCCTACCTTTTTTGACCTTAAATAACAAAAATATCAGATTTGATGTACATGTTTCTAAACCAAAATGTCTGTCTATAAATCCTAGTTTGGGATTCAGACAATTACCTTGCTAAAGGACATTTGAAAACTGTGCATGAAGATCCAAATATCAATACTTAGGGTTCTCTGACATTATCACATCTCATTAAAACATGTCCATCTATGAAAGATGATATTTGAATAATGAATCAGCTGCCCAAACAGATGTCTAGAGCCATCTGAGAAAGAAGTAAGAAATTTTAGTGTTTGCGGTTACATTGGACATGCACATTATCAGTTATGATGTAGTGCAAATCAAAATTGTATTAATGTAGCTAGTAAAACTGAAGAGTAGTAAGATGGAATGGAATATAAATTTTACTTAATGCTTCCTTGAAATGCTAAGATTCAGTTCTCTTTCCATCACTATGAAATACATTTTGCTCATTCTAATTTTTTTTTTTCAGTAGATAATCTTCCTTACCATAAATAGCAATGAATGAATCTTGTTTAAATTTCAAGATGCAGTAGTTTTAAAAATGGCATTTGGACATGTTATGAAAAGGATGTAAATGTATTTTTTTTTTTAAGTTCAGGAGGCCTAAAAATATCACTTGTTGTTTAAACTACAGTATTATTGCCCATAAAAGACAGTTTGCCCTTAGTGTTCTAATTAAAATGGAAATTTACTGTCCAAACTACCTTTCAACAATAATAAACTGATTTAAAACTTAATTTTAAAAAATCTCAGGGATAAACATCTTATTTTCTTACATGATAAACAATATACAAGATCAATACACTATTTTCATTATTGCCACTAAAATATATTATTGAAAATACACTCAGTTTAATATATGTATAAAGAATGCTTTACAGACCAATACTACTACTACTACTACTAGTCTTCAAAGTGTTAACTACATAAAGATTATAACTTGCACTCCTGATCTTACATCATTATGTTATCATTGAAAATAATTTATTGGCCAAAAAAAAACCCAAACAACTAGGGAATAAAAAAATGGCAAAGTTAGGATTCTTATCTTCTGAATTAAGGTCCTAACAGGAGTTCTATAAAATGATAGAGAAACACTTGAGAAGAGAGTCAGCAGGAAGGGCAACCTAGGCCTTTAGTGAGCTATTTCTCTTTCTTAAATGCTTCAGTTAAGTGACTACAACTGGGTTGTAAAAAAACAAGACTGAAGAACTATGAAACAAAGACATGTATGTTCTTCCTTTGAACAAAATATTGCATTCAGGAAAGCAGAACTATTCATGATTCACTTTGAGGATCTATTAAACTTCTGGAAAATCAAGCTCTATTTACAAGACTCTTTCCTTGCTTGTCAGCATTTTCCAGGAAGATATTAGGTGTAATTGACATACTATATTCCAGGTGTAAGAAGTTTCTAAAGGTAAAAAATTTCAACTAGTTGTGATCTTGATTCTACATTTCACTTGCAATTTCTTTATACTTTCCTATTTTTGGATGGTTACTCATAACCAGTCCTTATCAAGTCATATATGCTGGAAAGAGAAAGAATTTTTAAATGAAAATAAATCAGTGAGCTATTTCTGTGTCTTTTATATCTGACTCTTCTCTTGATTAATTAATCCTCTCCTCAGTCACTTAAATACTAAAAAAGCTGTTAATTTTCACTTTCTCTGACAGCCCTGAAACTACTAGTAAGCTTTTATTTTATGCAAATCAGCATTTTACTATGAATATTTGGACCATTTCTGTCAAAGGCAGGATCAAAAGATAGAAATGAACATAAGATGCTTCTTAAAAACTAGGGCACTGCTAAAAAATACTGAAAGATCAATTAATGATGGCAATTATTTTCTAAGGGCCCATTCAAGAAAAGTAGAGTATACGTTTTCTTACTGTGAGACAGAGATGAAAGTTATCTCTTCAATGATATCTAACTTTAATACATTTCAAAAAGAAGTATTAAATGTTTGAGAGCCCAAACCAATGCACAGACACATAAATCAGCTGAATCCTCAGAAAATTTTAATTTATACTAATCTCATAATTTACTATTATATCTTAAATTTAATACATAATCCTACTCCTATAAGAATATGTCAGGAGTTTACTGAATGTGTTCAAACTTCAAGCAAAATCTAATTTCAGAAAAAGTCATATATTAGATATGACATAGATAACATATTTGTTTCTATTCTTTGGATGAACATGAAATACATTTCCATAAAAAAAAAAAAAAAAAAGATGTGCAATTTCAAAACATGGTTTACTGGGAACATTTCATTTTTATGCAAGACAGGTAGAATTAATCATTCAGAATGCTCCAAAAAGCATACAGAAAAGATATATAGAAACAGGGGACATAATAACTGCACATGAATGTCCCTGCAGTTACCCAGTATTCTTCCAGGTACAGTGATGAGCAGACATTTAGGCAAGAGGAGAAAAAACTAAATTGAAATCAAAGACAAAAAAATCCCTCCATTTTTTGTTTGCTTCAGAATTTTATTTTAAAAATAGCAAATATAGTTGTTATTATGATTATAATTGAATAATTTGGCATTAATGCCTTCACATGCATTTTGCAAAAGGTAGTGCAGGAAGAAAATATTTGCATCTCAAAAGCTAGACTATTGTACATGTGTTTGTCAGAATATTGTGTCTCTAAACAAACATTTTATGTCTAGTGTTTTGTTGCCCTCTTGGCTGTTTCTAAAGAACATTTACACATTTTAATTTTGTACACAGGCTGAAAAAATCAGACATTCTCGCATTTTCTCTTCTGCGGTTATACTCTTCAAGATTACTGTTATCACCTAAAATCTAGACTTAGCTTTCTCTCTTCCTTTAATTTGACTATTTTTATAATTGCTGACCTCTGATGTCCCAAGTGCCACCCAAAGTGGCAACTCTCCCAGTAAATCTAGCTCAGTTCCCAGAGGGTTGGTCATGGTCACAAGGCTGCATTCCAGAGCAGCAGTACAGCTTGGGAAGCAGCAGAGCTCAGATGTTTGGAGGGGAGGGTTTGCTCTGCCACCACAGGCAAACACTTGATCTGCAAGGCAGAGCCAGCCCTCCCTGAACAACCATCGCTCTTCCCAAAAATATGTGGTTCCTCTTCCTTGCTTGGTAGCCAGAGGTTTCCTGGGTTCTGCTGCAGGGGAAGTACACAGTGATTGGTGCCTATTTTGCTGTAATGCTGTAATGAGATTCCCCTTGGAAGCTGTGAATTTTAGCGACCTCTAGAACTTACCACTCTTTCTACCACATAAAAGCAGTATTGACACTGTTACTAAATTCTCAGAACAATGCAGAGCTTCTCAGAAATGGGTACAGCATTCAAAACCATTCTGGTATTGGGCTAAGCATTCAAAACCATTCTGGTATTGGGCTAAACTTTAAAGTAGAAATAATTTTCAGTACTTCAAACATTTTTAAGATACAACCCTTATTCTAGTCCAGCCACAGATGATAACCACAAGTCCAATATGACAGAATAGTGTCTAAAGAATAAAAGTCTTCTTTAAAACAAGTAAGTATTAAAACACATTTTTCTTTTGAAGGTAGCTGGTTCAGCATTTTGGAATTAAAAGTTAATAATAAAGAGAATCACTTATCTACCCATGAGATTAAAAAATAATCAAGTCATAGTACAAAATCACCTAACAGTCTTTATATCTCATTTCAATTTCACAGAAGGAATTAGAAGTAAATGTTTAGGGAATGTGGTCTTCCATTTTAATTTAATTTAAAACACAGAACAATAGAAGAACTGGGTTCAGTTACCTCAGGCCTGTGTTTACTGGCAGTTTATAGTGCAGAATATTGCACTATTGATAAGTTAAGGATATCAGTCCATTACAGTTTATTAAGTCATTAAAACCAAAAGCAGACAAATCCCAAAGAGATACAGTCTTGGGTTCTCAAAAGTTTATATTTTTTCCCAGTTCATGTTACTTCATGAAACAGAAGATATGGCTTTATCCAGAAATGTGGTGGTTTGGTTTTTTTTACAATTGTTTTCTGTTAATAAGTTTATAATGGTTTGTTCCATGAACCCCGTTCTGTTCCCCTAATGGTTTAGCCCTAAGTTGTTCACTTCAACCTTTTCCTGCCAAGTGACTGTCAGTCCCTATGTCAGTCTTCCCAGTCCCTCCCTTGTCTCCTTATATGTCCATGTCAATCCCCAGTTCACTGCCCCCTACCCCTGCCTGTCAAGTTAGACACACCCTGGTTGTTCTGGAAAGTTCCTTGTCTGTTACCCCTTGCACAGTTTCCCATTGGACTGTTAAGCCTGCTCCCTCCCCTGTGCTGTCTCTATTTGATTACCCCACTTGTGTTCTCCTCCCCTAATGTCCTCTCATTGCATGCGAGTTGTTTCCACCCCTTGTACCCTCCCCTCTTTAAAATGTGATGCCCCCTTCATTCTCACGGTGTACTTGTCCCTGAACCCTCCTTGGGAATAAAGTACCTTGGAACTCGTACAAGTGGCCCCTTCCTATTTCTTCGCCTCAGCCCTTCGTTCCTGATTTGGAGCTGTGCTACCCATGCCACAGGGAGCAGCAACTCCCTGTGAGCACTGCCACTCGAGAGGTCTCAGAAGAGATCTGGGGGCAGCCCCTCCTGTTGCGCCCTCCGGCCATAGGGAGTGTGCTAGCCGGGAGATCTCCATACTGTGGCCACAACCGGGCAGTGACACAGAAAGCCTTGTGCCTTTGGAGTGTGACAAGGTTACACTAAACTTTGGAGTGTGACAAAGTTACGCCTCAGTTATCCCATGCAGGATCATTGTGTTAGCACTAAACTCGTGAGCTTGTACATTTGAGTCTGTTGGAGTGAGTACAGCACAGAGACACAAAGATGATCCAAGGGCGGAAGCATATTTCCTATGAAGATAGGCTGAGAGAGTTGGGATTGCTCAGCCTGGAGAAGAGAATGCTTCAGTGAGACCTTATAGCACCTTCCAGTACCTAAATGAGGCTATGAGAGAGCTGGAGAGGGAGTTTTTGCAGGACTTTTTACAACGTCATGTAGTGATATGACAAGGAGCAATGGCTTTAAACTGGAGGAAAGTAGATTTAGATAAAAATTGTGAAGAAATTCATAGAGTGGGGATGCTGAAGCACTGGAACAGGTTGCCCAGGGAACTTCTGAATGCCCCATCCGTGAAAGCGTTCAAGGCTGGGTTGGAAGGGGCTTTGAGCAACCTGGTCTAGTGGAGCGTCCCCTGACAATGTCAGGGGGTTGGAACTAAAAAATCTTTAAAGCCCCATACAACCCAAACTATTCTATTGTTCTATGGTTTTCTTGGCATGGAAGGACTAAAACTGAGGGTGGTTCAATCTCACACTGCTATGAGGGAAGCTCATCTCTGAGAAAAGCCAGGGAGTATTGCATGCTGAAATTCGTCTCGGTCTTACTCTTTCCAGCATTTGTTTCTGTCTTTTTCTCAGAAAAATAGAATAGTAGAATCATCATAGAAAAGGTGTAATGGAATGTGGAATGAACATCACTGTTGTCTTTTGAAACATTTTGTACATTTCCAAAGAAGAAGGCTAAAAGAAGGTGAAAGAGGATGAAAGAGGCCCCTGGAATCTGGCATCCAGATCATGCAGAAACACTAAGAAAATTTGATTTATTATTAATACCTAACTCTAAAATAACAGGGTTTTGTGCCACAGTTCATATCTACTGTGTGTGTTGCACCATTTGCACCTATGTGCAAATGTATGAATACTTCAGGGGAGCTCTTTGCTTTCACACAGAGGACCGTGGCGTGTCACTGACATAGGCACCACCTTCCATTGAGGTGCTCACACATACATATTTTGCTTCAAGTCTTGCTTATTTGTATGGGACCAATGTAGCCTGCTGCCCCGAAACCCTCTTGATGTAACAAAGACACTGTAGAGCATACAGAAACTGCAGACTTCATTGTATGGCTTCAGCAGCAACTGTGAAATGTTGTCTCTAGTGAGTTGAATATAGCTATTCTATATTTATCTGAGAAAGTGAATATAATCAAGGATTTCTTAAAGTCCTTATTACTGTGACTGTTCCAGGTATTGTCAGCTAGAAGTCCTGGGACAGAGAGATGATGCCAGAGTGCTGGGACCAATTCACCTTAACCATCAGGCAGCCATCTGTGTGAGAAAATCTTTTGGATGTTGAATAGAATGAACAGCACTATCTGCCATGGGTTAGTTACATTGGTTTAACTCCTGTTGGGTGAAATTGGAGAAGTCTACTTTTGTGCAAGAGCACGTCCATTGTCCTATGAATCCTTTTAACTTCCAGCTCCTGAAAGTCAGTGGCTAATAGATTTGGAATGGAGAAGTCCATCATGGGAAAAGTCATGGCTGAGGTCTCCAGAACCATTTTCCAAATATGATTTAAAAACCTGTTGCAGACTCTTTTGGAAAATAGAATTGGACAGGATCAATAAACTTACACAATGTTTCACTCCAGTGTTTCCCAAAATGTTTAAAAGATAAATGGTAGTGTGCATATTTTCATTCACTAACCATCCAGTTGCTGCATTCTGGGCATCATAAATCTTATGGTGAGGCTAAGAATTCCTCCTTTGAAAATACACAAATACATTAGAAGATAATAAATGTCAGCACTATGCTAGGATTACTAACTACTGCCTGGAAAAAAGAGGTTGAAATGGATAATAAAATAGAAAGGATATATTGTAGAAAAGCTTCTGTCCGTGAAGACGGAGAAGCCATATTTTGAACTGCCAACTTTTATTTTATTGGAATTAATTTGGCTTCAAACTCCAACTATATATTTGTTCCTTGCCAGAATGAACTGCCTTTAAGGACTTTATAATTTCTCCATGAAGAAAGAAAAACTGTAATTGTGTCTCATTAGTCTTCTCATTGACAATCTAAATAAAACTCATTAATATTCTGTGTAACAATTTTTTTAGCTATTTCTTCTGTTCTTCTTTTCAATGTCCTTTTAAAAATGTGGACAGCCATGCTGAATGCACCACTGCAGAATTAAGCTCATCAGCACAATAAGCAAAAGTCATGCATATTTTGATCAAAATTTTCCTGTTTTTGTAGAAAAGAATCACTTTTTTTTTCCCATCTGAAGCTTATGTGGCTTTTTTTAAATGAACCCAGAATCCTCATCAGAATCACTGTTTTCCAGTTTCTCTTTTTTTTCATTGTTGTGATTTATGTTTCTTGTTCCTAACTTTGCATCTTGTGGAACTAAAGCAGTCACAGCTTTCCAAGTGGAAAATGGTAAAATTATCTATGTAAATGACTCATCATAATCATGATTCCTGTACTGGCAATTTCATATCACTAATAATGGCATTTCTGCAGGAATTCAATACAAATCCTTCTCTTCATCCTGCTAGTATGATTATTCTTTATTATCAAGGAACACAACCCTTTCACTCTACTCTTTATGACATCTAGGTTAATCTTCAATTTTTTTTCCTCATGTTCTTATTTGTAGTCTTGACTTCTTTACAGTGGGGAACTGTAAATCACAGAAAAATCAAGTGCTGAAAGATAGAGGAAAGAACAATGTTTAATGAAAACAAGATTAAGACAGTGCTCATCCTCGTAAATAGAGTGGGGTTGGCATTGAAGGGCAGGCAGTCGAGTTCTAGCTCAATTTATTACAACAGTAGATAGTACCAAAAGGAAGCTTAAAAGTAGGAGATTACTTTGGAAGCAACTAAAGAAAACACTTGGGGATGAGAGGCTAGTAAATGGTATTTGATGGTTCAGGAATTCACTGAGAGAATATAACCCTCCACTTCATGAAGGAGCCCAATTATATGTTTGTTCTAGTCATCAGTGTGGTCAGCCATGTAGATACCCAGCCATTAAGTCTTATTGGAGAGGCATTTGGCATGGCTCTTTGTTAGTGTGATGAGTCCTGATTACGCCAACACTACAACTGCAACACCATTTCCAGCCACCTGTGCCCTTTCTGCAGGCTCATCACACAAAATGGACCTCATGCAGTGGTGCAAAAGGTAAAAAAAGTACTAAAGCAACCATGAGGCTAATTTCCTTTATAAATTATTCATTTTTCTTTTTTCATTCTTTTTAAGCCTTCAGCTCACTGAAAGGCAATTCCTACTTTTTCCAGAAATATCATTACTTTGTGTTTGCTGCTGCTGCTAAGTCTTTTAAATTGAAAACAGATCCCAATTCCGAAGAAATACAAGAGTTTTAGATCAGCAACTGAATCAAGTATTTGGACCAAAAAAAAAAAGTGGTAGTTTACTGATAAAATAAATTAGATGTGTAATGAAATAGAAAGAGGGTTGAAACCCTCTACACTTCCCCTGCATATTCTATTTGCATTTATGTAAGACCAAACTGACAAAGCAGGAGACACGGCTCCCTTCAGTTCCACTCTTTGACAGGGAAACATCCACCTGTAGTACCAAATTGTGGCACAAAAAGAAACGCAAATTTTGGCAATCCAGTTTTACTGGATTGGCTTCCAATGCATGGACAGAATAAAGTAGATGTCTTCTCTTATTTTGAAATCTTGCCTAGTGATAATGTCTCTCAATTACCTGACTAACCCAGAGGACTTCATGCTCAGAGAAGTGACATTTGCTTAGTGGACATCCTTAGCAAAGTTTACTCAACCACATGAACTATGTGTTGCTTCTAATTTAAGGCAGGTGTTTTCTGGCGCACTATGGACATTGGGGTCCTGAATGACAGTATCAGATGTTAGCAAGCATCCTGATGTGTCTTTCAAAGTAAGTCTTAGCAGTGCATTTCAGAATTCTCTAATAAATATTCAAAATATTAAGAAATGGCGTGATTTCACACTGTTGAACCTGTTGAATTTTATTTTTTTACAGTTTTACTCCCATTACAGTGATTTAGACACAGCAGTTTGAGTCACAGAGGCATAGCTTCAGATACACTCTCCTCTGAACTGTCTTGTGTCCCTGAATGCAAATAACTGAAGCAGCATAGGGAACATTTCCTCTATTATAGTCTGTCTGGTTACAGGAAGCAGACAGTAACTAGGAGCAGCAACAAGCCCCTGTCTCTCCAATAAATAAATAAATAAATAAACAAATAAATAATTTGGCAGATTGGGTTTCAGGGAGATATACAACATATATATATATATATATATATATATATATATATATATAGCATCGTAATACAAAGTTCCTAGGAGGAAATCAGAGCACTCAATAAAATAACATCTAATACAAGTGTGTAAAATGAAAAAACAAAAAAAAAATCTGAACCTTCATCATGAGATGTGATACGTAGCAAAATTCTCTACATCTAATTATTCAGTTCATAGATGTAGAGAGATACTGTCAATTTACTGAAGTAACAACTTTACCTGGGTTGATCTACTGTCAGTCTTTTGGTTTTCCAGAAGCCATGTTTCTTGCCTTAATGCTTTTTCAGAAGTCTTACCTTTTTTTTTATTATTATTATTTATTTTCTGCAGAAGGCAAGCCAATTGGAGTTCTTGCAGCAAGCAGTCAGGGAGAACATCCACAAATCAGAGGAGTTTTGAAGCAGGGAACAGAACATGAAGATGAGGTCAAGCATTCCAAGTGACTCTTCCAAAAAAATTAAATAGTGGCTATAGGACAGTTATTATACAGGACACTGATTCACTAAATCAATCATGTTTTGTGAGTGCTGATAAACATTCCTACACACACAAAACCACAAAAGTACACACAGACAAGTTGGAAAGCAATACTAACTTAGAGGTAGAGTTTGATATGCCATAGGGGAGGTCTGCCATTCTGAAAAGGCACCTGGGACAGAAAAATCCCCTGTAGCAGAACTGGCTGGACATTTGCCAAAATAGAAAACAATTTTGCAGAAAAGCACCTAAAATACTGATGAAGCTAAGGATGAATCAGAAGTGTAGCCTTGCAATGAAGAACGTTAACTTCATATTGGACTTATTAAAGAAATTTTAGGCAGCAGCTCAAGGGAAGTTATTAGTCTATTCCATTCAATATTTGTACAACTTCATCTGGAACCTTGTGCCCAGTTTTGGCCTTCCTCATACTAGAGCAAGTCTAAAGGAAAGCCACCAAGATGGGAAGCATATGGGGTACAAGGAGACAAACAGACCACTCTGGTTTACACTTTTAAGAGAAATGTAAGAGGAGATCTTCTTACCATTTGGTATTGGGCTACGGACAAGTTTCAGAGAAATTTTTTTGACACAAATGATGAAAGTATGAGAGGCATTGGACAAAACTTGAAACAATGGAAAATCAGTAGATATTTTTTCATACCTTGAAGATGGCCCTTGCCTTGCAATTGGTCCTTCATTGGATCAAATTATTCCCAAACCTCCAAACTATTCTATTCTACTTATATTTCTCCCAAAATTATTCCATTGTTTTCTCCTTTTAAAAAGAAGTATTTTATGTTTTGGATGGTATTCCTAGTGCTACAATAAAAAAACCCAAATAATTTAAAAATATTTTTATCCTTTATTATACATAGATGCTGTATCATAGAAGAGCTGTATCTTATTGAGATCAAATAAGCTCTGATTAATGACACTGAAAAGTTTTCAAAACACAGAAAAGCAGAAGACATTTGCCCAAAGCACATGGTTAGAAACCTTTAATTTAGGAAGTTGGCACATGGGAGACTGCATACTTCCTAGAATAGGCAACAATTGCTTTTTTTTTTTTTTCCTGAAAACTAGAATAAAAGTTCCCAAAAATGGAATTACCAAATGGCTTCTTGGAAAATATTACCAGAATATGACTGGGTAATTTGTAGAGTATAGAGCTGGTTCAGAGTGAAAATAGCATATAGAATGCTGTATCTTTTTCTAGACAACAATTCAGCCAATTCTGGAACTCTAAATGGGTGCCTCAAAGCTGTCTGGCTCTCAGCGGCCATGGGATGGAGGCTCGCCGGCTCGCTGTCCCGCCTGTGGCCGGAGGGCAGACACGCGAGTGGCCGACCCGAGTCTCTGCCGAGACCAGTACGGATGGCGGTGATCGCTGCGGTGTGGGTAGTGCAGGAGAGGCACAGGGCATGAGGAAACCAAGGCAAAGGAATAAGGGATGGACACTTGCCTAAGTGTCCAAGGATTAATCTCAAAGTGGGGCAGACAAAGTGACAAATCTGAACATGAAAGAACTACTTTTATAGGGATGGGGGGAACACGGGGAGGACACAACCTTTGGCCAATAGGAGGGCATTAGGGGAGGTGTGCAGGTAAGGGCTCCCCAAGAGAAGCCAACATGGGGAGGGAGCAAACCTTACAATCCAATTCTGCTTCAAGGAAGTGATGAAAGACAGGGAGCACTCCAGAACCAAAGGAGTGTGCTATCTTTGACAGACAGGGGTGAGACAAGGGAACAAGGGAGGTATACAGGTGGATTGACATGTGGATTGACATACATTTTGGTGGGGAAAACTGTGGTGAACAACTCAGGACTGAACCATTAGGGAAGCCAAATGGGGTACATAGAATGAACCAGTACAAACTTATAACAAGGAATATTAAAACATACTACAGAAGAGCAAATGGTAAAATAACAGACTACCACACAAAGCACCTTTTATTCAGAGGTAAAAGATTTCTAACCTAAGTTTTAGGTTCTACTCAGGAAATAGTAGATCAGGACTTAACACCAGAGCCCTAGCCTCCCCTAAGAGTCATGTGAATATAAAATACAGGTAATACTTAAAACAGGAGTAATAATATCTCTTGATTATCTTTACTCATGTGAAAGTCAGACTGGCCAATAACTGCTTTCAGTCTTTTCTCACAGGTAATAAATCAACAGCATGAAAATATCTACCATTTCTACCCCTCTTGCCCCCTTTAAGCCCTAGAATCATTTAAGGCAAGGAATAAACCACCAATGAAGTTGCATTCACCAGCAAGATGTACCCAGAAAATTCTCCACCTGAATTCTTGCCAGCTGACAGATTTGTGTTTGAGATAGAAAGGGATGAAAAATTGATTATTCACAGAAGTATATTGTGGGCTGTCTGAACGGGTTTAAGAGTTAATAAACATGATGCCTGAATGAAAAATTCACCATGGTAGATATTTCCAATGTCCAGACCTCAGTCATTCAATGACTGTACAAAATCATCAGAATTTTTACATATACAACCTGAAGAAAGCAACTTATTGGCATCAAGAAACTCTGAAATACTGTGAAAGATTAGCCAATCCCTGCTGCAGGATAGAGCAGTTAAATTCTCGTGCTAGGACTGTAAAAGGAAGGGTTATAACACATTTTGCTAAAAGTATCCTAAGTGATTTTTCTTAAATATAATGGCAAAATGGAGGGGTGGGGGGTGGGGGGGAATTTAATTCCTTCCTCTCAAGAGAGATACAATTAAGAAAAGGAGTATTTTTCTTCAGGATTGTTCACAGAAGTTTTATGCCTATCATGCTGTGCAATAAAAATTCATGGTTTTTTCTTTATATATTCAAATAATTTTTAAAAGAAATAGCAAAAAATATGTACTCCGGACAAGGTACATTTCAGCAACTTTTACAAATGTTACGCAGTTGGAAAATCCCTTCAAGGCAAAAGGGATTTATCCTTTTTATCATATGTAGGGTTTAAAGCAGGAATTTTTATAGAAGGAAGCATATCTGCTGTTCTGAGAATTTTTAGATTGAATATTCTGCACATTTTATTCCCCAGTGCATGAGTATCAGTACTTTGCTTCTATAAAATCAAAACTTTGGACAGAAGAAAAAGAATATGTTAATATATAATGAATTCCCAAATAAAGTTCTGTATTTCCACAGTATTCAGAAACACAGGACATGCATTCTCTTGTCTGCTTATTTTTGACCTCTGCATTGGTGGGATCAAGCCATATGCTCTTCACACAAGCAAACTGGAGAACCTTCCAAAATGTGACACACAAACAGATGTGGCAGAAGTGTCCTTTACAAGGTTTACATTTCATAAACCATTATTTTGTGAAACCACCTGAACCAATTCTCAGCTCTGTCCAGCCACCACTCTGGGCTCAGCCAGGGCACTCGACAGTCCTAAAAGGAAGGCAACCAGTCAGACCAGCAGGAAACATCTCAGCACCTGTGGCTACCACACCATGCTTTTCTCCCAAGCTCATGATCCAGCCAGCTGTGTCTGAGGTGGTGTTAGTGCAAACTCTGCCTTCTGCTGCTGCTGCTGGGCTTCTTTTCAGCAGCCTGGGGACTGAATCAGTGCCTGTCTGACCCTGCTAATGGCATATTTTTTCCTCTTATCTGTCCTATCCTCAAGCCGAGTGCCTATCAACCCACACTGTGCTGATTATCACTCCTGAATCACAAATTGCCAGGAACCCATTCTACCATTAACTCTGTGCATTATTAGGCTCATTTCAGACCTTCTGGCTGCTCAATATACTGGGAGCTGGTGGCAAAGTTGTCAGTGTAGTAAGCAAATTCAAAAGGATTTGAATTTTATTGTCTCAGAGCAAGCACATTGCTGAGAGGAATTAACTGGAATTGGCCTGTCAGAACGGTGGTTTCCCCTCTCTTTGTACATCCCAGTCTGTATGTGAACCTGTGCATACTGAGCTTAAACCAACTGCTGGAGCTTGTGCCTAAAATGTGAGAGATGTTGCATCTATTTAATCTGTCTCCCTTTGTGCTCTCTAGACTTTATTGATTTGGAAGAATTGTGGTAGCAGGCCTCATTCCTGTATTCCTCATTCTCATTCCTGTTGCCTTTGAAATGAAGCAAATCAATAAAGGTTTTAGTTCCCTTACATTCCACCAGGACCAGGATTTACCATAAAGTTGTAAAAGTGTAACTTACTAGGTCAGATTTTAATAGCTTTGCAGCAATAAGATTTCATATAATCCCAAATAACCTTCTTAGAATGAAAGCTGGGATTTCTTATGAAATTTGGAAAAAGTACTAATTTTGTGTTTAAATTCATTAACATCCCCCTCCTTGTCATAGTCATAAACATTCAGGTCAATCAAAATATTTCATTCAGACAGTTTTTTTTATATTTCTGTTGGTTTCTGAATACTTTTTTTGAAATCTCCATTTTAATTACTTGTTTACTATAATGCTAAAGTTCTTACTAAAGTAAAAACTATACAGATTTTTTTTTAAATAGAATTAGAAAATAACACTATTCCAAGAAAAAAAAATCAGTCTGAAAAGCTCCTACTCAGCTTTTGCTTTCAATATCTCACTTTTATTTCCCTACTTGTTTAGCATAGTAAAAAAAGCCATTTTCTTCCAAGTACAGATAAATGCTCTGATACAAGCTTAAAAATTACAATCTGATATAATTTCTGTCCTTAAAGTTCTGACATAATAAATATTTTAATGATATAAGATATTCTGCTATTTATACAATTATCATATATTTACAGAATTATTGATTGCCACATATATTTTTAATCAACTATTTTAACAAGTAATACATGAGAAGGACATAGAGGGAAAAATAAAACTTTTCAAGAAACAAATATTTCCAGCTTTGCTTCCTCACCTTGGTTTCTATAGCTGGCAATCTGTTAATTCTCTACATTTTCGTAACAAAATTGGAGACACTTTTATTTTTTAGGAAAAGTGACTGAAAAATTAACAGAATTAACAAAGTAAGAGAACATTTTAGCAGAAAGTGTTTCTTTGAAGACAAAGATGTGTTCTTGTTAAATTACTTTTCTCTTGTAGACATTTTCAAATAATAAGTTATTTTTATTTAAAAGTTTTCTGACCAATTTTTCCTTCTGCTCTTTTCGTTTTGTTGGTTATCATGTAAGGCTGGTTACCTCCATTCATGTTCTCAGATCTGAAGGTTTTTGCAGTGAGGTTGTTACAAGCCCATTAGTCTGCCCCTCTGAATGAGCCTGGCTTACAGATGCTGCCCATCTCACACACCATGACTGTACTGGCTCCTTTAATAGGGATCTCTGTCATAAACTGATGCCTCTAGTGTCAAAGACATTCAATTATTGTGACATTAATTTCATAAAGTGGGATTTTGAGATCCCCAAAGGGGTGGCTTACAGTAAATACAATATATTTGCAAACATAAAATTAATTACTGCCACACAATAAAATGAGGAGTTTAATACAAGAGATTATTGACTTTTGTTTGCCCATTTCAGAAAATTAAGATTTTGTTATCATTAATTTTTGCACCCTTATTTTGAGTAGAAACTGCCTCATTATTTTATTCTGATAGTGTGGTAAACTGTGTATACAGAGGTAAAATAACACCATTTTATGAGGATAGAAGTCAACTGAAATATTTTCAGACAAACTTTTGAATCACATAGCTAGAAGTAGACATTTTTCAATTGACATTGATAAACCAAGTAACAATTTCCAAAGGAATCACCAATTCAATTTCAGATTGCCATTAGCAGAATATTAACAGATATCATTTTGGTGCATAGACTGACATGTCATGTTTTTTAAAAGTTCCTTTCATCTTTAGCAATTTCATCATATCAAACTTAAAAAAGCCCAGAGAAATCTATCATAAAGGGAAACAATTGTATTACAGCACAAAATTACTGTAAAACCTAATGAACATCTAGAAGTCCCCAGAAACAGCTGAGGTCACTTATTCTGTTCAGCCAGATGAAGAGGAGACTGAGGGGAGACCTCATAGCTGTTTAGAACTTCCTTCTGAGGGGAGGGGGAGGGGTAGGCACTGATCTTCCCTCCTTGGTGACCAGTGACAGCACCTGAGGGAATGGCATCAGGGAGGTTTAGACTGGTATTAGAAAAGGGTTCTTCACCCACAATAGTCTCCCCAGGGCAGTGATTACAGCACCAGCCTGATGGAGCTCAAGGAGTGTTTGAGCAATGCTCTCAGGCACATGGTGTGACTCTTGGGGATGGTGCTGTGCAGCGCCAGGAGCTGGACCTGGCAATCCTGATGGGTCCCTTTCAATTGAGGATATTCTACAATTTTATGATTCTATGAACATGTGAGAGGCACGAAGGGAATTTCCTAAGATACATTTCCACATGGCAAAACTTAGAGTATATAAAAAAGTACAGTTAGTAAAAGCCCAAACAAAATAGACTTATTTAAGATAAGAAAACACAGCATTTCTATGTAATTTTACGAATGATTAAATTCAGGGACTAATTATATTACTTCTTTGCAATTCCAGTTGCATCCCTCATTAATGTCTGGATTATGTCTAACTATTAATTGAACAGGAATGAGATGAAAGACCTCTAGACGTCCCTTTAGCTAATTCAGGCAGAGGTAGTTGTGTTATTTCTCCCTGTGAAGTGCCTGTACTTTGCAGAGATTGTCTGTTTCTCAATGAGCTCTTGCAACCTTGAAGAGCTAACAAACTGCAGCTCCAAATTGTTCGGACTATTAGCTTTCTCTCAGTTTGTTAAAAGTCAAGGAGCAATAAACTGTACCCCAGTAAAAGGCAGCAGTGTCATCAGTGCCATCATGCCAAACTTCAGCACTCAGAACTAAAAACCTGTCCCATCACTGAGATCATGGGACTCAACAGCTGAGTTGGGATTGTTTTCTTTGTTAACTCATGCCTCAGTCTCTCTGATTCACATACATGTAACTTAGTGAATAAATCGGTGTTTAATAGTTGCCCTGATGGGTGCTCTCTAGTATACAGGTTATCACAGAATCACAGAATTGTATGTGATGAAAAAGAAATTGGAATTTTCTTCTTGTTCCATATCCCTTGCCATGGTCAGGGACACCTTTCACTAGACCAGGTTGTTAAAATTCCCATTCAGCTGGAACTTGAATGCTAATGTCTTCCCTGTTTTTCTTTATCTCACCCTGCACTGGGAGGGACAGGAGCAAATAATGGGTTGTGTACTTCTTACTTTATAAAATCTTTGATCTTTTGGGAAAGGAGGAATATTTCTGCAAGTTCTTGAGCGCTATGGAAAAAGCACAATCTGTCACAGTGATACGAACTTTCAGGGGTTTCACATTTTTTAAGACACACTACTATCCCCTGATTTGCCAGTGGCACATCCCACTGTTCTGTCTCCTTGGAAGATATCATTTCTACTTGAAAAAAAAAATATTTTGATGAAAGTATTCTCATTTATAGATTTTATTTTTCTCAGTTAAAAGCAACTGCACAAATCCTTTCCATTCTCCATATTATCTGTTTGGCAATCAGGAGACCAGATAGCAAAGTATTTATTAAATAAAAAAGACTTCCAGAGTGATTAGTAAATTATAGAATTGCTAAAATTTAAAAACACAGAGAGAGGCTGCCATCATTCTGGTTTCTTATGCTTCTGTGCATTGATACTTCACAAGATAAAGCTTTCTGCCTTTATTTCAGTGTCTACTCTTCTGGCTAGGAATTATTCTAGGTACTCATGCCATAATTAGTAAGGTATATGCACTTTCTAAAAGTTGCTGAGAAGAAAAATATTTCTTTGAACCCTAGGAATCATGAGGAAAAAAATCATGTACCTTTCATTAATCACTATAGAAGATTGTACTGGGGGAATCGGTTAGGAAGAACCCTGCCTGGGATTTAACATAACCTGGCTCCTCAGTTCAGGTATCCTTACCCCTAGTAAGGAGCAGACCCATAACTACATCTTCAGCATCCACCTGTGTAAATGATGTGAGGCTGACTCCTCTCAATACTGAATTTCCCAACCTGTTGTAGTACCCCTGGCAGGAAAGATGTGAAGAAAGTGTCAGAAGACAGTGTACAAACTACTACACATGGGCCCTGGGTTTGTATGTCAACTACCATGGAAACCAGGAAACAAATTTCTAAATAATAAAAAAATTAAACAGGAGCATTTAACAAGGCATGTGAGTTAGTCTATTTCATTCTTTATTTTATAAGTAGAGATTCAGTGCCTGGCAAACCTGATTCTATTGCAAATCTAATTTACTTGTTTCAACTGCTGATTTGTATTTAATTTGTTCAGTATTAAGTTACAAGAGTATCCCCTTATTTTTCAAAAAAAGCAAAGGTTTATGTATGCTTAACAATTTAATAAATTTGTTTATTTTAATTTCAATTGAGGTCAGTGTCACTGATGAGAAACTGATTTATAACAAAGAAAATTTGAGTTAATTACAAGCTATTTGACCGGTCTTTCTTGTCCATGTCATGTAATCAGTAAATGCAGTACCTCAGAATATGTTGGCCATGAAAGAAGTCAGACTCACTGTTTTTCAGCCGTGAATACATAGGATCATACCTTTTTCCCATTTCTCTTGTGTAGAATCCTATTGGAATAACCGTGGCAACAGATAAAACAGTGGAAAAAATTATGTGGGAGGCATGCAGCACATGATCATGCCAATCAAGATCAATTTTGATCAATAAGTCCTTGTAAAGCTTAGTGATATAAACAGTGTTGGCAAAAATAGTAATATATAGCAATATATAATCCTAATAAAGATTTTTTAGACTCTAATTTGGGAATAAATTTCTCCTAATAGGAATAATACCAAGCAAAATGGATGTAAATATTAGATTTGTTTATCAAACATGGAAAAGCTGTCATCTGTTGTGGAATATCTAACAGGATTTCACACAGATTTATAACCTAAATTCTCTAAAATAAATTTAAAATTAATTGAAAGAAGATACAAGTAAGATTGCAGATTTTGTGGCTTGATGGAACATCTAAGACAGCTAAAATGTCCATAAATATATGATAAGTATTAATAATAATATAAATCCAATGTGAAACAGCCAAATGCAAATCATGAATGTAAAGAATGAAAAAACGTGTATGCATTACATAGGAAACCATCCTTGAAGGGAAGAGCTAAATCTAATTCTTGTTCATCTGAGATGGTGATAATTAACTATGGTGAAAGTAATTTTGACAACTCTGATTTTTTCCAGGCTAAATTGTAGAGGGTAAGTGCTGATTAAGCTTCACTGCAACACAGAATACAGTGAATTTGCACTCTTAGAGACACATTCTTTTGTTCCTGAGATACAAATGAAAAGAAGAAAGTGTACTTTCAGGCTTCTGCACAAACACAAGTATCCTCTAGGCCTTCCTGTTTAATTATGACATTTATTTTAGTACTCAAACACATTTTTGTTTGTCTTTCCTGCCATCAAAAACAACATGGGCATGTCTTAACAAGAAGTAGTCTACAATAGCAAATCGATACTGATTTCATCTCATTTTGGAGCTGTGCATTCTTCTTTCCAGAGTCTAAATTTTATTAGTATATTTTTGTGTAAATTCCAGCATGGCTCAGTTATCTCTATACTGTAGTGCAGTAATCAGCATAACCACACTAAGGAAATGCTAATTGAAAAAGAAGTGGTTACTGTTTTAACTTGGCTCCTGTTTCATGCTCATGTTTCTGGGTGAATGTAATGGTTTTAGACATCTCACTATCAGTAGCCTGTGCAGACCATTGTCTTTCATTATTCTGAAACAGGGCTCCTGGTTTATCAAAAAGTTACCAAGTGTCTGAAAACAATTGGATGGGATATGTTTTGAGGATATGTAGACTTAAGTAAGCATAAATTCATACAATTAATTTTGTCTCATATAAACAGTAACACTTGGGACCATTAAATGCTGTGAAGACTCATTTAGGAATCTCCACAAACTCCCAAATCTTAAGACTACTAAAAGCATAGTTCTGTGACTGTGGTGCCCAAAGCAATTGGCCCATTTGAAATACTGCTGACCTTTAAGCTTGGTTTTGAAGACAAGCTACCCAGATCTGTACTTAGTAACCTATACAGACAGACAAGCAGTAAAAAGGGACATAGAGGTACTTCTTTGACCTCAGAAATGCTTTTCAATGCACCCAACACTGGTGAAGCTTGATGTTTCCCAGCGATAAACAGAGTAGAAGAAAATGGACATAGTTTTTAATATGGGATCTGGGTTGAAATTTCACAGAATGATTTATAAGAGAATAAGTGTTCTACATTAAAATAAAATTTCTTATCAAATATATGATTAAATGGAAACGCTGAGAGGCACAGAATTTTATCTGCATCACAGAGGGTAAATGAAATCCTTATAACAGTTTGTGTCAAATTTCAGTATATCACTGTTCAGAATATGTCTTGACCAGGATAAACAGAAGTGATATTGAATGAGCAAAAAATTAAAGAGTTTCTATAATTCACTTTGTTTTCATAAAAATATGTAAGATTGAGTTCCAGACAAAAGGAGAAAAAAAAACAACAAAAGAAATATTTATTTGCCTTTGAGTATATATATTTTTTTTAGTAAAAGCATAATGACTTTTCATTTTGAAATTACTTTGCTTATAGATTTCATTTTGGTTTGTTTCTTTGAAAACACTTGGAATCAAAGGAACGCATGATTTATGATCAAGGAAAACATTTTATTTTGTTAGTGCTCTCATATAGAAAGCTACCCTTAGGAGGTAGCTGGATCTATTTTCAGTAGCTTTATGTAAGGAGCCATAGTTGAATAAAGAAGAGATTTTCTTCCTCTTATGTTTTCTCTCTTATTTTTAATTTTTCTCTCTTATATTTTTAATTCTTGTTCTTCTTGAACAGAAGTATAGCACAACAATCATGAGAATAATTAATGACTCTGACAAGCAATGGATGAAACAAAAATAAATGTCTAGAACTCTAATAAAATGCTTTGAAAAGGGAGTACTTAGTCTTCACTTGCTCAAAATATTAAAAGAGTTAAAGACAGGTGTGGATTAACTACCTTGATCTTCAGATGCTAAATACCTGTCATAAATTAGGAAATCAGACTTATTTCATCTGTCTCTAATTCTATGATATTATCAAGATTAGGTCTGCAAGGCTTTATCTTGAACACTGCCATTGCTCAGGTAGAGCAGAGAATTGCTGGAGTGCAAACTTCTCCTCTGATCTTGCCTCTGGCAGTGTCCAGCACTGACAAATGAAGGGCTGGTATTTCAGCTTTGCAAGCTATAAGCTGATTTCCCAATAGCAAAACAACTCTCTGCTGCATATCTCCAGTCTATTTTAATTCATCTTATGCAATTCAGTTTTATCTGACAAATTGGTGACTACAATTTATAACTTCACATATTCCATTATAATATCTGTAGAGCAGCTTTTTGGGTTGGGGATGGACCAGGATTTTTTTTTTCACAGTTGTCTTAGATGAATAATGTCCTTTGTATTGCAGACCTTGATTCTATACTGCTCTTTCTCAGCTGTATAAACAAGAATTAACTAATTCATGTTTTTTGAGAAGGTGTAAGCCCTGTTGCACAGATCATGTGATGAACGCAGCAGATTCTTTCCTGATTTACAAGACTTTTGCTTCCTTTAGAAGAGGTAAAGACACTGTTATCTTCCAGCCCCTCTAAAAGTGAACTGAAAAAATTCTCTGGGCTACCATCTGGTAAGTTCCAGCATGTTGATAAGATCAACAATTTCCGTGCTTCCAGGAAAATAGCTGGTGAATTGTTGTATTCTCTGGTAAGATATTATCTTCTTAATTATATTTTGTGAGAATAAGTAAAGGAATCCAAGATATCCTCCTGACAGAGAGAAAAATGGGCCACAGAAGCTCTAACGCAACACCAAACAGTTGAAATGGGAGCTGCAAACTGCATAGGATCACTTTAAAAAGTGATCCTAAACAGGGATTAATCTCTGACGGCGTTCAAGGCAAGTAAGATCATGTCTTTTTGAAATAGATTGTCTGTACACCAGCAACTAATTACCTGGACAATTACCTAGATCAATGCATTAATAGTGCACTTTGACTTACTTTCAGAGGCCAACTAGGAAAGTTTGCATAGAGCTAATATCATGCCAGGCTCATGCTTTTCTGAACAGAATTCATGCTGCCAGCCTACCAAGGAAATTGTAATTCCCAGTCACCAAGAACCATCAAGAAGCTGTTGAGCAAAATACAGAAATATCCCAGTTCTGCTGTAACTGCCATGCCACTCCTATGGATATGAAATTGTTTTCCTATATTGCAGCCAGTCACTGCTTGGTCCTGTAGCATGGACCAGACTGGACAAACTGTCCACCAGTCATTCTGCCACTCAGAGAATTGTGCAGCCCTAGAGAAGACTGCAGAATTCTCTAAGCCCTATAACACCTTTATATTGGTGTTAACCTTATAAATTGTTGGTATTTGAATTGTCTATTAAATAAATGTAAACTATTCTGCAATGGGCATCCTGATCCAGTTCCAGGCCTTTCTCATTCTAGAAAAGATCCCTCAGCCTTTCCTAAGAAGAGAGATGCTCCAGTCCCTTCATTATCTTTGTTCCCTCTGCTGGATCCACCCCAGGAGTTCCATTCTCTCATGTGCTGAGGAGCCCAGAACTGGACACAGCTCTCCAGGTCTGGCCTCACCAGGGCTGAGCAGAGGGGCAGGATCACCTCCCTCAACCAGCTGGCAATGCTCTTCCTAAAGCACCCAGGATGCCATTGTCCTTCTTGGCCACCAGGACCCACTGCTGGCTCATGGGCAGCTTGTTGTCCACCAGGACCTCCAGGGCCTTCTCTGCAGAGCTGCTTCCCAGCACATCAGCCCTTAATCTGTACTGGTGCCAAGGGTTATTCCACTTAGATGCAAGACCCTACAATTGTTTTTGTTGAACTTTGTCAGGTTCCTCCCTGCCAAACTCTCCAGCCCATCCAGGTCTCCCATGGCAGAATTGCAGCACAGCCTTCTGTGTATCAGCTGCTGCTCCCAGTCTTGTATTATCAGCAAACTTACGGAAAGTACACTCTTGTGCATTCATCAATGTCATTCATTAATAATTTGAACAAGACTGGACTTTGCACTGAGCCCTGGGGAATGATGATAGACCTCCAGTTAAATTCAGCACTGCTGATCAGAATCCTATGAGCTCTGCCATTCAGCCAGCCCTCAATCGCCATCACTAACACTTACACGTTGTCTAACTCACACTTAGACAATGTAGAAACTCAGCAGGCAGTGCTGCCTTACACCTCAGTGAAAGCAGGTTTTTGACAGAGGCTGAGAGTAACCATTAGCTCTGGCAGAGTTCTGTCTTCATTAAAACCCTTCTTGAAAAATACCTGAAAATCTTATGTGCAACCTTACTTGCCTGAGATGACTGAAAGGACACCAGTCATAGTGGTTGAGTGCCCATGTGAAAGTGGTTCAGATGATCCACAATGGAAGCAATACCATATGAGCATGATCTTTTGGTATCACTCAGAATTATATTAAAATAAAGTGAGCATAACTAGAAGCATGATTGTACTAAATAAAAGACAAAATGGTTAACATAATTCCTGTAAGGAGTATTACATTAAAAAAAAAAAAACAAGGGAAATATTGTAAAAGTCTAATTAATTAATAATGACTAGCATAAGAGTATAATGTTTACAGGTACCCAAGGCATTGTCTAGATACTAAAAGTGAATACATGCAATGTGTGAAAAGGTCTATACAATAGGCTAAAGGCAGTTATTAAAACAAGAAATTATATTTTTCAGAAAGTAGAGACTGTGTCCACCTAAGGAAAATAGAGGAGGATTAAGAATATTTTTCAGGTTATTTGCATAAGATTAATAAAAACAGGCCAAAAGAGATTGCAATGATCAATTTGCTAAACTCATTAAAAGTACTAATAACATATTTTTTAATTCTTATGTCCCTGGAATCCTGGTTTAAAGTGAGAGAGGTAAGTTTTTAATTTTGACATACAGAAACCACTCAGTGGTGATAAGCAGAAAGAAGAAAACCAAAATTAACTCTTTGGATCAGTATTCCCTGTTGAAGAACTAAATGATCTTTCGAGACCAAAGCCAGTTCTTATTCAGAATGTATCAGAAGTACCAGCTCAAACATAAGTGTCATTAGAAAAGAGAATAGCAAAGAGAATAGCAAACAAAGAGAATAGCAACAAATTGCAAAAATCAAATCATATTTGACTAAAATTTACAATAAAACCTAACCCAACATTACCATTTTATGACCTGTGCTATATAACCTCTTTGTCATGTGTATATATATCAGCATGTGAGCAATAGAAGTGAGAAAATATGATGTCATATTCTGTAAAGGTCCCCATAAGAAACTGCTCTTGAGTGAGTTTGATTTACAGACCACTCAGACTTTTTAAAATTATGGCAAAGAAAATAATTAATGAATGAAACCATGAAAATATAGCAGAGGGAGATGGTTTTCTTATTTCTCATTTGTGTCTCTTTATAAAATTACTTGGAATTTGCAGTAGCGTAGGAAACTATGATCCATTCAACACCATAGTCTTCCAAAATCCTTTTCCAAAACATTTTGAGTAAACAAGGTTGGCAAAGGATAAGAAAAACTATCTAAATTAATTGAAAACAACAGATTTCTGATGGGGTTTTTCTCTTTAAGGAAGATTTTGTAAGATTAGGAAATGCACCAAAAATGAACAAAACATAATTTGGTATCTACAGAAGAAGAGGTCTCTAGAGCTTTCTGGAAAAGCAACCACTGTGAGATATGGTAATTCTGTATGAAGCCCTGAATGGATGGAAAGCGAGTAACGTGTATTAAGTGAAAGCATTTGACAAGTTTAAACAAGATGAGTATTTCTTTGCATAATGCATTAACAGAGCTTAGGAATAGCAGATGTCAAAATGATAGATGGGATTAAAAAGGAGCTAGTAAATTAATGAAAGAAAAGAGATTTTTAATACTAGTCAAAGGATTGTCAGACACTAGGAAAAGAGATAAAAAAATAGCTTCATCCCTTCATCATCTCCTAGAAGCTTGCAAGTACCAAAGACAGGATATTATGCAAGACAGACCTGTGGTCAGAGACAGTGGAGACATTTTGATATCTAGTTTTACAACGAACTCACAAAACAGGGCAAGAAAATTCATAGTCTTCTATGGGGGAGGCTATTTTGAGAGTTCTTTCTGTAGACAAAATAATCTTGGTACTCATTACTCATACTCTCAGGGTAACAGCTTCTCTAGTCTTCATAATTTCCTATTTTGACGCAAGAAAAGCAATATAACTGGTGGCAAATATTGCTAGAACTGGGAGAATAATGTAGAATTCATCTCTGAAGTTACTCAGTAAACAAGACTTTCAATTATTTAGTGTCTCCATTTACAGATCTGTGAACCTTCAGATAAGTACTTTTCAGAAAACAGTTTTGAATAACCTTTTTTTCAGAGCAAATATGGGCAGCTGTATTCAAAATACTATAAAATTACTAAAAACTCTCAGCCACACAAGATTTTTGGCAATGAACTTCACATATTAAAGTCATGTAATAAAAATTATTAAAATATTTAACAACCACCAATCCCTGTTACTGTCAGCTGAGGGAAATGTAGCTATATTTAGTTATGATAGCCATGATGTTCTGGATCTATATTAAATACAGGAAAATAATAGTCAGGATCTTCAAGTGGTTTGTTGACTTTTGTGTTCCTGTGCTTTTTGAGTGTTCCCTTGCAGTGTCTGTAAAGTGATCCAAATTCAAGAAGAAGCTGAACCCAATTCTGGGCTTTGACTTTGAGTCCTGGCTCTAAACTCAGCAGCTCAGTTATGCTTCTCATTTTTATTGTAAAATACGGGAAAAGAGATAAGATTTCCTCAGCTTGTTACCACAATTTATGCTGTGTTTCTAAAAATTTTCACATTTCTCCAACTTAAGCAAATGCTATCCTGCTGGAATTGCTTATAATTTTACCAAAGCACACACCTATTGAACAGACTACACATTAAAAAGACTAAATAATAAATCTTGAACACAAGGAACTCTTTCTAATCAATTGTATGAAATTAATTCATAAATGCATTTCACTTAGAAATTAATGAACAAAGAATATTCAGGACTGTACTCAATAGTTCTACATTTTGAATATGACTTTATTTCATGATAAGTCCTCTTGAGGGCAGTTTCAGGGCTAAGACATGACTAATGCTAGTCACAGTATCAGTGCAGTCATGTTTTATGAGTAGATGAATAGAATATGATTAGAACAACATGAAGAGTTTACAGCTCAAATACATTATTTCCTCCCAGCCAGGTTGCAAAATACCCAAGCAACAGTATTCAGTTACAGAATGGTTGTTATAAAAAGGGCTAATCAGTAAAGGTTGCTGGCCTTCCTTTAGATATTTCTTAGCTTTTTGTTTTATAAAAGAGGCCCCCAAACCAGAAATTCTGTGTCTAGTTTGTTCTTGATTGTTTTGTTTAAGTATAATTCAGATAATTAGACAGCAGGCACTTTCCACAAGCAATGCTGTAGTCAAAAACAATTTCCTAAGAAATAGTATGATGTAATGCTTTAACTGGCCAGACTTATAGAACTTTCCCTTGAAGGTCTCAGGCAAAATTAGATTCCCAAATGTTATACAGAGTAGGAACATCATTTCCCACTTTGCAAAATAGTCAAAACAAAATTCTCAGGAAAAGGAACTCAGAGCCTCTGGTATAACAGATCTGCCAAGGATGTCTGCCAAAAAAACAGATGCCCTGGCTGGGAAACAGATATAATTAACAGTACTTGCCAGTATTTTCTGCTTTATTTTCTTTCCACCTAACAGCGAAGAGTGAGATTTTAAATATTTGCTTGTGTTAGAACAGAAACTTTTCAAATGGTTATAAAAATATTTAGAACACAATGTTTTTCTAACAGAAAAATCTTAGCAGAAATGTATTTTAAAATTTTAAAATTCATGTAAATGGGAAAATACTCAGATGAAAATATTTTGCTAACAACATTACACATTTCCAGCTAAGTAGCTTTCCTGAACAGTTAAAATTGTGGAGTATGGTGTCAAGGACATCTGTATAAGCAATTAGCAAATCCTTTCTTATTTATATGGACAGCTGCCATAACGACAAAGATGTTTGTGTTTTCAAAAGAGTGACTTTCTGACCAAACCTCTTGCAAAACTTCAGAAAGTACACTTATTTGACTTTCATCCACCAAAAGTGACTTGCAAAGCATGGTGATTAAATGTACTGCAGGGTCTGTTATGTTTTAATTTTCCTCATTCAAAATTTTCTCTGAGACAAGTCCTGCATAGACATATATTATGTACATTTCTACCCTAGGGAGAATTTGTTTTACAGGAAAACATGTCTGCATAAAGAATACATAAACCATTAATATCAACAGTGTGTATATTTCCTTTGATACCAGTTTCTTGCATTGCAAATCAAATGCCATTCAAATTAAGAGCCAAAATAATTATGGTAGGCATGGAAATAGAAATTACTCAGTATGTCCAATGTGATAAATTCATACCACTGCTCTAGCAGGAAATACAGTTTTGTAGGCAACCCAGTTAACGTTACCATAACAACACAATAGAATAACTTGTGCTATAAAGTCAAATGTAATGAATTAGAAACAAATCCTTCGAATTTTTTGAAGTCCTGTATATACTATGTTTGGCGTACTTTCTCCCCACATGCAGTCAAAACACTTTGGTATTTTTCCTGTTAAGCCCAGTAAAGATATTTCTCCTTAAAGAAAGGCAGTGCAATTTCTAATCCAGAAAAAAAAGACAGAAATTGTTTTGTCCTTAGTATATTCTTTAACATTGTCAATAAATAAATAAATGACTCATACTCAGTGGGGAAAAAAAAAAGCGCTATCTCACATAAATTGCTTCTTGTCCTTGGAAAAGTATAAGTTCTTTCTTGTTTTAGAAAGTCTTAGAAACAGGAGTGGTTAATTAAGTAGAACCAGTTCCAGTGAAACTGCCAAGAACATAACAATCTTTTAGTCCAAAGTTTGTGTAGGCTATGTTTTCTTATGCCAATCATGTAAATTACTGGAACATTTCTGATAGCTTGTGTATGTGAGCTTGCTGGATAAATTGAAATTCTCCCTTAAAATCTCACATCCATCATAAATGTTTTATGGAGGGGGAGAGTGCAGCTGGAGCGGGTGTGTCTCATCACCTTGCTGTCTACAAGGAAGCACAGCCCCTGGCTTCCTCAAAATCTTCCTCAAAATGTTACTCTGCAACACAAAACTATATGTGGTTATACTTCTGCCTTTAATTTCTCATTTCTTTCTTGCAAACAGTAATTAATAAGCATCACCTATTCCAGGAGCCTTCAGCACCTCACCAAGGGTGTGTTGGCTTTCACCCCACTCAGACTTTCAAGGAGGTTTTCCTCCAATTTGAAGCCAGCAGGCTCAACACTCAGTGCCTGTTTGTCTTGCTGGGCAGCAGGACCCCTGGCAGAAGGTTTTCAGTCCCTACACAATGTTGGCACAAGTGCACCTCACCAATCTCTGTGTAAGGCTTTTGGGAAAGTCTCTCTAATATGTGCCTGAGGGCTTAAGGTACATATTAGTATCTGTGCACAATCTGCTTGTGCCTGAGTAGTGACAGGTGCTTTCACTGATTTCTTTTATCAGCACCCCTTTCTCCTTACACAAAGCAAAAACACCTTAACTGCTCTTCTGTTATGGAAAAACAGTGCTGAAGATCATAGCAGCAATGGTCTTACAGGGGATGGTTAAAGCAGTGGCCAGGGAAGAAAAGGAGAAAAAGCTTGCAATAAAATAGTTGATAACAATCCCAAAATGATGAAAATTTTGCACTCAATTTCAAGATTCAGCTTGAAAAAGATTCCTCAGCATCCTTTTAAGAACAGCAGTTACCAAGATGTAACCTCCTGCAAGTTTTTTTCTTGTTTTTTTTTTTTTTTATTTCAGTAATTATAGACATAAAAATGTCTATAATTACTGAAATTTAAAAATTTCATAAATCTTAATCATAAATCGATTACTAAATTAATAAAATCTTTGAAGAAAACATGGTATTATGAGCGATAGTACAACTGAGTATTTGTGAAGAGCTGATCTTCTGAAAGTAAAGCAATATGATAATCAGTAAAAACATCTGTTACCACTCAGCCATGGATGAATTCTGAATTTATTTGAGAAAAGGTATATTCTTTGAAACTGAAAGACATCCACACAAGGCACAGACTATACACAAAAGCAAACTAACCAGAATTTACTGTTAAATTCTGCACATTTACAAGTAAAGAATGTTCCTTTGCCCAAGTTCCTGGACAAAGGACTGCAGAATAACTATTATTGCTGAGAGAAAAACAACCCCATGGCAAGGAGATTACACTAGAAAAACTACATTTAAATGTGAAAACCAAAAAATGAATAAGACTAAAAATCTAATTTGCAGTTGTGATTTCAGCAGTTCTCAAAAGCATTATTATATCTTAACTGAAGAAACATCATACTACTTGACTATTTTTTATAGTTTATATCTTTTTTTTTACTAGAGAGCTACCCAGCAGAATTTTTCCAACTTCTTATTCCAAAATGTTGTTCTCTCAGTTACTGTTTCAAGCACTGAAAAATGTACTGCCCATTTTAAAGAAAGAAAACACTTCACAAATATCTCAGATTACAGCCTCAAATGCGCTCTCTCAAATTTCTAAGGTAAACTTTTGGCAGTAGTCATTAAGGAATTGTCTGTTAGAGGTGTCTCTAAACTAAGCGTGCCCAGCAGTGTCACTCTCTGCCACTGAGGTCAAAGCATGTACCTAGTTCCTGTGATTTAATCTAAAACCTTCAAACCACCTTGACTTGAGGCAGTTTTACTTTTAGATGGGCCTCATGTAGTTCTAATTTCAATAGAAAAGCCTAGTTTAAATAAATCAAAGTAATAGCATGGACTATTATAGCAATTTTACCTTACAAGATATTGACTTCCTGCTCTGGAAGACTTCTCTTGGCATGGTTGGTTTTTCTGGCCTGGATGAAACCCATCAGTCTTTGACCCACACCTTCACTTTCCCATCCATTCTGTTTCTTTTAAATTGGATGAAGTCAAGCAGTTTAGTAGGGCAAGTCATTGTGTTTAAGCAGCTTCAAATTCTCTCTCCTAATAGCCATACTTTGAGGAGGTTCTCTGATTTATACAGAGGGAAGGTCATTTTAGCAACTAGCTGTTTCTACCAATATTTCTTCATCATTTGTTGGTCACTGATACAATAGTGTGGAAATCCTTTAGTCTGTGTACTGCATATTTTGTGCTTTACAACTAATCATCCCCCTGACAAAGACACTATCTCTTCTGCAAACTGGAATGAGTAGATAAAAGACAATCACAATTTTGATACATTTTAGGGGTAATCTGCTCATTAAGGGTATTGGCAGACTTCAGAACATTCACTGCATTCAGCCCATTTGCCATGAATAGTTTCATCCTCCAGTGTAGTGCATCCCTAACAAGTTCTGGACTCCTAGGAGAGAACAGCAAAAACTCAAATATTTCAAGTGCCCTGACAGACTCAGGGTATCCACATTCCTCTCCTTTTCTATGTGAAGGCTCTTCAGGGAAAGATCAAAGGTAAAATTTGAACTGCTAAACCAAAATTTCTTCTGGAAGAAACCTTAATGTCCACTGAAGAAGAAACTGCCATTTATTTTCAGGGTTGAGTTTGAAATCAAGATTTTCTTACTGGATCAATAAACCCCACATTTTAATTTTGCTAGTTTTACACTACTTGATTTTTTTCCCCTCAGTGTCACAAAGTTTACACATGTTACTTCAAGAGAAAACTAACTCTTTCAAAAAGCATTAATGCCTACGTACAAAACAGTACTAGTTTGCTTCTTTTGCTTTCCTTTTTAAGTTATAGAATCAGAGAACCATTTATGTTGGAACAGACCTATAAGATCATCAAGTCCAACCATTAACCCAGCAGCTCTCCATTCATCACTAAATTCCTGGGGCTCAGCAAGGGAGCTGGGTGCTACACTGGGTTCAGCAGGCAGAGAGACCCACCAGAAAATGAGCTAAAGCAAACTTGTGTAGGAATATCTTTTACATACTTAATGAGATATTGCTGAGAGATTTTTAATGGAACAGCTTTTAACTCTGGTAAGTATTTAGGTTCCTCATAACTTACCTCATCAAAAATAGGATAAATTATAAGAATAAATTGAAATCCCAATAATTTATTTCAAGTATGTACTTGCTTTCAAATGTATGCTGGATGAACTGATGAATTTTTGATCAAATAAATTCCACCATCTAAATTATTTTCAGCATAATTTTAACTGGAAGGTTCCCTTTGAGTATAAGAAGTTTCTGTTAATTGTCTTCATTAGCAGAATGTAATTTCAACTGCAAAACTTTTACTTCTCACCAATAGCTTTAAACAGCTGCTTGCAATTTCAGTGGAACTAGGGTAATTAATCATGTCTAATAATCAATATTTCATATCAGCAGAAATGTATTTCTATGTATTTCATGATGTGTCAATAATGTAAAAAATTAATTAATGGCTATCTGTATTAAATTGTACTAAGAACTCAATTATTCCATAAAATGTTTTATTGACTTGATTACAGCAACAGCGTAAACATTAAAAACCAAAGGGTTTTTAGAGTACAGCATGGGTGTTAAGAGTTGTCTAGACATTTTTGTTGTTCAGCTTCCTATAAAATTATTGCTGTCATAAAGACCAGGATTCAATAATACCAGCTGCTAATATGGCAAAGAGCAGGTTAAAAAGTCAATCTCATGTTGCTTGTGACTGCAAAACTTCTTTGGCAAGAAAAATATCTGCTGTTTTCCAGCTGGTGGAATCCAACAGACATTGCTTTGCCCTGGACTGTTGATTTATGAGACAATAATTGAATGACATAGCAACCTTATAGTCTGCAACAGCACTGCCTGCTGTTTCACTTCGTTCTGGCAGAATGGGAGTTAAAGAGCTGTAATGAACCAAGCTTCAGAATTAGAGGCTATATTTTATTTTCTTTCAGAAAAAAACAAGTGTAGTTTTCATTATTCCTGACAGCGGCACAGTGGTTTTACTGCTATACACTGTGAATAATACCCCCAGTGAATATATGAAATATATTTACTGCTTAGGGATTTGCAAACTAACCCATATAAGATCCTGAGATTCAGCTGCTGTGTTTTGTTCCTTGCATATATATGCAAGAACATATATGTTCTTTTGGGGAACACATATAGGGCATTTAAAAAGTTGAGGCCTGATCCTTCAAAGGTACAACCATACAATTGCTTTTGAAGACCTCAGGCACATGAGAATATTCTATGTTTAAAGTGTGACTGTACACAATTTTTAGGATAAAATTTTTGTACACATTTTAAAAACATGCTACTTTACTTGTAGCACATTAAGAGCCCATGTGAGTGAAGTAACTTTAGGTTAGCCTAGAGAAAAATATTTTGCCTTATAACTACTATCCCTAAAAACAGACACTTTGATGAAAGCCAGAAATATGTAAATATATAAATTTGATTGTAAAGGGTTTTTTCTTTTTAAGCAGAAAAGTATCTGAATACTAGTCATCAAAACCTGGAGAACCTTTTCAGAAGATTCCAGAGTGTTAATGCTTACAGACAGATTGTTGACCTACGCCTTATCTTGGTATTTTTCAAACTGCATACAGGACTTCCATGGAACTATTGTTTATATTAGAAATTTTATTTAAAAATCTTGAAAAATAAATCAGATTATATAATGAACTTGTTATTTTTCTCCTAAGTGCTTGTTTGGATCTGTAGAGAGACATTTTGACACAGTCTACTTTTGAGAACTCATTTTAGAGGGCTTTGTTTAATTCTAGTGCAAAATGATAATAGCATATTGCATGGTGTCAGGAAATGAGCCAATCAACCTCTAGTCAAGCTTCTGTCGTTCCATTTTGACCTGTTTCATTCAAATTAAATTAATTTAAATACATACTTACAGGAGAGAATAAAAATGTAACAAATACTTCACAATATATGGTGTCTTGTACAGCATCATTATTCTGTCTTCTGCTTCCTCTTTTAATTGTTAATTATATATGTTTTATTTCTTTGTGGTATGACTTAAACTAAAATACAGTATTAGATCTATAAATCACATTACATCTGGTGACAGCATCTAAGATCTCTGATCTACCCAAATATTTTCTCAAAGCATGGAAAAGGGGCATTTCTTGGTGCATCCCAATGCGAGGTCTTAATGTGACCTAATTACGGAACTTCACATGTGCCAGCCAACATCTATTATTATTTCATTATTTTCATTTCCTTGATGCTTTAAAGGCTTGTCCATTGTCTAGCCCTAACAGTTGTCCACCTGATTCTCTTAAAATTGTTCCTTGCCTCCAACATTTTTCACGACTTTGTCCTGTTACTTGCCCAGTAATATCTTTGTTTCAGTCTTAAGGACTAAAATATCTACTTAACATAGGGAGTTAAAACTTATATTACTTGTAAGGAGTACAGGCTTCCACATTTTTTGACACTGCATAAATATTGTCACTGTCTCAGTAAAACAGCCCCAGGGGGGAGATTTTCCTGAGACTTTGGATGTATCATACATGTCACCTAACATCTATAAACACCTATAAAATAACCCTATCATTTTAAAAAGATAATTTAGCATTCAAAAGTATGAGTTTTATCTGTGCTGTGCTATTCTTTTTAGCTTTGCTTATTTTCTTAAATTTTTGTCTTCTGAAGTTGCATAACTGTCTTATCTTTAGTTGTGTGTTGGAATAAAAACTTGCAACATCAGAAAATCTGGTGGAATCCTTTTCAAATTTTATACTCTGGTGAGCAGTTTAACCACATAAATCAGACTTGGCTTCAACAGGCTTCTAACAGGTGTTACTACTTGTTTATTGCAGTTTGGTGTATGAAATTTCATTTCCTTCTTACACACATTCTTGTCTCTCTTTAACTACCTGCAAGAAGTTTTCCAGAGACACTGAGATAGATATGATGTCTTCTCACATTTTTCTTGATTATAAGAGTCTGCAAAAAGAAATAATGTAGGAACAAATTTTTGTATGTGTTCATGGTTACTGAGGGTTTGACACCAGCAGGTATTTCCCTTGGTTGTTTACACTTAGAGGCTTTTTCTAAAGTTCTAGTGTGCATAATGATTCTCAGAACTGGTCTCTCTTCTGTAATTCTCATACTAAGGGGGGTTTATTTTAAGCACAATAAAACATGGGTTCACAGACATGTGTGAGATTTTTCTTATTCTTAGAATTATCCTTCTTAGAGAACTGCATTTTAGGATGTCCTCCTAGTGCTGGGTAGTGTGATTACTGTCAGATTTGGAAGACTATTGTCTGAGATTTATTCTTTATATTATGAGTACTCAATAATCAACAATTTAATGAAGTGATTTATTTTGTTAACAGCATTCCCTGAACAGGGAAAAAATCAGTTATAGTTAATTGAATAAACCAAACAAGTTATCAACTCACTACATTTATTAAGTACTCAAAGTCAATACAAAAAAAATAATGTTTTATTAATTTAGGAAAAGATTAATAGTGGAAATTATATAATTTTTTGGGAACAGTTTTAAAAAGTTATCTCAGTAATATGCATATTCATTACTAACTACATGTATACAGTATATCAAATATATAACTCACAGTAAACTCAACCTGCTCTAGCCCCTTCCTTGTTCTAATTTCATTAACGTAGAAGAATTGAATCCTGTGTGCTTTACCCTAATGCCAATTAGTTTTTCTCTTCATGTAAATGAAGCATATATGTGGAACTCCTGTCTGAACTACAACTTCACTATATCTCATCTATGAAAACATACTTCAATTCATTTGACTTGCAGCCTTGCACCCTACAACCTATGTTTTCTAGGATTTCTTTCCCTATTTCTTAGTTAATAGACCTTTCCTACTTATTCCTCATAAAAGGTTTATGTTTTTTTTACTGAATAAAGAAGTTTGTCACCACTTCCATTTTCATCAAATCTTCTAGAGAACAGCAAGCAAATGATTCCTTCACGAACAATACTTTATCACAAAGTTCAATTTGTACTGACAGACACATGCTGCATCACCCTGAGTGACAACTAAAATTTAAAAAGTCCCTGAAGGAATGTTGACATTTTGTCTTTCCATATGCCAATAAGTGTTCTTTTCATCATAGAATAAGTTTAAACACATTTGCTTTGTTACTCCATCGTTGTATTGAATTCTAAGTGAAGACACTCATATTTTCAAGGGATTTACATCATTAGAGTCAGTCATTTCAGTAGGGAAAATGTCCTTATCTACTTTAAAAATGACATTTGGGTGACATTTCATGTTACTGAGTCAATTGAACAGACTTTTTTTTCTTTCCCTGAGAATGGAACTTCAAAATGAGCCATTTGTAAGAAAAAAAAAAAACAAAAAGAAGGGGAAAAAAAAGAAAAAGAAGAAGAGACTTTGTCCAGTCCAGTTGCAAAAATTATGCTAATTTTACTATGGAAAAAGGCTTAAGCTTTTTCTGTCTTCATAAAAATGTAGCTGATAAGACTTCTGTCAGAATTCCAACCAGACATAACAGGGTAGTACTGTCACACTATCACCAACAAATTTGAATGGTAACACTCCAAAGCAATTTTAGTTTGATCTTCTCAGGTTATCTCATGTAATACCCAAGACATTTTTTACTGAGACTGAGAGAGGAACTGTTTGCTAACTGGTAGTGGGACATAAGTGGCACAAAACTTTCACAGACATCATTCTAAAAGGTCAGGTTTTAACATTTGTGATCATCTGTTGAATTAAATCCTAGCCAGCTGCCTTCTGGGTGCTCAGGTTCATACTTCCAAAAGCTTCTACTTAACATTCCAAGCACTTAACCTGTTAAATTATTTGAAAAACACCAGCGTTTTGCACATACTCAAGGCTCTGACACTTTAAGCACTAGGTTGGCTCTGCTCAATAGGGAAGAGACACCCACTGCCTTCCTTCTGGGTTGTAATCCCACTGAGACTCTAGCAGCACACTAGACTAGGTGAAATTTCATGGAGCAGGGCTCTCCTTTCTGCCATACTCTCCATCAGACTGATGACATTAGAGGTCTACCTCATCCCCTCTCCTAGGAAGGATAAAAAGATGTAGCTCCAGCTTTTGCAGGAGAGCTTCAACCACAGGGTGTCCTGGCATTGTTTTGCACACTTTCTTTTAGCCAAATTATTTGAATCTGTTCTTGAAGTAGAAGTCTTTGGCCCATTGGTCATGGCATACTTTGAAGAGAAAAAGGCTTGTTCCTGTTAAAAAGCTCAAGCACTGCAACACCAATATTAGAGCTGTCTCAGTGTTTTTCAAGAAGAAATAACAAAGGAAATGTACAGAGCACTAAATTAGGATCTCATTGCATACAGAATGAACACAGGTATTTTTAAACAAAAAAGAAACTGTAAGGTCCACCAGGTAATAGGATTATAAAGTGTATGTTTTCACTTTAAAACACTTTATTTCAGTTTTGTAGTATTTGACATTTGTAAAAGGCAGAAAAGTAAAAAAACCCTATCTATTTGCAATTCCACCATATTTTCAAGCTGAAAACTAGCAACTAGGGACAAAAAACTGTAGACCATGGGCAGGACTGAATGACTTATTTATTGACAGGCAATGTTCTCATTAAAAAGCATGTAAAGAAATCAAAATTATATTAAAAAACTATGATCTCCTTTTTTTATTTTTCTTTCTCCAGAGGTGGGTAAAAATCAGTGACAGAGAAGAGGAAGAATGTGGCAGGCCTGGAGAGATTGAAAGTGCAGCTGAAATCTTTGTCATATTCTGGCCTAAGTGAGAAAAAGAAGAACAAGATAAGAACCAAACCTGATTCTAACTCCAAACACAATGCAGGAGCCTTGCTGGGTAATACATCTTTCACAGAATCACTGAATTGGTAACTACAGAATGTTTAGGGCTGGAAAGGAACTCTGGGGATCATGCAGTCCAACCCCCTGTCAAGGCAGGTGACCCAGGAATATATCCAGGTAGGTTTTTAATGTCTCCAGGGAGGGAGACTCCACGACCTTCCTGGGTAGCCTCTTCCAGTGTTCTGCCACCCTCAATGTAATGAAGTTTTCCTTATGTTTAGGTAGAACTTCTTGTAGTTTAGTTTACGGCCATTGCTTCTTGTCCTGTCAGTGGGCATCATTGAAGACAGTCTGGTAGTATACTCTTGGCACCCGCCTTTGGGATATTTGTATACATTAACTCTCCAAACTTCATCAAAAGAGTAATACATTTTGCCACCAAGGATCATCATTGATAGATGAGGATGATAGATGGTGCATTAAACAAACAAAAATAGGTTTAATGTCATCATTACCACAAATTGATAAAAATAAAAAGTTCATCTAGCAATACCACTGGTATTGCATAAATAGTGGGCAATGGAAATTTATCTTTTTTAGGGCATTTGGGAACAGCTACAGCTCTCTTCAACTTTATATAACCCCATAGGTATGTCTAAGCCCATAGTCAGGTTAGCTTCTTTCCACATAACTGATCTCTGAAAGACAAAAGCCTCTGTACAGAAGATTAAGTTATAATCCTAATGAAATGAATATTAACTTTTCCTGAGTTTTCCATAAAGAAATTGCAGTGGAGAAAAGAAGGCAGCTTTGTTGCGTTGAGTAATGAGAAATTATTGTACTTCCATGTGAGATAGAAGCAGAACAGAGCCCTAGAAACTAAGTTAACTAAATAACCTCTACCTCAAAGTATTAATCAAAAATTTTAATAGCTTCTATCCAACAGGGCATAGGAGTAGATGACCATAATCATCCAAAGAAGACCTTTACAGTCTTCTCATTGTTACATATAATTAGATACCCTCTGTTTTCTCTATAACAAAATTTTGGATATTAGAAAAAATATGTTTCCTTCCCTGGACTAACTCCTTTGACTTTTCTGCTTATGTCACACATTTTAAAATTTGTATTTTAGTTTTCAAATATCTTCTTGAGGCAGATTATGGAACTTACCACTGTGACGTCTCGTGGGCAATGAGTCACAATGAAAGAAATCAAAGTACTGAAGAAGCAGGAAACTCTAAGTGTAGAAACAGATGATTAAGGGTTGAGCAGAAATCCCTGGACCTTGTCCAAAACAAAACGTTATTTTTAAGTCTATCAACAAACACACAGATTGATGATCTAACTCTGAAGCATCTTGATAAATGACAAAAAAAAAAAAAAAAAGAAAAACCAAAAAACAACAGAGTGAGGCTACTACCTAGCAGTATTGCTTTGTCTAGAAAAAGGAATTTGAGACAAAGTCAACACCAAGGACTTCTATCTGATTTGCAAGAGTTAGCTGACTTGCAGCTAGAGGGAAAAAATATACAAAATGTAACAGTACAAAGTATAGGATCATGGCTATAGGAATTAATAACAATGTAAGTTCTGGCCTTGCTTGCTGGAATTAGATGAATATGAAGTCCTGGGTGACTTGAACAGCCATCAAAAAGAAATGTGATCCTGGGATGTCTTATTGAAATATGTCTAGAAGCAACTGGTAAACATTAATGCCATTGTATAAAGTTATTGTAACCCTGCAGCTGCCTGGGTTTATACGGCACAGCAGCACAGTCCCTGTGGGTGGGCAGTTCCTCAGGTATATCAGTCAAGTGTAGAATGAATCATTCCTACTGCAATATGTTTTAGTTCCCCCATATGTCTTACGCACAAATGTTAAGCAGTCTCCTAACTTCCTGAGCACATTCCCCTTTTTAAATACTGGCTTTTTACTGCTAAGGGGAAGATATTTTAATTTGTTTCTCTAGCTGCCAGAAGAGCTTTCCTTCCCAACAGAAGGCAACCAGTCAGGGATGAACAGCTACATTTGCATATTGGAAATATCATCATCATTCAAAATTCAATATGTAGGACAATATACTGGGACTGAAAGTGTTGGGGAGGTATGTTCAGGTGTAGGATTGTCTCCTTATCCTGAACAACCAAATTACAGCCTGTATTTTTTTTCTAAAGAGATGTATAAAAGTTAATCTGTAAGTAAATTTTAATATGTCTATTAACCTCCTTACTATAAAGGTAAATAGTATCCTTTGTTTCCTTTGTTACTTGATTTGAAACAAAAAAAGTATTAGATATGTGATCTGCAAATTCTGTCTTTTTACATAAAATATAGGGTGGTTTTATGCAGTAATGATAAAGTAATTAAGAAATATAGAAAAAAACTTGGTCACAAACTCAGTTTCTTGAGTCAGATAAAAAAAAAAAATAATGCAACAACTAGATGTGTTTGGGCCTTGCAGGGTAAACATTCTGCAAAAATAATTGCTCCCGTTCAAGTGGAGCTAAAAACAAGGCAAGCAGTAATGTCCATAGTAATTATCAGTGGGTTAGTCATCTGCAAACACCTCTGGCAATCAGAGTTGAAGTTCCTAAGAAACAGTTTGAAGCTCCCTTGGCTCCCTCCTTTGAGCAGGAGAAGCAGCTGCTCCAATTGCTCAAACATCTTGGGAGATGCACTGATAAGTGAATAGGGGCTACTGAAATTTCCAGTACTGGAAACATTTATGGGGACAACTTTATCATCCCCAAGGATGAACCTGGCAGCTTTGTTTATTCACTCCCAGTCACTACTTGGGAGCAATTCAGAACAGAGCCCTTTCCTGTCTCTACCTGGAGACACAGGGCCATTCCCAGCCATGGCCCTGCTTGCCTTCCAAAGGACACATTGTTTGGCCTCAGTTTGAGTTCGTGACCCTCTAAACCAAGCCCCTTAAAGTTCCTTCTCTGGAGTATGGTGTATTCTTGTCTAGAGTTAAAAGTGATTCTTTGTGACAGATTAATAAAACATTTATACTAAGTTGATTACACTCATCTCAGAGCCAAATCCCTACCTCATACAAATCCTACCTCATGCAACAGCCAAAATTATTCACATATAAAGTGCATTCCAGCTTCAGCTTCAGGATACCAGAAGGCTTGGCATACAACAAAAAAGGATGAGAGGACTCATAAATCACAGGAAAACAAACTTCTGGGAAATCATTACTATTTAACCATATGTTGTCTCCTTTTTATTTCTTTTTTTTTCTTTTTTTTTTAAGCAATGATAAATACTATACACAGAAAAGAGAACTATTTAAATATTTTAACTGATTCTTAATTTAATGTCACAATGAGGACTAAAGCTTAAACAGCTGATAGAACAGATCAAATCTTTACAGGTTTTACAGTAGAATCAAAACTTACAACAGGGATTGATCCTTTCAAAGCACTTATTGGGTAAAAATAAAGTCAAAATAAAAACTTTTTTTTTAAAATTTGCTTTTGTTACATGCTCACTTAAAGATATCCTATTTACATAGAAAGTGACATGTTCTGAAAGGTCCATATGAAGATTTTTCAGAAAAGCTATTCCACAGGAAACATTGGCTCCTCACTCTGTTTTGAAATGGCTCACAAAATAAGACTTTCACTAAAAGCTCCTCAGCTACCACTGGTTCTAGCTGCAAAAAACGAACAATCACAGCACTTTTCAAACTGCTGGTTAACCATTTATGGAAGTAATGGTTTGAAATGTTCAATAAATGCTTTTTACACAATTCATGTGTTTCATAATCTCTATGAAACATTTTCATTCAGCTGAAGGGTTTTGAAGGCAGCAGCACTGACCACTTGTGATAAGACTATTTTCTGGAAACCTTGACACTACAGATTCTCAGACTACTGCAACACCCACTTGAGTAGCAGACCAACTGATTCCTCTGTTAGACTTGAACACCTGAGTCCACCTTTGGAAGGGATGTTTTTAAATCCATGGTATATCACTGGAACTTTTGTTTCTGAGTACCAAAACATAAATCTCCAATACCTGCTTGTCTTATAATCTGAACTTGAGGTTGTTAGGTTCATCATAAGTCGCTGGATCTTCCTTTAAACATCTACGTTTTACAGTGGAAATCTAGAATGATAAGAGTAAGTAAGAGGCCTTCTCAGGGGGCCTGCATCTCCACTGTTCCTGGAAAGTCTTACTGCTCACATCCTATCTCTCCCACAGTTCTCCAAGCCTAGCCATTGTTATTTGCTTAGAGACTGAAAAGAACATTTATCTGAAACTAGAATAATCAGTGATCCTTTGAAGACATTAGATGATTTTTTAGCCAAAAAAATGTGCCAACTCTCTTAACTTCTTTCATGTATAGCTTTGAAAAGATGTTTGCTTGTTTAGGGGTAGAGATAGTAGCTCTCATTTTATACAGAAAAATATTTTTTTCCACAATGTTCAAAAAAAGATACGTCGTCTGAGTTTAATGATAAAGCACAGCCTAGCAAAAAACCAAAAAAACAACAACAAAAAAAAACAGTAAAAAAATCCCCCCCCCAAAAACCCACAAAAACAAACAAACTAAAAAACCCAATCAAAAAAAAAAAACCAAAAAACCCGAAAAATAAATTAACCCCACCCCCAAGAAAAAAACCCAAATAGTAAAAAAAAACTTAAATCCACAATATGGGGAAAAAAACAATCCAAAAAAATCCCTATAGCAGTTTTCTCTGAGATGAATACAATAAAAGAAAGAGGTTACTTTTGTACTCTCCTGCAAGGTACAGAAAACTCATCTTTGTCAGTACTGTGCTCAGGAACAAGGTCAGTGTAGTCAGAAAAATCCTGTCTCCTGGTGTCTCCTAAGCAGGTGTGGCCTTCTGTGCATGGGTGCCACCAGGGTGTGCCAGCTGCCAGTATCCTGAGAACTCACAGGACCCAGCAATAACCATCATCCATTAGTTTACTGAGATACTAATTTAGAGTCCAGTCCTGGAAAGTGTTTCAAATTACAGTCCTGATGACCACAGGAACAGCTCTTAGGTTTTTGGGAATACAAACTATCTGAAATACTAAACCTGGATCTTAATCTGAGTTTAATTACATTATGCACCAAAAGTTCATACAGTTAATTTTCATATATTTTTTCACTTCATATAAAGAGTGCTAAGATTGTATGAAATTTCCATCTGTTTTCTCCTAACAATTTTCCCTCAGACTGTTAATGTTTCCATAGACAAAATATGTTAATCTCTTCTCTGTCGTTCACATGAAAACAAGTATTTTCATGAAATCATAGAATCATAAAATAGCCTGTTTAGAAAAGGGCCTTAAAGATCACCCTACTGCTCTTCATCTCATGCCTGCCTGTCATGGACAGGAGCTCTTTCCACTAGACAATGGAATATCCAGACCACATTGCTCAGAGCTCCACCCAGCCTGAGCTGGAGCACTTCCAAGGATGGGACATTTCTTTGGGCAACACGGTCCCATGCCTCACTACTCTGACAGTGAAGAATTTCTTCTTACTATGTAATCCAAACCTACTCTCTTTCAGTTTGAAGCCTATCTTGTCCTCTTACTACATGCCCATTTAAAACATCCTACTCCAGGTTTCCTGTTGCTTCCTTCCAGGTACTGGAAGTGTGCAATTTGGTCAGTCTTTATTTCTCCAGGCTGATCAGTTCCAATCTTCTCAACATTTCCTCATCCATCCAAACATCTTGGTGACCCTTCTCTGGACTTGCTCCAACAGGTTGAGATCTTTCCTGTGCTGAGGACCTCAGAGCTGGATGCAGCACTGTAGATGAAGTTTTTTTTTTTTTTTTTCTATGCAGGTTTTTTTTTTTATTATTTTATTTAGAGCTACTTTGTAAAATTATTTTTAAGGATGAAAAAATGTGTGATTGAATTATTTTCAGCAGTATATTCAACTCTCTAGCCTGGCATTAAGCAGCTGTTAGTAAAGCTTAAAATAACCTGAGAAGTTTCTTTTATATACAAAATTATTAAGCATATATATTTCACATCCACAGAAAAAGTAGGTTATGTCTGTCTTGAGAGAATAAACTCAGTAATCCTTCTTTTTGAATATAATTAATATCAAAACAATGCAGGGGTTTTTTTTATTCCCAGCTATTTTTTAAAAAGGACAGAAATTCTTATGCAATTTTAAGTGAACCAATGATCTCAAACTAGTTACCAACCCAGGTCATGGCATTAAATAGCTGAGACAGATTTTGAATAAAATACTCCTAAGTTATCTTAAAAATAAAGGTTTTTTAATTTAAATGTATGAGGATCTATTTTGTTATTTCTTTCAATTCATCTTTTCTGAATAAAAATACACTTTATTTTCTTTATTCAGGAATGAAGTTTAGGCCACAACAAAATGTTGCACAATTTTAGACCATAGCTCAGGTATGGTCTATCTCTATATTTATAGCAATAGGATAGAATAGAATTAATGGATTTTCCCATACCTGTTAGCTATGTAAACTGGAATTCTTAAATAATTTCTTTGCCTCTCCTGAAAAAACTCTTCTTTCAGGAAAGTAGTGCTCTTCCATGCTATTTAACTCAGTATTAGAGTCTCCCATTACAATAACATTGTTCTTTTTACAAACATATTCTGACTCAATACAAATACGTGAGAATAAATGTGTGAATTCTCAAAGTTCCCTCCTGTCTTCTATAGTCAAAAGATGCTGTCAAGCATTATCATGGGCACAGGAACTCCTTTTTTTGTGCTCATGAGATTTTCTTAAGATTCTGAAATTATTATGACTAGTAAATGTTCTTTATTAGCATTTGAGTACTCACCACATGCTATATTATTTGAATAATTTGAATGCCCTGTGGTTTTTGCTGACTTAGTACATGTGTCTCTCAGATGTTATTGATGTTATTGATGTGGAATGTTCTTGTACACACTGTGATAAATTAAATAAAGCACAAGCAGATCCCAGAGTACTCATTAGTTCAGATTCTATGTAACTTTTTTTCAATATGTGCAAGAATTCATACATAAACCAGGACTTAAAACCCTGAAATAAACCAACAATTATATCTAGTAAAATCTGATGATCTGCTGCTGCTACAATAACAGCACAATATCATTAAACTGTCTGTATTACAAAGTCTCTGTATTTTAACTGGTTTTCTTAATAACATTCTTATATGTGCTACTGACTGCCAGAGCATAAATAACTTTATAAGCAATTAAATATATTTTGAGACTGAAATAAAAATATTACACTGAGTTTTGTTTGGTGCTTGCTGTCACTGGACATCCATCTTTATGCTGTTGTATAAGAAAACAGCATTTGACTTTCCTTCTCTTAACTTCCAGGGACTGCAGAAGAAAGAAGATCATGTAGCATTGTGTGCTGCCTCCCTAGTGCTGCCCTGTGAAATCAGCTCTTTTGAAAATCGGTTGCTAGTTAAGGTTTTTCTGCCTATTGACATAACTCTAACCAGCATTATCAAAATGCACAATAGAAATGCTGAAGGGCTTGGAGCTCCATGGTGCAGCAGATTTTAACTTGCAATTGCTTCTTTTATGTTACCACAGTGCCTTGCTTTCATTGCTATGGAAGTTGCCTCACCACAAAGCAGATACCTCTATTATACTTGAAACCAATACCTCAATATGCACATACAAAGAGGATAATTAGGTTCCATTGTGTAATAGGTGAGGTAAGGCTAGGATAGAGCACATATACTGGATAGTATATTTTATTTTCTGAGTTAAAACAGCATGGCATTTCAAAAGCAAAGGAAAGTTAATCAAGCGTCTGTCCTACAGGGCCTAGACAAGAGGCAAATCCTCACCAGCCTGCCATGACTCTCATATTCTAATCTCTCCCAGTCAAACTGTGTTAGTGTAATGAGGTTTCCTTTATCCGTATCAATGTAAGTAATAGGATTCCTATTTTCACCATGATCTTACAAATCTGGATTCTTCCCAGAAATGGCCTCCCAACAGAAGGAATGCAGGTGTTGCCTTATTTGAGATGAAGGCACATAACACTAGGCAACTGCAATTAGAAAAAAAAAAAAAAAAATCTCACCTAAACACCCCAGTATTCCCCCTATGGAAAGATTCCAAATGAGACTATAATGTAGACTGACTCATTGAAATGGGTACAATTTTTTAGAAATCACAGTAAAACAAATACATCCTTGTCCTTTGTCAGTATCATATTCATTCTTCATTGGGTCCGGCTCTACAACAGGGAAGTGCCCTCTGGGCACCATCACCATCACCACCCTGAAACATGACTCAAATACACAGTACACTCTCTCATGGACTTAAACAGACATCTGTCACATTTACCCTTTACAAAACTTCCCCAATCTCTACTTTAACCAGGAGATACCTTTTCTATGCCATAATGTCATGATCCTTGTACCAGGAAGCTGAATCTGCCATTGATCAGTTTCTGTGCTTGTAAAACACATGAACTTAATTTGCCTTATTCTTTTTCCTAGGACAGAATGTATCAACCTCAGGCAGTGGTCTTCTGGGAGCTGAATAAACAATTACTTTAGTCTAAAACATCCCTATAAGATTTGTTCATGAAGGATAGGCGCAAAAAAAAATAACCTTTGTAGGTCTGTCATGTTATTTGAGTTTGGATACTCTAAAACTCAGTAAGTAAAGTTGACAAAATTAACTCCCTAGTTTTGAGCTTAGTAAATGACAACAAAGTGTTTGGGTTGTTGGTCGAGGAGTGCTAGTGGGTTTTTTTCTGGCTATCTCCAAATGGAGGTAGAGGCCAGTACTGATTGAATAACATCCTGCATAAGCATTATGGAAAGAAGAAATTCTGTCAGAGAAAGGGCACTTTGTTAGGAAAAAATAGAGTTACAGAGCTACACTATTTGTTGAGGAATTGGATACCAAGGAGTTTTTAGTGAACAAAAGTGGAAAAAAACTTATGTGAAAGATTAAGAAGGGATAAAGGAAGCTGCTGACTTGTCACTTGCCTCAATGGGTCGAGAACTAAGTTCTGTCAAAACCCAAGCAGTGCACATAGCTGTGTTCAAGGTATTAAAAAATCCATGCTGAAAAACTGGGAGAAAACATACCTGCGTTACATATGCATGAGAAATAAATGATTCGTGGAAGATCCCAACTCTGTTTGAGGTCATTATGCTAAGCTTTGTGCCTGTCAGACACATTAGCACAGAATTTATAAGCTGAAGTAACTAATGGAGAACAGTTCTGAAAAATAAAATAAAAGACATAGGGACCCATAATCTAATAATGAACTGTCCACCTTTGCCTAACATTTGTGTGAAGGTTTGTTTACCTAATCCTATTCTTAACTCACCTAGTTAGGCAATTTAAAGTTTGAAATAATTTTCCTTTCTACAATCTGAAGCCTGAAAACAGTCTGCCTACAAAAGTTCTTAGATAAAACCTATTACCTTGTAATAAATGGCACATCACTGTATATGACAAAGTTATCTATGTTTGTAGACAAAATATAATGAAAAAATTGTTGCTAGGTAATTTGTGGTGCTATACAATAAAGCATAGCAATGGAGTGTAGGGAAGACAGAAAGCAAATCTACATTGCAAGCCTCTCAGATTTGTGTAGATACAAATTAAAGAGGAATTGGTGTTTGATTCCCTGGGCTCAAGAGGTAGGACTTAGAGAAGTGTCATGTGCTAAGGGCAATTACCTAAAGCTACTGAGTTCTAAACATTTTGCAATTTGAGTAGCTTTTCAAGAAACTAGAAAAGCCTGTGTTGACTGCACTTCATACGTATGTATCTTTCATCCAGCTGTCACAGCTATCTGTCTAATAAAAGGTCCACCTGGAGCTCTATTGCAATTTTTAATCATACTACTAAAGCAAAAATTCTACACTAGATGGAATATTTCTTTGTAACAATGTCCAAATTACTATCCCAGTCAATCATGTTTCAAACATGTACCTCTACGTTTTCTCTATCCAGTGCTTGCAGCACTTTCCTGTAACTTGCTGTCATAAAAAATAGGACTCATTTCTTTATATAAGCCATCATTAGGCATTAGGCATTATGTATTTTAGCTAAATTGACTACATTGTTTCTTATTAACTCCAAGTGTATCTTAATTCAGTATCATCAAGCTAAAAATCTCTTTCTGAATATTACCATCTATACCGCTGAAATGAAAAATGGCAAAAAATAGTGATTCTGAGACAGAATACTCTGACAGCTTAATGATCAGAGTGAGTAACTGGGGAACACCTCTCCCCATCCCCAAGGTCTTAGCCAGTTGCAAAATCCATCATGTATTTCAGTCCCAGTTTTACTTGTGAATTATTTTAGTATTTCTGAATCACAGTTTTCAACAAAATATGAGGAAAAAAGATTCTAAATTGAAACCCAGTGCTTCTATAGCTCTGTGAAAGATGTGGGTCCCTCACTAAAGGACTTTTCCCTTTTTTTGTGCATGTATGTGCAAGTGTCTACATGTGTACACCTCGCCTGACCAATAGAAGTCTTTAAGGCTTTTGCATTGCTTTGAAGAAGTGGCTTTGCTATTCTTGAAAAAATTCATTAGTAAGCTCTGTTTTATCATGGTGTATAGTCCTCACTTAACTGCCTATATGATTTCAGTTTCTCACAAGTGGTCCTTTTTAATAAGTAAATAAACATTTTATTAATCATTCAATTATTTAAACTATAATTTTCTCATTTAATTCTTCCCCCACTGATTGAAATTATGAATTTTCTTTCAGCCAGAATGTGCATTATAACTTAAAACTATTAATTATGACTTATTGTGTTACACTTTTCTGAGAAGGGCATTGTATTTTTTATGGTCTTTTAGGATGTTACCATAACTGAATAAATTAATGGAATTCTCATTTAAAATATTAGATTCTAAATGTTATGGATACACAAACACATGCAAACGCATATGCTTGAAAAGGAATGAGAACTCTGCACTGTGAAAATAATACATTCCACTTCTCAGTACTGACAACTTTGAAAGTGGAGCACTCTAAAATACTCTTTGAAAAATGCACCCTGTCCCTGCATTATTCTGCTGTTGTTCAAAAGGTTATTCTGAAAGAAATAAATGGGACAATACTATAGCTTTAGCCTTATTACCTTAATTTTTTTTAGTGCTATCAATGTCAACATTTTTAAAGCTTAGTTAAAGAATGTGTTCTGTCAGTTATTTCCATTTTTATCAATAAAATGGCTATTCAGTTAGAGATTTTTAAAAATATTCCTTTCTTGTCTCAGTTGAGTAAATCTTTTTTGTTTGCTGAATCAGAAAAATGTCCTTTTTTTTTCCTGCCAGAACCACTGGAATTTAGCATGCTTTGTTTTGAATTTATTATTTTTCAGCAAAGAGTTGTCCTTATTCAGAAAAGTTTGGCATGTATGGATGCTATGAAAATAGCAAAAATTGACACATAATTATTTTTCTCAGGTTTTGGTTTCATTGCTATCAATTCCATATGAACTGACTTTTGCATACAAGTAAAATTTCACAGCATTATTAACTAATCTTAATTAAATTAATCACATTAGATAGTCTATGCACTCTCCTGAACAAAGGACTTTTACAAAAACTGAGACATCAGCATTTTGCTTGAAAACACAACTCTAGTTTTGGCAAAGAGAAATGTATGTACTTTACCAGGCATCAGCTCATAACATGCAGAAACACAGTATAATTGTAATTCTCCTTTAAATGAAGTGGCTAGAGGTAACTCTAGCATTGGATTCCCAAAATCATCTTCTAACATGAAATTAAACACTTCAAAACAGTTCAGTCAGGATAAAAACTGGAATAGCAGGCTTTACTTTGCAATGCCTCTTTTCTTTAAGTTAAGGGATCCAAAGAGAAAGGATTTGCAGTCAGCCCCACTTAAAGAACACTAAGACAGAACACTGATATGATATTATCATATTATGGTATGATATGAGTATACGTCATATCATACCAGAAGTGTGCTGAAAATCTTGAAATACAAAGCAGAGATCCTGAGCCCTGCTTTGGCTTTGACAGCACTATTAAACACGAAGAAGCATTTCACAAGTGCCCTGTGGGAAACTGGGACCATTTTGTCATCAAGAGTGTTCCTGAGAATTTTGGATTTGTGTCAGTTATTGGGGTTTAACTATTCTTAATATGTTTGTTTCATAAAGGACTTCCTTCATATTTTTGATTAACCTGAGATGTTTTCTGATGCATCAAGGAGCAGGTATAGTTTGCTTAGCCATGGCTTTACTTATCCTTAATTCTGTTTTCCGCAGACATTCCTTTGGTAGTTGCTTTGTGATGCTTTAATGACTTATAATTGTCTTCTATAAGTCAATTAGCTGCTCATTCTGTGTTATTAAATTCCTTCCCAAGTACATTTTTGGCAATCAACTACCCCAGTACTTTCAGACTCTCAGTTCCTTTTTGCCAAATCTGTCCAGTCTAGTTGTTTTATTCACTTGTCCTTACCATTTCTTTTCTTCAGAAACCAGTTAGGGTCATATGTAATCCCTTTATAAATTAAACAGTTTTGTTTTCTTCACAAACCTGGCAGACCATCAATTTCTCTTCCTGCTCTTCTGGAGAGTGAAATTCAGTTCTTTCTTTTCTGTAGCTGTCCTTCAGTTTTCCTCCTTCTACTAATGGCTGCATGTCTCCTTTAATACGGTAGTTGTTTGGTCTGGAATAGAACTAATACTGAATAGATCTGGAATAGAACTAGTACTCAATGGAATCCTTTTCAGCTGAACACTGAGGATATTTTCAAATGGTAAAATAGATGAATACTTTGTGATTTTCACCATTTTTTTGGAAGCCAGATCCTGATGTCCAAGAAACACCTTGAACCGCTGCAATGGGTGACTCAAGATTCTATATGAAAGACATATTTTTAACTTGCTTTTATTTGAGTTTCATCAGAAAAATACTGTACAAGAGTTTTATACGGTTCAGCTAAACATCACTGAAACACAGGCACATATCTGATAGAACCCTCTTTTCATAGAATCACAGAACCATTTGGATTGAAAGGGACCTTAAAGATCATCTAGTTCCAACACCCCTGCCACAGGCAGGGACACCTTCCACTAGACCAGGTTGTTCAAAGCCCCATCCTACTCCAGGAGGGTCTCACCAGAGCAGAGCAGAGTGGCAGGATCCCCTCCCTCACCCTGCTGGCCACACTGGTTTTGATGCAGAAGGTTGGCTTTCTGGGCTGCAGGTGCACATGGTGGGTCTTGCTGAGCTTCTCCACCAACACCCCCGAGGCCTTCTCCTCAGGGCTGTTCTCAATCCATTCTCTGCCCAGTCTGCATCTGTTGGGATTGCCCTGACCCAAGTGCCGGACCTTGCACTTGGCCTTGTTGACTTTCATGAGGCTCACACAGTCCCACCTCTGAAGTCTGCCCAGGTCCCTCTGGATGCCCTTCTCTCTGTGTGACAACTGCACTGCACGGCTTTGTGTCACTGGCAAACTCACTGGGGGTGCCCTTGATCACTTTGTCACTGATGGAACACCAATCCTTGCTAAATTCTGGAGACCCTGGGATTTTTATGGATGTGGTTTTGCTGTGTTTCTTTCTCATTTCAAGTCTTACTATGGCTTCAGGCATGAAAACTTGCTAGGTCTCCATGTTGATACTTCCCTCTTTTGTGACTTCACATAAAACCAGTCTGATGGAGTATTTTAAATGTAACACACAAATACATATCATAACATTAACATTTTCTGCTGATCAGGATTCTAGGCTTAGCCAGCTCTAGTTCAGGTCTTTTATAATAGATCAATTTATGCCTTATGTAGAGCAAAACTGAGTCTGTGTTGATGATGAGAGTTTTTCCAATTCATAATCAGTGTAGGAAAATTTACATTCTGATTTCCTCATTCAGATCAGCAATCTCATTGTGGAGGCAAACTGGAATATTCTGACAGAAAAAAAGGGAACAGTATGCCCTGCCTCAGATCAGATTGCTGAAAGAGAATATTTTTCTACATAGCAATATTTGAGCAGAATTGTATAGCTAACTAATGAAGGTAGATTTTTACCTTTTTTTGTCTAAACTGCATCACTGAATACTGAACCACAGATGTTTTATGTTCAACTATGTATTGGTTTATCATAGATAGGATCTGCCATCTCAAATACCAAAACCATGTTTCTAAGTCTTCTTGTCCCCTGCTGCCGTGACTGAACATCATCCTCAGGCTCCCCAGCAGAGCTGTCCAGAGCTACATCCTGACCAAATCCTCAGCCCTGCAACCAACTCCTTTTCACTCTGATTTCAGCTAAAAACACCCTTTGCAATATACCCTATCCACTCCTCATTCGGAGTACTGACATGGGAATGCTTTTTTGTAATTACCTCTTCCAGGACTTTTACAATTTATGAATCATTTTTAGCTGAGTATGGCTGGCAACGTGAAGCTGCATTAGATGAGTGGTTACTTTGATTCAATGTGGCAAGGTTTATGCTTGTACTGCACTTAGGCTTGTCACATTTCAGCAAACCAGTGGACGTGCAGCATGACACATACATGTTAGGCAAGAATTGCACAGTGCTGAGCTGCTCAGAACTGACCAGATTTTTCATGGAATGAAGGACAAAACACAAATCACTTCTAGCAACATGGCAAAGTTGCTTCTAGAGGGATAAGTGAAATTGCCATTAATTTTCAAGGTCAATTCTACAATGATGTGCTTCACAGTAATAGAACAAAAGTAATAGTAATAGAATATTTACATTACTAAATTTCTAGTAACAGTAATAGAATATTTCCTTCAAGATAATCCTTAATTCCTTGCTGAATGCATGTAGCTCAATTCTGATATCAGGTACAATGCATTTAAAAACTTGGATTTAAGGAAGTTATTTTTGATTTCTACCATGATACAGAAATTTTGACACAGAGGTCAGGAAAACTACCAATTTGCAAATGCACTGTGCCTAATGAAACAATAGCCCACAACTGTTCTCAACACCCTGCTAGAGACAGCCCTTCTCACCAGCTGGCCATTTACATGGTATTAAATAGAATTGTATTAATCTGCTCCCAATAAATTGTTTGCATGCCTGGCTGTTCACTGATGATCTTGTGGTTCATTTTGATGCATCTTAGGGAGTGCTTCCAATGAGCAGACCTAGTAGCTGGTCTGAGACAAGAGCACCCACCTTTAGCAAGTACAGCTATTACCAAGCTAGGAGACAGAATTACAATTTTAGCATAGTTGCTTCTTTAAATGTTTATGATGCTGATGTGGCAGACTCAAAGCACTTGCATTTCTAACTCAACCATTCTAAATATTAATCCATTTGCCAGTTGCTAAACAGCATCCATGTACCTGATGGGATAGCTCAGCATTTTTCCAACTGCACACAGAACTGCAGTGGGGGAGTTATGAAAAAATATATGTAGTGCCTAATTTCTGCAAGTTGAAGAGAAATGAAGATTAAATTAACCCTGCCCCAGATAATCAATAATTGCAAAAGACTGAATTGAAAATCTTATTTGTTAGAGATACATATAAAATGAAGTGTAGAGCAGAAATTCTGGGTGGGTTTCACACAAACCAGTATTATACTGGGAGGCTGAAAAAAAAAGGAGCAAAGCCTTGAGATAAAGTCAGTACTAATACCTATTCCAATAAATCAACTTTGTTTTTAATCTCACTATGGAACTTTTCACAGGGTATCCTGTCTCAAACATTTTGTCAAGAAGAGCAGCACTTGTGCAGGCTTTGCACAGCATTTATGTCACACAGCAGATATATACATTTCACAACAAGAAGAGAGTTTTATAAGCTCAGAGTCACTTTAGAGACAGCCAATTTAGTTCCGGGCGCTCACAGAAGGCTCAGAAACAGCAAGTCACACATTTCTTTAGACCTTCTCTTGTTTTCTTAACTTTACAGCCTCCTGGTGGCATTTTCAAAAGCAAGTAAGATCTCTGGATGTTATATTTGACAGCTGTCAAAAATCAGACATAACATCTACTTTAGGTCTTGCTTACTGTGGAGGCAGAGTTGCGCAGATCTCAGCCTCAGCACAGCGTCCTGGGTCAGTTCCTCACCTCCTGATCCATCCTGTGCTCCTGAGGCATTCCTGCTAGAGGTAATGAGCTAGGAAATGTAAAACGTGTCTATGTTAGAACAAATTGTAGTTATTTGGCTGCTTTGAGTCTAAGCTAAGTGGAAGGCTTCAGTTTTGAGTGTAATGTGGGCTTGGAGTTCCTTTATGGCAAATTTCCAAGTTTGCTTTTCTGCTTGGGGTTCCAGTGTCTGTATTTGCATAATTTTGTAAAACAGATTTGCTTATATTCCTGACCAAAAGAATAAAAAAAGTAATATACCATGTGAATCTGAAGAATAGGAAAAGAGATTACCCCAAAGAATTCATAACATGGAAAGTAAGTGTTGTCCCCTGTTGCATATGACATTACCTGGGTAAACACAGACACGTTATCTCTGGATTCTCCTTTCTATGAACACTTTTAAGAATCCTTTTGTTTTGATTATTGAAATAGATTATGCTCTAAGACATCAAATTTGTAACTCTCTAAATCCCACGATCTGGGACACAAATCTGATAACACAACAAGAATTTTTAGGACAGCTTTTTAGGACAGCTCTTCTCTTCATGCAACCACTGCACAGGTGAAATCTATAACTTTCAGGCAGCACTGTTGTTACCCTGTAGCCAGTGTTAGTGTTATGGAGCAGCTGCCCTGTGAGTCTGAGTGCAAGAAATCACAGACAGAGAATTCTTTTTGAAATCTTGGCTCCCACTCATGGAGTAACCTGCTATCCATCTGGATGAAAGACATGGACATTACTGCTTACAGTGCACCTGGTATCTAGAGAGTATTCACTGAAAAATATTCAAGAAGCAAAAGGGACACTGTGAATGGCATAGTCCCAGAGGAGGGTGTGGGATTGACTTTTTGGAGTTTGTTTTTGTAAAGGTGTTAAGCTTTTGTTGAGAGAAGTTGTTTCTTTGTTTTTTTTTTTTTATTTGCTTTGGTGATTGTTTTTAATCCTTTCCCCCTTTGCACCATATTCTTGCAAATATTGTGCACTGGTTTTGTTTTTAATAAGAAAAAAAAAGGTGTCTTTCTTCTTTGTAAGGAACCAGAAATACAATCCAAAGAAAGAAAAGTAATTTTCCATAATCCCTATCATGTCTGAGTATTGTGATCTGCATTCCTCAGGAGAAAATATGCTTCTTTATGTATTTGCAACCCACCTATATACCACATAAACTGAATGTACATCTGAGGTGCATCATGTACTAGCAGAACACAGCTGTCAGCCCAATGCTGCCTGCAACACTGGAAGGTAAAATATTAGAGTAAATACAAAATTATAAATCAGACTAAGAGTTGGAGAGAATTGGGGGGGGGGAATATTGTTCCATGCTTAGTTCCTGTGGAAAAAATAGTCTCCTCAGTCAGAATGTGATCTCTTTGCAGCAGTGCTATGCTTGTGTCTCGAGTCACTGAAGATGACCCATTCATCAATAATACTGACTTTTTAACTTCCTAATATAGCAGTGAACTTGCAGTTTTAGAAGCACAGACTTTAGGTTCTGGAGAAGGGTATCTCTGCTCTTCTGGAAGACAGTGGTAAGCCCCTTGCTGATTCCAGTTTTAGTCATCTACTAGAGAAAAAGTAAGTAGAAACACTTGGCTTCTATATCCCTCTAGTTGAGTTCCTTGTCCATATGCTGTTAAAAAAGCCCCTAAAATTTAGAGATATTTTCCTAAGATAAATAGGTCTAAGGATACAGACTGTGTTTTGGCAAGCTAACTCAGTCTGGAAAACCTGCCTGGATTCCCTGCTCAAAATAGAAGTTGGATCTGCCTTGGGACAGAGAGCTCTTTGGAAAGCTGCTTCTGCTGCTTCTCCCTGCAGCCACATAGCAATGAGACATGCCCACAGCAGTGGGAGACATTTTTCACAGGATGGCTGGGGTCAGTTTGGTCAGCTAAAACAGGGTACTCAGGACCATGACCAGTGAAGATTTTGAACAGCATCAACAGCTTTGAATCCCTCTGTTGATACAGTTGCCTGCTGAAGTAGTTTTCTCTGAGTCTACAAACAGATTATACCTCTAACAGAAAATAAAATATTCAAATCTTTGGTATTTTTAGTCTCTGCATGACTGTCAGCTTAAATTTTATGTTTACGCTAAGGCTCAATACAAATGCTATAAAATTAATTATGTGAGTTGGATGTAGTTATTTTTCAATATACATATAAGATTTTTCAATTCTGATCTCAGTTGTTCCCATAAAACAGCATCCTGTGAGACATGCTTTGGTTTGTAACAAATGGCAGCTACTATGAGACTACAGTAAGTATTTTGTTGCAGAGCTGGAGTTGTCTATATTTGTTATGTGTGAGAAATTGGTTTCAATCTCGTTAAAACCAATGTGAGTCTTTAGAGAACCCTCCAGTACTGGGCTTAGGTCAGAGGCTTCAGTAAAGTGACATTTGATTAAGCCAGAAATATCAAGCTATCAATGCTTGGAAGAAACAGGGCTAAGGAGGTGAGAGAGACTACCAGTCCAGTTTCTGAACAGGGCTGGCAGTGCATCCATGAGTTTGGATTAAAACTTGGAATTCTGTATGTATTAGAGTTAATGGTGGAAAGTCAGGTGCAGAAACCAGGTAAGATGTGACAGAATGCAAGGTGATGGTCTGTGCTTAGATTTAAGAATATGCATGTTTCTGTTTTGACTTTGATAACTAGGTTGGCATTATGGCAGTCTGAAACTTTGAGATATGTATAAGAGATACCATTGTGGAAAATAGCATTAATGAGCCACGATGCAGCATGACATAAAAGTTGAGAGAAGTGGTTATTTGGGGTTTTTTTACTTGCACCCATCAGCACAATTTTGGCTTTTTACAGTTGAGTTGTCCTTTTCATAATGGGACATATTATGAAAAATTGTGCATGATAGTCTGCAAGTGATAGAAATGGTGATGGGATAGGACAGGATTACTAAAAAGGCTGAAGTCTTGCTTTACATTCAGTGTCATATTACAAATATGCTGCTCTCCATATATAAATTGAATTTTAATAATAATTTTTGAGCAGATAAAATAGACAGTTTCTAATGACAGTTTCTAATTTTGTGAGGGGCTTTGTTGTTGGGTTTTTTTAAATTTAACACTAAAACCAATCTGAACCTTTTTGTGGTTCTGGTGAAAAACTGCTTGTCTAATAAAAGTACTAAGAAGACAAAAACAAATATCTGGTGTGTTATTTTAATGTGTAACAATCTAAAGCAAGAGCAGACAGCCACAGTGAAATTTTTCTCTGCAATACTGTCCATTTTGTGACCAGACAATAGATGCTTAGCCATTAAAACACTAAACTGAGACAAGTGACACTGGGAGCTGGCATTGAGGTCCTTATACCTCTTGAGGAATCTTTTTCCTGCTTTACTACATGCATTCCACTTAGACTCTATATTCTACAGAATAAATCAAACAATTATTTTTAGCTAAGTGCATTCCTTTAGTCTTGTATCACTGCACATGCAAGATACCGAAAATAATGAGCTTAATAAGGCAATGAAGTGAAGTATAACCCTTATAGGAACAAGACAGGGTAGGGAAGTCAAATCTCTCAGCATCAGAGGAAAGAAGCAATGTAGGAAACCTACAGAGCTATCATATCTGCTCTTAAGTCAGGGCAAGAGTCTGCAATTCGTTGCCTCCAGTACAGTGTGACACATGAAGAACTCAGATTCCTGGGAAGACAGGATTGCTGGGCACCAGCCATGACACATATCCTCAGTTCTGAGTCCCCCAAGGGGAGGGGGACCAGACTAGGGACAATGTGTCACCAGGCTCTTCCTGTAGTGCTGCTGTCTGGAAAGCATCTCCCATGGAAATCTTCATGCCTAGAGACAACCTTCATCAATGGACAAGGTGCCTATTGGTTTTCTGCATGGTATTGTTGCTGTTCTGTATTTACAGTGGGCTTTGATACACTAAATCATATTAATCTTGTAATATCTAATTTCTAGAAGCATTTAAGAGAATATGATTTACAGGAGCCATTGTTTGTTCTGCAAACAGCCAACTCCTGCCCTGGACAGAGAGATGTGAGTTGAATGTATGCCAATTTAATGCAAACCAGAAAATTTTCTGCACTTAAAGTGCATCTTTCTGGTAAGCTGTGTCAGAGAAGAGAATTATTGTTTGACTCTCCAAATCTTTCTGTCACACACATGCTGTTAGAGGAACTTTCTACTGAAAGTAACCTGAATCCGCACAAACAACTAAAATATAAATATATGTTTGTGATCTACACAGGCTAGGAAGGTGCATCTTCCCTTGAAAATTAAGCTCTAAAATTTTGGTTAGAATAATTATTATAACCTGAAGGATCATGCTTCCTTAATCCAAAATCATAACAATCATTTTGTTATACATTATTTATATAAATACAAGGAAATGTAAGAATTATTATTTTAAAATAAGGAGTGAACTGCATGCCTAAAACTATCCTGAGTTCAGTGCTTGAGGCTACATAATTTCTGGCAGAGGAGAATAACTACTGTTTGTGCCTTAGATATTCCCTTGGTGTTTTCTGCATTTTAGAATGTAAATTTTGGGCACTACTATTTCATTACTTATGCATATTCAAGTCATATACTACTATTATATCTCTAGATGCACTATTTCTGCATATTCCTTAATCATATGTTTTGGATAACAGCATTGAGTTTCCCTCAGGCATGGCATTTTCACCTTAGCTGTTATCCACTGAGTACTACAGGTTGCAGGGTGATTCATCAGTTTCTTAAACTCAAGCTGAGTTATGAATTCAGGGTCACCTGGGAATGCAATTAACTGGTCAATATACCAATTATACTCTTGCTCAGGATCCCATTTGAAATGTCAAAAAAAAAAAATCTCAGACCACTTTGATTTATAACTAACCAGTTTGATTAATAACTTTTTCAACCAGCACTATCTGTATGATGATTTAATGTAGATTGTTTTCCCCTAGATTTCTGAAAACACTAAGAACAGTTTATATAGGGTCTGAAGTTCCCTCTTCCATGCACTAGGACAGCTATCCCACCTGAGGGAATCTTAAAGGAAGATCTTAGTCATGCTGATGTGATTTACCCTGACAACTCCACACTGACTGCTTCTTATCACTTCACAATCTCTGTGGTTTACACCAATTCTTTAATCCATTTTTTTTCATGATCTGCCTAATCTAATGCCCTCACTTAAGACAAGATCTGTATTTCCTTCCTGCCTGGGGACCCACCATGTCTTCTTAAAATGCTTAAATTAGTTCCTGAAGAATTGTCTTAGCCAGTGCTTGGTTAAGCAAGGGCACACCATCATGAGCACAGCTTCTCTCAAACTCTGTGTTCATGGTCACTGTGGTCACCCAAAAACCAAAACAGGGTATCCAACATTTTCATCATGTTCACTTTGCCAGCACAGTGGGTAACAGGATGTTTAAGTCCCAAAGTGAATGAAGTCACATAGATTGATTTTGGCTGAAACCGAGGAGGTAACCATGGCAACAGGAGAGGAGAAGCACAAACTATTGCACTGACAAGCACTACACGGCCAGGCTCCCTGGCATTATTTATTCTGACACTAGATTTAGAATAGAAGTTTCTCTTCTGTGAAATCATAATGTCTGCCTATTGTTTTAATTACTTATCAGATGAAACTTTCCAGCTAATATTTCCATCTCCCTCATCTTGATGCCTCACCCTCATGAAGTTTCCCTCTCTCCTTAGGTGACGACAAGAGTTTCTGCATTTGGAAGGAGCTATGAAATTCACCATTTAAGGACACAAAAGCCAACCAACCAAACAAGCAAACAAAACAACTAAAAAACAAGCTTCTAGAATCAAATTTCTTAGCTGTAGGCTTACATTTTTCTTTTATTCTTAATCATGCTGAAGATTGCTGGAGGCAAACAAGAAGGCAATAGGGATGCCTCAGCCAGGGGGTGCTCTAGAAATTGTCCCTGGTGAGAATTCTGACTGTGCTTTACAATTAACCAGTCTACATAAATAAATGGATACAATAGCAAACTTTTGTAGAAGAAATAATTTATCCTTCCTAAAACTTCAGACTGAAAAAAAACCAGTCCTTCAAACTTTTTTAAAAACAGAATAGCAAATAGCTAGCATTAAGGCAGGCAATCATCCCCGTTGGATTTTCCTTGATTTTCATTAAAATATGTCTCTGTAATTTACCACAGCAAAATGTGTCATCAGCAACTATATCAAAACATATGGGCTCTGTTTTGAAATTAGTGGTTCTGATAACACTTGTAGCCATTATGAAATCATTGAAAAGGTCCATTAATTCAATCACAATGAGAAGTGTCAAAAAAATATTCTGTATCACAGTCAGGGCTTCTGGATATCCTTTATCTTGAAATATGTGCTATGATCGCTGCTCCTGTGATGCTGAGAATTCAGTGTTCTTGTCTATATATCAAAACCTCCTATGATTTCAGGGCCCACTTGTGGGCAATATTTATCAGCAGCAAGTCTGGATATGCTCAATGATGACTTTTCTGTGCACGTAGATCATGGTAGGTTAAGGGCCAATATCATAAATATCTGTCTTCTTTAACGCAAACTAACTCTTTCAATTCATCTAACCACAGAGAAGCAGAATTCAGCAGAAGTAGTTCCTACACCTCAAGTGACTCCAACAAAACCATTGTAGAGCCTGTAAGTAACAAAGAGAGCTGCCCTTGTTGGACCTTTTATGTCAGAAACCTTTGCCACGGGGCTCCAAATCTGAATCATTGCACAGCATTTATGTCACACAGCAGATATATACATTTCACAACAAGAAGAGAGTTTTATAAGCTCAGAGTCACTTTAGAGACAGCCAATTTAGTTCTGGGTGCTCACAGAAGGCTCAGAAACAGCAAGTCACCCATTTCTTTAGACCTTCTCTTGTTTTCTTAACTTTACAGCCTCCTGGTGTAAATATACCTCTTAGGGTAATATTTTTTTTTTCCTTTGGTACAAAATGAGGTTATTATGATTATCTAAAGTATCTAAAACCATACTGGTTTTAAAAGAGGCATTTTTATAGTCATTCCTTAAATGGCTACAAATGAAGAAAAGGAACTCTCTCTCCAGAATTTATCAGAGAATACATTTGCTGTGCAGATTTCCATCCCAAGTGTTGGATTTGCTTCTTCTTGTTAATAAGGAAAAATTTTTTAAAAAATGATCTCTTTTCCATATGCTCCCTTGGTTATTTGACCACTTGTGTAACAGTCACAGTAGTGAGGAGCTTTGTGTAAACATGTATCTTTATTCAATATATCTTCTGCATGAAAATTTTCTTAAAGCCTCAGTGTTGTACTTTTATTAGAATTGCAATGATCAAGCACAGAATTTAAACTCAGATGGATTCTTAAAAGTTACAAATCAAGAGCATGTGCATTAAGGTAATCTAGTCTCTTTGAATATAGCACCAAAATGGCATTTTGCTACTGGATATTGAACATAAGCACTCCTGAAAGATGAAAGGTAGAGCTTTAAATGACTTTTTAATCAAGATTGGTTATGAATTGTAGCACTTCAGCACTATGTAAGTGCTAAAATCTTTATTGTGTCTGATCAATACAAATAAATATTGATCTATATTCTGTGTGCAAGAGGCATAATTTGACAATTTACATTAATACATAATTTGTCAAAACAGATCTTCCAAAGAGAATCAAACATGAAACACTTTTGCCTGTAATCTTTGCTGAATTGCCTCAGAACAGCTCCTGAAAAGAATGATTTACATATTCTTTAGCTTAAATTTCTGGAGCACTTTTTCAGCTGTAATACTTGAACATTATTTTAAGTTAAACCAATGTCATACAAATAAAATCTAACAGACTAGTAATTCTTTGAAGAGCAGGCAACTATTACCTTGGCCTAGGGAAACTTTACAGATCTAATATTTCATGGCTGTGAGATATAAGCACCTTTATCTCATTTGCTGAAAAGTCCATAAATAAAGGGTACATATTTTAAGTCAAACAAAGACATAAGAAATGGTCTACTCTGTGTCTGTTTTAGCATGAGCATCACAAGTGCCAGCCTCCAAATATTTCCTACAGAAATTTTTCAGCTCTCTTCTGCAAAGATATTTTTTCTTCTGGTAAGAATTCCACAGTGGCAGGTCTGATCATGGGAACTCGAGGTTTACAGTGAGCAGGAACAGCAGTTGTAGGTCAGAAAACATACTCAAAGTCATAAAAAATGGCCATAAAGACCTAACTTTAACAGTCTAAATCACTTTTGAGGTGTCAATAGATGATTATCTATTTATATTTCTATTCTACAACTGTGGGAGAAGTAAGGAAAGTCCATGCAAGTCAGTGAAATGCATCAATAAGATCCCTGCATACAGGCTTATGCATGTAATCATGTGTGTGGGTGGGATCACTCTTAATTATTCACAGTGAGATGCATGAGGAGTTGCCTTGTAATGGTTTTCTGAGCAGTGATCATTCATTTTCTTAGGTTGTGCAATAGGCTTGGGAATGACAGATGAAAAATTTCATAAACCTGTATTAAAATTGTACTTTTTGGCAGTAATGTCACTAATACCCAACAAATCCCCTACTCATTATTACTTCCAGGCATTGCTCAAAGGAAAGGAGTCTCTTCTCTATATTTTAAACTCATAATATTCTAAAAATTGATTTATTGATTTTATTCCACTTGATATTGTATACTATTATTTTTAAATTCTGTATTGTCTCATTTACAAATCCAAAAAAGCAAAAACAATCTGTTTGTGCCTATCAAAAAGGACAGTCTAACTTCCTACTTGGTTGTGTCAGCAATTAAAATAAGAATTGTTCAACACTAAGTCTTTCTTGCTGGCCTCAAGAGAAACATACAGACTGTGCTCTAGCAGCCTGAGAGGGAATGTGTTTAACAAAAGGATCTCACTGTCTCATTAAGAGCAATGAAGTTTGCAATATCGATTCAACAGACATTATTAGAAAGATTTTCTTAAATTATTAACTTCCAACCTCAGCAAGGGCTCTAAAGGGAAAAGGAATGCAAGACAAAGGAGCTGTTGAAGGATTAAAATAAGTAGCAATTACAAGTGTTGTGAGCAACATTTGAATGAATGTCATTTTTGTATAATTTTAAAGTTCCCAATTTGATCTAATGTACTTAAAATCGTTTTTCAGGTGGTAGCACTTGAATATACAAGCTCAAGGACTAAGTTCTAAATAGATGCACTGAAATTTAGTTGTAACAGTGAGCCTGTTTCTTTGAAAAATGAAATGCTTCACCTAGAGATGTTGAAGAAGACCAGTGTCTTTGAATGAAAATCTGGTGCACAATTTTGGACAGTCACACAGGAAAACTTTGAGCTATAAGACTGTAGAGAAAACCTCTTAAAAATTGAAATTTTTGCTTGAGTTTGCTCTTTTGGTTTAATGCTTTCCCTCATGAACCAATAAGGTCAGGCCATTCAAAAGCTGTACACACCTTTAAATTCCTGATCACTGTGTAAGTAAATACAGGTTGTTTTTAATTAATATATCACACTACACTATACTTCAGCTTTGTGCATGAGTTCGTACAGAAGGTCTGAAAATGAATGTGCTAATTATTAAATGATCCCCAAATTATTTCAAATATTACCATTGTGGCAAATTTCAAGCTTTGTAAGTTGTTTTATTACTGTCCACTGCCAATGGAATTTCAGCTTGTGCCATCCCCATCTGTCACAATTTCTTGATCTTGTTGTTAAAAGATACTTAACTACATTGCAACAAAATTCAGTTTAAAGAATATTAAGACACTAAACTTCTTGCTTGTATTTTCTACAACTATTAGTGCAGTCTCAATTTGACTACTTCATAAAAAAGTCATTGTTTTGAGGTCATATTTGCTTTTTACAGGTACCCTGCCTCATTCAGGGTAGTTTGAATACCTTTTCATTGTTTCCCTTTGTTCATCATACAGCCCTACTGCTTGTTTCCTGCATGCTACTTAAACAATTCTATTAATATATAATTATGAATTTAATAATTAGGTTTTCTTAGCAGACCATGCATGCAGCATTTGCTCTTCAAAAATTATTTTAACCTTTCTAGGACATGGTTGTACACCTGTAAACATATTCCTGACAAAGGACTATAGCAAAATAATATTAATACCACAAGTGCACATTAAATTAGCACCAATTTTAGATGCTGCAGGACTAGCATTTCAGGCAACATTTTATTTTATATGCTCAAATTGCAGCTGTCACTGATGGTATCTGCAGGATTTCAGGTACTCTGTAAATTAGCTACATGCTAGTGACCTGTCAAGGGCACCATTCAATAGTGTCATTGACATTATTTATTCAATATCACCATCAGATTTATGTGGCAGAAACCAGCATTGAATCCAGTTTCAGCATCTAGATGTAAAAATTAAGACATATCTGGCAACCCTCTATCTCACTGAAAACAGCCCTTCCATTTTCTGCAGCAGTTCAGACAGAGTTTCACTGGACAGCAATATCTTAAAGCACTGGCTCAGTGTCTAAGAACTCACTTCATACATCCCTGGTAACTGGCATGCTAGCTTCTTCTAACTCTTGAAAGTTTGAATTTTCATGTGCTACTTCTAAAAACATAGGAAATAACAGATAAAAATTAATTAAGCTTCAGTAGACAGAAATTCTGACACAAAAAGTTACTGTCTTTCACAGAATTTATTAAAAATTTTATGATCACACCTCAGTTAATAGAATAACTGCCAGCAAATAGGAGAGGGCCATTTATGTGAAATATCAGTTCTAGAAGATACAGTAAGTTTTGTCTACAGGTTCTCTTCGGACAGCAAGGTAATACTGAAGCTCAAAAGCAGAGATCATTTGCTTTTCAGACTGTCCCTCTGCAATCTGGCATCTTTGTGCTCTATCTGGCACACACACACACAAAAAAAACCAAACCAAACCAAACCAAACCAAACCAAACCAAACCAAACCAAACCAAAAAAAAAAAAAAAAAACCAAAAAAACCCAAAAAAAACCCCAAACCAAACAAAAAAAAAAAAAAACAAAACAAAAAAAAAACGACATTATGAATTAAATGCTATGCAGTTTAATTTCTATTTTTTCAGAAATATATGGAAATGGTATATTATGATGTAAAAGTATATATGGAGGGGAGCAGGGGGTGGAGTGGGTACTAGACGCCATCTCTAGATGCCATCACTAGATGCCATTTCCACATCCTCTCACCTTTTGCTTTTTCATCCATGATCTTGTAATTTTCTTCGTTTATACTTCCATCTTTTCAAAATGTAGGTATTTGTTTTTCAAGTTCTATTCCAGGTTCATTGGCTCAGGCAGGTCTGCAAGCACTGGCTGTTTACCCTGAGGAAGAGGCAATAATCACACACCTCATCTGGAAGCACTTGGCACATTTTCAGAGGTGCTCAAGGAAAGCTCCACTGTAAGTGGGTCCAGAGGCAGCTTAACCCTCACTGAACTCTGTGCTTTGGGTTTCCCTGTGGCAAATTCCGTAAATCCTGGAAGATGGGAGCTCCACAATTTGATTTCATTATCCTGAGGAAAAAACAGGATGACATCTGAGATATAAACCCTCATATTCTTGCTGTCCATTTGTTTCTCTAAACTAATTAAAACCTGCTAAACATTTAAGTCAGGAATATTTCAGTGTTATTACACACTATGCCTGCATAATATTTCTTGTTATGTCTCTAGTGCTTCCCCTTAGCCATTAGGAAAATCTCTCATTTTGTCTCTCAGAGAGGTCCAGTGATAGATGCTACTTGCAGTTAAAATTAAATATTTGATTCACCAAAGCACTGGAAACACATTTGAAAAGAGATTAGGCATTGATTTTCCTGTATACTCTTTTGCTGTGTTATTGACTTAGGTTTTTTACTTTATTCTTTGTATCTTTGAAGTTATTATTATCCTCCTGGACACAAAAACATCGTTTTCTGTGAAGCTTAGCAGTTAGCTAAGAAAAACAATTGAAAATCTGTTAGCACAAAAATTACTGGTTTTGGAGTTTGATCAGTTCCACCCAAATGCCACAGCCTGCTGGCTGTGCACATCTGCTCTCCTAAGTGCTGTGGATTTGTTGTATTTGTTCTCTCTGGAAGTAAAACCTGTACACCAATACAGATCCTTCAGCAAATTCACACAGTTCACTTGATTTCTACTTGTAATACATCTATCCACAGCACTGCCTTGTTAATATTAATGCCTCTGCATGCAGACAGCTGATATAAATGAGTTGCTAATGGAACAGTTAGTCATCAGATGCCAACTTTTCAATTTAAAGTGTTCACACAAGTTAAATGAGACAATAGCTGTTGTGAAATGCATGAAGTAGGATTAAATCTGTAGCTGAATATTGGCAGAAGTTCTGGTCATCTCAATTTCAAAAAGTGCCAGTGGAAAAGAAAAGCTCAATAAGGATAATCAGAAGTGCAGAATGACTTCTCTACATGACAAGATTGAACAGGTTCTTCATCTAAGAAATTAGATGAGGGACACAAGATAACAGCATGGAAAACTATAATTCACATGAAAAAGGGATATAAAAATTACTATTGACCTCAAAGAGCTGAGGGAGTCAGATGGTAATACAAGGTGACAGATTTAAGACAATCAGAAAGTGGTATTTTTTTAATGATTTGTGTAATCACACAGTAGAATTGATTTTCTCAGGTTAGTATTTATTCCCAGGTTGGTATATTATATATTTATACTTTCCAGGATTTTGAAAGTATAAATGGATTTGAAAGCTCAAGTAAATCAAAGCCAAGGAAGAAGCTTTACTAATGCCCAGTAGTTTGTGACAGCAGCAAAACTTAACATTTTTTCTGGGGGCCTTCAGCAGCTTTACATAGTGGTAGGATCTCAAGGGTCCACAAACAAGAGATTTTGGAAACTGACAACATTTTTTTGGGTACTTTAAACAGGTACAATAAGAGAAAATAATTTTCCATAGTTGCTAATTTAGAGATGAGTCAATTAAACAATATCAGCAGAGTTGTGTATATCTTCCATGCCCAAAGAAGAGAAATCTTTCTGCATGTGTAGGGAAGACATATGAATGAGGATGTGATGTAGACACTGACTTGCAAACAGAAAAGACAGCTCCACAACCTATTTTTTTGTGAAAAAACATGTAGAGATGCCTGGACATCCTTTTCTGTCTTTTTATGCTGTACATATTGAGCATTAAGTCTCAGGCTTTGAGCCCAGGCCTGACTTTGCAAAAAGGAAAAAATCTGACTTTTGGGAAGCAAATCTTGAGTTCCAGGGACAGATTCACTTGTGAATATAAGGTGCATTACAGCATCTTCTGAACTTCAAGAGGAGGCTGGGCAGTTAAAGCAGGCGTAAACCCAAAATCTTCAAATCTATCATTGCACCATCCAGTTATATCAGCAACACTGAATATGATGTTCTTTGTTTACATATTCTTTTTTTCTAAATACATATTAGAGTGAATGCTCTTTAAAATGATCTGGGTCAATGCCTCAGTTATTGCAATGGCTACAGGAAGAACTAGTGCAAATCATCAGCCTCTCTTACTCTTCTGCTTTTTTCTGAGAGCTTATTTATACTTTGGGCAATATTGTCCCAACAGAGATTTTACTGAACTTTTTTTTTTCACTTAATAGCTCCTCTGAAGTTTATCTAACTCTGTATTGAAAACCTCCCCTCTACCACAGGAAATCCAGTAAGGACTGTAAGAGTTTACATCTCTGGAAGCTGAAGACAAAGCGACTTGATAGGAGTAACATTATTTAAGTCCTACTTTAAAAGTAGAAATACCTGTTTTCAGGTGATTCCAAATAATTTCTGATTGTAATGTTCTAAATGATGATATTTTCATGATTTTTCTAGCACATGTAGGTAAGCATGACCACTGAATTGTAAAATAATGAACAAGCAGTGGTATTACCAAGAATAACTTCAATAAACATTCACTTAGAAACTAGAAGTAATTTAATTTATTTTTGTTTAAAACATTGTAATATGAAGAACTGTGGTCTTAATTTGCTTGTTCGAGCGTGACATGTATCTACCTTGTCCTTACTATCACCCAAAAGGCTTTTCTACAGGTCCTTTGACTTGCAATTAAGTGCTTATATGTATGCCTTATTTAATACCTTATAAGTATTATATACTTCCATGTCATCTGTCTTCTGCTTTCTGACTTCATTCTATTCCCAACTTACACAAGTTTCACCACTCCTAACAAGCCACATGAAGTAATTAAAAATTAATAAACCAATAAAAGCTTCCACAAGGACACAAGAAACAGCTAAGTAGCCATCATCAAACCCTGAAATAACTGTAACGACACACTGAGCTATAACTAACTTATGAGCAAATAAAAAATTATTTGACCAGGAGGGAAAAGTAAGTTTTTTATTTACAAAACCAGTGTAATAAGGCAGGATTAAGATATAAATCCTGGGAAAGAGAGGGAGGAAGAACCCCAATGATCACTAACTGGGAATTAACTCCAGAACATGATAGTCAGCTGGACCATAACCTTACACTTCAGCACCTTTGCTGTACCACACTGAGCATCTGTGTACAGCCACCTCACACTGAAATGGTAAGGTTCTGACTCTTTTAGTGATGCCTTACCCTTGATATGAGGACTCCATAGAAAACACTAGTAATTTCATTTTGGTGCCATGCTGTGATCAGCATGGAAAGAAACATTATTTTTCTAGTGGATAATGGGTTTTAGGTGCTCAGATTTTGATTATTACAGTGACAAAGCTGATCACATCTTCAGTGTCATACTGACACTGGAGGACAGTGAGAACCAAAGAAATCATGTACTCAGAAGTAAGTGGATGTGTCAGGTTGTCTCATGGAGAAATCACATTTCTCTCTATAGGAAATGCAGGCTGCGATACTTTCTAATTTCATGTATCTTCCACACAGGAAAGAAGAGGAGATTAAAATGAAAATTTTCTTTAATAGTATCATTCAAATAATATATTTTTTCCATTTCTAGATTTCTTTATGGCAGTCCTGCAAATATAGACCTCTTTAATGGGAATGTATCTGATATAGTACAATACCAAAATCCAATATATCTCTATGATCTAAATAGGCAAGGAATGTCAAACTTTTTAAAGTTTTAGATATAGGGAATTTCCATTCATCTGCAACATTAGAGGCTTGTTTCTTCCCCCCCCCCCCTTATTGTGTAGGTCTTTGGAGATATCCTAATTCACCAGGAAAGTAAAATTAAAACTCAAGACTCCTCCAAAAAACAAAACTTAGGTCAAGCTACCCATGCAAGTTTGTAGTACTAGTGACAGGAAAATTGTATCAACTGGAGATACAGAAATAAAATATTCTATTCATTTTTTCATATTGAGAACTTCCCTATATTTTGTTTGCTAGCTAAAAATACGGTTTGAAATTCTAAGATTATGTAAATGACAGTTCCATTCCACAAATGGAATTCTGAATGTTAGGTTTATTCAGACTGGAATAAAGCATTTAAAAAATCTTAAACTATCTGGCTAGACCTGGAGGGTATTAAGATTAGTGAGCTTCAGAACCCTGTGCCTACATACTGCTATAGCTGTTTTTATCAGGTAAATTCATGATCTCATAACAGACAATACAGGAATTGTTCAACAAAGCTTTTAAAAAATTTGCAAATCTATGAAGGTTACTCTTCATTATATGAAATTAATTGCCTTTATTCATTAATTCTTTGACTGGACCTAATTACAGATCTTTCACAAGATTACTAAATGAAAAATACATTACCATATTTGCCTATTTGTTCAGTCAATATTTCCATGATAGTGTTTAAATTTTCTTTCCAGAGCTCTCATGTTTTTATAATGTAGAGTTATCTTTCAAAATCTATATATATGTTAGAGAAAACTTTTCAAGTTTTTACAGTATCATTAAATGCAATTTTTCTGACACTGTAAATTTAGAAACATTTAATAATTTCTGTCTCACAGAACATCTAGCTAGTAACATGCTGTCATAAAATTAATGTTGTAAAATATCCATGTATCATCTTTACAAACTAGTATATAATTCATCTGCTTTCCAGGATAAGACAGCATTTTCAATACAGAATATAAACATGCACTCTTTGGAAGTCTATGTTTTCTAGAATATCAGTGAAAGTGTTAAGATTTCAGGTGTTTGTGGTATATATAAAAAATAACCAGTTTACTTCAAAATGTACATTTTCTGGTGATACCCCTTAAGAGTTGCTTTGTTGTACTCACTGTGAATATTTTTTCTATATTTAGAATTTCTTAGGCCTGTCTTCAGGAGTCTTTTATTCAAAGAAAGTGCATAAGAATTGTTATAAACAGCTATGCACTAGTGAGCAGCAGATTTTATCTATGTTAGTAAGTAAAATCAATCTTTATAACCTGTAATTGTTCTATTAAACAATTTCTCTTTCTCAATGCACATGTGAATGGATTAGGCTTTTGGCCATCTAAGCCCTGCTGAGAAAGAATTCTCCTTAAGAATGGTCTATATCCACTATTTTCTGATGCTGAGAGAGAAATCCCCATGTACTTGGGGAAAATTTGGACTATGTGTTTTAGCAAGCTTTAACAAAGAAATAGGCTATGTTTGGAAGATTTGGCAGACTCTCTGGGCCTTCCTTTCTTCTGCATTCAAGCAGCTCTGTGATGTGCCCAGGTTAGACAGAGCCCTCACCAGAGAACAGCTCCATGTCTGCTCCCAAATTTGGGCTCTTTCTGAATCTGTAGTCAAGCCAGCCATGTTTAGCTCATCAAAACCATTCCAGCACACCAATTAAGCAGATCCCTTGAACCCCAAATCTTCAAAACTCTCTATAAGGCACTGAACTAATTTTTCCTCCTAAACCTTCTGATACTTGCTCTTTTCATAACTTTTGAAAAATAAATTAATTTCAAAATGAGATTACTAATAACCACAGCAGGTCAGAAGGTGAGGAAATGTCCCATTTGTATTGGCTATTTACACTAGCTGGCAGTACAGATAAGTACTTCACAGCTAAGAGGCTGTTTTCCATTCCAGAATGAGAAATAATAAACCTCATTCTTTCATCGGATGTTCTCTGAGGCAGATTCTTTCCACTGAGTTCTAATCTTCCCCCTCCTGGAATAATAAATATCAGTCACCTCTCACTGCTTAGCAAAGGTACTATTTTTAATTTGAAAGGATTTTTTTTTCACTTTCTTACTTTCCTTCTGTTCTGTGCTGCATGAATGCAAATTTCATTCATTTATTCAATCATTTATCCAGCTCCAGCTTTTGATAAATATGATAAGACTTGTTTCAGGGAGAGCAGAGAGGTTGACTGATTCCATTTGAGATTTAATGGTTACTAAGAGCTTCATGAAAAATTCTGCAGGACTAAACCCTCCAATAGAAAGGAAACACATCAGTGACAGTTCCAGTTATGTTTTAACGCTAAACAGTGGGGTTTTTTTTGCTGTGGTATTTTACAAAAGATCGGATTTTCATTTATGAATCCCAAAAATACATTTGTTTTACATCTGCAGTGGCATTTAGACAAAAAGAGACCTTTATTTCCATATCTTTTAATAAATAGTATTTTTCCCCATCAAAAAAAGCCTTTGTCTTTTTTCATGGTCAGTTTTCCTTTTAGTTTCATCATTTTAACACAAAACATTGCAGGAATGTACATTATATACCTTTCAAAAATTTACTTAAATGTCTCTATCCTGTTAAACCATTGTCCTAGAGAATTCTTTTACTCTGGTTTTGAAAGGTTTGCCTTGCATAGCCTCTGAACAATACAAAGACATTCTGATATATGGATGATTTATGGACAGCAAGATAAAATGCTCTTGCACTACTGTAATGCTGCAGAAGTGTAAGTGATGTGGTGCTTTCTTTTGGAGGTGCTTCAGACTAAAAAAACACCTCATCCACATTTAAGCAGAAGGACAGCATTGTTGCAGAACTTTTTTTTCATGGGAATGGGCATCAGCTGAAACATGCATTTCAACTCCCAGGGAGAAAAACAGAATATATGCAGATTAAAATGACATCAGGATATTTTCAAAGCTCAAGGGTACCCAAATTTTACAACAATCTAATAAGGAGAAATTTTGAAGTTCTTACTCCAGCACTTGTTTTCCAACAGAATAGGTTGGAAAAACATCTTTTCTGGGCAGACAAGTGTGCCTGACTTTGCCTTTGCATAGACTGAAGGAGAGGAATGAACTCTCAATATCACATCTGTTCGTACCTCTCATGATTTCTGTGGAAGTGTCAAGATGCTGATTTACTTATGAGCTCAATCACATAACCAAGCACGTATTTTAAAATATATTTTTGATGCAATTTTTTTTCAAATATGGTATAAGGTTTAAAAGTTTAAAAGTAAATAAAATATGACACATACCTAAACAGTATTTTTTTAGAAATTGACTAAAAATTAATTTTTTCTTATTTCCCAGCAGGGACATGGATAAATATCTTGAAATAAATTTATGTGGTAATATTTAGAGGATATCTCAGCTAAGCACCCAAAATAAAAAAAAAGAAGAAAATTTCACATCTTCACAGAAAGCAACTTTCAGGTAAGTAAAATATTTGGAACATGAGTCACATTCTACAGTGCATGGAACAAAACAATTGTTCCTTTCGGAAGTATAAAAACAAATTCAGGAGACAGAAGTTCTTCTTTTGATTTATTTCAGTAAATTTTAAAAATAGCATCAAATTAAATCAGCATCATTTATCTTGCCTATATGAACACTTAAAGTATACAAGCATAATAAAATAATGTGATGATCTTCAAAATTCTACTGTGTTTAGAGTAAACATTGTCGCAGCGCGCCGTTGCGGGGCGTGCTGGGCGGCGAGTGCAGGGGCGCGACCGTCCCCCTGCGAGCTCTGCAATCCCAGTTATCAGCAGGTTCGGCGCAGGGACAGACAATGAGGACACGGCTCTCGGGGTAAACCAGAGTGTATTTATCAAATGGACAAGATGGAGCCCCGAGACCAGACTTGGGGCGTGAACAGACTTTTTATACAGTAACTCAGGAGGTGGGGTGCAGGAACATTAACCAATGAGGGTAAAGCTGGCGAGTGGTCTAAGGTGGGACTAAGCTATTATAAACCTATCAGGAGAAATAGGGGAGTGGAATAACACAAAGTAACAAATAGGGTGCCAAGTATAACAAAACAGACAGGGAACACTCTGGAAGGAAGGGTAGGGATAGGGAGGATTGACAAGGAACATTCTGGAGAAAGGGGTGGGGAAAGGGAGGACTGACAACTTGGAATGGAGGAGGTTAGGGAGGACCTTGGGAAGATTGGCAGTTTGGGAGAGGAGGGGATTAAGGAGGAAACCAGGGGGCAGACATGAACTTTAAACAAAACACACCACAACAAAACATAAGTGTTAAAAGAAATGGAAAGTGCACTTTTCTTAGCTCAATTGATTTCAGCTGTTAGTAGGCTCTGCCTGATATCATCTATCAGTCGCTGCATAACTATTGAGTCTATTTTAAAACTTTTTTTTTGCATCCACAAGGGAAAAATATTCAAGGAAAATTCTGTCCCTACTCAAATAAAGGGTAATTTTTGTCACTGTGCATCCAAACATGCCCAGATGTTTTCAAAGAATACTGATGTTCTGATCTCAGTATATCACCTATCGATAAAGAATGTCTCCAAAGCACCTATGCCTTAATTTTTCTTGTAGCTCAAGTTTTTCACTTGGCATTGCCAATGTTTCAAATTTTTTTGTAGCATCACATCTTAATGTGTTTGAATGTGTTCTGTTTTATTACAAGTTTCCTTCTTATACTTTAAAAGCTTAGACCAGATTGTGTTAGTCTGTTGAAATGACTCATTTTCAGAAAAGTAAAGAGAACCAGCTTTCCTTATGTCACTTAATAAATATTTAATCATAATCATTCACAAAAGCAATATGCATTCCAAAGATGCCTTGAGTAGTGAGGATTTTCTGGCCCTTAATTCTATTGACTGATTTCTGAGGATGATTAATCAGCTTCCTTTAAGGAACATGATGTTTCTTATGTCTGTTTCACTGAAGTTATGCCTGTCTTTTTATAATTAAAATGATATTTCCAATGTTAATATACTAATTTCTTCACAGAAAGCATCTCTGCATTCATTAACATCTCTGGGAATCTCCTCCAAGATAGATTTCCAGAATTTTGTTCAAAAGCATGAATTGGTGTTAAAGCTGTGACAGAAAAAAATTTTAAAACCACAAAATATTCCATTTCAGATATTTCTATTAACCTCATCTAGAACTCTGCATATTCACCTATAAATCTAAGGTATGCTGTAAAGCAAGAACTGTAACTTAAAATCTCAGAATAGCAGGTGGGATATCTATGTAAGGAAATCAGTTTTCCTTAACAAGAGGATTTCCTAAGTATGGAAACTGCTTTTAGATATTTTTTTGGCCCATAGATACCTGTGACTTCCATACATACAGGATTTCCCTGAGTCTTGAAGTTAATGGAAGTCTTTGCTGATCTGCAGGCTTGAGGTTCTAACAAAGGGCAACTACAGGGGACAAACAGCTGGAAAGGAAACAGGGGTTTATGAGCTCTTTATGATTCTATCTCCTGCGCCTGCATGCACATCACTGCTCAGTTTGAGTGCTGTGATTTTCTCTGTCTTTTCTCCCTATCCTTCCTAACAGCTTTTCAGTAAGCAACACAGCTTCCCAGTCTACAGATTCACGATGGTTGAATAAAAAATTTTTGTTAAAGTTCCTCTAGATGTATTCATTGTCATAACAATTACTTGTTTCTCCACAGTAGTCTCTTAAAAATAAGCGACGGCATTCAAGGTGAAGTGATGTAATCTTGCATCTTAGATCCCGCACTGTGAACTTTAAAGAGAAGTCTACTTCTCTACTTTAAAGAGAACTTTTACAGCTAATATGGATTTTCTTTTGCTCTGATTGTCCCGATGGATTCCCGCCCTGCAAGGTTGGCACTGGCAATCAGTACCATCAGCAGAAATGTGGGGAGTGCTGTAGCCTACAGTGCCTGCCTGTAAGAGCAGCCCTCTCTTTAGCTTGTGTCATCAAGCAAGTTACAGGAGTTCAGGTGCTGGAGAGAAACCTCTGTATCTTGCCTCTCACCAGCAACTGCTGAAATACCAAATTTTCACTATAAACTACTGAAACTTCTGATCTAGTCAGCTAAAAAACTTCATGGAGTGTCTTAGAGCACTCTGCCCTCACCTGTAACTTGTAACTGGTAGCTCCCACACAGCTTGAGGCCAGGAGCACCAGGCCATGGCTGAAGACACTTCTGACTGTCCATGTGGCTGTGGTGTGGCCAGACAGAGCAAGCTCTCCTAAGCGGCACATCCTTCGTGGCATGCTGTGCTCATACGTTCCAGCCAAAGCTGGTGTCTGCTCATCCTGCTGCTCGCTGTGTGTGCTGCCAAGCAGTGTGAATGCCTGGGGGTGATCACAGCCTCCTTCTCCTCACACGTTCTAGAACAACAAACTGCCACAGTGTTTGTGATTCAGCGTGTTCATGGAGCCAGGTGTGCTGCTATATAGGTGGTTGTGAAAGCGAAGCATAGGGATTCTAGAGTCATTAAAAATGCAAAGAACAGACCAAGGCTGTAGTGCCCAACACTAGAAATAATCCAAGTGACTAGTTTTATTTGTCAGCAGGTTTTCCAAGGTTTTCAGTTCATTTCAGTCTACCTAGCTTAAAATCTCTTTCAAGACACTTTTCTTCCTGTCTACCTATCTGAAAAAAAATTTAAACATGCAAAGTTTCTTCATTTCCAAACCTCTCCACAAGCATGTCTATCAACAGGACTTTCTTATTATTGTTACCATGGCATATTCAACACAGAGCAACCAGAGCAACATGGAGTCCTCATAAACTCTCTGCAAAGCAGCAGGGAAACAGTTTAAGTTCTCTTTCTCACTACCAGTAGAGAAACCTGAAATCTTTGAGAAGCCAATATGGAATACAATATCCTAGTCATAATAAGGGATATGAAGAATGAACACACTTTGTGAAAATTAATCTAAAATCACTTAGATATAATTGTGAGGGATGTTTGAGGACTCACCAGAACACTGTAGTCATGGAAGGGTTTCATTCTTTATCCTGGTTTCAGTCTAGTTCTGCATCTACCACGTATGTATACAGTTACTACTCAACAGGAGAACACCTTCTGTGGAAATTATTATCTCCTGTTATGGTTCAGACAAAAGTTTCAAAGCTGAACAGCAAGTTTCAAAGCTGAACAGCAAGTCCATATGGAGGTCACCCCCATCCATTTTCATAAGTCCAAAGATGTCACTTAGAAAGTTCTGCTATAGCCAACAAAGATACAATCCTCAGAAAAAAAAAATCTTAGGTTCAGGGTTCAGAGCTATCATAAGGACAAGAATGAATTCTGTTACAAAAGACTGAATTTCTTCCTTGCTTTTTGTCAGACTGAAATATTTTCTTTTTACTATAAACTTTTCCTTCATTTAATCCTCTATTGATTTCAATTAAGTTCTCACCATGTTTGCACCTCCAGCTGAGGAGTTTTTTTCCCTCATTCATCTGGATTTTAGACTGTTCTTCAAGGTTTCAAATTCAATGAAAACCCTAGAGAGTGGCAACAAAAAATGGGCACTGTGCTAGGAAATAATAATCTGTCACTGTGAAATTCCTTTAAGTTCTCTTTCTTCACAGATGGGAAACTGGATCTAAAAAACTAATTAATGATTCTCATGATATGCTTTAAATTTAAAATTAATTTGAAGAGGTGTAAAAAAGATGTTTGTCTAGGAGGGTGGCAGAGGGAAAATATCAGTTTATGGCTAAAGAACTGTTCTACAATATCAGAGATGTGTGCATGGCTAACTTTCACCACATACTTTCTGTAAGATTCTGAGCAAGAAAACTTCTTGATCCTTCTCCTGTATGTAAATGTCTGACAAGGCCTGTCCTGTTTCCTATGGTTTAATACAAATAGATATATTAGGACAATATTGCTGAATACCAGGGAAGGCCTTAAAACACACAACTGTCCAGCTCTGCTCATTTATATGGTTGTGTTTTCAATAAACAGAAATATTAATAGCATCAATAAGTACAAAATCTTTGTTTACATAATTTACATATGCTTTCAAAATAGAAGAGGTTGTTTCTTATTTTTAATTTTAAGAGGTTTTTTTAATTGTAAAATTACACAATCTGAAGAATTTATCAGAAATGCACCTCAGAAATCTTGAAGAATAGTGATGTTTGACCATAGTTACAGGAATTAAGATGAGATTTTTTGTAATTATCCCATCTTAATTTCTGTTACTACACAAAGTGCATATTTAACTCCAACAGCTCTTATGCCAAATGTTAAAGCTAAATAGCCTCTTTAATTGGTAGAAGGAGAGAACTGGGAAGATTCCTATTAAAAGATAGCAAACAATCACAAAGCAGGCTCTTTGAATAGGCCTCAGGAATGATCAGAGCAGATTACTTGTTTGGTTAGGTAAATTCTGTACAGCTTCAAGTGAGGAGGAGCTGAAGTGTTTGATGCAGAATGACCAATGTGAAACACAGTCAAAGCTGCATACAACTGCACATTTTCCTATGCCTCTTATAAAATACAGTCCAGAATATCTGCATGTCTTATTCATGACCAGTGTTAGTATTTACAAATATTAAAATGAGAAGTCTTCGTAAATAAATTTTTTAAAAAGGCGAAAAAAATCAGAGTTTCTATATACACATCTATCTTTACACTTTATAAAATGTTAGCTTCTGTACAGGTTTTCAGATGCATGACTTTTTCGAATATGAACTGAAAATATTACTATGGCAACTTAGATCCATCAATCTTAGTGGAATATTACTCTTGAAAACAAGCCTGCAAGAGAAATTACTTTCCAAAGAAAAATAATTTAAATGCAATGAAGACTCTTAAATTTTTTTTTTCTCATTCCCTGCAACATGTACTCTCTCTAAAGGACAAAGTTTTTGCTATTATGAACAACTTTTAATTTGTATGTGTGTTCTGCTAGCTGTTGCCCAGGGTGATCATTAGTGTTTTGGTTCTTTTAACTACAGTCTCAAAGATCTGCACACAGTTTCCTTCTGACACAAGACTTCAGTGTACAGAATCTCAACTATGGGGCTTTGAAAGGCTTTTAAGGATTGGGGGAGGAAAAAAAAGACATTTAATTTCAGAGTTACTGCTGTCTCAGCAGTATTTTTGGTTTACCTATGTATAAATCCCAATATTCACAAGTGTGCAGGCAAGAAAGCTGGACAAGGGATTTTCTCTGACACATTTCGAGTTCAATGAGACCTGTGCAGTTTATGGCTAACAGCCTGCTAGTGTTTCAGGAATTCTCTCAATTTCCTTTATTCTAGCTATAAGCCATTGACTTTACCACATTTACTCCTTGTATAAGTTCATTGTGAAACTGCACAACAGTAATTTCACAATTTTATGAAATATTAATGAAAGCAAAAATGGGCAGGCAAGAGCCATTGATTTATAGTCAAAATCTGCTGCAGTTTGCAGAAGTGTAACTGCTCCTTTTGAATCTTGAACACCAGATGAAAGCTCATCAGATCTGATGGAGCTGGTGTTTTCTTAAAGCTAGGAGAATAAGCAGAAAGTAATCACCAAAAAAGCAAGTTTACAAAGAATCATGTAGAAAAAGTACACTACCTATCTCAATTACTCACTGAAGTTTTTGAAGGAACTGATTTGATATTTTGCTTCTACTCAATGATCTATTGTTTTTAAACATGTGAAAAAATACTAGGCATGTTGTCAGCCAGCTTTTTTCATCAGGACTTTGAAGTGGATCAAATTCTGTCGTCATCCCTTGATGTATGGGACAAGATTGTTGGTAACAAATTATGTCAATGAGTTTCCATCCCAGTATTTTTATAAATATTAAACCCAGTGAAGCCATTTCCATAGAATCATAGAATGATTCGTGTTAGAAACGACCTTTGATGATCTTCTAGTTCCAGCTTTCCTGCATAGATGGGGACATCCTTTACCAGACCTGTCTGCTTAAAGCCCCATCCAGCCGGGCTTTGAACACCTCTGAAAATCCACAACTTCTTAGGGCAACCTGTTCCAGTGTCTCACCACCCTCATAGTAAGGAATCTTTTTTTTTTTATTTTATTTTCAGTCTAAATCTACCCTCCTTTGGCTTAAAGCCATTATCCCTTGTCCTCTTATAGAGCCTGGTAAAAAGTCACTCTCCATCTGTTTTATAATCCCCCTTTAAGTATTGAAAGGTGTCAATAAGATCTCTCTGATACCCTCTCATGGTTTTCCTGGCTCTCCTCTGGACTCAGTCCAAAGGGTCCATGGATTTCTTATGCTTGGCATCGCAGAACTGGACGCAGTACTCTAACTGGGGTTTTGCCTGAACACAGTAGAGGAGAAGAATCGTATATCTGGAAATGCTGGCTACAGTTCTTTTTATATAGCTTAGGACAGATTTGTTTTTCTGAGCTGCCAGCACACATTGCCAGGTCATGTTCAATTTTTCATTCATTGATATCCTCAAGCCCTTCTCTGCAGGGAGGCACTCAATGCATTCATTAATCAATCTGTACTGATACTGTTGATTTCACCAATCATTGTTCTTCAGGAGATTCCCACTGACCCATTTCTCAAGCCTGTCAGGGTCCCTCTGGATGGCATCCCCTCTCATGGGATGGCTTGGTGTGTTCTCTAAACTTGATGGAGGTATACTCAATCCCACTCTATCTCATTATTGAAGATATCAAACCACTTCCATATGATAAGTTCTCTCCCTGAGGGACACAACTTATTACTGATATCCTTTGGACATTCAGCCATTGACTACAACTCTTTGGATGCTGCCATTCATCCTAATCCAATCCAGTACTCCCATTCCTAATCCACTCAATACTCCACCCGTTAAATCCATACCTCTCCAATTTAGCAACAAAGATTTTCTGTGGAACAGTTTCGAAGGCCATAAAGAAGTCACAGTAGAGAACATCAGTTTCTCTTCCCTTATCCACCAACCCAGCCACTCTACTGTAAATCCCCAGGTTAGCCAGGCAGGACTTTCCTCTTTGTAAAGCCAATCTGGCTGTCTTTAGTCATCTCCCTGTCATTCACATGGCCTTGACATATCTTCCAAGAGGATCTGTTCCATGATTTTACAAGCACAGAGGTGAGGCTGACTGGTCTGTAGTTTCCAGTTTTGTAAAACTGTCTTCCTCAGAAAACTAAAATTCATCATGTTTTATCTCTACAGCCTCTCCAAACTTCCAAAATCTTCCTGAACAGGCACAGTTGTTAAGAAATAGTGACAATATTTTGGAATATCAAGGTAGTGACATGGAAAAGACAATAGGAACCCATATCTTTTCCTTTAAGTTTCTTCTACATATCTTGAAAACTGACACACCTTGACACAGACCACAACATCCTAGAGTCTTTCACAAAATAATGAGCTGTCTTTCAAAATGTTTCACCTTTTTTTTTTTTTTAATGCAATATCTCAAGCCACACATTTCAAAACTTTAAGGGTTCTCTTGTTCATTCAGGAGACTGAACTTCTTTCAAGATAGTTGCTAAGAGGAAAAAATTTCTGTTGTGAATCATCAGTTACACTGATAGCCTAATATTTTCAAAAGTAAAGTATGCTGGTTGATGTGCTTATATATATGTGTGTGTGTGTGTGTAACATAGAAATTTTGACTTAATATTTTTTACTGTCACAATTTGCTTCAAAAAATAGTTATTACATGAAGTTAGTCTATCAAGAGACTTGTTAAGACATGTTTTGCATGGAGTGTCTTTACATATATATGCTAAAGCATACCAAAGAATTAATTACCTAAATACATCAAAATACATGCATTTATTACTTCAGTTGTAGCCTCAAATGGCTGATTATTACAATTTCACATCTTGATTTTTTCCTTCATTACCTGCCTCTCCTTATATGATTTTGATCTCTGCTTCATTAAAGTCAGCATGCTTTGTACACAATAGTCAGTTATATTCTCTGCAAGGATTCCTTCTCTTAGGACAGTCTGACCTTCAGCAGCTGAGAATAAGAGAGGAATTCATTAACTCAAATGCTGCAAGACCCTCTATTAAGATTCTGGTAATACATTGCAAAGTACACTAGGAAGATCAGCAGAATTTAGTCTTTCTTCAAATTAAGATGAAACCCGGGGGACTTGCTGCAGCAGGAACCAACTTCAGTGCTAGAAAATTTTTCAAAAGAACCACAGTCAAGAAATAGGGTTATGTATCTCTACTTCCTCAGTTTCTCACTTGCTACCCAGGCACTCATAATGCAAATTAAGAGACATATTCTCCTTGTTCTGGAGAAAATGGGAGGGGAACTGGTGGTGGCAGCAGGGTGAGGCTGGGTCCACAGGGGCTGATGCCTATTACTGGAGACATAGAGGAAAAATGACACTGATTTCCAGGTATTTCACTCATTTTCATCCCAAAACAGCATCCCCCAGCAATCATCTGCATGGTATAGAATAATCATTCATCATTTAAGATGTCCAAGCAAAGCTGTTTTCTTTCTTAATCTGTTTATTTTCAGTGCAAGTTGAAGAAGGAAAGCATTCAAGTGGAAAGGACCTGAATAAAGCTTCTCTGCAGAACTGCATTATATTTGACAAATCCAATAAACAAAAAATTTGCTTTCCTCTGGCCAATGTTAGGTAGTTACACAATGGGCTCACCTTTGCTAGCTCTTATGGCTTGCTCTAAAAGACAGGTGAAAGATGGTATGTGTATGGAGCTTTTCTGGGAAGTATTCATCTGCTTTATGTAGCAGACCTGTTGATGTCTGAATGATGAAGTTCAAGTAGTTGGATAGAAGGTGGGAGATTAAACAGTAAAAACATTAGAATGAAATGTACATTTTTCTGCAGTGCTCTTAGCCAAGAGATACAGTGTCCAGGGAAATAAACAAAGGAAAATTTGTGTCTACTAAAATTGTCAGAGGATGCCAAAAGCCCTGAATCTACTGCAGACCGGCAGACATTTTGGGGATAGACTTAATATTGTTTCTCAAGATCTTTGCCCTGCCCTTAGAAGAAAGTTTTCCAAGGCGAGTCCATGGCATTTCAATTGCCAATATGTCATGCTTTAACCCCAGCTGGCAACTAAGCACTATGCAGCCACTAACATTCCCTACTTCCCCAGATGGGACAGGGGGCAGAATCAGCAGGAAAACCCATAATAAACCCATAATAAACCCATAATAAACTCATGAGGTCAGATAAGAACAGTGTAATAATTGAAGAAAAAAAAAAAAAACACAAAATAATAATGTAAAAAGGAGAGTAGGAGAAACAGAGAAAAAACACAGGAATAGCAAGGGATGCACAACACCATTGCTCATCACACATAGATACCAACCCAGTCTCTGAGCCAGGATCAGACCCTGTTCTGAGTAACTGCTGCCAATTTATATGCATGATACAACATTCTGTGGTATGGAATATCCCTTTGGTCAGTTCAGGCCAGCTTTCCTGGTCATGCTCCCTCTCAGCTTCTTGTGCACCTGCTCAATGGAAGAGCAAGGGAAACAGAAATGTCCTTGACTTGGGGTAAGCTCTACTGAACAGCAACCAAAACATCAGTATGTCATCAATATTATTCTCATATTGAATAAAAAACTGTACCACCTACTAAGAAGAAAACAAACTCTATCCCAGCTGAAACCAGTACACAGGGTCAAGGCTGAACTCCTCCCCTCCAACAATAGAGATGAGAGGAGAATGAAAATGTCCTTTGTGGTATACAGTGACAGTGTCTTCTCCTCATTCTGCACTCCTCTTTGGCACGGGTTTCTTCTAATAAATCAAACTTGTCAAAATATCACCATAAATCAAGAAAACACTGCCATTTGTTTTGTTTGAAACCGAGCAGCATGCCTGCTTTCCAACAAAACGAAGTTTCATAGACCAGCGTCTAAGGGTCATTCTCAGATGCCATGGTTTTTGTGTTACATTACAATAAAAGTGAAGAATGCATGGTTACAGGAATATAGAAAATGATGAATGGTTGGCATAAGGGGCTGCTGTGTGAGAGCTGAGATAGCAGCCATACTCATACTGTAAGATGAATGAAAACTTACACTTCAGCAAGGGAAGTTGCTTGCTGCTACGGTTTTCATGAAAGCTCTTTGTATTTCAGTATTTAGATCTCATTTACATCTGCAAACAAACCCCATACAAATTGAATGATTCTAAAGAACACAAGGATTCAGTTAAGAAGTGTTAGCAACCCTGTGTTATTGCATTTTGTAAGTTCAAAATCCGAGAAAAGCATTAAGTACTGAAACATTCAAGACCTCATCATGGATAATATTTTGTCTGATTGTTAATGTCATTAAAATGAGAATGACACAGTTCCACAATATAAACTCCAACCTTGCTGGCTGATTTGGTTTCTCCATTAATTATAATTTTGGTCAGGAAGTTGTCCTCTGTAACAGTCACAACTTCTTCAAGGTGTTCTGGAACAGAATTGGGGAAATTTCTAAGTTTTGGGATAGATGTGGAAGTGGTCAGAGTCAGTAAAAACAGCCTTTAAAAGAACTGATGTTTCATATGGTTCCCCATCAGATTGGAACAGGAAAATCAATGGATAAACCCTTGTGAAAGAGAGCAAGACACAAAGACCATCTTAATTCTGAAAAGATTTTATAACTTCAATCCAGCCCCAAAAAGAACACGTTTCATGTTGGCCTAGATTGGTTCTTTCTGGTCATTTACATCAAATCACACGCCTTAGGAGTTCAAATCAAAGCAATTCATTGGCAAGATACTTTCAGCTATGGCAAAATAAGGTAATTTTATTTGACAGAATCATTTTGCACTCCTTGAAGAAGAGAACCAAATAGACTTAGCATAAACAATGTTCTAAAGTAGTACTATCCAGTTATATACAAGGCAGGGAAAAAGAAAACAGAAAAGCCCAAAGCAATTATTTTGTTTTGGAGCTGATCCACTGTATTTTGATAAGAACCTTCACAATTACATAATGACTCTTCATGGTTAGCAGAAAATGGTGCTGTCCTAGTTATATAAAATTTAGTTCACTTCTCCAGAACTGCCCACACCTCTTGAGATAAAGACCTGCATCATGATAAAGCATTCATGACAATTATAAATGGGTAATCAAAGAGCACAGCAGAGCTGACAGTGTTTTTCCTGCAGAGTATATTTTACTAGAGCAGTTCTTAAGCTGCTCGTGTCAAATGTGTTATTAATGAGCATTCAAGTTCACACAGAAATGCAAGCTGCAGGACACAGCCCAAGGCACCAACAGATTTAGGTGAGTTGGAGAGTGGTGACAAAGCAGATAGCTTGGTCTCCATCTTCCCATTAGCTGCAGTTTCTCCATCACACCATGCAGTGGATGCAGTTTTTTAGCTCCTTCAGTTCATATGTTGGGTCTAGCTGACAGAGCCATCAAGAGAAAGCAGACGTGCCACAGGAGCAGTGCTATGTGAGGGGGTACCTTGCCGAACGCGACCACACGGCACCCCCTTCTGCTGTGCTTCCTGTTAAAATACGGGGGAGAGGAAGACCTCACTTCTCCCTCCCCAACACTGTTTGCTCTGAGCCTGCACTTACCGCAGTGTGAGATTTTCCTTCTCATCCTTGCAGGAGCCTGTCTTGTGTCTAGCAGTAGGTGTGTGCTGGCTCCACACCAGCTGATGCCTCATGCCTGTCACTATCAAGGTGCAAAGCCAGAGCTAATGAGCTCCCCAGTGTGATTGCACATTTTAGCTCTGGGTACTGTGGGAGCCATCACTGTGCAGCCCCTCTCAGAAAGGCCTTGAGACACCTCCTCTCACAGGAGGGATCTCTGCATAGAACAGCCACACTGGACCTCAAAAGAAGTGAGGTAAATCCCATGGCATCTAAAAATCCAACCAGTTTCAAGAGAGACATCACACCATGGCACTTGTTTCCCATAAGTCTAGTAAGAGAGCAAATGGTGAGTTCTTACCTCATTTTCTCCATTTTCTCTTGCAAACCCCTGACATCCGTTCAGCCAGCTAGCAGTGTTTTATCACTTCTCCTCCTGAGAAAAGATGCTGGTATTTGAAGTGGGTGCTGTGACAGCACCTCTAGATAAATTGCTTTCTGTCAAAAAGTCCTCAATCACCTTCCAGATGTAGTTATCCAAAACACAACTTCTATGCAGTGGCATTTGCCTACAACCCTTTGTCTCCATGATTACTTGATAATCATAAAAACAAGTACTGCTGATCAGTTTGCCACCAGCTCAAATTAGTCTTTCATTTAGAGTCATGAAGTTTAAGCTATCAATTCCCTTTTACCTAATTTCAGTTCTTTTTCCCTTACCTCCCCACTAACAGCTAGAAAACTGAGAATCATTGCAGGAACTTCTGGGGTTTTAATACATGTTTCATTGCTTCATAGTGCCCATTACTCAGCCCTAGGAGCTGCTTTGTCCAATTGCTTTCTATCCTGATAAAAACAACTGTTTCAATCATTTGAACAGAAAAGGCAATACATTTAATTGCACCCTGCAGCTCATACACCAGGTTTGCTCTGAGTGATACAGACCTGGACTTCACTATGAAGTAAAATGTCTAAACCCTGCCTTCTAGAAGAACTATCTGCAGCCATTTTATTTAGTAGAATAATCTAGTGTTTGGCAAAAGAATAGTTTTCCTCTTCTGTTTCACCTTTTTATATCAGCACTTTCTATAATGTATATAGTATATATATAATAGGCTTGCTTATAATGAACCACAGAACTAAAACAAAATAGTAGTGTTCTTTCACAGAGCTATCATGCTCTTGCTAGTCATGTTGTCTGTTTTTCTTATTTCAATGGCAAATTTCAGGAAGAAATCTGGATATGCTGTGAACCTGAAAGTGATTTTCAGTCCCTACTGTATTCATGTGCATGATTATTACATTTGCCAATACGTGAAAGTCAAATCTGAACTCAGGCTAATCTTTCTTATTTTTCCATTTTTCATAATTTTTTCTTTACAAATTTTTTGGAAGAGTTTTTTTCTGTGAGGAAGCAATGCATCCTACAAATTGAAGTCTTATGTCTACTCTAACAAAGTAGAACTTAGTATGGTTCCCCAGACAGCAAGGAATCTGCTGCAATATTCAAAGTTGCAGGGTTTATAAGTATGCTCTTAAACTCAGGATAGCTCAAGCTCAGCCTTACAATTTTTCTAATCCTTAAGCACAATTCCTTACCAGCAAAAATTCAGAAGCACTTGAAGAAAATAATCTCTTTCATTCACTTAGGAAGCACTGTATTTTCCTGTTGAATTTATTATTTACTGAAGTGACAGTATATTCCCAAATTCCTTACACTTACCTTGAACACATATTTTCTATCTATCCTCTCCTTGCAAGTGTTATTCACATAGAAACTCAGCAAGCCCAGATTACAAATAAGAGAAGTCATTCAAGGATGGCAAGAATCATAACAGTCGTCCATCTAACAGTGCAGTAATGCTCTCATAGCTCTATGTATGAAATAGAGAAATAGAGCTAATGCACCTGTGGCTTTCCTAAACAACGTAGACTTTAAACACTTTAAAATTGAAGTGTCTCCATAGCAACTGTGAGGCATCCAGGAAGAGAGAGGAAGGACAGCATTTTGCAAAAGACATGGAGTGGATTTAAACTATATTGTATGTCAGGACTGAAAGCTCAGTTTAAAAGCAGCTCCTGAACAAAGGCAGAACATGGCCTGACAGCTTCATTATCAAAGCTGGCCTTGAGCCCAAGCAATGAAAGCCTGTGCAGGAGGATGTCCTCAGGGCCCTCACAGTGTCCACTTATAAAGGCTAGGAAAGCTTATCTGCAGCTACTTAAATCTTATGAGGTCTTGGGGAGAGATTGCAATGTTTTGTACCTCCAAAAGGAATGTGTGGTGCTGCCTGTCTGCTGGAGATGGCCAGTGCTGATGGCTCACAAGCAATGTGATGCCATCTGCTTCAGGGAGGCCACACTTGCTCCTCTGTTGTCATTTTCTGTAAGCCCTAAAATGCCACTCTGTTTGAAAGTCCATGGCTTTTTCTACATACTGCAATAACAACAAATAATAGAAATAATGGCAGATGTTTCTAAATGAGACATAATGTCTTTAATAAAATCATTCTAATAAAAACTGTATTTCTCTCCACCATAGATATCTAGACATCTACTATACTGTGCTTTACTTTCCTAAGAAAGAAAGATGGAGTCTAAGCCTCTAACTACCCTAAAGACCTGAAGGGTCTTTGGTTATAAGGTGATATATAATTGCATCAGATGTTTGAAAAATACTTTCAAGCAAGAGATGGTTCTCTACACGTATGTAAAATATTTTCAAAGAGAAATAGCCTATACTTCAATACACAATAGTACTACAGCTCTGCCGCATCCAATTTTGTATTTGAAGGTGAAACTTCATGCTTATGTGATCCTTTACATCTTTGATACAGGACTTGGTTTTGTGGTTTACCATCAGGATTTGATATTTTTGGTGACTTTATTCCCTCTGGACTGAAAAGAAAAAGGCTTTTTTGGTATATTTTTGTCAAGGCAAAATAAAAGGCTTATAATTTTTTTTCTCTCATGGGCCTTTTTTTCTTGCTATTTATTATCATCAGTGTAATATGTCCAGCAGTTTCAAACAGATATCAGAATCTTTTGGAGTCTGAATATGACCTAGTATTTTGTTCTTCTCTTTACTCTCCTCCTTGGTAATCTTATATAATTCTTATGCAGCTTAGTACAAATTTGAATTAGACTTCAGAACTGGAAGAACAAAATATTTGCCTTTCAGCAGAGGAAGAGCTTGCTGTGGCATTGGGAAAGCAAAGTGGCTATGCCAGGGGAGCTTGGGCAGTGGTTCTTAGCAGGAGTTTCTAGGTCTGACCTCTATGACAAACCACACAGGCAAAGACAGGCTGAATTTCCATTATTTCTCACATTCTTCATCCTTCCCCACTTCTGTCTGCAAATAGGGAAAGACAAAAAAGCCCTACATGCAGTCAGAGCAGTGGGAGTGTGCTCAACAGGAACAGGAGCCAGTAGTATCTGCAGCTGGAAAATGGGAGTACAGAGGCACAGAGAACCAAAAAAATACATCTGGAAAAATAAACAGTGCAGGAAAGTGTCAGGTGAAAATCTTTTGTCTTTTCATGTGAATAAGAAAAAATAATCCACATTCCTGAACTAGGAGTACCAGGGCAAACAAAGGTGGTAGGGGAAGAAAACAAATATCGAAGTTAGCTATGGCAGAAACATCTTATTTCTGCAGGAAAGGGAGAGAATACTGAGAATGCTGAAATCACAGGACCATCCAGATAAAGTTCTCATATTCATATGTTTGCCTTGATGAGCTTTGAATACCACACAATAGCATTTGCTGCTGTTGTTTTTCTCTGAATTACTGTAACTGACAATATCAGGACAATAATTTCCTACTGAATAAAACAAAAGCAAGCATTAGGATGAAATGTCCCCTGATAATGTCCATGTGGTATTAGTGTAAGATTCACTGGAAGAAAAAAAAAAATATTCAAGCTGAAAAATACTGTGCAATATTTCAGGTTGTTATGCAAAGCTAGAGAAACACAGAAAAACCTGAAAAAATAAGCCCCTGAACATTTTATGGCTACATTTCACACTCACTTTGCACTGCTAAAAAGAGACTTTTCCATTAGCTAGCACACAGCTAATCTGTGGTACAGCAGCCTTGAAAACATGCTCAAGCAGTCTCAGGATTTCCACTCTCCGTGGAAATTTTACCATTTGTATTTCCTACCACAGGACTACAAATATCCCTGTATTCCACCAGTTTTTCTTCCCATGATGTGGGTATTGCTACTTCTTTAAGCAGTTTGCAAGTGGGTTGTGCTGCCCTGAACAATAGGTTTGATGGTAAGTGTTCAGAAATAGGGGTGAACAATGAAAGACAGGAGTTATTATTCAGCACACCTGCATCTTCCTTTAATAGCTGATCCAGAAGGACATAGAAAGAAATGCATTTACCTTCAAGTGTAGTGAGAAAGATGAGCTTCAAGCAAGCAGAGGATGAGCATTGTTTCTTGCTGTTTATTAGAAGGGGTTAAAAATAAGCCCATACTGACAGCACAGGAAGGTGCAGTTTGATTATTACTATTAATTTATCTCAGCCTGGTCAATGCATGGTGTAGGTTTTCAATATGAAAAAGTGTCTCAGGTAATATCTTTCCTGTTTTATCTCTTTGTTAATTTATTGTTTTCACCTGGAATAAATATTACAGCATATAAAACAAGTAGAAACACTATGGCTTTCAAAATCACTCATGTGAGTGTCAGACATTCTCATGTAAAATGGCATTCACCCTCTCTTCTTTCTAAAATGCTGTTAGTTCCTGCCTCTGACAGTCCATCAGATTTTCAGCTTGAAGAAATGACTTTTTGTCTGCTCTGTCTTCTCTGGTAGTCACAGATATCTGATTACATAAATCCCCTCTCCAAAGAAATCTTTCAGAATCAAGACAACACAAACTTTCATTTGGAATCATGGGGAAGCCATTACTTCTAACAGTTATCATTTTCTGAAAAAGATAGGACTGACCCTCAGATGAGAAAGCACTGAATCCAACCTGGGCTATGGGAAAATTTGAAAGCAAATAGAAGTCTTTTATTTCCCAGCTGGTGTTCCCAGTCTCAAGACCACATGCTATTCTAGTGTCCGGCAGGGACAGAGCCACAATTTCCAGGCTTACAGTAAGCCAATTTGGCAACACCAAATTCTGTGTTATTGGTGTTATTGAATAAATACCTATCACAAATAAAACAGCAAAATAGACACTTATAATCACTAAAATAAGTTTTGCAGTCCTTTTTTTTCTTGAAGAGGGGAAAAAGCATATTAGTTGCAATGTAATAAATTATAGAGTAATTCCTCTTGGTCTTCACTTATTGAAGCAAGGAGGGAAAATTTGAGAGTGGGCAGAGGGTCAGTAGCAATAAGAGCAGGAACAGCTTCCTCCTTTGTCATGGTCATGCAGGTTGTTTAGAAAGGTTAAAAGGGCAGGCCAGTCATCCACAAATATTTTGAACAGTTATATCAAACTGTTTACATTTAGTGAGATAACACTGAAATATCCTTTCAATATCTATTGTAAGGTAAAGAATGTCAGAAGGACTAATTATATTTTTCATTTCAGAAATACAAGTTGTCTCATTTTTGTTGCACATTTTTGATATTTCAATCAGCAAGGAAAAAAAGCTCAGGTAGGAGAGAGGAAAACAAAAGGGTCACACATACACTGCACGTAACCTGGACAGGTGAAAGATTTGTCCGTATGGGTTCCTTCCCACTCAGCTTATTCTGTCATTCTGTGATTTTTCCAGTGTTAGGCTGAAAAAAACACCAACTGAACACAAGAACCAAAGTATACTTGTGGAGCACTTCTACGTTTCTCTCTTTCAGCCTCTGTTTCCCCCTTCTCCAACTTCCATGGTACAATTTACCCTTCTCAGTCCACTTTGGCATCTTTGTTATAGCTAAAGCTGACATCTCAAACTCTGCTCCTGGACAGAGTGAGTTTGATGGTAATGCCAAAAGTTTCAGGTTTGTCTGAAAACTACAGAAATACAACTAGAAGATCCATGACTGCTCTTACCCAGCTTTGGACTCACTTCACTTCCAGTTACAAATCAAAATACTTTACAATTGATGGGATAAAGAAGAGAACATGTTTCTCTCAGCAATGCAGAGATCGCTTTCCATTCTTTTACATTACTAACATGTTCACAAGATCTAGAAATGTTAGAGACAGCTAACTAAGATTTTGCTTCCCTACGGTCTTTTTGTTCTCATGTTGTTCTTTGATAGGATCTTTGTTACTCAGTTTTCCAGTCTAGGAAACAATACATAAGCATATACACACGAAAAAAAAAATTCATATAGTAAAATGCAGTTCAGCATCATTTAAAGGATAAGATGATAGAAGGTTTTGAAACAAAACTTAAATGAAATAACTTCAATCCAATCAAAATTTTATTCGGCAGCACAGTTTCAGCTTCCAAAAACTCAAGATAATGTATATTTAGGAATGTCACTGTATTGTTGATTGAGATCTTTAAACTTTCTTTAAGCAGCAAAGAAGGTATTAAACAATATTTGTAATTGAAGATAAGTAAGATATAATATTGAAGTCTTGGAAATATTATATAGATAACATTCTCTGCCCCTCATTAAATAATATTTTACTTTGAATATGATTTCCTCTCTCTGTCCTCTTTGCATGTCCTAAAATAATTTGAAAAGATGACCACAGCTGTGACTACAGCAAAATATATAGGCACAACAGCTTGTCTATAGCTATACACACACAAGTTCACACCCCTCCAATTTTGCAAAGGCAGAAGACATGTTCAAAACTGTGTGCATGCAAAAATGTTTAGGTATTATCTTTGTTGCATGCTAAGTTTAGGTATTATTTTTGTTCTTATTCTTTAATAGCAGCATACAAAATCTAGGAAAAAAATAAAAGGCTATTTTGTCCTTTACTCACAATTACAAAATAAACAGCAAAAATCTACTTTGAGAAGTATTTCAGAAGCTAGCTTTAGTGATATGACATTGTTACCAACTCATACAATAGTCAGGAAAACACAATTCTTGTCTAATAATAATGAAGTTACACTGTGTTTGTATAGGCAGTACTGGCAAATGGGCAAAGCTTTTGTTTTGATAACCATTTTGACTTGTCATGGATGTCTAGATAGAATTTACTTCCTGTTTTTTATTTTCTTGATAATTTAGGATTTTGGAGGTTTCAGATGGATAATCTTGTTTTATAAGGATCTCTACCCAAACACTTCACTTATCTTCAATGACTTTGTTTATGAGAGTCTTGTGGCTGGAATCAATATCTGCCTGTGTATTTGACTAAATGTGCAGATGCAGGCATCTAATTAACTGTAGTGTTTGCCAGACATTCATACAGCCAAGTCCTCCTCAGAAAAATATAATTTGATAATTATGACTAGGGCTTTGCTTTGGCATAGAACAAAGCATTGCTTGGTATTTTTTAAGGCACACCTCATCTGTGAAATACAGCCTTCTCTGTTAGAAGTACAATTTCTCCTAGTGAGAGTGGCTCCCCCTGGGACACAGAGCCCATGTACCACTAAATGTGTACTCTTTTCTCCCCTTCCTTCCCTTAAACTAAACTGCTGCAGTAATAACATATTTCTTAAAATGCTTGATCACTCTTTTTCTGTCTCCTTCACCCAGGAAGAAAATGTCCTATCGACTTTGTCAGAGCTGTTGCTGAACTTTTGAAGAAATACATGAAGTCAACACATGATACAAAAATTGTCTGCATTTCAGTTTCTTTGTTGCTGTGGTCACACTGGACTCAAGAGGCCGGTGTGGCAAGCAGGTCTGACTTCACTCCTTACGTATGATGCATCTTGTTCAGTGACTTCCCTACTGACCACTCTCAGGAGTAACAAAAAGCTGCTAACTTGTCTTTCACTTCCCAAGTGAAAGACTCACAATGACACTCATTGACCAGGCTACTGGCATGTAGTGAACCCCAGAGACCACATCCAGACTTGATCTGCTGGGAGATCTACTGGCTCCCTGCAAGGCTATGCACCCACTGAACCTTTTTGAGAAGCAGAAAGGAGGAAGGGAGCTCAGCCATGCCTGAGTGTTCTGTTGGTGTGGTGCCCATGGTACCATGGGACCTTGGCTACAGGACCTTAGAAGTAGTACTGGATGCTGAACAGTCAAACAGAGATTATTCCTTCTTCCCTGATTTTTCTCATGTTACAGGAGTTAAAATGAGTCTCATTCTGCATGTGAAGTATCTGATTAGAGTTTTATTCCAAAATGCTACAACACTGTGCCAAGAACCCTCTGTGTGGCGATTCACAGGAAAAAGACCTATGTGATTTCCTCTCCTCAGGAAGAGTTAATACAGTCATTTGAAATTAACAGCTATGTAAAATTAGGAAGGCCTATAATGTCTGTGAAAAGCAGGGCTTCCTTGCTGTTCTTGACTTTTCAGTGATCTTCATGCCATGAAACTTAAAATAAAATATTTCATTAAAAAATACCACAGCTATGACCCAGAGAAAATTAAGCTACTCTGTTTTCTCGACAATTGGGTGTCAGAGTCAGCAGCAGGAGAAAAGTAACTCAATGAAATAATGGAATGCATACAGTTTCTTAGAAAAAAAAAATGCTTCTCTCTGACAAAAATAAATCCATTTATCTATCAAGAAATCAGGATGTTCTTCAGAAAGCAATTGTAACTCCTTTACTAACAACAATGAACCATGGAAGAAAGGGACCATTAACTCTACTTGTGAAGATATTAAGACAAAAAATTGCATTGATAGATAGATCCCTCCCCTGGGCTTCCACACAGCCCTCTATATTCATCAATTATCAGCAGCTAATTGAGACTTGTATCCCTCTACAGCCCCAAAAAGTTTTCAACGGTTCCATCAAACCTCTTCCCTGATGCTAGAGTTCAGATGGCCCCCTGTGACTAAACATGTTGCCTTGGAGAAGTGATGTTCTGGAAAGGACTTAGCATTTACATTATCACAATTGCAATTACATGTCCCTATCTACATATCGCCAAGAGAAGTACTTTAACTAGACTGTTATTATCTACATATCTGGCAAATTTCTACATTTGAGTCCTTGCAAGCTAAAGTAAATGAGTATGAAAAAAAATAAATAATCATAATTTTCCAGGTCACATGCCCTGTAACAGGGGACTGCTGTAGCTTCTTGTCTCAGCAAACACCTTAGCTCATTTCCCTTGCTACAATAGGAATCTGGCTGTGTAATGCAGCAAGATGAACCAGGGGATGTTAAACTATCAGTAATGAAAATAAGTATTATAAAGCTAAACTTCAGCAACCACTCACAAAGCTGTTCTAGAAAGATTTGCAGAAAATGCTGAAGATTTGGGCAACTTACCTTGTATGAAGTACGATGAGTAGCTTCTTTCTGAAGAGGACAGTTTACCCCCATTAATGTATTATAAGGGCTAACCAATATTTTTTTTTTTAATTTATTTTAGGTTATATTACTTTGTTTACTTTGATAGAACCTTTTTCTAATGTTCTAAGCCTCAACATGAATTAATTCATACATAGTTTATGAATCTGTTGTTTCAGCATTCTTCTTCAAATTAAATATCCTCTTCCTGCTGTTGTGTCCTCCTTTCCTCTTCATTCCCAAATGTCCTCCTTAAAACAGATCCTGAAACAATATTGATAATTGAACCTCAGCTTCTGTTTCCCTGGGAAAAACAATATAAACTTAAAACTGCTGTTATTAACAGCTATTCTGTTCTCTTCTTCATTGTTGTATATCTTAAGTGCTTCTGACACAGTACTGATTGATTTTTTTGCTATGTCTTAGCAGGATAGTATCTATTTTCATCTTTTCCCTGCATAACTCATACTAAGCTTGTTTAAAACAGTACCAAGGGTCTTTTGGCATTTATTTTACTGTGTGTCTTTCAGGGCCCTCTTAATGGATGACATTTGACTAACATCACTATCCTTACTATTAGCAGCTGTTTAATTTCCATATTCCAACTGGCATTCTTGTTCATCCCAAAGCATAAGTCTTGTAGACTGCATTACTGAATGCATTACTTTTATTTTACTCCAATTTTAATAGCTGTCCAATGCTCCCTTCATGTAGAATTTTGTCATGTACTGATTATATCTTCTGCATTTGCATCATCATAGTTCATTAATGCCTTTCTGTGTTTAATAGATTAAAGACAGCATCTACTATTAGGTAGCTCATTTAGGTTAGTTCACTTTTCCTCTCTTCCCAGGTTAAGCTATTCTCACTCTTCACCGCAAATGATAATCTATATGGAGTGATTATACTGATAGAAGAAAATGCAGGGAAAGGAATGATCCATCTTCATCATTGGATAGATTTCTCTCCTAAGTTTTATAAGAGACCAGGATTTACAGTCATGCTCAGAAGTGAGCAAAGAATTGGGATCAGACTGGGTTTTTTTGGGTTTTTTTTTTATTTTTTTATTTTTTGAAAGGGAGTCCTTTTCCTTTTCTAATTCTATTTGCTTCAGGAGTAGTACATTTGTAAATTTACTTTTGCAAGGAAAAAATAAAACTAGGGTTTTTCATACAGAAGCTCCTCTGCTCTCTCAGTAAATTTAGAAATTCCTCTCAAAGTTTGTACTCCCATGAAAAAATATCAAATTTTTCTCCATTGGAGTGTGTGTAGAAAAAAGAAAGACCTGTGCTTTATGATAAAAGTGACACAGGTGTCTGCTGAAACGAGTATACGGAAACCATCCACTGTGAATGCAAAGCAAAATCTTAGAAACTCAGATCCCAGAAGGATTAATCCTAAACAATGACTTGCAAGCTGAGCAATTCAATTATTAACAGGGTCAGAAATTTGCATTCTAACTAAAATGCATGCATTTTCACTCATCTAGACCTTATCATAAGGCATACTGGATCAATGTTACAGTCCGTTCCTTCTAATTTCAGCTTATCAGCCAAGAGGTCCAAGAGTTCATGTTAAAGAATGACCTCAATATATTTTTATTATATCTTCTCCTTTAAACTCAATAGCTGGAGCAAACAGCAGTACAACCTTTTGCTACAGGAACAGGAATATCCAGATAAAAGCCAGTGTGATGGAGGGAGGCAGTTTATCTTTTAATTGGCCTCTACTGTTTCATCAATGTGCCTAAAGCCATGAAGCTGCATCAGACTACATAGCTGTGCTGAGCAAGGGTTTGACAGCAAGTTCATCAGACTAATTGGCTCCACTCTGTAGAAAATCTAAGATGGCATTGGCTTTAAAAAGACATTTTAGCATAAATTGATGTATTTGGGAGCTATATACCTATAGTTTTCAGGCACTTGTTTTGTATAGTTTGGATTGCTTTGGGGTTTTTTATGTTGTTGCTTTTTTTTTTCCCCCAAATATGTTGGGAGATAAACATGCACAAAAGACAGCCACAGAAAATCCTGTTCCAAAAACACATAGCTTGACAAAAATCTTGACAGCAGGAAAGTTTGAATAAAAGGGGGGAAAAAAAGAAGATAAAAGAACCTGCTTTTCATTAGATCTGGGGAAATGTTTTGGGTTTGGGTTTTTGTCAATGTTTTAAATCAATTCAACTAAGAGCTGACTTAGTGCTAGTCTGAAATTGGGAGCATGGAACATACTCATCCTTTTCAACCTGCAATTACCTAACCACTGAGGGTTCTTTACATGCCACCAAAGGATTAGTTACCATTGTATATTTTTTTTTGTGGTTTATTATAGAGAATGTATTTCTTCTGAATGCAACCATTGTGATCTGCCCTTGGTTCCTAATTGCAGACCATTTTTCTCTATGCTTCACAGAGGACAATGTTTCAAAACTATAAGGAATTCTTAATATTAAATCTAAAGTTTATTTATCTTTAATATTAAACACATCTTAAAAATTTATCTTTCCCTCTATTGCATATTTTTAGCATTTTTTGTAATATCTATCATAAATTGTTGTTTCCCAGGTTTAGCAACTGTAGCGGACTCCAAAAATACTGTATTTCTCTTGGCTTTCTGTGTCAGTTTTTAATGTTATATCTTTATAGTTTCTACCTTGCTTTCACTTATTTTGTTGTTGATTTTTTGATTTTTTTTTAACTGAAAGAGTAGACCTTTCATATATCTGCATATATTTGTAACAGGTTTCACATATGTGATGGTTGCTCTTTATACATCATTGTATTTAAACCTCTTTGGGTATTTTTTTACTCATCACATGATCTGTCTTGAACAGATGTCCAAGGCTGGCTGCAGTTGCATGAAAATGAAAAGAGAAAGGTCATTATTTATAATGAAATTGAAGGTGAAAAATGTAAAGAAATCCATGGGGCTTTATGTCCAAAGGTGTTAAATCTTATAAAACGCCTTGAGGACAGCTGGCACCACAGCAGCTTGATAACATTTACACTGTCTAGAGAAAACCATGAAGAAAAATATTTCAGAGTCAATTATGATTTACTCAGCTGTTGTTAAAGTCTAACTTCAAAAAAGCAAAATTTCATAAATTATCTTGGCAATGATTGTCCCTATTTTTAATCTACCAAAGCATCTCCAAAAACTCTCAGAGGCTGAGCAAACTCCATTGCCATTGGAAACTATAGGTACTGCCTTTCTCTGGAACTGAAGATGTGCCCTGTTGGAGTCTTCAGAGACTTTGAGCAATCCAAAACCAGGTTAGCGAAAAGAAAGGTAGAAAGGTCCTATTTTCAGGTGTAATGAATCAGAAGAAGAAAAAAGTATTTTAAGTTTTATTCTTTATTCTTAGCATTTCTTCAATCTCTTCAATAGGATATGTAGTCTCAGTGGAAAAGGGCAAAGGCACCTTCCCAGTATTGTCAAAGAACTGGACTAGCGTGAGAATGCAAGTAAAAAAACAAAACTAGTGTAGAGATTTGAAGTTCAGGGCCTCTACAAGGGCATTTGTAGGATATAAGGATAAAAAGGAACTTTTGGACTGGGGGAATACAAGAGATGGATGCTGTGTTTTCCTAAGCATATAAGAGTCTGTATATCAGTACTCAAAAAATGAGAACTGGATTTTAATGATAGACAGGAAAGAAAAGAATATTTTTCACAGTTTTATTTCCATTAAAAAAATAAGGAGTAGTGGATAGACAAAGTAATGCCCAAGAGCAAACATGTCACTTTGAGGAACATGTGACATTTACATAAGACCATTTATGAAGTCAGAAGCAAGGAAATGGATGACAAATTGTGACAAAAGCAGGTTAGTCCCCATTTTATGGGTATCCCAGTTTTGATGCATGGAACAGTGAACTGAGCTGGAAACCACAATGGTCAACAGACTCACAAACACACCAGAAGCCTATGTCCAGCTTAATAAATACATGGTGTTTTCAGATGAACACCTTTTCTCTTTTTAAAATTATCTTAATTTATCAACATCAGTCAATCTTTTTTTTTTCTTGTGATTTTTCTTGCTATGGGAAGTTCATCAATTTTGAAAACCAGACCCCAAGTTTTCAGTCTTTTTTTTTCTTAACATCCGTGAGACTTCTTAGGATAGCAAATTATTCTGTTAGCATTTACAGGCATCCATGTGTATAAATGATTGCAATATCAATGTCTAAATATGAAAACAAAGGATGCATATCAATGCATTGTAGCTCCATAAAAGCCAAATTTTCTTGTGGTAGTATGTGGCAGCTCTGTGCTGATATCTTGAGTATCCAAAGATGCTGCATTGGTTTTGGCTGGGATAGAGTTAATTTTTTTTTCATAATGGCTAGCATGGGACTATGTTTTGGGTTTGTGTAGAAAATAGTGTGGATAACAAAGGGATTTTTTTGTCATTGCTGAGCAGTGCTTGAGCCCATTTTTTGCAAGAGTCTGATTTATTTCCATTACCTAATAACTGAGGGTTTTTTATTATTCACCACTTATGAATTCAAATTTTAGTTCAGAGCAGTCATCTATGGAATATCTAAAACATGATTTTATTTTGTTTTGTAAAACTAACAAACAAGAATAACAAAATTAAACAAAGCATAAAGTAGTTTTAGAAATAAACCACTCACAGAAAAATATTTTTATCTTCATTCACATTTTTAAAGCTTCATTAAAGGTACCAACTTCCAATTTTCCACAGTTACTCACATTCTATCAGGAGCTAGATTAGCATTGCTTTATATCCTTTCAGATTACCCTTAACATCAGCAGCTGCAGCCTTTGTGCCCTTGTAGTTCACAGCAGTTTGTGCCTAATGATTTTGTACTTCCTCAGACTTCAAATCTTCACATGCTGATAAATAATGCATTTCTTTTCATTTCATATTTTGGATGCTGTAGTTGATAATCGACGTCTTTTTCATAAAATTGGCTTTCTCTCCATGGGCACAATCTCCATTGCAGAGACAAGTGAGATGCTGAGAGAGGATAAAAGGAGAATGCACACCCTTTCAGACAGAGCAGCAGTTTCAAAACAGAAGCTATTCAAATAAGAGTTTGTAGTGAGCTTCCTGAAGCTGGACTTTCTTCACCTTTGGCTTCATGAACTTGCTTTGGACACTGTTGCGGGTGTAGGGATGTGCCCTACCATCAGATCCTAAGCAAGTGAGTTCCTCTGTAAGTGATAAATTTAAGCCCAAATACCAGATAAATTTGAATTTCAAGAGTAAGAGAAAGATGGTCTCTAAAACCTTTGCATTTATGTAAAGCCTCTGATACAGCATGAAAGCCATACCTATTGTCTGAGGACAAAAATAACTCCTTTCTGTAAAGAACACAACTAGAACTGTAGCCAGTTGATTCAATTCCAAACTTGCCTTCAAGGGCTAAACATTTATGGATGTCTTAATGAGAATCTTAATTGATCATTCCATGTTTCAGAATAACTTTGTATCAAATAATTTTACAACCAAAATATATTGAGACTACACAATTAATCATAATACCAGCACAAAATAGGTTAAAGGTGAGCCATCCAAAACATGCATCCTATACTCTGATTGTAAAAAGGGAGGAAGAGCACTGACTTGCCTTGTTCTTCTCGTTCTCTCTATATGGGCAGGAAAAATAGTTGCCACTGAAGCTGCACTCCCCCTGTAAATGGTCTTACAGTTTGGCTTTCTGAAGGGAGGTAATAAAGAAAGATTAGATATGTTAACAGCTCTGCTCAAACCACCATTGCTATTCCTTCATTTTGTTTTCATATCAAGATTAAAATGACTCATGATTTCTGCTCGACCCTAGTATCACTTGATAGCTCCTTGTCTTTCATATAGTACTTTACATGAAGTATAGAGAGCTATGTTCTAAAAGGTGGTGTGCTGCCTTTGTTCAATATACTGAATTTTTCAAACGGGGAAGACTAAAGAGTTTTTTCCACCCACCTTGTTGCACATTGAGAAATAGAACATGAAAGAAGCTTGAACAACCTCCATTACAATGAGTCAGTGAAGTTTCTTGGTGTCAGTCCATACAAAGTATTTATCTTTTTGAAATGAAAAACATCACTGCTGACTTTTGAATGACTTTCAAAAAATACTGTTCTGTATCTGTCAAGCATTTATCAAAAAACAGAACTGAAAGCGAAGACTGTATTTGTAGGTCAGAAGTTCAGCTCCTGCCTCTGTAGGAGATGACAAAGCCCCAGGTCCAAATGAATATTTGTACATGCACATTGAGTTTAGACAGAATCGTAACACTAAATTTGAATTTTCAGTGCTCAACTTTCTCATACATCTGGTATCTCTACTCTGTAATGCCAGTGCTAATGTCCCCAGGCACCTTAAGATCTGTACCTTTTTGTGTCTAAAGTGCAAACATCTCTCGGCATCTTTTCAACCCCTCAGTCCCATCAAGATCCATGATGCTCTTCACAATACTTCCACAGAATTCAGGTTGAAGACAGCACTCTTGGGGAAAAACTCATAGGTCAAGTACAATGCACAGCAGCATCTTTCTTTTGCTGCAGCACTTCATGGACTGACAGAAAGGCCGTAAGGAAGACTGGCATTCAACCTGGTTTGCAGCTTCTAGGCGACTCTCACTGCCAGGGAGATAACTTCATCGTGCATTTATTTGATTGTGGGGTGGGAAATACTTCTGTCCAAATGTTTCTTCAAATATATAGCATGGGACCATCACAAAATAAAGTATTGGACCACTGCAGTCCCAAAGAGCTTCAAATGACACAGGTCTGAGGTGAGTGACTGGCATTTTTTCTAATTTAGAGTAAACTATAGACCAGTCCTTGTGGAATTTTCATGGGAGATAGGCCTCAGTAAAGCTGCAAGGGTAGCTGAGTCAAGGGAACCCCAAACTCCCTTGTGTTTGAAAACAGTAGGACTGTCCCTCTTCTTCATGTATACTACATTTGGACTCTTGGGATTGGGTGGGGTTTTTCTGAATGAAAGGGTTGGGCCTACAAGTGGTCTGAAAAGTGTGTGTAAACCTAAGGACAGGACTGATATCCACCCTTTCTCCCCAAGGTAGCTGCTGGTTGATTTAGCATCTCTCCCTGGAGGCTTTCAGGATTCCCTGCAGGTTTTTGTCCCTGGGTTGCTTTGGCACGGAGAGGGTGGTGAAGCAGGAATTTCCATTTCACTGCGGGAGCCCAGGCCTCCTCTGGTCACATCTGGCAGCACCTGATGGGGAGGCATCACTTTCACCAGGTTGTTGATGTAGGTCAGAAAACTGTCCAGCATCACATCCCCAGTGAGATTAAGGCATCAAGAGGGAGGCCACTTGTGGCTTCTAAAATGCAAAGTATCAAGCTTTGGCTTTTAGAAACATAGGCACAGACATCTAGCACCTGTCCACTTACAAAAAAAAAAACCCCAAAACAGGGTCCTGAGAGAGCGGGGCCTCAGGACAAAACGTGCAGGATGGTTGAACATGCAGTCTGACATTTTATTTCATCTATGACTGTTTCTATGAAAAACTGTTTCTGTATGAAACTCGTGGTGACATTGGTTTCAAAAGGATTATCAACCTGATTATGCTGACTAGAGAATTAATTAATCATTGACATTTGTCAAAAATGTAATTGAAATTCTATTACTTCATTATTAGCATAATGAAGAGATTGTGTTTGCCCTCTCTGGCAATCAATCAAGCATCTGGGATGCACTTCAGTGTCAAGAAACGAAATGTAAAACTAGAAAGTATTTGATTTTGAAAAGAGGTTATTTTGCTTGTTTGATGGATGTCACACACTATTTTTCAACAGTTAAGTATTTATTTTTGTCTTTCAGATGATAACTGATAAAAGTCAGAGATCACAGATGGCAAACTGAAATGGTTTACCTACATTAAGGGAATAATTTGAACTAGACATATAAAGGGTAAAACTAGTCATTTCCTCCATGACTTTCTATCACTAGGTCTCAGGGTGTTTTATTACAGAGATCACTATCCTCCATGTTTATCACTGGTAAAAGTGACAAGAGATGTGAAATGATGTGCCCTTAGATAAATAAAAAAAAACAAGACCTGAACTCAGCACTCCTGAATTCACTGCTCTGTCATCTGAGTAAATTGAGTTAATGCCATTTTCAAAACGAAGGGATTAATTTGTCCCTCACTCATTACTGAAGCAAAAAAGTATTACTTTATCACAGCATACAGTAACGTAAGCATAGAAACCAGTATCTCATAAGTGTGGTGCTTGGCTACCAGTTAAGCTAAATACCTTGAGTCAGAAGCAGGGCAGAATCATCAGGGTAATTTGTTCTCTTGTTGTCTGGATGCAGACACAGTTGCAATCTGCTGCTAACTCTCTACTTGAATCACAAGGCCACATGTACTTAAGGCACAGCCAGGCAGCAAATCCTGCAGCTCGAGGTGAGGAATTGCTTCTGCTGAATAGCAAAGACCCAAATGAGCCTGTTCAATAGCATTCCCTGAACATTCAATTGAAACTCTTCTCCAAATATCAAGATTTCAGCAGGACCTTATAATTTTTCACATAGTAGTAAGATATAATTTATTTTTCTGGTCCCTCAGACACATGGAAAATCATTGAAAACTTGAACAGAAAATAGCAGCTGGAGCTCCTTTGAAAGGAGTTTCTGGCTAAGTGCAACCACTTGTATTAGTTACAGGGCTGGTAGCTCTTTTCTCAATCTATGCTGACTGTGATGGCAGCAAAGATTTATAGTTCATATATCTTTTTGCTTCAACTGTTGTATTGGGGTGTAATTCAGGTGGTGGATAGGATGATAAAACTCAGCTTACCAATAAAGGAGAATAAAACAGATTAAATTTTAGACGTGGCTCAATTTTGGCCTTCTGGATGACTTTGAACAAATTTCTTTTTTTTTTTTTTTTTTTTTTTTTTGTTCTGTTATTCCATTTTAAAATGAGGGAAATTATACTATCTCTGTTTGCAAAGTATGTGTGTGCACATCCACTAAGGTGGAAGATATTTCTACCACTGAGACAACCACTTTGCTGAGCCATAGCCTTACCAGCTCTGGCTAACACAGCAGCTGCCTTACACGTTGTGCTGACAGTACCAAACAAAAGTTTGCAGGAAGAGATTATGCCAATGGCATGGCTGAGCAGGAAACAGTGGAACAAATCCTGTACGATGACCACGTAAGCATTCAGGCAGAAACAGAAGCCAGAGAGCAAGCCTGGGGATTTCAAGGCCCATTTGAGCAGTTCCTGGTAGTAGAGCTCTTGAGGCAGCTCGGATGGATGTTGGAGCTCGTTCTCCCTGAGGAGGGGTCTCAGCTGCTACAGCGCCCATAGCTGAGCACAGCCCTGGAGCAGGGCCTTGGCCAGCTGGACCAGCAGTGTGGGGAGCAGGTACAGCAGCCAGTGTGGCTTGTCCCAGAGCAAGACTTGCAGTTCAGGGCAGACTGGCAAATTATGGCTGTCAGGGGGATTTTTGCTGCTGCAGAGTGATGTGCTGGATACTGACCAGTCCTCATTTACTTGTGTGTAGCCTCTCTGCTGGCTCTCACTCGTGCTCATTCTGCCTCTTGGCATGATATCTGATGCAAGTTGTCCCTTCTCCTTATGATCTTTTTGTCTTTGTCTTTCTCCTATTAGCTCAGGCAGGGCTTAACCCTTGACTGAGTTTTGCAGGTTCTTTTAGTGTGGTTTTCACTTCTTCAATTTGATGACAAACATAGGTCCCTGTAGTCTGGTGGTGAAGAGGATTTTTACTACATTTTACCATTGCACAGTTCCATCAGCAGACAGAGATTTGCACCACAGAAACTGATGTAAGGGTGAGATGGAGACCTAGTACAAGTTAATTATAGTGTTAGACTAAATATTATTTAAGCATTTCACATTTGCCTAAGCTTTTCCTTTGAATTTTAACTTTGCACTTCAAATTCAAGCAATGAAAAAATTATTTTTGTTATATATTCAGAAGCCAATAAGTAAATAAGATTTGAATGAATAAAGGCAGGAAAAAATAGCCTCATTGTATTTCCAATTTCTCAGGGAAAATTTATCATTTCTATTTCAAAACTCCAAGTTTTATAGATTTTAATTTTTACAAAATAAAATACAACTTCTTAAAAAAAAAATATTCCAAAATGTATTCCAAAACAGACTGATCATAATAGTGATGAAAGTGAAGAGGGAATGTTGCACATAATACAGCCCAAAGTTAACTACCCACTTATTAGAAGCTGAGCAAATTTTCTTGTGGATAGCAGTAGTTACCCTGTGGTTATTGTTATCACTGCAATCCAACATCCTTATTTTACCCCATCTACCCACACTGCCAAATGGTCTGTGGTAGTAATAGCTGTGATATAGATAAACTTGAACTACGAAGAGCAATGCTATTTTGGAGGAGATTTTATCTGTGTCTGCAGAGACTCTGTCCTAGGGTGACGTTATGGTGCTTGTATCCCAAATCGTGTGTTCTATTTATGCCTGGCATTATGTTCTGTGCCTTAAGGACTGACTCTGAAAGTGAAGGATTGTTTTGTCTTGTTATCAGCCGGCTCACCTCCTCCCATGGTCTGTGTCTAGGAGAGGCTTGGCTGGCTTGGCTTGCTTGCTTGCTTGCTTGCTGGCTTGCTTGTTTTTGCTTTTGCTTTTGCTTATTAGTTAATTTAGCTAGGCAGTCCCGTTTTTAGCCTGGATTGTTTCTTTTTCCCTTCCCTTTCCCTTTCCTGAATATCATCTGAACCTGCTCTGGACCTGGACCTGGGAAACATCCAGAAATACCGAGAGACTGCATTTTTGTGACCTGCAGCAGCCATCCCCAGCGCTGAACTGATAGCTGGGTGACCACTCCCAGGAGAGACTTTTTGAATTTGTCATCTCTTCAGAACAGTGAAAGAGTTTTGTCATCTGGTGTTGTTTTTTTGTATTGGGGAGTGTTTTGCTTGTTAAATAAACAGGTTTTTTCCCACTTCTCTCTGAGGAAATTCTTCCCGAACCAGGTGGGGGAGGGGCCGTGGGGGGTTTGCTTTCTGGGGTCTCGTTCCAGAGGTCTTCTCCCAAATTTGTCCTAATCTAGGACAGACTCTAAGGCTGTCCTTGTGAGTCTCTTCCCTTATTCCTGAAAATGGTCATCAAAAGTTATATTTCATACACTTTTTATAAAAAAAAGTATGTCAGGTCATCAGTCAAAGTTGTTTTGTTTTCTGCAGGAAACCCTTCCAAACTTGTCATTGGAAAATTTGGCTCTAGTACCCAAACTCACAGAGTTGCAGAAGCAGAATGAGGGACCTGAGCTTCACTAAGTCATTCTTCTCGCTATTCACTTCTTATTTTGATTTTATGCTTAACCCAGTATTTATTCTTCTTTATTCAGAAATAAGAAAATGTTGTTGTCTTATGTTCCATAACTTCAGTCTTGAAATAGTTACAGGTTACCCAGCTACTGGCACTGGAACACCTCCAGCGAGATATTTCTGAAAATTGGTTAGGGTTATCCTGAAACTTGGAGTTATTTTCCTTCTTTACTCCCAGCAAGATGTTCAAACATTCAGCTTTAAAAGAGGATATCACACACACACACACACACACACACACACACACACACACACACACACAAATCTTTATTTCTGTACTTGTTATTCCCTGTTTGATAATTTTCCCTAAGATGTTTCTGCAATATTTTTCCACAGCCCATTAAACTGTTTCTAAACCTTTATTTTGCTTTTTGAGCAATCACAAAGTTGCAAATTCTCCAAACTGCTACTCAGAAAGTTATGCTCTTTTGCTTCCTTCAGCTTTTCTTCTTCTTTATGGCTAGTGGGTTTATTCACACCTTTATAGAGTTTAAAAAATTAACCTAGACCCCATTCCATGCTCTAAAATCTGAGACAAGCATAGTTAATTTTGTATCAATGCAGCCATTTTATTTTCTCTTAAAATCTGAGCTTCTCTCTGGAAAAAATTAAGCACCAACCCTGTGAAAGAAAGATTTGCCAACAATGAACATTTACTTAATATACATTACTTTTTTTAATATACTCTAAAGGATCATTTTAAAGTCACTGTATACCTCCAATTTAGTCTTTACTATATGAGACATTAGTTTTTAATTTAATTCTTTGATGTATCAGTGACATTTAGGCTTTGTTCATAGAAATTATATTTTAAGTCTGTAATTCAGAAAATTATCTGCTATTCTAGAGATAAATAGGGGTCATTTCATCCAATTCTAAATTCTTATCTCTATTTTTTGCTATGTATACATTTTCTCCCATTGCTAGACACAGATAAGATCCTTTGACTTTTTTTTTTACTGAGAAGAAAAAGATAAAGGTTATTTTTAGGCCAGGAGTACATTTGGCATTTTCCCTAATTTTCTTGTATCAGGAAGTTAAGTGCTCAGCTCTTTCCAGGGCACATATTTTCCCCCAAGAAATGCTTAATAATCACAGAATTGTGGAATAAAAAAAACCTCTAAGGTCAGTGAGTCCCACTGTTGACCCAGCACTGCTGAGCCCACCGCTCAGTCCATAAGTGTCACACCTACACACCTTTTAAGTACCTTCAGGGATGGGGACTCCACCACTTCTCTGGCAGCCTGTTCCAGTGCTTGACAGCCCTTTTCAGGAATAATCTTTTCCTAATAGCCAATCTAAGCCTCCTCTGGTAGAACTTGAGGCCATTTTCTCTTGTCCTACTGCTTGTTAGCAGAAGAGAAAAATTCCAGCCTGGCTGTACCCTCTTTTCAGGAAGTTGTAGAGACCAATAAGGTGTCCCTGAGCCTCCTTTTCTCCAGACTAAACAATCCCAGTTCCCTCAGCTGCTCCTCATCAGACTTGTGCTCCAAACCCTTCACCAGCTCTGTTGCCCTTCTCTGGATGTGCTGCAGCCCCTCAATGTCTTTCTGGAATGAGAGGCCCAGAGCTGAACACAGGATCCAAGGTGCAGAGTGAAAACAGAGTGCTGAGTACAGGGGTATGATCACTGCTCTGGTCCTGCTGGCCTCACTATTTCTGATAAAAGAAAGGATGCCATTGGCCTTTTTGACCACACTGATGGCTTTTTTTCCACCAGGCAGTTTTTCAGATCCTCTGCCCCAAGCCTGGAGCACTGCCTGTTGCTCTTGTGACTCAAAAGGACCTAGCACTTTGTCTTGTTGAACCTCATAACATTTGCTTCAGCCCATTAATACAGCATGTCCAGATCCCTTTGAAGAGCCTTCCTACTCTCCAGCAGATAAACATTCCCACCCAGCTTGGTGTCATCTGCAAACTGACTGAGGGTGCACTTAATCTCCTCATTCATAATACAGATGTTCTAAAGAGCCCCTCACTGATAAAGCTGTTAAACAGGACTGGCCAAAACACTAAGCCCTGGGAAACACTAGCAATGACTGGACACCAGCTGGATATAACTCCATTCACCACCACTCCCTGGGCCCAGCCACCCAGCCAGTTTTTTACTGAGCCAACAGTACACCTGTCCAAGCCATGGCCAGCCAGTAGAATGCTGTGAGAGACAGTGACAAAGATTTTCTAAAGTCTAGGTGTCAAAAAAATGCTGAAGCAATTCATGTCTGTGGGAACCAGAGAACCAAAGTGATGTTTATGACCTACATACAGAAGTTGCTGGGAAGTCTTTATTATGTATATTTCATCTTTTGAGATATTTTGGGAAAGATCACAACAAAACCTGTTTTCCATCTACTACAGGACAAAAAGATCTCATGACTGTTAGAAGAAAAAAATATTTTCTAGAATTTTCTTTATCAACCAAAACAGAAAGGTAAGAGATACAAGACAGCAACACTCTTAAGTGATGTGCCTTGGCAAGGCTGCTTTGACATATTGCAACTGTCTGTAAAGTCTCCATCAGCTCAGCACAGACACACCTGGGACTTCTGACTCTTCGTCAGATAGTTGTGTCCAAGGACTGGGCTTTGGGAAATCATACTGATTTATCTGATTGTTTTATCAGTTTTTGAAGAGGTTTGCACATCCCAAATCTCCATTATCCTTTCTGCTGTATTCAATGAGATAAAGCTTCTTTCAACAAGAATAATTTTACCTTCCTTTTCTTTTTGAAGACTCCAGTAAATTTTTGAATGCTATAGAAACTATAACAGACCAGCCACTTAGAATATCTTCTCCTTAGTTGCTTGCCAATCTTGTAGAGCAATCATGTCTCTGAAGATTAATGTCTGAAATTGAAATACTTCTCAGTAATTTTGGTCTGGACAGGTCCTGATTTTGTTAGACTCTTTTGTTTCAAGTTTCTAAATTATCACCTCTCCAGGCTCTATGTAGTTATTTTATTTGCTTGATTTATTATAGGGAGGGAATTCACACTTAATTCAGGTTGAGAACAAATTTTTCTATAAATGTAATTTCATATTTTCATTTAATCTTCATCCTCTTGTCTTCTGTTTCTCAGCTGTGGTTTTAAAAGAAAAGAGCTTGCAAGTTCCCCAGATTCAATGAAATCTTAAGCCTTTTTTCTGTCAGAAGTCTGCTGCTGAGACACAGCTTAAGCACTGCCTTTTGCTGCACAGATTAAAAGCAAGAATCAGAACTTAAAAATAGAACTCAAAGACAATACAGACACCAATGATCTTTATAAAAGGTAAAAGGAATAAAAAACCAAAAATAGACACCTAGTAAAATAATAAAGATATGCTAAGGATTAAAACTTGACCTATCCCTTAAAGACAGAAGTCTCTGCAAATTACAACAAAGGCTTTATTTCTCAGTCACCTAGTGAAGGGATATCCATCTAAAAGATGGAGTTTATTAACTCTCCAGTCATAGCCAAGCAAAACCTTCAGTTTGCCAGAGAAGGTGTAGAGCTGGACAGCACAAAGAGGTTTTATCTTGTAGGTGTTTTTCTCCATAGCCCTCTGTGGGTAACTAAACCAGAATTAAAATACAAACAAACATATAAAAAGTTACTTTATTTTCTGGTAAAGATTTGTAGAATGCAATGAAACGTGATCTTTTTTTCTTTATAGTGTTTGGATTCTTATATATTTATAATTTATAGTTATATATTCATTAAGAGCCTTTTGATCATTATAGTCTTTAGAGCAGGAAAGTTGGGGGTATTCCTCAGTTGGTGGTCTGACTAAAAAAAAAAGCTGGCATTTGTTGAACACCAACAAGAGCTTCATCAGGCATTTAAGTTTTCAAGTCCAAAATGTGTCCTTGTCAATTAAAATATATTTCATGGACTCGGTATTTTTTTTTTTGTCTTTTTCAATAGATCCATTAATCCATTTACCCATTCTAATTACAGAACTCTCATTTCTATTCCTATTGATTTGAGCAGTAATTTTCCCATCAGATTTAATGGTGCAGTACAAGACTACAGACTCTCATCAGAATTAAGTCCCCTGATGCAACAGCTTTTACAAATTTATGTGAGTCAAGTATGGCATGCACAACACATGCAAGTTACTAGGGTCACAGATTCTCTTTCAAATGAAGCTGCATTTTTTTGTGTTTTTCTGCTCAAAATTGTTCTACACATCTGACTCACACAGTTTGGCACTGACTACTTTGTGCCATCTTTTCAGGTCCTGAGTTACTTTAGAAATGAAAAAATAAACAAACAAATACAATAATTAGAGAGAGAGGTTTTTTCAAAATCACCAATATGTGAATTGTAGCACTTAAAACATACCTAAACATCAAATAATGGGGTGGATACTAGTGAAAATTTTTTTAAAGTGTGTTTAGTGTGAAATATATATTCTGTCAAGCATTCTGTATACCTTATTCTATATACCTTTCCTATTCTATACCCTAGTATTTGGGCTTGGTATACAGCATCACTTAATTAAGTCTATCACTTGCATTATATCACCATGCCGATGGCATCACTGATTTTCAAAGAATCTCCAAATTGAAATTATATATATCTAAATTATATAGATTTATGTATGGAAATATTCTTGATATTTTTGATGCCCATTTATGATAATCATGTACATCTCTGGGTATTTTTAAAGTCTTCCTTTTAGTCTGAGAAATTAAGTTGTCACATGTCCATTCATGTCTATTTTTGTAGATATTATTACTATGTTCTTTATGAACATTATTCTCTAACTCAATAAAAAGAAGAGAAGCAACATATATGAAAGGCCCACATCATCCAGAAAACATGTACATATCTAGAGGTACCAAAAAGTTATGGTGGATTGAGCAATTTGCTTCAGGAATTCAGTGCTCAGTAGCTAAGGGGCTGCAACCTTGATTTTGCTAAAACTGAAAGGCAATTCATTAAAAAAACCCAAACACTAAAAACTTTCAAAACAATCCTTGAAAGAGAAAAAAGTTTATCAGAACAAAAAAAAAAAAAAAAAAAAAAAAAAAAAAAAAAAGAACAAAGACCCACAAAGAAAATATTTTGAGAAAGAAACCCGGGTATCTTATGCCTATATCAAAAATTAGTAATTGATAATTGGCATCAACCTGTCATTGTCTGCAATTGGGATAAAAATTCCCAGGGAGCAAATTTCTCTGTAGTGAAAGAGAGGAGCATATTTTCTTCTGTCTCCTTGAGCAGCACATACTGGAAACCTTCAGAAAAAGATTGAAGACTGGGTGGATCAGGCTGATCCAATATCATAGTTTCTGAGCCAGTATCAGAATCGCAGCTTGATCTCTGATAGAGAAATTTAAGAATAAATTGACTTTGGCAACTTGAGTAGGTCCTGTCCTTCCCCTCCTTCTCTCAACCTTTGATGTCTTGTCCTTACTCCCATTTAACACCCTGTATTGAACAATTGATTTTGCAGGCCATTCAGAATACACCCAATTTAGATTTTTTAAAGGACTGCACAAAATTAATTTCTGAATCCAATGTAGCTTTTCAAATTCAGAGACTAGTTTATGTTTGAAAGTACCTATGGATTTCATCTTGTCCAATTCCCTACCCATATAAGTTATTCTGGCAGAATTCATGCTGCTACACATTGTCTGGAGACATGCTGGACTAAGTACTACTGAGAGCTCCTATCTCTTTGAAAAATTTTCCCTGTCAAGTTCATGTGGTGCATCACCTCTTCTTGAAGCGGTGATGCAGATAGAACATTAGTCTGAAAAACATTCAACATGTTCCGAAAATTTCTCTGTTTCCAAATTCAGAGCTCTGTGAACAAATTTCCTTCAAAGGTTTTTGCCACTTGTACTAAGTGCACTAGATAGAGGATGAGATTGATTTCATCCCCACATGCCTTGAGCACTAGCATGGTAGCAAGGCCAAATCAGATTTCTATTGACATATCTCCTTTTTCTTCTTAAAAAATTAGCAGGTGCTTGTCCCATGCTTAAATATCTGAGATACTTTCTGCAAGCTTGTCTGCATAAATTAAGTTGCTTTGATGGGAATCTCATTAGCACCTGCTGCCCTTTGAAGTGCTAGCACTTAGAAATTGTGGCCATCAAACAAATACAGAACCACTCTTCCCCCAATGTTCTGCATCCCTTATGCATCAGACTAAAGTAAATGCAATATGAAATCAAATGCTATCACTGGTTTCACCCCCGTAAGCTCATCCAGATAGATTGCTTTGCTTCATCTTACTGTGCCCCTTCTTGATTTTTGGGGAGCATAACAGTGCAAGACTTTGACCAAAGATATTCTTGCTGGATAAATTAGTATCTCAAGGCCAGATTCTCATACTGTTTATATAAATAGAAATCCAAAATTATCCTATGAAAGTGAGATTGAAATACACTGCTTTTTTTTTTTTGCCTCACTTTCTACAGTGTATTTAATTCTAAAACCTTTTTGTAATATGCAATAGAAGAATCACTCTGTTGTGTTCTTTTCCAGGCTCCATACCATTGCTTCGATTTTCACGGCCGTAGATGTTTTTTCCTTTTGATCAGATTATCCAACTACTTGTCTATTTCACCAGGAAAGGTGGCCCAGGGCCAGCTGCCTGCAGCTGGGCTTTTCTCATTGATCCACATGGAAAACTTGCACTCCCAAACACAGCAGCACACTGAGGGATGCTTGCACATATGTAAATGAGAACTAAATGCATGATGCACTGAATAATAGCTTAAACAACACTTTATTCTTTGCTGTTAGCTTGTGCAGTGTGTCTGTCTAGAGGAACATCAGTAGCAAACGCCTGTTAGACTGATGGATGAAGAACTGTAGTGTTTTAGTGCCTTCTTGTGCTGATGCCCAGAAGTGCAGGTAAATGAAACAATGAATTTCGTTCTGCTCAGACATAATAAAGGAACAAACTGCTGCTGCATTTTTCAGGTCTTTGTTGATAAAACCCAATAACCTAAAATTTCTCAGATAAATAGATTTTTCTTCTTCAATGACAGAAAAGCATTTTAACTCAGGCAGCAGCCGCTGTAATAGTTGGTTCAAAGAACCCAAACAAACCAATTTTATACTAAAAACTCCTGTGCTGAAAAAAGGTTTTGCCTGGAAAGATATGATGCTACGGGAATTGCTCTTAGTCTTTCAGAGCCCACAAGTGTCTTGCTCAGAGCTGTACCCAGAAAAAGTCAATCACATGGAAATCCTCCCTTTGTTGTGAGCTGGATATTCAGGTCAGTGATGTTCATGAATAGAATTTAGGCAAACTTCATACCCACATAATCATGGGAGGGGAAAGAGCTGGAAGTGAGTTAGAAGGACTAAGGAAAGGGGAGCTGAACTGAATGCACAGTGTTGTCCCATTGCTCCTGAAAAAGCAAAGGGCAGCACCATCTTCCTCAGTAGGCTCAGGGTGCAGCACTTCATCCTCTCCTTTGGGCATAACCATGACAACTCCCAGCCTAGCTCCCTGCTTCCAGAGAAAGAACACAACATCCAAATCCCTCTAGCTTCACCTTCTTTTTGCCTGTCCAGATAACTGGGAAGTGCAGAGAAGTTAAGAGTTTTGCAGACTCATGTTTTCTTTACATGAGAGCAAATCACTCCTTCCCTCAAATCCTTACCTTCTGGGCTCAGTATCCAGTCAGGTTTCACTTAAGGGTACAGTCAAAAGGCTTAAGAAACAGACAGCAAGTAAGATTAACAAAATCATTTGCTTTGTAACTTTTTTTTAAATTTTCAGGCTACACATCAACAATGTCAACAGTGTCACTGTTTGAGAATTGTTTATAGTCTGCAAAAGTACATTTCTGCCTTTCTTATTATGGAATTCTCCATTTTCTCCTGAAATATGTTGCAGGGAGAAACAGTGGTGTTATGATATCTTCCCAAGTATAAGTCTGCTACATGCTGCATAAAATATAATGAACTGAATTATAGAAAAGAAAAAATACATACACAATCTGGAAATATAGATCAAGTGCATGGTCTGTTAATCTCTGGAACTTGCTCAAAGAAAATCCCAGATAAAATTCCAGCTCTTGAATCATTTTGAATTCAGTGGTATTTCAAAAAGTAGCTTGGTAACATGTTGAAGATAGCTGAGGCTCAATTACTTCACAGACCTATAGTCTCAAGATGTCCCTGACAGCTGTCAGCCCTGAACACTCAGCCTGAGAGCTAAGGTACAGGCTTGATTATTTCCACTTTGCACATTGTCACCAGCAATAAAAAATGTCCCACATGAATTATGTCCCCAGAGATACTTATGTCAATTCTGTGGCTTCGCACAGGTGCAGTTGATGGAGGCATTAGAGATCTTTCTTCTACTGAGCTATGAGACTTAATGGGTCCTACAGATCAACTTCCCTCCATATAGCCTCCCAGGATCAGAGGAAACAAACAAACAAAACAAAACAAACAAACAAACAAACAAAACAAACAAACAAAAACCCAACCAAACAAACAAAAAAAGACCCACCAAAAACACAGGAATACAGGGTCAGGGGTTTTGGTTTGGAAAGGTTTTATTAATTATTTCAGTTAGCCAAGAAAACATTTTTCTTTTCATTAAAAAATAGTAAAAGGAATGAACTGCAACTGCATTTCTGTGTGGTAAAATAAAACTATTTTTACAGGGCTACCAAAAATTAGTCTAAATTAAATATCCTGAAATTTTCCTGCACAGGAAATAGTAACTTGTTCAAAGAAGATGGACATAAAAGACTTAATGCACATTTCCAAATCTAATTACTATTAAGTTCCTACCAGTTTAGGATGTATTTCAGAAGATGTTTATAAAAAAACCTCATTTTTAAAGACTGCATTGAGAGTATTCTGTCACTAGTTTTCCATCAGGCCTCCAGCAAGCTAATCAATTAAAGCCTTTTTGGAACAACAACAACAAAAAGTACCAATCCATTTGGGTCACTGTGTGAAATAAAAATGTCATTACTGTAGGAGTGCCTTTGTTCAAATGCAGAAATATGCTTCAGCCTGGAGACAGTTTTCTGCAGGTCAAGACATCAGTTGATGTCAGTTTTAAGCAAGTTATTTTATTTTGCATTAAAATGGAAAGAGAAGATGCCAGTCCTCTTAACAGAATTATTCTCTTCTTCCTCCAAATATGGGCCCAGCTATTGGCAATGCATTTCACTACTAATAGTCCTAGCATTTTCTTCAGCTCTGTTTTCCACCACTATAAGAAGTGGTTTCAAAAACAGGCCTCAATCAATCACATTTTAACGAGTTTCAATGGAAGAAGTTCCTTTGTAGTTTTTATTCTCAAAACATGTTTACACTACTTTGAGGGTAACAAAGATAAATTATGAGCTAATCATTTCAGGTGCATCTTTACACAAGGTTATAGAAAAATTCCGAAGAGAAATAATATGTGGTCTACTATTGACCAAGATCATTCTTAGAACAGTCTGCAGTAGTTTGTGCATCTTATTTATATAAATAAATATATTTATAGAAAGGACTAGCTATTAACCAGGTATGAGCGCTCCGTTAAATCTCACATTCCAACCCAGTAGAGGGCATTGTAAGTATATGCTCAAAAGCTATTCTATTATGCAAAGCCAGAGATTTCCTACATCATCATTTGAGTTGCTAATTATTTAGAAAGAACAAGTAATATTCTCCCTTCTATGAAAGAAAGAGGCAGGCTATGGAAAAGAAGGTATGCACCATTCTCCCTGTGTGTTGCAATTAGAGCAATAAGCATTGGGTGCAAATTAGAGCAAAGTAAATAATTCTTAAGCATAAGAAAGTATCTTCTAAATGTAAGGACAGTTCAGCATCAGAGTAGGATTCCTGAATGTGGGATGTTTATCACTGGAGGTCTTTAAGAACTGATTAGGCAGATGTCTGTAAGGAATGGGTTAGGGATCCCCCTTGAGAACAGCATGGAATAAGCAAGCTCTTGAGATCCCTTACAGCTATGTTTCCTATGACTGGTTCCAGTACTGAGTGGTTTCTCGGCCGTACCATAAACATTTCTTAAACAGGCTCTCGAAATTAGGGTACAAAAGCCCAAAATAACATCCACGCTTGGTTTTGGAAGAGGAATTCTGCCACTTAATAAAAGAATTAATATTAAATTAGAGAGACATCCCTATATAGGTGAAGAATAGTACCTGTTTCAGAAATGGCATTTGATCTTTGTGCACACTTAGGTCAATAGGGTCACATTAAGTTTACAGTTACGTGTGACAATCAAGAAATGATTGCTAAGGAAAACAGAAAAGTACACAGCTAGGAAATGTATTGAAATTGCTTTCATCATTTCTGTAAAGTTCAAATTTTACTGACTGATAAAAATTTTCAAAAGGAGACAAGAAAAAGGATGTCTTATTATTCTTTCTTTCAACCTGTACTTGTCTGTGGGATTGCCCTGACCAAGGTGAAGGACCTTGCAAATCCGAAAAAAAATTAAGTTATTCTGTGCAGAATAATCTTAAAGAATCTTCTGGAAGCAACACAATCAAACATGCCAAAATTTAGCATAGTGGAATGGTAATCAAAAGAGATATAAAACCGAATATGTTATACTTTAATCATTGAGTCTAAACTCCTAAAGCAGAATTGGAAAGAATAGAGGACAAATAAATTTTGCATTTACACCAGGGAAAAATCCATTCTTTGATTTTTGTTCTTTTCTTCTTGTTGATATTCAGAGAGCCACAAATGCAGGCACAGTGGTAAAACAGGAGGAGACCTGAAGTTCAGAGTAAGAGAAATTGAACAAGTGGATAGGAGAAAGCAAAGGGAAAATGAAGAAAACAGTAGGAGATGGAAAGTGCAGGAAAGTATCTGGGCTCACTCTAATTTACACCATTCTAGAAGGTGTTCAAGCCCCTGAGGGAAACAGTAAAAGGGATTCATTATAACAGGTATAGCTTATTAATCTAGCCTTGGAAGAAAAATTGATTTTTCTTAAAGAGGAAGGAAAAAGTGATTTACAGAAACATATCTCCATGGAATACAATTCACGCAAGGAAATTAATGCTGCAGGCTATTCCATTGGAAAACTCTGCGTGGAAAAAAAAAATGTTCTATTAGAAAGATCAGCTTTGAAGCTTAGTCTGGTATAGACAACACTGGGATAGTTACCTGTGGTTTTATTCATACTGTGAAGTATATAATAATTATCAGCTATGTTTTTGAAGAAAATTATACATCATATGACACAATTATCTACAAAATATTTGTGTTTCACCTATCTGGAGCATTCCTCCACCAAGGGAAGAGAATACCAGGCTTAGAGGAAACTGGGACAGGAGTAGTAGTAAGATCTTTGCAAAATTTTTCTTTGTTTATTATTGAATCATAGAATGTCTAGCATTGGAAGGAACCTTGAAGTTACAATCTGCTTCTCATGGGCAGCAACACCCTCCACTAGACTATGCCCAAAGCCCCATGCAGCATCACCAGGAACACTTGCAGAGTTGGGGCTTTCACTGCTTCTCTGGATCTGTATTGCAGAAAGTGGTGCTCCTCATATATGAATAGCTTAATTATTTGGGCATGACCCTTCACTGTTCAGGCCATTCAGTGCAGTTATGCCCCTGATTTTTAGACATATATATGTAGGAGCTGAGCCTAAATTAGTTCTGAAACTCACACCAGTCTAGGGAAGGAGATAGGCAGAGATGCTCATCCAGTCCTAAAACTGGTAGCTAAAATACAAGCAATGCCTTTCAGGAGATGCCCTAAATTTCTCCAAAGACTGTAGCTATAAGTGTTTTAGATCAGATAATGAACATTTAGGCAGTTACAGAATCACAGAATCAAAGAATGGGCAAGGTAGGAAGGGACCACAGTGGGTCATCTGGTTCAACCTCCATACTCAAGCAGGGTCATCCTAGAGCACATGGCACAGGACTGTGTCCATGGTTCTTGACTATCTCCAGTGGGGAGGACTCCACAACATCTCTGGACAGTCTGTTCCAGTGCTCAGTCACCCACATAGTAAAGAAGTTCTTCCTCATGTTGCCTATTGTCCCATTGCTTGCCACCACCAAGAAGAGGCTGGAAACATCCTCTCGACACCATTCTTTCAGATTTTTATACACATTGGTGAATTCTTCTCTCAGTTTTCTCTTCTCCAGGCTGAACAGGTCCAGTTCCCTCAGCCTTTCCTTGGAAGACAGGTACTCCAGTCCCTTCATCATCTTCATCGCCCTCTGCTGGACCTGCCACAAGGGCTCCATGTCTCTCTTTTGCTGAGGAGCCCAGAACTGGACACAGCTCTCCAGATGAGGCCTCACCAGGGCTGAGCAGAGGGGCAGGATCACCTCCCTCGACCTGCTGGCAATGCTCTTCCTAATGCACCCAGGATGCCATTGGCCTTCTTGGCCACCAGGACCCACTGCTGGCTCATGGGCAGCTTGTTGTCCACCAAGACTCCCAGGTCCTTCTCTGCAGAGCTGCTTCCCAGCAGGTTAGCCTGCAGTCTGTCCTGGTACCTGAGGTTATTCTTCCCAAGGGGCAGGACCCTGCATTTGCCTTTGCTGAACTTCAGGCAGTTCTTCTCTGCCCCCTCTCCAGCCTGTCAAGGTCCTTCTGAAGGGCTGCATGGCCCTCTGGGCTATCAGCCACTCCTCCCAGCTTTGTGTCATCAGCAAACTCTCCAAGGAGGCATCTGTCCCTTTGTCCAAGTCATTGATATTCATTGAATTCAAGTTAAGCAATACTGTGCCCTGTAAGGAACATTGTGGGACCCCACTAGTGACAAGCCTCCAACTGAACCCTATGCCACTGATTGTGATGCTCTGGGATCAGCTGTGCTTTCAGTTAATTCTTAATCCACCCCACATCCAGTCCATACCTCATGAGTCAGGATACTGTGAGAGACAGTGTTGACAGCATTGCTGAAGTCAAGGCAGACAACATCCACTGCTCTCCTTTCATCCACCAAGGTAGTTGTTCCACTGTAGAAGGAAATTATGTTCATAAAGCATGATTTACATTTAATGAATACATACTGACTGCTCCTGATCACCTCCTTGTTCTTCAAGTGGTTCGAGACAGGCTCCAGAATGAGGCACTCCATCACCTTTCCAGGGATTGAAATGAAGCTGATTGACAGTAATTTTCTGGGTCCTCCTTCTTGCCCTCTTTGAAGACCAGGGTGACATTTGCATTCTTCCATTCCTCAGGCACCTCTCCTGACTGACTGCCATGACCTTTCAAAGATGATCGTGTGGCCTCAGTATAGTGTCTACCAACTCTCTCCACACTTGTGGATGCATCTTATCAGGGCCCACAGACTTGTGGATATCAGGTTTGGCTAGGTGTTCTCTAACCCAATCCTCTGGACCATGGCAATCTTCCTTCTGACATTCCTTTACCCTGGTTGTCTGAGTCAGAGTTTTCTGAGAGCTATTGTCAATGAAGAACAATGGAAAGAAAGGCATTCAATAACTCTGCCTTCCCTGCATCCTCTGTCACCAGGGTCTCCCTCCTTTTAGTAATGGGTCTGTGTAATCTTTTGTTTTCCTCTTGTAACTGATGTATTTGAAAAAGCCCTTCTTCTTGTCCTTGACATCCCTGGCCCAATTTAAATCCAGAAGGGCCTTGGTCTTTGTTGTCTCATTTCTACTTAGTCTGACAGCCTCTCTGTACTCCTTCCAAGTGGCCTGACCCTGCTTCCATCTCCTGTGTGTTCTTTGTTTATGCCTGGATAATGACAGGAGCTCTTTATTCATCTTGTCCCCTTTGTCCGAGTTCTTGCTCATCAGGATGCAACATTCTTGAGTCTAAAGGAAGTGACTCTTGGATATCAACATACTCTCTTGGACCCTTCTTCCTTGCAGTGCCTGCTCCCATAGGATTCTTCTGAGAAAAAACAAATAATTAAATAAAATTAAATTTGATCTCTAATTAAATGAAGATTAATTATTCATTTAAGGTCATATCCTCCTTAGTTACTGAATTCAATTTGATATATTTATTATAATATATAATGCTATGTATCTAGACTTAATATATATAACATTCATAAAGCTATACTATATATATATATACATATATATATATACTATATAGCAGCTCTATATAGAGAGAGCTCTAACTCTAGCCCAGTGACATTTCATCTACTGTATAAAAATCAGGGAGGTTCAAGTGTTGAGGCTGAAGAAGCTACTTCATGTGGCTGTGCATGAAGTAACATGCACCAACACCCACTCAAGTTCTATACAGAAAGCAAAGTATCCTTGATTTTACTGCTTTCCTTGCAAGGATACTTAGTTGAAGATGGTTGTTTCTTGATTTTCACCATGACTCTGAGAATGTGGTAATCCCAATTAATCTAGGGAAAGGAATATTGGTACATCTATAATTCATTTCATGACAATGACAAACAAAGGGATGACTTGTCCATGGTGATAAGTCCTAATGCATGTGGCCGCTGAGGCATTCAGTAGACATGGTACATGGCAGAAGTTGATCGTGCTTCTGCCTGATTTTGAGTTCCTAAAAGTGATCATTTTGTTGCATCTGTGAGCACACCTGTCTAATGAAAATGATAACAATCATCAGCCCTACTGCCCTTTTGAAAGAGCCAAGTCCAACTTGTCAAAGCACGTAAAAAGTTCACTGAAGATGTAGCCATGCTTCTGAAAATGCTTCTGAAAAGTTTCTGATATTCTACGGACATTAAATGACCCCTACTCCATTCACTTTTGAACACAGTGTCCAATAGGAATACTTAATCACAAAAGGAAGAGGGGTATAGAAAAAGGAGAGAGGGAAAAATTTGAAACTAAGCTCTGTCACAATTTAAATGTAGATCTGCCCCCAGATTAAAACTGGTCATTTATTTTTAAAAATTTTAAAATTAAAAATCAAAAATCTTATCAAGCAGAATAACCATTTTAACCATACCTCTCTTTCTCTCAGATGAATAAGAAATATCACATTGACTGAAATCTTTTGCTCTGTTTCAAGGACAACACCCACAGGAATATTTTATTCATTTTTAGTTAATTAACCAAAGTCAACTGAGGACCAGAAACAAAAAAAAAAAAAAAAAAGTTTCTTTGTTTAGAATCTTCTAGGAATTTGATTTTGCTCATTTTGTATGAAAGGCAACAAAGTACCATGAGAATGGCAGCATATAACAGGCATGACACCATAAGGAAAGGGGTTAATATATGAGCAGAATGAGAACTAAAGTGTTTTCAGCTGAGCCTACTTACTGATCCACTCGAAATAAATTAGCTTTTAATGCTTTTTGAGTTGATTTTCACTCAGCTTTAGTTGTAACTTTGCTCAGCTTTGTGAGACACTTGAACAATTAGAGATAAATTTTATAAAAATATGCTTGCCTTCCTTGGAAAAATGCTGCTGTTGTTACTTGCAAGAACTCTACACACTTAACTCCTCCTGAAAATCCCAGTGGGTGCATATCTGCATATTTTCATACTCAGATACTTGTATGAACTTGCATCATAATTGAATTTTTCAAAGCTGAAGGAACTTTTCTTAAAGGGACAGACTGTGAGTACCAAGTGCTCAGCTTGAATCACTGATTATTTTTATTTGTTATCTTGTCCAGATCCTCCAATTCTTTTCTGCCTTATGATTTAATATTTTAAAATTGTTAAGCATTATTGTTGATTTAGAGGAAAACAGGCTTGTACAATAGTCATGATCCTTAGACGATTTCATTCTACTACACTACATGTACCTATTTCCATAAATGAGAGTTGTACACAGGCAATTTTTAAGTCCCTACCATTCAGGAGCCAAATAAACATGTTGTACTCGGTGAAGTAAGCTAATTTTCATGGTCTTAATATCTAAAGAGTTCTTCTGTGTGACCCATTAAAAAAACTTTCCCAATATTTAAGAGTATCAGAGGGAGACCATGTCAAGAGCACTTATAAATCTTGATGCACCACTGTATGGTAACCAGGGCTGGATTTCAAGAGCATCTTCATTGTGTTTATAGCTGAGGACTTGCTGAGATCATCAGAGCATTGTAAGTACTCCATGGTATAGTTTTATAGCATGATAAACACTCTATGAAATAGTTTTAATTGACACATTCCTTTACTTAAACATACTCAGTTAGAAGTGATAGTGTTGTAATTTCTAAGAGCTATTTTCTAACCAGACAACTCTTTTCAGTGTTCTTAAAAATGTGATGTACAGCTGCTCCTATATGCCTCAACTTTTGTTAAGAAACTGTAGCCTTAGCCTGAAACATTTTCTTTTTAGATGGAAATAATCTAGGAAGTCTTACGTTTCTGTGGCAATTTTTAATGACTGAGAATATGTTGCATTAAACAGTTTAATGTTAAGATGGCCATGAGTTTTGTTAAATACATGAGTTAATATCTCAGTTTTGATTTTCTTTTTTTTCTAAAATATATATTTTAGATTTTTTAACAGATAAATTTCCACTTATTTCTGTGACTAAGTGCTTCATGTATTGAAATATGCAGTCATTTTCATAATTCTGGCGGCATTAACATCACTACTTGAGGCAATAAATTTAAGAAAGCAGCTTGAAAGAGATGACTTTCCACTAAGCAATTATTTTTCTAGAATTTTGCAATAAACTTATTGCGAGAATTTATCTGCTTGTCTGATGATAGCATTTAAGTCCATGTGAGTCACATGAGAAAAAAAAAGTTTACAATTCTTAAGAATAATGGCCTGATACTCTGGAGAGAGACATTTTCCCACTTAGCATGGAATTATAATATAGTATAATAGTTGGCTTAAAATTTCTTAAAGATCTGGCCCAGAACTTTGATAATTATGAATGCTGATTTTTCATTAGGTCTTATAAGAAAAGCCCATTCCTAAGATTTGGAAGGAAAACAATGTTGTTCCAATAACTGGGAAGCATAAATAGAAATTATCTGCCTAGTGATGGGTCTTTCAGTCTGATTTTGTTCATGAAAACAAAATGAAACTGCTCAATCTGGACTCAGTTAATAAAAAAAGGTCAGCAGCTCAATCAGTGTGGTGCATTAAAAAAACTTTACAACTTTTTATTAAACCAGCTAATTTCCAAGAAAAGGGGTCAGAACTAGAAATCTTATCTCTGTATTTAGCAGTGATGTGGTTGAAATACAGTTGCTGTCCTCCTTTTTTGACAGTTGCACTGCAAGGAAATAATACTGTTACATTGGGAGAAACTTATTATAAAAGATCCACAAAAATGGTTAAAGGACTGTGAAACAAACATTTTCAACAAGGATTAAGAAAAGATGGAATTAGGTGAGGTAATATTATCACAGAGTAAAATTACCTATAGGCATTTAATAATAATGTCTTAAAATAGCTGGAAATAAATAATTGTAATAGCAGAATGAGATATTGTAAAGCTTGGTGACTGGGTGAAGAGGAAGCTAGAAAAATTCACAAACAAGAAGGTACCAAAAAATGCAATAAAGAAGGTATCAAAAAACCTCTGAGCAGTTGTATTCTATTATTCATCACAGTAATTTATCCATAAAAGAAATCTGTTCTGGTTGAAAACATATTAGTTATGGTATATACATTGATTTCATCTTATGAAAGGCAGCACCATACTGTAGCTTTATCAACTAAGTCAATGAGAGTTCCAAAGTATCTCAGCTAGTGTTGGATAGGATCTACTCAGAAAGTAAACTGGGTATTTGCATAAGGAAGGAGGGAGCTAAATAAAAGGTATTTCACTTTCTCATTTATGTAATACACATTTCAATCCTAAGTTCTGTCTTACACTCTCCAGCTGTATGATAATACTTTGTGCTTGCACAGTACTTGACATGAAAGCACTGATTCTTGCCCCATTTAGTGCACTAAACCCTCCCCTGAAGGTAGTAGGTGACTGTCTAATCTATTGAATGGCTCATTTGGCCCAACAGATTGATTTTATTGATAAACCACCCACTTGCACAACAGATGTCATTATGCTGAGGCCATAGAGGGCAACTCACCAGTTTACAGCTTTCATAAATATATAAATAAATGTATCTTTATTAGAAATTTGTGTTTAATACTTATCATTGCAGGTGACACCAATTTAAAAGGTTAAATTCCATTTTCAGAAGTCCTTTACATTTTAAACCTCAAAGAAATTTAAATCTCTAAGAGTCACTAATATGACAGAGATATTATGCTGTAAATATCACTAGTTAGTAAATGAAATACATCACTGTTGAAAATACAACCAGGCCACCTGAATCACTCAGGCAACATCAAGTATGTAGGAAACATGATACTAAATTCTGGTTTTCAACATAATAGTGAATGTTTACATATGAAGTGCCTGATTCCCCAGTAGGAGTAACTTGTCTTTAAACTATTCTTCAAACTGTAGAAAAGTTTAGAATTCTATAAAGTTCATGAACTTTATTTACTAAAACTTAAGGTTTTGATTCAAGTCAATATAATAAATTTCTGCGTGATCTCATGAAGAACCATGGTTTTTACATATCTGTAAGAAACCAGTGTTTGTAATTATCAAGTGCCCTGTTGGACAGATGTGCAGTGTAATATTCTCATTTCTTCCATGTAGAAATTATGACCATTTCTAAGTAACTTGCTGGTCTTCTCGGTCCCACTTCTCAAACAGCAAAGGCCATACACTGATGTCCTTATTATTAGATTTGCATTTTAAGTATACTTGATAGCACTGTAGAGAAAGTGCCTGAGGACCATAGGAGAGTCCTTGTCAATGATAAACTCATTAGATCCTGCAGTAAAAGATATATTGATTAACTTCTAGAAAAATAAAGGAACAAATAAAAGAAGTTCTGGAACTGTCGATTGGATTACCGTCATAATGAGAAATACTTTCAGAATAACACTGCCTCAAGAAAAGCAGTTTCACTGCTGATTTTACTTCTGTGGGTACTTCTGTTACTGTCACCTCACCAAGGGTATGAGAGTCATCCACAGCTAAAGCAATCTTCCAGAGAGCAGAGAGAGTAAATTGTTGTTCGTGTAAAATTATGCTGAGCTCCACTGAAAGGAGGAGCTTGGCCTGCTCAGGTAACCTGTCAATGCTCCTCCCCTTGACTCCATGAACTTCCACTCAAGCCTTTGGAATAAGAGTTTGTAGGGAAGCATTCAGTCCAGTAGAGCTGTTTTGGCCTGATGGGATTAATGATAATGGGGGCCTGAGACTGAGAGCTCCCTTACTGCAAAGTTTTTGAGGCTTCATTAGTTTTGTGCATATTACATCACCATGAAAGCAAAGCCTTCAGAAGATTTACCAAAAAAAAAAAAAAAAAAATCATACTGATGACTCCATTTATGATCAAAAGGCTCCTCTTTTTCATACAAGCTTTCTGCTTTCCTCTGGGAACAGACTGGAGACTATATGCTGACCTGCAAAGGAGTTTTCCCTTGACTATCTTACCAAAACCAGTGTCATTAAAGACATATTGTTTTCTGTAGAACAATGTTTCATGATAAAAAATAGCATTTTCTGAAGGTGTCTTGCCTGTTTACTTAATGGATTAGGCAATAGTCTAAGGTACTTAGATAGCACAGAGCCCTAAATATGTCATGACTCTAATTAGCTAAAACATAAAAATGTATGTAGAATTTGGTTGCAAGTTTATGTTTTTAATGACTTCAGAGATAAAACAATATCAAATACATCTCTTTTTTTGGATAACCAACAGCATTCAAGACTGTCTTGCAGTTCATTTCCAAAATTCTCAGTGGTAAAACCCTCAAATGAGATGCCACAACTCTGGAGATACTCTTATTCACCTGAAAATAGTTCATTGGAGCTATTAGGTTTGTGATGTGTTTCTTGTTCCTCATCTGTTTCCTTAAAGTAGCCTGCTTTTGTTGTAAGTGACTGACAAATACAAATGAACTGGGTTTGTGGCTGTCATAAATTAATCCTACATGGCAGCTAAAAACCGTGTAGTTGCTTACTCACACACTCCCCAGGTGGGATGGGGAGGATAATTGGAACAAAAAAAAAGGTAAAACCCATAGGTTGAGACAACACCAGTTTAAGAGCTGAAATAAAATAAAATAAAATAATAGAATAATAGTAATTATGAGTGTGTAATCAAACACAGGTCATACAAATACTCAAAATTAACATACACAGTCTCAGCTTGTTGAAAATACGTAGCAATATATGTATAGTAATTTGCAATAATAATTTGGTAAAGAGGTGACATTCAATTTAAAAGGAAGACATTTGAAAGTATATTTAGGTTGCTTTTGTCAGAAGAAGTCAACCTGCAGGAAAGTTGGATCTTTCAGTAAGAAGAAAATTTGCTCTGAAATTTCTGCTCTCACGGAAATCAAATTAATGCCTATTATTTATTTCTCCCATCCTATGTTATTTCATTACCACAATCTTTTCTACTGCTCTGGTAAAATCTTTCTAGTAAACTGATCATTTTTCATGCTACTCTGAACAACTATAAAAGAATGTGTGATCAACCTTTGTACTGAATTGATCAGAAATTCATAATATAAATAATTGGATTTTAATTAGTTCTTTCAATAGTCTATTTCTGAAATTTGCTGCAGATAATCAGCCACTATACTAATGTAGACTAGCAATAATTAACATTCAGCTTTCTGGCACTAATCGCCGGAACCATGGCTTGCTTCCTAGTTTTTAGGGCAGTCCTTGAAAATAATATGATAAAGCACTCAAGAGCATTCAGCCAATTAGCATGCTTGGATGAGTGAGCTTTCCAAGCCATCTGATTTTAAAAGTGGTGCCTCATGCTGTGGAATATTGTCTCTGCTGAATTTCCAAAACACTGTTCCATTAAATAGTGGGGCTGGAGAAGAAAACTGGAATCAGAATATATTAACCTGAAATGAAACTGCTAACTGGTCAAAGACAATGGATGCCACTCAAAAAAAAAAAAAAAAAAAAAAAAAAAAAAAAAAAAAGAAAAAGGTAGTGTGTGGCAGAAAAGGGTCTAGTTGTACTTCTGATTTTTTCCATCCCATTCCAAAAGCCAGATTTGCATTATGATAGCAAGCATATAATGGGTAGGTACACTATGGCTGCGTTACTCTGAGAATTCACCTTTCAGAATGTTTTGTGGAGGGTTGCACTCTCTATGTTGCTTTGCTTATGATTTAAGATGTTCAGCAGTCTCCAAATACCATGTTCTTAACATTTATTAAAAAGATTCACATTTCATTGAAAAAAACATTCCATAAGTTTCAGGAAAAATTCCAACATGTCCTCACGATCTAAAAGTAGGTGAAAATTCCTTTTGGTTAATATGTGCCATAAAATAAACAAATTAGCTGTGTTTTCTGTGTCAGCTAAATTTGCACACAGCGCTCTAAAAAATAAATCTGTTATGCAAAACCATGCTGTTAATCAAATCCTACAAATTATGACCTGTTTATACTCAGTTTTTCTTTAATGTACCAGCAAAGTGTCTGATCCAAACATTTGGCTTTGTTAAGTTCATAATGTACTAATAACATAGTACTTAGCTAGAAAAATCTCAATTAAAACACACTTTTAGAATTTTTTTCCTAAAGTGCCTGAAAATTGTTAATCTATGCTTTAATAGAGGGAGATGAGTTTTAGAATATATTATTAGAAAAAATTGAGCAATTTTAATCTAGATTATAGAAAAATTCATTTATGTCCATGTTTTCTATGTTACATCTTAATAAGCTGTATGCAACTCTGAACTGCATTAAGTCCCACCCATACCCACATGCCCTCATTTTCATTCAAAGAAAATATAAGTACATGCTAGGGAGAGAAGCCACTGCAGAACACCTTGAAATTTACATCTGAACACAAGCCTGTAGAGGAGGCTCCATTCCTCCATGGAGAGGGTTTTTTTTTTTTCCTCTATGTTGACAAGTGAAAAGTTTCTAATAATACTGTGGCTAAAAGCCCCAGTATGCTTGCTTCATTTTCAGTGTTAGTTGCTCTGACCAGCAGTATTTCTTTCAGTCTTTCTGCCCTTCATATGACATCTGAATTTCAAGGACTGTCTTTAAAGCTATGCAAGAGCCTGTTAGACTGGCTTCATCTTGTGGGAATCACACCATAAACAAGCCCAGAATGCCTAAGCTGTATTCCCTGAATACATACACAAAGCTGAGTACTGATAGTTCTCATTATGACTGTTGTGTCCACCACTGAATTGAATTAGCTGCACATTTTCCTTAAAAAATAAAATAAACTCAAACAAGCAAACAAACAAAAAATAAAACCCCCAAAAATGCACACATACACAAAAAAAAAGTGCTAAAATTGATTGGGGGAAATTACTGTGAGGAGCTAGTATGTGAGATGCCTACACAGAGTTCTTTCAATAGATTTTGTCTTTCAGAGATGGGGAAGGTCACTTTTATCTTCTAAAAACTTCAATAGCTGATGTGAAAAATAATAGAGATTAAAATGTCAAGGAGCTCCCTGAGATGTAGGAGATCAAGGAAAATTTGCTGAACATTTTCCTTGTCCTGAAGACCAAATCCCACATGAAGATACACAACAAATGGTAGGCAGCAATGTGGAGAAACATTAAAAAAACCCCAAACCCAGCAAACCAACCCCTCAATCAACCAAATGAAGAAACAAACAAACAAAACAAAACAAAAAAAACCCCAAGAAACAAACAAAAGAACTATAGAAAAAAAACACATCAGGAGATGTGCAAAGCTAAAGATTTCTGCAGTAATTCTAGCTTCCTGGAATATGCTGTGATTTGTCACACACTTCCTCATCAAAGGAATCCAAACCAAGATTTCTACCTGGAGGTACTAGCCCAGTCCTCCTGCCTTCATTATGATCCATGTGGCAAAGCTTTTTCTGCATTTGAAAATGGAATTGAATGGTTGTAAGATGTGCATGCTCTTTCCTAAGCCCTTTTTGTGCTCACTCCTGCAGACCAAGGGGGGGGAGGTGGTATGATGCTTCCTCAGCTCCTAACACAGTTCTCATTAATTTCTGTTCCTCGTATGCACTTTTGAAAAAAAGAAACACATGGGTCTCCTTTCCTACTTTAATCATCCCAATCAAGTCATTCCTTTGATCAACATCACAAATCACAGTACGTTGCATATTCTAGAGCAAATAGGAGAAAGGTGTGCTGTAGATTGATATTCAAATGGCACATAAAAGATCTGGAGCACAGATCAAAGAGGAGAATGTTATGTTTGGGCTTGTCAGTTGTGTTTTACTGTATTACTTATGTCTCTGGTTAACAAGGGTTCTGAAAGCAGGCTGACTCAATGAGCTTCTAGGGGAAAACTTGCTTTATGTTGTCTATTCAGAGAGCTATCATGCCAAATTACTCTGTTTTCTAATTTGATTACAAAGCAGCTGAAGAGGCATGAAAATATATATCCACACCAGCAATATTTAAAATATTTGCTGTGCCTTGGGTCACACAACACTATTTTTCAGCCCATTAAGTCCTTGTATATTGCTTCTATTTTCATTGTGCTTATATATGGCTTCCATTATCATGCTCTCTTGTGAGACATGAAAGTTCTGCTATCCCCTTCACAGACAGGAGACCTGAGTATCTAAAGTTTAATATCAACACTGAGCTTCTTTTGCCCAATTCTCTCTACAAGATATGCTATTCCCTGCAAGCACCTCAAATCAGCTCCCATTCTGCACTCTGAACACACACATCAGCAAGTCTGTTCCTATCAGATGGGTGTCAGTTAGCAATTAGTCCTTTATCTCTCTGAAAATTAATAGCATGGCCCTATTGTTCAGTTCTGATCCTCCCAAAGCACTTGAAGTCTTAATTTATGCATGTGAGTACTGAGTTTCTTCGAGTTGGTTTTGTTTCATTTTTAATTATTATTATTGTTGTGGCAGGGGTGAGTTCAACATTATTTTTTGTTTGTTTTTCCTTAGTAAGCACAGAATCACAGAATGGGTGAGACTGAAAGGGACCACAGTGGGTCATCTGGTTCAACCTCCATACTCAAGCAGGGTCATCCTAGAACACATGGCATAGGATTATGTCCAGATGGCTCCTGAATATCTCCAGCAGGGAAGACTCCACACACTCTCTGGACAATCTGTTCCAGTGCTCAGTCGCCCACACAGTAAAGAAGTTCTTCCTCCTATTCAGGTGGAACTTCTTGTGCACCAGCTTCTCTTTGTTTCCTCTCATCCTTTTGCTTGCCACCACCAAGAAGAGGCTGGAAACATCCTCTCGACACCATTCTTTCAGATATTTATACACATTGGTGAATTCTTCTCTCAGTTTTCTCTTCTCCAGGCTGAACAGGTCCAGTTCCCTCAGCCTTTCCTTGGAAGACAGGTACTCCAGTCCCTTCATCATCTTCATCGCCCTCTGCTGGACTTGCCACAAGGGCTCCATGTCTCTCTTTTGCTGAGGAGCCCAGTACTGGACACAGCTCTCCAGGTCTGGCCTCACCAGGGCTGAGCAGAGGGGCAGGATCACCTCCCTCGACCTGCTGGCAATGCTCTTCCTAAAGCACCCAGGATGCCATTGGCCTTCTTGGCCACCAGGACCCACTGCTGGCTCATGGGCAGCTTGTTGTCCACCAGGACTCCCAGGTCCTTCTCTGCAGAGCTGCTTCCCAGCAGGTTAGCCTGCAGTCTGTCCTGGAACCTGAGGTTATTCTTCCCAAGGGGCAGGACCCTGCATTTGCCTTTGCTGAACTTCAGGCAGTTCTTCTCTGCCCCCTCTCCAGCCTGTCAAGGTCCTTCTGAAGGGCTGCATGGCCCTCTGGGCTATCAGCCACTCCTCCCAGCTTTGTGTCATCAGCAAACTCTCCAAGGAGGCATCTGTCCCTTTGTCCAAGTCATTGATATTCATTGAATTCAAGTTAAGCAATACTGTGCCCTGTAAGGAACATTGTGGGACACCACTATTGACAGACCTCCAACTGGACCCTGTGCCACTGATTGTGACCCTCTGGGATTTGCTGTGTTTTATTTCTCAGAAATCTTGTCTGTTTCTTTCTCTTTTTTATATTTTAAAATTTACTTGCACAGATCACCCACTGATATATGTAAAATTAGCCAATGATATAGCCTATTTGCCTAAAAGTAAACACATGCACAACTGTTTGCAGAATCATAGCTTCAGTTTGCTCATCATGAATCTGGAGAGGGCTGCCTGTGGCTCTGGCTAGGCAGCTGTTCAAATGGCTGGCAAATAAGGAGCCATCAGACACTTCTCTTTCCTTGCTTTTTAGGAGTGGTCTACATCCCAAAGCACATACCTATTCAGTAAAAGAGAAATGCAGGCACTTCTTCCTGTGCTTCTGTTTCTCAGATTGAGGTTTGAGAATGCTTACAGTGGGACAAGTAACTTATGCCAAGTCACAGTGGTTATTTGCATTGTGATCATCAGGGTGCCAGGCAGGACTGGATGGTGATTCTCAGAATTAAATACTCTCCTTTTCTTGGAGTACTCAGTAAAGAATGAATAGCTAATTAGTAATTTGCCTTGGTGTTGTACTGTCAATGTAACTACCCCTGGGTTTGTCATTTTACTCAGTTGGCAAATAATGGGCAAAAAAGGCTTGTGGGGTTTTTTGTTTGGTGGGTTTTTTTTTCTTGCCTAATCCATTTCAAAGCCTTGAGCTCTTACACAGAGCCTTTTGGCATATCTGAATGCCTTTGTCTGATTAGCTGTTAGAGAATGATTTGATGGGGGCATCCTTTCTACTGGGGTTGACAGACACTTCATATGCTGGTAACAAGAAATGTCCTTATTGAGCTTTGTATCTGCTGGTGATTGAGTAAATGCTTGTGAAGGTGAGATAACCAGCATGCTCGTCACCTTTTACTAAACATATTTCCATATTTCACCAAGGCTTTGTAAATACTTGGTACAGAAACAGCTCTGTTTATTGAAGGTGCTTGTTCCCCAGCCTCCTGGGACTGTGCCCAGTTGCAATCACAGCAGTGTTATAGCAGTTCCTTCCTGTCCCTTTGATGTAGCATTTGCTTTTTAAATCCCTGCTGCTTTCACTCATTTTTCTCAGTCTGCTTTTTGGCTTGATTTCTGAAGGTACTGGGGCTCTTTCAGGGACAAAACTTTAATAGGGAGCACATGTTTCTCCCACCTCACTGTTTTGTTAATTCATAGTGTTAAAACTTGAGCTATTTAATAGCTCAAACAACCTCTACAAGGACTGCAGAGAACTGCAAGGACTACATCAAATACAGCATCTACTACATAATGCTTAGGAGAAGTCAGCTCTAATAACGAAGAAACTGAACCCTGTTTATTTTCCAGTTTCTCTCCTTACTCCCTCAAATTACTACAGGGTTTAAAGAGTTTAAGGCTCTGGAGGAGGCACTTGGTACTTGCAGGATGAAACTATTAGAAGTCAATTGCCTTGCAGCAAAAAGTGTAAGAACATCACTATTAGAAAAACTGAATGGACTCTTGTATTCACTTTCATGGTCCAAGAAGATTAAGGTGCAGATGGCAAATCTGACATTAACACCAAATCTAAATAGGTTAGAAAACGTTTTGATTTAGACTGTCCAAGGTCTTTTACATAGTTACAAAGCTTGTTTTTACAACTTTTTGCCATGAAATTGGCAAAGGTCTTATAGCTCAGGACATGGATACTAGAGAACAACTGGCATTTTTTTCTCCATATACAGAAGGAGAATTAAGATAAAAATCCCAAACTGAAAACAGGAGGCATTGAATCTGGTATTTTTTCCCTAAAGTTAGTGTGGCTAAATTCTAGCAAAACATGTACTCCAGGTATACCTGGTATACATGGTATACCTGGTATACCTGGAGTGATTTATTCTCCTTTACACAATTCTTTTAAACCAACTTATTTCCTTTCCTTACAAACACAACATGTGAGAGCTCAGAATTTCACAAACAAGTCTGTGAATTAACTGTGAATTAACAGTGAATTAATAGTGGGATTAAAATAAAGTGTAAATGTTGTTTAATGGACTCAGCACTCTTATTGTTCTTTATGGGAGCAGTGTTATCTCCTCATTCTTGGATAAGAAACTTACCTTAATATTTTTAAAATGGAAACAACACTCACTTCCTTTCAACACATCCTACCTTCATAGGATCAAGGTCACAGTCCTACTCCAGTGAAGTCTAGGAGGAGGAGGATCCAAGTTAATTTTAGAAACTGTCAGACAAATTTTGCCTTCAGTTGGACCCTATGGATTTCTGTGGGAGTAAGAGGCACAAGGAGCAGAATTACTCTGTTGTCCTTTCCTATTCATACTGTGCCAATCATCACAGCATCTGAACACTTTCCCAAATTAAGACTAAACAAAGAAGACTAATGTCTGTGGTGGGAAATTTCCTCTCCGTTCCTACCCCACAGAGAAAAGTTATGTGAATGCTGTGTAGGAGGGATGTTGTGATTATTACATAAACAAAAAAGGTAAATGTATATTATAAAAAATAAAGGCAAAAACCAGCAGACATGATTATTTACTGCCTGTTGGGAAAGAAAAGCTTACATAAATGAGCTTTATAATTGAACCAGAAAGGCTTCTAGTTTGTTGACATACTGTTCTCTGAAACAGATTTTCAGATTTTCCTCACTGTAAACTTTCAGTAAAGAACACTGGGGTCAAGATGGGAAGTCTACAAATGTGGACCTAACAGTAAGTATCATTACTATACACTGAAGAGAAAAATATAAATTTAAAGGACATCTTTTAATAATCTGAGTTATTCACTAAAATGTATAGTGATAATGCTTATATTTGTTTAGTAGATTGCAAAATATAATCAGTGATCCACAGGACAGGGAAACTGCAGCATCACGTCATTTTGGGGGCCACCAATATCAATGCAGATGAAAATCCTGTCAGTTATATTTCAAGCCATCCATACCAATATTTGGACTTACACAAGTCTAGGTCCAAATTTTCTGCTGATCTTAATTAACCCTATGTTAATTAATCCCATGATTTCAATGCCCCTGTGAATCCATTGACTGATATCATGGTTGCATAGAGATTTGCAGGTTTGCAGAAATTTTGTGGGTTCAAGGGGCAACATCCCACAATAAGGAGAAGACAATGCAAAGCCCAGGACATACTCCAGGCCAATACACATTAACAATCAGATCATCTTACTGCTGCACTAAACATGGAAAATGCTGGAACATTTAAATAGAATACAGGCTAACATCTAATCATACTGAAATAGCATTGTCTTAGCTAGGCAGAAAGCAGGGATGCTACAAAGTTCCTAGAGAGAATTAAACCAGCCCTTTCCCTAGGTATAAACTCTGCACTCTGCCTGGTTTCTGTGACCACACTTACCACTGAATTGATTAGTGCTGGATGCCCTAATTTCAGCAACAGCAGCTCTTTCTCCATAAGACAAGCACAGATGTGCACAGCTGTCCGTCCTGATAGTCTATGCTGGCTGCTCCTTGTGCTGGTTTCAGATGGGGTAGAGTTAATTTCTTCATGGCATGATTTGGACTTTTGCTGAACACAGACTGTTAACAATATGGAGATGTTTTAGTTATGGCTGAGCAGGGCTTACACAGAGCCAAGGCCTTTTCTGCTTTTCATACTGCCACACTGGTGAGGAAGTTGGGGATGCCAGGGAGGTTGGAAGGAGACACAGTGGGGATAGGTGACCCCCAACTGACCAAAGGGATATTCCAGACTGTATTACATCACCCTCAGATTCTAAAGGGGGAAGAAAGAGGAAGGATGGGACCTTTGGAGTGATGGTGCTTGTCTTCCCAAGTCACCGTTATGCATGACATATCCCTCTCTCCTGGAGATGTCTGAACACCTGCTGGCCTTGGGAAGCAGGGAATTACTGCCTTTTTTTGCTCTGCTTGAGTGAGTGGCTTTGGCTTTCCCTATTAAACTGTCTTTATTTCAACATATGAGTTTGGTAGCTTTTACCCCCCTGATTCTCTCCCTGATACTGCTGGTGGGAGACTGCCTGAGGCTTGGCTCCTGACTGGGCTTAAACCATGAGGGTCCTTTATACAGAAATTTTTAGCTCTCTGCCATCAGCAAAGCTTGGTCCTCAGCTTTTTTCCTCTCTCTTTTTCTCGCCTCATCAGCAAAATTATCCCACTCCTACAATTGTATTTCTTGTGTGTTGATCAGGTTGTTATTCTCTTAAATTGGATGTTCTCAACCCTTGCCTTTTTATTTACTTTGAAAAGTAAACTTCATTTCCAATTCCAACACAATAGTTCTACAGAAAAACCCAGGGGAGCTCTGAGTGGGTAGAAATAAAACACCAGATTCACTTTAGACAAATATTTTATGAAGAAATCACATATAATAGTCTTTGGTTTCAAAGTCAGGATTTTTTTATATTCTCCTGCATTTAGACTTGCTCCATCCCTGAAGTTGTTCAAAGCCAGGTTCCATGGGGCCCTAAACAACCTGATCTTGCCCATGGCAAGGGAGTTGAAACTAGATGATCTTTAAGGTCCCTTCCAGTTTATGATTCTATTATTTGACCCACAGAAAACTGACAGATGGGGGCAGGGCTTAAGATTTTGGTAATTAAAATACTTCTCTGCCATTTTCTGTATACACAAAGAGATTACATGGGGATGCAGAGATTCTTACAAATTATAGTCCAACTGTCAGCATCACCAGAAAAGTCAGACACCTTTCCTTGTACAAAATTTCATAATAAGATATCATTACCCCTAAAAGATGCTGTTGAAGAAATTGCTCCCAAGTCTGGTCAGAGCTGGGGAGGTGGGGTTTGTTGTCAATTAGGAAGCACACATGAGCAAATCCCAAACACAAAAGCAGACTTATAAAAGCAGTTTGCTCAGTCCTATGTAACTGAACTACATCTTCATCTACTCAGCTGTGACGCAGAACTGAATTTGGCAATTGACTCCCAGACTGAGCTTCTATAACTGAAAGGACAACTTTATCCAAGATCTGAATTTATAAAGGACTATTAAAAGAATGACCTGGATAGTTGCTTGAGTGATTTTTTTTCATCAAAATGTTTTCACAGAAAGCCCACAGCACCAAAGGCATTGTGTCTGTGCATGCATGTGCAATACCATTTGTATTATATTCTACAGCCAGTGATTATGTATGTCTCTCAGAGGTTGCTACTGCATACAAGACTGTGACAAACAGGGCAGAAATCATTTTTAAAATACACAGGCACTGCTTATACTCCTTCTTTACTCTTGTTGCTGCTTATTGGCAATATCAATCCTCTACTAAAAAAAAGGGATTTTATAGTTCATTGTTGGTTTTATTGTTCTGTTTTGTTTTGTTTTTTAAGGTTGTATACCAAAGGCCCCTTTCTTGGGTTATGTTCTTATCCATTAGGGATTTATATGAAAAAGAAATATTTTCATATTACTGGCTATGGGACCTAAATGTCCTGTGAACTTCATCTTGATCTAAATTAAAACAGCACTACTGTTCAATGAATTCTATTAAATTTGGTGGTGTTGTTTTTTAATTTATAGCCTTTTAATTAAGATCAAACCGTGACCATGACTTTTATAAAACAGTAAGTGAATTAGAGTAACCAATTTAGATGTTTCTAGAAGGCCAGCATTACAGAAACTGAAGAGCAAACCATGCTTCTTCCCTGTTCTCTCTCTAAAAATGAGAGGCTTTGGGGTGTCTCAGGTTGTTGAGACAAAATAATGAATAATTTCTGAAATATGATTCTTTTTAATGTTGGCAACTTTATCTACCTGCTTTTGACAACACATCAGCCATGAGAAATACCTGGATCTCATAAATAGCAGTTGGTCAGCCTAAAAAAGGGCCTAGACTTTAAGGTGCTTTGATGTTATTTCATTTTATGTCCTTTCATTTGATTCATAAAGTGGTGGTTAGGAATTCTTTGTAGTATTCCATAGCTCAACTACATTTCCAGATGCTTTCCCTCCACTATAGCTCCGAATATATCTTGGGAAGAGTCCTTTTTTATTAGAGGGTGCCAGTTTTAAACATTCATATTTCAAGCATAATTTGCTGTTCAGGTTCTGGTCTGTTGCCTTCTGGGCTGTGACAAAAATTGCTCTCCAAAAAAAAAAAAAATCTGAAAAAGTCTCTCTTTTCTCTTGTTTCTTGTGTCTAAAGTATTTTATTGGGCAATACCAGCCACATGTAATTTTTCAAATTCTTAAACTCTGAGAGACTTACCAAAAAAAGGATTGATTTTAAAAAGCTTGATTTTTATACTTGCAAACAGTGATGCTATGCACAGCATGTTTATAGTTCTATCTTCTCAGTTTTGAGACAAACTAGAGTTGAAAAGATGTTGGTTTTCATTGTGGGGAAGAAGAAGAAACTTTGATCACATAAAAATATCCCAGAGTTTATAAATTATCTTTTATTGTAGGAAATATAATGAAATCTAATTTACTATGCTATCATTCTGGATTGTGTTAAATTAATCAGTTTCTAAAGATTTACAGTAATATACCCTAGATCATATTCTACAATTTCAAAAGGGAGAGAAGGTTTTGGCTGGTTTCATTTTAGACACTTGCAGTGATTTTTCCTGAAAAAAAAAAAAAAGAGTGTGAGTTCAGATTTCTCTGTACAATGTTATTGTGTCATTTTTATAGATTAGGTTCATTAAACTGCACAATATTAAACAACTGATATAACAGCAAGCTCTTAGCCTTTTATAAAGTGCTGTAGGCATATGTGTTAGAAAATAAAGATGGAGACTTGCTTAAGAGAAATTACATGTGATTTCAAAACAAGGGTGACAGAAGAAGAAAAAAAATACAGGAAATTTTTGAGGAAGGGAGGCTAAAAATGAAATAATGAGGTGATGTGGCTATCTGGTTTTAACTTCAGAATTGCTTTATCATTTTTAAATAAATAAAGACCCATCTAAAGTCTTTAAATAAACAAAGACTAATCCAGGGGTCTACTTAGGGAAGTGAGTTTTGACAGCTACATAACAACCATATATGAGAAATAAGCATATATGAGAGTAACCTTATGAAGCCTGTTGATTTCCAGTTGTGTGCTCAGCTTGTTGAAACACAATCACAAATTTGAGTGACAAATTTACAAGTCTTCTTATAATTTGGATTGATGTTGTAATATTCAAATATAAATGCTTTCAGTTCTGCAAGTAAGGCAAACACCTTTCTCCTTTACCCTCTAAATGAACAATAAGTTTATGACATAAAACATCACTTTAAAAATTAAAAATTAAGTCTTCAGGACTTTCTATCATTAAAATTTATACATAGCTGAAATAAAGGACCACTTCCTTTTCTTGTTAGTGAGAGTACAGTTTCCACTCTTCCAGAGTCATAAAGCTAGAGGTCCATAAGATTGCAAGAGTAATAGCAAAAACAAAAATCCAAACAAGTCCAAATGGAGCCATAAAAATGCCACTTTGCACAAACCAGCATATTTTCAAATTAATTCTTTACAAATCACTGGATTTACACCCATTCCACATTTTTCACCTGCAAAGTTCCAAAACCTGATGCAGTTTGCAACAGTGATGCTGGACAAGAAAGCTTGGTAAAAGTCACTACTTATCAGCTTGGGATTGCCACACAAAATGTCTCTGGAAAAGAAGAAATGGAACACATCCTACATACCCTAACACCTGCAATTGAGAGAAGAAACTAAATTGGGAAAAACAAGCTATATAACAGCATTCAGAATTTATGCTAATTTTGGGCTGAGTGCAGCAAAACTGCACAGGCACCGGGATGTTTCAAACAATGTAAATGGTCTTTAATAGGAAAGTTTGAGAAGCACAATTCTCTGATCAGCCGCATATGTCACTTGCTGGTCAACACTATTGTTCTATTGTTCTGTGAGAAGGATGTTGAGGTAAAAAATGTCCTGACCTCTCAGCCTTTGGATAAAGCCATTTCTTTGCACACTAAACAGTAAATTTATCATGCAAGAAAATGCATCAGGGAGACTGTCTCTTGATTTTCAGTTGAGTATTTCAGAGGTCAGGAAATTGCCACTAAGTTTACACCATCCTGCAGAAGACTTAAATTGGAAGAAAAAAAAATGTTATTTTAGTGGAGATTTGACAAAAGCTTCTTTGTATTGGCTTTACTACCAGTTATTCTCAGTCAAAGCAAAAAGAAGAAAAAAGTGGGTGAGGAGGACCAAAAACCAAAAAAAAATACAGGTATGATAACTGCAATGAATGCCACAGTGCTTGCACATGGCATTTCCTTTCTGTGAGGGTGATTAAACTTAGTGAAACTATTCTTCCTCAAGCAGGTGGAAAAAATATTTCTGTTCTACCTGTGATCTCTCACCAGGTCAAATCCATGCCCATCTACAGAGTCTGTTGTTGGCTAGCTAACCTGTGGGCTGTATCTTAAGGTCAATGAAGTAATTGATTTTTAAGGACTGATTGAGTTTGCTTTCAGAACTTTTATTAGAAGGTTATTTTCAAATGGAAAGGATTCATTTTTTGTTATGCAAACTCAAAGTTGTCTGGCTGGGGCTGTAGCCAGTTCATTGCTCTTGCATCATATACAAATTTTGACACAACAGTGTTTTTCAAATATTCAGACAAGTGATCAGAGACAGCCAAAAGCAATTAGTTAAGAAAATGACACAAGAGCTTCAAATTTTCTTATGGATGTCAGACTAAATAGGCCCTTGCAGTACATTTTGAGACTTACTGTGGCTTTATAAAAATGTTCAAATCTCTTTTGTGAGTCTTTATGACAAGTTCTTAAAGTGCACTACATTATCTGAAAGTATTTGTGTAAGTGCTTACAAGACAAATGATTAAGTTTATATTTCCATTTATTATTGGCTTGAAGAGGGGATACCCCAAAAGGATATTTTACAGAATACATGAGGCATCCTTCACCAGGACAATTTAAGGATATTTGCCTATTCTCTTCGCTACATCTGCTAACATTACTAACCTAAGTCACCCTGTGTGGACTCTCTGTGGCTGCGCGCCATGTTACTTCAGAAAAGTTTCACCTTACACAGCGCAAAGAGGAAAAAGCCAGCACTAACCAGACAATAGCGTCTACATGGTTGTTTGTATGCAAAGAAAAGCACCATTAGAAAGATCTGACATCCTCTAAAGAAGAGGGTTAGAAGTAATCTACTGTGTTGAATCATATAATGAACTATTTGCCCCACATGAAGGGCTCTAAGTGCTCAGGTAGAGCACAGCGGCCAGGCCCCGGAGAGGGAGAGCTCTGCCTCCATGTCTTGGTAATCGAGAGGAAGGGCAGCCAAAGGAGACTGCATCTGGATTCTACGTTGACCCCAAAGCCAGATGAACAGGTGCTTGAAGGGAGAGGACAGCTGTGCTGTGACACACAGGGAAGCACGAGTAGAGGTTCATTCATGTAAGCTTGTCTCCCCACCACTGCTGGGGGACCCACCCTAACTGCAACCAGACATTGTGGTGCTGATCCAAGAAAAGAGGAAGAAGGTATCTAGTTCGTGGTAAGGAATTCAAATTACTATCAGATGCTGATTCCCAGCCATTAAAACCCACATGAAATGGGCAGGATTCTTTGATATACAGTGACAAAGAGGGAATCAAGAACAGAGGACTGCCTTTGCAACGGGATATGACATTTACTGCTGAATCCAGCAAGGTTGGCAGCAGAAAGACCAAAGCTGAATCCTCATTGCAGCACTGAGGGGTGCAGCTGCAGATGATAAGCACAGGAGACTTCCCAGCTGCCTGGAACCAAGGCTACCCCATGTGTCTGGAGATGGTGGGAACACAAAAACCCCTGGCACCTGCCTGTGACTGGCACCAGAGCCAGCTGGGAAAGTTGCCTCTCTGATGCCAGTTGGCTCTGGGTTGAGTTAAAAAACTCCTGTCAAACCTTCTGTAATCCTGTGGGGATGACTGACAGAGTAATACACCATCCATAACACAGGAAACTGCTCACCCTGCTCCTTTGAGTGTATAAGAAAACTTCTGAGGCTGAGAGCTGTAAAACCTGCCTTACGGAGTGCTGAGGAAAGTCTCAGCCACAGATCAGACCCTCACCACCTTGCCACCAGCTGCATAGCATAGGCAGAAATATACAGGATTAAAACCACATAAATTTCAAAAGCTTCATGTTAAACAACTTTTAAAGATATACCATGACCCTTTATTTCCATAACATAAATCATTACTATGGTATATCATGGTTTTTCTCCTTCAAAAAAAGTTCTTGATTCTCTCAGAAACTCCAGGTAGTCACCTATATGTGCTCCCAATCCCAAGTCTTGCTGCTACCAGCTTTGAAAGAGGAATTATATACATTTCAAAATTAAAAATTAAAATAAATGGGCTCATTTAATTACTAGACATAAAATTCATTTCTTCACATTATACTGAGAACATTGCCTGTACTTATAATAGAGACACCACCCTCTCACAAATAAGAAAACCAATTTTATTGCAACACATCTACCTTGTTCCATATTTAGTTACAATTCTCCACCTGAAATATTTGCCTCTTTTAAGAGGTGGGCTTGTATTCACCCATATTCTGTGGTTTCAAATTTTCAGAGGTTTTAAGTCAAATCATAGCATATTGAATTTCAGTGCTTAAGTATATGTATAAGCAGTATAAGTTCCTATAGGCACTCTTGTGCTATGAGGTGCAGGGGATTTGGGACTTTTTAAATACTATTATTTATACTCTGACTTTTAGCTTCAGCTTAACTAAGATTTTCATGGAAATATGAAGTAGACCAATTAAATAAAAAAAATATATAAAGCACAAGTCTTTGCAATTTCATTTTACCTTCAGAAAAATATATGACATTATAAACTAAGTAAACACCATGAAAATTACAAACTTCTACTTGAGAAAGCAATCAATGTGCTATTTTTACAAAACTTCTTAAGTATGGAATTACCACTAAATCTCTACATAAGTCTCATTTGCTGAGAATGAGCATGTACTTAAAGACTTTCTTGACTCAGGATCAATTTTTTAACGTAATTATTTACTGATAAAAAGCAAAGTTTTAGGGACATCACATTACAGTAATCCCATTACTTATAAAGGTAGGGATGATACCATGAATGTCAACATTAAAAAGAAACATAAAAGAGTTTGTGGGTCAGCAAGCTAAGTAAAAACTAGCATGTCATTGTTTGACCTTAATCTTGTTAATTTATTGTAAATTTGTCAAGATTCATAACCTTGGGATTATCGATCACTAGAAACAGACATATTCCAAATACTTCATGCTAAATATCATTTCTTGAGACATACAAGTGGCGTTTCTGACTCCTAGTCTTAAAATCCTATTATTGGTCCTTTCTGTTCAGTGCAGCTAAAAGTTTTGCTGCAGAGTGCAAAGATCAGTTGGTTACTGAAGCAAATCTCCATCTCCTGCTTCTGTGCAATTAAACATTTTTCAATCTGTTCACTCTAGCTGTTAAAGAAGAGGAGTGAAATACATTCAGCTCTAGGAATGGTGCTAGGAATCTTTGCCTAGCTTGCCATGAAAGAATATATTTGGTGAAAAGATAAAATGATACCACTTTACTACGGAGCTGTAATGAAGAGACCACCAGGGCAGCCCAAGCCCATATGAAGCCATGTCAAGCAGTAGAGCTACAGTTCAGTCTGGTTTAGTAGCAGTGACATTTTTCTTCTGAGTCAACAGACTTTTGGTTTTGGTGCCTTTTGGCACATAATACCAGCCTTTGAAGCACTGATTGCTCAGCCAAAGTTAACAGAAACAGCTGCAAAACAAGATGCCATTATCTCTGGGTCTTGCTCTGAGTAAGCTACAAGAGCACTGCCATCTGTAAAGAGCAGTTCTTTAATAAGGGGACTTCTGAAGCTTTTGTTTCTGCATACAAACAAGCCAAATTAGAAATGTCACTTGGGGAAATCTGAAAATGGACTGTCAGAGACAGACTCTGTGTTTGCTCAATTTGCTGCTACTAGAAAAAAAAAATCCCCCTACTACTTAGATGCTGTAGCTCTAATCACATTTTCAAGGGAGCTTTCCATCCAAAGAGCCAACTGAAGATTATAATTTCTTCAACTAATTTGCTTTGGGACAAAGAAGAGTTAGGTGTGGGGGTTGGTGGTTGTTAGTTTTGGATTTTTGTTTTTTTTTTTTTTTTCATTTTCATAGTTTTTATGTATAGCAGCACAGAAAAGTCTATTTAATTCTTCAAATGCATCTTAATAGTGTCAAGTAGCTTTAGACAGCCCAACAGTTATAAAAAAAACTCCACAGCTGAAAAAGGACCATGGTATTGCACAGACATAACTAAGAAGGATTCAAGATTCACTTTTTTGCATGAAGTAGACCATAAATACACATAAATACATCTCTGTAACTGCAGGACATTTTTCTGACCCATTTCCCAGCTGATGCTACAAATATAAGTGTCTTTAAGCTGTTACAGTACTGCTGATTACAGAGAAAAAATGTATATGATCTGTGTTTCAAACGTATTTTAAATATTTCATTCTGCATCACATTGAAGTCATGCTGGGGTCACAAAAGAAGATTATGGCTTTATGATCAAGATTAGGTCTTCAACTATTGAGTTGTTTTAATGTTAGCCTTTGATTTCTTTTATGTTGAAGATATGTAGGGAATATTATTAACTAACTGTAATCTTGAGGAGTTCATGACCATGACAAGTTTTAAATGTCTGCATTTCTACAGGTAGAATATGAAGTTGACTGAAATTATATAGTCAACTAACAATAGTGTAGATTTAATACTGGAAAATAAGGAACCTAGCTTCATGCCCATTGAATTCAATAGGAATTTTACACACATTTAACCTCACAATGTTGAAGTAAAATGATTTTATTAGATTTATTTGGACTCTTTGTTCCAGATGACCTTCTCAAGTACATGTTATAGATTTTCACATGTTCTTTTATAATACATTTCTCCATTTATTTCCCTTTTATCAAAAGACAGTGAAAATTCTTTGAAAGAACAATGAAAATAGGTTTTAATTAATAAAAACAAAAAAATTAAATGGCAATAAGGAAACCATTTGGATTAAGAAATGCAAAGAAGCATGTAACAAAACCCATAAACCAGGGAGACAGAATTGAAAGGCCTGGAAGAAAAAGTCATTGAGAGCATTTGCAGGGCTCTAAAGTAGGCACAAGGATTAGGCAGTGGCCAGAACAGAGCAGCTAAACAGCTATTGAAAGGAAGTGGGTTTATAAACAGGAGCTCAAGCAACAACAAGGAATGGCTTCAGTGCAGGAAACTATGATAAATAGGAATGGCTAGGCTTGTTCAGAGATGTGGGAAACATTAAAAGAGTAATAAAAACCAGAAGTCTTTTATTCGTTTGAACATTTTAAGCATAGCATTTTCAAACTTGTAGAATTTGGTATTTTTCTGATATATGGATAAAATTATTTTCCTTCAATCCTACCCATTACTCAGTTTCCCGTTACTGTTTCCCTTTTAAGTTGAACATGTCTATGTAGCTACTAAATCTGTAGGAGAAGACGCCTGCTTTGATTGGTTTCAGAGTTTCTGTCAGAGTGGAGCTGTCTTCCTCATATTAAGCAGGTATGAAGGCTCACATTCTTTACTGGATGTCATTAAGCTTCAATATATGAGTTTAAAGTTAAACAACTCGCATTTCCTAAATATGGAGGTTTTTCCTTATTGAGGCCTTGGAAGAGCACTGGTGCTCTTTAAAGCTTTGGAAAGATAGTCAAGAAAGATTGTAAGCATCACAATTAACTAATAAAAACACTGTTAAATGCTTCAGAGATACATTTTATCCTTTACAATACTATTTCAGCACTGTTTCTAGAGATTGGGAATATAACTTAGATTTTCATAAAGACTACCAAATTGCCATGCCAATAACCTTTGGTACTCAGGCAGATTTGTAGCTTCCAGTTCAAGGACTTTTTCTCCATAACATCAGAAGAAAAAAGAAGTCATGGTTTTATGGGGAGAGACTTTCAGGGAGATTACACTGACTTTAGTCCTTGTGAGATTCAGAATCTGAAGCTTCTATCCCAGAAGACAAAAAGTAAGCCAGACAACCATGGCTGCTATTGTCATGTTTTAAGTTAGTTGTGTTTTGAATACAGATTCCCGAGAGTCGAGCTTGTTTTGATGTGCCTATGCTCTTACAGCTCTCATTGAAGCTAGTCCTTCTGGATTGCTTTCAATCCTTTTAATTTCAGCCCTACTAGCATACGTGTGATTTTGGCTTCAGTTTTTGTAGCACTCCACTTTCGGCTCTAGATGAGATACAAAGGTGTGTTGACTGCTTTTGCAAAGAGAATTGGTACACATTGATGGCAAGCCACAGAAACACCTTAATGCAGCCTTGTGCCTTTTGTACCACCTTACCAGACTGTTTTAGTGAAGTGGTAAATGTAGTAATGCATCCTCTCCTGTGATATTAACACTTCTGGATTCATGGCATGATTTGACAGGATGCAGATGCCAAATATGTATTTTTCCAATGCTGTTACCTGGAGATATATCAGGCTCCCCATTTCTAAGGTGCAGAAGGAAAGCTAAACAACGTTCTCTATTGAGCCAAAATTTGCAAACTGGAGTTTGGAAAGATGGGACAAAGTAGCAAAACCTGTCAGGATTCAGGATTCAGAGTCAGATTTTCAAAGCATCCTGATCTTGATTCTCATGATTGACACCGACAGATCCATGCAGATCCACTCTAGTTCTTTTTTCCAGAAATTGTGCTTCAGGTGCCCAACATCAAAAAGTTACTTGGCCACTAAATCGCTGCCTCTCCCTTGGCTTCAGAGGAGAATGAAGTGCTGGATAGTGGTTTATGGACTTTTTATTTTTTTAAATCTATTTGGACATACCGATGTGGGGGCCAAAGTGAAAACAAAACCGCAGCCCAGCACCTCTAGCGCTTCACTGCTCAGCACGGCGGCGTGTCGCTCCCGCCGTCACACGCTGCCAGCCCACGAGCAGGGATGCTGCCGCTCCGCCGCCCCGGCCCCGCCGCCTGCGGAGACTCCCCCGCCCCTGACTGCCGGGGAAGTGTCCCTGCGACCTGCGGTGGCGCCCGGCCGAGCAGCCCGGGGCGGGCGAGCGGCGCTGCCGGGCCGGGGCGGGCCGTGACTCACCCGCCGGGCCGAGCGGGGAACTCCCGCTGCCGCCGGGCTCCGCCGCCGCTGGCAGAGCGCATGTGCGGGGGCTCCCCGCTCCGCGCCGCTCCTCGCACCCTCCCGCCCTTCCCTCCTCTCCGCCGCCCTCCCTCCCTCCCTCCCTTCCTCTCTCTCTCTCTCCCTCCCTCTCCCTCCCTCCCTCTCTCCCTCTCTCTCTCTCTCTCTCTCTCTCTCTCTCTCTCGCTGCCCCCCTCCCTCCCTTCCTCCCTCCCTGCCCGCCTGCCTGCCACCGCCTCCCTCCCTCTCCCCGCCGGCTGGGTGCTGAAGTTGGGCGGATGGCAGCGAAGCAGCTGCGCTAGGGGACGAGCCGCACCAGCCCTTCCCGGGATCGCTCAGCGCCAACTGCACGCAGCCGGGCGGGGGTGGGTAAGGCTCTCCGCGCTTATTTCAGCCTGAACCGTGATAAACGGCACCAAAATGTCTGCTTTATAGTGATGCAAAGGGTGTGTGTGTGGGGAAAACCACACCGACCAAAGGGAGGGATGTGGGGGGGAAGAGGAAAAGGAAGGAGGGAGACCAGAGGATGGATGGATGGATGGATGGATGGATGGATGGATGGATGGATGGATGGCGGGCAATAGCAAATGTATTCACCGGGGTGACAGGGTGTGTGTAAGCGTGCCTGTGTGTGTGTAACAACGGGCGGCTTCGGCGCCGAGGTTGCAAGGTGGAGTGTGTGTGTGTGTGTGTGTGTGTGTGTGTATGTGTCCTGCCCGCGATGCACAAAGGGGAGGGAAGAGGTGTCGCCGGGCTCTACCCGTGCCCCCCATCTTCGCCGCCCCCCGGTTTGTGTTGGGGGTGCCGCGGGGTATTCGCCGCGCCGGGCGATGCTGCCCAACCCGAGCAGGGGAGGGATTGGGCCGCCCCCGGGAAAGCCGGAGACACGGGCTGGCGGTGTGACAGCCGCCAGATCGGAGGCGAGACAGCGCTTCTCCTGTCTTTCCTCTTGACCTTCCCCTGCCTGTAACGTGGGTCTCCTTCGCGCGAGGAGAGGTCGTGTAATTTTTATTAATATTATTGTTGTTGTTGTTTCAATCCGAGGAGCCGGCAGAAGGTGAGGGTGAACAAGCGAGTCGTTGCTCTAAGATCAGGAGTTGCTTTCCCATCCCTCCCTCCCTCTGCCCCCTTTCTCTGCTGCTCACCATGGCAGGGCCGGACCGGGGCCGGGGAACCCCCGCGGGCAGCGGCTGCGGAGTCCCGGGCGGCACCCAGCCTCCCCCGCCCGCCGTACCCTGCGGCACCGCCATCCCTCTGCCCCGGCCTCCTTCCCGCCCCTCCCCTGGAAATGTCGGCGGGAAGCGGGCGGGGGCCGCGGGAGGAGCAGGTGGCCGGGCGCGGCCGGCGGGGCAGGGATGCTCCCGGTGCGCCGTGCCCGGCTCCGAGCAGCGCGGGACGGCGGCGCGGCCCCGAGCGGAGCGGGGCTTCCCTGCGCCGCTGGGGAAACACCCGCCGCCGCGGCGCTCGGTGCGGCGGGGATGCGGTGCCGCTCCGCTGCCCGGCGCCCGAGACCCGCCGTGTGCTGCTCCGGCGGGGCTGCGCCTCTCCTCGGGATGAAACCGCCCGCAATTAGGAATGCCGAGGTTGCCTCGCTTGCCCGGCTGCCAACCTAACATTCATCTCTATCTCTTCTTCTTGATGTAGAAGGAAACCTTACTGGTGCTGTCAGGCTTAGAAACAACAGGGGTGAAATTTATGATTTTCAGTATTCGGTTTCTTCATGTCTGTATCTGGATTTTCACCAACGTGTGACATAGGTTTGCAGCCAGATGCTTTTGCAAAATGGATGAAATCTGAAATACCCTTCTAGGTAAATATAAGTAAGTTACATATTGGCTGGCAATACTGTTATGGGTAACAGGTGAAATATAGCTTCCTACGAATGTAATATTCATACATTACAAATGTGGGGAGTTCTATAGAGGAAGTTGATTCTTTTTCACATCAGTTGATGCTAGTATCATCATCCTTACATAAATCACTGGGAAATTTACCTGTGGCACAAGCCATTTAGGCAAACAAACTATTTAACCTTTATAGAAAAACAGTGTTGCACACTGTTATCAGAGTTATCAAATACATATATTGTTTCTAGCTCATACCCAGAAAAAGCAAAGTCCTATTAAAAGATGAGTGAGCCCCACCCCAGTAAGTTTATGGCCTAAAATGCAAATGGTATGATACACTCAAGTACTTGCCTCCCTGAAATAACATGAGCATTAAAGCATTTAAATGCCTTTCTCCACCAAGGCCTTAGATCCTTTTAAGTCACCAAAATAAGAACATAATTTAATTAAAAGAATACGATCAAATAAATTGCTATAGTGAGTTGAACATCTAGTCCAATATCCTGGCTCTGACTATAGTCATTAGCAGATGCTGAAGGAGAAAAACGTAAGAAACAGGACTGGCATATCCTTTCAAGTTTCAGCAACACACAGAACATGGATTTCTTAAACTGGAGTTTGCTCTCAGACCATTATATATAACAACCTTTGAGTTTTCCTACTCCCTTTTAAAAAAATCTGTTTATGCTTTATTCTCAACCCAGTTCTGTGGCATTGAGCACCACAATTTAATTATGATTTGTGTGAAAAAGTACTTCCTTTTGTTTGCTATGAACCTGCTGCCTGGTAATTTCACTCAGTGCTCCTTAGCTGACAAGGAGCACGTTTTGTGTCTATGTAAGGTGCCAGGAGTGTCCTCTCAAACCAGAGCAGGTACAGCCCTGGCAGGTCAGGTCCCTTCATTTTACCTATCATCAAGCTGAGAGGCCTGCCCAGGAGTTTAAAACTGTACTCAGCCCTTAATCTTTATCTTGACATCTACAGATAAGAATAGTTATTCTTGTTATGCAACATGGGCACTTATGCACAAAGAATTGCCCTGAACCCATGAACTTGTTTCAAGTAGGCTACTGAAAAGCTGTCAGTTGAAAAATACTTCCTGCACTATTGATTTGAATTGAAATCTGACTGACAACTTGGTGAAAAATTCCCTATCCCAATGCAGTTTTCTACCTACCCTAAAAAGAAGATGAAATATTTTATTTTTAACTGCAATTCTTATTTTTAACAACTATATTAAATACAAATACAAGCTGTATGTCGAGGGGCATATATATGTATATATATATAAAAACTCTGTACATTTGAAGTAGCATCATTTTCTAGTTGTTCTGTGTAATGTTCATTATAAGGATGTGCATCAACATGCACAGTTTTGAAAGGAAAGTTTAAATGTCCCATAAAATGTAGCTGATTTGTAAGGAGCTATAAAACAAATTCTTCTTCAGAAGAGTACTCCTGAGTTCAGTCCTGCTTGAGGAGGTATTGATCAGATCAACATTGCAGAATACTTCCCTGGTCTCAGTGGTAGCCACCCTTTGATTTTGTCATAAGAATAATAAAGGAATAAGAGACCAGAGAACTACAAAAGCACAACCCAGACCCAAAGACACAGAAGTTGTGTCTTTACAGTTTTAATTCGGCAACAGACACTACTTGGAGCAACACAATCCACAGCAGAATGTGATGAATTAGACAAGGCTAGAAACCCATGAGTTGTGAAATTCTTCACAAAAAATAAAATGCTGGAAACCTCAGATGGGTTAATCCCCATCTCCCAAAAGACTAAAAGAAGGAGAGGCTGAGTGGTATTGTTATGGGGACAGGATAGGAGGAGTGTCAGCCAGTTTCAGACTTAAGCCAGTCTCAGACATGATTTTCTACTTACAAGTGGTATATGTGGGTCTGTGTGTGTGTATGTAGCAAAACATATATATGTAGATATATATATATATATAGTATATACATTTTTATTCACTAAAAATACATTATCCTAAACAAATGTTACAATCCTAGTACTTTTAAATAGCACTTTCTTACTTGTTTTCCTCACATGCATGCCTTTAAGTATGAACATATGGAGATTCTTAGGAATACACCAGAAGTGTACTAAGTGAAACAGTATTAGCTCTTACAGAGATGCTCATTACTGTTCCATTAGCTCCCTCCTGATCATGTCTTCATGATGTCAGGGATTTATTTTGCACTCATACCAAGATTTCAGCTTTTCTAGTGAAAAATATATCCTTATGTTGTTACCATACTAGTGGTGCCTATTCTGTGAAAACAGGATGAACATAAAATTCATGTGCTAATTGGCTTGAGCTAAAATTCATTAAAAACGAAATCCTTCACAAAAGTTAGCATTTCTATTGACATACCCTTTGGCTCTAAGTAGTTTTTATAATGAAATAATGCAATCAAACTTTCCATACCATTAATTAATTAAAAGCTTGTACATAAGGTATAAAAACAAATGAATAGATTAAGTTATAATTAAGTTTATCTCTTTGTGGATATGCTAATGGCTCTAGCTATACAGGCTGTAAGAAGAGTTGTTGAATGGCTTTGCTGCTGACTCCTGGGGGTCCACTGAACCCTCCAAAGTGGCCCAGCACTTCAGCTTGGCACTTCTGCAGGTCTTGGCTACAGAGGGTCTGAGGAAGTGAGCTGCATGTGTGTCTCACTCTGATTCTCTGGAAAGTTAACCATTTCAAAGAGGTCTTTTCTACAGAGATTTTGTGTCTCTACTTAAAGTTGGGTATTTGCTCTCAAAAGGTTTTACTTGGCATGGCTGCGGTCTCTAACATGCACAGAGGAAGCAGCCAAGCGGTGTGACTGTGGCAGGGACCTTGGGGAATGCTTAAAGCACACAAACAGATGAACTGGGGGTCTGCTCTGCTCCTCCTGCCCAGCCACCATGTAACCTGTGCCTCAACCAAACTGACATAAGGGCTCGATTCCCTAGTGTGCTTTCTCTGATTTGCACTGCTCCAGTGCTGCAAAATAGATGTAAACTCAATTTAAATGACTTGTGTGCTTTGAAAAACATGTGTTGCTCTGGTATATTAATGAATCTGGATTTAAATAAGAGTATTTTAATCAGTTTAAGGTTGATTCTATCATAGCATCATAAAAAATTTGAATCATAGCTTTGTCTTTAAATTCTTTGTTTATAAAATATAAATGAAATGCGTCTTAACTTCCATACAATAGAAATTTTCATGCATTATTTACTTTGTGAGCAAATAGCAGCAAGTTCTTAGAAATCCATAAATATCTAAATAGAATGTATGTGGGAAATTACAGGTAGGGAGATAGAACAGAAATAAAATTTAATAAAATCTTAAATCCAGCAGCCAAGCATTAAAAACATTCACACACCTTAAACACTACATCTGTGCTGCATAATCTTTCTCTAAACAAAACCAATATATATCTAGTCTAGGTTCTTCAGTGAGAAAGGGGTAAATTAGACAGTGATGCATTAACACAGCTATGTAGGCTCTGCTACCAAAGCAGCTTCATTTAAAGCAGTTTGGCTGCTCTCTCCAGTGATGCCAGCTCTGTGCTTGCTGAAATATGAGAGATCACAAGCTGAACCAGTGTATATAGCCCATCTCTGTACACACAGACCAGCAGAGAGAATGTCACAGTAGCGCTGCCTTTAAAGGACACAGCCACTCTGTCTCAGTTCTCAATCCCTGATTAATTGATTATGCCACCTTGCTAAGCAAGACTTGAGGATTTTTTTTTTCCTTTTTTTTTTCTTATTTTTTTTTTTTTAGGGAGGCTGAATATGGTTTGGGCAGTTTTGCTGTATTATGTTTTCCTGTGCCGTCACAGTGTCTTCATTTATCAGCAACTCATGTCAGTTAAAGTAAAAATAGTCCTGTGAGAGAAAGCAATTAAACCCTAGGAAGCATGGATGAAGGGTGTCATGGTATCCTCAGCACAGCACTTTTATACCTGCTTCCAAGACCAAGTTGGACACGGCTTTGAGCAACCTGGCAGGGGGGTTGGAACTAGGTGATATTTAAGGTCTGTTCCAGCCCAGACCACTCCATGATCCTGTGATTCTCTGATGCTGTATTTCAGACAGCTTTCAAGAGAGAGACTTCAGAACAGTGAGCACCCTTAGAGGCAGCATGTCCTAGGCACATCGCAGCTGTGGCAAGAGCTGCAGGAAGCCCTGACATTTCTCACAGTACCACTGCCTGATTAGTATCACCATATATCTGCTGCTCTCATAGAAGATTAAATTAGAGGGAAGTCATAGAATGTCTGGGCTGGAAGGGCCCCTACATATATTTTATGCAATTCCTCTTACCATGGACTGGGACACCTTCCACTAGACTGAATTTCTCAAAGGCCCATCCAACCCCACCTTGAACACTTCCAAGGACAGGGCATCCCAGCTTCTTGCGGCAACCTATTCTAATGCCTCACTGGCCTCATAGTGAAGAAATGTATATATAAACTTTTAATATCATTGTTACTGTTTATGGTTTGCTTAATGGGAACAACCTTCTGAAGTAAGGAATTTCTTATCCATTCTGTCTTATTTTGACAGTACTGCAGACAGCACATGCTCTCTGATATTCACATTGCACCAGACCTTTGGGTAGTGTAGATTCTGCTCTCAATGATTTGCATCATATGAAAATTGAGAACACTGAATAATAACTTCCTGTACAAGAACTTCACAAGTAGCATTGATTTAATGAATGTAGGTGGGAAGTGTCATCCTAATTACTCAGTGTCCAAAAGGTACTTTTATTTCCAAGTCTTATTATCTTCAGAAATTACAAAGTCCTAAAATATTAATCAGATGCTTCATAGCTTTCAAGATGGATTTGGGAAGAGTGAGATGTAAAAGTTATTTTTTTTATCATTCATGTAGAATGGTTTAAAAATATATCTACTGTGTTGTAATGCAGTTGTCTTTTAATGGTCTGATAATCTAATGGATACAGTTTGATATATCTGATAACCCGGTAACTGGAATGTCATGTGTAAAATTTTTTCACTATTATATGTATTACATTTGTCCAAGTATTTTTATAAACACTTAATGACCCTCACAATGTACAAACCCCAGATGATGTTAATAAACAGAATCTCAGCTATATGGTAAGCATTGTGCTGACCAGAATAGACAAGGCTATTTTCAAATTTTTGATTATTTGATATGTAAAATTAAGTCAATTTGATATGTAATTAAGTCAATTTGATATGTAAAATTAAGAGCAACCACAAAAGAAATAAGTACTCGTGTAGTGAGAATCTTGAAAGGATAGAGGGAATACCTATAACCAGTGAATGCAGCTACTTCATAAACAATGAAGTTACAAAGGTAGCAGCTTTGAGCTGCTAGCTCATGTAGGACTGGGCACTAGTCAGTGATTCAGAACACAGGAATCTGACTGTTTATTGAATTTGTCCTCAGCTCTCTCTCCAGGACCATCCCATATCCAGCATCTCTCTCAAAGCCTATGTCTACACTGCTAATTGCAGACTAGGATAGAGATAGCTGACAGACACTCAAAAAATCTAGTAAAAGCAGAACTAACAAGAAAGTTACCTTATTTTACCTCTACTATCTCTATGTCATCTTGCATCCTGCAGTACAGACTACTCAGAAACTGAGAAATACACTCCTGAATTTTTTCTATTTTTAACCTAAATGGCTCCTGAAGACATTTACCGCCAAATATGTTCCATACTCCTTCAGTCATTGTCTTAGCTTTTCTTACCCTGCTTCAATTGATGAGTAACCACCCAAGGAAATCAGTAACCATCCAAGGAAATGTTTCAATAGCAGTCAGTGCTAAAATACAGAAGTAACATGGTGCTTATGTGGCTGTCTAAGATTCTGGCTTTATGTAGTCAAGGTAGTACAACTCCTGTGAGTGCAGGATTGCACTGAGCACTTCTTTTAGTTGCCAAGACTCTCTGTTTTTATTAAGAGTCCCAGATTTTTTCTCTGCGAACTAACAGAAGCCTGAGCTTTTGCAGAACTTGATTGTCTAGGTACTGAATTCTTAGGATGGTCCCCAGACCTGACTGGAAAGTTACCACATTCCAGGGATCACTCCCAATAAAACGCTAATATGAGACTGTCCTGTTATGCAGAGCAGGTCACTCTAATTGTACGAATGAAAGTAAATTGGCCATTTAGCCTCAGAGCCAGAGAACAGGCCCAGGAACTGTTTCTTTACAGTACAGGCACATCACATCTCTTCAGGAAGGCCTCTACCTCTGCCCTGCATTCTTTCTTCTCAGGAATATGGTATTAACCAAAGGAAATGGTTTTTGCTGAGATTTTTGAGCTTATGTTGTTCCCTTGATATTTGCCTACCACAAACAAGAACACTGCAGATTTTTATAGTTCCTTCTGTTTTGTTCACAACAGAGGGGTACGTTGTCAAGTTGTATAAATGAACATATGCTTGAAGGATCCAGTTAGTAACACACCTGCTTAATAGTTATTCCCCATGTTTAATTTCAGATTGAGATTTATCAGCTTTTAATACATTTAATGTTTATCATGTTGACTTTGACCATGTTTATTCTAGAATCACAATGTTGTGTTCACAAACAGAAGTCAACATATTTATATTGACAATACCATCAATTTCGAAATCTGATATATAAAATATTAATATCACCATCTCATACACATCTCATATATATATATATGGTTTTAAAAATTACATTTAACATAACTCATATTGAATGGCTTTAACTATACTGAGTTCACTCAAGTCCTTCATGTGTTTATTATTGTTAATAGTCTATCAAACCCGTGGGACAAGGAGATTATGATTTATGTTCAATATTAATTTTTTTCATACATAACAGGAGAGAGACTTGAACATATTTTTAAAGAAAGTGTAAAGTTTAGGGAAGATGAGTTGCTCATATCTGTATGTGTATGAGGTAATAGGAAAGTTATATATCTTGTATGACCTTACTTCTGCTGAACATTTTTCTTTGTCAGGCATATAATGCTGTGGCAAATACAGTGTCCTGGTTTCATGCAATGTGACACTTCAGGAACTTTTAAGAAAATAGAGAATCCAGAAAAATGACAATAGTAGAAGATGAGGTGACTACTCATCATCATCATATTATTATTCTGAGAATCCAGCAATTTAGCAAGCATTAAGAATAAATAAAGAACACATTATGAAAAGACTATTCCTGTCCTTCCAGATTTTGGTGATTTAGACCTAATAAGTGCTTTTTAATCATTCCATCATGCTGTCTTTTCTACAAGATCACCTTTCAAACAACCACTAAATTACCTTTGCATGCTAAGACAGCAGCACTGCTTTTCACAGAGTAGAAATGCAGATACATATCAATTAAGCACTTAGAGGATCACACAGTGAAATGGTGGCAGATGCAGAAGTTAAACATACAGGGTAAAATTCTTGTTGATTTCAAGGGTTAAAATCTAACATTAAGAATCTTATCTCCTACTTCAGCTTCCTTATTACCAAAGTAATGCTCACATATAAACATCAGAGAGAGCTTAAGATCCAGAAAATCTTCATATCCAGACAATTTCCAGGTCAAAATTGGGAATTTGCAGCTGAATGAGAAGTTAGTCTTTCTGATCAAGTATTCTTACTCATTTGAAGATGACCAGGGTAAAACCTCTCCAATTTGTTCCTTTGAATATGTAATCTGAGTATCAACATGAAAAATATTAATTCGGGCAGTGCTAGGAATAAATTGCACAGTAAGCAAAACACTGCAAAAACATGAAGAGTTTGGATGGTTAAGCAATGTAAATCTGCATTTAAAAAATGAAGAAGAGAGAATGGAAGCATATGGTGAGTAGCATGGGATACCTTCTGCATATATGTATCCCATAACTTTCAGCTCATCAGTTCTTTAAAAAGATATGGGATTTTGGGGATCCATTAAACCGCTACCTTTAGATCTGTTATCCTCAGAAAATTACTTAACTTCAGTATAGTCAACTCAGTCCTGTTCATAACAGAATAACACCTGTCCTAACTTTTCCAAATTATGCATTAAAAAAAAAATTCTATGCACATTTCTTTTAGCTCGATTGTTTTCATTACATAAGTTCCTGTAATATCACAGCTATAGCACAATAAAATATTTTTACAGGTAACAAAAGGGAGTGGACTAGTTAGTCAATGCATACCTAATTCTAATAATGAAGGCAGCATACGATTTCTAAACCCAGATTACTCTGAATTTTAACAACACTTCAATCTTGAATGCAATCAGAACTAGGGGAGATGATTTATTTACTCAGTCCATATCAGCATATACTTTATATATGCTTATATATATTCATTTGTAATTTAGCCTCAGAAACTTTTAATGAATTGCCTTCTGGTTGAAGTGCCACTGTGAGAGGACATACCCATGGGCTGTGGTTACCACCAATCAGCTTCTTCATAAATTTTCCCGTGTAATAGGCTGATGGCCCAAGTAAATGCAATTTAGTTTATTTTGTAAAGAAAAGAAGTAGGTTACTGTATGTCCCTTGAAAGATGGGGAAGAGGTCTCCTTGAATTCAAGAAAATATGGTCTGACAGAGCTTTAAGGTAAGAAGACTAAATTTGTTGGGAAGCGCAATTTAGTGCAGATCCAGCTACAGATGGGAGACAGTTCATAGGGGTTTTAAGACTCCAAATAATTGAATTCCTATTCATGTTCAAGACATTTTTCCATTAAATTGAATGGACTTCTATGGCAGAAACTATTCTTACACGTAATGCTAATCATCATTCACATTTTAAACATAGGATTGTAAGGCTCTGTTTAGGCTCTGTTAAGTAGAAATTGTTCTGATGGGCAGTGAGATCATACACAAGGGGATTGAATGCTAGAGACACCTTGATTTTGACTGCTTAATATTTGGTGAGGTACTATCTGGAATAACCTAAAGATAGTATTTTATGTTTTAAAACTAAGTTGGGTGCTATTCATATAGCAGACTGGCTTTTTTTGTTGGTTTGTTTCTACATTAAACCCTGAGCTATTTAAGTGACATATTGTTTAAAATTATAGTACAGTCCTGTCCTCTGAGGTAGAGAGTGTGTCCAGCAGAGTGCCAAGGAAACCAGGCAGGCAGTGCGTGTTCAACAGCACTCTGGCTTAGGCTGCTGTTCAGTAGCAGGTGCCACAGTAGCAACTTTAGGGACATTGGAAAACAGGAAAGTGTGCTGAGGGAAAAACCCTAGCTAATTTAATCCCAAACTCTGTCTGTTTCCATCAACCAGTTCTTACCCTTTGTTTCCTTCTGTTGATCAAGTTGATATTAAGAGCAGGAAGTGTTTTGTTTTGTTTTGTTTTGTTGTTGGTTTGGGTTTTTGGGGATTTTTGTGGGGCGAGAGGGGAGGTTGTTTGGGTTTTCCTATTTAATTTGGTTTGGTGGGGTTTTGTTTGTTTGTTTGTTTGTTTACATCTATTCTTACTCAGAGGCTGTTCTAGATCTCCTGTTGAAAACCTTTTTCTCATTTACAGCCACATTCACTCAAAGACTGCTTATTCTCCATTTGCTCTTGTGCAATGATCCGTATTAAATTGTTCTTCCTCCCCTCCATTTGTTCACCTGACACATTCATATCCCTCCCCTTTAAACATTTGTCCCAGAAACTCTCTTTAGATCAAACGGACATGAAAAAATGAAGAGAACATTCAGAATGCAGAATCTGTATCTTGTGAAACAAGGGGGCTCAAATGTCCTGGCAACAGCTCTCCTCCCAATCACAAAACCCCTCCTCTAGCCTTTTCCTTTCAAAACTCATCTGTGGAGCTCCCTGGAGTAAGAAGACAATAAAATCTGTGTGACTGCTCCATGAGCATTCTCTCCTGTTTATGTAAGGGGGATCCCTTGATAAGGAATATTCAAGGTGCAGCTCACACCTGAAGCAATCTTCGAAGCGTGCTGCTTGAATTTCAGTGCTGTGTGACCCGGTATGATCCTCACTGTGAACAGTGGCAGCAAAAGACATAAGGTCATGTGTATAGGAAAAGATTCACCTACATACCTACATACACTTTGGGGCAACCTAAAGGGTCATTTTCTTTTTTTTTGGTCCATCATCAAAATACATTTCCATGTTGATTTGGATACAAAATAGCTTCAATATTAGTATAATTTCTCTTCTCAGATAATACGACTCTTTCAGGAAACTCTTCTGTACCTTACTTAAAAGTGCTTTTCATTCTTGGTATCCTGTGGAACTAGATAATGATGTAAAACTTTAGTGTAGACATGTACTAGTCTAGAAGAGAAAAGTTCCAGCAGTAGCAACTGTGTTGCAAATGCATTGGTTCACCTACATGAGATTGCACAGGACAGACAAAAATGTCATAATTTTGATTTGTTGTGCATGACTCCCTTTCTAAAGAAAAGTCAGATCACAAGAGAAAATTAAACATTTGTCAAGGAAATTAAGAGTCCAAGTCACTGAGATGAATTGGTGATTGTTGATGATTGTTCTCAGACTTCAGTTCTGTTATGTTGACCCCCTTGCAGACTTGAATGGAAACTGATCATTCTTCTTTATAAGGGTTTCAGAGTCATATCTAAAAAGTTGTTTTTAGAGCCAAGGAGAGGTTTGAAATGACAATAACCTTTATTCCACTTGTTAACCTGTAATCCTACCTGTTACTATGCACTGTGAAAAATACCACCATCTCAGGCCAGGCACTTAACTAGAAAAAAAAAATAGGCTGCACCCAAGCCTTTGATGGCTGAATAAGGATCAAACATTTAATGTGATCAGCAGGCAGCTCTGCCTCCCACACTCTCCTGCAATTATAACATTCAGTTTACTTTTTTTATTTAAAAATAACTGTATTGTTCAAACAAAAATAAAACCATTTTAAAAATGTCTAAATTTGGCTTTCAGACTCAGATTTTTGAATGCCTGGTCACTGCTTCTGAGTGATGTATAATGGAAATGGAAAGGTCAGTGCTATTAAGACATTGAAAACATTTCTATCCACATCTGCTTCCTAAGATGTTGCATGGATGAAATACCAGGCAACGTGTGTCACATGTATTATCTGTGTGTGTTCCCTGATCAGAAGGAGCAGCTACTCTAAGGTTGTAGGTATGCGCACACTATTAAAGGCAGTATGGAGCTCAGAGACTCCAAACAAGCATGTTAGGACAACACTGAGACGGCCTGGATGCCCAAAATTAGCCCTTATCTTTTGAGTGTCCAGTGGATGGTCCTCCATCAGGCACACTTCACTTCCCACTCAAGTACCTGGGCCTCCCTGGTCCTGCTGCTGTTGTGATGCCACACACAGGCACAACTAATCTTGTCATCTTGCTCCCCAGAGAGCGAAGGTTCCTCAGCACATGCTTGTTCTTGCTAGGACTCTAATCTGCAACTCCCCAAAAAGAAAATTTCAGGTGTGTATTTAAACAGAATCCTGTTGGCAAGAATATCTAACCTGTCATAGCAGGTATATCATACCATCATCCAGAAGTCATGGGTCATAGCACAATTTTAGCAATAAAGCTGTAAGTTGAACTGAAGCCAGAGAAAGAAACTTCCAGGAGTTTTGAGACATTTTGAGACATTTAGATTGTATTTGAGAAGCATTTAAAAATATTCTCCATGAAAGTATCACAATACTTGCCTACAGGTCTGCCCCAGTGAAAAAACATGTTAGTCCAAATCAGTAATTATAGGGCAAAATTCCTTCCTGCATTTACCCCCAGTGAAACAATAAACGTGGACACAGGCATTCACCCTAGCAGAAAAATCTGCAAAATCTTACTTTGTGACCAGACATGCAGGTGGTTCAATTTAATTCTCACTAATTCTTTCCACAAAGCTAAAAAAATTCCCCCAAAGGAAGAAGTGCTGGAGTCAGCTCCACAGAGAACAGAAGTTTACCCTATTCACTAACTGGGATGAATCTTCTATTGAGATGCTAAGTGTTGTTTCATTGCTTTCCATACAGCCTTTCCATAAGATCTAAAGAACTTTTTATGACACATTTATATTCATTGTGAGATTTTTGCCCCTGGCTCTCCAGCTGTTTCCTGCTTACATCCTGAGGCAAGAACTGCTGAACTTGGGGAGCTGGAAGACTGAATTATAGACAGGGACAGACAATTTTAGAGTGTGTAGACCTCAGAATTGGTTATCCAGATGTTCCAGGTGAAGGGACAAATCTTAAGAGTAGAAGTAATAACCACCACAGACTGAGAGAACACTGAGAAGTTGAAAAGGACCTTTAAAATCTGAAGGGGCAAGAAACAGGCATAATAGACAGTGAGACTGAAATCTCAGTAGATAGCAGTGAAGGGTACTGAATGTAACATGGATCTGGATGCTAATAGTGAAGAAAGAAGGAAATTAGTAAAGAAAGGTGAATTAAAAGGCTACAGTGATAAAGTCTGGAAGTATGGAATAGCATAGATGGACACTGAAAAATAAATATATTAGAACCACTTTTTAAAATATAGCTGATTTCTAATAGTTTTTGATTATTAGAATATGTTTGTAGCATTTGAAGAATTCAGTCTTATAAGAAATTTGTTCAGCCTGATTATTAAGAGAGATATTACAGAAGTCCTGCCTTAAAAAAAGTGTTAAAAATTAAAATCATTCCTTTATATGCAATAGATAATGGCATATGGGCAACAACAAAAAACCCACACTAAACCCAGGTTGTTTTCTTTTCCTATCTGCAACTAGAATTTGCTTCTGAAACACTCAAAACTGTGTGCCATTCAACTAAATTTCCTCGATCTAGAGACAACAGGAGATAAGAGCCAACAAGTAGATGATGCTTCTATTCCTGCTCCTCCTTTCTGATCCTATACCATAGGATCAGAATAAGTAAAATGCCTCTGTCGAAGCAAGAGCAGATGATTTTGAAAAGGAGATCAGCTTTCCCAACACTGCATTCATTGGATCTGGAGATCTGCACGTGAAGAGGAAAGAAGGCAGACAACGTTTGATGGCAATGAAAGGTCACACTATTTGCTGCATGTGGCAAATCTACTGGAAGCTTTTCTTACATGCAGCACACTTTCTAGTACAAGGCTATGGTCCTAATGAGGAAGGTACTGTTGAGTCAACTACAAGTCTCCAGAAGATTTTATTGCTGTTACAGATAATTTGAAATTTCATTGTATCCTGATCAGTATCCTTAGCATTTAAAAACTAATTTTGTTTAATTGTTTTGTCTTTTTTTAAAAAAAGAGGCAATTTTCTACTATCCCAAGTTTCCCTAAAATTATTTTCAGCAATTCTGTTTACGGAAGATGCATAAATATTAGAATAGCATAGTTATTGGCACCACTGGTGTCCTCTGGTAAACAGAAAGTGGCAATTTCAGTAATGCCATAAATATGCATTCAGGGATCAAATCTAAGAACTCCATAATTCAGAGGATACAGGCATTTTTATTAGCCATCTTCTTGAGGAAAGCACTGGGCTTAGATGAGAATTAAAAAATGCAATTAAAATATTTCTCTTAATTTAAACATTTTCTGTAGCTCCTTCTTCCATGAAGCCTTCCAGGGTGAGTTATTTGTGCACACATGGAATTGGCCTAGCATAGAGATGGACAAGGAGGAATTTATCTTCTCTACTGTGATGGCAGTAGCTGCTGTATGCACCTCGACCCAAACTGCTATATATCCTAGGGATCCAAACTAGGACTTAGTTGGCTTTCAGTCCTCTAAGAGGACTCTTGAGTTTTTAAGAAAACACAATGTCCCATTCCCCTGTCACCCTTAGGTACCCAAATTTCCCCAGTCATGTGCATTGAGTGCCTATTATTCATGCTTGAAACTACATCCTGCTAACTAGGTCACAACCAGCTCTCAGCAGGATGTGTTGTCTGCCAGAGATCTCAGAGGAGCTTGGTCCAGAAGGCACGCTGAGAGTGTGCTTCTCATTTTCTAAAAGAGCTGAACTCATCACAAAACACTAGACACAGATGAACTGTCAGTCCAAAACACAGCCAGAAAAGGAGGCTAGTCAGATGTAAGGTTTGGGGTTATTTCATCCCTCCTGTCCTCACCAAAACTCTTGCCATTTTCTCAATTTTTCTTTCATAAAATAAAGGAAGAGGATCAGGTTCAGCCAACATGTGATACACCTGGGTTCATCCAATGTGAAGCTGAGGGAATTCAGACCTTCCCCTTCCCACCACAAAAAGTCTGCCCTAATCATCAGTTTTGAAGATATTCAAAGGCAGAAACAGTCTCCATTGTTACCACTGGCACTGTGCTGTTTTGCAAAAAAACCTACCCAAAACCCCATCAAACAATTAAAGAGAAATCAGCCAGGGAGACAGCAGAGCATCCACCATTACAATGAGGAGAGGAGCAGGGACACCTTGATTTCTGCCCTTTTCTAAGTGCTAAAGAGTGTGGGTGCCACATAATTTAATCTTTGCAATACTGAATAAAAGCAAGAAAGCACATCCACCATCTCATTTTACAAAGCATGTTCTAGTCCATAATGTGTTTTTTTTAAGGAATGACTCAGGGTGCTAAATCTAGGTGAGGGCCATGGCTGCAAATCTTAGTCATTCTGCAGTCCAGGCTGGGTTTCTCCATCCTGGGAAGGGACAAGGGCAAAGCACTCTCTTGGTCAACAATCCTTCACTTCTAGTTGTGCAGCATTTTATGCCAGTCTAAGCCAGACCTGCTGCCCCTCTCTTCCTGCCACATAGAAGTGACTGCAGTGAATCAATTTGGAGAGTTAATCCTCCTGGACAGCAAATCAGTGCTTCTAAAGAGTTTGTTTTCTGCCACAAAACCTACTTGATTTGTGTTACCACATGGTAGAAACACATCAACCAGAAAGAAGGAGTTGAAATACTGATGCCTTGAACTTAATTTGACCAAAGTTGCCAAGGAGCTTCATGCTTGGGCTGCTGCTTTTCAGAATTCATTCTGAGGTGTCTCACGTTGTCAAAGTATTGCAGATTCCCAGGCACTTTACACAAGGCTATTCTCTTCTATGAGAGGGAAAAAAAAAAACAAATCCAACAAAAGACCTACAGAAATATACACACACATGCACACACATACCTCCAAACCCCACAAAAACCACTCTAAAAGCAAATGGCTCACAGCCTCTCTGGTCCCAGAGCTGTCTGGTCTGAGTGGGAACAGCTTTGGGGAACCCAGAACTCTGCACAGTGCACACTAGAAGCAGAAGCAGCATCACACTGGCTTTCTTATTTCCTCTTTTTGGTAAAAGCTTGCATGTAAACTGATTTTTTTTTCCTTGTGTTCTATTTATTAGGCTCCAGTTATAACTTTCATGGTTATGCTTGTGTTTAATATTTTTTATTGTACAAAAAATACGATTATATGCAATAGGACTAACTTATAATAAATAACTGAATCAAAAGCTAAAAAAAGTGCTCAACTTACCAAATAAATGGAAAAATGTAATTAGTGTGCACATTAAAACCAGCACAGGTGCCTACATGGGACAAAGACTAAACCTACAGTAAAAGTTGCTTAGAACAGAGAGCCTGCCAAGTTCTCTTTGAAGAACTGGACATCCTAAAAGGTGTTTATCCTTGCATAGGAGTTTGGCAGCTCTGTGATTATCCTACACCTCTTATCCTATAGCTTCTTTCTCTTTTCTGTTTACTAGTTATACTACAATCAAGTCTTAAACCTCAGCTGGGTGAAAATACTCACAAACCTAGATGCTGGGTGAACTGAAGGCAAACCTTTTCTAAGCATTTCATCTACAACAGCTTTTAGTCAGGGCAAAGAAGAACTCTTCTGGGAGTTGTGTCAGACAGTCTTGAAATTGTTTCTTTCTGTAAAAAAAAAAAAAAAAAAAACAAACCACTTTTAAAAAAATCTTTCAAGTGCCATGAGAACATCAAACAAAACTGTAAGGAAATCACTTCCTGGGGTCAAGACTCATGCTGATGCAAGTAGAGTGTGGATGGATTTAGAAAACTCCTTTTAGCATTTCTGAATTATCTGTCAGTCCCTGGCTCCAGAGACCCATGGAAGAGAAAAGAGAATGTTCCCCTAATCCGTGAAATTATCAGTATGACAGGTGTCATATGTGGGAGATAAAAGCTGTTGTTTAAAAATAATTGTAGGACTGAAACAAATAATGTACATCAGTTTTGGTAATTCCAGACAGGGCTCCCTTAATACAGACAGGTACCTCCCACACAGCAGCTTAGAGAAATGCTAATAGTAATTTTTTACAACTTAAAGCTTTTCTCTTGCCATTTACATTTCTTTTGTATCTGTCATTATCATCTTGTCCAAGTGCCTCAGAATCTTAAAGATCTTCTTCTCAAGTCCAAGCTCAACTTTTTGACTATCTAATCAAAAAGAAAATGTCCTTTCTTCTCATCATCAATCACTGATTCTTCCACCTGGTTTTAGAAAGCAAGGTTCATGAACAGAAAAGGTACTTACACCTACATCTCTTGCATCCCCTGTTAGCTTTGTATCTGCTAACAGCTATACCCCCTTTGATGCAATCTACACACAAGAGAGAAGTCTGGAGCCACTCACTTCAAACCTGGAAAGATTTTTAAATAATACGTAAGTTTCATGAAAGGGAAAAATTAAGTTTTGTGAGAATACTTGAAATACATGATTTAACAACTGTCCAACTTCTATTGAAAGAAGTAGCTTACTAAAAGACAATAAGCAACAATTTAGTCAGGTTTCTTAAATTCTAGGGTAGTCCTCAGCTATTGGATAATCTTTCCTCTCCAGTTTGTTGACTATCTCTGCTCAATGTGCTACAGGCACAAGTGTTACTTCCTTTGTTAGCTATCAATTAAAGTTGTGAACGGCCAGCTGTTCTAGAAAGTTTGATGCTTTATGTTCTTTAGGGGAATCTGAACACTTGCTCTTAAAATGCCTCTGGCTTATCTACTGAGACACTGCCAGATGTGAAGGGTTGCAAAAACTTGAGAAAGTGTTCACATCTCCATAAACAGATTTTCTATTTAGTTGATATAAACATTATGAACATTATGCTGTTGGATATTTTTCTTTTTTGAAGTAATGTCTTGCTTATACACTGACAAATTTTAGGATGTGAGAGAGCAGTGATGATGTACACTGAAAGACAAATCAAATAAAGAACTGTGTGATCTATTACGGGAATGCAACAGCAGACAGCACTGATAAAACCAAAGTGCAGTAAGTGAGAGACTTTTTTATGCTAAATTCAACTTTAATTATAAGGATTGCACCAGGAGCTCAGAACTTACTTCTTCAGTTAAAAAGCATGCAAGCATCTTTGTGTGAGTCGAAGAAGCAGACTGACCAATTTTTTTGAAGGTTCTCATGAAAGTGATACAAATGGACAGAAATGGGAATAAATAAATAAATGGGGAAGCAATATTTCTATCCATTGTACAATAACTTAGATGGAAAAGGCCACACCATTAAAAGAGAAAGCGTGATAAAAGCATATCACTAGACCACTAAGTTTGCCTTGCACTTTGTTGTAAAAGCAAGGGATCATCAGTCTGAGTGTTCTGAAAGCTTCTCCATTCATCAGGACCCAAAAATCAGTTCCTACATTTTGTTATGAGTCAAGCCAGCAAAATGTTTTTAATGGGCTTTCAGGCTTGATTTTGGAATTGTCATAGAGTCACTTATGGTAAAACTAGAAGAAATAATAGCATCTGTCTTGAATATAGCCATCTCTGCCCCATTACACCATAGCAATGCCATTAGAAGCAAACTGGTTTTCCTGTCTTCTCTGCCTATTAAATTATCTTCCAAAGTGATAGCATTCTTGCCAGGAAATTCTGCTAAGCATGTCTAAAGAATGATTAACTGTTTATATATTACTTCAATTTCTCCATCTATTGCAGTTTCTGATTTTCTTTACTTCTTGAACATCCCATCTAAAAAGTAATTTGTTGCCCCCATTTGATAAAAAATACCCTCTGTATCTGAAGGAAACTAGTGTTCAGCTTGCATCTAGGTTGGTACAAGATAGTTGGGAGATTATGGATTAACAACTCCAAATTTAAAGAAATTAATCTTTTCAAGAAACTGTGGTATGTGAAGTATGTTGCTAGACTTGGGGTTTTGGGTTTTGGTGTTAGGATTTATTTTAAACATCATCCTTCAACCTTTCCCAAAGGAAGCATACTGAAATAACCCATGTAAACTGCAAGTGTGCCCACAGGGTAACTAATGTCAGCTGTCACTGAAGAAAATGTTCAAGTGTGCAATGGTGTAGACCATTTAGCATGGGATGGAAAACTCTGAATCTCATTAATCTCATTTTGGGGACCAAATATGACATGGTGCTGAAGAACAAAGTATTGTTCTCTTGAATTGAGTATTGCTCTCTGCAGCTCATCCTTCATAAACTCACTTGAACTAGTGGACTTTGATAGCTAAACTACCAGAAAGGCACAGCTTCAGCAGGACACCTGACTGAGATTATTCCTGAAATCTGAGGTCAGTCTGTTGTAACTACATGGCTGCTGAACCTCACTGACTCAAATCAGTTTCCTGACATGGTAAAGCATAAACCATCTTTCTTTTTGCCAAATGGCTGTGAGCTGCTCACTAGAGCTTCACAGTAGATATCTCTGTGACTGAAGCATAAGCACTCACTGGATGACAAGGGAGGACAGAGAACAGAGAAAGGGACCTGAGAAAGCTGAGACAGCTGGCAGAACTTCTTTTCTAAAAGAAAACAAGGGGACTACCTACAAACCCCTGCATCATGGCATATATCATTCTCTTGAGCAAGAGTGGGGAGTAAACTGTCCTCTGCACTTGCCCAGGAGTAATCCTGATTCATTTAGGAGATATGGAGTATCCAAGCTATTACTTGGTTTTTGGTAGAAGTAATCACTTTGCTTCTGCTTGTTCTATAGCAATTTGATATCTCATTATCAACCTTCTTGACTGTCAAGAAAATAAGTCAAAAATCTGAGTCCTATACCATTCCCTCATTCTTTGTAGGAGAATTCCAATTCCATAAAAAATGCAAATAGAAAAATCAATTCTGGTTTAAGAACTTTGTCCCTCATTCCCCTGACCATAAAAAGAGAAGAAAAGAGGGAAAAAACACCAAAATTTTAGTTGTATCCACTATGAAATATATTAAATTCTATCTGGGAAACTTTGGGTAAGTCAAGAAAACCTTGTGTTCTGTAATACTTAGTTGGTGATTTACTGTATAACTCTGCAAAATATCCTACCAAAGCCTTACACACTTGCTTTTATGTTTAGATGGACAGTTACAGGAAACCAAAACTCTGCTTCCTTCTAGGGTTATTTGGGCAGCTGATGTGTATCTCATGTGTTTGGAATCTGATGGAAATTCTATGCAAATGCATAAAGCTGTTTTCTTACCAAAATGTGTATTTGCAATGGCTAAGATGGAGTTAAACCAGAAATACATCTGGGCAGCTTTATTGGGTCACTAGTTGAAATGATCATTCTTTGATCTACACTACAGCTGCTCTTTAAATTATTATTCTTCTCCAACAGCTCATGTAAAGCTTCTGCTCACTGTTCACTTTCTCATTTTAAAATACCAGTTTATACAGCTTTTCAATTTATAAATAAAGGGATGGTAAATGGTGCCTAATAATTTCTAGATGTATTTATGATTCAGCAACACTAGAAAACAGCTATGCAAATAACAGATATCTGCCTTATGAAAGAAATACCAGGGTAATTTCATAATCTTTGAACCAGAACTTTTCAGACACCAGTCACTTTGTATCACTCACTATTACATGCCTGATCCATTCAGTTGCCCAGAGAAGAAACCTGCACCAGTTCAAGTGCTGAGGTGCAGTCAGGACAAAATGTCCTGTCATAACATGCAGTAAATGTGATTGTAGTCATTCTATTGTTCTATGCATGAAGAGGAGTCATTTTTGTTATCACATGTAAGATTTCTTTTTGCATAGGTTTACCATAAACACCAGATATTATAATTATTATAATATGTCAGGTATTATATTATTATAATATTCTATTTCTACACATACTCCACATACTTCTTGACTATTTGACACTACCTGATTCTGTGAAGCTCTAGCTTTTCCTCTCCATTATGCTCAAAGTATCCCATCCCTTCAGTTAAATCATCTACTTGTCTACTGGTGCACTCAAAAGGAATTGAGCTAATTAGCAGAGGTAGCCTAGATGTCTGTAACAAGAGAGATTACATTGTCAAAAAGTTCTAAATACTGTCTTTTTTTTTTTCCTCATTGTGAGATACTCAGAATAACTAATTTAATTCTAGCTGCCACTATTTGCCTTTGTAAATTGCCATTCAAATATAATTGTTTTATTAAGTGGAAAAGTTTTGGTAACCTGAAAACCTTTCATTAATATTCATTCTAAGCTAAATACTAAGCTTACTATGGGGAAACACTTTTCCCCTGTAAAATAACCAGGTGTACCCAACTGAATCAGTAGCAATCAGTTGATTAGAAGCAAAATTAAGGCATTTATTTACATCATAAAAAGCAAGCAAATATGGTTTGGGTACAAGAAGAATTCTCAATGTATTCACTAAGCATTGGTTTGGCTTTTTTTCTTATGTAGTTCTATAGCTTGAGCTCTGCTTTTTCCTCTGATTTGTTCTCCCATTTTTAGCTATACTGCAGCCATTTTCACTATTCATGTGGAAACACTCAGGGTGTTTTCAGCGCAACTGCTTGAAAACACAATAAATTGGATTCCAGGGGAGAATGAAATTTTTGAACCTATAAAATTAGTGGTTTATTGGCAAGTAGGAAATTGATATTATCATAAAGATTTTGTATTCTAATTTTCACTTGCTGGCATCTCTAGGAATGTGTTGACACAGAATCCTGAATTATTCCAGTCTAGAGGCAGAAAGATTTGGCCTGTCCCATGAGCATATTAATATTTTCAAAACTTTTTCTACCCTGAATAATCAAAAAAAGTCTTAAACATGAACACTCTTCATACACAGGAAAATGTGGGTATTTGGTTTGGCTTATTAAAACAAAGTTTTGTTATTTCTTTATTTCAATTTACAATATAAATTGATTAATTTTGAACCAAAGATTTCTTTAAATTAAAACCTGCTCTTCATTGATACAAAACAAAACTAACTAAACCATTTCAGTGAGATATTTTGGCAACTTCCAAACTTGCTATAAAATATTTTTTTAAGACAACATCTGTAAAAAACCCAATTGTTTCATCAGTCAGTTTTGATTTTGACAATTGTAGTTTTTTGTAATAAATATTTAATTGAAAAATTCCTGACCATATCTCTGCTAGATTGATATGGGAGTTGGCTAGAAGTTGGCACCATGCAAAAGAAATATGATAGTTGTGTAACTCAAGGAAGAAAAGGAAGCTGGGGAGTGGGCATAAAAATTAAGGTGGTGATATCTCAGGCAACTTCTTTCTCAGAAAAATCTCATACTGAGCAGAAAGCATTACTGATTTTGTTTGCTGTGACTGCAAGGGGAAGTAGCATGGCCAAACTGGGATTGCTTAAGGCCCTGGCTATTTCCCTGCCCTGGAAAGCATCTGCTTTGCAGGACAGAGTTTATCAACATGCATCTGCTCTGCAGGACATAATATATCAATATGCACAGTGCCAGTAGTTAAAAGTTGAAATTTCACAGGAGACTGGTGTCATCAGTATCTCTTTTTGATGAAAAAAAAGATAAAATCTAGATTTTTCTTTACACCATATCATAGCCTTTGTGACAGTGATGCCCAACAAAAAGTTTATGTTCTGCTAATTGCAGAGCTACAGAAAACTCTGTACAGGAACTGACTTGCAGAGCTTCCTGTTCCTCTTGAAATACCTTAATATAATAATTACCTTGCCAATTACAAAATAGCCCTGCTTGTAAAGCATCCCCCCATTTTTAGGCTGAATTTTCAAGAAAAAAATGGAGTTGTTCTTGGCTGTTGTTGCACCTCCCACCAGATTTATCACTGCTGCCTGAGCAGAGGCGGTGGTAAGGTGCCCTGCCACAGACAGCAGTGGCACTTCCAGCAGCAGTTGTACCTGTGGAGGTGGAAAAAGTGCAATCATAAGAACAGTATCAAAAGAGTTGGGTACATGTAGGATGAGTTGGAATTCCTGCATTCCTAGGAAGAGGAAATGAGATGCTAGAGAGATTCAAACCTTTTTATTCTTCCAAATCAAATCTTTTTTCTCCCCCCTTCTTTGTTCTTCTAGAGTACAGCAGGAGAATAGTGATTACAGTCTCCCTGTGCAATTCCATCTTTCTAGCCACAGACATTTGGGGGGCAGATAAAATTAATCTTTTTCTTGTGCACTTGAGAATGCCTTGGGATATTCTCCAAATCTCATCTTCAGCAGACACCTTTGTTCCTCAGGGGGAATTTATTCACTGCCACAAATCACTCACTTTGAACATCTTAATCAATATGTTTCAAGAGAGTTTTAATAAATTATGCTGGAAACCTCTGGTGAATAATTCTTCATCTAAAAGAAAACAAACTCTCCTTGAGAAGGTGTACATCATGTGTAATTCCAGAGGAGAACTGAAAAAATGACAAAGATATCTGGATACCTGGTTCACTACAGTAGCTACTCTTCAGTGTGAATTTTAGGCAACAACAGAACAAAAAGATAGAAGATACTCAGGGTTTTAGGGTAATAGCAGAGGTTGTTCTCTCAACCATAACAGCAAAAGTAGTCTCATTTGCATAGGCTTTGCTGACTTTACAGCCCTGGATGTACCAAGAGTATAACAGATCACTTTCTCAGCCTCAATAGGTAATGAAACAAAGTCTGCAGTCTTGAACTGCTGAATGAGAAGTAGGTGGAGACAGAATCATTAGAAGTGCCGAAGTGGCTGGCATTCCTGATTAGTGCAAGAACACCCAGGCTCACCACAACTCTGCAAAGGAACACCTACAATAGACTCGACAGAGTAGTTGCATTTACCACTAAACAAGAAGATCAGAATTTGGCCTTTTGTCACTAAAATGTCAATTTATTAATACAAATAATAGTTTCAATACAGGCAATTAAAATAATGGGTAATGAGAATAGGAAAGGACCTATTCCATTAAAATTATTTTTCTGGATTAATTTGAATTTGAAAAGAACACAAAGCTGATAGAAGTGACAATGGACTTTTTGAGCATGTTTTCTGGCTCTATAACATAAATTAACTTGCACAAAAATTAGAATTTCAATCAACGGTAGTCTGCCTTACTTAAATATTTGTGTTCATTTCAGATGATTGAAGTAACTCTGCAAAACTTCTGACCTTTAATCATAACAACTCCAGTCAAAGTATTTCAGGCATTACTTGCAGAATAGCACCTTTCCATTGCACCAAGATCTTCTCTACCTGCTGTTTCCTATGAGGCACTTCCAGTAATAGGACTTCAGTGATACATTGTGGGGTTTAGGCAGTGAGGGAAAAGCGGTACATCTGAGGAGAGAAATCTAGCAAATGCTCCCAGCATTTGGGAAATTGATGAATCATGGCATCAGTGGCAGAAGCAGTCTAATGTTGAACTGAACAACAGTGGGGGAGAATTCCCCCATCCAAAAACTTAGAACATTACTAGCAAAATCTTTCCAACACTACCACACTGCTGGAAACCTTTAGTGTTGCAAAAATTCTGTTTTCCAGCAGTCACAGGGAAACTTTTATTTGTCCTTGGTAGAAAATATTACATGCTTTTCAGTAATTTGCAGCAAGGTACAACTGTTGGCCTCTGCAGAATCTTTTGTATTTTTTGAACTATATAACTCAAACATCTCTCAAAAGGTTTGCCTAATATCTGCTATGAGCAGCAACACTTGATTTGAGTCTTTTTTTTTCTGAGAAAAATGTGGAGTCATAGTTGCAAATATTATTGAGTAATTCACTAGTGTTTCAGGATAGAGTAGGTTATTTTGAAGTGTTGTTTATGGATTAATAAATCACAAGTAAGATACCTGGTGACTTCACAAGAACCTGAGCAAGAGTGTCCAGCAACGGCATCTGAATAATTTTTCATAAGCCATCTTTTGGTTCAGCTGATTTAGCTTTCCTGTCAGTACACATGTTACTAATGGAGTACTCAACTTCCAGGTTCCCATAATTTTCATTAACTAGATTCAGATTATCTGTAATGATTTGTCAACTTGAAAAGACCTGCCTGCAACCTGCCTTTAACCACTTCCAGCTTGTGATTGAAAGCACTGTCTTGACATGGGAGGGAAAGGTAGCAGATGTATTCACATAAAAAACAGGAAAAAAAATCTCCCTTATGTTGTCAGGCTCCTGCCTCCTGCAGTAAGAACTGCTCGTGGAGTTGTCTCAGCCGATTCTGGGGTACCTTATTCCTGCAGTTCCCTCTATGGAACAGCATCCTTCTGTGGGCTGGAAGCAGGGATGGAGCCACATGTTGGGTTTGGAGGAGGAAGGACACGGAGGGACCTCGCAAGGGATGGTGACCTCAGCCAGGCACCAGTCCAGAGATGACAAAACAGTAATAGCAACTGTCACCCCAGCCTTAGGGGAAGAAAGGAGCAGGTCATCCTCCACTGAGAGCTGGAAGTCTGGAAATGGGAAAGGCTAATACAGAAGTTTTAGATATTCTGTTATTCTGACAGGAGTCAGTGCTATTTGAAAAGGAAGGTGAACAGGAGCATTATGATGTTTCCAAAAGTAGATGGTACCAAAGAATCTGTTGGGTTATTTTTAACAACTCAGGTAGAGGTGGCTAATGACCTATGGTATGCTCAAACCAGGAGCAATGCACAAAAATGAGCTCCAGAAACAACAAATTTTATAAGATATTACATGCAAGTAAAACTGGAGTTAAGGACTGGCCTAGATTCCAACAGTAATTTGGGGAAGATGAATTTAGATACAAAACCCCACTAGGACTGCAATTTGAGACAAATCCCTTGGCTTACTGAAAGATCCGTAAATTGACTCTTATCAACATGTTTAATAGGCAAAGGAAGGGCCTCTGCCCGAAGCGTTGAATGATAAACAGGACTTTGACTTCTGAATGCCATTCTACTTCAGGTCTATTTCCAAATACATTTTATTTATGTCCTCATTTTCCACAATGTCAAAGTCCACCATGGGCAGCACCCCACAAACAACATAAGTAGGCCTCGCCAGTGTGGAAAAACCAAATGATCTGTGTTGGATTTTGCCCTTAGGATGACTCTGCAAATTTTAGGAAATGCAATGAGCAGAAGAATGCTTCCTTACAGTCCAAGGCAGCCCTGAAGTAAAAGATGAATCGATTATTAACTGCAGGTATATGGAGTGCTCAGTTATCCAGCATTGAATGCTGATGCACAGTTAGTGCTGACAGCATTTCAGAGAGAAAATCAGTAGATAGTAACAAGTAACCAGAAACAGAGTTGTCCAGATGACTTTCCCCCCACAAGAGGAAGCTAGACAACAAACAGAAGAGTAACTAAAAGCTGCAGTACTGCTGGGGGAAGTATTCCTGTTAGGGTTTATATCTGTTACATCTTTTCTTTTTGTCTGTGAGCTGCTTTCCCTTCAGAAGAGGCTTCAAGTGGCCTCCAGTGGAATGGTGGTCCAGAGACCTCTGCCCCCACATGCTGTGTGAGTGTCATGTGTGCCTGCCATATCAGCCTCATTTCTTCCACATCTGTCAGCTCCTCTCTACACCACAGGGCAATTCTTGTCCATCAGTTGTCTCCAAGCATAACCAAGTAGTTCCACTGGGTTTTTTTTGTTCTCCTTGTCTGTAATGTGGAATGAAGCCACTCCAAGAGATGTGTATTAGAACTAGCAAGGACTGGCAGAGGGGCATTAGGCATTCTGACCTGTGTCAAGTGTTCTGGAAAGAAATGCTGAGTTTTGCTGTTTCAGTTGTGCATTAACTGAATGTACTAAAACTTTGCAAGAGGCATGAGTCAAATATAAAACGTAACAGGGAAGAACAATTTTGTTTGAGAGCTTTTGAAACAAAGCAGTGGTCTCTTTTTTGGGAAATACTGTGTTTAATGTCCCTCTCTGAAGCCTCTGTTTTTACTTGTCATTGCAGTTAGTTGCACACCATTCAGATATCAACAAGGAAAGACATAAAGTAGAACTCTGAGGCTACACAGTTCTGTTAAATATTAATCTTTTGTCTCAAAGGATAAGGATTTATTTAGCTGTAGCAAATGGAATGTCTTTTGCTTCATGAAAAACTACAATGTCAGAGGAATCTCTGCTCCACATCATGAAACCTTAAAAACCACTACTATAAAACAACCTTATGTCTAATACTTAAAACACAGATAGCTTTGCAGTAAATAAAATTAATTTCATGTAGTTTTCTCTGATTTATGGGAGTTTTTTTAGGTTCTTTTTCTAAAATCTTTTATACCTAAGGTTTTTAGAGTATCTTCAGAGATATCACCTTCTTCACAGTGATAGCCTCGTCTTCACTTTGCTTCAAATTAGAGAATTTTTAAGACCTGATTCAGTTCAGAAAGTACTACAATAACATGGATGTTTTTGAAAGTCCTGTCATACAGAACATGTTGTATTTTTCATAAGAGGAAAGTATGTCTTGGTCCATAACAAGCTCTGCTTGCTACAGTGACCTAATTTCCAGTTTGCTCACTCAACAAAAGCTTCATTATTCTTTTATTGTAAAGCGGTTTAGAGGAAAATATACTAGAAATTGCTATGGCAGATTTTAAAGCAACTGATTCCATACTGCATATAAATATAGAACATACTCTACCTTTTGACTCAAAATAATCAGCTGAGGCAAATTAAAACAGAACATAAGAATTTTGACCTGAAATGAGAGCTAGATCAGGCCCTTCAGATGGAAAATTTAAAATTTTTATGTCTTATGTGACTAAGAAAAATAAGCTTAAAGAAACTTTTTTTTTCTAATTTTTACCTTTTTTAAAAAGAGACTTAGGTAGCTTCTAATATTCTAAACTTCCTCCTTAGCCTGCTGCAAAGTTTGGAAGCTTCAACCATCTTCTCTAGTTTTCTTTCATAGCTTGTTTCTCTTCCCAAAGGAAATAACGAAATAGCACAATCGACAGGACTGAATCTAGCCTAAATACTCCTGACATAGGGAAATAAAACCACAGAGGGGTCTAGCTCTGATAAGCTCAATGTAGCTGGGCTAGAAAGTGAGCACTATTCTCCTTCCACACCCTTTTCCAGCAACAGCCTTCCTTCTTTGCCTCGATGACTGAAGGTAGCTCTTGGATCACCGTTGTGGCTGGAAAAACCAGAAATTCAGTAGTGAGCTGTCCAGAGCTCAAAGCTCTTCACCATTCATCTTGTTTCTGACTTTTCCTGTTGGCTTTCCAACAGATGATCCTTGCTGCGTCTGCCTTTCTATCTTCACTAATTTCTTGTATGTCATTCAATTTCAACCAAATGACAGGTCACACTTTCAAAGACAATCTCAAAGGCAGAAGATTAAGCCAAGTGCCTGGAAAAAATCAAAAAACCAAGTAAAAGAGAGAGGTCCTACTAAAGCTTTTGTGGAGAGAATCACATCTGAGTATCTGGAAGAGGGCAAGTTGTGGGGAAGGTGGAGTTGCAGATGGCTGGATAGGCCAGATCTGCCATGCCCATAGTTTTTTTAATCCACTTAATGCTCAAACATACAGTCAACAGGCTTCACCAAGCTCCTCTTGCACAGTTCTTTTAAATTAAATCATTACCTTGTCCTCTTATCATTATAGACATATTTTTTCTAAAATTCAGCAAAATCCCCCACCTAAGTATATTTCACTGGCTAGAGGATATCTTTCTCTTTTTGCAAAGCTCTGGCTTTTTTTGGGGTTGTTTTTTTTTTGGGGGGGGGGTTTGGTGATTTTTTTTTTGTTGTTGTTTTTTTTTTGTTGTTGTTGTTCTTTACATTATGAAATATTGGTTAAAAGGATGAACTCTGAACTTCCCTCACGGAATCTGAAACAAAGACATCAGGCTCTATTGCCAGTGAGCAGAGCTTTTAGGGGAGGAGGGATGCTAGACCAGACATTCACATTAAGTTCCAATCAGTCACATGACAGCAGTGTTTGAAGAGGTCTCGTCTGCTGATCTTCAACAATCTATTTTTTTAAGACAATTCATTTTATCTCACTGCATACTCTGGAGGAAGAGCTACTTTAATGCCTTGCTGTGCCATAACATAGGTAGTGATTGCAGTCTGTGCTAATGCTCAGTATAAGAGCAGAGAGACTGTAAATGTATGGATATGACTATAGAAGTGAATTTTTCCATACAAAATGTACATGTTTCCAGAGATTTTAAAGGTTTTAGGTTTTCACAGCATATCTTCAGTCCCTTGCAGTTTAGCAGATTTTTTTTTTCTTTTACATTGGTATAATATAAAGATAATGAAAAATCATGGACTTCATATTTGGAAGAACAGTTTTAAGTTCCAGCCTTTAAAGTTTATAAAAACAAAGTGTTAAAAGTAGATCTTTTATGTAAGACTCCTTTGTAATTCACTTTTAAGTGGTATTCAGAAGATTTTCTGTGTTTGGATGTATTATGCTCTTTTCTGGTCAGCAAATAATTCATAATTCTTTTTCTCTTCTTAAGCTTTGAAAAAATGCAGTAGCACCACAGCCTTCCCTAGGTACATATTGCTTCAAGTAAACATCCTAGAAAGAAAAGGGGGAAAAAATTAAATTCTGGAATATCACTATTGTTGTTTGTCCTCCAAATTAAAATATCCTTTCTGAGAAGGAAAAATGATGGATTCTTTCTATCAAAATTTTTATTTAGCATTTGTAGAAATTATAGAAAAAATAACTCACATGCTTGGTAGGGTAAAAAAAATGAGAAAAAAAAAAAGGAAATAAAAACTCCTGTATTGTTTTTTAATATTAAGTTTTCCATACAGCAATAACTGTCAGATTCTGCAGGAATAAATAATTTTTCTTTACTATTGGTGCATATGAAAATACATGCACAGCTTGCTATAAAAAATTTGTTTACTGGGATGGTTGGCATTTTGTATTTTCAAACTGACACATTAAATAATGACCATGGGAAGAGAAAAGAGAGGAGAAGAAAGAATTGGCTTTGTTTTCTTTCTCTGAACCTCCATACATCCCCTCCAACACACAACATACTAAATAGTTTTCCACAGTAGTTTCAGAACATCTTAAGCCAAAAGAAAGGAAACTTGCTTTCTCTCACTGAAATGACATTAAGTTCTGGAATGCTCTTAAAATGAAAAGGGGATTTAACCTGGAAGTCTGAGTTTGGTTTTTTCTCCACAAATCTGTTTTTATTTTCTGTACTGCCTAGTGAGTTGTAGTGAGTCTTGCTGCAGCAGCATTAGACATGCATCTGCCTGCTCTATTGCTCTGCAGGTTATCAGTTTCACAGCAGAGCTGGCAGACACTTTAGCCAGGTAAAGAACGTGACCTTAGAAGAGGGAAGGAGGCCATGGAAAAGGAACTGAGCTAGGACACTGGTACAAATCAGGAAGAGGCAGATGGTCCCATGAAAGCCTGTCACTCTGCTATTGGCTGAGTGCATCCTGTATCACTGCCCTGCGTTGTTTGCAGGTAAGTACAAATCAAGGCTTGAAGAGCACAGTGACATAATTATTAAAAAACTTGTGGGGTTTTTTTCTGCTGTCAGAGAATCTTAGATGCAAACAGTTTCAGGGCCTAGACTGGTGGCTTCCACCACACAGAGATGTGCTGGGCTTGGGGCATGGCTTGTCTTTTCCATGAGATCTACGCAGAATTTTTATATATTTGACTACATATAAATGTTGTTGCTGAAATGTTCACTTTGTTAACATATAAATACAGTTGAAGACACACAGTAGCTGAAAGCTGTGTGCCTGTTCTTCTATATATTAAAAAAGCCTCCCATTAAAGTTTGTTTTTTCAAGCAATATAGTTTGTGTTGTCTCAGACATCCACTCTAATTTCTTGCTCCAAAATGGTTGTAACCCAAGATTTATTCAGGTAAATTCATGGGTTTTGTCTTCCGTCTTTATTTTTTCATTGTCTTCCCATTTTCCTACTCTAGTCATCTACCCTTTTTATTTCATGCCAGTTTTTCTTGGTAACTTGCAAAATAGTAGGAAGATATAAAAAAGCCCCTGATAACTCCTCCTGACTATCCCATGCTGGTGGCTGTGATCAGTCTCCCAGTTCTCTCTGCACTGGTGAAGCCCCAGCCTTATCTCAAAACCAGCTGTAAGGGACACAACTGGTGTCCTGGGGAAGGGAGAGCACCAATTAGCGTATGTAGCAAAGCCTTGAGGAAATATGTGTCCACAGCACTCACTCCAGCACATCCATACATCCATGAACCATTCTGCTACTAAGGAAAAGAGCCACATTCTTTTTATAAGGGGGAAACCCGCACATGTGGCAGACCATGAAGGACATGATGCTTAGTATCAGCAGATGGAGAAATGAGTGTTGCTATATGCAACATGCAGGTAAACAAAACAGCATCAAACACAGAACAAGCAAGTACAGTGAAAGATTCAGACAGTAGAAATACGGGATTTCAGACAAAAAAAAAAAAAAACCTGCTCCAAGCATGATGACAGTATCTGGTTTTAATACCATATGCCAGCATAGTGGAAAAGAGCATGTCACTTGCATCAAGTAGAACTGGCCTTCTCTCACTTCCCCAGACCATCAAGCATCAGCACTGTCTATAAAAGCACAAGTACCAGGAGTTTGCTATGAGTTTAACAGAAGTAGCACACCTTGTGGGAAAGAAGTGGAGATTCATTACTGGTGGGTATGCACCAGCCTGACCACTCTGTGCCAAGGGCAAATATTTCTTTAGTTCTATGGTCATGAAATTCATAGAAGCTGCAATGTGAGCAGAATGTGATGCCTAGACAAGCCCTGCCCCTGCCTTTCATACTGGAAGCAGCCTATCTGAGTATAGTGCTTGCATTCACCTTCTCCCACTGTTCCAAGCCATCAGAAACACTTTAAGGCTGTTTCTGCTTCATCCCACCTTCTTCTCCTCTCCCTCTGTTACACCATATTAAACAAATACCTTCTCTACACCATACTACTCTCTTAATTTTGTTTGTACTTATTATTGTATTTTATTTTTTTCCTTTTGAGGGTGGCTGAGGAAAGGAGGGCTAGAGCACACAGAGTTCATGTCAGAAGATATCTCAGAAGTCAGTCAGTGTAACAAAAATAAGCATGACTACCAAAGATTGAGTTATTTCAAAAAGCCTATAGTCAGGAAGCCTTTTTGAAGCTACTTCTGTTCAAATTTGAGGCTTTCATTTTGAAAAGGAAATTGAAAAAATAAAGAGCCTTTGAAGTAGAGGATGCAAGTCTTCATCTTACAGTGAAAATGTGCATTCTGTCATTTCAGAGACTAGAACCATGTCCAATGTGCTTTCAGAAAAGCTCTTCTCACATTAAAACAATTTTCCTAATCCTTTCCTTTGTCTTTCTGCCCTTAGTAGCACATGCACCATAAACAAAATTTATGTGCATTTATTTGATTAAAAGCTGCCATTTCTGCAGATTAAAATTTTCAAGAATGGTCTTATCTGCAGAAAAAGTTCACCAACAATAAAGCTTGTTTGACACTTGGATCGTACCTACAAATCTCTTTAGCCTGTGTTGGCTACAAATTCTTGTGCTATGGCTATGATTTTTTTCTTAAATTTCTGCAGAAATTTGTGCAGAATCTTTGCTGTTCACATAACCCCCAAATAACAGCTGGCTTTTTATACAGAGAAAAGGTTTTGAGCACAAGAAAACTTATTTAGAAATTACAATGTTAATGCATAAAATAAAGCTCTCTGAGTTCTCAAGTGTCTTTTTAGTGTCTTCTTTATGAGGAATGTCAGAGACTTTAACAAAACATTTCTTTTCAGCAATATGTCAAGGTCTGTATTTCCCCACTGTGAGGAAATTATCTTCTCAGCTTTCTAAAGTGTACTGGCTTCCTGTGTGTAAGTCAGTAGAAGCCATGCTAGCTCCAATGAATAGGTATATAGATGTCGTGTAAACAGGATTCTTAGATGTTTCTCAAACACATGCAAATAAAAATAATACACTTAAAAATAAACAAAAGGTTTCCTGATGAGTTTTATATTTTGCTTTTTTTAAAAATGTTCTCTAAGACTATAAAGTGTTTTTAATCATAATTTTAGTGAAGCTTCTTAAAAACCACATGCAGCCATCTCAAACTTTTCAATAATGCATTACTATCAGGTTTAATGTTTTGTTGCTGAACAGTAATGTCTGATTCAGAAGTACAAATGCATATCTACTTGATGATGCAAAGATTTAAGCAAGGCTTCTCCAGGATACCAAGTTCCCATAACATAATAAAAAGAAATCTCAGACATCCTTTATGAGTACAGAAGGTGTCTGGGAAAGTAATAAAAAGAATATTACTGAAAAAAAAGACAAGGTTTTCATAGTGTTCAGCCAAATTGCAGTTTCAATTTAAATGAATAGTTGTATATTAGTGTTCTACCCTAAATAAAACATTTAAGGTCTGAACACTTTTTGCCAGTTTTCCACTAGATTTTTTTTTTTGTCCTATCCTATAATGTATAGAATGTCCACTTTACAACCTTCTCAGGGCTTGCTGCAAAAGACTTTGGAAAGAGTCCTACATATCCAGGTCAAAAGACCTGACAGGAGAAAGATGTCTGTATGTAGTAGATGATGTCTCTATGTAGTAACAGTAGATGATGTGTCTTGATTTTTTTTTTTCGCTGTGCTTCAGTAACTAATAGAAGAGGAAGATATTTTGCTGTAGACACTCAAGTCCTCAGTTCTCCAAAAGCAAAAGCCAGTAGGTGCAATAACCTGTTCTTTGAGCCAACAGGTATTCAAAACCTCTGATGTCAAAAGTTCAAGATAACTCAATTGCACTTCTTCTGGTAGATTTCTTCTTCTCCATTACTTTGTACGAATTTATTTGTGAAGTACTGAATGACTTTCAGGATTTATTCAATAAAGGGAACATACCCATGTCGAGGTTTTTCTTGTGCTGAGTGAGTAGTATGAATGCCATTGCTGTATGATGGCTGTTAAGTGGTTGGCAGCACCCAAAACTGTGCCTATTGTACTGCTGTCTTGATTTTGCTGCTCACTCAGCATTGCAAGGGGAGTATGGAAATCTTTTTGTAGCTCAGAGACATCTGGTAAAATCTTGTGGTCTGTCTTCATTTAGCTTGTGGTACCTTTGAAACACTCCTCCAGATGAATGAAGACAGCACAAATAAAAAATCGATCTTATGTTAGGGCTGTCTTTGCATTGCAAGTGCAGCACATGCATCAGTGATATTATTTAACTGGCAGCTGTATCCAGACTGTGTTGCATGGTTCTGTTACTCTAGGATGCCTGTTCTTAAAAAACCCTATGGATTTAAAAGAGATATGATATCCCACTGCATTTAAAACAAATAGCACATCACAGATCATTAGATGTGTCACATTGTAGCATTCTCTGAGGGTTTTTGCTTAGTGTTTCCAGTTAAAAAGTGGTCTATATGTTAAAAATTGACTGACTACTGAAAAGAAAAGTAACTATTTGAAAAAAACAAAAGCAACAGTATTTCAAGGTTATCTTTGTCACTCTCCTGCTTACTATTTTAGGAAACTAAAACCCAAGCAACCAATCAAAATCTTGTAAAGGTCATCCAATTATCCCCAAACAACTCATTAAAAATATTCAAGAAAGTGTTAATGTAACTCTGTTCTAATAAACACTGAGATTTTCCAAATTTACGGAATATATTCTAAAATGGTAGTTTGAAGTCTTGAATCCACAGGGTACAAAGCTTTCCTCAGTGTACATTTTGGTTCTTACAGTGAAGCCTGGATGGGGTCTTAAATGAATAGTGTCTACCTTAACACTTAGGTTTTAAAGGCTTTCAAAATCCCTAAACTTAAAAACAATCCTTGTTAGGAATCAAGTGAATGCCAGTAAAGACAGTGAAAACAAGTATGGTTAAGAGATTGATAGATTCACATCTGGGTCTGAAATAAACTAGTATAAGGTACAAATTTATGTAAACTACACAGTTGAGATTTTGGCCCTTTATTTTCAAAGTCAAAAGAAGAAAAGCAGTGCGGGAGAACTGATGTGATAGATCACAAATAAAAAAAGAGATACTTTAAGGGCTAAGTTTCTTGCCTGCAGAGTAAATCACCCTCTATATCCTTAAGTCGTTGACTGCGCCTTTCTTTTGAGAGGTGATCTTTCTTGCCTATTGCAAAGTTTGAAAAAGGACAGATTGCTCTAGCTGATTCTGCACTGCAATTCTGCACTGCAATTCTGTCCCAAAATCTTAGCCATTATGTGTCCTACCTGCAACACAAGACAAAATGCCACTTCTTGGCTGTATAAAATGGTACATGTTTATCCTCACTATTATATGATCTCTCTCTTTCAAAATAGCTGTTAGATAATGGTTCCAGAAAATAGGATGGAAACTCTTCTCAACCTCCTGCAGAGTTTCAAGATTTTTCTCTGATTTCATAGCGCAGAAGCCTCTCCAGGGATGCGTTCGCAATGCTAAGAGGGGGACAGAAATTACTGCAGGGGGGTGATGTGCAAGGGGAGGCTTCAAAACAAGAAAAGAGGGCCAGATGGGACAGTGCCAAAAGTTCAGAAAATTGCAGTACTGTAATGACAGCCTTTTGAGGAAAGGGGGAAAAAAAAAAAAAAGAAGAAAAAATCTCTTCATCATAAGAGAGACATCAAATTAAATGATTGAAATGGTACAGCCTGTGGTTTTTGCCATGTCCAATACCTTGGGAATCTCTGGGGAAAAAAACCTTAAAAACCTATCTAAAACTTAGCACAAATCCTACAGGAGGTGGAGAGTCAGGGAAGTGCAACAATTGAAAAATTGCCTTCTTTTCATTTTCTAGAAGTACTCTGTGGAATTTGAAGGGACTGTAGTCTTTATTCAATAGGGCTTCCCAGGTATAAATGTAATAAACCAAATAATTCTTCCATCAGTTATTTCTTTTGAGCAGTCTTCCCAAGACGGTGCTCTGTGCACGAGGGGATTTTTGTAATAATTACTCCTGGGAACCCAGTGGAATAAGTGGTAATTACACTATCTAAACACAGAAATAGATCCTTGTGCCACTGGTTCCAGAACTAATAGGAAACCTTACTCCAAATTTCTAAGGGCTTTTTAGTATTCATAATCTTCCAGGACTGCAAGATTGAAGGGTTGCACAGACTTTCTTACTCTGCAGCTTATAAGAACCAGCCACCTGTCTCATAACTGGTATAATAAACAGTTGCTGTACCCTTGGGTTCCTTTCCTCAGCTACAGAGTAGGGCCAGCAGATGTTATGCAAAACGAGGTCCTCCATGATTATGGGATTGCTCAAAGGGCCATAAAACCAACCTACCCTCAAGAGAATGAGTCAGTCAAGCAAGCTCGAATACTATTGTCATTTCCTATCAGTACAAAGGGAAATCACATCACAGTTAGTAAACCATGCCACCAAATGGAGGCAAAGAACCAGATGCAAAACTAGCAGAAAAAATTGATACTTGTGACGTGATGGTCGGAGAGATGATATGTAGTGTACCAAGAAGAAAAACCATTCAATTGGACAAAAGGCCCACCTTCACATAATACTTTTGCCAAGCTAGAGGGTCTCAGGAAGAGTGAAAATGGTGAAAAAGCTAAAAGGTAAACTGAGATCTTGGAGACAGTGTGTATTATTTGTACTATTATTCTAGAATGTGTACTCAGAATAAGTTCACAACTTTCTAGTCCTTCATAATTATGGACTAACTTTCACACTTCAGAAAAATCATTCATTTCATCATAGTGACTTGCTGAATCAAAGATTCTAAATTTCTTTTTATGCCTTGGACCAAGGCACCAAAAATAAACCCTCTGTCTGCTCAGTCTCTAAATATAGCCAAGAATTAAGATATTCCTGCTTCTGCATCCTAAATAATCTAATGGAATCAATTACTGTTTTGCGTAGATGACATCTGGTATTTGCAAATAAAACATGAAACATGAAATCCAACCAAAATAAGCATGCAACTAAAGTTTCCAGCCATCCAACTACATCCTCAGTAAATGTAATAGTTTTGCTTCACAGGGTGGATTTTTCATGTCTCTTATAAACTTCAGCTTAAGCTCTCTGAGAGAAAGTAACACAAACAGAAGAACAAGGCTGATGACTTTGACTTCAGCCACTGGTTAAGCTGGTGAACACTTCATGTATACACTGAGAACACTGTCCCATTGCTTGGAGTTTCAGCCTCATTATTATTGAGCAGAATACCAGTCATGCCAAGCAAAATCACTTTTTTTGTACCATGAGACACAGCAAGGTTCAGAGTAAACACCAATGTCAGCTGTGGAAAGAAGAGAATCTGAAATGGATTAAATACAACTTTTTCCCACTGTGGCAGTAAGATCTTTCCCCATTATATTTTGCAGGTAAGAATAGTCCTACTATATAATACCCATGTATGCAACCCATTTCAAAATATATCCCATTGTAGCATGTCGCTGGCATTGCAATTAATACTTTATTCTGCTAGAGCCAGAATCTCCTTGGATGTACATATAGGATTTGAGGATGTTGCTTGCTCTTTCTTTCTTTCTTTCTTCCTTTGTTAGGAAAAAAATCTTTACTGTGAGAGCAGTGAGGCACTGGAAGAGGTTGCCAAGAGAAGTTGTGGGTGCCCCATTCATCTCTGGCAGTGTTCAAGGCCATGTTGGTTGGTGCACTGAGCAACCTTGTCTAGTGGAAGGTGTCCCTGCCCATGGCAGGGAGATTGAAATCAGATGATTTTTCAAGTCTTTGCTAATTCATTCTATGATTCTGACTCTATGATCTCTTTCTTTCTTTCTTTCTTTTTCTTTCTTTCTTTCTTTCTTTCTTTCTTTCTTTCTTTCTTTCTTTCTTTCTTTCTTTCTTTCTTTCTTTCTTTCTTTCTTTCTTTCTTTCTTTCTTTCTTTCTTTCTTTCTTTCTTTCTTTCTTTCTTTCTTTCTTTCTTTCTTTCTTTCTTTCTTTCTTTCTTTCTTTCTTTCTTTCTTTCTTTCTTTCTTTCTTTCTTTCTTTCTTTCTTTCTTTCTTTCTTTCTTTCTTTCTCTTCCTTCTTTCTTTCTCTTCCTTCTTTCTTTCTTTCTCTTCCTTCTTTCTTTCTTTCTCTTCCTTCTTTCTTTTCCTTCTTCCTTTTCCTTCTTTGTTTTATCTGTTCCCCTTTTTTTTGCTTTTCGAAATACAGCCTAAATAGATAAATATAACTTTACCTGCAATCAAGGACTGCCCTGTTCCTTCACCAAATAATGCATGGCCAGAAAGGGGATGGGTTATGTGCCTCTCCATATTCCAGATCTGTTAGAACATAGCAAAGCAAGCAGTTCTGCTCTAAAGACTGGCTAGACTGGCTCTGAGCAACCTTGGAGGAAGCCATTTCTCCTGAAATGCTCTACAGCGGAGACCCATATTTCCTCACGATTCTGTGTCCTGCTAAACTTGCAAACCTCTGAAACAGTTGGCCATGGTAGTTCATACCAAAAGATGAATGCTGGAGACTTTTCAGTGGTTGAGGTTGCTGGTCAGGATTAAAGGTGTGAACCACTCCTTTGAAACCCTACTTCTGACTGTCCCTCTCTGCCATATTCTGTGTGTTGGGAACTGCAGTTGCAGATTTTTCCTTTCTGCAGCTGCATAATTCCCACCCATTTCACCATCACTTGCTGACAGTGGGAGCAGGAATGGAAGAAAGTGGTCCCCACATTCTCCTTGCTTGCCTGATGTTCATTTTCTCCCCTGCTCTGTCCAAGCACTCACGTCTTCCCAAGGTAAATGAGAAAGTCACTGGAAGCAAGGTAAACCTATTTTTTTTCTTTTCCCTCTAGATTAAATTTCAATCATGCCTATTCTTTTATCAAATTCACCAGGTCCCTATACAAATGCTGCTTCCAACACAGAGAAGGAGAACAGCTCAGGTGAGGGAATGAGTGACTGTGAGCTGTGCAGGAGAAAAGGGGGAGGGATATTTATTTTAGTGGCAGCAGCATCTTGTGGTGTGGTAAAGTTTTTGTGAAAATACAGCAAAGTCACCAAGTGTCATCATCATGTCTGAATGGATAACCTTCTTCCTGTTCCCTTTATTATGGTGCCACATATTCGAGCCATAGTACATTTTATATATATATAGCTAAAATGGTGAAAAAAATGCTTGACTTCAGGTACACTGGTGGATTGAATGGGATTACAGCCTAACAAATCCCTAAATATGGATAACTTACTGGTTTCTGAAACTAATACATTTGGTTGTTTTTGTTTTTTTTTTTTTTTGTTGTTGTTGTTGTTGTACAAATATTTCTAGAATCACTATCTTAAAAGAAATGAACATTCAATTTGAAAATATCTGGCTTTAATTCCTTTAACTACAGTCATTGCACTTGCTGAAAAAAATACCAATTCACAGCATGACACAGCTATCTATGAAATAATTTAACTGCATCATGCACAGTCAGCAGAAGTTCTGCATTGTAATTTGGAGAAAAAGACTTCATACTGTCACTTACTCTCTGAGCTACATATTATGCTTCAACAATTTCCTTTCCTTCCTATCTGTTGAAAAAATATGGGCAGTTATCCAGTTACACCAGAGCATCCCTTTTAAACCCCAGAGGTTTGCATTTGACAAAAAAAAAAAAAAAAAAAAAAAAAGGCACAGGTTTTCTTTGCATGTCATTTTAATTTATTATAAACCATAAGTCATATCAATGGCATAAGCAGGTGCAACTACCAGTGGTAGTTTAATGGTTCTTCATTGGTTGATTTGACCAAACACTACAGAAATTACTTGATTCTACTCAGTGACAGTATCCATGAAAAAGGTAGCTATGCAAGAAGCCAGAATAACCACCAACATTGAGTTTTAGAGCATGGGTTTGCGTTCTGAAGCTTAGTATCCTTGCTGTGTGTGGTTGTGTGTAAGCTGTCTGGAAGGACACTATTGCAGAATAAAAACCTTGGGAGTTTTAGCAACCATGTAAGTGATAACTCTCACAGCTGCTGTTTGAGTGCGTGTAGAAGAAGTGGCATGTCTCTTGTTTGTCTGTGCATGGTGTACCCAGGTGGCAAATCTTGCCCTGGAAGTGTGGAGCACAGTGCATGCTGCTCACACCAGGCCATCTCGACCCACTTCTGCTTTAAACCAAGCTCCTCCCCACAGTAATCTGTTAGTACTTTTGCAAAGGCAAAAGTACCACATTTTACTCGAATTTATATGTTTGTACTAGCCATTACTCTGGGAAACTTAAAGTTGTTGTAGAAAGATGTGAGTCATCGGAAGGATCTTGACATCTAAACCTTCCTAAATAATGTAACTTATCAGTAAGTGTTTAACTTCTTTTGAAGACTAGATAATACATGGTATACTGCTTCCAGCTGCATGTTTGAAGTCACTAGGAGGAAAAAATCTTGGCCTAATGAAATCTAGGAAAAATTGGCAATGAGCAAAGAAGATATGTGACCAGAAAATAGTCTCAAAGGTGGAAAAGTATTTTATAAATGCATATTTATTATTCATTTTATTTACCAAGAATAACTCTTAAGTAGCAAGCCTCTCAGTTATGACATGTAAAAATCTTGGCCCTTACCAGACAGCTGCCCTCAATATAATATCACTTACATCAATTTCATTGGTCCAGCGTAGATTAAAGAAGTCAAAAAGTAAAAAAAAATCAGTTTCCAACTCATGTTGAAGGTGAATAATCATCCTGCTGTATTTTTAGCTGTATATTTAGTACAATGGAAACAGCTGTGATAGTCTTATGGTAAGGAACAAAGCAGTCTCTCTCAAGTGCTACAAAAGCTGTATGGCTTGCTGCTAAAAACACTGATAATAAACAGCTCTTTGAGTCCAGCCAAAGCAGTAAGAACGGGCGTGATTCAACGGCACAGGAGCGTAAGCGTGTCACTGAGATGTGCTCTTCTGGAAACTGCTTTTAAAACAGCGGATCTATTTCTTGGCTGGCTCAGGTGATGGACACATGCTTTTGTTGCCATGTGCTGTGAGAACCAGTTTCATCAGGCTTTGCTGTAGAAATGTGACAGAATTTATGTGAAGAATTTATGACAGTCTGTAGTAATTCTGTACATCTCTTATGTCTGTGTTCTTATAGCCACTTGGGCACTGAAGTAGCTGAAATGAGAAAGAGGCAGCAGTCACAAAATGAAGGAACATCAGCTGTGTCTCAAGCACCTGGAAACCAAAGGCCCAACAACACATGTTGCTTTTGTTGGTGCTGTTGCTGCAGCTGTTCATGGTATGTCCTGTAGTATATTTGCTTCCATATCCGCCACAGGTAAACAATGAGAATGGAAAGCACTGGGAACATGTTAACTTCTGGGAGAGGAGACACAATTTAACTTTTCACTTAAAAATTTGATTTAAATATTCCCTGATTTGGTTGGACATCTTGTGATGGGGAAGAGGAAAGAATAGTAAATCCGAGCTATATTTATCCTACTTAAGCCATAACTAAATGAGGAAATTTCAAGTAAAACTTGTATTTGTGAGTGAGAGACTCAGTAATTAATGTTTTTAGCTTGCATTCAAAACACTTTTTTCTGCTTGTACTTTTGATAGTGCAGTTCTCTGCATTCAGGAGAATAAAAGGGAGATGGTCATAAATGTGAATATGTGGTGTCCTATTATATTACTAATATAAATTCCATAAATCTGAAAACATGAGCCTTAAATTCCACTTTTAAATGGAGTGGCATAATTTTAGCGGCTGCTTGTCCCTTCCTCAACAAAGTGTTCACTTGTAAAGTCAAAGATTTAAAGTCAGTTTCAGAAATAGCTTTAAATTCTCAGTGTCTTGAGATGCATCAGATCTCTATTTCTTATTTTTATGAACACAGTATTGAAATATAAGGTAGATGACATGTGGTACTGTTCAGAGACTGTGCATCATATTAACCAGACAGTTCAGTTTGTTTGGAGTCACCATTCCTCTGTGTATGTGTTATTTTCACTTCAGTCACCCATCTGGCCCCAGTCTAAAACCTGAAGCTATTTTCTTCAGTATATTTAAAAATACATACCAGTATATATGCACTAGGGACAGGTTTTTTTCCAAGATCCTGACACATCCTTATGGCTGTGGCCGGGTAGACCTGCCTTAGCTGTTACTTCCAGTTTCACCAGAAGGCAGAGTATATTTGGAGCAAGGATGAGCTAGAGCTCATATTTTACCAAGTTAATTTGCAGTATGTTCAATCCATATTGAGAAATAGGTGGAAGTGTATTAAACAGGAAGTAAAGAGAGGGTATTTTGTCACTTTCCTTTCTGCTCTGGGACAAGAGCATAGTATCAGCTGTACTGTTACAGGCCAGAGATTCACTTACCTCAGTATCCTATTTCAGGAAGTGAACTTTATCAGATGCCACAAGATAAGGATAAAACAAGTAGATATGAACCTCCTCAAACTACCTACAGGAAAACACCTCACAACAACTGTAAATCTGCAACTTAAGGATTTCCTGGCCTGGAGTTTCTTTTTGTGTGGTTTTTCCTTAATTTGTCAAACCATTTTCTAAAGCGACTTCCTAAACTCATCTAAAATTCTGGCACCCAGGGTTTCCTCTAGCAATAAATTCTACAATGGACCTGTGTACTCCCTTTTATTTGTGTTAACCTACTAGAAAATAATTTCATTTGATGCTTCCTTGTTCTTATGTGAAGAACAGTGACTAATCCTTCCCAGGATGGTCAAGATTTTACAGAGCTCTCTCATATCTCCCTTCACCTGTTTTGTCTTCCACAGTCTTCTGTATTCTAATCTCTGTGATACAGAAACTGACCCAGATCATGATTTATCCTTATCTGTCCTATTTACTCACCTACCTTATGTCTCTCTATGTACCTTTCTTATTCTACTATTTCCTGTCTGAGATGTGTGACTCGATCTGCTTTTGTGGTTGACACATGGGTGCACCATGTTTTGTGTTTGCTCTTGAGTTTTGTTACAAATTCTTAGCACTCTGCTTATTTTTTAACAGCCCCAGAGATGATGTTTTCATGGAATTATCCACCCTGAATACAACATCTCTTTCCTGAATGACAATAAAACCCATCATTGTGCATGTACAGCTAGGGTTGGCTTTTGCCTTGCATGCTATAATATCAATAATATTCATATAATATCAATAACATTCATGTAATACCAATAGTATTCATATAATATTAATAGTATTCAATAAAATAGCCATCTAATTTCTAAAATGTAATGACAACTGATTTCATTTTTAAGCATGCTGCAACTCAAGAAATCTTAAATTTGACAATGATATTTTTATTTTGAAGCTCCTGTGACCCTTGGAGTGCTTCCAGTCCTTAGAAGGCAATGCCATTATATATGTAAACAGCTTATGCATCTTAAACCTAAATTAGAGTAATTATCGATTTAAAACATAGGATGTACCTTCAGCTGCTTTAGTATTTTTTTTACTGTATTTCAGGGTTTTTCAGGGCTTCAGGTTGGGATTTTTCTTTGCAAAAGTAGATTAGACAGAGCATGGAGAAATCCTGTTAGCTAGTTTTCAAGATTAAGTCACTTTGATAAGTGATCAAAGGAATAGTTACATCACTCATGTTTGCTAAAATCAAAAAGACAGAAAAGATGATGTAATAAGTATTTTCCAGCTTTAACTTCTAAGATTCTGTAGTAGAAACTCCATTAGAGGAAAGATGGGACAAAACTTTGAAAAATGCAGTATGGAATGTTTCAGAATCTCAGTTAAAATTAAGTAACTGATTGTGATGCCAAATTTGTTTTGTAAATCAGAACTGTCTGGGACGAGTACAGGTTATTGTTCTTGCCTCAGTTGTCTACACTAAAAAATTAAAAAAATAATAACTTTAAAAAAGTAACTAACTTTATTATTCTCTCATACATAGGGGATTCTAGCTAATTAATTCTCTAGGGTAGTTCTCTGTAATAGAAAAGCCTAATCAACAACTGTAACAGGTTCTCTGGACCTAATGTAATTACATGCTTTCCCTAGTTCCACAGGTCTTTTTATTTGAGTAACATTAATTTCTCAAGAGATACCTGCCTGCAAATGTTGCTGGATTCATTAATGGAGAAGGCAATGTTCTATAAAGATTAGAATTTTCTTGAGCTTTTTCCACCTGTGTGTGACTGATGATAGCTCTTACATCACTAATGGGTTATTGCCTCAATTTCTTCACCATTCACAGAAATGGGAGAAGTATGTGCAGATTTTATTAAAAATGTTCCCTTTTTACTGTTCAAAGGGTTAGTTTAGTAGCTCCTATACTCAAATGAATCATTAGAATTCTGAAAATATCTTTTGTGAATCATGTGGTGCTTGTTTTCTTCTGTTCTACCCCATGTTAAAATCAGACTAGGCAGTGTCTTCTGTTTGCACAACAGCAGAGGCAAATATTCACACCTTTGTTTGGGGAAATAGTATCTTGCCTAATAGACACTTGTTAAGAGCAAAAAATTAGAGAAATTATTTGGTACATCTTATTGAAACCCGTTTTTTTTGTTTTTCTTTAATATATATTTCTTAAAGTTAACTGCTGTTTGAAGGACTTCTCTATTGTTATGGGATAATCCTTGTAGGTAGTTCAGCCCCAGGCAGATGCTTACTCACTCCTCACCAAGAAGATGGAGAAGAGAATTAGAGAAGTGAAAGTGACAAAACTCTTTCATAGAGATAAAGAGTTTAATTGAGAAAGCAAAGCTGTGTGTACAAGTAAAACAAAAAATTCATTCACAGCTTCCCATCAGTTCAGCCATGTCCTGAAAAGCCATGGTACATCACACGTTACGGTGACTTGGGGAAACAGATGCTACAACTCTCAACCTCCATCCTTCCTTTTATTTCTGCAGCTTTTATTGTAGATCCCAATGTCATATGGTATGGAATATCCCTTTGGTCAGTTGTGGTCAGCTGTCCCGGCTATGTCTCCTCACAGCTTCTTATGCACCCCCAGCCAGTGACAAGCCCACCGACAAGGCAATGTGAGAAACAGAGAAATCCTTGATGCTGTTCAGTGACTGCTCAGCAGCAGCTATAACATTATTGTGTTACCAACACTGTTTTGGTCAAAAATCCAAAACATAGCACCATAAGGATCCCTATGAAGAAAATTAACTCCATCTCAGCCAGACTTAGTACATCTATTGGCATTGATAATCATCAGGACAATAAATTGCTCAGTTTACAGGGACAAAGTAAGATTTATTACCAAGCTTTGCTCAGATTAAAAAAGAATGGAGATTAACAAGACTATTAAAATGGCTATTTAGTTTTATTAAGTATGCTCATGATGTTGCCCAACTAGTTTAAGCTCTAAACTTGTTTCTGAGTACAAGTAGCGAAGGAAACACTCATCCTCCTCAGTGGAAAAAAAATAAAGTGCTTCTGAAGTTCCCAACAGGAAACACTTGTCCCCTTACAGCAGAAGCAGATGATACATCCCTGTGAAGATCTTCTGTAGACCTTCCTCTCTTCACTGACCAGACATAGACCTTAGGCATTCATTTCAGGAAGACTGCCTAATTAAAGTAGCTAACAGACAAGTACCAGTCATGTACCTATGACCCTGGACTGGATCACCTCATGTCTTAAGCTTCTGCAAAGCTCCCTTTCAATAGAGGACAGAAGAATGTGCTTCTTTATGAGACATAATTTCAATGACTCGGGCAACCTGAGACTTGCAAAATTTGCAGTAAGTCTTCTAACATGACAGTCGATAATTTCCTCAATTATGTTTTCTCCAGAGAGTTGCCCATTTAATACTTAGAGCTGTGACTTTATAGTTTTCAGCTCAGTTTGAAAAGGTTAAAGGAATAAGCCTGCTATTTCACTTCCCCAACCTTATTTAGAAATCCATTATTCCAGCTTCCTGAGCAGTCATGAAACTAGTTGTTTTCTTGCAAACACTTGTAAATTACATCCTTCAAAGAAACTCTTCAGGCAGTAGCACAGTGAGGTTGGCTTTTCAGCCAGTTTTACTTTGCTTTCTCCTTTGTCTCCTACCCAGAGCAGGAGTAATATCTTTTTATTCCCTCTTTCATAAGGTGCTCAGTGAATTTGAAAACTGGGGGACACTGATGCTCAATACTCTGTCTCCTTTTACTGTACACAGAAGGCTCAGAAGGGGTCTGACATCTACCCTGCAAGAGACCTTAGTATTATGGCAGCCTGGGGGACATGAAAAGGCTTCCAGAGGATAAGTGAAGATGATCACTTAGCTTCACTTGTAGCTTGATTGAAGTGAGTGAGCTGAAAGGCCTTTACCCAAAAATGTAACCATTAAAACTGCTGAAGACTTGTGGAAGAGAGTTTCCCACACACAAGAGATCCCAGGGAAGATAGGGTATTTGCCATCTTGGCAATAAACAAGAGTTGCTCTTGGCAAGAATCCTCTCTCCTCAGTTCTTATAACTTGTCTATGACTGCTGTAAGTTACTCTGAAATTTCTTCCTGATGATGTTGCTACACAAATATTTTTTCTTTATTAAAGGGAACATTTTTCTTGCAAGAGTTTCACAGTTTACTTGGGCCTACAAGAAAATATTTCTGTCACTTATGCCATGAATATGAAATGGCAGACACAGTTCTAAGAACAATTTTAACTTGCATTAATACTTGTTCTCTATATGGGGTTCAGTGTTATCCTCCTAATAAATAGTGTGCTCTAAATGAAAAAAAAAAAACAAACACTTTTTTTTTCTTTTTTATTTTTTTCACTTCCCACCTCTCTAGTACTTTGAGAAGAATAACATTTTCCTGGCATATTCAATCTTAGTTTGTTATCAAAAAATTGTGCCAAGGCTTTTCATGAGTCTATATAAGAAAAAAAAAAATTAATGAAATACATATAGCCACATGTTCATAAGTATGTCAAAAACAAAACCCATGTCCTTTTCCCCATGCCCGTCTGCAGCAGAACTTTTAGACTTGGAGCAGACTAGAAGTGGACTGGTACAAAAAACGTCACCCAGACTCCAGGATTTTGATAAAGCTTCTGGCAAGAAAAGAAAATCTTTGCCTTTGAAACAAAAGCAATGATTTTGAAAAATGTATTTTGGCTTTTCATTTTGTTTTAAATTCTTCTTTTTCTCCCTGAACACATAGGACAGCACATCTGAAACTCAATTCTCTGTGTTTTACCTTTTCATCACATCACATCTGTAAAAAAGCAAATATGGAAAAGTGCATCAGGAATTCTATTACTCTAGTGAAGAATACAGAAGTGCAGGCTACTGTACTCTATTTTACTGAAATAGAAGGTGATATTTAAAAAAATATTTAAAGGGAAAAGATGTTCCAATCTGAGCCTTTTTATACTTTAAAATATCACAGACCACCCTTACATTTTTACCACTTGCTATTGCAGAGGTCAAAGATGAAAACATTCCATCTTTTTCTCAGAGAATAATTTATTCTGAGGGAGAGAAGGCTGAGGAACTTGTGCTTTGTGCAACTACAGGACAGTATCATCTGACTATCAGACTGCAATGGGCAGTACTGGTGTTTTCTTAGGAAAGTAGCACCAGTTCTTTGATGGGTAGTATTTAAAGCTGGATAAAATCCATTATCTGTCTTGTCACACAAGCTACTGAACATGATATTCATGAAAATCAGTCTTAAATCATCTTGTTTTTAAATCCACATATCCTCAGTGCTGAACCCACGAGAGAAAGCTGGCAGACATTCTTGTTGTCGATGGAATGCACCATGGGGTGAGTGTGGACTGAGGATGTAAATATCTAGTCCTCAGAAATAGGCCTCTCAAGGTTCCCTGAGATACTTAAAATAAAAGAATTAAATTCTCAGCATTTGTAAAAATAATCAGAATACACACTAAAAATAGCTTGTCAAGTTGGTTTTTTTATACTTCTGTAAGTTAACAGTGCTTATTAAATACTACCCAAGAAAAGCATTTCTTTTCCCTTTAAAGCAAAAGAAAAGGATGATCTCTAAACTGAAAAAAAAATCAGAGCAGGGAAGCATGTCTTCCTAATAAGTATGAAATTTAATAAGCTTTTTCTCCTTTACAATTAAGAGAGAGGAAGTGATTTTGCTGGAAATTTATGGAAGTTTACATCCTCAGGGCAGGCTGGAGACAGGTGGCTCTATGCATGCTTGTTTACACAGCTCTCCTAGGGCAACACAGCCTGACTTGCCAACCTCTGGGCTTGTACCCTTCTGTGACACTGGTCCAGATTGTCAGTGTTAGCCTAATAATTCCTGGAAGCCGGCTCTCTCCTTGATCCAGACCACAAATTTACCTCATATGGGATTCAATATACAGCTTATCTCAAAGCTCCAGAGCTGGCAAGTAAAGGCAGGTTTGACCACTTCTTGCACCTCCCTGTGACGCAGATGTGAAATGCTGCCTTTTCAAAAGAGAGGGGCCCATTTCTTTGCCACAAGGTGTAAAGGTAGGTGGGCTCACAGATATGCTCACTGCTCCTAACTACTGGTCTATAATTTTTCCTGCATCTGCTTCTACAGAGTAAGATGTGAATGCAGGAAAATAAAATGTTACTGGCAAACCAAAAGGACTTTAGAAATAACATTTACAGAAAACAAAAATGTAATGTAAAAACAACTAAAGGAAGCTTAAAGTTAACCTATTCAATGTCATGAGAACCTGCCTTGGTCACTATGGAGCCCTGTTCTGAATCAATCAACTATATCTCACCTCCCCTCATCAAAAAGCAGCTAAGAAATCCCTTAACCCAAGCTAATTCACCACCTTTTGTCTTCTTTCTTCTTCTCAGCCTCTTGCTGCATACCTCCAAATTCCTGTTGGAGCACGAGCTCTTGCACAGCCTTGGAGTAGGTGCAAGGACAGTGAGCCACCAGCTCCCACAGCAGAAAGGGGTTTCCACAGGAAATTTGCCAAGAAGTAGATTTGATGCAGGCCATTGCTTTCTGGGACATGTAAAGTAAATTAAAATCATGACCTTCTCTGAGAAAAAGCTGTAAGCTACACACTGCATTTATTTTGGCAAGTGGTGCAAAGGGGTAATCACTAAAATGCTGCCAGTCTACCATGAAATCATGGTGGAATCACAAAGATACACAAGACACTACACAGACATTCAGCATATATAAATAATTCTGAATTAGTTTCCAACCAAGAACCCTGGTTGAAAAAAACTTTTAACACTGTAAACTAAGTCCATGCAGACTGATAAATGTTTCTATTTTCAAAAGTATGAGGAAAACTTGTTTCTCCCCATAATAAAATAATAAAAATAGAAGGCTAATGTGAGGAGTGGAGCGACAGCTTCTTCTGCAGCTGGTCTGTTAACTTTCATCACAAGCCAGTGTAGAATCCTCATTAACATCAAAATCAGCCCTGGGCTTTTTGTGCCAAGCTTTCCTAGTGTCAGGATTTTATTCTTAATAATTTAAACTTTGAAAGTTCATTTCATTTTGAAAAACAGATGGAGGCTCATGTGTTTACTGATATTTTTTCCCATCTGTGATAACACAAGCAGGTTAGAGAATGAGTAGACTGTAAACATAATAGACCAGCAAATTTTAAATAAATGTTTCTGGAGATTCACAAATAAAATGCAGATTCCTTTGTGTGTAATGCTACTAAGATACAAACCCCTGATCAGTCTAACTGCAGAAAATAGTCCTATTTCAAGCGAACATTTCCGTAAAGAAAATTACAGTGAAAAAAAAATCAGAACTGCAATTCTTCTAAATTGAACAATAAATACATTCTCAGAGGGGATTTGGGATTACACAAGGCTCCTTCTAATTCTGTGGTGCAAAGGATACCAACAGTAGCTCCTTAGAAGGAGAGAGCAGACGGAATCTAGTTAACTTTAGGAAATTATCATGATTCTGTCCTAGCACAGCACACAAGAGTGTATTCAGGGACAACTGCTCTTGAGGAGACTGGAGGGAGACAAAGCAGTGGCAGACTCACTTCCACTGGTGAAAAGCAGCTTGATGCCTCCTCTGAGACTGTTTAAGAAATGGATTGCTTCAGAGCATCAGCATCTTGGCTCTCCCTCACCCCTCATACCCATTTCTCACCTCCCTGTGCCAAAATGCTGTTCAGCTTGGTGTCTGTGGAACACTGGCTGGAGGAAGATTCGTAATGTCATGACAGATTTTCTGTCACCAGAGCACAGCTTGACTGTTGCTGTGGAGAAAATAAAAAAACTTAAGGAGTGCTGAGAATGCCTGAGTCCAGCTTACGCTGTGAATTACAGATATTAGGAGCTTGGAGCCTTTGAAATCTCCCCTGACAGAGTTTGGGCTACTTTTGGTTTTCTTATGACAAATTTGTTGATTAGATATTTACACAAAGATGCATTAACTCAGAAGTCCATGGAAAACCACATAAACAGTGAAGTACGTTAAAGGTCACAGTGGGTCTGAGATCAAAATATCACATGAAGTAAAGGCATGTTGATGGTGACATTTTAAAGGTGCCAAAGTCCCCTTGCAGACCCTCTGAACTTTATTCATTGTGGAATAATAAAAACTTTAATATTCAACATGCAAAAACAATAACAAAACACCCTTATCCAGGTTAAACACAGTGACAGTGTCTACTAAGTGTCTACTAAGTAAACTAAGCGGGGCCGGGGTCTAATGGGCTACAGTCAGCCTGTACAGTAAATTGTTAGCAAGTGTTAACTCCCTGGCAGAGATTTGGCCAGTGCCAAAGTGCAGTCTCAGCCAATGGCCTGTGGCAGAAACCCTGTTTTGGGTATGGCTTTAGGGGACTGGGGCTATGTGGTGCCAGTCAACCTCAGAACTCTCCCAGAACATTTTATCTGCAAGAATAAATGCAGCCTGTAGTTCCAAACCAAAAGGGAAAAAGATTAGGCTACTAAAATCTGTCAGCAGCAGAATTTCCATCTTGCATAGGTTTATTTTTTAACTGTGCATAAATCCAAATCGGTTTAAAATGCCAGTTAAAACAGGAATAAATGTCTAGTGCTTTAAAGAGAAAAAATGAGAATATTTCATGGAAATGAGTCTGAACCCCTAGTAGGAAGCACTTATTAGATGGAGATCCTCTCACTAGAAAAGTGGATCAGACATTCATTATGTGAGTCAGAAAGGCAAAGGAGATAAAAGTCTTGTCTAGGCACCCTTAAAAATTCCATAGCACATGTATTTGTCTAGATGGCAGCTCTGGTTCTTCTGAAATACCTGGTTGAAGGCTGGATACTGGCAGATGCTGAGCACCCATTGAAGGAATGAATAATTTCAATTTTGTTGACATCCATGCTGAAAGTGCTTCCCAGCTGAGGGCCTTGTCTAACAAAATTTGGAAACCAGCATGAACAAAACAGATGTTTGTAATATACACAGACTGGCACAGAGGGTCTCAGTCCTGTTTGTTATCTGGAAGAATGTAAAGTGAATCCCCCATCTTACTTGACTGTGATGTGGGTAAGTGTAAACTAGTTTAGTCCTGGCTAATTTCACAAAATATGGTGTTCATAAACATCATAGTAGGAACTATCCTTTGAAATTTCCAAAAGCTCTCTTTCACTGGATTATTTTGCAACACCTTACGATAACAAAAATGTGAATTTAGTATGAATGTTTCCAGGCATCCCTTCCCATTCGGAAAGTACATCTAAATCTATGGAGTCTATATTACCGAAGTAGTGACCCTATTCAAGCTCAATTCTTTACTGTTGCTCCTACTTTTATATCTGAAAACTAAGAATAATAATGAAAAAGCCACTACAGAAACTGCGACTAGGTTCATTTATCAGAATGAGTTGAGACCATTAGGTTTGCTTGCTAATGATTTGGGGGGCTTTTATTCATCTAGCTACCGTTTGAAGGGATACAATTTCCATTTCTTTGAACAGTACAAAACTGTCATTTTTAATTGTCTCAAATATATGAAGGAATCGTTTGCAAAATAGCTGTAGCCAGGAGTAAGGATGCTGGAGATTGTCTAGTAATTAAATGTATCCATCATACAGATGGAATATGAATGGTAATATTATTCTGAAGGAAGGAATGAAGCTGACAGCCAGACTAGCAATCTGTTGGGTGACCTGACAAGAGAAATATATCCTTAAGTTGAACATTGCCTAAAGCACAAACCATCTCTAAACTAATGGAAGAAAGCTAGAGTAACTCCACTAGAAATCATTGGTAAGCAAACTTCAGCAAGCCTTGGGTTTCTTACCTATACAAAAATTACATTACACATATGAGAACAAAAATCTCAAAAAATATCCTAAAAAGGACTAGCAGTTTAACAAAAGTTGTAATTACTTCTGTTGTGGCTATCATTATGTAAAAGTAATATAATCTCTTTAAGCTAAAATCCAGCAGAAAGTATATTTTCTTGCAGATTTTCAGAAGAGTAAAAAATATTGTAAGTAAAAAAGAGTTTAGGAAAGTCATATTGCTTTGAATCACTAGTTCTTTCCTCTCTTGCACAGCTACAAATTTTGCTCTGTGTTAGTCTGAGGGAGATATTGTCCTTTATTTCAGAAGTTCAAGTACAGTGCACATTGGTAGTTTCCATCTGCCTTTGAGCTCCTGCTGAGCTGCAATATCTGCAGGTAGTAAGATTAAATAAGTCACACAAGAGCAGAGGAAGAAAACAACACGTACAGCAAGGCTGTCCATTAAAAGGGCCAGTCTTCTTTCACATAACATTTAACCTGTATTGACCTTGAGAAAAGTTCTCTCCTTCACTCTGAAGTCATCCTGAAATGTAAATATAATTGCAATTTTTAAGTAGCCCCCCAGAATATTCCTCAGTTGCAGTCTCTTTTTAAATATGTTGTTTGTGGCACTACTGACCATGCCTGGAGCACTATATCCAATTCTGGCTCTTCAGTGCAAGAGTCCTGGGTATAGTGGAGATTCCAGCAAAGGGGCCTCTCAAATGATTAAAGGACTGGAGCGCCTCTCCTGTGAGGAAAGGCTGAGACACCTGACATCATTCCACCTGGAGAAGGTTCAGAAGGATCTTATCAAGATGTATAAAAACGTGAAGTGAGTGAACAAAGAAGATGGAGCCAGGGTGTTTTCAGTGGTACCCAGTAACAGGACACCAGAGGCAAGGAAAACAAGCTGTAACACAGGAGGTTCCCTCTCAACATCGGGAAACACTGAACTCAGTGCACTGAACTCAGTTTTAAGACTGAAACTCAGACCTTAAATTTTTGCAAAACATTTCTGAGGGTCTTTCTGAGTACTTTAGGAGAACGTGCCTTTTATCAAGGGTTTTCCAGCAGGTTAGTTTTTCCATTACCAATACACTTCTGAACATTTTCTAAAAGACAAAAGAATCAATATAAAAATTACATAAAATATCACCTTGCAAATATCAATCTATGATGGAAGAAGCATTGACATGTGGATTTTTAATTCTACAAGGTTTTGCTTTCAAATTTTTCATGGGGTCCAAAAGGAAAATATAGTTTGGACAAATTGTATAATGTGACTGCCAAACATTCACTAATTTCAACTTTGATGGAAAATACAGAAGCAAAATATAACTCATGGCTTTATAAAGAGACTTAATCTGACTGTCCCTTATGAAGAGAAAAGGTTACCAGATTTTATGTCTATTCTATTTTAAAATATTAAATATACAGGAAAGGGAAGAGAGTGAAACACTGCAGATTTGCTAAATCCTTTTAAGTACTTGCTTTACAGAGCACATCCCTCTGTGACTTACTTTAGTTTACTCATATTTCAGTAAGGATGATTTACCTTCACAGTGCCATGTGGGATGCAACTTAATAACCTTATATAATGATCTTACATAAACTCCATCTTGGCCAAGACTTCCCATTAACAAAGGGATGATTATACTCTTAAGCAGTAGATCATTTGGGTACAATTCTGCTTCTACTCATGCTGAGGAATAGCACAACATAATACCATAAGGACAGAGCTTAATGTCTTAACTGACTAGACCTTAATAGCCTGAGGTACTCCAGATACCTTAAACTGTGATTTCCACCAATCTCCTTTTTCTTTTATGGTTTATAGTTGAATCTATATTGACTTTTGACCAGTTAGGCTGAATGCTGCACAGTATTAAGAAAGCATAGCAATTGAAAACCAGTAAGAAATCAAGCCCAGTCTCTCCCAAATTCAAAGTATGGCAGAAAGATACAATCTCAAATGAACTGAGAAGTTTCTTATTTTTCATGGGAAAGTTCACAGCTCTCAACATAGATGATCTGGCCGTATAATAAACCTTTGAACAAAAGAACTCACAGAACTTAGTCCAGGTTTGCACAAGGAAGAAAGGTAGGACCCTATTCAACTGTAGTATTTTAAAGTGTATTTCCTTCTGAACTCTTAAATATCTCACGGGGCTACAAGCTATTCCTTCACACAGAAAAGCTGAAATAGCACTGCAATAGCAGCCCTAAAGAACAAATACGGGAGAATAAGCAATGATTCTTTCAGTCACCCTGGATTGCTGTTACAGCATTGGTGTCAGAAATAAGACAGTGAATAGGCCAAGATACCCATCTGTGGGCACAAAGGATTTTGACTACATCTCTATTCCTGTGTCCACACACTCCAGAGCCATACTGTCAATGCTACTCTTCTAGAAACCTCAAGCCTGTTTTAGGGAAAAAAAGGATACTTCAAATATAAAAGACAAATGCATTTTTTTGCTGTGCTTTGGGATTTTCATGCTGTAAGGAATTATTCTTCAAACTTCTCTCGATAGCTCTTAGTATAAACACAATTCTGAGTGAAAAATGGACATGCTGTTTGCAGCACTCTGAGAGATGAGGCTTTAACAAACACTCCATGTACCATGAAGTTAAGAGTTATAGCTGCTGGATTTCCTGATGAGCTGTTTTCTTAATAGAAAATCTCTTGTCTCATACTCAGAAAGCCTGCTGGAAAAGAAATCTGCTATGACAGAACGTAATTTTTCTAAAGAGCTTCTTAAACACAATATTTCATTTAAATCTATTATTTTACTACATTAACTAGAATTACTCACACAAGAGTAGTAAGAATAATGGTAATTAGCAATGAATAAAACCAGGACAACTGATTATTTAATTTTAAATCGTAATGATAATTATTTTTAGACCTATCAAAAGCAGTTATGAAATGTCATTAAACTTTTCCACAAACACGATTTTGTTAGAAACCCAATTCAGAAGTAAATTAATTTTAACTGTCAAATTTGTGCAAAACACAAACTCAGTTCCATTCAGTTGCATTCTCCATAAAACCCTGGTGGAAGGGCATGTGAAACAGCTTCTGCATCCATCCTGGGTAGGAAAAATCAGACCAGAAAGTTTACACCTTGCACTCCTGCTTGGTCCACAGGATTTATGGTATGCAGAAATGTGCTCATGGGAGCCAGAAGTCTGCCTGTATTTAATATTACTAGATCCTGAGCAGAGGATCCTAAGCTTTTTCATTGAAAGAACATTCATGGCAAATAGAAGTGCCCAACTGTCTGTTACAGACTGTTTCTCAACTGTGCGCTCTTCAAACAGAGATAAAAAAAGGGGAAAAATATGAACTACAACACTACACACATTTCAACATAAACCAAATCAAGGGGGAAAATACAACAAAGAAAAATTGGAAAAGAAAAAATTATAGGCTTTCTAGCCATTGGAAGAGACAAAGCATTGGAAGAAACAAACTGCTTATTTTATCTTACTTTTTGTGACCTATGAGAAAAAAAAAAAAAAAAACAGGCCAGTTATTACTGCAGCTCTTTTAGTTAAAGGCTAAAACAATGAGACTACACTGTAAGCTGAACAAAGAGCTGGGAGGTTTGTGAGTCCACATTCCTCATCTGATTCTTTGAAATACTGGTGGAATTTTAGCTGTAATACAAAATCTCTAGGATGGTTAACTTGCAAATATTTGCATTATTAAGAAATAAAGAATTGTTTGGGGTTTTAGTTACATGATGTAAGACTCACAGAAGCAGATGTCAAGTTTATAAATTCAACTTACATATTTTTTTCTGCTCTAAAACAGCTGAGTCCAAGTTGGAGTCTATGTTTGTTTGTTTTTTTCTTTTAAAAATAATTTGGATGATACATGCCTCTTGCACCATCTTATCACCTAAGGCAAATGTAATCTGGCACTCAAAAGACTCAGCACCACAGGTACCTGGACTTTTTGAAAGGAGTTTATAGTTTCAGTGGACACTGCCAAGTGGGCTGATTATAGCCTTATGGTAATTGTTGGCTTTGCCCCAAGAGACTGCTTTCCTATGTCAGTCTGCTAAACACAATCTCATAATTTAATTTTAAGCACAAGACAATTTTTTACTCAGAGTAGGATCTAGATATTTTTCATTACATTTCTAACTTGTTTTCAATATAAAATTTTACATCCTACATTTCTTTATTGAATTCAGTGAAGAGCTGTAAATCATTATCTTGTTAAAGAACTGGGATTGATACTAAAGACAAAAAAACTTTCACTTTTTTGATCTGTTTCTTATTTGTAAAAAAAATTATTGTGTTCTGCTGACTGAGTTAAGACCATATTCTGATCAGTTCAAGCAAATTATTCCATCAGCTTTTGACCACCATTTTCCTTCAAAGTCTGTCACAGACTACCAAGGCAGACATACGGGAATAACAAGTTTAGTACGTATCACTTGTGTTCATCTTGCAAACCTCCAGGCATCCATGCAAGCCTCCACTCTATAAATCATTTATTGCCATAAATTTGGCTGACATTTTGAATATACTGGTGTTATTGGGAGAGTTGTAGAGCTTTAGTCTTTCTTGCTATTCTTTTAAGGACATAAACTCAGGGTCAGATAAGAGATGGATCCCCTTTCTCTCTAATACAGCCAGGGACTTGAAGGATATACTGCAAGTTTATCTGAGCCTATGAAAATGTCTAGTACATGGCATTGCCTCTTCATAAAATAATGATTCTAGGTCTAGTTTTTCTCAGAATAATCATTCTGGATATTATTCATTTACTGTAACAAAAAAGAGGATTCTTTCCTTAACTTTAATAGAAGCAAGTTTTTTACCCTTTACCTCAGCTTAAAAAAAAAGAGCTATCATTGGATAATATTGTTCATGTAACATTTTGTCCTCATCTTATTTTTGTGACATTAAAAGGGAGATAGAAGACAATGATTTGAGATTAACATAGCTGTATTGTTCTTTATGAATGGATTACAATAATATTGCAATTATTTTTCATTATTATTGCTTTGAAAAGTGTAGCAAAATCACCATTCTCTGTGCATAAACAAACACTTGACTAGTGTTCAGTGACATCAAGCTTAAATATTCCAGGTGTCAGAAAAAAATGAGGTGACAAAATGATTTTGAGTCATAAGTTAAATCAGGTTTCATAAAAGTAATTGAAGAATCCCAGTATAGTTGTCTTTTCCATTATCACACAGCATATGGGATATTGGGACTACATATATCTCTGACATCTAACAGAGCATGCCTCAGCATTTAGGAGTGAGCTTCTGAATAGAATTGTGTGAACAATTGATTTTTCAGTGACTGACTTTTGAACCACAGTGTTGAGAACAGTTTGATCAGATTGAACTACAATCAAAAATGAAAAATGAAAAAGGTACTAGCATGCAGGTTTTTTTGCATCTGAAATAAAACCAGAAAAAAATATTTGTTCATATAGCATGTTTTAAGCTAAACACTTGTAATAAAAGGAAAGGAATCAGAGACCAGGGAGATCAGCAGGAGCACACCCATTTTGAATTGAAGAGTGAAGGTATTTACCCAGCTGGCAAAAGATTGAGACAAAGATGGGCACCAATGCTGAGTGTTTACAAAACCATCTTCTCCTCCTTTCAGGAAAATGCACTAAACATATGTTCTTGTTTTAATGTGTAGTAATTTGTTTGTTTAAAGGCTTTTTCTCTTCCAATCAGAAGAAAAAAATATATTTCCTGTCTGAATCTATTTTGTAAATTAGGTAAATTTGATAAATTGTGTTTTTCAAGACTTTTGAGGAATGGTCATTTTACATCATCTACCACTGTAATCTTAAAATCATAATTAAATCTTGATCTCTTGATGTCTTTTGTTTGGAGAGAGTTGTTGGGGTTTTTTAAGAAAGCTAAAAATATTACGTCTCTTGATCTGATGCTAATAAAAATTTCTAGGAGTAGCATAGGGTGAAGTGCAGTGCCAGTGAGATATATTCATTCAAAGGGTCAATCAGTGAAGGAAACCTATCAGCACATCTGTTATCCAGAAAATCTTATCTGAATATCGATTTTCATGTGAAAACAGAATTCTTCCTTCAGATTATGTATGAACAATTGACTTAATGTGACCTTTGACCTAGAATAAAGAAGATTTTTCTGTTACTTTTGTGGCTTGAGGGCTCATGGCCCTACTGCATGACATAAACAGGTCCAGCCTAAAATGCAGTCACTGCCCAGCAGACTACAAATTTCAGCCAAAAAGAAGAAACTGAGCACAGATCTCCTAAACGGCCAACCCAATAGCCATTCAGTGTCCCAGTTTGATTTCTACTCATCTGCATGGCAGTACAAAAAAACACCATTAAGGCAAGAGGTTTTATAATAGTCACATTATCTTCAGTGCCAGACCTAATTGCAAAATACTGTGAGGATATATTGCATATGAGGCACATAACAGAAAATACCTGAATGAATAGGACCTGGTGAGCCATGTGTGGGCAGAATATTAATCCTGGCACCTCTCATAATGGCATGGTTCTCTTGCCATAACGAAAACAGTAATTTCACTGATTTACCAGATTTAGGCTACTGGTATATGAGAACGTGACTCTTGGGAGCCAATTAAATACCATTTATTTACTGGATATACAGAGAATGAAAGATCCAGTGCAAACTCTAAATTTGCTCTTCAGTTTCTTAAAGGCAGTAGAATTACCTGCAGCAGTGCAGCAGTAGGGATGCAACTTACAAAAAGGCTAAAGCCTGGAAGAAGATTCAGTGAGATATTTGCTCTTAAATTAGTTCAACTCTTAATGATTCTATGCAATTAACTTGGCTTTTTTATCTTCTCATGCAATAGGGTGCTTCAATACCAATTTAGCTACATAATTACTCAACAGAATAATTACTTAATTGCTTAACTTTAATATTAACAGCCAAATAATAGCAGCTAAATGAATAAAGATCAGTTCTCTAAATCCCAACAGTACCCCCAAAACACATCAGCTAGAAACCTGGACACACTCACCCTTATTTGTGGTCATTTGTTCAATACGTATGCTTCATCAAGTAGTCCCTGATCATTAACTTTTTTACTATAAAGCAGGTGAAGTTGCAAAATAGAAATACCTTCACTCCAAGCAGAAATTACTCATAATAATACTGTTGCAGTAGTTCAAGAAACTTACTGGTTTTGTAGCAGTCAAGAACCCAAGACATATTTGAAAGGTACATCGAGCTCAGGCCACTGAAGTATTTTCTACTATACTCTCCAGAGCAATAAAATCAGCATAGCAGTGGGCAGAACAAACCTTCCATATGAACAGAGAACAAACTCATACTAGCGCTTTTCATTTAAACTCTGCCTTTAGACATCCCAAACTCTCCCTTTTTAAGGCATTAGTAGTTTTGTTGTGCTTTTATCATGGGTATTTTGCATCTCTGAATTTTAAAGATATCTGCTGGGTATATTTCAGCTAATAAATAATAATAGCACCAAAGATGTTAGTTTGCATCAGATGTCTCTCTAGTGCACCTCCCTTTCATTTAACTATTTTTTGGTAAGATGTATCAGCAATTTCCTTTTCTTAAACCCTTAACTAAGATCATTTTGTTAATCTTTAGCCTGTTACTTTTAGTCTGTCTAGTATTACACTGTACAGCATAATACTTCTGACACAGACAGCTAGCCTCAATGATGGATTAATGTATCAATGACATCAGCTCCAGGTATGCAGAACACCTTTGCTGCTGCAGACTGCTTGAATTCCACAGAGAAACATGAACAGATAAGGTGTTTCCAGCTGAATACAACAACATAGGAAAGAGCAGTGCAGTGTTGTCATTTCAAGTTAAAAGGTAGCAATCTGTTATTGTGATCAATTACTTAAAGGCTGCTTTCAAGCTAGCTTTGCAGTCAAATATTTTTAAATATTTCTTTTTCTAAGAGATCAAGAAGCAGTTCCTTGAGTGAAAACAGAACATACCTGAATTGAGTGTACTTCAGTATAAAAATGATGGTTTCATTCACAGGAAAAGCATATCAAAAATAACATATCTGATGGAACTCTATCCTTGACAGATGTAGATAAGTAAAAGTTGAAATGTAGTGCTAGCTTTGTCACAGGAAACATAATGCAGAATTTAGGCCAAGATGTATTACAAAAGTAACACCGTTTTAAATGCAATACCCAAACATGTCCCAACTCAGTGTGACACTTCTGTCTTTGAAGTGTTCTCTGTTTTGCAGCCCTGACTAACTTCAGCCATTAAACTCCAATTATGATTGCTGAGATGAAGGAATCAGGGTCAAGTGTGTACCTTGCATTGTCACTACGGTATAGATACCATAAAACTACATACTACGTTCCAGGCCCACAGCCTGAACTTTTTATTGTTTGTTTTGTTGTTTGGGTGTTTTTAAAAGAAAATAAAAGTGCATACTGTCTATTAATTATTCCTTTGATAAACAAACATTGCAATGAAGTCAACATGGCTTTCTTGCTCCTATTCCTATTTCTCTCTTTCACCACTCACTACTTCACTCATTGCTTCCCCTTCATCAACCCATGATGATTTTCCCAAGTCTGGCAGAGATTTTGCACGAGCAAAGCAAACAGTATTTGATCCCAGACAACAATTAAATTAATAGTGTATACCGACTGCTCTCAGATGAGTCACTTTCTACTTCCAGTAAGACTCTGCATCGAAACCTTGAATGTCTAGTGCCTGACAAGTAAATTATCTCAGTACAGCTTAGTTGCTGCTCATGTGATGGAAGAAGGAAAACAGGCAGCTTCATTCTCTTTTAGGCAGACTCAAATGAACACCCTATTGCATTCGCAACCTACACAGGATGTTTCCTCCCTCTGTGGGAGGGGGGAAATTCTTCCGTGGAAACAAAGGACACTCTGCTCTCTGCACTCAGCAGAGAAGACAAATGCTGCTCTACCTATGGACTGCAAAGGAGGGAAGGAAGGAGGGAGGGAGGGAGAGAGAGGTTTGTGCCTTCCCTGCTTCTCCCTCGCTCCAACTTTGTGCTCTAGCCAGATGCAAGGTGACTCTAAGCAGTTACATGTGTGGACTTAAAGATTACAAGACAGAAAGAAAGTGGATGACCCCTTTTTTTTCTCCTGTATATGGAACTCATTTTTGACTTTCCTGGGTGCTCCCTCTGTAGACTGACGAACAACAGGTCAGAGGAGACAGAAAGGCTATTTACCTGCCAACCCCAGAGTTCAGGATGTGTTGTTTCTCCTGCAGCAGTTGATGACACCCTAACAACCTTAGCAGCACTGGAGCTGCATTCCTACGCTGTAACAGGGGAAGCAGGACCAAGGGCCTGAACTAAGGTCTTGGCAGGTAAGTGAAGGAGCAACCAGTATCAAAGAGCTTCGTTTGCAAGTGTACGTCTCTGTAATGTTTAAGTCTTAATATGTGCTCTGCTTTACCTGGGAGCTTAAACTTCCAGTTTTCAGAATAGTATTTGAGAATACCTATTAGCTCTGCCAAATGCTTGAAAAAAATGTTGAAGAAACTCATAAATGCAGAGAACCTATAAAGAAAGATTATTTGTGCTAAAGATGTCTCAGAGCTGGGGTTTCTTCTTAGAGCTGAGCAGGAGTTATTTAGATTAGTGGGGGAGGGAGAAGCTTCATGCTACAAACATATTTTTGTAGCAACACTTAGAGTGACCGAGACCATCATTGTATGATGAATACTTAATATTCAAAATATGAGCTCTTGAGATTGGAAGGGGGATTTTTTGCTTGGTTGCTTGTTTTCTCTCAACTGGACACATAGGGAACACCTGATGAAAGGAAATTTCCATCTCCTTACTACATTCTACTTCTTAAGCTTAATTATCAGAACCAGGTTTTCCACATGAATATCTATGTCACTCAAAACATACTTTATTTCAGTAGTTATCAGGAATTGTGGGTTTGCTGGCAATACCATATTCCAGAAGATTCACAGAGAACACACACAGAGGAAGTCTTTACCACTATAGCAAATCTGATTAAAAAGATATTTGCAAAACAATAAATGATTCTAGTTAGCAGTTCTAAAAAGAAGCAAAAAAACATTAAAAATATCCTTGCATAAAGAAAGCCTTTCTTTTCCTTGCTTGTGATAATATGAGGGTGATGGAGGCCTTTCTGCTCAGTGGCCAGTATGTTTTACTTTTTGGAATGGAAAACAAATTTAGGTCAGAAGAGGAAATCATAAGGAGCTGCCACATGCTAAGTTCTGTATCTGAGCCATCTACTGCCACTGTATCTTGGAAAGAGAAAAGGCAACATTCATAAAGCCTGAAGAACTATCCAGAACTGGTGGGGCATCAAAGCCCCATCAATAACCATTTTAGATATTCATATCCCCCCTACTCATACTGTTGCTAGTATTCTCAGTTAACTAAGTGAAATCACTCCAAAAGTGACCTCTAAGTATTTGCCCATCTTCCAGGGGATAACTGTGAGCTTCTAACACACTGCATGTGCTAATAGCAGCTGTAAATTAATATTCATCATAGTTCAGGGGAAATGTCATTATAAAATTTTTTCTCCAAAATTTTAGACACAAGAGTGAAAAATGATACCCTATGGGTCTAATCTTTTAAAAGTTTGCATTACTATAGTCATTGTTTTAAATTAACTTTCTCTAGACAAAATAAAGTGTTGTACTACATTGCAGCCTCACTGTTAGGAATGAAGATAGAGGAGACAATGCAGGAAGGCCAACACATACGACCAAACTGGAGAGTATCCAGGTCATAGAAGAATGGTAAGTTGGTCAAACTGTTATCTAATAAGTGTTTTGTATTTAACTAATATCGAGATTTGTCTTGGGTTTAATTCTTTGGGAATGTCCTTTTTATTGCTTTTCCTCCAAAAAATTCTATACAAAAGGAAACAAAATCTGTCCTGACAATGAAATGACAGCAGAGACATTCACAAGTAAGGCTTATTTGCAGTTTCGTATTTGTGGGGAAGAACCACAGGGAGAAATGGAAGGTGCATACATGGTTCCATATGTGGATCTCTATAAGAAGCCTCTGCTAGCTGTGACAGCATTTTTTCCTGTCTCTCCAGACAAGAAGAAAAAATAATAGTCACAAGTGTACTTCATGACCAGAGTTTTAACATGGCTACCTTTCATAAAACATTTTGAACTATGATTTCACTGGAATTACACAAAAAACACATCCTTTGCAAACTAGGTTAAACACACTGAAAGTCTGAGCTTCTAATTCTGTCTAAAACTTGGGCCCATGTTTATTGTGTGGGGAAAAATGGTAATCTGTCAGGGTAATGGTAAATGGTAATCTCAGTTCTCTAATCCCATAAGAAGGAAATTAAAACTTTAAAGGACATATATGGCAACAAGAATGACCCAAACAATTCATTGCCTTTATTGCTAATTATTGTCTTATATGAGAAGACAATATCATAAATTTCCAGAAAATATAATAAGTCAAGAGCTTCCCAACAGACAACAAGGGAGCCCAGGTTGTTTGTCAGCCCCATTCAGCTCAGCAGGTTCTTTGCACTCTCCTCAGTGGAGAGTGCAAAGTCCTGAGAGGACTGTTCACCTTAAAATCTGTGTTTAAACTTTTTCATTCATTTTACAATTACTTTCCAGCTAAACAGTTTGTGATTTATCACAAATAGCTTCCCAACATCCAGTCTGCCTTGCATAGAGAGTAGGAGTTGATAAATTGACTTGAAGACAAATTATATAGACAAATGCACTTATTGTGCATCATGGTAACACAGAAGCTAATGACAACACCTAGTGTCTTGTGTTGGATCAGGAAGGAGAGGGCAAGTGCTCAAAATTAAATTTGAAACTATATTTAATTGTTGTTAAGTAATCTGGAGAATTACCTTCTTAAACTGTTCATTGGTACATTAATGGATTAGTGATGCCAGTAGGTCTTCTGATCACTTATCCAGTGCATCCACTGGTAAAAGCCACAAATAGTTTCCTTCAGGAAATGGAAATAAGGACTTTTCCCCATTTCTTCCCTTTCCTGTTTTGCCAGCAAAATCCATCACACCTCATGCCAAAAGATCATCATTCAGGTCAATAGCATGAAACAGCGGGAAGCTTAGTAACCCTTAGGTACAAGCACAGAGAAATATGCTAATTAAAAATCTCTCTGAATTACGACTTTGTTTGGCTTCATTAGTATGCTTTTGGCTGCCAAGTGCTTTTTGTTTTTCTTGTTCCTCCTAAACCAAATCGTGTACAGTCATCATCAGAGGCAGGCAGGGACATCAGGTGTCATCTAAACTCTTCACGAAAACGTCCATTTCCAGCTTCCTGGGATCTCCTTTAACTGCAGAGGCAGGAATTCAGTGCTGTTCTAGGATTTTGTCTTTGAGCCACATGGCTAAGAACACCAGTAGAAAACTCGTAAAAAGTCAAGTGCATGTCTTATAACATTAAACATATTTAGTGGGCTATTGGGATAATGCGTACACAAGTGAAGAGCAAACAAAATTCCCTGTTATTGCTGAAGCCTTGTTGCTTCCAGTTTTCACTTTGAACTAAAGTGCAGTTGAAAGGAGAATTTTTGGATGAATGTATGTAAACACTGTTACAAAAATAGAAGCATATTTGTAATTATATTTTTTTTTGCAGCCAAAACCCTACTGCAGATGAAATTTTGTCTTGGGCGCAGAATTTTGACAAGATGATGAAAACACCAGCTGGGAGGAACCTTTTCAGAGAGTTTCTTAGAACGGAGTATAGTGAGGAGAACCTGCTTTTCTGGCTTGCATGTGAAGATCTAAAGAAAGAACAGAACAAGAAAGTTATAGAAGAAAAAGCAAGACTTATATATGAAGATTACATTTCTATATTATCACCAAAAGAGGTAAAGCTGTAAATGTTACATTTGCATTTTCTGTTATCTCAGAGCAGAAATGTTATACACTGGACTGCCTGGTGAGGGTCTGAAAGTCTGTCAGATGAAAGTCTTAATATGAACATTAAATCAGGAAAGGAAGGGACAGAAACAGTAGAGATGCAGGCACTGGTCCATTTACCATTACCAGCCACAACACATCCAGGTTCTCTATAAGACTTAAGAAACTCCAGTAAAAGAAAGCTGATAAATAGGTTTGTCTCTTTAGTAATGCTACATATCTGATAGAGAGAGGAAATAAGTAATGCAAATGGATTTCTGGAGAAAAAGCACCAAACTTAAGGAATTTGAATCAGAATTATTGTAGATTTATCTGCAGCTACAGTTGTCTGGGAGAAAATCGGAATTTCTGCTGGTCATTCCTATGTGAGAGTCCAAGAATGAAGCTGACATATTTTATCTAATGAAATGTATAATATCTAGGGAATTTTATAAAACTTTATTCAACCCTTTAAGTGAAATAGACAAATTTTGAAATTATCTTCACCTGTAGTAAAGAAAAAGCATCCCTATCAATCCATGTTTTGTAATAGAAAGAGATACATAAATATATAAGTACTGTAGAAGAGTTTTTCTTAGGCCACATCATGTACCTTTATCTTCTTTGCCTTCTCTTTGTGCATTACATTTGAATTTCTACTCAATGGTTTTACGCTAATTTATGCTCACTGTGGACCTTGCTTCCTACATTTTACTTTTTCACTACCTTCAGTAATAATTTGCAACTTCATTCATACGAATGAAGCCAAAAGTGAATTATAGCTCCATTATCTTCTCTTGTGTCATAGTATCTACTTTTGCTTTGGAGTGAAATACAATTGCCAATACAGCAAGCTAATAATAAGTTTTTCTTCTAATACTGTATTTTTACCAGATAGGCATCTGATGAATGCTCAATTGTCTTTTTAAACTAAGACCAATCAGCATTTAAAATTCAAACACTAACTAAGCATTTTTTGACCTAGAGTTTAACAAAGCTACTCACAAACTTGGTGCTAGATGCATACAGATCTCATCAATCCAGTTGCTTCTGCCCATATTGGAAATCTTAGGAGGCAAAAAAGAACTGTTTGCAATGCTGTAGAACAGCATGGGAACTGAAAAATTCTTGTTCATCCAGGCATCCCTTTCCAGTTGTTACTTTTTGACATAAGAGCTGATATATTTAGCATGACTCGTACAGTAAAGAAGTTATTGAGGCAGAAGGTCTTAGTGTTCTAAACAGCTACTTTGTATTCATCTGTTTAGAAAGAAAATACCTTTAGTAATTCCAACGAGTTTTGCCATCTGGCTTTAGTGAGTCACTTTAAAAATACAATGCAAATTAACAGTTCCATAATTAATTTTGTTTTTTGCAATCTCTGAGTGCAATTAGCTTTTATTATGCTCAGTGGTTCAAAAAGCCACTATTCTGCCAAATTTGAGGGGTTTTTTATCCCAGCTATTATGTTTGATATTGAAGAACCAATTAGGTCGCAAACTGGTTTTTGTTTATATAAATGTGTGTGCCTGCATGTCAGGGGGAGAATTGCTTAAATCTTAGTGTGTCCTTTCTGTGCTGTAGAAATGCAATGGTCTGGGCTTGAAATCTATTCAAACATATTCTGAAGACACATGGCTGCAACATTGCCACTCAAAACTACCATAGCACTGTATTCCTGCCCACACTCACTGGCTGAGCAGCACCACTGGTCTCTCATAGCTGTGCCTTGTGACTGATAACCAAGTGACAGCAAATATTAGAGGAGAAAGCTTGTCTGCTCTGTTAGTAGCGTACTCCAATATGCCAACAAACCAACAATGCCAGATCCTACAGCTGGTACTGAAGATAGAATGAAAATGCATACTTACTTCTCAGTGCTGTATCATACTATACCATAGCACACTAGCGTATTTCAAAGACTTTGCTTCCCCATGTATGAAAGCACAGGCTCACACATCCAAATATATTCTGAGTTTTCCTCTTGGTTACCATCCTTCATGTATCAAGGTATCTTAATACATCTTAATACATGAAGGGTTGAAGTCAATCCTTCAGACAGTATGAATATCTTTGTATGGTAGCAGAGCAGTAGGGTCAGATTGCAACTTGGTGTAAATCACAGTATCCTAACTGATCTCTTCTTGCCATTTATCTACTCAGGATTTTAGCCCTTTTCTTCTTAGCTGAGTAAACCCTTGCTGGTCCCAGCTGGGCCTTGCTGCTACTGCCATTTCATTTAATCCAGAACGCATTAATTTACTCAGTTTTAGAGCATTTTGTGGATAAACTGTACATTCACTCAAATTTCTAAAGGATATTCTAAAATCATCTGGGCATTCATCCCAAGCATAATATGCCCTTTTCTGCCTATGCACAGGAGTTCATCACAAATGGTAAATAAATGAGAAGCTAAAACTGAAACTTGCTAACAAGTTCAATATGGATATATGATCTCCTGAAAGTATGAATAACCAGATTTTAAAAAGTCCTGATAAGAAGAAAAAATCTGAAATAGTTAATAATAATGGGAAGATTAACACAATAAAAATTATCAAAATCCTTGGGAAATTTGTAAGGAACAACTGTAGTGGTTAAAAAAAAAAAAAAAAAAAAAAAAAAAACAGAAAAAAATATCTAGGGCAGCCAGATAAGATTGATGAATAGAAATTTTCAAAAAGTTTAACCACAAATGCTCAGAAAAAAACCCTGCAGCTCTCTGAATGAGGGTAATTCAACATTCATTTCAGAGAAACATTTTTAAATGCATACAAATTATTTTTAAGGTAAAACAATATATTTTGGAAAACTGCAGTTGCACTGCATTTAATCTGCTATACAGCTGCATTTCATTGTACAGGTCTTAAGATGGATGCAAACACCAAGTAAAAACTGAAATAGAGTTGATGGTCTCAGTACATTACCCAGTGTGATGGTTTTGAAAGAAGTACAGAGCATTACTTGAATAACTGATAAACTCAGCATGTTCAATGGAGCCCTGAGAAATAAAGACAAATATTTCAGCTTTTCTAATGTTATTGTTTTATTATTCTGTGCTCATCTTCTTCAGGTTAGTCTTGATTCCCGGGTGAGAGAAGTGATCAACAGAAACTTGTTGGACCCCAGCCCTCACATGTATGAAGATGCCCAGCTCCAGATATACACCTTGATGCACAGAGACTCTTTTCCAAGGTTTTTGAACTCTCAGATTTATAAGTCTCTTGTTGAAAGTATTAGAGGCTCTACTTCTGAAACTTAGTTTTAATTTTGAAACAAAATAACTTGATTTTTTTTTTTTTTTTGGGTGGGTGGGATGGAAGAAAATTAGTTTAATAACATCTGGAGCTGGGTTCCTGGAGAACTACAGTTTAGCACTACTCAGGCTACTGTGAAGAAAAAAAAAACATATTATGGTCTCTGTCTACATTTTTACCAAGGTCCTCCTTTCTCAAGATGGCGTGGGAGGGGATCAATGGATTTGCCAAAATACATTTGTTTCACACTCCTTTCACCCTACTGCAGTTAAGATTGCAATGATGTATTTGTAGTTTTATGAACAGTCTCCTTGTGTATCCTCACACTGCATGTGCAAGGTAAAACTGCTTCACTTACCACTTAGTTGTTGCAATATTTAATCCAATAACATAAATTATAGCTGTATTTAAAAACTTTTTTTTTGTGCAATACAGTCCTATGGTACATAGAAACAATTACAGCAAACCAGAAAGAGGCTTGCATTTTTTAACATCACTAACTAAAAAGCCAGTTTTTAAGCTGTAGCATTACTCTATATGCTCTACTGAGTACAATACACTGACTTTTTGAAGCCAATATTTCTGTATAGAGAAAAAGAGCTATTTATCACTGTTTATTTAAAATAAATCAAGCGGAGGATTCCTCTGGTTGTTCACTGCCAAAACTGTGGCATTTTCATTACAGAGTTTGCAATGTCAAAGAAAGAGAAAAATAAAAGGAGAAAAAAAAAAGCACAAATCACTTAAAGGGATCCATTTCTGGGTGACACAATCTATGCGCTGATATTGTTTAATTGTTAAAGGAACAAAGATTTTCAATGTACATTTCAGATGTCAGATACTGTAATTGATTTATTAAAGACTGGCTATCCAGTTCTAACACTGTTGTATAATGTTATGTACTTCAGAAAAAAAAAAGAAACAAGAAACAACACAAAAAGCTTGATAATTTAGTTTTTTTAATAAAGAAATTTAATAAAAGATTGCCTACATGTAGCATTTTAGAGCATTTTAGAACATTTTGATGAACTGCATCTGTTCTGTAAGATAATTTTTTTTTTTGAAAGCTAAATCTGGTAAAAAATGTTTTTAAATAAAGTAACATTTTACAAGGTGGCGGGTTAAAGAAGACTTATCTTAGCTTCTAGCCTCATTGATTTTGAACAACTCCTTGAAAGAAAGGGGTTTGGAGAGTAATATTAAACCAAACTTTAAGGGCTTCTAAAACCACGGATCTTACCCAAGCAAAATGCCTACAAAAACACAATGGATATCTTTCCTGGGTAGAGATTCCTGTACTGAGCCCTTAATCATAGCTATGATGGCAGCACAGTACTCCCATCACTAGGCTGCCATGGTGTTTTTAATAGGTGTTTGCTTGGCCTTTTTATCAAAGAATGTCCAGTTTCAGGACACATTTTGATGTTTAAAGAAAGAGACAGTGACTTGGAACTTAAAAAAACCCCATCTTCATACCTACCACACACAAGCAAAATGAGTGTTAGCATCCCTCATAAACTGCTAAAGACATACCAAGAAATTGCTCTGAATACTTGTTTTATATATATATATATATATATATATATTTAATACTGGCAACCATACTAAGACTTAAGAGGCAAGGTTCTTCTCATTTATGTAGGACAAAACATGGCACGAGCCCATCGCTTTCAATTGGCCTGGAAGGTCTGGCAGTTATGTCCTTGAGTGGAATCTGGCCTGAAGACATTTGGCTCCAGCTCCTCAGTTACCTCCTGCGGGCAGCCTCCGGTGCCGGCTTTGGCGGGAGCTGCTGCTGCTGAGGCAGCTCTGCTGTGACACCGTAACTGAGAGGATGCAGGTCTTAGTTTATCTTCTGGGGCTTATTTTTTTCCCTTTGTTTTACTACCTCTCATTTTCTTAATTTATTGAACATGCTTCAGATAGCAGGTTTGGGGAATTTTTTAGTCATTCTTTTTACTTGAAACCTGTGTGCTTTTTTGGGATATATATATATATGAACAATTTAACAAACTGTTTCTTAAACTCATTTGGTTTTGTAATTTATATAGAATTCAGGAGATTATTAAAAGGGCTATTCTCTATTCCCTATGCAAATATTTTAACTGTTGTAGTGTTTGACAAAATGGGATCTAAAACAAAAATCTGCAAAGTAGAAAAACAAATCTGTTTACAGTGGCATTGCTGACTATCCTACCATATTCAGCACTTTTAAATATTGTTATTTATGAAAATGTAGTTTAAAATGCAAGACAAAATATTTATAAATGTTTCTTTTAATAAATACCTGTTTTGTCTGAAAGTGCTACCGTGTTATGACAACTTTATTCATGTTGGTTAGCTACTTACCATTATGAATAAAATATTCAATTATTATACTGATAGAATACGAGCTATGATGTTTACAAATCCTGAGGGGGGAAAATTCAGTGAGAAAGGACTGCCTCCTTCTACTGTGAAATGCTGTTAGGAAAAAAATAATTTTTCTTGCTTTTTTCTTAATTGGAATTTAACTGTGGTCCTACATATGTCTAGTATCATTTGACTAGTTATATTTACTTGGTACTAAACATATACAGCATCATATATGTATATATTTACATAGTGTAATTTCAAGTTGTTGGTGTTTGAGGCACAACACATTTGGTGTACACATCTAAGCAATGTGTAAGAGACAAAACTGCATGCATAAGTCTTGACAAATGTAGACTTGAATATTCTTAATGTTACTATTTGATGGTGACCTGCTAGTCATAAGCTATCTTTATAAGATATTCCACACAGGTAGAACTTCTTGTCAACACAGACAAGTCATCCTTTCAAGACAGGTTTAAAGCTAGATGTGCAGGCCCTAAAATATTAACTTGATTTCTAGCATAAGGTTCCAAAATCTGTATTTGGAAACTGTGACATAATTTTGAAAAATATTACACCAATCTTCAGTGTAATACTGCAATGAAATCACGTTCAAAACTTTATTGTCTAAAATCCTCTATTGGGAGGGATTTAAAAATTGAACATAGCATTTAAAGTTTCTTTCTTGGAGCAAATGCTCATATTAAAGCATTTAATGTACATTTCGTTTATCGGTTTGGGTTTCCCAAATTTTTTATGACAAAAATGGATGTGGTCCAAATGGACAATAAGTAACATGATCTCATTGCCTATCATACAGATCTTTGAACACAAACTGTAAAAAAGTCAAGCTATTAAACTGATTTATTGTGCATGCAGTGTACAATACACTTTGAAAAACTGCCTAAATACACTTATTCTATAGCTTGGAATAAAATAAGTATGTATTTAACTTGTATTTCAGTTTTTCATGAGAATGTATATAGCAAGTCCACTACAGAAAGTGAGCTATGTTTTTGTCACTTTTGCCCAGTGTTTTAAATTCCTGTCAAAAAGAACCTAATGCCAAAGGGCCAAAAATAAGCAGAATACTTCTGTACCCTCCTGTCCTTTAGGCTGAAAAGAAACTGAATCTATAGTGTGTTACACTTGTTCAACTTAGCTGTTTACAACCAGCTTTCATCTAACAGAGCTTAAAGTAGTTTGGGATACCCAGAATGAAGCAAAACTCACAGGCAGCATCGTGAGCATTCAGATTAGCCTGAAGGCACATGTGGTGTAAGAAGACTCAAGGTTTGGTGGAGAAAAGACAGGCTGGTGACACGCAGGTTAAACGCTACTATGGAAATGTGGTCATAGCACGTCCAGGTCCACAGCCAGTCCATAACACACTTGAGTACCTGTGGAGTCCACACAGTTCATTTGCAGGACAACAGAAAGTGGACACAAACCAGACTTCAGCGAGCAATAGTTACTTTTTAAATTAAAAGCATGCTGAAATGCTGCTAGGCTGCGGTCTAAACCGAGCAAATAAAGGAGACCAACAGTCCAGCTTCAACAGCCAGGGTTTAAGATGTCATGTCATGCTAAACTTGATTCCCTAGTCAGCAAACTCAATTACAAGGAGGCAATATCTAAAATCAGGCGAGGGGCTTTTTCAGAAGAGCAGCTTGCTGGACTGACCATGCTGTGAGCCCGCTTAGGAACCCACAACTCCCATGCGCAGGAAGTGGTTGCAAAAGCCATTTAGCAGAAGTATTCCACAACACAAATTCAAAAACAATCAAAGCTGATACAGGAAAGTCTCTAATTTTAGCAACTCTCTACACCACAAGGAGTAAAGTCTATATTTCCACAATGTCTGTGAGTCTATTCCTGACACTGTTGACCCAGTCAACAAAGCCTGAGCCCTTATCAAATCAAACAAAGCAAAAACTTAAGGTTGCACATAGGCAGACAGATGCAATGTCTCCTCCAAGTTGATCTGAATCATGTCTAAGGGTTTTTCTCAGCCTAGTGCTGTTATTTTTTAAGAGACCCAAGAGTAGCACTGTAGCACATCGTGGGACTTGGACACAGCAAGTCCCATCCTGTTCACCAATATGCTGAGTACATTTGCAGTGACAAAGCAAATGTCACAGCAAATGCCCTGTTTGAACATGTCCTGAATATTTCTGCCAGCAGTAGTTGTTGTTGATGGGATGTTGGTGGGATGAAAGAACAAAGCAATAATAGTGCCAAAATCAGTTAGACAAAGACTTGACAGAAACAGTGTCTACATATTAAACTTTATACCAAAAGCCTGATTTTGCCCCTTCCTTTATCCATGAACTCACCCTGTGGAAATCCACCCTTCTTATTTAAAACAGGGATATGATTCAGGTGATTCAAAGGCTGACCATCAGTCATTGACTCAGATTACTTTTTTTTTTTTTTTCCTCAGAAACTTTATCTTAAATTCTCCCTTACTCTAAATTTTCTGAGTATTCCATAGGTCTTTTCACAAGCTGGGCTCACACAGCAGTTAGATGCTCATTCATTGTCACAGAACATCAAAATATTTTGTCTGTTAAAGCATAAATTGGGTAATTTTTCCTTTATGATTCTGGAAGAAGACTTCAAGGAGCTTCACGGCCAGGCAGTAGTGGGTGCAAAGGAAGCTTTTGGTGGGTGAGATTTCATAAGTGATGGCCTGAGGTTTTTATCAGTGCCAGACAACTCACACAGACTGTACATTCTCCACAAAGATCTTCCACTGTGACTTTTACTTATAAAATATTGCTACACTGTACTTTACCAATACACCTTAGCCAAAGTTGCGCACTTAAAATCATAGGAAAACATTTTTATCTAACCATTAATTTTAATATTTAATGTTTTGAATAGCAAATTCACACACTAGCCTTTCAATTTCCATCAGAGAACACAAACTTTCAAGTTTTCTGACTACTAAAACCACTTAGGTTTTCAATTACTCTAGCTTTTGATATTACATTTGTGAAAATAACAATTTGCTAATGTTTAATAAGAAAGTAACTATTATTACAGCACTGTAATTTAGTTGTAAGATAAGATTTCCTAGTCCTGGTAAGACATGAACAAGGACAGAAGGAAGGCAAGGACACAACTCTGACTCCTCAAATGAGTGTAATACAAAATACTGCCTAATAAAATTTTACGGATAGTTGCATATTTTTATAATAAAATATATTCCTGAAACTGTTTTGAGTTTAGCCAAGAATCTCATTAATGATGTTGTCTAAAACAAGGTAATATGCACTCGATCTGCATTGCAGGAGGGATTTCCCCAGATCATCCCACAACATGCAGTTCCTAAATGGCTGCATCCTCGCTGCTTTCCCACTTGAAACTTACATGTAAAACACTGTACTCAGATGTGTATTTTGTAAATGGGTTGTCTTTTAGTTTCACTGTTAATCTCTGATGTGAAGGCACTTTGAATTGCCCTTTTTGGTTCCTCCGACAATTCATTTATTTTCCTTTAAATGCTTAATTTTGCACCTGCTTTCAGTACAGGGACATCCTTCCACAATTTTTGCACGGTTCTCCCCAGCGTACTTTAATTCTGAAGATTTTTTCTGAAGGGAGAAGGTCTGTAAGAGTAAGCCGGATATCCAAAACCCCAGCTCACTCTTCCCACCAATCTCACTTTTACCTAGGCCGACTTTAAAGTGCCCTGGCAGAAACCTCTGTACGCCCGACCGTCTTGCTCAGAAGTCCGGCTATAAGCTTGGGGTACGGAGGATTTGATGGGGTTTGAAGCTTTTTTGTTTTTTTTTTTTTTTTTTTTTTTGGTTCAGAATGACTAAAACCTCCCTCCGGGGCCTGCAGAGGGCGCTCGGGGCGCCCAGCAGGGGCCATGAGCCGGAGCCCCGCCCCGTCAGCGCTGGCCAATCGGAGCCCCCCCCCCCCCACACACACACCGCGGGATAGAGAGAACCGAGGGAAGCCGAACCCTTTCGGCTATTTCCGCCACCGGAGACCCGATGATTTCCGACTGCGCCCAAGCCAGCGCCGAGACTCTTCGGCAACTTCCGGAAACCCGGAAGGGAGGCTGCCCAGAGCGATCGGCCGTCTCCGGAACGGCAGTGACTGGCGGGCGACAGGGGAGCGGCCGCGCTCCGGCCCCAGCCAGACATGCGGCTGCTCTCGCGGGCCCTCCGCGCGGCGCAAGGCTACCGAGCCGCCGCGCTGCCCCCTCGGAGCTTCCGGGCAGCGCCGGTGGGATGGCCGCTCCCGGCGCGGCGCGGGCTGAGCGCGCGGCCCGGCCTGGAGGAGCTGTTCGCCGCGCCCTCCCTGCGCCGGCTGCTGGAGGCGCGCGCGCGGGGCGAGGGCGGGGCGGCGCCGCAGCTGGCGGCGCGCGTGCGGCGGCTGCGCGACAAGGAGCGGGAGCTGCGCGACACGCGGGAGCTGGCGCAAGGTGCGGGACGGGGCGCGCGGCGGGCCTGGTCTGCTTTCGTGACGTCACCGAGGTGCGGCGCCGAGGGGGCGGGCGCAGGGCGGAGGTTCATTTGCATGCGCTGACGCGATTGGGCGAGCGCGGCGCGCGGTGCCGCGCTCCCGCAGGGATGGCGGCGGGAGAGCGGCGCGCGTGTCCCCGGGCGGGGCCGCGATGGTGACACACGTGTCACCCGCGGGAGCCCGGGGCGGCCCCCTCGGGCCCTCCGGAGGCAAAGAAACAGCCCGAGCAGAGGTAGCGAGTACGAGTGAGTGGGGGAAGTACTTCCGCCGGCGTGGGAAGTGCTGATACTGGACCCTATTTCATATAAAACAAAGGTAACTAATCAGGGATAGAAAACTTATAAAGATTTGGTGGAGTTGTTTTTTTTTTTTAATCCATCCTTCCCTTGCTGCCAAGACAGCCCAGTCCACCTGCCTGTCTCCGTTTTGGCAGTCGTAGAAGTCAGCACGTGAATCTGCTGTCTCCACACTGTGATTTGACTTCGTTGTGTGTCAGTAGCTGCACGCTTTTAGCGCTGTCAAATAATAGGCTTTTTTTTTTTTTTTTTTACCGAGAATCAAACTTCATTTTGATAACAGTTAGAAAACTGCAGTGTAGAAAAGGAATACTTTAGCATCAATAAACATTCGTTAGATGATTAAGTATTCCCTAGAACGGTAGTATTCTGATTTTTGCATACAGTGATAGAGGTATTAGTCTTTTTAACAAGCAGTGCCAATTTTGCAGCCACTGTGCTCTTTAAATCCTTTATGTACTTGCCACACTGAAATACAGAAAATAGTTTTTTAGAGCCACAGAATGGCTGGTGTGGGAAGGACCTTTGGACATCACCCAGTCCACCCTCCTGGTCAAGCACGGTCACCCACAAGTTGCTCAGGGTTTCGCCCAGTTAGGTTTTGAGTATCTCCAATGACGGAAATTCATAACCAATCTGTGCAACCTGGGCTATTGTTTGACCACCAGCACAGTAATCATTGTTCTTTATGGTTGGCTTGGATTTTAGTTTTGGATGTTTTAGCAGAAATTCTTTTATTTCAGATTTTTCTCTTGTCTTATACCTGCACAGGATTAGAAAACACTTCATATGTACTTAGAATCTTCTTTACAGACCATATTAGTAATTCGATTTTCTAACAGGTTTAGTGTTTTGGGGGAGGGAAGGGTTGTGTAGTAATTTGGTTTTGGTGCTTTTTTTTTCGGGTTTTTTTTTTTTTTTTTTTTGGTTTTTTTTTTTTTGGTTTTTTGGTAGAATAAGTTCTTCATGTGGTTATTTTTTTAAAAGGTTTTCTCAGAATGGCACTGATACAAGTCTGAGGATTAACCATACTCAAATATTTCAGATGAGAATGAAGATTTCCGGAAGCTTGCAGAAACAGAAATTGCTTCGTGTGAAGAAGAGATAGCTGAACTGAAACAACAGGTTAGATCCCCTTATAAAGCCCCTGTTTCCTTCCCATTCTGAAATTAACAAAGCCAAATTATCTTCTTGTGGGTGTGGGAACTAGGTGATATTTAAGGCCCCTTCCAAAACAAACCATTCTGTGATTCTCATCAAGACGTATGTGGTAAGTTCCTCTACTCCTCCCCTAGTTATAGTCCTCAAATAGTGTCTGTTAGCTAAGGAAAATGAAAAAATCAGGTGCTAAAAAGACATTCTGTAAGCAAGTGCCTATTTGTACCTGAAAATGTTTCAATCAAAGTATCTTTTTAAATAGGTGCTATAGTTTGTCTCGTCTGGGTGTACCTTTATAGATGTTCAACTCTTTAGCCCTTGGAAACATTAATACATAGTGTTACTCACAGGTGGGTTTGAAAAAATGTAATGCTATGTAACTACTTCAGGCTGCCACATTATATAAATTTTATAGAGTGTCTATATTATTTAACATAAAAAAAAATCTTTACTTAAGCATACTTTCAACTTAATATTACTGTAGAAGCTGCTATGGTCACATTCTTTATTCCTTCAACAACAATACAACAGTCACTTTATAAATATTTTTTGTAAATATTTCTGATTCTGCCAAAAGAAGTCGTCATTTGTGGAAAGAAACATCACCTAAGGCTAGTAAAGGAAGAGGATTTAAAAGCATTTGCAAATCATCCAGAATTTTGATTCAGCATTCAAAATTTTGATCATTTTTTGGTTTTGGTATATTTTTCTTCTGCAAATCAGGCTTTTTTTTTTTTTTTTTTTTATATAAATAAACAATGCATTCGTGTTGTTGTTGAAGGACTGTGCTCCTGAACATCCATACCTTTTTAACTCTGCAGTTGCGATGGAAGTAAAGGGGAATCTGATTAGAAGGGAGATATTCAGCTGTGTTGCAAGAACAGGAGTGTATCCTGTGGTTTATCCTCACAGTGCTCCTGATGGATTGAAAACTTCTGTGAAGTTTTGTGGCTCTCAAGAGAGGCCTGTGTAGCTCCTGTGACCGTGAACAGACACAGGGAGCCTTCCTGCAATGCAGCATCACCCTTGCACACCTTTGCCTGGCTGAAGCCCGTCCTCATGGCAGGAGAGCACAGCCTGGATCAGTTACAGATGTGTCTGGCATTTTACACTGACTCAGGTGTGGATAGCAGTGTCAGAGAGGAGTCTTAGCTGGGTGCTTTTGTATTCACAGATAGTGTTGCTTTTGATTCCTTCAGAAGAAACAGATGAGAGTGATCTTGTCATGGAAGTAACTGCTGGAGTTGGAGGGCAGGAAGCCATGCTGTTCACCTCGGAGATATTTGATATGTATCAACGATATGCTGCTTATAAAAAGTGGAAATTTGAAATATTAGAATACTTTCCCAGTGAACTAGGTCAGTAATGAAAAAACTGTAACTTCCTAATTCAAGTTGAAACACTCATTCATACGGTATTTTAATTTCCAAAGTAAAGGAAACTAATTTGCACTATCTTAATTTTAGAAGTGGAATATTGTTTGAATGTCTGAGTACAGTTCTCTTCAGCTTCTGTATTTGGGCATGAAACTCCATTTCAGAAGAACTATTAAAATACTAAAGTGCTACAAAGAAAATTTGTCTTTCAGTACTTTCATTTCTACATTTTAAAACTATTGAAAGACAAGTGCTTGGCAGAAGGAAATTTAGAAAGTGATACAGACATATTGGTTTAGCTTTTTTTGAAATAAAGATTATGTAAACTTTATTTTGCTACAGTGTTCTACTTAATTATCTAATGTTTTATTGTTTATAGATTAGGTTGGTGGAAGATTGAAAAATCTGGTTTTTATTATGGATCTGTTGGCATAGAGGAATCAGTTTTATTTAAAAAAATTATTGGAGTTAAATCTAGAACATTTTAAATTTATTTGTCATAGTATCTCTATAATATAAGGGGAATATTTGGATATAGCTCATCTGTAACAGCTGTTAAAATCTTTATTAGAATTTGATTTTAAAAAGTGTTATATTTGTAAGCAGTTTTAGTATCTTTCTTTAGAGTTCTTAGCAAATATTTTATTTCAAGTTCATGAACGTGAACTCAGGCTCCCTTCTAGAGTGGCTCACTCCCCTCTAGAGTAACTGCTAATGATTCAATTAATATACTTTTTAAAAAAATTATGACAGTTGAATTCCTTATTTTCTATTATCTAGATTTCTTAATATTAATAAAGTTCTTGTATTGTTAAGAGCTCATGTGCCAAGTAAACTGTTTTTACAGTTTACGTGATGATAGGGACGAGAGGTTTCATATTAGAGTGCATCTTGTTGTTGAAAGAGCAAAGTCATGTTCATCCCCACTCATGACCAGGCAAACACTTTGCCTGGAGCTGAACCAGTTCAGCCTTCAAAGCCAACAGAAATCTGTTTATTTCTTTTTTTTTTTTAAGTAAATGGAATAAACATTGTACAGGGTAGATGGGTGTAAACAGAAAAGAGGAAGGGTCTGGGTCTTTTTTTTTTTTTTTTTTCACATACTAGGGGGAGAGGAGAGTTGCCTTTCCATCGATGCAAGGCTTGGATTGGGTAAACCCCAGCTGTCTGATACACCTCACCTTCAGAGCACAGTTTCAGTCAGCTTAAGCAAAGCCTGTCTCATCTTCCAGCCAGCTGTATATGTTTTCTTTCTCAGCCCTAGCAGTTTTGAGGCCACTGTGCTAATTTGGCTAAAAAAGCCCTGTTATGGAATAGTTCTAAGTCAGGTCTGACTCGGCTTACCGTCCTATGATTAGAAGAAAAAAGGAGTTGGGCTTGGTGGCTTGGCTACCCTTTTGGTGAAAGCTCAGTCCTTGGACAAGGAGCCCACACCCTCAGAGATATTCTCATTAATGCCTTCAATGAGAAATTGAACTAATATGTTAACCTAGTATAAATCTGTCTGTTTTCCCTTCGAAAGGGCTAGGTTTTTTAATGGTTATATGTTTATTTTAAAGTCTGTTTTGCTGAGGGCTTGTTTATGCACCTTAATAAACATTTAGGATATAAGTCTTGGGAAAAATAAAGGCAGCCCTAGCTTTTGTCATCCTCTTGCAGGTTATTTTTTGATTTTCTATAACCACATATTATCAAAACAGATGTTGGAGATAAATTGGGAGGTAGGGGCACTATACATGGCACGGTCAATGAAATGGGTATTTGAACCCTCAGGTTCCAAGTGTTTGTGCTGTGCTGAGTAAGAGTGAGGCTAAGGATGCTGGTGACACTAGGTTGTTACATCCTACCTACATTCCATTTTTATTGAGCACATCAAAATAAGATCCTATGTTAAAATGTCAAACTTCCTTATTTCAGAGAATTCCTGAATTTGAAATCTGAAGGTGAGCATGTGTGAGCAAGGTGCATGTTAAATAAAGCTGCAATGAAATACAGGTTACAGTCCACTCTTAAATGACTACTGACCTACCCCATGGGATGCCACTGTGAAAAAATAGCATGTTAAAGATTCAGCACACATGTTGAAGCACAAACTCACATGTCATTTATCCACTGCTTTTCACCCTGTAGAGGCAGGCAGAGACACAGATGTAGGCCTTTTCCCTGATCTAAGATGCCACATAAAAAATGAGCGCAAACTCATACTCTTGTTCTGAGTAAATCAGATATCATGATAGATTGGGACATTTTATATGAAAGGAGCAAATTCATAGTTATCAAGAGTTAACTATATTTAACAGGCCTACAGTATGTCTGCCAGTGTAAAAGGTCTATCAAAATTTCATTAGATTTGGCTGCAGTTCTTAATAAACCTGTGTTGGTAGTAGTCAGTTTGAAGCAGTATGAACTAAATACCTGTCATGTGAACCAGTTTCTTGTCATCGTATTGTAAGCACTGTAGGCACATGTGTCCCTACAAATTTTAAAAGCAGAAGGATAAAAATGATGTGAAATAGAAAGCCAAACTGCCTCTTCCTATATTTCACAAACATGGTTGTAAAACAATATATATTTTAATAAAGTTATGAGTGAATGAACACAAACGTGTCCATGGAGGTGAACAATCTGGCCTGTGCTTTGGTGGATGACATTTTCCTGCTGTGCAGGGTATTTTCAGATTCCATGTTGTCTTCATTTTACTTTTCTAAAAAGCTGTTGTCTTGTCCCTATGGTTGAGTTTCTTAGTCTGAGAGACAACTTAAACCAGTATTTCTGAGAAGCCTCTTATTTTCCTTAGCTGTGGTTTCATATTGCAAGGCTTGAAAAGCAATACTCTTTCAAGGCCACCCGTGTCTTCTTCAATCATTCCCTTGGCACACCATCCACTGTGCTGAGAGTGGGATTTGGGAATTGAGATGCATTAAAAACAAAAATGGGTGAAAGATATTAATTTATAATATATTATATATGGGTGAAATATATTCATTCATTTATATATAAATTATATATTCGCTTATAGTGCCATCACTTCTCTGATCCTTCACTTATACTGCACACCAGCAAACAAGGAATATCAAGAATGTCATAAAGTAGTAGAGCAACAAACTTTGTCCCAGAGCCATGATTGCTATGGGCTTGACTTCCAAGCTGTTCAGAGCTTGTAGGATGTTGCTGTCAAGTGTTTTGCTGGAGGTGTTGCTAAGAGGTGCAGGAATCTGTGTTCTGTTTGCTCCAGAAAAAAATTATATAAGTGTATATAAAATGTATTAAAAATGTATATAAAAATAATTAAATTGAACTCTACAAAACAGAATTTGACAGTCCTTTCCTTTTTGAACTAGTGTGTGAGTAAATATGCATAGTGTTAAGATTGTTCTTGCATTTTCAGCATAATTTTGCCCAAATGTTTAAATGGTGAATTCATCATTTTAAGAAACAAATGCCAGTGGTGTGTAAATACACTGTTGGAAGTATAACAGCATAGTACCAACAGTTCTAAAAGGTTTACAACTGTTTTTCTTCTCTATTTAAGGTGGCCTAAGACATGCAGTAGCCAGTATAGCAGGTGTTGAGGCTTACAAATACATGAAGTTTGAAGGAGGAGTGCATCGTGTTCAGCGGGTACCAAAGACAGAAAAACAAGGACGCATTCACACCAGCACAATGACTGTTGCAATCTTACCCCAACCCACTGAGGTAATATTTATCTTTCAGTATAACAGACATTACCAGGAGCAATGTTTGATCCCAAGTGTTTTCTGTCTCTCTTGATATTTTCACATAATGACTTTTTTAATCTTAATTTCAAACTAGGTTATATTTGTTATTTTATTTTTATCACAGGGATGAAATAAAGAATTTCTGTCTTTTCTCATAATTCTAATTTCAATAAAGTCACTGAGAGTTTACTTAACTATGACTTGAAAATCAACTGTGACTGGCATGTTGTGTAGAAAACTACATTTTCTGCAAAGTAACAAAAGACTGAATCATTTTACCAAGCTCATAGATTACTTCTTTTAGCACTTCCTCATTCCCATTTCTGTAGTGTCCTTACTTGCCTGTTCTAAAATGTATGATAACTCAGTTTTGCTATATTTGCTTGCTTAAAAGCAATGAGCTAAGAAAGCTTTGTTTTGATCTTAGTTTCATGTTGACGTAGCAGATTGACAAAGATGTTACTCCTTCCTGAACTTTCTTGAAATTGTCGTGCTCCTTCCTCACAGAGACTATTGCTCCACTCCAAAGCCAAAAAGGGAATGTCTTCCATTTCATTTAAAAACCATCTAATCAAGCTCAAATATTGGTTAACTCTGCTGGAAGAGAATGCAAAGCTCTCAGAAGAGAGGAAAATTAGTGCTAAGCTGTGGTTATGCATTAAGTTACTATTAGGCTGATTTTTGGAGTTCCATTGTGATGCATTCAAGTCTGATTACCAAGATTTCTTAATATGTTTATAAGAGGATTTGAATAAGCATTCAGAAGTTTGATCTTGCATGAATGTGCATTCTAAAATGAACTGACTGTGCATATTTGATATCTGTCTAGAAAGAAGCAACATAAAATCTTTTTTTTCTCTTCTTCTGTCTCCCATGACAGTTGAGGCTGCAAATCAGTCCAAAAGATCTACGGATAGAAACAAAGAGAGCTAGCGGAGCTGGAGGCCAGCATGTCAATACAACAGATAGTGCTGTACGGATAGTTCACATTCCAACAGGTGCTGCTTCATTCTTTCCTTAGTACAAGACCTACATTCCAAAAGTGCTGTCAGAATTTCTTTTGAAACAATGGTTTTATTTTCAAATCTGGGCAACAGTAGAGCAGACGTTTAATGTAATTTTCTTACCTATTCATACTACTCTAAATGCATCATCTTGTGCCCACTCCAGTTTTTAACAGTGAAGACTACTGGCTTCAGTAGGTAAGCTATAATTTTGCTATCAGACATGACACTCTAAAAGCAATCAGATCGTTTTCTAGCAAAAAATTATATTTAAGCTTTCAAATAATGAAAATGATACTGAAAAAATGGAGTAGGTTGAAATCTAATGTTCTGAATTTTCTTGACTAGTCTCCAAAAGAGAGATTGTGCTATTTTCATATTAAAACAGTACTTTTAATTGCAGAGTCTACTCTGAATGCCAGCTCCCATTCGTCTGCTGGCTCCTTTCCCATAGATGACGCACATAACTAAGAGGCCCATCCCTCTGGCTCAGGTTAGGAAACATAGCAGGGATAAGATACACCCTCAAACACTACCTGATTTTAGCTGTTGTATGGGGGCTTTTTATTGCCATTCCTAAGCCTTTTACTTCCCTTTGAGCAATTCACAACAGCCTTCCTGACTTTCATTGCATTTTAACTTTTCCTCTTCTCTACCACAAACATTCATCAGGCTTTACATGGTTTCAGGGTAATCCCAAACCCTCTTTATCTTCATGTATCCAGATTTTTGCCACCCATTTCTTTGTATCTGTTTAAAACATCAATTCATTCTGCACTTGTTGCATCTGTCTAGTAAAGCAGAAGGCAAGCAGTGGAGAGGTTAAAATTCTATTCACTATATGGTGACAAAAAGATACCCCAGATTAAAAATGTTTTGCATTGCCTGTATGTTTGGATAAAAACACAACAAACTAAAACCAGCAATTGATCTTAGTTTTTGCTGATGGCTGTTATTAGGATGTCTTATAAAGATCTTAAAAGTGTATTGCAAATTTTTTGCACTTATACACAGTTAATGGGGGACATTAGCTCACATTAGCTCCTGACTTTTTTCTGTTTCACCTTTCCCTTCTTTATTTCTCTGATCTCTCTTCCCTTAAAATTGTCCTGTTGGTTCTTCTATTTCTCTCATCCTGAATCTTTTTATAAACCTTCACCACGATCCAAAATGTTGTTTATAAATAAGTCTTTCAGAAAGTAATACTATGTAATCTTATAAAATCATCCTCTCATATTACCAGAGCTACATAATAAGTCCAAATAACAACTTAGTTCGTACTGTATTTCTTCTTCCTGCTCCTTTTTTGGGCTTTTCATTTCTTACCTTTAATTGTGTGTTTTGGGATGAGAAAGCACACCGTTCTATTTTCTTAAATAAAATAGTGCCCACTATTTTATATTCTGATCATATGCTAAGCACTCACTATCTTATGTATTTTACTGTTCCTTAAATCCTATGTTTTCTGGAACTGTGGCCAAAATTTATGACTAATGAAGGTGTCTTTTATAAGTCAGACCACATCACATATCTTTTATTTCATTATCCATCTGTTGTCCAGGTGAAATAAATTTCCACTGAATTAAATTTCTTGTCTTAAGGCTTAAAACATCAGTACAACTCAGCCTACACATCTCTCCCAAAATGTATCATTACTCATTAATAAACCTGGACTTCTACATTCCCAGTCCAAATGTAACAGCCTAATATAACATATAAAAAATCTTCCAGAAATTGCAGAGCTCTTTTAGTATGTGTTAATCTTAAATGCTAAAGGTCATGATATTTTTGACAGGGATTGTGTCTGAATGTCAGCAAGAAAGATCCCAAATTAGAAACAAAGAGAAGGCTATGCAAATGCTGTGTGCTAAACTATACAATGCCAAATTAGAAGAAGAAACCAAAAAGAGAAACTATGCTCGAAAGATTCAAGTAAGTTTCATTTAGTTGTGATATAATTCTGTACAAGCATATGTCTTTATGTTCAACAGCTTTGTTGAACAGCAAGTAGTAAATGGAAATATAGAACAGCAGGGGCCCAGGAGGGACTTAAATGAGGCAAAAAAAAGTAATAGAATCACAGAATAGTGTGGGTTGGCAGGGACCTTAAAAATAATCTAGCTCCAACCCTCCTACCATGGGAAGGGATACCTTCCACTAGGCCACTCTGGAGAACAAAATTTGTGGAGTCCCCAAGCTCTCTAAACAACAACATTACATTTTACTGCAACAATAAAGCCAGACTTAAAATTTCAGTTGTAGGTAAATCCTAGAGATCCAGTGAAACAAGCTGGATTGCAGCATGAAGAACCAGAATAGTATTAGAAAGAGATGCAGTATAATTGTTCTTTTACATGTTTGAGAACAATTACTGCAGCTGTAGAAGTGATCTGAGTGCTGTATAACTCTGACAAATTTTGTATAGTCATGTGAGGAAGAGAAACGTTTTGCTCTTTATGGCTAATCAATATTTCACCATTTTTGTAAGATCATGATGATGATGATGATAAACTGATTCTTCTTGTTCAATAGATTGGGACTAAAGGAAGATCAGAGAAGATCAGAACATACAACTTTCCTCAGGACCGGATTACAGATCACAGAATAAGCAGATCAGTGCATCATGTTGAGTCTTTCATGCTAGGGGAAGAAATGCTAGATGAAATGATACAAACTCTGAGAGAATATGCTGATTATGAATCTCTAATGGAAATTATTTCAGAAAATGAAAAAAATAATTCCTCGTGAACATTGTTCTTTCTCAGGCCATTACAACAGATGTAGACCTTAATCTGCAAAGAAGCTTCTCAGAGCACCACCCAGAAAATGGAACTTCTTTTCTGATAATGTAAAACATCACAACTTGTTTCCTAATGAATATTAAACAGTTTTCTTACTTGCTGAGTAAAAGACTATTATCTTCATATAAGACATTCTTGCTGCAGTAGTCCTTTGGAAAAGTTTATTTGATTGCACCAGAAGTAACAGCAGTTTTAAACAACTTCTATTGATACACAACTCTCAAAAGGTATGCATGCATTAAAAAGGAGTATTTCTAGTTCCTGTTTTCATTTAAACTATGGCTTAACCATCACACAACAGTGTGAAATAGCTTACTTGGGAGAACAAAAAAAAATATCCTATTTTGTTTGAGTGATTGGGAAAAAGTGATAAATAAATTACACACTCTGTCTTATTAATCACTCTACTTATTAATCACTTACATGTGTCATGGGAAAGGGAGTCAAAGTGTATCTCTGTCATGTTTTCAAGGCCTTCTGGCCCTTATTTATAAATACAAAACAAGCTTAGGAATATCCCTAGTGCGAGGAAAAGAAGTCATGGAAGCCAAGTGATGAATCGTGTGAACTGATTTTGGAATAAATGTTACTGCTCTTGAGTCAAAAATTAAAGTAATTGTTACAATATTGTTCAACTGATATTTTAGTGTCCAGTTGACTTCAGTTCAGTGTCTCCTTTATGGTTTTAATTGAATGCCCAGATTATTGATCTTCTAAAAGTTATGTGCTATGACCGGCACTTACTGGTTTTGTCTGTTTATTTAACAGCACTTTAAAACATTTGATATCTTTATCATTTTTTTTCTAGTAAACACTGCATGGTAACTATGATTAAGTTCCAAGTCTTTTAATTTAAGATGCATTCATTAACTTCAGATGAAGAAATGTCTGTGTGCATAAGATGAGGCATACATATTTCCTTTTGATAAGAATGAGTCCTAGGTCTGTATTTACTAGCAGTTTTATAACTCCAAACTGGCACATAAAAAAAGTAAAAAGAAACATTGACTCAATTTTTGTGTGAAATAATTAGATACCTATTGGAGCAGAAACTAGGACTGAAGTCTTCATTCTTACCAGATCACTATGGTAAATGGAACACTGAAGAGCACTCATGACTACAGACATGACTTAAAGCCAGCCTTCTTAAGCCAAGTGATAGATGGGAGTTTGTTGTTCAGCTTCATATTCTTCTAAACAAATAAGGGCCATTGACCAGGTCTGCATACTGGACTTCTGCATGAAACTTAGAGAATTGTTTAGGTCTTTGTCACCCTAGACCTTCCCTGATCTTCCAGCTTGGAGCCTGTCTGGGCAGATCCTGCCTCCCTATTCTCATTTGGCTCTTGAGCAAGCATTAAATGTCTTGTTTTGCCTTGTGAGTGACCAGGCTCTGATCAGTGTGAGAAAAAAACATAGTGTAATTCTGGCAAGAGGCTGACAGAGGTATTGCAAACCTGGTGTCTGACAGTGCTGTACATAGGCGGACTTCACTGTCCTTGGCCTGTCATGTCAAGCTTTACTGTGGAAGGACTTGAAGTCCCCTGCTAGCTGTGTATTAATTTTAATTCAAGGGATGTTGTCTCTGCAAATGCAACCTCCTTGAGCTGTGAGCAGATTGCCTCTCCAGCAGTGGTGGGGATCCCTGCACTGGTGTCCAGTCAGCCTAGCTCCCAGTAGTGCTCTTGCTCACTCTGCAACCACTGGTAGCATTGGTCATAAAAAATAAGTACAATTCTTTTATGTGGACTAGCCTAGATCCACTCACTGCCAGACTTGGATCGCAGAATGGGTCAGGTTGAAAGGAACCACAGTGGGTCATGCAGTCCAACATCCCTCCTTAAGCCTGGTCATCCTAGAGCACATGGCACAGGATTGCATCCGGGCAGTTCCTGAATATCTCCAGTGCGGGAGAGAGAATCCTTTCCCGGTTAGAGGAGCTTTGCACATTCGGAGCGTGCCGGGGTGAGTGAAGATCCCAGGCGCGTCCATTTAAACAAGCAGACACAGATGTAGCCGGGCGCCAAGCTGCGCTTAGGCGCGTGTCAGTGCCGGGACGCGGCAGCCGCGGGTTCCTTCGGGACCGAGAGCGGTGCGGGGCCGGAGGGCGGGAGGAAGGGGCGGGCGGGAGCGGCCGGCGCGCGGGAGCCGCGGCCGCGCCACTCGCGTCCCTCCCTGGCGGCCGAGGAGGGAAAGCGAGGGACGGGCCCGGCCCCGCCCGCCGCGCCGCGGATTGGCCCCCGCCGCCTGCCCGCCGCCCATTGGTCGCGCCCGGCGCCCCGGCGCCTCGCCATTGGCTGGCGCGGTTTTGGACACCAAATTTAAAGTTTTTAAAAAGCGCCCGGCGCGAGCGGGACGCACTCACTGCCTGCGGCGGCGCCGGCGCGGCCCTGCAGGTGAGCGCGGGGCGGGCAGCGAGCTCCGCCGGGAGCCGCTCTGGGGCTGCAGGGCTTCACGGCCAGGGCTCCGCTCTCGGGCCGGCTCGGGGGCAGCGGGGCTCCGCGGACAGGGCTCTTTGGCTGGGGTGGCGGGAGCTGCCGGCGTACGTGGTGGCGGGACCGTGCGGATGCTAGCGGCGGGACCGGATGGACTGGGGATGGGGATTCCTGGCGGCCGCCCGGTCCCACTGCTCTCCTAGCCTAGCCCCGCAGCTATCCCGCCGGCGGGACGGGATGGGACGGGACGGTGGAGCATTGGCGGCCAGGGAGCGCCCCGATCCCGCCAACAAGTCGCGTGTGGGGTGATCCCGGCTGCTCGCCGCACTGGTGGGGTCGGAACCGGCCGGGATGGGGATGGCAGCCCGGCTCCCGCCGGCGGGCAGCGGCAGGCGGGGAGGCGCCGCGCCGCGCTGCGCTGCGCTGTCTCCCGCCCGCCGGCCACGCCGTCGGAAGAGCATCTCCCCGGCGCGCTCCTCCCCGCCCCGCCACCAACGATTTAGGGGGCATCCTTCACTGCGGGGGAAATCCTCCATTGCGAGAGGCCCCCAAAGGCGCGGGGTGAAGTTCCCGGGGCCGTGGGGCACGGCGGAGCCGGGACCCAGTCTACTTGCGCCGACCCGGGCCATCTTGAGCGCTGGGCGGGAGAAGCCTGACAGCGCCGCGGGGCCCCGCGGCTAAGCCCGCTCCTTCGGGGGTCGGGGCAGGCCCTGGTGCACCAAACCGTGATTTGGGGACATTTTCTAAATCATCAGGATTTCAGCCCAAAAGCTTCTCTGGCCGTTCGCAGGGAAGGGGACAAGAAGGCTTAGGAAGGGTTTGCATCTCTTCTCCCAACTCACACGATACAAAGCCATAAGCCTATTTGTTCCTTTCTCCAACCGAACGTAGGTACAAAGAGGGAAATTTTTCTCTAAGTCGTTCATGGGGCAAATTTTTCTCGTGGTTCTTTCCAAAACTGCTGGAAGTGCTTAAATACTTTAAAATGCTTACTCAAATCGAGGATCTTTTATTTCCTATGGATTGCAAAGCATGTTGAAACTTATTTTCCCTTTAGATTTAACTGGGGAGAGATGACCTCCTTCTCCCCTCCAGCTTTCGCCCATCCCCCCGCAATTGTTAATATAGTTAGCACCACATTTCGCGGGGGAGGGGAATGGAACGGGGCAAGAAAAGCTCAATTCCCCTATAATGTCTATCGATCTCCCACCCTCTTTAAATCATGCTTAAACCTTTATTTCACTGACCATTGTTTAAGTATGGCTGCTTTCCTTTGTATTTTACTCACACATGTGAGCACTCAAGCTTTTCCTGTGCCACCCAGCCTCCTCCCTTCTCAAAAATGCCAGATATCTGGCTGCAGCAGCAGCATTGCTTCTGGTCTTGGATGCAAACTTCAGGCTTCTCTGGCCTGCACAGGCCTGCGGTCACTCATGGACCCTCTGCCACTGGTGTCCCTTGCAGGGACCTCAAGTGTCTTGACTGTTGCTACCTTTATGGTAGGAAGTGGAAGCACTGTTGTGTCTCATCTATGCTGGTGAAATGGTGACCAAGTAAATAGCTCAGTCAGTTTTCTTTCCCTAGTTATATGCAGCATAAAACTAGTTTTTGGGAAGATCTTACATAGGTTTAATCAGTGGCTGTTCAAATCCTTAGTTCCATTAGTTGTATTTTAGACACTAGAGGGTGAGTCAGATACAAGCATAAAATTCATAATGCAGAAGAGAAGCATGATAGAGTCTTTATAAGAAAAAGAATTTGTGATCTAGTTTATGCTGTGTTTTCATACTGCCCTTGTTTCTTGCAGAATACAAACAACAAAATGAAATCGAACCTTAACCGCTCTTGCAAAATGAAACGTGATTTTGATTGCACGTCTCTTCGTGCTGGGTTTGCACCATTGAAATGTACTGCGGAGAAAGCAAGACTGGAAAAATCCTGCCCCTTGAATTATAAGGAATGCTTTTGTAAAAGCTCTGCAGAAGAACATCAAAAAATGCTCCTTAGTGACTCATATCATGCAGCTACCAGAAATCTAGATCTTGAAGATGGAGAAAGACCCATACATAACAAAGAAAACAACCAAGTAATCCAGAGACTTGATGAAGGTATCTCTGAAATGGAGGCAATGCAAAGCAGTAAACTTCATGAGGATAGTGGTTATTCCTCTATGTTAAGTACTCACTATGCTGATGCAATAGAACATGAGGATAGTTTACCTTTGGCTGGGAATCTCTGTGGTACACCAAAGCATTGTCTCATGAAGAACCAAAACCAAGAACAGTTTTCAAAGAAGACCCTGTTGCCAGTAATCCATTATGAAGAAGTGATTTGCTCAACTTTGAAAAAAAGTGGTAAAAGAAATCTCAAGTCTTGGGCTGCTGTAGACAGAATTGTTTCTAGGGGAAAATTTGAACTTTGTAACTTAATTGGAAAGAAAATGGGGCTGGATAGAATAGACATTCTTGCTGAACTCTTCCAAAAAAACCTGAAGCATATATTATCAAACATTTTAAGGCATCTCAGCGAGATGGATTTAGTAAAGTAAGTATGTTGATGTCATTGTATTTCACTGGGAAAGGAAAAAATATAATCAGATGTTTTAATGTTTTAGATATGGAGCTTGTGACATTTACTCAAGGTTTAGTATTATGTGTTAATATATTAAAACATGAACTGACAATGTAAGCCATGATACATATGGAGAATTTGTCTTTTCCCTAAAAGGCAAATTAAAGACTACAACAGTGAACAATTTCTATCATTATGTAAAAGAAACAGGTTACAGTTATTCTTGCTATTTAATAAATCTCTTTCCTAGGAGGCAACTGATGTGTTTGTATTGTTGTTGCAGTTTTGCCAAAGTCAGCACAACATGGCAGAAGATTCTACAAGAAGATAAATGGATTTTCCAAATGTATAACAGAGCTGTGAAAAACCTTTCTGTAAGTTTCTTCATTGAACTATCAGTGGTTTTCTGCTATATCAAGTCTCCTCCTACGCTTAAGCGATCACAGAAAAGTTTCTTAGGTTGAAAACTGTGACTGAATTGTCTTAGTTTGTCCTGTTAGGATGCCTTGTCTCAAGCATTGCTAGTTACATCAGGGACTTTGGGGACCCCAAGGAAGGTTGACTGAGAAGGTGACCCAAGGAGAGATGCAGATGTTTTGAAGAACTATCACAAGTCCTGCGTTACAGAGAAAGGCAGTAAGTAGACAGTCATTGCCAGCACAGCCCACTGGGCAAGCCCTAGAGTCTCCTAGCAGGGGCTTGCTTGCTTCAGCATCCCCACTGACCCAGAAGGGAGGAAGACTGAGATAAACTGCTCAAGTTGCTCTGTGAATCAGGGTCTCCGTTTATAGCAGTAGTCTCTGAAGTCCACCATGAAGTCCACTATGAAGTCCATACCTGATATGGAAACTGAAAAGCTTTTTGCACTATGAGCTATTCCTAATGCCTTGTTCTATGAAATAAAAATACTTGATCCATCCACACTAGACTAGCATTTTATCAAGTCAGGATTCTTAAAACACTAACAGTGTTTTTCCTTCTTGAGAGATGGAGAGACAGAACAAACAAAGGCTTAGGATCTACCACAGGATAAGGTTGTTAACCAGTTTAAATTTTGTGTAGTATTTTACAGTGCTGTCGCGGTGAAACATTTGTACTGAATATTCATCCCATAAAGTTTGATTTCTTCCGTGCTATTGTATGCTTTTTTTTTAACTTTAACTGGAAACTTGAAAAATTGGTGGGTGGAGTTTATTTTTCCCAAAGAAAGCTTCAAGCATTCCTCTTCACAATAAAGAATTGGAAGTACTGATTTTTGCTTTAAAAAACGAAAATGAATAGGTTACATGCTCTGCCTAAATAACTGTGTTAATATGAAAGTAGGATTATGTACTAGAAGATGGTTGGTTTTTGACCAGGAACTAGGGAGCTGTTCTATGCATTTATAACAGAAGTGACTGAAAGTTATGGTAAAATAAGTAGCACTCCTTGGTGTGATGCTTTATTATTGGAAACCAGGTGGAAGAATCTAAAATTACTTAGTGACTTCTATTAAACAAAAAACTCTCGTAAGTTCTCTTCCCGAATTTAAGTCTTTGTTTTTCTTTTCATTAGAATGTCACTAAGGCACCTGAACATGCTGCAACAAGAGAGTACGTTCTCTACAGAGTGTCCTTAGCTTCCATTCAGAAAGCAACCCCACCAAAATACTTGAACAAAAAAGGCACCAGATCCAAAGAATCTAGGAATCACAGCAGGCTCACAGAGTTTTCTGAGGTAAGTGGCGATTTCCACTGATCTTTAATTTCTCTCATGTTGTCTGTCAAACAATCACCTCGTAGAGCGTATTTTTGAAAGTAGCATCTCCGGTTTCAAGTGTTTGTAATTCTTGTTAGTATGGCTGCCAAATTTTGCTTAGTGTGCCTATTTTAAGACCATGTCAGAAGCTACTGGAAAGAATATTGATATACTGGGATGTCTTGCATCGTTTTTTTTTTCCCCTCTTAAGAATTTCGCTTAGTGAATTTTTTTTGCTTAAATTTTGTCTTGCCAGATATTAAAAAAATATTGGTCATTTCCTGTTGTTTTCCATGAGTTTATTATAATCAATCACATATTTTCCAGATAAGCAATATCACAAAAACTGTCAACTTTGCTTCAAAACTGATGGACAATTAGAAAAAAAAAAAGAAAAATATCAAAGACTTAATAGTTCTTAGTTTCAATTAAAAAAAATTAGCAATGCATATTTCTTTTAATCGTTCTGTGGGGTATTTTGTGAACCTGGCATTAAAATTACTTTTTAACTACTTATTTATAGTGTCTTACATTTGTCAGTAACTGCCAACAGCCTGTTTCCTCTTCACCTTGTTTTTTTAGGCTGTTTTTTTTTCCTACATACTTGAAATGTAGACCTGTGCCTGTATCTTATAAGACTTTTAAAAATGCTTATTGAAAGCAATTTCTTGTTAATAAGCAAAAGATTTTCCTAATAGAAAAAGGTTTTATGCTCAAGTCTCATTCTGCAAATTGATGCAATAAGAGAAGATGATGAAAGGTCACTGGAAAGTATAATCAAGATGCTGTAATACTACTATATAGGACTTTGTAGCATCAGGAATGTAGAAGTACAACTGTTCAGTAGGAGTAATAAAATTTAACTCCTGATATATGCATCTATACACAACTACATCACCATCCTTGAATGAGGTTTGGAAGATTCAGGAAGGCTGTTACCCTCATTGCTCTGGATTTAGCCTGTCCTTTAACTTTTAAATTTTAAGAATTTTAAATTGGCTACCTCTATTCCAGTTCAAAATACCTGTAATTATATTCCTATTATTCCTGTTCTGAACTCCATCAGACTTTGATGCAACAAGAATTAGGCTAAGTTTTTAGTTTGTCTCCTTACATTAGGAGAAGTTATAATATGTTTGTGGCACTAACGTAGTATCAGGAAACGTTTGGAGAGTGTATTTACCCTCTACTCATGATTTTCTCTGTGCTTTTTCCAACAGGCTGCCAGGAACCTCAAAAACACTGAAAGCCTTAAAGCCTGCCATCGCTGTGGCTCACCTGCCAAGTATGACTCCTACCTCCAAAGAGCAACGTGCAATCGTGAAAGTTGTGGCTTTGACTTTTGCACTAAATGCATGTGCAGCTACCACAGCTCCAGTGACTGTGTGAGCAGCAAAGCAGTGAAACACAACTCTGCACCAGGGCCGCTTCCTGGGACTAAGAAAAGCAAACAGAATCTAAAGAGATTGTGATCCATTCCCCCAGTACAAATTGGCAAATGTCCCAAAAAAGGGTTTTTTTTAAGTCATCCATGAAGATAATGCTTTCTGCTATTCCATATTCATGTAAATGGTTAATTATGTTATTCGTCTGTTAATTTAATCATCCTGCTCAGAAAGGTTTTAAAAACCTTTCCAGTGCTGTCGAGTGAGGTGAGTGAAGCCCCTTTTAATGTGAAAATATGAGGGAGACTAGATTTTATGGTTTTTCGAAGCTTTGCCTTTGATTTTAAAATGTGGACATTCATAATAACACTTTCTCTGATGGCTTCTCTTATGTGAATCTGAAATTGCTCTTCATGTCTTCTTTCATTTCTTGAACCTTTTCTAAGTTCAAAAAAAAAGTACTGTATGTTGGCTATACTGCTAAAAAATACTTTGACTTTTTTTTGAAATCACAAGCTAATTTTAATATTTGTATATATTTGTAAATATTATTCATATTTGTCTTGTAAATGTGAAAATAAATGATTATTCTCAACAACTTGGTTGGCAAATCTGGCCTTCCTATTTATCGTCCTAAGTGCTTCTCATGCTCTTTTTGCATGTTTTCTAGTATGTCCTTCTTTAAATTGTTGGTTCAACAAAGAACAAGTCCTCCTGGGTTTGTATAAAACAGTGTACTGAATCCATTGTCATGTTGTATTCCTGCATCTTACCTAAAGGCTCTTATCAGTAATTGCCTATAGTGTCAAAAGTGCCAGCACTTCCTTTTCATTTCAATGGAAATTTTTCTTTTGGCTGGATTTATGCTGCTGTTGCCAAACTAGCTCACTGTCAGCAAAATATTCCTGATCCCACAGTAAAGAAAGGCAAGCTTTCAAGAAATAGACTCATATTTTTGTGGAATTATCTGGGGTGGTTTTTTCCCTCTTGGGTAAGTAAATAACTGACTGGGAGCACTGCACTGTAGTCCTGCTCCTTGAACTATAATGTGTGTAGTAACAGGACAAGTGGGAATGGCTTCAAAGTTAGGAGAAAGTAGATTTAGATTAGATATTAGGGAAAAATTCTTTACGGTGAGGGTGGTCAGACACCGAAACGGGTTTCCTTAGAGAAACTCTGGAAGTGTTTATGGAGCTCTAAACAATCTGGTCTAATGAAAGGTGTCCCTGTCCTGCAGCAGGGGAGTTGGAACTAGATGATCTTTAAGGTCCGTTCTAACCCACACCATTCTGTGAATCTGTAATCCTATTATACTTTAATTTGGTATTTAGATAGTACCATATTGATATATATAAAGCCACAGCAAGTGTTAGGCTGAGCACACAGAGATAAGAAATCTTACAAGCAAAATTTGTTAAAATTTTCATCTCTACTGAAATTCCTGTGTCCTAAAGAGTGCAGATAATGTGATGTGAACAGAAATGCTATTTCCTATAGTAATTTCAAGGAATATGGCACAGGCATTCACTTGTAGACTGCACTGTAGGATACATCTTGAATTAAAATCATGTGTTTTTAAATTGAATGTGGTAAATCAAGTGTACCTTTTCATAGTTTGGAGCTTACTAAAGAAACAATGCACTTTCTAGTAGGCCTAACAATTTGTACACTGAGTAAAGAACAGCTGCTCTTTTTCTTCCTTTTTTTTTTTATTTTTAGCTGTAGAAATTATCTGTTCATGAAGAATTTTGAGAAAAATTCCTTGTTACCTCCAGATAAGAGAGAAGATATGGACATTTTTTACTAATTTCTGAGTGATAAGGAGCAACTATCTTTTACCTGAAACCTTGTTAGAAAGGTCAAATTATTTGACTTAATGAAACTTTGGCCAAGCTGTAATGGATCTGCTGCAAAACATTGTCGGTCTTTCCACTTGTCCAACCATTTTTTATTTATATGATCCTCAGAGCCTTGCCTACCAGCTTCAGTTTAAATCAGAATAGACATTCAAGATTGCAGCCTTCAACAAGTGAGTGACATCTCACTGTTGAATGTCCTGATCCAGATCAAGAGACCTTGATCTGTTATCAACAGTTCCAATTTTCTTATGCATAGGATCTGTTAGGGTGGTACAGCTATTTCTTTATCATAATCCTGCCCAGCATTTCAAACCTTGCTCAATAACACTGAGCAGGGAGCCTGAATAAAACCATGAATCTTACTGAAAGTAGCAGGATGTTTGGTCTCCTCATAAATTTCAGTGAATGGTGGGTGAGCTGCAGAAAAAGGTGGACAATCAGTCCCCACCCAGGCCTGCTGGTGTCTGCTGCTGAGGGAGAAAGCAGGTCCTCAAAGTGAGGATGATGAGTGTTACTACTAGTAGGTGCCCCAAGGAGTGCTGAGGAGAGTGATTTGTGTGCCAAAGGTGTGAAAGGCGTAGATGCAGATTGTTGTGAATGTCTCTGCTGAGCTATCTTGGACTTGCCTTTGATATGCAATCGTTGTGAGTCATACCTAGGGCAAGAGCAGGGCAATTGCCATATGGAGATCAGTACTCCTCAGGTACTGCAGCTGTTGTCAAAAAGCACTTTCAAACTCAGCAGTTGGCAGCCCCAGTGACTTTGCAGGAATGTGATAAGCTGCTTACCCACACTGCATACTCCTTTCAGATCTACACAGGGTGATAAATGCCTGCATGCTGCCAGAGTCTCCTGGTGCAAGTACAGATTTCTTCCAGTTGCTTACTTATCTCTAGCAATGGCTCTGCATGGTGAAGAAGGGTGGGACGTTTCTCTGCTGTGTAAATTGCTGTGTCTAGCAGCTGTTCCCCCCAGCCTGAACAGCTGTGAAGACAGATTATTCCTTCATACTAATGCTAGCTGGGAGACAGACAAAGGTAAGCATTTAGGACTTTCTGAAATCAATATTTAGTATCTGCATTTTTCAGGTCTTTTTTCTTGCAGTTACAATGGTGTCCTGAAAACCCCAAGGAGCTGCTCGAGGTGCTTGCACCTTTCTGCAAGTCATTAAAGGCAATTTCTGCTCTCACCACAACAAGGAGAGAAGCTGAAGAGAAGTGCCTGATAGTGATGATAGTCACTTGTATAAACAGGGACAAGTTTGGATGCACTTATCAGTTTAATATGTCCTCCAGCAGAAGCCTTTGTGCTTTGAGGACTGGGACATGTAAGAACCAAAACGAGAAAAAACAACCCTTAACTCTGCAGCTACTGGCACCGTAGCCCAGTTGGTCATCTCGGAGCCTGATTTCTAACATGTTGCAAAACTGCAGCAAGTGCCAGATACGTTCTCCCTAGCCAAAGGTTTCACTGCAAGTAAGCAAAATTTTAGCATGTTGAATTTTTTTTAAGTGTATAATCATAGTTTTATCAGTGACCACTCTCAAAAAATGCTGTATATTTAGCCCTACAATATAAAGTCTGCCCTGACTTAGAGACTGTAAAAAGATGGAATCTAGATTAAGATTCTAAATAAGAATTCTATTCCCACCTCCCAAAGCCAAGGGCTTTCCTGTTGAGGAAATTATGTTGTAGTATAGGGATTTTTTAGAAATGAAATCTGTTCTGGAAAGGGAAAACCACGAGATGGTGCTCTTGACTCACTCACTGCGTGAAGTTGGATTCACTGAGTTCCTTTTGCTATGTTCGCAGAGAGTATATTCCCTTCTCCCCTATTAACAGTAGCTGTAGATGTAGTTACTACAGTCATGGGGAATCAGATTAAATCTGCAACCAGACAGATTCGATTACTGATTCTAATATTTGTTTCAAACATATTTGTGTAGGATATGTATACCTTTGCTAACCTTAAAAATACAAAGGAGCCTTTCATAAAAGCTTTGTTGTGTGGAAAATGCAGGTGCCTTCTTCAAGGAGTGATTAACTGCCCTAAACGTGACGTTTGTTTTGCCCACCTTGTGCCCTCATAGTGACAACTGGAGAGCAAAGTCACCACTCCTAAGCAGTGGGTGCAAGCTATCCTATGAAGCCCTTGGTGCAGGTTTGGAGGAAGAGGCAAACAGAGCTTTGCCTGGGATTTGACATAGTGTTCCTGCCTGATGGAGGTTTGGTGAACATCTCAACAGCACAACTGCTGTGGTGCCACCTTGACATGTCTTCTGGCAGGCGCTAATGGTGCCAACTTGCAAAATATCTGACAGTCACAGCATGCATACATCACTTCTTGTAGAGTGCCTCCACTGTGCTTCTGGAGGGGCTGGCATCCGGAGCTGAAATGCCATTACCTGAATGCAAGGATGGACCAGGCCACTGTGATAGAGGCTTGATTTTTGAAGACACTTGCCATCATGATGCCCATTCTCATATATTTGAAATATGATATATTTGAAATATGAAAGACTCCTTGTGAGTCTTTACCTAAGGATGTACAAATTGTCAGGGCCACTCACTTTTAGTATAACCTTGTCAGAATGGTTTCTCCTCTGAAGTAGTCCATGGGAACTTAAGGGTAAAAAGGTCAAAATATAGTGCTGATGTTCCCAACACAAAATAAAAGCAGCTAGGCTCTATGAACCTGCTAGCACAGGCAGAAATAGTTGCAGGACTTAAATGATGGAACAGACGTTGTAGTGGCCACTGAGATCATTCAGCAGCAGCTGGGGTTTTGTCCTTTAAGGTTTTATATTGTTCTGCTTTTTGCATTCAGAGCTGCCCTCACAGTACCTCAGTCCAGCATTCAAATTAGCCATCTGCAGCCTTCAGCCAGCTGCAGCGTCAGGGCCAGGCCATGGCCTGAAGAACAGCCCCAAAGATGTCACTTGGCCATGCAAGTGTATGTCTGGGAAGAGGGAGGGAACCCTGCCCCTCCACTGCCCTATTTCCCACCTCATAAGTGCTGGGCTAGCTTTTGGGATGTACCCTTGGCTAGTGTAACTGTGCCAGGCCAGGGCTGAAAAACAAAGGCCTCTGGGCATTTGATATTTCCTCATAGCCACACCAAGGGAGTAATGGTTCATGCTGGTTTGGAGATAAAAAGCCTCTCTGGCTTCTTTAGGCCCTCAAGTCAGACTCACACTGAAAGGGTCAGGGGTGTCTCTAACCTAAAGTATTTGCTGTGGGCATATAAAGGTCAGGCAGCCCCTGGCTGCTGTGCAGAGGGACTGGGCTCAGGAGACGCTCTTGTGTTTCAGGAGGAGGTACAGCTCTTCCAGGGCTAACGCATGGCATCTCCACCTTCACATGAGGGACTGGGGATGGGTACAGCTGTGGTGGCCACCACCTCCCAAAACTCCCCTCTGCTTTCTGCCCATGCTAGCTCTGCGCCCAGCAGAGAGTGCAGTGCCCCTGCTCAGCAGGGATCAAGGCTGCTTCCAGAGGCTTCACTGGAGCTGGCTGATGCATGAATCATAATGCAAACATGATGACACAAGAGCTCTGAGACTTACCTCTTGTGTTTAGTGTCATTTTCTCAGGGTCTACCTTGGCTCAGTTAATTACATTGTACAGCAGATTTTTGTTAGTCATATATAGATCTAATTTTCAAGATTGTCCCTTGGTACCAAATTAGCAGAGAAAACATCAAGTGCAATTTGCTTACAAACATACTTTAAACACCAGCTGCTTGAAAAAATGCATATGATGTTTGTAAATTAAAAAGCTTTGTGTTGCCTTAAAAATACTTGCAACAGGGAGCATAACATTTACTCTCTGCAACATGTTTACTTATATACTCAACAATAAAAAAATCTGTGTGCCAGTAAGAAATCCAGAAAGTTTGAATTGCTTCATGTCCCTTTCTTCCTTTGTGGCACATCATGGTTGTGTAAAAAAATTGTGATATTAAACTGTAGTAGTAAGAGCCCTCTGAAGCAGGGTAAGAAAACATGTAAGCTGTCATATGTTTAAGATAAGTAAATCAGTAGGAATACCACAGGACTTCCAATCTCACTGTATATACTCTAGCAATGGTTTTTGGCAAAATAAGCAGTTCATGTTTGTTCTGATCTCCTCACCTCTGTTAAATAGCAGTTATATTCTTAGTATTTGTAGTTGATATACAAATGTAAAATATATAGAATAAGACATCTCAATGTCTTACATCACTACCACAGCACCACCACTCTGCTATGAATTAACCATGTAGTAGATAACAAGTACACCTTTTAGTGTACACCTCTTAGCGTGCTAAGACTCATAGATTTATTCTCTTGTCAGTAGTGATAATCTTGACTTTTCTCAACACTCTTGTAAATAGCTTATATCCTGAAGGCTGACTTTCTTAAAAAGATTAAGATGACTTTTTTACTGCTTAACATATCAGAACAGAAGATGTATTCTTTCCTTGGCGTAACAATCAAGAGCAAGACTTTCACTGTTCATACAGAACCCTTTATCCTCACTATAGCAATGTTTTCCCAAAGTATCTCATGTAGATGATAATTCAATATATTGCATTATGTTTACATGCCAGTCTCAAATATGATTAAAATTCTTTCAGGTTTCCTATCCATACACATTGACACTGAAGCAAATTAAATGCCTTTTTGGTACTTACTTTACTGCATACCAATTTCTAAAATTCTGGTGACCAAAATCAAAGGTACTGGTTGTGCACGTCTCAATAAGATTTGTATTTTGTGTTACCTGGTGCTCAAACAAGCAATGAAACTTCTGGGAATGTGAAGGGTCTAAAAAAGAAAGATTACCGGTTTAATTAATTAATGTTTGAAATTTGGTTACTTTATTGCTGATATATATATATATATATATATATATAAATACAGCTATAGAATTACAAAAGAGATTGTATGAAATGATAAAACCAGGCTCAGCTCATTCAAGACCAAGCGAGGGTCAGAGGTAACAAATACCTTTATTTTTCTTTCTCATATGAAATTCACCTTTTGAAGCAATTTCTTAGCGCAGGTAAGTGATGTACAGCCTTTCTAAGTCTACATCACATAAGTCTACTGCTTATGCAGATGATAAAACCAGAAATTTCTTATCCTCTATAGAACCAGGATAAATATTTATCACTGCTGACTGGGCTGAAATAGTTGTCATTCCAAGTGAAAACACATGTGACTTGACCAGTGGATTAGGCTTCCAAAGTTTAACAGATGTTAATTATGGAGAGGATGGTAGAGGGCAAATATTGCTTTTCCTTTGCTATCTTTCCTGAATAAATTAAGTATATGATTTAATATGGGCTTACAAGGACTGTAAGCTAAAAAAGAAAAGCCATCAGCTAAATTACTATTTATTTCTATTCCTTTGATCTTAAATTAGTAGATTCTTTTTCAGAGAAATAATTAAATATAATTGTAAGGTTCAAAAATATATCTGAATGGTTTCATTGCCATTTGAACAGAAATTCTTTCTTATGAACCAATTAAATTTTTATTCAGGGAATAAGGTTCTCCTATTCCAGAGTTATCTGTATATTTAATTCCCGTTCACAGAAGATTTATTCAATTTCAAAACAAAATACATTACACATAGAAATTAGAAAGTCTCTGTAAACTATTGTGCTAGGACTTAGTTGCAAGTAGGGACATTATGCAATAAATTTTTTTAAGTACTGAGTTTAGTTGTAATTTGCAGAATTTTAAGCTTATATTTTTTTACCCCTTTTCAGGATGTAAAGTGTAAAATGTGGGAAATGTTTAATCCAGTATGATAAGAGGTACTTGCTTTAAAAAATCAGATTTTAAACTGGTGTGTAGGTGAGAGTGTTCCCTTTCAGCCCACCACAAGTATCACAGTTTGCTGGAAGTAAGCCTTACACCTGGTAGAAAAAGTTTGAAGGACTAGAAATTAAAAGAAGTCAGCAAATATTTTGGCTATCATCTCCAAGACTTGTTCAAAGCCAGTAAGAAAGCACATAATTTTAAAAATTAACATGGACGGAAACATGATCCAAAAGGCTTCTCCATAAGCTTGCCCTTAAGGGCATGAAAGCTCAATACAGGATTGTGATACACAGCCTACAGGCAAGAAATTGATCCATAAATCTTTGTAAATTAAGCCAGTATTTGCGTTACTGAAAAATGGATTTCATCTGCCGGTGAACTCAGAACACTCATAGGCACGATATATCTATCCTCTGTAGGAGCTCGGTTTAGAGATGCTGCTATATTATATTAGAAGCTGCTACAAAATTGCCACAAAACCCCCTACTGTATGTATTTTCAATGTCATTCTAGTCTTGATGTGTTTTGTAGGTAGTAAATGTTAACTCTGAGGAGGATGAAAAGGCATCGTGATAATTTTTGTATTAAACCTCAGTTAGCATGACTTAAATTCAGAGTAGTAGTAGCATGTAGGTTTTTTAATTTATGCTAAAATTTAAACACCATGGAAAGCACCTAGAATATATAATTTAGGAGATGTGAGAGATCATAGAATTTAGTCCAGACAGTACAGGACATGTCTATAATGAGACTTTATTATCTTCTTTATATATGCTGTGTAATTTCAAATTTGTTGATTTAAAAGGTTGGGCAATTTTAAAATAGTTGTCTGCTTAATATGCCTTTGATTTTCATCACCTTATTCTAGCAATGCTGATGACAAATTTCAATACTTTTCAGAATATTTTACTATCTTTCAAGCTAAGACTTTCTGAGTCAGCAGACTCAAACTTTCACAAGGTCATCTTACATAATGACCACTGGGGAAAAACTCCAAAAGAAAAACACTTATTCCCAACAGCAGAAAAAAGTTTTAGTAAACCTTTCTGCATCCCAGAGTATTCAGAAATGATGAAATGGAACAAAAGTTGCCATCTTGAAGTTTGGTATTTATTACTTGGAGTCCACCAGTGTAACGTCCATTTCGTGAACATAAAACATGGTATGGCTTGAAGGAAGCCTGAGTTGAAGCTGGGTCTCTCCTTAATTAGTGAGTGCTTGTCCAAGAGATTCTTTTTGCATATAAAACTAGTCCTCAGATATCTGTTTTGCCTTCAGTATAAGTATTTAATGAGGGTGTGCCTGTAGAGCCTTTCTCTTTCTATTTTTCCAGACTTGTGATTTCCCTGTCTATGCTCTTAACAAACAGGTAGCAAGACACGCTCTAGCCAAAACCAGACATGCAACTGAGTTAGCATCATCTTGAATGCAAGCTGGGGAGTCCAGGATTGCCCCTCAGCTTTTCTCTTTACACTGGCATGACATGGGTACCACATGCACCCCATTTCTCTTGTGTCCCATCATTCACACATGCAGGTACTGCATACACAACTCTCCTGCTCTCAGCTTACAGCACTCCACCATGCAAAGCTCACAGCAGGAACACTGAAAATCATTTACTGTTATTTTAACCAAAGACAGGGCTGTAGAAGACTTGGTTCTTCTCTTGGACAGAATCATATTCAGAGCAAACAAAGGCTGAGTTTTTAAAGAAAATTTTAAGTACTTTTGTACTCCCCCATTTCTGGTCAGGTGGGAACAGGCTGGCAGGGAGTGGTGCTGTTTCCCAACACTGTATAAACATTTCCACAGCAGTGGAAATGTTTATTTCCAAGCACTGCTTGGGCCACTTCCTCCCTAGCAGCATGGAAAATGCAACCACCCACCTTCACACTATTGGAATCATGTATTGGAACCCCATCTCCTGAAGCAGCTGGAGACTACACTTTTTAATTTGAAAATACTTGGTATGGATAACATCTTTTAAAAAACAAAACAAAACAAAACAATCAGTGCTTTAACATCAGAACAGCGAAGACAGAACCATCTTCTTACCTGTTTTCTGAGTGGATGTAAAACAAGCAGGTGAAAGCACATGCACATACAATTCTCAATCTTTGCTGGGGCAAAGATACAAACTCACAGAAATCATTACACTAATGCAGTGATACTTTCCTTTCCTTCTGCAAGGTTGGCTATAAAAAGTGTAGGAGCACATGCCATCAGTGCCACCCTACAACCTCGGTACTAAACTTGGCCGCAATTTCAAGTTTGCTATCATGTTAATCTTTCTGTGATGCCAAAAACCATACCAGTACTCACTCATTCCTCCAAAGCAAGAGTCCTCTACAAAAGAGGAGGAAGGCAAAGAAAAGGTCATAAAAATTAAGTGTGTAAAAAGATTTTTTTCTTTCATTAGATATTTGTCATACATAATGGTTTTGAGCCCTATTTTGCCATGAATTAAAGCACAACATTCCTACATTGTTGATTATCATTAATTTCCAAAAGTAATGTCAGAAAAATATCAGAGTTCAACACAAGATAATATAACTGAATTTATCTATTTATTGATGCATTCATGAGTGTTGTTTAGAACACACTTATTTCTTGGATTACTACCTTGTTTTATAGTCAATGCTGTTTGGTTTTAAATTCTACTTCACTGAAGTTACTTCTAATCTTTCAGTTCCTAGTGCTTCCTAACTTATTAAGAATGTAAAGCCATCTCTCTGTATACAGACTTGCAGGCATGATGAGCTGGATTCAAAGTTAATGAATTTTCCTTTTAATTTTAACCCCTGAGTATGGCCATGACCTTCTCCTCCTACATTGTTGAATTATAATGAGGTTGGGGGTGGTTTAATCTATTGCTCCTGTTGTCCATGACAGCACTGCTATATTATTATTAGCAGACACAGACTACATATGCATACTTATCCCTTACTTCAAGAAGAGATACTTTGCAATCTCTATGTAACAGAGCCATGCTCAGCATCTAATTATCCCAGCTTAGGCTTTCTAATTAGAGTATGTTCTTAATTTGTTGTGGAATGCTAGTCACCATAAAAGCAATATATACTATGCGGAGTCGTGCTGTTTCTACCGGCTCTGGGCAGATCCGGCGCCTTTCGGTGCTCCTCCCTCCGGAGCTCAGGCTCGCCGCTTCCCTCCTGTGTGCCGCTGCAGCTGGCACGCCGGTCGGGGTCTGCTGGGTTCTGTCACCCACGCGAGGGTCCAAGGCAAAGAGGGAAGGAATTTGTCCAAATCACCCACGAAGGAAAGCAGGAAGGCTTTATTGTTACAGAGAGTTGAGGTGGGGGGCCACGACCCGTGCATCCCACGCCACGTGGGGGAAATGGTGCCGGCACCGGGGGGAGTGGGATGATATAGGGGGTGTGACAGGGAGGGCAGGCACCCTCCCGCCCAATGAATACAGACGCCGTGGTGCTGGCGTGTACTACAGCGACCAATTAGAACACAGCAGGGGTGGACACGGGGCCCTGGGGCGAATGGGGTTGCAGGATTGGGGTGACAGACACCGAACTCCTCAGGACTGGATGGGGGAGTGGTCACAGGAGTGACAGGGGAACACTCCAATGGCGGACAGCCTGCAGCTAACAACTGTGGGGGGAGAACAAAAAGGTACACAGGACTCAGCTAACTAACATCAATAAGAACCCCTAATCTAAACCCAAACCCAGGATGCAACAATACTACACTACAAGGCATTCATAACATAGCTGAATTTTAGGCATCAAATGTATTATGAGTATGTTACAGAGGTTTAAGAACCACTACTGAGTGTAATAACAGTCCTGGGACTCAGTTTTAGTCCTGGTTTTCAAGATGCACTTTAGTTTAAAAGCTATCCATTGGTGTTCAGAATAATTTTTTCTGCTTTGCAACATGAGTGGGTTTAGAGCATACCCATGGCTACAAGCTGGCAAAATAAAAGTGTTCAGAAATGTCTACAGTAACTGAGGCTAACTAGTACAGATTAGCCCGTGCCTGTGCTAATGAATCCCCAGTGCCTCCAAAAGAGGTTGACTATGTGCATGTGACCTCTTTGTGGCGCTGTCCATTCAGTGTTAACTTATGAACAGTACCTAGGAATTATTTGGGAAAAAGTTACTTGGTACATGCTAATAGCACGGTTCTAGCACTAGAAGACAGCATTCCTATGCCCAGGTAACTCCTCAAGTAACTTATCATTTGCTTGCATAAAGACAGCCATAGTGGACCAGCTAAGCTGCTGTAACATAATCAGTTGAGGTTTTAGAATACAGAATGATCTTTACTGAAACTATGTCATTTCAAAATGATTGGAATTTGCCCTACATTCTTAATTATATTTATGGCAGTGAGATAATTTGTTGGGTAACAATCAGTTCACATTCAGATTTTTAACCAAATGTGTGCAGTTTCTGTTGTTTCCCAAAGAATAGTAACACCAGATAGATGGACTGTAGGAACTTTAAAAACAATTACAGTGAATAAATTATCATGCATGTATAGATGTGATCTCCTCTTAGGAAAGATGTAGATCTCTAACAGTGCCATGGAAGAAAAGTGCAAGAATGATACACATCCTCAGATAACTGAGCTGAATTGAAGGGATTCTGTTCTTTTTTACCCTGGGCACATAGAAAGGATGTATTTTGTGCTGTTCTGGAAGGAGTAAACAGAGAGATAAAGAGGGTTGTGTGTGATGATAGAAGGGCAGGGAAAAAAGACTTCCAATCCTGAGCAATGTTAAGGAAATGGAAAGAAAGCCTTTTTTTTTTTTTTCCCGAAATTCCTGCTGCAAGTTATGAAGAAGAGGTGGTGAAGAGCTGAAAGTATGGCTTAACTTCCTGACCTTGCACTAGCTATGCCTGAGCAATATCTGCAATATTCAGCAAGTTAAGATTTAGCTGGTAATACCCAGACTCTGCATGTGAAAACAGTGCATAGATTCCATGTCAGCCAAAGATTCCCAGGGATTTACCTCCCAGATGAAACCTGTAATTTATGTTTGGTGAGACAGATCTTTCAGCTGTTCTAAATCAAAACACCTACATGATTCACAGCATATGAGGCTCTAATCCAAATTGTGTATAGATAATTTCTGTTATACTGTAAGGATTATGGGTCTTTTTTTTCTTGCAAAGTCTGTGAGCATATTTTGGAATAACTGCAGTAAATGTAAAAGTTTTTCTTCATTGAATGAGAAGTGAATTAGCTCCAAAATATATGTTGCAAATATATAAATGACAGATCGTGTTGTGCTGTCATTGTCAAGTTTAAACCCCAGCAGGCATATATTTAAATCCATTGATAAATGTGTTAAATTGAGCATATCATCATGTTAAATACACTATAAATTTGTGGCTAAATCACAATAAACTTACTCAATTTTTTCTTTTTAGTACTCTTCCAGAGGAAAAATCACTGATTATTCAATTCAATTAAATACTAAAAAGTCAATTTAAATTTAAATAAATTTAAATATTTAAATTAATAAATAATTAAAATTGCTGCTAAAATACCAAGAATATTGAAAGAAACAAGCTTTTTCCAAGCAGAAAAGCAAAGCAAGAAAATGATGTAATACTCTTGAAAATGTGCTGAGAGGTTATAGTTTAGAACAGTTCAGCAAAGAGTTGTCAGATCTGTGAAAGATTTTTATGAGATGTTTCGTTAATAACAGTGTTAAAAACTGGTGTTCCCCTGTGGTGTATCTTTTGCAACCATTATTCTGTTTACAGCTACTGTTTCTCTCTGTACAAGGTGAAAAGGTTTCTGGAGTGGCACAGTTCAGGTGAATATTTACAGCTTAATCCATCTAACTCCAGGATACTTCTGCCTGGCTCGTCAACCTCTCCTCAAAGGGGTGGTTATTCAAGTAATGCAAGTAGTCCTAGAGATACATTCAAAAATTCTCCCAGCACAGCAAGGCGAGAGGGCAAGTCTCTGTCACGGTGGGAGAGCAGGTGGAAAGGGGAGCAGGTATTGTCCTGCACCTCCATGTGCTCTACATTTAGATTTGCTTCTGGAGCAAGCCAGCCCAGAGACACATCCCTCATGTAGAATACAGCCCCAGTGCTGACAGCTTCCAGGCAACTGCCTAAAATGTAATTATCTCTGATATGTATAACTGAAAGTCTGGAAGAAGACATTTTGAATGCTGCTTTCCAAGATGCTTGTGAAGTGCTGGCATGAGAAATTAGACTCAATAAAATAAGAGGGGAAGGCTAAAATAGAAGTGATAGACATTTATTAGCCATTTGTGGAAAGTGTTGGTCATCATGCATGCTAAGTGGTGATAATGATGTGATGTGATTGTGTGGTGACTCAGAGCTGACTCCAGAAGGCTGCAGCAGCTGCTGTGATTGCAGCCATCCTCTTCCCCACTGCTATGGGGAGCTGTGCTAGTGGAGAAGCAGTGGCTTTGCCCATTCTGCCCAAGACTGAAGCCTGGAGGCTGAGGAGGAAAAGCTGGCAGACCGTCACGACTGCCTTTTTTTTTTGTATTCCCCTTTTACTCTCATGGCAGTAACTCCCTCCAGTGACTGGAGGAGCAAAGGCCACTGAGACATTTCTACAGGAGATCAACACTGGTATATGGGTCTCACCTGGAGCACCTGCAAGAAGTGGCTACCCTTCCTTTACTTGTGACTCAACAGCTGGTGACTTGGCTGGATCACTCACCCTTCTACCATAGGCAAGCTGAGGAGCTCTAAGTAGCCTCTGGGGTTCAGGGAAAGTAGAAAGATTTGGTGCCCCAGAATTTTATTAGATGCTGTTATTCACTGTAAGGTGGGGTCTGCTTTAAATATGACAGGCAGCTCTTTCAAAACAGCTGGAGGTGGAGAGGAAGGTGGAGGAGGACAGGATGAGCTTCTTTCTTCAAGAAGAGAGAGGGAGGTGCATGACGCTGAATCATATCTACACTTTTTTGTATTGAAAAATAGACTGAGGAGAGGCTCTGCTACTGACACAGGCCTTCAGCCAGCAGATGCCTGTGGATGTTTAGAGCCCATGAAACCATCTCGCATGACTTGCTGCCATTAGGAGCCTCTCATGAAGCACTTCTGCTAGGTATGTCTGTGTTATATTTTTTTGCTTATTTCAGGTTTAGGAATTGAGGCCAGTGAAGAGAAGCTGCACTTTAATAGGCCTGGGGTATACAGGGCTGTTTCACAGCTTTGGCACATGGCACCTCAGCATCACAGAGTCTAGAGCTGTGCTTTTTCCCACTCTTCTCCTCAAACCCTTTTGATTTAGTCATTTGATTTGGAAATTTTATATCCTTTATATTTAATTTTTGTAGAAATAATTATAAACCAACACAACATTATACCTAACTTTTCCAAGTTGCTGTTGGAGGTGCCTACCAGCTAATTTCTGTCTTCATCCTCCCTCTCCAACCTGATTCCACGCTTTGCTGCTTTTGCTGCTGCAGGAGCTGGGGGAGAACATTAGCACCCTCCTGTGAGTTGTTTTTGATGGTAAAACTGATGCATTGTTTAAAGGAGAGATGGCTGCTGTCAATCACCAAGCCACATCTGATTGAGGGTGTTGTGCTCATATTTTGTTACAATATGTTGATAAGTGGTTTTTGGCCTTTCGGAGGACACAGGTTTTTCTGTTGACAGTATTTAGCACTAGGCTGAAGTTTTCATTACCATCATCTCATCTCAGGGAAGTCTTTACATTTACTAAGGTAATTATTTAACATAAAAATCTTCAATTAATAAAGTCCCAAATAATCCCAAAGCAAACTTTTTTTTATTGTGGACTAATGTAACCTCAAAGGATCAAAAGGATCTATACCAAAAAGGATCTTTCAGAGGAAAGTTTGCAGTCACTAGCTAGGGTATAATGACAAATTAAATCAAAATACATGTGAATTGTATATTGATATTCTGAGAAAACAGCTCTCCATCTCTTACTTCCACCCTTGAATGCTGCTTATTAAACTTCTCTGATTGTCTTGGGAAAGCGGATGGTGCTTGATTCCCTTCCAAGGCCTAACCCAAGGGCTGTAGCAAGGGACCAGAATGGATCAGCATGGCTCCAAATGGTGCTCTGGTTGATGTGGACATGGATAGCCTAAAAGAGGCTGTTGAGTCAAGAGGACACAGTTACATTACTGAAATCACAACAGACATTTTGCCTGATGAGCTCTGCACTGGAAGGAATGAAATCATGAATGCCACCCAGATCCTTCACTTCCTAGGCCTTGCAAGTACAATTATCTTTCTTACTACATTTCTTTCACTGCTTTACTGACCTCTGCTTCAGTTTCCCTAAGAAAAGTTTTATTCATTACATATGCCAAAATTTCAAGTAGTTTTTGTGGAGGGAGATGAAAGTTAAAGAAAGCTTTTTTCTATCTTTATTACAAAGGAACTAGAATGCTGCATTTGTGAATACAGAATACTCATCCAATTATTTAAAATCAAACAGCTTTTGTTCAAGGTGAGAAAATGTAATTTCTCTATTTTTTTTCCCACAGTAGTATTCTGCAGACTTCAGTGGAATTATTCTAGTTTATGGTTACTTAAAATTGGAAAGAACAAGACATCCCTTTTTAATTCTTCATTCTTTCTTTTCTGGTATTTGATTCTCACACTGTTTTTCAGTGCATACTGAGGATGAAGGGAGATCTGTTGTGGTGTGTAACAAATTCTGTGCAACCTCTGCTGTTTGTCTGAAAGCTTGCTGAATACAGCTCTGCAATGTCAGATGTCTTTGATTTGATTTGGACTGGACCAGATGTCAACAAATTGGAATTTAATGTTGTTGACACAGAGGACAATGTAGGAAGCATAAAGGGTTTCATTACAAATTATAATTAAAGAAAACATTCAGATGAAGATGTGCATTTTTTATAGACTGCAACTTAGAGCAATTAGGAAAAAAGTCAGAAATCCTGTTTTTCTCTCATTCCTTATGAAGAAGTGAATGGGAATTGAGGACTTGTATCATAAAGCATGATCATGGTGGGTTTTGTTTGTTTTAATCATAACTTTTATTTTTAAAATAACAATTTGTGGTATATAAGGTGGCATTCTTCTTTAGCACTTTTAAATTATACATGCTTTGTTAGTCTGGTAGAATATTAGACAGAATCTCAACAAAAGGCCAGTGTTAAGGAGCAAAAACCAGCCTTTATTATAGTTTCAGACTGATCTGTATGCATAAAGATGGCAATGATCCTTGCTTTCTTCATGATGCCAGCAGCAAATATATAAACAATGACATTTGACATGCAGAAGTGATTGCAAAGCAAGTTCTAAAAGTCAGAAATTCAGAGAAATTAACTGTTTAGTCTGCTTGTGTGAGCATTTGCCAGATGATGATTGCCTGTTGCTTAAGTATCTAATAGAAAATACAGAAGAACAATGAAGAGGGAGAACTTCCACTGCAACATGGCATCTGCCTCTCCGCAGGAGAAAGCTCCTTTTCTCCAGGTTGTCTGTGGTGGGACAAAGGTTTCTTTTTCTAGTTCTAACTTACCTGTAGTATACCTACCTGGGACCTCAGAGACACCTTTCTTCTGCCCATCAGATGTGTGTTCTGATATTCTTTAGGAGAGCAGGTGGTCTGGCTTTCAGGAAAGTGGTTGTAATGGGGTGTGGTATTGACTAGTAAATCTCAGGAAATTTGAAGGAGTCAGGAAGGGACTGGGACCAGTTTTCTTCAATCCTGAATGGCCACGTATCCTTCCTGGTGCAGGCAGTGTGGTGGGAATGGAGAAAGAAAAATCTCCAAAGAGTGGTTTCATATGCAAGTATATAAATATTTCCAGAGGTTTTTTTTGTTGGTTTTGATTTGTTTTTCTTGTTTGTTTGTTTCTTTGGGGGGCGGGAGGAGTGTTGGGGTTGGTTTTTTTTGGTGTTTGGTTGGTTGGTTTTGGTTTTTGTTTTCTTTATTTCTACAAAGCAGTACATACTTCAGATTGCATTAGTTCTGCACACTGTGTTAGATGCCTAAGGTTCTATGCCTATTTTTGCTGAATTTAGACCTGAACCTTTCTGGAGCCTAACCTTAAAAAAATCACAAATTCAGATTATCTATGTTGCACCCCACTGATGTTGAGGGAGGTTATAAGAAATATTGCTCCTTGGTTTATAGAGATCTCCATGGAGATACTTCCTGGTATGTCCTCAAGAAAATTATTTTACTGTAAGAACTCTTAACTCTTCACCTTTTTTTTCTTTGAGATGACTGAAAAAAGACATTGGCCAATTATAATTTTGAGATTTGTGCATCTTCTAATTTTAACTAAATATTGCAAAGCAGTTGATAAATCCTTAAAGAACTTTGTGAAGAAGGAATATGTCTAAAAGTGGTTTTCATCAAAGTTTTATGTGAAGTAAAGGATAAGTAAGATTAGTTTATAAGTACAAATCTTCCTGATTTCCATAAAATGCTCATTTACCAAGAGTAGGTTTTTCTCTACTGGCATTATGTCTAGTTCTTCTGTTTCCTACAAATACAAATCTGGCCTGAGAATGATCTTAAAAGTTGATTAGAATAGTAATAGTACCTATTAAATATCTCTGGTCTGGTAGAATCCAGTGTAGATTGACTTCATATCAGCCACAAGTGATAAAATCACATTTGTGATAAAATCACATAAGTGACATTTTTGAGATTAAACTTCTTGATGTGTATGACTTTATTCAATGACTGTAATCTGAACCTAGGAGCTGCAATGCTTGATTTTGCAAGAAAGAACAGTTCTTCTGATGATCCACAGCTAATTTTCTTCCTCCTCATTTTTTTTGTTATTATGTTAAATATAACCAAAATGTCTATCTTGATGTAACTAATTTTATAGGCAATTTTGAAATGATTTAAAGCATATTCCCTCAGTAGCAAGGTACAATAGCACAACAATTTTTCTTGCCAATTAAAACCAAAGCTTGAATTTTGTCTTTCAGACTCCCTTTTTTCTTTACCTACCCTTTATCACATCCCCAATGTTTTTGAGTAAAATAAAAAGCAGGTGCTTTATTATTGTTATGATTATTATGATTATCATTTATTTCAAGTATACAGAGGAACAAGCAGGACAGAAAATACTAAGAGTACAAATAGAGACAGAAATCTATAAATGACGCTTCATATATACTTTAAAAGAGTGAATGGCTAAGAAATATCATTTGAAAGGAAGAACACACAGCAGTGGAATCTGTTGCTACAATTTAATGTTATTCCTTCTCATGATTGAAGCAAAGGGCAGACTATTCCTACCTTTTTGCAAGAGTCTCACAAGTCTACTCCACTTTATCAATCCCAGGATGATGTTGTGCTTTGGTAACAGCAAAACATTGGTAACTCATGTTAGCTGTTATCTTTTCTACTCTTCAGCTTCTTTTCTGAGAATGTATAGAATCACAAAATAAATTCATCAGGAAGGGACATTGAAATGTGGGTGTTCAGTCCAACCTCCTGCTCATGGCAGGGTCAGCTGTGTGCTCACCAGGTTGCTCAGTCTTACCTCTGCCCATTATATCTCACCCTCCTGATGCAAAGAGCCTTACTCCATCTTCTCACTTATTTTCCCAGAGGTGCAGGGGAGCTACAGAAAGGAACCCCAAAAAGGAAAGGAGCCATCTCTGCTGCAGGCTGAACCAGCCTTTCTTTCTTAGTTTGTTCTCACAGGGTGAGTGCTTCAGTCCCTTCTTGGTGGCCCTCCACTAAATCCATGCTAGTTTATTTATGTCTTTCCTGTAGTGGGAGGCAAAAAATGGAATGTATTACTGTAGAAGCAGTACAAGGAATGTTGTGTAAAGGGAGATTATTACTTTGCTCCATCTCTTCTAGTCACACAGATGAGAATATTGTTGTTCCTCTTTGCTGCCAAGGCACACTGCTGGCTTCTGCTCACTCTGTGTCTGCCAACACACCTTACATCTTGCCAGCAGTGCTGCTTTCCTCAGTCAAGCCCAGCTGGCATAACTGCAAGGAGCTCTTACTTTCCAGGTAAAGATCCTTGCACTTGTCCTGTTGTCTCCATCTTTAGTTTGTGCTAAATTCAAGGGTGTTTATAAAACACACCTGCCTGACTCAGAAAGAAATCTTCACTGTAACTGCAGAGTCTGGGTAGAAATATTCTATAAGGAACAAAAGCCTAGTACAGTGTTTAGAGAAAGAGAAGAACATCTTCAGTGAGCTGGGCATGTATCTTTCAATTAGTAGAGCAAATTTTTCTCTTTCAGTTATCTTTCTCAGAACAAAATCTATGGGCCAGTTGATATATTCAAAGAAAAATATAATCTTAGAAACATAGAATCATATAATATGCTGGGTTGGAAGGGACCTGCCCAGTACAGTTCTCAATTGAGATAATTTTTTGTTCTGTGATTTATTTAAAAACTTTATGCTAATATTTCCTGCGTAACAGACTACTACGTTGGATTATGCACACCCCAAATCTGAGGATTGTCTGCAATCACATCCAAGAAATCAGATCTTGCAAAAAAACCCAGGACAAACCCACATTAACATCTTTCCTTCTATTTTAGAGGTCATTATTGACTCTCTAGAAGAGAATGTTGCCTGAAGACCCCACAGCAGCCACCCAGTATATATGAAAGGGGACTACAAGGAAGCTGGAGAAGGACACTTCATCAGGAACTGTAGTGATAGGACAATGGGGAATGGCTTAAAACTGAAAAGAGGTAGGTTTAGATTAGATGTTAAGAAGAAATTCTTTACTGTGGAGGTGGTAAGGCACTGGAAGGCACTGGAACATGTTGCTCAGAGAAGTTGTGGATGCCCCAACTCTAGATGCTGGATGTGTCAAGGCCAGGCTGGATGGGGTTTTGAGCACCCTGGTCTAGTGGAAGGTGTTCCAGTCCATGACAGGGCTGTTGGAACTAGATGGTCTTTAAGATCCCTTCAGACCAAACCATTCTATGATTCCATAATTCTACTACTCTATGACTACAAATTGGTATGTAAGCTAATGCTTTATTGATGTGTAAATTCAGTTCTGTGATGGATGCATGGTTTACTTAATAACAGCTTGAAATTATTCTCAGGCTAGAGGATATGTTCTGATAACATGAACTTCTCCCAGAAAATTCCTCTTTGTCCCTTTGTGTCTACAGTTCTGCTGAGGTTTGGAAGTTGAAATTTACTGAATTGTCTAGTTTGTAAATCTCTTTGTACCATGCTTATCACCATGGTTTGAAATTTGTTTGATTACAAAAGCTTTATTGTGTTTCACCAGCATATGATAGGGAGAAAACAAGTTGTTTCTTATCATCCAAGCTTTAATCTTCAAACAGGATGCTAAAACAAGCTATCTGCCTGTTGCCCATCATCTCAAGCCATGAGTTCTATATAATGGTACTTCAGCTCTCACACCTTTGTGCAGTGTAATTATAATTATATTACTGGAATCCACACAAATGCACTCTAACCTGCGCAAGACAACAAAAGCTTTAATCTTCAGTTATTACTTCCTGTGCTTGTTGCCCTCATGTTTCTTCTGAAGAGTACATTGGATCATTCCAGTATGAAATTAATTTCTTGAAGAAGATAAATGACTTTTTACTTTCTAGTTAAAATATGTTCTTGCTTTTCTATTCATAAACATCTTATTTTAAAGAGATATGTTTTTGCAGAATGAGCAAAGCTTGAATGTTTTCAAATAGCTGTCTTTTACACAGACATGTTGGATTAAACATGCTCTCACTGGCCTTCTTTGAGTAAGAAACTGGAGAATTTGAGCTCCCTTTTATCCTAAACAATTATGTGACTAGCCTGCACATCCTTCTTGCAGGAGATATCATTGTATTTTCAGCTTCAAGAGATATAATAAATCTTTGTTATAGTACAGGGATAATTTTTATTATAGAATCTCTAGATCAGCTCACTGTTAAATTTTACATTCCTGAAGTCTTCAAGAGTCTTTCAAAACTTCCAGAAAATATTGGAAAACATTTGAAAGGGGAGATATGAAAAATTAATCCCAGGAGCTGCAATTTCTTTTTTGACTTAATGTTTTCAAAACTATAACTTCGGATTTAGAAATTGTTTCTTCTGACTGATAAAAACCATGAGTATGTAGGGATACAAACCTTCAGACTTGTTTGTTTGTGAAATATTTAACTTTTCATCTGTTTCATGGGGTTTTTTTCCACCCAGGATGAGGTGACTATGGAAAAAACCCAATACTCTAACAAAGTTTTTTTATCCTGTTGTTAATCAGAAGTATAATCATTAAGAGTTCCAACAGCTAAGGAGCTAAGTGAGAACTGCTGCTGTTCTTATTCTGCAAGTTACAGAAATCCAAAAACCATTATGATCAAGATTTTCCTGTTAATAAAAATGGCTTTATGAAAAGAAAAATGGTTTCTAGTCTCTGTGGCTAGCTTCTGGGAAAAAACAGATTTTTAAATTTTGATTTAAAATTCAAGAGAAAGATAAAAATTTAATATTTAATGTTAGTGGGTTAAATCTGTGCTAACCTTAGTAGGGAGTGACCTATAAGTTCAAATGTTATTATAACAAAAAGTAAAGAATTTTTTTCATTATTTGTCTTCCCTCTTTCATCTTACCTCATCTCTCCCCCAACTAGGAGACAGAATAAGATTCTGAATACTGATAGGTATTCAGTTCATAAGGTAAATGCTTTCCTACAAAAAATTTCCACTATTTTTTTCTTATTTTATTCACTTATTATATGGTTTCTTTAGCATATTCCTATTAAGCCTTAAAAATTTAGCATTGATTTTATAATTTTAAAATATGTTTAACAACCATGTATTTTCTAATGGTCTATTGTGCCAAAAAATATGTCAGAAAGGGAATTAAAAGCACTAAAACCTATGCTGGAAGTGCCATAGAAGTTGGGAAAATCATATCCAAATTGTTGTAAAACATAGCTGGTCACTGTTTGAAGTATAACACGTTGCATGGTTTCAGAGGAGGTTGCAATAGCATGATTTCAACATATGTTATACATATGGCAAGAGGAATCAGGCAGCATTTTATAGCTCCATGCTTACATTAAACACTAGGACCTCAATTCATTTGCATGGACCCAAGTGTTAGTTCCACTTATGAGATTCTAGGATATCTCACCCAGGGCCTTGAGGAGACCCAGGTCCTTCTCTTGCAGCAGTTGCAGGGATGTGAGGATGTACAAGGCCATGCCCAATGGCACTACCTGCCTCTCTGGGGGCAACTGCATGTGGCTGTGCTGGCTCTCAGCCTCTTCCCTGCAGGGTGTTCTCTCTAAGACATCATCGATATGCCAGGTGTGCATGGAGCTGGCACATCCATGGGAAATACGTGTCATTCTGTAGCAGCAGTTAGGAAGCAAGTGAAGTATTGTTGAATAGCTGAAAAGGCACTAAATTACCAAGTCTTAACAGCTGGATCCTGCCTCAATGGCATGTGCAGACAAATAAAACCTACTCATGAATTCAAACTGTTGTTTAATGGAGAAAAAAAATACATGTTCTCATTGATTATACCTCTGCCTTAACTTAGGATTGCCATAAACTAATTTTGTTTCTGAGTATCCAGAGGATTTTTGACTATGACTTTATGCAGTATGGAATTAAAAATTAACAGCAACAGAAATCACCTGGTTTATTTCCATGTCCCCTAAGCAGACACACCTGCACCTAAACTCCTCCTGATGGACGTTTGTTCTAAAACTTTAAATGACAGAAATGCCATAGGATATCTATTCTATTAAAAAGATAAATTTCTCCTGCTACAATTTAAAACATTACTTATTATTATATTATTCAGAGCAAATTAAAAATAAAAAACAGAATATTTTGTCTTTTTTTTTCTTTGAAAAAACAGTCTAAATATTTGAAAATCTTTCTTACTAAATCTTTCTCACTAAAACATCTTCCAGATGTTTTATTTTCTTCATCTGGTCACTTCTTTCAATGAAGCAAACCATACACTGTGCAAAAGCTTTTTCTTCCCTGCTACCCTATCCCATCCCTTTATGATGCTGATGGTGAGCATTGAATCAGAGATCATCTACATTTGAGGAAAATGCTTTCTCTGCCTTTGTTTTTGAGGAACATTCAATGAGGTTAAATTCTGAGACCTTCAAACTTTTCACAGCAATAATTTGTAGTGAGTTGGGCCAGGCTTGTATGAGAGGCCATCTTTTTCTTCATGTATTAATGATGCTGTATGTGTTTTCAAGTTTATGCCTTGCCTGTGATTCAACAAGGACTAGAAGTTTTTTTGTTTGAAACTGTTGACTGTGAATGTGTTCTAAGTTTGTAGTGCAGTGAGGGAGCAGCAGACTGAAGCACAATACCTCTCTAAATGCTAAGAAGGTGGCCAACAATTTACTAGGTTTAACCTGACTCTCTTCAGTGTACATAAAAGTTAACTAAACTTGCCTATACTCTTGTTGTCTTGCCTATACTACTGTTGGGCAAAAAATAAATTTGGAATTTAATAAAAATACCTTTCCAATTAAATAAAGAACTACTGATGCACAACCTACAGAAATGCATGGCAGCAGAGGAGCTTGAAATCAAATGCTAATGCATTTTGTCATGTCCTGCAGAAAGTTCTGGTGGTAGGCACAAGAACTTTGGCATGGGTGAGTCTCAGTAATGTACCACAGCTTCATCTGGACAGAGACTGGGTCAGACACTTAGTAATGGAATGAGCTTCCCTGGCTGAGGGGACATACACTGTTCAAATCAGCCAACTGCCTGCTGTTCCATGCCCAAACCCAAGGAAACCATTTTGAGGAAGTCAACACAAACTTTTCAAAGTTACTATTTTTCCCCCTGTTCTTTCTTACTTTTTCAGTCTCTGGAGCTTAATGTAGAGAGTAGAAGACAAGAACAGTAGAATGTCACTATAGGACAAACTGGGGGGATCTTGGCTTTAGGGGTATGTCTGTCACTGCTTTTAAAGTGATCAGATTCCATCATGACTAAACATGATGGGTTTGGGAATACAGCATCACTTTAACAGCTAAAGTGTAGTTAGTGATCGGATGACGTATTGAATTAATTTGGTGAGCCTGGAATATATAAATCACAAGGAAAATAGACACTTAAAAATAGTTTGTCAAATTATGGATGAAGATCAGATGAAAGAAATAAAAAATAGAAACAGAACAGCCTTTGGGATGTCAGTGGGATCCATCAAAGTCTAATCATTATACAGCTCTGGCATTTAGCTTCAGTGTAGGGGTCCCCCAAGCACTTCTGGTTGGTGGCTTGCTGAGTAAATGTCAGTTTAATGCTGTTTTCCTGCTTTCATAGAAAACCCCTCTAGGGTCTCTCATCAGATAACCAGTTAGATTATGTCCCCAACGCCTCTAGTCAAGCATAAATGTTACTTCTAAAAGTAGCTGCTTTCTTACCTTGTTTCTATTTCACTCAGTGACATCAGAATTTTTAGCCATCAAAGGTCCAAGAGCACCTATTTTTGAACAATGAACTAGTGGTGGTTTTGATTCTTCTTGCAAACCACATCCCTGGGTGCAGGTAACTGAATTTGACACACACATCATTATGACATTATAAAATTATTATACATAGATGATGTAGCCCAGTGAACACACAGGAGACAGGTTCATCTCTGCTTCTTTGTCATAAACACCAACAAATAGAAAAGCTTGTGTTTGTTCTTGTGTTACATATGGTATCGGGAGAGTAACTCTTGTCACTTTTCTATTTGCAGGATATGTGTCTGATCATGACTGCATGCTATATCTCTTCATTTAAACACACTTCACACAGAACAGGGAGAAAATATTTTTGTTAGTATTACTTAATTCAGAAAAACATCATCACCTAATAATGAAAGTAATGCAGTCCATTATTCTGTTCTAAACCCTGTAAGCATCCAGAGTAACTTAGAATGCCATACAAACAACATAATCCCTGCATCAGCAGGGCATCGCAGTCTAAAGGCATATTGAGCCAGCACAGTAGTGACCTTTCCTTGTATATTGGTTTCAAGGATGCTTAATTACCAACATATGTATTATATAAAAAATACGTATAGAAGAATTAATGGCATTAGAGATGGGCAAAATTAGGGGACAGGGCTCATTTACTGACCTTATGTTATAATTTCTGTTTAATTTGGGGTCAAAGTAGGAACTTTTTCATGGGGCTGAGCAGTCTTCTCTGAGATAGAGCACTTAAAATGGAGAGAGTTTCAATAATGTTGCCAGACCTGGTAGTTTATAGCCTCTTTCTTTTTTTTTTTTTTTTAAAGAAGTCCCTTGCTAAGGCAAGGCACAGGCATGGCCATGCTTTGACTGACCTGACTTCTCTGCATAGCTCCCGTCAGGCACTGTGAAAGGCTGGACTGTAAAACTTGGGACTGTGTCCATCTGTGAGTCATAGTGGGAGCATTAGCTCTGCATTTAGACAAATACCAGGTTAGGAGTTTGTGTTTTCATAGGACATCAGCTCACAGAGTTCTGCTAGTAGTGAACAGAAGCTGAGGTGAAGTTGCCATAAAATTTCTCCCTTTGCCAAGGAGTGAATCTGTGATAAAGCGACAGAGCAGCCATGTTTAAATCTGCAGTCTAATATCTCACCTGCAGATATTATTTTCTTAGCATAAGGGAGTAAATTTTTAAAATATGAGAAAGCATCATTACTTTGAATAACTTTGATTTAGTTACAGTGAGATTCTTATAATGTTTTTATGTTGGGTTTTTGTACATAAAATATAAATGAAAGCAGCTATTAAGATTCTGCCTTTTTACTGCATCATAACATACTGCTATTTTTAAATAATCACCCCTTAATGCATCACATGCTTCATTTTCATTAAATAAACATTTGGAATGTGTAAAATTCATATTCATTAGCATTTTTAAAAATATAAGGCAATGGACATTCCTCTCTATGAATACATGATATTTTATCTCCTGTTTCATAGAAAGAATTAGTTGTATTAAAATAATGGGGGCTTTTCTCATTAAAAAAAAAATTCTTCTTCTCTTTTAGTCTTCCATATATGTTAAAGCAATTCAAATACACTTAGTATTTTTCCTATTCTCTCTGTTTCCTCTTGGCTGTAGGGCTCCAGTGAGCTGAGAAGTTGCAAACATCTATTGCACAAACTATACTTGTCACCACACTGCACTGCATATTCTACTTACAGCTTTGCCTGTTTTCCATCCTCTGCATTTTTTTTCTTTATGGTACCAGAACCCATTAAACCCAGGCTTCTTGTGGTTTCTAAGTTTCTGTAGAACTTGGCATTGATAGCATGCTGCCCCTGGGTCTGAGCCAGATGCCAGTGTAGTTGCCGGAAAGACAACGGGAGTTGAATGAAACCCCTCCATAACAATTTTCTGGCCAATGGGCTATGCTTATCAAATGTCTTTCACAAAGAATCACAGAATTCAGTGATTGAATGGCTGACATGGGAAGGGATCTGTGTTGATTGTCCAGTACAAGCCCCTGCTCAAACAGGGGCCACACCAGATTGCCCAGGGCTGGGTACAACCAGGGTTCAAATATCTTCAATGACAGAGTCTCCACAACCTCTCTGGACATCACATGGAAGAGTGGGAGTAGTCTCATTTGGTCTCTACTCTTTTTAAAAGTGAGATTTATCCCTTCTGCTTTGGGAAGTCCTGGAACAGGCTGGAGATGCAGTGTGTGAATTAGGGGAATTCTAGTAAAACAGTAGTTGTACTGGGATGTGGCTCAGCAGGGAGGAGCAGCTCTGTAATCAGTGCATCCCTCTGTTTACTTCCCTAACATGGGATGAAAGCTCCTGGGGCACACACCATCTCTCTAGTGATGTTGGTGTCATTGAAAAGCAGAGATTTGTAAAGAGAAATGGAAAATCCCAACAGCAGCCTCTGATAAGTCCTTTTTCAAAAATATTTAAGAGGTCCTCCTAGTACCTTCATGGACAAAAGAGTGAAAAAGGCACAAGGACAGGATGTCTTAGAAAAGTTGAAACAAATAAGGCAGAGTGCCTGTAGTCTACCAGAGACACAGTTAGACAAAAAATATGCTTGATTTCCATTTACTTGAAAAACTAACATTTTCCCAACTTTTGTAGCTGGTCAAATGGTGAAAAAATACAATGTAAAGAGATTAAAGGCAAGTGCTCTGATGAAAAAAGAATCAGAAGCTACAAATGTTCTGATTTATTTTGTTCTTTCCATAGTACTATTTTTTCAGGCTTTTGGGAAGTTGAATAACTGAGTAAAAAAAAGATATAATGACTATATTTAACAGTGGATTAAATCAGAGACTGAATTTTGTCTACTTCGGAATAATTATGCAGTCTGATACATATGTGTATTTTCATGTACTCTTTTCTCAGGACACCTATTCAAAGTACCATGATGTCCTAAAATAATAACAAGATAATTCTGTGATCACATCTGTGTTAAAAACATCTGAGTTAAAAACTCATTTGTAGTCTGGGCTTTGCATATTCCTTGCAAGGAATTTGCTAGAGTGGCAGGTAACAAAGCAATGGACTGTCATGGGGACTAGGAAAGCTTCAGTTCACAAGCTGTCCATTGAAACAACAGAGAATGCATTCTTCAGGGTTAAGGGTAGTTTGGAGTAACAAAACTTTGTTGGTTAGAAGCTAAACATGATGAGACCATTTTTTAATAGCCATAGATATCGTAAATTTTTGTATAAGCCAATAGTAACCTGAGGAAAAAGGAATTGCAGTAGACAACAGTTATGGCTTGTGCTTGAAAGGAAAACACTTGGGTTCACTCAGTAGGTATACATGACCAATAAATCTCTTCCTTGGAATTCCTCTAAGTTATCTGCACAATATTTTCAAAGACAACAGACGTTACTCTGAGTAGACCATTAATGCTTTATGGTTTGGGTTTGATTTGGTTTGATTTTGGTTCTTGACTTAACCCTATAACTGTACAGTCTTCTTTTTCCTCTTCAAATTTACTTCCATTGTCTTTATGAGATTCTTGAAACTCATACTTTTTTTTTTCCATTTCTGGGGACAGAGAGACACTTACCTAAATCTCTCTGAAATGAGAACAGTGACTCTCAATAGAAGAGTGACTGGGAATTAGACTAGGAGATTAGAAGCCCTGGGCTCTAAGATTACTTGTTTTCTAATTTTTACTATGCTTTGAGTCACTTCTCTATATTCTAATTTTTCCATCAAGTGAATACTTATTCCACTAACCATTAAAACAAATACACTTCCTCCTATCAGGGCAATAGTTATAATAAATGAGCCATGACTAATTCTTATAGCCATTTTCCTTTGCATAATTGTAATTCCTTTGTGCAAGTGAACACATAGTAATAAAAATCCCTCATATTTTGTTCTATTGAAATCTGGAAAAAACAAGAAATGCACAAACAGTAGTTTCTGATCCCACTCAAAATGCTTACAAAATACTCTTTATGGAACTGTTTAAAACTCTGAAAAAACCAAATTTTTCCATTTCATATAAACATTTTTTAAATAACTTTGTTTTGAAAACCGTTATATTTGCACAAAAATAAGGACGATTCTGCATGGAACAGCTATGATGTAGAAATAATTTCTTCTCACTATTAGGAACACCTTTGTTGATCTGTGTAGCCTTCCTGCTGTTATCCCTCTTGAGCTCTTGTGTATTGATTGTTGACTGATGAGCACACTGCTTCTCATGCTCCTGAGCAAATCTAAATCTTAATTTTTATTTTGTCAGCTAGGTGTTTCTCAGAAATGTTTCCGTATGCCTTGTTATGGATTGTTGGAGATTTTTAAAGTTAATTGACTAGATTTGATGCTTTTACCTTCCCTCTTTTTACAGATTCAATATTGACATTGAGAGAGATTCAAATCCCAGAAGTTGTCATGGACTTGTGTTTAGATGTCCTGAATGCTCACTGTAATTCTCTCTGGTTAAGGTTAGTTGTAATGCCTAGTTACCATGGTCTACTTCTGGTTTATGTTGTAACATTGTCTCTGTAATTTTTAAAAAGTCTTTCAGGCTTTTCACTGTTAAACAAGTCAAATATGAAGACAGACACAAAAAATGAGAGAAGTTAAGATTCGTGTTCAGCACGAGTCTCTGAAATCGAGGAAACAGGAAATAAAGGAGGAAACTTCTCAACAGTCATTCCTGCTCTGTTTTCCATAGTCAATCATCTGCTAGTGTGTCTTTACAAACCTCCCCAGGAAAGTGGTTACAGCACCAAGCCTGACAGAGTCCAAGAAGTTTGGTGAGATTCATGTGGTATCCTGTGCTGATCCAGGAGTTGAACTTGATGACCCTGATGAGTCCCTTCCAACTCAGCATATCCTATGACTATATGATTCCAAGTCCAGACTATAAATCTATATAAAATATCCATTGCTCAACCTCACAGGACTCTACAATGGTTTCTACTGCAAAAGGAAATAAAGCAGAGTTGTACACTTGTGCAGATCTGTTGAATTGATTTTTATTTCCATGCACAGATCCCAAGTGGCCCTGTCATGAATCTGCAACACTTAATTTGACTGCAGAATTCAGCCAGATGTATCAAATGTCTGCTCTGGGTCAATCTTAAATGGAGACTGAATATTCAGCAAGCAGTGAAATCCACTGTAGTATGACAGAAATACTCTCTCTGTATATAAACATGGTCTATCTGAAGTAACTAAGTACTAAATATCAGTTCTATTTTTGCAGCATTCATTCTTTGAGAAAAATGGGCAAATTTAATTTAGTTGTATTAATTTCATTATATTGTTAATCTTTTTACTACAAAGGGAGGCATATGAAAAAGAAACCTAAACATGTTAGTAAGCTTGATTAGTCAGTTAATACTTCTGTTAATGACCAATTTTGAAATATAGTATTAAATTTACAAAGAACAGACAAAAATATTCACATTTCTTTTTTATTTTTATACTTAAAATGAATATTTGCTCATAACCCAGATGTTAATGATCAGGGCAAAGTGATGGTAACAACACAGTGGTTTTTTGATTATTTGCTTATTTTGATTTTTCTATTATTTGTTTAGGAAAACCATCTCACTTTATCTTCTTCTGTTATTTCACCTGTAATTAAAGCATCTTTCAATTGACTTTATTTAAAAGTTAGAGAGCTAATTTGAGCTGTTCATTTATTTAAAGCTTAAGCTATACATCTAGCCAACCCTCTTTAACAAAAAAGAAAGTTAGATTGCTTGAGGACCAAATTCATATAATAATGGAATGAAATTCAAGTAGGATATATCTTTTTTTCAATATATATGTGTCTCTTCATTGACAATAGAATCAATTGTCAATTGGCTTATCTTAGTACTTAACTTTTATGTGGTTAAAATTAGGAAAAAGAAGCCCACTCTAAGATTCTGTCCATCATCTGGGATTTTGGATGATATCCCTGACTATTTTACAATTTCAATTCTTCCCTCTCTCTCATTTCTGGGGCACTTTTCCTCTTCCCTGCTTTGTAGTGCTCCATCTTCTTAATCTCTCTATTATTTTTTAATGCAGCTGAAGGACAAGACTGCAGATTTTACTATTAGCCATAAAGAAATCCAATAATACCTCAAATAATAGATCTCAAAATCTAAGTTTATCTGATTTCTGAAATTGGAAGTTCTAAAATGTTTCGCCAGAAAATGTTCAGTATCTGGTCTCCTGTTTCAAATAAACTCTTCTAGAGGGTATGTTTTGCTCACATTTATAGTTAAAAAATAAGTTATCTGGTGATTTCTTCAGTTGCTAAAAGCGAACATTTAGTTAAAATTAGGTAAAGGAATTATGTGTATTAAAATTTATCATATACTGCAACATATGAGTAATGCTTCATTTGAGATTGACTGATTTTATTATGCTGTGATGAATAACAATGGTCTATTTTAGTTACGTATTTCTACTCTTAACTATATGTAGTTTAGTCATTCACTGTACATCTTTTCTTTTCTTTTCTTTTCTTTTCTTTTCTTTTCTTTTCTTTTCTTTTCTTTTCTTTTCTTTTCTTTTCTTTTCTTTTCTTTTCTTTTCTTTTCTTTCTTTTCTTTTCTTTTCTTTTCTTTTCTTTTCTTTTCTTTTCTTTTCTTTTTTTCTTCTTTTCTCTATATTTTGATTAATTTCTTCCATAAACATGCAGAGAATCTTTTGGGTGAGATTTGATGAAAATGAGGAATGATGGTAAAGGTCCTTCTTCCTTTCTAACTTTCATTAAGGTAAATAAGTTATAAAAACTTAGAGAGGGAGAAAGAGGAGAAAGTGAAAAGCCGTATTTTCCCCATTACTGAGATCCATCTTGGTTAGAAGTGCTTTGTACAAAGCTGGTAAAAGTTACATAAATGTTTTCTTGCCTTTGGGAGACATCAAGACAGGCAGGTACTCTACATCTAGCTGTCTCTTTTCTTGTTTTTATTTGGCACTGCATACACCGAAACTGACCAGTACAATGTTGCTCATGTTTTCTCTGAAACCCCCGTGTACATGGTCTGTTCATGCTGCTTACCGGGACCGCTGGAGCTGATGAGAGCATTTGTCTGCAAGAGAGGGCAGCCAGCTTTCTGGTAAGGCTGCTGACAGAAGGAATTGATTTCATAATTAGAGCTAAATGGCACCTCCCTGGCAACAGACACGTTGAGTCACATCTGCTCTGCATGTACCTCTAGGCTGTTCTCCTGGAAACTGTCCTGTATGGGATCTGCCTGCCTCTCAAAACCGGGAACCAAAATGACCTTTTTGAACAGTTCATTTCAGCCAGGTTTTCCAGCTACTGAATGTTTACACCACCTATGGCGCCACTTATTTTTCATGGTTTCCAGATATCCTGTTTTAAGGCAGGTGTCTTCATTGTATCCCCTAGGCTGAATGGGATGTCAGAAACCACTATAAACTCCACAATGTAATACAGCTGATACAGCTTCCTCTACACCTTTGTGATTAACTAGAGATAAGTCATTTCCCCAAACTTTTTGAAACAATATTCTGTGATCAAGATACTGCTTGTACAAGGTAAGGCAATAGCTGCTTTCAAAATTTAATGCATACAGGCACATAAAAAAGGTGGAAATTAGCCAGCCAATTAGATTGAAACAGCAATTAGCCAAGGAGAATCCTATGAGCTGATCTGAACAGGCAAATCAACCTTCACATGTGTCTCCTACATGAAAGGAAAAATCACTGAAATTTTGCCACTCACCATGATTCCTTCTCTAGACAGGAGATAATTAATCATCCTCTTGCCCTTTTTAGGTAGATGGAGCTGCAATTGAAATTATGTACTCATCAGAGTAATCAGACCTCAGAAAACACTTGACTTAACAAATTACGTAGATCAATAGATAGCTTCACTTTTCAGTAAGAAAATGACACATAGTGTAAGAAATTGCAGAGTGATTACCACCCGTATTTCCTTTCCCTTCACTCAATAATTTCACTTTTTGTCTTTTCTCTGTTTTCTTCATCTAATGAAGGTTCTCTGATCTTCCTAAAGAAATCTGTCAAATTGTTCCATATTCAGCTTTTGAAAAAAATGTCAAATTATTTTTCCCAGGAGTATAAACAGTGATAACAAAGGAAAAGAAAAACCAGAAGACATAGCCCTCTAGAATTTTTAGTGATGAGCAATAACAAGTGACTTCATTTATTAAAAGGTAGATTCCAAGTGGTGAGGGAAATTATTTGGTAGTTTAAAATGGCAGTTCAGAATTTCCTGTTATTCATGTATTATTTCCTCTCTCCTTCATATGTAATATTAGTTAAATGATAGCTTGTTTTTTCATTATGTTCAGGAAATATGATTCAACATTTCTGCAGTGTTTCTTGTAAATGGAAGTAACTATACTTCTAGAAATTATAATGTTCAATATCAATCCCTGTAGATAGCATTTCACTTGGACAAGTAAACACAAATGTAAATGGAAAATACTTCCAGCTGATCAGACAAAATATGAAATCAAAAGTACTTCCAAATACAGTGCTATAATTTCTTCAATAGAACATTGAGGATAATGAAAAATAATTTTCTGTGAAACAAACTAAGAGCTCATATTGATGTTAAGCACAACACAATCCCTAGAATATTATTCCATTTTTTTTTGTTGAGATCAGTAATTTGTTTACAAAATCATGCCTCTGAAATAATATTTAGATATTGAAAGATGAAAAAAACAAATCTAATTTTGGCTAGTAAACCTTACTGTTTAAAATATGTTCTTTATTTCTGCTTTGACTTTGATAATCTCAGAACAGGTCCAGTGAAACCAAATTGCTTGGGGCTCCATTCAGCTGAGTCTGGTCTGAATATCTTCAAGCCAATTCTGAGCTTATCCAAGGACAAAGAATCCACAGCCTCACTGGGCAACCTGTTCCAGGGCTTGATTATGCCCAAAGACTCGTGGTGTCTAAGGCCTCTTCAAAACATTTTGAAAATATTCCATTAACAGCTATTTCAGATTACTTGAGAAGTGTTTATTACACACAGGATAATTGTGAACAATATTCGGTGCTATAGTGGATTTTTCAGAGATCAGAGTAAAAATCTTTTTCATTGCAATTCTTAGGATACCACCATTCCATGAATAGTAAAGAGATAACTGTGTTATAAAAATCCCTAATGACAAAATTTGTTTTTGAAAAGAATAGACTGAGCTAAACATATTTTAGTTGAGAGTCATCATGAACCTTATATATCTTAATATAAAATGACTTTGGTGTGACTTTTGCATTTATGTTACCTTTCCAGGATTGATTAAAATCACTTCCATTGCATACATAAACATATCTCTGTAAAATTATCAAGGACCAGGACTCTATTAGGCATTATAAAGTGGAAAACCTCTCTCTGCATAACCTATATATGGTTTTGTGAAACAAAATTGAGACCTTTCATAAAGGGTCAAAAATCTGGAAAGCTGAAGAAAAGAACAGGTTTGTAACTACTGAATTAAATTAAACTTTTAAAATTTTTCTGGAGATATAAAAGTTATCTTCCAATCATTAGGGATGCTATATACTTACAAATCAAGGCAAGATCTGGAGACAAAAAGTTTCCTTTATATTTTTCTCCTCAGTGTCTTTTTCCACAAAAAAAAAGGCATATAAATGCTACTCAGACAGACAGTGCTGCTTAATCTACTGCAAGTTCCTGAGGGAAAGAAGGCAAATATAAAGTTTATGTTTTTTGAGAGGCAGGGGAGAGATTGGAAATTACGGACCAGTTATTTGAACTTCAGTTTATGCAATAATAGCAATATGAAAGGATACATTTTTGTAAACACCCCAAAAACAGAGTGAGAATGGGTACCAACAAATGTAAATTTGACAAGAACATATTGTAGCATCTGCATTTCCTTCTCTGTTGGTAGGAATTTATGAATATGCAGAATAGTATATATTGTATATCTTGACCTCACCTCTGTCTTTTGCTTTGTGTGACATTTTCTCAAAACAGAGAAGATCTTCATGAAATTGGTATGAGGGAGATACATGTTTAGGAAACCATGTTTAGTAGTTATTAATGGTTCTTTGTTTTCTAGCATTACGTATTGAGCACTGTTCTGCAGAGATCAGTCTTGTGCCCGGTTCTTATCAATGTTCTCATTAGTGACTTGAGTCATTGAGTAGGTAGTCAATGATTAAATAGTGTAGTGTGCTTATTAAATTTCCAATGACATTAAGCTGTGAGGGTCTGTAAACATATATGAGGACAGACTTAAAAAGATCTTGAAAAATTAGGAAAATCATTTAAATAAATTGGATGCAATTAAGTAACAAGAAATGCAGAACACTAAGTTTAAATGATCAAAAATTTCAAGTCATAATACATAAAACAGTAATATTGCAGATTAGTATCTGAGGCAAACTGAGTTGACTTTTTCCTCAACCTTAGATATCAAAATGTTCCAGAAATCCATGTCTGATGTATTTATTTTATTATTCCTTTAGACACTGGGAAGAAATACCTTTTCATGGAACCTTACTTGTTCTAAAAATCTGTTTAAGATTCCTTAGAAATGTATATATGTCTCCAACGATTATCAAAAATGCCCAGGACAGAAGCTCAGATAATGTCCATGCTGTAGAAAGACAAAAACATATTAAGTGTTAGAGATAGATTATTTTCTCTTAAACCAAATGAGAAAAATCCTCTTTATCTTGAAGCAATTATAAAGGATTCAAAGTGAGTTAAAGAACAAGAAGTCCTATATGTAGGTTTACCAGACATAGTAAAGAAGCACCGCTGGTTCCTACAATTCATTAGCCAGCTCCTCTTCACCTACACCCTGCCAAAATCGTACCACCAAAATCTCACTATTCAAGAAAAAGGTATTTGAAGATCAGATGTTCAAAAATGGAGTCAACAAGTCAAACAATGCAATGTTGGTGCCACTCATCTGAAGTCTGGCCCAATACACCAAAGCACTTTATACTTCTCTGTGGTAAGTACTTACCACACTTCTCCATCTAGATCTGATGGCTGGCTGCTAGAAATCACTGTGATTTTTCAGGTCCTTTGAGTCATGCAAATGTCCATCCTGGCTACTGGCTTTGACAAAATTTCTTGAAAGGCCTATCCAAATACTGCCAATAAACAGCAAGAGCCCAGCTGCTTGAACAGATGCAGCCCAGATTTTATTTAAAATGGTTTCAGTTCTTGTTCTGATCCATAGAATTATTTCAATTACCCTCCACCAAGATCTAATGGGTTATCATAATGAACAAGAGCTAGTGATAACTCTATGCTAATGCATGACTTTTTGCATGTCATTCACAAACACTAACCAGGTGTTCAACAACCTGCTGAAAGATGTGGATGACCTTGCTGTCTAGTGTTAGGATTTTGAAGTCACTCACATTGGCTTATGGACCATGGATTTGTAAACTGACAAACCTAAAATTAAAAAACCTGGGAATTGCTGAAAAACCACTGAGAGTCTCTACTACCCATTACATGCAACCAGGCTAATTTCAGTTTACTGAAAATGCCTTTCTTTTTCTGCTGAAGAGCTTTGTGGGAAGAATGTGACAGCCACTTCTGGCTCCCAGCAGGCAGTTTTTTTTTTTTAACACAATGTCAAAGGAATTTTTTTTTGAACTTTGAGAAATCTTTATATAGAGTCATAGGACTCACAGTATTGTGTTGTACCCAGAAGTCCCAGTGACAGTTTGTTTCTCACAAAAGTTTCAGTCTCCACTCTTTCATCCAGAATAAAATTGGGAATGTGCTACAGATACAACTGAAATTCTCACATCTTCCATGTTTCTTTCCACAATATCAGAGGAGTTAGACAGATAGAATCTGTCAGCAGGAGTTTGCATATACTATTTAGTCCCAGCAATAAATTGTTTTAAAAAAGAAAATGCAGACTTAACCAAAATGAACAGCAAAAGCAACAAAACTCACAGGATTTCTTTCTTTAATCTGTTAGTATTTCGCTTGTGAGGATTTGAGCTTGCACTAAACAGTCATATGGACCATATAAGTCAAGTCTGATGCCTGCTGTCACTGTCTGCGTCAATCAAGGGACAGTGTTATTTCCATTGAATTTATTAGAGTTGTGTGTCTCTGGACACTGGCTCTGAGAGCTGAACAGCCAGCAGCCTAAACCAGGAGAAGTTCAGTGACATTTGGATGAGAATGATTCAGTGCCTGTATCTTTATTGAGGAAGGGGATAGGAACAAATAGGTTTACGCATGCAAGGAGCTCTGTGCCCAAGGTCTGTAAACAATGAGAGTCACTATTTCATAAGTGTTCTGTGACACTTTTGTTATGAAGCAGAGAGCACAAGGATGTCCATAAATCAATAGACATAGATGAGGGGTAAATGTGTTGTGACCAGCAATAAGCAGAAAGGCAAGCACCTTGTGCCCTGTCACAGCCAAAGCAGGTCTCAGCCTGCCACTGGGAGACTGGTTTCTTCCTTTTGACCTCCCTCTTCCTCATGTCCTAACAACTCCTGGGATCTGGTCCCTGTCACCTTGGACGTCTTTTTTGCACTCTCCAGTTGCAGTTCTCATGCCTGTTGTGCCCCCTCAGCCCAAGGATAAATACTGCTATTCCCTTTTGCTCAGACTTTTCTTGATGGACTTGTTTTCCTCCCTAGAGTGAATTTTCACCTGCTAATTCTCACTCTTACACAGTTTCTTGAAAATAGTTTGTTAAAGCTTTAGAGCATGATAAAGTTGTGGAAGCATGGATTTTGCTGACCTCAGTAAGGATTGCTGTGAGAGTTTTGGCAAATGATCTTTGTAAATGATAAAAACCCTTTGAAAATATGTATATAAACTGCCAGTGGAATACATCTTGACAGATGTCTTTTCAACTCAAAGAAAATTTTTTGTTTTGATAACATCAAGCTGTTCTATTCTGACTTTTTATGCCCACAAGCCCAAATAAAAATCAGAATTGCTTTCCAGAAGGAAGAGGGAAAGTATTTTATGTAAGGAGTTCAATGCCAAAAAGTGGATTGGCATGAACACCTGGGTAGCTAACTTGGTGATCAAATTTGAGGTCACAAAAACCAAAGAAAACACAACACTAGTCAAAGAGCATAAGAAATACCCATAGAGGTGAATAAATCTTCACCATCACTGCCTCAAAATGGGAATTTACTGCACTGCTATCTGAGGAAAGCTGTCTAGGCCATGGAAATTCTTATGCTTATGGAAGATCCTCAGAATGGGACATAAGCAATCTCTTAATCTGCCCAGGTTGTATCTTGACAGGCTGAAAGGATATAAAATCAGCAATAGTCTGCTTTGCTATGTACTTTCCTCTTTGGAATATTTGCATTTGTGTATGAAGAACAGTGTCTGTAGAGTTCTTTTGTAGCTGTCCTTTGCAGTGAAAAACATATTTAAAAACTTCCTTTGGGTCTGACTGTCATCTAATGACATCCATCCTGAGAAGCCTAACTGCCCAGTTTCTATGTGCAACCCTTATTTTCTCATTGTCCTAGGGTGACTTTATGATGCTTGTATCCCCAATTGAGAGGTTCCACAGTTTAATATTATTCATTTTTCCATGTTTGTGAGTACTTTGCTTGTTAAATAAACAGTTTTTTCCACTTCTCTCAAAGGAGTTTTATGTCTCCCAAACCAGTGGGGGGAGGGGCCACTTGAATTTCCTTTCTAGAGGGACCCCATTTGAAGGGTCCCTCCTAGATTTGCCTTAAACCAGGACACTCATGCATCTCCAGCCTTATACCTCCATCTCTCTGTGGAACATTATTTCATGCAACCTTAGATCTCAGTATTATAATTAAAATGTACTCTGATTCCTCAGTGAGGATCCTCTCCCACATCACAGCCATTTATTCTAGCATAACATTCTCTAGTGTTTTGCACAGATGCAGCATAAATATGCCCTCAGAAGAGAACCATTACAGCTCAGGCCCTTGATCTCAGATCCTCATTATGCAGTCCACCCTCTAATTCACTTGAGGACTTCCTTGATCTTAATTTGCATAATGCTTCATTTTGTTAGCTCAATACACAGTGTATTTCCTATCATGAAACAGAGGCATATACATGAAGCAAGCTTTTCTGTGGAAAGAACCTTATTTAAATAAGAATATGAACTTGCAAACCAAAGGCTAAGCTAAAATTAGGTTTGTTTCTCAGTGGGAGCAAGTATCTTGCTGATTAGTGTATACAAGAATCTCACTTTTGTTGGAATTTGGATAAGTAATAAGATGAGAAAATTTTAAGTGTCCAAGACTTAAACACACACTCCAGATTTTGGAAAATCACCCTCTACATCAAAATATGTTTTTTCAAGGGTCCTAAAATATTGCTCTTTGATAAAGGAACAAACATTTATTCCAAAACTAGGAGCCTTAATGGATGGTGCTTAATTGATAGAGTAAAACAACCCTGCTTCTTATAGACCTGAAAGGGTTCTTCCATGACATAGTCCTTCATAAAATATGACAAAGCTGAGGATAAGATACAGACTTCTTATCTTGGTAATCTAATTGTTAAACTATTACATTAAGAAATAGCCTAATTTTTTTATCAACAGAGTTTTCAGAATGACCCTAAATATATAATAACACTGCATGACCATACTGTATTTACAGTGTTCACATTGCCAGTATGATGGTTGATAGATTTTTTATATTTTCAGTCTTAATATGAAAACTCATATTGTACTCACATTGGAAAAAACAAATATCGACATATATTTGCATCTCTTGTAAGGGACATAATGAAAGCTAATGGTTTATTATATATTTTATATGTCCTAACATAGCTTAGTTAGAGAAGGCATGCTATACTTTTTTCCTAAAATGGTCCCCTTCCTTGAGACTTGTGGCTGTTGGCAACTGACTGGCAATAATTTTACACTGATATTACATAAAATCAGCTGCTATCGTAAGCAATAGTTCAGCATACTAAGTGCTTATTTGAACTTGTAGTTCTGATTTCTCAGTACATTAATTTTACGTAGTAATGTGTGGTGTATTCTGGTATGCACTGACAAACTTGCCCACCTTTGCAAGCTGGGACTGAGGAGCTGCCACCCTCCATCCCTGAGCTGCTCCCTCCTTCTTGACATACTTTTTAAGAAATATCTCTGAGTTCAGTTGTAACATGGACACATTTTTCAATATAAAGATGTATTTAGACATTGACTAGCTATTTCACTGAAAAAAGTCCATCTCAGAAACATTGAATAGCCACATTTTCATGTTAGGCTTTCTTTGCTCACAGTGGATTATGAAACAAAGAGGTCTGAGATATATCAAAATTTTGCATTGGATTAAATGTTGTTACGGGAAACAATAAATTCAGTTTTCTCTCAACTTGTCATTTTCTCTTTTGTCTTTGTCCTATTTTTTTCCCTACCTCATTCACTTAGCAGCCCTTGTATACTTGTCTCTTTCCGCTGTGAATTACGTCAGACAGCACGTTGGTGCTCACTGAGATGCTGGGCAGAGGTCTCTGAGGGAATGCTGCTCCCGCCTCCAACTGAGAGCAAAAGAAGCTCTGCATCACAGCACTGCTGTACCCCAAGACAGAGAAAAAAGAACCCAAGCATTTTCTAATAGCCATGAAGAGATGATATGAATGATTTTTCAGGCCTCTCTCCTATTAGCTTGTGGGTCAGATGTGAAGTGGCTATTTCTTTGTTTTATTCTGCAACACAGTGTAGTGGCTCTATAGACAGCAAGCATTTTCTTTGGAAAGATTTTAAGCAGTGCAGCCAGAAGCTTGTCATCTATCTTTAATAGTACAAGGATATGACATTAATCAATTTCCAGTAAATCTCTGTTTCATGTCTGAGCATGCAGGTTTTATTCTTCCTGGTAGTTCTAATTGCTCTGCTAAATGCAGCAAATCTGTACCTCTGGGAGCAGTAACACTCCAACACTCTTTCCACAGCTCTGAAATCAGTCAGTGGTTGAACATACTAACTTCAGATGGCCAGGTACTCATTTCCTCAGTGTTTTAACCTGCCTTCTTAAGGAAATTAGGTATATGTGAAAACATTGTTTCACTGGCATTCAGCCCTGCCCTTTCCCTAGTAACTTCTAAATATATTTTGGGGTATTTTCAGCTATACTTGACAATGCTTAGATAACTCAAAGCTATTTAATTCCTTTGACTTTTGTGAAAGTAGATGGATGTAAATCAATTTTATCCCTTCAGTCTGACTTCCTAGCTGCAAAAAAGAGAGACCCTAAAGCCAGACAGTAACTCATATAAGACAACCAGTCAATCTCCACCGCAGCAAATTTTGCTGATGACTTTCTGGCAGATCATGTATGGACAGAAAATTGAGGAGACTGTGGGTGGTTTGAGAGAGCCGTAGCTGGAAGTGGAAAAGTTTCAGTGATGGCTGCAGCTGAAAAATTTTATAACACAGAGAAATTTGAATGTACTTGTGAAAAAACTAGGCTAGTGCTTGAAAAGGTAGAAAAATTATAGAAACACTGTAAAGACTTAAGGCTAATACACTTACTCCAGTAGAAGACATACAATACATAAGTATATTGGAGGAAGAAAACACGGACCAGAGGAGGTCCTACATCCCTAGGTTAATTGCATTATTGGTCCTGCAGCTTACAAAAATATAAATACCTGATTTTGTTTACTGCAGTGTAAAAGATTTGAAACAACTCCAAGAAGGTACTTTGCAAAATTCAGTACAAGTAATTTTTATCTTCAGCTATGGAAATTTGTGCCACTTTTTATAGATCAGAGTGTTTCCTAAGCTGAAAAATCAAATGCATTTTCTTTTGCTCTTGTATAATCCTGCAGTGAAGGTTGGATTGTTTTCTGTGTTTTGTCAGAAAAAAATAGTAAATTTAGCTCCTAGAGCTATATGAGCATATGTCTGCTAAATTAATCTTCACTCATGTTGCTTTCCTTCACTTCTGTTGGTATATTTACCTTTCAGTTTGAAAACAAAGCACCCATTGAGTTCTGACCAGTGAAATGAACATTCTAATATACCAGTTTTAAAAATTCTCTGGTCATTTGAAAACACAAGTGACATAATAAACCAAAATGCCAAGCTATTCTTTTCCTCTTACTACTTGCTCCTTTTAATTTCTCTAGTTTCTGCAGTTTTATTTAGGAGAGAGAGGGGTTTTCTTAATTTTGCATTACTGTCATAAACTTGATTGAGGACTCTGGAGACTTAATCAGAGACTCAAAATGGTAACTTAAGAGCCTTTACAGATGGCTGGATTTAGTCACTGAAACTCCTCTTCTGAACTGTATAGCTATGAAATTTTGCTTTTGGTTTACAATTGAAACAACATCCATTAGTTTGGGGTTTCTTCAGTAACTCCTTCCCCAAACAGCACACAGTAAAGATTTATTCTATTTAAAATTAAATATTACCTGTTATTTGGAGTTTTTTGATCCTGATTAATTTATTAAACTTGTTAATCTTTAAAAAGAAAATATACTAAATGAATATTTAGTGGTTTTATTTACTGTATTTATCAATATGCAAAATCATGATTTTTTTCCTTAATTCAAACTCTTCCCTAAACACAGGATTTTAAAATAATTTTTATTCTTACAAAGGTATACCTTTTGATAGACTACATTAAGAAAAATTATGACAATTTTTTTAACTAATATCTATTTCAATTTTCTCTCTCAAACATAATTAAATGGAGAGATAATGTTAGTCTATCCTTTGTTGTCTTATAAGTGCAATAACATAAATGTATCAGTTTAGGATATTGTCACACATGCTGCAAAGTTCATGACTTGTAAGGAGAGATAAAACGCAATCACTTTTCACGAGCTTAATTTCCAAGTTGTTCTAAGTTGTCTCCCATTTTCCTGCTTGCTACCAATGGCTGCAATTTTGTGACCTAGTGTTATTCAGGTTACCTGTATAAGAAAGCTTTCTGTACTGTGAGCAATCAATTCAAATCCAGCAGTAGAAAGAAGAGTGGGAAATCCAAAATCTACCCTGCTCCTCTTCCAGGGCTGTGCAAAGAGACAGCTCATCATTGAGGAGCCATCATTCTTGGAGTCCAAAAAGGAAAAAGAGATTTAAAAAGACCCATATAGTTTTTTCTTTAGGCTCACTCTTAAAGAAGGAGGGTCTTTGTGTAAGTTGTTGCTACCATCTTGAGTTTGCTTTCTAGTGGTTCCTTTTGTCCATGTCAGTGTTTGAGGCCCAGCTGCTCTCTGTGGGCAGGTGAGCCAGAAGCTGGACAAGCAGTGATCTCACCATGGGGACTAGCCTGAAGTCAAACGCAAGAGACTTCAGCAAACGCAAGAGAAAAGTTGGGAAAAGAGGTCCTTTGACAGTCCCAAGGAGGAGATCAGCAAGGAGATGAAATGGAGTCTATTCCAGGCAGGGTCTCCAGCCTGGGAACGGTGCCAGAGAAAGGGCAGGAGACAAGGGCAGATCACACTTGTCCAAGGGGTACCTCCACAAGACCCCTCACTTGGGGTATGCGGCCAAGGCTCATCCAGCAGGCAGGGCCAGAGGCAGGGTTGGAGACCTCACAGCTTTCAGCTGGGCTGAAATCTTGAAATTTGCTGAAGAGTTTGTCTCTGTCTCATCAGCAAGGCCATTAATTAAAAACATGGGTGGGTGTTTATTCCCTGAGGGATACTCTCAGTAACCAGCTGCCAGCTGGCTTTGTGCTGCTGATCACTACCCTGGAGACCAGCTAACTCCAGCTAACTTTCCACCCACTTCATAGTCTGTGTTTCAGCCCATATATCACCAATCTGGATATAGGAGCACAGTGGGCGAGGCCTGGATAAAGTCACAGAGAACAGCTTTCCATGCCACCTCCACCGACGCAGCCCTGTCAGTACAGAGGGCAAACTCTTTATGACAAAAACTGCCGCAAGATTGCAAAACAGCTTAATTATTTATTTGGTCTGACCATCCTTTCACTAGGAGCTGGATCAGGGCTTTGGCTAAGCAAACACTTGTCTTGTGTTACGTCTACTGTAAACTTATTTTTCTTGTAACATAGTGGTGTTTTTCCTTCATACCAGTCACCTGCCTTACAGAAAATGATTGTATTATACACTTAATATGCTGCATAAATAATATCAAGGTTGTCTTCTCCAGGTTTTTCAGGTCATCAGCTTTCAGTTATTGTCAGTAATTTGCTGAGGTTATTGTCTTGAAAATTCTCTCCAAGAATCAGTTACAACATTCACTGGCTTCTCTTTGCTGTCTAAACAGAAAAACAATGTAATGACTGTATTTTCATACATAGTTCACTACTTCTAAAAATATTAATTTTATTTTATTTATAGTTTCTTCTTCCCTGGTTGATTACCCTCAGGATATGATATTATTTCAACTTCCTCTTTTCATGACTGTAAAGAATATCAAGGAAAAAAAAAGCTGAAGAAGGAGCACTTTACTTGCATGAGCTCTCGTATGAAAATGTCAGAGCACAGTTTTGTGCAGGAAACCTTCTGTCTGAGCTTCTGCAAATCAAGTGATAACACTAATATTCATAAAACAGTCATGCTACAAATGATGTACTCGTGACAGAGTTCCAGGTTTGCACATTTCTGATTCAAATAACCACACTATAATACTGCAAGCTTATTAAGTGGTTCAAACAAGCTGATGTACTACCCATATTTTGCAACCATTTAAAAATTGTTGTGCTTGTGTCTCAAATGGACCAGTTTCAGTTGATTTCCTTTGCCTTCCCTTGCCTTCCCATTCCTTCCTTTCTCCAGATTGGTGATTCTGTCTATCTGCAACTGGATCCTTGTGATGTGCGCATAACATGCAGTCTTGTGACATGTTCTAATGAAGTCTAAAGGGTGGAACAGCCATGAGAGCTACCTCCTGGGATCACCCAAAGAACTAACATGAAACTTTGAAAGAGAAAAGACCTCTTTTGTCAATTGTATTTTGATGTTCCAGTAGCCATATGAAACACGGGGAATCTCAAAAGACTCAAAACTGCAGAAATGGAGTGAAGAAAGCAATTTTGAGAATTTAATTGCCTAGATGATAGAGGACTTTGCATTTTGAAAGAAGAAATGCTTAAATATTTTTATTATATTACTTTTTTTTTCCTGATTCTTCTGAGTCTTCTTTTATGTGGGTAAAGGTTAACTTTTTCTTTAATTCTTACCTGAATTAAAGCCAAACATTTTGACCCAAGGTCACAAAGGCCATCTACTCAGATGTCTTTTCAGTATACCTTCAGTTTCAAGTGTTTTGGTCTGGAGGCCAAAATATGAGTCAATTAAGAAATTCTGTTTGGTAATTGCTTCTTTTATAGTTAGACTGGAAAATAAATTAAATTTATTACCTTTGCTATTTTCTCATTTACTTCAGGAGTGCCTCAATCACTCTTCTAAGCTTATGTCCAATCACTTTCCAAGCACTATCTGAACAATTAATATTGATCTTTTTGGTGATCATTTAGATATTATACATACCACTAAAATCCAAATTTAATTTTAATAGTACTTCCATGAAGTTGACAAAGAGTTAACATGAAATAAGATTAAATTAATATTATTTGCTCTTTAATAGTCAGTCAAATGTAAATCTGAATCTAAGATTGTTCCAGCTTTCTTTCCATAATATATATTTGCATTAATATAATAAACCTTGTTTAAATATCAGGTTCTAGCCACAGTTTTAAAGACTACTGAGCTAAAAACTTACAAGAAAGTAAATTATAAGCTTAGGGAGCTGGGGATTTTGGTGCCATTTTAGCAGTCCCAGAGGCTGAGAGTAGGTGGATTGAGTATGATTTCAGTTTTCTCTGATTATGCAGGAATGATTTGCTGGTACTGCAGATACTTTTTCTTCCTCTTTAGTAAGCTAATGTTCTTTAAGGTGTTTCTAAATTCACCTTCAGCTAATGAAAATACATTCACTGCACTACGTCTTACTAAAACTTACATTAGACTCCCTGCTGTATCTAGTTCTATGAGTTAATTTAAAAAAAAAAGGGAAAATCGTAACATTTTAGGGTTAAATTTTAAATGAAAAAAAAAACCAAAAAAGGTACTTTAGAATATCCAAAACATCCAAAATAAGCCATTTTTATTCAAAAAGCATTTTCACAAAGTGACATCTTACATCCAGAAAGAAAATTTGCCAACTGAAATTGCTCCAAATCAGGATTCAACAAGCAGTTTGCATTCACTATTAATAGCCTGCGCCCAATTTTTTAAAATCAGCTTATGCTATTTGATTGTATAGGGTAATATGTTTGCATTAAAGCGCTATTTGCATGGTTATGCATGTATCATCTATGTATTTTATCACGTTTTTATTGCTTTTGTATAAAATCATATAGTTAATTAATTAGTAAAACTTGCCAGTGTTATTGTGACTCATAACAACAATGTGAATCAGCAGCTCTGACTGTTTCTCGAAAGGGCATCCAGCCAGGCCTAGGACCTATACCCCTGGTTGTACAGATAAGTAAAACTAGAGTTGGATTAACCTTGGACTATTTCCCACAGATTGTTATTTTCCCCTCATCTTTCCTTTCTTTGCAGCTAGGAGAAATCTGTATCAAAATGTCACCTATGGAAAACTGTCACTACAAAACCACAAACCGGTTTTCCAAATATTTCCTACATTTGATTATTTGACAACTGTCATGCTAAGTAAAACTTAGAGCTCTTTTAATCAACATTTTTTCAGCAGAGGGATATTCTAAGTATTTCAGAAGAATAATCAACCCCCATATATTAGTTTCATCATGTTATTTATTATTAGTAAGATATTGGTTTGAGCCCCAAAGCATGTTTTAATATTTCTTCCAGAATATATATTTTAGCAATAACATTTGTAATTCTGGAATTTTTGCTGTCTGTGTAAATGTGCAATTTCTTTTTACCTCTCACTATTATTTTTTTTCCTTCAGTGCTTCCTTGGGCAATAAGTCATGCAGACCAATTACTGGTATCTTGAGAATGTATTCACATTTATTGGTTTTGAATATGTTACCTGCTAATTTCATGGTGTAATTCTATGGGGGTGTTTTTTGTTACAGCTCAGGATGAACAGTAATTCCCAAGAGAAACTCTTTATAGCATGCTGTATCTTATAGTTTTACACAAATAATTTAAGCTAATTAATATAGTCCTCAAGTACTACTTAAATTAAATTTGTTTGAACCTTTCCCTCTCATTTTCAGTTTGCTGAACTGACTTGGAGACAAAAGTCAGACAAAAGTTGCAAAATAAGTGGTAGGTTATTTTGTACAGAGATGTTGCTGCAAGGTTTTCTAGCGCTGGAAAGATAAAAATCAGAGATTCTTAATAAAAAATCCCAAATCAATGGATCTCTGGTTAAACACTAGGCTTGATCCAGACCATTGTAAGAGTAAACAAAGTATTTTTATTTCACTAAGTTTCAAAGAAACCAGATTGGGCCCCTTATGAAAGTTGCCCATTACTAATTTGCAGCAGCATGATCGTAGGCACCCCCTGTTACGATTCACTTTTTCTTGACTTTGTTTTCGCAACCAAAGATAGAGTCCTACATGCCCTTGCCAAATAGAGCACTTAGAGATTAGATAATTTTATGAACTAAAGACCCTTTTGTTCACCATTCTGGCTGACTGATGGGTTGTTTGTCCTATTTTTTATGACGACATTTAAAAGTACACCTGTAGTACAATCCATGTCCCTAAGGAGCATTTTAAGAAGTTTGTGGATAGCTAGTACCATATGTGCAAACCACTGCAGTGAGTTAAGAAGATTCTTATTGAAGATTCAGTTGGGTCTTTTGAACTGAAAAAATATTGGTGGGGTTTGTTCTGAAACTTACTAAATTGCTTTCATTATATTTCTGCAGCTAAAACAGATGTCTTTTGATATTGTGCTATTCATCTTTTATTAATTATCTACTTAGACATATGAACAGACCATTTGAAAACTACAAGCATTAGCAAGCTGAACTCTTCTGCATTGGATACACTCAAAATTTTCCTCTTAACTAAGATGTCCCTCATTAAAGGAAAATATTTAGGTATTGAGACAATATCCGCTGTATTCATAAGCCTATAGTTGAACTTAATAACTAACTTATTTTCTAATGGAAATCTATGTGCGTGTTGCTTGCATATATTGATGTTGCTAACTTGTCTTTCATGGAGAAATTAATTGTCTGCTCTTACAAGCAGGAAAATCATATATATAACATTATATATATATATATATATATATAGCAAGACAGACCTCAACCTGGGTTTTTTTTTTACCTCAGGTGGGTTCATAGACATTGGATTAGATATGCTACGATATGCTACGTCAATAAATCATCTCTACAACATGCAGAGTAAATTTGTAAAATATTTTGTGTGCCTTGCCGTGCAATTTAACAGGCCCAGTAAGCATTTGAATTCATGGTGCTTTCACTTCTTTGAAATTGCTGAAGATCATCAATAAAACTTCTGAAATGCTCATGTACTTTCTGAGGGGAAAGGAGGGATAGAAAGAGAGAAAACCATCTCTACTATGGGTCCAGCCCAGGAAAAGAAAATCATACTGCTGAAAATTTTCTCCAAAGAACAAAAATGAGAAAAAACCCCACCACTCTTCAGAAGAGGAGTAGTGTCCCTCTATACTGGGTTTGACTGTTAAATTGGGGTTAAATTTCTTCATAGTAACTCATGAGATGCTATGTTTTGGATTTGTGACCAAACCTGTTTTGATAACATAGGGCTGTTTTAGGTCTTGCTGAGGAGTGCTTGCACAGTGCCAAGGTCTTTTCTATTTCTCACTCTGTTCCATCAGTGAGCAGGCTGCAGTGTACAAGATTTGGAAGGGAACACAGCTGGGAGAGCTGACCCCAACTGACCCAAGGAATATCCCATATTACATGACACTGTCTCAGGAAAGAAGCTGAGGGAGGGAGGTGGAAGGGAAGGTGGAATTTTGAAGTTATGCCACTTGTCTTCCCGTTACCTATCAGGCCCTGCTTTCCTGGATGTGGCTGAACACTAGCCTGCCAATGGGAAAAAGGGAATAAACTCCATATTTTGCTTTGCTTCTGTGTGGGGTTTTTGCTTTACCTACTTTATCTCAACTCAAGAGTTTCCTCGCTTTTTCCTCCTTCCAGTTCTCTCCCAGGTCCCACTGTGAAGCTGGGTGGGACTGAATGGTCTCAACACAGCACTCTTGGGAACAGCACCTTAGACATGCTGTAATATGCATTCAGTACAGAAAGTATTCTGTCAGTAATTGCTTTTTAGATTGTCATTTCTGATTCTTTAACTGTAGGTCCCTGCTCCTTAAAAACAAACAACTTTCTTTCTTTGAAATCCCTTCTTCAGAGATAATCCTTAAAATATATTTTGATTTGGAAGAAGAGGTGTAAAGCTGGTGAAATAGGTAATACCTTTAGATCATGTAGGCCTGCACAATTAAGCAAAATGTGTATGAGAGAAAATTGGGGGTGCATATTATTTTTGCAAATAAGAGAGATTTAAGTTGGTGGATTGATGCATATCTTTTTAAACATAGAAAATGATTTTTTTGTTAAAGACATCCCTTTTAATTCTTCCTGCTTGCTCACTAAGCCATTGTCCAACACTACTGATTATCATAACCAAACGTCAGAGTCAATTATGAGCCTTAAAAAAAAACTGGCACACAAAACCCACTAAATTCACAGTTTTGTGGCCTCTAGATCTCAGAGTACTTTTATAATTGGTTTATTTTTCAATCACCACTACTTGCAATAAAGAAAACCCAACCAACCAAATACAGAACTTTCAAAAGTTGAGTTTCTAAGGACAAAAAAACTGAATATTTCATATCACTGTAAGAAAATATAGAAGTATGCCCATACAGAATTAGATCAAAGGTCCATCTTTCTCTGACACCAGATTTAAGAACTTTGTAAATTTTAAGACCAGGGTCACCTGCAGTGATCATTCCCCAAACTGTTTCCTTTTCTCTAAAGACTTGCATTTCAGGTGATGCTTTTGCATTTCATAGTCTTGATAGATTTATTCCATGAATTTGGACAGTTGCATATTTAACCCATGTAAGATTTTAGCCTCAAAGCATCCCACGGGAAAGACTTGGACACCTTGCTTGCACAGTGAATAAAAAGTTCTCTCTTTCTGACTGTTTGGAGCTGTCATTCCCAAGGTTGTCTAGCAAATTCACAATAATTGGAAATGTAACACTTGTGCAAACAAGACTGGTGAATAACATGAAGTGGTGCTGCCCCTGTGGCAGTTGATACCAGGTAAGATTATTAAATGGCATAATTGCTCAGATCTTGGCAATTTGAAGAGGGAGGAAAAGAGCCCCTCTGCCACTTTGTGTGGCTGAAGTTACTGGGGAAAATCTTCTGGCTCACCAGAAAGATCAGATGAGCTTGTGGTGAGGGGGTTGCAGAGGGCACAAGGTGAGAAGACGGACAAGGAGAGAAAGCACAGGCACTTCAGATACCTCACATGTCACTGAAGCTATCACAAACCACCAGTAATGCACAAAGGGTCTGTTGATAAATTAATACTTCTTCTTATGAAGACAAAATATATGAATGATGCAATTGAAGTTCCTTTTAGCTTAGGAGGGCAGGCCTGCAGAAGTGAAAGACCGAAGCAATTAAATATTGACTAAGTGTCTAGAGGAAACTAGGAGCTGGACATGGAATAAAGCTAAAGCATAAAGGGAGCATAGGCTGAATATAGAAAGATAAAAGAAGAAAAAAGAAAAGATACAATAAAGATGGAATCAGTGTATCCATTTATGATAGAATTTCAAATATTTCCTCCCACACATTCATCCAGAAGGGATCACAAATCTGAGGGTCTCTTGTCCCTTAATTGATAAATCCATCTTTTTCAGTGTCTTTTTTTTTTAGCAGTCTGTGTATGCAACCCACGTAACCTTATTTATGCAAAAGCAGATAATGTGAATTTGTTGTTTGATATGCCAATAACGATTTGGGAACATTGAGGTGAAGTTCTTGATGTTTTTCACAACTGGACTACACAACATTTCACAACATTTGGTTAATTAGAGTACTCCTTTACAATCCAATGTATAACAAAGTGTTCAGGAGATGCTACTCCTTGCTTGCAAACACTCTGGTTTTCATATCTATCAGTCCTTGATGAACTACAACTGCATCTTTGGTGTACTACTACCTCAAAAAATGTGTTTTCTTAACTTCACAGCTACAGCTTTCCTCTTAGTGCAGCTCCTGTTTCAAACTAGGAAACCAAAGAACTCTCCTTATGAACCATTTGAAGGTGACACCTTGCCTCTCCCTCAAATTCTCGTATTTGGTCATGAAAAGGGGCCCCAGTATCTTCCTTTTGTTGTGTATTCTGCTGCCATCCTGTGGCTATTTCTTTTCATTCACATCAAGATTTAACAAAATACTTGGATTTGCACCTCATGCAAATTGTAGGTTCCACACTCTGTCCTGAAATTTCTACAAAACTTGTCTCTAAGAAATACACTCCTAAATTTCATATTTATTGATACAGGAGGCATCTGGCTGACACTTGCAGAATGACCATTTCAGAGGTTTGCAGCTGGATTGTGAAAGTAGTTAGGTGAAAATACACATAATTTTCCACAATGAAGAGTAACAGTGAGTGTACATATAATTTTACAGTTCAGTGAAAAAAAAAACAACAACTTTTCTCACATGATACTTTCCAGTGAGATGACATAAAGTGAATTGTTCATAATGGCATCTTAAGTTGTCTCAGACAAATTCTATTTTTTTCCATATACTGGGTTTGACTTTGACGTGCAATCATTGAATCATTGAAGAAGCCTTCTGGTTTTGATTTTTTTTTTCTTGAATTATGCATTTAGAGACATATGGAAATATGCATTTAGGAAATAATAAATTATGCATTTAGGAAATAATTTCTTTTTCTCTAAGCCTTTTTCTTCTGGTTTTAGTCTTGAAGGTCTTGTGAAGATTGTTTGATGGTGGACATGGTGTGGTTCTAGGCTGAAAATTGGACTTGATAATCTTAAATGTATTTTCCAAACTATTTGATTCTATGATTGTAGGGTGTAATCAGGGTAGAAAACTCTTCCTGGCCTCTAAGATAAATCATGTAGCATGTAGCATCATCAGTCTTCCTGCATTTCAAAAAATTACTTTAGTAGCCTAATGGGTTTTGGTCTTATTTGGAATCCCCTTTCTGGTGAAAGAATAGGCTTCTAATCTGACCTGTCTAAAATGGAAATAAAAGAACATAATGAATTGCAGTGGATAAGTTCTCTAGCTATTGACAAAGTCTGCCTGATAATGCTTCTCAACATACACATATGTATGTGAAGCACAGGCAGCTTTGTATTATTTAGAATGTGCAGACACCATCCCATCAAGTCTGCTTTGTCTATGATGCATTTTACACACACTGCTTTGTGTCTCTTTGTTGGTGTCTGACCACTGCCCCCTCGTGAGGTCAGACACATACTCTGAAAATCTGTATGGAGGATCAGTATGTGGCTTCTTTGTGGATAATGGACTTCCATGTCTTAGTTCTGTTTAAAGGGTATAGGAGGAATTATGTATGTAATATTAATATATTAAGTATGGAGGGTATAGGGGGAATTTTCTACTGTTCTGTAGGTGTCAGATTTTTGCCTAAAGCACCAAATGCAATTTTGTGTTACCAAACTCTTCCTGAAACATGAACATATTATGTAACATATCAGTTTTAAATAGATAAATGATAGTGGTTTAAGCAAATATTAAGATACATAGGGCTGTTAAGAACAATACTCCATGCTAACAGAACTAATAGGAATTCCATCTTCTGCTTAACACACTTGGGTATGCTGTAGTGCCTAAGTTTTAATTTATCAATATGCATAAATGCTAAAAATTCTGCTGTTCTTTCTGCCTAGAAACGTTGCCATCTCGCCGAAGTTGAGCACTGCAGCACCTACTTCATGTGTAACACATTTGGGAATTACAAATTGCCTGACACTCCCCAAGAGTATTGAATGCAGTACAGATCTAGAGGGGAAAGGATGCTTTTCATAATATGGTAAGCAGAACTTTATAATCCTTATATGTTTGCAAGTCCTAAATTAAGATATAATTGCCTGTTGCTTTACTACATCTGACATCTCTGAAGTGGCAAGCAAATGGAGTGTTGCAGGTTAAAGCTGAGATGCCTATTTCTGCTGTTGCAAAGCAACTGTTTTTTCCTCCCATTTGCTTATAACTGTGCCACATTCCTTAGAAGCATAAATTTTCCACATTTTATGGTAGTTTAGGTGGGAAATGGTTTTAAAAGTTTAATCTCACACACTTGTCTATCTATATCTATGTGCATGAACCACATGAAGGAAGAGAATTTGTCCGTTTATCATCAGTCAGAAACTGCAAGGCAACATCTGAACTAAATTTTGACAAACTAGCATCTTTGTAGTATCAGCTTGGAATCTAATGTTGAGCATGAAGGAAAAAAGTTAAGCTGACGGAATATTAAAATTATATGCATATATAGCAGGATTTTTCTCATCACACTTGGGAACAAGAGCATAACACTCCCTGACACAGGAGAATTTTAGGGTTTTTTCTGCTCATTTTTAAGTGACTGCAAGTATTGGCTGCTTTGGGAAACATTTTAGCTTCTAAGATCTTAGCTTCGGAACAGAGAGTAAACAGAAGCAAGAAAAGGGAAAAAACATGCTCCCAAAATTTGAATTGTAGGCTTCTAATAACATTTAGACACACTTAGTAATACTTGTAAAATGTAAAGATTATCCCATCATTTTAATACTGTGATACTGAACTTTGTCTGACACAATGGCCTGTTTTTAGCAAAACAAGACAGATTTGTGTGGACAGCAAAAATTTTTAGAGTCTGGTGAAGCATTTTGTTTGGTTACCTATTTATTTTGTCCCAGCAAAGCCAAACTCCTGTGCTTTGTCCAGAATAAGTATATGCTAGACAAGCATGATACAGGAAGTCAACATGTCAGACACTGGCTATAAAAGCTGTGGACAGCATTACAAGGGGCAGGGAATGAAGCTGATGGTTTTTCAAACATCTGTTTTGGAACAGATATCTTCAATCATTAAAAGTTTTCATCCAGTTTTGTTTTGCCTGCATGTGCATAATTTGGAGTGATGAATTTCTTGATAGTTGGAATCCACCAGTCAAAGAAAATGAAATCTTAGCATCCTGAAAATCACTGAAATTTGATTAATATGGAAGGATGAGAAGCAATCAACTTACTTGACATGGTACTTATTGAAAAGAAAGCAAAAAAACCCTGTAATTTTGAGTTGTGTAAATTATTTAACTTTCTACTAGGAATTAAATTGAAGGAGCAATAAGAAGATGGAATTTTTCCAGTCAGCAGCTCTTTATAATCACTATGTCTTGATAGGTCACACATAGATTCTGTAAGAACTTAACTGTGGTATATTAATTTTCTAGCAAGATACTGACACAGGCAGCATACTATTATGATGTTTTTCTGTCTTGATCATAACTCCTCGGTCAAATTTCTTTCCTGAATATTGCATACAACCATAAACTTTTCTCTATACTGATAATGTGAAGATTAAGGCTAGTGTGAAGACGAAAATGTTCTCATTATTATAGCTGCAGTTAAACAGGAAAGAATTCAAAAATCTTTTAAACAAAATAAGAATGGAAATTGAACTGGGAAATTACTGTATTTCATCACAGAAACAGTAATTCTTATTACAGTAGTAAAGGTATTCAAAAGCTGGTTAGAAAAAACATTTGTCTAAGTTTAAAATCTTTATGTAAAAAGCTGTGTACAGCATCGGGAAGGCAGTACACTAATCCTCAGAAACTCATCTTTGCCACATCAACTGATACACTGAATTACAGGGCAGGAGACTGAGGGAATTTCTCCAATGAAGAATAGCTTTGCAGAGGAGAACATGAGTTTTATTATTTACTGTGGAGACACGTTCAAATATTAATTGAGCTAGACTACAACACCGCTTTACCATAGCCCATGTCTTCATTCAAAGATAAGGAAAATGAATCAGAGGGAGCCAGGCTGCTTCACTTGAGCAAGACTTGCAAAATCTCAGAATTATGTCACATCAGTCCAAGTTTCTGTGTGTGCCCAAGGTCCCACCATAGTCAGTGCATAGTCAGTCTATGACTGCTGGAGCATGGAAAGCCATTCAGCTGGCCCCCAAGTGTACAGCTTAGTGCAGGATGCATCACTCCACATGTTCCTTTATGTTATGTGACCAGGGGCAGAATGCATTTGCCTAAATGTTGTTTGCCATTTTATACTCTCTCATAATGACACCTCTGCACTTTTAACAAATAATGGGCTGTAGCATCAGGCTACTCAGTAATTCTGTGGCCTGCTGAGTACTGAGCTTTTGAGTTTTGAATTGTTGAGTCCTCAACACAAAACTATCCTTAACTGCTATATTCAGTTTGGGTTTAGAGAATTCTTTTTCCACAAAAAATTAAAATCTGTTTTTTTCTTCTCCATATGTACCAGCAAAAGAGGTATTATGAAAACATTATGACCAAATATCCATACGTCTTGGAAATGTAACTGTGAACTTTAAAAAGAGCTTAATGAGATTATTAGACCTATTCCTGTCTGCAAGAAAGCCAGCCCAGTGTGTCTGAAGCAGCACTTGTGAAACCCTCTTCTTTGTGGAGTGTACTGGAAACCCACGAGAAAAATCTGTCCTCATTGCACTCTTTGCAGAGTTCTCAAAGTTCACATTGCGGATGATGAGCCACCACTTATGAATTAGCATATTATATAAATCATGCTTGATTATAAGGGTATATTCCCACTCCTTCACCAGCACAATGAAAATAGAACAGGAAAAAAGAACTGTATGACTGTTTTATTTACGTAAAGACATGTCATTAAAATTCTTTTGATTTTCCTGAAGGCAATTTTTTACATTAGTAGGAATACAGATCTGGCCTAATTTCCTATCTGCAAATTAATGAGGACTGGAGATATTTAAATTACAGTCAGTGAACTCAGATATTTAGAAAAGGGAGTATCTCTGGTGAAAGTGATGTGTGAGGAAAAATACTGCAATGAAGTTGGAAAAGAGAACTTTTTGTGGATTGGGTGTATGACAATTTTCAATATATAGTGGTTTTTTATTTGGGGAAGGAAGTTAAAATAAGTACTGCAAACATAACTGGATGCTTGCCAAAGCTGGGAAGAGTTGGATTTTTTCCTTGAAAATAAGAAGCTATTCTGCTTTTTCTCTTCTTTTGCCTTCATTGCAGTATGTGCTTTTCAGTCAGGGTTACATATCCGCCCTAATCTGAACTGTCAGACACATCAAATCATATACTTTAATTCCCCAGTAGGGTACTGGACCTGATATGGCAGAGCTGCACAGAGAAAAGCAAGCTGGTTCCTAGATGCAGTGTGCAGGTCGCAGTAGGAGGAGGTGGGCAGTTGCAGAGCTTGTACTACAGCTGGATCAAGTGCAGCCTCATGCAGATATAGGCTCCCTCCCTAATAACATCAATGTCTACAAATTCTCTGTGCTCCATGGGGAGTCATGGGGCACATGTGCTGCCCAAGAACACTTGTGTATACTCTATCCTTTTTCCTTACAACACATTCTTGAACTTACTGGAATCACAGAAATTTTTTTTTATGTACAAAAATTAAAATTATTTCATTTTTTCTTTTTTCTTCATTACTGTTGTTTCCTGAAATATTTGGGGAGGCATGCCTGCTGAAACACTGCTAATTTAAAGCCTACAAATATTTGAAGTTAGAAATCTGTGACTTTTTTATGTTACAATTTTTCAATTTGATAAGGAAAGCTTAAACCTTTGAGGAAAAAATATGCTGTAATATTATTTTGATTATTTCTTTCATTGGTAATAATATTAATTTAATTTCTAAATATATCTACTGAGTACATACCTTTCCTTGGCATTTTTGTCTCTAGTGTTTCAGAGCAGTACCTTATTGACAGCCCACTTCACACAGTTCAATATTCTACCATTACATTCGTCATGCAAAATAATTACTACATTCTTGGAAACTGGCTGCAAAGGAGTGATTGATCAAGTGAAACTTGAGGACTGCATTGGAATACAGAGGGATTATGACAGAAGAAGAAAGTAGATAAAATAATTTTTTATTGCGCATGGAAAAAATAAACTTTTTTGAAATTTTTACAACTCTGAGTTTCTTCCCAAGGGCCTTGCTGATGGCTGATCCCATTCCTGCAGTACTCTGGCCTGTCAGGCAGTTCCTCAAACAGCCACTTACTGCATGGTGGCAAAGCTGAAAAAATTTAACTGGAAACCTAAAACCCCTGTGGGCTAAAAGGCGAAAGTCTCTTTGCAAGACACAAAAAATCTTTCCAGCTCATCTCTTCTAAGGATTTAACAGAAGTTCTGCTGTGGACAGCAAGACATGTGCGGCCACTTACTGGCCATACAGTCTGAATTAGTGCCTTCTGACAGAGAAAGTTCCCCCAGAGAAGTGTTAGTTACAATCTCTGAGGAGATATGATGCTGTTTCAGTACAAAGGTCTGGAGTTGATGTTCTCATGAGGTTTAAATTTTTCTTATCAAATATACTGTGTGTGTCTGTACAGTTTTTTTTAATCTGACCGCTACAATATTGTAGTACAGCATCTCCATATTGGCTGGTGAGAAGATGTTTTTATTGAATCATGCAAGAAAGCTGACAGCTTTCCTCAGTCTTTAGGAGTGAACTCTCACTAATTAACTGTGGCCTTTGTTGCTGCTGACACATGGCAGAAAGGTTATGTGTGCATTTTAAGATCAGCAGAAAGATTGGTTGGCAAAGATTTTCTGACCGATATGTGCTCAACTTGTCAATTTCAACCTACCAGCATCCAAAGAAAATGAAAATAAACCCTTGAAAAGATCATCCCTTTTCAAACTTGGTCTTAATCCAAATGGTTCTCATAATTATCCCCATGTATCAAACTGGTGTTACTCTCTTTCCTGGCATCCTCTATTAGAAAATTAATTTGAAAACTACTGAAGTAAGAATACTGTATAGTTACTGCATGCAACAAATTTTAATGTAAGGTTAAAAGTAATTAAATAAATTAAATCTGTATGATTGAGTTTGATACCTTTATCACTTTTAGCTTTGGAAGCTTAAACTAATTTTTTTGTTAAGGCTTGATAGTGTTAAGCCAGTAAGAGAGCAGGGAAAATGGGTAAGAGTAAATTGATGCAAACATACTCTGTTGTATTCATGAAGAATGCACCATGAAGATCTTAAATTTTCTCTAGAGATAAGTTGAACTGGCAAACATGCTTTTAGAGTGGAAATATATTTTTATATCTTTCAGGAAAAAGTCTTCCTCAAAATCCATATATATTTAAGAAATGAAAACTGAATGCTGAGAAGTTCACCAAGATTTGGGAGAAAATCTTTTAATTGTCTATTTAGATGACTTCTGGCAATAAAATAACCACTGTTGTAGTCACAGTTCCCAGACATTCAATTATCTATATATATATATTTATTTAATTTTTAAAATAATCATTCATGATACCATGGAGTCCCTAAAAGGTTTAAAATCATGTTTACATCCATCTTTACCTGGAAATCCAGTTTAGTCACTTATAATATATCAGTTTATCTTGGTGACAAAGCATCATTAATTGTTTGCAGAAAGCAAAAACTGGCTTTCAAGTGTCATGGGAAATTAAAATATATTAAACTGGAAACATTCATAAGTGGAGACAATAACACATCCAGAGGATTCAAGAGGAATCCTAGAGAGCTCCTCAAAATAAATCCTGTGAGGAGATCAGCCAGGGGCTGCATCTCCTCCTGCCCAAGGAGGCAACTGCTCACATAGCTCAGAGGGGCTGCTACTGTCCCTGTGATCTCTAAGTCACATGAGAAAGGTGTGCTTGGGAAGTGTCAATTTACAGTATCCTGACAAATAAAACTGCAAGTTAAATGCATCAATGGATCTTATTAACCTTGGGTCTCAGTCTTCCAGCTTTTCTGTCTCAAAACAGACCCTTTCTGTCTAACTGTCGACAGTAGAAAATGGGGACAGTGCCTATGAGTTAGGCAGTACCTGCTAGTCATCAACTGGATGGATCCTAACAGAGTTTCAGAATATGTATTTGAAGATACTAGTCTCCTTTCAAACTCAATTCCTCCAGTGTAAAATTGGATGCATAGTAAAACATACTTCAGAAAAGCTAAGAAACTGATGCTTTGTTTTTAGATATAAATCCAACAGTTGTTAAAGTACTTTACTGTAGTAGGTTGACTAATACTTAATATTTGTAGATGTTGAGCCGCTAAGTGAGCTCAATGGTAGTTAGATCTTGGGTGATCATTCTTCACCAGCTGATCTACCTTACCAGCTGATATTTCATATCAGATTGTAGTCCCCTGTATTTCACTAAAAGGAGTTTCAGTTTATGTCCTACATTTACTTCGTGTCCTGTAGTCAGCTCACTGTGAGACTGCAAGAGTGAGGGAGGCAGCTGTTATATCTGTGCTCTTCAATGCAGGCAATATATTTGCAAACAATTACTTTTCAGCATCTTTTCTGAGTTCATGCCCTCTATGCTCATCAGAGAGACAAATTAATTAATATAGTGAACAGATTAATGTAATGAGAAACAAAGCACCTTCAAAAACTAGGGGTCAGTTTTGGGGTCTTATGTTTTATTTTCCCAAATAAATAATAGCTTTAAAATTACTTCTCCCTCTTTTTATTTTTCTCTATTTTTTTTTTCTTTAAGAAGGACTTCCAATATAAGCTGCTTTTTGGTTTTGTTTCTTTTTATTTCTAAAAGACGGAAGGTCAAATGTCCACTCTGGGACAGAAGCCACAACCCACCTAATCATGAAAGCATCACAAGACCAAGCATAAATCTATTTACCCAAAATTTACTACTTCCTTTTACAACTAGTTCTGAATTTCATAAGGTCTTCCTGAAAACTTTTATGGCATGTTTTGTCTTCCTTGTTACCTTCCTTATCATCTTACCAGCTGGGCCTTGCCATGGTGGGAAAGAGAGGATCTGATATGGGGGCAGTAGTCTCTATGGTTTTCCATAGAAAGAACATAAGTCAGATATTAACCTGATATAGAGTCATATACCTTCACCGACTGTGAATCCATATTTTGTCTCAAAGAAATGAAAAGGAGCACCCCAAAAACTCTCAAGTTGCAGCAATGTATAGTTAGAGGTATCAAGACTGGTCTTTAACATTTTTTTGCTGTTCCTGTGGCAACTGACTTTTTCATTGTCTGCTAGGAATTTCAGTATAATACTGCTAAACCCTAAAAAAGAGTGGCAGAGTCCATCTGCCAAGGCAAATTTTAAAGTAAAGTATAAACTACCAGGTCTGGGACCTAGATGAGAAATACAAACATGGGAAAACTCCTGACCAGCACTTTCCTGGGTTGCCTGTCCAGTCCATCTTTGGGTGATCAGATGTCACAAGGTGCCTTGTTACTCCAATTCAGTCAACTTCAAAAATCTTAGTTGTGGTTGATTCCTTATAATCTCACCACACTCTGGATGCACCCCTTGTCCATCTGCCTTCTTGATGATTATTTAGCTGTTATAATTTGTCACATTATTTCTATGTAATCTAATTACAAACTCTACAACCCAAGAAAATGCATCCTTTCATGCCTTGTTTCATGTTCTAACAGACAAAAGTAAAATGTAGATATTTATGCATACATGTAATTTTTCTACAGTGTCTCTCAGCAGCAAGATTTGACACCTAGAACAGAAAATTATGACAGTATTCTAAGGTTTGGTCTTTGCTTTAAAGTCGTGCCATTTCATCATTGTGTTGTGTTAGATCAGTCCTGAAGGTAGTTGCAGATGAAGCCTGTAAGAAAGACACAACAGGAATTTACCAGCATTGGACTTGTTTCTGTTACAATTAATGTCAAGACTCTTTCTGACATGGATGCTCTTTTTCAGCTAAGTTTTTAGCACATTTTCATCTGGTCTTTTTATTGATAATTCTATTGTTTACTTACCCAGAAGAATAGTTACAGTAATCAGAGCCATGATCTCCTCTTTACTAGTCAGGACTAAGTAGTAAATTATTTTATTTTATTTTATTTTATTTTATTTTATTTTATTTTATTTTATTTTATTTTATTTTATTTTATTTTTCTATTGCCTAGTTCCTCCTCAGATTCCTTAGTTTCCCCCTGTGGATTGTTGAGAAAATGTGGTATTTAATCACTAAAAAAAATACCAACAAAATTTCTAAAAGGAAAACAATACACACGATTCTATGGATGCTGGTGTGGATGGTAATGAAAACCTTCTTTCATTTATGTATAGCATTTATAGCTGAGTACCTAGGTCCTTTCTCAGGGGAATAATTGAATTACAAAAAACTGAGGAGGTGTGATTAAATTTCCTTCTTCCATCTACAGAAAATTGTGGGGTCAACAGTCTTTATTTTATTTGCTTACCGAATGATATAGAAAATGTACTTTTTAAAGAACATGAACACACCAGAAAAACAAATATCTATACAAACTAAATGAAGGCTTTTTTCAAAATGACACTCGACTTACTGTTTTTCCTCCTGTTTGGCTAAAAATCTGAGTCAGCCATGTCAAAGGTTAGAAATACAAGGAAATACAATTAGGCATTTATTAGTTTTTGCTTTGTTATATATCATGCAGAGTAAAGATGATATCTGCTTTATTTACTACAAATATGCAGACTTCAGACTGCCTTGCTATTATCCAGCCTGAATGCACAGAGCTAAATCAGAGGAAGCTCTTAGGGAAAAACAACAGGAAACAAAGTCACTGCAAATATAATTTCCTTCAAAGAACAAAGAAGAGCTGCTATTTATTCTCAAGTGGCATTGGAGAATAGAGGAGATAGAAGCAAAGTAACCTGTGTCCAAACAAGCTGGTGGCCTGCAGCTTCATCATCCCTGAATTTAGAAACAAAGCAATTCTAAAATCTTACAGATGCTGAGGTTGGCAGAAGTGAGAGTGAGTGGGTTTAAAACACACTGGCAGACACTGGGAGCAAGGGAAAGGCTGCAGCAGTTTGCAGCCAGGCTCACAAGGGCAGGGAAGCAAGGAACTGAGTGGACAAAGCTTAGAGATACTGGCTAGGAAATAGTGGGGTGCAGGCTGAGTATGAAACCTACTGCTGCTTTAATAATTTTGCTTTATGCACTGCAGACAGAGGGGGACATAAAACCAACATTTTTACTTTACAGAAACTGGTCTTGAGACTCTGAAGTCAAATTTTATTTGGTTTATTGAATTTATTTGTCATTGACACAGGTTTTTGGCATGTTTTTTGTTTTTTGTTTTTTGTTTTTTTTTTTTCTCATTGTGCAGGAAAAAGAACAGGCTGCATGCAATTCCTTTCCTGCTCTCATCAGGCAGTGTTACCTGAAGTTGCACCTATCTGGTTGTGCTCTTGATATAAAGCCCCCAAAGAAGACATAAACCCCCCAAATAACTGCCACTGTTCTCCATATAATCCTTCAGAGAAGGAGTGGTAGAATTCCAGTCACAGATTTTCTCAGTAGTAAAGCCCTCTCTTGGTCCCAGTTATGGATGTTTGGCACCTCATCAGGCCTTTAATGAAAAAAAATGCTAGAGTTCAGCAAAAACCCAGGTGAACCTTTTTTAAAAACAGACCTAAAAGGTGCTTTTTTTTAAAAAAAAAAATTTGCTAGTGTGTTAGTAGTAACGTGTTATTATCATGATTATGTTCTAGACTTGGTCCTTTCATATCAAAGGTGAACGCTCAGTGTTAATAAGACTGTTCAAGTGAATTTTGAATCACTTGAAGGCCTTTAATTGTACTAACTGTCGTGGTTTGACCCAACCATGACACTAACCTTTCACTTGCAAGCCAAAAGTGTATTCTAGTCACATCCAATTTCAGAAAAACTGAGCTAGTTCACGAATTGCACTCACAGCATCACAGTAAATATATGCCATGCTACTTTTATCTGGAAAAATGTATAGTAGAACACTGCACATGTCATTCCTTTAAATGTTTATACACAATGTCCTCTGGAGGAATTTGATATATTTTTTCACTTAGCCAAGTCATGATTCAATTTCTCACATTCTGAACAGCAGGCACAGATCTATATTTCTTTTCTTTATTTCATTACTGGCTGATAATTTTATTGTATTTCATTTTGAGATTTGTCTCATGAACACAGTATGTGTTTTGCATTTAGCTAGATCTTTCTTATTTTTAGATCTTGCCTGATTCACAGTATGCTTAAAAAAAATAAAAAAGACAGCCACCCAGTAGCTTTTGTTCTTGCAACCATTTAAAATCAATTTATGATCCTCTCCACTCAATCTTTTTCTTTAAAACTGATAAATTTTTCTGCATGAAAAGTTGCTGAGTTGAGAACAATAATATGTATTAAAACCGTATATGTATTTTTCTTTTTAATTGGTTTTATTATATGTGTACATTTTCTTATCACCTTCTTCAAATATGGGGTTGTATCATGAAAAGCTCTGTACAAAAGAATAAATAAAGGGCCCACACATTCCCTCTGTGACTGCACATACTGGAAAAGAGATCTCAGCTTGGGCAGTCATGTGAAAAGCTTTTCATCTTCCCTTTTTCAATCTAAGGTAAAGTCTTGAATTTTGCTCTCTAAGGTTCTGGGAGGAACAGGGGTGAAAAGTCTTTTGTTCTTGTTATCTACAACCTGTCAAGGCAATCACTTTGTCTTCTAACTCACAAAGATTTCTTGGTCTTGTCTCCAACAAAGCACTTCAAAACACGGGGCTGATGAGTGCCCTTTGGGAATTCCTAAACTGAAGCATTATCACTGAGTATCCCATCTGTAACATGCCAGCAACAGCTTGGATCCTACTTTGGGGATATCCCAAGACGCACATCTGCAGGAGCCAGAGCAGCCAGATACATGACCCATGATGAAATTTGCTTCCACAAGGACTACTGCCAGACTGTCTCTGAATTTTGTTTCAATTTGATGCTCATTCCAATACCCAAAGCTCAAAATATTTACTGTTACAATGGAGAAAAGACAAGATACAACTCTAGAAGTTGAGATGTTTTCTGCTTTTTATCCAACCTGTAAAGTATTCAGACAATATTTGGGACTGGAGTAGAAAGTGAAATAGAAATGAGCCACAAAATTTTCTTTGATTCTCATTCTCATGCAGGAAATTTACATTGCAGACAAACATCACAAGAAAGCAATACTGATAGGAAATGTTTGAAACATTAAAATACAATGCACTTCAAATTATTTTTTTTATGTCCAGGTGTTCTTTTTGTCACACAGCTTGACATTACAATTTATTCATGTATGGTAAATGTTTTAATATTTAATATTCTTCAAATAGCTGACAATGATAATTTTTTTTAGGTTAATATATCAATGCAATCACTGGTGAAAGTATGCCTTGGATTTCTGGGTTCTTACCAGTACCTAAGATTATGATTCAGAATCATTATATCCTTTCATACTTATACTAATGTCAATCTGATACAACAATTAAAGTAAACAAGTATACAGAAGTACATTTTTTAAAATGCATCTTTCCTTATAATTTTTTTTTTTTTTTGATTTTTCAGTTGTTCCTTGCAATCCCCCAAACTGTTAACCACTGTTTTTGTCTGCCAGCACAGTAGTGTATATATTGTTGTGAGGTCTCATGTACATAGAGGCCCACAAGGTCAAAGTTGTAACACTCGTTTGGACAACCTCAACTCATGTGGTTTCTCCTGGGTTGAGCATTTGGGGCTCTGTGAAAAGTTTACACAATATTTTCAGACAATGGGTATGGGTTTTAAAGTTTATTCAGCCCTTCCTTACCATACATATTCATAGTCTTTGAATCCTTTGACATACAAGTACACAGACAAACACTGTGCAGAAATAATATAAAGAAGCCAGATGTATGGACAAACAGAGGTCTGATGCTTAAATTCTTCCTCTGACTATTTCATTTAGCACCACACAGACGCAACCTGTACATCCTGGAGGACTGGATAGGTGGCTTCAAAGAGTCACTTTGTTTCAGCATAGAAAACAATTTCAGCTAACTTGTGGAAAGAGACACTGAGTTTTCCCTAGAGTTTATTATTCTGATTTTTCCCCCTTTTTTTGGTCTCAAAAGGATAATCTTTCATTTTTCATATATGTAAAAGGACCAAAATGAGATTTTGGTTGCAAAGATAGTGACAGTCGTAGGAGTTTGGTTGTCCAGTGTTGCAAATTTTATTGTAGAAAATATAAGTTTTTATGAAAAAAAAAAAAAAAAAAGAGCAAACTACATAATCCAGGTTGTCACTTGTTATTCAGGCCTTTGTCTCTATCAGCTGTTATCTGTGGCACTACTCAGTAAGGATATCTGTAAGCATTTGAAGATGTAAATAATGTAGCCAATTGCTTCCAAAACAGCAAAGTTGGGTTTTTTATCTTTCTTGTGGCTGTCTCTAAGGTCTGTTGAACTCAAGCTGTGTATCTTGACTGTTTATAGCTAACATGCTATTATACCTGTTTGCTGTAAGCTCATAATAATTTTTAACTCCTGCACAGAGAAGCAGATGTTTAAAAAAATGTTTGAACAGCAAGCTGAGCGCAGCCACATTACTCCATGGCCTTCAGCTGTATAAGGTTACAGAGTTATCGATGTGCTGCAAACTGAGAGCATAGATTTTCTTTCATGTGAAACGTTTGACTTTATCTGTAACAAAGTAAGCAGAAATCACATACTCCGTGAACTGCAACTGTGGCAGTTTTAATGTTTCTGTAAAATTCTTGTTTCTGCAGTATTGGGTGTCCCTTTGAGTTTCCCATCAGACGTCATGGAAATTTAAAATGAAAGAAAACCTTGAGTGAAAGAAAGTTCTAGGACAAATTTTGTTATAGAATTTTTCTATGTTAATTCTACTTAACTTGACTTCTTAATGTTAGTGCAAGACCTCATCAGAAAAAATTTTAAATGTTATGGGGAAAATACTAGAAATATGAGTAAATGTTATAACTGAGAAAGAGGGGAAGTTCTCCTAGGGAAGGAAAAGCAGTAGCTCTCAGATCCTCAATCTCCTAGTGAATGAGCTCTGTTCAAAATTCTTCTGGAGTACCACTGGTACTAGGATTTGTTTATTTACAAGTAATGTATGTGCACTTTACTAGACATGCAATGCTGGGAGAGGGACCTGTAATTTTGTGAGAATGAGAACAGTGAACAGGAGGAATGGTGTGTTTCCTGAGAATAGCCAGAGGAAAATCTTGATCTCATACAGAAAAATGTAGTGAACATTGAGCATTTTTGAGCAGATTGCTTACTTAAGTAGGTCTTTTGGGGGCTTTCTTTGAATTTCATTTACCTTAAAAAGTATTTAGTTTCAGGATTTTTCACTCCTTTTCTAAAATTTTAAACAGTTATCAGTGTTTTACATCAGTCTCTAATCTGGGTTACACCTTCTAGGCAATGTTAGAGCATAAATGCTAAATAGAAATTTTACAGAAATAATATCTTTCTCAAATACTACTTAAGATAAAAGAATATGGTATGTGCAGATGGACCATCATATCTCTGGGGGGTTTTATAGTTTACTGCTTTGATTGATAATTCCTATTGATATAAAGGACACAGTTTACATATATGAAATGTGGCAAGGGCATGTGTATTCTGAGCATGAATAGCCCATATCAAATTTTAAAAAGAGTCTTAGCCTAGCCTACATTGCATCTTCAAGTATATTGTCCTAGGCCAGTAATTACAGTCTTTTATACGAGACCTATTTTAAGATAGTGTTTTTATATAATGTATATTTTTATCTTGACTTTGAAAGATCAGATCCTGTTTGTCATGTAAATTCTGCCTTGTGAATGCTTCAGTGACTTAAAGGAACATCTCCACTTCCAAGACATTGAAGCAGCAGTATTTTTGCTGTGATTGCCATGTATGGGCAGTTTTCTTCCAAATTCTTATGACTGAAATAAAGGTGATGGCGGGAAGTGGAAGAAGAAGTTATGGCAAATTTAAAATAAAGTTCCTTCACAAATGAAAAACTAAAATAGATTGTATTTAGTTCTACTCGGAGTCAAAGTAAATTTAAAAAACCCAATCAAGTATTTATAATATGCAGGCTGATTGCTCAGTTCCAACACAAAAGTTAGTGGAGGTCCTCTTCCTTTTTCTTGTTCTGCTCAGTCTTCCACCTGGGTAAACTTGAACACAGGAAACTTAACTGAGGTATCCTATGCTGAGACACTGGTACAGGTCCCCCTGCCCAGGATCCCTTTGGCTTTTAGGAATCTTGCTTCAGTACTGTTGGGATCATCCAGGTCTGTGGGCTGCAAGTGGTATTAAAAAAACTCACATAAGTGATATTTTAAATACTTGCTTTAAAATCAAGCAACTTGAATATCTAAGATCATGCTACAAAGAAATTGTTCAAGAGGGAGAAATTCTCATCAGTTTTGCCAGTTGTTACCAACTGCAAATCTAAGTGAGGGTATTCTTTTGTATACTGGTAGGGGTGCTGGATGTAATAGGCATTTTTAATGTCTTCCAGTAATCTAGTCTGTTTTCCTTTCACTCTGCATATAGTATCTGCTTAGAATAACAAAGATGTGACCATTGCAGTAGCCCTGGTGTTCCTAAGTCCAGCAGCTGTCTTGAGATGTATATTCATTGCTTATTTTTAAACATGCAAAACTACTGGGAGGAGAGCAGAGGAAAACGAAGAATTCAAAGTGATTACCAGAGTACGTTATAAATAAAATATAAAACAATGGTATGTAAATGTACCATGATGTAGCTAGAATACATTGCCACAAAATTTTTTTATTTAATTACAAACCATGGAAAATGAGTCTCCAAAACCAGGCAGAGTTTTAGACAAAGTTAAATAATGTTTTAATGTTTCATAAAGGGGGCAACTGCATCCTCACTTCCTGTTATGGAGGCAAACTTAAGGCTAAAAAATTACATTAGAGTAACAAAATTTTTCCACTGGTGAACAAAGCAATGCGTCTGGACAAAAATCACGTCATTTTCTCTGCATTTCCAGGATTTAGGATTTGTCTCTCAGTTTTAGGAAGACTGCCCAGTCCCACAAGTAAATTACTACTTTTCTCAGAAACCTATGGGATTATATGTATTCATATTTCAGTCTGACAGTAATGTCTTTGTAAGGTACTTTGAAAGTAATCTGCTGAAGTGATAAAAAATTTCAAGATGTCAGCAATTTGGCCATGACATTTAAATGATACAGGCTGAGCTCGCACACATCCTAAGTTACATGGCCAGGTAACTCAGAAAACATCATCTGTATAAACAGAAGATTACTCTGATATCATGTATGCAAAGTAAAACAATGTGAAAGACACATATATTGGTATCAGAATGAAAGTACAATAGATTTTACCTCATGCAATATAACTCAACAAGCATATGGTTCTTATTTCGCATATGTCTCTTAGTTCTCTTCTAGTTTAAGAAAAGTGATTTGAAATATGGGTGATACTACTTATACAATCTTGGGTCCATCTATTAATTCATTCATTTGAGTTCCTATTTATGTTATTTTCATTGGAAAACCATCAGAATGTGTTGCGGCGTGATCTCATGGTTTCCCCAGAACCCTGGTTTCTCCCCTGAAGGTGTCCTCCCATGTGTGTCAATCACTCCTCCTTTCCCCACCCTGACCCCTGCTGAGTGCTGCCCATTACTCCTGGCATTCCAGAAGTGTGTTGAGTGATTGGGCAGATTCAAAAGATGCCCTCCACCCCCGGGGGGGGGGCATTGGGCCATCCAGGTGTCCTTTGTCCCTTGAGACCTCCTCTCCTGTACCTGGCTGGTGGGCTCCCTATCCCTTCCCCAGATAAAAGAGAGGGGAACCATGCGGTCCAGGTAATTCTGATGGAGCAGTGACCAAATTCAGAGGCCTGCAGGGAGTTCTGCTTGGAGCTGTTGCTACAATTGGAGGCCTGTGGGCCAGAATAAAAGCTCTGGATTAAACCCTCCATCAGAACCGACTTCTTTCCTTCACCATAACCTTAAAGGATTCTCCAACAGCGGGAAACCTGAGGAGCGGATCCTCTGCGAGGGAAGCTCCATCCTGCTGCCACCTGAGCTCCGGCTTGCCTGAACTTGTCTCCATGCACCCAGCTGTGACATCCAGCTAGCCAAAAGTGTCTTTGGGGTGAAACACCACAGTTGCCACTATTTGGTTCAGCAGCAGGGGCTAGACAAGCCAGGGCACGTCCTGTTCTCTATATTGGAGTCTCCAATAAGAATGGATTAAGTTTTTCAGAAGATGAAATCCACATGTTGGTAAATGAGGCTGTTACATTTTCTACTTCTTCAGAGTTAATTACTGGTCAATTCATATGGCAGAATTAAAACTAAAAATGAAGCTGACAAACTTGTGCCTCAGCAACTGTCAGTAAATTTGAAATATAAGCTGTGAGAGTAGGCACTGTCCTTGTCCCAGTAACTTTTTATATTATTAGTATCATTCAATATTTATGTTGATGGCTAATTATCTTTTATTTCTCTCTCTCTTTCTCTTTTTTTTGTTTTCTTTCTTTTAGGATATGAACACTCCTGAATACTCAAACAGAAAGCCTGTCTGTGTATGAAAGAGAGGAATCCTTTTCACTAGCACATTTAAGTATAGACTTAAACCCAGCAGTCAGATCACTGCCCTGCCACACTTCAAATTTTAAAGACCATGTAGGATATGCTAGCATGCTATTACTATAGCTTTTTTGAAGAAGATTTTCTCCCTGTGGTCCATTTTATCTTTGCCAGTTGTTTCAAACTGGAGTTGACTGTCTGCAGCTCCTGAGGCACACCAGCTGCCATGCTGCAGTGCAGCATCGACCTCTGTGTTCTGGATGACTCCAACAGAACTGTTCGAGTCATTTGACATTAAAATAATGTTCAGTGACTCTGTTATTTTCAACCAATTTCCTGAATAATTTCAAATCTATTAATATACAGGAAACTGCTGCTTGACAAAGGTTGGATTCTGTGAATGCAGGAGCACCAGTTAATTTTTAACTTCCCTTATTATCTGAAATGAAACCTGATATGACAGACTCATTTGCAGTAGCAGATAGTGAGGAAGATGGAAGCAATGGACACAACTGACATCCTTGTCTGAAAAATTGCAGTGATCTTTTATTTTCCTTGTAGTCCAATGTTTTACATGAAAAAAAAGAAAGCTAATCTAAAAATATAATGCTACTGCACCAGGCTTAGAGACTTTTCTCCAAAAACTCACAGAAATTCAGGAGAAGAAATTTGATTTTAAACAGGAATTTTGCCTTTACATTTGCAGCTTATTAACTGAGCCTGTTGATTACAGTTACAAAAAACACAGCAATATTTTCTTTCTTTATCAGGCTTCTTGGCTGGAATGAAAAGAAAAGAGCTAACTGATCTGTAATAGGCACAATCTAGATCTTTTTATTGCTTCTTTCAGTGTTGTCACCATTTTTATTTTCATGGTTTTACCTAATGACAATATTAAATAACAAAAAAAGCCAACATATAGCCTGACACTTTAAGGTGCTGAACTCCCTTAAAAATTATGCAAAATAAGTTTTTAACTTATCTGTTACAGTTTAGACAGCTAACAATTCCGGCTTTGAAGTTTACACCTGATTATTTTTTTCATGGTGTCCATAGTCCTATGCACTAAAGGGTGTTGGTGCCAAGCTACTTAAAGCTTGGTGAAAAGATCATTGCTCTGCTGAAGTGACTGACTGTATATTATGAGCCAGTAAGAACTGAATCATTAAAGAGTTTATTTTCAGCAGGAATGAGGTTGTCAGATTGAAAGATATGACATATTGTTTTACTTTGATGAATATTGAAGATTGTCTCTTAAAGAAAAATTGAAGACTACAGATCTTCACATGTCAAAAAATCAGAGAAGCCCAAGGGGAAAAAGGAAAGGGAACCACAAGCTAAAAATTGAACTGTTGAAATGTGGTGATTATTGTAGTCATTATATTACTGTCAATTAGATTAGCAAGTAGCTCTGGAAATGTTATTGGATGACAAAATAATGGAAAACTTATTTTGACTGCAACCAATTGGCTTACAGCAAATTAGCTAATGAGTGACTTGAGGTTTCAACTCAAAGGTGGATTTCTCAAACTCAATCTTCTGGATAAATACCTAAAATAAATCAGATCATTATCTTCTTACAAGCAATATCTCTGGAATACAGAAAACAAACAACTCTCATTGAATTTTCCCCAAATACTTCTGAAGATATGGAAAATATGCATATCTCTCCTTCTTTGAAATAGGCAGACTCTGAATACTCCTTTCTGTCAATCCAGCCTTCATAGAGGAACTCATAGAAAGGCAACAGGCCTCTCTGGACAGGAGACCAGCTTTAGCATTTGATGTAGGGAAAAGAGCAACTGTACAACAGGACTTCAGGGCAAAGAGACTCTGGTCTGAGTACCCAGCTCAATGAACACAAGCCTGGAACCACATAAAAAGAATATGACCATGTGCAAGGAAATGACAAATTTTCTTTGTGGCCTTCAAAGCGTGGCCCATCTCTTCTTTATTCTCTGTACATGCTGGATGGAGTTTGGTTTCTGGAAGGAGCTAGACATTGTGTTTTCATTCTGTCTTAACAGCCTGATCCTTTATTTTTAATCTAGTGATAAAAAAAGATAATTTCCATTTAATACTGCTAAACAAAATATGGTAGTTCATCAGTATAGGTAGTTAATGTTAGGTATTCAAAAAGTGGGGAAATGTGCCAAAGATATAGAAAAGCTGTTAAAGTATAACTTAATTCCTCATCTCTAGTCAGAATTGAGACAATCTACACAAAATTTATGCCATGACTTCAAAAAAGATAGTGCTCTTGGGTATATTCTTAATCTAGTCACAACATGACAGATATGAAGGTCTATTAACTCCATTCTTTATTTAGAGTTAATTGATGTAAACAAGGTCTGAAATTTAAACACATGTATCCATACAGGCTCTTCATATGCACACCAAAACTATTTTTCAAGTAATATAAGTTAAATTGACACATCTTTTAATACAAGAAAACCTTACTTTGCAGTTTGAGGCATTGAATGGCTGAATTTCTGTGTGTTTGTCTCACACAGAGTAGGAAAGGAAAGCAGTAATAATAGCCATGAGTCAAAGCTGTGGTAGCAGGTTTCAAACTGCAACATCGGTATATGTTCACTAAAAATATGGCTCTAATAATTGCAAGATAGTTCTGTCCAGTATTTATTACAGTGATGATATACTGATGACACAGTATGGTTTCATAAAACCCAGACTCTTTAATCCATTTTTCTTGTCTCTTTGGATGCTGGCCATACTTCGGATGCAGTGCACTGCTGACAAATGAGTGAAGAATGCAGAATGCCTTTTCTGTCAGGAGCTTTGCAGCAGGATTGTCTAGTTCTTTCTGTAGATTAAAACAAACAAACAAACAAAAAACTATGCACGAATGTGCAGCCATGCTGGAGACAGGAAACCTGAAATGCTTTCCTATATCTTGCACAAGACTAATTCAGTTAGGTGATAAAGAGTTTTCATTTAATTTATCTCATTTTTGAGGATTCCACTTATTCTTTAAAAATGCATTATTGATATTTTACTTAATACTGAGGTAGAGAAGCAGAAGAGTTTGTTTGGAATATAAACCCATTTCATCTGTAAATTCTCAACCTATTTTTGAGTATTCTGGTTCTCATTGACTTTTTGTTAGCACTTTTCTGACCTCTTATTTCACTTTTTTTTGTTACTACTTCAGTTAATTTTTTTAGAAAACATTAAAAAAATATAATTTGTTTGATAAACTATCCTAAAGTACCCAAAATCCTCAGCAGGCAAGAATTAGGTGCACTAAGGTCACTAGCAGTCTTGCAGAGCAGCTTTTCAAATTCTCTGTGTCATCTGGGATGAGAAGTGCCTTTTTATTTTACATAATTCTGAACAATGTTCAGTACCTAGCAGAAAACTCCTATAAAATATGAAGACTAATATATATATATATATATATATATATATGTGTGTGTGTGTGTGTGTGTGTGTATATATATATATATATATATATATAAAATATATATATATATAATAAATATATAATATCTATACATCTAGAGAACAGCAATATTATGATCATCTGCAACAAAAATATAGGAATTTTGATTAGACACAAAGAATACTTACAATTATGTCTTGATTATCTGTACAAATAAAGAAGGTGATATTAATCACATTTGGTATGAAAAGGCTGATAAAGGAAAAAGTGTTCTTTTTCATCTTTTATGGAATGAAAAACATGCCATTACTTCTGGCAAGTGAAAAGGTCCTTCACAGGAGAACAGTAGTTGCTCTTCAAGAACAAGTTAAGGAGAACATTGCCCTTTATTCTGTATGGAATGACTTGTACAAAAATTACTTTTTACTGATGAATTCAGACAAGTTAATACTAAACATATACAATTTCTAAAAGAATATTAACATGTTAACATGAAGGCAATAAAACATATACCCTAACATATGATTCAATCCAATTCCAACTGAAAGGATTAGAAAGACTACCCCTTAGGAAACATTCACTCAAGTCATTAGGGAGGCAGGCTTTTGAAGTTCAAGTTTTTGTTATTAGAAGGAACTTTTCAAACCATTCCTTAATAAAAAAGAAAACTAACCCAACCACAACAACAACAACAACAACAACAACAACAACAACAAAACACACAAAAACAAACAAACAAACAAACAAAACAAAACAAAAAAAAAATTCCAGCAGTTAAGTGAACAGCAGAAAACCCAAAGCAAAGTGGTAATCTGAGGGCAATTTTTAAAATCACATTTTAATGTAGCAGATAACACAATTGATGAAACACAGCCCATCATATAATTATCTCATATTATTAATATGGTTGAAACAGGACAGTAACTATATCCTTCTGCCACTTCTCTGTCCAAACACTGTCTCTAAAATACTATGGACTTCTAACATAACACAGACTACTTACCTTTAGGCAGGCAGGTTGTTAGAACTCTGGAGCTGCCCAAACAGAGCAGTTTATCTATGCAGCCACTAATGATGACATATATATGATTAGGGGAAGACAGGCTGCTTCCACTGCTTGGTGGTGCTTCTGGTCCAAATTACACAGATAGTTGGACGGCATGAATTCCTTTTCAGAGAGGAAAAGGGAATTATTTGATCTATTTCCTGAAAACAGTCATCATCTTAAAATAGCACCAGAAACTTGCTTGAAGTGTCCAGAGCATTAATGTCAGGATCTCTTCAAATATTTCTCTTTAACACAGAATTTCTGTTCTATGAGGTTATTACCTAGCAGCTAGGTCATGAGAAACACCTGTTTGTGCAAAAACTGAAAAGTCAGTGGTGAAACTACTTATTTAATAAATTATTAATTATAATAATGATCTATACAATAAATAGCCGGTATAACAAATTATAAAACTATTCATTGATTAAACTTTTTTCAGAGTGAGGGAAGTTTTCAGCAAAGTGCAATAGTATTTTCCTGAACCAATAACAGTCCCTCATTCTGCAAGAAGTGTGGGAGAACAAAACTGCATCTCAGAGAGAGGAAAAATATTCACTTGTTCTGGATTTATACCTGGCTAAAATTTTTCAAAAGGCAGAATATTGAGTTCTTGCTGATGATCTTAATAAGAACTTGCCTAATAACACCAATATCCTTCCCTTTGTAAGAACTCTGAGTAGGTATAGCATGCAATCAAATTAATTGGAGAATCACTTTCTCTTAATGGTCTTGTAGTGATTGTAGTGACTGAAGATTCAGACGCTTTCAGATATTCTACGTTTTTGGTTTGTGGTATAAAAATAGCAGGCAAACTCTGCGTTTCTTCAGACTGTCCCAAGGATGAAAACATGGCATAAGCTTGGCATACTTTCCAGATTTAACTTGATCTATAGCACTTTTTCATCATGTAGGTACTGAAAGGAGAGGCAAAGTGGGGAGAGGATGCCATCACATTTATTAAAAAAAATGGTGAGGAATAAATCTTTACGATATGATTTACTCAGTTTTTTGTCCTTCTATTCCATTATTCCCCAAATCAAGCTAATAGGCCAATTAGCTGAAAGTAAAGGTAAATTAGACACTGTAAATATTGCATAATTAGATTTACTGACAATTAATGAACTGCTGCAGATACAGTACATCCACAAAGGAATATCAGGAAGAGTAGCAAAAAGGACTGATCTGAAAGTATAATTTGTTAAAAATTTTTATGCTAGAAAATATTTATTTTATTCCTCTCTCTTTTGATTGCTAGCATCATTGCTTTATTATCATCAATAATAATCAGTATATAAGTAAAAAATTATTATATTTTCTGAAACATGGAGGATAGACAATCTTGCTGAGGAGCAGACCTTTACCACTGATAACTTCAGTATTGTACTCTGTTGACACCATTAGATCTATCCAGTAGTTAACTGTCATTGTGAAGGTCAAAGTTGAAAATTTAAATTCCTTCCTTTCATCCCTTTCCCTTCTCCACCCTCATTCCTGTCAGCTTTTAGCAACAAAGCCACCAAACATCCTGGAACTAACCCTACTGCTTTTGAAACATTGAATGCTTACTAGCTATAGAATGTGGATGACAGATGGAATTCAATAAACATAGGGGTCTTGTTGCCATTTTGGATGCCCAGGTGCCATTTGAATTGGATCATCAGTGGATGTAGAAGCTATATAAGAAAACTCATGGTGCCTAAAATGGCATCAAATCCTTTTTTTAGGCAACTGAATCCAACCCCATATCACTTCATGCATCTAAGAATATGAGCTCGAATACAGTCTGAAGTTAAGGTGGGATTAACATTTTGTGGCTAGAGTCAGAATTCTAAGTGTGTGTCAGATGCTCTTGCTCCCTTTCCAGTCACTGGGCTTGGCTTAGCTGTCAATATGCCAGCTCTTTGTGCCATGACAGGTACTCTGAGGTGTAAGTCCTGGCCTCCATCTGCTGCTCCAAAAGGTGTGTATCTCACCTAGGTCCTGCTGCAATTATTTGTCAGTGCTGTGCAGTTGTATAAAGCTGTATAGAATGCCATAGACATTTCAAATGATAGAAAGCAGGTGTGTACATAGACAGCTGAACTGGACATTACCTGGCCTTTTCACATACAGGTGTAGTCAGATCAGCTGCTTTGAACTGAATCCCACCATTAGAACCTGTATGAAATAACCCTGTTCCTCCTAAAGTCAGCAAGAAAATGAGGCCCTTCCAGAAAATGGTTCATGAAAATTTAACTTCAGAACATAAGGATTACTTCTCACTTTGAGAAGGACCCAGTTCTGAAGAAGCCTGCAGCTCCTGCACTGAAGCTGACAGCCCAGGTGGGTGTCCCAGGTGGCACATGGGTCTAGACACACCTGCATGATCAGCTGAGTCATGGAGTGCCCCAAACTAATGATGGGCAGGCAGCAGGAGACACGCATGTAAAGAGTGGTTGAGACTGGGGGAAGGTCCATGGGAATCCATAGGTTGGGCCCCACAGACAAGGTGCTTCCCCAGCTGAGCAGTGATCTCAGCCATGAATAGTAGAAAGGATGTGATGACATAAAATCTTTTGATATTTTGTACCCTCCTCTGTGAGGCTGCCCTGAGCCATTGTCCAGTCAGCAATGGGCAGCTCTTGCCTACTCAGCCTGTCTGAGATTTGGGGAGGACATTTAATTAATTCTAAATTTTGAGCAGTCAGAGCAGCTCCTGTGCTGGAATGTAATTCCAGTAGAAATTAGAAGCTCAGGTTGTAATACTAAGTCAAAAGCTTGACTTCAACATGTCAACATTACCTATGCATTGCCATAGGTATTCAGTGTTTGGCAAATTTTATAAAGGTACTTAGTGGCCTAATGCGAATGCCACATCCTAAAATATTTTAGTGGATTTCGTTTAATTTTAATCCCACAAAGCCGTTGAAAATTTTACCATATACCATTCAAAATGAAGTTTTCGATTTATGTGATAGGACATAACCATACCTTTTGCCTTCACAGGATGTTCTTTGTGGACAAATACATTAAAGATTGTGAAGTTAGCCATATTGTATATTTTACAATTATCATAGTTATTGATTGAATGCATATGCATTTCCTTGAGAAACTCATATTACCAGAGTACACTTTCAATCTTCATAGTGCTCAAATGGGAAAAAAAAAGACAAGAAAGGAACCCTAGTATTCCATTAGTCTAATATTATTACTGCAGCAAAACTGTTTCTTGCTCCTTTTAGTGTCATCCACCAGTTCAAGAGTTAATATATTTCCTGGTAATTTCAGAAATTCTCATTAACTGTCATGGTGCTATTTCAAAATGTAGATTACAATGTTTGCATACCTAAACCTCATAATTATATTCTCTTAATGTAAAGCACTTGTATTAGGTATATTGTGGGAGATTGAAGCAAATTCTAAAATTAACATTATGTCAGTGTAAAGGCCCCTTTCCCCAAAGACAAACTCCAGCCTATATTTAGTATTATCTGGAGATATCTGCAAATGTCATATATGACCTTCTGTTTTTACTTGACCATTTCAAGCTACATACAAGGTAAACATTTAACTAGACTTTTCCGCTTTTATGAATCCAAACCATTTCCTGCCCAAAGCCCACCTTGAAGTCTCTGCAAATATTTCCCTGTCTGGCTGTGCAAAGAGCTTTACCTGACTGCAGTTTAATAAATTTTTACTCACCTCTTTCAAAACATAAAGGTCATTAGTGTGCTCTTTCTTCTTTTCCCTCCTGAGAGAAAAATTATTCTGAGGACAAATTTAAACCAAAAACCAAACGAATAATATGACTTAGGGTTCTAATATTTAGCTAAGGCTATTAAACAATTTTTGTTCCACCCATCCCAGTATTTTAGATATAGAGTGAATTCTATCCAGCAGCTGGTGAACTCTGATGTCACTGTCTAAAACCAAGAGGAGTTTTAGGACCACAGGAAAATTCGATATGGAAGGGATCTCAGGAGACCTTACAGTTCAATATTCTCAGAGTAGGGTCAGCTGTGACATTTTTCCCCTGGTGAGGACTTTCTGTTCCAGATCATAGCTGACTGGTTCAAGAAGGGGTCAGCCTTCTGAAGATCCAAGCTACACAAATTCCTTTTGAAATGAGCTGGTGGTAAAGAATTTCTACCAGCCCCCTCAGATTTCAATAGGGAATTAAAGGTACTCAGCTGCTTACTGGCTCAACCCAGATAAAAGAATAAAGCACAGCATCTGTATGGGAGAAGTTTCTTACAAGGGAATTACTATTTTTTTTTTGTACACTCACCAATTAAAAAGCTCTTCCCTGGGCTACCAGAAGCACTGAAAACCTTGTGAGCTTGTGTCCTTTCAGCAAATGAAGAAATACATAGGGGGCTTGCTCCAGAAAGCCAAATCAATTTCAAACTTAGCGGCTCATGAGCCATGTTGAATTTAGTGCAAGAACAAACAGTTGTTTCAAGGAAATTAACAGCACAATTGAAAGTACAAGCTTTAAATAATTAAAAATAAAAAAAAAAACTTTCTCTCAGCATGATTTTTTTTTTTGATCCATTAAAATCATAGCATAAGAGTATAGAAGATGATAATGTGAGGGCCTGGACTCTGCTGTTCCTCCATGAGCTTGCAGTTTTGAAGAATCTGCACAACTCTTAATCTAATCACCAGCTAGAGTTACCCAGTGCCTTCTTTTGATTCCACTGGAACTGATACTAGCAGAAGATGATTACACTGGCAAAGACCAAGTACCTCAACAGCGAGACACTTAACAGAATAGTCTCCGATTAGTCACCTTCATTTTATAACGTAAAAAGGACCTGGTTTTGCATCCTTTAACAAATTTTACTAGAAAATAAAGCAGTTGTAATAAATGCTACTCCTAGAATAAATATATAAAATCCCATTGAAAATTCCCTTCCTTAGAATAAAAAAAAAATGTTCCCTTATGCCTTCCAGAATTCAATAAAATATTCATTGATGTTGAAAGGGTGGAAGGGAAAATCTCATCCACTTGTGTTTGCTCTTTTTCATTAACTCTTACTTCTCATACTCTTTTCTCAAATATAAAGAACACTTATACTGATTCTTTTATTTAATTTGAGCCTTAAAAAATGAATTTACTTGCCATTTATAAGAAATTTATAAAGAATTTACTTGTCATTTATATTGTCTGATTTCCTACTGTTTTCACTCTCTATCCACAGACTTTTGATGTCTTTATACAGTTTGCAAATGAAAGACCCCAGGATAGATTTGTAAAAAAGCAGTGGAGAGTAATTCACTGAATATTCTGAGTTAAAAGGGACACACAAGGATCATTGATTCCAGCTCTTACCTGAATGGCCTATAACTAAGCTATGACTGTGAGAAGATGTGATATGATGTAATCATGACAGCATGATGCAACAGAATTGTATGGATCTCTACAAAAGCAAAATTAAATTGATTTTACCCATAGTGGAGTAGGAAGAAATGAATACCTTTGCCTGAAAAGTTAGTGGGAAGACATCTGAAGGCAAGCAGAGTGGCCCTTCATCTCTAATATGACATCTAATGTACTCAGTAATTCCTCATAAATAAATATTTTGGCCCCAGATTTATTATCTTCTCCCTTGAGATACAGTGCCTGTATCTAGATATTTTGGTTGAGCAGACAACTAACACAAGTGCTATGAGCTGTGTCTGTTTATGATCTCTGTTACAAGGCCTGATCCCGCAATTAGATCTGTGTGGGTAGATCCTTTCTATGTAGCCCAATTGGCCTAATTCATGACACACAGTTGTGACCAAGAAGAAAATTAGAGTCTGGAATAGATTTGTATGAGGTTTGGTGAGATAGAACATACAATTTCTTCTAGAAAACATTCTTTTCCCTAACTGGACTGACCTTGAATTTATGTACTTGTTTTAAAATGTAGCATTCTTACACTATTGCTTTAATTTTACATCCATGTTATCTTCTAGTATGCAATAATATTGAAATGGCAGAGGGAAGTATATGTGTTAAAAGGGTTGAATGGACTATTCTAGTGCTTTCCCTTCAATAACTACACTTAGATAGAATTCCTAAGTAAGCAGCTTTTACAGGCAGCTATTAACAAAGAAAATATGTTCTATTTATGACCCCATGGAATATTTGTGATTCTTCCAGTTTTACTCTCTATCCTTTACCATATAGCCATACAAAATTATGATTTTAGTCCCAGTCAACCTTGTGGAGTTTTCACATTAGATTCCATGATAAATTTATCAAATTATTTATGACAAAATGTGGAAGATAATTATCTGTTTTGGATTTCTAGCAGAAATATTTTGTAGAGAGTGATTTTAGTTTTAACTCATTTTTGCAATAAGTGAGGAATCCTATGAGAAGGATCGGGGGTGGGGGGGGTGGAGGGGTGGAGGGGGTGGGCCTGCTTCCAGCCAGGTGAAAGAGAGGGAAGGGAAAACCAGTTTTGCTGTACTGTGTGGAGCAGACAGCACATTGGCACATTGGGCCCACATGAGTATAAGTATCTAGGACATGGAGGTGCACAGTGTACCCTAATGCCATTAAGTCAATACAATGCCATTGTAATTCTGGTATGGCAAGGGGATCCCAACAGCTGACTGGTTTGGAGGCTGAAGTCAGCCTGACCAGGAATGAGTAGCAAAAAAACCCTATGGAGACTGGCTCAGAGGTTCTGTGCATCATTCATAGGATCATAGAATCATAGACTATGGTGAGTTGGAAGGGGACCATCGAGTCCAACTCCTGGCCCTGTGCAGGACATCCCAAGAGTCATATGCCTAAAAGTGGTGTCCAAATGCTTCTTGAACTCAGACAGGCTTGGTGCTGTTACTACTTCCCTGGGGAGCCTGTTCCAGTGCTCTACCATTCTTTGGATGAAAAACCTTCTCCTGACATCCAACTTAAACCTGCCCTGACTCAGTTTCAGGACATTCCCTCAGGTCCTGTCACTGGTCACAAGAGTGAAGAGATCAGTGCCTGCTTCTTCTCTTCCCCTCATGAGGAAGTTGTACCTGCAGTGAGGTCTCCTCTTCTCCAGGCTGAACAGACCAAGTGACCTCAGCCACTCTTCATGAGGCTTCACCTCCAGAACCTTTACTATCCTTGTAGCCTCCTTTGGATGGTCTTTAACAGCTTAATGTCTTTCTTATATTGTGGCATGCAAAATTGCCCCCAGCACTCGAGGTGAGGCCACTCCAGCACAGAGCAGAGTAGGAAAATCCCCTCTCTTGCCTGGCTGGCCATGCTGTGCCTGATGCCCCCCAGGACACGCTTGGCCCTCCTGACTGCCAGGGCACTGCTCACTCCTACTCAACTTGCCACTGACCAGGACCCCCAGGTCCCTTTCCATGGCACTGCTTTCCAGCCTCTCACTCCCCAGTCTGTTTGTACATCCAAGGCTGCCCTTTCCCAGTCACAGAATCTGGAGCTTGCCCTTGTTAAACTTCATACTTTTGGTAATTGCCCAGCCCTGTAATTTGCTGACATCTCCCTGCAGGGCCTCCTTGGCACAGACAATCTCAGGAGAGGGTATTTCAGGGACCCATGATGGTACTAGTGACTTTTCAGTGTAGCTGCCTTGGAGGAAATTAGGCAGCCATGTACCTTGTCCAGTCTCTCAGAGGAATCTTCTGTTGTGGGATTGGTGAAGGTTGGAGCGATAGATCATGATTGCTACCAACAATATCACACTAACCAAGACTCCCCAATTCCCATCCGTAAGGTAATGTGTCGAATGCAGGACTCATTCGGCCTTTAATATTCCCACATGGACATGCAAAATTCTAATGGAGAATGGAAACTAACAGTAGATTACTGTGGACTGAATGAAGTCATGGCACAGCTGGGTGCTGTTGTGCCAGGCATGCTACAACGTCCATATGAATTGGAGTCTATTTATATCACTGAAGTGTTTTTCTCAATCCCTTTGGAAGCAGAGTGCAGACCACTCTCAGTTCCCCTAGAGCAGCACCCAGTACACCTGGAGATGACTGCCTCAGGGATACAAACAGAACTCTCCTGTCTGCCATGGACTGATCCAGACTGCACTGGATCAGGATGAAGCTCCAGAACACCTGTGATAAACTGATAACATCACTGTGTGCAACAATCCAAAAGAAGTAGTTCAGAAAGGCAAACAAATAGTCAAAATCCATATGAAAGCTGATTTTTAAATATTTTTTTTTTAAGGCAAACAGGAGATGTACTTTTTAGGAATAAAATGTCAAGGTGAACATCAAATCCCAATGGATGTGATCAACAAAACAACAACTACTTCTCCATCAACAAACAGTATGCTTTCTTAAGCATCATGGGTTTTTAGAGAATGCAGGTTCCAAATGGCAGTCTGATTGCTAGCCCTCTCTGTCAAGCGATCTGGAAGAAGAGTGATTTCAAACAGGGCCCTGAGCAATGACAAGCCTTTGAACAAATCAGACAGGAGATAGTTCAGCTCAGGTGAAGCCTTGCTGAAGAGTTCTCAGTGTATAATAAATTACCAGAAAGTGAGAAACAATATGCCTTGTTTACTGATAGTTTCTTACTGCCATGTTGTAGGATAGCCTTGGAGATAGAGGCCATCTGTACAGAGTCCTCTATGACAAGTCTGGAAACTGCTGAAGAAGAAGGGAAAATCAATTCAGTTTGCAGAGGTGAAAGCTATCCACCTGGCTTTAGACATTGCTGAAGGAGGAAAACGGCCAATATTTTATCTATATACTGACCTCAAGGAGGTGAATCTGTTTTCATTTGACTGATAAGATTGTCCAGTTTAATTTGAAAAAGGCTGATTTCCTGGTTACCTGGTATACCTAAAATATATGTTGGGAAAACACAGTTCAGGAGAACTATTATAATTATTATAGGATAATTTATAGCTTAATATCTGATTTTTTTTTTCCATTTTATAGGAGCTTTGTTACTTTAAATGAGAAGGGGAAGTAATTCCTAATATATTTTACATGAAATAGATTAATGTTAGGTAAATAGTGCTACAAGTTATTCTTCTAATACCAGGTATTGCAGATGGTAAAAGTTTACATTAATTCATAAAAACACTCAAAAGCTTTAACAAAATTTAGCCTACCACAGCAGTGGTACCAGCTATACAAAGCAGCTATAGCCCCATGGAATTGCCCATTACATTATGAGGTTTCCATATCTTTATAATTCTCTATAAATGTTCATATTGCACTGCCATGTTTTGGTGATCTTTCTAACACTTTTCGTGGTGCATTCTGATGATCTTTCACCTCAATGAAATAGTCTGATGGTCTCAAATTTTATCTATTTACAAATTTATCAAATTCATTTAACTTGTCAGAGATATCAGGAAATATTTACTACCTTACATTAACTGTGAAAAAATGTCTTAATATTCCAAGCAAAGCTCAGTTTTGTAGCTTTTGTGTTTCCATATATCTTCAAAGCCACCTCTTTTTTTCTGTGAACACTCTGTAGATGTTTATAACATTCTCATTAATGTGTCACCAGAGCAGTAGTTGCATGAGAATATGTCTCTTGTGATACACTGAAATACTTAAAAGAGCATTGTCTTAGGCTCTAGATATATGAGAAATATTTCTGTTTATTACTGGTTTAAATTGATGTATGAATAAAGTAATATTTTATATTTTTATTCACTAGGAAGAAATTATAACTGAAATTCTTGTATTTTCATAAAAATATTTTGGTTAAGACAATGGTCCATACTTTTTCAGGGTGAATCTTTCACAATCTGCTTTCACTTCCTCAGTCTGCATAAACAAGAGGTGAACACTGGAGAAATATTCCTGAAGTGTTGGTCAAAAGCAGAAATGTTGCTAAACTTGGTATCTGCCCTACTAAAAGAGCAGTAATAACCCTCTCAAAATGAGGATAGAGACTCTGAATGTGTAACTCATCTCAAAGAGTTAGTTATTCACTCTGTGAAATCAGCAGCTAACAGCAGCTAACACTAGCCTGTAACATCTCACGGTTCATGAACTAACAGCTGGATTCCATGATTTATGAAAGATGTGTCACTAGGATGGAAAATTAAAGAAATGCAAGTAGCTTGGATTAGAGAGGTTAAAACTCTGTCTTCCCATTAAGATACCCTTTAGAAGGAATATCTCTGGAGGGATCATCTGGAAGGATGAAGAAACTCTACCAAACTGCAGACAGGTTTAGAAACTGAAGTAGGAAAAAATTTTATTAACTTTATCATTCCAAATGAATTCTTCATTTTTATTTTATTTTTTATTGATCTGAAAAACTATACTGGCTGTTTCTGCTCACATATCTCATTTACAAAAATCATTTAAATAAATCTGTTTGATTTTGCATTTCAGAACTGGACCTTCCTGCATACTAAAGGATTCACAACCCTGTGACACAGCCTGAATGATCAGGGAGGTGATGACCCAAGATATCATTCCTACACTACTGAGATCTGCCCTTTCCAGTGATTGTAGGAGTCTCTTTCTTTCTTATATTGCACAGTATAAAAATCATGTGTAACTTGTTTTTTGTGAAAGCAGGGATGCTTGTATGGCTCAGAGCAGGCTCTTCACATCACTATGATGTAACAACTATTCAGGGAATGCTTAAATTTAGAAATTTCCTAAATTTGTTTCTATATCAAACTGTTAGCATCCTTTCAAATGCCCACAGAACAGCTGATCCACAGAGGTCAGTCAGATGAGGAGTATTTTCAGTGATATTGAAGGGTGAAGAACAAGTGTAACTACATAACAAAAAACTGACTCAGAAGAAGAGAATGGTTTTCAATCCACATTTGAGCTATGTGTCATCCACTGTGCTTGCACTGTCAACACCTGAAGAATTATTTACCTACTCTTGTCCAGCTGTTGGTAATTGCAAGACATCTGAAATCAAATCATGGGCAGCTAACTTATTCTTGTTCTTATTAGAGAAATAAAAAGCTGCTTCTTCTTAAAAAGATTCTGGCTGAGAAATTATCCTTTTTTCATATCTAAGTGAACACTCACACAAAATTCAGGAAGGAATCTCTATAACCTAATCCCCAATATAACCTAAGTTGTTGTAGTCTGCACATTCCAAATTGGAGGGGTTGCCAGAGAAATTCCCTATTTTTTACTTTACATTTATATATCTGTAACACATAAATCTGTCTTTAAGCTCAAAATTTTGCAAGGTATCATTTAAAATTTGTCTTCACAGGTGACTTTACACAAGTTCAATGAGTAATATAGAAGGTAAAGAAAAAGAACAAAAAATTTATAGTAATGATTATAAATATTAGCAATGATTCTTCAGATTTGAAACCTCGCATATCACAGAATTACAGAATTCTTAAGGTTGGAAGGAACCTTTGGAGATAATCTAGTCCAACCCCCCTGCCAAGGCAGGGTCACCTAGAGCAGGTGACACAGAAACGCATCCAGATGGGTTTTGATTGTTGCCACAGGGGGAGAATTCACAACTCCCTTGGGCAGCCTATTTCAGCAGTCTGCCACCTTCAATGTAAAAAGATTCTTCTTGAGGTAAAACTTCTTGTGTTTTATTTATGGCTATTGCTCCGCATCCCGTCACTGGGCCCAACCCTCTTGGCACCTGCCTTTGAGATATTTACATGCATTGATGAAATCCCATCTCAGTTTTTAATCAAGGCTAAGTAGGCCCGGCTTTCACCTCATAAGAGGGATGCTCCTGATCCCTAATAATCTTTGTAGCCCTCCACTGCATCCTCACCAGTAGGTCATTCTCTTTTTTGTATTGAGGAGGCCAAAACTGGACACAGCACTCCAGATGTGGCTTCACTAGGGCCAAGTGGAGGGTGAGGATCACCTCCCTCAACCTGCTGGCCACACTCTTCTCTATACACTCCAGGATACCACTGCCACTCATGGTCCATAATCCACCAAGGCTCCCAGGTTCTTTTCCAAAGAACTGCTCTCTAGTAGGTCAGTTCCCAGCCTGTGCTGGTACTTGGGGTTTTTCCTCCCCAGGTGCAGGACTTGTTGAACCTCATTAGGTTTCTCTCAGCCCAACTCTACAGCCTGTCAAGGCCCCACTGAATGACAGTACAGCCTTCAAGTGTATCAACCATTCCCCCAGTTTGTATCATCAACAAACGTGCCAAGGGTCCATTCTATCCATTCATCCAGGTGATTGATAAAAAAGTTGAATGAAGCTGGACTTAACATTGTTCCCTGGGGGATGCTACTGACTAAAGGCCTTCATCTGGATTTTACTCCTCTGATCATGACCCTCTGAGCTCTGCCATTCAGCCAGCTCTTGATCTACCTCACTGTCCTTTCATGTAACATATATTTCCTGAGCTTACTGACAAAGATAGTATGGGGGACAATGTCAAAAGCCTTGCTGAAATCGAGGTAGACAACATCCACTGCCTCCACTTATTGACCTGTCCTGCCATGCTATCACAGAAAGCTGTCAGATTGGTCAAGTATGACCAATGTTCTGGTGTTAGTCATGCCCACAGCTGAAGATATGCTCTTATGATAAGCCTTATGCATTATTGCAACTGAACCTCAGGATTTCATCGCAGACATACCTTAACGCTGCCATTCAGCACTTTCAGTGAGACTGCCTGACATGCCAAGAGGCTGGGCAGAAACTCCTTGCCTCAGGTGTTTCACTGAACTTGATTCCTCCGGGCATCCACCTATTTTTCTGCAGTTCCATGTGTTTACTTACAGTTAGCAATTCCTATTGGTGGAATATGATCTTCTCTCACAAGGGCAGTCAGTCTTGTTAATGTATTTTATTTGTACCATCTGGCTTTGTAGCTTTATCTGAGAAACATATGGACAACTTCAGAAAAAGTGAAAATAAAACATTGTCTGCAAGAGGCTGTGGAAACAATCTGCCACTCTTGGCAGATCCGTCCCACAAGTAAGATCATTCAGGAGTGTAGCTATCAAGTCAAACTGTGTCCCATGCAGCCCCAGGTGCCAGGCACTGAGCATATTTCTGGATGTCAGGAAATGTGCTGTGAGGGTGTGCTGTGCAGCTGCTCCTGAATCAGCTGCTGGAGCAGCTTCTCTGTCCTGAGAGGGCACTGTGAATTGCAGGACTGTCTTTGCTTTGGAGAGAATAACAGGTGGGGGAAAACTGGGATACTAGCAAAATTCAGCTTCCTCATAAATCCTTCTGAACTGATGCAAAAATGTTATCCAGAATTATTCCCTGAAGCCTGTTATTAAACTCTGTGTGAATAATTAAGTTTTTCAGCAATAGGTAAGCAATCACCACTGTTCTGAGCTCTGTTTCTGAAAATGTCTGTAAGAGATGTCAGCAGAAGTGCAGGATGAAACTCATAGCTTGGTTCTCATCTCTCAGAAAGCTTGAAAAGCAAAAGTAGTGTTACAGATTCATGGGGTCTTTTTTACATATAAATGAACTTATTACATTTGTACGAATGTACAAATAACTACTAAGACAGATGAGGGAACAAAGGTGAAAATAGTCCTTCACTCTTTTGTTGGAACAAGACTGTGGGTGAAGATGAAAAATTCTGTAGACTTTCCCTTTCTAGCTAAGATTTGGCAAGGGCTGCCCTTGGGGCAGTAGTGGTGAAGCTGGGTATCACTGACCTCTTTTCTTCCTTTCCTGGGACAAGAAGACACTTGGAATTCCTTTGCTTCAACTCCAGGGCACTGCATGAGAAGTACTGTTAATTCTTTATCCCGGTCTCAGCGACAGCAGCCGTGCCTGAATTTCTTGCACTTCCTCATGAGCCTCTGGCATCTTGACATTTATTCAGAGTTTGGTTGACCTCTGCTGCCTTTATGTATCTTTAAAGTTCATTCCTGTGCAACTGTCAATACATCTATTTTGTAGCTTTGAAATAAGAAGCTTTAGGGTGACTAAAAGGACACTTGTAACTGTTCAGTCAAGTGTGGTTGTGATTTTAAAGACCTTGCTGTTTTCGGTTGACTTTTTACTAATACCGTATCTATTTTCATCAGCATCTTTGGAAAATACATTGAATTTTCTAACCACTTTACCTTGTGTTTCATGAATCAAGCTGTAAAGTAGAAGTGGTTTTGGGATCAAAATTTATCTCAAAAAATATTCCCTGAAGCAAATTTTTGTTTACCCTTCAATCCTTTATAGTCATAAAATCAGTTTTTCCCAGAATGATTGAAGTGGTGTTACCATAAAGCAGAAAGTAGACTTTGAGTAGTATAAAATATTTTTAATATGATACTGAAACAGAAGAAGTGTAGGCTATATAAAATGTACCAGTAATTGATCACTGAGATTGAGGTTAGGTTCCAGAAGAGATCCCAATGAAATAAGCGGATACAATGGGTCAGTTTAATTCTCTGCTGAAAAGAGACATGGCTGTTATCTAATTTGTTACATTATATGTGACATTCTTATCTGGATAGAGCTGCAGGAGTTGTAGCACCAGCTCTGTTTCTGTTTGCCCATTATATGTCAGTGCAATAGTATGGTAAGCCTAATACAAACATTTCAGCACATCTTTTCCAGTTTAGGACAACAAAAAACCCACTGTGCTTTACCTTTTCAGTCCCATGCAAGAAGTAAGTCAATTGGCAGCTTCAGGTAGGCTGTAGTAATCTCAGCTTACTTAAGTTCTCACTCAAGCTGCATTTTTCTCTCTAGTCAATGGTACAAGATACATATAGGCAGCACAGATAGTATGAAAAGAAATGACAATGACGTATTTGTTGCATAAAATAGAAGAAACCCTTGTCTTTCAAAACTGTTTTCCAAATGTAAAACACCATCTCCTTGGTTTCCATTCAAGGAGATGGTTTCCATCTCCTTGGGTGATTTTTACTGTCAGGGGAGTCAAAGGACCCAGTGTAACCTATTTGGTAATCCACAAAAATATTTTCTGCCCATCTGGTAACATAGCTCTGTTGTGGGCAGCTGTACTCTGCAGCAGCAGGAGATGGCTAAGGTGTACCTCATAGCAAACTGTGATACTCAGACTTGGAGAAAGTGTAGTCACAAGTTTCATTGCTAACTAAGGAGAGTCACAGTCTCCACTTGGAAATTAAAAAAAATTGCTATCCCAACGACTTGTGCCAGCTGGTTGCTGCAAGCCCCAGGGACTGAGCCAGTGTCTCAGGAGATTCAGCTGACCAGGACCATGGAGGCAGCTCCCTCTTTCAGGAAGGCATGCTTCAGGGATATTTCCCATTGTACTAGGCTGTGCAGACTACCAGTGCTGAGTCTATCTGCCGACCCCATTAATTTTTTTAAACCAGAGTATCTCTACTGACATTCTCATACATATATTTTGTTAAGTATATGGGTTTTCCACCTCCTTTGGCTGCTCATATTATTTAATGTATTTCATGCCTTCTGATCTCTATCAAACTGTATTCTTTTTGTATCATAGACAATTTCCTTTGATCTTTTCTCTTCCTCCCTGGTATTAAATCTGACTCTTTTCTTCAAATTTTTTGTTTATGTTCACAATTCCCCTCATCCTTTTTTATATTTCCATTCCCCTCTTTTCCTGTTTCTATGCCTGCATTCTCACAATTCTCTTTGCTTACTTCAATTTCCTGCTTCCTTTACTTTCTCTCATTTCTCAAGAAAAGAAGGCTCAAGACTGACCTTATCACTCTCTGCTCCCAAGTAAAAAGTATCACGAGATGAAATAGCTTCAAGTTGCATATGAGGAGGTATAGATTGGCTATTAGGGGAAAATTTCTTCACTGAAAGAGTTGTCAACCATTGGAACAGGTTTCCCAGTGAACCTCCATATCCCCGGAGGTTTTAAAAAAGGTGTAGATGTGGTGCTTAGGGATGTTGTATAGGCACATAGTTTAGATTTGACACTGTTGGGTTAATGGTTGGACTCAATGACCTTAGTGTTCTTTTCCAACCAACATGATTCAATGATTAATAATTTCTTGTGTCTTTCTTCTTGATCTGATTGTTCGCACTACATTGTGGTGTTGGATTAATCTATTTCTCAGTGACATTTACAGGCTGAGAATTTAAGTAAAACTAATTCATCTACTATGAATATAAATCTGGGATTTTAAAAAGACTTCCTAGTCTTTTGTATGAAAACCTGTAGAAACCCAGTTTTCAAATCCAACTTTAGTTAAAGGCAAATGCTGAATTTACAATTAATCCTGTCCCACTCATACATCCTACTTCATTAAACACCTTTCCTTTGCTATAAGGTCACAACAGTTTTGTCCCTGAACTTCACAATCCTGAGACTAGAACTATTGCTTTTTGGATTTTTTTTTTCTACTCCTGAAGAGTTGTTTAGTTTGTGAGCAATATATTTTTTTGACTAATAGAAGAAGGATATTTTTTTACATGTGGTAGTTGCACAATCTCTCAGTCAGAATCAAACAAATCAGAAAATTAGAGTTCATTAAATTTGTTTAAAACTTACTCAATTTTGAAGGCCCTTTACAAAAAAAAGACCCAAACTAAAATGCTAATTCTCCAACAAATATATTTTCCTTTCTCTTGAAAAAAAGCAAAACACTAGCAACAGTCAGGTAGATGTCAAGTTTAATACTGGTCTTCAGTTTTCTGATGTCAATGATTTAAAGAGGACATTGCATTTCTGTGGTTTTAGTGGGATCTCTAAAGGACTTAGCAAATAGATGGTGGTCAAAAAGCTGCATTATACAGCCTAAGCTCATGTGAATGACAAATCTGGTTGTCTGTGTTCTTTCAGAAACCCTCAAAGTCCTCATCTGACAGGAGTGAGATTAGCTGTCATCTTTAAATCATCAAAGCATGAGATCAAGCAAGGCTCCTAATCTTAACAATTCTTTTCCTGCATATCTTGGCATAGCCATCAAGGTCAGAACTTGCAGCGACAGTGCTTGCTCCTAATACGGTGGTGAAGGAAGTTGCAAATGGATGGGCAGTGCAGGCTGGGCAATGGGAAGAGAAATCAGAATCTCACAGACAAGGGAACACAAATCTTCAGATATTTCATGTATTTTGCACGTGGAAAACAGAGCTGAAACTTTATCCAAGTACTGAGTAACAAATCAAAGCTTTTTTTTTTCCTTCTATCATCATTTCTTAACACATTGGCCTACACTGGTTTATACCTAGTTTTGCTAGACAAGGATTTTTTCTTATCTTGTTCACTTTTACTATATTGTGTTTTATTATAAACTACATAGCATGATGAGGGGCAATTACAATTAAATTATTATTTTTATTACCAATGTCAGTTTGGCACAGTGAGAATTGCTTTCTGATAGCTCAGGTTCATACAAATGTCTTCTGGAGAGCTCTACCCCTCACTCTGAGCAAGGGCTGTCTGTGACTGAGCCAGTTCCCAGGAAGGCCCAGAGCAGCTAAGGGGAGGAAGAGGACTTACATGTCATTATATTATAGCCTGAAACAGCTTTTCAAGACTTAATATTTATTGTCAAACTGTGTTTCCAGTTTTGAAGTCTCCCATATTGAAGGTGAAGGGCTGGGCCAGGCTTTATGTGTCTAAGTTGTGAGTTTGAAGTAGAATAACTGTTCAAAATAAAATAAAAATTTCCTGCTGCAGAGGTCAAGCCTGGCATGGATTTACTATAACTCTTTTGTTGAATGATTATGAACTGAATATTTTTTATATTCCAGTGGCAGGAGATCATAGTAGTTGCTATAGTACAGCGATTTCAAAACTTTTTTGGTCAAGGAAAAAATTTAGAGCACACATTCTCCACGTATCTACAGTTTTTTATTTATAAATTATGTGCATGCACAGTGTAGTATATACAATTCACACTCTAAATTGTACCAAAGAACAGCAATTTTAACAAGGATGATATAAAGGAAAAATAAGCCTTATTTTCAATTTTTAAAATATTCTTTCTTATAATGGCACTAAAAATATTTTCTTCTTGCACTCCAAAGCATTACCTTGCACACCCCCTAGGTTTTATGCACCTCACCACACTTTGGAGACCACTGTTTTAATTGATGTGCTATAGTGGACAAAGCACCTTCACAGTAGCAGTAGTAACAGTAGCAGTAACCCAGTGTAATCTGTCCACAGACCAGAAACTTGATTTCAACATCATATTCACATGAATTTTTCAGTCTTTCAAATCTAAGTCATCTTCTGCTTTGAGTCTTCTGGAATATATGTCTGGTTTGAGTGAAAAACACTGTTATTTTGGTATTAGGAAGTGATGAAGTAGCATCACATTCACATAAATTTTTCAATCTTTCAAGTCTAATTCATCTTCTGCTTTGTGTATTCTGGAATATCTGTGGCTGGCTTGAGTTAAAAGCACAGTTATAATTGTATTAGGAAGTGATGAAGACTTGACCATAGCTGTCTGCTCACTTCCTTTTGAATAGAATCACAGAAATTAAATAAATGAGTGTTTGTCATTTATTTAATTGTTTGGAAATGACTGTTTATTAAAAAGTAGGGAAGGATGGCTGATGTATTTCCAGTATTGGCTTCAATACCTGAATCAACACTGTAACCTAAAACCGTGGCATTTAGACCTGAAGTAATGATATACCATTTATCTAGGAGCCTAGCACAAACATTACCATTAATTAAAATTCATGAAATTAATGAATTAATCCAAGTTCTGAAAATATTTTAAAATTTTCTTTGAACTTCCAACTTTAGATATTTATGTAAATGCTGTAAAGCATGGTTGCTTTTTTGTTTGTTTTTATGAAGGTCGAATATCTGAATGCCACAATTTGACCAATAGCAGAATGTAGGAGAGCAACCACTTCCAGAACTCTTCTGTCCCAAAACAGGACTCTGAGGGTGACCTGAGGCCTGAACTGCTGCTGTAAAGAACAGACTTCAGCCCTCTGATCTGCTGTCTCTGACACACACATCACTGTAGCAGCAATCTTCCACAGAAACTCGAATCTCAGAACTTTGCTTTTCCAGAAAAAAGACCTTTACCATTAATGCCAATTAATTAAAATTGTAACCAATATTTTTTTAAAGTCTAATCTTTTAAACTGATTTTTCTGTTTTCGATCCTTCAGAAAATCAAATGTGGTATTCAGCTTACTATTTTTCTCACTGTAACAGCTGAATCTCCATCTCCATACATCTTGCCAAGTTGTAATGGTCTGGAGAGTGCCACAGCTGCCTTTAGGTATTATTAGGGAGTTGCTGAACCCCAGCATGTGAGAAAACATGGATAGCATTGAAGTTCATTGAAAACCCCCTTCCCAGTTAGAACTAAATAACATGCAAACCATGTAAATCACTGACATGTAACTGCTCTGATTATGCCACATTTCTACCACTGTTGGGTTTTTCCTTCCACAGTTTAAAACTATTAAAGGAGTAATCATACATTATCTCTTCCTTGAAATAGCAACACTGCCCCTCACTTAAACCTAGAAGCTATTATCTTGCCAAATTAAGGAAACCTCCTTGTGATTCCAGGATGGATATTTATTCATTCCTGTCTTGATTTTTGTCAGTGAAAAGATATTCGTGCTTCTCTAGAGCCTCTTCAACAGCAAGAACCTCATCCTGCTCATATTCAGGTAAAAAAGTTTCCACAGATCTAATTGGAAATGGAGAGTAGACCATGGTCAAAAGTACTGTGGTATGCAGACATCACAGCAGCACCTAGCTGGCGATAAGATTAGCAAGCACATCTGTTCTGAACCATTAAAATGATATAAAGAAATTGCCTTTAAAACACCTGCAGGACAGTAATTTCATACAATCATTACAGAGTCATTAAAAGTTAATGTAGAAAAAACACCACTGTGGGAAATGCAATCTTCTTCTGTGTTCACCAGATACTCTAAAAATGTGAGTAGAGAGCAGTCTGAAAATGATTGTGTCAAATGATTATGCCTTATCTCCAGAACATATTGTCTCAGATATGTCCTTTGCCACAGATTGGACTACTTTCTACATTTTCAAGCCATACAGAGAATTTCCATGTTGGACATGACACACACATGGCAGCGGGATTTTGGAACCCTTTTGAGAAGATATTCTTGAATTCTGAAAGTGGTATAGAGATCTGAATTACAGCTTTTGAAATTCTTTTATTCAAATAGAAACTCCAGGATGGGTATAAGCAATATGGACATAAAGAAAGATGTGCTAAAACTGAGAAGGGGGACACAGTTATTCATGTGAGGATCAAAGAAAGACTGGAGAGAAAAAAGCAATGGAGTGAGAAAAAAAAAGGAACCCAATAGATCAAAATAAGAGAAAGGCATTAAATGATGTAACAGAGAACATTGTGGTTATATACTGGAATCTTTTCTTATAATCCCTTGTTACATAGATAACATGAATGTGAAGGAACTATGAAAGGAGTTATGGAAAGAAGAAATATTACTTTAAAATGTATTCCTCTGCTCTGAGGGACAGAAAGTTCTCAACAACAGACTGAGTTAGAGGATATGTATGGAAAGCACTACCTGTTGACTTTGTTAGGACTTTGGTGTTGCTCTCCACAACAGTCTTGTAAATAAACTATGGAAATACAAGTTTGGACAAATCCATTGGGGTCAGGAAAGATCCATGCACGAGGAAGATAGTATACGATGTAGAATCACCCGTGTGCCCCCATTAACTGCAAAGCTACACTGTGTGGAGTATTTTCTTTAATGAATGAAAGAGGAGAATAGAAAATCTTATTAATTGCAAATAGGATTAGAGGCAAAGGACCGCATGCATTTAAAAGGAAAAAAAAGGAATGAAAAATGAACTGGACAGATTGGAGGAAAAGTTTGAAATGAAGAGTATGTAATTTAAGTGTCTCTGGATATTTAATTTAAAAAGTTTAATTTTAATTTTAATTTAAATTTTAATTTTAAAAGTACATGATATTGAGATGTGTAAGGGAGTAAATTCTAGCTGTAAAAATATACAGCATGAAAAATGTGTGAAGTAGTATTTCCACCTGGGTTACTTTTTTTTTACTTCAAGAAGGATTTATCAGAGGTGTAATCTCTACCAAAAATAACCCAAACAAACAAACAAAAAACCAAACCAAACAAATGAACAACAACAAACCACAAAAAAACCTCACCAAAAAACAGAGCAAAAAGTGTGGTTAGAAATGTTGAAAATATAATTGACAGAGAAAAACAAGGAGACCTTGTATGAAAAAACTGAAGGGTGATGGATGAAACACAATCTATATGATTTAAATGCTGATTTTCAAAAATTCAAATGCAATAAGATGTTCCCCACATCTACTGGTGAATATACAAGAAAGTAAACCTCAATTGCAGCAAATAATGATGAGGTTGACTCTTAGGAAAAAAAAATACAATAGGATAATGGAGCAACAGCAGATGCTTTGCAGAAAAGTTCTGAATCTCCCATCACTAGAATTTTTAAGACATTGTTTTGTCAAATATCAGTCAGAGAAATACTGATGTAATTGACTCCTTGTTCAGTCAGAATCATAGATGATGTCTCGGGACCCTTCATCTGCCTTCCTATGGTGTGGCAGCTGCCTGGAGTTTTGGAATATTGCCCAATCCATAACTAAATTCAGATGAACAAAATTTTGCTATGGCTGTTGAAAAGGTGGGAGGACTGGAGTGGGAGAAGGAGTAGAAGGAGGGCTGGAAATGGCCTGGAAAGCAAAGTGCCACATAATCAAGATCACTTAAAAAAGTGTAATTTAAGATATGTCAATAAAAGGTAAAGCTACAAATACAATAAAATAATCAAAGGTAATAGACACTTCTGTAGCAAAAATATGGTCTTATGTCATTTAAATACACAAGCAAAAAGCCAATCAAGTATTCTGTGAAGGCACTGAGGGATATACAGAAAGTGGGAAGTAAGTTAATGACGTTAGTATTGCTCTGAGCCTGAATAAATTCTCTGCTTTCGTCTTCATGAAATAAGCCAAAGGTCGGATTCTGAGGATTGGGATATTTTCCCAAGTGGGAGGGAAGGGAATGGAAGCGTTGAAAGACTTTATGAGTACATCAAAGCAGAGAGGCAATTAGAGCTGATAAAAGTTCACATAGAAGCAGATAGAGATAAATTGCATCCCAGATTTTTTTAACCTAGCAAGTTGTAGAAAGATGTAGAGGTTTCCAGCTCATAAGCGCTAAGAAAGCATAATAGGATTCAAGAGAACAGAGACTCAAGAGTCAAACTGGGGCAGCCATGACACTGAAGTTTATGTGTTTGATGATTTATATTTTTGTTTATTTATTGTCTTAGCGACACACGAGGGAAAGACTTTATAATGAGACTCAGTGAAGTGAGTTATACATTGACAAAGGAATGAGATATCAGTAAGCATTGATCTGACATCACCACTGTGGTATTTTCAAAGTAATTTGCACTTTACAGTCTCAGGTATTTGCTGCTATTGAAGTTATTTTCTTAATATCTCATACTTCAATCAAACATGTCTGAGTTATTTGCTGTAGAATTATGACAGAAGATAATTCACTGATATTCTGTTATGATGATCTCAAATGTAATTTGTTGGTATCATCTTAGCTGTCTTGAGTGAACAAGTTAAATAACATTAGCTGTCTTCTTCAGCCTACTTCATCTTTGCTCAGTGGGATCACCCTATACAGAATATTACTGTGTTCTTAATAAACCAAAGCCAGGGAAAACAGTTAAGAGGAGAGAGTTAAAAAGAAGTGTGCAGTTTCCCAGATAGCATGACTTACTGTACTGCCCAATGAATTCAGTAGAGGGGACTGCTCTGATTTTGAGAAAGAAACTGTGGAAACCTACTAACCTTTTTATACTTTCACACAGAGACACTTGTGCACTTCTCTTTATGTGAGGGGCTTCCTGTATAGCTCATAAATGTGTTTCATATTTTCAGTATTATTCATAATTTTTTTTGTCTTTCCGCTCCCTCCTCTATGGCACCCTATAACCTGCTGGAAACAACTTTGCAGAAGAAAGTTGTAAAGTGGTTTTCTTTGATCAGTTAAAAGCCAAGGTTCATCAGATGTTTAGATTCAGTTATATGTTTTACTACAAAATATTAGAACAAATATAATCATTAAAGATTTCTATTACTAACTTAAATATGTTAAACCCAAAATACCAAAAACAAAATAACATTGGCATCTCAGTCAAAATCTGCCTTGTAATGCATAAGCACTTAGTTTAAGTTTAGTAACAGAAGTAGTAGACAGCCAGCTGAAAAAATCTTCACAGGAGATCCCGTTTCCACAAAACTGTTACAGTACACCAAAAAGCAGTTTCCAGAGAAAATGGCAAAAGGAAATATAAAAGCCAAGGAAAACTTTAATCCCTCTGTCACAAATTGCTTCAGACAATCCTTGCACATGTAAAGATGGTTCCAGTTAGAGCTGATAGGATTCAGTCAGCTCTTGTGTTTTCAGAAGTGCTAATAAAAATTTCTAATTGAGAAAAAAATACTTTTTAAACATTCTTTTTTCAGAAGAAAAAATATCAAGTATATTTAATGTTAAAAAAGGATGTTTAAAAAGCTTTATAAAAATATGATCCATGCGATTATGAAAAATACATGTTAAAATAAGCATTAAAATACTGCAATGCTATATAGCTCTTTGCATGTGCTTTACTGGAATAAACATTCCCATTTAAAACTCAACTTTAAAACAAACCAAAAAAAGATTTTATTCATAATGCCATTCTGAAGTTGTGTCTTATAGTTTTCAAAAGACATTTTTGGTAGACTCTAAATCACTGCTAGTTGCAGGCATTTGAACTCAGTTTATTGAAAGTGTAGTTTTGAACAGAAAACATAAGCAACAATAAATTTAAGGAATAAATACAAGGTTTTATAAGGAAATTGAAATACATGAAACCCCATGTGGAGGAATTTAATTTTTAATTCTGACTATCAAATACAATTCCTATATTAATCCATCAGGTTTTTGTTAGATGACTTTTCAACCCTTTCCACTCAGAGAGTTTAACAATTTCAGGGTTTTTCTGTAGCAGCTGCAAGTCATCTTTAGACATGGAAAGTGACCCATGTTCCCTTAATTCTATACGGAGCATATGAGCACGAAGTGAAGTATTGATTAATTATTGATTAAATGCTAAATTAAGCATTTTAGTAAGCAATTTAGTATTTCAGTAAGTGCAGTGCCTTGCATCTCAAACCCTGCCACAGACAATGGCTGAGGAACAGGCATTTTAAGGATTATTTTATCTCTTCTTCCAGCTAGAGGAGGGGATCTGAGTCACAGGACATGTCTCTGTTGTGTTGACACCAGGCACTGCTCTGCAGGACCTGTCCACCTGTAACTCTAGTTTAAGCAGTAAGGATTTTGGAGGAGACATTTTCCATCTCTTAATATATTTTATATGCAAAAGGCTGGTACCCAGCAACTAAAACAATGAATTGATGACTGAGGGTATTGGATTTAGTTTCTGGCTTTGTGAAGATATCAAATATGTTGCTTATATTCTCTATAGCAGTTTCTCCTGCTCTGTCAGATGATTTTAATGATTCTAGCTCTGCTTCCCAGGAGTGTTCTTGATGAGCTTTAATTAATATCTTTAAAGTGTTCTGAGCTCCTTACCTAGGCACTCTAATATCAACATGACATATGATTAGATTTCAGAAACGATGACTATCCCGAAGTAATAACAAGATTAATAGTGTGTTGAATTTTATGACATCTGTTAGCAGCTCACATGTCAGATATTATGGTTTATACTTGTACCTGCCTAGAGGAAAAGAGTTTTTGACTGAAGACTTTTTTCATCTCTATTTTTACATATCATGTCTAAACCAGTTCTGGTAAAAAATCTCTGTTCCTTTCAGAGATTTCAGTAGGCATCAGAGATTTTCTTTTTAATAAGTAAAATCACTGAGGTAGGGACCAAAAAAAAAAAAAACCTCCTGCTCCCACACAGGAAAAGTGAATTTCATGCTCCTCACAAAACCTCATGTCAATTAAGGCCTTCTTCCTACTTACATAGACAAGTTTACTCAGTACATTTCTTACTGTTTACAGATTTAAAATGGAATTGTGTGGCTTCCCTCAAATTCTCATTTTGAGACTAATTCACATCCAGTTTGGCCCAAAATCTTGTCATCTGACAGCCATCCAGGGTAGTGCTGAAGGTATTTTGATTGCCATAGTCTTGTACTTCTAGTTTCAGAGGACTACTTGTCACAATTGTGCTAAATCCTCCTTCTCAGTACTCTCTCAGATGTTACAAGCAGTCACAGAAAGAAAACCAATCTTGTAATGTTTTTAATAAAGGGAGGCACGTTGTTGGATGGGTACTGGAAGTCTTCTGCTTCCACTGTTGCTCTTTGATTGAAAAACAAGGCTTTTAGCAATGTTACACGGAGCTGGACATCCAAAAATTGCTGGCAGTGAGTGCCAGTGCTTCCTGTACACAGTAGGACTCTCAACAGAGCATCCAAGGCAGTTCTTAATTTAGGCCATCCTGATTCGGCAGGATATCTCAAGGGCTAGGTTTCTGAACACTATCATGACTGATTTTTCTTTTTTTTTTAAATATTATTTATATTCCAGGATATAGATGCCAGTACAATTCTCTTTCTTAAAAAAATCTGTACCTTTATTCAAAACCCATGAAATAAATACAGTATTTCTGTAAGGGTACTGAGAATCCATGCTTCTCCCAGCCTCATTCATTTTTGCTGTTTTTCTGGCATCATGAAGGGGTTTTTTTGCCCTCTATAATGAGGTATTTTCAACAGAAGGGCTCAAGAACATTCCTTTCTGGCCATTTCCTGAATGCACACATCCCTTTGCTTGACACAATTTACTAGAAAGCTGAGCTTGAATCTGCTCTGGCAATAGCTGACATTTGTAGAGTATTGCCAAAGAGGGAATGTTACCACTCCTTGGGGATGTAGGAGAACTAATGAGATCCTGATGTGTAGGTGAGTTCAGAGACCAGCCCCAGTCCAACACACATGGATGCAACAGGCAGCAGCACCTCTGCTCTGTGGATATTTATGAGATGCCAGCATCAAATATTTTGCAGCTGGAGAATCTTCTTGGATTCTTCCGGTATCAGAATTTTAGACATGAGGAAATGTAATAGTTTTAATCACTTTGGGTGTCATTAGGTTTCTTCAGGGTCAGGCAAGGGAATATGGCTCTTTTCTCTGCCTCTCTCCCTTTTTTTTTAATGACTACTTCCTTATGTACAGTTTTTTGCTCAGGTACCAATGAAATTTTGAGACTTAAGTCCAAGTTTAAAAACCACTGAATAATACAGTGAGCTCCCTATTTACCAGCATTGTTTCAGTTTCATCCAGTCTTAACTGCCTTACAAACAGTCTTTTGAATTTTTAAATAAGATTTGATGTACTCTATTAATTTTACCTTTGCTTCCTATGTTGTATAAATAACCATGTGTCATACATAATTATTATACAAATTATTATACATTACATATGTATGTAATAATTCCTGCTGTTAAGCATTCTAAACTTACAATATTTTACTCTCACAATATCTCTTACTTATTTTTCCCTTTTACAATGAAAAACGTAAGACATCACTTATTTATCTGGTTTTCAGCTAAAGCATTAATTTCACATCAGACTTTCAGTGCCTATTGATAGTTTCATTGCTTGTTCTTAATTAATATTATATGTCATTCAGCTTATGACATTCAAAGTAAATGTTAAACCTCTGGCAGAAAAAAATCCAATTGGCATTTTATGTGCCACAATAAAATGGCAGGCAACAGTTGGCACTGTTTGACAAAAGGAGTGCTTTGCTTGAAAACAGGGCATGATGAACACGTCTCCTTACCCTGAAAAACTTAAAGAGTCACAGGGCTTATGACACTGACCTCAGGGAGCTAAAACAAAAGTAGGTCCAACAGCAGCATTGCCGCACCACTGCTTCATTCCTGGCATAAATCAGAGTGCAGGACTCAGACTCTCGTTGTTCAGGACCTGCAGATGAGTTATGAGATATACTTTGGCCTCTCCTGAAACAGATGTCATACACATGTATTTGTGATAGGAAATTATTTTATGGATAATCAAGCAGTATTATTATTAGTCATTGTTATCTGATGTATAGCTGAACATTATAAACTCAACTCAGTGATTATTATTACTGTTTTCACCAGTCATTTTCTCAGGCTGTACAGTTAACAGCCTGAGAGGGGAGGTGCATCTATCATGAAGGTGCAAGAAGGAACAAAGACTTATTGTATGGCTAATCCAGGCTGCCTTTGTGTCTTTGTCATTTGATCACACTTCTCTGTTTTCTGGAACATATGCAAGTATCTGTAGACAACAATAAAGGTACACCCTGCCAAACACACTCACCAGAATTTGTAGGTTGTTGAGATCCTGTGCTGGGAATAGAACATTAGAAATGTTGTAGACATTCTGCCCTGGCAGGGTCCATGAAAGCTGCCTCGTCCCCTTCACTACCACCACCTTGGCAATGAACATGTCTCCTTGAAACGTGTGATCAGTCCAAGAACCAGTTTACATCAAGCTCCCTAATCTTTTGTAGTGTCACCAGTCACCACAAACAATAGGGTTTGATTGAGATTTCTTCCCTTCTGAAGGAATCAAATTGCAGTTTTGTCTCCCATGAAATAAGGCTCACTGGTTTGTGATTAAGACGTATTATATATCATAATTTGTTTCCTTGTTTGTATGCCTATATATGTATGATGTGCTCAGCCAACATTGTGATAAATAGACTTCTTTCAAGAAAAATCTCTCATGCTTTGAGGTCATATGTCCTTACATTATTTTTTGGTAACTGGAATTAACATTACCTCTTGCATAAAGTTTAATATTAAGATTCACTTCTGTATTGTTAGTGACTGGCAGGTAACACTTGTTTAGAAGAAAATCTTATTCCATGCAAATAATTTTTCTCACTTTTCTGTGCAAGTACAGCTCATGACAGAGAAGATACTAAAGGATGTACAGTTGCAAAATGGAGGTCTAATGGTGTGAAATAGGATTTCAGTAGGCTGAGGGTTTTTTGTTTAGTTACAACTCACCACGACACAGACCAAACTATTTTTGTATATCTTAAAATTAATGTAAGATGGCACAGTAACACCTTGTCAGGGTTCTGTTTTGGGTATAGACACCAACCATGTTCAAACAATTCATCATTTCACAAATAACCAAAAGAAGAACCATGTGATGCCTTTTCTTCTAGGATAAAATAGGCAGGGGAGTTGAATAAGATAATGTTTAAAGGTCTCTTAGAACACAAACCATCCTATAGTTCTGTGATTCTATGAATGGAAAGTTATTTCTGTATGAAGGTAATAAACATCTTTATATTAAAACACAAATACTCCACCCACCCAAATAATACACCGAATAATACACAAAAACCCTATATCAAATATTAATTCCAGAAGGGATATATATACCTAACTTTATCTCAATTCTAATGAAAGTGAGGGAGAAGAAATATATTTCCTTTTCCCAGTTGACACTGACACAGATTTCCCATATCAAACTAAATATCAGAGTTCAGCTATCAATAGTGCTACTCCTATTTGTTCTTTGACTTTTTAATATACCCTCCATTTGCAGTGTAAGCACCATGAACATGCTGAATGATGCTACAAAAGCAATTAGTTATGAATTACATAATCATGGTTTTTACCATGATTATTTCGAATTATGGCGCAGACATTGAAAAGGTAAAAAGAATCATGGTTCCTTCCCCTGCTGACTATGTATTAAAGAGCTGAATCCCATTTTCTGTATACAAATCCACTTTTTACTTGTGATACCAGAAAGACATAAATCATGATAATTATTTCAGATATATATATTTGGCTTGTAGCCTTTCAAGTTGGACTCTTTCAACTGTATTATGTTGCTTTACACTGGAAAAAAAACCCCAAAAAACAAACAAACAAACAAAACCAAAAAACAACAACAAAAAAACCCCAACAAACCCAAACCCCAAAATAACAGAAAACAAATGCACAAACAAACAGTATAAGACTGAAATTTTCCATCAGCTCCTTGATACCTGTAGTTTTTTAAATTAAGACTAATAAAAACTTACTTAAAGCTGTAGAAGAAATGGAATAGATGGAATAGATCAAAAACCCTGAAGCTGTGGAAAATATGCCAAGGATCTAATCCATTTCTGCTGGGGTTATATTTCTGCTGGCTATGATGGGCATAAAGAATAAATTTGAAATTTGCCTGTGATATGCTTAGCTCAATGGAACACAACCACAACTAGTTTCACAGGTATAATTTCTGTAAAACCATTGGTGTTAAACAAGCATAAAACTGCAGTTTTAAACCAAAGTTTTAATTGCAATGATGTATTGAGACAAGGAGGGAACAAAGGTAGAATGAGTGCTAGAAAGCCTCCTGCGGCAAAACTACTGTTGGAAAGAAAACTAATCAGACACAGTTGGAAACAGTTGGCTTTGATAGACTGTAAACAGTAAAAGTCATGATTTCTCTCCAAGTCATCTGACACCTTCATTACTGCAATTACTTATTTAATGTCTCTCACATCAAGAAGCAAACACAGCTTTATTAGCTCATGCAAGCTTATTTTTTAATCTGTATTCTTCACCAGTACTTACCAATTAACACTGTGCATCAACAACCTGCATTTGTAGCAGCTGCTCAGCTAAAAATGTATTCAGATAGTAGAATAGTATTCAGAAGTGTCATACTCCTTCTAGGAACATGACTAAATGAAGTCAATATTATAAAATACATTTTGAGTTACAGCTTTTTGATACCTGAAAGGCAAATGTTAATCTGTACATTATCATAGCCATCCAGTTTAGCAAACATTGCATTTTACTTTGCATGTTCTTGGTCCTGCTTTACTGAAGTTCAACCAAGAAACTATCTTGGGTTTTGCCCACAGGCATCTTTCAAAATATTTAACTTAAATCTCGACTTCTCATGCTACATTGGTTAACTCATCTGCAGAATCTTGGTATCAGGGCTGTTGCAACCAAAACAGACTGAGGAAGTAAATAAAATCAGGTCTGTGAGGAGAAACAATACACTTTAACAAATCAAATGTTACACTTCCCATGGAAAAGCATTCAGACTCAATCTTTTCTTAAAGTAAGAACCAGAAATAACTAAGAAACTTTTGGGATCTTGTAATCTCATTTTGTAAAAATAGGAAATTCCTGGATTCTGGCCACAGAGATTTGACAATTTTCAAAGACATCACTTCCACAGCGTTTTTATAACAGCTGTAGTGAGGCTTTATTTAGCCAAATGCCTGTAATACATGTTTATCTCCTTTGCAGTACTGAGCCAGATATCAAGTGGAAGGCTTGGAGTGATTTTTTTTTTTTTTCAGTTGTTAGATTGACTGAAAGTTTTTATGTCTTTCCAGTGTGCTGGTGCAGGTAAGAATACACTTGTAATACTTACAAAATACCAGTGAAATCTGAATAAGTGACTACAGTTAGAAAGAAGGGTTGATGAAGAAATATCACAAGAAATATTATCAGCGTATTTTAGTATCATTTCAACCCTTTAAACAAAGAGTTTCATTGAAAGAGCTATAGTGTGACTTCAAAATATATGTAATGAACTGAAAAGTATAATCACTGTCTCTTCTTTTTTGTTGTTAATTTCCTTGTTATTAGGCTGGCTGAAAAAAAAGGTAGATATATTTTCTATAGGACTGAAATGTGTTCCTTAATATCTCTTTGCAACATGCAGAAATCATTGACCTGCACTTTGAGATTAATGGAAAGATCTCAAATGGAGCTAGGGAATTAAATAGAGGTAATGGAAATCAATCTTACATTTTTTTTTTCTGAACACAATCTTGCATACAAGAAATATAGATCATGTTGCAAAACACAAAAAGTGAATCTAGTGCATGATGCTCCGTTCTTTTATTTTTTTATATTCCATATTTCAGATTCCTTTTAAGGTTTTTCCTTCTTGAACTGCAATTTTAGTACATGACTTTGTCCAATAAAAGCTGCTTCTGCAAAGAATTATCATGGAGGAGGTAATGTTATATGTGCAAACTGAGTTGTAGTAATTTCTTCTGTACCTTGAAAGTGTAAAATTCTTGTACTATATGATCTCTGAAGAAGCAAGCAGCCCTTCTGTTCCAAGTCAGTCTCCATTAAAATCCTGTAATGCACATTAATGCAATGTTCCTAAGGGAATGCCATGGTGATATTTATCCTTGCCCGCCTACTAAGAAAATCCCTGCCAAGCAGGAGAGGAAGCATCTGTATGCGTGGTTGAGTGACATTTTTATGCTAGCAGATATTCCAGGGCTCTGAAAAGATTCAGATTCTGTAGGAAATGAATTTGAAAAAAACACCTGAGGAAAGGCCATTTGACTTTTTTTTTCCCATTTAGTTTGGGGGCATACCTTGACATTTAAAGTAATAACACCATCTGCAAAATCATGTCTTGTCCAGAAGTGCCATTATAATAGTCCAGAAGTTCCAGATTGGGTGAAATAACAACTTAATTGTGGTCTTAATAGATCTCCCAGTTGCTTGCTGCAATCAGACCTACCTTTTTAACAGTCCTCCTTGCTCATTAATTACATTTCCTCTCTTAATTTCTCCATTTCTTTCCTATTCCTTGAGGAGTATGGAAACCAGTACAACTAATCACCTCTGAATTATGTATGTGAATCATCCCAGAAACACGTGGTTGGGATCTTTCTCTAGGTCAAGAGGCTATTTTAGATACAGAATAATTTCTCATCTTGCGGTAGGGACTTATTGTGAACTTCAGTTCATCCAGAGGCTGTGTTAACAACTGGCTCTTAGGCAGGAATTTTCATTCTAAACTAATTAATATGTCCTAAATCTTTAACTACTATAAATGAGAAATAATTTGAGATGACTGACTCACCTGATCATTCTTTTCTTTCCTATTAAATGCATTTAAACTCTCTGAGTGCTCTACCAAATGGACTTCAATTAACCTAACACCCTGACTGCTATGATTAAATTGATGTGGATACTTTTCTTATACCATGTTGCATTTTGAAATAAGTTTCAAGTTTAAAGATGTTACCAGGCACAATGCATTATTTATGTGATTGCAACGGAGTTGTGATATGCAAATAGAAAAGCAATTAGAAGCAGAACAATGCCTAAATTCAATACAATAATTTAGCAAATTTTTTTTATTATTAATTAAATGCAGTAGTTTAGCAAATTATTTCTGAGTAGCACTATAGAGAAGGATCTCAAAATATCAAAATGTTACATTTCTATCCTAATCCACAGTATTTTTCATTGTCTTGAATGGGATTCAATTCAGTTTTTCCCCTTATATGGGTCTTTCTTTGTCTGACCCATAAAAACAGTGATATAGTCCATTTTCATATCTATCTCCAGCTGCTAAGAGTCAGAGGGTTTTTGGATGCACAAGAACAAGATTATATGTGATCTGGATATATCTTTCGTTGTTGTAGATCTATAGAGCCAGTCAGGTAACTATGGCTTTGCAAGCATTTGCAAAGTCCACAGAGAATCCAGGCCTCAAGTGCTGCATTCCTTCCTGTGGAACACAAAGCCAAATTTAAAAAGTAAAGTAAATTTTTTTCAATAAGAAATCTTCTGAAGAGCCATGAAAGCTGGATTCCAATGACTCACTTTGATTATATAATAAACCTGAAGGTAATGGTAAACAAAGCTTTGATTGACCATGTTTGAGCTTTATGCTGCATGGTTTCCTTCAAATTGTCATTTTCCCTGGAAAGTTCAACACCTGCCAAGAATTAGAAAGACAACTATGGATGCAAAGGTGTGTTGGAATCTTTGTGTATTTATTTTTATGTACATTGAGTGAATTAATAAACATGCAGCAAAGCATATTTTCCCAATTGTATTTTATTTATAAAGCAACATTAAAAATGGTAACATATGCTATATTTTTCTACTTAAAAATGTAGACTTCCTTAGTTCTGAGCAATATTTTTATATGTATGAGATTTCACTGTCTCTGGGAGTCTTTTGTGACCCAAAATATTAATTATTCTCTACATATCAGCATTTACTGATACATTTCAAAAAGTAAAATCAGTATACCTGCAATATTGCCAACCATCTAAGTTTCTCTTAATCTCCATTAGTTTGACAAATAACAGACATGCATAGTGAAAAACTTTACTATTTGCTGATATGTGATTTTCTTATATGTTGATTTGGAATAGAGCAGTCAGATCCCTTGGATATTTGATATTTAGTCCTTGCTATCACAGAAGAACCATATCAAATTACCAGTTTCATAAATGCACTAAATTTATGAAGTAGCAACCTAAATTCAAATTGGAACATGCTTCCATAATTTCAGCTCTGTGATATCGAGAAACTTCATCTCATTTCTCACCTAAATTTTTTCTCTGATACAAACTTGTCTTCCACAAGCATTATCCTCTTTGTTTATGCTTTCTTTCTCCTATGTATTTACTCTTGATGGAGTAAAAAGGAAATTATGAAAATTATGGAAAGAAATTATATCAACTGTAAGGTGCTGTTTTATTTTGAAGTTATATTTAAAATAAAAATAAAAATCCAATTCACCAAGCTACTATACTCTATATACTTAATATAAGATTCAATGAACAAATGCAAAAGTGGTAGTTTTAATTACATTCTACAGTTATAGTAACAGGTCTTTATGTCTGCAAGATTAAGGAAATATTTTAAGATTTCATAACTAAAAGAAATTTAACCAGGAATATGAAGTATCAGGAAACCTATGAAATCACAATCTTCACAGTAATTAAATGTAACTCTACACAATTACTTTTGACATAACTAATAACAGTGAGCTCCATCCAAGATGTGGCTACAGCAGTTGTGCATCTGGAGAAAGGTCACATTCCTGTAAGCCACAATAATTCAGAGAAGTCATAGACATGCTGGATCCTTCATCAAAATAGAAGGATAATGTATCTGAAGAGTGCTTTGCTTTCAAATGTTCTCCAAATATTTTGTTCAGAGATGAGAGGTTCATTAATTAAATAAATTGTCTCCTAACTAAATCAAGTTATTTGAGACACTCTTCAAAATCCAGTTTCTTGGAATTCTTGTTTGCTAGCAATGAATACTAGCAAAAGGAAAGCAAGATTGAAAACATCCATTTGATTCGGTTACAGTGCAACCAGCTTTAAGAAGTCTAAATAAATTTTGGTGTGTGTGTTTGTATGGTTCAGCTTAAAACTTTCTACCACTACCAGTACAAATAGAACGTAAGTTCTTTTTCAATTTACTCTTATTTGGTTTTATTCTATTTCCTTGTGCAAAACATTAGCAATATGTACCAGTTTAAGCTTGTATCTAAGCTGCAGAATGCAAAAGAAAAATGACAGCTCTACCATATGTCATCGGTAACTTGTTATTTGTACACTTTACTTAAAATTATTCTCTGAATGAAAGTCTTTCATCAACACATATCTGAAAAGCTGTCATAGAAGAAACAGATCAACAAGGAAAAATTAAAATTATGAATTAATTTTTTCTCTTAGTTATTTTGGATATGGGTAATTCCTCTAGCAGATTTATAGGGTATGACTAGTGCATGTAAGCATTAAAAACTAGAAGGTTTTACCAAGATTTGAGCTCAAAATCTTATAAAATTAGACCTAACCAACTCTCTGTATCTGAAGATGACAATGTAGAACCTAGAAAAAAAATGTAAATGATTAACAATTCTTCAGTTAAATATCAGATTTTACTTTAAAATTAGTAAGGACTCGGATTGCTCTTATTTTTTTCAGTAGCAGATTCTCCCACAATGGATAATACTCCATGAAGTTGTCTCTTTCTTGTAGTGTCACTCTATGATGTATCTTGTGATGTAAATAAGTTACAATGAGATGTTCTTTCAAATTCCTTTGTTTCTGTCCAGTAATAAAAAGAAGCCTAAAATAATAGTAGGTACTCAGGGAAATGCACACTAGAAAAACATTCTTGACCAGTCAGAGCTAGCCAAAAAGAATGATCTTTACTCAGTATCTATGTAATGAGCTGAATTTGGAAGACTGTGGTTCCTGAGCCTGTCAAACTCCTTTACTGATACACAGCTCTTGAAAAATGTAATCACACAATGTAGGTTATAACAGCTTAAAATCTGCTTTAAATTTTATCAGAATGAGAGTAGAAGTCCTTGAAACCATAATGTTTTCTGCTGTGGTCTGCTGTTGCAGCTACAGAGTAAAGCTGGGGCAGGAAATGTTCTCTTCATTGATTTCTTCACTTTTTAACAGGAAATAATTTAATAGTCTGTATGCATTATAAGTATGTAGCATGTTGTTTTTACACTGAGGAGCATCATTCAACAAACAGAAATTCATATAAAACCTAATATGTCTTTGAAGCAGAATTTCTGATAGATTTCTCTCAGGGAATTGTTAAGAGGTAATGTAATTAGAAATATAACATAGAACATTTATATGGATTAGTTCTTTTTACAGGGATAAGTTTTCTAGTGGCCATGGTCTTTCTTACTAATCAGATCCTACAAACCTATTTATAAAGCATAGCCCAGGAAAAGTCCCATTGAAATGTCATTCTGACTTTAGCAGGTGAAGTTCTGTTTGTTCCAGCACCAAAAAGCAATCTAATTACCTCATATATGATTCCAGAACCCTTCAGAACATTGTAAATCTGAAAAAGCTATTCAACAGTGCTAAGGCTAGGGAAATGAAATTTTGAATTATCCATTCTTTGGGAAAATACATTTAAATGGAACCTGAAAGTTACCAAATGTGCAATACCCAATTAAATTTGATCTTTACAGAATCAAACCCCTTCTCTATGAAAGTAGGGTACATTGAGCACTTGTATTCTCACCTGCACTGAACAGAGTATGAATCATAGCTCAAAGAGCGATGATCCAAATAGTCCACTCAGCTGGATTTCTTTATTCCTGCACAGCAGTAGACTAATGATCCAGAAGGTAATCCCTGTTGTAATCCTTTAGCTATGGATGAAAGGAGAGGCTCAGCCCCTTAGCATCACTGGCATTATATTTTAGAATGATATTTTAATATACATGACATAAATACACAAATGAATGCTTGTCTGGCTTTCTTCCATCTTCCTTTTGAAGAATTAATGTGCCAGTGTGTGAACTATACTACTTACTACTTACAGGGCAAGTCAGAGGACCTATAGCTGTTTTTACCCTAATCTCCCTGATAGTGTACTAGGGCTTTGTTGTGAACTGATCTCTGTTTTCCCTTCTTTAGGCTGCCAAAAGTCAGCAAAGAACCAGGGCTGATCCTGCTGCCACCCATCTGTGCAGTATACAGAGGATGGAAGAGAAACATGAGAGCTGCATTTGTCATTTCCCTTGGCTGCAGGTTAAGGAAGTTGAATTAAAATTTTAGGCTATAGCCATGTAAAAAGGATGCAGAGATCTAGGTGAAACTACCCAATAATCTGGACAGTTGCCTTTTTAAGAACGGGGTTTTGTTCTTAAATGCATTTTTTATTGAATTGAGTGTCTCCCCCTCCACTCTCTCCAAAAAGGATACCCTATATCAAGGGCTCAGTGATTCTGTTCTCTCAGCTTTAGAAAACTCAAAATATTTAAGAAGGAACAACAAAAAAAATAGCCAGACGGAAAAATCAGCTCTTCCAAGATCTTCTAGACAGACCTGCACAACCACTAGTCTTTTCCTAAATGTCTGCAATAAAGAAGAGACTTTCAGATTCAGTTAGCAAACAGCAATTTAGGGGTGTTCAAGTCATTACAGAACATGAGCCCACTGGGCAAGGGGCTCCAACACAGTCTTGGAAACACATATTCATTCATAAAATTAGACAAGACAAACTGTTTCTTCAGCCTAACAAACCAGGGCTGGGAGGGAAAAGCAGTCTATAAATACATGTAGGAATACAGGTCCCTGAAAAGAGTAATGTTACTTCTACAATGGGGAGATTAGGATGGTAAGAAATGTTTGAAAAGGTGTGGGTCAGTTTAGGATTCCAGTAAAAAGAAAGCTCCCAACAAATACAGCTGCTAGATCTGTGCAGCAGCAGAACTAGGGGACAAAAAAACCCAGCTGTGTTCCTGAGGGAGTTTGCTAAGTTCAACTTACATTATGTGAGGTCCTCTGACAGCAAGAGATGGCTATTTCTTCTCAAAGCAAGAGAACAGGGGAAAACCAGCCCTATATAAACTAAGTTTAACACCAGGTACTTTTCTGAAGACATAGTCTTCACCTGCTCTACCTCAACATTTATCAGTTTCTTCTTTCTTACTACAAGCTCAAGACCAAAGCTCTGACACCAGCTTTGGAACTCCAAATACGATGCACTGCTATGGGAGGAATCACCAGATGGGACTGAAACTATTGACACCAAATCTTGAATTTTTCAAACTCTTCTTTCTTTTTAACCAAGACTCAGTCTTTCTGCATAAATTATATATCCTTAGCCTTTTAATGAAGTCTTCCTAGAATGCAGTAGTTTGCTTTCTATACTCCCTAATAAGAGAAAATTGCTTGCTTAAACCAATGTGCAGATGTTCTGGCTGTGATTATGGCAAGAAGGACTGCCTGAAAAACAAAGATTAAGAACTCTGTTAGAATAGAAACAAGTGGTGATAAGACATCTGTCAAACATACTTGTGACCACTTTCTGTGAAAAGCAATTCAATGGTATATAAAACAAGCAAACAACTAGGAGCCTCCCGGGCTTCATATAAATGAATTCTTCTCTATCAAAAAGCTGATGTGTAACAACTTGACACCTCCCAGTCAACAGCTTTGCTATTTCATAAGCTACTGACAAAAGTTGGTGCTCTGAGTACATTTCCTAAGTAGAAAGGTCTTTAGAGATATAGCTCATCTAACAGAAGACAGTGACTGTTTGTAGATTTTCTTCTGCTTTCTCACCATTCCAAAAATAGGGTATGTGTTGGATAAATTCTGAGTAGAAAACTATTAAATTACTGCATCTACGTACTAAAAGCATTACTATCTCATGTTTAGAAATAACTTAGGCTATTAGATGGTCTCATTGAAATGTTCAGAGCAGTTCTAGAAGAGGATACATAAAATGGATCTTATGCACCTTTCTCATGTACATCCTTCTAAGCATACTATCATATGCAAAAGTTGATCTAATACTAAATAAACTGTTCAATGGGGAAGAACAAGACCATTTTACTCTTTTTTATGTCATTATGGAAACCCCCATACTTTTCCAAAACTATGCTCTATTGAAAATGTTGTTCTTACCATGATAATGTTGATATTTAGATATGTATCTCTTTTTACTGTACCATTATGATTTATGTCACTACCAGTTTAATTTTGAATAGTCAGTCTAATTATTATTTACAACTGTTGATTAATTAAGTTTTTGAAAATATTTATCCTCACAAAAAACTTGGGTTTTTTTTTCCCCTCCCTAAGTGGCCTGCATGTATCTGTGTGCAAAACTGAAATAAAACCTTTCCTGTTTGTTTACATCAGAAGAAGAATATGCATCAAATTATTCTTTGGACTTTTTAAAGACTGGTGTAAAAGATGGATGCCTAGTTTCCTACTTCCAGTTCTAAACCAATTTGACAAGCTGGCAACCAGCTTATCTGTGACTGCTTCAGAACAGAAAAGCTGAAAATATTGTAGTTGCCTGAGCCAGCACCAGCCCTGGGAGGATATGCATTCTGTTTGAGGTATCCAAGGAGAGGTCAGTCTTCTCTGCCAGTCACACAGCAAATAGGAAGTCTCCAATGGTAAGTCAGGGACTGTCTGTGAGCAAGACAGGCTGCTCCTGCAAATCTGGTTGTGCCAGATTCTCTGCAATACTCCTCACCAACAGCAAGGCTGGTAGTTCTTCAATTGCGGCACTCTAAACTTAAATTCTGCTCCAGTTGCTCTTCTCCAAAGGAAAGGTATACAGTGAGATTATTAAAGTGTGGGAAAGGCCATGGTAAGTGGGAGGAGGGAGAGAAAAATATAGGAAAAATAAAAGAGGTAGTGGAAAGCATAAGAAGCATCACTAAAGGCAGCTGGCAGCCTTTTCAATCTCCCTGCCCCAAATATCTTGCAAGCAAATAAATTATTCCTGTATGTATACATCTCTTTCCAAAAGGTCCGTCTTTGGGGAGAATTCAATATGCCTATTCACGAAATTATATCCATGCTTTAGATCAAAGCTACCCATTTCCATAATTTTAAATAGAATTTTTTTCTCAGACTTTCAGGTGGAACAAACACTCATAGCCCCTCAAATCCATTTAAAATATCAGAAGAGCAGTTAGGGTTTTATTAGTTTTTAATGTGCTTTACTGGCTGTAATCTTAAATTGTTTTGTCAACTTTTGTAATTCTCATGGTGTTATACACAATTCTGACTGTTCTTGAATGGATGACGAATGCACAGATGCACACAAGCATGCAAATCCTCTCTATGGATTTAGGACCAAAAAATATCCTTTTCTAGTGCTGGTGAAGATACACTTAAAGGTGATTCTGTACCTTTCTTTAAGAGCTCCAGAGGGAAGCTTTAAAAAGCAAACCCCATTTGATAAACCAAAAACTAATTAGTTCTATCCTGTGAGACCACAGGTATTCTCTATCCTGTGAGACCACAGGTATTCCTACTGTGTGTTAGAAGTGGAATTCTGAAGAAATATGGTGAGATCTTCCTTTAATATACACCCCAATAACCCATCACAGTTTTATTCCTTCCCCAGTGGTTGCATTTTCCCTGTCAGTGGTAGTCTTCTAAATCTCCTGGGTATTTTTTCCCTCCTAGCAGTTCTCCTGACACTCCCTTTGGAACTGACATGCCCTAATTGAAATGTTTTGATTAAAAACTCTTAAGACGTTTTTCAAATGGGCTTTAGGATTGATGGAATGTATCAAATCATTGATAGGATGAAAATTTGTGTCATTCAGTGAAATGTTACAATTTCTCTTCAATTTTATCATTTAACCTTACCATGACCACTTGCCATTAGGCTTGAGGTGAACAATGTCACCTCTTCTTCAATTAACTACTCTCACTGTATTAATTGGGCTTTAGATCTCCTGTGGGAAGTCAAAGGTTGCTACAACAAGTTAAAAGCCATCCTTTAACACAAATACCAAGACAAAGATGTTATTCTGTACATCAGTGCTTCCCCTGTCAGTGCTAGGTTTTGCTACAATGTATACAAAATTCAGCATGCTTCTTAGACTGTCACTATTTGCTAACCCTCAAGGGAAGCTACCATGGTATTATTGAATTATTACAATGTGTATGTGTGTGTGTGTGTGTGTGTGTGTGTGTGTGTGTATAGATATATATATGATTTCCTAATCAGTGTCTCTGTTTTCTTCTCCATCTTCGTGCAACAGAGAAAATACAGGTTCCAGATTCTGCAGTTTTACATGGAGAACAAAATATCAGGAATATCAGGAAGATAATACATTGGTCATGGAAGACAAGTTCTTCCATCAGATGCCTTATTGGAAAACTGGAAATAAAAAATAATTAAAAGAAAAAATTAGGAAAATTTTTTTTCTGGAATTGTGTAGTCAAAAGTTTGATTACTCCAATTTTTGTTACTTTAAGTTGAGTGAATTACATACATTTAAAAAGAATTCTGTATATAAAGACCATATGTAGCTTTGTTTCTGGTTGTTTTTTTTTTTCATTTATTTTTTAATGATTGCATCTCACAGAAATACTAACATCATTCAAACTACACTGAGGAAAATTTCTAAGAAAGTATTATAGCATGTCTGTTAGTATCCTTCAAGTATTTACAAAGATATTTTTGCTTTCAGATGTTCATAGTATGATAGGAATTGAGGGTGGAAAACCACTTTTCAAGAGAAGATTTCAAAATTATGTCTTTTGTGAAAATACAACTTTTGTGAAACACTCATTGGCTTAGGCTAAAATAGATTCTGTCAAGGCTAGATAGAAATAGAAATATTAGCACCTGATCTGTGAAAGCTGGTTTTCTTTTGACATGCAGTTGCCAATATTAAAAAAAATTCCAAATCGGAGGGCTACATATTTATGAGAACCAGTCTCCATAAATCTCAGATTTTATCATGTTAGAAGTTTCTTTCTAAATGAGAACAGTAAACTTGTAAGTGAAACTTGCAAATCAGTTTTATCGCTGTCTATGTGTGCATATGTATGCTTTATAAATATACTTGAAATTCCAAATAGAGCTTGTAAGTAGGTCTGATAAGTTTTTCTACTTTCTACATCAGTGCTGTGAATCATACAGCTGCAAATTTTCAGTTCCATGGTCATCTACAACAATAGAAAGCTACAGAAAAGGGGAGTGTAGGTTTATTTAGTTGTCTTTCTAAAATAATATAGCATAAATCAGTTAAAAATATTATCTTCCCCTATTACTAAAGTACAGACAACACTTACAGGAACCTCTGTTTTTCCAGGTAGCTGTAGCACTGATTCAAACCAGTAATAGCTTGCCGTGATAATAAAATGATTTATTGTCTGCATATTCTGTAAATTACATTCATTCTGAAAAAATAGTAAACTGTCTTCAGGTCTATTTTATATATAAGCAATAGTTTCATCATCAAAGCCACAGACAATTAAATATAGAATAACTGATGACTTTAGGCATCAAACAAGTCAAAAGATTGCATTCTTTTAGTGCTTTGTCAGCTCTAGAGCATCTGAAAATAAAGGAGACATTTCTGGTCTTAATATAATTTATATGTTGTGAAATATTAAAAATGTGAACCAGAAGTAAAGATACTACTGGAGGTCAAAAAATTTTTAATTCTTATTAATTTTTTATAGTTGCCTGGTAAACTGCTAGAAAAGCATTCACTTTTGCTTGGCAATAACCTTCAGAGATCTTTGCAAAGCAGTTTTATACACTTTGGATATTCTTCTCCTTATGTTCATACATGTTCTTTATGAGGCTATCTAGAAATGTTTCCTTATTATTACATGTTTGTCTGAAGTTGTAACACACCTAAAATAAGCCAATTAATTAGTCATGATGGGCTCTTTTCAGCTGCACACTCATTTTCAAATGAATTTATTGAAGTAAAGATTTACAGCATATGGATTCACAGACTTCTCATGAGTTAAACTGGCATCCATATGTACACCTTTCAGTAGGGAATGCTAGAGTAATATTTACAATGTAAATATCAACTTTTATTATGTAAGAAACAAATATATCACAACTTTCACTTCACAACATATTTGTTCTGGTTTGATGACTAAAGTCATCTCTTTGAAATACTATGTGGAACTCAAAAATAGCTTGTTCTTGTCATAGACTTTACCAGGTGTCCTTCAGAGGTCCTGAAAAGCAAAGGAGAGATGTGCTTTAGAAGTTGCATCATGAGGTGTATGAGGGCAGACAGCAGGCATTGAGTAACACTTGATACAAAACAATTGCTATGCTTGGGACTGACAAGCTGAGATGTGGCTGCTCACAGGAGTTCCCTGGGCATTACACTCAGACCAGACCATGGGATGAGAAAAGAAAGGCTGAAGGACTAAAAATGTTACTGCAGATTAGCCTACAGCAGAGAACTGCTCACTTTGAAAAACATGTATCCTTGAAATGGATATACAAATTCTGGTTGCTCATTCCACACTACATTAGCAACTGGGCACTGCAATAAAATGACAAGTAACAGTCAATACTGATTCACCTACAGGCAGATGTGCCGCATCAGTAAAGTCAATAAAAATGGAAAGGACTGAAAATGTTTCCAGGAAGACATCAGTGACCTGCTGTACCACTCCTCTTTCTCCCTTAGTTAATGCCAGAATTTTGAGAAGGTGCAAAATACAAGAGCAGATATTTTTTACATTAATCTTGTCCAGAAAGAACATTTCTTTCCAGAATCATGTTGCTTACAAATTATATAATTCCTCAATGCATAAGCAGTTTATATCCTTTCTAACCTTCAGGAACTTTAGAGGAATTGCCACACTTGTGGAAAGGAAAAGAATATTTTCTCATTTTATTTCAGTCTTGCAAGGAAACAACGTCTTTTTTGGGGCAGGGGGATGGGTGGTTGGGGATGATAAAAGAAAAGACATTTCTCCAAATTCTATCTTCAAGAAGAGCCTTTTAATCTTTTTTTCTTACTTTTTTAGACATAGCTGAATGCCAAAAAACTATCCCATCATCAATTTCATAATACATTTTCAACAACACCAAGCCAAATTTGCTTCTACCTTACTCTTTCAATATTATATTCCTGTAAGTGTTGATGTAGGAGGGATTATGTTTCAGTAAACCAAAGAGAAAACAATTATGAATGACTTTAGAAAAAATAGTAGTAGCTAAATGGAAAACAGTAACTGCAAGATTTGTACATCAAGTACTTTCTTAATGGATAAGGTTCATCTTGCTGATGCTCTTAGTTCTAGGGGCAACTTCTTTCTAATGAAAAAGATGTTAAACAAAATCTGCAGTTTTTTTTTTTTTTAATTAATAGAAATATCCTCAAGTTTGTTCTCTGAAGATATAATGATCTTTGTAATTAAAAATCAGTCACTTCTGGTTTTATGCTGCTGTGCACACTGGTTGAAACACCCAAGTGAGTTAGGTGCATTATGAACAGCGCCATTTAATTAGGATAATTTTCAATAGCAGTGATCATGTGATAACATAAAGCTTATTATTAAAATCATTATTTTATTCAGACACAATGAGTGAATGAACATTAGAAACATAAAGCTTTTCATGGAAAATTACTCCCTTTCCTAGGATATCCTGATTTTCTGATAGGCCATACTCCATGTACAATTAATGTTATTTTATGGGTCAAGTCAAGTAACAGATAGCATGAAAAGACAATTTTGGCATCTCACCAGTGGGAGGTGGCTCAGCAGCTCATCTACAGCATCGTAGTTTTCTGAAAAGGATGGTTCAAGATGTTCTGCTTCATCTCGAAGTTTAGCAGGATTTAGCTCTTCCTGGCTGTTGTGAATCAGAAACAAGTTTTATTGCTCTCAGAAGAAAAAGCAAAGAAAGCAAAGCCTTCTTCTAACTGCAGCTTCTGCATGTTTTCTTACACTTAAACCAAAGTGTTACAGAACATATGAAAGAGCATGTTTAATGAATAATGAGACATGACATTTAAAAGCAGTTGTCTAAATGAGTGAATATACAAACAGAATACAAGGTCTACAGAAATGTATGCTGGCACATCTCACCTAAACTGATGAGGACATACAGTCCTCAGTAATCCTTCAGGAATTTTCAAATTTTCATTTCATGTGTTCACAGAGAGGCAAATTCTCAACATATTTATTTATAAAATTGTTGTTCATGTTCGATAGCTCTGTGTTTTTTTTCCTTAAGAAGATTTTTTCTAAATAAAAGCTATTTAAGAATCTGTTGGAAGATTTTTTAAATTGCCAGATTCCATCTCTTCTTTATTCTTCTTTTCTACTCTGATTGTGGTGTCTGTTCCAGTCAGGGAAAAAATGTTGTCTGTATTTGAATACCACACTAGAAACTATGCTATGCTATTAATGTTCAGTGCTTTTTGCTTGTCCTCTCTGTATACATACATGGATGTAAACCTTTTCTGTCTTAATGCCATAGAAGTATGGAAAGAATACATATGTGCTTTCTTGTAGTACCTTCTTTTTCCAGTTAAAACTGAGTTTAAGTATTTCTTCACAGCCATCTGCTTTCGAAAGCGGCTGTAGTTGTCAGTGAAGACAGCATCAGAGTGGCGTTTGACGGGACTGTCCTGGGAGCTGGCAATACAACAATTACAAACAAAAAGTTAAGAGACGATATCTGTTTAAAAGAAAATACCATTAAATGAGTGAAATAAGCTTTATGATATTGATTAGCCTAATAAAATCAAATTTTCATTTCAGCTTTCATTTCCATCTATGACTTCAGATCTTTCTTCTGCTGAAAAGAAGCCACTGCTTCCACTGCTTACTATGTATTTTAATAACAAGGATCAAATTCCAAAGATTGTTATTCAGCCTTTTGGGGAGCACCTTCCACCTTTTATTTTCTCATCTCAGTTTTGCCATGGCCTATGCAATTAAGATACATAGTCAATGAATTTTGAAGTCCTTGTCCCAGGAGTTCTGCAAGATCAAGTGGTTAAGCGTGGATTTCATGACTCCTGTCTGTTCTCACACCCCAGGTTGCACCTTTCAATAAACAGATTTTATTCTAATTTCTATAATTTGTGTGAATATATTTCAGCACAATGCCAAGGTACAACCTGGTTTAAGTCGCAATAAGCTCTTAAAGGACCTCATCACTGTTCACAGTGAACTCAATGGAGGTGGAGTCTGCCTCTGAGGAAAGTTAAGAGTGCAGCAACACATAAGTAGCTATAAATGCTTGTTCTAAGGTTTCAGAAAACAAAATACACCTTGTGAAAACCTGGAGGTCTTTTCTTCGTGCACAATCTTGGGAAATTGTTCTATTTTAAATGGTCTGTGTTAGTTTACAGCATATGAGAAACTGGAACTGTATGTTCTGGATCGAAAGGCAGCACTGTCATAAATGGAGGACTTAATTTTTACTCAGCTTTTGAGCATATGAAGTAGGCACTCAGTGGTATCATCACAGTGGCTCACAGTTGCTGCTTATGGATTTGGAAACAAGGGAAGTATAGAGAGATCCTACCCAGCACCCTGTGTTCATCAGTTTATTAACGTATTGGTTTGGAAGTTGCATCCAGACCCCTAGTCTATGAATTTGCCTTATTCTTTTTTGAATTCTGCTGCAATACAGATCTCACAAACATCTGTCAATGTATTCTACAACAGGAAAAAGCTATACCTTTAGATTTTCACCATAAACCAATCATTTCTTGATTTCATTGTGTATTTCCCTGTTGTTAAGTACTGAGTAATCAATCACTTTGTGTTTACTTTTGCCACTCATCCACCAAGCTAGTAAAAACACTACCGAAAAAAAGAATTAGCAATTCGGCACGATAATCATTATAACATTTCCAGTACACATTATCCATGCTTTGTGCAGTGTCTGTTGCTCTACCTCTCACAGCTGTGTCAGGAATAAATAGTAACATGCTCATCTAGTAATATCACTAAATACTTATATACGATTTTCAGGTCCCCCATAATTATATATGCTTCTCTTTCAGTATCTCTGAATCACAAAAAGGAGACCTTGGATACAAAAGGGTAAAAAATTTGCCAATAAAGCCAGCTAGGAAAAAAAAAATCTACCTAATGTAAGTGTCACCTCACCTAACTCGTTTTCTAATAAGCGAATGCAGATATCTCTTCACAGCAAGTTTAGCCAAAAGATGGCTGTAGACACTGGTGAAAATTCCATCAGCATGCCTTGCATTTCTGAAATGGACAATAAATAAACTCTACAATACAGCCTGGGCTCATATAATTTTGATAACGTTCATTTTGCAAACATACTGCTTTCCTTAATTTAACTATTATACATCTTAAAGGGAACTAATTTCATGAAATAACTCCCAGATTTGCACAATATACTTTTTACTCCTTCCTGGAAAGTGAATGCGTTCATCATGCCAGAATGGCAATACAATCAACATTTCTGCCGACATCTCTACTGCTACCACTATTCAAGCAGCGGCTGTGGATTTTCTTCTGTAATTGAGTCTTCCTTTCCTAATCCCAGTTTGATTTTTTTGGCAGAAATCAAGCAGTCTATCATCTTTTGCATTTATGATAATAAAGAAACTCACCTATCAATAATTCTGGACAGATCAAAATAGAATTTCTCATTTTCAGGTAGTATGTTCTGCAAAATATCTGATTCTGATTTTAATGACCCACGGGCATGGTCAGGTTCACTGGCTCCATCAAATGGCATTCTGTTTCCCAATCTGTTGGAGAAAGAAACTGTGTAAAGTAAAGAGCTAGCTGAGGATATGCGACACTTTACTAGAGATAACATTCTGGTTTGTGTCAAAATGAACATCTACTTACTTTCATTGGTAATGCACTTAAAAGAAATCTGAATAAATCAAAAAACACTTTTAGGTAGAATCCATGCTTAATTGTAGGTTAATTGACCAACAGATCCTTCTCCCAAATTCATATTTTCTAGATAGATATTGTCACTGAACGCAATTTATTCCAGTGCATAATGTATGACAATCACAGCACAAGTGACAACCATGAAGCTTTTCCTAACAACTGTATTTTGTATATATGATGGATGAAATTAACAGCCTCCACCCAAGCAAAGTGAAAACTGCTTCTGTGACGTACTTACCTCCCAGTTAAGATATAAGATGTAAATTGAAATACAGAATGAAACAGTTCTTAGGCATTCTTCAAAGAAAGCAAATACACCAAGAACTTAAAACTAAATAAAAAGTGCAGTCATGTATCTCTACATGTTTTTATTCTCTCATGTTAGAAACCAAAAAATGTTTTAATCTCTTCAAATGTCTACCATGGCAATTGCTCTGTATAAACTTGTGTATGGTTACTTCACATTTTCGTAAACTGCAGTTTCTTATGACGTGTCATATTTTATCAAGGGCAGTCTGACTGCATAGCAGTAGTTTGGCATCATTCCCTCTGGCTGCTCTGATATTCTGTGGCAAACAAGGAAATCATTGTAGGAAACCCCTGTGTGTGATGACATGCAAAAGTCACATACTAAAACTAAGATAGTTTTAAGTCACATACTAAAACTAAGATGTGACTTAGTAATTTTAAAGTCACTTTTAGCATTATTTATATGTCTGATTCATATAAGTCTTCTGTCTGGTAAAAAAAGGTGCAAAGTTGCTGGGTAAAATGAACCGGCTCAAGTCACACCCTTTGGAAGTCACTCACTGTGCTTTTTTGCCTATTTTTCATTGGTCCTTCTACACTTTATGTTCCTCTTGCCTAAATGCAAACCGTACCGTTCCACCATCTGATTTAATTTAGCTGGACCACAAACAGCAACTTCAACCAGCCGAAGCACGCAGAGGTACAGAACCTGCCCTCCGCTCTGTCCCCATGGACCAGTTCAGGTCCCAGGGCTCACCGTGGCCCACATCCCATCCTCCTCCCGCACACAACGCGGTCACCGCGACCCAGCCCGCAGGGCAGCGCTGCTGCAGCCGCCTCGGGAGGTGCGTGCGTGTTCCGGGGGCTTTTACCGGGTGGGTTCGGCGGGCACCGGCCGGGACCGCCTGACCACAGCCTCGCCGCGGTCCCCGCGCACCCGCCCGATACCGGGCAAACACCCGACGGCAAGAGCCGCACTGCGCGCTCCTCGGGAGGGCCCAGCGGAGGAATGGCGCTTCTCACATCCCCTTCGGCCACCGGCCGGGGCTGGGCAGGTCCCTGCGGGCGGAGGGGCGCGAAGCGGGGCGCAGAGCGGGGGCTCGGAGCGGAGCGCGGAGCGGAGCGCGGCCTTACCGCGGGACGGGAGGGAAGGCAGCGCCCCGCGGGGGCAGCGCCCGCGCCCGCCAGCAGAGGGCGCTGAGGAGGGCGAGGGCGAGGAGGAGCGGGGAGGCGCCGCGGTGCTCCATGGCCGCCACCTGCGGAGGGAAGAGCGCAGCCGTCACCTTCCGACCCGGCCCGCCCGCACCCGCTGGCCCCGCGCCGGGGCACCGGGACTTCGCCTCGGGCCGCCGAGCGACCGCCCCGGTCCCGCTCCCAACTCCGGACCCTGTCCCGACAGACGCCGCCGGCCAGCAGGGTCGCGATGGCGGGGGAGCTGCCCGTGGTCAGGGGGAGCTGGCATCCCCGAAGGCCCGAAGCGAGGGGCAGCGGTGCCCGGGGCTCAGCGACTTAAGCGGTAACAAGAGAGGGTCCCGCCCTGGCTGCTCTGGGCTTTCAGAATCTCTCCCCGCTCCCCGACGGCCGGGATGGCTTCCCTTCAGGTCCGGAAGGAGCGAAGAGGAGCGAGGGTACGGGACGGGGACATCCTTCCTCACGCGCTGGGAAGTTGTCGCTGTGGCGGGGAGAAAGTTACTCACGGAGCCGCGAGTCCGTCGGTGGGTCTGGCTGGGCGGGCGCGGAGCGCAGCGGTGCTGGGGGAGTGCGCCCTGCTCCGCTGCGCGGCTGCCGGGGTGGCGGCAGCAGAGGGTGAGGAGGAGGAGGAGGATGAAGAGGAGGGCTCCGTCTCGCCGCACGCTCTGAGCTGCCCGCCGCGCCACCGCGTTTTATAGCGTTTACACGTTTCTGCTTCCGAAGAAGCAATCACGTTACTGGAGAGACGTCACTCTTCCCAAGGGGACGGTCGCTTTGTTCAGGACAGTCAGAGACTTATATTTAACACATGAGCAGTCGCGTACCTCTTCCCCTCCCCCTCACCCCCTCGGCCATTATTTGATTTATGTTAATGACATAGTTTTGGCGGAGCGGAGCCCCGTCGGAGGGATGATTCCGCCTCGCCAGGCAGGAGAGCAGGCGGCCGTCGGGGTCTGCTTGACACGCCACACCGCGCATCCCTGCCCGCACCCGGTATAGCTGGAGCGAAGGTGGCTGCACTCCCTGGGGCCCCTCCGCCCCCACCCCGCACTCCTCCAGCCCCCGTGCTTCCCTGAGGAGCCCCTTCCGCGCCGCGGGCTTGCTCCCTTCCCTAGCTCTTGGGCAGTGTTTCCGTGCTAAACTAATCCCTCTCCGTCCCCGGCACATGCAAGTCCCTGACGGGGGTTCCTGCCCGATGTGCTCGGGGAGCTGGTCTGAAAAACAAAATTTTCCTGCGGGTTTTAGTTTGATTTTAGCAGGTGTCGGGGTGTTTTCTACTCTTCTCTATTTTGTTTAAACTGCGTGCTTGTTCCTGGAACACGGATTAACCCCCACATCCAAGCGCCTCTTGGTGCAGCTAAGCACGGCGGGCGCTTGTGACGGTTCCGCGGATCCCAGCGCTGGCGCGCGCTGCACGGGCGCGCAGGGAGCGCGGCTGGGGCGTATGTTAAACCCCCCTGAGCAGGAGGGGGATCAGCTCTTCCTTCTAAAGTGTCTTAAGCCCAAACCTCGGGGATGCCACAACAAGGGAGAATCGGTTTCAAGCTTTTGGTTTTTCTTCTTCGAATTTTCCCAGCCTCAGAGAGATCTGTGGGCGGTAGAGAAAGAAACACAGGGGAAGTGGGCGTGGGACCCGCGGGCGGGCCAGCAGTACGGCGCTGCTCCAGCAAGCACCTCTTCAGTATCGCGCCGTGTCTATTCGGTGCCTGCCCTAAAGTATTTGCCAAACAATCGCGGAAGAATTTCAGCTGTAAAGATCATCATCCTTTTTTTTTTTTCTTTTCTTTTCTTTTCTTCATTTTTTTTCTTTTTTCTTGAGCTTTTGTGCCTCTAATCATCCTACTCAGTCGGTAACGATTGTACCAAATCCATTCAGACAATTTCACCATTTCTTCTTACTTCTAATAAGTTTTCCTGTTTCATGTTTCACTAAACGTTAGGCAGGCTCAATGCCGAAGATTCTGCGATGCTTAATCACATTTTCTAATTCAGTTACATAAAGAATAAGTGAATTAGATTAAAAATGCCTGGAAATTTGTTTCTCGGATGACAGCTGTGACTAAAACCAGAGTTCCTGCAGTAGTCTAATTTCAGGAAATTTTCCCCTTGTTACTACATAACTAGGGGTCGAAGGAGCTATCCTGCTCCGGAATGGCGGGGTGAGCATCCATTGATGCGCCGTATTCCCCTCACATCAGAAATATCCCGGCTAGGGCGCATAGGTGTTGTGCCGTATGCACGACGTGGGGAAGTGCGATGGTCTTCACTGAACTACTCGCAAGAGGAGAGAGGAAGGAGGAATCCATCTCCTGGGTGGCGTAGGGACATGTGGCTGGGGCACTGCCAAGTCTGCGGTTGCCCATTCTCCTGGCCTGGAGCGGCGAGCGTCGAGGGGAGGCTGCACTCGGGACCCCGCGGCCAGGGCGGGTTCGAGGGACCTCGGCTGCCCCTGCTCCCGCTCCTCAGCCCCAGTTCCCAGCCCTTCTCCTCCTCCTCAGTCCCGCTACCGCCGAGGGCGCCGCTGCAGGAAAAGCCAAAAGCTGCTGGCAGCAGGAAGCAGAGAAAAAACAAGTTTCCTTCTAGCACTAGCAAGCCTGAGCTAGCGCAGCCTGTAGAGGGGGTCTCGCAGGAGGCCTGCGGATTGCGGTCCCTGGGAGGGAAGAGGGGAATAGCCAACTCAGTCTAAGGGATACGTGAAAAACAGGTCTGCTCTCAGTTGCTGTGTATGTGCAGTAGGAGTGGCTGCATGCTCCGAGGAGATGTATATATGCTCAAAATTGGAGAATCACTGACAAATCAGGGCTTTCTTACCATACTGAACCATTTGGGGCTGTGGTGTACTGCACTGCACCCTTCCATACCATACCTGGTGAATCTGGTTTGCTGTAACTTTGTTTCCTTTCTTTACAGGTAGTACACTAGGTTGGACAACATGCTGTCAGGCCACCTAAAGCGGCCTCAGAACCTATCTAGGGATAACAGTGTTGATAAAGAAACCTCTCTAGGGGTCCCTTAACGATCTGAAAAATCTGTAGTGCATCTAATCTTACAATATCACCTATTTTCCCTATTCTATAGACAAGAAACTGAGTCATAGGGAGATCAAGTGGTTCCTCTTGTTTACTCAGGAAGTCTCCAGTGGAGCTTTGAATTGACCCCAAATGCCCCAAGCACTCTTCAGTTGCACTAACAACTGCCTGCATTTCCCTTCAGCATCCTGTTGCAAAGCCACCATCTCCTCCTCTTAAAGACAAACTGAAGAAGAGATGCCACCTCCTCCTTTCTCCTTAGTCCTTCCTCACATTTCTAGAGAGGATTTTCAAGGAGATTGGTTTGGGATGACTAACAAGGGGTTGGGAAGGCAATCCAAAATCTATCTTTCCCAACTTTTTCCCCCTGAAGCTTACATACACTACTATTTCCACATCTGAGTAAGTTTTAATGAGCAAGTCATTAAAAGAAAAATAACTCTTTATAACAGACAGATGGAGAAAACACCCTTTTCCATTGACGTCCTAAGTGAGTCCTCTAAGATCTAGGCAGATTAACCCTTTTCAGATGGTAGCTCCCACTGTTTTGTACTGGAAAACCTGTGCCTTTTCAGGAAAGTGTCACTTGGGAGAAAATAGTGCTTGGGAGCATCTCCAGGATAATAATTAAACACAGGCAACTCCTGGAAAATCAAATATTTTTCAGCAGTTTTTATAGGAATCCTGATGCACAGCACCCTCACATTTACTGAACCTTTTATCTTTATTTTATGTGTTATCAAATATCTTTTGGTTACTCTCCATTTTTGCTTCAATTTCTTCTTTAATGTTCCACTTGATAAAACAAAAAAATCAAAAAAGTTACAATTATAAAATTGCAATATTTAGGAATGATGGAAAACCAATTAGACAAGATGGACAGAGCAAAAGTTTTCTGAAAGTTTATCTTACCATTTGTATACAAACTCGTGCAATGTACAAAAATCAAGTACTAACTAATATAGCTAAGTCATCTGGAGTAAGAAATTTGGGAGTTCTAAGGTTTGTTAGTTAGATTTACTTACTATTTTTAGCGTGTAAAACTGTTCTGAAAGTGATGTGCTAAAAATCTCTTAAAGCCAAATCCTTAGATGAGAGAAATCTGCTTAGTTCCATGAAGGACCTGCTTAGCATTTACCAAATTTATCATGTAATTGTATTTTAAAAAGAGAATTACATTAGAAATAGAATTAACATTTTGTTTGCCAAAAAAAAAAAAAAGAGATAAAAATACTAAGAGACTTGTTTTAGGATTTTCATATTCTATCAGAAAAGGACACTTCTACTGACTCATGAGCTCTTTTTTACGAATCATTGGGTTAGCAGAATGTCCCTTGTGCATTACAGCTCATGTTGCTGTGGATGAGTTCAGAAATTCTGCCTTTGATCCCATAGCCATAGCACATTGATCCATGAGTTTTTAGAGCTTATTGAGCAGATTGATAGCAGCTAACAGAACAGCTTTTTCAACTTTCACAAAAGAGATAACAGATGAAAATTCAAGAAATTCTACATGAAGAAAAAAAAATACAACTACAAATTGATAATCTAACCCACCCTTCTCTAATCCGACTGTGGGAGGGTCACACAGGTGGAACAGAGGAGCCTTCATTTCCTCTCTCATCCTTTTTGAGTCATGCTTTCAGGTCAAAAGTGTGGATCCTTGGAGCAAAGTTATAAACTGAAGCAAACTCCTGCAACATGTAAATTGTATTAACGAACTTGATACTATCTACACCACTTGAACAAGTTCCTCCTGTTCCAGGTGGTACCTTTGCATTATTAATCTGTGTGGGTTAACAATTTTAAAAACCAGCTTTCAAAACCACTGGAACATTTGGATTATGCCCATGACTCCCAAACAGACTTCCACCGCTTGCATTCGTATGTCTGGATATGTCACCAGCATCCGTGTCAGAGACCTGCTTGATTAAAACTTCTGAGTAGATGTAATGATGAGCAAAAGGCATGCAAGAGAGCTGCTGATTCCTGTGATACTTCCAAGATTCTTTCCCCCTTGCCTGGGATGTTAGCTGGGAAAACTCCTAATGCTTCTAGGTAGTTCTGTGTTTTCATATCCCTGCTCCTTCACCCCAAAATGCAGTCTCAGCTTCTCTAAAAGACTCCAAAGCAGTTTGGGATAGATATTGCTTTCTCCATATGTTTATGTTGTCTGGTATGTGTGTGGACTACTACTTCATGTCCATCTGGTTCATGATATGCAACTGTCCTGGAATTGTTGGTCCAAATTCCTTCTCATTCTTTAGCATGGATGTGATGCTTTTGCCATCCCCCTCTCACCATCAGACACATGTATTCTGTACTCATACCACAGGAGGATCTATGACTATGAAAGCTTTAACAGGAGCTTTAATATATCTGATTTTCTTTCAAAACAATTTCCTTCTAATGTTTCACCTGACTTGTTTAAAGGATTCCATTTACCTTAAAGCCCAGAAAACCACATGGTAATCCAAAGTTTGTCAGGAAGCAAAGTAGTTTCTGATTTGGTTGTGTTGTATTCTTTATTTTGAACAAGCTCTCTGAAATATGCCCTATTTCTACCAGCAAATTTCTACAGTTCTAATCTTCAAACTTCAGCTAAGGATCAGATGATTCTTTTATCACCAGGTATGTTTACCTCCTCTTGCAGCTCCTCCAACCCAATCCTCTTCTCGGCAAATCTAAAATAACCTCTGCATATGACAAGAATGTGTATTTTAGATGTCGTAACATTCAGTCTGAATTTCCTATTCATTTTCACCCAGCTCTTTTCTTCATGGATTTTCTATGGTGAACCTTTGAAAAATCACTTTATTTTTTATTATGTTCTCACATGTGTAAATATCTCTAAGCTAATATATAATTATTTAAACAGATCCTAAGAACAATCTTTAAACCCATGTTCCTACATTTTTCCCCATTTTCCTCTGAGGCCTGTCACCTGCCCTACAGGATGGGACCTTATGGACGTCTTTTTGTCTCTACCTGCACAACAGGAATGCAGAATAGAAATAACCTCCAAAATCCGTTTGTATTATCTGTTAAAATTAAAACCAATAAACAGTGCCATAATGGAGTTCAAAATTTAGAAATCTGAGACCAAACCTGCCTAGGGTGCCTTATCTCACTGTGATTCACTATTGACACTCACCTTATGTGGTCTGCAAGTTTATTGGGATCTTGGGGAATCCAACCTTCCTTGGGAAACTAATGATGGTAATGACAAGGAGCGCATCTGCAGATGCAGGCAAGCTGTTAGAAGTCTCTTTGCCTCCTTAACTAATTCCTATACAGATGCCTTAGGTTTTACGTTTTATATTTTTCACATTCTGTACTGCTTTAGTGCGTAGTTCTGTGCTTCATATTATGGGTATAGTAAGCTCTTTTCACAGAGTAGGTAGACAAAATAATTCCTTCTGTAGCTGGGGACCAAGGATAACTGATCCAAATTTCAGGCCCAAGAGCATAAACAACAGTGGGCTGAAGAGAGAAAAACAAGAAGGATGGGACTTTATGGGCTAAAGCTGTAACTGGACAATTAACTCCAATATGGTAATGGACCAGAACTTATAAAAGTGAGAGACCTTGTGACCGGTTGTGCATTTTGTGACCATTTTGTTTTCATCTTGGGTGTAGCCCTGGCTGGGGTCTTGTACTGCCCAAGGTGTATCCATTGAGGCCTTTTAATAAATACCTACCTATTCTTTAGCTCTGTCTAGCCTCTGTTCTAGGTCAGCCTTCTCAAGGCATCAGTTTTGCAAAAGAACCATGAGGTATGAGAGAATTTAGTCCATTTACACATTTGTAACTATATGATAGGAATATTTCATGGGTTGTAATTGTATCATCTGTGCTGACAACACTGGTATACTTCCCCAGTTTTGCATAGATTCTTTTTCCTGTGTATAATACAAGATGCTGGTTCTAGGCTGTGTGGCCAAATTCTTTTTGTCTTTCTCAGCGAATACTGCTACTATTGCACTGTCTGGAAGCTTGTGAGAGCAGACATACCAGATCAGGATATAAAAAAACCCACGTCAGTCAGGCTGGAAGGCTCATCTTAAGATGCTAATTATGCCAAGATAACTTTATCCCTTGAACTGACCTAATCATCACAAGTTCTTTATTTACCAAGCTGAAAAAGGAAACCATCTAAAAGCTAGAGCAGAAACAAGCTAAAAATGCTTCAGTCTCAAGCAATTACCACTATTGTCTTCATGGAAAAAGAGCTGAGAGAGGTTTTCTAAAACTGTCCATGTGTATAAAGAGCATAGTGTAACGTGCTGTCTCTTAGCCTAATGTACATTATTATGGCTGTGGAAATCTAGATTCACATTTAGTTGCCACAAAGAAGCCATATAGAAGAAAGCATCAACTTGTTAATTTGTCATCCTTAATAAATTATATAATTTGAATTTGACTGTTTTTGAAAGAGTTTCTGTAGTCTTCATGGAGAAGAGAGATACAGTTCCAACTTAATCATTTAGTTCAACTCCACAGGTCACTTGAACAAACGATAACTTCCTACATCTTGTTTAATTGGCTTCTTGGCCAATACATCAATGGCTAATTACCCTTTCCATCTTACATGAAGCATTAAGAGTGTTCCAGTAAACACAGCACCACAGTCAATATATTCCCCTTTATTAAGTATATGTGAATAGATGCAATACTAATAAGTTTCTAAGATATTTTGGGAAATGACAATCATCACAAAGATAAAAGACATTAATAGGCACAGCAGCACCTTTGATAGTCATCCTGTGTGCTGTCATGGTGTATGTGTATAATTCTGCAGTTTGTTTGCATTTTTGAATGTAACAAATTAATTAAAATTATTTCTGCAGAAGTGAGTGAAACATTCAGCACCAGAATCAGCACTATTGAATATCAATATTAAAATGTTGCTAACTGTTATACTTAAGCCATGGACCTCAGCACCTTAAAATTTTCTAAACTTTCTGTTCAAATTGTACTAAATCATGAATTCATAAATTATTAATATAGATTTGAATCTTGCTCCTGGTGACTCTGTGTCAATCATCTGGTTACATTGATAGCTGCACACTAAAAATAACTGTGTAACTATTTTCCAGCATGTAACTACAGGATTTTCAAGTATTATTTCATGTAGTAGATAATTACTCGGTACACTTCCAGCAGTCCAAGTCGCAGGTAATTTTTTGTCTGGCCTGAGATATTATCTGGTTTAATAGAAAAAATTTCCATAGATGTGAAATCACACAATGTCACAATAGAAAATTATATCACAGACACACACAACACTAGGTGTGAAAAGACAAGGTCATCTCTTGCAGGTATTCTTCCTGGTTTATTTTCAGAGATGCTCTCAGGTTGCTTCTAGTAGCTTCAACTTGGAAAGAGCAGGGACGATCTTTCAGAATGTTTAGAAGATTATCCAGACAGGGCTTTTTTGTCTGTTGACATTACTCAATAACTTGTAATTTTGAACACTGGGTTCAAAGACTTCCAGAGTGAAATGGTGGCAGAACAATTGGCTCAAGGAGGTTTACCCTTTCCTCAGATCTTGAAACAAATATGTCAAATAGTATAGCTTGCTTTTAAAGACAAAAGGTAGTTTAAACTAAAGCTGAATCCACAGTCCTGTCTTGGCCTCTTATTCCCTTATGCACATTGCTCCATCCAGAATTTTATGGCTCAGAAAGCTCATCCTTAGCACAACTTGTGGTTCAGGTGTCTGTGTCTACACAAGGTCAAGGATCAGCTTCTCCCAAGCAGAAACAAGGGCTGCATCTCCCAGCTTGACTACCACTGGCTGACTAGGAAAAACTTAATGATTGTCAGCTTGGAAGCTGAAGAGCATAGTAATGTGCAGTGTAGTCATATTTTAGCTACCTACTATGTACACTGCCCAGTAAATAACTGTGCTTACTAATAAGGTTGCATACAATTCTTCATGCAAAATTTGTGCACACATTAAAAAATAGCTGAATAAAATTGTCCTAATAGAAAAAAGGTTACTCAGGATCACTCAGAAATGCATGTCATGTACAAATTTAAGAGCATGAAAATGAGCCAGAAACTGGAGTCATTAAAAAAAATTCAGACTCCTTTTTGCCTTGTCCTCCAGAAAGCTCCAGACAGAGGTGAACCCAAAGGGACATCTCTCAGGATCTCTTAGAATAATGCATTTTGTCAATTTCTCATGCTGTCTAGAGTCAGTAAAGATTAAAAACCATCTTTTCACAAGCCTCTAAGGGATTGTTCTGCTGGGGACAGTTTGTCTTCAGACAAACTTGATTACAAGCAGGATCATTGTAATGTTTGCCTCAACAGTCGGGGAGAGACTGACTGTCTGATGCTAGAACTGTCTTTGCTCTTCTTTGCTTTCCAAATTCATCTCTAAAATGCCCCTCCAGAAGTAATCTTTACCAGAGTGAGACTCTAGAAAAATTTCTCTTTAGTCTTTCTTGCTGTCATCCGATTTCATAGGCAGACGAGATAATGCAAAAACCTCTGTTGAGCAACAGAACTACCAAGACTCAAACAAAGCTGTAATGCAGAGGTTCCTAACCCTGCTCTCACATGACATAATAGAAAGGAATGGCCAAGCGTTGATTCACCATGTCCTTTGTTGTCAGCCTCTCATGTGTCTGCATAAGGATGTAAGGATCACCCTTATATCCCTACAGAAATTTTTACATGCTCAGAGAGAGACTGGGCAGGCAAGATGAGCAGAGTAGTCATGTGTTTTCACAGGGAAGAAACTTTCAAGAAACAGAAGTCATTTGACAGATAAAACTTCTGTTCCTAAATTATCACCAAACTAAACTGGATTCCTAAACTGTAATGATGTGCTTTATGAAATTATATTCTGATTCAACAGAGTTATTAAATATATGAGTAATCTCACTGCAGCCAATATAGATTTAACTACCAGCAGTCAGCCAGAGCATTTGGAAGGTTAAGGGTAGGTTGTGAACAAGTTTTTTCTGGATTGGGCTTGTGCAGCAAAGCCCTCAGTTGTGTGTCTAGCATGTCCCATTTGCAAACCTTAAGTACAGCAATATATAAAACAGTATGTTTCTCATTTTCTTTTGATTCACTATTGTGGTTTAACCCAGCCAGCAACCAAGGCCCACTCAGCCCCTCCACTCACTCCTGCAGCAGCAGGATCAGGGAGAAAATCTGAAGGGTAAATGGTAGAAAACTCGTGGGTTGAGATAAAAAATCGTTTAATAGGAAAAGCATAAACTGTGCACACAAGCAAAGCAAAACAGGGAATTGATCCACTGCTTCCCATGGGCAGGCAGGTGTCCAGCAGAGCAGGGGCCCATCACAGGTAAGAGTTACTTGGGAACACAGACCATCACTCCAAATGTCCTCCTTTCCTCCTTCTTCCCTGCACTTTATACATTCTGAGCATGGCCTAATGTGGTCTGGAATATCCCTTTGGTCAGTTTGGGTCACCTGTCCCTGATCTGTCTCCTCTAAACCTCCCATGCACCCTCAACTTCCCTTGCCATGTGGCAGTAGGAAAAGCAGAAAAGATCTTGGCTCTGCAGTGAGCCCTGGTCAGCAGTAACAAAAACATCTCTGTTTTATCAACCCTGTGTTCAGCACAAATCCAAAAAATATCCCTATGCTCCTCTACTAGTACTGTGAAGACAATTAACCAACCCCAGCCAAAACCAGCACAACTGTTTTGTTGTACTGTTAAATAAAGTTACCTTGAAACTTTTTGATTGCTAGTGACTCAGATTTTGAGTATAAGCACAAGAAGACTGTCTGAAACATTCTTGGTTTATTTTTAAGTCTTTGTAATGCCCAGCACTGGAAGCAGCCTTTAAATCACCTAGCCATTTAATGTCTTACAGTTGCTTTGAGTGAAGCAGGAACATCTACTTATACCTCTGTGAACTGAGAAAATGCACTCAAAGGTATGTGATGACATCTAGCCTTCAGTACCTATAAAATGTCTGTGAGAAGGCATGCAGATGCATATGCTTTGTTTTGGATCAGGGAATGGTAATTTCAGGCATCTTTCAGGAACATTGTCAGGACATCAAACACACTCACACTTCCCGTATTTTGTGAAGTCATGGTAAATTTGCCATTCTCCAATGCATTTGGATTAGTTGAATCCTGTCAATCTACACTGAGCTTTCACAGTGTTCTTATTTCTCTCCTATATATTTTTGGTTTTATTGGGAATATCTCTGCCCTAGAGCAGGTTCCATGTATTGGTGAAAGAGATAAAAATTTGAAAATGCTTAACTTTGGTGTCTCAGAGACAGTTTAATTTTTTTTTAAGCTAATACATTTCAAACATGATTACATGATGTAGAAATGTATTTAATGTTCAGTTTCCTTATCAGAAGTGATGCAATGCCTAGAAGCATTTAGAATCTTTGTAAGATTTAATTTAGTCTATATACAAGTTCCCAAAAATGTGTTCTTGTGCATGCAGGAATTTTTATGGAAGTAAGTTTTATATTACCCAATATGATCCAAAGATATCTTCATCATGACTTAGTGCATTGTGGAGTTATGAGAATTTTGCAAGGCAAGTCAAAATTTTGCTAAATGTTGTCTGCCACTCAGTACTGACAAAAAGGTGTCTGTATCTTTCCATGACATTTGCCCAAGGGATTAGGGAAAAAAAAAAAAAGAAAAAAAGATCAGTGCTTTGATGCTGGCAAACTAGCGCTGGAGAGCTTATCACACACAAACCAATCAATTCCTCAAAGTGATTTTCTATATAAGAAAGTTCTGGCAGAACAACAAAAGAATGGGATAGAGTGAAGATTTGTGTATTTTTATCATCATACTTATCCACAGAGAGATACTCTGGAACTAAATGGAGGAATACTAAAAGAGAAAAGAAAATCTACAATCTGTCTAGAAAAGGTTTAATGGGAATTATTCCCTCTTATTAAAAAAAACCAACAACTTTAGAAGATCACCAGGATATACAGTAGAGGAACAGAGAACAGGCAAAAAACGGGACTCCTGCTTGCCTCTCCATGTATTCAAGCATTAGACTGATCAGTCTAGGAGATTCATCCCATTTCAATGTGCAATTAATCATCAGCAACATCTCCGTACATGTCAAAGAAATGCATATCACTGCCAGCTGTGGTTTGTGCTCTTCTTAAGTTAGAACAAGGGAGCAGCATCATCCTTCCTTTGTACACACCAACGTGCTGTTATAAAATAAAGTGGATTGATATGGATGCAGGTCCAACATGAACTAGATCTGAATAATTTTGCATTCCAGTGCCTTTCCATACTATGCCTAGTCATAGGCACATCAGATGGTTATGTCCTAAATCAGCAAATCCAATTTCCTGCTATCTCAGTCCCATCACTGTGCATAATCCCTTTCATGATTAAGCTACTCTTGTTTAAAAGAACTCCTTGCTCTAAAACAGGGCAACTGCTCCTTCACAGCGCTCAGCACACAATCACTTGATTCTGCTGCTAAATAGATGAAAACATGTCTCTGATGCAGAACGTCTCCGGGAATGCAGACAGGAAACATGTTTACTGAAATAGCTCCTCAGTCCAGTCCATGCCCATCAGGCGTTGCCACAGTCATGCACTAGTGTCGTCAGAAACCTGATGGAAGCCAAAAGCTTTCACAGAAGTCAAAAGCAGAAACAAGACTCACAAACCAGACTCCTCTGGAGTTGTTTTCTTAACCTGCAAACTGTTTGAGGGCAAAAGCACGGAATCATGCACAGACCCCACCTGGCACAGCGAGGCCAGAGATGCTTAGTGGAGCCACTGGTGTTGCTGCTGCTATGTGTGAGGCAGTTTGTTGTTTTGTGTGCATCAAAAAGAGCTGCTGCCAGCAGTAGTTCACCTATTGAGTGCTGCAGTAGTTTTCTCAGAACTCTCTAGACCAGCTGGTTGAAAAATTGGTTGAGTCAATTGTAGCCAATATGAATATTAGATTGAAAAAGGGATTAGGATCTTGTCATCCTTTTTGGCATTCAGAAAGTCATACAGGAACTCCAAATACTCAAGCCCTTTAACAACTCACTTTTATTAAGAGACCCAAATGAAGATACAGGTATTTTCCTTGAGTTTTAAAACTTTGTAAGTTTAGTTTCTAAAATACTGTTCTCAGTATTTTGAAGTTATATTTTGAAGCCTTTTTCTTTAGTCTGCTCTGGACTTGGCAGAGGTGAATTTCTAATTAGTATTTTCTTTCTTTTTTTTTTTTTTTTTTGTTCTAGAAGCTGTACTGCATCATAGACATCACCTAATTTTATCAAATGCTTATACGTCAGGGATCTGGCATGTGTCATTTCACCTCTGAGAGGATATTTCTAGTAAGCATAGCTTTCAGTTTATACTTAAGAATGGATTTTGAGATTATTCAAAAGCTTCATGATAAATTACAAATGAAGTTTAAAATGTAATTTGGCAAAAATACTGCATGTTCAGTGTGTTACAGCATGGTCATCAGTAGCTATCTGAAGAGGTCAACAGCTCTTCAGTGGGTAAAGGTCAAGGAACATAGCATGAGCTACTTTTGTAAATAAAATGGCACATAAATATTCTCTGACAAAGAGCTGTCAAGTTTTGTCTTCTGTATGAACCCATAACTGGAGTGACTTTTTGTGGACATGGACAATAACAGGATAGCAGTTCTCTTCATAAAGAAGAGAAGTAGTTCTGCTTACTCAGAACAAGGTGTCAGGATATCTGGATGTTGATCAAAGTTCTGCCTATCAGTTCCTATGTGATTCTGGTAGCACCATTTAAATTGTATTACATGCAAAATAATTGTCAAGCTCATTTCATGCTTGTGAATGCTCTGAAATCTTGAAATCTGCAGTAACACACTATTTTAATTCAACTCTTCTTTCTAGTATTTTAAATTGAAATAAAAGATGACTTCATTAAGCAAATATAATCTTTTTGTATATCGAACACACAGTGATTCCTGAATCCCAGTGTTAATCTGGGGGTTGGTCCTGTGCAGTGTGCTTTGGTCCTAATGTAATAAAATGTGCATGAGTCCATTTAAGCATGAACCTTATAGTGATTGCCCTTTTGCTTAGAGCAAGCATTTGCTCAAACACAATGTGAATTGAAGCCGAAGTACTTATAAACCAGTGGATTTAAAATCTGTAAGCACTGTTATTTGTGAGAAACCTTCTCACTTGTAATCCTTTGAAGCTGTTCTCATAGGGCAAATTCTGATCCTGACGTCAAACAACATCTTCAGTTTTGGGGTGTTTCCCAACAGAAGCAAAGGAAGGAAGGAGTCCTCATTCACGTTTCTAACTGTATCAGCTTGCATAATTAAAAATAATACTCTTCCCTTTAAAGGATCTTTTATGCAAATCACCATATTCATCATTAGGAAAAAACATGAGCTTGAGATTATAGCATCTAACTTTATTCCACATTCTGAAGCTTCCTGAATGCTTGCAAAACATTTATTTCACATGTGAAAACAAGTTTTAGGCATCTGACAGTCATATTGGCTATACACCAAACACGTGTGGTTTTAGTCTCCCTAATCCAGGACACATTAAAAATGTTTCGATATCCAGTGCAGATTTCAGGAGGAAAAAAAAATACAGTACATTTAATCTTCCCTCTTTACAATGTTTACTAAATACAGGGTAATACAAGTAATAATTCTGTAATAATTGCTCTGTGGAAAATTCTACTGTAATGTAACGTGCACTTGCAATCCAAAAGTAAAAATTTACTAATCTAAAATGATTTCACTCTCAAGGAACAAGCAGTTTTGGCCAGCTGGGTGCACACTGGGTACACAGCTGGTAGGGTAAGTTGTCTCTTCCACAGTCCATCAAACCCACCAAACAAAGGGAGTAGGCTTGAATTCTACTTTTTGTAGGTAGGTTAGAATAGGCTGCATACCTATTCTATAGGAATAACACTTTGAACATGAAATTCACCAGACTCAGAAAACCTCTAAATGTAAAAAAAATTATTAATGAATGAAAAAGCATAACTTTCTTTCTTTCCTTCTTTCCTTCTTTCCTTCCTTCTTTCTTCTTTCTTTCTTTCTTTCTTTCTTTCTTTCTTTCTTTCTTTCTTTTTCTTTCTTTCTTTCTTTCTTTCTTTCTTTCTTTCTTTCTTTCTTTCTTTCTTTCTTTCTTTCTTTCTTTCTTTTCTTTCTTTCTTTCTTTCTTTCTTCTTTCTTTTCTTTCTTTTCTTTCTTTTCTTTCTTTCTTTCTTTTCTTTCTTTTCTTTCTTTTCTTTCTTTTCTTTCTTTTCTTTCTTTTCTTTCTTTTCTTTCTTTCTTTCTTTTCTTTCTTTCTTTCTTTCTTTCTTTCTTTCTTTCTTTCTTTCTTTCTTTCTTTCTTTCTTTCTTTCTTTCTTTCTTTCTTTCTTTCTTTCTTCTGCTATTTTAAGTCTGTAGCCTACAATCAGCCAAATGCAGTGTTATAATCTTGTTAGCAAGTTCTGGGTGTGCTAGAACCCATAGTGTCTGCAGTGAAATGCTCTGTAAACTCTGTAAATCGTTGTTCTTCTATCACTGACATACATCTCTCCAGATGTGCTGCACACTAAAAATAAAATAATAAAATCCAGTCAGTAAATAGTATGCAAAATAATTTGCCTTTACAATAAGGAATACTTGTTGTTTACAGTAAGCATTGCTTGTAAGCTCAGTGTTTATAACATTATTTGCAAATGGGTGGATATTGGGCTGGAATACTGTAGATCAGAGATCAATGCCAGTGCTTCCTGAGGGATGTTGATCTCAGCAAAGGGATATTTGCTGCCAGTCTCCAAAAGCCTGGAAAATCTGGGAGATGTTAAGCATTTTGCCCATTCTGCTGAATCTTTGTCTCTCCCAGAAGAGAGACAAGAACTTGTTCTCCCTGCAGAAGCCCCCTCAGAATCAGGAGTCCTGAGGCTGGTATCGCCCAAGTCTTTTAGAAACAACCAGCATGTTTGCAAGTGTGGAGCGTGGACACTCCTCTAATTGTGGAAATTCTTTAACCTTAATTTGAACACGAAAAATTTAACAGGCGACTGATACAATAAGATTTAATTTGGGTCCCATTTGTCTCTGTTACTTCCAAATCCTGAACATTTGTCATATCAGTACAATTAGTCTCTACTAAGCCAGGGGTTAGCTCAGCATGACACACATATAAAAGTCAAGAATACATGTAAGCTTCAACTAAATACTTCATCTTTATCTTCATATCCCAATTCATTATACAATCCCTGTATTCAGCCACAGGGCTTAGTAAAAGACAAGATTTCAGTGAATAAAAGAAAGAATTAAACGTTGGTACAATTTGAGAAAAAACATTTGAAATAAGGAAATGACTAATCCCATAGGAAATCAGGAAACTTAATTAAAAAAATACTTGTCATTCATACTGCTTATCTGGATAGCCAGAACTAGAAAAATGAAACATGAGGAGTTCTGCCCATACAGCCTCATTGGGTATTAAAACATGACTACCTGTTCTGCTGGTTGCAGGCAGAAAATTCTTTATAATTGTTATCATGCATTTAGTATGTTGTTCAAAACTTCTTTGTGCATGAAGCGATATATACTTCACATTTTTTTCTTCCTCACACTGTGGGGAATTTTAAACAAGCATCCTTAATATGGAGTCTCTTCTGATCAGATCTTTGCAATCAACAGAACAGGAGGTCTACAGCAGCCAGGACTGCATCCTCTAAAAGGTCTGCATCTAAAGTTCCTCAGACTGAAGCTCTTCTGGTGTTATAGCAAGAAGGTGGGTAACAGGAGGTGCTCTCTGAAAATGTAACAAAAACATGTAAAATCAAAACTTCTTAAAAAAAAAAAAAAGAAAAGTGAAATTTGCATTGATGTGCTGTGTATATCAGTAATTTCTAGTATTATCTGTTTCTTCAAGAAATTATGTAGTTTTTATGTGGCAGCATTTTTCCCTCTAAAATAAAGAGACAACGGCTGCAATTAAAGATACAACACTATAAATATGCAAGCATACAGCAGAGCAGTAAATAAAAGCTAGCAGTGCAAAGACAAGTGATCTCTCAGATAGTGGGATGTTGGGCTCCATGAAATCACTTCTATATGCCTCTTGGCAAAGTAAGCAACTGCAACTGCAGCTGGCGACTTCTCAGAGATCTTCATCATGCACAGAAAATTGTTGAGATAATTGAGGTTCCTTCTAAGATGCCCATGTGTGTTTGCAGCGAGGACGAAGCTCAGGATTCTGGGAAAGCTTTTATGATGGTTTCATAGGCGGGAGGTGGGGTTTGTGTGGAGTGGCAGATGCGGAGGTTGTTGTTGGACCAGTGGAATTCAGGTTGACTCAAGCTGTTGGTGGTGCTTCCCACAAGGGTTGTGGTGGTATTTGTGGGAGTGAGGGTGATCAGCTGACTGTTCATCTCCACGGGCAGGGGAGGACACTGCAGAAAAGGGTGGAAGGTGGATGCACGGAAGCTTGACTTCCTGGGGAAAGAGTTGGCCTGCTCCAAGGAGGCTTGCCGCTGGAATGTGAGGCTGGCCAGGCTGAGGTTGCTCCGACGTTCACAGCTGCTGTTGCGGTAAAATCCAGTCCTGCTGGCAGTGTGGCCATGGGAGGGAGGTCTGGACCGACGGCTGAAGGATGAAGGGCTCCCCTGGGAAATGTGGGCACTAGCTCTGCGACGGGACAAGCAGGTGAAAAATGCCCAGATGATCCCTCCAATCACCAGTCCAATCACCATGGACACTGTGAAGGCTATTGTTATCTGCTCTGAAATACAGCAAAAATTAATCTCAAAGTTAATGAAGTAACTCTGAAGGATATTGCTGCAAGAAAATTAATTTTAAATGCCAGCCTCCTTAAAAGATGAAATGGCCCTTATGTCTTGGTAACACATGAACTTCACAACACAAACACAACAGTTGAGGGTGCTCTTATTACACAGCATTTTGATGTTTTGTGGGATTTTGGGGGTTTTTTCGGTGTGTTGTTTTTTGATTTTTCGGGGTTTTGTGGGTTTTTGGGGTTTTTTTGTTTTTTTTGTTGTTGTCGTTGTTGTTGTTGTTGTTGCTTGTTTAATTTGCATAATTCAACAAGATCCAGAAAATAACTTATATTTAATATCAGTTTCTGCACCAAGGCAAGTCTTTAGCCTTTCCCGGAATCAGCCACCCACCAGCTCCAAGTGTTATAAAACTGCCAAGTATTTCCTTCTCTGGGCAATAGGAGGTTTGGATTTATGCAGACTTGTCCTTCTGCTTATAGACCTTTATGTTCTGTGTGTACGTGTTTGCAAACTCACCTATTAAAGCAGCAATGTACCCTCTGCCATGTTCTTGATGGAGTAAGCTCTGTATTTATTACAACATGAGAACACTTCCCAGCCTTTTACTGCTGAGTAACAGATAGTTTAAATCCTCACAGTAATTAATGTAAATGACTACATCCTAAATCATTATGGTCAGAGATAGCCATTCATAATACTAAATCTATTGAATATTTCCTATCCCCAGTGCCCAATTTAAAGATGGATTAATCTGCCATTAAGAAAAGTAGATTTCTAGCTCTTTTAGAAATGTTTTCAAGGCCTACAAGATCTGAAAAAAACCCGAACAGAAAAACCAAACAGAAAAACAAAACTAGGATTGTTTTCTCTCCCACATGGTTTCACAGGATGGAAAGATGTGATTTTTCTTTGTATATTTCTAAGAAGAGGACAGGTACTTCAGAAAACTTCACTTGGTTTGCAACTGAGCACCAGCATTATTGCTGTTGTAAAAAGCCCAGAGATATACTTGTAATCCTGGATAAGGCCTGAAATGAATGCAAAACTTTTATAGATTCTCTCAAAATCCAAGGGCTTGGATCTAAAACAAGAAGGAACACTATGTTGACAACTGATGGAGCAAAGAGGGAATAAGCAAAAAATATCCATGGGACACCTTGAAACATGTTTGTTCTGACTGTATTGTTCTCTCATATTTGTGAAGCATTTTTGTGAAAAAGGAAAATGTATTCATTAGCTAGAGAAAGGTGAGTAACTCCTAGAGCATACTGAAGAGCAGGCCCAATAACACTGTGCCAGACAGAAGGTATTAACTCCAGGACTGGGATGCAGACATTACAGGCCAGAAAAGCTGAGACTAGGCTCAGAATTTTCAGCAGCTGCTGAAGAGTTTCCCCTGAGTTTATGGTGCCGTACAAACAGTCATTCCCAAACCCTAGAATAATGGCATTGAATCTAAGTTGTGGGACTTGGCCAAAGCAGGTGCTAAAGATGCAAGAAGAGTGAGCAGCCTGAGTGATGGCTATGGAGAGCAGCCAGCACACCATGAAGAGGGAGGAGATGTGCCAGGCAGGACTGACTTGCAGACAGAGGCACCTCAATACTGGCACCCTGGAATAGATTATTTTGTTTTAAGGCAGCCTTAAACTAAGGACAGGTCACTTCAGGAAAGGGGAAAGATACATTATCTTTGCTTCCAGTAGAATAAATGTACATGTTTATTGGTTAATTGCACTTTAAGAAGCAGTCATTATTATCTTCCTTATCTAACTTCCTACTTTTCTCCCTTCAGGGAAAAATTGCTAGTGATGTGATTCATACTTGGAAGGCTCACAATCCTACTGTTCCTGGCCTGTAACCTCTGCTTTCAGGTAGGCTTATAACATTATCCTTTTCAAATAAAGACTGGCAAGGATAATGCATTGGATATTGTTGCAGGGGACTGCTCCCTCTCAGGAACACTTTGGTATCCTTTCATTTGGAGGCGGATCAGACTTGACCCTAAAAGACAAATTTTCTTTAAGCTCTCATTTCTACAACTCAAAAACTTTTGACTGGACACACTAAAAACAAAGGGTGACTGCCTGGTCTGCTTTCTGCGAGAACCCACTGGCAGCATCCTGCACTGCAACTCTTGGCTTCAGATCAAATCACTTATAAGCAGCCTTCTCACAAGCCCAGTGTGATTCTGCCCACTATAAAACATCTTTAAAAGACAAAGCAGGACTTACTGTGCTCCTTTTGGTCAGGAATAGCTTATTAAGCCACTTTAATAGATTTAATACATTCTGTTACTGCAAGTTCCTATTCATACTCCCAAAGGTGGGCAGGGAGAACCAGGACTTGGTGACCTCCAGTTGAATAAATCCCAGGGGGAGTCCTGAAGACAGCACTTCCCACGCACTACTACTGTCCCTGGCTATGGGAAAGTGGAGCAAGAAATAATCCTTTCTTGTGCTCATTTCTTCTGCACTTCATCTCAAATGCTAGTTGGGTTATACTTGAGGCTGCCAAGGAATCCCCCAGGCACAGGGCTCTGTGCTGCCACTGGATATCCCTGCAACTCTTTGGGCTCTCAGCTGGCAAAGGGGATCTCCACAGGGTTCAGCAGCCTCCAGTGTAAGCAGAAGCACAGCAAGCAGCACAAGTGTACCTGGCTCTGGGGTTGCCATGCACCACGGTGAGGATTTGTCCCTGCATCCCTCAAGTCATGATTTTCACCACCTGCACAATCTAACCAGAGTTTCACACTATTAAAAGCAGATAAGGGAATTGACAAAAGTATTGAGTGCAGCTCTTCAGTCCTTCCCACGTGCTGTTCCCCTGTGCTGGAGGTACAGCACAGACAATTATCCCTTTGGATAATGGCGTCATTTTCTTTAACTTGTTTAGTTCTTTTATTTCTCTATCTCCATATATGATGGAAAAATCGAGGGTCAAATTATTCCCTGATGAAACACAGCTGGGTTTACACTGACTATTTCAGTTGCCAGGATTCCATATGCTCTCTTTTCTGTTTAGACCTACATTTAACCCCCTTGTTTCTTATTACAGAAATATTACTAGACCCATTGGTTACAGACACTTCATTTTTTCTCTTCCCAAAATCTCACTGATTTCAGTTGGAACTGTGGGTCACTATTGGGTGAAACTCATTCTTTGCTTACTCCCTGCAGAGGATGAATTTCACAGAAATGTAATTCCGTTCTAAAACCTTATATTGTAGAATTGTAAATCTATGCCCATTGATTTCCTCTTTAGAATGTCCAACAATCACAGCCCTGAGGTACATTGGAGAAAATATTATCAAACAGAGAAAAGGATCAAAGGCAGACTGGGACTTGCTGCACCTGGGATTTGAGTGGAACAGCTGGCCTTCACCAAATTGTTTTTCTCTTCCTTAATCCAGGCAGTGTCAGAGCAGAACTAGCCTTCCGGGGAGTCAGAATGACACTGATACAAAGTGTCTCCCAAGGGGCCATTGTAATAACTTACGGTTTCCTGAGCACTGTGCCTGTCATTCTGTCCTCTGCTTTTAAGGAAAATAGTAAGAAGATCTGGGGATAAGTTAGGGATGCTGCTAATAACAACAACTACCCAGGGCCCAGTCTCCTAAATATGTTTTGATCTGTATGTTTTGATCTGTATGTTTCTCAGGTTGTTCACACTGCCTGCTTTATTTGATTATGCCATAACAGAAAAGATTTGGTACCTCACCTCAGTCAATTCTCCACTCTCACCTGTAACACCAGTTGAGGTGAAGAACAAAGGTTTTTATCAACAATGTAGGACAGACTTTCAGGTACAAAGCCAGAAATGAGAGGCTCAGGTAAAAAAAGCAATTGGATATCTTAGCCACTTTACCTTTCTATCTGTGGGACTTCCAACATGACCATACAAAAACGGTTGGCATTTTGGGACCCACAGTAACACTTATAACTTCTTAATATTACCCCCAGATCTGAACATTAAGTCAGCACATTTGTCAGCCCAACATCTCTCCAGATCAGGCAATTTCTTTTGAAGTCTCTCTGTTTCCTCCTCTCTAGTTTCTGCACCCAGTGTTATGGAAATGTGGTCCTACCATTTGTACAGGGGATTATTGCATCTGCTGAGCAAAACTTTTTCTTGGTCATTGAAGCTTTCTTTAAAAATTTCATAACTTTCCATTTCTATTGAGTGATAGCATATATCCTATCAAATTGATAACCTCTGGCAAGTGCGGATCGCTTGACAGAATCCACATCAGGGAAATTTAGACACAATTTAGACATCACATTAGTAACATGTGACAATAGACAGGCTGATAAGATGTTTTTCCTAATACTGGGCCCTGAAAATGTTTTTCCCATCTGGCCTGGACATCTGAAGCAGGGTCAACCAAAGGTGGCTCATACCAATCAGTAAGTCTTGTCAGAAGTGTACTATGTTCTCTTCTTCCTCCCTTTGGGTTTACCTCACTGAAAAATAGCATCACAATCCCTACCTAGATGTATCAATCCCTGAAATACCCAAAATTTTCATTAAAAAATTTGCTTTTCATGATAGAGTATCCTGCTTCTATCATGTAGGCTTGCAGATGTACTAGGACAACCTTTTACTTCTGTGAGTTTCATTTTATTTCATTTTATGGACCGCATCAGCCATGTCTTTGAATTCAAAACACATTTGTGTTGTGGATTCATTTTCCTAAGGAATGTCTCTCTTGCCCTCAGCTCTGGCTGCAATGAGCTGCAATAGGACTTTGTTCCTTGACCTCAGGATATCCTTGAGACTTGTGTATTTCCTATACCCTTATGGTAAATTCCTGAAGGTGTAAAATTAAGGTGGGCACATGCTCACAAATATATACTTTGTAAAACTTTACAGTTAGCCATAATGGGAGAGTAGTACCTTTCAAAATCATGTAAGCAGCACCCTCAGTGAGAGCATCTCAGAGCATGAACCAGGATGGGGTGGAGGAAGACACTAGAAAGTACTGAATGCAAGGGAAAGAGAAGTAGAGAAGAGTCTTTTAGTCAAGCTGTGGACACACAATGAATTTGAGCTGCATCTTTGCCAATATTAGCGAATAAAGAACCACTCAGCTTTCCAAGCATCTGTTCTGCTCATTTTATTGCTAAGCACAAGAAGTCAGAAAACACCACAGGCTGAGATGATACCTACACACCTGATTTGGTTTCTAGTGGGTGATTTCCAAATATTGCAGTCTTTATGTTTTAGAGCTGTTAAATTTTTATTGTTTTTGATAGTGCATTGTTCTTGTTTTATTCAAAGAGTAATAATTAAACTGTTGCCTTGGTTTTGGCCAGCACAGAGATAATTGTTCTGCAACAGCCATGAGGGGGCAGAGCCTGGAGCTGTGTGGGCACTCTAGGGTCTTATTTTATGCCACCTCATAGGGTGAAAATAAGGAACACTCACTTCCAGGAAGAAGGGTGTGGCTTCAGGTGGGACAAAAAGCGTGGCAGGGTAGGGAACCTGTTGGTTCACTGTCATGCTGTGTTGCACTGAGCTTTTGTTGTTTTTACATGTAAATCACCCATATTAAGATACTTTTACTGTTGCTGGTGTTACTGTTTGTTTTCTTATCTCATTGCTCTTCCCAGTGTGGTAGTCTGTTATTTTACAGTTTGTTCTTCTGTAGTATGTTTTGATATTCCTTGTTACAAGTTTGTAATGGTTCAGTCTCTCTACCCCATTTGGCTTCCCTAATGGTTCAGTCCTGAGCTGTTCACCACAGTTTTCCCCGCCAAAATGTATGTCAATCCACATGTCAATCCACCTGTATACCTCCCTTGTTCCCTTGTCTCACGCCTGTCTGTCAAAGATAGCACACTCCTTTGGTTCTGGAGTGTTCCCTGTCTTTCATCCCTTCCTCGAAGCAGAATTGGATTGTAAGGTTTGCTCCCTCCCCGTGTTGGCTTCTCTTGGGGAGCCCTTACCCTGCACACCTCCCCTAATGCCCTCCTATTGGTCAAAGGTTGTGTCCTCCCGTGTTCCCCCCATCCCTATAAAAGTAGTTCTTTCATGTTCAGCTTTGTCACTTGCTTTGCCCCACTTTGAGATTAAATTCTTGGAGACTTCGGCAAGTGTCCATGCCTTATTCTTTTGCCTCAGTTTCCTCATGCTCTGCTGCGCTACCCACGCCGCAGCGATCACCGCCATCCGTACCGGTCTCGGCAGAGACTTGGGTCAGCCACTCGCGTGTCTGCCCTCCGGCGAGCCTCCATCACATGGTCGCTGAGAGCCAGGTGCATCCCAGTAAATTGTTCTTATCAAAACCCAATAATTTTCACCATTTTGTACATCCAATTCTCAGCTCCCCCCTGTGCGGAGGAAATTGGAAGGGGAAGGCTCTGGAGAGTGAGAGAATGGAGCCTGGTTTGGGAGAGCCTTGGGGGGGATGAGGGGAACACTAAAGTGAGGAGTGTCATTCCTAGACCACAACAGAAGTTTTATTTTAAAGTTGTTAGAAGTAATAAGGTAGCTTGTCACCCAAGAATAGCATTTTTCAGCATTTAAACTCAACTTTCTATAGAGACACTTTACTTGTACTACATTAGGGCAAGACTCTGTTCGTTTACTTAAATGTCTGAGAGTAATTTTCCTATTTTTCTTTTTTTTCACCTGCCCCAAACTAGCATGAGACATTGTGCATCTGACATGCAGCTTTTATTCCATGGGGACTCCAGGAAGCTCAGAGGTAAAATATACAAGCTTATTGATTTCAGCTGGATTAGCAACAAGAAGTATCTATCAGTACATACCACTGTGACATAGAGTGGAAGAGAGTTATTTTTATACTTCCAAACACAATTCTAGAATTTAAAATTTATTTCCATTCTATTTCCTTCCATCTCACATTTTTGCTAGCTCTCTCTCCTTTATGTGATGTCATATGCCAGTTACTCAAAACTTGTTTAAGCTGGTAAGCACTCCTCTCCCTACATGCACACACATCTGCACAAACAACTTCAGCTTGCCTTGACCTAAAGCTGAAAAGTCTTGATAACTAGTAGAGGATTTGAGCTCAAACATGAAAAAATCAGCTCAGCCTTTTTTTACTGAGATGATCTTTTCCCAAAATGAAAGCTCGGTGACAAAAGCAGGTATAATACGCATACAAACCAGTATGGGAATTCATACCGTACACATCCATTGCACAGCTTAGTATAGAGCACCAGCTAGTGTACTAAAGCATTAATTACATTCTACATTGCATATTACAAATCTATTAACTTGATAGTAACAATAGGTTCAGACACTATTTTTGAGGAGTCTCAGGTTTCAAGCAAGGTTCAGCTAAGTCATTAGCAGACGATCATAACACAGACTCTTCTGTGCAAAATCAGACCGGAGCAGCCACGGTCCATTGGAGCTTGAACAAACTGATAGCAACTTCCTAACAGCTACAATGTTAAGGACACGTCCATGTCTGACCAACCAGGAGCCACTCTGGCAGTTACACTTGTACCACCAGAGCTGGGACAGAAGCCCTTTTGCAGCTACACCCCTTAACCCACACAGTCAGACCAGGTTTCCTTACCAGCTCAACCCCTGGTCCCACAGCAGAGTCTCAGAACTCCAGATCTTAAAAATCATTTCATCATGGTGCAATAACTAAATAACAAAATAGCAGCTTGAGCTGGTGCCTCCAAGGAGGGACCCAGAACAAAGGAACTTCTAGGCTTTTTTCCCCTCACACACAGTCTAAGGGTGGGAAAATCTGGGGTGTTTGGCTCTTGCTGTCTCCGACAGTCCAAGTGTCTGGTCCCATGGCAGGGCCACAGGTCCCTGGGCCCTTTTTTTGCAAAGGGTCAGCAGGTCACAGGCTCTTGGTTTGGGCTCAGTCTCCTGCCCCCTAGAACACAGCCTGCATATGACCCTGCAGCTGTATCCCGAGCTACCTGCACTGAATGGATTCCTCAACAATAGGAAATGTCCATCTCTAAGCTGGACAGGCTACAGCTACTCATCCTCATGTATCCCAGAGGGTTTGGAAACAAAGTACACCCGAGGCCCAAAGAACCACCACTTCTTCTTCAGCCCTTCTTCTACCACAGAAGGCTTGAAGTGATTAGCAATACTAGAAATTTTATGCTGGTTCTACCAAGCTCCAAGAAATCATTTTAAAGCTGGGGCTAGTATTAGTTGCCAGCTCCTGTGCTACTGTTGTCATGCTGAACTCAAAAAAGCAATTTCTTTATATCTGACAAGTGTTGATATTACTATCTTCCCAATTGCCACTAATTGTGTTACCAAAACAACCTCTCATTAATCATTTGTAGGCAGTCCATGATTCAGCTGGGTGGATGAATCAGTTGCTGCGTAATATCAACCAGCTGTGATCTTAGTCATGCCAAAACTTCAAGAAACTTCACACATTACTCTTGTAAAATGACTGAGCGACAAGCTACAGCACAAGGTGATTTAGGTAGTTGTGATGTCCAAAAAAACAGAATCTGTAGGGGAAAATAAGCTGAAAGAAAAGTAGACTTGTGCAGGACCTAAGAACTAGTAAGTGAGATTCAGTTGCTGCCAGAAATATCAGAGCTCTGAGTTCAGACACAAACTTGCTAAAGGGATGTTTTATTCAGCCTGTGCTACTGCAAGATTCTTTTCTACAGCAACAGAGAGTAATTCTCCCACTTCACCTAATAACGGGGTTTTCTTATGTCCATGGCAGATAAAATAAGAAGTGCTGGGTTTAAAATAAAGCAAAGGAAATTAAAAATCTAACTATGAGAACAGGTAAGAACTAGCGTAGATAATCCAGGCATGTAGTGCATCAACACCCAGTAAAGATTTTAAAAAACAACATCAGTCAATCCTGTTAATCCTGTTTTGAAAAAAGAAGGTAGAACAAATGACAAGGTCCACATTGACATTATTCTGTGCAGTTTCTAAGATTTTCTTCTATTTGGTAAGCAAATGGTTTCCAGAAGCATCAGAAAAAATATTAATTAAATGACAAGTTAAAAAAAAAAAAAAAAAAGGGCAGTCCATGATTTTGGATTAATTCTCCTTTTGAAATGCAGAGGGGCTGATTGTTCATCACAGGGTTAACTTCACAAATGAGGAATCTATCTAGGAACAAGATTGCCCTCTGCTGGAAACTGATGCTGGAAATCGAAACTATACAGAAACCACCTTCATTCAATTAAAACGGAATCAGAAAAAGCTATTGAGAAACATTCCAATCGAAGATTACAGAGATGTTTTTAGTACCTCAAAACCCAGAAAAATTCAGAATTGCATCACCATAAACACTTAGGACTAGCATTTTGCAGAGGCTTTGAAAGTGAGGTAAACCAAGGCACAGCAAAAGTGTTCAGAAGTTTAAAGATGTAAAGCTTGCACAGTTTTGTAGCTTGATGCAAATATCTGTGCTCATGGAGGAGCATAAGGCCAAGTCTATTCTTATATTCATATTTCTTGACATCCACAGTGATATCCAGAATGATCTTCATGCAACCAGAGTACATTTGCTTTGATTACTAATACTATAATTCATTGTGATAAAAAGTCAGAAGAGTGGAATATGCCATCTCAATACCCCACAAACCAATTCAGAATTAATGATGTTCCCTTGATATTACTGGCAGTTGATTTTTACTGGAATGACAAATAAAGAGTAATTGTAAAAATCAGAAGGAAACATCTAAGATAGAGATGTCAGCATGTTTAATTTAATGCCTTGGGCACAACTACGTAAAACAAAGCAAAGATTCCTTCAGGCGTACTTTGTTACCATGTGGTTTCATTGTGATTCTTAATGCATGACAAAAGCAGTAATAGAATTTGATCATTTCCACATATGCAGCAAGCAATCCTCTGGCCAGACATTCTTACCCACCTCACAAATGCAGAGTTAAGCTATATGGCCTCTGCATAAGCCTAAATCAAACACTAAATCACAATCTGACACAGTGCAATATGACATTATATTTATTATTTAATTGATAAAAATAATTTACACCTGAGAATAAGTAATCTCATATATGAACAGACCTTAAAATCAATCAGAATTTTCTAAAATTCTTAAAATTAAGGATGAAATACTGAAATATGTAGCCTAGATTTAAGAAAACAGAAGACAGCCAGAGGTAGAACATAGCACAAGGTTTTGAAGGGGTTATTGGGAAGAATGTAGTGTGAAGAATATATATAAAACATCCTCAGTCCCACTATACTAATTCTATTGTCAGTGCCTGACCCAGATACAGCTTCAGGTGGAGCTTGTTCTTACTTTAAGAACCCACAAAAGCCAGGAAGTATACTGGAAGCCCAAGTCTTATAAGAATATAGAGAAGAATATTTTAAAAGATTCAGAGTGAGAAAGCACACTCTGAGTGCCTTGAGACACTATCCATACCAGAAAAGAAAGGTGGCATTTCAGCCTTCCTAGTGCATCCTATACACAGTGGCTCCCAACGCAGCGCTTGCAGTAGTGCTGAAAGCTCTGCACATGTCTCTCTGAGGCTCAAGAGTCCCTTTCTGTCACCTGAGAGGCAGGACCTTGTTTCTGCTCCTTGCTTTTGGCAGTGCAATCTCTCTCCCTCTCCCCCTGCAACCTGTTCATCTGTTTCCCTGTTTCCCAGGAGAGGAGTAATCTCCCCTTTACAGTTCCATAACTCTTACTCTCCCTTTTAAATGCACATCATGTATTTAGCAATGTTTTGGAAGGTAACCCTTCCTATGGCAGACAAGTTGGAACTAGATGACCTCTAAATTTCCTTCCAATACAAACTATTCTATGATTCTGTGATTAACATGGATAAAATTAGTGAAACGTGTGCAGCATAGTGTCTTGGCAGAAGCTGAAGGAAATCTACTGAGGCTCAAAACTGTGAAGTTTCTCCAAAAGGGTCCTTTCTCACTCATAACATACTGCTTTTGAAATACTGCCACAGTGTGTTCTGCTGTCAGTCCAACTTCTATATTACTTGTTCAAAAATACATGTAATTGAAAATACTGTTTACTGCTCTATTTACAATCTCATTTTTTGAGATTGCTAAAACAAGGACCTTCTTCAGGTGAAAATTTAAAAATATGTACAAAGTTGAAGAATGGAAGGAAGAGCTGCTTGTGAACTTTGCTGAATACTTTTCTAAAATATCCAATAAACTTTTCTAAAGTATTCTTACTCAAGGAGCAGGAATAGTGATATTTTTTTCACTGCAGTAATGCCTGACCTACATCCAGTAATGCAAAAAAATCTCCTGCTGCACGTCTTCCTCTGGAAGCAGGTGTAATAGTGAGCATTTTGAGAACACCGAAGTATGTTTGTGTAGTACTGCACTTTTCAGTTACTTACCTGAGGTTCAAAAACCGATCTTTCTTTGTCCCAGTATTTTCTGGGTGAACATCGATCTGTTTGGGAGAGTGCACCAAATATTTCTATGAATATCTATATCATTGTGGGCTAGGAGATCCAATTAGGTAGCAGTCATAAAAAATCAGTGCAACCACAAGCTAAGAAATGCTGGCATAATTTCTAAATGAATGGATCACTGATTGGGAGTATTAGTCAACTCTGCTTGACCTAGGACAAATGATCCAGGCTGGAGACTCAGTATGAAGTAGGATGTTGCGCTTGTCTCACGTCAGCCAGTGGTGACTGGGAGGCTGTATTTGCACCAGGCTGGCCCAGGTCCTGCTTGCCCAGAGATTCCTACACTTTTCAATTAACAGAGCCATCAATGGCTTCCTTCTTTGTTTGTACTATGCCTGCATGACTTATGCACTTCCCACAGAAGCCACATGTTTGCTTGGTTATTTCATCTTCCATTAAACTAGATAACAGAGAGATGGTATTGATGTAACTTAATTTTTAAAAGAAAAGGTTTAAAATTAACAGATATCACTCAAAGGTCAAATATGTCATAAGTGTGTGTTAGGATGCTGGATTGTGAATGCAAATGTCCAAAACAGGGAATTAATTTTCTTCTGCAAATAAGATGCCAGAGAAGCAAGGCAGAGGCCTCTGGTGAGAAACAGAAACTGCCATGACTCTTTCCTTCACCAAGCATTTGTCAGAGCCCAATGAAGTTTACACATTATATTAAACTGACTATTTTTTTTCTCCCCCATTTATTTAGCTGAAAATTTCCAAGGTGTTATTTCATAACAATGCTGTATATATTTTTATAGTTGGTGGAATTTTGGTTATGGTCAATTAACAGATAAATCTTAAAATATGATTGCCTCATTTTCAATATGTGAAAATCAAATTAATGTGTTTCCTGCTGCCTCTTCAAGTAGAAAGGAATAAATTATGTTAGAAGAATAATTTAGGATTGCTTGGTGCAAACTTCAGTACAATCAGTACAATAAGTACAATAAGTTTCAAAATCAGAATAAGTACATTTTTGTATAAGAAGTGAAACTTCTGCCTTGAAAAGCAGGGGAAAATTGCATTGCTGATAAATGTTGATAGGCTTTTCTGACTATTTTAAAATTTTCTTTTTTTTTTTTTTTCCAGACAAAAGGATATGGCTATGAAATGAAAATAATCTTACTAAGAAAAAGATTCAGTCTTGAGCCTTGATTTTGCCTTGTGCTCCGGTTTTTTGATTTTGGACATTTATTCCCTCTCCATGCTTCAGATTAATCTTCTGTATAAGGGAGGTGGTACCACACACAACCAGTCGTGTGGCACAAAAAGATTTTAACAAATATTATTAACTCATTTAACTCAAGTTTAAAAAATATTACAATGGTAAAATGGGAAATTGTGTATAAATACAGAGCATTTTTCTTCAATAAGTTCTTCAAGAAGAACTGAGGCAGAACCATGGCGCCCATAGTGTGCTGACCAGCAAATGTGAGTATGAACTCTAGCAGGTGACCATGAAGCCTCAGGGTGTTTGTCCTGGGGAGAGCACAGAGCCCTAAGTTGCTTTATGTGACACTTTCACATTCCAAAACATTCCCTGGTGTAGTGCTTGAAAGAAGAAATATACTTTGTTTTCGACAGACCAGATTTCTGCATTTGGTGGATAAAGAATGATGGCAGCTCATGTAACAATTAGTAACAATAATGTAGGTGTAATTGCTAAAATGTGTGCATGCTGTGTTCTTGATTATTATTTAAATAATACTCAGAAAAACTTTTTCCTTTTCTTTGTTAGTACAACAGGTTTGTGTCCTTCTTGCTAAAGATGGTGAAGCATTTGATAAATCAATGGCTGTATAGCGGAGTGGGTAGAGCAGAAAAGCAGTAATTAGGATGCCACAAAACACAGCCTGAGGATGAAAGACTCACTTTAAAAGAATAATTTATATACCAGGAAGAAATCATGCTCCAAGTAGACAGAATACAAGAATAAGACTGGTCTCTTCTCTTTGTGACATAGTTTGTTGCTTTCATCCAACTACAGTAATAATGCTCTTTTCTTTGGGCTTGCCAGAATAAGGGCAAAGAAAAAAATAGGTTCCTCATTAGTATCTACTTTTGTCTCGCTGACAGGCTTGCACATAAGATCTTGGAATGCATTTACATATTAACTTTTTCAGTCTAAGCCTCTCTCAGTCAGACTTTCTCAATATCTGACTGTTGTTATGGTCCCCTTCACTTCAGTAATAGAAGCGAAAACTTTCATGTTTTACCTAACTGATAGAAAAATAAGCATAATAATATTAAATTTGGAATAGTTTGATAATTCTTCCTCTTCAGAAGACAGTATAAGACTGATGAAGTAAAAGGACACAGCCACTACAACAAACAGTACTGCCACGTGCATAAGAAATCCAACTGAAAAGCTGCATACAGATCAGCTCTTCCCAAACACAGCTGAAGGGGAACAGAAAATGGGATATCTTGAAGCTGAGAAGGGGAAGATGAGCAATGCCTTCATTTTTAGTTACATAGCAGATCATGGATTTATTTCTTTTTTCAAATGAGAATATTTCTGGAGGACTTCAGATGAGGACCCAGGGACCTTGAGCGTTACAAAAAAATAAGATTCACTTTTGTCATGCTGGCATTCCAGAGCTGATGTTCAAATGCAGTTGCTGCCATTGCTAATGCCTCACAATCACATGCTATCTTTTATCTTCCTTCAGTTAAACCCACGCCCTTGTTGCTATTGCTCTCAGTATCACCACTATTTATGTGACTGCTGTGTCCTCTTTGAGTCACTGGCTCAGGCTGCTCCTCTGCTGCCTTGTGACACATCCCAAGTCAGCTCAGGGGAAGTGGAAAGGGGAAGATCTTCTGGTGAAATTGACCTGATAGATAGGACAATAAAGTCTTCCTTGTAGAGATCTTAACAGATTCAAGCAGAGGAAAGGTGGTGTGTGTGGGTCTCACTCGCCCTAGAAGTCTTCTGACTACCATGTTTCTTGTTCAAATTATGTGGCATACTTAAATCAGCTTCAGACTACTTGATCACTTGAGAAGTAATTTAGTTATGTGATATTTTCTGTATCTCTATCACAGGATTGTCATGCAGATCAATATCTCATCTGAAGTGGAAAAGAAAGCAACTGAAATATCTGTTGCTCTAGAAGCCATGCACCAAAAGTTACTCTCATGCTGCTGGGCCTGTGAGGATGCACAGTCCTACAGCCCTCTCCAAGAGTGGAAAAAAAAGGCTGTCTCAGTTCTTATATAGGCAAAGCAGAGTTTTACTGGTGTTGACATTATTTGGTTTTGCTTGTGTTCTCAAGAGTCTGTCTGATGTGCCCATGTATGGCATTAGTAACAAAAGCAAAACTGGCCCCTATTCTAAAAACTCTGCTGAGATGTATGGGAATTTCATAGTCCTGATTTCTGCAAATTCAGTGTGCAGGGATATTGCCAGTGTTCTTCATCCATACGCACAAGATTATTCATTCAAGGTAAATATTTGGTGAAGTAATCTGGAAATATGGCTTCACTATTAAATTTGTGGCATCATGTAGCATTTCACTGAGGAGCTGGAAGGAGAATATGTAGGTACTCTAGATTTAAAGCTGGTAATAGGAAGGGAAACATTTCAAGGATTAAACATTAAAATAAAGGTCTCACTGTCTTTCATAGTGTTGTTTAAATGCATCATATTTTATATCTGTGTTGTGCATCTGCTTCTCAGCTAAATCTACTTGAAATAATCAGTGTGGTTACAGGAAACCTTTGTAAAGCCAGAGATGTCTTTCTATCTGATCATGTGTCATATTGTACCTCATCATTTTTCTCTTGAGAACATTCTTATGAAGAAGAACAGGGAAATTATCTCTGAGTTTCAAATAGGGACCTGAAACATGCTGATACCATCTATCTTCTCTACCAGAAACCCAACTAAAAGTCTGTCTTCCAGTATGCGTATTTCTAAACATCTTTAAGGGAATCCAGCTTGTTCTAAGTTCAAGTTGCCTATAGGAAAACAAGACAATTCCATTTCTCAGCGAATTTGGGAGGAATAAAGGTATTTTACTCTGTGTTAAGAACCCTGGCTCAGGAGTCTGAATACATTTTGAAGTTGATAAATATTTCTCATGGGAGGAGTGTGAGAAGGCTTTATGTCACCATTGCCTTTACTCAACACAGCTACATATCCACTAAGCCAGTTATGTTGCAGGTGTGTTATTTGACAGAATTGGAAATCTGCAGCCCCAAGGACATGGTCTGTCCACACAAGACGAGACTGACACAAAGGTATATAGGCATTCCCTGCTTCTGTCTGCAATTTACCTTGTAGAATGCAATCCCACCATTCACACATTTTGCACATATTTTAAGGAAATTGTGCTCTAACTAGTCCATCTGATCAATATCTTCTGGGCTAAGAAATTAGGCTGTATTTTTCAACCAGTTTTCCTGGCCATTTCATGTAGTGAATTCTCACAGTTTTCTGACTAAACTAGGAAATGCATCCCTCCTTATTATTTACTATTTTATGTTACACTACTTCTCCATAGGGTTGCCCAAATTCGCATAGAATAAAACAATGAGGAAGGCATTTGGATTTTGCACTCTTCAAAACATGCTCTTATTCTACCATCAGTAGATACACTTGGCTTTGAAATAGGAATGAAAGATAAGCTGCTCTTTGTTATTAGAAGACATAAGAGTACAGAAAGGTAGTTTTAGTCATATACATTTTTTGCCTTTTTTTAAAGGCTCCCTCTTGAATGAGTAAAGAAGAAAAATATTAGTCAGAAGATGAAAAGTTAGGCAAGCAATAAAGAACTATGACTCTAGGAAATTTATAATAGCAAATCTGGAAGTATGAGGTACTTATTTGATTGTAAAACATAGGTGAGGATTCAGGAGAAAGCTTTGTTCACACACGATTAACTCTCATATCAACTCCATCATTATGGACACTGCTCAATGTCTGCTCAATGGTTTGAGCCCCTTAACGAGCTAAAATTCGAAGTTGCAAGTCCTGAACTGTGGATTAGTAACCCTGATGAAACAGAATTCAAACTCTGAAATTCAAGTGTTAAGGAGACTTGTCAAAGCAGGGCTTGTTAAAGCACTCTGGGAAATCTGAGCAGAAAAGTGGTTGCTGTAGATATTGTCAGTGTATGCCAGATGGGGAGCTGCAGATTCAGATGCATTTTACATATATATATGGCTGGCTGTGACACAGGAAAGGTTTTAGTACAGGCTCCTGACCAAAGAGCTCAGATATATTCTTTCAGATATGTCTGACTTCACCACATCAACATGGTTCATTCCTTCCTCTGATAACATTTGTTTAGACTGTTCTGCTCCTTTCCCTTCCATTCACCATGTACTAATGAATTTGACTTGCTTTAATTTTTATTCTTATTGGGTAAACATAACTGGTTTTTGTATAACATTTTACCTAAATGCTAAAAGGCGATGAGGTTAAAGAAATTAAAAATTGGCAGTATCACTTATCACTGGAATGCCATTTTCATCTATTGTCCTCAGTTGTAAGGCTCCATCCTTACTTTTAAGTCTCTGTTTTTTGAAGAGTACCTATTATTTTGGATAGTCCTATTATTTTGGATAAGCACTGTAAGGAATTATTCCCTAAAACACTACAACAGGTCTGCATGGTGAGGTTGAAAAAAAGCATTTTGCCTCTCCTTGTCTCTAGTCTCCTATTGCGGCTGCTTCCAACACAGGAGCCTGTAAAGTCTGAAGTCATCTGATAATTTCAAAAGGAAGAAGCTCATTTTTTCACATTCCATTTCCAAACTTTTGTAGGCATTAGTGATCTAACCCAAAGACTCTGCAGCAAGAGATTATATCTCCTGGGAAAAAAATTATTCCTTGTGCTATGAATTCCTTATGATGTGTGATATGCTGCCAAATATTGCACTTTTAAAATTACTGTGTTTTTTCCTAAATCACAGAGAATTGACAAAACAGAAGAGACAAACTGAAAGGAAAAAGTCCAGGTGATGCAGTGTCTGCAATCACCTTGCTCTGTTTTGGCTCATTGCCATGAATTAAAATACCAGGAAGAATGAATGCACACACTGGGGTGATTTTGAAAAGGGAGAAAAGAGAATTGAAGAGAAGAATAATAACAATTCAGGAAATACAGCCTTGAGGTTGATAGATCACCTGAATCCAAAGCTCTAATTTTGTTGTGTTTTCCTCCCTCTTTTTTCCACTTTAACCCTGAAGATTTTCTCTACTAAGAAAAAATCTTCAGTGGTGTAAATCATCTATAAGTGTTTCTATGTCACAACTTTACTTCCTCCTTTCTGCCAGGAAAGGAGTTGCATTGTCAGCTTATTGAAATCCTCTGCCCTATTAGCAATGCCAGCTCTACCAGGATAAAGGCCCTCTGGGTGACTCTGCTTCAAAGATGCTGGTCTTTTCCAGTCATCAGACTAGAAACAGTAATGGCCTGTAAGAAGATGCCACTGCCACTTCTGCTGTCAAGTGCTCCACAGCTGGCTCCAAACTGCAATCTTTCTGTGTCCACTTCTCCAGCAGGGCAGCTGAGGCAGGCCCCAGAGCCTTTTTCTTGCTGCTAAAGTGTGAATGGGAAGTGTACACATTGTATGAACAGGAGCAGAGGGAATGAGGGCAGACCAGCCAGTGGCTATGCTGGAAATGGGCTGACACAGACACCCAAGTGTAAGCCAAGAGGCTTAACCTGCTTCACCACACAGGCCACCACAAGCGCTGCTCTTCCTGCTTGCAAAGAACAGGGCTGGATCTCTTGCTTGTGCTTCAACTCTGCCATGAGTGCCACTCACGAAGGATCCCAGAAGAGGAATCATCTGCTGTGGCTGTCTAGGCTGTACTTTGCAGTGCCCAGCAGCTGTGTTACTGATGGTGTCAGTGCTGCCCTTCACAAGTATTACTCCAGTGCAGAAAAAGAGTGATGCACAGCCTTAACCATAGTTATTGCTACACCAGTAACATGATAAACACAGATTGAGGCATTAGAATATGCTCACCCCTAATGCCATTTTTTTCAGCAGAGCACATAGTCTTACTTCTTTCACACAAACAGACACATTTTGATGGAGAGAAGACCAGTGGGTTGTGAGAGAGACTAGGCAAAATTTGATATATTTAAAAACATGGGTGCATTTGTATCTTATGAAGTCAAGCAATAAGGCCTATAGTATGTGCCAAGCAGTATGAAATCTCAAAATGCTGGAAGCCAGCTGATATATGGCATTATTACCACACACCAAACAAATTACACCCTGGATTCTGATTCAAGAAAAGAAAAATTGTCCTTAAAGTTTTTAAGTTATCAAATTTTAAGGTTGCATTTTTAATAGACACTTGAGTAAAACTAGACTGAAGGGTAGTGTAGGGATCTAAGTTAATGTTGATTAAAATCTGCTTACACTTTTTCTCTCTACTGCTGTCACATTGAACAAATGTACTATTTAAATTCAATTTCCTGATCTGAAATTATATTGCTATCTATGCTGAAGAAATAGGATTGTCTTGAAGACATTTATTGTATTTACTTGTGTGCAACTGAAAATGCTTTTAGGAATTACAAGAAATGCACTCCTGGTTTAAGTGAAAACATCTTTGCTCCCACTGTTATCTTATAAATCAAAATGAACTCAATAAAGTCTATATTAAAACAGTAAAAAGTGAGATTATTTGTTGATGAATGGGTATCAAACCTTGAATTTCTCACTCAGCTATTATTAAGCCTCCTTTTGAAACTAGTAATAAAAATATAATCCAGACTCTCTGTCTACAGTTACAATGTGTTATCAGCAGTGCTGAAGTTCAGCAAGGACTGTCTTTAAGTGCTTCTCTTCTTACCTCTTCCAAAGTACCATACCCTGGATTCCCGCTGTGAAGGAGCGTGGGCAGCAGCTACACAGTTTCGCAGAAGCTGGCACCTGATAGAAAGGAGCTCCTGCATCCTGGCAGCAGCTCAGACAACTTATCTGAAACAGGCATGGATATCTACAAAAGCTTTGCAAAACATCTGTAGTAGGAAAAAGCTCTAGCCAAGCAAGAGTCAGGATCTAAATTTTTTTGCTTATGACACATTACACAGAGGACATTTGCTGACAGTGCCAGTTCTGTCATAAACTCCTTAATTTAAAACAGAAAAGAGTTTAATATTTTTCCTAGCAGAATTGATTTTAGGCCAGCAAAACAACCTTTTTGCTGCTGTTGTTTTCCTCCACTGCATAATTTAGCATTCCAAAAATACTGCAGATTGATGATAGTAGCATCTGAATTCAAAGAAGAATTCCTGCAAGGTCTACAGCTAAGCATTACAGTTATTAACCCTCCAGTCTGTCACTGACTGTAAACAGAGCTTGCAAAAAAAGATGTGCTGATTTTTTTTAATATTATAATTTTTTAAGATCTTTGCATGAGAGAAAGGGTTTAGACTACTTAGACAACTCAGACAGAATTACTTATATTGAGGTGTTTATATCTTGTTTTTCTCTACACAGCTTGCTTAAAGCACACTTCCACTGGCCTGGAGCAACTGTAAAATGATTTATATGTGCTCACACATAAGTAAGCAGAGGACAGCTTAGTTTGTCCATTGTTCTAAAATTCTTAGAGTCACTTTTAAGAGGCTACTGTGTGAAGTTATCGCTGGAAATTGGACTATTATAGAAAACAGGATGCCTGTATATTTTCCAGCATAGGGAATCAGTTGTTAGACAATAGATGATTTATAAAATTGTAAGAGATTAAATATTTTTATGAACAGTTGCTTTGACTGTTTTTACAGCACTGATTTCTTTCTCACAAACTTAGTCCCTCTCAGCAAACCTTTGTGCACATGTTGAAGTTTACGCTTTGGCTGAGTCCATGGAAGATGCTGAGAAGTCACACATGCAGGGAGAAGGAATATATCATTGTACTGTAGTAACATTCACAGTACTACATGGTGGGTGGCTTAGAAAACAGCCTTTAAGCTATGTCCTAAAAAATCAGTTCCAAGTACTAAATTCATATTTAATAAAGAACAAAATTTTATTTATATTTATTATGTGTAGTTGTGGGGTTTTTTTACGTCAAGTCATGTATCTCCAGGATGTCAGAAAACACACTTCAATTGTTTTAAATGATGTTTCCACACAGTGAGCATATGTCAGTCATCATCTTCTGACATATACTATACAGTCACCCTTCCTAGTCTACCATACATGATGTGCCTACGGGAAATAAAGAGAAAATTATATTCACTCCTCTATCTATTCACTCCTAAAATCTATCAGAAAAGTAAGAAAAATCTGAGAGGCCTCTTCACTTTAAAGAACCACGAAAGCTCTTCATAAATACCCAATTTCTGAGGTTCATCTGCTGTCAGAGCCTAAACAAATGGGATGTGATCAGGGCTGGGTACAGTGTCAGACCAGCCAGGTGAGCAATGAGGATGAAAGGAGGTGCTGGCCCTTTCAGCAATAAGTCTGATAAGTTGTGCCCTGCTCTGTGTTGTCAAATGCATCAAGTTTTTATTCTGAAACAGCCATTTTTGAATTACATCCATCTTCACTGTAAAAAATTATTGTTGTTCTTCAGAGTCCAGAAGACAACTTCCAGACAAAAAACTCTGAAACAGTAATAGTAATAACCGTAATTTTTCCTCAGTTAACCTGTAAGTATTTATCAAAGATGTCAAGTATCAGTACTCTACTCTTTAGCCCAAGACACAAAATTTAAGTGATTGTCTCATTGTCTCTCAGTAGGAAAATATATGTGTCACTGCAGGAAGCCTAGATGGCATTCAACAGATACTTGTTCCTTATGACAAGAAAGAAAAGGGACTTCTTTCCATCCTTTTGTATGTTCCCCCCCCCCACTCTTTTCCTAGGGTGCTTCTGTGCAACTGAATTTGTATTTTGCTGATGTATATTTTTTTTTAGCTTTAAATAGTGTTCAGATTCTTGGAGGGATCATTGCTCAATAGCAATAATACAATAGAGAAAACCAGATACATAATTCATTCTAAGCTAATTGCTAATAAATATTGAAATTAAACATAGCAAGCAATAGAATGAATCTTTAGAGGGAAAGATTTTCCACAGCAATTGCACAGAATCCTTTAAGATCAAATCAATTAATCTAATTACCCTGAATGAATTTCAGTATAGCATATACTTTCACCTCACACTATACATTTCAGTTTATGAACTATTCCCAGATTTGGGTGAAAGCAAATAGCCACAGTAGATAATAATTGACATATTTGTTTGGACACATTGAGATAAAAATAAGGAAAATCTCACCATAAGGCAGCACAACAAATTACAAATAACTTTTCATTCTGGAGGAATAAGAGTTCATTCCAAAAGTTGAAACACGTTTAGCCTTTGCTATCCCATTTTCATCAAGAGATGAAACAGATCATGTCTACTGTGTAGGTACATCCATTAACCAGTTGAGAATGTCTACCTGGTCTGACTATTGACTGAAGTCAATAGACACCATTTCAACTGGCTGCAGTAATGAACTTTTTGAAACAATCAATTTTGCCCTGGCAGCTTCTTCTGTCTTCATTCATTTAAAAACATGATAAAACTTTGTCAAATAAACATTTGGAAAACAGTCTTATCACTGCAGGAAATACAAAACCTATTCATTACTCTTTGCATCCAACATGAGGCTTAAAAGTATATAGAGGTATTTTTTAAGGCAATCAACAACAAATATCTGCATCTACATTAGGAATATTCGGGAAAAAAAAAATCAATATCCTTACCCCAAAACTTTGGTGGCCATGTGATTGGAGTAAAAGTATTGTTCCTATCCATAACATCCAAATTGCAAGCACAGAATGGCACGTCCACAGAGGAGCAATAGTTTTCTGAATTTTGAGATTTTTTGCACTAGAAGCACAGCTTTTGTGCTGCCACGGAACTGTGTTGTTTGCCTGAAAGGAAATGGATGTATCACATTTCCTGCTTCTGGACTCGAATTAGTAAGTGCTTGCCTTATCTTGGAACACCACATGGTTCCCGAGACAGGGAAGTAGTTTCCTTCTCGTCATTTCCTCAGCCAGAGCAAATTGACTCAGAACAATACCAAATCACCTCCTTCTCTGAAACATTTTGAGCTCCAAAAATCCAGAGATAGAGAGATGAAAAATCCTTTCTGTTTCCTTTAAAGATTTTCTATGTTGAAGACATTCCTTCAACATCCAAAAGCACTTGTATACGGGTAGGAATTTTCAGTAAGAAAGAAATGCACCAAGTGGTTTTTAATGGACACCAATTCTTTAGGATGTTAGTTTAGGGTATGAGGATGGTTTAGTATTCACCATTGTTCCCTTGGTTTGAGGAACTAGCTGGGCCCGACAGTGTAACTGTAAATTTTTTCCTTTCCACACCCCATTCTGAAATATGAGTTCCCTGGAACACAAACAGGCTTTGAGCTAATTGCTTGGACACGTTTAATACAGTTTAATGCAGTGTTAATTCCCCGATGGAATTGTAGGTATTGCTGCTATATATAACATATAGCAATAACAACATAGCTACAAGAGAAATTAGCCAAGATATTTAATGACATAGACCTAGAATTAATGGAGAATGAATGGACATCAATAAAATATATACTTTTGTATTTGTGTGATAATTTCTATAGAAACAAGTTTTTTACTATTTTCTTCTTACATATATTCCAGATAATGGATAAACATTCCATAAACATTCTGCCATGAATGGAAACCTCTGTTCTCTGAAGAGATGAATGAGAGTTTCCTTGCCCTTATACTATAAAACCCCCAAACAAACCCAAACCCAGAACTACCTATATTTATTTTTCATAATGAATATCTAGAATCCCCTAAATTTAGGACTATTCCAATCTTAAGATTTGGACATGGCATAATTTTAAGGTTGAACCTTTTCTGTTATGCTTCAGTTTGGTTTTGTTTTTTATGAAAGACATTTTTAAAAATACTGAGTAAAGACACCCTGATGGTTAATGGAAACTGGTATTTTCGAAGCTTGTGCTTAAAATGGCATATCCAAATACTGAGTTAAGAATGTAAATGAAAAAGGTCTGGTTTTCAGATGACTGTGAACAAGATACAACTTCATAAGAAATTCTAGGAATATTTAGTTTCTGTTGGGACACTGATACCAGAATAGATGCTAAAAATATACAGAATAAATAGTTATCAACTAGGGTTAGATTTGTGCTCTAAGAGCATATGGAAATAAACCAAAACTGAATTATTGTAAACTCTAAAATGAGGAAATTAAATTATTTTAGTTTAGTGACTGCATCTATTGAGATGATCATTGTAAAAAAGAATTGAACACAATCTAGTTGAAAAGCATGTGATTTCAGACATGAACATATGCACAAATAATAGCATCATCAAGTGTATGAAATAAAAACCTTAATTCTTTGGGCAAAAGTTGACGACACTGAGAAACAGGACAGTTTCTGCCTTGACAGATTGTTCCAAGACGGGAGTTTTCTTGATTTCCTCAGAAACAAACAGCTGATATGGGCAAGTACCAGCAGCAGATCAGAGAAGCTGCACAACCAAGGGTCTTACCTGTGACACACACCCATAATGCTTATCAGTAACTTGCAGCAAATAAAGTTTTAAATGAATAAAGGTGATGTGGGTTTAAACTGACTTGCTAAACACGAGGCTTTCTCAGGTCAGTTTCAAACTCTCTTTCCACTATTTACTCTTGCAAGAAAAAGGAAGAATTGCTAGTTTGGGCAACAGAATTTATCTAAGAGTATAACATATCGTATCCTGAGACAGAATCATAGAATGGTTTGGGCTGGAAGAAACCTTCAAGATCATCTAGTTCCAACCCCTTTGCCTTGGCAGGGTTGGAGCCTTCCACTAGACCATGTTCCTCAAAGCCACATCCAACCTGGCCTGGAACACTTCCAGGGATGGGGCACCCACAACTTCTCTGGGCAACCTGTGGAATCTTCACCAAAAAGCTAAATCAGATTGTGAAATCATAGACTCTTCTTATTTTATTATTTTAAGTGTTAGACTAATTTTATTTCTGTTCTCTTTATCTTTAAGTATTGCAAAAATATATTTTACTGTTAACCCCGCAGATTCTTTCATTTTTCTTTATTGAGAAGTATCTTTTCCTGAAAATAAAATCATCATAGCTCAAGGTACCCTCATGGGTAAAAATGCTCATCATCTTTCATTATACTGGCAAGTATAACCCTGTCACTTCTGACTGATGGGATATGGGGGTATGTAGATGATGAGATGTCAAATACATTACTAATGTGAGTTCAATTCCAATGAGCAGTCTTTTACTCTTTGAAAAGACTCATTTAATTCTGTCCTTAAAGGTTTCAAACTCACTGATTAAATTAGGGAATGTGCTTTGAATTTACTGCAGCACCAGTCCTGATCCTGTTGAAACACAGGTATATATATTGAATTCTCCTGCACAAACCCACAAAATCTTCTTATTTCAAATGTAAACAGAGTTCACTGAAAAAAAAAAAATAGAATGAGCATCCAGTGAAACTTTTTCTTATTTTTTTTTTTTACACTTTCCATCTGGAGATTATGATTTAAACTGGGATTTCCTTTAATTGTTTCATATTTCAGCAGTCTCATATTTGTCCTTGGTTAGTTTTGCAGCTCTCCGGATGCATGAAGAAAAAACTCAGGAATTTTTTTTATATGACCAGTGATGAAAAATATTCCTGTCTACCATCAAACTACCAATGTTAAATGCTGCTCATAATGTGACAAAGGGATGAAAATCTACATCTTGAATTTACTTGCTTTAATGACTTGCTTTAAGTTCAGACAGCAAAGTTCTTCCTTTTACCAGCTACAGGTTAAATGTCCTGCTGCCTCATAGTGGCTCTATCAGAATACACCTTTCAATATGATATGGATGCTGTGAATGAAAAGAAACGTGGCTGCAGTAACATCACCCTCTTAAAAAACATATTGGTGTCTGGGAGTGTGTTAGTTGTTACTAATTTTCCTCCAAATTTTTCAGAGAAAGAATTGTGGGTAGGAGTTTCATGAGAATTTCAGACGTTCAGTATTTTTGGGGAGCTATGAAATCCTAAGGATATAATACAGAAAGAAGATCTCTCGTGGCTAATTATCCACCATGACGTGATTGAGAAGACAGTGTCACTGTGCAGTATATGAATACTCTTTTTGTCTTTTTGTTTACTGGAACATATGTAACATTTTTAGATACAATATTCAACTGAATACTCTGAAACCATATTTTTTCCCTAATGTGGAAGTTTTATATTATTCAGTGAAAGATGACTGAGAGACATAAAAAGAGGCTGAGGAGAGCACTCCCTTCTGCCAAATGGATACTTTCTGATTCCTGTTTTTTTCATGGTATTTGTGATATTGAAGACTGTGTGTATTTATGTGTGGGTGGAAAAGCAAGGAGATAATTAAAAGAGAATACACAGCAAAATATACTTTATATTACTGTATTTCAGCACTGGTAAAACTTAAGGTAAGAGAGAAAGGAAAAAAAAAAAGTATTTTTGATTCAGGTTTAAATATTTCAAATAAAATGTATCTCAAAATCACCCCAGGGCAGTGGGTCCTGCTGGAAACAATGGTGGTAAGTCATGTGGGCAATAGACAGTTTTAGCATCTTGCTAGTGAATTCCCACAGGCAAGTGATATCTAGGGAGTATGGTACTGAGAATTGACATTATAGGGCTTGTGGCAGTCCATCTGCACTCTTCAGTAATGGGTGTCATCCTCAGGGACACAAGGAGGTGAAAGAGGGAGGGGGCAAAGACGAGCTATTTGAGGCTAACAGAAAGTCAAGGATTTCCTCTCTCTCTGTTTCCTATTTTGCAGATTGCTTGATATTTTGTGGTAGCCTACTTGACACTAGTAATTTGGAAAGCTGAAAGACCCAAACTCAAACTCTTATCAGGAAACTAAATTGGAAGTAACCATCCCAGAAGAGAACCAAACAAGGTAGTGTCATTATCCAAGATTTCTTTCCTCAATTAAATTGGAGGTATAAACTCATCTAGTTTCAACCTGCAAGTTGAAGTTTCACAAATAACTAAGGAAGATTATATGACATGATTGCTAATAGGGGCAGAAAACTAGAGTCAGCAAGCCAAAACAACAAAAATCCTTCTTCATTGTTATTCTTCTACAAATGCATCCTGTGAACCCACTTCCCACACAGCAGATGAAAATGAAATCGACCAATATGCTTTCCAAAATGTGGAAAATGTTTATCTAATGGACAAATTTGTCAGTTTTGCATAAATTTACAATCTAGGAAAGAGATTTGCCATTATGTTCTTAGAGTACAATATTTCCTTGTCTTCAGCTAGAGGGCAAAGGACAGAGCAATAAACCTCGGAGTCTCTCTATTCACTTCTGCTCCCCTGAAAGTCCTGAGACATGGAGTGCTGGAGCATGATATTTAGTAAAATCATTACCTTAATTCAGATTACTCTTCTATTCTTTCTTCTGCCCCTGAAGAAGGCAACCAAGTAAGGGGACAGAAAGCAACAACACCCAAAAGCAATTCAGTATGACAATATCATTTTATTTTAACACTTTGATGGTAACTGATAGAGTTCTACAGTTGAACTGAAAATTTCACCTCCTCCTACCAGTACTGGATAGTAAAATCCTCTCTTGCTGTTGTATTCTGTCCAATCTGCTGTTAAAAAGATGGGACTGAATGGAATCAATTTCTCCACTCCCTAGGATGGTCTGAAATTTATAATTTCATTGAAATAATATCATAGATGTAGCTGTATTTTGTTCATGCTGAGAGATACTTCTCTTTCACAGATATCAGTCTTCTGGTGTGAGCAGCAAGTTTCACTTACCTTTACAATTCACAAACTGTTTAGAAGCAGAATTGTATTTTTCCCAAGTGGCCATGTGGAATTCTGCTGAGATGTAAACTAGGATTTGGGACTGACATGGTCTTCATTTTATCACACAGTTAGTCAAACCAAGAAACAGCATACTGAATTCAAGGTATGTTTCTGGTACCCATTTGTATAGTCATTTTGGTGGGAAGGGTTCCCTGCAGTCATGTCATTACAAGTGTTAGGTAAGAGCCTAATCCAAACGCATCATTGTTAATGAAAATATCCCTAAACATAATGAGATATCAGAGTAGGTGTGAAATGGAAAATTAAACTTCTAGAGGGTATTTATAGCTCCTGAATATCTGAAATATTTTCCAAAAATGAGACTAGCATGATGGTAAGACCAAAGTATTTACTGTTCATATGTTTATACTGGGGATGTTTCCAAAGTTAATTCTTCTATAGATCCAATGCTAAAAAAAAAAAAAAAAAATCAGAGTCATTTTATAATAAAATTTTCCCTAGTATAAGGTATTATATCTGGATTACTTATTTCTTTCCAGACCTATATCTGTTCTACCAGGCTAGTCATGAAAAATAGTTTTTCAGTAACCATACACCACCACAGATGCCATTTTGGTTTGATTTAGTTAGGTTTACTGTGAGCATACTGCTTAATTTTCATGACTCCATTTGTTCAATAGATGAACAGATTGAAACTTCTTCTTTCATTTTTCCAGCCAAACAGCTTGTTGCAGTCAAAATCTGCTTTCTGAGTCATACTATGGGTAAGTGAGTAATGTGAAGCAAAACAACAAGTATTTGACAATTATAGTCCCCTTCATCAGTTTATTACTACTATAAAAAGTCTAGTAAAAAAAAATCACTTCTCTTAAGTTTAGAGCAAGAGGAAATCCTATGGGGAAGGTTAAGATGGAGGCATGATGAACAATTGAAGGAAATTGCCTTTCAGTAGTCATAAATGTTTAATCTTCCTGTCCTCTGATTGACAGGATCACACCATAGTCATGGTGTATCAATTTATTTCTATAAATCCAACAAGCTTGAAATGCCAGTCGTGAATTTAGCTGGACTTGTATTCCTCTGTTACAGTACTTTTGATTTACTGATGGATAACTCAAATTTACATTACGTCAAAATGTTCTAAGTGAAGCCAAGATCAACCATTCAGAAAAGTACAAAACTTGCAAGAATACCTCATGACATTGAAAGTAGAGGTTTCGAGGACTATAAAGTCCATGGGCAATGCTTTGTATGCCAACTTATCTTGCTTGGTTTTGTAATTATTATGGTTTCCCCAAGGCTTCCAATCCATCAATCCCAAATCCCAACTCTGTTGTACTTAAGTTCTGTACAGACAAATTACAGTGAGACTAGATGATTTGTATTTCATCTTTTTGTGCAAATTATTTTTTCCTGTACTCTACAGGAAAATATCACAATACAAAGCAAGAGTGTAAGCTTCCATTCATTGATTTTTTTTTTTTGTTCATTTTCTTTGCCCTTCCCCTGAGACCAGCAGGTGAGGGTTAAAGACATTTCACAGGGTGCTTGTTTGTCAGGCTTGTCATGCTTGCCTTGCTTGTTGAGCTGCAGTTCATTAGAGCAGGACAATTACTTACTGCTGTAACAAGAAGACTCTGGCAGCAACCTGTTTGTCTGACCTTGTCTTAAGTAAAGAAGTAGTCAAAAGCAAAAGCAGGTACTTGATCATGTTAAAATGGGGAAAAGAGAGAGGTCATGTAATGAAAGCTATTCTTCCCTCAGCATACCTATAAGTCCCAGAGAAGTTATATCCCAAACTAATTACAGAATTTTGCTCTGATGAAGGACTGCAGTAGTCTTTCCTCCCACATATATTTTCCTTCTAAGCATTCCAGAACTTTCCAGAGTCATAAAAAAATTCTCTAGAGTCACTCCAAACCTTTGCCCTCACCCATCCTAGCCACCTCTCCCCAGTGCCCCCTACTCCCTCTCTCCTGAACACCCACAGAAACTTCTGTACTTGTAACCTCCACACCCATGAGCACCCCAGTCCCTCAGCAAGCTAATTGGAGAGCTCCACAGAGAATGGAAATGCAATTATGGTCCTTTGGAAACTGGTGAATAATTAATTTAACCATTTTGTACTACAGGTCATTAATTTTTACTGCTCTCAGATAGCTTGCTGTTAAGGAGAGTAAGCTTAATAAATCTTGTGCTGTAAGGGTGAGAGGTTGTGGACATAGGCATCCAAGCATAGGGTGACTGCAGAAACTCCAGATGTAGAAAATAACTTACCAGTAAGTACAAGGAGCTTGGTATTCCTTGAAAGAATGCATGTGCACTTTCATGCATGCTTTCAGTTTTACAATGATGAAACTTTCAGTAGAACAACTCCTGATTTATTCTGTAAAGGCCATGGGAGACAAGCACATCTAAGATGTAGGAATTCTGAAACAGATATTTAGCAAACAGAAATCTGCATTGGTAAGTTGAATGACATGTAGTCACAATGGTGTTCCGAATGATTGAAAATATCAGGAAATAAAATTATGAGATAAGGAAAATATTATGGAAATTAAACTTAAGACAAAGGCAAAGCATTCAACAACATGACTACTTGACATGGGCCAGTCAAACTTAAGAAACATAAGTAAGAAAGCACAATAAGAATAAAATGTAGAATTAAAGGACATACATCAAGAATGACTGCTAATCCTTTGAATTTAGATCACTTGGTCTTAGCCAAAGATCTCTGGACTGATCAGGTAACAGTCCTAAGAATGTCAGGACAGTGCATGGAATGAGATTTAAAAAATAAATAAGAAACAAGTGGAGATTTCATTAACCAGACAACCATCAGGAATGGTAAAGGGAAGCACGAGTAGGGAAAATAATGTCAAGAAGAATGCTTCCACTTCCCAGTTTTGAAGACAAAGATAAGTCACATGTCTTTTGAAACAATGGATGTTGCCAATTCTTATGAGTATATTATGAAAGGTTCTTGTATGGTGATGACAATCTAAATCTGATCTTCATATAAAATCAGAGAAAATACCCTTTGACTGTGTGATTAATTGCTTGCCGTTCCCTTATTTTGAAGCATAGTCAATAAAATGAGCAGGCTGACCTCAGAATGAAATCTGTTTGGATTTTTCTTGGGATGAGTTGAGTTGACTGGAGCTGGGATGGGAATTTTGAGATGAGAAAAAAGAAGCAGAATGGGGAGCATCTAATAAGGTTTGCCTCAGAATACAACAGAAAACAAAAGAAATCCAAAGGATCTTGAGGCTATCAATGCTGGGTACGCTACTCACCCTATTGCTGTTTTCTGTGTCCAGAGGACATGAATCTGTGGCAAGTCTGAGCTGTAGAGTGTTGGTGGTCCAGGTACTTCTGTGGCAGGTTGCCCTTTTAGTTCTAGGGTGCTGCACTTCAGAGTCAGAGGTGATAGTCAGAACAGTGGCTGGTAGAGTCATCCGTACGAATGCAACATGAATACAAACCCAGTATTTCGGACAATATTTTACAAAATTTGTGTAAACAACAACAAAATCTGTCTCTGGAGAACAGAGAACATTTATGAAATCTCTAGAAATAAGCACAAAGGAGCTAGAAGCATCTGGGCCTTAATACCCTAACTTTGACACTGACAGGCATCTGGAAATGGCACTGCATAATGGTCCCCATAACATGGAGGAGCAGTTTTATTGAAGGTGATACTGGCAACTTGAAGTAAAACCCTGTAAGGGTATAAATCACCAGTGGGCTGCCTGAGCTTCTCTTTCAGCTATAAAACTTAAGTTTTGGGGGTCAAAGAGACACTGTTATGAGAGATTTTTTTTTTTTTTTACAACAGAAAAACACTTCCAAAAGATTGTTTGTTCTCCCAAGAACATTATTTAAAAATCCTTTGGTCTATACAGGAAAAGATATTCATCCAAAGCATTAAGGTAGAAAGAAAGTGTTCCCTTGGGGACTTTTTGCCTAGTGGAAGAGCATATTTACTGAATAATTATTGTGATGAATTAAAGCTACATTCTGTATTTTTGTATTGTGCCACAGTATTTTCCTAAAATAAATGTTGCAGTGTAGTCTTGAAACTACCTAATTTCCTTGCAGTCACAGCTGAATATTGAAAACACCCAGTGAAAAATATTCAGACATTGTAGGAATGAATGACTCACATGAAATTGCAGCCACCTTCAGGATAAAGCATAGCACTGAAACAGTGGACACAGTTAAAGCCAAGAGAGGGGTAGCACATAATTTTGGGGGAAAAGAAGTGTCATTTTGTAGGCATGATAACTTATTCTTTCAACATTGCTTGGCCTTTCTATTGGCCATTTAGAAATCTTATAATTTCATTCTTAGGTTTGATCTATCAATTCAGAAAATGTTTGTTCCTAATAAAATTCATGCCTGTCTCTGTATAAGAGAGATCTGTGTACCATTATTTTTTGTTGTCTCTTTATTACGTTACATTATTCTTAAAACTCTTATTCTAAATAAGCATTTTTTTACAGAAATTGCAATGCTGTTTTAAACAACACCATCTGTTTTCACAGAAAACAATATGCTATTAGACAAGACATAGAGCTTCAAACTCCTGCATGAAAATTAGCCTGATAAAAAACGTGTATGTCTCATAAAAGAATCCTGACGTTGTTCAGAAGAACTTCTGGTGCTATGTGTAAACATCAAATGATAGATTAATATCTGATAACATTAATTTCACAGCAATGGCAAATTTCTGCCCCTGGAAGTTCACATGAATACCAAGATAGTTCTTTTACCTAATGAGTTTAAGGTATATTCAAAATGAGGTCAGGAAAGATTTTTTCACTTATGATAGTGATCATAAGAATCTTAAATATATTGATTACAGATTATAGAAAATCACGGGGCCAGGATTTCCTCCAGGTTGTTATTGTATTATCAGGGAGATTAGCCACATTCTAGGCCCATATGCTGCTTACAGCAACTGAAGTAAAGAGAAGAGGTTAAAAATCCATTTCTTCTTAGAAAAATAATGCTTTCTCCAATCCCTGACTGATATCACTTGTCTTCTAGTGATTTAGCAACATCATTTTGTTCTTGTAAGATGTTGTAACTGCCTCATGTGGCACACTAAGCTTCTCGCTCCTTATTAAATACGCTGCTCTCAATTTCTGTTTAGATCTCCTTTCAGATTAGATCTTAAAAGACAGCTCCACATTGTCTAATAATCTCAACTTTCCCATGAGCTTCTCTTCTTACCAGGTTAGTCTTTTATTTTAGTCTCCAAATCATCATTTTACCGTGGCCAGTGACATACGCTGTGGTTTCCATCTTGTTTATTGTTTTTACCGTAAGGATTTGTTGTTGGACTGTAATATTGTATTTCAGAGAGGTAATTATTTTGATTTCTTTATAATTTAAGATAGATTTTTTTTCTGTTCACACACATATCTCCAAGTGAGTAAAGAAATGCAATTATTCTGCCTAGTGTTACATAACAAGAAGATAATTCACCAAGGTATTATGACTTTTCCTGATATTTGTCCATGTTTGTTTGAGATTGGTGCCACCTGAAAATCTGCCCAGTGCTGCTCAAAGGCACAGTTCAAAAAGACATCTTGTCTCTATTAGAATGCAAGGAAACCCAAAAAGACTTTTGCTTTGGTGGATGAGAATTTTTTGGCCTGTTCCTGCAGCATATTTTTAGCCCAGCACTAAAGGAAGCAACTTTTTGATACAGTCCACAGGGTGGCACAATCTGATCATGATTCATACTACTAGCTCATTACAAAGAATTTACTCTTGCAATGATCATCTGAATTTTTAAACTGATTTTATTTTTTTTTTTCTATGCCAAAGCATTGTTAAAAATGTTAGTTTATGTGTTTAAAGACTCATCTCCACAACGCACAAAGGGCTGGAGGCACAAAGAGAGGAGCACAGGAAAATTAAAGTCTAAGGGGATAAAATGTGTCCTGTAAAAAGGAGTAGTGTTTGTTGATGGGTCAGTGGGTCTTTAACTGCCAGTGGAGCAGGGCTCATGCCTCAGGAGCTGGGCAGACTGGTATCCAGGGGCCAAGCACTGGCACAATGGAGTGTTTTACATCAACTATGGAGGGGTTCACCCTTTATGGCTGTATATGTATTTGCATATATTTTCAGCTCTCAGCCTTTCACCCTGGTAGGGCAGGATCAGGCTGGTCCTGTGCCAAGTGTCAGCATGAACACTGTGGTTTTGGTCCCTGCTGGGCTGTGCATGCAGCCACACATTCCTGTGCATTCACATTTATACGATGAGCACCTCTTGGGGGTGCACACTCAGCTTTGCTGCTGGCTGCATGTGAGGATAGAAACTTGTGGCAGCCTTGCTGCTATTCAACTGCTGGATTGGGCAGCTTCTAGTGGAATTTTTAGGCTGGCAGTTTTTCGGCTTGGTTAAGGCCTTCAAGAAATAACCTTTGAGTCCTATTTTAGACAATATTGGGGTATCCACTTTTCATTCTTGTATAGAAGTTTGAGATTTTAGTATTTTTTCCAATTTAGTGTAACTTGTGAAGCATAAACAAGACAAAATTGTCAAAACAATACATTTTGAAAGGATATAATTACCTTCTTGACAAAAATGGGGTGACTAACACTAGAAATAAATGCCATTTGTTTTAGCTCAACTCTTGCCATATGCTAGACTGAGCTCATTCAGTACATATAAATCCTAATTATTTCCAAGCTGTTATAATTTGATAACTTCACTTACAAGAACGTATCACATATCACATCACTTATCACTAGTTTAGCAGATGATTTTTGTCCTGATTTTTTTTCCACTCTCACATAATTTTGTGTAATCTCATCCCACTATATTTATTTATTTCAGTACAATGCAAGGGGAGTGGAATGGTGTACTACTGTAATGTAATTCAGTAATTCAGTGTAATTCAATGTGTATTTCATGTAATTTCATGCTAGAGGGAATATATTCTCTGGCTTCTAGTTGTATCTTGATTTTATTTTCAAAGTTTGTTCACTCAGGTTTTGTTACACTCAAATATAAAACCTAAGCACTTAAGTACAACATACAAAATTATGTAAAAAACCATACAGTTTTACAGCTTATAGATTCTTGGAGAAGTAGGAAGACATTTCAGCTACCTTGGACTTCTGGAGGGCAGACTTTGGCCTGTTTAGGAGACTGGCTGACAGTCCCTTGGGAGGCAGTCCTGAAAGGCAAAGGAGTCCAGGAAGGCTGGACATTCTTCAGGAAGGAAATCGTAAATGTGCAGGAGCAGGCTGTCCCAATGCGCTGAAAGATGAGCCAGCAGGAAAGATCACCCTGGCTGAACAGAGAGCTTTGGCTCAGGGATAAAAAGTGGCGCTCCACAAGTTGTGTTCCCCAGGTGTCAGTACTGGGGTCAGTTCTTGTCCTTCATTTAATATCTTTATCAATGATTTGGGTGAGGGGATAAAATGCAACCTCAGTCAGTTTGCAGTTGAGACACCAGGCTGGGAGGGAGGTGGATCTGCTGGAGGGCTCTGCAGAGGGATCTGGACAGGCTGGATCAATGGGCTGAGGCCAATTGTATGATGTTCAACAAATCCAAGTGCCAGGTCCTGCCTCTGGGGCATAACAACCCCAGGCAGTGCTACAGGCTTGGAGAAGAGTAGCTGGAAAATGGTCTGGGGGAAGAGGACCTGGGGTGCTGGTCAAGAACCACTGAATCTGAGCCAGCTGTGCCCAGGTGGCCAAGAAGGCCAATGGCAAACAGACAAAAAAACATATCCAGCAGGACCAGGAATGTGATTGTCCCCTTGTACTCAGCACTGCTGAGGCCACACCTTGAATCCTGTTTTGAGCCCCTCACTACAAGAAGGACATTGAGGTACTGGAGTGTGTCCAGAGAAGTGCAACAGAGCTGGTGAAGGGTCTGGAACACAAGTCTTGTGAGGAGCGGCTGAGGAAGCTGGGGTTGTTTATCCTAGAGAAAAGGAGGCTCAGGGAGACCTTTCTGTTCTCTACATCTGCCTGAAAGGAGGTTGTAGCAAGATGGGTGTCAGTCTCTTCTCCCTATTAATAAGTGATAGTACAAGAACTAACAGCCTCAAGTGGCATCAGGGGAGGTTTAGAATGGATATTAGGAAAATTTCTTCATGGGTAGTGCACTGGAACAGGCTGCCCAGCCAAGTCATTGATTCCCTGTCCCTGAAGGTATTTAAAAGAGATGTAGATGTCGTGCTTAGGGACAAGGTGAAGTGGTGGACTTGGACTGGGTTAACAGTTGGGCTTTATGATTTTACAAGTCTTTATTCAAACTATATGATTATTTGAATAAACGTTTATATATTTACGCTTGATACAGTACATGGAAACCAGATGTAGAACTGCACACATCTCTCAGGAGGTGTGTGGCAATGCTTCCAGGTTGTACATAGATACTGTGTGGCAGTTTAGGACAGGAAGGAAGTGGCAACTATTGCTCGCTGCAAAATCTGCAGAAGGAAGGGTATGCTCTTTTACTCAAACCAGGCTCAGCATTCACAGTTACAGCAAATGGACTCAAAAGAGATCAAGACACTCACTGAGATAGCCTGTTCTGCACCCTGAAAAAGTATTAAAAAATTAAAAATGCCTTCCAGGAAGACGGTTGTCTAGTCTGAGCTTAAATATCTCCCATGATGCCAGTTTCACTTCTTTTTTATGGTAAAGGTGCAAAGCTTTATTTCCTCCTAAAATTTTTGGTTCTGATATGACAATACCACGTACAAGGTACACAGATTGCTTCTTGTCTTATATACTGTGGACACTGAGAAGTGATCATTCCCTTCCTTTAAGTGCTCCTTTAGAATGTTTTTATATCTCATGCCAGTTTTTAATATCTAGAATGAATAACGATTTCAGACTTTTCTTTTGGATTAAGTGTTCTAAACTTTCTACCATTCCCATGGCCATCCTCTGGATTTTCTCTACCTGATTTAGATATTTGGTCTAAGTCTGGCAATCAAAACTGGACCAAGTAGAGAGTGATACAATACTGAGGCAAACCAAAACATTACTATCATTCTTTTTTGTATTTTCTTTTGAGGAAGAGTGCCCCAAATTCTTCAGTGCAAAAGACCTCTTCATGAAGAGGTCTCAGCTAAAAGCAGCAGTCCTTAAGTGTGCTATATATTATCAAATCTAATCACCTGTCCTTTCAGAAAAGATATTTACACATACCCCAAGAGGCAACAGTTTCAGATAATGACTTCTCAACAGTTAAAGCAAAATATAAAAAGTAACTATGACAAATACATTGTTCTTAGGAAAGCACAGACAATTTTTTCTAGCTGAGCTTTTAAAATATACAGTGCAGCATTTAGTGCTGAAATTGAAGCTTATACTAGCAAGTATTTTGCTGAACTGCTTCAAACAATAGTAGTATTACTATATGAAGTCTGAGCTTTTGCAGTAAAGATGCTCTCATTCAGGTTAACACTCATACTCTTTACCTAGAAAAATAAGATAGTATTTTCTGAAAGAGGCAGCAAAGTGAGGATTTTTTTCAGCAAAAAGATACATGTAGAAAGGCAGAACTCAGAAACATGTTAGCATTCTCTTCCTTTGCCATTTTCGGTGCTGCAACTGGCATGGGGTAAAACAGAGAAGAAGGACAAAGAGGTAAGAAATATTGGATGAGAAAAGCTTTTCAGTTCCCCTCCTGCACATCCTCCCCCCACCTCAGAATATCCCCTCCCCCCCAACCAACCAAACAAAAAATTCCACAACACTTCAAAAGGAGAAAAATTTCAGGTCCAGTATGCCTGGTTACACTCATTGTCAGAAAGAGGTAATTTTTGTGGATGGCTGGAGGTGACCTAGATATGTATATCCCAGTTTCACATGAATTCTTGCTGTAGCTCCTGGTATGTCTGCTTCTTCCACACAGGACCCTGGCTCCAAGTGTGCAATCCATAACTGGATAGTATTGGGAGAGGTGCCATAAGTGTAAGTGTTCATATCACGAGGCTAGCACCAATGTTACTATGACTGGTGCTAAAGGACAGGGTGATGCTGAGTAATCTCTGCTGCCTAACTCAGATTTTATCCATCCACTCAGTAAACACTCTGCATGCTAATGTTGTAGAATCACTGCAGCACTGCCAGAAAAGATGAAAACTAAGAGGTTCATTGGCATTGCTTCTCCCAACTTCTCCATTTCAGCTCCAAATGCGTGGGTTTTTTCCCCAATGACAGAGACCAGTGATGATCCATCTCTTGAGCAGAAAAATATCCTTCTGCCTCCTGCATGAAGCTAGCCTTAATGGTGTCAATTAAAATGAAGCAGGGAAAAAGCAAAATTAAGTCATAGGGATTGTGCAATGTCTTTGGAAGAGGCAGAATCACGTTTTATGCTGGGGGCACAAGCACCGTTGCATGGTTAGCGTGGTCTGAGCTCGAAAGTGGCAGACCGTCTTGCCAGCTCCTTTGAATATTTCTGTCCTGCTGCTGTTATGTAAGAGCTGCTGTCCCAGTTTGCTTGTGCAGCTCTCTGCCTTATGCGTGATGATGCTCTGGAGCCTACGCCAAAGGTAATGCCCTACAGCACGCTCTACATTGCAGCAACAATAATAATAGTAATATAACTAGTAATAGTAATTAGCAGCGACAGCTCGATACAGTCTCTCTCAGGAATATTTCGGCTATTCGCCAGAACGTACTTCGGGGGTGTCGAGTCTCGGGGCTGAGGCCGGTGTCTCGTCCTCCGACTCCCCGGCACAGCGGTCGACGCAGCCGCCCCCGGACAAGCTGCCCCGGCTTTGCTGCTGCTGCTGCTGCAGCCGCGGCGGGGCGGGGCGGGGCGCGGCCCCCCCGCGATGCGCGCAAGGACAGCGGGCACCGGGGCACGGGCTGCAGCCCGCAGGCGGCGGGGCCGCGCACTGGGAAGCGCCGCAAGGGTACGGCACACGCACCCCCGGCACACGCACCCGCCCTCTCCCCACCCCCGCACCTGCTTTCTCGCCGCGGGCCGGCGGGGCGGGGCGGCGCGGCGTGTTGTGCTCGGTAACCAGGCAGCTGCGCCGGGCGCCCCGAGGCGCGGAGCAGCGCGGTGCGGAGGGCTGAGGTAGGGCGCGGCGGCGCGGCGCCAGGGCGAGGGGCTCCCCGGGACTGGGGGTGTTCGGCGGGGGCCGCCGCTTCGGTGAGCCCGCGAGCGGCCGGAACGCGGCCGGGAAGAAGGGGCTCCCACGGGGCAACCTCTGCCGGCTGCCCCCCAGCCGCCTCCTGCCCTCCTACGCAGAACTGTCTTGAGGTGAATCCGAAACTCCGTGCCGTGGTTGCGGAGTTTGGCCGTGTTCCGGGGTGGGTTTGAGGTTTTGCCCTTTCGGAGCGGACAAACCCGGCGGAGGGCTGTGGTTGTTCTTCTCCTGAAGTGCACGTACGTGTGTGTTGCAGAGATAGCCAGTTTTATGCTCAGTCACACACTGCAGGCCAAAACGTAGTTAACCAAAGGAAATGTGACTATTGATGGGCGCTCCCGGGAAGCCAGTTTTAGCCTGGGTTGCACGCAGTGATGGTGCAAAAAGGACAAGTGCACCACGACAGAGATACATAGAGCCCATATGTTCCCTGGCTTGTGTGGTAACTCCCCGGAGGTAAGACCTGCTGAAATATTCACCGACAAGGTTCTTACTAGGATTTTGACAACCATCTTCATGGTGAGGAGCAGTGCTTGTAAGGAGTATTACTAACCTGCTACAAAAGGCCATGTATTGGAATTTGATGAGGAAATACTTATGTAAATCATCTGTGTGATGGTGAGGGAAACTCTAGTGCGTCTGGCTGTGAGGGATTTATACCTATGTGGCTTGTAGGGAAATAGTATGTGGTGTTTCTGGCTGCCTGCCAGAACTCTTCTAGTGCAGAGCCTGTTGAACAACTCCTAACAGGCACACACTTTCCTGTAGTAGTACTAGTGATGGACTGTCTGCTCTCTGTAATCTCTGATAATTATTTTTGTGATTCGACATTAAACAGATCTCAGGCTGTAGATGCTTATGGGGTATGTTAACATGTTGCCACTGGACAGGAAAAAACAGGGTGCTATGTCATTTTAGTTGGTAAACAGAAAGGCTTTTTTGTTTGTTGTAGTAAATGTTTGTTGTGTGCTGAATGACATGAAAAAAAAAAAGACTGATTTTTGAGGTACAGTGTTAAAATTTTGGAGTTATTTCTTTTCTGGTGAGAGTCAGGCATTGTCATTTGGAATGTTTCACACAGACATTTTGCCCTGAGAAAGGAGCTCTCCAGAATGAGCATGGTGCTGCATGTTGCAATGATTAAATTCTCATCTTTGCAAACCCTGTTAGATGTGAATGTAGAAGGAATAATCCCTACACTTCCCACCACTTTCTTGAATTCCTGTTCATAGTATCTGCTTTGGTTTGTTTGTTTAAAATGAGCTCCAGAAATAATATATGCCAAAGGACATTCCATGTTGCTGAGTATTTTACAGGTGAATCCAAATACGTTTGAGATTTTTATAAAATTTTATTCTATTTTTACTTTAGGTTGTTGTAGTAAGTTTCAGTAGTGATTTGGACTGCTGTAATTAATACAGACACAAGAAACTTGTAATGACTATATGCCTTCATGCACTATTACTTTCTTTTTATTAAATATGAGAGTCCTCAATGGCAGTTTTTTGGGACCTTAAGAACTTCACTGGAGCCATGGAGAATTACACAGCCTGTCAGCGAGCACACTGCTCAAAGAAACTAACTTTAATACTGGATCAGAGAGCAGAGGCGCATAGGGAAAGAACAACACTGTTAAATTTGGGGAGAGAGTAAGAGTTCCTGGCAATGAAGAGGATCTTCCTGGGTGGGGCACTGAACAAGGCATGAACCTTTCAAGGCCAGCATGGTGAGAGTGATTGCTGGGGGTCTACAGAGCTTTGGTCCAAAGAGGAATATACACACATTCACCCTTCAAACAAGACACCACATTAACCCACCTTGGTTATACTGTGTTAAAGGAAGTCAGTTGTGGCTCAATTTTTTTCTTATCAACTAGTGGCAGTAGTTACTGAGAAAGTACATGCATCAAACATAAATAATTGTTTCTATACTTACTCATTACCATAGCTAGTGACAACACTTTAGAGTTCTTGTGTCTCCTTAAAGGTCATAAAACTAACAGCAGTGGTTTACCTCTGAAGTGAATGGAATTTTGGCTTCATTTCACCCAAAGGCACAATTTAAAGGGAAAAACAGAGGGGCTTCTGCTTTTGCATTCATTTGACAGTTGTCTGCCACTTGCTTTTAATTTATAGCAAAGTTTCTTGCTTGGGAGATGTGCAGGAATACCAAAGAACTGACGCTTACTTGCTTATCTCAAACTTGGTTTGACCCACCCTTTCCTGAGATGCTTCAGTGTTTTCTATTTTAGTGTCCCTTTTTATTTTTCCTCCCACTGATGTACCTCTGCAACAGTCTCGTGCTATAGGTCATGTTACGCCACAGAACTCCTAGGTGTCATCCGTGTTAAACCAGAAAAATCAGTACAATTCTTCTTCCATTAACTGGCTTACACGTCAGATGTGAACTTCACTCTGTCCTATTTGCCTGTGCATTGTGACCTCTGATCTTAATCTCACCCTGTCTTTGTCTGTGCAGATAGTAAGCTCTTTTAGGCAAGGATTATATCCTGTGTTTGTAGAAGGTAATGAGCTACTGATCCCAGTCTCCTGCTATTACCAACAGCTATATGACTGTAATATATTCCTGCACAATTTAAATAACAGGATTACTAACCTGTAGTTTAGGCTGTCTTTAAGTTTTTGTATCAGTAAGTCTGAATGAACTTTCTTTGCATGTATCTAAAAATGTATGTTCTGCAAATTTTCCTAAATAAAGCCAGTCTCTGCCTTTTATTTTCTCCTAGAACAGTTTGCTTTTTCTGTTCAAATGGAATTACAGCTTTCAAGACAAGAATCACGCCATTGGATTTTCGTCTATCTTACAAAAACTAATAAAAAGTAGATAATAAAACCCTCACTTGCTGAAATGTAAATACATACATAGGGATGTGCGTGACTAGGATGCTACAAATATGTTTTAAATACTGGAGTACAATGGTAGGTAAAACACAGAAGATTGTGTGCCATATATGCCATAAATTTAAATGTCAGATGTGCATATTACCTTGAACTTTCAAATTATTAATTGCTGTTGCAAGATCTTCAAGCTTCTGCAGAGTGAAAAACTTCTGTTCAACTCCAAAATAGGATTAAGGATACCTAGATGAACTAAAATAATCTGGAGTTCCAGAAAGGATGGAAATCTCTCTCTTTGCTGCCCCACACTCCCCAAGAAAAACAAATTTCAATACCTCCAGGTAGTTACTGCACTTTAAGTCAATGTGAGGTTGGATGGTCAGTGAGAAAATACATTGTGTGTCAGTGTTCCTGTTTCAATGCATTTTTTGTCAGTAGAGAGAGGAAGCACAGAGTGACAATGTTGGTATTCAACCACCAAAAACACCTTTCAGAGCCAAAATTGCATTTTCCATGATCTTATGTGGTGCACAGTGATGTCCCATTGCCTTTGGGAAAGTTCCAGTGTCCACTGACTTCTACTGCATTGGCTTTAAGCGAACAGCTGCAGTCTTGCAGTTCAGCTGTCAGAAAAAATTACCAAAGGGACTCCTCTGTTGGCTTGGATTTTGGAAGATCAGTGAGGAGATGCTGCATTTTCTCTGAGGAAAATATAAGAACCATGTTGGATCACTGTACCCCACTTGTTCATCCTAGCTCTGAATTTTGTATGTCCAGTAGGCATCAAGTGCAACTTGATGGATTTATTCAAATAAATTAACAAATGGATTCCCAATTCATAATCTACTGGTTATCAATATCCTGGAATGAATTTTATTGAGTTTTTCCACTTAGAGTTTATTTAAGAGGTGCTGCTTCTATTTTTTGTCATGCCTTTTTCTATCAGAAATGTCTTCAGTGGAAAAATCAGTATAATAGTAATTGAAGCAAATTAATCTCCCCTTGATCTTATTTTCTATTTTCTTTTTACTTATCTGGCTAAAAAGCATTTGCTTGCTGTCCTTATTTCTCAGATGGTCTTTTAGCACATCTCTTTTCATCCCTGTATTCAGCATACACTGTGGCAGTGCTCTTCACTTTTCATGCTCTGTTTCTGCCCACTTATTTCTGAGTGATGGCTTTTCCAATTACATCTGGAGCAGTTTTATTCTGTTCTGAACAAGTGTAAAGCTACTAGATTTTGGATTTAAAGAAAACCCCAGCCTGCTTCACAGGGGAGCCACTGTGCTTTTCAGTCTAATTGACCTCTCCGCTGATTTCCCTTTTATTTATTTTTTAAGAACTGTGTTTCTAGATCATCTCCTGACCTGCTCAAATGCTTTGGATTATTCTTGTAATATTTTGGACAATATCAGTCACTTCCTTAGTTGGAGCTATTTTCTATTGATTAGCATTTTCTTCTCACTAACAACTAACACCCAACCTAAACCAGCTGTTTTTCTGACTATTTGCTGTTTAAAAATGCAGTTATAACTTCCAGAAAATTCTGGTTCCTATCTTTCTGTGAGTCATTTATTCCTGACTAGCAGGAGGCTCACTGCTGTCACATAGAATTGCATCTGTTCCAGTAGTGTCTATCAACCTGGCAGCATTTCCAAGACCTCTTATGTTCCAGAAACAGAATCTGTGGATCAAAGTGGTCTTCTAGCTCTACAGCAGTAAACTAGGCTTGGAAATTATTTTCCTGGAATTTCTTTCCCTTGATGAGTTCTGTGCAACTCCTGCTTACCAGAGAAGTCTTGCCTCTTTTTTAGTATATGATGGCACCCCCAGCACTTGACCCTATTTCAGTTGTTCCTGAGATTCTGTTTAGTTCATGTGCTATAGTTATTTTAGTAATTTCACTGTATTTCTTATATCTGTGTGACATTTGATTTGTAAATGTCTTCTAGCTGCAGGACTTCCTTGAATTTATTACTTTGTTTATTGTCCTCTCAAATATCTCTTTTTGAAATGTCCCAGATAAGAAAAAGTCCTTTCTCTGCCTGCCCCTGTCTATTTCTTGCATTTCTCAATATCTTTGTGTATTATTTATGTTTATGTTGTTTACCAGGAGTTTCTTTATCTATTCTGGTGCTATAATGGGAGTTTATAGAAGTCTAAACCCTGTATTTTCAGGTACAACCATACTTTAGCATCAGTAGCTTCTCCTGGCTGCTATATGTGGCATCAGCCTGGTGTACTGGGAATCACAGAATCACAGAATGGTTAAGTTTGGAAGAAACCACTGGTGGGGTCATCTGGAATCTGTAATTTGTGGCAACATGAAGTACAGTCAAAGAATTGTTTACCTCTTCTTTGTCAGGATTATCTTCAGCCCTTGTTGCACATTGCATATGCCGTCTGCACCTAGCGAATGTCTCTTTGTTTTTCTGGAACCACACTGCTGACAGGAAGGTCTGTTTGCCTTTAATATGTTTTGTAAACTTTAAGAACTAGAGGATAAATTACAGTCTGGTCTTGCCGATGGTATTCTAGTTTTACCAATAAAAGGAAAATATCTTTTTTAATTCAAAGTGCTCCTGAGTACAATGAAAAAAAGGGGACCCAGAAAAGTTAACCCACAATAAATGTGGTATTTTTCTTATCTCTTCCATAGCACAGATGTCTCACTTTCCTGGCATTTGAAGAGAGGAACAAAATAACCCAGAGAATTTTAAACTGCAATTTAATAAAGCCTAATGGCTCTTGTATGAGAGAAGTTCATGTTTTCTCTTTTCATCTAAACCCAGAGTACCGGGATATTAATATAAGAAAATGGTGTCAGTGTAACTTTATCCATTAAATCCAGATAATTGGCAAACATAATAAAAGATTTACCTAATTTATATGCAAACCCTGTTTAACTCTTGTGTTGATTCCATGTATGTTCAGACCAAAACAAAACAAAGCAAAAAAAGAAAAAAAAAAAAAAAAGAAATCATTTATAATATTGAATAATCACTTGTTGAATGCTAAAACTGGGAATAACTCATATTCAGGGTTAGCTTCAGGTTTATTTCAGGCTAAGACTTATGAGATTCAAGCTTTGCACTTTATTAAAAACCTATGTATTTTGAAAACCTATCTGTCTGATAGGTTTTCAAGCTCCACAGCTTGGAGGGAGAATTCTGTTAGGGGAAGTGAACTCGCTGTAAAGAGATCATGGCTTCATCCCGACTAGTGGCAAGATCTAGAGTTTGTCTGACACACAAACTTAAAAGTCATTCAATTTATTAAAAAATAATTTGTGTAGCAGCTGTGCAAATAATTAAGATTTTAATGCTTACAAATCTGAAAAGTGTAATCTTTCACCAGGAAAAAAAAATTTTGCTGATGGCTTTAAGTATTTGTAAAAGCCATGAAAAATTCCCATTCTACATTATCTTGAATACCTGACTGTCCACATAGGATTTTTTCTTCTGTGAAACTTTAGGTATTCCCTGAAGAGAGGTGAGAAGGGTTCATGAAGCTTTGTTTCATCTATTCTGCTGGTGTTTTGCTGTGTTCTGAGCTGTGGTTTTCTGCCTGTAGAGGTGACTAGGCACACGAGAATCTTTCCTTCCTACCTGTACTAACCTGTACTTGTCACCTTTAAATGAGTTAATTCCCACTGCTTGCAAAGGAGCTTTTGAATGAGGAGCCATATTTAGAAACTCACATTCTTCTTATGCAGCATATAATTTAATATCAGCTAAATAAATTATTAATTGCACGTCTCCCATTTATCGCTGCACGGTGACTCAGCCTGCTGTATGAGTATATTGAACATACATCTTCATAACATTTTCCTAGACTCTTTTAACTTGGTCTTGGATCAGCATGTTCCACAGCTCCTGTAAATCTGCTCATGTACAGCTGATTTATGCCATCTCTGTCACAGTGTGAGTGAACTGGTGTTCTGATATTGTTACTGCTGTTAGCCAAAAACCCAATCTGATAAAGCATTTTTAATACCCCTTATCCCTGCCCATAAATTAGTCTAGCAGCTTGCTACCAGAAGTGGCTGTACCAGCTTGCAATACTGCTCAAAATGTTAGCAGTGCCACTGCTGCAGAAACAAGGCTACATGTAACCCACTGTGTTACAAATATTTCTGGTTTGGATGAGGTTAGGAAAGCTGATGTTTCATTTAAATATTGCAGAGGAAGCAAAGTTCACCAAGCTGTCATATGTGAGCACAAGCAACAGAAATCCTCCTTCTGCTCCCCATCCACTCAGTCAGGTGCTATTTGGTGTGCTGTTGCTGATGCTCTCTGCAGGGATTTAGCAACACCAGGGGACCACCAGCCCCAACCAGTGCTGTGGCTGAGTGGTGCATTGGTGGCATTTTCTCATGCCTGGTTGACACAAGCATGAGGCTCCTGCCAGGGTGCTTCTCCATGCTTGGGAAGTGGTGACTGATAGGCAGAGTCCCTGTGCACCCCAAGTGTGTGGGACAAAGCCTGAAAGGTGGGAAGGGCTGTGGAGGGGAGGAGGCCCTTAAAGGAGAGAGCAGACACATGCGGAAAGAGAGTGGGGATATGAGCATTCGGGTATCATGTAAAGTGCAGACATATGTAAAAATAGCAGCAGTGTGTCTGGAGTAGGTATTAGTACCATGGTGGCCATTGCATGCAAAAGAACAGCCCAGAGACATGGGTGGACTTTGCAATCTGTTTTGCCCTGTGGCCCATCAGAAGTGTGCTTTCCCTCAGCTCCAATGATTTAAAGCCAGTTTGGGGCTGCTGATCTGAGCAGCATTTAGGTATCTAAAATACAAGGTTAACATACAATAAAAAAACATCAATAAGAGGGAAAGCAGGATGTACCTTGGGTCAGGGATGGTTTGAAAGGTTAGAAAAGGAAATGTTGAAATATCATTTCCTCTGGCTGCCCTTACATGTTAACACAGCTCTTTTGGGACAGTTCATCATGCCTGAAGCTGTGCAGCCTAAAGGCTTGTCTGCCTGATAATGGAGGACTCTATTCTCTGACACACCTTGGGGCCAGGACAAGAGGAAAGTGCACAACACAAATAAACCCACTCACATTTGTGATATTGATGAGCAGCATATCATCTTGAATTTGGGGTGCAGCTAGAGTGTATGTATGAATCCAATTATTCTTGGTGTCTATAAATTTCTTATCAGGGAAATCACTGCATACAAACATAACATGCACTTGTTCCTCAGAAGATGAGATGTTATTGATAGCATTATCTGAAGAATCTAATTAGATTATTTTTAGACCAGATTTATAGCCACATCGATTTTTATTATAGATGCAGAAGTGTAGCAGTGTTCGTGTAGCAGTTCTAGTTCACAGCTTTTGATATTAAATGACACAAAAGATAGCATTGTTATACAAAAAAAAAAAAAAAAAAAGAATACAAATAGAACTTTATTTAATAATGAAGTATATCAATCTCAGTATTTCAGAATAGACCACATTGTCAAGTGGAGTTAGGAGTTATCCTTACCAATGAGTTTCTGTTACATGCTCCTTCCTACAGTGGTGAAATAGAATGAGTTGTACAGTTTTTGGATTTTTACAAGTGGTTTTGTTTTTCTTTTGAGCTTAGTAGTCTCTATGTTAAAAAGTATTACAGTATTATTTTTAATAAGAATAACATTATTATTATTTCTAAAACAACATCCACAAGAATCCTCAGGAAAGCATTGATGTCTGGTGCATTTCCAGTTGTGTTTAATGATTTGTTTTTGCAGCTTCATTCTGCTTGATGATTGCCAAGCAAGCTTTCAGCATTAATTATGTCTCTGGCTGGGGCGTACACTACTGCCAAAACATAAACCCTTTACCTGTTAAGATAGCTGTTAAAACTCAGACTACTTAGTTTTTCAGAGCTGGTAAAAGTTTCCTCTAAACTTTGGTACTTTCTTTCTCAGGTGTTGAGGTTGTTTACCGTTGTTTTGCCCTGACCCTACGGGGGCCAGCATTGGACTGCAGGTGTCTGACTGCCCCAGGGATGCTCTGCCATGGCTGAAGGTTGAACGCTAAAAGGAAGCCGTCCAAGATCCTCATCTCACTGAGCTCCACAGCTTGGAGGGAGAATTCTGTTAGGGGAAGTGAACTCGCTGCAAAGAGATCATGGCTTCATCCCGACTAGTGGCAAGATCTAGAGACATTGCCAATGTCATGCAACGGCTTCAAGGTAAGTGACTGACTTGGGCTCGTGCTCTCTGCCATGCCCTTGTAAATGGAAGTTCCTATTTTCTACTAGAGTGAACAGTCAGAACAAAATTTCTGAAATTTAGTAACATCTCTAAACTTATCTAGTGGGACGTGCTTCTAGTATATCTAAAGGGCTGTGATTATACGTGTCCTTTGGCATAGCATTAACAGTGATGCTTTAAAGCAGCTTACATGAACATGGCTCCATGGGACAGTACACTGAATTGAAGCTTATGAGACTGGTTTTGGTTCTGTTTCTCCCAGGTTATCTGATGTGTGTATCAGTTTTCTCATAGAAAAGAGAATAGAAATGATATTAATCCTTTTTTCAACTACAAAGTCATCTAGTAGATCTTTTGTACTGATAAACTAATATTTATTAGTTTAGCAATGAGAACAGCTTTATTATATTGTTAATCATTGAGGAATTCATAGCTCAGTGAGCTTGTTATTAGTCCTCAAGTTGATGACCTTTTAGATAACACATCACAGGATGTCTTTGCAATATTCTTTGAGTATTCATTATGGTTTTATGTTCCTATAAAATAGCATTACTAAATAAATTTATTGTGTTATCTTAGAAGTTATAGACCTAACTGCTGCTGCTAAAAGCTTGCATTTGGATTTTATTTTTTTTTTGTTCAGATAATGATATGACTAGAAACAAATTGTCAGTGCTGCTGTAGATTTCACTCCTATTAACTTTTAAACTCGATCATAAATCCCTGGCCTTCTTTCCTGTACATACTAGTTTCCGCTGACTTCAGCAAAAGCTTGTATGCACAGAACTTTTGATACCCCCTTCTGCATCCTCTAAATCTGGAAGCTTAATCTGTTTGTGGGTTTTCCTTCCATTTATTGTTTTTCAGTTCAGGAGATCTGAATTTAACTTCCCAGCCATCAGCTACTACTAGTATGAATGATTTCCATGTAGTCTCAGTAGATAAATGGAAGAGTCTGTCCTGTTTAGACCTGCTACAGTGCTTCATCAATTCCAACATGGTTCTGCTTGATTTTCTTCAGCCTTTTGTACATTTACTATATGTTCCCATTCTGTTATGTCTGCTCATTCTTAAGCCACAATGTTGGACAATGGCTGTTCAAAGTGCCAACAAACATTGAGTGAGGAAATATTTTGTGCTCAGAGGATTTATGGTTTAAGCATTAGATTAAGACACTCCAGGTAGATTTGAATGAGACTGTGCGAGGGCACAGTGAGGCAGCCTTGCCCACAGAGCAGGCAGGGGTCTTAGGACACACTGTGTGTATATTACAGGATACTATACATTTGCATGAACTCATGTTTTTAGTAGATATTCCAGAAAAAAAATACTGAGAAACTTGAAGCAAGAAATTAAATAATTATGAAACTGTTAGACCTTCTGAGGAATATGAAGAAATGAATGAGAGAAATGTACTCAAAGGTTTTGGAGACATATTGCAAAGGAAAGCATCAGGGAGCTGACCTGTGCTCAGGGAGGATTATACAGGCTGGTACTCTGAAGCAGTGTAAAAGGAGGATGCTACAGAAGGTATTTACAGAGCTTGGGGACCATTAATTATCAGACTGTTATGTGCTAACTTTCTAAACATCTGTAAAGCTGTTGCTGACAAAATGGCTGTTCTGTTTATTTGCATTTTGGGTTTTTTTACACTTCTTCTTCATTTTTATATATTTGGCTCTGCTGAAATCTGATACATAGTTCAGTCTGCTATAATGTTTTTATATTATTTTATTTTTGGAAATTAGGCAAAAATAGTTACATGAATTCTGAAGTGAAGACATTTGAAAGGAAAACATAGGAACTAAATGGAAATTTGGCATCACATGTTTCAAGTCGTACCTGTAACTGGATTATTTGCTTCTCAGATGAAATCAGCTCAACTTGGTATTGATGGGATCTGCGTTTTGCTGCAGATGCACTATTTCAATAAATCACCTGTGCCAAAGCTAGAGTGCTTGGAGCCTAAATCTTTTTTTAGTCTGTAGTTCTGCATTATGGATGAGCAGGCAGTCTGCACTGCGACTACCTAAGCCCTTGTGTATTGAGATTGTTCCACCTTTCAGAAATTATAGTCAGCTGAAATTGGAGTAGATGGGCATAGGAGCACAGAGATGCTTCTTGGCATGTTTGTGTGGCAGCCCAGAATCAGTGCAGAGCTGGGTGCACAGCTCAAGGTGAGAGTGGAATTGACAGCATTCAAGGTGTAACAGGAATGGCACTGGTTTGGGGGATCCTCAGTAAATGCAGAGCAGCAGTTGTGCTTTACAACGTCTGGTTTTGTACCTGGCTGTAAGCTGAGGCAGAAGAGTTCTTGTGTGATACTGTTTAGACAGTGCTGCAAGATGTCAGTGCTGGAAATTCATCAGAATTGAGAGGTAAAGCAAGCTGTGCTCCCTCCTCCACGCTGTTCTCATATTTGCCTCATGGGTTTCCAGTGAGAGCTTGTGGTGGGAGAGCGTAGGAAATACCAGAAAAATGCCACTCTTCATTGGGATTCTCAACACCAGTTTTGAAATATCTGCTGTACACACTTACTGAACACAACTATATATGCTCTCCTAAAATCTGTCAGACAGCAACGAATTTGATTCTGTGTTGGTTGGTTTTTTAATTTGTTTATTTGGGTTTTTAATATAAATATTTAATATAAATATTTCACTTCCCTTTGGTAATTATGATACTTGCAATACACTCTGTACATATACAGAATTTTTGAATAATGTTGTGTATCACTGGCTCAGAAATTCACCTGGGACAAACAGCCAAGTCAAGCTTGCTAGTTCTAGGTTTTGTACAGTGCCTTTTGCTTCCTAGTTGTTCATATTATAAAAGCACCCATAAAAACTGGGCAGAACTGGTGTACACCTTCAATATGAGTTTCATTCCTGGGACTGGGTTTTGGATTACTCTGGGAATTAAAGCCAGTTGGCACGAAAGCACTGGTCCTTAGCCTACAGGAAGTGCAAGTTCATTGGCATTGTAACTGTACACTAAAGATTCTTAAAGCATCTTTGATAGCTCCAAATATCAAACCAAAGAGTGCTGGAGGACAGACTGGTAAATCTCTTATGAATTTGCAACCTCTGCTGTGATGAAATGAAATATTTTCATTTAGTATGAACTGTTACAGGCAAACTGCAGTCATGCTCATGCGTTCTGAAGAAAAAAAGAAAAAAAAAACCTGAAAAAAAGAAATGTCTTATTTGTCCCATTTCTCAGGACCTTGTTATTCCATTATGCTGACTTGTTCTTACTGGCTTGTAAGTATGCTTCCAGCATACTATTACTGCAGACTTTTCTAATTCCCATTTTTTTGTCCCTCTGTGGATTTTTTTTCTTCCAATTTTTCATTTAGTAGTCTGTGCTGAATGAAGACTTTGGTGGGTGTCATTGTGTTCATTATTGGGTGGTCCATTTAGTCAAACAGGACACTTTTTTCCTTTTCTGTAGTGGATCACCAAAAATTCAGTCTGCACTAAAGTCTAAGCATATATGCCACCCAAATAAGGTTGCTGTTGTATAGCTGGTATTTTGAGACTCTTATCCATTTTAACTCCATGCAGTAAAACCAGTTCTGGAGTGTACAATGTCCAATAATTTAAACTATATTCTACAATATTACAAGACAATAACTTTGTTGTCTTAAAAAACTCTACAAATAATAGAGAAGCGTAAAAAATTCTTTTCAATCTTTCATTTATTCTGGATTGCACCACTGTTCTTATTAGGCTCTTAAACTCTAGATTGTGGGTATTTTGGGATTTTGTAAACTCACTGCAGAGACACTTCATGATGTAGGAAAAACTAAGGTGGGAAAGCAAGCAACATGATCATGCATGAAGACCAACCATGCTGGAAAGGAGACATTGTTCAAGTAACACTCATACACTCGAGAAAAGCTTCAATACAGGCAGGTCAAATTAGTGTCAAGCCCAGTCCTTATTTTATGTAAAATTACATATAAATGACTATCATCTTCTGTAGTTTTTCGCCTTCCTTACATTAGCACCATTCACAGAATGTTGTGGGTTTGTTTTTCTCCTGGGTTGTTCTTCCTTTCTTGCCCCCATCCTCTTTGCCTTAAGTTTTGGCTCTTCTTTTCCTTCCTTTTCTACAGGCTAGCATTGCTTTTCCATACCAGCAGCCATTAACTAAACAGTATGGGTTTTTCTGTTTAGCTGATAGGCTTTTTGTTGATGTGTACCTTTGTTGGTGTTTTCCCCTGTTTTTCTCTCTTAAGTCAACAGTGCCAAGAGCCACAGTTTAATATTAAGCTAGGGTGATTTAACATATACGTGCTGCTGAAAATACCTTGCTTCACTGCATGCACATTCCACACTTTCTTTTCACCAGTATTCTTCTTCTTACCTTAGACCTGAACCAGCTGAGAATTGGTTTGTGGAGGCCAAGTGAGCTCCTGGGAAAAAGGCAGTGTCTCTCCTTCAGTGCTGTTTACCATTTTATTGTTGGCAAAACCAAAGTGCAAGATCACGTTTGTAAATGTCAGCAAAATTGAAAAGGTGTGCTTGATCTGGAAGGGCATGATGCGCATCTTTGCACAACTGAGTTTTATCCCCATATTACAAACACTGCTCTGGTCAAGGTTTCCTTTTATCCAGTTTGCTTGAGTGTACTGGTTCCATGTAGTTGTGCTGATGCCTTTTCCTTGCAGTCTTTCACTATCTAAAATGTCCCAGTTTGATTCCTGCATATTTCTTGGACTTTTCTTGAATTACAGAAAATGCCAGTGTAAATTATTAGTCTATCAGGTGAGAAAATCTTGTATCTAAGGCAATCCATTACTCACTGGCAGTGTGTTAAGGGAAAATAAACACTTTTGACTCTAATGACTGGTATGAGCTCTATGATCTGAAGGTCAAGTAAATCTAAATGATTAATTGGTAATCTGAATGACTTTGCAGTCCACGTTACTTAACAAGAGAAAGTCAAACAGGATTTCAGCCTCTTTTTTTATTATTTTTTTCAGTGTGAGAAAATTTAAATTAATGTTATTTCAGAGCAAAATCCTGAAATACAAGGTTTTTGTGTGAAGATTAAGACAGCCTAAAAAAACCCTACCATCATAGCTGAAAAGAAGATCATTAAAGAACAAAAAGAGTGTTTTCATCTATTACAACAAAAACTTATGAAAGGATAGTCTGTACCTGGGGATAGTCAAGTAAAGTATTAGTTAATATTTGATAATATCATCATTTTTTAGAAGTATTTAATTTTTGTTTATGCATATGCAAACAAGTTCAGTGAGAATCCACTTCAAGTTTTTTCTGACCTGGGTATGTGATGGTAATAATCTGATGTATTGCTGGTAAAGAGAAATTCTGAACCACCTGTAGGTATTGCAAAAACATGGGGGAAAGGATATGATCAAAACATTTCACAAGTAGTACAAATGACTAGAGTATGAACTGAATTTAGGTATCATGTTATATTAGAATATTTTGTCATATAGTTAGACTGTTTTGACATATGGTGCAATAAGTATCTCAGTGGAAAAAAACATATGCTGCCTTTTTTTTTTTTTTTAACTGCAGTTAGCTTTCACTTTGTATTCTCTTCAATGAGAACACAGTCCTGGGGCACTGTGTGAAATGCAGAATATATTTTAGTGAGGCATGGTCCTGTATTTTTATTTTTAGATGGTTTTTCATCATTAATAAATTCCAGGTTTGTGATTTAAAGTGCATTTTTAGAAAATTTTTAAGGTAATTTTGCCATCTCTTTGCTTACACTTTTTCTACTGCTTTGACCTCAAAACTAACAATGTAAATCAACATATTCCTACTTCTGATTATCACAGTACAGTTTCCACAGGTTGTTAAAATAATCTGTGCTCCTCTTTCCTGGTTAGTCAACCAGGTTATAAAGCACTAATAATCACACAGGTGATATAAATTGCATATATATATTTGCATTTGAGTTGCTTTTTAAGGAAAAAACAACATATTTTTCCAATTTTCATCTGGGATAAAGTATATATTTAGGGCAGAAAATGGCTGACATGAGTCAAACTCACACTGAGTTTGCTTTCATTTGGATGTGAAGAAACATAATTCAAAAATTTAAATTATTCTCCTATGCTACTATTAAAACACTGACAAGATTTGTTGCACAAAATGTAGGAGGCAAAATGCAAGAGGAAAATCTTCCTTGGACAATTTTATAGATAGTGGTTAAAATGCTGTGTCTTAAATATAGTGGATATCCAAAACATGTCAGGCAAGTTGTGTTTTACACAAACCTGTCTTCAGCAGCTCTGTGCTGCTCACTATGATTTGACAAGTTTGTATGTAGGCATCCACACTGCAGCTGTTTAATTTTGCTTTTGATAAAGTGTTATCTGAGGCTCAAAAACTGTTTTCAGTTAAGATTTTGTCTCAAAATAACATCTGCCATATTTGTTACTGGTGTGAAAAGAGATATTTCAGGAAGTCTAAATAGGGACAATTATGTGTCAGTTTTGATGGTTTAGTGAAGATAGAGATTTTGAGAAGGAAAATATTGCAGTGTTTATTTTTGAGAGTGCCCCCTCTATTCTGACAGGCTGCTAGACAGTTATTTTAGTAATAGCTTTGGGTTGGGGGTATCAAGAAGCAGAATATATTCAAAATATTTTGATGACATATTTTATGCAGGTTAGACAATTTATCAGTTTTCTGGTTTGTGATTTCCTATTTCTATTATATACACTGCAGGCTTGAAAAATTAAACTTTATTTCCTCAGAGCTGGGCTGTAATACCTTCCTACAATATATTTTGGTATGTTATTAAATTTGAACATAGCTTCTTGTCATCACCGTAAATAATGCTCCCTTATGTTTTTTTAATACTAATGTATTAAATATAATGTATATAATTAATCCTTAATGTTTTTTAATACTAGAAGAACTGAAAAATGCAGGAGGACATGCCTCTTGTTACTAATTAATAGGGATTAAAATAGTTTTGTAGATGAACTACTGCTGATAATGCTTTTATACTGATGTAGAGACTTCTGTAACATAAAGGCAAAATATTTCAATTTCAATGAGAAAGTTATCTTTTTTTTTTTTTTTTTTTAAATTTTGCTGTAATCATGTTTTACCCATTTGTAGAAATCAAAAGCTTCACCATCTTTATTTACCAGGATGATAATATACTTTAAAGAATAAACTTGCAGGTAGAAAAAACACATAGAGGAAAGGTAACACGTAACAATTACTAGTAATTTATTCCACAGGCTTTTTTATAGAATGTCATTTTTATTTTGCACTTTAGACTGCATTTGCTTAAAAATATCCTTATTTCTATCACAAAGCTTCTCTTTGTGACTCATATCACCGAGTTCTAATTTTAGACTCACACTGAGGTTTTTTAGTTGGCAGTTGTATGTATCCAAGGGAATAGTCTATTACTGGGTGCAAGAAAACAGGCTACTTGTTCTGTCTTTCATCCAAAATGAGAAGGAGATTTATGAGGGAACTGTCAATGACTTATTAAGAATCCAATAGTCAAGAAAGCAAGAAGGAAAAACCCACCAAAACCCCCTTCAACCCCCCTCTCTAACTTCTTGGAATTGATGTCTCCATGGTAAACTAAAAAGAGATGTTTGAAAGATATTATTACATGTTACAGATAGTTATAACTGACTGCTTAATTGCACAGCTATTTTTAAAATTTAAATTCTGATTGCTAGTATTTGAGGGTGTAACTTTTATTATTCTCATTTGTAAGTAGACTTTAGATTGGGGCCACTCCATGTACAATGTTCTTTGCAGAAGAGGTGTAAATAAACTGGGACTAACATTAAAAAACTAGCCTACATCCTGTACTTTGAAAGACATCCTGATTATTTTAAGTTCTCAGTAATTCAATATCAGAACTGTTAGGGAAGTGGCAGAAAAGCAGCTTGATGTTTCAGGGTAAGCAGCCTCCAGGTAAGGGGGATACATGCTGAGTTACTGCACAATAAGGACAATTCTTGGACTCCAGCTCAACCCCTGCACAGCTTGGCCTGGGGGCCAAGGGCTCAATACCTTAACCTGCTCTCCCCTCTCTCTCTGGTTTATCTGCCTTTCATGCTTTCCCTGCTGAGGAGTCATTGTCGTTAACAGGGATTGCTATGAAATATCTTTTGGAGCTTCATTACATGGAACATAAACATTAACATATTAAGAGATGTCATTTGTGAAGATTCTTTTACTGTAATTTCACTAGATTTTATGTGATTATTTTTCAGTATTTGTTATATAGTCTTTTATACTTTTAAAAGGATTATGCCCTCACTGATGTACATTGGTTTAAGTGACTATGGAGAATGTATGTAATCTTGTTGTAACACTGTTAGGCTTGTGATACAACCCTGCAAAACCTGTAAATCTCTAAACTTGTATTCACCCAGATAAGAGATACATCTAGAACATTTAATAACACCTCATACCCACATAGCCATTGCTGCAAAATGAGAGTTGAGATTTAGATTATCCAAATCACTGAGCGTTAGCTATGCCAGTATAATTCTGGAAAAATTCATCATCCCCTTACAGAGATGCCAAAGGCCTGTACAAATGTAGTAGAATATTCCCTTGCTTTCTGCACCTCACTCTTAGAGGCCAGCTCATGTACCTTGCCATAACTGCATAGCCTGTCCTACCTCCACCAGCTTGCTTGGGAGCCACCATTGGTGTGCCTGGGTGGGCACAGCGTCCTCACTGTACAGTGTGGACTTCCTGTAAGTCTTTACTTAAGGTGCTATTGTGAGAAAGCCACAGACCTTGTCAATGCAGCAGCTGTTCTGTAAAGACTTTATCTTAAGCTCATTAAAACAGAGGAAAAAAATCTTCTTTCCATAAGGTGAATGGAATGAACTACAACGGCAATTGTACGTGAAAAGTATTACTGTTAGCTTTCCAGTCTCGGAGGGGAAAAAAAACCCCAATTCTACATGCAAGAGCACAGTATTCAAGATGATTTGTGGCCAAATCAGTGTAGGAAAGCAGAATATTTACTTGCTTACAGTGACTTATATATTAGGGAAAAAAAAAATCCTACTTAGTAATGGAGCTTGTAGTTCTCAGACTTTTATGAGAATTTATGGTAATTTGTACTAAATTCACTTTTGGACTGTGCTTTCATTCTCCCAAGGAAATTCAAGTAAATTATGACAGTTGAGCCTGTGTAAAGACCTATCTCTTCTGTTTGTTTTGGCCAGGGTTTCTATTTTATTGTCTCATTTGCCAAGACATCCCTAAGCTTTTCTAAGTCCATGTGGTGCAGCCATTCTGAGGCTGCAAACTGCTGCTGGCCTATACAAGACAAGAAGACAAATAATAGAGATGAATTTTCTCTTTTACTTGACTCCAGAAGCATCTACTGGGTAATGCAGAAACATCAGGTGGTTCTTCAGGAGAGAACCAAGAGTCAGCATCACCAGTCACAGCAGTTAGGAGCCAGTTGTACCAGCCCAGTCATTCTCTGCTGGGAGCTGAGTGCTGTTTTGCAGCCTGGGCATTCCTAGTCCATTCACTCACAGGTGAACCTCATGTGCCCTGGTACAGTGAGGACAAGAAGTACCTTTCAATGGAAGTCACAAAGCTTGAGCTCCCATCCAAATGAGAGAGAAGTGTTGGGAATGGGCCCTTCACTCAAATTTGTAGCCCAGCTGTCATTCCCCCATTGGAGTGTATTGGCACAGAAGCTCAGACTGTGGTGGTGAGATGATTCTTAAATCAACCAAAACTCAAATTTGTGGACAGGAGAGACAAAGGTGGGACTATGAAATGATCAATCACAAATCAATGAAAAAAAATTGACCAAGCCACTGTGTTATCAGAGGTCTTCAGGCATAAATGTTTGTTAGCAGTTGTGAGTTGTAGTAATAAAACACTCTGGTTTGAGACTTATTAGACAGGACATAAGTCTAATTATTCTGGCTGTTTTGCATTACTGAAGTTGTTCATTGCAGGAAGAATAAGATTTGAAAAGGCATTTGGGCACCTGGAAATAGATATTGCCATAAAAAGGCATGATGTGTATTTTTTAATACCTCTTTAGATGTCTTACTTCAGCTTCAAAGACCTCAGTTCTTTATAATCCAATCCATGGACAAACAATAACATGAATTTAAAAAATCTTCCATGATATTGTATTGAGATTCTAATTAGTATTAAGAAATTACAAGTTTATTATTTGCAAATGTATTTAGTACCCTAAACATAGTTAATATTTCTAAATCTAAATTATTGTTTATCAGCAGTTGTGAGATAAAGTCAGTGGGCTATCCTGGAACTACTAATTTTGTTCTTTGTTCTTTAGTGTTATGTCCATTAAGTAAAAGTGAAGCCATGTAACCACCTTGTTTACATTTCTAAAATACATATTCATCCTACTAAAAAACTATAGCTGTATTGAAAGCTTTGTATTGATCACTGCTTTTTCATTCAAATGAGTGAAGCCTTTCTTGAATAGTAAGCCTTAAATCTTGCTGTGAAGCTTTTGCTTTCTGCTTCCCAAAGAGACAGGAGCTCATTTTGATTCTGGGTGACTTACTCAGGAGCAGAAAATCTGCTGCTTCTGCATTGCAATGTATTGTGGAAGAGTTTAGTTGTATAATCTGCTTTCTTGTTCTTGCTTTCCAGAATGCCCTTTTGTTTGGTCACTTTGGTGAGCTTGTACAAAGCCTTATTGTATAATTCTTCTTTCATAATCCTGAGCCTGCCTTTTCATTTGTTAGTAAGAGAGCTGGAGGTGTGATCAGCTGCCAGAAGTTATTTGAATAAATGAGAGGAATCATGAACAGTTAATGGTTGTGTTTTCATCTGGTTTCTAAGACACTAACAGTTCAGGCTTACTGTTTCTGTGTGTTTGTATTTGAGATCTTTAGCACAAATAAATACTGTATTCCCTGGGCACATTTTTGTCTGCACAAAAAAATTACACTTTTTATTTATCAGTAAGATGTCATCAGTTTTGAATAGGAAAATACATTCATTTATGAATGAGATTAAATAATGGTATGCCATTGTGCTAATTCTTAACTAATCAAGGTGTTTTTTTTGTTGCTGTTTTTTTTTGGGGGGGGTTGTTTGTTTGGTTTTTGGTTGCCTTTAGAAACAGGTATGCCAAATATGTAGTGAAGTAGCACATTTCAACCTGTGAGGGAAGTAAAGATAGTATCACTCTCTGGGTTGGAATGAAACAGAAAAGTCTCATTCTCACCAACTCCTCTGAAAGTGTAGGATTCAACGTGGCCTTTACTGCAGTCAGGAAGAATACATAAATTCCTAAAACTGCTGAGCTGGTTCAGTACCAGCATGTTTATACAAATCAGGTGCACATCTATGTACCGACAGAAATCAGCTCCACATGTACCCACTGGTAGTTACAAGTAGTTATTTCTGTTTGTTATTGATAGCTAGTTGTTCCTGTTGAAGGGCTGAAATAGTGTTATCAGGAATAGGAAGTACCTTAACATTTGGCTTAACATCTATGACTTATACCTTCAGCAGCATGTTTGAAAAGTCACATTGTAAGTGTGACTGTAAGTTTCACACTGTAAGTTTTTACACTATTATATGCTAGTAACCAAACTTGAAAGTTTTACAGGCTGCAGTACTTTAAAAGAAATTACTCTCATCGTAGTTAAAATGCCAAACCTCAGAGCTGCAAATGTGCAGCTATTTAAGGTATGACAATACAATGAGGGTTCTCCAACTGGAATGCTAATTTCCATCAGATATGTATTTTAAATGAGACCAAACCTGGATTCTATGTTCAGTGACATTAATTATTAACATAACATTAGTGACAGCAGTTAAGGTGTTCAGGTTATTCTCCCAGGCTTATGATTAAGTATAAAACTATCAAACTGAATCATAGTAATGTCACAGAAAATGCTAAAATAATACATTATATATATATATAGATAGATAGATATGTGTAAGATTTACATGATAGTTTACACTGAATTTTCTTTGTAAGGAAGGAAAAGATTGGAGTTGATAGATCAAAATTCTCAACATTTGGCTACTTCTTTTTGCCAAAGGAGATTATAAAGCACAGAAATCAGAACACACACACACACATCTTGTAATGCTTTCCTTACATGTATAAGAAAGATAAATTTGTAATTAAAAGTTAGATAGAAGGCTTTGAATAATGTATTTTCAAGGAAAGAACAAGCTTACACGTAGCAATTCACATAGAAGGGAAAGAAAGGGAAATGAAAGTGAAAGGGACACATACAGGCTTCTGATAGGTAGAAATGTAAAAAAATACTGAAGAAAGAAGATTGGATATTGAGAAGAGCAATAACATTGCCTTGAGAAACAGAAAATAGAGAAGTTACTTTACATCTCTGAGCATAAAAATGGCAAGAGTTTCAAATGTGTTGTTGTTTGTGGACTGTTCTCAGTCTCAACATCAAAGAGCATTTTCAAAATCCTTACATGCAAAAAAAGAGACGTCTTTCATCTGAATAAGTAATTTTAGTTCAGGGTTCAGTCAAAATGTCTATACCACCATTACTTGCTTGCTCCCTATCAGGATTTGCCTGTTTACTAATTACTAGATGACAGGTGGATGCTGAGCTGTGCTTCCCTGATCCTGCAGCATTCTCTTGCTCTTGCCCTGGCAACAGCATGAGCTGTCCTTAGTATGTTATAAAGAACTACCTCAGTTTCTTCTCTCTTCCTGATAAATGGATCTCATTTTGTAGGTTATTACTTCAGTTTCCAAATAATTTAAAGCCCTGAGCACTTGTAATTAGAGTAGTTTCTTACAAGTCACTTGTTACCTTCTGGTTCTCTGGCCTCTTTTACTAAAATCTGTTGCTTGAATTCCTTTACACTCTAAAACCTTTCAATTTAATTACATCTTTTTCTAATAACTGTCTCAGATGAGAATAGTTTATTTTAGTGTTATCTGTATTTCAACATTTTTTGTGTTTTTGCTGCAGAACAAGAAAGAATCAAAAGCTTGTTAGTAGCTGATTTGCATATAGTTAAGAATGTGCAGTGGCTATTGGTTCTGATTTATGGATAGACATTATCCTTGAAATTTATAGGCACTTTCATCTAGACTTATATTCTTGCATAGAAATATTCAAATTGAGTGCTGAGAAATAAAGATACAACTCAATAGCTTGTCTCTGAAACCATATGCTGCATTTACATGACCTCTTTCACTCTGTCTGAAATCAGTGCTACAGGATGCTGATCATCTGTTCTCCAGATTTTTGTTTTGTTTTGTTTTTTGTTTTTTTTTTTTTTGCCTGTGACTGGACAGAATTGGTGGCTGATTGCCAGCAATGCTGGACATAAGCTGCTTTAGCAGTTTTACCCTTTTAAAACTGTGCTTTATTTGCAGGGAAAATTGTCTCCTTTCTCACATACAGAAAAAGCAAAACCAAAGGAAAAAAAAAAACCCTTCATAATAAGTCTGAGATAAACCTAGTGCTAAAATGCCACTATGGCAAAGAAATCCTAAGCTTAACATTTTTAAGTTCACTGGGTTTCTGTAGTCACAGTGAGGACTGACTGTAACCAGTAAAGACAAAATCAGATTAAATTGTTGGGTAGCGATATAATGTATAATCTAATAATCTAATTTCTCTAGTTTCCCTTTTCTTCACCCATTTTACCATCCAGATTAGAAGAATGTATACATCTGAACTTCTTTCTGTAGCTCTGACTCAAATACAGATTGAAGATATAGACTTTAGCATAAGCCTCTTTCTTGCTCTAAAGAAAACACTCAGACCTTGAAGCCAATGTGTTACCCTTGAGGAAGAGCTAGGCAGACCGAGACAGATGCTTTTGCAGAACCTAGCAGAAGCTGCACCAGATAAGACTCTGATCTAAATTGAAAGAAATCATAATTGTGAAGCCAGGAGGTTCTGTTCTGATCACCTACATAATTTCAGAATCCAGTCCTGAGTGATGCTGTGTCTCATGTGACCTCGTAATAGAGAGAAGTGGAGTAAAAACGGGCACTGGGAATCTCTTCTCCAGTTGCAAATATTATCACATTGATTAATTTTACATTGACCTGTGTGTGCATGTGTATGTGGAAAAGGGAACACATAAGGACATAAAAAAGGAAGTTGTCCAAATGAATAAGTTCCTCTTACCTCCTCAGATAAGCAGTTTGCATTTTGCAAGTCAAGATTGCCTAACAGAAATAACTGTAGCTTCTCTGTTCAAAGGCAGCACCTCTGAACATGAAACTTACTAGACTTCACATATAATGAAACCATATGGGAGGAGAAAGGATTTGAAAATATGACTTTGTGTTTTGGAGCTCAGTGTTCTAAGAACTGCATGCATTCCTGCTTGTTGGAAGGAGTTTGTATGGATGGGAATCAGAAAAAGATGTCTTTGCATGTTTACCCTCTGCTAATCAGGGTTCAGAGCATCTTGAATATTGAAATTTGTTTATGATATGATATTACTTTTGTCAATATGAACACCATGCCCTTGGACGCTTGCTTCAACAAGTCTTGGGCTCCTGGTGGCCACTTTCAGATCTTCAGTCTGGATTTAATCTCTTTAGCAGTGCAAAGTTGGAGATAATGTGTAAATCTATGTGTATAAACACAAATACAAACATAGTAAAGCAATAGACACAGATATTTCAGCTCCAGTTGATCAAATAACTATTTAAATCAAAAATACTACATCCCAAACATAAAAGAATTGTCCTTAATGGAGTACCTAGGTCATTGTCATCTAACTGGCAAAGCCTGAACACAGCAAATGTAGAAGTGCTGTGATATGATAAAGTATTAAAACCAATTGAAAACATCCTTTTATTCCTTTTAGGAAGTAGAGCTCTGCTGACAAGAAACTGAAACATATTCATACCAAATTCACAGCAGTTTATCTCAATTGTATGGTCCCCATTACCACATTATTTAAGTTTCTCAAAATTTTTAAGGTATTTATCTTTACAACATCCCTGCTTAGAGGACAAACCACCTTTTCTTACATTTGTGGAGTAAAGATGCTCTAGATCTGCTTATAAGAATATCAAATACAAGAGATGCAGGCAGAAGCTAAGTACCTGTTACTGCAGCTTTCCATGGTTTTCTGCAATTACTATTATTAGTAGTTATTAAAAATTATGACTGATAAACAGGATGAACACATTTCTATATTCACCCTGTGTCTCTCATACAGTAACATGCATATAATTAAAAAAAAATGCAACCTGACAAAGTAAAACACCATAAAGAGCATAAGAGGCTCACATATCATAAACACTTAACTGTGGAAAAGGCACTGACCCTTCTCCTGCTTTAAGCAGAGTTGTAGCTGAGGTCATAGCTGGCCTTTCCAGCCCCCGCCCCATGGTACTCCACCCATACGTTGTTTTCATGAAGAACTTGAAATCACGTCAAAAAACATCAGAAGGAAATAACGTTTGTGTTCAAATTATGTTTGGATTGTTGTTTGTTTTCTTGGAAGGAGGTTGTTCTTCAGATTATAGTTATTTTTAGTGCCTGTGAAACCGAAAGACACCAAATGCTGGATGGAGCATAGCTGGGAAAGCTATGAGCAAATATAGTACTGGTGAAAACTTGCAGACTGGAATAACTTAGTTGCCTTTGTCCTAAGCACCACCTATTCTGGATATTGGCTTCTAAAAAAAAAAAATAAATGCCCTATTGTTGGGATATTGTGGTGTGGGTGTGTGGTCTTTCTACAGCAGATCATAAATTACTGTTTTCTGTGACCTAAGGCAAGTGTAACTGTGCCTCTTCCCCTCTATTTAAAAATATCAAATTCTGTCCTGTTAGAGAACCCTATTTTCTATGTGCATTGAAAAAAATTAAACCTCAAGATAATTTAATAGGTAAATTAATACTGAGTCCTTATAGTACTTAAAAATCTTTTATGGCATGCTATACATTTTTTAATTTTTTTTTCATACTAGCCTGATATCATTTAGGCTTCATAGCTGCTGTAAAGTTCTCAGTATTAAGCTTTTCTCTGAAACCTGAAGAATGCAGAAAATACTATTAGGGCATTACAAAAATTCTGCCACCTCTAATGGTGATGTTAGGCTCTTCAGATGAGGGGCAACTGGCAAAAAAAAATAAAAGGACAAAGAATAAATAAAAGGCAGAATCCATTGACAATTCAAAAGCTTTATGGAGAGCCTTGTTTGTTTGGGTTTTTAGAATATTTTTATTCAAAAATGGCAAAATACCAAAAAGGTATGAGTTAAGGAAATCATATTTTTGAGGGGATTGCTGAAAGAAAATTAGTTTTATTAGCTGCATTCTACATCCATTAGAGAACACACTGAACTGCAGGAAGAAAATGCAAAAGGGAAGGTGGGTTTGTATAGGTGAATAGATAGACCAAGCATGGATTGTCTGTAGGGGAAGAAGGAATAGTTTTGGTATTTTAGGATGATGGGAAGATAAGGATGATAATGCAGAAAAAATGATAAAAAATAATTCCATACTACAGCCAAATGACTGGAGTTAAATGTCTCTTCTGAGAAGCTTAGTTATAGCCATGAGGAACTGATATGCTCTCTTCATTTCACTGTACCTAGAACATTGCAGAACTTCCTTCAAAGAACTTTGCTTCTTCCACCTTGAAAATACCTTTGGAAATACTGAAAGTGTAGAATGTACACTTCCTTCACAATTTTGAATGATACTCACCTTTTCCACCTCTGCTTCAGTTTAGCTTATTTTAGTGCAGTAGTTTCTTTGCTGTAGTTCATCAGACTGCTCTTAGCAGTCTCTGCTTAATCAGCAGTTATTTATAAGGGTGCCTGCTTGACCTGCATGACCCTGCCAAATCAGCCTGCCATGGTTCTGATCTGGCCTGAAATAGAAAGATTGGCTTAGTCTTCAGGATGCTCCCTTTACCTGCAGAGTGCATGTGTCCGTCATCAAGCTGTGAAGAAGATCAATGCACATTGTTTTTCTGGCAAAATCCAGCCCACTCTTTATCTAGAAAAGTGGAAATATAAATATCACTCTTTCTTTTTTTGTTTTGTTCATTTGTTGTTTGTGTTTGCCTTTTTTTTTGTTTGTTTGTTTGGTTTTCTTTCTTTCTTTTTTTTTTTTTTTTTCTTTTTTTTTCAACAGTATACATTAGTAAAAAATAACACCTGTGATCTGGTAGCAATTTCACTGATGCTCTTGGCCACATGTCCATGTGTATGGATGCCCTGGCGGACACAGGGAAAACTCATAGGAAAAACTGTTGAGGCTGTTCTAAAAATCTTTGAAATCCTGGCCCAGATGAGAATTTAGGAGATGCTCTTGGACAGCACTTCTGATGTCTCAAAAATTTTTCTGGAGGATGGAGGAGTGGTTTGACAACTCCCACACGAGGGTCCTACCACCCAGATCAAGTGACAGATTATTATTTAACAGTCATTTAAGCTCAGAAGTTATAAAGTCTGATCCTACATGATATCGAAAGGTGGTTCATTTCAAGGGGTAACACAGTAATAGCAGGTGGGACTCTCACTCTGTAAAGCAGCACTCTTTACAGTGAATTAGCTGTTAATGGCAGTGTTTCTGCATATTTACATTTTAAAAAATTCTGTCTATCATAAAACTGTTTCATACAAAACATCAGGACAAGGTAAGGTCAGTAATTTATGGTTCCAAGTCTATAGATTGCTACTTTTGCTGTTCTTTGGTAACACTTTTCTAATACTCTGCTTTTTTTGACTCACTACCAAGTCCAAGTGTTTCTCCAGATTTTCTTTATAATACTGTCATCACACTGTGCGGTTTATTCAGGGGAATTTGAAAACTGGGTTATTTCCTCTAGGAAGCTAACTGTTATCAATTAATCCAAATCTTTAAAATTATCAAATCAATTCTCATTTGTAAATTATAATTTAATTTTTTAAAAAATTCTTGTCAGTAGATTTTGAAGAGAAAGATTCTTTTGTACAAAGAATTATTTAAGTTTGTAATTTCACCATATGTTTCTTCAGCACTGTTGAGGGCACATCCTTCTACAATCATCCAGAAACCAATGCAAGGAAGTATTTGTATTAGTCAAGAAGTGAATTCAAAGGATGAATTGTATCAGGACAAAAAAGAGTGTTTCAGTTGAAAACCTATTTGATTATGTCTGCATTAAATTATAGACGGTTGTAACTTGTAGATTCAGTGACACAAGCTCCACCAGGCAAACCATATACAAACATAACTATATTAAAATAATGGTAATTGAAACTCTGTCTCAGGAAAGCCCTGTAGTAAGTGGTGGAGAAATTCCTACTGTATGAAAAAGCAGTGACAGAGCAGATAGCTGAGAAATACAGTTAAGATGTATGCACTTGGTTCCAGTGAGAAGGATTCAAAAGTGTGACCCCAGATTTGTGGTAAGAAATTAAGGACATGTGAAGATACCCTGTCGCTGAGTAGATGATGGCAAATTTCTGAGCTATGCAGGGAATCAGAAAAGAAATACGCCCAACAGGACATGGCCCTAAAGAAAATTCAAGTCAAGCTGGAGAAACCTCAGGCAGACTAAGTTGGTACAGGGACTGGATCTCAGTTGGTAAGAGCAATCAGTGAGGAAAAGGAGGATCATGTCAGCCAAGTGGCAAATTGAACATCTAGGAACAGCTGGTGGGATGACTCAGATGGTGTTTGGGGAAACCCTCTATTCAGGCTCACAGCCAGGCATTGACTTCCAAGGCTTATCCTCTCACTTCTCATTTGGTGGTAGAATCTGACTGCTGAGGTGGAGTCTGACAAAAGCTGACACACATTTATCTGTTCTGGTTTTATTCTTTGTGCAGGAAGCTATATTTTCAAACGGAGATTTAGGGTGCTGGTTATTTTTAATATATGTATATATATATTTTTTTTTCCCAGTAGTGAATCACCGACTATTAAGTATTGCTAGCACTGAAATGGTCATGTCAAAATAGTTATATGTTCCACAAATTAATGTGGGCATGTTATGTGCACACTTACATTGATTGTGCATTCATCTATACATGCATGAACATGTGCCTGTGAGTTGAAGGGTATTATCCAGGAGCACTGGCAGAGACACTGTTATATTTTATTATTCTTCTCTAAAATGCTATTTGCTGCTGGGGATGGAGAGGAACTGTAATAAAACAGTTCATTTTGTAGTCACACATGCCATTCTGGTAATCATATATTTATATGGGGGGGTAGTTTCAAAGGTACTTAGCCCAGATGCAACACTTTTGAGTTGTATATGCCTCAATATTTATTTTTTAAAGGCTACATTTTTAATAGAGAGATACCCATATTTTTGCATCTAAATAAAAGTGGCCTTGTTTTCAGAAATTAGGAGCACCTTCAGCCCCTTTTGACATGACTGAGATTCTTTTGCTTCTTTCATAGTAAAAAATGAAGCTACACACCATGTCCCATCATACACTCCATACTAGCATTAAAATACTGAAGTTTTTTAATATCCTCTGCCTCTCATTGTCTTCATGCAGTATTATATTGATTCATCAGGAAGGCAGACTGGTTTTGACATTGATTGGATGTGACAGCATGTTCGGATTCTGCTTGATTTTACTTCCAAAACTGTACTAAAACCCATCATTTTGCATTCCCTGTTTCTGTGTGAAAGCTTAAGTACTTTTAATTGCCACAGGAATTGTCTGTTTGTTTATTCTTCTGCTGGTTTTTGTAAGAGTACACACCCAAAACCTGTGGATATCATCCAACTTGGCTGAGACTTTGTGCCAGATAGACAATTTTTCATATTCAGTTAATGTTACTCAGTGAATCTATTCAGAATTAATTTTTAACACATTTTTAACTTGTGAAGTTCTGCTATTTTCTGTCCCAAGGGGATAAGAGATATCCAGAAATTTTGAATTAGATTAAAAAAAAAAAACATAAAGGCAAATATCGTATATTTTCCCTTGCCCAAGTCTGTTTCATCTAGGAAGAACTCTATGTTTTTTCAAATATTAGCAAAACCTCTTGTTAAAATTTACTGTGAAGGCTGTATTTGTAATGATGTAGACATTGTGGATTATTTAAAATGCTATGTTACATATTTATTGCTTGGGCTTTAGTGTAATTAAAAAAAAATTGTAATTTGTGCAACTCCTGGTAAACAAGTGTTAATTCATTTCTGTGTTTGCTCTCCACCCTCCTCATTTTCTGTCTGTTTTTCCATTTGATTGCATTATGCTTTACCTAATGCAAGGACTTACATAAGGATGGAAATAACCTCAGTCAGGGTAAGTCAGCATTGCTCCATTTCACCTGACTGGAGCACTGAGGAGCTGCCCTGTATCGTTCTGCATGTGCAGAAAATTATTTCAGCTCCTGTGTCAGAGATGGAGGCAAACACTCCGAGCAGGCACTCTGGGTTTTGTCTGTGTCCATGTGGCACCAACCAAATTTCTGTGTTGCTAGAGCATAATGCTAACAAGCATCCTAAATGATAAATATGAATTGGAAATGGGGGTTTTCTCTAGCCATTCCACTAAGCTAAACGTGCTGTATTAAGGCCACTAAAGAGCATATTACAGTAGATTGGTGTCCTAGAAATGCCTGGCGCTTTTGCACACAGGATTATCTTGCAGCTTGAATAAGGCAGTAATGATGCCTGGCTGTGCCTGCACTCTGGAAAGTCTCAGCAAAGCACTCAGGGGAAGTTACAGAATTAATCACTTCCTCCCTGAACTCCTTATCCACACTGCTCTCCCTGTCCCTACCCTTACCCTATCCCTTTTCACATCCCTCACTTTATCATGCTGCATCAGGGGAGAGGAAAGAATAAAGTGATGTTACCTAAATAACTTCTGATTTTGCATTTTATGCAGAGCACTTCTTTGCAGATCTGCTGGTACATAAAGTCTAACTTAATGATTCTGAAAAGCTTTTATTCCTTGAAGCAAAAATCTCATGGCCTCATCATGATATTTGTTGTACATGTTCAAGCAAAAATTGGTATGCACACTTCATACAAGCAGGTAAATCCATAAACATAACTGTACTTTTATGCATTTATTTTTTAATATATGAGATATTCAAAACACACTTGAATTTACTCCTAATTCTCTAGGTCTAGAAAACCTAAATCTGTGGTATGTGTTTTTGGTAGGTGCCACTTTTTAATGAGATGTAAATATTGTCCAAAGTCTCAAATTTGGTTGTTTCTCTGTAACTTAATTGCTTATATTTTCTAAACCAAAGGGAGATCAGTTGTCTAAAATCCAGAAATAGATTAACATGAAACCAGCTAATGGACCTCAAACATTTCCAATTGTGTGTACAATGGAATGTGTATGGGTATAGTAGGAATACAACAACAAATCATACAGCTTAAGAGGAGTCAGATTTTGAAGAATGTTGTACTCTGCCAAATGTTTATTCTTACTCTCTGGTGTTTATTATCTGGGACATGTATGAGTGATAATGAAAAAAGTCTTGAGAGCAGTTGCATGAAGAAGATTTTTCATTAATAATTTACTTTATGCCTTTAGAACCTACTAGGTAGTTCATTTTTATCAAAATAGCTTGAGGATAGGGGTCCAATATCACATCTTTTTTTTACTAATTTCACTGATAGAATCATAGAATATCCTGAGTTGGAAGGGGCCCACGAGGATCACTGAAGTCCAGCTTCTGGCCTGGCACAGGACAGCCCCAAGAGACACACCATGTGCTTGAGAGCATTGTCCAAACACTTCTTGAATTCAGACAGGCTTGGTGCTGTGACCACTGCCCTGGGGAGCAGTGTTCCACTGCTCAGCCATCCTCTGGGTTGAGAGTCTTTTCCTAAAATCTAAACTAAACCTCCCCTGACACAACTTCAGGCCATTCCCTTGTGCCCTGTCACTGGTCACCACAGAGGAAAATCAGTGTCTGCCCCTTCTTTTCCCCCTCGAGAAAGTTGAAACTGCAGTGAAGTCTCCCCTCAGTCTCCTCTTCTCCAGGCTGAACAAACCAATTGACCTCAGCTGCTCTTCATTCAACTTTCCCTCAAGACCCTCACCATCTTTGTTTCCCTCCTTTGGATGCTCTCTAACAGCTTAATGTCTTTCTTACATCATGGCACCCAGAACTGCCCCCAGCACTGGAGGTGAGGTTGCCTGAGCTCAGAGCAGAGCAGAAAAATCCCTTCCCTTGCCTGGCTGGCCATGCTGTGCCTGATGCCCCTCAGGACAGGGTTGGCCCTCCTGGCTGCCAGGGCACTGCTGACCCATGTTCAACTTGCCACTGACCAGCACCCCCAGGTCTCTTTACATGGTGCTGCACTCCAGTCTCTCATTCCCCAGTCTGTACCTACATTCAGGATTGCCCTGTCCCAGCTACAGCATCTGTCAGTTTCCCTTGTTAAATTCCATACAGGTGGTGATGGCCCAGCCCTTTAATTTATTGAGTTCTCTCCAAAGGGCCTCTCTGCCTTTAAGGCAGTCAACAGCTCTTCCCAATTTAGTATCCTTGGCAAACTTACTTAGTATTGCTTTGGGTCCTGCATCCAAGTCTCTCATGAAGATATTGAAGAGAACTGGGCTAAGATGCTTCAAAGCATTGGAAGATAAATTATAATGAAAAGTGCAATTACCATTGAGGCAAGAGCTAGTGCAACTTGGAAGGTGTTCAGCTAAGGGTGTCCATATTTATGTCATTTTTTTTTAGCTCTAGAGTGTTTAGAATATCTGCCATCATCATGTACTTAAAAGGCCATTGTCAGCCTTTGATTACAGAATGGCTACCTCATAATATTTGATGCTTCTGGGATTCAATTATTAGCAAAATACTGAAATAAAATACTAAATCATCTTCTGGCTTCCATGGTTGAAGAGGAAGGTTTAAAAATTAGATGCTAATATAATTTTAAAAAAATTAAAAATCACCATTGGGGGGAGTTGTTGCTTGTATTATATCCTGATAACTCAGTTTATCATGAGAAAGTAACAGGCTCTGGTGTGGACCCTGCGGGGGAGAATTTAAGAAACTTCTCTCATTCACTTTGCCTCAAATGTGAACTTTTCTGCAGAAGCTGTCAATTGAGCTGATTATCTGACAGAGAAGGTCCATCACACTTTTAGCTTGGAACTGCTCGTGGTTCTACTCATCTGGCCTCACAATGAGTAAATGGGGCTGATCTGAAAACTACGGGTTTTCGTTATATGCTCTCTCAAATGGGTCACTCAGGTGTTGCTTTTAGTTAAACTTCTTAAATAATTACATTAGTTATTTTTGTACTAATTGTGTTAATACTTCAGCAGCAGTTATCTACAGAAGTACTGGTGTAGTAGTTTTATTTTACACTGTGAAGGTGACAAAGTTGTCCTGCATCTGCTGGGAGCCTAAATGGCCTACTTTTCCTCTTAACCCTAATGGCAAGTGGTATTCAGGGTAACTGCAGATACTTGCTTTCAGAATCACTCTCCTTAGTATGAAAAGCTGACCAGCAAGTTTGAACTACTCTAGAATAGCAATGGGAAACTGAGTTTTTCACTGCATTTCATTGTTATTCTCTCCAGATAGGACACAAGCTGTACCCAGTGAAGTTTATAAAGGCTTCTTGGACTTTGATCAGCACTTCAAACCTTCAGTGTCTTTCAGGAAGTATAACTCCTTTGTCAAAACAATTAGAAAATAATGTGGTATGCAGCTATCAGTTTTTGAGGCATAGATCAAGATACTAGGTTGTAGCACGTAAGCATTTCTGTTACAGTTTTTCTAGTTTCCTGGTATGAAAGAATATCATAGTCAAACATCATTGCCAAGGATGTAAAAGCAAAGTGAGCTGAAAAACATTAAACAGTTTGTTGTAACGCAGTGACCATTATGTCCCATTAAGCAGCTGAGTGATGTATTTCAGCTCTGTATGCTGTGGCAGACTTGTTTGGGCTTGTTTGTCAACCAGATAGCATTTAATTTTTCTGCTCTGTCACAGATACAAAGTATTGCTTTCCCAGACTAGGGGAATAATTCAAAATTAAGAGGTGCAGTCTTTAAATGCAGACATTGTCATAATGAGAAAATCGTACCCAAATCAATACAGGAAGAGTTTTTTTGTAAGCATGGTGGGAAACAGAGCTTTGAACTGGTGGGAAGGAATCCAGGTGCTGCTTCTCAGACGTCCCTGGAAGAGGCTGACTGTGTTTAATACCTCTTGGGGCCAGCTCCCACTTTCCCCCAATGCCTGCTCCTTTTTGCAGCTCTGCTGCCAAGTCCAGCCACTCTCACCTTGTTGTACTCTCTAGGATGTTATGCCTGAGCTCCGACCCCATGCTCAGCCCCTGTGCTGCAAATTTGTTGCTTCTAGGAGAATTTACTAGAGGTCACTTAAAGTAATTTCTTCACGTATGTGATTTGTCTGGAGTACAGTTTCCCTTCAGGAGTGAAGGATCTGTTTCACCAGCTAGAAACGACAGTGATAATAAAAAAACAAGTAGCAAAGTTTAAAGGTGGTAGACATTCACTCAGTAATACATTTCTTTGTTAATGGGACTTTTTCCTGGGACATGCTTTCATGCTCATTAGTAATATTTAAGTGCTATAGTAATTGTTTATCTTGTTTTTCTTGGCAAAAACAATAATTGAATGGAAATCAGCAGAACCTACTGATAGTGCTACATAGTATGAATAAGCACAAGCAATTTTTTTTTTTTTTTGGACCTTATTTAGATATTTCTTTATCAATTCTAAGTGGCCTTTTCTTTGGTGAACATACACAAAGAAGAATGGGCATCTGACCTCTTAGGGCACAGACTTTGCTTTTTTACCTGAAAGAAACCAATTTGTAATCTTCACTGGAGTTGATTGATAGGCCAGGTACACATTCTTACCCAAACCAGCAGAGGAGCTGGACAAATTACTTTTTCTTTTGTTTGAATAAATGTTAACAGAGAAGTATCAGCTATTTCTCCCTTTATTTTCACAAGGAGAGTAAGAGGCAAATGTTGCTCCTGTTTTGCAAGGTTCAGTTTAGAATGAATTCTATCAGTTGCTGCAGCCTGGTAGGAAATACCTACTGGTGTTGTAATTAGGGTCACTTGTTGTGTTCATGAGCCAGCACCACAGTTGCTTCTCAGTTACAGCATATGGTCATGTAGCTCTGTTTCTAACAGGATATGAATTTCAGCTTTTGTACTGCCCTTTCTGTTTTCATTGCATCCTTCTGCACTAGCAGATACAAACTTTTTTTAACACCTCTTGAGAATGTTGTGCATTTAATGGAGTGCAGTTGGCATACATAAAATAAAGGCAGCACTTTGCTGTACAGGAACAAGGTCACCACTGTGCTGCTGCCTTTGCCTGTGCCAGGGCCCTGAAAACCCAAGCGGGAGCTGCTACTTCCCCTGTGGAGTCAGGATAGTGGCGACTGCTGTAGGAGCAGAAGGGACGGGAATCTTTGGAAGCCACAGTTGCTGCTCTGACTTCGTACAGGATCTGAACTTCAGGTTGGGCAGGCAGTGTTACTGTAATGTACCCTAGCTGCTAAGATACTTTGCCTAAACCCCAGATCTTGTTGTGCTTTGAAAAGTGAATTTGAAACTTATAATAAGGAGTTACTTTAGAGTGTGATTTTTGATGACCTGCAGTTAAAACCTTTCACTAGGTTCATCATCATTATCCTCATAATCTGATCACAGATTTGAGCACAGTCCTCACATTCTGCTGTTTGGTATTTGATTACCTTTAGAGAAAATGGACAAGTGTTCTTAGGAGTCCTCAGAGTTTTTATTTATGACTCTGAAATGTAGATACTGTGTGGGTTCTCATGATATTTTTTTTTACTATTTGAAGAATACAATAGATACATCCCAGGGGATCAAAATGGAAACGCCTGATTAAGAATGGGGAAGTATAAATCTGTGTGGTCTGTAGACCCCAATATGCTCATCTCACTGTGGTTCTCATGATACTCTGATTTATTCTTATGAAGCCCTGATGATGTCAGTGGAATGACTCAGTCTGAAATCCCAATCAGGTCATGAGCTTTTAAGCTTTCTAGAAGGTACTCTCAGGTATGTCATGAAACAGTGCCACAGAAAAGGAAGACATACATACTAAATGTACTGAATAAAGCAATAGTTGTACCAAACAAGCACAATATATGGGTTAGATTTACAACTTTTTTTTTTCTCTTTTTCATACTATGGTAGTCAAAACAAAAGGAAGAAACATATACCTAGATACAATGAAAAAGAGCCTATAACTACAAACCAAGATGTTTTCACAAGAATTGCTTTAACTAAGTTTTACTTAGCTGTTTTTACCCTATGTTTCTGTAATATGTATAAAATAGGGGGGATTTTATGGTGCTAACTGAAGGCTAGTATTTAATCCTTTAATTTAAAAGTAAATGATGGCTATTTAATAAAGTAAATATGGAAATTAGTTTCAGTGCATTTATCATCACTTTTACTTTATTGAATATTTCTGGTTATTTCATAGAAGATTCATGCTTCTCACAAAATATGGATTTTTTTGTGATTCAGTAATCATATTTTTCATGCTAAGTGATATATGATATTACACAGTAATAAATGCTTTTTGTTGCTTCTACTGAGAGTGAAGTAAAGAGAAGAAAGTTGGGAGTCTGCAGTAAAATTTGTAAGTAAATTGAAGGTATCCTGAAATAATGGAAATCCTACAACATGAAGACTTCCTGCCTACAGTATTCTGTGAGTTCATGAGGTTACTGTTTCTGTTTCTGAGGATACAAATAGCAGGTTGTGCCTATTGGAATATGTTACCATATCGATTGCCAGTGTCTGCTGCATTTGTAATGAGCTGCCTCATCACTGCCATTGATAGCAATCAGCACATACTTGCCCAGCATGAATATTAGAAAGATGTTTGGAAAAAAACCAAACAAGCACAAACTATGTCAGCATTGATTTGACTTCATCTTTGGATTACACTATTGGTTTAAGGGAACCTGCTTTCATACTATTCTAGAAGAATAAAATTAATTTAGAGTCTAGAAGTTGTCTTAGGGAGTTTCTTCCTATTTAGCCCTGTATATTCTATGCCTTCCTGTTCTGCAGAGGAGTTGTGTCAGGGCAACTGGAATAAATACAGACAAAATCTTATAAAATGCATGTTCAGCTTGCAGAGCTTCTCCTGAAGTTCACTCTCTGGTGTGAGGTGTGAATGAGCTGAAGGAAGTGAGGTTTTTTGTATTTGAAAGTGTATTCATATTGTATGTTTTCATTGATTATGGACTGGATTAAGACAAAGGGGTTTTTCCTAATAATTTGTGGCAAATCAAAAAGCTTCTATCTTACAGGTGCTGTTTGAGACCAATATTCTTGTGACTTCCCTTACTACTATCAGTGAAATTTTGTGAACTCTGGAATGTACCTACCAGGTTTATCTGTTCAAGGGCTGAAGATCAAGCACTAAAATTCTTGGCAGTGGGAAGTATTAAATAAGACTATTTTGGAGCTTTATGCTATGAGAAAATTAGATGGACCTGAGAAATTTCTAACTTCTGAGATTCAATAAATATCACTCTCAACAGAAACTCTCTAAATGTCTGCAGTTGTGAGTACTCTGTTTTGCAGTATGGATGAGTGAGCAATCTCCTAACTGCTTATGCCAGTATGGGATGAGTAAGTCTCCTGAAAAGCAACATGTTTATATGTGTTTTTCCAGTTATTGTAGCTATCTGATATAATGAATGAACTTCTCTGGGTTTTACTCTAATTAGTTATTTGCAGAGTGTGATTTTCGTTACATCTTTGTCAGGAGGATATGTTTCATAGGCTGATAGGAACATTCAGGTTGGAAGGAGGTCTGTTTTCCAACTTCCAGCTTGGCCATCTGGAACCAGCTCAGACCAGGTTTTCAGGATTTTATCTCCATATTCAGAGATTACAGGTGACTTGATCCACTGTCCTATAGTCCTCTGAGCAAGAAGACATTCCCATTCCTGAGACATTTCTTGTTTCGGCTTCTGCCCATCGTCCTTCGTCTTCCAACCATGTTGCTGAAGAACCCAGCTCCATCTTCTGGTTAACTTCCCTATAGCTGTTAGAGGGCTGCAGATAGGTCCTCCTGAAGCCATTTCTGCTCCAGCCTGAACCAGACCCCACGCCTTAGCTTCTCCTTACAGGACAAGTGATGCATGGCATGGATTCTGTTCACATAAGGTTCTCTGTGCGAAATAATCACATTGCTTTTTGCTACCTACCTGTGTGCTAGTGACATAGTGTTGGAATTTTTAATAAAAACTCCAAGTGAGTTCTGGCACTATGATTAGCCTGTTCTTTCACTGGACTGGGGATTCCTTTCACTGTGGTTCAGATGTCCCTGGAGATGGTCGGCAGTCATCCACTTATATAAAAGCTGTGTTGAAGCCCTGAAAACTTTTGATTAAAAATATAAATAAGAACTGCTGAGTTTGACAAGAAATATATTAAATGTGAACAGAATTTAGTCACAGCATGGTTCCTGGGCAAATTTGAGATATCACTGTCTTTATGAATTTTTTCAAATGTATCTTTATTGTTTTGATGGTTGTTGGTGTTTTGGTTCTGTTTTGTTTAGTGAACACCCTTCTCTGAATATACTTGTCACCTCTTCTTTCTCATACCATTTTAATCTATTTTTGGATGTCCAGTACATGCAAAATTGTGAGGAAATACCTTTTTCTGCTTTTTCTTATACAGCAGAATATATCTGTCAAAATCATGATCCAGTCAGTTTAATTAGAATGGTGTTCCCACAGGGGAACATAAATAAATTCTTCCTGTGATCAGTTGTAGACTTGATGAACCCACTACATCTTATTATTTTCAGGCTTCTTGCAAAAATATTGCTTCTGGAAAAAAAATTTGCTAGGAGGTGCTAAGTGCAGCAGTTTATTCAGCAGAACCCAGTAAGAGCAAAATGTTTTGTGTGCCAAGGAAATATTTCCTCCTTACAAATATGTATGCTATAGAATGAATGAAAAAACTGTACGTCTGTATTTCAGATGAGAAATAATGACCATCTGAAGCATAATCTCAGAGATAAATGCTTGTTTCTTTCACTGGCAAAATTCTCATTAGTTTCCATGTTACAGTATTAGGGCAGGAATGATGAATAAGATCCTGGTTATGTTTAAATTAATTATAAACAAAACAATTTTTGCTACCAAGAAAAAAAAAAATAAAAAGAAACAGATATAAGAGTATAAGAGCCTAGCAGACCTTTCAAAAAAAAAAATTGTCCAAAAGCAAAGTTAGCATCTCACTTCTGTCTAAAGGGTAGGCACAAAGTATCATAAATGCTTGAGGTTAAGTCTCACTTGCCCCTGGCTATTAGGGATGAGAGCAATTACTTGCTTGCAGACCACAATTGCCTTTCCCTTCATTGCAGCCCCCTTCTTTCCAATTCTCCACTGGACTTTGAAGCTCAATTTCTGTTTAGTGGGCAAGGACATAGGTGGCCAGAAGGCTGCTTTCCCTCTTCCAGGGCATGGACTCTACTCTCGCTGCCCCTCAACAAATTCGGGGACTTCATTATTTTAACACAATGGCCCAGTTTTGCTTTTTGTCCTTTTAAGTAATATAATCACTACAAAAATTCTGTTACTTGCAGAAGGGTGTCTGTGATTTGCTGCTGTGGAAGGGACTGTTGAAGGCAAACACAGTTGAGACAGCACTGTTTTGTTCTACTCTTACTTGCTTGCTGTGGTGTTTCACAGAAGAATGTCAGATCACAATTAAAAATACTAACCAATGCCTAGACATGTACATTTTAGTTTGAATAATGTCCCATATTTTTTTGCCAGAGTCATTCTATTCAGATCAATGCAATTCCATTGAGCAGACTGGTGTAGTATATGAATGGCTGAAACTTGTACATGAATATGCATGGTTGTTGATTATGAGCTATATCCTAGGACTTTGGGATGGAATGATATTCAGAGAAAAGATTTGGATTTCTATGTATGATGAAGACCATAATTCCTAAGACTTGGTTTCAGAGATTGAATTGCCTTCAATCAAATTGTAGACATGGGTTTTTTTTTACATTTTTCTCTTCAAAATATTTGACTTCAAGTATTTTTTATAGGTTTTTTTTTTTTTTTTGTGAACTTATTATGCCCCTCCCTCCCATTATTTGTCATAGTATTTTCATAACAAAGAGAAGAAATAGTTACAGAAATGATGCAAGAGTTGCAAAGTCACATGCTTAATGATTAGGTCTGACAGGGAGAGCAACATTATTGTAAACAATAAAAAATAAACCCCCACAATTTATTAATTGACAATTTTCCCTTCATGCTCAAAAAATGCTAGGAAGCATGTACTTAAAACCTGTTTGGTTATGTAATTAAAGACTGGTCTTATCGCACGTGTAGAAGAGGAGAAATTGAAGTTTGTAGGGATGTGGTTACAACTGGAACCACAATGTAACCAACTAGAAATGGATGTAACTTCTGAGTTGTCCTGGCAGTGACAATACTGTCATGCACCCCAGGACAGCACAAGCAGATTCTGCCTGTTTCTTTCACTTTTCCAGATGCCAGTCAGAGGTTTTTCCCACCTTCTGGGTGCATGCTGTCTGGATAATTCACATTTCTTCTTTCCTCCTTATATTCCTCCCTTTAACCCAGATTTTGTCCTTTCCCTGTCCTGAAACAGAGAGCTACTTCCAGCTGCCATCATGGGGATGAGAGGGAAAGTGAGGATAGATGTTGAGCTTGCAGCTTCTCTATAATATTATTTGAAGCTGAAGCAGTTATGAGCAGTAAAAATTTGATTATTTGATTTTTTCCCCCCTGTATTCCCCAAGCTGAAGCATGTTCAGCCACTCTTTGTGGGAACAGTCTGCTTAGTCTTTCATCAAGGTTATTAAGGTGGATAGTTGGAGAGTCTAAGTGCAAAAATTCAAGTGTATGTGAGAATTTGAAAAGGCTTATAATTTGGACAAATTAGGATAGATTTTTTTCAGGGATATCCAGAACTCTTGTCAAATGTGTAACTCTGAAGGTCCTGCTTATTCATTCATTTATTAAGAAAAAAGCAAAGGAGCAGCCAAGCTAAAATTAAGACTGTTTGCATCACAAATAGCTTGTAGATGGATTGACAAGAAGTCCTTTTATTTCCACTGACTTTTTAAAGCATTGTTTGCCCTAAGTCATAAGCTTGTTTGTAGTTCTTCACTGTCTGTAGCACTTTATCAGGTAGTTTCTTTACTAGCTTTCTTTATCTTTCCCTGCTTGAGCAATTACACAGTCTTCCAGGCCTAGATAGCACTTAGTTACCATAATAGAGTTGTCTATAGGAATGAAGTTTTTACTGGAACAAATCCTAATAGAATTGCACTTTGTAGCTCACCAGTCTGCCTTGAAGTTTTAGCAGCCTATTTTACCTTTGGCTGGCTGAACTGAACACCATAGACAGATGTATGATTCTTATCACTTTGAAGGCTCATTGAATATTTAGTCCATTTGATGTTCTCAGTGGGCTATTTGCTTAGTTAACTTGAGAATAAAAGTGGCTGAACTTCAAAATGGTTGATCCTATGCAGCTTTCATGAAAAGAATTCACTGGTTGTGAATGGACTCTGTCAGAAATGTCAAGTCGTGCATTTTTCCAAGATGTTCATGTAGGACAGACAGCACAGAGACTACAAGAATGTTGATCTCAAAAGTAACTATCATTTTTAGGGAAGTCTATTTCTGTTCAAGACATTGCCCAATTTGATTTCTTTGAGAATCCCTCACTTTTGGATAGTTAGCATCTCAAAATGCTGCCTGGTGTTTGTTGGACAGCTTGCTTCCTTTCTGTGTGGTGTGCTGTTTTTCATTTTACAGCATAGCAGGATATATTATTTGGTGCCACAAAATTTAGTATTGCTTTAATCCTTTCTACCATGTCTATGTTTTTACTGATTTTGAGCTGTTCTGTTGTTTTGCTCTAGTCTCTTTTATTCATGTTAGAGTTATTACAAGATTTGTTACTATAAACAAATATAAATATTTAATATAATTATTGGTGAATATTCTGAATTCATGAACAACACACTAAAAATGCCACTATTGTAAAAGACCTTTATATCCTGGTTTAATCCATTGGACAGTGTGTGCCCAGTTTATCTCCATTAGTTTTATTTCAGTAGATTCTGAGCTTTTCCGTATCCAAATCAAGGTTTTTCCCACTCTTTTTAGGCTAATGAATTCACTTAGACATAGAAAAATGATCATTTTACTACTGTAGTAGAAATTTGCTCCAAGCAGCGCATTTGCTGCAGTGCATTTACGTTTCTGTGTCTTATGACAGAGAAACATTAAACATTCAAATTCCAGTTCAGTTCTGACAGTTTTGCACAAAGTCTCTCGCAAAGGTTGTAGTGCATAATGTTATGAGGAGTCCTATTAATGTCAAACAATATTAGCAAATCTACTGCAAATCAGTGGTGACTGTTCCAGTAATTTGCCTACCTGACAAGATTGGCTTCAAGAAAGCAAGACTCTCCATTGTTTTAGCAGTTCGCGTAAGCACCATAGAGTGTGTAAAAGTTGAATCATATCCCATGCTTTCAATTTTCAGAGATCTGCTACCTTCAAACTGATCTCATAGTTATTTCTGTATAACTCTTTTTTAAGTATCTTTCTTGACTGCAGAATGACTGCTTGAAGCCCTAACTAATAAAGGTACCTGTAGACATACTGGTACTGATCTAGATTACCTATAGATCTATAATCAGCATTTTAAAAAGTATTCTTTAAATTATTTTGTTTAAATGATTTGATGTGAATACTGCTTGTCTTTAAGACTTCTGCTAAAAATTAGACTTCTTTTAAATGTGGCATGTTATTTTCTTAAAATTTGACTTTTTTAAAAGCTCTAAGGGAGTGGGCCAACAACACACAAAGGTGCACAAAAGGTTTTCATGTCAATAGAAATAATGGCTGCAGAACGTGTAAATGGCATCATGCAATGGGCTGTAGCAAAACCCCCAAAATATTTGTTTAGGACTTTTTTTTTTTTTTAATTATGGTCATTGCAGATACTATTGTAGTAGGTAGTTTATAGACAAAAGGATGATTTCTTGTCAGTGTCTTTAAATACTAAAGTCTGAAGGAAAAATTAATTTTTAAACTGGTGTGCTTACTTATTAGCATGAATTATTGAAATAGGAGTGCTACATAGGATAGTTATTCTTATTAATGAAATTCACTGGATTTTCTAGATTTCTATCTGATTTGTCAGTGTCCATACCATCCCTTTAAGTATATATTTAAGGAAAATAAGTAATTATAAGAAAAATGGCAACTTGAGTCTGATCAGTTATATCAGGCTGTTTTCACCTTATCTATTGGTGGAGGAAAAGATATGTGTGTGTAAACACTTAATTTCACTGTCCCCTGTGCCAAATGGGTGAATAAACAGACACCTACAGAGTAGCAAATCTGAATCCTTCAGACTGAGCTGAAACCATTGCACATGATTAACTCAAATGCTGGGTATCCTGATTTTAGCTAAAATCTTCTCCAGGGTGCTGCTTTTAAAAAGTAATTAAGTGTGCCTACAATGGTTTTCTAAATGGTGGTGTTTTAATTTCTGACTGTATTTGTTTGAGTGTGGATACTATGCAAGTGAGTCATATGTGAGTGATATGTTTACATTACATGGAGATTAAGACAGCAGTCAGTGGAGATGAAAATAATAGTGCTGCAGGCTGCTGTACACAGTAAACATAAAATGCAAATACATTAATTGATTAGTTATGAATGCATTCTGCTTCTACATGTGTGGAAGAACAAAATGCAGTCCATTCAGGCAAAATATGGTGCATAGCAATTTAATTTCAGTTTGTTTTATTTTTAGTCACTCAAAACACAGAATAGGAGCAAGTATGCTGCAAGGACTGGAAATGGGAAAGATGCACATAGTCAAAAAAAAAAAAAAAGATATTTTGGACACATCTTCCAATCCACTGCAGAACACATGTGGTTCTCATTTCTTTCTGACCAAAGCGAAGAGCAGTTAGGGGCAGTGCAGTCATGCCCAGACCATGTCCTGGCTTCTAAGAATCAAGACTAAATCACTGCACTGTGCTCTGTTCCTTCCTGTGAAAACCAGAGCACAGAAAAGTGGGGGATAATGTGAGTCTGGATGGCTCAGGAGCATCTGATGCGCTCATGAGAATATGGCCACAACAGGGCCTTACCTTGGATTTAAGGACTGGAAGTCTCCCAAGTCCCACAGTGTAAACATATGCTGTGACAGTCTAAGGGCAGCCAACAGCCTGAGTTAAAGCACATACTCTCTGGTCCTGGCTAAATTTTTCATTTCCCAGATTTCAAAAATTTCATCTGCTTGCACAGTCCACAACATGTGCATCCAAAGAGCCTGTTTGCTGATTGTGCTTGCAATAAATTGACTGAGAACAAAAGAAGACACATTGATTTGTTCAGTTTGTACTTTATTCTAACCTGATGCTTTTTCAAAATGCAACCTTCTTTGGCTGATAAATGGAATAATTCTTTGTATCTTTCTAAGTGGTGGCTAGATAGACACACTCTGTCTCTTAGAAGTGCAGGAAATCAATAAGAATTTCTTAAATTTAAAATACATATTTTGTAAATACGTTTCAGACAGTAAGAGCAGAAAGTCCTCAGCTGTGTGCCAGTTGCTGTGCAGCAGCATGTGACACAGCAGGCAGTGCTGCTGCAGATGTGAGCCTGCTTCTCCATACTTCAGTTTCCTGTAATTATTCCACCACTGTGTGAGTGGGTTTTCTCTGTTTCCACTCTTCCAAATGACATAAAACCTTTGGCTCTCAAAGGACTGTACTGAGGTTATCTGTACATTGTGCAAACCCCAGAAAGCTGATCCCCATAATTTTCTCCAGCAGGGGTTTGGCCAAGGATGACTGGTTCCCTTCCCTTGTGCATGGATTTCCTTTCTGCAGAAACTGGTGGGGAGCAGACTGGTGCTCAGTGGTGGAGTAGGCTATGAGTGATGTGTAGGCCTAGATCCCAAATCTTGGAAATTTAGATAAATGGTCACAGTCTGTTACCTCACCATCTCTGATCATTTCACCATCTACATTCAGTAGAAGCACATATCTGAAAGCTACACTTTGACAAATGCTTTTACCTTAAAATATAAAAATTGGATAAATGCATGAGGAATTAAAAAATATATTCCCATTCTTTATATCAATACTGCTAAGTCTTGTCAACTGAGTAGCAATGGCTGCTGAAAACAATTTTTCTCTCTTTGCTTTCATCCTTTCTTTTATGCAAAACTCTATAGAGTTACTATTAAAGCTAGAAACTTAGAACAAATATATACTTTAGAGCTACCACCAAATTTAATTTGTTTGTTGGGGTTTTTTAAAAAACCAAAACTTTCCTAGCATTGTCCCATAAAAAACATCAACTAGTGATTTAAAGGACAAGAAATGAATTTGCTTTGCCCCTGTGCAATATCTCTAATTGGGGTAATCCACCTGTTTATGGAAGTGTTGATTAAATGATGTAGCTTAAAATATTGCTCCTTTTCATAAGCAGTGTCCCCACAATATTGCTTTCACTCTGCAAGATTCTCTACAGCTGCTTTAAATTAAAACTGTCCTTAATGAAGATAGGAATTGTTATATAACATAATTTATTGAAAGCTTTAGAGAATGTATGCCATACTGCTAATCAAACAAAATTTTCCACTGAGGTGCTCTCCACTGCATTCTATGCTGTGTTTTCATGTGACATTGAAACATTGCAGCTGTTTTGGGACACTTTTCTGTACTTCCAGGTTGATTTAGCAGTATGTCATAAACCAGGAAAACAAAATAAGACAAAAAAGCTCTTTGGTGTTTTTAGCGCAGAGCTATTGAAACCAAAGAAAACAAAAAAGGATACTGAAAATGAGGAGCTGTCAGGGACTTGATTTTCACTAAAGCAAGAAACAAAAAGAATCTTCATATTTTTCAGTCAGTGAGACTTAATCAAGATGCTTTTATTAGATATGTGTGAACTTGACTCTGTTGTGACTCTGTGCATGAGCCTCCTTCTTGTGTTGCCTTGAAGCAGAACCCAGTATTGCCACTCTGCACTGTCCCATCCCCAAGCACCAGGTGCTTGATGTGCCATCTGCTGCTGCACAGTACACACCTGTCAGCAGGATAGCGGACATTAGAGAAAGTATGCATGATGAACATTCCATCAGCATCTTCATAACTGTCTGAAGATGCATAGGTGGTTGTGTTCATTGATCCAAATAATTTGTTGTAAATGTTTTAAAGTAAATATATCCAATTACATTTGTCTTTTTTTGCCTAATCAAAAAATTTGTGTAGAAAAGCAGTTTGTTGGTGACACTGTAGTAGAGAAAGGGTTTGTAAAAATATGAAGATATTTCCTGCCAGTTAAAAGAAGATACTTGATTGAACATATCTGCCTTGCAACAGTTCTTACAGATGCAGAATCATACTGTCAGAGTCCTTGTGTTTTACAGAAACAGTAATTTGACTTTGACCTTTATAATGTTACATTTATAATAATGGCATAATAAAAGTGAGCCTTTTTATTCTCCTTTCAATAGTGTGTATTACTCTGTTGGCCCCTGTAGGGGAATAACATATGAATCTCCACAAAAGATATTTCATATCTGCCTTCATTTTACCAGAGGAAAAAATATCTGTTCAAGTGCTCTAGTGCTCTGACTTAATGAAATTGAAAGTACTGCATATTATCAGAAATTTGAGTATGTTTCAGGCTGATCTAGGAACACTCCAAAAATTCTTAGCATCCTTACATATGTTTCATGGCCCTTGTACAACAGATCAAATACATTATTCAAAGCTAAGTGGCCTACATATCTATTCAAATTCATTGCTTGCTATTTCTTCCACTTCCAGTTGCAAAGCTGAAGGACATCCCTGTCTCACGAGAGTATGCAGTGAACCCAAGTGGTTGTTTTTAAAAGCTGTTTTCCTTTATATGTGTGACAACCTAGGGAAGAAGATCTGTGCCATTCAACCATTTTTACTTAATGAGCACTATGTTGTTAAAAAAGCACTGTGACAAAGCTGCATCAATTTTTGCACACATCTTTTTGCTTTAGGATATCAGCAGTGTAGCTGGGTTGTTGTGGTCCCTGGATGAATTATTCAAGCTCTTGACATCAGAGATTTCTGCTAGCTGATTGGCTGCTGCTGGGATAATAAAATCTTTCCACAGAAAAACAGTGGAGAAGGATGATGGCAGTGAAACCAGCAGAACTGCTGCTTCCAATACAGCTGGCTTTGTCTGGCTGTTGCATCTCTGCAAGAACATATAAGGATGCTTTTAAGGTTTGGCTTCATGTGAATTCTCAGATAAGAGATGGTGGAGGGATTTTTATAAGAGGTCTGCATTTCCAGTAAGGGAAAGAAATTGGATCACTGTTGAAAAATTACTTCTGGCTGTATCCTAAAGAAACGCTGCACATGAGAGAGGGGTTGAATCTGTACCAGCATCCACAGCAGCAGCAGCAGCAGCAGCAGCAACAGCAGCAGCAGCAAGAGCAGCAGCAGTGCCTATGGCTCACTATAAAGGTGCTGGTGGCAGAAATGTCCTGTCATTGAACATGCTTCCTGAATTCTTTCAGTGCCAGCAGGGTAAGTGATGCAAATATGGAGCTGACAGTCCTTGCGAGTGGAGAGGGTAAGGAGCTGTGTGGCACACAGGTTTTGTGGGTGAACAGTGGGATAAACAGTACCTGTGCAGAGAATTTAATCAATGAAAATAACACAGTTGCTTCCAGGTAAATTGAAAAAAAGCATATTTACAATGGAATTTTAAAAATCAATGCACTGCTTGTGTTATGTTGAGACATAGATTTTACAGTAGTAAAATCTGTTCCTTTTAAGCCTATACAAAACAAATGGCAGAACCAAGGAAACTTTATTTAGTAGTTCCAGTTGGGCTCATAAAGAATATATTGCTCACATAATTTCCCTTGAAGCAGCTTATTTAGAAGGGCTGTTTCTGCTGTTTGTTGGTATGACTGAAACTCTGTGTGTCTTCTGCTTATAAAGTGTCTCTTTAGAAGCTGGAAGCTGGTTGTCTGATTTCCAGTTTTTGTCAGAAGGCTGTTTCTTAAATCACCAAGATGCACTGGAACCACAAATTATGGAATAATTTTCTCTCATTTCATTGATGAGAAGTTTAACTTCTGAAGGCTTGGTTTATTTCTTTTGGCGTGTCTTTTTGTGTCAGGATTGCTGGGGAGTTTTTTGAGTTGCAGAAGTGTGAATTAAGGCAGAACTGGATTAATTCTCTGTGTGCTTGATCTCTATCCCTACATGTATTCACACACAACCCAATAGAAGTGTGCAAGTACTTCCATGGAAATTAATTTGGCTACCTTTATAGGTAATTGCAGAGCACAGCTGACATTTACTGTGTGTCAAAAGGAAAGCTTGTTCATGGTTAGGAACCATGCAGTGAGAAGTCTGTTTTTCAGAATGTAGAAACAATTGTCACATACAAAGTCAAGACACATCCCTGCAAAAAATAGTCAGTGTGGAATGAAGCATGATGAAGTATCTTAGTGATATTTTTCATAACTTGCCCATGAGTGCAACAAGTAGATTCTGAGTATGTAATAAATTTTAAAAAACTTATGTAATCCTGCCTACCCAATGATATCAAAGGAAACTATAGAATGCAGAATTATTTTCTTAGGCATAAAGTGTGATAATCTAGCAATAGATGCTGGTGAGTGTAGGTATCTTTTTTTCTCTTGTATTTCTTATATGTGAGATGGTATTTATATATAAAAGAAATATTTGTGAATTATAATGCACAGATATTTTTGGGAGCTTGTATATGGCCAGTGACCAACTAAAGATAACATTTTGACCTATGAATTTTGTGTGGTGATTTCTATCCCTATGTACCCTAATTGTGAAGCAGCATTACATGAGTGTAAATTAGGGAGTTTATTGCTAGGAATGCAACAAGCTTTGTACTTCCCTATTCCAGAACTTTAGTGGGTGCTAAGGAATATTCCATTTTAATTTTACAGATGTGGAATAGGAAAAATGCTGTTCAGTGCTGCCCAAGTCACTAGCAAATGCAGGAGCTAAAATTAGATAGTCTATCTGTAGGTTTTGGGATATGTGCATATTCATATGAAAAGTAAATATCAAAGAGCAATTGTATTTATTTGAATTTTCTGTTGGGAAATGAAGGTGTTCATTCAGAACTGATGATGGTAATAACATGATTTTTTTTTTTCCATGAAATAGATATTTTCTCCTATTTTTGAAAGAAAAATCTCTGTCGTAAATACTTGAATACTTCTGCTGTGAAATTATTCCATGTGTCAAAACTGACTGCCCACAAGAAAGGGGCAGGACTTGGTGGATTGGTTATAATGCTGCAATGCTCTTCCCTCCACTGCTGTGACCCTTGCTGCTGAAGCTGGAGGAGCTGATTCAGGAGCTATTTTTATCTGTGCATCTGGCAGCTGTCCCACAGGGATGATCTGACAGTCAGGGAAATTCACTATAAACCAGACAAGTTTGGTACTTCAAGACAGAACTAAGGGACTTGTAACTAGTGACGTAGAAAATGCCTGAACTAGCTAATGGCTCCTTCCTGGCAGGAGCTCCCAGGGGACAAATAAGTTTGATAATGCAATTTCAAATCTTTAATTCAACATTCTAAACATTTTCAAATACATATGATAAGAAGTATTTTTTTCTAAGTCCCTAGCTGACTTTCTACATAAAAGCAGCTTGGCTGTGGGAGATGTGGGTTCTAGTTAAAAAGTATAGAGAAGTTCTAGGTGCTCAGACCTTGAGTAAGTATAGTATGGATTTAAAACTCAAATTTATCTTGACATTTAGATTTTAAATTGTGTCTTTCTGGTCATTAGCTTATTAAGACTTGAACTTTGCTATGAAACTCTTCAAATAGTCGGATATCAGAGCATTAATAAGAAGTATTTCTTATGCGTATTTAGAGGCAAAATTGACTGTCTCAATAAAATACAGAGTTATTTCTGGCAAGTTAAGAATATATTTGTTATCAGTAGGAAATTTTACTCTTCCACCATGTAAATCTGAAAGTATCCAGTGATGTCTAATCAAACTGATTTCCTTTTATTTTCAGATGAGCAAGAGTCAGTGCAGAAACGGACTTTCACAAAATGGATCAATACTCATCTGGCTAAGGTAACACATGGCTTTGAAACTTTTTTTTTAAGAAAAACAAACCTTTTAATCTATGCCTATACAACCCAGGAGTATAGAATATGTCAGATTTTTCTGAGCAGTATTTCCTAAAGTTAACAAAGGATCTCCTGGTCTGCACACCATTGGGGATGCATCTCAGCTTGGTAATGGTCAGCTGCAGAACTGCGAATGCTGTTCAGAGGCAGCCACCCAGATTCTCTGGCCAGAACTGAAAGGTAGCACATTACCTGGTATTTCAGCCAGAGGAAACATCTGAAACTGTTTTCTATTAAATGGAAATACTAGACTTATTGCACACAATATATTCGAATAAAACTTAAGTCATGTCTTCTATAGTTTGATCTGGTTACAGACATAGGTAGTGCTTCATGAACCCAATGCTGAATTAATTATCTGATGCATTATGAGATTTGTAATCAAACTATTGTTGATTCTCCTTAACACAACTTAAAACTCCTGGTTTTGCCTTTAGAAGAGTAAGGGACTCTGATTTACACACAGTTTAAAAGTATTAAGCTACAATTAGTACCAACCTTATCTGAAAACATGAACAGTGAGATTCAGTTTGGCATTCCTGGAGTTTTCACACAACACAGCTCTAACCATAGTTATCAATTAGTCCAATAAATTAAAATTTTAAACTCTAAGAGCAGCTTTTTGAAGTGTGTATTTTTAAGGCTGAAGATTAATGACCACGAAAATTGAGTAAAGAACCGCTGTAACAGCTGTAGCACTGTTTTAACTTTTGTGTAAGGAACTTTTGTGTAAGGCAAAAAATACCCTCAAAAATGAACTGTGCAAAGCAGGAAGCCCATATAATGCTGTATCGTGTGATTTGATCTGACAAGACAATATGGTAGAGCAGCAATATTTATTATTGCTGAGGAACGTCATGGAAGAACTTACTGTGAAATTAACCACACTGGCATTGTAAAATTCAACTGCAAGAACGAAGTTATCTTCAGGACTTCTTGGCAGTGGATTCTCACTGGAAACGAGGTCTGTCCCCATATTGTTTTTAAAATAATTTGGAAAAACCCCCCATGTAGGAGAGAACTTAAGCACTCTGTTCTGTTTACATCAACTGAAATGAAAAGGCATTCAGTGTTTGCTAAAGCATCAACTAAGGGGGCTGTGAACAAGTGTCAGAGGAGAAAAATAACTCTTATTTCATGTTCATCTGTTTCTTAATTGTGTTGTGTCATTAATGATAATCTGATAATTATAGAAAAGTAGAACTATTAGGTATGTTATCTATACCATGTTGTTAGATATTAGAGTGTGTGTGTGCATGACATGATAATTCCCTAGTCTACAGACTAATCCTTGGCAAGAGACAAAGTAGTAGCAGCTGCCACTAAGAGATCTTGCCATGGATTGGGGTTTGTGAATGTTTCCTGCTGTGCTAGTCCATGAGAGGCCATGAGAGCTCAGATAAACCTTTTGACTTGCATGATCTAGGTGTGTAGTTCCTTAATGTGCCTGATACCATAAAGACGGATCAAACACATTCAAACAAGGCAGTTATGCAGCCAGAGCCCTGACTTTTAGTACCTGAGCTCCTAGTTACTTGTAGTAACTGATTTGTCTTAATTCACACTTCAGCAGAAAAGCTGTGTCTGTGACACTTTTATTGATGGCTTTCAGCACGTTTGCCTCACTGCCTAAGTCAGATCATCTGGCTCTGCTTCCCATTTTTGCGGTTATGCTGCCAAAGGGAATCACTGTTTATAGAAATTAGACTCAATTAAAGTGACCCATGCCATTCAAATTCTTGGGTGTTTAAAGCTTAAGCTTTTAAGACTTTGTTAGTTACGTTTTTGGAAATACATAAGTGGAAATATGTTTTCTGAGTTAATCACAACTGTAGGAAATACATGTGGGTCTCTGAAGTGCCCAGGACTCCCCTTGCAGTCATGTTCTGTTTTTTAACTCAAAATTTCAATATTTAGGCTATTTGAGTTTTGTAAAAGGTTGTTGTGGTTTTGATTGTTTCAAAAGAAACTGGAGATATGTAAGATCTCCATTGTCTGGAAGCCTTTGAAATGTGGTACAGAAACATCCTGGAAGGAGACCCACTTTTAGGCAGCACGGTCTGCATTTTGCTCTCATCTTTGACCCAAGAAAAAGTGGAGCATCTACAAGTCTGGTACCTAGTGAGGAGCACTGTGAAGTGCTGGCCTAAACTTGCAGCAGAGAAGCAGCAATAGATGGTGCACCCCTGGAGGCGATAAAGCTGCTGGGAGTGAAGGAGTGAAGCTGAGCCAGGGGAAAAAGGGGTACACAGGGGGAAGGTGATTAGAATTTTGCCTTTGTGTCTCACCATTGATCTAGAAACACTGTGCTACATTTGACTCAGTATATGCACTCCAAATTAACAAGTAAATTAATACGAAATTGTCTCTCTGTCTCTTAGCTACTCTTGGAAAACTCTGGGTTTCTTTCTTTTTATTGGCATTTTTGATAATCTCATAAAATTATTAATGGAAAAAGTAATAGGAAGAAATAAGAGAAAACTGAAAACTATAATTAGGGTATCTGTTACTCTTAACACTGTGGCTATCTAAAGAAATATTTCACCATAAATGAGTTTGAGGGGCTTTGAAAATAAGTACTGCATAAAACCTCAAAAGCAGGAGAAAGTGATGGTTTCTATGCAAAGATTAATGGGGTTTTACTGAAGCAATTTGAAAGATGGTTTAGAGGTAGCAAAGGAAAGGAAACTACTCAGGTAGAGTTGTCATCCTTATACTGTGTTGATTGAGTAGAGCAAAGGTGGATCTAAAAAGGATCAGTTTCTCACATTGTGAGGAGTAGTGATATGAAAGAAATGGAAACACAGAAGTGATTTGATTATTTTAGGTAGAACCAATACAAATTTATAGCTTGGGAACATAAAGCAGTTATGAGATTGTTTGTCAGGGTTTGCTAGGAGTGAAAGATTCTTCCCTGCTAATCTGAAAGATCTTAGTGCATGTTTTTCATCTAAAAAATAATTTTCTAATTGAAACAGAAACTAATTCAGTAACTAAGGTTATCAAGTACATTTAACCACTTATTTTTGGCTATTTAATGTTAAGAATGGCTTTGAAAATAGGGATACAAATAAATACGAATGAGCAAAACAGATACAGAAACTACAGTAACGAGACTACTGCTGAAATTTCTTCACCAAAAGAGTGAACAGGCACTGGAATTGGCTGCCTATGAAAGTGGTTGAGTCATTGCTCCTGGAAGTATTTAAAAGAGGTGCAGATGTGGCACTTAGGGCCATGGCTTAGTGGTGGACCTGTCAGTATTAGGTTAATGGTTGGACTTGATTTTAAAGCAAGTTTCCAGTCTAAATGGTTTAATGATTCTATGCACTGAAATTTATGAAAGGCAATAGGAGAAAGGTGTGAATTTTTTATTCTCTTTCACTCTTATGATAGAATGCTACCTTTTTAAATTTATGTTTCGTTTGTCAAAGATGTTCTTTCACAAGCAGAGGACAAGTAAAGGACTTGGCATCAGCTAATTATTGGACAACTCAAAAGATGGAGGTAAAACAGCATTGGTGCTAGTTGTGCCCTCACCCAGAGGGGATGAACAGAGAGGAAAGGCCTGCAAGTATGCTAACTAGCAGGTGTGTAATGCAGCTTCATTTTGGGCAAGCTGTTAGCACAAGGCTGCATCTGTCCCTCTTCTGTGTCCCTAAGCCCAGCTGTCTCTGTTCTGTGATTCTGAGCAGTAATCTGGTGAGACTTATCAATTGGAAATCATGTTTTCTCTGCCAGCCACTTGCAGAAATTGGGTCACAACCTTTGAAATTAATGTGGTCTAATTTCTGGCCATCCTTTTGAATTTTTGTGCATCTGTGCAGTTCTATGATAAATGCGATATGCATGTGTAACAGGACAAGGAGTTTTCTGATTCCATATAATTTATTCATATTTTTCTATGCTTTTAGAAGTGTCCTTCCTCATCTCAATCTCAGCTTCAAAATATAGACATAATTTCAGCATGCTTCTAATTATCTTTTGAAGTATCTTTTCAAAATCTAAATTTAAAATACAGAACAAATTTACACCAAATATTTCAAAAAGGAGACATTACTTGCATTCAGAACAGCAATTACTTAAATATTTTTTTTCATTTCATTACCTATGCCAATTTTTGAGGTGGGAGATTACATGAGTAAAGAGGATGAAAAATATATCACTCTCTTTAATAGCTAAGGCATGTGCTTTTTATTGCCTTTCTCGCATTTCATGAAAGTTTGGGGGAATAGTAGTTTCAAAGTTTGAGACACAGACTGTAAATTGGTTTAACCCAATCAAAAAATATTTTTATTTCCAGGTGTAGGGATAATTTTAGTATTTGTACTCACCAAAGTATTGCTGTAAACTCACTGGTAGAGTGAACAACAAATACCTACTAAAAGAAATTACTATTTATTTTTTGTTTCTATTAAGAGGATGCACACATATAAAAAAACAAAAGCAGAAGATGGATATCAATTAAAAATAAAACTAAGAATGGATGAAAAATTTTGATTTTATTTATGCAATATTTATATAATGCTGAATTAAACCTGGACATTAAACCTCATGTTAAAGCTTTTGAAACTGTAAAATTATATCTTTCATAGCAAAGAAAGGAAAGACTCGGAGCTTTCACACACAGTGCTGTCCGTGATGTTAGCTTGTTCTTAAAATTTAAATGTAACTTGGTCTTTCATCAGCCTCATCAGTTTTCATCATTTAACTGAGTCTGGTCCTTTTGGTCTTTTTCAAGTGGGAAAACAGAGGCTCCCAGTATCCTCCTTACTGACACAGGAAAAAAAAAAAATAAGCTACTGCCCACCTTGACTACATAATGAGGAAAATCTGACTGGTAGTTTTCTGCTTCAACAGTTACTATATGTTTTCAGCTAGTATTGCATATAACCTCTAATGTTAAACAGTGAATGCTAAATTAATTTGTGTGATGAAATTAGTCATGCAAAACTTAGGACTGAGAGCCTCAGCTTTAGAAATTAAAAAAAGTCACTAACAGTCACTAAAGGACTAACAGTCACTAACAGTCACTAAAGGAACATGAAAACATGCACAGGGATTTAGGAATTAAATTGTAGCAGAGGAGGGGTCCAGCTATTACAGAATAATGGAAATTTCATATTGTCTTTGCTGTTCTCACATATATTTCCCTGCAGAGACAAATTCAGTAGTTACATAGATTTGCTCCTGTTTGTGCTTGTGGATAGATTTTCATACATTTTTCAGCAGTTTTTGAAAGATTATTTGAAAATTTATGTAGCAAAAATAGTATTCAATGTCTGCATTGGCATTCATTATGATGCAGATGCTGTTATTTGTATAGTATGATTTATTCATTAGAGAAGTTAAGTACAGGGTGTGAGGAAAAGATTCCTGTAGAAAAGATGCAAATGAGAAATTAAATGCGGACAAAGTCTTGCAATAAAAGAGTAAAACGTAGCAAATATATATTTGTTCCATATCTGAAGTTTGTATTTTACAAAACTTATTTTACTGCATGCAAGGAAGAATTTCTAGAGATTTCAGGTCTACTAAAAATCTTTTTTTGAGGCTTATGAGTCAAATTTTTTATATGTACCAGTATTCAGTTCTTTAGGAAATTTGGGATATTTCCTGGAGACTACAGCAAATTAGACATGTTTTAAGAGCAACAAGTTTATGAAAAGCATTCTTCCACAGTTCCCACTTATGATCAGTCTTAAATACAGTCATTTAAATAAATATTTAATATGACGAAAATCTAGTTTATTAGCCTTGAAGATTTGTTCTCATTTAATTCATATTCCTCCTACAGATCACATGAATTTACTTGTTCTGAGTGTGACTCCTTCCTTGGGACATGACTGTTCCTAAATATCATTATCACTATAAAATACACTACTGTGATTGGATAAACTGCAATAAACGAGTCTTTAATAGAATTCATGCAATGCAATATGTAGCAGATCATTAATCTTAATTTGCTGGTTTTCCTTCTTGAAAAAGCTTGGAAAAGGGCTTCATCAAATACTGAGGCACCTGAAATCATTCTATAGACTACCTGACAAGTTGGTCAGATTTAATATTTCATTTTTCATTGAAGTATATTCTGAGTTCTGCCAAGAAATTTTGTTCAAAAAGTTTATAATTGAAGGCTTTTCTTTACTATTATAGGAAAATTCTTTACACAGGCTTTCCAACATTCAAAATAGAGTGTATTAGGATCATTGCAGCTGATTGCCTTGCTAGTGCCATACCCTTATGTGCAAAAAGCCAAAATCTAAAGTACATTCAACATTTTAGAATTGCAAAAATTTGAGTTAGTTTTCTTTCCTTGCTTTTATTGATTTACAGATAGTATTTTGGCAGTGCATTAAGAAACTAAGTGAAAATTTGTTAAGTCTGAATCACTAAAAAGTTTTCAATATATTCTAAGTGAATATAGCTTAAAAAAACCCCAAACCTTTCTTCTCTGGAGGCTAATGAGAAATTAGCATTCACCTTCATCTTTCACTTCATTCGACATTATATATGCAGCCAAGGAGTAGGTATTTACCCATTCCAACAGAAGATGTGTTACTATCAGTGGAGGATCTGCTAGAAAACAATTAAGTAGCTTAAGCCATACTGTGCAATGGTTCATATGTAAAAATAAGTACATGTGAACTTCTCAGTAGCAGCTAGTGTGTGTATCAACACGGGGAATAAGATTGATATCTATGCTTGTGTAAAAGAGGAGCCTATTTTTCCATATATGCCACTAGAAATATAACTAATTCCACATTTCTGAGAGTGACTGAAATAATAATAATAATCATCATCATCATCATCTAAATTCCATGCTTATGTGCCCAGAGTAGAGTAGTTTAAAAAAAAAAAAAAAAAAAGGTGATTTATGAAACATGATGACAGTGTAACCTCATTGTAATTAGGTGTTAACATCTTCAGGGTAGTGTAAAGCATTATATTATATAATGTATTACTGAGAACATTTCTGGCAGTCTATATAATTAATTAAATTTCCATATTAGAGGGGTCTTACACAGGAGATCTTGTGACACAGGTATTGTAATTGCCTTATATTCCAGTTTTATTGGTGTAAAGATCCAGTTTTATTGGTGTAAAATCTGTGGTGTATGCTGCTAAACACTGGCAGTGTTTGCAATTATGCCACCTTCCAGCAACAAAAAGTGCATTTCAGCTTGCTGAGTTAAGGACTATTGTGATTCTCACACTTCAGAGCAGGAGCTCTTACCAACTTCGGTGCTCGATGGTTTCTTTTCTGCTTTTCATCCTATTCAGTGCTGTCTCTACAGCTGTTTTTCCCCAAACTGATATTTGATTCAAGTAGAAAGTACTCTAGATGTTAATTTGATTGGGATGCTTTCACTGCCTTACCATAGTAGCAAGACTCACTTCGGGTGTAAATCTAGTTTTTGTAACTTCTGTAAATACCACTGAATACCACTGCTGTGGTGGTATTCTGTCAATACCACAACTCTGGTGGTTCAGAGCAAGAGTTTGGCTTGGATAATCAGAGGTTTTATCTACAGAATGAAGCTATACACTGGGGAAAACTGAAGTACTTCCCAGACTTGCTTTGCAGATGAACTCCCAAAGACTTTTGGCTTCATGTTGGGATGAGACAAATTCTGAACTCTACCTTGATTTGTGAGTAAGGATACCAAAAGCACACAAGTTGGAAGGGAGCTGTGTTATGCTCAAAATGGTTGTCTGGCAAGCACATTATGGGCACCAGAATCAAGGGGTACTGTAAATCTCATTTACCATTGAATCTACATGTATCCTAAATTTCCCACTATAAGAAACCCGTCTCTCTTCATTGCTGTAGAGTCAATTTCAAGAGACAAACTTCACTATTGGGGCATTTGGATAGGTGGATTTTTAGGCCTTCACATCCTGTTGGATTAGGATGGCAGCTGCTGTAATCCTCTCGTCTTTATGGCTGAATTATTTTAGTACATAATTCTTTAGTGTTTTGTCATGTGGTAATACTGATAAAACCAAAGCTGCTCCAAGCTTCAAACAGGAAATTATAACATAGAAGGTGAGGAAAATTAATTGCCTTTGTATCAACTGCCTTTGATGCAAGACTGGGACAAATTAATCTTCAGTGACCTGCTTGTTCCATTGATTTCTTTGGTGTTACATTAAGGAAAAACATGATCCAAAGAAGCACGTTATCTATTGCATTGCTAGGAAATCAAAAAGAGCTATGACTAAATATACCCTCATAATTGTAGTGCTGCTTTATTTTATATACATGAGAAAATAGGCTGTTCTATTAGTGTGACTATTAGAGCATGTCAAATCTGGGATGAAGTCTGCTTCTAGAAGAGGAGTTCTTTTTTCACTCTATGCCAAAATTATGTTTCATTGAAATACTATTTCATGCAAGCTGAACAATTTTTTTTTATTTGGGGAGTCAGAATCTTTTTCTTTCTCCTGATTTGTTAGTGCATTTTTGCCTTTTCAAAAGCAATATTTCATTTGTTGGATTCATCTTTTCGAATATCTATTTCTGCACAAAAAAAAAAAAATAGATAATTTGTTGTGCAAGCACTTCTATTAACAAGGACCCCAAAAGTAAATTATTAAACCTAAATTAGTTTCAAGAATTTTGTAGTCTTACTGTAATTTTAGTGAATGAACAGGTATTAGTATTATTATCATTATTTTTATTATTATCATCATCATTATTATGATCATGATTATCATTATAAGGTATATGAATTCTCACAAGCTGATGGAAGCTGGAGGATGCCTATTCTATTTATCAGCTGGACCAAGTTTAAACTTTTTGTTTCTGGGAGATGTTTTGTGATCATTAAACACTGACCAGCTGAGAGTCATAATTCCACCATTAAGAATTGTGTGCATTTAAGAATACATAGTTTTATTATGCAACCTTGTTATTTAAAATTTCTAAAATATCATCTGTTTACATATTTTTGAGTATTTTCGTTGTTATTCTTGTGTAGGTAAACACATTTGGTAAGCAGTTTATCTTAAGTAGGAGCTGAGACAGTGCTGACAGCATCCAAAGGCTGCAAGGCTGGAGGAGAGGAGAGAAAATACAGCAACTCAGTGTAACAACTGTCAGCTGTGAGAAAGTGGCAGCATCACTCAACCTGCTACAGTACACTAGGGATCTTCTCTTCATACAGTTCCTCCTATTGCTTGGACTGAGAGAGTGAAATTTCTTTTAAATACTTAACACGAGGGAAAGTAATCTGATGGATTGAAATGTGACTATAATAGTACATCCATAAGTTGTGTGTGTATTTTGTAGAACCAGAGGCAGCTGTTGGTGTGTTTCTCTGCTTGTTGCAGGGGCCAGGAGGTTTTTCCTTTGTATCATCAGTTGCAGAAATCCACAAAATTTTACAGTCCTGTGTCAGAAATGTTAAGTAAACAATGTGGTGGCAAAGCAGTGGATAAAGGATATGTTGACATGAAACATTATAAAATACAAAGAAGGCGACCAGCCACTCGCTTTGGGTTTCTGTTCAAGAGGAATGGAATTAGGATGTAATAGTGGTGAGCCTTTATGATATCTGAAGCCTTCTCCCTTTTCAGCGCAATCCTCCCATGCTGGTGAATGACCTATTTGAAGATATCAAAGATGGGGTAATGCTAATTGCCCTTTTGGAGGTTCTTTCAGGGCAGAAGCTGGTAAGTTCTTCCTTCTACAACAACTTTCTTCTTCTTTACACAAAATAGTTGCATAACTTCTGTGGGGTACAATTTTCTAATAAGTTTCTGTATTTATCTACTGTAAAAAAAGGTACTGCTTCATAGGAAAATAAGTTTTTCACTGAGTAGATTATCTGATTACAAAGCATTATTGGAGATTATTGCAGGCATGCTTGATTGTATGCATTTTTTATTAATTTTGCCATGTAGCTCATAAAAATTTCTTATTTGTTTTAGTCTTTGCAGTTCATGTGGGTTTTGCTGCTATGACACAATCAAGGTCTAAACTGCAAATTATTTCTATGCATCTTGAAAAAAAATGAGACTTCTCCTGTTAAATTTATGGCTGTCTCAAAAAAACCTCATGCAAGCTCCTCAAATTTCTTGAGGGCTTATATCCATTTGCCTTGACAGTTGCTCTGCTACTGTAAAGAGCCTTAAGTGATGCCAAATGGCTTTTTCACAGCCAAGTTATGTACAGAGGGGATTGTGTGCACGCAGCAAACAGGCTGTCTCTTGGGAGGCAAGCTAGTTTTGTGCATAGAGGAGAAAAATGAAAATATTTTAGACCAAGGGCTCTGACTTTCCCCAAACTAGCTCACAGATCAGGTGGCAGCATCTGAAGGAGCAGTGCAGTCTGTTGTTCAGCTGGCTCCAGGCTCCTTCACATGCAAGCAGTTTGCTTTCCTTTTCATATTTCACCTTTATTTTGATTGCAGGTGAACCCCAAAATTAGGCAGTAAATCAGACTGCAAAAGCGATTTTACTGTGAAATGGGATAAAGCTGTACTTTCCAGTGTGTTTCTGCTCCTTTGAAATATATCCCTTTCAGTTTCTGTTAGTCTGAGACAGAAAGCCTCCCTCTTGTGGCAAACTAGAAGTAGTAAAACCGGAAAAGAATTTTAGTGATGGCACCTGTTGCAGTGAAATTCACTGGATTGTATCCTGCCTATATTAATTAGGGAAAGACAAGAGATATGCCAAAACTAGAATAGTGTCTGGTGAACTTCAAGGTTATGTATACCAGCACATGATATCCTGTAGTAACTGCAAGAGGGATTCAGAATTTATAGCAGGCCTTTGTTAAAGCCATTTGTAACATCATGAACAGGAATTTAAATTACAATAGTTGCACATCTGCATTACAGTATAAAATTCTATGGGGAATTTAATCCCACTGTCCAGTATTAGAAACCTAACATATGTTCTTGATTGAATTAAAAAAATTCTGTCTTTTTTTAGCCTACATGTCTTAAGTTCAGTGAAATTAATTTTTTAATGGGAATTTAGCCGAATTAGTACCTAATTGCCAATAAGGTACTAGAGAGATGGGATGAAAATTCCTAGGTAAAATGTCTTCACTGCAGACTGATTTTTAAAAATAACAATCGCTTTGACTTATACACTGCAGGCAAAAATATTTCACTGAATGTTGTCTTCTCTAAAGTATATATATATATATATATATATATATATATATATATATATATATACACATTATATGTGTGTCTTTGCCTGTGTACAAAAATAGTTGTAGTTATTTTACATTAGAAAAAGAGTTCTCTGATTTAATAATATTTATGGACTGAAGCCAACAGTTTGCATTCTAAGATTAAGACATATGTAACTTTTTTTTAGTAGAATTATTACACTTGCGTCTGCCCTGTATCTGTCAGTCCTCCCTGTGATGTATATGCAAAGGTAAAATTCAACAATTTCACTGTTCCAAGGAGCATTTTTACATAGGCATTGATAATAAATCTGGAAGTTCCATTTTTGAAGCAAACTGGCATAAATCTAATTGAAGTTTAATCTGTTCTTTCTCTTTAAGCCATGTGAGCAGGGACGTCAGCTGAAGCGAATTCACTGGGTTGCCAACATTGGCACAGCTCTTAAGTTTCTAGAAGGTAGACGGGTAGGTATGGTGGCACTTAGCCCTGGATTTACTTCTTTTTTTCTTTGTCTCCATAAGGATATGATTTGTATCCACCCATCTGTTTTTATTCTCCAAAATTTGAGCTATGTATGCAGTCTTCAGTTTCTACACAATGTCTAAAAGCTGCTGTAAAGTAAAAATTGTAAGGTCCAACACTAATATGTGGCAATACACAGGGTGAAACTTATCTTTTTTGGTTTTTGTTTTTTAAATTAATAATGGATCACCTTGGAGGATTTTTTTTTTTTAGATGTGCTTATTGGCTCTTCATGATCTCTATTTCCTTGTTGCTGTTATCAGCAAAGACTGAACTTTATTTCAGGAGAGACACTCATTTACAATTTAAAAAAAATAGATTCCTGGTCTTCACTAGCTTTTATATGCAAAAATCTATTCCCTGAAATTACAGATATGAAAATTTAGGGCCATATGACCCCTTATTAGCTTGCCAGGACTTCAGACTAATTCCTGGATTTATTCTGGTACAGTCAGTGCTGTGGCTATTTTAGAAAAGAAAAAATAATAATTTTTAAATTTAACAAAAGAAGAAAAACTAAAAACTCATTTTCATCTAGCTATGAATATCTTACAAAAGCAATGCATTTCTACCCTTTTTCCTGACTTCTCTGTGTACCATAATGACTCAGATCTGTATTTTTTCATTGGATTGTAGGTATTTTGTCCCCTAATTTCTGCATTTTATTTCAGTTTTTGTCAATGTGAATGTTACACCTGATGAATTTTACGTCTCCACAATACTGTTCACTGGGAGTTGTTGGATTTTGGCAATCTTTCCCTCTCTTTGACATGTAGACCTAATTACAGTTATGTTATATGGGAAACAATCTTAGCAGATGTCTGTAAAAATAAATCTAAAAGAGAACTTATTAAAATTGAAAATGTATAACCAAAGCAAAGACAAATATATTTCTGAAGCAAAAGTGCACTTTAGCTCACGACCTACCTATTTGAGGAAGTATAGTTTGTTAATACAAAGCATAAGGCAAGGCTGCGGAGATGAGCAAAACAGCCACAGTTCCTTAATTTGCATGTCACAGCATGGTGGGTGACTCTTGGATCCCACAAATACTATAGCAGTGCAGCTGGACAACTGGCCCTGCCAAGGATCAAGAGAGATTGCCAGGGCACTGCGTTTTTCCTTCTGGTATCTCAGGATTTTTGTCTGCACTTGTCTTAGTAGTTGTATTGGTGTCCCAGATTTTCTTCTAGAGGGAATTGGAAATACGCAGGGTGTCAAGTGTATCAGGGTGGTTGATAGCAGTGTTCCATAAGCTGAATCCAACCTAAAGGATGCATCTATCCAGCCTGTCACCCTTTTCATCCCAGAGGAGGTGGGGATACTGTTCAGACAACAAATGCCCCTTCAGCAGCTAAATGCCATCCCTGGGCTGTACTCAAAGGGCAACAAACACAAACAGGATCTCCTTCCTCTGTGGGCTCTTCCATAAATAAACCTTATTACACTTTTAATCAACTTCATGTTTTCACTGTCCAAAGAGACTTCTGCTAATACTCCTGTTACACTACAAACTGCAGTTCACAATTAACAGATACTATCTGGATGAAATTCGTTTTCTCGTGGTTCTGAAAAGTTTCTTTTTAGTTCTAGATCCATCTTAATGGTGTATAAGATAAAGGTAACTCAATAACTAAGCTAGATAGGCTGTGCTTCTGTGAACAGTAGCCTGATCAGAAGCTTTAGCTGAGTCCCTGTAAATCTTTTGATTTGTAATAGATACTAAAATAATCTCACTTTCTAGAAAAAGAAAAGCTTTTCTTGGAATTAGTCCACCTATGGACTAATTGAGGTATATTTTTTTTAAGATAGGGAATAGAAAATTTTCCATATTGACTGGTGGAGGAACTAGTAACGTCAATTTTCCTTGAGTTTTGTCGATTTCTTGGTGGAGAGGATTGAAAATGTAAACTATGGGGACTTCTGCTCTGCCTCTTCCAAAGCAGCCTGTACAGATTTAATTTGGAAAAAAACTTAGAGGTCTGGACACAATTTTGTTTGCACTTGACATTATGTAGTGGATTCCCAACTGCTGATTCAGAGAAATGCAGGCTTTCCTCTGTTTTGGAGAGAAATATGAGGTCACTTGAAGTCATTCTCAATCTTTTCTTTAGACTGCTCACCAAGGTTTATCCACAGCCTTTGTCCTTGAACAAGCTTGTAGTAGATGGTCACTTTGGCAGTCCTTCATATTTTTGTCATGATTGGTGTCTGACTCTTAGTTTTGCTGAGGAAATAAGTACTAACATAGTTGCTAACTTTCCAATACTGCCTGCTTTATTTCATTTCCTTGACCATTATCTACATGTTATTTTCTTTATCATATATTCCCCTCTTTATTTCCTTCTATCTTATGAATTTATTTTAAGGTGATATTTTATTCAGACTGTAGATTAGTAGTTGAGAGTTAATAGTCATGAAATCTGTTCCCATTTCTATTGAAAAACTTAATTTGACCTTGGACAACTAATTTTTCCCACTCTATTTTTAAAAGAACTATTGTTAGGCTTGTCTCACAAAGGGGCCTTAATCAGTGGTTGTGATATCCTTTACAAAAAAATGCTCTTTGCAGGAGAACCCTAGCATTCTTTTTTCCCTTTTCTTTCTTTATGCTTTTTCCACCCCTTTCCTTTTTATATTTTTATTTTTAAACTCACTTTTTTATTTTCATTACACATGGTTTAGAACTTTCAAGAAACCCCTGCATAATTTAAAATCTGTTGCAGAGTATTTAATTTGTTCTCCAGATAAAATTTTATTGGAAGATAGGCCAAAAATGTGCTTTCTTTGCATTAAAAAAATGGATTAATGCATTTGCCTAATAATTAATCATTTAAAATTTATTTTTATGTCACATTTTTCCTTTTGCTTTTCATGCTAGTCGGTATACAGAGGATCTCCGGTTTGTACAGTGTTTCTATCTAAATTTTATTTTTCTTTCTGCTTGAAATTATTTTTTTCTAAAAATAATAGCATGGATTAGTCTTAAAAGTTTTCCATTTCTTGCAAGACCTTTCTAAATGTGAAATTATAATTGTCTAAATGTGAAATTGCACTATTCAATATTTGGGATTTTTTAATTGAGAATCTTGTTTGATTGCAGAAATGCATTTCAAATATAGAACCTATTTGAAATGCATTTCATAATTGCTATACTTTGTGTGATAGTAACACATTTTCTTTTCTATATAGATTAAGCTTGTCAACATAAACTCAACTGATATTGCTGATGGCAGGCCTTCTATTGTGCTTGGCTTGGTGTGGACCATAATTTTATATTTTCAGGTACTACTTTTTTTGTACTTCAGAGTTGCTTCCTCAAACAATGGTTCAGATCATCACTTTATATGAACTGGTGTAGTTCCAGTCTTTCATCATAGCTAAGTCACTTTGTCATTTGCTGAGGATCTGATCCTGAATAAAGCAACAGGTGATGGTGCTTCACGTTGAGTAAAATTAGATACTTGTCTGTGGAATAGATTGGTCTTTGCCTAGAACAGAGTTCCTTCATCACTGAAACATATTCTTCTGCTTTCTCTAAAGAATATAACATTGCAAAAGAGGAAAATAATAGAATTGTGGATTCTTCTTGCAAGTATCTTTAGCAACCTCAGTGGTGACTGAGCTGAACATCTAATTCTGGTGCACTGGATGACATTCAGTAATTATTCTTAGACCATACATGGTGATTTCACTGGCAGATGCAGGTGTTTGCAAGGATGAAATTTAGCTGTGAATGATGTAGATTGAGAGAGGGTTGAATTTGTAGAGGAGAAATCACTTGCATTCTGTTGAAGTTAGGTGGGAGGTAAAACTGGCTTCTAAATCCTGTCCATATGGGTTAACAAAGTGAGTCACTGTTCAACACTTAAAATAACAACTAATTTTATTGCTCTTCTTTATGGGGTTCTTTGGCTCCCTTGTGATGTCTCAGGGATGCTGTCCTCCTCAGCATCAGCCACTGTGATGCCTCAGTAGTTCAGAGTTCATCAGAATAAAAGTTAGTCAGAATGATATTGACATTTTAATTTATAGATCATTGAAATTAAGAGAGAAGATTCTGTTTCTCAGTCTTACTGAAACTCTACCTTTCTGCATAATTTTTACCATTTTTTGACCTTTCCTTTAGCTGTCGTAGGCAGATACATAATTTTAACATGACTGAAAGCAGGAATCCATAAGAGCTGTGGTTCTCATTCTGGCAGACTCATTGTGCGATGTGACAACTTTGGATTTTAAGAGGACAGCATAAAAAAAACCTGCAACTTCCTCTGGATATAGCTTTGTCACATTAAAGAACCAAAATGTTAGTCAAATTAAGGTTCTTGAAAGAATTAAGTTGATGATTTCCATTTGATTACAGGCATAATTACTGTCCTACACCCTTAGCAAGCACTTTTAAAGCACTTTGCCTGCAGTACATTCACTATTTCTTCACAAGGTACCTCTAAGTAAAATCACAATTGAATTTATGCCATAACAGTACAACAGAAAGTAAAAAAACTATCCAGATGAGATCATTGAGGTCACTGCCATTCTTTAATTGAATGACACTGCTCTGAAATGAGTGGATTATTTTGTAATCTGAACTCAAACTACATGCAAGGTATTGTCTTCTATTTTGGTGATAATTTCCTATAATAGATAACATGACACACTTGCATATTTTTCTAGCTGTAGGGTGTGAAATCAATAATTGTTAGATGCCTAGTGCTTCTGAATTTTGGACCATCATCTGGGCTCATACATTAGCGTTTCTAAAGCTTCTGTAATACATCCTTAAATAAAAAATTGTTAATTATAGCTTCTATCCAACTTTATTTAGACAGTTGTATTGGGGAATTATTAAAGAAACTGGTATGAATCAAGAAGATTATCTACAAAGAGTTCATTAACACTTTTTTCCCTGCAGATTGAAGAGCTTACAAGCAACCTGCCACAGCTGCAGCCCTTGTCTAGCAGTGCTTCTTCTGTGGAAAGTGTTGTCAGTTCAGAAACTGCAAGTCCCCCAAGCAAACGGAAGGTGGTAACCAAGGTCCAAGGAAGTGCCAGGAAGGCTTTGTTAAAATGGTTACAGTACACAGCAGCAAAGTAAGTAAACTACAGATGAACTGATTTTATATTTTAAGTGAAAACTTTTTGCTCAGATTCTAAGCTCTCTCAGTCAGGGATCACCCTTTTGCTCTTTATTTATATAGTGCCTTCCTCTGTATATAATTATAGAGCCCCTCACCACATTATTTTTGACAACCAAGGCTGCTAAATGTTACCACTACACAACAAATCAATTAATAAGTAATGATTTACATTAATTTTGCATGCAATTATATTTTAGAATTTCCAACTAATGAATGGGATTATCTCTGACAGAATGAGGAGCTGAAAGGGGAATTAGATGTCTGAATGACAGTGCATTAGTCCTGCTGCCAAAATGCTCGATGTTACACTGCCAGTACCACACTGATTAAGCATTCCTCAGTGAAAGCTTGTAGGAACATTGAATTCTGGCACTTGCTGTTGAAAGGAAAGTGGTGAAAAGTTATGTATATCCCTCTGCAGTTTTTTGATACGATGGAAATATTGTTACACAAATTGCCCTGAATCTTCATTCTTCTTAATCCAAGTTGTTTTGGAATTATTTCATGCTATGTCTAGTTAACTTAAGAATTTTTTCCTTTATTCTGTAAGATTATCCCATGCTGCTTCATCTTTCAAAAAGGCATTAACCCCCTCATAAATTATATCAAAGATACTGTAGTAGTTTGATAGTTTCCACAATAAGAAAATCAGAGATGTAAAATAACATGGATTTATTTGCTCAAATTAAAGAATCACTGCTATTTGAAGACATAAATTGTGCAAAATATAGAGGGGAAATGGTCAATTATTAGGTGGTGCCTAAAGAAAATAAATGTAGTTGCAAAGATTCCGACTTATGCAGAAGTAGAATACAGTAATTTATAGTACAGTGCAGTCTAATTTGAATTTCTTCCTTTGCACTGTTGCCGGTAATACACCAGCAATGGAAAGTCATCAGCTTCTATTTCCAGACATGCAAACAAGCAAAATGAAAATAGATTCATAAATTAAACTATCAGTTTTATTGGGAAGAGCTGATAAAATATGCCAAAAGAAGACAAGTGATACCTCATGGTATACTTCACCTAGGCCTGCTTCACATTGTTTGCAAGTGCTACTTCCTTTAAGTCAGTGAAAGTGTTTCACTGATCACAGTGAGATTTAAATGAAGCTTTACTCAGTTACTGTTGCTTGAACCTCCGAATGGCAAGACTACCTTAGCGTCTTAGTGTCCTGAAAGGATGCTTGCTTGCTCAGACCAAATTAAAAACCATCTTGCTGTCTGTGGATCACCATACCTTTTGGAACTACTGGTAAAAGAAGCAGTGATTCGGAAGTGTGATTCAGTTCTGATTACTTTCTTATTGTATATTGCTATTTCTGGATCATTTGTGTTTATTTTTAAATAAAATGTTTTATTAAGTGTTCTAAATATATGAAGTTATAGTGTCATTCATGCTCTTGATAGGAACATAGAGAAATTTGAGTGTCATAGTTTCCCCTAAACAGCAGTGATGTCGCTGTTCATGCCATCATTTTAAAAAATAACAGGTTAGCACAGTTTTTTTTTTAATTTTATTTGCATGATAATGATGTACCTATTTGAACTGCAGCAGTTTTAATGGAGTGAGTTTTATAGCGGGAGAGATAATAGTGATTGGAAGTGTGTACATCCACAGACTCTGTGTGTGTCATATAACAATTTTGAGAACTTCAGGCACTCCATTGCTAATTGCTTCGCGGCTTATTGGGTCTAGCAAGCCCACTGGAGACAAATACATCATGTATATGATAAAAACCACTTGGATCTTCATAGGCAGAAATGAATTTATGCAGATATATGGAAATGCAGTCGACCTAACTGGGCACTACAGGAACAAGTGGTTTAGATTTAATGATGGGTAACCCCTGGGGGGAGCATTCATGTCTCTCCTCGTTTCATGTAATGCTGATGTTGTTAGTAACTTCTTTCCATTTCTTTTTTTTTAGGCAAGTTGGAATTGAAATCAAAGATTTTGGACAAAGTTGGAGGAGTGGTGTTGCATTTCATTCTGTTATTCATGCTATCCGTCCAGATTTAGTGGACATGGAGAAAGTGAGGGGAAGGTCAAATAGAGAAAACTTGGAAGAAGCCTTCACAATTGCAGAAGCAGAACTAGGAATCCCAAGGCTCCTTGACCCAGAAGGTACCTAATACTTAGTTGAAAAAGCATCTTTCAACTTGAAAAAGTTTTAACTACTTGGCATGTCTTAGACCAGATGTGCTAATTCATAGTGGTTAGATATTTAAGCAGCATTTTATGCCATTCAGCTAAAATTTTAATTTTCCATGTTTTTATTTGTCTAGATGTGGATGTTGAAAAGCCAGATGAAAAGTCTGTCATGACCTATGTAGCCCAGTTTTTGAAGTACTATCCTGATCCTCATCATACAGTGACTGATGTGCCAGAGAATGATGTAAGTTTCTCTTGTATAATTATAAAGAAGAGTTTATAATGAAGGGGGGGGGGCTTTATAAACACATTTTATAGCTTTCTTTTGGCTTATTATATTTCCTTTTGATGAACAGTTCAAGTGACAAACACATTAAGAAAACTGGGAAAGATTAGCCAAGAATAAAGGAACAAGTCTTGCAGATGTTTAGTAGCTGGAGAAAATAATATGGTGATCTTGCAGATATTTTCCTCTTTTCATGAGTAGCAGGAGCAAAAAATAGCTCTAACACTTATTGTAGATAGTAGCAAACCAATGGATACTAAAGTTCCTTAACAGGTTTTTAAGCATAACACCAATGATACTGTAATAATTTATTACCTGAAGCAATGTGCCATTTATATTTCTATCACACCGGGTTTCTGGAAAAGAACAAGAAATGTGTAAGATATTGCTTAGGTACAGTTTTTGGTCTTTTATACTTGAGAAACATTTACAATTTTGACAGAGGTTCCTTTCTATTTCACACTGATGTTTAACTCTTTGCTGTAAGGAATTGTTTTAAATTGTGTTTTTTCATTGGACTTTGTTTTGTGTAGGCTCTAGTGCATTGGCTTTGCACTGGAATGCTATGTGCTCAGCAATGCCAAGTTATCATGACTCACTTCCTAGTGCTGATTTGCTTTCTTTGTGGCAAACATGGGAAGCACTGCTGAGACAATCTGCTCAGCCCCAGCAAGAGAAAAAGAAGAAGCAATTTATCTGTGTTTCTGTGCATTCCCTACAGAGGTAGAAAAGAGCTTTGAAAGGAGTGAGTCTCCTTCCTTCTGCCTGTGTGAGGCTAAGGTAGCTGTAGCTTTGCTGTTTGATTCCAGTGCCTGAGCACTGGAACTTATTATTTTCCTTCCTGCAACATTAATCTGGGTACATGCTTGTGCCAGTGTCTCAGCATCCCGCTAAGCAATGGGGCTGCTGAAAGCACTGAGTGAGCACTGAAGCCTCGTTCTGTGGCCTGTTCAGGCTGAAGCAGTCCTGCCATCCTCATACCATGGCACACAGGGCAGCTTCTGCTGCCAACAGCCTTGGCCAGGCCTTCTGCTGTGCTGGGACTGGGTTTTGAGGAACAACCTCGCCACCTTCCCCTGAGCTTTATGCAGAGAGGATGCAGGAGAATGCAGGATTGAGCCATTCCATGCTCTGCCTGTCTCTGGCTGCACCCACAGAGATGCTAGCACACAAGTTATGAAAGGGCAAATAATGAGTTGCATCCGTAATTCTACATGAATTACTAGGAATCTGAACAACACAAATCAATTTGACATGCTAACGTGCTGATCTCAGAGCCACTTCCTCTTCTTAGATATTCCACTAGCAATCCACATAAGTTTTGGTAGAGTTGCTGACCCCTTGCATGTCATGCTGCAGAAACCAGTAACTTCCAGACTTTGAGAAGAAAGTAAAAGTTTGACATTGCACTCAATTTTTAATGTCATCATTCTTTGTTTCCTGGAGGAAGAACTATATTCCTTTTTACTGTCCTGGAGTATCCTTGTCCATCTTTAAATTATTTGGTTAGTTTAGCTACTTAGAACAGGATTCACCTTTAAAATCTAAAATATTGCATCACTCCACCTGTAGTCAGCAAGAGATAAACACTTTCCCAGATGACATCATTCTTAAGACATCGTGCCTTAAACAAGCAATCTTCTGGAAGCCTGTGTTGGAGAGCATTTTAACAGAGATAAAACAGAGTCAGATTAATCCATCCCTTAGGTAATGATAGATAAAACATTGTTGGCAGTTGATTAAAAAGCTTTTTGTTTTCATGACCAGTATAACCCCTTATTTTTAGCCTCTCTATCTTCCTGCTGAAGTATAGTCTAAAGAAATATTTGTCACACCATCCAGGTACTGGGAGGGATAACCTTGCAAGACTCTTGTCCCCTGGGCTCTTGGACTAATCCTAATTTTTTGTTTAAGGATATATTTTACCTGACATGTGTTGAGTGCCTGCTGTAAGTTGGACAGTAGATGCTAGACACAACTGGTTTTATCTACCTTGCTTGAAGAACTGAAAAGAGATTATCCTAGTTGCAGATGCCTACATTTAGATAGAAGGATCCTACTTCAGACTGGATTGTGTCTGGGTGAATTTTGGCAGGGAGAGGGAGGGCAAGAGGAGATTTCTAACCTTCTTCCCCACCTCCACTCAAGTCAGCTGTCACTGTGTTTCCTCAAGATGTGTTGTCCGCACAAATTCCTGTTGATATTCCCTCCTGATTCAATGCTCAGTTTATAAAGAACTTGCATTGGAAGAAGTGGTGTAACGATTGAAACTTATCCCTTATTTGTGGTCAGAGGGAGCAGCTATTTCCATGTGCATTTTCAGAATTAAAAGGGGTCTAATCTCTCATGCATGGGCCAGCTATGAACATGCATGAACTCATGTAGTCAACACATCTCAAAGAAACACAGTTACTCTAAGGTAAGTAATTATGTTTCCAGATGAAATAAATCATGTAGTGACTAGCAATCTGGAAATCAGATCTAATATGAAAACTACTTCACTACATATGATAAAGACATGTGAGCTTGATAATAGTTCTAAGTACATCTTGTATTCCTACGTGTGGCTCTTACTGTTCTCTCTGGACTTTCTGCCTGCTTTGCTTTATTTTATTTTGCTTCTTTTCTTTTTTTTCCCCCGTGCTTCTTGTTTTCCTATTTGTTTCATATTGCTAGGAACTTCAAGCAATCCCAACTTTTGTCATTTCTTTTATGAAATTTAAGGTAAGGGTGTATGCTCAGAATAATTGCTTGAATTTGACCTTTCATGGTTGTTCTCTTTTTTCATCCTGACTTTAGATTTTGGTGGGAGGGGGGGCGGGGGTTAATGTACGTTAGTTTGCTAAGTTTATCTTTTCTGAAAAGCAATACATTAACATGATGAATCTAGGTCTGCTCTCTTACATGAGCTGACCCTAAAAGCCTAACACTTAATTTTGCAAATAACAGAAATATTACAGAAAAGAAAGTCAACATTCCTATAATAAATCTCAGACTATGCTCTTGGTTTTCTTAAGCATAGATATAAACATGAAATAAATAGATTATAGTTCAGTGTTTCTACATATCTAATCTCATGTTAGATGGGTATTTTTGTATGTCTTTAAGTTTATAGAGTAGGTAATAGTAGAGTGTATGATTGTGTAAGTGATGTGTGTGACTTGCGGGTTGGAAGGAGAGTATTCATCTGTAATTGTGTGATGTGCTGCTCCTTTTTCATCTAAATTGTTATATTTTTTAAAATATACTTTTTTAACCATGCTAGACTTTTAGATATTTCTGATTTTCTAGTATTAACTGAGAGAAGTTCAGAAACCTAACACAGAGTGTGTGAAATGAGCATTCAGAGGTGAAACTGAAAGACTGCAGAAGTGAATATATTGTGAAATAAATAGCAGGTGTTACTGCAGTCGGTCAAAAGTGTTTATAGCTTGACCCAATCCAACTAATTTTCTGAATTCCACATTCTTGGGTTTTTTTTGGTTGGGATTTTTTTGCTAAATAAATATAAAAAATAGATTGTTTTGAAGTGACTAGGATCAAGGGTTCATCTTCATCTCACATTACATATGTCTAACTAGTGATGTATTGAAGCAAGGATTTATACTGAGAACAGAATTACTCCTATATTCTCAATCCATTCAAGCAAACTCAAACAAGTTTGGGCACCTTTAATGGAACTTAATAAATCCTTAGCCTTACACAGCCCCAGTACATTGCTTCTTAAGCCAGAGGAGATTTGAAGTGGTAAAACTCTGCTGATGGTATAAATTATCATGGTATAAATTTAGCTGAACTTAAAGCTCACCCCCTCAAAGTATTTCTGATGTAAAGTCATTCTCTTCTTGTGCTTTGATGAGCAAGTAATTCAGAAGATAATCCTGTCATCTCTGACATTTTTATGCCAGCAGAGTTCCCCAGTGTAAGAGGAATTTCCTGAGCAGCAGCTGCAAAAATAGCTTTCTGAGCTTTTCCAGGGATTTAGTCTACTTCTGCAGCTAGTCATTAATAGCTCATCCCTGAAGGTGATGCCTGGCTCAGCATTCACCCTGTGTCTGTGATACCACTGTCAGGGAGTAAGTTTCAGTAACCTATATATATATATCCAGGAACATATAAGCCAGAATTCATATAAGAATGAGTTGAATTTATACATAAACATTTTTGAAGGGACTTGTTTTCCCAGTGTATATGCAATACAATGGTTCAATGTCCCTGAAAAACAGACTTAAGCTTTTTTGGATTTAAAAGGTAATATTTGAAAATTCTAGTGTCTGTGCCTGAAAATTTGATCAGTATACCTTGTTTATAATTACATGTTAGGGAACTAAACAAAATACATCTTTTCCAGTCCATAATTAAGATTCTCATTATATTTTAAGCTCTTCAAACCATACAGTATTCTGTATTATTTAATTTTCAAATTAACTCTGGCATATCAGTTAATAAAATAATATTTTTTATCTCGAGTCTGGGCTGAAAACTTTCTTTGCAAATTTAAAGTGTACTCCATTTTCACATCAGAACTCATAAACGTTTGTCTCTAAATACCTTCTATGGTGTTCCTTGTCAGCTGAGTGCCCCAGTTCTGTTCATCTCTACATGTATGTGAACATTCATGGAATTGTGTAAGGATAAATTTATATTTAGAAATGCTACTTGGCAGTAGAATACTGAGTGAATGACAGGATTTTAGATAAATTCCAATAAATGGATCAGAGATCAATGGTCCTCATGCTGGAGAAAGCATGAATATTTATATTTATTCTAGGTAACTTCTGTTTGGTGGTTTATCTTCTGATGTGCATCCTACTTCAGATGGGCAGGCTTTAGAAAATAATTTACATATCTGTGAGAATGTAATTTTGATTTTTTTTATTAAGAGTAAGAATTCTAGGCGCTAATAAAAGTCTATTTTTAAGAATGATTGTTCATTAAATTTGGTGGATGTTGATGACAAGTGCCTTGATGTCTAAGAAAGTGAATCTCTTCTGTAGATTACCTAAACTGAGACTTTAAAGTGCTTTAGTATCAACCAAGGACCACAGAATCTAATTTGCAGGTGGTAAGTGATGTACTGAACTGGAAACCTGTGAAAACATATGAATAAACAAATAAATAAAAGATTAATCGTACATTGTTGCACAATGTAATTTATAGCATCCAGTTAGGTGGATGCTGAAACATCTACATCTTTTGCAATTAAAGTGATCAAAATTTGACTAAATAAATAGTTTTTTAAAATGAAGAAGGCTAAATGCTACCTGTTAACTAAGTATCAGAGAAACCATATGTGGTGTGAGAGAGGTGAGGCTGTTCCTGTGTTATCTTCAGGTACCATAGACGTAATCTTAATCCCAGAGATACTCGATTTCAAAACCATTTGGTCAGAATGGGTTTTAAATTTAAAGTTCTTAACTGATAAAATAATCTCGCAAAATACCTGTTTTGCTCAGATTACTGTCTGAATGGTTGCAGGCATATAGATGCTCTGTCAAAGTCTTACCTTAAGGAATATAAAGCAGTGTTTTATGAAACTGAATTTTATAGTGTGAATTAGAAGTAATACACAGGGCATTGGGGCTCACTTCTTCCCTTCATGACTTCAAGAATATCTTACTGAAATTTTCAGTCAGTAAGATTGCTGCAGTATTTTCAATCCATTAAGATGCATAGTTTAGCATTGCTTTTATGGAGCTGGCAGTTAAATACTAATAGAGATCTCAACAGTCTCACTAAAGTTATGCCTTCTTAGGAATAGAACAAATTTAATACCAAAGTTCATTTTTCATGGCCGAATGAGTTAAGATGCTCTCTTTTTTTATATTCTGCTTGGCTGGATTCAATGATCTTAGAGGTCTTTTCTAACCTAAATGATTCTATCATTTTCCTCATAGGGGGGTAGTCATGAATTTGCTGGTTTTCTTAAAGAATCTTGATGTTATATTCATACACACAGACAAGAAGAATAGAAATTTTATTCTCCTTCTCTATATTTAAATGATTTGAAAATTTGGAAGTGCTGGGAGCTTTGGCTTCTTGGGACACCAAGGAAAACCCAGTTTTACAGGTAGCTGGAGCAGGGACGTGTTTTATCTGTGCTATACTGTTTCTCAGTTTCTCAGGTACCATCCTGTGTGTGTCAGAAGACAGGAGCATGAGCTAAAGAGAATTTCGTTCCAGCACAGCTGCTCTAACAGCATATTAACCTCACTGCAACTACCTGGCTGTCAAGATAACTGTGATAATTGCAAATCTGTTGTGCAAACTATGTCCAAACAATGACCACTGTTCTGAGTAGAGGCTCAGTAAAAGAATTAGTAGGAATACATCAAAGATTTCTTTCTTATCTGAGGAACCTGTCCTTTCCTTGGATGAAATGAAGCAATAGCTTTATATTCTAAAAATTATTAACGAGAAGTTATATTTTACTTATTTGAGGCAGCTTTCAAAGAAAGGAACCATAAATTGGCTTCTTTCCACTGTCAGGTTCATTTTTTAAAAGACAGTACTTTGTTTCTTAAATGCAGGCAGTGACTACTCTTTTTTTATCCCATGGTCCAGTTTTTCTTCTCCCATGTAATGCTTGAAGTGTGACTCATTTTAGGTGATTAGCTTATATGATTTGCTATCTGTCTGTTTCTGAGAAATTTGGCAGCAATAGGGCTTCTTTTGTTTCAAAAAGTAGCTTTTGATTAACAGCCAACACATCTGGTTCGTTGTTTGGAAATCAGGGACACTTGTATCCTACTTGACCAGCCTGCTTACACAGTGCAGAGAATACTTTCTATTTCCTGATAACCTTTGATTATAACATGCTCACAGATCCGAGACTTTTTGTATGTGTTTTTCTGTCCATTGCCAAGTCAGTGAGTTTTGCAGAGAACTTTATAACCTTACAAAAAGCTGCAGTGCCATGACAGACTGAAGTGGTAAACTGTAAAACAAATATGCTTTTCTTCAAAGCCATAAAACAGCATAGACGGAAAAGAAATTTTAATATATACTTGTGTTTTTTTTCTTTCTTTTCATTTTCCATGTTACAATATTCTAAATCTTTTGCTTACTTTTGAACTTGGAGTTGGTATCAAGGATTACCCTGAAGTCAATCAGACAATATCTTTTCTTTTCAGCAATAGCAGACCAGCTAATAAAATGGTGGTAAAAGATTTAAAAATCCTCTCCTATCTCAGCTCAATTAACTTTTACTGAAAATTGACTTCGCTAATCTGTGGAAGGCTAAAATTAGTTGTTAAGATATCTTTAGAGAGCTTTGTGTTAATTTAACATCAGATGAAAACTGCTGATAATATCTCTGACACTGCAATGTCCCCATTTGGCATGATTTCACTCCTGTAAGACTCATGTCTAGTTGCTGACTTCTCTCAGACTGAGAAAATGCTTTTCAGTTAGACTGTAAGAAGGTAAATGATAAGAGAATTGGGCACATTTGCTTTCACTACAACTAATGACCTTGACTTGCTATAGAGATGTTAATTTCTGGACTAATCTGACAGCTCTACTGGAAGGCTGCAATTTTTTTTTTTTTTTACTGTGTGGTTGTACTACATCACAGAAGGAAGACAGACTGGTGCTAAGAGACCTAAAAGTGTGGGCAGAACAATTTGAAAGAGACATAGCCCGAGCACAGGTGGCAGAAACAAGCTTACAAGAGAAGTATCAGGTAAGCAGCAGGGAAATTATATATGATAACAAGTCTTTGTCATCATTATGTGTACAGGTATTGCAGAATTTTGTGCAGTCTGTATATTCAAGAGTCACTGTAGTATTGTTTAAAGAAATAAGGACACAAAGTGTCTTGCCTGTTGTTGGTGGAGGAGTTATAATGTCAGCTCCAGCTTTGCTACGTAGGACAGTGCACAGATGGTTTGCCTAAGACAAAGCTTTTCCCAGCAGTGTGAAGGACTGTCCTAGTTAGAAGAGAGCATGTGTCTGTGCCATCCCTCCTGCATGATTTAGCTCAGATAGGAGGTATGACTGAAGGCTGGATGAGGTGATAGGTGGAGAGGATAGGACTTAAGAGTTTTATTTTCATCTGCTCTCTCAAAGGTTAATGTCTAAATCAGAAATACAAAACTTGGCCTAAATTTTCTTCTGAAGCTTGACTGTTCTCTAAATGCAGCCACTGTCCCAAGTAGCATTAAATACAGTTGCAATTTAATCTGATCAATTATTATCTCATTTCATATATGTTCCATGCATCTGATAGCTGAAGGGAAATACAAAAGTCCTATCTATATATAAATAAAAAATATACACATAAATATAGAAGTTAAGTGCTATTCCTCTTTGGAAAATATTAGGACAGCTATCAGTACAAAATTTCCATAGGTTATGGTACTCCATAAATGTTAAAGAATTTAACTCCTTCACTCTCTACTGCAATTGATTTGGTTTTCTCTTTGTGCAGTCATTTAAGCATTTCAGAGTACAATATGAGGTGAAAAGGAAACAGTTTGAACTTGCAACCCAGTCAGTAAGGAAAGATGGTAAATTATCACTTGATCAAGCTGTGGTGAAGCAAGCATGGGAGAGAGTTACTTCCAGGGTAAGTTGAAAATCATTGTGCTATATATTTTTTCTTAAATGTAGGGTGGAATTTAAGATCATTTAAACACCTGTTTGCTATTGATTTTATTAGGCATTAGGAACCTAAAAGTGGACCAAATTTCTCGCACTGCTGAATTATTTTGCATTTGTTTTGAGAATATTTACTGCACTGTCATTTTTAATATTGCTCTAAGATAGAATATGAACTTTAAGAAAAAGACTATACTTTAAGATTTCCCTTTACTTCAAAGAGTGGTAACAGTGCTCAGACAAGTTCAAGACATTGTTGATAGAAAGAAAAGCATACACAATGCCACTTCCAAACCCAATGTTCCTATGTAAATTGCTAGTTATTTGAGAAATTCTAATACAACATTTTTAATATAACTAAAAAAAAAATTATGTGTAATACTGAATACTTTACCAATAAATAAGGTTTTAATAATTTTTTAACCTATTTTCAGTAGTAATAAATTAATTTTACTATTTATGATTGGAATTTTGAAGAACTGAATGAAAAGTCCTAAGCAAATTATACTGTTTGACCCAAATTAAAAGTTATTAAAACACTATTGCTAGTGTATATCCATATTGCATATATATATTTTATATCATGTATTTAACAGAGGATGTGTTTTAAATTATTCTGGAGTTTTCTCATAATTTTCATGATGTTTTCACTCCCATAACTGGCATTATCAATAAGACACAGTGTTTTATTGCTATATCCTTCCCTACACAGTCTTTTGAGACTCACGTGAACCTTACATATAAAAAGTATGTTCAAAAAAGAGATACAAAGATTTTATGCAGGAGCATGAATTAAATAACATTGGCAGAAGAAGGTCTTGTATCCCTTTCTGTGCATATTAACTGATGAAATTCTAGATATTTTGCTTCTCAATTGTTCCAGTTTATTCGTGATCATTCTGTAACTCAATTGCCATTCGGAAAGGGAAATACATAAATCAACACATTCTTATAGAGATTTTGTTGCCTGTGAGTATGCTGTAATTTCCAAACTGGTGTGGAATAATAGACTTATATCTAAAGTATAATCTGCTTTTTATCAATGTACTTATGTGTATTATTTAGCAAGGGAGGAATTTCAGTCCTTTTCCTTTTACTTCCCAGATGCTTGATTGGCACGTACACCTTGATAAATCCCTTCCTGCACCTTTGGGTACCATAGGTGCTTGGCTCTACAGGGCAGAGTCTGCTCTGAGGGAAGAAGTAACTGTTCAGCAAGCTCATGAGGAAACAGCAAACACAATACACAGGAAGCTTGAACAACATAAGGTAGATGGAGATGCATTCATTCTGTGCATTACCCTCCCTTGTTTTCAGAGCTTTAAATGATCCATACTCTGCAAAGATAATTATTTCTGCTTTTTGTGGGTTATGTTGTCCTGTTGGTGGCTAAAGGTTGGTGTCTTCTCATGGTGATTTGAACTGTTATATCTGTCTATCTTGCAACCATTATTCAGAATGGCTTTCAAATATTTTTGCTTCTTCTACATGAAGTAAATCAGGTATTACTATTTTAATTTCTATGGTAAAATTCCATAGAGAGCTCATAATATTGGGTGCATTGTTCAACTAGTATGAACTAATTGGTTGAAACAGGAAAAAGGGAGTAAATGCACATACTAACTCAGTGTGCTGATAGTCAGTGCAGGTGACATTGATGGGGGGAGAAAATGAGAATGAAGTGAATTTTGATAGTTTTGTGATGACAGATAGCATGATAGCCATCTGTGATGGCAGATAGCGTGCTGTGGTAAACAGGAAATTTTCCAGATGAATGTAAATAATTGTACCATCATTCTTTGCTGAGTCCAAGTTCTCATTTAAAACCAAAATGGTGAGGTTTTTTTCTGTGGATTTGCATAATATGCATAAGAAAAATGTATTAGTGAAAAAATATGTAAAAATGTATTAATTATTTTCATATTAAAAATATGAAAAATGTATTAGTGAAAAAATAGTGAGATGATAAAAGAAACTGAACCAGTAAATGAAAGGGAAAAGATGGTGTAGAGAAAGGCAGTACTTGAGGCTGTATTGTTTTATAATGCTTTTTTTTCCTCCTCTATCACTACTATCTTAAATTTTTTTGTGTTATTTTTTATTATTTTTTGTTATTAATTTGTTATTTTTTGTGTTTAGGATATGGGTAGGGTTTTTTCATCAAAAAGCAATGTTATATCATGAAAAGCTGAGAAGTTTCATGGTAATCTGATTACTTTTTATTAGAAAAATTGTAGCTCTTCTAATTTTAGTAGTAACTAATTTAATTTAAAAAACCAATGTTAACATCTGTAAGGAAGATATGGATTTTTTCAGGGTCTTGTCTCTTATAATGCTAAATTTCATTAACTTTCTTGGTAACATCAAACATTTCAGGATTCAAATCCTATGATTTGACATCTGTTTTTAAAAAAAAATTAACAAGTCAAACACTCTTTTGTTCTCTAGAATGTGAACACTGTAGACCTCCTTTTGATACATTCATAAGAAGTACAAAAAAGTGTGCCCTAAACTGTTTTTTTATTTGCATCAGAAATGCTGTGGTGAGGGATTTCCATGCCAACAAATAAACTTTGATTTAGGTTAATCTGTGCCATGGCAGTTTTCCCATGGGAGTGGGATGGAAAAGGCTTCAAGAGAAGCAGATATAATTCTGTCTGTTCCTGAAGTTTGTCTTGTTGCTCAGATTTGAATTGATGAATCCAAATGTGCTACTGGATAGAACCAGAAATGCATTCATGGTTTTTTTTCAGTAATGTTTCCTTGTTGCCTTCTGGTTGGTTTGTTTGTTTGAATTTGTTCAGATGACATGATTGCTTCCTTTTTATCTTTGTCTCATCTGACAATGGGTTATTTTAGTGAACTTTATAGCTTATGGCCATTTTGAATTTAGTACAAAATGTACCAGCTTATTTGGACAAACCTTGTGCAATCAGGCAAGCACCTGTGCTTATTTTAGTTGATATTGCTAAGATCCAGGAATTAAGGGCAATGTCTGTGTTTGTTGAGGGTCATTTCCCAGAGCAGGACTTCATTTTATGAGACTGCTGTGCATAGGTTTTCATGAGCTTCCTGTTGATATTGGATGAAACTACTGTGGTTTGTTTTGACTCACCAGTGCATATTAGGGGCATCCCTATGCATCCTTTGCATACCTTGTATGGCAAGGTCTCAAAACGGAGCTGAGATACTTGTTCCAAGTCTTTCCTTTATGTGAGACTATGTCAGTCACAGGAGTTTTTACCATGGTAAAATCAGCACATCACCTGCATCTGAGAAAGCCTAGCTCATTTCTCTTCACAGCAGGATCTTGGCTGAAGCAGAAAACATGAAAACCCAGGCTGGTTGATGGGGATAGTGGGGCCATTTGGTGAGCTGAGCCAGAGAATTTCCACTGATTCCTCCTGTGCAAACACTGGGATTTGGCTGGGGAGAAGCCCTTCCTTGGCAAGTAGGAATAAATACATATGTAGGATCTGTACAAAAACCTGCATTTTGTTCCCTGAGGTGAAAGAAGGGGAACCTTTGTACGATCTTCTTTGCTAGCAGGGTTCTGAGCACCTTGTGCTAGCAGCTGTCTGTCTACAGTAAAAAACCCCCACCATTCTGTGCCCTCTCAGCCACTCTCGGGGGACTTGACGTTTTGCTGCTAACAGTATCTCTTCAAAGACTGCTGCCAGTCATTCATTTCAATATGTAATCTCCAGGAAGCCGTTTGAAGCGGTGTTGCTTAGTTACAGTTGAAGTGTGCTCTGCTGTAGGGTTTTCACTGGTACAGTTCAGATCGCAGGAATACAGGTCGGGTACCACATTCCGCAGTCGCTCGTGCAGTACTGAGACAGCCATCCTGAAGTCTTTTGATGGTGAGAGAGTGAAAAGTTTACTAAATATGGAATATGTACTTAGAGAAGGAGCTATAGATCTTCTACCTATATATAGTAGAGCAGATTAGTTGCTTAAAATTTCAGTCTATACTTAGCAAAGGTTAGTATCTGTTATAAGGATTTAAAGAGTAAATTTAGGATTATGCTTTTGGGATGTTCGCATATTGGCAGACTGAATTTCAGAGATTATTTAATATGTTTAAGGGTTCTTGTTTTGTTAAACCTTTTGCAGTGTATCCTGTTTTAAAATCTTTCATAACTGTTCAACATGGCTGTAACAGAGCTTCACATAAGGGGGTTTCCTGTGCAAATGTTTAAGTTGATGTAAATGCTTATGTGGTATGCATTACCTTGCATGGAAGTGTGAGAGCATGATCAAATAGTTAACTACATTGAGTCATCAGAGCTGGCTTAAAATTGTGCTTATTAGTTAGATAGCCTACTGTGAGCCTTTTCTCTCCCTCTCCTCCCTCCCCCCACTCTCTCAATATCTCTCTCTTTCTTAAAATCCAATCAGGATCTGCTGAAAAACATAGATGGTCACAAAAAGGCATTCCATGAGATCCACAGGACCAGGTCTGTTAATGGCGTGCCTGTTCCACATGACCAGTTAGAGGATATGGCAGACAGGTAAGGCTTTCAATCTGAAATAAAAAGCTTCTGTGCATGAAGGGGAGCCTGTTTGCTTTTTTATCTGTTTATGCAGAGATCACTGTCTAGTTACATTTCTCAGTGGCAAACTGAGATGGATGGAAAAAACTCCTACAATATACATAAAAATATACTGAAAAACCTGATGCTTTTAAAATTGATGAGAATCAAAATAAGCGATAGATTTTGGATGGAAATACTTTTTTCATACTGATCCTGTTATTAGTTGTCCCTGGAAGAAATGTTATATAACAGCCAGGATGCATGTGAAAAAAAGAAAAATGACTTTGCAAAACTTAGTGACAGAAGTGAACTGATGTTTTCTATGATAAAAAAGAAATGTAATTAATTTGTTGTTCAAGAGCAGTCATCAGAATATCATCACACATAATTAAATGTTTGTAGACTCTGAATGAGGTGAAAGATTAGAAAAATATCCAAACTGTAAACTAAACCTTTCGGTCTTTCCTGCAAAATGAATGTTGCTTTATTTTACTATACTGTGATTCATTTTATAGGTTTAATTTTGTTGTCTCTTCATCTGAGCTCCATCTGTTGAAGATGGAGTTTCTGGAACTGAAGTACCGTCTACTGTCACTCTTAGTCTTTGCAGAATCAAAGTTAAAATCATGGATTATCAAATACGGAAGGCGAGAGTCCGTGGAACTGCTTCTTCAAAATTATATTGTAAGTTGGGGTTGTCTTCTTTTCATACCTATTTTTGAAATTTTCATATTTAAGTTTGCTACAATTGTATAAAAGAACAGAAACAGATATCAGATTTGTCAGTCATCAACTTTATGACTGCATTCCTATGGAATATATCTTCAGAGGTGAATCTGCCTTCCCCATGGAGAAACTTTAGTCAAAAGGCTAAAAGTAAAAATTATTCTCTTTCCATCATTTTTTGAAAAAGAGAAATACTGTTCCAGCTGCTGTCCAATGATTAATTTAGCAAACACATCTGGAAGTTCCAAATCCTGGATTTTTGCTTCCTTTTTATAGCAATTCCAAAAAAGTTAATTACATCTCTTTTACACCTGGATAGAAGCAGTTTATAGTGACTATACACAGTTTAAGAGTTAAAGACAGAGGAAGTTTTTGGCATGCATTCCCACACAGTATTTTTTCCCACACAGTCTTCCAAAGATTAATAAAAAAGAATGCTATTTTACCTCCATATGCTTGTTTAATATACTATGCCTGTAGGGGAGTAATCTTCTTCTTTTAAAGAGTGATTTTTCTTTTCCTACTCAGCATTAGTATATTAAACCCTTTTCTTTATTTCTTTATTTCTGTTCTGGAAAGAGTTTGCTCCAGCCTTGCATCAGCCATTTACAGTGTTAAGGAACAGAAACCATTGACTTACAAGTGTTCATTGATAAATTCTTTTTTAGTGTTATGCTGCTGCATCTTTTTAAATTCACACGTGCAGTGCCAAGTGTAGGTAGAATGATAGAACTGCACTTCTACATTAGGGCATGAAGGATTCTTTGAAAAGCAGGGCTGGTCTAAATATTTTTTTCCCTTCTATCTAATCCATATGGGGAAAATTGCATGCAAAAATTAAGTCAGAAAAGAACTGATACAGTTATGGAACCATTCAGAGACAGGTAAATGAGCAGAGAAAATTATTGATGTCCCCACTTCAATGAAAAGGAAACTTCAAATTCAGTGAAATCCGGATCAAATTCTCACTCTTCAAAGTGAGAATTTCTGTATTTAAACTTTAGCAGTTAGGGACACACAAAAATTCAGGAGTCAGTTAACCTTGTTTTTTACACAAGCTTTACAAAATTCAGATAATTACTTGAATTACTTCGTTTGCTGGAGTGATGTGCAATAACTAGGATTGTAGTCCATTTTTTTACTCTCTAAGACTGTAAAAAAATACTAAAAGGTGACAAGAGAAATAATAAAAAAAGTGGATAGCTTGAATTTTCAGGGCTTTTTTTGGTGACTTTCTTTTTTTTTTTCCTTTAGAACAAACATGAAGTTGTTAACTTGTATATTAGTTTGCAAGTGCCTCAGTTGTTCTTGTAATTCAGATCACTGATGCTGCAATGGTCTTTGGGAAGGAAGATGCTTCCTTGCATTATTTTTGAAAATGTATAACATCAAAATGAGGAAATCAGGACAGGAGGATAAATAAATCTCATTTTCATTCTTGATGGCCTTGACTTCTGGGTCCTTCAAGATGTGATGGAAAGGGAATTTATTTGCTTTGGCTTACCTGGGACCAGTTTTCTAGGACTGAGGGACAAGTGTTACTCTTCCAGTATATTAGGAGTCTTACTTAGCAAAGCTGTAGTCAGTACCTTATAGTCAGAGTGACTATATTAGCAGGAGATAAAAATGTAAGTCTGTTTGTCTGCCAAAACAGACTGGGGAATGTCAGCATTCTAGGAACATGCGTAATTAGGATCTGGATAGAACATATGCCTGGAAAATATTTATATACTCTAGCTTAAAAATAAAAGTGGTGATTTTTACTTAATCTTAACATCTTTTCACCCATTTGTCATACACCAGAAGTAAAGGTCAGCACAGATTATACACCATCAACCTGAATAATAAACTGCACGAAATTCCACTGTAATGGAGATACTAGGTACAGTTATCCATGGATTTTAACCCATGAACTGTGTTGTAGCATTGCTATGGTGGCACTTTTTTAGCATCATATGCTATACTGGTTTGGGAAAGCTGCTTATTTTCTTCAAGGAGACTTTTCAGATGGTAGACAATATTAATCAGTAAAATGTTTATTTAATTTTTGAAAATATTTCAGATAGCTCTTCATTAGTGTTATGTAAATTTTTTTTGCTCTTTTGTGTGAAGTCTTGGAGGTTTTGGTTCAGGTTAAAATGTCTGCATGGGTTTGGCAAAAGTGAAATCATAAGTCTGTCCCACAATTCATGATAAAGCCTGTAGGTTTTTATACATGGCAGATTTTGTTTTAACAGGGGAGCAGAGAAAAATTGTGATTGTTCTTGACTTCTAGTTTCCTTGGTTATAAACACAGTTCTAAATTACCTACTAGATAGCTGTTGTAACCTGACATAACAACTGTCAAAGGTTTTAAATAGAAGGGTTCTAGATATATACTGGCAGAATTATTTTTAAGTTATATGTTTTTCATGTTATATAATGATCTGATTCTCCTGTTCAAAATGCATTGAACTTGGACTTAATTTGAAACCTGGTTTAATCAAAATCACACTTGTCTGATTTTGTCTATTCTGGCATTCCAAAGCTTGTATAGACATATGTGGGGTATGCATTCCTTAATTTTGTAATTTGTAGCTGCGGAGGGATGGGATATAGCATAAATTATAGAACCATTCTAAACTCTACCTTTCTCTTCCTGTTTTAACACTGGTAATGCAAGATTTAATGTGATTGCATAATTTAGAGCTATAATTTTCTGTTGCACTTAAAGGGAATAACATTTCTGAAAGACATGTCTAAAAAGGTCAGTTTCATTTGCCATACGGGATAAAGAGGCATAAATGTCAGAGGCATAACTTTTTTACCAAAATATTTCCAGATAATTTATTCATTGCACTCTAACACATCACAGAACTAAACTATCATTCACAAAGGAACAGCACTGTGCCACACTTTGGAAAAGCAGCATCTCTTTGTGCAGTGTTTCCATGATCTTACTTTTTGTCAGTTGCAAAGGAGGTAACGAAAAATTGAAGAATAAAGCAAAAGTTTTTAATCTATTAATGTCTAACCTGTCTTTCTGCAAAGGCTTAGTACAGGAACAATTGGATTTGATTTTTGTGGTGACATATATGAAGGAAATTTTCTGTTTTATTAAAATTATTCCACTTAGTTTTGAGTATAAAACAGTTTCCATTAAATAACTTGTTAGTTACTCAGTTTCTGTACATTCTAAGTGTCATGTGCTAGTGATTTCCAGCAAGACAGCAAATAAGAAAACTTCAAATAACCTTTCCATGTGGAAAGTAAATAAATCTTATTTAAAATTATATACTCTGCTGTATCATTAAATTTAAAAAGTAAAATTTGTATGCTATTTTATAATTATGATATTAAAACTATTATTTTATAATGATGAAAATATGAATGGAGGAATAATGAAGTTAAATGTTGTCATCAGTATCCTGATGTAATTTCATATAAGTTATTGCTAATCCTAATAGCCATCTTTATTTTATCTGTTACATTTTTTTTTTCTTTTCAGTCTGTTATTGAAAATAGTAAGTTCTTTGAGCAGTATGAAGTTACCTACCAGATCTTGAAACGAGCAGCTGAAATGTATGCCAAAGCAAATGGCTCAGGTAAATGTCTACATTTATTTTGTCACTAGCATGTAGGCATCTGGTCCAGAGCAGCCTGCTGCTTCTGAATCTCCAGAGGAGAGTGATCATATTCACACTTCATCCTGGGAGAGGCCCATTGTCCATGCTAACTGTTAGATTGTTAGATAACTGTTAGATAACAACAACAGTGTTGTTAATTTGGGATAAAAAATTGTGACAGAACCCAAATTGTGACAGAAACCAATTTCCCTACTCCCTAGGAGTAGGGAAGATAGTGTTCTAGTGCCTGGAAATGCTCCCTGGCTTCATTAATTTAAAAGAAAAAGACAACTGGGAGTTGGTCCCAGTATAGTAGTTGCAAAATCATCCCTTGGTTTATTGGAGGTTCTTCATTAACTTTGAAAACCTGCAAGAGGAACTCAAATGGTAGTTGCAGTATGGGCATACATGAGAAAAAATGTGTAGCTGATTCAACAGCTGCGTCCTGTCATTTTTGAATACTGCTGAGTTCAGTGAGAATTCGAGGGCAGTATTTGACCTAGATAATTACAGACATGAGATCACTTTAATCTGTAGCACAATAATGTCTTTGGAGGATTGTTGCAGTTGCTGCTAAAGGGGGGGAGAAAATGGATACCTTTGTTTGTTGTGAAATTTAAGTTGATAGTGACGCCCAAATTTTACAAAAGTAAACATTTCTTCAAGGTATTCTTACAAAGAACAAAAGTCACAGATTTATTCAATGCTATTAATAAAATCCAGTAACAAATTATTTTCTAAAGAATAAAAACTAACATATATGAATTCAGCAATAGCAGTTCAAATTAACTAAAAACTCTTTAAAACAAATATATTCTGCATATTTTGTGACATCTCAGCATTTGCTTGGCCTCTGTTTTCCATTAGAATGAGAACACATTTTTTTCCTTTCTTGCCATGTGGAAAACGCTAAAAATTAAATGTCAAAAATTAGTAGCAGTTTGGTTTCAAAGTCAATGGCAAGAAGATCAGAATTTCATTCCATACTTTTCAATGTAGACATAATATGTGTTTTTATATTATGCAACTCTCATGTTCTGCTATTTTTAAGTCAAGCCTGTCTCTTGATTTCTTTTATTGCAGATTTGAAATTAACACCACACACAATATGCAGTGTTACTGTTTTAATTTAGCATTCATTTTATGTACTTTCCTAAGTCTTTAATTCACACATTTAATTTCTCAGTCATGATCTTGTGCTAAAATTGGGCTATGAACTGAACATTCATATATAAAAGCCTACTGAAATAGAAGTTACAGTAAAACAACATTCCCTGGTGACAGTGAATAAGCATGGTATAACGTTACTCTTTACAGAAATGGTAATGAAACAAAATAATCAATGTCTTTCCTGTATCTCAGTGGAAGAGGTTGAGAATGTGATGAAATTCATGAGTGACACCACAGCTCAGTGGAGGAACCTCTCAGTAGAGGTGAGAAGTGTAAGAAGCATGCTGGAAGAAGTAATTGCTAATTGGGACAGATACAGCAGCACTGTGGCAGGTCTACAAGCTTGGCTTGAAGATGCTGAAAAAATGCTGAATCAGCCTGAACATTCCAAAAAGGTATGTGCTAGTAGCATATTCATATGGCTGTGTTGCAAATTGTGAAACATTGGATAATTATTTCTTCATTTGCTTAGGTTTTGCTCAGACTTTGACATCCTGTCTTCATTCAGCATAGGAGTTTCAGTGTTTGCTTGTATAGCATCTAGAGACAAATACATATGTACACAAATACATATATACACAATGGAGCAAGCCTCATCTGTGGTACCATGGCTAGAGGCATCTTTGACATGAATATAGGGCAACAGTATTGCTCAGAGATAGGAATGTTGCATGATTCACTCAAAGGCAAATACAGCTCTTAGCACCAAAGAGAGTAATCATGGACTACCTATAAAGATGTTTCCACTGATTTTTCTAGATGACAGATTTCAGTACTCATTACCTTCAAAGAGCAGTATTATTTATATGTGTTGTTATATTTGATGGCTGATTAATTAACTCATTTCCCTGGCATTTCAGAAATCTTTTAGACAGTTGATTTTGGGGACCTACAGTTATAAAGATAGTTCTTCTGTATTTTTTTTCCCTGTTGTAATGTTAGAGTAGTGAAGCACTAAGATTTAAGTTTGTAAACCTTCAATAATAACCTGGAATGACTTGAATATTCCTGTGTTTAATAGGTGCTGAGTTTGCACCTGATCCCAATGTAGCAGCTATATAGCTCTTAACACTAAAGTAGGGTTCTCATAGGCTGTAAGATGGCAAATTGATATCAGGTCAGGAATGAGCATTTCATGTTATGTGCGTGAAAAAACAGTATACGTTTTTTTAAAGTTTGTTAGTTCAAACTGATGTAAATTAATGGAATACACTTTTTAAATGAAAATAAACCAGTGAAAAAAACAGTCTGGCAGAATATAGATTCAAACAATTATTACTGGGCAGGAAGGATGACTTATGCTGGTCAGGATGATCTTAGATACTGTTGCATGTTTTATGTAAGTAACTAAACAATGATTAAAATGAAATATTCATAAATCCATGTATATGAATAAAATCAAAGCATTTACTTTTCTGTTTAGATGTATAACTTTATCTTCAAATATTTTCAAAGCAGAAATTTGAACATACACATACCGTACATACTTGCTTCTCGTTTCTAACATAAATCCAACAAGTAATTATTTTCATTCTGATATATGATTTCAAAAATATCAAGAAATCTTGTTGAAAACCTTAGACATGAAGCTTTATTCTTCCCAAAATGCTAATTTTTTTCTTAAAAATACGTTGGCTAAAACCTGTTAAAGGTTACTGAGTTGTAGCATCTGTCTGTAGACTGAGATACATATTTTAAAAGTTACTTCTACTTTTAATGTTGAATTTAGCTCACCACAGCAATAATGTTCACTTAGATAGTTCCAAGGATAGGTCTGATGTAGCAGGTTTGATATTTGATTATTAGACCGAAATAAATTCTTATTGTGGTTTGTAAAATTAATGGTCTTTGCCTATGAAGAAAAACGATCTGGAATACCAGGTGAAAGATGGTAACTATTGTTTGGAATATGGTGTAAAACATTTTTAAACATTTTAGAATATTTTTCTGTAAACCCACAAAGATATCAGTAATATGATGCAAAGTTGCTCATTTGCAAACCTTAACTGTATTACTTAAGGCCTCTATATTCTATCCTAGGCAAAAACCACAATAGTCCTTCATCATGCTGTCATGCTTTCTTCTTCTTTCCATTATCACTGCATCATTTCCAGACCTGCATGTACCGCCTGTTTGATTTGGAAAAGAAAGTGGCTTGTTGGCTTTCTCATTGGCTTCAGTTTTCAGAAACCTTCCTGTGAACCTGTAACACTGAAGATCTTGCAAAAAAACAAAACAAAACAAAACAAAACAACAACAACAACAAAAAAAAAAAAAAAAAAAAAAAAAAAAAAAAAACCTACCAGCATGCACTTGGATTTTTCAAACTGCTCCTTCTCCAACTCCTTAGTTTACTTCCAGTACCTCTTAAGCACTTTCCATAATTTCATTCTAACTGCATCCTCCCACACCTTTCTCATGCAGCTATATCCAAAAGGTTTTAGAGAGCTTCTAGATCTCGTGTGGTGACTTCCTTAAAAAGAGCTGCATTGTTTTAATTGAGAATGAGGTGTGCTTCCCAGTACCTTCCAAATTTGTTTAAATTTAATACATGTACTCAAGCTGGCTTCTGAAATGGAGAACCTCCCCAGCCAGTCGGCAGAAGGTAATGGTCTGTGGGAATAAGTGTGCAGAAACAAGGATGTGAGTAGTTTACTCCACGTGCTTTTTTCTTATTGCCCTCTAGTGAGCTTGACCATTGGAAAGCTGACCAGTGCAAGATTGAGTAGATTTTATTTCTCTTGGATGTGCTCATAAAGCAAGGAGGTTGCTCTACTGCAAGTGGAAAAAGATTCAAACTGCAGAAGCAGTTTACTGAGCTGATTAAATTTATTCACCAATGCATCAGTACAGAGCACCTGAATCCTATTGATCTCCACTTTAAGGAACTGAAACACTGTGTGTTGTTCAATTCTCTCTTCAAGATATTTGACCAGTATACAACCACGTGACTTTTTCTTTACAGTTGCATCTGAACTTTTTTTATATGTGAATGAGTTCTGACAAATATAGTTTCAGAACTGTAGTTCTAAAACTTGGGATGGCTGACAGTGTGGTTGGATAGGAGTTTTTCTCATGTACCATTGAGCAAAGGACTGTATTAGATTGTCACATGGAAGATGAATGTTTTAGAATTGTAGGGTAGATTGGTAGCTGTAAACAAAATGGATCACTGCCCCCTCCTAAATCCTGAGGATCAGGTAACATGGTTCAGCTTGAATCCTTCTGATTACTCCTTCTCTCCTGAAGGAAGACACCCTCATGATCCAGTCGGTTTGGAACAGACTGTGCCATTCATTGAATTGTGCATTGTTTAGGAGAAGGGTAGCAGGGACAAGCCATGTCAGAGAAGATGTGGACAATCATGAGACAGTGATTGAGTCCTGTTTTGTTTACTGATATAGGTATAGAGCCCAGGGATACCTGCCTTAGGAACAATTGCCCATTGTCTGGAAGAGAGAAAAGGAATGGAGGGAATTGGTCTTTGTCTTCTCTACCAGTTTATGTGCATGTACCTGCCTACAAGATGTATACAGTCTATTAGGCTATCTCATGAGGGGGACAAAATTGCTGGCAACCATCTCTTTCCCCTCTGTGCTCACCTGCTCTGAGCTAGGAGGAAGCAGTGATTAAAAAAATCAGTCCTCACAGGAGTCCTCTTCTGAGAGGCCAAACCTTGAAAAGCTGCATGTGGTTCACAGCAGGGGAAGGACCTCTCCACAGCCTGTATATGGCTGGGTTACTATCAGTCCACACTGTTTAAGGACAACACAGAAAATACATGAGCCCCAACAGCATTTTCAGTTATGGAACTTTGTCTTAAGGAGGAGTTTCATTAGTTTAACTGAAGCCACTCACTAGAGTAAAATGAGCTGTAAGTAAACTGGCGGTAATTTTTAATTCCACAGGTTCTAGTCACTGACATTAAAATTCTGTTATGGCATATTTAATGTGAAGAGCATCAGAGGATAATTGTTCAACAAGTTTTGATCAAGTCATGAGCGGGTGATTAAGTTTTAGTTTTATGATTTAATATAAAGACTAATTGAAAATGTTTTGGAACTGTGTTTTTATTTTCTTCTTCAGGATTTCTTCCGGCACTTACCTCATTGGATCCAACAGCACACAGCCATGAATGATGCTGGTAATTTTCTAATTGAAACATGTGATGAGACCATTTCTAGAGATCTTAAACAGCAGCTTCTGTTGCTAAATGGAAGATGGAGAGAATTGTTCATGCAAGTTAAGCAGGTAAGTGATTTTGCCCTTGTTACTTTTAAATATTTACTTTGTCATTTCCAGCAAGCAAGACAGATTACCCTGTTAACAGGACTATAGGACAGCTTTCTAAAGTGCCTAACTGTTCATCAGTATTTAAATTAGAAATTACTCCCTGACAGTAATTTATTGTATATGAGCTCATCTTTTATTTACCTTTTTGGTTATACAGCCATTTTGGGGCGGATGAGGGGATATTTTCAACTAGTATAAGCTGAAGTTTTTCATCGTAGTCACCTGTTTTGACACAGTGAATGTTATTCATACATAACTTCTGTTCTATGAAGAAAATGACTGGTTTTCAGTACCTATTGCTACTGTAAAAGCTCTGTAAAGTTAAAGAGTGAAAATGGTAAAAATTATTATTTTCACTACTCTTTGATGAACGCTTCTTTCAGTTATTGAATTACAACCATAAGAAGGGACAATAATTAATTTAATTAAGTAAATTTTTTCTCCATTTCAGTTGGACTTTACTTCTATCTTGCCTACAAGCAGGCTCTGATAGTAAATTAATAAACCTACCCTTTACCTCACATAAGAGATTCAGCTGGTACAAAAAGAATTGTGGTTTCTATATTTGCTCTTTAAAAATCAAAGAGAAGATGTGATCTTAATTACACAGAACTATTTCACACATTTGCTAACTCATAAACACGTTAGAAAATATCTTTGTTCTTGTTAATATACATCTATCAATATTGTCCCCTTTCAGTGATTTTAAATAGCAGTTGCCTGTTGAAGGTACTGAATCTGTTTTCTTTACTGGCATTATTGTCTCCTATGCAGTCAAGTTAAAAGGAAAAGCAAAAAATGAGTGTCTCTCTTCTATTGTAAGTTTTCCAGACTGTTGATAAGAATGTTCTCAAGCTTTACTTGCTGATGCTATTTAAGGTGATTCACTGATGTAAATGTCTCTTCCACTACTTATGCAGCTTCTTTTATATGCTGGCTATGTGGGGTTTTTTCTCACAGGCTTTTTCACCATTCCTGTCACACAGCTCTTTCTACTTTCTAAGGCATGTGTTTCCCCTTTCCCCAGCCAGCATTCCTTTATTAAGATTTCACTTATTCTTTAGCTTTTCTAGGCTTTTCATATTCTATTCTCTTGGCTGAATTTTCAAAATTGATATTGTAGGTAGTGAGAAATTGATTGGACTGTTGATTCTAGGGTAGAAACAAATGAGTCTGGCATTCCCAGACCTTAAAAGAGACTGACCTCCTGTATACATGCTGTTAATCATAGCATCATTACTATTGAAACTAATGCAGATGATGAATTTAGATAACGTTCCATTATATTGTATTGCATTGAATGTAATTTTTCTGACAAACAATTGCACTGAAAACATGCTAATTCTCTTAAATCATTACTTAATTGCTAGGTATCTAATTTGGGTTGGTGGTTTTTTTTTGTTTTGTTTTGTTTTGTTTTTTTTTTTTACTTTCTCTTTTTTAGTATGCTCGAGCAGATGAACTGGACAAAATGAGGAAGGAGTATGTGGATGGTGTGGCCCATTTGACAGCTTTTATTGATGGAAGCAATGCGAAATTTTCAGTCCCCGTAGAAGTGTCCTTTCATGATGTCAAAATGTTTGTGCAAGATTTAGAAGTAAGTGTCTTCCTTCTGTTTCTTTCTTCCTCCTTCAAAAGAAACTTGCAACTATTTAATTCTGATAGTATAAAATTATTTTAGTATACATTCCCATTATTAATTGGGTTTTTTACCAGTGGTACTTTTTTTTTGTATGATTTCAGTTATATCTAAAATATGTATAGTTGTATTCTATTAGTGACAATTTTAGAGCAAATTTCCAAAACACTGTCTCAGTAGATATTTCTTTCTTTGTAGTTTCAAATCACATTCAGGTGAGTTGACTGATCCTCTCTGGCTCAGTTTTCATGGATTTGAAATATGGTCCAGTGTTCACTGAAATCAGTGATGAAAATAATTTACAATTAGAATATATATCATTTATCATTGTTTTCTCTTCCATTAATGCATAAATACTGTTGTTGAATTTTTTTTTTTAAACTCTTGTTTCAGAATATCAAGCAGAAATTGCCTGCAATGGAAACTCAGTACAAAGCAGTTGCAAGAACAGTGCAACTTGTTACAAAAGAAGTTTCCCAAGAGGAAGCCAATGAAATGTTAGGAACTTTGACACGGCTCAAGGAGCAGCTGGGCAAGGTTGCAGAATACTTTTTTTTACTACAAATTGTAGAGTGTTGAACTAATAAATAGTAGGGTCTTGTACATAAATTCTTACATATATGCATTTGAACAAATACATAATTGTAACAGTAGATTGTTTCAGGGTGGAGAAGGTGTTACTTCTCTTAAACGCTAAGACTACCATCCTTAAATTTAATACTCTTTTCATTAAGAAGTAATAGAATATCAGAACAATCTTAAAAAAGAGTAGGTAACAGCTATATAAACCTACATGCAGAAAAAGTTGCTATTTATTGAATTTTATAACTGTTTCAATAACTCTTTTTCTTGACCGAAGGTTAAAGAGTATTCCAGTGCCTTGCTGTATGAATGCCAGCGCCTGCTGTCTCCACTGGAAGAACTGGAGAAACAAATCACACATTTTTATGAATCTCTTGAAAAAGTAAACGAAATAATTTCTATCCTGGATCCTGAAGCACAACCAACAACTGTTCTTAAACAAAAAGCCCAAGTAAGTTTCAAAAGCATCTTACAAAGTTCTGCTGCCTCTGAGTATTTACAATTATCTTTCTAGGAATTTGGATTGCAGATATTCAGGCAATAGATGTAGCCTTACCCTAAAGTCAGCTAGGCATAAATACAAAAAAATTGAAACTTTTGTTCCTATCTAGTGTTCTTGGTTTAAATCCAAGAAGTAAACATAAGACTTTTTTTTTCTTTTTTTTTAACCTAGTGGAAATTGGACTGAAGTATGAGTAATACACTGAAATTTTTATTAAGCAGATGAAAATTCATGATCAGAAACTTCTCTACATCTCCTTGGACTCTTAAGGAAGTTTCTTAGAGGCTTGGAAAAGTGCTTTATTTGAAATAAATTTCAGTATAATATTAACTTTTCTTCATGGCTAATAAGCATTTCTCTCTGGAGGAATTCAGAGATAGTCAGAACTCATTTGGAAATTTTAATGAAAATAGGATTTTAAAAACTTTTTTTCAACCTGTACTATTTCATGCATGTTTTCTTTTTTCTCTCTCTTTTTTTTAAGTATATTTCTCACAACTTAAGGTGATTTATAATGAAATCTGAATTCCAAAAGCTGACATGCAGGATTAATTTGTTGAAAGGCAAGGAAGGTTGAGATCTCAACCTGCTACTGAGAATTGCCATTCGTGTGTCACTGTTGGTTATTTTCAGTTATACAATAAATATAGAAATACCATAAAATTAAATCACAGAACAATGCATTGACCTACAATGTATTGATAATATATCTATAGATCTACATTCTCTACCCAAAGGGCTTGAGTACATGTCTGTATATTGTTTTGTGAATAGCTAGAGATCTATTTGGGTACAATACTTCACATTCAGGCAGAAAGTTGTCATCTGTGTTATTCCATTTAATATTTTGTGTAGTCTCTTTGCAATGGTCCTGAGACCTCATCCTTTTTGTCCTTATTCTCACAAAGCATCTTCCTGTTATTTTGCAAAACCTTTTTCCTCTTTGTTCCCGGCGAGGGTGGATATATGTTTTTTTCTTTCAGGATTTGGTAGCTTATCAAGAAAACTGCAAGAAAGATGTGTCCCTAATTGAGAGAAATAGTCAGAGTATCCTTCAGTGTATGGCTTCAACTGAAGTGTTACAGCATTTCCATCAGTCAACGTTTCAGAAGAAAGTTACACAAGTTCAGATTACTTTTCAGGTAAAAATGCCATACCTTGGTGCATGTTTCTGAAAATTTGTTCATGTGCAGCTGATCCATCCTACTGTATCTACATTTCATCACTCTGTAGCTGCTGTCCTGGGTAGCTCACCTCTCTGATGTCAAGTTATCAATTAAAGATTTGTCTTTATCAGGTAATAAGGGTCAGGGATTGACAGTCATGTACTCTTTGCACTTATTCAGAGGTGGGCCTGCCACAGAGGAACCTGAGATTTAAGAGAGCTTTAACATGCCTCAGGGTCCTTTGGATGGGGGAATCTGAAATCCTGCTGTTAGGGCTGCACTGTTTGTTGTTTCTCCTGACTTTCTTATCTTGGCTAATAATTTGCTTCTATATTCCCACACATCCCCTTTCACACAAAGCATGGAAATTGGAAACTTATGCACATGCTACTCTTACTGGGCTTTGTATTTCCTCAGAAAATGCAGTGGAATGTGAATATAGAAAGCTGCAAGAATGTTTCATTTGATAATGCCAAGATGTGGCCTTTGAACTATATTCCCCCTTACTTGTTGTTATCAGTTATTACTGCTCTTTTTGGGGCTGTTCAGCCCCAGTCTAGCCCCATTCTAATAATAAATTAGCCATTATACTTGGTGTGATTTTTGCTGTTGTCTTGTGCAGAGCCATAGATGAGCTCAGTCATCTTTATGTGTCCACTCAAACTGAGGATTTTCAGTGATTCTGTGACTATCTTTGAGTCAGATTTCCACATAATGGGTTCAATCACATTTATTTTCAGGTGATTTTTGTTCAGTATAAAGCTATCCAGGCTGAATTTTAAACTGCATAAAATCACCTATCAATGAATAGCTCTCTCTGAGAAATGGATTTTAGAATTTATATTATATTTTGTGGAATGTACCTAAACATAAGTTGTGATTGATTTATGATATAGAAATAATTGTTTAAGTTTAGTTTATTGTAGCAAAAGCAGATGTAACTTGGTAAATTTACCTTGTTCAACATTAATTACTCTGTTTCTGTAGAGCTGGACTGAGGTTTATTTCTTTTTGTGTTAGAAAATAAACCTAAAAGATAGGCTATAATTATACAAAGTGTGTCAGACCTGAAGTTAAAATACTGGAAACTGGCAGTTTTTCATGTAAAGAATACATCCCTATACAATTCTATTACTGTGCAGATATTTTTACCAGAAAACTTTGAAAAGATTTAGCAAGATGTTTAAGTTGAGATAGTTTTGATTAGCTGAGACAGTTTTGATTAGCTGGCTGGGTAAACTCACCAAAATTCCTTATGCTGAGGTTTGTAATCAGTGAGGATGGTGAAGTGGATGTATAGTAAGCAGTGATGCAAGTACCTTACAGCAGTTAAAGTGCTCAACTGTTCATTTCTCCTGGTAAATTTTCTTACTTGCTCATGAAATTGGAACCACTGGATATTGCAGGGCACAAGGATGAACTAAAAAGCTGCCTAATGGAAAAGCTGTGACTAGGGTGGCAAAACAAGGATTTCAGCAACTAAACCACAAAATCTGTTTTCTAAGCAGCTTTGTGCCCAGTTACTTATCTGATGTACTGGTATGATAATCATACAAACCTCTTCCAGGTCAGAAGAACTGAAGAATAGAACTGGTTGGATCCATGGGTCAAACCACCCTCACTTTGAGTCATATTAGGGGAGGTAGTTTGATGCTAGGAAAAGTGGAATGGCAAGCTGCTTTCTTTACATTTGAAAGCAGGCTTTAGGAAAGAAACTCACTAATCAAATGGCAGAGGCATTCTGAAAATATCAGACATCTAATCTACTAATTTGTATTTGAATGATGACATTAGCACAAGCCTCAGTATTAAAAATTGGGAAAATGGGATCATGAGAGGGAGAAGCATGGTGAAAATAATATATTTAAAAGAGTGGAACAAATTAAATGCATGTTTTGTAAGGTCATGGTAAGAGGGAGCAAATAAAACTCAGTGTGAAAGTGACAGCTCATTTTCTTTGCTTGTGACTCAGAATATGGTCAGGAAAGCTGGTGAGTGGAGAAAAAACATAGAAGCAAATAGCCGTTTGATGAAGAAGTTTGAGGAGTCTAGAGCAGAACTGGAGAAAGTAATACAGATTGCCAATTGTTGCTTAAAAGAAAAAGGAAATCCTGAAGAACTTCTCAGGAAACATAGCGTGAGTAAATTCTCTGACCTTCCTCATGGAAATCTTTGAGTGCATGACATAAAAGCCTACTGAATTCTGAAATTGATGTGGATTTCTTGCACGTGTAGAAGTTATACAGATCTGATCAAACGAATGTTAATATTGAAAAACAAGAAGGAAAATGATCAGCTCACTTACTGATGCAAGATTGGATGTAAGCAACCCAAAGGTGAAAAAATCTAGGGTGGGGTTTTCAGTAGAACCATTGAGAGTTAGAACACTATATTTTGATGATCTCACATGTCCACTGCTCTTTTTTTAGATTAATTTCTGTTTCTGTATTATAACCATAACTTATGCATGTAGCTTTGAAATGTCTTCTTGTTAAAATATTGTCTCAGTGTACTGGCTGAGAATAAATTAATTTTCTGGACTTTAAGTGGCTAGAAATAGTTACTTTCTTTATTCAAACATCAGTTCTTCAATGGAACAGAAGTAAAACTGAAACTTATAAAGTGCATTAAGGAACTTTGGCATATCAATATCCAGCTTCATCATCTCACCTTCTCACTTTCTGCCTCCACTTCAGGAATTTTTTAACCAGTTGGATCAGAGAGTCCTAAACGCCTTTCTGAAAGCATGTGATGAACTTACTGATATCCTCCCAGAACAAGAGCAACACAGCCTGCAAGAAGCTGTGAGGAAACTTCACAGGCAGTGGAAGGTTAGTGAATGACATCTCTGGATATTGTCAATCTTAGTTTTGGGAAGTTTCTGAATGACCTATGTGTTGAAAAAAAAAAAAAAAAAAAAGGAAAATTAAAGAAAACAAAATAATTTGTATTATTTGGCTTCTCATACAATTGGAAAAAAAGGGGGAAAAATTATTTTACAATATTAGATACCTCTACACCTACAAATAGCCTCTTGAAAAAACCCTGTTAAGTAAATTCAATAAATGTGAGAAATTAAAACCCTATTTCTTCCCTGCTACGTACAGCCATAATGATACCTGTCTTAAGTACAGGTACTAGCATTTTTTCCTTGATGCTGATGTTGGATAATTACAGTTACTTTCCTGACCAAACAAATTTGTAAGACATCAGGCCATCAGCCTAAATTGTGTCTTCTGCCAAAGACTCTAACAACTGAGCTAACTTTGCTCATTAGCTATGGAATTTTTTTGCCTGCTACAACATGTTGCTGGTTAAAGTTGGAGTGATGGATGAGGGGTCTCACTAGCAGGCAGAAACCTCTAGAAGCAGTTGTGAATACTATTTTATATAGGAAATACTTGCTATGTGTTGCCAAGAATAAAGGTGTCTCTGTAACGTGCCTTATGCACACACACATTTTGGTGCACAACTTATGACCTTTTGATAAATCTAAGACATTGGTAACAAAGTGAATATGAGCAAACCCCTATCTGTTCATGAACATATATGTTTTATTTTCTATATTATCAGGTTTTAGACTATTTATTTGTAGCAAATTTACATGGAAGTAGTGAGGGTAGTGTTTTATATCTGTGCTTTATTGCCCCTGTGGGTGTGTAGGATCTTCAAACTGAAGCCCCCTATCATTTGATCCACTTGAAAATTGAAGTACAGAAAAGCAAGTTCCTGATGACAGTGGAGGAGTGCAAAGCTGAACTAGCTCGACAGAACAAGGTGTTATCCAGAGAAGGCAATGAAAGAATGATCAAGGAACACATGGTATGAGTTCCATGCCTCCAAGGAGAGGTTTACAGAAATACAGTTTCAATGTCTGTAATAAACAGAAGTTCTGACTAACTCTTCAGCCACCAAACTCTTTCTGTCCAGCTTATGACAGATCAATTCTTGAGTTCTTTAGCAAAAAATTTATTTTAATTTAGTAATTTATGAAAAAATATAGATATGCTGGGTGATTTCTTCCAGTTTGTATTTCTGTTGAATTTTCTGCTTTGTCTCCCATCAGTTGTTCTTCGGTGATAAGGGATCTTACCACCTGTGTGAGAAAAGGCTACAACGAATGGAAGAGCTGTGCCAAAAACTGCCAGTTTCTGATCCAGTGAGGGGTACATTGGAAAGCAGCCAGCGAATCCTGAAGGATCTGAAATCCCAGATAGACAGCACATACATGAAGCTAACAGAGCACTCGGACACCTGGAAGGGCTATAAGAGCAGGTGTCACCTCAATTCCTGCCTGGGTCTTGCAGAGCCTTATGCATGGCCATGCCTCTGTGTGTCATCACAGATCAGTACCATGGAAAAAATGATACTGTGGTCTTAGCTTCAAGTAGAAAACTATACTTTGTGTAAATTTCACAAATTATAGCAGGGCTTCAAGTGGATTTTATAATTTTTTGCCTACACTTAAGAGGCTTTTGTTTTGTGGTGGCAATTTTTGTCTAACTTTTTTTTTTTTCCATCCTGTGATGTCTTATTTCAGATTTTCTGAATTGGCAAACTGGATTTCATCAACAGAAAGAGAGCTAAAGAAGATAAAGGAAAATGTTAATGATACTGCCAAGTACAAGCAGTGTAAAGCATCTGTGGGGGTGAGCCCTTAGATTATATCTCAACAAAGCTGTGGTCACTGCTACTGGGACTCTGGATAAAATTCTGCTCCAAAGTAGTGCAACTGTTTTACTACAGAGACCATAGTGGCTGTGTTGATTCCTGGTATTCTTAAAAACATTACCAGGAGAAAGGTGCATGTTACAGCAAATGTAGCAGATAGTTCTTAATTTTAATAATTTAGAGAGTGACAGGTCCCTTTCCCTATATATTTAGAACATTAAAATTATAGGGGCAGATTGAAAAATTATTTGCCACTCATTTTATTGAATGCAGAGTTAAAAGTGCTGCTCAAAGAAAAGCAAAAATGTCTGGATTGCAGGTTTTTGAATGATCTTACATTTAATTACTTATATGTAAGGAATTCTATTATAAAAATTCTCTTCTACTGTAGTATAACAGAGGAGGAAAAAATATTCTACCATTTAGTTTTGAACTGGTGACTGATAACAAAGAATAGCTGAAGATTGAGTTGGTTAGTTAAATTAGTTTTAAGCAATAATTTATTGTGTCACTTGGCACTCGACCCTTCTTTCGGTTTTTTGGGTTTTTTTTAATTTCACATACTAGGAGCACCTACATACTTTAGGTGTTATGTGAAATTCATGAGCAGGTTATGAGTCTAGCTATACAGAGAAACATTATTAGGATGGCCTTGATAGAACTGATAGATCCTTAGCTTAATGAGTGCTTCTGCTTCAAAAAGTCTGATTTACTTATGTAGTTTCACTGCTGCCAACATCTCATCAGTACTGCCACAAAGATACAAATGAACTACAGGTTGAAATGAGGTGTGGAAAAAAAAGCAATTCAAACAGGAATAAAAATTACCCTTAACTTTATGTTGCATGAAATTATATATTTGGGGAAGTCAGCAACTCAGATTTAAATTGCAACTAAGAAATATGGTCAATATATGGAAAATATAAATGTGGTACCTGCCCTCTAGCTATATGTCTGTACGTAAAAATGTTTGTGAGGGAAAAGTATTCCACTACTAACTAAAGTACAGTCTAACTGGTAGTAGAGTAAACTCTGTGGAAGAAGTGCAAAATTCTAGTCATTGACTGAAACAAAATCTGACAGGGCTATGCAAATAGAAAAATACTACATTTCTAGTGTTTCAAGCTAAAGAAAAGTAGTATGTTTACACTACTGATCTTTGAACTGATGCCATGAATGTCAGTTATTGATGTATTTTGTTTATTTGAAAAAAATATGTTTTGATCTTTTTCTATAGGAAATTAGGAAGCATATTCACAAGCATGGAGAAAATCACAGTTGGCTGAAATCTAGACTTGCTGTTTTGACCTCACAGTGTCCTGATTTGGAGGCCAAAGAGACAGAGGATGAGCTTTGTAAACTTTCCAGTGACTTCAAGAGACTCCTAGATTTGTTGGCTGAGGTACAATATACCACACACAAGAATTCTCCACTTACAGTGTCACGTGAAATGACATCAACCATGGCTTCACAAGCACAAGTTCCCTGCTGTGCTTTTTTAATTAAACTGCAAGCCTTCAGCAAGGAAAAATTAATTTGTACTCCATGGGTAGCAAAGCCCTGAGAGTACCAGGCAAAAAAAAAAAAAAAAAAAAAAAAAAAAATTCTTCTGCAGAATTGGAAAGTATCATAGTAAATGTTTCTGCAATCAAAATGTCCATTTTGTTAGGTTTTTTTTTAAATCAGTTCATAGTGAACATTGTCAAAACCATGGTGTACATCAGCTAGTGGATATAGAATTTCATTTTAATAATGATTTATCTTTTATGCTGAAATAAAGCACTACTTTGGGGTTGTTTCTAGTAATTAAGGATGTGTATCACATCCTAAACTTGCAGGAAAAGGCTGCAATTCTTTGAGGCCTGAATGAAAAGGAGATACTGTAACTGCAGAGATCATGGGAAATTTCTAACTCATAACAAGCAAAGCCTCTCAGAAACACTGAACCCTTGAGTCCTGTGGGCTCTCAGGGAACTTACTGGTTCACAGTTTATACAGTTAAAAGAAAAATCAGGTGAAACAGAGCATCTTGCACTTAAAAGGTGGAATAGACCTGATTAAAAGCAAAAAAAGAGTTCAGGAAAGAGAAAGAGTTCAGACTTCAGATTTCACTGTTGATGTCAGTTCTTGTGGAGGCTTTATAGGGGTTTCAAATGTATAAAATTCCTATGTATTTATTGAAAGTTCTCTAAATTTCTGTGGTGTGAAAGCTGTTTGGAAAGTTTGGGCAAGAAATGTAATTTCCACTTGACTGCAAAAAGCTTAAGTTACTGTCTTTTTTTTTTTCTTTTTTTTTTTAGTTTTCTGGGGGTTGCCTTTAGGAGTTAAGTTAAATCACTTGCTTTTTGTTTCCTCTAAAAGTCAGAACTAGAAGTAAGTTAATGAGAGTAACTTAATGAGGTTAATATAAGAAAATAAGAGGTTAAATCTATACTTAGTTTGAATCTAAAAGCATAATCTAAATGTCACTATATTATAGTTAAGCAACTGCTGATTATTAGAAGTCTGAATTCTATTTATAAAGCTTGCTAATCAGATAAATGAGGCTGTTTAGGCAAGAACTGATACTGGGCATTGCCAAACTTCAGCAATAGTTTTGGAGACTAAAACCTAAATATTTATATAACGGGAAATTTAATGGCTTGAGTTCAAATGACTCTCCAAAGTAAAAAGGAAAGGAACAGGAAAAAGAAAAGGAAAATTATCTAGAATTGTTTATGATTAAAACCTTAAAACACAGGAACTGTATGAGGAACAGAGCCTGAGAGTCAGCTACATGTATTTGGCTGAATCACACAAATAGAGAAGACCTTTCTGGTGTGTTTAATGGCCTCTTTCTTTACAAAATGTTTCTTTCTTTATAAAATGTTGCAAGCTGAGACTGGATACTGCAGCACATGCACAATGTGGTCCATAAAACCAGGGTAATTCAGCACTTTAATGAATTTATGATTCACCAAAACACTGCGCAAGACAGTCCAAATGGCAGCAAAATTTTTTTGTGTGTTGAGTAGTGCAGGTGTTTTGGAATCTGGGTCAGCCTGCAAGGATATAATGTTTTCTAAGTAAGTAAGTAAGTAAGTAGCTGTCACATAAGTAGCTATTTGTCATATGGCAGTGTAACAGGGAGTATGTTTGAACAAGGCAAAGGTCTCCCCAGTCACATTTTTAAGTTTAGAGACACTTTTTCAATGTAAAGTTAAAAGTGTCGAAAATACTGGATATATTAAATATTAAAAAATGTTTAAATATTAAAAAATGTTTAAATATTAAAAAATGTACTGTATTTTTGAAAAGGTATTGCAAATATAAATGTACCCTTAAAATACAGATGTGTCTTTCAACATGAAATACTTAAAGTTATCTGTGATGTTAGATTGAAAACACCTTAGGTGCTGTTGGAGACTGTGTCCAGTACAAAGAAGAAGTTAAAATTGCAATTGAAGAGTTAATCAACAACTCTAAAGAAGTCCAAGCAGAGGCTGAAAAGATCCTGGATACAGAAAGTTTATTACAAGCTCAGCAACTACTGCTTCATCATCAGGTAGGGCAACTACTCATGTCCATATCCAAATTTTATAAAGACTAATTTATGTAATTACAAAATTTTGTTACGCCCATTAATATGTCTTTATATTATAATTTGAAAGAGTTATAAAGGAAACAGTCCTATATGGCCTAGAATTGATTTCTTTTAATGAAAAATGTTTTCAGTATCTTTTAAATGTTATTTGTCAATTTTTATTTCATATGGGTTTTTGGGACACAAAACACTGAAAAACAAGCTCCATTCACTTTAAATTTTGGATGAGTGTACTCTGCAGATTCTCCCTTTTAACCTTTTTATACCTTGAGTTTCAGATTCAATCATGATAAATTGGGCACAATTCTGGCTTTGGAAATTTTTCTATTTTAGCAGTTTGATGTGGCCCCAACTCTAAATATTGGAGGGAAGGTGTTGCTTTAGCCTCATTTCCTTCTCTGGATAGCTATTTTTGTGTCAGATGGGCCTCCATTCTGTAGGAGTAGAACAGGAGGTTTTTAATGCAGTGATAATGGATCAAAACACCTACAGACTACAGTAATAATCAATGGTATTGCTTGCATACAGCAAGAATCACAGCTTTTAGGGCCAAATATGGGAAAATAACTTTTTGAGCTGCTCAAAGCTAATAAGAATAGGAGTCATTTACTGCCAATGTTTGGACATTATTTAAGTTTTTTATATTAGCATCTATTTCTGTGGAGTCAGACAGCTTGGTGTCTGACCAATCACACCTGTGTCTTATCTAAACTCTTTGGTATTTATAAGCACTACTGTATGTGTTAAGGTTTGTATTAATTCCCTAAATATTCCACATTCCTTTTCCATTTTAGGAGAGGTAATAGAAGTAGTTAACTTCTCCTTGAGCTCTTTTTCTTGCGATATGGAGTCTACGAAGGCAGAAACAGATTTTCACGCTGACCTGAAGGTACCCAGAGTAGAACTGAGCTAGTTTTGAGTTTACCTAGCAAGGCTGGCTGGGTCAGGCATGTTATACAGGAGAGAGGATATATTCTCAGGAGTTTCTCATAGTGCTGCAAATCAAAAAGACCTCCAGGACAGAGTTACACAACATAGCCACACCGTGCTGCTCTCTAAGGCTGATATACTGCTTTGTTCAATCTGAGGCTCCAACCTTTGCCTCAGGAGTGCAGAGCAGATGTGGATTCAGTCATGAGGAATACATGCACCTGTGATTCCTGCTGTGGTTGCTCAACAACTGCGGTTTCTCAAATATGCTTTAGATAAATGGCCACATTTTCACTCTTTTTCTCCATGCATATGCCACAAAAGGCAGCATTTGACATTTTGGAAGCTAGCATGTATACTTGATGAGTGGGAGACTCTCAAGAATACTTGCCCCAGTTTGTCCCTTTGTTACTGTCATTGCATACCCCCACAAAAACAGAAAGGAGCTGCGTTGTTCCAGTTTCACAAATGGGCTAAAAAGTCTAATCATTCCTGCTGGATGAATCCTTTTAGCAAAGGACGAGGAGACTCCGTGCAAAAAGGCAAGATGTGCAAAAGCAGATTTCCCAAGCCAAGCGGCTGCAGATTGAAGGTGGGCTGCCCAGCACAGTACGAGATGATTTACAAAAATTAGAGGGAACATTGGAGAACATGCAGCAGACTATGGAGAAACGGGAGGAGCAACTGCAGGTGGGTCTTTTGCTCTTGAAAATAAGACCTCATGCTTACTTCTTCCTCATTTTCTTTTTTTAAACTTACTAAAACCCAATTTTTTTAATATCAAAAAACTGAGCTCATTTACTCACCTTTGACTCTTGGTCCTAGGGATTTTCATGATCAATACCTCTATGAAAACTTGCTGAAGCTGTATACCTCTTAAAAAATAAAGAAATAGCATTCTGTCTAGAAGTGTTTAAAAAGTTTCAGCTATTCAGTCATAATAGTTAACAATTTTTAATAATTTATCTGTGAATTTATTTTTCAATGTCTCTTCTCTGGTTACTAAAGATGGCATTGCTCTTTAGTTGAGGGTCTTTAGGTTGGATATCAGGTTAATAACATCTGATGTGCAAATATAATCCTCACAGCTACTGTGTGAAATACGTGCTGTGATCCTAAATTTAAAGAAGGAAGAAAGTCATGGGGAAATCAAATTAATTGCTTCAGCTTGTATAACTAATAATGAACTGAACTGGGATTATAATTTATAGCTCCTTGCACCCATATGTGATTTGCTCTTTACATGTTTCTAAGCAGAATGTTAATCCAAATGGCTGCTATTCCATGCAAATGTTTAAAGTCAACAAATTATTTCCCATGAGAAAAAACAATATGAGAAACACAATCAATAAACCTCAAATAACTTCTTAATACAAGCACTTATTATTGAAACACATTTTTCTTGAAAAATTCCCATATGTACAGTCTTCATCTGTGCATCAGAATCAAGAAAATAATTGTTTAAACTGTCATAGTTCTTGTGACTTGTAATTAAATGCGGTAGTTAATCATAATTCACCATTATCAGAAAAGAGCAAATAGGTCCTTATGTGTGATTTTCCTGTGAGTAGGGATTTTCTTCTAAATTTTGCTGTAATTTATTTCATTAGAGAACTTTAAAATCCTTTTGATACTTTTTACTACTTATCACCCTAAGTCTCTGCATGTATTATTTTAGATTTCTTACAGGACATTAAAATATAAGATTTAAATATTGCTGGCAACTTAGATAACAGTGCTTTTTTGCACAGCATAATATGAATCAGCAAACATTCAAGGAAAAAGTTTTATTTAGTTTAGAAGAGTTTAATCTACTCAGTCTTGAGTAGATGGCTTCTCAGGAAAAATTATTTTATTTTACGTCAAGACTTTTTCTATTTTCCTTTTTCAGCAATGTACAAAGAAAATCTCATTTTCTCCCCTTTGATCTCCTTGTATTCCTTTTTTGGTTTTGTTTGTTTTTTAGGTCACAATAAATAAATGGGAGCAGTTTGAAAGAGACAAAGAAACAGTAGTAAAATATCTCAATCAAGCAAGCTCTGTACTTGAACGTATCTTAAACTTTAGCAGTTTAGAGAGCCTCTCCTCAGAACTGGATCAGACAAAGGTACTGACTGTGTGAAATGCAGGAACTGACGTGTCTTTCTGCCTTGACTGTTGACATGGGCTGAGTGTATTGCCTTCAATCTTTCCATGGTTTCCCATTAGTGCCCATGCAAATTGCATGTACAGATGAGAGATCGCATAAACTTTCCACAGGTAAAAAGTCATTTTGTGAAAAAAACACGAAGGATTTCTCAAAGTTTGCATCTGAAGCATATGTATGAAAGTTAATATTATTTTGAGGACTTCCCATTTTATGCTCAATAATCATCTATGCTGGTTATCCAGTGTTGAGCACTTGTATGTCAATGTTATTAGGGTGCACTTTGATAAGGGTGTGTGGAATGTGACAAATAGCATTCTTAGCCCTGAGAGGAAAAAGGAGAGACGTCTACCCACCCTATGGGCAAGAGCCATAACATGCCATTTGTCCTTAGTAACACAGAATTATCCCAGCCCATTTTATTTACTACTTCAGAAGTAATAACAGTGCTTGTTATTCCTAAGTGCCATGGTTTACACACCACTGTTAACCTTTGATGAAGCCAATAATAAATTATACCTACTTTGATTATGCTCAGCATCAGTTTTTCTGGTGTGTGGGTTTAATGTTTGTGACAGAAAATAATGGCTAAACAAAGTGAAAATAAAAAATATGAGGTACTGCAAAACTCTCTTGGTGAATGGTGGGGATTGAAAAATTAAGTAAAGATGTATTATTATCTTCTGCAATGCAAAAATAAATTACTTGAAGAGCTATAGAAGAAACTTTGATTTTTTGAGTCAAAAACTTTTGTACATACAGCATCCCTTGATAAATTTAATTCAATCTGGTTTGGTCAAATGGACTTTTCTTAAATGCAACATGAAATTAACTTTCTCCAGAGATTGTTTTTATGTATTTACACATTCAGAATAGACATGTAGGACATGGGTACTTTTTTCCAACCATTAATGTTGAGGAAAAATACTTCTTGTTTAAATATATGAAACTCTATGATTGTATTAATACACATTGCATCCTTACAGGAACTTTCTAAACAAACTGAAGCAATGGCAGTACAGGCTGAGAATTTGGTGAAGAATTCCTCTGAGATACAGCTTGGTTCAAAGAACAAGCAGTCCCTTCAGCATCAGGCCAAATCAATCCAAGAACAAGTGAAAAAAATGGAAGTTACTCTTGAAGAAGAGTATGTTCTTAACAAGTCCTAATATTTATTCTTCACTTTAAGATTGTATCAGATTTCTAGACTACCTTGTCAGCATTTTGTGTTGTCTCATCAGCTCTGTCACTTACTGCTTTCTCTGGCATAGTAACCAAATTATGGTACCAAATATGTCAAAAGAGTGTGTGCAAACTAACAAATTGTTTTCTTTTAATTATATGTAGTTCATAAAAGTTAGTTACATTTAACCTGTCATTTATATTTAAGCCCCAGTCTTGTGAAGAAAGGATAACTGAGCTCATTCTTGGGGTATTGGACTCTTTGGGAAAGAAAAATCTCAGTTAGACTACTACAGCAGCACATTTACCACATTCGCCTCATTTTTCAGTTTTCAACTTTCTCTATAGGGGTGTCAAAAAGTGCCTTCATCTTAGCTGAATGCCCATATTGTATTTCATGGGCATTATCAAAAGCTGCTTCTGCTGCCAAAAAAACAAAGGCATCATTTTCCAGATTTTGTTTAAAAATGAAAGGTTCTAGCTCCAAGGAAAGCTTGATTAATATTTGTAGCTTTTTGTATTTGTAAAATATTCTTCCCTTCTCTCAAGTGAGTAATTCAGTTAATGAACTTGTTACTCAGATTCAGAATGTTGCTATTCTCATTTTATCCCTATACAGATATCTTTGTATGTATGTATGAAATCAGAATTTTTGCATACTGTAGATCTGATACACAAGTCATAGATACCTGTGCCATTTATATTTTGTCTTACTGGAATTACTCCCTTGAATAATTTACTGTATAAGATTAAGCAGGTACCATCACCTTGAACAGAATACGAGCAAAGGGCAATACCCAGACAATTGGGGATTTTTTCCTCATAATGACTACTGTCATGCTAATCTGATTTTAATTTAGTGCATTTTCTTCCTGATGTGAAAGAACAGCTATAAACCAAAATAACTAGCCTGTGCAGCAAATGGTGGTCTGACAATTTACGTAATGCTTTCTCCAACATGAAGTGCTAGAGCGATTTGCAGTCAAATTCTACCATCTCTTACTAAATATTTTACACATTATTTTCTCCACAGTAAGAGAGAAAACTAGTTTGATTGTTCAATCTAAGAAATGTGTCTTTCCAGCAATGAATATTTGCTTTTTAAATAAAGTAATTTATTTTTTAATAAAAGTCATCATTGATATACCCTTTCAGTGTAGATATGAAATAGGTTTTAGTTGAATGTATGGATTATACAGAATGTCTGTGGTAGTGTGACAGATAGTAAAAAGCCAAATACCTTCTGTAAAAGATGCAAATGCATACAGCAATGTATAGGGTATCTACAGAACTCACAGTAAGTATGTAAGAGTTATATTTTAACTTGCATCATCAATAAAAATCTTGGCCGAGTAATTTAAAGTGAAGTTATTCCAAACTCCTAAGTTACATAGTGTGCCAGTGAACAGGAAAAGGAGAGAAAAGTTTGGGCAGCTCTTCACAGTCAGCTACTGCAACAACTTAGCCCATCTGTCTTCCAAGGCAATCATGCAGAGCTGTGCAGTATGTTTGGGGTTATATTCTTTACAGTCTGTGGCTTTCTTAAAGAAACTCCAACGAAGGCATGCAACAGCAGTTGTGCCACTGATTTGGTTCTTGGATTCTGATTTCCAGCTGTGTTTTCATGAGCTAGATTTGAATGAAATATTTTTGCACATTGTTTTCCTACAAATAACTTGAATTTGCATACACTCTTATCAGTAAATGGCTGTTGACATTCCTATTTTTTTTTAATTTTGAAAATAAATAAGAAAAAATAAAAAGGTCAACTTTTACATTTTTAGGCTACATTTTTCTTAAAGCTTCCTCTAGCTTTAATGAGGGGGGAAAAAGTTAAGAACTTTTTACCACGGAATGGTTTTTAGGCTATATTTAGAAGGAAAATGTATTTTGAAATTTTGTAATATTCAAACTTTTATGATGAAACTTTAATATTGTCAGTGAAATAGAAAATGTGTGTTTTGCAAGCTGTGTGCAGGGCCTACATTAGCACTAGTTTCAATTACTTGAAAGGAGCAGAAACTTGTATACTGGAAGTTGATGTTGTTAGGCCTTGTATAATGGCCTTCTTACTTGTAACAAAAAAAATGGGTGCTTTGTTTGCAATCCTAGACATAGAAAAATCAGTCATAATCTGTCTCTGTTTAATACACCTATAATGTAAAACTACTAACTCTGAGGGAGCAGAGTCACATTTGTTGTTGATTCTTTGGCTTGATAGGAAATCATTGCCACAGCAAACATGAATTTCCTATAAGAGGTGGAGATTGCTGTTATAAAAAAGCAAGATCAATAAAGCAGTCAAGCACTGGTGACTGTGTGTATGTCCACATTTCACTGGTTTTAATCATTCTGGTCTAGGGACTAAGCTATGAACATCTATGCACTCAGTTATCTAAATTATGAGATTTCTGATGTAATCATCATTCCATATTATTTCATAGAAATTTCATCCTGTTGATGTTCCTTTTCCTTTCTCCTCCCACTATGATGAGATTCTTGTACAGCTGGTGAATAAAGCTGTACTTTCTTTTACCTCTTGATGTCCCCTCTCTTGCTAATGCATTTGTTTGACTTTTGGTGCATGGTCTAAGAGAGAACCATGTTTGAATTTAGGTGCGCAACTTGATCCTCTAAAATGAGAACTTTTTAAAAGTTCTCCTGTAGATTGAATAAGTTCCATTTTTATTTTAGCAAGAATATGGGCAGCTTCATTATATTAAACTGTTTATTCTCTCTAATTGATTTGGTTAATTTTAGTATTAAAAGCATGGAAATGGTGAAAAACAAGTGGGATCATTTTGGCAATAATTTTGAAGCTCTGTCCAACTGGATAGCTGAACAAGAAAAAGAACTGGAAACTTTGGAAACATCATCATCTCCTTTGGACATACAGATCAGCCAAATCAAGGTGATTAGTTCTTGTTACATTTAGTATTAAAAGCCCATTTAGCTGTTATTTTGGTAGAGGCCAAATGAGAAAAGAGGCATTTTACATGTTTCAAAAATACATGATGAAATGATGGCACATTTAATACATGAATATATCAAGCAGTAATGTCTTATAGAAACTAAAGGAAAATTCTTACAGGCTGCCTTCTCTTTTAGTGTTTAGTTTACATATATGAAGTCTTTGTGTGTATGGTTAAAAACATGATTTATACCCTTCTTATTTTTTGGGTAATCTCAACAAAATAGCTACATAAATACAAGTTGGGTGGGTTTTCTTTTTTTTTAACATACAACAGGTAGTGGCTATAGAACTTGATTTTAATCCTGTAAGCTAAAGTTATAACTTGATTTATGTATCTTTTATGCTGAATTAATAAAGAAACTATTGCTCTTGGCAGCTTGAAAACCTGCATAACAATTACTGTGATTGTATTTGCACTGTCTTTGGTTCCATGTACATTCCTGTAGTTACACAGTGGTTTAGTTTCAAATTGCTGACTGAGCTGCATATTGTCTCCAAGCATTTAATCTCAAGGGCTGACCTTGTATCCTTCCACAAATGGAAATGTACCTTCTCTGGAATGGCTTGTTTCTAAGGGTACAGAGTTTTTCAATAGGCAGTGCACATTGCCATTTTCTTTTTTCTGTGACCTCCTTGTTCTTCAGGAGGTTCACAGGTGTACAGCTGCTTGCAGACCAGCTTGACACTATTTCCAAAGGATCCTATTAGGCACTTGTTTCATGTGACAGAAACAGTTTATCAACAGATTATCCTGTTCTTAATTTGTTCACAACTTTACAAAGACTAAATAAATAAAATCTCTTGACTTCATCATTGAATAACAAAATAATGTTTGAATTCTTGCTTCATCACAATTCAAAAACAGTTTCCTTATGAAATAATATGTATGCACTTATTCCACTGGCATATATTATAGTGTTGTCCTGCTTTTCAATAATTAGTGGACAGGATTCCAGTGTTTAAGACAGAAAATAAGTGCATCAAATGATGCTAATATTGCATTGCAGTGTGTCAGTTCTTGTCTGTATAAATGGAGCCTTCTTAAGTCCTATTAGCCTATTCCAACCAAGTTCCCAGAAAGGTTGTTCCTTACTGTAGATGCAGATAAACAGTTATTTTTACACTGCATTGAAAGTTTCTGAAAATTCCATCATAATTCTTACACATTTAAGCACCATGGTCAGCAGATGATGTTTATGAACACCTGAATGAACAGGCATAATCCAGAAAATCCTCCACATAAGGCACAGGGAACATCATTGTACCTCAGGTGAACTAATGAGCTTTATGAGCTGCGATATGTGAAATGTGTCATCCCACCTCCAATGCACGGACATAGCCAGAGATTTGCTTCAGCAGCATTGCTTTGTGCCTACTTAGTATATAATTTCTACTACACCACACTGAACATTTTAACATAGGGCAAATTACAAAAAAAAAAGAAAAATAGTGTGCTCCTTGACACCTTTGGCTGACCAGATAAAAAGCCTGGGGTCAGCTGAATGTAATTATCCTACATGGTAGTGGTAATAGTCTGCTTTTGGTGACACTGATTGCAAAGCCCCAGTGACTTCAGCAGAGCCAGATTTTCACCTACACATTTCTCTGAAATTCCTGGTGGAACAGAATGGCAGTTATCACAAGTAGTTACCATTGGTGGCAGACTCAGTGCGAGTTTGAAAGCCTCAATTATCCACCTTCTTTTATGTAACTGAGTGAATTTAACAGAATAGCGTAGGAGTGAGAAAGCACTGCCTCATTTGTATCTGCTGCATTGTTAGATAATTGCAGCTTCAGGGCTGCAAATCCAGTATTTTTCCTCAGCAACATGTTCTCATGCAAAAAAAAAAAGGTAATTTATAATCCAAATTAATTCAGAATATATTGCATAAAGAGAAACTATAAATTCTTACAGCACCACATTTTTTTTCTGACAGTCACCTTGCTAATTTTTGACTGAATATTGCAGTAAGCCACTCCTGAGCTTTATAATGGCTTTATAAGAAAAAAAAAGCATATTTTTATCACTATTGTATTAGAAGTTGGGCACTCCCTATGCTTTGAGAGTGCATTTTCAAGAAAGTTTTTGGTTGCTTTCATGTATATACATATCCTAAAGTTTTTTTTATCTGAGAATGCTATTGCCTATTTCAATTTCAAAGAACTCACTTGGATCTTTCAAATCTCTCTCAATGGGTGTTGTCCATTGCTTTTGAGAGCTCCATGGACATGATACATCTTCAGTAATTAAAAAAATAAAAACCTGTTGTGAAAAAAAATCTTAATTGGTGCAAAAAATTCCTTGGTGACAACTGAATAAACAGCCAATGAATGAGAAACACTATATGTTTCTATTTTGGATGATGTAGCTGCCAAGTTTGCCTCTAATTTGTAATAAGACAAGTACAAAATAATAGGAGACAGTTGCTGTCATGCAGCTGCTGAAATGTAAAGCCAGTGCAAGTTTGTCTTTATGCATTTACTAATTGAGGTACCAGACAGATAAAAAATTGCCAAAAAACACTATTATCCTTGTTTCATGATTTCCTAATTATACTGTAATATGGTTCTTTATTTAATCTTCTGCCTAAGGGCACACTCACCCTAACTTATGACCTAATTAAATTTATCCTTTATTATACCATATTATTTTAAATTAGAAAAGGAAAATCATCTCTCTGTTTTCTAATCATGGCATTTATTTGGTAAGTCCTTGAAAACCTATTAAACATAACTAAGCAACTGTTAGGGTTCAGCTCCTTGACAATACTTTTTCAGTGACACAGTCATGTTTTCCATCTTCTGTTTATTTTTAATCTTAAAGAGATTTCTGTACTACTCTCCTGTGACAGGAGAGATGCTAAAATATGAACCATCATGTCTTTTTGAAAATATGCACCTCAGCCTATTCTAATTGTTCTTCATACACACTGGTTCTAGGGTAGCCTAGAATGTATTTTAAACCTTTGCCAGAGATAGTTTCAAAAAGAAAAAGGGTATTCAGAGGTCATATTAAAGACTTTGGTAACTAGTTATTTCAAGTGGTCAATGAACTCTCCTGTTATGTAAATTTTTGATGGTGGATGTTTGTAGCATAGAGAAAAAGGGAATTGGAAAATATTGTTCTAATAATTAAAAACTTATTTTGAATCTTTTCACTATTGCTTTACATTTTAGGTTATTAATAAAGAGATAGATGGTAAAATAACTGGAATCTCAAACCTAGAAGAGGAAGCCAAGTCTTTTTCCCAGTTTGTTACCTCTGGAGAATGTGCACATATTAAAGCCAAACTGACTCAGGTCAAAAGGTATTGGGAAGAACTGAGAGATCATGCACAGAGACTGGAAGGAACAATCACAGGGAATGCATCAGCACTGCAGAAATATGAAGAAAGTCTTAAACAGGTAGACTATGAAAAATCTAATGGATTGTTTGCAGCAATTCATAGAATTACTCTGTATTTTTCTAAAATTGACTATAAAATGCATATTGTAACAGGATAGACTAAAATAAATAAAGGGGATTTGTAAGGTAATTGCTAGATCTAGATACATAAATTTGTGTTTTGAATTACCTAAAATGCAGCCTCGGAAAGACAGTAAAATATACGCACTCAAAAATTATGTTGTCTTCTAGAAAACCTATGTGATTCTCCTGGATATTGCACTATTGAACCACATCCATACTTCTTATAAACACTTTTAACATTATTCTTTGGTTGAAAGGAGGTTGTAGAAAATAATTTAAATATTATTATTGCCCCAGCTGGAAGGAACTGAGCATGTTAGCATCTTTTAACTTCAAAAGGCACTCAGCACTACAAAGGCTTAGGATATAAAATTCTCTTAGCAGGAAACATTTAAAAGATGTTATTTAAAGAATCATTTATGTAATTCCTGCTGGTTTTAGCTTCTGGTTTGCCTTTTTCTTTTATAGGTGCAGCAGTCAGTGTCTGAATTTGAAGCTAAATTAGCTGAGCCTCTCACATCATGCTCTTCAGCAGCAGCAACATACGCAGCCCTTCAGGATTGCACGGTGAGCATGTGGCCAGCTGTTCCTGGCCCTGAGCCCAGGGGCACGGTGCCACACTGGTCTCCTTACAGAAATGCCAGTAACCCCCAGACCAGGGGCTGCCTGATGCCACACAGATCAGGGCAAAGGCAGAAGGATGCAGGCGCTGCTTTGTCTGGGTGGGCAGCCTCAGAGAAGGCTTAAGTACTTCCTCAACTATTTCTTGTCACCATTTCAGACAGGATTAGAAAGTTTCTTCCTCAATTTAGGGGGAAAGAAAACATAAAAGTACCACTTAGTCCTTCAGGTTATTGGTTTTAACTTGATGCATCTAAAACATTATGAAAAACAAGAGATAAGAAACAAGTCTATTGGACATTTTTCCTCTAAGGTTTTCATGAAACTTGGGTTTTGGTATAGGTAATCTGTGATTAAAGAAAATACATCCTTGGAAATAGTTTTTCTTGGGCAATGAAGAGACTGGACAGAGTTTCAACTTGGAAACTTTTATCTGTAATGCTAGGAATCCATGAGTATTTGGAGATTTGGTTCAGTCCATTACAAAAGAAAAACAAGTATTGGATTGGTATTCAAGCTACAAATAATCCCATCTCAGGGAATTTGGTGTAGTATTTTTGTTTGTAAGTTCTGAAATGCTTTTTAAACAATAAGTATAGCCTTTCTTTCTAAGAAAATATTACAAAAAATTTTAGTCATATTGGTCTTGCAGTAAAATGCATACAATGTCTTCTGAACTTAGTGATTCATAACTGCTTGCAAAGGCTGTTTTCAAGGGGAACCTGACCTGTCTGCTTCAAAAAGCTTGATACTAGTTAAGGAAAAATATTTTACATATGGGGAATTTATTTAGATAGCATTTGTAATCACCATTTTTATTGACTTCTAAACATTATGAATATGCTGAGTATGCTGTTATAAGGTCTTATTTTCTTTAGGGGATCATGGTGATTAAATACCTTGATGTGAAATTATCAGCAGCTTGTTCCTGTATAATTAACATTTCCTCCTAGATATGATTTCTTGTAATTATAACAATTACCATTGTTGTTACTATTGCACACCTGTGAGCTGGAATGTTCATGAACTTAAATTGGTTTAATTTTGTGCTTTTCTAACCCACTGTACTACATTTCAATAATTTTCATATGGACAAGTTTCCCAGCTTTCTAGAAACAGCAACACTGGAAAATGTAGTTCACATTAGATGTCATTTCTATGAAAAGAATCTTTAGCTAATGCTGACAGAAGTTCCAAGTAACTCTTCCCTACTTCTCCCATGTCTTGACATTGGCTGCAAGTCTAGCAGTTCTCACCTGTTGGATTGTGGTTTTGAGTTTACTCTATATAAATAAGAGCAACTCTTAGATAGACATGAGGGAATCTCAAGCTTTTCCTGAATTTGGAGCTTTGTCCTACATGGATGATGCTGTGTCGCATGCCCATTCAGGAGATCTGACTCTTTTGTTGCAGAGATTTTTCCCTTTAGCACTGTTCCTAGGGAAGTCTTTAGCCACTACAATCTAGTTCATTGGTATGCTGGGAACATGTGCCCCTAGGGTGGACCTGAGCAAATCTAATCTATGAAGTGACTTCATGATCTGATGGATGTAGCATTACTTCAGACTTATGAGTAGAACTAGAGAATTTTTCCCACCATTTTTACCATAACTCTGTTGTTTATGTGTGTGGCTTCTGTTTCTTTTATTTTTCACTAGGACCTTTGTCATACAGTGGAAAAGCTGAGCAACTCTCTGGCCTCTCTCTCTGCCGGTGTCCGAAAGGTGGCCAACAAAGAAAAAGCTGCTCAAAAGGTCACAGCATTACAGCACAAATATGAAAAAGTGCTGGAAAATGCTAAGGAGAAACAGAGCTTATTAGAGAATCTTCTGGCTCAGTGGCAGAAGTGAGTAAACTCCCACCTCTGTTGTGATGGACACAGAGACCTTCCTGGGCTCAGTGTGTGAGACTGAGAGGATGACTTGGTAACTCCAGGTTGTGATTTTGCTAGGCAGGAGAAGGAGCTGTGTGCCTTCCTGGCCTGGTTGGAAGGGTGCGAAGCTGCAGGCAGGCCTGCAGAGCAGTATGTTTCTGCTGACAGAATTAAGCTGGAAGGTGAACTGCAGGCACTGCAGGTATGTTTCAACTGAAATATTGTCCTTCTGCATTTTCTGGTTTATTTCTGTGTCTTTTAAAGGAAGGAATTGCTTGATTATAGCCTGACAAGTCAAACTGATTCAGGGCTTTGCAAATCTCCTAGGAGGTATTACATTATCACTTTCTATTTCTCAATGACTTCACTATTACTTTTAACTATAATATGCCAGCTAAGGAAAAAATTAAAAAGGTGCCTTGGTATATCCTATTATTTATCAAGGAAGGACATCAGTCTCCTTGTTAGAAGATCCCTTCTCTAGGGAAATGCCTTTATTAGGCAATACTTCTTTTGTTTGCATGTGAGGAAAGGTTCTCAGATGAAAAAATGCTCGAAGATTTTGAAATCAAAATGGAAGTCTGGTTCTGATTTTTTTTTCAAACACAAGACTTTCATCCTATTCTAAATTATGCCTTCCCTTTGAATTTTTGTCATTTGTTTTTAGATTAATATGAATCAGTTGGCCAAATGTAACATCTTTTATACTTTCCTTGAAGCCAAGCAGAAAAGGAAAATTAATTGAGGGGTTGGGTTTTTTGGTTTTGTTTTGGTTTGGTTTTTTTTGTTTTTTTTTTTTTTTTTTTTTTTTTTTTGTTTGGTTTTGGTTTTTTTTTTTTTTTTTTGAGTGTTTTTTGTTTGGGGATTAGTTTGCCGTTTGGTTGCTTGTTATTGGGTTTTTTTGTTTGTTTTGGGGTTATGTTTGTTTGGTTGGTTTTGGTTTTTTTTCATGTTTTGCTTTATTTGTGCCAGTTTGCAACATTTCCTCACAATTCTCTTGCTGCACACCAAATCTATTGCAAAATGTGGTGTCAGTTTTAGCCACTGCCATCATACAATAAAGCTGTATGGAAAAGTCACACTTTGTCCTGGAGGAGAGAAAAATACTAACTTAGATGAATCCCTACTGAATTTAGCTGTCCGAGAGGTGTTGAGTACCTGCTCGTCCTAATAGGCCTCAATTACTCCAAGGATTTGCCTCAGCTCACTCACTTGACTCAAAGTACTGTACTGGAAATCTGTAGCTGGTTTTTTTATTAGGTTTTGTTATTTTGCATAATGGGTTGCCATGCTTAAACTAAAAGCTTTTCGTTCCATTGTTATCCCAGGATTTGCGAGCAGATATTGAGTCCCATACTTCTGTCTATGAGAGTCTTTTACAGTTAAATGAGTCGCTGTTTCCAACTGCTTCAAAGCAGTGTGTGAAAACAATAAAAGAAAAATTTGAAGAGCTGGATGAAAGGTGGAAAGCTTTACCACAAATTGTTGATAAAAGGTTTGTGCTTCAGAGTCTTTTCTACTTGTTGAAGTAATCAATATCCAGATGTGGAAGCTCAATCCCAAATCGTGTTTTTTACAGTATTACCATTAGGAAGACAAAGGACATACCAATCCCTGAACTCCCAGGAATGGGGAGTGGAGAATCCCACACATTTATGATGCCATCTTTTTGACATATACTCCCCCTATTTTTTTTTTTTTTTTTTTTGCTAGAAGAGTCTGTTTGAAGGAGTGTGGGACAGGAAATGAAGGCAGTGTTGCATTTCCTCAGTTCCAACTTCCCAAGCAAATTCCAAAATCTCCAATAATCTGTTCTTGATTATTTCAGTCATATGCTTTATTTTGTGCAAAGCCACACTATTGTAGTTTTTAACTCACTTTGAAATTCTAATTTGCCATAAATACTATAAATGTTCAGTTGTTAGGCTGCTGGCTCATGTTAAGCTCAGAAGAACTGTCTCCTTTATTTGAAACTGTATGTTATCGTATATTTAGATTTCAATTCTTTCCATGATGAACACACATATTTTACCATGCATAATGTAGCTTAAATAATAGATCCTGATCAATGCCATAATCTTCTAGGTGCTTTGTCAATATGATTGTTTTACAATATAATGATCTTCTACACGTTGAAAGTTAGGTAGAGAAACGTGTAAGGGAAATGGGAAGGTAATTGACAAGGTCTTTTCTAAGGTTAAGGTTTAGACTTGGTACTTCAGTACTTAATTCTGCTGAGTACTCCTCTGGACAGATTTTTCTTTTGAATTGCATTCTTCTGGTCAGACTTTACCCTTTCCTACTTCAGTGGATGTTGAATATGAAATTCCTCACCCCAGACCTAAATTCATGAGACTCTTGCCATAATTCAGTGTTTCACATGATAGGCAAGACTCTATCAATAACATTGTCTTTGCTGGGATTACACTCATAAAGAAAATTTGAAAAACATACCTTGGTTTTTTGGGGCACCTCTAACTGTTGATATAAATAAAAGAGTGGAAACAGGAAAGATCCAAAGGTGTTTTCAAATGTTATGTTATTCCCCAGAATTAAAAAATCAATATGGCAAACTAAAGTAACATTTCCTACTTTCTTTGCATCTGACATTGATTTTGATGCTGGCCAGTCAGCTGTGGGTTTGATTTTGGGAAGTGATTAAATTGCATCAAGTGCTTTCATATTTACATCTGACCTTCTGTAGGATCAACTTCCTTCAATCACTTGTTGCTGAGCATGGGCAGTTTGATGAGCTCCTGCTCAGGTTTTCAGACTGGATTAAGCAATTTCTTGCTGAACTACAAGCCACTTCAGAGATAAACACAGCTGATCAACAACTAGCTGCATCTCACAATAAGGTAAACTTCTGGATGTAAATATTAAAGACGGAGAAATTGTACAGTGCATTTGGCTATATACTCATCTAGAACTAGCAAGTAATTTATTTGTGTGAAAACCAATATGCTGTTGAAGTCATATATAGACTTGTTATTTGACAGTTTTAAAGCAAAATTGTAACCCTGAATTTTTCCTACTGAAAACTCCTCAGTAGTACTTGTTTCACTTTGTAAGTTCAGTACTAAGCTCTTGATTTGAAGAAGAAACTCAGCTCTGTTTTCTTTCTTCCCCATAGAACCACTCATTGGAAGTTGAAAGTAAGAAAAAGGAGTTGCAAAGTCTGAAGGAGCATGTAGAGAAATTGAGTTCTTTCAGCAGCCCAGATGACCAGCAGACATTGCAGGGAAAGACTGAAGATTGCTTTCAGATCTTCCAGGAGGCAAGTCAAATAACTAGCCAAAGGCAGGATGCCCTGGATCAGTTGCGAATATTCCTGGAGCTCCATAGTGCTGTATCAGGAGTGCTCCATCAGCTGAGGCAGACCGTGGAGAAAACAGGAAATATGGATAAAGCTAAATCTGAATTACTGGAGAAGGAACTCAATGGTGTTATTAAGGATCTTAACAAGTTGGAATCTGATGCTATCAGTTTGGATGGTTCCCTTACTAAGGCTCAATATCATCTGAAACACAGCATTTCCGGGCAGAGGACCTCCTGCAGGGCTATGGTGGATAACCTGGGTGTGGAACTGGATGCAGTTCAAAACCTGCTGGGAACCAAACAAAGTGAGGCAGAAGCTCTTGGAGCCTTGCAAAAATCTTTCATGGAGCGTAAAGAGCAGTTGCTGAAGAGCATTGAAGATACTGAGGAAAGGGCTGACAAGGAGGGCCTGAAGGAGACAACACTACAAGCCCTCCAGCAAAGGTAAAAGCATTGACACTTTCACACTTGATTGCAATCTCTAGACCTTTTATGATTCATTGGAGGCATGTGTGTGTCTTCTTCCTGGGTACTTTATTTCTTGCCAAGCGCATGTATCTACTTAATAAAATTTTGTAAAGAAGTGAACTATTTGGATGCACAAAACACTGCTAATCTTTTATATTAAAGAACAGTCATGAAAGTCTACATCTCAAAAATGTATTTTGTCCAAATGAATCTGAGATCCAAATAGCTATTAGAAATCCCATATAACATAACTATTTCTAGCTTGCAGAACTGAAGATTGTACATGGGATGATGGAATTAAAAACACTTATTGTAATAAAGTATTAATCTAAATATCTGAATATATTTCCAGTTGACTGTTTGAAGTGAAGGCACATATATATATGTACGACTTTATAGCATTATATGTATCAGAAAAATCACATTCTGAGCCTAGTTCTAGCAGAAAAAAACCCCAAATCCCTATATTGTAGGAAATATTAGAAAAAGGAAGTTTTATGCACAGTAACACTAAGAACAACTGTTTCATTCTTTCTTTCTCCTCCATCTTATCCAAAAAAAAAAAAAAAAACCACGTAAAGATGAGTAAATTTGAAACTGGTCTTTTAACTTACAGATTGCGGATCTTTAACCAGTTAGATGAAGAACTGAATTCTCACCAGCATGAACTTCAGTGGCTCATGGACAAAGCAAAACAAATAGTCCAAAAAGATATCACACTTGCTCCTGAGAGTGACAAAGAGATAAATCGCTTAGAATCTCTGTGGAAGGACACCAAAAAAGCTATACATGAAAAGTAAGTAGAACTTTAGCTTAAGCTAAGAAAGGAGAAGATGGGGAAAGAGACAAGTTATTACACGTACTATCTTCCTGCTATATTAGTTACAGTGAAAAACAGGACTTGTAGGTTAAATACTTAGTCGAAAATGGCAACACATTATTAACAAGAATATTTGTACTAGTTGTACTTATACTATTAATAAGGCCACAGATAGGTTCTCAGTGTGACAGATATACATTTTATTACATACATGCTATATTGTATATAATTGTTTTCTGAAAGATAAGAATTCTCCACTGAGTTCTTGCTATCACTCTAGCTGGCACATATTCTCCTTCTAGCACAAATTTTCATTCCCTATTGGTTATGTGTTTCTGACAGTTCCCTATTCAGCAGTCCTAGATAATTTTTAAATTTAAGTATTTCTGTCTGCCCTAGAGGACAGGTTTATAATAATCATTATTGTGTAATCAGTTACAGTGTCTGTATTTGACACATGATCAGATGATCAGTTTTATCAATGAAAGTTGATAACTAAAGAAGCTAAAGAAACCAGAGAAAGTTTTATCATACCATTTTCTTTGTCTTAACTGCCTCATGATGATCTGCCTTAAAGATGATCATCTTTAAAGAAAACTAGCAATGTTTTTTCTCTCATATAGACAAAATTTTAGACCCTCCTGAACCTACTTATTTTGGAGAGCTCTTTGGAGCATTCAGAGAAGAGCCAGCTCCTAAAACAGTTGATCCTCTTTTGTGACAATGTCATGTTTCCCAAAATCTTTTCATTGAAAAACACTGTTTTACAAATACACATTGCATATATCCAAAGTATCAGTTTTGCTTCTGTCTCTTCAGTATAAACACTAGGAACGGATTGAATAGGTCTTTTTCCTCTGTCCATTGCCTGAGCATAAATAAGGTTTCCTGGGGGGCGGGGGGGGAGGAAATTAGGCTTGATTTTAGCAGAAGGCTAATTTATTCTCAGTAGAAGGGAGGTAAGTTGAATATAACATTTTAGTCCCAACAGCATGCATCTGACAATTGGAGGACAAAATAGGCAGACCTTAGTATGCATTGCTTTAGTCTTTATTTCTGCTTCCTTTTACCCAAAAAAACACTCCATGTTAAAGAAACAAGTTGTAGGGTTTTTCTTAATTAACTGTGAATGGCACAATCATTATAATGTGGTTTTCAGTCAAAAAGATGCTAAACTTAGGAACTGAGAAACTTGAATTCCAGTTCTAGTCTTTCTTTTGCTGAATTCAATTGCTTTAGTATATGATATGAGATGGCAATTCACATTCAGGTCTCTTCAACAGGATGTTTTGTGATAGAACAGTGATTTGTAAACAAAAAATTTTCATATTTCCTTGGCTGCCCAATTCATGTTTAGCACTGCATCCTGGTTTTCCCCTGGTGAATTGTTATGTCATGTTCTCTATCCTTCAGAAACATGACAGCAAGTGGTACTAACACAGCTTTTTCATATTACAGAAAGGAGCAGTCTTGTGTTCTGATCAGCCTGATGAAGGAATATCAGAGCTTGAAGTCAACAGTAATGAAAGTCATAGACAGTGCTAACGGTGTTTCTGTGACCAAATCCATATGGAAGGATCATGAAGATGTCAGGCGAACATTATCAAAGGTAATGACATATATTTTCCTTTCAGGAATTTTAATGATTTTTTTTATTAAATGGACATTTTTTTTTTTAAAGATGCCTTTGATCTGTGTTTAAAGCTCCTTGAATTTACTGTCAAATTTTGTCATATTGATGCTCAGAGTTTAAATTGTACAGATTATGATGAGGAAATAATATAGCCCTTTTTTGCATCTTGGGGAGATCTATTGATGTGTTGCTAATGGCAATGCAGATTCTTAATATAGGGAAAGCATAAATGAAAAATAGTGAAAGCTCTTTATATAAAATACATTGAGAATGTATTCCTATCATAGTATGAAAGGATAGTTCTAGTCAACATATTTCAATGTTTTTCTATATTGGGTAAATTTTGGAATAGATAAAAGGTTACAAAAACCATGAATTGCACACATTTCTGATGTGTAAAATTTTTATGTCTGTCTCTTTCCCTGAGAGGACTTCTGCCATGGTGTATAATGTTGATACTAGCCATTGAGCAGAGATAAGGTATTTGGATCCCTACATTGTATTAATTTCACAGGACTGTATTTCAAAAATACTAAATTCTGCTGTCCATCAGCCTGCGAAGATAAACAGTTCTGAGTTAAATACTTTCTGTTCCTTTGGAGGGAATTTAACTTGGAACCCTATTGAGCTCTTGATTCAAAATCTTTCAGTCAGATCTGTATAAACCTTATTCTAAACTGTGTGTGTTTATGGCCTCTTTCAAATAGACATCTTAAAAGAACAAAAAAGCCAAAACAGAGTTCACCAGTGTAAAAAAGAATTTCATGTAACTTCCACATCATTCCTTTGAGACTTGGGCTGAGGACAATTCCCTGCTGCAGCCATGGCCACATCCAGGCCTGAAGAAGTTTGAGTGCAATAAATGATTTGGCCATAGTGCATACAGATTAGTAGCTTATTGTTAGTACTGCTCTGTAGTACTTGCTGTAGAAAAAAGCATAAGATTCTTACTGTGATCTGTTCTCAGCATTGTCTTTTCAATGACAATGTTTTAAATATTTCCCTATGCCTAGGGTTGCAAACTTAGTAGCACTGAACATTTTGTCTAGTTCCTTTCAGAAGTCATCTGTACTTTTGTTTTCCAGAATTTCTAGTAGTGATGGCATTTTTAATCCTAAATTTTATTTGCAACACCCTGTGCTATATACCTTGCTATAACTCCTGAAGCGATTATTCAATAATGAAGAATGGAAAGGCAAATAGAAAAATGAAATTTCCCTAACCAGAAAATATCTGGTTACCAAGTGGAAGAAATTAAAAATTTGTTACTGCCACTTGTGTGCTTTATTTATAAGAACAATCAGCCTATATGATTATGCTCATGAGAAAACCATGTCAGTTGCTTTGTATTTTGTGGAGTAGTTAAATATTAGATATGAGAATTAAGAAATTCATGGCACAGGGCTAGGGATGGGTACCTGGAGAACTGATTTTTCTTTCTTTCTTTAAGGCTTCATTAAACAAGCAAATATTTATGTCCACAGCATGAAGCTGCCAAGAATGATCTGACTGATAAACAAAAAGACCTGGATGCTTTCATTAATAAAGGAAAACATTTGTTAGCAGAACTGAAAAGAGTGCATAACTGCGACTCCACTGCACTGAAAACAGATATGAACTCTGTGCTGGACAAATGGCTAGATGTAAGAATCTGGTGTTTATATGACAAATATAGTTTTTATCTTTGGCTAAGCTTACAATATTTCTATTTTCTTAGGATCTAAGAGTACAATTTTTTAGTAAAATTTACTTTGAATTATAACTCAAAATCTTAGCGGGATTGGGCATCCACTGTATGCACGAAGTTGTGACATCAATTTGATAGATTTTAAATTATGTATTACAGGAGTGTATGAATGCTACTACTGTACATTTGCTCACTGTGCAGTTCCAAGCATGAATTTGGGTTGGTCTCACACCTAATGTATACCAGCAATATTTTATTGAAGTAAATTGGACTAAAAAGTTCGGCAGTAAATTAAGCTAAATTATGAATATAATATTCATATTAAGCTAAATATGAATATGTTGAGAAAGACTTCACCCTAGGAGAGAAACATAACATAAAAGCTAATTACAGAATCATAGATTGGTTTGGGTTGGAAGGGACCTTAAAGATCTGGTTCCAACCCCTTGCCCCCGGGACAGGGGCATCTTTCACTACACTAGATTGCTCAAAGCCCCATCCAACCTGGCCTTCAGCATTTCCACAGATATATCTACAATGGCTCTGGACAATCAGTTCCACTGTCTCACCACCCTCACATTAAAGAATTTCTACCTAAGGTTTTATATTTTCACATTTATACTGCTTTAGTACCAAATTTCTACATTATAATAAGAAGGATAAATGTAGGTTTTTTTTTAAAAATAAAGTTTATTTAAACATTAAACTCTTTTCCAGTAAAAAATATACAAATATTTGGAAAGAGGCACATAAGATTTGTGTTCATTTTATGGTCTGGGTAAGTAAATTGAAATTAGAATTCAGAACTTAGAACTAAATCCAAGAAAATTATTTTACCCAGGCTTACTCATTATTTTTGATGCATTTGTCTTATAACTGTCTGTAAAACAGAATCTAAAATTAATTTGTGAATGGTATTGATATATTATTCTTTCCTAAAAGGTGTCTGAAAGAATTGATGAGAACATTGACCAACTGAGTGTAAGCATGTCTCTATGGGATGACATCCTGAAAACTGGAGATGAATTGGATGGATGGTGTAATAAGTGCATTTCTCAGCTGAATGAAGGCATCAACAACTTCAGTAACAGTCAGAGAATGGAAGTCCTTCTGAAAGATTTCCAGGTTCTTACTCATAAATCAGTGATTAAAATGTTGTGGGCCAAAATGTCAAGTGATGTTCAGCAGAGAGAGAAGACTGTGCTGTTGTAGACCTCTGTGTCCTCTGTTCAAGTGGTGGTACCCAGCAGCTAGCTGAGAGCATTCCTGTCCTTTTTATTTGAAGGTGTTTGCTTCCAACAGAAACAAGAATGGCACATCTTACTAAATCTAAGCTCCATAGTTATTTTGGCTCCTGCAGTTATATTTGGTTCTAGACTATATTTGGTTCTAGTAAAAGCCAATGGAAATTTTAGACAACTTCAGCTAAAGTTTAGCAAAAAATTGAGTGGTTTCTCAAAACTCATGCAGGAAAATAGGTTCTTGAGACAATAAAAGAGTTATCAGGTGAATCATAGATTGAGCCATATTCTACTTCATTTTGAATAAGTTATGTCCTTAAGAAGATGCACAGTGGACATATTTCAAGAATTGTGGTAGAATATAAACATTGATAAATCAGTATTTTGCTCAAGGTTGAGCTTTATCGAATGCCTTATGTAGCAATCCGACCGCCTAAATTCATTGCTGTTAAAACCGATTTGGAGTAAAAGCAGACTACCCAAACCACAGGTGTACTTGATAGGCAGGAGGGCCAAAATAGAAGATGTGACTGAGCGTACATTTACAGTCACGGAATGCATAAAACCTTTTTTTTAGGCACTTTGTTTTGCAAAGACAAGAGGAAGAGCAGTTCAGTGACAGCAGGGTCCTGCCCTTTCACCAATCAGAAATAGATGAGCATGGACAGCAACAATCAGTTTACTTCTTCTGTGGCCCAAATCAATGGTCACTTTCTTCACTGCCCACCTATTATATCCTCCCTAGTACAAAATACCCCTAACTATTCTTCTGGGCATTCAGAGCAGATGTTAAGTTTGGCATTTAATCCTTCAGTGGAACCTAACACCCCCAGTAGATACTTCCAGACAAATAAACAATGACACAAAATTTCATCTTTATTTTCCCAGTTTTAACAAACAAAATATTTTAGAGTATTTTAAAGGCTATAATTTGGATGGTTATTTTAAAAGAGGGGGAAATTACTCTGAACCGAGTCTAATAAGGAAAAAGAGATGGGAGTTTTTTAGAGCACAAAATTAGTACACAGTGTTTTCCCTCTTGTTGTTAAACTGTGTTTACATTTTCTTTCAATTTTGAAATTGATGGAGCATACTTCTGAAAGTCTAAAAGCTTCTTGTAGTTTGGTATGAAATATTCACCACATCTCTTTTACAGTCTGAAGTCAGGAATAAAGAACTGAAGTTGGAGCAAATTAGTTCCAAAATTTCAGAACTCAAAGGACTGGCCCATTGTCAAGAGCCTCCTGCAGATCTCCAGGTAAAATAAAGACATTGGTAACCACAGATTGTGCTCAAATAACCAAGAAAACATTCCTTCGGAAATTTTTTTCTTTCCTACACTGCCTTTTTCTTTCAAGGTGACAGATGTAGCATTAATATTTATATGTAGCATAACTATTCTTCGTTCATATTTCTCTAAGTAACTTTGATTTTTTTGTATCAACAATATGTCATAAAGTAAGTGAACATTAGGCTTGTAGAAGTATTTTTTAATAAGATAGAATAAATAGTTTATAATGTAGCTGATGAGATATGAGACTGTAGATATTCCCTACACTGCACAACATTAAGCCACATCACACGTGAGTGCATGCACAATTTGTTTCCTTGAAAGCATTATAAGGCAGTAAAATATGTTCATTTGCTTTGTTAAAAAAAGGGTATTCTTTAGTGGACTAGAATAAGGGCCCTGAACTAGCTCTTAAAAGAAAAACATAAAACAGTGAACACAAAGGTGAGCCGTTGAACTTTTGGCCAGATACTTATTTCTATGTTCTAGGGCAGTCACAAAACCAAAGTATGACTATTTTGGCTGTTTGATTTCAAACAGAAATTGGTACTTGAGATTATTGACTTAATGGCAGAAATTTAAAAAAATAAGCTGACTTCTGCAATTTCCATGGGTGGGGATATATCTTGATACATATCATGTTTTAATGGAAGTTAATGTAACGCTCAAGCCTTGCCCACATTTTGGAACAGGCTGCCCAGGGAGGTTATGGAGTCTCCCTCTCTGGAGAAGGAAAAAGCACCTCTGGATGTGTTTCTATGTCACTTCTTGTAGCTGACGCTGCCTTGGCAATGAACTTGGACTAAGGAATCTTCAGAGGTCCCTTCTAACCCAAAGGATTCTGTGAATCTGATTTATATATAGTACCATATTATGACTGATATGATTTACTTCTATTAGTGATATGTGCTTAGCTGACATCTAGTATAATTTTGCATATTCCTGTCTTTGAACAGGTTAAGGGGCAAGATTCCAGCTTATTTTTTGTACTGTCTTCAATTTTCACCTGCCTTACACTGAGATATTTTAATCCTCAATGCTCTTAAGGCTCACTTAATTGATATTGCTTTTTATTGAGCTATTTGAGTGTAGGTCATGTTCTGTATATATGGCAAATTAGTAAAGGGGACATATCAACTGTTTAATTTTTCAGAAATGGATAATAACTGCAATAGTTTGCTGTCTGGCTTTTTGTAAGTTAGTATCCCTTCTTTGGATTATTGTATATCTAACACTTAATCCTGAATGGTTGTAATTTTGTAGGTATGTAAGTATCTCCAGTTAAAGCTGTAAAGAGAGCAAAATTATCATTGTGTGCCACTTTCCTACCTTCCATTTTTTCAATAAGCATTTGCTGTAATAAACATTTTCATTCCTAAATGCCTTAATACATAACATTTTGGGTTTAGTTTATAGAATCAGATTTGAGGCAGAAGTTGGAACATGCCAAAGAAATATCAGAGACAGCAAAAGAGACGCTAAAGGATTTCAGTACTCAGAAGATGCAGTTACAGAAGCTGATTGGTCAGATGACAGACTGGCTAACTCAAGTGGAAGAGACACTGCTAAGCTGTGCGCGTAACCTGGATCCTGAAGCTCTAAATAAACTAAAGGTCAGTGCTGAAGAAAATCAATATACTATTCCTTATGCATTGATCTTCGGAGATTCTTTTTTCTGAGCTTTATACTTAATTTTCCTTTGATAAAAAATGCATATCTCCTGCACAGCTGCTAGAATATTAGCAAACAATACAGTGATAATTTTTAGGAAGGATTGCACCAATGAACAAAAGTTCTGATTCATTAACTTTATACAAACCTTTTAGAAAATTTTAATGAATAACATGGTCTTGTGGCAAGACTGGTTTTGTTACATTGAACTCCTTCATCATTACTCCAGCATGTTTGTAAGTGCATTGACTCCCTTGCAATTCTTTTTTCTACATCCAAGTGCTCTCTTGACTAGATGCAGTTATGCACATCATAACATGACTAACCACATGGAGGTATTTAACTGTGAGCACAATTCCCATTTAATTTTCAGAAAATGTTTCTCTCAAGTTGTGTGTAAAGTCCCTCTCATTCAGAAGTCCTGCCAAATACCAGTGTCATATTGCATCCCACATGTACCATCAGACTTTGCTGAAAATATCTATTTCTATTCAATATGCCTTGAAATGTAAGTATTTATAATAGAGTAATAAATCATGAGAAATAGCACTTTTCACATTTCTACAATAGCTCTTTAGTTTCAAGGATTCATCTCACTTGGAAAATTCAGGAAACACGATCCAGTACCTCTTCCCTTCATTGTGTCTGGGATGACTTATAGACCACAGGAGGAAAGAACATATGGCAGGAGTAGGAACGCTTGAGAAAAAGACAGTTCTTTTGTTTCTTTATAAATATCATAATTATGTTATAACTTCATTTTCAGGAAACACAAAAGGACCTTCAGCTTCAGCAAAGCAGCATTGACTCAACCCGGGAGACCCTCAACAGCCTCTGTCGCAAATACCATTCAGTAGAGCTGGAAGCTCTCGGTGGCACTGTCACTTTGTTAATAAAGAAGTATGAAGCTGTGAATCTGCTCTGTTCCAGAACACAGGCCAGGATGCAGGAGTCCTTGGAAAAACATTTCCTCTGTGAGTCCTCAAGCTGGTTCATATGAGTGAGCCATTAGCCTGCAGCCGTGAGTCATTCTGGAGTCTGCCAGAGTTTCCAGTGACATCACTTGCAATTACAACTTTATTTTCATATGGAGCCTCTCAAAAAAGTCCCGTTACCAAATGTCCACTGGATAACTGCTATGAAACAAAGCATTTGACATAAACAGAATTCAACTCTAACCATGTAATATGCATGAAAAAGTACCTTTCCTCACTATTAGGATTCACCTCTATCACATAAATACACTTTGTTTATTTGCAATAAGGAGAGGTACATAACCAAATGGAGGTATTTACAATGTAAAAGCACCCATCTCAAGTCTTTCCTGGGTTCCCTGGATAGTCAGTGCAGAATAGTAAGCAACTTTTAATCTTATTTATTAAGATACTGATTTTGATTTTGTCTAGCATGAAACTGGGATGTGTCATAAACTGAAATTGACTGTCAAGGGCAGCCTAGTAAGACTGTTCAAAATTGGATGTTTACAGTGGAAATATCTAGTTCCTTATGAAATTAATCCTACTTCCAAGGTTATTGAAGACAAATAGACTTATTCTGTTAGCTTTTATACACTGTTCCTGAAGGATAAGAGTTGTTTAAAACAGCTGTATAATATTGTGGATAATGCTGTATCTTAAAAACTGTTCTCTTCTCTATACTTTTTTATTAAATAAGACTCTATGCAAGAATTCCAGGAATGGTTTTCTGGTGTGAAGGCTGCAGTAAAAGAATCATCTGACAGGTCTGGGGACAGCAAAGCCATAGAGGCAAAGCTACATGACTTGCAGGTATAGTGTACAAATTAAAATAAAATAACCAGTAATTAAAAATTTAGGATAGGAACCAATAATATCTCTAAAATGATTGGTAGATGCTAACACACTTGTTGTTTTTGCTTTTAGTAAGGTAATATAAGAATGGTTTGAGGCAGCAGTATGTACTGTAGAGGGAATACAGTGAAAACTGTGGTCCCTGTTCTGAGAGATCAGAATTTACTTTCTGGGAAGTGTATGTGTAACTGTACTACTCTTGCTTCTGACTATTAATATGTTTTTCTTTTCTTTTTTCTTTTTCTTTTTTCCTTCTTTCTCTTCTCTTCCTTTTCCTATTTTTATAACACTTTTACTTATTCAACATTTCAGATTAATACTGATGCGTCAAAGATTATATGTATATACTTTGGATGAGACAGAACATAAGTAGCAGATACCTATTGTAAGCAGCCCTAATTCCTGAAATGAATAACATCTTCAACAGATTATTAAACTTCAGGGAAAGCCATGACTACCTTGGGATCAAATAAGAAAACTGAGTGCTGTGAATTCCAGCACCACTTTATTTGAGCTGTTTAGAAATTTTTCCATAGATAAAAATGTCTCTCATCTTCTTGGAGAAATCTGACCATTTCTCATAGAAATTTTGCTTATCTTTAATTATCAAATCTTATGTGTTTAAAATATATTCTTTCATTGCATAGGGTGTGCTGGATTCTATTAGTGAAGGACAGAAAAAATTAGACGCTGCCTGCAAGGAAGGAGAAAGTTTATATGGCTGTTTACCCAAACCAGTTGTGAGCCATATTCAGGAGCAAATAGCAAAGTCTAACCAGAACTTCCAGGAATTTCTCAACCAGTGTCTGAATGACAAGAAGGCCCTGGAAGCTTGTGCCTCACACCTGGGAAAGTGAGTAATGCCAGTAGTCACAAATAGACTGCATGAATTGGTCTGGCTTCCAAAGTGCAGGGCAAAAAAAAAAAAATTATTTCCAGTTGCTCTAGACCTGTTTGCTTTTTTTCTTTGGAAGTATTTAAGAAAAATTGAAGTTCTCTGATTAAAAAAAAAAAAAAAAATCAACAGGTCTTGCTCCAAAGGCATCAATTTGGTTAAAGTTTGAAAGGTCAGGCTCATATATGCAGAAGTTCTGTGTAGCTTATGAAACTCCAAATCAGCAGTTGGGATTCCAGTAATTCAAATCCCATTTTCTGGACAGAAAATGTGTGATCAAGTTCATTTCTGCCCTGGGGTTTGTAGATAGTATGCATTTTGCATGTGCCTGTTCTGTTCCATTCCAAATGGACATATTTCCTAAGGAGCCAAGGAGAAAACACCCTTAAATTACTGCTTAGGGCTTGAATTTTGAGAGTTAAAATATTTTCAGATCTAACCAGATTCAAAACTCTTGCTAATTGAAAGCAAAGTTAGTGTGGCAGTAATGGGTAAAACAGCAGGATGAGAGGGTGTGCCTGCATGTAAGAAAAAAGTTTTCAAACTTAGGGTCAGAACTTGTTTTGCTGAGTTCTGAGCAGTCAAGATTCCAGTTCTCTTCTGCATGTGAAACTGAAAACACAGCGCTTCAGGTGTTCTGCACATAAGTGTTAACAAAAAAAAAGACACTTTTACCCACTGTTTGTTCTTAGACTAAATCATTATGAGAATTTGAAAAAAGCTTTATTTTGATCTGCTTTATTGAATCTAGTAATAAATAAAAGTACTGCCACTTTAAATTTTGGAGGCTTCTGGTCTGCCTGTAGTTCCCATGTTTTTGCTGAACATTTTTAGAGAGTTGCTGAATATTTTTAGACTAGTAGTCACCGTGGAATTATGTTTTGTGTACAACTCTTATTCTCGAAGCCTGAATTTGATACCCAGTCTTGTGGATATTAACTTCTTCCAATTTTACCCCACTTGAGAAGTATTTTTTAAGAGATTATTTATCTGCTCTGTAGCTTTGAAGATCAGTACAAGAAGCTTGCCCTGTGGATGCATGACATGGAAGAAAGAATAAGCACGGAAGCATTAGGAGAGGGCAAACAGCTTGTTTCTGAGAAGAAAACGGAGGTGCAAAAAGTGGAGAAGTTCCTGGAAGAGTTGCTGAACTCAAGGTATATTGAAAATACATTTTCTAATACTCTCACTTTTTCCTCTACTAGGGCAGAACTGAAATTAAACTGTTGGGGTAAAGTGTATTTTTGAAAGCTAGAGGAATGTGTTGGAAAATACTCTGTGAAAAGAGGCTGAATTCAGATATTTCAAGTTCTGATGAATTTCAACCAAATCTAATATTTGCTCTTGATAAATTAATAAAAGCTTATCATACTTTATTAATAAATGGAAACTGAAAAATGTAATTTTTAAAAATAAAATATAAAAATATTGTTTTCAAAAGCAATAGTGGAAATTACATTTATCATCATGTCAATTTTAAAATTTTCTTTCTGTCCTGTAACATTCAGATCCAATCAGGTTAGCAGAATCCCTTTCCTCTTACAGCTTGCCTTATAAAAGAGGTCAAAAAACATCCACATTGGCTGTGAAATCTTTCTAAAATTCAGACTTAGCCAGCAGATGATGAAGTAATTGCCATTTTGAGTACACAGAGTTTTTTCAAATTGTCTTTTCATTATTGGTTGGTGAAGGTAGAACAAAAATAGTCGTCAGTTGACCACGTCTCACAGCATCTTAAAAAGAAGCACCCAGTCACTCCTTATTGCCTTGAGACTGATGCAAGATGTTTTAGTTTGATGTAAATTCCCTGTAGTCATCAGGTAGCACGAAGGGTGATCAAGTAGATTGAGATAACTGAGGCTGTATAAACCCAGTTTTTAATCCCTTTTACTGACTCCTGTACTAAATCTGAGTCATTGTCTAATCCTGGATAAATAATCTTTCCGTCATGCCTTCCTACCTGTCCAATATTACGAACTTCTTAGCGGCTTTAGCAGGCACAAAAGGATTCCTATAGAAGTGGAAAGTTTGACTGCTGAAAAGGAAACTAAGGTAGCTTTTAATTTAAATGTTTGACACAAAGATTTCAGTGTGATCATTCTGAGCACCAAAATTCTGCAAGAAATGGCACTGCACACAAGAAAATATATTAATTGGTACATGCTACTTATATTCTTTCAGTCTCTCCAAACTAATTTTTTTTGGTTAAGTGTGAACTCTAATCACTGGTGGAGTAGGTGTTACGTCAGCTGCCTTCATAACCTCTGGCAGTGGCTATAATACTTTCCGTTTTCTGAAACTTTTAGTCTCATTCTTTTCTTTCAGGGACTCTTTTGATCAGCTCTCCCAAATGGCGCAGACTTTAAATGAAGAAGGCCATGGTGCGGGGAGAGAAGTACGTCTGGCTTCCCAACATCTCACCAATTATCAAAACATGGTCAAAAGCGTCAAGGAGAAGCTGAGGACATGTCAGCTTGCACTCCAAGAGCATCTCACTTTTGAGGAGGCATTGCAGAGTATGTGGTCATGGGTGAAAGAAGTTCAAGATAAACTGGCATCATCACAGAGCACTCTTGGAAGCAAAGCCACCCTGGAAAGACGATTGACACAAATTCAGGTAAAGAAGGATACAAATAGATGTCAAGATTAATACTGGGTGTGGGCCACTTCAGTGGGAAAGGTACATTTTTATAATTTATTCTTTCAATGGTTATGAAGAAGAGGATCAGAATTTAAGGTCATCTGGAAAAATTGGGATGGGAAGTAGAAAAGACAAGATGAGGTTAAATGGAAACAGGTGTTAGGTATTACATTTCATTAGAAATAATGAACTATGAAAATGTGTATGCAGATCCAGAAAGCTTTCTAATAGAGGGGAGGCCTTGGAATAATTGACAGAGTCTCTCTGTCATGGCTGTGGTGTGTCTATCACAGGAGGTCTTCAAGAAGAAGTTAGATAAACATCTAATAGGAAGGTCATTAAGAGATCTGCCATGGGCTTTCCTGAGGTTTCTTCTAGCGGTTACTGTGCAGTGCTTGACCTACTCAGTATCTGCTGCAATGTGAGCAGTATTTTAGGTTGACCAATGCAGTGAAAAACCTGTATAGCTGTGGGAAAAAACTGTGTATCACTTGCTCATAGCAAGGCATGGACCCTTAGAAGAAAAGGTACCTAGGAATTCCTACTGGATATGACTGTTAAGGATGGATGAGCTCAGAGAAGATGGTGTTCACTGTTGAAAGAACAGCTCTCATTTCTCATCAGGTTACATTTGATATTTTGACTTGTTTTGCCTCACAGGAGATCCTCTTACTCAAAGGTGATGGTGAGGTTAAGCTGAACATGGCCATTGGCAAAGGAGAACAAGCACTTAAAAGCAGCAATGAGGAAGGACAAAAAGTGATACAAAATGAGCTTCAGACACTGAAGGATGTATGGAATGACATAATCAGTACCTCGGTGAACTGGCAGAGGTAAGAATCCCTGGAAAACACAGGTCAGACCCTGCCATCTTTGCTTACAGAGGGTGGTACCTTACAGCATGTGGAAGTACATTCATTCATTACTGTTATGTGAGGGGAAATTTGCATTATCAGAGAGAACCAAAATTGCCTGGAAAAAATACACAAAATTGTCTGGAAAAAAAAAAAAATAACGATGAGTTGACCCTATCAGACGAATCAAATTTCATATGAGATGATATTTCACATTGATTTAAAAATAAATAAAAGTCACACCAATTCATACAGAGAAAAATCTAGAAAGCACTTTCTGAGGTTTTGAGCCTGTACTTGGGCAGGGCCAAGAACACGTGACAGATAGTTATCTACCTTTTCCATACATAACCCAGGAAAGGTTTCTCAATTCTGTTTTTCATTATGTTTCTTTGATTAAAAAAAATCCTAATATCAACTCCAAATAATCTTTCTTGCATATTAAGCTGATTTCAGCTCATCTTGACCTGTGTGGAAATGGGAAGGTTTTTTTATTGCCTGTGTGAGATAACTTTATAATCTGAAGGCCCCCATCATCTCTGTTCTAGACAGACTTATGTTTCTCAGTTTCTCTGTGGTAATACTTTCTGGGCCTCTATCACACCTGTTTTGGTATTCAAGAGATTGAAGACTATTACCACTTCATCTATATTTTTTCTTAAAAAAACTGAAAGTGGTGCCACTTTCTTAGCTGCACCAAAATTGCAATGGTAATAGTATATAGAAAATTATAGTGGGCTTTCTTAACGATGTTGCTCAAACTTCACCCCATTTTTATCATAAAATATTTTTTAGATTAGGCTAGACCATGGCATTTTGAGGGAAAAACTTACCACACCCTTGTCTATCTGTAAGTCCCATGAAATGACTACATTCCTCAACATGAATCCCGGAGAGGTATGGTGATCTACTAGGAAAAGCAAATTATAACAGAAGGGAATATTTCTAATAAATTGTAAATGAGTCTATAGATAATGGGTTTGTTCTTTCAAAACTTGCCAGAATATCTCTTAATTGACAGTAATTTCATAGGCTGCTGCATATTTTATTACTCTGAACTCCAGTAATAGTAATGTTCCATATTTTACTTTGCTGAACAGACACTGAAATGTGCTTTTCATTAGTCTGAGGCAGATAGATTGCTCATGTAACTTGTAATAGGGAAGCAGCAATGTTGGTTGTACAAAGGGGCCCAAAAGCCACAAGAATTCTAAAATAACTTGAATGCAAGTTGATATAGGAAATAAAAGCAAGATGGAGAAAAAAAGTATATTCTAAACCTATTGTACATAGCTACAGACAGAGTAACAATTAAGGTATATGCAGCCTCTTTTTCTTTTTTTTTTCCAAACTCTTTAAACGTTCTCAAGTTTTCATCTGCACCTTGTTTCTTTTAATGTAAGTTGCCTAGATTCTGTCATTAGCCAGTGGAATGACTATCTGGAAAGGAAAAACCAGCTGGAACAGTGGCTAGAGAATTTGGATCACAAAGTGGAACAGCCTTTACAACCACAGATTGGTCTGAAGGAGAAGTTTGCTCAGCTGGACCATTTCCAGGCTATTGTTTCTGAGATAGAGGATCACTCAGGTGATTTACAGCAACTCATTGAAAAAGCTGTGGAACTATCTGAAAAAACAGGGGATGATTCTTTTGGAGATACAGCCCAAGAAGAACTAAAAACACAGTTTAATGACATCACAACTGTAGCCAAGGTAAGTAAGTAAAATGTTTAGACATTTGTATATATAGCTAAAAACCTTTGATTTTTGTATTTTTAGTAACTAAATATTAACTGTGAATAATCTTGCCCCTGGTATAGTTGAGTCTAATAAAAACATTGAATATAGTTTACTAAAATTTAATTGAATGCAAAAATGGTATTGAGAGTTGAAATTGCTGTGATTATGATTTTGGAAAAATGAAGGCCATATGCTTTGTTCCTAGTTTCTTATATGCAGCAGTATTTCTGATATTCTGACACATTTCTTTTCATCTAATTATTTTCATTCATTCCTAGTATTTTTTTTTCTTTACCTAGAATGGGAAGAATAAAATGCCTCCCTGAGCAAGAAACATATTGTCAGAAAGATAAATCCTGTTGTCAAAAAGATTTATGCCCATATTTTGTGGTGTTTCAAGCCACTAAGCACTGCACATGCTATACAGGTATTCTGTGTGGTTTCTAAGGAAAGATATGTGAGCTCACTGAGACTTCTGCCAACCAGATCATGAGAGTGAAACACCTTGCCTCCACACTCCCCTTGTACTGGTGCTACATTTTGGTGTGAGCAATGTACACAGGGATGCATGGTTTCCTTTCCTAGGAGTCTTTTGCTTCCCTAGGAGGCTGTTCTGGTTAGAGTCAGGTGCATGTGGGCATTTTCTTATCCTGTTGCTGCATAAAATGCATTAAGGTATAAAAACTTTGAGGATACACTTTAGGTCTTCTTTGTTTAGCTAGTAACTATCCATTGTCTAGTTGACAATAACACATTCTGAGGGATTGTGATGATTATTTTCAGAGGGAACAGCAGGTCTGTTAATCTAACTTATTTTTAAGTTAAAAATAAGATTAATAAATTAGATTAGTAAATTAATCTAACTTATTTTTTAATAGCATTTGTTGAATGTTGAGTTACTCAAACTTTAAAATAACTGAGTTTAATTTGGAGTTGGTTTAGTTTGAAACTGGCTCCAAGGCACTTCAATCTAGATTAGAGTATCTACACGGGGGTAAAAATCAATTTGATTAGCCCATTTCACTTTTGGTTAGTTTTGATAAACATTCATTAGTGCTATCTCAAAATAATATGGCAACAGGTTTACTCAGTCAGACCAAAGGCAAACCTCAACCACTGTACTCTTTCACTGTGTCACAGTAAGATAAACTGACCCCACTCAAAGCTTACATTAAAAAGCTAAGATGGAGCCAGGAAGCAGCTGCATGTCTGTGTCAGAGAAAGCATCCTCCAGGACTGCAGGGTAGGTGGCTGGGGACAGCCACCACTTCTGATGTGGTGGTCGAAATGGGACTCAGCCAAAGTTTTTGTTTGTGGTTTTCCTAGGGGATGTCTCCATGACTCTGCTTAGCATTTGTAGATACTTGGTGCTTCTAAGGAAGAGCTGTGTTTCTGGAAGCAATGCTGCACCCTGGGAATGCTCATGAGTGATCTGCAAGATCCTCTCCGAGGTGTATTGGGAAAAGTATGCCAAAGTGACACAGCTGCAGCATTGATATCTAATAAACCATACACTAGACTGTTTAAAAGTATATTTTTGCATCAATTTTCAGAAAGCTTCTACCCCAGCAGAATCCTTCCAGACCAACCCAAACCAAACCTTTCACAATGGAGTCAAACCAGCACTGCATGCTTAAAGCCACCATAGTATTTAGGTACTTTAATGGTATTTTTTTTTTTCATCTGATTGATAGGAGAAAATGAGGAAAGTGGAAGATATCGTGAAAGATCATTTGCTTTATCTGGATGCTGTGCATGAATTCACAGACTGGCTTCATTCTGCAAAGGAAGAGCTTCACCGCTGGTCAGATGCATCTGGAGATACACCAACTATACAGAAAAAGCTGGCAAAAATCAATGTAAGTGAGCATTCATGATTTCTTCTGCAATTCAGACCCTATGCTTTAAGAAAACCCCAGTCAAACAGTTGTGGGATCTTGCTTTTTTTTCTTTGAAATGGTGATTACATTTCAGTGAGCTGAAAGCAAGCTTTCCAAGCTGTGCTTTGTTTTCCACTCCCTTCTCATATTAACAGATGGAGTAAAAGTATAATCAGATCTAAGTTAACCACAGCACACATGGAAACAATTTGCAAGAGCGGAAGCCCAGTGGCATCATAGAAAAATGTGGCTTAGCTGATTAATGAATACTTCTCTTTCCTCATCTCTAAATATGCTTTCTCCATGAGCAGAATTGTCTAAATCAGAGACAACCTTTCCTGCTTTGCATGAAATGGAGATGTGTAAAGCAGCACAAGGATTGTTCTCCTCTAACATGGTAGAAATATGTGAGTTGTCTCCCTGTGTATACTCTCCTTAGCCTGGCACCTATTCTTAGCCATCTGAGTGCTTAAGAAATTTGCATATTTCTGAATGCAACACTAAAGCAGGCTACGTTTTGCCCCTGCCTGGTGTTTACATTCAGATAATCATGCTAGCAACATTTTACTCTGCTCCTAAGCATGAGAGAGTGGGACAGTGAACTTGGACCCCCAAGATCAAATTACACATTTTTGTACCTTCTGGGGTAATTTTCAGTCTCCTTTGTGCTCAAACTCCTGATCAAGAAAGGGAGGAGTTAACAGCATCTAGTTCATAAGATGAACAAGAGAAGAAATAGCATTACTGTAGCATGCAGTGTTTGGGGTGGTATTTATACGTTTTTCAGTTTCTTAAGCTGAAAGGTCCCAAGGTTGAGATGTGTGAGATTCAAATAAGGACGCTGTAGAAAGAATTTAGCTCTGAAAACAAAACCAAAACCACATACTCAGAAAAAAAAACCCATGTTTAACCAATTCTGGCACATCACAGCTCACAAGCAGGCTGAAAACTGCAGTTCTGTTTCTGAGACTGCTGCGAGCAGTGACACACCAGCATTTCGTACTCAAGAGATCACAACAATGTCCTTATATTCCGCATTTCAACCTAAATAGTATTTTTCATATCTAAACCACGTTCATTCTTTCTGCCTTTCTCTCCAAAGCTGAAGACAGTTTCAGAACTGCTGTTGAATCCCCGCAAGGGCCGCTGTTCTACTCCCCCCGGTTCCCATACCGCTGCCGTCAGGGAGCCGCGGCTCGGGGCGGTGCGGGGCGCTGGGGACGGGACGGGACGGGACGCGCCCCCCGGGCGATGTGGCGGCCCCCGGGTTACCATGGCAATGTCGCCCCGCAGGAGCTGGTGGAGTCCCGGCAGAGCGGCGCGGGCCGGCTGAGCCGAGTGGAGGCGCTGGCTCCGGCCGCGAAGCGCGGCACGACGGCGGGCGGGTGCCAGCTGCTGGCGGCCGAGATGCAGGCGCTGCAGGCGGACTGGCGGCAGTGGGAGGAGAGCGCCCGCCGCAGCCAGGGCGGCCTGCGGGACCTGCTCAGCCAGATGGCCCTGTCGGAGCGGGAGTTCGCGGCGCAGGCCGGGCGGCTGGAGGAGGCTGTGCAGCGGCTTGCAGGGCAGCTGGCCGCCTGGGCGCAGGGGCTGGCCCCCGCCGACAGCCGCAGCACGGACGCCGAGGTGGTGGAGAGCTGGCGCAAGGAGAAAGTAAGGGCATGTCTCTTTTCCTAGCAGCATTTCCGCTGTAGATGTGTGGTCACCGCGGGCAGGAAACTTCCGCCAAGCGGGACTATCAAGTACATCATAAAATCAATACTTGCGGAAGATATTTCTGTGAAACCCCGAGTTTCCAAACTCTTTGTGTTACCGTGATCACAGCAAGCACTGTTGGCAGAAGACGTCCCTCCCCTTGGCCTCTGCTGTACCAGGCTTAGCAAACGCTGCCTGGATTTTAGGTGTTAAAGGCAGGGCTTGCCCCTGGGAGGAAGCCAAGGAGCTGGCACACCGGCTCTGGGCTGCGCTTCCAAGTTGCTCAGTGGTTCGAGCCACAGTAGCATTTGATGGAGGAAATGTGAAGCTTTTGCTAAAAGCCAAGTAAGAAACCGGTACCATTAGGAATGTCAGGAATGTATTTGGCTTATACTTTCCTTTTCCTGAAATATCCTCTCCGTTATGCACGTTGAGCTCTTGCCCAATGTTTAAAGAAGTTAATCTGGAAACGGGTCTAATTGCTAATTGTTTTGCTTTGGAATGCAGTAGAATTTAGAGAAATAGAGGTTGTTTCTGTTCATGATTGTCTCAGAGCAAAAAATTCCACTTGTATATATCACAGCCCCTCCGTGTAAATATATACACATATTTACAACAATCATGACACATGTTCGTAAGTGTCTCAACCACAGTGAACCACAGATGCTGATGAAAGATACAGAGTATTTCTCTTTCCGTGTAGCGTTGTAGTAAAGCAATTTCAGTAGATGGGGAGAGGTGTGTATTGCCTACGTTCTGACCCCTTGACTGAAGTCATGTTCAAAAAAGCCCCAGAACACCTTTTCTTTGAACTGAGATTATTAATATCCTTCTGCAGGGTCTGTGCCAAGTTATTTTTGTGGCTTCCTCTTTCACAGAATTCCTTGCATGGATTTATGAAACCTGCTTGCTTGAGTGCCATTATGCATCTGTAGGAGTAACAAAGAGGGCATTAAGATGAAGCAAATAATTGTACAAATATGCAAAGTGTTCCATATATATGTGTTTTTAAAAAGGAAGGGAAGACATGCGATTGTTATCAACATACCAGGCATTTTTTATTTCATAAATGGAGAAGTATTAAATTCAGAGGATATTGCTTTTATTAGTAGTATATATAATATGTATGTACTGTAGCTCTATGTAAGAACACTTTACTTAGATTAGGCAGTTGTAAAGTTTGGCTAATGAGGAAGATGCAGAAGCATCTCATGAGGTAACTATACATAGCCCACTATGTAGTTTTATTTATAGTTAGAAGAAATGTGGCAATAATCTTCCCATTGTTGGGAAGGGAAAGGCCCTATTGTGAATGTAAAATAGCACTGCAGTTTCCATTTCTATTGTCTCACAGTGATTCTGTTGCCATGTTAGCCAAGGCCACAAATTAAAAATGCATTTCCTAATTCGTAGAATTAGCAAGATCATTCTGCTACTCTATTATTCTGGAGCTCTATTCCCTTAGGTACAGCATAAGAGCAACAGATTTTGTGCTTGGAACTCAGCAAATTATTTTTGTAATTGTCAGATTCAATATTAAATCCAACTGGCTGCAACAGTGATATCACTGTATGGAAAAATGCCATAGTTAAATTTACCCTGTTTTACAAGTTATTGCTTCTGTTTGTTAGTAGGCTATGCCTAAGGCTGTATGTAATCAGAATAACCTCTTAGTAGTTTTTGAGGTAGGTTATTTGAAACTGAAAACTGTGTTGAAAACAGGCGATTCTAACCTTGTGTTAGTCTTAAGAGATGCTTTCTTTACATAAAAAACGGCTGTTAGCAATTCACTATGGTGATTCTTGCCCCTGGCAATTTGTGACATCCTGTGTTTAGGTAATGCCCATTGTGGTGTTATTTCTAATGCTTTCCAAAAGAATGGTTTCAGTAGTTTAAGGTAAAGTAAGCAAAAAGTAGTTTAGGGGTTCTTTTCTAAGCATTATTGTTCTTACATAATTACTTAGTTCAAGTGCTACTTTATATGGCATTGAAACAAATGACTATTTTAAGTATCTGTTAATCATGATTGAAGAGATTTCTGGTGTATGAATGGCTCAAAGAAGATAGTCGATAGTATGATAATGAATAATGTAAATCAGGAGAGTCCTGAAAATCTGCTGCAGCAAGTAGTTTCCCTGAACATTCAATTTTGTGCTGAACTGTTTACTATGTATATTTTCAATCATCCTCTTTTTTTATTCTGAATATGTATGTATAAATATATATAGATATAAAAATATATGCATGTATATATATATAAATGTACATATATGTGTGTGTGTACACACACGCATGCACACACACACACACACACATATATATATATAGATATATAGATATATAGATAGATATATATGCATCTTCAGAAATGTGTTTTGGGGGCATCTTCATCTCTCACTTCCAGTTCCCTGTTCAAAACTGTCTTCATATGATCTGTTTCTCAAGTTTATATTGTAAGTTTCTTCCTGACTGGGACTTTAGCCAAACTATTCTATACATGCCAAATGCTCTGGTCTGCCTGCACTGCAGAACCTCTGCGCTTAGCCTGAGAGGAATGTCTGAAGATTTTCGTTCCTAATGAAGTGAGGAGCCAAGTCTGCACTGCTCATTATGCTGGAGTAGCTGGCAGGATTCTGCAGTGGAGATGCTGTGGACATCATCAAGCACTGTTTTTGTTGGAGGACTTATCACACCTCTCCTTGTGACGCAAGCCAAGTCAACAAAATCTCTTTTTTTGTTTTGTTGGCTTAACTGTCTCCAAGGCACAAACCGTTCCAGTGCATCAATGACAGGCAGTAACCCAGTTACTCTGACAGGACTGTGAGCAGCTGTACTTTTAAATTATGAAGTCATATGTGAAAAGAGTTGAAACTAATCTCTTTAAAAGCTTTGTGCATAAATTAACTTTCTGGATACAGCTCAAAAAATTTTACTTGAACCTGTAAAACTCAAGTCAACAAGATAATTATATTTATATAACACATAACATTTGCTATTCTCTAAATGTATGTACTTTTATGTGTGTACAGCTAATTGACAATACTATTGCTCATTTATTAGGATGAAATTTATATCTTAAAATGGGCTTCAAGAGCATTTTGGGCTAAGGAAATTAGCCAGGCATCCAGAAATTTGGTCTCTAGAAGCTCTTAATTTCAAATAAATTACTGTAGACTTGACTGCTAAAATACTTTTGAAAGTAAACATAGATCTTAAATGAATTAATTTAAATTCTGATAAACTTTGATTAAAAAGTTGTGGGTTTTTTTTTATAATTACTCACCAATATTTTTCATTTATTTTGTTTTAACAGGAAACATTGGATGCTCTAGTAAAGTCTGAACAAATGACAGATGAGATCAAAACTCAGTTGAATGATCTTTGTAGATTTTCTAGGGATTTAAGTACTCATTCTTCAAAAGTTTCAGGGTTGATTAAGGAGTATAACAGGTACGCATTCATCTTGTTTAGAGTTAATCTCATGTGTATGAGTGTGTGTGTGTGTGGGGGGGGGATGATCTGTCTTTAAGGGAACCATTAATTAGAATTTTAGAACTAGAGACAGCCATATGAAATAGTTAGAATCATTATTTTCATTTTGGTGTCAACAAAAGTTATGCAAAGTAATTATTTGATTTTTAAAATTTTTTTTCTTAAAGCCAGGCTATGCCACTAAACTCAGCTGAAACTAAATGTCCATCTATATCTGACATATTACAGGAGTCCTTGTAAAAAAGTGAGGTAGCAGTATGTCTTATTTATCTGAAGGAAAACGAGCTGTACCAGCTAGTTCAGATATTTTTCTTGATTTTGTCCTTCAAATTATTCTTCTTTGTTTAGTTGGTTTCTTGAAACAGGAACTAGCTAGGGGAGGTGGCATTTGCTTGCTTGCTTTCTCTCAAGTCCCTCTGATTTACTTTGGAGTGTGACACCTGCATTTCAGACAGAAAGGTCGGTTGTTTCTTGCAGGAGATTACAGCTTCTGGCTTCTGTAGCTGCAGGAGGATGTGATTACTCAGATTGATCCGTTATAACCTTGTGGCTTAACAGAGCCACAGAAGTTAGAATTTTATTCGCTGTAGTTCTGCACCCTCTCCCTAGAGAGAGAAAGAGCCTTGCAGAATACATTGATGCTTAGGTGCACTGAGTCACTCTGTGGAAACACTTGTACCTGTCATATCTATGACAGCTATGTCCCAATTTACATGCTTCACTTTAGAGAACTGAAAGCTTCTAATGGATTTCCTGGTGCCTCAGTTAAGTGCATAAATTTGGTAGGAGGAATCCAGGTTAACCTACCCTTACCATTGTGTTTCAGAGAACAAAATAATAGCATTGTCACCTAACAGAGTCCTGCCTTTCCTCCCTCCCTTCCTCCCTCCCTCGCTTTCTTCATCTTCCCTGATGTGATAAACCCAGCCTCTGCCTGCAAGCTTCAAAAGGATGTCAGAGCAAAGAGCAGATCTTGCAGCAAAGATTCCGGACAGCTTTCAGGGACTTTCAGCAGTGGCTGGTCAATGCAAGAGTCACCACTGCCAAATGCTTTGATGTGCCTCAAAACATCAGTGAAGCTTCAGCAAGTCTGCAGAAATTACAGGTAACTTTATAGCAGTAAAATACTAGTCTGAGTGAGACCAAATCAATTTAATGTACAGCTCAGATTTAGTTCTTTGATTAATTACTGCTTTTGTTAATGTTGTTATTGTTAACACTAAAAGTGACTCATTGCAAAGAAATAAACACTTTTTTTTTCCTATTCTTTTTAGTTTAATTATTGGGCTACAGTTTGTAAGTAATTATGTCTCATAATACTTTTCCTTGCCTGTTTCTTCTTTACCATGGGAGAAAAATGTGTTCTAGGTGGGAGAGTACTGTAAAATCAGAATGATACCAAAATCGAGTCTTAGTACCTGGAGTTATTTCACAATTAAGTGAATACTTTTCATCATGTATGAAAGTGGAACCCTTATGGTACAAGAGCAGAGTTAAATTGTATGCAGTGTGAACAGGCATTTAAAAAGAATATTTTCTACATAAAACTAAAATAACTCCAAACAGTTCTGTGGAAAAGAATGACAGTTGAAAGTATATTTTAATAAATCAAAAGAAAGAAAGTTCTTTTATTAATAGAACATAACTATTATTTTAACTGAAAATAACAAAATGAGAATTATTTAATGAGGCTGTTATACCTTTAGTTAGATAGTATAACAGAAGAAATTCATACCTGTTTCTCAGAAAATACCAAAAGCCAAATCACCTCTTCCTTGTTTTGGTGTATTCACTTTCCTTTGCTTAAGTAGTTTACTTAAAAGCTCAAATAATGCTGTCTTGATATATCAAATATTTGACTGCACCATGTTGAGAATATCTTCAGAAGGGGGAAAAGTCATGGTAATTTTTTATGTTAAATATACATGTTTTATCAAGGTTGGGGTTTTTTCAACAGTGGATTTATTTTTTTTAAATCACTACAGCTCCCTCATAATGTAACACCATACCTCGTTCTTCTCTGTGAAAGCTGCCTGAGATGAAATAAACTTTTTTTGGGGCTGCTTTAGGACTTGTAAAGATACTTGTAAAGGACTGTATAAACCTAAAATTTTGTTTTTCTTGAAAGTTAATGTTCTGTCAGCACATTTTATATCATTAATTCACCAATATCTTTAATTCTAATATAGCCAGAATTTATAGTCCAAGTATCTCAAAGTTAACAGACCCTTTGCATTCTCCACTAAGACCTCCAGTGTAACACAGAATCAGAACCTGAGCTACTAATTTTGGTATCAAGGCTGTTACTCCTGAGCATGGGTGTAAACTAATGATTATGTGTATTACATAATCATGATAGTAACAATTTAAAATATTTCTATGTAAGACTACTAACATTCTTTGAGTCTTAAATGCTTACAAAGTTTTTTAATAATTATAAGTTACAAAGAGATTGTTCCAATAAATTGGAATTTAAAAATCTGTTTCTTTACATTTCTGTATAATTCTTGCTGCATTTTTCCACACACTTCTTGCACACCAGCGCTGTGCAAGATTTTTGTGAAGACTAATACTTCTAAACAGGGGAGGTAAATTCAGGATACAGAGGCATAAATCACACAGATTGGACGTCGGTCAGGTTCTGACCATCAGCCCACACCACCACATGCTCATGGCAAGTCCAGCATAGCTTGAGCTTGCCCATGGGCAGGGGTTTGGTCCAGTGTGTGCCTCTGAGGGGGCCCCTGTGTTATCTCTGTTAGGATAAGGGTTCCCTGAAATGAAACTTTTTTCACTTTCTGTACTAGGGATATTTAAGGGAATATATCACCCAACTAAATCACTGGTAATTGTCTCATGAAGTACAGAAAATACAGGTAATCCTAGAGTCTTAATATATACATTATTCAGACACTTTAATTTCTGGATGAAGTGGCTGTTATCTGTAACTCCCATCAATACAAACAATACTGAAATGAATTTACTGAATTTACTGAAATGAATACTGAAAGGTATATTATCATGTTAACAAGCAGAAACAGTAAACTCTCATCACTGATAAATTTTCTAGCAGCTTGACTTTATTGGGACTCAAAGTTCACCAGTTAGCTTTTTTAATTACTATTTTTAGGAATTCTTATCAGAAAGTGAGAATGGGCAACAAAAGCTAAACCTGGTGGCATCCAAAGGAGAACTACTGTGCTCTGTTTTACCAAACGAAAAGTCTAAAGTTATTCAGGACAAATCTGCTGCTGCTAAAGAAGATTGGAAAAATTTTATCACCACACTCCACCAGAAGAAATCTGCATTGGAGGTATTGAACATGCAGAACAGTGAGGAAAGACTGGATCTAAATTTCCTCTTTGCTTCTATTTCAAACAGCAGAGTTTAGATTTCATATATAGCTGTGTTTACTATGTGACAGAACTAAAAAATAGATGTTTTCAAGAAGTCTTATTCTTCTGCTTGCATTTTACTTTTGTTTACTTCTGCTATCCTTATGACCTGATTTCACTTTAATGGGGTGTTTCATTCAGAAGGCTGTTGTTCAGAATCAAAGATAGCAGTTGCTGAAATTCAGTAGTCTCATCAAATGTTTGATGAGTTTGTGAAATAGATTTTCTTTCTGGAAAACAGTTTTAATACAGGTTTCTGACACAGCTGCTTATTGAATAGTCCCAGTAGAGTGTGTAAATGTTGTGTCTCTTAGCAAATAGGTGAAATGTACTTATTTAATTGAGCAACTTTTTAAGTAAATGCCAGTGCCTTTCTCTGTTCAGAACTCACAATTCAACCAGCAGGTGGTGAATATCTTAAAATCATAAACTTTTTAAGGTCATAGGTTTTAAGGTCAAAAGGTCCCATCTGAAATTCCCTGCATAGAATAGGAGAATTAAAGTTCCTAGGCATTCTTGTTTCAAACCAATGCTGCCTAGACAGGTGAGAAAAAGTTTAAATACACTTAATGCATTATGTAAAAAAAACATTTCAAAGAAAATTCTCAGGTAGCAAGGACTTACCTTTCTTTATCTCAAGGTTGCCATGGAAAGAGGATGTTCTCAGAGGTGAGTCTTATTGAGTCAAGCATTTTTCAGTCTCATAGGCTTAGTTTTTCATTCAGATATTTAAGTGATACAGGTACAGCTGAAAAGAAAATTAAATATGTCTGGGGGAAAAATACATTCAAATAACTAGGGTACAGGAGCTGTGTTGTTCAAGTTTATATTCCACATGAATTATTTTAGGTGCTCTTTTATTAAATAATGCAGAATAAGCCTACAAGAAAAGTATGCAGGCCTTGAAGGAATGCCTTCATATGCCTTTAATGCACTTTCTTAGCACCAAAATTTTACTCTAAAAAAAGAATATAAACAGAGGTGTTCCCCAGGACTGGGTTGAATTTAGACATTACCTAGAAACAGTGGCAGCCTATTTAAGGAGGGGTCAATGTCAATGTCTGAAGCCAGATAACTCCTCTCCCAAATTAGCCTTTATTCATACTGCCTTAGTTATGCAAATTAGGATTAGATTCAGTCAAATCTCATAACATCTGTAAAGCTTTCCAAACAAAAGGAATTTGCTTCAGCCTCCCCTCAGCTGTGAGTACATTGTTACTTCTATTTTGCTTTTTTTAAAATGTACCCTATCAAACTTTTATTTTGGTGTCTGTGGGATAGGAACAGACAGAGCTGATGTAATTTATTTGAAGAGTTGTGTATAATTTGCCTACAATTATATATCCTTTTTGTATGGTTGATCTGTGTCTTGTGAATGAGTTGGGTCTAGTGCACTGGGACTAGTCATAGAAATTTGCATGCCTTCCTAGAGCTTAAAGATCCAGATGAAGGACTTTGAAGCAACTGCTGAGCCTCTGCAGGAGTGGCTGACCACAACTGAGAAGATAGTACAGGGAAGTAGCAGTCGGCTCCATGATCTTCCTTCCAAGAGGAGAGAACAGCAAAAGCTGCAGGTGACTTACAAGGGCTCTTAACACAAGCCAGATCTTCCTGTTCCATCCTCCTGGCTTCCTTGGTTACTTATAAAAGCTTAATCATTCTAGTATCCTCACCTCTAAATTAGATGGAAACTGTTTTTGAGGTTTGCTGTTGATGATCCTGTTCCATCAAATTTTGCATCTCCACATTCCTTACGACATGCTGCTCCATTGCTGTAACCGTATGGTGTGCCTTTCTCAGCAAGTTTGCCATATGTCACTTCTATTTTTCATGGCACCTTCATGCTTCTCTATCTCCTGCTTTCTTGTACCCACTCTTATTATTACTGTGCTTGTGCTTTACAGTCTGTCCTTGAGGAAATAAGCTGCCACGAGCATCAGCTCAACAGGCTAAAAGAGAAAGCTCAGCAGCTGTGGGAAGAACAAGCTGTCAGCAAAAGCTTTATGCGCAGAGTGTCTCAGTTGTCTTCTCAGTATCTTACTCTATGCAATCTGACAAAGGTAATGCATCCAATGTATGTGCTCCTAAGCAACTCCTTTGATGTATGTGGGGAAAAATAAAGACTGAAATGTGAAACACTGCAGTTGTCTTGCTTGCCCGCTCTGTGATATGTCTGAGCTATTCTGTCTTTCACATTGACTTTTAGGAGTGGAGAGTAAAAACTGTCAACAAAATATAACTGTGATTTTTTATTATTATTATTTAAAACTGTACTGATTAAGAAGTAAATCCCACCTGATTATACAATAATCAGACTTGATTTTGATTCTTTCAAGCACTGAAGACAGTTTTGTAATAAATGGCATCTGAAAGAGGTATTTTTCAAAAATTAGCAGAGGTGGAGTTTTTTCTAGAAAATACAGGATGCAGACAAGTTGTTATTTTGTCTCATCCTATAATGATGATTATTGACATTGTAACTATTTTCATCTAAAAGTAATAGGTTGGTCTTCTAAAAAAATTTACTTCTTAAGCTGCTTTTGAATGTTCAAGGAGAGACATATCCAAATTCTAAACCATCAGACTAAGAACTGAGCGTTTAACATAACTCTTCTTGAGCTTCACACGCTTCACCACTTAATAGTTGTACCATCTCTCTAGTGTAGACAGATAAGAAAGCCTCCATATTAAGACTTATTTTTTTTCAAAGTTCATGTCATGAAGAAGGCTGGATACAGGTTTACAGTTGCTAGAATGATTCAGGATATAGGCAATATGTTTTGGAATAACAATTCAATTCAGAAAGTATTTGTGCTTAAGGGATTGCTACTTTGGCAATTCCTACTTTTTCTGTAGAAGTAACAATTATAAAGCATATCTTTGACTTATTGAAAATTATTATATGCATGGCAATCATAAATTTTCATGTCAGTAAAATGAGAAAGTGAAAGATGCATGAGTTACTAACACAGGCTTATGCGAGCAGAACTTGTAGGAAAGGTCAGGATGAGCAGGAGTCATCTGAGGTGCAGGATACATATGGTCCAGCCTATTAGAGAAACCCAAAACTTTTTGGATAGCCATGGATCTTGAGGAAGATCTCTCTCAGTAATTTCCAAGGCCTGTTACCTTGACTTGACTTTTGTTCTCTGTCACAGTGGAAAAAACACACTCTGCCCTGTATTCTTGTTCACATCAAGCAATGTAACTTTTAGCAATGTAACTTCAGCATTTGTTTTTGATTTGTATGAGTGTCCGTGATTTTTCAGAGGAATGGTTTTACCAGTGAGAGTTATTGGGGAAAACAGGTCTTTTCCAAATATCAACAAGGTAATATTGCTGCAGTGGAGTAGCTTCTCAGGCTTAAATCTGTCATTGCGCTGGCCAATTTCACAAGTTAGCTTCCATTGCAACACTGACATAGAGCTTAGATATGATTTACCAGATGTTTAAGAAAAAGTGAAAACAGAAAACTGCAGCTTTAGATTTAGAAAATAAAAAAATTACATTTCTGAGATTTTAATTTGTATTTTATGTTTGGACGATTCATTTGTGTGTGAATGCAAAATCCATTCCATGCTTAAATGTACTTGTAATTATCAGTGTGTGAAGCAAATGTCTATGTATAGTTGATGAGACTCATTCTAAAGTCCATGAGTTGGTATGGGGAATAGGTGATCCATTAAATAGCTGTTGGTGCTAATTGCTGTATGAATTGCAGGAGAAAGTTTCCAGAATGGATAGGATTGTAGCAGAGCACCAGCAGTTCTCACAGAGTGTCAAGGACCTCCAGGACTGGGTTGCTGATGCAGTTCACATGCTGGATTCCTACTGTCATCCTACTGCAGACAAGAGTGTTCTGGACAGCCGGATGTTAAAACTAGAGGTATGGAAACAAGAGACCAAAACCTTATCTTTTAGATCTATATAAAGAATGCAAATAGAGGATACTTAGTTGTTGCATATTAGTCTAATAACTGTTGTTCAGATGCTGATTTTCAGTTTACTCAAAAGTAACTCCTTTTGTAGCAGGAAGAGCTCATTATTAGAACTTTTCTCTAAGTAGATAAGGACCTTAATGACATGGACAACTGCACATATGAAAATTCTTGAAGTACTCAAAAGATGTTATGTGGCTGATGGAGGTTCATTGGAATAAGTAGGGTAGTCATTTCTGTTAGTTTAGTATATTTCAATATATATTCCTAGATCTTACAGGTGATACAGCTGATTCAGCAAATCTTTTCCTATAATTGTTTGCTTTTAAAATGGTGACGACAGTTAAGAAAATAGTATCTGTTGATAACAGAACACAATAACATTAAAGAGCACTATTTAGAAGACAATATTTTAATTTTATTGATGTCTTGGATTCTGAGCCAGAGATCTTCAAAATTATAAGGCTAGGTCAAAAAGCAAAAGATTGTAGCATAATACTAAATTATGTTTTGGCTTTTGTTCATTGAATCTTTTGGGTTCATGCTTTCAGGCTTTTCATGACTACATAGTGTTAGCAACTGTGAGTTTGCAACTGCACAGCTCCAGGAGCTGAACTCCCTAGGCTGACATTGATGACAGATTTTATTTGTTGATACCTTCATGTTGCAGATATATCCTGGAGTGGTAGAACTATATTTCAGCCCTGTAGAAGAGCTTTGTCATTACATCTTGCTGTCTCTATGAATTAATCCTCCTGTTTTCCTTCTAAGTGATGTTTCCTTTGGAATGTCAGCCTTTTCACTGAACAGTACCTTTTCTGATAGATACTCTAAGTACCCGCACAGATTCCACGAAAATTTTCCTGTTAACTAAGGGGTTTTTTAACAGCCTAAACATTGAAAGTCACTTTAGTTTGTGAAGCCCAGCTGTGAACCCCACTGTCCATCTTCCAATTCACTACAGGCTGCTAAATATGATCAGGTCATGTTCCATTAAAGCTAGTTAGAATATTCATGTCCAGGTAATGATGAAAATAAAATATATCCACTCACTTCTTAGGGCCTGCTAGCAGTGAAACAAGAAAAAGAAGTCCAAATGAAAATTGTTCTGACAAGAGGAGAATCTGTTCTGCAAAATACTTCTCTGGAAGGAGTACCAGTGATTGAAGGCCAGTTGCAAAATCTGAAGGACAGCTGGGCTTCTCTTCTGTCTGCTTGTATACAGTGCAAGAGGTAAAAAGGGAGTGAAGTGCAGAATGATGCTTAGTAACAACACACTGTCAAAACTTTTGAAAAGTAATTTTATTACTACAGAAATCAAATTCATGTAAAACAATTGCATATGCCAAACCCTTTGGATCTAGAAGTTGTGATATATTCATTTGAAGTAGAAGAAGGGGAGGAAACTGTGAGAGATCTAAGCTTTATTAACACTTATTGTCAATGTACTCTTAAAACTGGATTCCATGTTCATAATCTTGAATATTTTACTTTGTGTTGCACTTGATGCTTTGAAACCTTCTCAGAAATGAGATTTTTTCATTGACATTAATGGTTGCTCTGTCAAGATTCTACCTGCTTTTCCACCTGCTACCATTCCAAAGAACAAACTGTAAATTACAGTGTCCAACAGTGCTGCTCCAAGTGATAGAATAAAGAAATATAAAGGAAAAAATGGAGATTTCTTTGGTGGAGCATCAATAGTTGCAAATATTTCAAGTTAAAGAAACAAATGCAATTCAACAGAATTGAATGCAGCAACTTTTGAATGTAGGTAAAGGGGCAGAAAATTTCTGATTCTGGGTCTTATGCTTTCAGTTACAATTTATTTACTAAACCTAGAACATATCAGCTATGTAAATTACACATCTACTTCATATTCCAGGTTTGGAAAACTTGATTTGTCTTTGTTAGTCAAACAGTGCTCCTAGTTCAAATCTGTGGGATTTTAACAGATCGCTTATCTTGTGATGTATCTCTCTCATATATATTTATATTCTAGAATATATGTGTATGACTATATCTCACTGCTCAAATAGCACAGGAACTTTCACTATCACAAAAAATATGTATTTTTTAATTACAGCCAACTGGAAGGAGCTCTCTCCAAATGGACAAGTTACCAGGAAGATGTTAATCAGTTTTCCAGATGGATGGAAAAAGTAGAAGCAAGTATGAATGCTTCTGAAAGGCAATATGCTGAACTGAGAGAAAAAACAGCTGCCCTCAGCAAAGCAAAGGTGTGTTTGATTTATGACAAACCATCAACAAGTACATAACATCTTAGAGGCAATAAAACAAACTGTCTAACTGCAAGATTAATCTGTGGTCTTGTTTTAATGGTGCCTTTTATATATTCTTCTCTTTCTGTTTTGCAGCTACTCAATGAAGAGGTGTTGAGTCATAACAGCCTGTTGGAGACTATTGAAGTGAAAGGAAAGGGGATGGCTGAGCATTACATTGCTCAGCTTGAGCTACAAGACCTTCAGGAGAGGTATAAGTTCCTCAAAGAAAGAACAAAGGTACAGTTTTTCTTCATAGCACTCCTTGTTCAAAACGGAAAAAAATATTTCCATTGATCATTTATTTTACAGTTAGATGAGGATTAAGAATTTGGGGACAGCTGTAGCTTACTGTAACAGAAACCTACTAGGGTGATTTATAAATCTGTCTTTCTGTACTGAGCTTCAGATCTTTCAGAAGGGTTCTAAAAATCAGGACTGTAGTCTGAGGAACTCCATGTCAAAAGGTTCATTGACTTCAGCACAGATGTAATTTTACCCATTGTGAAATGTTGAAAAAATCTTCAGACTTGTGATTTGCATAAGTGTATGTTTGCAATAAATTTTACCAGTCAGTTGTGTGATTCAAAAGTGGTTGACAGCTACAGAGATTTTATTAATGAACACGAACCTTATTAGCAAGTAAACTGACACAAGTGCAATAAGTACTACATTTACTGATAAATATTGATAATATATACCTGGAAAAGGTTAGGACATATATTAAGATCAGGATGGAGTTTAGGATAAAATATAAGGTAAAAAATAATGAAAGACCTGGTGATAAAGCTAGGCAATGATCTCCAGTTAACCCAAGTTCTTCTGTAATACTTAAATAATAACTAACACATGCTCAGCCAACTTTGCTTGAGGACAGCAGTGTAGTAAAATTGAATTTTCTTGTGTCAGTGATGCCTTTGTCATGTAGAATGACAAAATTCAAAATTCAGCCAAAATTCCATTTTTCAAACGCATAAGTGATTCAGTGATTTGTGGACCCCTCTTCCACAACTGCAAAAAATGCCATCCTCTGTCTTTCTTTTGATTTTGAGTGAATAAAATTGCTCAGATTTGCCAGAGAGATACATAAGTCCTGGGAAGTGCTACTATCCCATGGGGATACCCTAGTCTACCTTTTTCTCCTGCACAAAGCTGTACAAGCTGCCTGTATTTGCTCAGTTTGAGTAACAGCATAGGAACAATAAGAAATGGATGGTGGCTCACAGAGGCAAGAGTTCTGTACATCTTACCCCATGTAGCAAGAAGCATTCTTCTTTCTCTTCCATCGAATATCCCTGATGACTGGTCTCCCCTGTTCCCAACTGTGGTGATAGTGTTAAGTGTCAAGAGTGCAATCAGCTCTGAGAAAGAAATTCAAAATTCAAAGCACATAGCTGGAAAGTAAAGAATGTTCAAATATTTTACTAATCCTCTGGCCAGGCAGGAAACCTGACAAGATTCCCTGAGGATTTATGGCCACATCTGAGCAGACCAAGACTTGTAATTTCCTAAGCCCCTGTTGAGAGGCAAGAAAACTGGTCTCTCTTTTCCCCTTCCCACTTCTGGGAATGTAAAAGATGTGATAAGACTCCTGTTTTCCTCCTTTCTCCCACTAGACAGACGTGTTAGAAATAAGAGGTGAAGCAGACAATAAATTCATAGGTTTATTAAAGGGATTGTCTTTTGATGAGTCTGCTGCTCTCAAATGCAGCCTGTCTTGTCTCCATCAGAACTTGATTCCCCATTCCCATCATTTCTTAGAGGATGTGAATTACATGTAGTTTATTTTTCTTGCACTTAGTAAGCCTAATCTTGTTCCAATATATGACACCATTCCTTCGGTACTCCAGGTACGGTAATATTTTAGTGCTGAAATTATTGTAACTTGCTCACTCACACAGAAGACTTGCACTCTATTTCTTACTGTGCTCTGTAGGGACTGCCTGCAAATATCTTCAAACCTGAGATAGTATATACTCCTAACAGAAGGTTCCAATTCAATTTGCAAAAAAAAAAAGTCATGCAAAAGAAAAAAATGCAATTTCTAAGCTCATATGCTTATTAATCACTTCAGCAAAATTATTTTAAATTGCAGTAAAAATGAAGAAAGTTTTTTGTAATTAAACACTAAGGTGCTATTTTAAAGTAATCCCAGATCAAAACTCTAAATCTCAGAAGTTACAATCTTCTGAGATAAATATTTTTACCCCTACATGTCTCCCTCTTTCCCTGTAATCAATTAAGTCATCTTCAGAATTCAAGTACTTTTGAATTCTTGGACAGTTCAACATCAGATACAAACCTTTTCCCTTAATGGATGGCTGGGGTTTATACTCTCTTGGTTTGACAATGCACTAAGATATGTATACATATTTGTAAATAATTTTACATGCAGGAGGCTGTAACAAAAGCTGAAGGACTGCTTACCTTACACCAAGAGTACCAAAGAAATCTGAAGGCCTTTGAAGTGTGGCTGGAGAAGGAACAGGAAAAACTTCACTGTTTATGCCATCTTGATGGTGATGCCCAGGAACAGGAGGCAACACTCCGAGATTTACAGGTATGTGATGTGTGACACCCTAAGGGGAAAAAAAAATCAATCCTGTGATGGTACAGTAACAGAATATAATGGTATAGTAACAGAATAACACTTATTTTCAGACAAAAATTGTCTTGAGACCAACTTGAAATTGCATTATACATGAACACTTTGTTGCTCAAAAGTGATGTCAGTAAAGGTAGTGGAAATATTGTTGCTTATTTCTGGAAAAAAGTGTCAGGCCTTGAATGAAATCTCCAGGCGTATTAATCCTTTCTTGAAAGTGTTGAATTTGTGTTAGATGTTGGTTTACCTCTCCTTTTCCTTGTGTGTTTCATAAAATCTGATTAGTATTTTCATTTGCATTCCATCTTTTATTGCTCACTGTGCAGGTGCACCTACTTTCAGGCAGTTCCAGTCATGCAGGCTGCCTCTCACAGTGAGGTGGGAAGACTACCACTGACCCACTTCAGTGAAAGTGAATGGTGAACCCATAGTGCTTCAGTAATTCCCCAGTTATTATCTTAAGCTGACTTAAGATGCTAACCTGTTGTTGAAGGAGCACAAAGTCTCTATTTGAGATATGAAATGTTTATTACTTTATTCAGGATACTGAGAGGGTCTTTGCATGATCAGGGAGTCTGCATATATTTCTTAGTTACTTAGTTATATTATAGTTACTCTACAAAACCCATTTTGAAAATCTGGATATGTATCTCAAGTGAAATCTGAGATGAAACACAACTGTGTTTTGTTAAGGTAATTTCCTTGTTATGTTTTCTAATCAGAATGAATCACTTTGTACTTTCTGATTAAGTGCAAATAAGCATCAAAATGCCATATATGTCCAGAAGAGGGTATCAAAAATTAGTCTGGAGTGTTGTCTCAAACATATGTAAAAATAAATAGGTTTGTTTATTTTAGAAGATTGAAGCCTCGGTTTTTAAAGAGATTCAATTTTAGAATCAGTCTTACAGTCTGCTTGCCACATCTGGAAAGTTTTGAATTTATGCTGTGGTGAATGGATTCCATCCATCCCATGCTGGCTCAGGCAGCCAGTGTTTCAGAACTGATGAACTTGGCAGGAGAGGAAAGAATTTAATGCATGCTTTGTCAATAATTTTCTTCAGTTCAGTTGTCAGTAATAGTGATACTTAGCGTGCTTTGTAAGTGAGCATGCTGTGTTATTAGAGTTATTAGACTCTCTCTAATGTATGTTTAACCATAGATAAATAAAGAGAATGCCCAGCTGTCTTCATAGGAACCAAGGGGGGTTTTGCCACGCGTGAATGGAAGCTGTCAATGTAGGGTATGTAACTAACTCTGTCTTTACAGGAGCTGCAGGTCCACTGTGCAGAGGGACAAGCATTATTGAATGCTGCTGTCCATGCCAGAGAGGAGGTGATTCCCTGGGGTATTCCCCAGATAGAAGACAGAGCCCTGGAATCCTTACGGCAGGATTGGCAAGTTTATCAGCACAGGCTGTCTGAAACAAGAAGCCAATTAAATGCCACTGTGAGCAAACTGAGGTTAATGGAGAAAAAATTTCAGAAGGTTAATGACTGGTTAACAAACCTGGAGGAGAAAGTTGCTATCAGGACTGGAAGGAGGTCTGGTAGAGCAACAAAAGAAATGCAGCTTCAACAAATGAAGGTAAAGAATATAGTTAAGGCATTCCTTAAACAAAATAACATATGAGGTTTCTGTGTCAATTCCTGGTTGCACTGTGAAAATGAGAGCAAGCTTTTCAATTTATTCTGAGTTGTTGACTAAAATTACGGATCCAAGACAGCTTTGTGCCTTCTAGATGTAGGTTCCTCCCATTTTACTGGTGGAGGTATGGCTATAACAATGTTGAAATCTTGCAGGAAGATCTGTAATTCATATGTTCTATAGTGTGTGAAGATAGGCAGTGGAATGGACAAGAATTAATATGGTAACAAGAGTAAAATGTGACCAACTGTATTATGAAGTCTCCACTGTGTCGATGAAATAATTCTCCTTTAGTCACTGGAATGAGAAGACATGGTTCTGAATAAACACAGGAAACAGATCTGAAGCCAGGTTACACTTTACAGTCATCATCAAAACTTCAGGTGAAATTTATAGGAAGCCCAGATTGTATTTCTACTATTATTTTTCAAGGGGAAAAAAATTACAAGTATTGTATCCGTAGTAATGAAATGCAGTCCATATGGGATGCAAATCTTTCCAGCATATTTGTTACAATAACTTTCATCAGATTCTGGTTTATTTTCTAGTTATAAATGAATGCTTACAACCATGCATTTGTTTTCTTTTTCAATGATTTCCTGACTTAGTTACAGTTAAATTCCTGGTAGTTTAAGATGTTTGAATCAGACATATAAGTTTGATAATTTCTTTCTCATAGAAGTGGCATGAAGACATTGCAATCTACAAAGATGATGTAGAGGAAGTTGGGGTATTGGCTCAGCAAATGCTAGAGGAAAATCTCACTGCAAGTAGAATGGGAAGTCAGGCTACGCAGCTTACATCTCGCTACCAAACTCTTCTTCTTCATGTCTTAGTAAGTAATGAAAACTAATTCATTGTAACATCATTAGTTGCCAGTTAAGAAGCAAATACAAACAGGCTTTTGTAATTAGATTTTGAGTCTATTCATTACTGTACACTCAATAGCACAACATTCACATATATATTCATATACATATACACACAGATTTCATTGGATTAAATGTATTACAGAAACATAATCAGGATGATGAAGTAGAATGCCCTGTCACTATCTTTTTTGATAGTTTCAGGAGGGAAATTCACAACAAAGTATTCTTGAATGCTAATTGACCTCTAGATAAATGTTTTTAGGCTGCTACTGATACACATTAGTATGTGGAAAATTTGATTTGGTAAGGTGCAGTCTTCAGGTTAATTTAAGTAGTAAGCCTCATAGTACTGTAATGAAAAGTCACAATTCAAAGTTCAAAATGAGAGTACATTTTCAGTGTTTGGTATTAGTTCAGTTTTAATGTAATATGTACCCCCTGACAAGAGCCCTGTAAGAATTATCCACTATTTATGAAATAACTCAAATCCCATATGTTTTATCTTTGTATAATAGATTTTATTAATAAATAGCAATTTATTGTTATCTTAAACAAATAGCAATAATTAGCATCTGAGTGGTCCTTGTTTCTACCTCTTACCCTGCGTATTTGTTTAAAGGAGCAAGTAAAGTTTCTGGAAGAAGAAATACGCTGTATGGAGGAGTCAGAATTGTCTTTTAGTGCTTACACAAATTGGTATGGAGCTACTAACAAGAACTTCAAAAATGTGATCACCAAATTTGACGTGGTTGATAAAACAGTAATGGAGAAAAAAGTGCAGAAACTAGAGGTACGGCTTTCTTAAATACAATTTTTGTTTCTGTTCACAGACAGGAGGCTGTATTTTAACATACATCTTAACAGCTGCTCAAAATTCTGACTTTACCTTCCCAGAGAACATGATGGGATAAGACCACACAGTACAAAACTTTCTATTGTCACATCTCATTAGATCATAGTTTGGCTATTGAAGTTACAAGTAGTTTTAAATAATACAGTCCTAAACAATAGTCCTATCCTTCCATAAGGCATGCTTGTATCTGTTTTATGTTAGGTTAAAACTTAAAATAAATTTCTATATCCCCAGTTCCCTGCAAGTATACTTTTTTGTGCACTGTGTATTTTCTGTGTCCTGTGGCAAGAAGTGCTTCTTATTTCTCTTCATTGAAACCCTCATGTTTCATTCCAAAAGTTGTAGATGAGCTTCTCATATGTCCTGCAGCTTAAGCAGCTTAAATGTAATACGCTAAGGGAAAGTTTTCATCTGTTCCAGAATGTGAAGTCAACATCCTTTCCTGGGAGCCCTCAGTTTCTCTGTTTAAATTCACAAGCCCAGTGCAGGGCAGAAGTATTTGCTTTATCTGCTTCCTTCTAGCTTGACACACCTTAACTCCAGGCAATTTTGTACTGAAAAGTCCACTCATTTTCCCTAGCAATTCTTTCTGTGTCTGTAGCAAAGTTTAAAAAAAGCAAGTTTTTATACATTTTCTGTTAACCAAGGTTTCCTTCACAGGTGCTATTGAGTGATATGGACATAGGCCACAGTTTACTGAAATCAGCCCGTGAGAAGGGGAAGCAAGCCATAAAATACATGGAAGAAAACGAAGTTGACCAGTTAAGAAAAGAAATTGGAGATCACGTGGAACAGCTTGAAGAGCTGGCTGGCTCTATCAGAAAAGAGCACATAACTTCAGAGAAGTGTCTTCAGCTGGTAAAGGAGTTCTCAGACAAGTATAAGGCCCAAACTCAGTGGGTCATGGAGTACCAAGCCGTCTTACATGTTCCCGTGGAGCCAAAGAGTGAACTCTATGAGAAGAAGGCACAACTGTCCAAATACAAGGTAAAAAGGAGTTATCTCATAAAACTACTGAATTTATTTTAATCCAGTGATGCTCAATAAATCCTCTGATCAGGTATCCAAGTTTCTTCAGGAGGTACATGAGATGTTTCTCATCTGGATGTCCCAATCAGCATCAATGAAAACATGCATGATACCTGCCTCTACAAACCAGACTGAGCCCCTGAATTTGAAATGTCCAAATAAGGCTTCCATAGCTGAAAATTTCCTGTAATGGAGCAAAATTCTTTTATGAGTTACACATATGAGTATTTGCATTGGTCTCAACAGAGGTGATTGCAGTTGAAGCGAATACAGAAATCAGTTGGTCTTTCATGACTTCAGACATTGCCACTGTTTAGATTGACTTAATCAGCTTTCTGGTTAAAGCTGGATGTCCCAGGTCAACTTATATCCGAGACAGTCAGCTGCTATGACCTCCCAAGTTTTTGTTAGTATTTTAATGAAGTGTTTGGCTTATTTTCCAGTCACAAAAATTAGTAGAAAATTTGCTGACAAGCTTCATTTTTTCTTCTAGTGATGTTTTCATAAAATACTGCAGGATTACAAATGTTTCATGAAATGTGTACTGCGCCCAGCTGAGGTGGAGTTAACTCTCCTCACAGCAGCCCATTATAGTGCTGTGCTTTACATTTGCGGCTAAAAAGATGTTGCCAACAATCCTGTGTTTTGGTCATTGCTGAGCAATACCTACATTGCTTCAAGGCTTTCTTGCTAAAGCTGCCCAGTACTCCTTGCCAGCTTCCCCACTCAAAGTTGTATGTCACAGCTGTGTGCTTACTTTCTACGTATCTGGGGAGTTGTACACACCAAAGTACAGTGCTAGGCACTCATCACACACTAGCTCATTAAGGGGACGGCTTTGGTGATACCTTCCCACCTATTTTCATAATTTGTTCCTCTGAACAAATTCTATCCCTAGAACTGGCCACTTCATGAAGATGAACTCCCTTTGCTTCACCAGCTCCAGACTGTCAGCCATGCTACTAGCCACTCTCAAAAGGACCTATTGTTTTTACATGTGTGCACAGTTGTTGTCACAGGGCAGAGCTGAGAAACAGAATCTTGCATTGGTAAACAAAGTTCTGCCTGTCTGGAAAGGATGATATAAACCATGGTAGAAGGCTGTGCATCAGACCAAAAGGAAGTTAGTGAAATACATCTCCAGTGATCAGTAGATATATTTTAATTCTTGCTTGCATTGTAGTCCATACAACAGACTGTTCTGTCTCATGAGCCCTCAATAAAGTCAGTGATTGAAAAGGGAGAGGCACTTTGTGATTTGGTGAATGATGTGGCTCTAAAGAACAACATTCAAGACCTTCAGAGCAGTTACCAGGATCTCTGCAGCAAAACTAAGGTAAAAAGGAAGAAACATCAGGATTCTTCCAATTTGCTATTTTTTTACTCCTCTTTAAGAAATTAACTATTTATTTCATGCTCTGTCATGTCTATATAAAGAACCAGCTACCTTTAATTACTCTTGGTGTTTTGTTGGGGTTTTTTTTGGTTTCTTTTGGAGGGGGGAAGAGAAGTGGCAGGCAAGTTTTGAATATGAAAAAAATTACATAAATAAATTGAACCAGAGTAGCTGAAATGAATTCTGAATGTGGCAGGTGAAGTCTTTGTGGTTGATAACACTAAGGGGGTATGTATCGGTGACTAGTCTGTGTTATTGTTACTACTTTTGAAAGTGTTTAATAGAATTCTAAGTATATTATTCCTTGAAGGGATAGATGCCCTTAGATTATACTCTCTCTTGTTTCTGCTTGATCTCCACAAACTGTTTAGTTTAGTTGTTGAATAGAAGGCACTGGAGAAAACAAACTGCAAGACGGATATAATTTAATTCATCAAGGGCATTATTAATTAACACTGATTCATTAGTCCATATGTATGTAGTACTTTAAATGGTCTAATGCTTCTAAATACATCCTAAAGTATGATTATTCCTAAAGCTTTTAATAGGTTATACTCCTAACAAGGATAAGCTCTGCAAACCATGTTAGTACTTATGTTTGACCTAGGCACCTTTAATTGCCAATCCAGACACCAATAGGAGATGATTTTATTTTTTTCAAGGTTGATTTTTAGTTTAAAGACACGCCTCTGATCTGTACCAAAAAAGTGATACCCGTTGCATTAGATATAATGTTGGCAGCTGAAATTTAGAGAAGCTTCCTGAAAATAATAAATACTTTTTAACTCAGTGTGTACATTCTTAATTTGTCAGCCACAGGCACAGGCAGTATGTACATGCAAAGGCTGTAGGCAGCAGCCATAGCATTTGGTAGGTCAAGTGCAGACTTTCAAAGAGTGTGTAACAACTGTGAGTGAAATTAATGTCAAGTTGACAGTGTTCATTTCTCAAGTGTTTCCCTCAGCCTTCAAAGTATGGTATTTCATCTGGAATGAAAATACTGCTTGGTACCACAGAAGTAATTATTCACAGAAATGTATTCACAGAAGAAATGTGTCTTTTGATTTCTTCCTTTACAGACTATTCATATGAGATTCCCTCACAGGAATATAAATTTAGATGATAATTCTTACTATGTTTTCAAGTTCTTGGTGGGTTTTGGCTTGTTTGGGGTTTTTTTTTTTTAACTCTTGTAATTGCCTGAAAAATTAATTTTGGTTGTTGTGGACCTGCAGGCATGTGTTGAAATCTTAGAGGTGAGAGTAAAAGAACACGAGGATTACAATAGTGATTTGCAAGAAGGGGAGAAATGGTTATTACATATGTCCAGCAGATTGGCCAGCCCTGACCTCATGGAAAGCAACAATCTTGAAATAATCACTCAGCAACTAGCTAATCAAAAGGTGGGTTTGCTATTGGTGATCTTCCTTTGTAAAATAGAAATTTTCTCTGCCTCCACTACAGAGATCTAATTATTTGTCATTCCCCTATTTTATTTCTCTTGCTGCTAAATGTGTAAATAATCATCAGTGTTACTAATGCAGTTAACAAATATGGCTTGTTGTTAGCATCATTTCTTAGATGAAACTGCATTTACAAAAAGCTTTGTTGTACTCTGATCTGATTTCTGTGTCTGATTTTAAATTGAAAATTTTCTTGGTATGGATATGCTAACAAGAACTTTAGAAATTTGATCACCACATTGGATGTGGCTGATAAAACAGCAATGGAGAAGAAAGTGCAGAAACTAGAGGCACCTCTATTAGGTTGTTCTAATTCTAGGTTCTTCTATTAGGTTGTAGCTTTTATTCAAGGTGCTGTTATGGTTACTTTTAGTGAAAATCATTTAATACCTTGATAGCCAATGCTTTCTAGAAGATAAAAGAGAACAAAATCCAACCTACCACTAGCTGAAACTGAGATTCCAATGACAAATATTGAAGTCTTTAAATTATTTGTGATTGGTATGTTACTCTTTAAGTAACCTCCTTAGATACAATATTGGCTCTACCAAAGTCAACGGAAAAAACTGTCCACTGTGGAAAGAGCTTATGGAATCAGATATGATTCAACATGAGATTTAATTTGCATTACTAGACACAAGAGAAACTGGAGAAGCCCTGAAGAGCGTGCAACAAATGAAGATTCAGTGTAGTCTTGGGGTCTGAGCAGAGAGTGTTTTCACATTATGACGGTGTTACTGCTGTTTCTGTGGGGTATCTGTGTAAAGACTTTTGACAATGACTTTACAATGAACATGCAATGCAATAGCTTGACTATGAGAAAACATGTTTGATTTTTCTTTTCCAAATCTGAAGATGAAGTGTTTAAAGGAGGGAGAAAAAACATTCTGCACCACAGCAGAATTTCTTCAAAATTATTTTATCTGTTTCTTAGGCTATTATGGAAGAAATTGCAGGATTTGAAGATCGTTTGAACAACCTTAAGAGTAAAGGTGATTACCTGATCACTCAATGCTCGGAACATCTTCAAGCAAAATTTAAGCAAAATATACAAAGCCATCTTCAGGGGACAAGGGACAGCTATTCTGCCATATGTAGCACAGCCCAAAGAGTAAGTCTTGTTTCAAAGATTTTTTTTTAATGCCATTTAAAAATAAAGTGTATTATTATTTCTATGAGTTATTTCTTTAAATGGTATAAAACTCTTCCTATTGTTTCCATTTGATTGAACCTACAGACTACTGAGCACTTCATCATTCCTGTGCTACACTTGAATTCCTTGTGATCCAAATGTTGTCTTGCCACTAGCAAAAATAGTGGCCTGTCAGTTCTTACTTTAATCTTGCCACACACTCACTACCTTCATATTACACTAGCTTCTGAGTAGCTGCAGAAAAAAAAAATAGACCTTTCTACTTCAAAAACTAGGAGAAAATTGCAGTCTTAGTGTTGATAGTTTTCATACATACATAAACAGGCCTCAGGTATGTGCTATGAAATGCTGGCTCTCTCATTAAAACCAGACTAAGAAGGGCCAGCTGGGTCATTCTGTTAAACCAATTAAGAGATTAAGCCAGCAGTCCAAAAAAAAAAAAAACAATAAACCTCAAACAAAACCCAAAAAACCTAAAGAAAACAACCATAAAACAAACTAAAATAATCTGACACAAAAGCAATACAAAAATGTTGGATGCAGAAAAAAGAGAGCATGCTCTTCATTTGAGTCTCTATCTTTTCTTTTCAGAAGCTGTGCATTAAATATTGTACATCTTATCCACATGTTAGCAGCGTGCAGTGAGAGTTTAAGGAGTTTTCAGCCCTTGGTACTTTAATGTACAAGGGATAAAATAATCAAAGTCTTAATACTTCTGTTTTATTAGCAGTTTTCAAGGCAGGAAAAGAGAGAAAATAGTGCTATTTGAAAATGTGATAAACTTACAAAATGTTTTGTTTAGGTGTACCAGAGTTTGGAACATGAGCTCCAGAAGCATGTTAATCATCAGGATACTCTACAACAGTGCCAGACTTGGCTGTCTACAGTGCAGTCAGAGCTAAAGCCAACTACTTGGACAGCGTTCAGCCTGGCAGATGCAGTTAAACAGGTAAAAGTTTAGCACTTGAAAAAGCTCAGTTATTCTTAATAAGGCGAGTTCAGATAAGAGATTTAAATGTCTAGAAATTAGATATTTTCTAGCCTTCTCTGAAAGCTGTGTAGCCTCAAAGTTCATTCCCAACCTCAAAAGGAATACCTAGAATGCAAAATATCTGTAGGTGAAAAATCAAAGAGGGCTTTTGCTAGCTCTACTTAATGCGTAGAAACATGTTACCTGAAAAATATTGGCCAGTTAGATAAATCAGATACTCCATATATGTGTTTAGCAGAGGGGTTGTGTATTTCTGCTTGTCCAATTGCCCATCTGTCTATGATGTTCCTTATGAGACCTTTTCACACTACCATGGACACAGAGTCAATTATCAGGCAGTTAAAACAATTTTTCAGTCTAAGAGCACAGAACTGCCTATAACCTTCATTGACCATTAAGAATTCTTTCATTATTCTTAGTGACAATGCAGTTTACATTGGATTTGTAACTTGGTTTTAAATTAAACTGGTATGGTGCTAAAAATGCTGGAATTCAGAGGTGTCTCATCCATCGTTTCACTTAATAGAGACCTTGAAATACTAGAGATGGCAGACCTACAGGGGCAGGGGAAGCAGGGTATGTGTAACACAGTGAGACCACCACCTAAGTTTCACTAAGCTGAATTTCTCACAATCTGTCAGACACTGGAAAATTTTATAGCTGTAGGGACAGGACATGTTAATAAAAGCTCTGGTTTCCATTCACATTGGGAAAGTCTGTCACCTTGTTGAGACTGTGTGTTTCTAAGAAATAAGCTAGCTAATTCATATGTCTGTAAGTGTTTTGGTAATACGATAATAATCAAATTTTTAGGGATTATTCCTTTCCATAATTATAACAGAGCAACATTACCTAAAAAAAGAATGTATTTCTACATTTAATTTTACGGAAAAAATAGCAAGGCAGAGTAAAAACACTAAAATGTATGATTGCACTAAAACAAAGATATTATTTCCAGAGTTTCAGGGTTTATTTTTGAGTTGTCTTCCCTCAGGTTAAACATTTCCGGGCTCTGCAGGAGCAGGCCAATACATACTTGGATCTTCTGTGCTCCATGTGTGATCTGTCAGATGCCACAGTGAAGAGTACAGCAGCAGATATTCAACAAACAAAACAAACGGTACAAGATAACCACAACAACCCACTTCTAATCCTATTTAGAGTTTTAACTGCCTTGATCTGTTCCCTTTTAAAAAGGTCATATTGGGTAATGGTTTAAAGAAATATCATCTTACTTTCATCTTAAGTATCTCTTTAGAGATAGTTAAATAGTTTTCTCTTTTTGCTTCTTTTTTTTTTTAATTATTAAATCCATACATTGCCATCCTGGTATTAATAAAAAGGCACACAACTAAGGTTGCTAAAGGTACTTAGACAATGTTACAAGATGTTGGTCTAAAGCTACAGAAATAACATTCTGCGGAAGAAAACTTTATTCAAGTTATACTTTCAAAAAACACAATTCAGTCTAATCTTCTCTGTATTTTATTATTTTATTATTATTTATTCAACAATAGACTGATGTTATTATTGCCTTATATTAATGGATTAATAATATAATAATCATCATAACAATAAAAATATGATGGTTCAGTTCATGAATCAAAGTGCATCCATTTCAGCATATTAATTTATAGAAGTGTTCCTCAATTGTAAGTTTTAAAGTCACTTAATGCTTAGGTTTAAAATGGAACTATAAACTAAAGTTATTGGAAAAGAAGTATTATGAGCATTCCTCTTGTTGTAAACATGAAAAATTTAGTCTCTCTTATACAGACACACAACCAAAGTTTTGAAACTACTTCTAAGAGTAAAAATCTAATACATACAGTAACAACATTCCATACCACAGAAGGGAGTTGTACAAATCCAAATAACCCATAAAAATATGGCAGTCCAAGAGGTGAATAGCTGGAAAACATCACAAACATCAGAATAAGATGCTTCTTTGACATACAAAGGAGTGAAACGTGGCTAAGAAATCACAGATGGTATAGTGCCACTATATATTAAGCTGGTTGAGTGTCTAAATCTTAAAGGCACCCCACTGCTGTATTTAGAGCAAAAGCAGCTGTGTCACTATTGGTGTAAGAGGATTGATGGCTCAGATCTGGTAAGCATTCTTTTTATTGGCATTTTAGAAGAGGCACATAGGCAAAATAACTTGGCTAAGCAAATTAAATGGAAGTGTCTGGTTGAAACTTTTATGTAGGGTACACTCTAACAATATTCTTGGCATGCAGTAGATTAAATGATACAATTAATTTAAGGTTTAGCAGAGGACAGAGAACATTTAAATACAAACACTCATAAACTTACTTGCTTCTCTCAAGGGGGAATGATAATTAATTTATTTTGTTGTTGTTGTTGTTGTTTCCGCCCAGATTTCCTTTGATAGGTACAATTTTTGTGACTTTTGAAGGTTAAGACTCTATTTGGGGATAATATTAGCCCCTTCAGAATCTGCTGCTGAAATTGCTTTAGTATAGTATTGTGCTCAGAGGAAGAATGGTATTCATCCTCCATTTTCCAAAAATAGATGAATTAAAGCATTCCTACTCCTTTTCATTTCTTTTCTTCTAGATTGAGCAACAGATAATGCACTCACAGTATTTGTCTCAAGGCTGGGAAGAGATCAAACAGTTGAAGGCTGAGCTCTGGATATATTTCCAGGATGCGGATCAACAACTACAGAATTTAAAAAGGAGACGGGCAGAATTGGAGCTAAATATTGCCCAGAATATGGTACTCCAGGTTAAGGTAAGGAGACTTTGGGTTAAGAACAGAAGATAAGGAAGAAGTTCATCCTGTGGCTGATATTGTTTTATGATTTATATTATATGCACATACTGCATACAATGGCTAATATGCTCTAAGCAAGAGCAGAGAAGATAGAGGAAAGAGCGTTTCCTTGTTGATGCTACAGGGTTATTTGGAGAGCAGAAAACTGTACTTTAGTATTTTTCTGGCTTTGTTTTTTTAATAATAGACAACTGTCAGCCTCCTGAGCTGATTTGCCTTTGCTTTTAGAATAGACTCAATGCTGATCACAGTGGACCTGAACATAAGATTTACAAATTGTGCTTGCAAAATTCTTTGATTTCTACACTTCTAAATAGTTTAGAAGTATTTCAAAATTAGTCAATGGAACTATTTGATGTTGCTGATCTCTAAGAAGAAGTATGACAGGAACACAATTTAATTAATGAGACAGATACCTTCATATCTTCTCTCGTTAATTCCAGAAGAGAGACATTTTATTACCATTCTGTACACATCAGTTACTGTACATACCAATAACTTAACAAAATTATAATTTATTTAATAAATGAATAAATATGTGGGGTTTTAATTTTTGGTCTAGACTTTGCTTGTATTCTTTCTCTGATGTGCCAAGAATTAGGTGAAAAGTAAACAGCACTTCCTCTGCATTTCTGTTCTACTCACACTTTGGAACAGAAAGTCAAAGCCATTGAAGATGCCTCAGCACAATCTGGACTGAAAGCTGTTATGCCAGCTATCATTAGAGTCCAGGAAGAAGAAGGAGTCTCTATTTCTTCACTCTTTCTGTCAGTAACTTTGGATTATAATGAAAGGGAGACACCTGCTGGACAGTTAGATGTGGCACAAGGTGTGTTTTTTATAATAATTTCCCCTGGTAAAGGAAGACACCTAGCTCCATTTGAAGCCATCATGAAGAGGAATGAGGCAGAGCTGGAGATGGGTGTGCTTGTTTAGTTATAGTTACTGGAACTTGAATGTAGGAAAAGATTATATTTACCTTAGTGTGTAAGAGCTGAAAAATATTTGGTTAGTTTTAGTTGTCAGTATATTGTGTATTCTTCTTTTTGCGATCTCTCTGACTTCTTATTTTGTAGGACATGTATGCAGATGAACTTTCTCAGTTACTAGTTATTAATCATACCCAGGTAATCCATGGTTTCGTTTCAAAAGTAACAGTGGTAATGGTTGTTGTTACAGAAGTAGGAACAATACAGATTACAGATATGGAGTCTCACTGACTCATGGACTCTGCTTCCTATTTTTAGTCTCTAATGAAAAAGGAAAAAAAAAAAGCTAGTAATAGTGCTGGTAAAATGAATGATTCTTGTGAGATTCAAGACTACCTTGCATGTTTTAGTGTATGCTAGTCCAGAAGCCTGGACAACAGGACGTGATTCAATCACAAATTCTGTTTATCACTGGCACTTGGAAACTCCTCTGGCTTGCTTTAGCATCTATTACCAACTTGTCTTCATGTGAGAAGATGGAGAGGAGGGTTTGGAGAGGAGTGAAAACACTTCTTCCAATTTACATCTGCAGAGCATTTTCCTGGGCAGATAATTAATTCATATACAATTTATTTATTCCAGAGCTTTTATTTAAGTTCCACTTTATAATTTTGAATGCATATTATTATATTGGGTTTTGCATGTATCTTTTTCAGGAATTCAGTCAGAAGTTGCAGTCTAAGCAGTCAGCTCTCAATTCTGTGACTGAGAAAATGAACAAACTAACCCAAGGACAGGAATCACCTGAACACAAGGAAATAGGAGAACTGAGCAACCAGTGGCTGGACCTCTGCCTTCAGGCACATAATTTGCTCATGCAGAGGGAGGAGGATCTGCAGAGGACAAGGGATTACCATGATCGCATGAATGTCATTGAAGTTTTCCTGGAAAAGCTCACAAAAGAGTGGGACAACCTGGCTAGGTAAAAAAGGAGTGGTGTCTGTGCAAACTGTGCATATATGCTGAAAGAGCTGTTTACAGAATGCCTCTAAGTGAGAGCCCCTAAAAATTCCTTTTTGCATACTTAATTAAAAGCACACTTCCCTTATTAAGTATCAGGCAATTGATAATTTCTGTTGAGATAAAGAGAGTTTGAGAGGCCAGATTTTCAGTGTTTGTCTTTAAGGCAAGTATTGATTGATCAGGGTATAGCATTTCCTGATATTTCAAGAATGTAGACTATTTCATTTGAACTCATTTGTGGTGGTTCATGAATTCATGGTTCATTCCCTGGTTAATTTTCATTGTCATGCTTTGTTATAGCTATTATTTGTTAGACTATATAATATATTATATATCTGATATTTGTTAGACTATTATATTAAAGCTTAGTAACTACTCCTAAATATTTACAGATGCTTTGCATAAGATAAGCACACCGGCTGTGAGCAAAATTGTGAGTGTATTGCTGCTCCTGTCACTGTCATGGAGCAAGATTCACTCAACTTGCTGTTGTTCATATGTGCAATATAATCAGTATTGTCTGTAAATGTGTATAGTCAGCCTGATGACCATAGAGCAGACATAAGGGAAACTAATAAATTTGTAAATTTTTAAAATTAGTGTTCAAGGCTGCTACCTTCAAGTGACTCTGAAAACTGTAGGTCTTTATATCATATTGATATCAGTATTTAGAGGGCATATAATTAATCCTGACCTCTTTTAAAAGCCTGTGCTGAAATAGGATCTAATAACTCATTTTTATCCTTTTTGATAACAGATCTGATGCTGAAAGTACAAATGTGCACCTTGAAGCTTTGCAAAAACTGGCAATTGCACTACAGGAAAGGAGGTTTGCTCTGGAAGATTTGAAAGATCAGAAGCAGAAGATGATAGAACACTTGAATCTTGATGACAAAGAATTAGTAAAGGAGCAATTTAGTCATTTTGAACAACGCTGGACTCAGCTGGAGGACCTTGTCAAACGGAAAATTCAAGTTTCTGTTTCAACCTTAGAAGAGCTCAGCTTGGTGCATTCCAGATTTCAGGAACTAATGGAATGGGCAGAGGAACAGCAACCTAGTGTCTCGGAAGCTCTTAAACAGAGCCCTCCTCCAGATATGGCTCAAAGTCTTCTTATGGATCATCTTACCATTTGCAGTGAGCTTGAAGCCAAACAGCTTGTTCTGAAGATGCTTGTGAAGGATGCTGACAGGGTGATGACCAACCTAGGGCTCAATGAAAGGCAAGAACTGCAGAAAACACTGTCTGATGCACAGCACCATGTGGCTTGTCTCAGCGATCTGGTTGGCCAGAGGAGAAAACACCTGAATAAAGCATTGTCTGAAAAGACACAGTTTCTCATGGCAATCTTTGAGGCTACAAACCAAATTCACCAGCATGAGAAGAAGGTGATGTTTCCAGAACATATTTGTCTTTTGCCAGAAGATGTGAATAAACAGATCAGGACTTGTAAGAATACCCAGGCTAATCTGAAGGCCTATCAAAATGAGGTCACAGGGTTGTGGGCTCAAGGAAGGGATTTAATGAAAGAAGCAACAAATCAAGAGAAGAGTGAGGTGTTAGGTAAACTGCAAGAACTACAAAATGTCTATGACACTGTTTTACAAAAGTGTAACCAGAGATTGTTAGAACTGGAGAAAAATATTGTTTCCAGGAAATATTTCAAGGAAGATTTGGATAAAGCTTGCCATTGGCTAAAACAAGCTGATATTGTCACATTCCCAGAAGTCAATGTAATGAATTCTAACACTGAGTTATACAGCCAGCTGGCAAAATATCAACAGATTCTTGAGCAATCTCCAGAATACGAAAATCTGCTACTTGCACTGCAAAGAGATGGCCAAGAAGTCCTGCCATCACTTAATGAAGTGGATCATTCTTATCTAGATGAAAAACTTAACAGTCTCCCTCAGCAATTCAATATGGTCACTGCTCTGGCAAAAGAAAAATTATATAAGGTTCAGGAAGCAATTTATGCCAGAAAAGAGTACGCCTCTTTGATTGAGTTGACAAGTAAAGCTCTGACTGAGCTAGAAGACCAGTTTATTAACATGGACAAAGCTCCAGCTGCTCTTTCAGCCAAAGAAGCTGTGTCACTCCAGCAAGCCTACAGAGATCTCTTAGGTGAAGCCATGAGCCTTGCTGCAGCAGTGGATGAACTGAACCAGAAGAAGGAGGCTTTTCGAAGCACTGGCCAGCCCTGGCAGCCAGATGAGATGTTAAAACTTGCCACACTATATCACAAGTTGAAGAGGCAAATAGAACAGAAAATCAACCTGTTGGACGACACAATAGAAGCATGCCAGGAGCATGAGAAGATGTGTATGCAGTTTGAGGCACAGCTAGAGACAGTGAAAAAGGAGCAGTTTAAGGTGAATGAAGAAACTCTCCCAATAGAAGAAAAGTTGAAAATATACCATTCTCTGGTGGGCAGCTTGAGAGACTCAGGAAGTCTTCTGAAACGAATAACTGAACATCTAGAAGTCCTTTCTCCTCAGGTTGACTCATCTGCTTATGAGACTGCAAACCACCAAGTTAAGGTTTGGCAAGAGAAGCTGAAGTCTTTGCATTCTGCCATTGTTGACACAGTGATGGAGTGTGAGAGCAGACTTGTGCAGAGCATTGACTTCAAGACAGAAATCTGCCGCTCACTCGAATGGTTGAGGTGGGTGAAAACAGAACTTAATGGAACATTAAGTTTGGACCTCAAACTGCAAAACATCCAAGAAGAAATCCGAAAGGTTCAGATTCATCAGGAAGAAGTGCAGTCGAGCCTCAGAATAATGAATGCACTGAGCAATAAAGAGAAAGAGCGCTACATGAAAGCAAAGGAGCTGATACCTGCTGACCTGGAAAACACTCTTGCTGAGCTGGCAGAACTTGATGCTGAAGTTCAAGAAGCTATACATGTGAGACAGGTTAGTCACCCAAAACATCATTAGTTTTTCAGTCACAAAGCTGAAAAAGACGGCTCTATGGCTTGATCTTTACAATCACCACAAAAAAACTCATTTTAGTAATCCTACTGTATGTTTTTTTAAATTACAAAGGCTACTGTGATGTAATGTTTGTGACTCTCCCTTTTATTTCAGGTTAACTTGAATAAAGCGTATAGCCTCTGCCAAAGGTACTACCAAGTGATGCAGATAGCAAATGACTGGCTGGAAGATGCTCAGGAATTTCTACAGTTAGCAAGAAATGGTCTAGATGTTGAGAACTCTGAGGAGAATCTAAGGAACCATGTTGAATTTTTCAGCACAGAAAGTCAGTTTAAGGATCATTTGAAAGTGTTACAAGGCCTTGTGTCTGAGATAGAGCCCTTTTTACAAGCCACAGCAAGTGAACAGCTGGTGCAGAATGTAGCTGCACTAGAAGAAAAGGCCAAAGGGACAGAGCAAGAAGCCAAAACCCAACAAGAGCAGTTACAAAGGTATATTCTTTCTTTTTTATTGAATTTTTTCTTCTCTTTCTTCATTTTAAGATCACCTTGTTGATAATGAAAGAAAGAATCAGAACATTAATTGAAGCTTTTAAATATTTGTGCTGCTTTTGAGAGAAGTGGATATTGGGGATTCAGAGCTTTTGGATTCTTCTTTCTTTTCTGCCCTTGACTGACTAGTTGTGTGATCTTAAAGGAACTCTGGTAGAATATTAAGCTTGGAACAGCACAGAAAAGAAGAGTAGAGAATAATTTCACCTGACAGAGGATATACACAGAAACAAATGAAATTGAAGCAGACATTTTGAACTAAAAGGAAATACCTTTTTAACAAGCATAATTATGTTTCTTATTATTCTTGAATGTTCTGAATCCCATAAGTTTGGGTAGGTTAAACCACAACACAGGCAGTCTCTGAGGAAAAGTCAAATGAGGGCTACTGCTCAGCTGTGTTTTCTGTAAGGCATAGCTGAAAATAAGGAGCATATGCTTCTGTGTATGCAGTTTCCCAATAATCTTTTTCTTGGAAAATACTGTGTAACAGCAAAACTAAGCAGTTGCATTAAAAACTAGGTGCAATAATATTTCTGATTTTCAAATGTTTTTATATAGCATTAAGTTTTTCTTTCTGGAACTGTATTTGTTTAAGGTGTGCTTCTGAGTGGCAGGAGTACCAGACATCAAGGCAGAAGGTGATTGAAGTGATGAATGACGCTGAGAAAAAATTATCTGAATTTTCAGTAGCTAAAGCTGCTTCTTCTCATGAAGCAGAAGAGAAATTGCTAACACATAAGGTAAGGTACTGATAATTGCATGAAATCCTTCTCTTTCAAGTGAAAATGAATGTATAATACATAGGTCCCTACCTGTAATAACATGAATTTGAGTTTTTAGGTCTTTACCTATAGCACTTAACTGTGTCATAACACACCAAGACATGTTTAGTGCTGTGCAAAATATACATTTTGTTTGTGGGGTTACCAAGACAGATATCTTTAATCACTTTTCAGCTTGTTGTCTGTTTATGTGCCTATGACTGTAGAGAGGTGCAGAGTCAGGAGGTTCCTAAAAGCCATGGGTCTGTGAACCCCAAATTACATACCCTTTAAGCAACTCAGATCAATAGAAACATCCTACTTTTGATCATGGAACAGGACAGGAAGAGTTTACTAGGACAGGAAGAGTTGGAGTTTAATATTAACTCTTGTTTAGACTAAAAGCAAGAAATATAGCTTAAAAAAACTTACTTTCTCATGTTTAGCGTACTAGTCAGTTGCCTTAATATAGACAGTCAGTAACACTTCAGACATGCTGCCAGTTGTGTCTTGTGAAATCAAGAATCTCCCCTAAGAGTAATGTCATGTCTGCCAGGTTCATGAGTGTGTCCTCAAATCCTTGGGCATTTAAAAAGTTGTTAAACAGGACATAAATGTACACTTAAATGCCTGAATTGATTATTTCATTTTTAGACTGTTAGAAGTCAGTCTTTGCTATGAGCATGACCCTGAATGCTTATTTTCATCCCTCTTGAGGGGCTATCAAGGAAGAGAAAAGCCGATTACAGCAGATTTCTGCTGCTTCCAGAAGCTTGCATTTTGGACCAAGCAGCTATAGCTAATATATTGCCTATGAGAAATAAAGTGAGACCTAGCCACCTCACTCGAAATACAATATCTCCTCTTCATCAGCAGTGGATGGGGGTGGTGCACATACCTGCATGATGAATACTAATGAGTTGTCTTGTGGAAAAGGAAAACAGTCCTTATTTTTGCTTTTTCAGACTCTTGTGTCCATAGTGAATTCTTTCCATGAGAAGACCACAGACCTAGAAGAAAAGGCTTCGCAGCTGGAAAAAATCAGCAATGATGCCAGTAAGGCATCTATAAGTAGATCCATGACAGCGGTTTGGCAGCGCTGGACACGGCTCCGGAATGTAGCCCAGGAACAAGAGAAAATTTTGGAAGATGCAGTGCAGGAATGGAAGGGTTTTAATGATAAGGTAAATTCTAGTCTTGGTAAATCCTCCCTTATACATGGGTTTTCACTCATTATGCTGCCTTATTAATCATCTTGCAGTAGAGAAAACTGATAGCAGGAATAACTGTTTTTTTACCTCAGTTCAGAAAAACACAGCTGAACGATCCAAGTTTAGAATCCTTGCCTCCAAAGTTTGGACTGTTCTTCTCAATGCATTCATGTATAGTACATACAGAGTTGTTTTGGTTTCTAGTGGTTCATTAGATTCTTCTTCTCTATTTCTTTTCCTCAGATATTCTATTCTTGATTATGTTAACCTCTTTTTTTTCTTTCTTCTTCTCTTTCTTCTCTCTTTTTTCTCTCTTTTCTCTCTTTTTTTTCTCTTTTTTTCTCTCTTTCTTTTTTCTTCTTTTTTTTCCCTCTGAAGAATATGAAGTTGCTCCTTTTAAATATAAGCAGTGAGGATATTGCCTGTCACTGCTTATTGATCATATGTCTCTTTTTTCCCCTTATATTCTACCTTACTCTTTTTATCTGTCATTGTCCATTATTCATGCCCAGATAGCAGGTTCTCTAGGAATGAGGAGAATAATTTTGTTGAATGCATGACTTGTGCCAAATATGGATACCCCAAGGTAGAGCTCTAGTTCCTATGGCAATAAATATAATAAATGCTGAAGAAGACACCCATAACTGGACAAAAAAATAATCCCTTAGCAAGTGCTAATCCCCTGTGAAGAGCAATGGATCTGGCACAGTAGAGCACAAATCCTGTACCACAACAATTTTATAGAATCTAAATGTACAGCACTGCGTCTAGCACCTTTCAGTGTCAGTTGTACTAGCTTCTTTTGTAATCTTATTATTGACAAAACTGCATCTCATTCCATAGATTCAGAAAGCCACCATAGCTATAGATCAGCTACAAGGTCGCTTACCAGAAAGCTCAGTGGAAAAGGCATCCAAGACAGAGCTCCTGGAACTCCTGGATTACCACGGCAGTTTCCTGGTGGAAGTGGACCACCAGCTGTCTTCTTTGGGTCTGCTCAAACAGCATGCTGTTGGCATGCTTCAGGATGTGGAAATAAAGCCTCCATCTCAGAAGGAACTACCAGTTATGCAAGAAATCAAAGCAATGCAAGATCGATGCCACAAGTAAGGAAATATTTTTAAAGATTCAGCAGAAAAATGATACCTTGCAATTCATTACTAAGAGTTTATCATTTTTATATCATTAACAATTAACATGCCTAAATAAGTATTGGTTATTTTTTTAAATAAGCATCAGTTTTAATTTAAAGTTACTTTTAATTAATCTTGAAATACGTTTTTTACCATTATTTTTTATTTCCTTCAGAAAGAGTATGCCTTTTAGAGTAAGTATTTCTTGCCTTGCATAATACTAACTTACATAAAAGCTGCATAAACTGCATTAAAGTTATAAATGATTTTAAACACTTCCATTGTTTCTCACATTAACAGTGATCATTTATCTTTTAGTATCCTCTTTTGATTAGTTTATCACTTTGTTTCCCTTGTTTGAAGCACTTAGGTACCAAAAGTAGGTCCTGTATGACATTTACAGGGGAATGTAGAGCATATGCAAACAAAACATAATTTTTCACCTTGAGGCTATGCAAATGTTTATCTAAATCAAAAACATCTCCCTGTCATGTAGAAAACAGGAAGTTTTATATTAACTTTTAAGACACATCTCTACCTCTTAACTACACTAAGATACCATTAAGTGGATCTCCATGGTCAGAAGACAAGGAGAAATGAGAAATGACAAAATTGTAAACCCTGCGCCAAGCCTGTACAAAGTTTATTGTGTGTGTTTATAAATAATTATAGTAGAATAGCAATCCCTGTAGAAAATGTGTAGATGTAAGTACTTTTATAATTCCATTTTTCACTTACTTAAAATTGGTTTCTAAGATACAGGGTCTGTGATGACTTCCTGCTCATGTAAATAAGGCATGATTCATCTATACAAGATTATGCAAATATAAATGAAATATGTCAATATCCATGTCACATGTATAAGTGCTACAAGTAGTCCAATAGAACTTTCACAGAGGTGTAATTTTTACAGGATATCCAAGTTCTTGAAGAAAGTGCAGAAATTCTGTCTTAGTGAAAGTGTTGAAATAGGCCATGTTCAGATGCTTGATCCATAATTTATCCTAAGTATTCTGCCAATGCAAATCTCACCAATAGGAGTAGAATTTATCTCATGTTATTTTACATTTTAGATATCAATATCAGAGCAGGTTAAGCCTTGCTCTCTAATTGGTGTAGAGAAATAAACAAGTGTAGGATACAGTTTTTCTGACCTATTTTAAAAAGTTTTTTTGGAATGACAATGAATAATCCTAATTCATGTTCTGCAATTGCCTGTTTCCTCTACTCACAATCAGGGAAGTCTGTGGTGATGAGCTCAGATGTACGGATCTCTGTTGTATACATTAGCATTTTTTCAAAAGAATTATGTGCTTGATGTCCAAACATGTAAAACCAAAGAACAGACATGAAAAATTTAATTTATTTAAATTTATTTCTCTGGCTGTGGTGCTCTTAATCATTGTCTTTATTGTCCAGTATTTTTTGACCAAAGTAGTGTTTTTAGACATTACTTAATTCTTCACAAATAGTTATTGTTTCTTTCTTTCTGAAGTATGCAGCAGAAAGTTAAAAAAGGCATGAAAATGGTGAAACAGGAACTGAAGGAGCGTGAGGAGGTTGAAGCAGAGATTAATATTGTGAAGTCCTGGATCCAGGAAACAAAAGAATATTTATTAAGCCCTGATGCAGAAGTGGACATTCAACTTCAGGAGCTGCAGGTAGGCCACATTTGTCAACTTCTAAATCACAATATTTATCTTTATTTTAATCTGCTAATGAATGTTAATAGTTTCAAAACCACCACAAATTCAAATTAGACAATATTACTGAGATTTTTAGTAACCCACTACACAAATTCATAATGCATGAAGCAGATGATTGACTGTGATATTTTATTTTAAAGATATTTAAGATGTATTCTCATTGTTCTTAATACTGTTTTTCTGTCATTAGTCTCTCTTTGGTGAAGCTACTAGTCATCGCCAGGCTGTTGAAAAACTGGCTGAACAGCAACAGAATAAATACTTGGGGCTTTATACCATTTTGCCTTCTGAACTCTCTCTTCATTTAGCAGAAGTTGGACTGGCCCTCGTAACTGTGCAGGATCAGGTAAAGTGCAGTAGCTAAGTGCCAGACAGATCTATAGCCTTTCTTGGGGCTGTATAGCTTGGTATCCTGCTGTGGCCAAACCATGGCAATGCAGAATAGTTTTATTACCTTCATCCTTTGAATTAAAGTGAAATGAATGGGGTGAAATTAAAATGAATGAAAGTTAATTTCCTTTAAGGAGGAGTGATTTCTGATTATTGAATTTAATTCTTATTGTTGGCAGATTCAAAACAAAGAAAGAGAAACTCAGCAAATTAAAACATTGAATCAAGAGTTTGATCAGAAAATCCAGGGCATAGCAAATGAACTAAATACCATCCTTTCCAAACTGAAAAAGAAAACAAATGATATAACACAAGCTAAACTTGAACAAAAGGTAAGACAAGGCTTTACTTATGTGGTTATGCCATAAATTTTTCTTAATTGGGACATTCACTTCATACCAAAATGTTGTTTGTGAAGACTTTCAGGACATAGTTTTTTAGTGTAGTTCAACAGAAGAATTATACAGAAATAAGGGTTGACTGATGAGATTTTTAAAACTATATTCTTTGCAAACCAGCCCAAACAGGTAACAGAATTTGGAGGAAGGAGCTGAATGTTAAAGTCAGATGGACAAAATTTCACAGTTCCTTTTCAATAATGAGTATGACTCCAATCTGGGAAAGCCTGAGGAACTTTCAAACTGCTCCTTGTTCTTGTCTGTACTGAAAAGATCAATCTTTATGATAAATAGATCAATAGAATTTTACTTGTAGCCCATCCCACATAATTTGGTTCAACAATGAAGTAAAGTACTACTCATGCAATTAAGAGTAGTGCAAAGGATTGTTGGTTCTTTTTGAAGGTTTTCTTAGTCTTAGGTATGTGCCACACTCAGAAAAAATCATCTGTACTGAAGTGTAATGGCCAAATTAGGATTACCATATGAGAGTAAGGGATTTTGGGAGGAAGAGAGATGGAAATGGGGTTGGCTGAAGGTTTGGGGGGCTTTTTTGTTGGTTTGTTATTTTAACTAGGCAAAGCTAAACTTGACCAAATTACTGTCTGAAATTAAGCAAAGCATACAAAACAGGAGAAGATTTAGCATGACTGGTATGTCATAAATTACCTGTTTATTTTCATGAGATGCTCAAGATGTTCCAAAATACTGTTTGCTTTGCAGGAACTGTCACTAAACTATATTCCTGGTGTATCTCCTTGATTTCAGTAAGAAAGCAGAAAGCCAGTGAAATCTGCTTTCTTATGTTGCATAAATTAAAACTCTCTGTCATTGGAGATGTAGTAATGTTCCAACTGCTTTTATGTTAGCATTTAGCTGATACTCTTGCGACTGGGTTGGCTTTGGTTATAGCAGTAAATATTTTTATATTAACATTGAAACAGATTGTGAAAAAATAAAATAAAAATCTGTTTTAAATCCATGTGTCTCAAGTCAAATGGTTCCTTCTTTCACAAACAGCATATAAATTCTGCATATCTGTAGTAAATACATTTATTTATGCTTGATGTAATGTGTGTGTCTTTGTATTTAGATAAGCAGTTTAACATCTGTCTTTGTGTCTACATGTAGACAGTTATGTCTCCAAATTTGTGGAATAATACTGATTTATCATAACGATTGATCGTAACTTGCACTCTGAGGTGTGTCTGCCAGGACAGCCCTAACCTGAAGAACTTGAAGTCACTTCTTGAAGCACCTGTAGCAGTGTTCTGAATGATTGCAGTTCAAATTTGTAGAAATAATTGGAGAGAAGCTAGGGCGTTTGTCCTAGCAGTGGGACAAGAGGCAGTGGGCAGAAACTGATGCGCAGGAAGTTCCACCTGAGAATGAGGAAGAACTCCTTTACAGTGCGCTGTCTGTGCACTGCAGCAGGTTGCCCAGAGAGGTTGTAGAGTCTCCCTCACTGGAGATACTCAATAACCATCTGGACACAATCCTGTGCCACGTGCCCTAAGGTGACCCTGCTTGAACAGGGAGGTTGGACGAGATGACCCACTGTGGTCCCTTCCAACCTCACCTGTTCTATGATTCTGTGACTTTTTTTTTTTATGTTACAAAAAAATAAGAGTTTTTAACACCTTGTATATAAAAAACAAATACAAAGATAACCAGTAGCCTCTCTCTTCTCAAGAAACTGTAGCCCAAGAATATGCTTTAAATCTATGAGAAACTTGAAAAAAATTTAGTCTACCTTTACAAAATATCTGTGACTATGGTAGAAAAAATTGATTTTAAATTGTGTTTCTATTGAAACACTCTAGCACAATCAGACTGCTCCTGCATCAAGATCATGCTATGAAAATGCAAGTTTCAAATTAAAATTAAAAGTTTTCATAGTCCATTAATGAGTAACCACATATTTATGAGTTTATAAACTTATATTTTAAGACAGCAATAAAACAAACCCCTTTTCCAAAAAACAAAAATCCTTGTCATGACAGTCTGTTCTGACAATTCATTTCAGAAACAAACACAGAAAGATGCCTGAGAACAGTTAATGCTACACTGAAGTGACTCAGTCTTTGGCTACAGCAGGGAAACGGTTATCCATTTCAGCCAGGAAGTCAGAGGAAAAAGAGTAATGGCACATACTTAAGAGATGACCAAATATCCTGCTGTTCTGCTTTCCTGCTTAAAAATGGAAAAAAAAACTATGGAGACTTTGGACAAGCTATAAAAGTTGCAAGTTGAACTAGAAATAATCAACCAAAAAACTAACACTTCCTGGATCACTGATTTTATTGTTTTTCTGCCTAGATCCTTGGTGACGAGTTGGACAGCTGCAATATAAAGCTGTTGGAGTTAGATGCATCAGTCCAGGACTTTGCAGAGCAGAACATACCCCTGGCTAAGCAGCTGGCTAACAGGATAGGGAAACTCAGTGCACTGCACCAGCAGACCATACGGCAGGCTGAGTACAGAGCAGCCAAGCTCAGTCAGGTATGACCTTAAATCCTTTCTGCTGTTTCCTCTTGGAACCAGAGGCAGCTTGCAAACATCTCATTTATTTTCCTGGAAATATGCTAGACATCTGCCTATTATTAGTCAGGCCTTGCATCACATTCCAAAGAGACACAGGTCAAATCAGAGGGAGATATAATTCTCAGATGCTGCTTTAACACCCTCTTGCATGAGTCACCTGCTGTTTGATTCCTTTGGTGCCCTAAAAAATTGTAGATCTCACAAACAGTAGCATGCCTGGAAATAGCACCTCATTGTGCTTCTCAGGGTCTCTGTCTTGTCACTGTTGTCTATATTTGCAACATTAAAAACAAAAGTTAAAAAAAATATTTTGCTCTAATCCCAATCCATAGAGGGTGAATATAACTTGTGCATTCAGTAGAAAAGCCTATATACAATGGCCCTGATAATGCATAATATTTATGCAATATTTTGGCGTTCATAAAGATGCATCCCCTGTGGTTCAAAGTCTCTGAAATTCTTTCTCCTTTTTTCCTTAATTGTCCTTATCCCCAAAAACCTCTAGCTAAAAGCAAATAAATGGATTTTCTATGGTTCTGCCATCAATACCCTGATAAATTATGAGTTCTCCTTTCTGCATGTATGAATTTGCTTCCAGAAGAAAAATTCAAAATATTATTTTCAGTTTCCTCTGAAAAATTGTTTTTAATAAGAGATAGAAAATTATTATCAAAGTAAGAACTCAGTCAAAGGTATTTGGTAAAGAGATTTAACATTAGGATATTTTTGTTCAGCATCAAAAAATCCACTTATCATAAAAAATTATAGGTATTGGAAACTGCTTGCAAATACTGTTTGGTCACCTTGGATTTGATCCATCCTTTATAAGGAGGAAATTCATGAACATCAATGAAATTATTCCTGCTGAAAAGAAAATTGGAGCTTATGACTACTTTGCTAAATAGAAATTAGATTAATCAGAAAGCAGAACTTTTTTCCTGTATTTTGAAATTGTGCAACATTTAGTTTTTTGGAAATATAGCAGACTGAGTGGACAAAGCAGACTGTAAAAAAAAAAAAAAAAAAAAAAAAAAAGGTGATTTGGAGGATGTAATGGAAAGAGACATATCAAAACAAGAAATTGAGCCAGAAACCGAAAGAGGAGGTAATTTGGTACTTACATGGGAGGCTGAAATATGCACAGGGAGTGTACCCTCTAGGGATATATTTGAGCATCAATGGACTCTCACAGTGTGACCTACATTCTTATAGTGCCTTTTTTTCCCCAAAACACATAATCTTACCTAGGTATGAAAACATACCTATTTTAACTCCATAAATACATAAGAAAATGACTTATATAATACAGGAAGGAAAAGTTGTTAAAATGATCCCCAGGTTACAACAATAAAGGAAATAAAATTAGTTTTTTCATCCTCCAAGAATTATACAAAATTCCATCTTAGGCTTAAGTGAATTTTTCTTTCATCCAGGCTGCTTCACACTTGGAAGAATACAATGAGATGCTGGAGTTCATATTGAAATGGATTGAGAAAGCAAATATCCTAGTGCATGGTAGTATAACATGGAATTCTTCCTCTCAGCTTCGTGATCAGTTTAAAGCCTACCAGGTGATTATGTGACCTATGACATTTAAAAGGCAGTGTATATATTAAGTTATTATCAAAGCAATGGAGTTCTACTTCCTCCTAAAGTGCTAGATTTCTTTGACTGTTTTCCCAAGCCTTAAAAATGATTAATTGATTTTGGACAATTGTTTTGAAAACTGAAATAAAGATATGTTGTAGAATAAAAACATATGATTCAAAGTTGATCTTCATGTTACTCAAGTCATTTGGTTTCATAGAGGCTTTTGGCTGAATAGTGTATCTGCACACTGTGATTCTATCACACCAAGCACCTTATTGCAGCTCATACTCTAAATCTTTAGTTCATCAAACACAATTTTTAGTTTGGGCTTTTTTCCTTTCTCCATTATGCTAAACTGGAATAGCCTTTCTTCTTATCTAATGAGTTTTATACCAAATATTCTCAAACTGATACCTAATGGAAGAGTTTCTTCAAATCTCTTCCTGAACATTTCACATCAGAGTAATTTGCTGTCCCTGTAATTGTGCAATTTGTTCTCTGTGTGTCTGTGTGTGGAATGTGTGTGTGAGATCAGCGAAACGTTTTGATGAGGTTCAAGCTTGCCTGGTGTTACACGGCCATGTGAAAGAAATCATGGCATCATAATAATGTATCACTAATACCAATGTTATATATACATTACTTAATTGTCAGCAGCATTCTTGTACATAAGTGCAGGGTAGTATGTCACACTTTGTATTCTGAATAGGAGCTTCCACTCAATTTATCCTGAGGAAGCTGAAGACAGAATTTCTGGTTTGGTTTTGCTATGGCTTTTTCCTTGCTTCAAAATCTGATGATACAGGCTTAACCAATGCCATCCCACACAATGCCTTGGCAGTGATTTTTTTAGGCAGCATTAACGACTCCTGCCCTGCTAGAACACCACACCCAAGTGCTTTCTGCTACTTTCTGTTAGGTATATGAGGCTTCCAGGACAAATCTTCTCCATGGATTGCATATATTATATTTTTACACACAAGTGTGTATAGCAAAACACTAAAATTAATGTGTTGATAACTATAGCTGCTGAAGCTTCATTACTTAATCCTTTGTTTCCCAGTCTCTATAAGCTGAACCACTTCAGCAGACCATCAGAACTAAGCATATTGCCTAAGCCTTGCAGGAAATCAGTGGAACTTAATCATATGCTCATGAGTATGTATAGATTGAAGAGTTTGCAGAACAATATACTTAAAAGATACGTGTCATTGAGTCTCAAACCGGACATTCCATTTGTCTGTATCTCCATCTAGAGCATTCTTGATGAGTCTGGAGAGATTCACGGTGATCTTGAGGCCATGAGCGAGAGGATTGATTACCTGGCAAGTGTCTACTGTACTGAAGGGATGTCACAGCAAGTGCTGGAACTGGGGCGGCGCACAGAGGAACTGCAGCAAGTTATCAAAGTGCAGCTACCAAACCTCCAAGATGCTGCCAAGGTAAATGAAAGCAGTTTTTCTAATGCTAGCTGGCATCTAGGGTGATGTATGCATCATACTACTGAGATTATTAGCAGTGAAGATAATTTGTGGTCTGTACAGGGCATGACTTTGTTGCCTGAAGTCAGGTTTCTTGCACTGTTTGAGATGCTGCCTTCAGGTGCTGACTAAGATGGGCACAAGATTTCTGCAGGTCCTGCTCTAAGTGCCCTTTCTGGATTTGGGGTAATGGTGAGTCTCAAATAGCACTGAGCACCTATATTTAGATACTTGAGAAGTGTATTTGTTGACACTTATGTTCTGCTGTTTCCTTTATTCTTCTCTTAAATGATATCTAAGCACTGTTTTTTATTAATTTAGATCAGTACTGGACCAGACCAGAATTCCATAGTGTAAGGCCTACCTCTACAAGGGAGTGCAATGAAAAGAATGAACATGCATTTTCAGTTTTATAATGTATATGCTGTATTTGAGATTGAAGTACTTAAAAGAATAACTATGCCTTTGCAATCCTTTTCTAGACCATAATACGACTGGTATTTTTATCTAATATTTTAAATATTTTAAATGAACTGTCAAAACTATGAGTTGTTTTTTGCACTGTATGTAAGGGGGATGTACCTGCAAAATCCACACAGATATATTTATAGTGATTTCTATTTTTCCTGTTATTCATCCCTGAATCAAATGTGTTACAGGATATGAAGAAATTTGAAATTGAGCTGAGAGCCCTACAGGCTGCTTTGGAGCAAGCCCAAGCCACACTGACGTCTCCAGAGCTCGGGCATTTGAGCTTAAAAGAGCAGCTTTCTCACAGACAGGTAAAAGACCAGGACCTCAAAGTTAGCGTTTGAATAATGTGATCTTACACAAAGGATAATGAGTGTTGATGAGACCGATTTTTGTGTTTCTTAGGTGTGTCACTGTTTCAGAGTGTAGCCCCAAATTACTGCCAAGGAAATAAGGGATGGAGTGAAAAGAATCATTCCCTCAGAGGGAATGGTTGAAGTATAATTCTTTATGAGCCCGTTCTTAGATTGATGCCATTCTGAGAAGTGTGCATCCAATCCATTTAATCCATATTAATTTAATCCATATCTATTAATCCATTTATAATTGTTATAAAGCCCAATTCTTATCTAGTGCTTATAGTCAAGAGGTTCTTAAAGTATTTCAAAAGGAAGTCATGATTGTTATCATTATTTTACAGATAGAGATGCAATTATATAGTTTGTTGCCAGCTTCAATAATAATCTGGACCACTAGGAGACAATTCAGGTTTTGTTAAGCCCGGTTACATTTTGTATGCTTAGTTGAATTACCTCCATAAGATAGTGTGGCTTTTTCTATTGCATTTGATCTGCTATGGAGATTTATCAGTTTGTTAGTTTTGGTCTCAGTCTCTTAACAGGAGAAATAAGGCAAGTTATAGCTTTCTGAGTTTCTCAAGACATGTTTCATTCTGCAAATTAATATGGAGATTTAACTGTCTCAGTCTGCCAGTAAAAACTGGATGTCAGCAGGTTCTCTGTAGGATTAAAATCTGCAGAAAAACATATGGAAGAAAGGTAAATTTGCATAGCTTTTCATTTTCATTAAAATATGCAGTCTTTATTCTGGGGACTTGCAAACAGATTTTGGAATGTGGCCTTGAAGATTGTAAGTGAAACACATCACCCACCATAAGAAGAAAGGAACATGGAGTTTACACTGGGTTTTATGCGTGTTCTTTGTCCTGGCTCTAGCAGATCTCACAATACAACTTTCTTTTGTACAGAAAGGGGCTGTAGCCCCTGCCCACCTGTTTCACCAGACCAGAGAGGGGACGTTGGAAAGTGCCTGGCTGGCACATAGCCCCCAGGGTGCCTCTGGGTGCTGATTGAGCAATAGAGACACCCTTTGCCAGCAGTATGGGCTCTGACAGAGAGGCCCCACCTGTACTGCCTGAGGAATAGGTCATTATACCAAAACTCTGGTTAGATTATCCACTGTAAGTCATGAAACTGCAAAAATACAAACCAAACCACAATCCTCTCATCAGTATGCACTTGAGACCCACTTAGCTATCATTCTGCTTGTGGAATAGGGGAAGGGAGATAACCAAATTCTCTATCCCTGTTTGCCTCATTGTCCAGCTGATTTATATCTATTGAATCTAAAATCTTATTCTAATGTGCTAAGGCCCTTTTTATCAACTTTGCCTTTTTTTTTTTCATATCTGTACATACATTAAACTCATCAATGTAGATAAAAATAACAGTGATCAAATCTATTTTCCAACCATTGCATTTAGACCCTTCTCATGCATATGAACAGACAGCTTGAATGGACATCTTGTATGGAATAGGCACTTCTCACAAAGGCATACAGCTTGTGATTATTCAAAGAAAAAAAGTTTCTGTGTAGATTTGTTCCTTTCTGTTTGATTGCCTTTTGAATTTTAAGCAATATTTTCAGCTATGGTTTGTAATTTCAAAGAAAAGTTGTGGATACAATGAGATTCATGTGCTGTTTTGAAAATGTCCTTCTGTGTCCCAGCAAGGAGTTCCACTCAGGTTTTAATACTGAGATATATATATAAATTACTCTTGTGCTCCTTTAATTTGTGGAGTTTGTAAATCTATTTTCTCAAATCTGTTAATATAAGTATTTTTTTATTTGGACACTTAGAAATAGGTACTACTATGCTTTTTAATTTATTATTTTTATATCTAGTAATGGGCTTTTTGTTTAAATCATCATTATTCTCATCTCACAATGAGCAACTCCAGAGAAAGTGTTTCTAATTATATGCAATTTAGAAAATAGATAATAATTTTTTTCTTTTATTGCTTGAATGCACCATTATTTTTCTTTGTCTGCATAAAATGCTCTGGGAGTTCTGAAAAATTGGTTTATTGTGGCACTGACTTTGTTTCTAGCATCTGTTGTCTGAGATGGAGTCACTGAAGCCAAAAGTTCAGGCAGTACAGGACTGCCAGAGTGCCCTGAGGATCCCTGAGGAGGTGGTCACCAGCCTGCCCATGTGCCACAGTGCCCTGCGGCTGCAGGAGGAGGCCAGCCGCCTGCAGCACACGGCCATCCAGCAGTGCAACATCATGCAGGCAAGTGCAACTCCATCCCAGAACCACTCAGAGGAGCTTGAACAGCGACATACAAGTTGTGATGAAAACATAGAATTTCATATCTCTGTGCATTCCTCTGTTCTGTAGCACCATTAGGAGTTTTCCCACTAGTCTCAGTTATTCCTGACTTTAATATTCATGACCATGTCAATTGTTGATTTACTCATCAGACTCTCACTTAAGTTCTCTCCCTGATATTGCTATGACTTTTGTAACGCTGTTAGGATTAGCTAATATACAGTTGTATGCAGGTTAATTTTATAAGATATAAAATCAATTAATAAAATTTATATAACATTATAACATCAGCTGCTTCTGAAGATTGCATAAAAACTATTGAGTTAATTCACTGTGGTATAAAAATAATTATTTTTATTCTCTTTATTTATAGTTTATATATATTTATTTTCTGATTTTGGAATCATTCAATATCTATTAAATTTGCATTTTCAAGTTTTGCTAAGTACAAGTAAATTAGATGTTGTTTGATTTTTTGGATTTATAATTAAACACGTAAAAGGTATTTCCAAAGAAGAGAATAAGCTTTTCTTTTCTGCTATTTAGTGATAGGACTATACGTAGCACATTCCATAGGCAAGGGTGCAACTATAAAGTTTCAAGTTTGGTAACAGAAGAGACTTTTGATGATTAAGGATATTAAATGATACTTAAATACAAGAAAGGTTACAATGTCACACTGAAAATTTTAAAAATAGGTTAGACAAACTGCTCATGCATTTATGATAGAAAGAACTGATACTACATTGGTAGGAAGATTATCTGAATCAATCTTCATAATCATTTCCCAGTTGTATTTTCTATAATATCTAAGCTTTTCTTTTAGTCACAAATGAACACCTGAAGTGAAAAAGCAGATGAAAATGCTTTATAATAAAACCATGAGACTAAGCAAGTCTATCTTCTTGTAGGTGTGTTTGGTTCAGGTACTTGTTGGAATCAGAAGTTACAGCACCTTACATCAGAAATCTAAAATATCATGTTATGTGGACTGTGGGTTTGGAAAATATTTAAATAAATGAAACCATTCAAATTGTTGCAATTCATAATACTTATGAATAGATGTCTTCCTGACTATACTCCTGCTTTGCTTATCAAGATACGAGTGCCAGATACTTCAGGAGGGAGATCTGTCATGCTTAGACTAAGTGAAAATTAATTTTCACATAGACACTCAATCTTTTTTTCCCCTTCTCTAGGAAGCAGTGGTTCAGTATGAGCAATATGAGCAAGAAATGAAACATTTGCAGCAGATGATCGAGAGCGCCCATCGTGAGATCCAAGACAAGCCAATAGCAACCAGCAACATCCAGGAACTCCAGGTCCAGATTTCACGTAATGAGGTATGGGACCCAAAATGCATCAAAACATTGGGCTCAATGGCAGCTCACTGATCCAGACAATATTTCATAAGCAATAGTCATAAGATAGCTGAGTTGTTTTCAGATTTCCTAAAGGCTAATTGAGCAGATAGAATTAATCCCAGAGAGGGAACTCCTGCTATTGGTACAATGTGGACAATTCATTTGTTTATTCAATTAGATATATCCTAACCTTCAGACAACATTATGATAAACAAAAGCATTGCATAATTAAGGGGCAGTTGACATTAAAACTTGACTGAGGAGTGTCTCAGAAGTTAAAATTCAGCAGTTGGTCAGTTAATCACAACTAGTTTGGTGATCCATATGTACGTATGTATATCCTAAAGAACTTGTACATATATGCATGTATATCCTAAAACACTTGCTCATTTTCATCCAAGTCACATTCTGTAAAGAATAACAAGGGACTTGAATCAAAGGAAACCCACAATACATTTGGAGGAAAACTCTGCACCATTCACTCCAAAGGTTTCTTTAAAAATCTTTTTGGGGAAGATTTTTGTGCTCTGGAGTTGCAGGTCCTGCCCACAAACTCATGGATTGACAGCTCTTGAATAAATCACAATAGTCTCTATGCAGCCTTCTTGCTGTGCGGACTTGAGAGCTCCTCCTGAGCCCCTTTCACCTCCACCTGTCTGTTTTGTAATTCCTAGGATAGAAAATGCACCACGGATCACTGTGTGTCACTTCTGGCACCAGATGGCACCATTTCTTTACCTTTGAATTAAAGCTATCCCTCCTGGTGTATAATATAACCTAATGTTACATATGTTGCTCATTTTCCATCCAGTTGTTACAACTGTTATTTAGTATAAATTCAAGAGCAGTTTGCATATACAAGCACTTTTTGTTTTATTAGCCTTGAATTGATGATGCTACTATTCTCTAGTCAAGTATTTTGGAACAGCAAATGCAGGAGAGTGACCAGCAATTCAGGGTAATATTGCTAGAGGAAGGAATAATGCTGCAGGAAGGAAGGAATTAAAAATGGGGCAGCCTGAAGTTTTATGTATATTTGAGCAAGTTTAGTTGGTAGGAGTGGTCCTAAACATCTGCAGGGAGACAGCAGCTTTATGATAATGCACATATTGGGATCAGCCAGAACAGAGAGACTTCATACATGCAAGCTTTACACATTTAGGGGCAAGGGAAATTTGGTGGTAAGCGTATTTTTGGCTCATGTTTTGTTTTTTTTTGCTAAATACCTGTGAAAAAGCATAGCATGAAGTGAATTGTCTGAACCATATATTATTAGACTATTTCAAAGTCAAGTCTGTCAAGATGTTTGTTAGATGTGTTATTAATTTAAGAAAATATCAGTTACCACATCCCCTGTTAGAGGGGGTATGTAAAGAAACTTAAGAGGACATTTATATTAGCTATATTTAGAATTAATATAAGAGGAAAGAAGAAAGTAGAAGGAACTTACATCTTGATTTTTGGGAATCTTGTATTAATATGCATGTATGTAAGTAGATACCATGTCTACTGACCTGTGTTTCTTTAGAATTTCAGAGAAGAATGTGGGCAAGTATCTCCATACTTGAGAATTATTTTAATGGAAAATATAATACCTCATGGGACATTGCTTTTATAAGATGCTTTATTATTTTTAATTTTCTTTTTCAATCACATTTTTGCTTACTCTTCCTTGTTTTCAGTTGAAAGAGGCATTTTAGATACTCAGTGCATTGGGCATTAATACCACAAATGTCATTGCACTTGGTGAGGGAATAGAGTACACTGAATGACAATATTTTTCTGCTGAAGCTCAGATATGTTATATGAGCATTTATATATGAGCATTTGTGAATGACTGGAATTTGCCAAAGAGCAGATACCTATTCAAGCTGCTAGCCATTAAATTTGTGGCTTGATTTGATTGCAGCTTGGTTTTTAACTATTCTGCTTGATATTTTATAATCAAGACTTTTCTTAGTCTCCAAGGAAAGCTTTGGAGCACCAAAGAGATGTCCTTTTGTTGCTAACATGACAGATGGTGACAAGGTGCCATTGAAACTCAAGTAATGAAGTGTCATCCTCAGTATTTGAGATGTCAATTCCTAACTCAGTATTTCTTGCAATGAGTATTCTGCACTGTAACTTTGAAGAATTTTCTTACTGAAAATGTCATACAACCAAAAAAATCTTCTAATTTATCAACCTGAAGCAGTATTCCACTTATTTTGAAAAGATATTGTAATAATATATTATTGTGCCTACTAGATCTTGCAACTCCTGTTGCTATTTTTCCTTGAAAACTTGTGAGTTTTGAAGAAGTAAAGGCAGATATAAAAATGAAGTAGAAATATATACTTGAACGAATAATCATCAGTTTAGCAGACAAGCTTATACAAATGTTTCCACTTCTTAGATCAAAACTCCAACTTGTTACTGAGCGTCTAGGGAGACAGGAACAATAGCTTCAGCAGAAATATGAAATGCTTCCACCATTTTTTATTTGAAATATATTAATTGAAAGCTTTGAAACTGGATACTGAACAGGGCAACAGTATATGGTAGGAGAAGACAAGCCACTTATGAATAGTCATAAGAGTATTCGTTTTCATCTTTCTTATCTAAAAATCTTAAGCTTATTATGGTGTTTGGCCACATAAATGGACCATTTCCTAAGCATAAAACCCCAATAGTTTAAAATATAGTCTGCTTTATGCTAGTTTCCCCGTCTCTTTTTAAAGAAAGGTAAGTCCTGTGCAGCTCAACTTTTAACTCAATAGACTTATACAAAACCAAAAGGAGATTAAAATACAGCTTATCCAAACAGTGACAAAAAGAGATCCAGTCTGCATTTAATCTTATTATGTGACTGATTGTTCCTATCACTTTTGAGCCTGTTAGACCCTGTGAGTTATTGTTTGGACAATTCATTCTTTCTGGTGAGAGCTGAATGGGGCATTTTTTGCAGTTGCGTCCACTACATGACCTCATTTCCCTGGCATGCACTATGCGGAGGAGCTTCATCTGCCTCAGATAAATGGAACTAAATCGGGGGCGGGCGGATATAGGGCAGGAAGAGGGAGAGACGCTTCCCTTTGCTGCAGCGTGCAGCTCACAGAGGTGGGCTGAGGTTCAGGCAGGATGCGAACGTGAGGCGTCCGTCCCTCCCTCCCTCCCTGCGCTCTGCGGTGCGGCGCACACGGAGCCTTCGGCGGCCGCCGCCGCTCCGCGGTTTCGCAGCGCGGCCGGACGCGCCCGGGCGGGTCCCTCCGCTGGCGACATCCTGCTCGTCAGCAGAGCGGCGGCGCTGCCATGGTATTGGCTGCGCTGGGAGGGGACAGCTTCACTTCGCCGCGGAAGCTGAAATGCTGCCGGTCCTGTGGCCTTTCCCGGCTGCATCAGCACTAGGGGGAAAAAATGTTTCCTCAGGAGCTGGCTCAGAAGATCAAAGGATACCAGGAGCAAATTGCTTCTTTGAATTCCAAGTGCAAGATGTTGACTATGAAAGCAAAACACGCCACCATGCTGCTGACAGTGACAGAAGTGGAGGGGCTGTCCGAGGGAATGGAGGAGCTGGATTCAGACCTGCTCCCAGCACATCCCACTCATCCCTCGGTGGTTATGGTAAGCAATGCCTTGGTCACTGTACTCATTATCTGAGCTGCTTCCTCTTGCATCATTACAACACCCCTGTGCAGCAAATTGCCACAGCTCACATCTACCTTTTGAAATGGCTGTAGTGTGGCAAATCAAGCAAGTTGCAGCTTCCCTTTACTGTATTTTGTTTTATATGGGTTCTCAAGACTTGTTGAGAAAGGCTGAAGTTATTTAACAGACAAATACGTGAAATTTGTGAGCAATAATATGCAAATATTGTGCTTTTTATTTTGTAGCTGTCAGCATGCAAGAACAAATGCTAAGAAATTGATGAGTTGCAGGAATAAAATAAAACCAGAATAAATATTATTTCATTAGATGTTGCAGTGTATAGGCTTTTCACACATTAAAATGTTGATGTGATAATTGACAGTATGCTGCTGTATTCTCAGGTAAGTGTACTGGCAATGAAAGCTGTCTAAGTACTGCCATGGGCACAATGTTTGACTTTGCTTTCGTTTGTTTCTAACTGGGTCTCATTACAAACATTCTGCTGATGCTACCGGGATTTTTGTCTGAGTGTCAGACTTCAGGATTTATCCCTCTATAGCAACATTGGGGAAGGAAGGAGGTTACATTTGAATACTGGGCTGTGTGGGTTTTATATTTCAAGTCTCTTCCTTGTTGTTCCAACTGGACCTGGATACTGAGACAAATAGTCCAGTATTCTGTAGCTCTCCATAGTATTTCTGTATGCAGCAGAGATTGTATTAGAAGATGTTTAGGCAAACCTGAATTTGTTATTATTGAGTTGCTTGCTCTACATTGTCTTTTAAAATCCATTAGAGTACAGGAGAGCGTTTTCTTACTGAAGTATGGCAACTAAATGAGACTATTTATTTAACAGATTTCTAAACTGGTAAATGTAGGAGCATGAAGCATGACTAATTAATGTCGTGGTAATTCTGGCCATGTGTTGTTTTGATCTCAGTCTAAGTCAAGCCTCAGCTGAGGTAACTGATTTTCTTCCTGTGCTCTGGGGTTGCTTTTCCTGTGGCAGATGACTGCTGGTCGCTGTCACACGCTGCTCTCCCCTGTCACTGAGGAGTCTGGGGAGGAGGGAACCAACAGTGAGATTTCTTCTCCACCTGCCTGTCGCTCTCCCTCACCTGTGGCTAATACAGATGCTTCTGTTAACCAGGTACTGCTCTCTTGGCATTCATTCAGCTTTTATCTCAGACATACATGGTTCCATTCCACAGGTGGTTTATTTAATCCTCTGAAATAATGTTTAGCTATAGCTCCAAGGAACTGAGGCTTAACCTCTTACCAAACTGAACCTTCAGGTTCTGGTTCAAAATGGATACAAGTATTGAAATTGTATAAATCCAGTGTTACAGCTATCCATTATTTTTTAAAATAAATTTTAAGTGACAATCGCAATATCACCAGTGTTTTCTACTTACAACATAATTTTTATTTTCTCAGTAGTACTCAATGGAATCTTGCATCCTGAGAAAAAATGCCATTTTGTACTCCCCATAATGAAACATTGCATTATATCCATATCTATCTATCTTACTGTTTAATTGCCATTGTGCCATCACAGCCTGGTATCTTCTACTTAATATCATTTCAGTTATTAACTTCCATGCGGGTTTTTTTCATGTATTGTTCATTTCCATGGCAGTCTATTTTAAGTGCCAGTGAGGCAGATCAGTGTAATAACAGATTTTAGATTTTAAATCAAAACTGAGGGCTGTTGCACTTCTCGTAGGAGCAAGTGTATATAAGTATTGATTAAAATGTAAATATTGAACCAGCACATTGATCATCGTGCATATAAAGTCACACATAAAATGTTATGCTTTAGAAGTTTAGAAGTGAGCCTTAGAAGCCGTCATCCTCTCACTGAATTCATCATGTTCTGGATTTTGTGGTTGGTTGGTTTAGCATTTGTGACTGCTTCCAAAATTGACCACTGCAGATTTGAAGGTTAGAATGTATTGTGTTGCACTGCTGAGTAAAATTAGACAAGTTTGAGCAAGATGCTAATTGAATCCTTCTGCTAATTTCAGAAATGCATATGGTGCTATAGAAGTTGCTAAATACAATACATAAGAAAAAATATTAATGTAAGATAGTAAGAGTAGACAAAATCATCAATGGCATACTAAAAAACTGTTGTATGATGCATAAGAAGGATTTTTCTACTTTTGTATCATTTTAGATAATCAGAAAGTTCCTGTGAAGGTGACTTACAGTAAAAAGGCATCTAGATACTTCAACATAGAAGTTTTATGACACCATTAATTAATTAAGGAGTTAAAGGACCAAAAGCAGCTTGCTTCCTAATCAACATAGCTAATGTCAGTTCTTTATTTTTCTCTGAAAATGTAAAACAAGTCAAAAAGCTCCTGTCACTCAGACAATAAGGAAAACACAGTGAACGTGCTGTTGCACCATGAGTTGACACCAAAATACAAGTTTTAGAATAAGTGATTTACTAGGGCAAAATTGAAAAATATTATGTCTTTCATTTAGTAGAATATTTTTGAGAGAGATAAAGTTGATGCTGTTATGAAAATCTTAAAAACTTAGAGCTGAAGTTTTCTTCAGTGTAGTTAATGTTGAAATGAACTGCATGTGTTAAACAACCAGCGGAAGAACATTCCAAAATGCAGTGGTTTGCTTACAAAATTCTTAGGTTCACACTCACATAAGATTAAGACTAAAGAAGCTATGAAACTGCCAGTGCTGGTCATGATGAATGCCCAGGGAGATTTCAGGAGAGAAGGTTGGTTAAAAAACCTTATCGTAGAAGTTAGTGAACTAGGAGCTCAAATGTAAGTTATAAATAGTTTGTATTTTTACAGCAAATCAGCAAAATAAATTTGGAAATATTTTGTTTTAAAAAATAGCCTGAGTTAAGAACTAATTACTCACAAGAAGATCACCTGCAAACTACCAGAAAAAAATATGAGCAGGAACTCTAGAAAGTGAAGAATAACATGTAAAACTCTTCTGAAGAGGCAATAGGGGAAGGAAATGTTATATGTTAAGACTGCTTTTTAATTCATCCTGAAAAACTCTTTATAGTGTTTCATCAGTTTCCTAGCATCTCTTAATGGTGAAACATAGCTAGTCTGAATTCAGACATCTACACACTTTATTTACATTTCTAACAAGTAATGAAAATATAAAACAAGTGCCAACTGCTTATTAGTGAAATAATGAGGATATTTATTGAAATAGATTAAAAATAGACCAGAAATACAAGAAAGTGACAATTCTAGCACTACCATAAATTAAAAAAATGTTTTTTTTTCTGAAACTCCTCCAAAAACAGCAGGGTGGGGGGAATTATAAAGGTGTTAATATTGGAAACACTGAGGAATTTCATAGCATATAAAATATTATGTTAACAGTCCTGAAATGCAGTTAATTTTGATGTCTAGCAAAATCAGACACTTCATCTGTGCTGCAGTACTGAATGAGAATCCTTTGAGGCTAAATCTCCTTGCACTTACCCGAAGATATAATTGATTAAAATTTGACACGCTTTTTAAAACTTGGTTTCCTGATACACAATGCAGGACAGTTGAACTGGAAAAGCTGAAGTTTTGGCACGATGCCCTGTAGGCCACTGCTGATCCTTTGATTTTAGTTTTATCCACTGGGTCACTGTTAAATGCTTTTCTATCTCCTTGTACACAGCCTACTTAAGGATTCTTTCCCTTAAGAATACTCATCTAGGTTGCGCCAGCTCTTGTTACATATCTTACGAAATCTAAACACACCCTTTTGCCACTACCTCTAACAACAAAACTTGACTACTGTTCATTGGCTACTTTTCATAAGAACAGCCACGGGATATTAGGGCCTTTAGAGGGGCAACAAAATCTTTTACTCATGTGAACATCTGGATTCCTGCTGCCCTGATGTGTAAGCTCTGCCAAAGAGAAGCTGCCATGTTGTATACTCCAGAAAGCAGTTGGAAAGATGAGGAAAGGGATTGCTTTCTCCTCTCTGTGAAAACAAACCCTTTATTCTGAGAACCATATTAAGAGGTCTCCCAGAAGCATTGGTCTTGAGAGGGGACTGACAAAGGGCTGGAGAGTAGCTGCAGGCAAGGCAAAATGAGAAGTTGCCTCCACTGGTGCAATTTTTCACCATTACTTGGAAAGATCACTTGCGGTCAGAGTGAAAAATTCTGAAATTGCAGTCCTGAGTGCTGTGTTAAGCTGTTACCTATTCCATACTTGCTCCTGGACATTGTAACAATTTCATCATTAAGTTTTTCAAGTTTCCCAATTATTGTCTTTGAAGAAGTACCTCATTGGACACTTTTGGTCAGTTTCATGAGACTGATCTGGCTTCTGTGCTCTTCCAGAGCTTGACTGGTTTTGTTCACATATGCTATTAAATAACATATTTGCATTCTGTTCCAAATTAGGATCCTTCTTACACTTTGAGCTCCAGTACCTCAGAATTAGTCGTATTTAGTACCTAATTTTTATACATCTATACAGAATTGAATTGCGGTGAAAAATCAAGACCTTACAATTCTTATAAAAATTTGTAGGGACGGTATGTTTATTTAGCACTGGACGCATGTAAGGGATTTTTCCTTTTTAAAGGACATGCGTGTCCCTGAAAACTCCCGATCTTTTTTTATTACTCTAGCTAATTTACATATTCATAGAATTTCACAATAGGTTCATGCATATTTACTTTTCTGATTCCACGTTGCACTTATAGCTAGTTATACTTGTACTCAGTTTTTGTCAGAAAGTACAGAGAGAACTCCTGGGTCACTCTGCACTCTCTGTTTCAAGGTCTGAAGAGTCTTTCTTATCTCTTATTTCTTTAGCTTGGAAATTTGCATTCTTTCTCTTTAGCTAGGATAGTTTTTGCTAGTGCTGCAGTTACTAGACTAAACAGCATATTTTACTTATGTTAGAAAGCTCAAAGCAGCACATTTCACTTGAATCCAAATGGATTTCTACTTTTTGTTAAATTTTTATTCTGTCTCAGAATCATAGAATGGTTGAGGTTGAAGAGACCTCCAGAGATATTCTGGCCCAACACCCTTTGTCAAACTGGACCATGTACAGCAGGTTGTCCAGGACTATATTCAGGTTGATTTTGAGAGTCGCTAAGGATGGAGACCCGGCAACTTCCCTGGGCAGTCTGTCCCAGTGCTCATTCACCCTAACAGTAAAAAAGCATTTCCTGGTATTCTGAGAGAATCTTCTGTGCTTCAGTTTGTGCCCATTGCCTCTGTTCCTGTCAGTGGGCACCACTGAGAAGAGCCTGGTTCTGCCTACTTTGCACCCTCCTTTGAAGCAGCATTTTTCACCTCCCAAATAATGTAGTGCTAACTGTCATACATGGTTTCAGTTTTAAATAATCCTTGTCATCAAGTCTGCTTTCCTGACCTAAGTATAGGTACTATACTTGTTTCCTTAATTCTACATTTTCTGTAGATGTTTTCAGTTGTCATCTGCAACAGTTGAAGAAATCTCCATACACTAAGTATAGAACTTCTGGTGAGAAATAATTCTGCTCTGAATTTTCATTGGTGGTTTGAACATTTTCCCATTTCCCTAACAATTTTGGTCCCTTTTCTGAATATCTTTTACAAGTTAGTAGAGGCTCCCCATTTGTTTGAAAGCTTACAATAAGCTGATGCTTCATACTCTTTCTTGCCTCATTTACCAGTCCTTCAGTATATTCCTTTTCTTATGCTGCTCTCTTTGTGATAGTGTTCATTAGGTTGGTATTTGCCACCTACAGTACCATAAGCTGCTGTCTTTTGTGATGGGTTTTCCCCCATATGTAGTTGTAATGGTGCTGGAACAACACTCCCATTTATAGCTCTTCTCCTCCCAGCCTTTTTGCGATTGTCCACAGTTGCCTTCTGCACCTCCTAGCTAATATGAACATGAAAAAAATGTGTCCAAAATCCTCATCATAGTAAAGGTCCAAAACATGCTCAGTGTGATACTATTAAATATTGATTTGCTGTGTTATTAAGAGGTTTCCTGGTGGTTTTGGCTTTGTGGGCTTTATTTTAATGGACATATGCAGTGGGGGCAGTATTGGGGGGATAGCATGCAGTATCTTTCTTTATGAAAGTGCAATAATGTACTTCATGCTTGTAGGACATTGCTTATTACCAAGCCTTATCTGCTGAACAGTTGCAGACAGAAGCTGCTAAAATTCAACCCAGCACCTCAGCCACCCAAGAGTTTTATGAACCAGGCTTAGAATCATCTGCTAGTGCCAAATTGGATGATTTGCAGCGTTCTTGGGAAACATTGAAAAATGTGGTAAGTTTGCATTTGGAGACTTCAAAATAGTTGGCTAGCTTGTAAGGAATAAAATTCAAATAACTGGCTCAGCTAATATTCTTCTCTGCAGTTTTTGGTTTTCTGATGGTAACTTGAATTGTTAGTGGAGATATATTATTTTTGTTAAAATCAGCCATTAAAGTTGATAGTTGGCTTCAGAAATGCAGAATACATTGACAGACTGTATTCCATAATCTAGAGGGATATCCAATCATGCTTAATGAGTAGGAAAAGAAGGCCCAGAATCCGGTTTCTGTGTAGTTTTGCAGTATAGTCATTCAGTGATGTATGAAAATGGTCAGAGTCTTGATCACATGCTATAGATTTTAATTCCTTTCAGAGGTACAGTAGCTGTTATGGGGTATTAAGAACTACGTGTCTAGCAAATAGTGCACATCCATGTTTGAGTGTATGAAATCTAAAATAATGCATGAGAATGTGCATAGGTTTTCCCTGCTTTATTAATTTCCATTTCTTTTAAGCAGCAGAACCTAGAACTTTACTGATGAAATTTTAAGTAAATAAATATTTCTAATATGGATGTTTTGCTTTGTAATTTATACTCTTGAAAACTTGTTGCAATGTTTTTTTGCTTTAGTGTCTTAAGCCCAGGGACATATGAAGCAGACTAAATAGGAGAATTTATACCTTCCATTCTTCTTCAGATCAGTGAAAAGCAGCGCACACTCTATGAAGCTCTTGAGCGTCAACAGAAGTATCAGGACACACTCCAGTCTATATCCACGAAAATGGAGACCACTGAAATGAAACTAAATGAGAGTCTGGAACCAGCCAAAAGCCCAGAGAGCCAAATGGCTGAACATCAGGTAAAATATTATATGTGAGTACAAGAGGGAAAGTGCACATCTCCTGCTTATCTTTTGTTCTGTTTTTTACACAGTAACCTTCTTCATGGCTGGATACCTCAAACATATGCATTTATTGTTTAAACCTTCTCGTTTAACTGTATGTCTTGCCTTTCTGGGCTTCCTGCTGTTCTAAAGGTGGTGTGATGGGGATTATTTTAATAAGGAGCCTTTTTGAAAGAAATAGAATAGATCATAAGAGTTTGTCCAGTTGAAATTTTCAGCAAAAACTTTTGTCCAAGATTGTGTCCAATGACAGCTATACATACTGTTCTTCAACATCATTACTGAAGAATATTTATAATGTTGACAAATTTACTAAGATCATAACCAATACTGATGCACTGTATATTGATCAAAATTAATTTTTCACCTTGTTAAACAAAACAAACCAAAAGCACACAAAAATTCCCTCAAGGGAAGTCTCAAGAAATAATGATCTGAATAATAAGAGAATATTTTATTAAGTAACATATGACATATGTCTGAGTTATAATCACCTAAGCCTTCTATCTGATAGCTTGAATCTATGGTGGTCTGTCCAGATTCAGAAATTTATTCCATGGTGCAAAATCAGTTCCTACTTTTATACTATGAACCAGTTTTCAATATACTTATAAAAGGATGGTACCATGGAATAAATCTCTGAATATTTACATCTATGGCTAGATGTTCTTTATGCAGTTAGAAAGTTTTAGGCTGGAAGCTAAAACATGCCCCTAATTTTCTCTCACAAACACACACTCACTCACTTGTTCATTATCTTTATTGTGAATACTAGAATGTGAATACTAGAATGTGAATACTAGAATGTGAATACTACAGATAATTTATTGGAAGAATAAATTTCCAATTTCCAAAATAATTCCTTGTGATATGTCTGAAATTCAAGATATGTAATTAAATCCATATTTAAGTAACCAGATAAATGATCCTAACTCAAGCCTCTAAAAGCAGGACTCAGTCCTTATGAAATACTGTCTCTGCCATACTGGTAGTGATACTCTGCTCTACTCTGTGTTCCTGGTGCTCCCCCGAGATAGTTGTCTTGAATTTTTTATTTAGTCTATGTCTCCTGAAATACTTCCTTCTTGCTGGTAAATGAAGCAAATGCATTCCCTGCTCTCATTTCTTAATAGGCTTTGATGGATGAGATTTTAATGTTGCAAGAAGAAATCAGTGAGCTTCAGACATCATTGGCTCAGGAGCTTGTTTCAGAACCACTGGATGCAGAAGGTGCTGATCAAATGGCATTGCAGTCCACCCTCACTGTCTTGGCAGAGCGAATGGCCACAATTCGAATGAAGGCATCAGGAAAACGACAGCTATTAGAGGTACAAGAAAAATCATCACCAATATTTTTAGTCACCATAAAAAAAAAGTCATTTTCAGTTCTGCTTATTTCTCACAATTCCTTTCGGTAATAAATAACCATTCTTTTTTTAGTGAGCCCCTCATCTTATTGCTAAGTGATAAGCAGCCAGAAAGAACTTGGAACACACAAATATGATACATGTTCCAAGTTTCTTCTAGCTATATATAGCCATATGGAGATATATACACACACACACACATATATATATGTGTGTGTGTTTTTGTGTGTGTGTGTGTGTATCTGTGTGTATGTGTATCTGTGTGTGTGCATAAATGAAGTGCAGATATTAAAAGTCACATTGTCTACAATATACTTTTGAGGAATCATCTCTCCAAGCTGCTAGACAAGACAAGAGGGAAAGCTTAAAACAAGAAACAGCTCCTCTTCCAAATCTTCGTGTTGTTGTCTATGCTCATCTTCCCAGTGATTTACACGCAAACTTTTATTCATGGAAGATGCACCCTTTTATTTCTTTGCCTACCAACTTTACCAAAAAACTTTTAATTTTAAGGGGATTTTTACAAGCCCCTTACAAATAGGAATGTTGCTGCATATGTTATACAGGTGAGAACATGCAATCATGCTAAAGCTGGTTACAGTTTGGCTACTTTGAACAGTGCAGGGCAGCTTTATTTCTGTACTGTTAAGAACTGCAGCAGTGAATTCAGAAACACAGTAACTACTGCCTTCATATTTTCCATCATCAATTGATTCAGAGAAACAGAGTGAGAATTGGCAGTGTGGATCTAAGGTGTGGTGCTTAGTGACCACACCTTAACTTTAAACCAAGACACTGGACTTTAAACCAAGACACTGGATTACAGGAGAGTCTCAGGGTGCTTCAGCTGCTTTAGTTCTGTCCAGTCACCTAGGACAGTGAACATTAGCAAATATCTTTTTTAGTTTTAAAATAACAAAGTTGCACTAAGCTCTTCCTTCCCAGAAGAAAAATAACTTTTAATTAAAAATGAAGGCTTGGAAGTAGAATAGGGGATCTAGCTGTTTATAGCTTTCACCCAATACAGGGTCTAACAAACATCTTGGTAGCACTTAGGAAACACTAATTAATAATTTCAAGATAAAGCATGAGTCATATATTACTCTTAACTGTGATTAGGATACTTTGGCACTATACCACAAGTATTCCCTAATAATCTTGGCTAGGAAATATATATGATACGTGGACAACATTAAGTAATTTAACCTGTGTACTTCATAGCTCTGATTTCACAGATAAAATCTTCCAGAGCACCCCAGGAAAGTAAATGTAGAAATAAAGATAAAAGAGGTAATGAAAAGATTTTGCTGGTGAGGATGTGAACTGGTGATATTGTTCTTTCTGTGGACCTAATCCAAGTAACTAGCATTTTAGAACTGTTCAGGTCTGGATTATTTAAGACATCTAACAACTATCATTATTCTTTAAATTGTTCTCACAGTAACTTTTATTTTTTTTAATTGAAATTGAGCATGAAGAAAAGCTGTGCAAACACTTCTCTATGTGATGAAGTTGCCCTGAACATTTGAGTCTGAATTTCCTTACAAAGTGTTGTAGGTTGACCCTGCCAGCAGCCAAACATCCACCCTCACTCCTCTCTCCTGAGATGGGTTAAAAATAGAAGGCAGACAAAAAGACTCATGGATCAAGATAATGACAGCTTAAACAGGGTAAGGAAAAGCTGTGCATGCAAGAAGGGAATGAGGAACTTATTCACTACTACCCAATCAGCAGGCAGATATTTAGCTACTTTCCTGGAAAACTTGGCATGTGTTTCTTGGGAAGACGAACACCATAACCACAAATGCCCCTCCCTCCCTTTCCCTGGGCTTTTACTGATGAGCATGATCTCATCTGGTGTGGAGTGTCCCTTTGGTCAGTTCAGATTCACTGTCCTGGCTATCTCCTCTCCCAGCCTTTTGCCCACCCCCAGCCTAATGGCCTTTGTGAGGTGCAGATAGAAAGCCTTTATGCTGTGCTCAGGAGTAGCCATAACACTGCTGTGTTATCAGCACAGATTTAACCACAGCTGCAAAGCACTGTACAAACTGCAATGAAGTTAACTCCATCCCAGCCAGATCGAATACAATCTTTTCCCCTTGTTCCATAATATTTGCACCATGCTTAGGTTTCATATTGTCTGATTCAATTAAGTATCCTCTGACCATCCTATTTGTTTTCTTTTTCACAAAATGCCCTCTATTCTCTCCAGAACTCAATATCTCTCTTGTATTGTGGAGCACAGAACTGGACACAGTACTCCAGGTGTGGACTCACCAGTGTTAAGTAGAGGGGCAGGATCACCTCCCTCATCCTGGTGAGAACACTCCTAAAGCAACTCCAGACACCACCGGCTTTCTTTTTCCACATTGTTGGGTCATGTTCAATCTGGAGTCCACCAGGACCCCCCCTAGTTCTCTTCTGCCAAACTGTTTCCCATCTGCTTAGCCTCCAGCCTGTACTTGGTTCGTGGGGTTGCTCCCCTGCAGGTACAGGGCTTCACACTTTGCTTTCTTCCTGTCAGCTCATTTTTATAGCTTTTCAGGGTCCATCTAGATGGCAGAATAGCCCTCTGCCTATCAGCCACTCCTTCCATTTTGTGTCATTAGCAAACTTGTTGAGGCTCATTACTGGCCACTCACTAGACTTTGTGTCATTGATCGCTGTCTCCTGGCTGCAGCTGTTCGGCCAGTTTTCAAATTCATGTGGAACAATTAAAGGGTGAGCAAGACTTGCTGATCACTCCCTGTCTTTCCAATGGATGGATGAGCTAATGGATGGACCGGGGCATTTGTGTTGCTGTGATGTTGATGCTGCCTCAACCATTGAAATTTAATGTCCTTCCACACCCTATGGCTCAGGGATCCTCTGAGAGGCCAGAGAAGGTAGACGGCTCTTCAGGCTTCTCTTTACCCGTGTGACTGTACCAAGGGGCCCACCCATACTTTGTTTGGTCCTTGAAGGACCCCTCTTGTACCTGTCTTGAGAGACAGTGAAGCTGACTGCTGCCAAAAAAGGCAAAGTTGCTTTTCTTTCCCTGCAACTCATTCTCAGCTCTGTGTATTCCTTTTCTTCATGTGAATCTTTCTCCCTAAGCAAACAGTGCTGTACTAATTGAGCAAACTGAGTCAATCTGGGGGAAACCCACAGGAGAGCAGCAAAAAAGACCTCACCTTTAGAAAGCTGTAATAGCAGAGTTCTGCTGGAGAAAGTAGAAATAAAGTGACTGAACTGAAACAGAATTTCAGTCATCAGAAAAACACACTCATCAATTGAAAGTAATAATATTTTGTAAAATATAGGTCTTAATATATCCTAGAAATCCTGCATAGGATTTGTGCAAAATAGAGGAACAACTTTTTAGAAGTGACTGTTATGGTTTATTTCTCCTAAAAAGTAAAATGCAATTTGTACCTCTAGGAAAAACTGAATGAGCAGCTCGAAGAACAACGGCAAGAGCAGGCTCTTCAGAGGTACCGTTGTGAAGCTGATGAGCTTGACCACTGGCTACTCAGTACCCGAGCAACGCTGGACACCACTCTGCTTCCTGCCGAAGAACCTATGGACATGGAAGCACAGCTGGTAGACTGTCAGGTAAAATATTAAGACAATTATTGTGTTGAATGAGCCAGCATATTTGTGGAGAAGATTCTGAGCTCTATAGCATCTTCTATATGCTCAGTAAGCTTCCTTAAAAGTTTGTGAAACAAAATATAGCCTGCTCTTAATTTCTCATTAGAGATTGCAAACAGCACTTTAGAAAGCCCACGTGAACATAGCAGTAGGAAAACAAAATGTCCTGACTGCAGAAAGATTTGAAGTTCCACGTCTTTCAGATGTAGTTCTGTTTAGCTTTAAAGGTGTTGTATTTGCTTCCCTTGCTGTTTTTGCTCCCCTCAAGCTGAAATTGTTGAGCAGCTCACCTGACATGTATGAAAACACCTGCAGTGTACTTTTCTACACGTCGTGTTCCAGCTGAAGAACATACTGGCACTAGCAGTGATGACTCGGATAGTGCTGTGTTTTCTTCAAGAATAATCCTTACATACATGCAAAAATAAAGGATAATCATCAGTATTTACTGGTTTTATAGCTTGAAGATTAATCAACTCAGAATACCAAAACAACTGAGAAAAGACATGTTGCTGCAATAAGAGTTTTTGCAAATACTTTTATTAACAAGACTTAGATCATTCATAGCATCCAGGTTCTCAAATTAGTGGGAGTTTTCTATTTTTAAATGATAGTTCAGAATTATATGTTCATTATAATTAAAATTACAAAAGAGACAAGGACAGATGGACAAAAGATTGCTTTTCTTATTAAAGAATGATGCTCTCAATTATTTTAGGCTAAATGAGAGTTAAATTTCATGCAAGTCTGAAGAATTTTCACCGACAATATATCATCATTGGAATTTTCAGTCTGCTTAGTCTCAAGAGTTCTTCCATCACCTGTCCTTGAGAGCCCTTTGTTGTATGTAGATAAACCCTATGAACTTTAACAGAGTAGTATTTTTTTAATACAGTCTGTAGGAAACTCAAAAAGAAAAGTTAACTTTGTAGAAGAGTTAATGCTATTTTTCTTTTGCTGCTTCTTAAAATCTGAATTCAGTAAGTTTTATATATTTTTTCCACTTTTTAGAGACTGCCGATCTTATTCTGCACATATTCCTTCAGGAGAAATATTTCTAAATTCATACTTGACAGTTGCTATGGAAACAAAAGCATTTGATGTCAGGCTAGGTTTTTGAGCAAGACTTGTTTGAGCATTGAATCTGGGAGATCAAAATATGCACAATGTTTCTAATAAATGAATGGTTAATGGAATGTCAGAGAAGTAGCTTTTGAGAATAAACATGCCAGAGATTTGTCACTTTAAGTCTCTCTTTAGACTAAAGAGGATTATACAGAAATCCTTAAGTCCATCATGCACCAATCAGAAAGAGCAAATAGTGACAAGAGAAGCTTATCAACACAGCCAGAGCAACACATAGGAGGAAGTAGGAAGCACTTGTCTACATGTAAATGAAAGAGGAAAGAAGTAACTCTGGCTGCATGCTTCATTTCTTTTCATCAATGGATGTCAGTCTAGCTTCTTAGTCATCCTTTACCTTTAATATGCAAATAAAGAGCATCTCCTATACAACAAATTATTTGTTTCAAGTAACTTTTTAAGTTCTTATTTTGGAAAGGGTTGCAACCTGAAATGGCAAATACAAACATTTGCAAGCATGTTCTAAAGAACTCTGAATGGGACTGGAAGGCAAAGCAATGATAATCTGACTTTCTCATAGTTTGGACACGGGTGAGGTAGGCCACAGGTCATCTTGCCCGAAAACATCACAAGTGCTGGAAAATGTATGAATTTGGGTCTTTGTTTTTGCTGCTGCAGAACATGCTGGTTGAAATAGAACAGAAGGTGGTAGCCTTGTCAGAGTTGTCTGTGCACAATGAGAACTTGCTTATGGAAGGGAAGGCTCACACCAAGGACGAGGCAGAGCAGCTGGCTGTGAAGCTCAGGACACTGAAGGGCAGCCTTCTGGAGCTGCAGAGGGTGCTCCATGACAAACAGATCAACATTCGGGTGAGTGGCTCCTTCCAGCTGTTTTCATGGTGGGCAGGAGTTTGGGGATTTCATAGCAACTTTATGCAACTGGGAAAAAGAGTGCAAGTGTTGCACTGGTTCAGTTTGAGTTATTCATCCTTAGTTAGTAAATGGAATTATAGCTTCAAAATAAAGAACTGCCTAGAAAGCTTTAGTTGATAATTTTCAAGTTAACATTGCTTTTTGGTAAAACTAGCCTAAACTCAGTATCTCCACTGAAAGGACAATAATAAAATAGATAGATTATTAGCTTGGTCTGGATATAGTCTATTCCTGTTTCCAGTCTGTTTAGATTGTGTATGGTCTGGGGCAGGATTACTCTCCCCAACCAAAGACTGATCCTAAATATGTGCTTTTTTACAGTGTGCACAACGCAATGAACAGATTAAATAACAGAACAATTTTTAATTATGGCTAATACTTAGTGGCATCATTATACCAAATACAACATTATATAAGCAGAAATTCATTTAACTTCAGTCTTGCCCTAGGTTTCTATTCCTAGCAGCTTTGATCTACTCATTGTCACTAACTCATTGTATTTAACAGTTGCTTTTGGTCATTCTTTAGGTAAAACTAGCATGTGGAGAACCGAATACATACAAGAAACCCAACCATGTAATGTGACTGACTGGTTTTGAATTTGCTTGCCCTGCTGTGACTCCCTCCCCCTCCCTTTTCTTTTACTTCTTTTCTTGGCTTTGCTGTGCAAATTAAACATGATAAGCTTCAAAGATTTCTGGCTTCTAATGCAGATTAAAGTCTACTGAGAGGTTAGCTTGAAAAGTCACTTGATGTTCTAAGAACTATTTTTAGTCCAAAGCAACTGCATAGCTTTAAAACTTCACATAATTTCAGAAAAATAGAGAAATAAAAAAGAAAGGAGACATCCCCCAGGTATTTGTTCCTATTACCTCTAAGATGAAGTAACTTTAATGTTATTCTTGCTTATTAAACCTCATGATTAGGCAAATGAAAAGTTACCAGCACCATGTGGGTGCATTATACTTTGTTCTCATATATTACCTGTGAAGTGAAAAGGCATCACAGAGTTTTTTGCTAAATTTTAAAATATTTTAAAATATTTTAAAATGCAGTGATGTGATTTAGTTTACTTCTTAGAAGAAATTTTTGGATGATATTCTAAAATCTAAAATAACAACAAAATAATTTCCAGATCTAGAATATGAATAATTTAAGATGGCACATGAATGCAAGACTCAAGTTTCTTTATGAATTTCAAGTATTTCTTTGATTTCATTTACAGATCATGTAAGAATATAGACACAGGCAGTATAACATCTTCTAATCGTCACTGAGAATTTTTTTTCAAATGACAAGTTCTATGATGTCATTTTCCAAACACTGAGGACTGAGGACAAGAGCATCAGATGTCCCAAATCCTATCCAGTGCCAGTATTAACCTTGAGAAACATTACAAGCTAACAGCACTGTTGTTCACGCATGTAAAAAACCTCAGATTTTTACATGTCTCCAGATGTTCTGATAACCTTGTAATAGACCAGCCTCTTCCCAAAAGAAGGAACCTTCCAAGTGGCATTGGAAGACTATTATTAAGATTGAGCTATATTTTCCTTAAAGTGTATTTCTGCCTGTCAATGAATTTAAGAGTCAGCGTGAGATTCTATAACTTGCTTGGAACGATTTCAATTTCCTTCTGATTTTAGTTAATTAATGTCACTAGTGATACAGAAAAGGTAACTTGGATACCAACTTCTTTATTCATTAAAAAAAAAAAAAAGTAGTGAAACTAATCAGAAACATGCTGGAACAGGAGTGTTCTGGACTATACTGTCTTCAAAGGTATCACTTTGAAACACACAAAATATTGTGTCTGTTACTGTTTATTCTGTGGTTTAGGGGCAATGAAACACACACTCCTTAAAAAACAATGTAGAACATATTCTGCAGTAATACTTTTGATCTAAAAAGTATGTACAGTAGCATATTTGAAAAACCTCATTGCATCAACAAATACCACAATCCCTTTTACACTCCTTGCTATTGTAGGAACCATGAGACTATTAATTATATAGTCCAAAACTGTTGTAATTAAATAAACACAGTTCCAAAACTGTGTCTTCTCAGTCCTCTTCCCAGACAAAGAGAAACCCAAAATGTAACTGAAATCAACCAGCCCACTCAAATGCAAAGAACTAGATACTGTTCTCTAAAGAAATTTACAAGATGAATAACTATGGTCCCTAGAGTATATAAAGTTAAGCAGATTTTTCCCCTCCACAATTTACAGAAAGATTGTCTGTTTCCTAACTTGTAATACCAAAGCTATAATTTCAGATATTCTTTACTTCTCACATACTGTTTTCTTTGCCCAATCTGACATTCTGTAATAGCATTGCTCACATTCCAACTACGTCAGCTGGTGTAGAAAGTTGTTCTTACAAAGTATCAGAGTTTACCTGTAAACTGAAACCTTAGTAAAACAAAGTTATTTCATAAAGCAAGGGCTTTACCTTGCTTTATGAAGAACCAAGTACTTGGTTCTTTCCAGCGCCAAGTACTTCTTGTTTCTTTTTGCACCTCTTCATCGTCCCCCAAAATTAAAATCTTACACCTAACATTCTACTACTTAGCAAAACTCTGCTGTTTCAGTGGCAAGTGCCAGGGTCACTGGTGGCAGAGGTCCATCTCAGTTATTAGCTTCAGGAGCACCAGGTGTGGCAAGTACGATTTCCGCACCCACCTTCTGCCATGCAGGTCCTTGTCTGATTTGAGAAATGTCCCCTGGAAGGCAGAGTGTCTGTGGTTTGGTGAGCCTACACATCTGTGTTTAACATAAGGCCAGGCATGTTAAAATACCTATATTTGAGTACATTGGCTGCTAAAATTACTTAAACTTACAGACAACATGGACTTTGGAAGCTAAGAAGTTGATAATACATTTTTTGAGCTATTAAGGCATTTGCTCTTTTTTGCATTGCTTACACAGAAAACCTGTCTAATCACTCATGTTGGAAAAACATGATAGAAATATGAATGGAAGGAACTGTTGCTTTTGCTGTGCTGTTCTAACAGTCTGTGATTTGATCTCTCTTACTTTCTCTGCTGTTCATATTTCATCTGCTGTTCACCCAGTGTGTTTCTGCTGAATGTAGAGTTATGTACTTACTGATAAATATTGACTGGAATGACAACCAGAATTTTCTCCTTTTCAATTCGACAAAAAAAAAAATTGCTTTAATTAGATAAAAAACCTGGCAAAAACAAACCACTGAATCCCTGCATTGCCAGGTAAAGCTGCACCCTCCTTTACAGGTGAAGGCTGGTTTTTAGAAGCAGAACAGTCTTTAGAAACACATCAGTCCAAGGTCTCTGACCTGTGGTCTCTGATTCTGCTGAGTGCAATTATGCATGTTTATTTTTACATTTTTAGGGATGCTTTTCTTGCTTGTAACCAAAAAACCAGTAAAAGTCAGAAATCTAAAGTCATTGCTCACTTCAGAATTTACATGAGCCAGCAACTTGAGAGATTTTGCTTAGATGAGTTGAACCTGCCTGCTCTCTAACAATGTAGGAGATTTTTTTTAAATCTTAATGTCTCTTTCTTAAAGCAGGGATCTTTACAAGAAAAGGAGGAGAATGATCTGGACTTTGTTTCCTCACAAAGCCCCAGTGTTCAAGAATGGCTGGCGCAAGCAAGAACTACTCGCTCACAGCAGCAGCAGAGTACCCTGCAGCAGCAGAAAGTTGGTATTCTGTTGGTTTCTTTTACTCCCATCTTTAGATTGCACTTAATGCTATAGCTGAGCCACTCATGTTAATATTTCCACTGAAATGTTCATTTTTACACTGTTTCATACTCACTGCTTTGGTAATGATGCATCTGAGTTCCCTATCTTATATCTGTTACAGTCAGGCAGGCTAGGCTTCCTGGATGACCAGGGTCAGTTCACATAATCAGTAGAATAAAATTTGTCCATCAGCAGAATAAAATGGAATCAACCATTTAAGTTACTCTAAGGAGAGATTATAATACTCAAAATAATAACTTTGTCTTTATACAAGCAAAGATAGGCATATTACGTTATATATTGTGTTGAATGATTTGAAGATATTCTCACTAGGGTAGGCTCCAGAAAGTGCATTGTATCAGTTAATTAGTTCAGTAATCCAGTTTACGTACCCAATTTTTCTGTGTCCCTGGCTGGAGATTTTGGACTACTTTTGGTGCTCAGGCAAGCCATTTCAGAAGTAGCTCAGCTAACTTGGCATGACAGTTAAACAAGGTAGACATATCCTTCCAAGGCAAAACCAGTCTGTTTGAGATTTGTTCTGTTTTTTGTAACTTGCTGTGTTACAGGAGCTGGAACAGGAACTAGAAGAGCAGAAGAATCTGCTTCGATCAGTAGCGTGCCGTGGAGGAGAGATCCTAACACAGCAAAGCTCTACTGAAGGGCTGTCTATAAGGTATGCTTTCGTGTGTTGTTCAAAAAGTAAATTTCTATGACTGTACTTTGTCATCCCTATGCTTACATCCCTCTTCTGCTCATAGCCCTCTAATTTTTGTTTTATCATTTTATAAAGCACCTAGGCTACTAGAGTCCTGGTTTATAATTCAGGGGTCTGATAATACACAAACTATTTTGTGATAATAGATCACCTTTAGCATTTAGAAATGCCCTTTAATTCTTATTATCAGGAATCACACTAAAATTAAAGACTAGCGAGACTCATTAGACAAGCAGTTACTGTAACTTTATGGACCAGCACTGGTGTGTGATTCACATCTACCTCAAACATTGGCACCTACCATTGTAACAGATCTTTCCAGATGAGATACTCATTGCTTAATTTTATTTTTCCTGCACTTAGCAAGTATTTTTCCTTTTGAAGCCTTAATTCTAATGCCAGAAAGTACTTAACCAGTCTCCTTCTGTTTGAGGTTTACTTCTGTCAAGTGATGGTGTACTACAGAAATTAAAAAAAAAAAAAAAACCAAAAAAACAAAGCAACAAAAAAACCAAACCAAAAAAACTCCCACAAAGAAAGGACCAAACAGAAAATTCTAAATGTGATTAACTGTTTACCAAAGCTAAACTCATACGCTTGTCCCTCATTAAACTATGTCTGCCATTTTGAGAAAGGAGTCAGATAAAATATTTATTTTAATTCATGCTTTGAACTAAAACCTCTTTATAGGTTACATTTCAATGTCATATATATTCAGTCTGGTTTGGGGATTTTTTTACTCATTTTGGGTACTTGCAACTTCAAACAGTCTTTTTCGAAAGTACATTTTATTTCATCAGATAAGAACTTCTTGCTGTTCAAACCAGCCTTTGTCTTATTTTCAGAAGAACAAAACCAAAATCAACAAGTCAGAGCTTTAAAAAGTAGCTCTTAATTTAAATGTAGAATTTCCTAATGGAAAATTATAACTTTAAATGGTTATAACTTCTGCGTTTATTAAACCTTTATGCTTCTTCTGATTCAGTGAGAAGCCTGATGTACTCTCTGAGGAATTAGTCTTAGAAGGTGAGAAGCCATCATCGGAAGAACAGATGAAGAGGAAATGGGAAAGCCTAAACCAGGAATTCAGTACCAAGCAGAGACTGCTCCAGAAAGCTTTGGAAAAAGAACAGCTGGTAGCTTTTTAAAATTTCTCTTTCCATTTTCTCTTTGAAAGTAGTTGTTACAACAAGAGGTACAATATGTAGATCCATTAAGGTGCTGTAGTTAATGCATGAGATATGGAGCAATTTATTTTTGTGACACTTTCAAAAACTGTTAAATATTGGCACCAGCACTGCTCATGCTAAAAGTGATTTGATTTGCACTCCCATCAGGTTAATGAACTAGAAAGGAAGAAAGAGCTCAGACAAAATGTTTATCTACTTATCTAACTCAGGATAATTCTGTAACAAATCATCCCTCTGGAAGTGATCATTACTCTGGCAACGGCTTAGAGGAAAACTGTTATTTTCAGTTTGAATTTATTGGTTACATTCAATTCTTGATCTTAGTGGGTGAGGAATTTCAGGAACAGTATTTCTACTGAAAGAAATGGGGATTAATCAGTTAAACTGGTGACAAACCAAAGTCTATATTGACATACATCTTCCATTTTATTGTTACTAGACCAAAATCCACTCTTTTTTGTATAACACTCCATTAATCAGCTTCCAAAGTTCTAAATACCTTGTATTAATTAAACAGTTATTGATTATATTTTTGGTAAAAACTAGTAATTTTTAATTCTGGCTACAAGCATTTGCCCTGCATTTCTAGTGAACCTCCTGCTGAGCAATATTTATGCAAAATATTAATGACATGGAGCATTTGTGGGAGGACCATGAGTATCAGCAAGTGATAGCCTCAGTCAGTAGGGAATCTGTACAGTTGAATTTTGTGCCCTACATATGGTAGATGCAACCTAATTAGTGCTTCTCTCTCAGCAGCTTTATAGCCGACCAAACAGATTAATACCTGGAATGCCTTTGTATAAGGAGGAGACACAGGATGACGATAAATCCTTAGTGTCACCAGTACTGGTTGAATTGAATCAGGCCTTTGAAGATGTCTCATCTGAGGTAATTTTCAAGTGTCTTTATACCTGTCCTACAGCAAAGCCACATTAACAGGGAAAACTCCTCCAGCTATGACCTGGAAATCCAGGCCTTTCCCAAATACTAGAAGTTAGGAAGACTGCCTTGTACTTCTGTGCTGGACTTCTCTGATTCCTTTTGCCCAGGCTGGACGGGTGGAGGAGACCCTGCATCTTGAACAGAAGCTGTATGATGGTGTCACTGCCACATCTGTGTGGTTGGATGGTGTGGAAGAGCAAGTCTTTGTTGCTACAGCTCTGTTGCCAGAAGAAGAAACAGAAACCTACCTCTGCAAGCAAGAGGTGAGAAATCCATGAGTAGGACTTTCTTTTAATTGTCAATAAGTGTGCATTTTATGTAGTGTTTAGAACAAAGGTGTTAGAATCCTGGATAAGTGACATGTCGCTGACATAATCTCTGTGTAACTGCAGCATTCTGCAGTTGACTGCGTAGAGAATGTTGCAGAAAGCATAGACTTTTTGTTCTGTTTAACATCTTCTGTAAGTATTAGCAAACACCACATTGTTGAAATTGAAACAGTGAAAAAGAGGGAGGGATACTCTTGGATATAGAAACAGCACAGGTTCATCAACATTAATTAGGGGTGAGGGAGGCAGAAAGAATTGAGTGGTGGGGGGAGAGAGAGAGGCAAGGAACAATGGAACTATGGTTTTCAACTGAAGAGGATAGATTCAGACAAGATATAAGGAAGAAATCTTTCAAAATGAGAGTGTGGAAATGCTGGAGCAGGTTGCCCAGAGAGGTGGTGGATGTTCCATCCCTGGAAGCATTCAAATTCAGGCTTGAGAGGGCTCTGAGCATCCTGATTTAGTTGAAGATGTCCATATTTACTTCAGGAGGGTTGAACTAGATGACTTTTAATCCAACCCAGATCTTTCTGTGGCTTTACATCATTTTGTTCCAGCACTTGTTTTCCTTGGAGTATGGAATATTTTTACTATCAGAAATTACTGTAGCTTCCATCTTTTTCTAGTATGTGTGTATACCAGCAATGTAAAAAATTCACTACATCATTGTAAAATTGACAATGGTTATGGCAATGTTTGCCTGCTTTCCAGAATGTCTGATTGTCACTTCTGTTTTTCTACAAAATTAGTCTCTTGCCAAAGAAATCAAAGACATAACAGAAGAAGTGGATAAGAACAAGAATTTGTTTGCTCAGATATTTCCTGAGAGTAGTGATAAGAGAGTTATTATAGAAGACACTTTGGATTGTCTCTTGAGAAGACTGAGCTTACTGGAGTCAGTGGTAAATCAGAGATGCCACCAGATGAAAGGACGGCTCCAGCAAATTATCACATTCAAGGTATGAAGTGATGAATTAACAGAGATGTATGTTAAACGGGGATATAAAGGCTGTGGATTTATGGTACCAAATCAAAAGAACAAGGTTGTCACAGGGTTTTTTTTTTTGAAAAATCAAGTTTCTCAAGCGATGCAAAATTTGATGCCCTAATAATTACTCAAAATTTAAACTCACTAGGAGGCTTCTAAAACTCATACTGTAAAGTGATAATTTTTCCGTGCTGTCTCAGCCTGCTGGCATTACATAAAAGGAAGGCTGTGTTGTGCAAGTATGAAAAAATGCTGATAAGTGGAGAAATGTGCACTTTCAGAAAACTTTTCAAACAGAGTTGAGAAATGCTTTCAGATCTTACTTGGTCTCTACCTTACCTCATATTATTATTGTTATCATTGTCATTAATATATTAAGCCCTTCAGTATGGGGTTTTTTTTAATTAAAAATTCATAAATTAAAAAAAAAAAAAAGATTCCTGTGTCTTTAGATTAGGGTTACCTTTGCATAGAATGTAACTACTAGATTTCCTTTCAAACTCCATAATCTTTCCTCTGCAGTCTCCCATTTTTCAATGAAAGACTTCCCTTTGCTGATGACATCAAGGTTGACTAGAATTCATTGCATTATTCTTAGAGATTTTCAGTATTTAAAATAATTACTGAATGTAAAAATAAATACTAAATCATTAATGCACCTCTTATGTAATGCTGAAAGTCTCAGAAAAATGCGCTGATAATTTTCTGTTGAGATGAGTGCAAGAAAAAGATGATTGATTGTATTTAAGCAAAATTGTTAAGTAATATTTATGTGTCTGTTCTGATAAAATATTCTAAAAGTTTCAGCTTGTGGTTAGCCCTGTAATGTGTGGAGGTCCTGTTTATTTATGTGTTATATTAGCTCAAGTTTGTAATTTAAAACAACTTGCCTTAAAATGTAAAACCAAGCTTGTTTACAATCATATGTGGTTGAATAAACTGCACAAGAATTTTTTTTACATGGAGATAATGACCCTTGGTAATTAATCATTTAATTGGAAGGCAAAAGTAGAAGTGCGTTCATGGGATATGTTTTAAATATGAGTCACTTTTGCTCTTAGTCTCCATAGCTGGATTTTCAGCAATATTAAATGTTTTGCATTGGCTAATTATGATGCTTTTTGAATAGTTTTTATGCTATAGTGCTACCATGTAATATTTAATGCTTTAAACTCTTTGAAGCATGGAATATTTTTCAGTTGTTTTGTGCTGTGACTGGCTGTAATTTGTTGGTTTTGTCTCCTGTAGAATGATCTGAAGCTCATGTTTACATCAGTGGCTGATAACAAATACTTACTTCTACAGAAATTAGCAGAGGCAGCTGACAGACCAGAAACAGAACAAATGCAGGTACTACCATGTATTTGTCACTTGGGGAGAGGGGAAGAGGTAAAGTTTTTATCCAAAGTATAAATGGATTCTAGAGGACAGTTCCTTTAAATGGGAGAACATACATGTTCACATTAAGTATAGGAAAATAAGCATGTCCAAGAGTGTATTACACATATTTATAAGTAAATAAAAAAAAAAGGCACAACAACAAAAAAACCCTAGCAGAAGTGTCTCTCTCATCTCTCCAGCTGACTTTCTACCTAGTTAGGCTTATACTGGGCAGTATTTGAAAAAAAGAAAACTTCAATAAGCAAAAAAAGTCCAGAGTCTTGCTAAATTGTTTGACTATTAGACTTTATTAATAACCAAGGACATTTTCCTGCTCACTGGTTTATAGTGATGTCTTTAATGTTACTCATTTTAATTTAAGGCAGTAATTATTATTTCTTTATCAGGAATGGCCTGATGAATAATTATTTATCTGAATAAGTATATCCTGTTTTCTTGTTTCTGTTTTGCTAATGAGAAAAATGAATGAAGTATGCTAAGGGCTACTTTTTATAGATATTTCTTGTTAGTGATGTCTGGTGCCAGCAGGTGGCTAAATGGAAGAGACTTACCCTTCAGCTAAAGAGAAATACTTGACTTTATATACCTGACATTCAAATTTTGAAGGAGTTTACATCTCCTGTATGAAAAAGAGAGGTCACACTGTGTCTTTCTTTTCTATCTTTTGTGATGCCAAACATTGGCAAAAATTTATTTCCAGTATGATTAATTTAACTACCAGCTAGGAAAACAACCTGGTAACAAAAGCAAATGAAATTGTTTGTTTCACAAAATCTCCCTTGGCTAATAAAACATTCAAATTTAAAAGCATTGCTGCTTGTTCAATATGTGGTCAGGAAAGTAGAAATAAAGCCCTTAATCAGCCTGGAGACTTCAGTTGCATGAAGTGGCAGTTTAGTGACTGTATTGTGCAAACTCCATGTTGCTGAAAGGCACGAGTTCTACTTCACATACATAGTTTAAAAATATTTGGATAGGAAGCTTCCAGGAAGGGCCTCAACAAAGCACTTTGAGTACAGGAATCTACCTTGCACTTTTAACTTTGTTATAATCTGCATGTGTTATTTCAGCAGAGACCTAGGGAAGCTTGTAGCTTCCATTGGAAAAACTCATCACCTTAAGACACTTGCAAATTCCAGTCTGTGTTCTTAAATTGTAGTTTTCCAAGTGCAAAAGGGGAGGTACAAGTAACTTTAGCCCCATCCAAGTCTTGAAAGGGAACTACACAGAGCTCTTTGCTTTCATACATGGGTTCTGCTGTGATGGTTGTTTATTTGGTGCTCAGAGATAACAGGAATGACTGTTAATAAAAAAAATTCTTTAAATGGCATTGTTACATTAAAAAATTATTTTGAGCCTCTACTGTATAGTTAAAAACATGGAAATTCATAGCTAAGTTTGGTATGAAAAGTACTAAGCATAGTATTTTATATGATACTAAAACAGCTTGTTATTAAAAAATAATAATGATATGCTTATTTAACTTTAAGAATAAAACTGGGCTCTCCCAACTTTTAATTAATATGTTTCCTTCATAGCATCCTTTAAAATTTCAGTACATTGAAGGTGTGATTAGTACTGCAAGCAGAAAATATCTGATCATAGGGCAGCTACACTACTGTTACTGAAACTTAAAACTAAGCAATGTAATTTTCATGTACAGGTCATACTGCAGACAGAAGAAGGTTTAAAGGAACTAGATGCTGGAATCAATGAATTAAAGAAGCGTATAGACAAGCTACAAATTGACCAACCTTCTGTACAAGAGTTGTCTAAGATCCAGGTATTGTTCATTAGTTCCATCCTAGACCTGTCCATCCTATCACCTTTCTCACCTGTGTTATCAAAGGAATGCTTCTTTTTATTTTTCATCAAGCAGTTTAGGAAAAGGGATTTTAAGGCATTTCAGTGTGGTGGTGTGCATAAAAGATTGTGTTCTATCTGGTTCACTTAGTTTTACAATTTTGCCTCTTCAGATTTTCTAACATCTCTGATATTAGCAATATTAAGTATAAAAACCATGTTTTCTACAAAGCCACGTTTTCTGTCTCATCCACTCCCTTTTCACACAGATGACATTAAGCATGTAAACATAAATTTGTCTGCTGAAGGTTCATCCCTGTTCTCACCAGAGTCTCATGACCTGTGGTTTAGTACTGTCATATCTGTCATTCAAAGCAGGAAGGGGGTAAAGGAGGATGGAGAGTGAAGTGAGACCTGAAACTGGATATGTTCTGCTTTTGCTAGAGCACCTGTCATGTTAATACATGTGGGCAATTGATCCACAACTTCTGTAAACCTGTTGATAAAGTCCTTTTTGAGCAGTTTGCCTGATGCAGGGGAATGCTTGAGGAAATATCAAGGAGAAGATTTATGAATGAATTCTACCATTTACAATGACATAATAAATTGGAAGCAAATAAAATAGCTGAAACTGGACCATAAACTTATTAAGCCAACTAGACAATGATATCAATTAAAAATTAATGACTAAGAAATAAATGACTAAGAAATGTGTCTTTTGCCCAGTTCTTTATCCTTTTGGTCTTAGTGCCTCCTCCTGGTTTGTTTGGTTTTTTGTTTTGTTTTGTTTTTTAGTTTGGTTTTTATTTTTTTTCTCAGTTTATGTGCCATTATGTTCCCCCTCCCCTTCATTTCAGTTTTTAGAAAAGCCTTCCTTTGGCTTTTTCTGACAGTATTGCTTCTCACAATTTTCTGTTTAAGGCTGGGAGAGCCAGCTGTAGTCTGAGGGTGGGCACTTTATTGTAGCACTGGATGATCGTAGAGATATTTTGGTTGTTGGAATGTCTTGTATAGATCAAAAGTGTGGGCTTGTTTTGGTTTTTACAGTAAGTTGTATGTATCTTTGTTGCTACCAGTAAGATTCTGGGGAAGGAGAAGGAAACAAACCTGACTTTGAGATGCCTATGGTCTGTATCCATGATGGAATCCATGCAATCCTCTGCATTATAAAAAGTCAAATGTAAACAGCATCTGCATTGCATGGTAGCCACTGATTTTTGATGCATTAAGCCAAATCTTTGCTACTTACATAAGCCTTTGGAATTCTGCTATTTTTTCCCCAAATGCATGTTCTTTAAAGAGTTGCAGGTCTTGCTTATTTTTTCTGTCTTTAAATGGTGAGTTAATTTATCGTTGAAGTCAGTATATCTGCAAACGCTTTTTGAGCTGGAAATAAATGTTATTCTGCCAGTATTCCCAGAAAGTACAGGGACAGTTAGGCTGCTTCTAGGAAGACCTGTAAGGTGTGAAATAAGAATTACCATTGCTGCCCTTTGCCCCCCAGGATAAGTATGATGAGCTGCTGATGATCATTGGATCCAGGCGGAGTGATCTGAATCAGAATATGGCTCTGAAGAGGCAGTATGAGCGGGCTTTGCAGGACCTGGCTGACCTGGTAGAAACAGGCCAAGAAAAAATGGCTGGTGACCAAAAAATGATTGTGTCTTCCAAGGAAGAGGTTCAGTCACTGCTTGAAAAACATAAGGTAAGAAACCAGAACATATTTCAGGACTAGTAATGACTGTAAGCTTGTTGTCATGGTTTAGCCCTAGCAGGAAACTAAGAACCACATAGCTGCTTCCTCCTTATGTGTTCCTTCCCTGGGGAGAAGGAGAATCAGAAAGAAAAGGTAAGCCTTGTGGATTGAGAGATGAATACTGCTACTAATAGCACTAATAAAAATATTTGCAATAGTCAATATAACTGTAATGGGAAGGCGAGAGAGAAATAAACACAAGAGAAATAAATAAATTATGTACAATACTGTTGTTCACCATCTCCTGACCAATAGCCAACCTGTCCCCAAGAAGAAATCAACAGCTTCCAGACAACTCCCCCCTCCCCAGTTTATATACTGAACATAATGCTCTATTGTATGGAATATCACTTTGGCATGTTCAGGTCAGCTGTCCTGACCATGGTCCCTCCAGGTTCCTCATGCACTGCCTCAATGGCAGAGCAAGGGAAGCTGAAAAGTCCTTGACTTGATGTAAACACTACTCAGCAACATCAGTGTGTCATAAACATTATTCCCATAGTAAAGCTAAAACACAGTACTGTACCAGCTGCTAAGAAGAAAATGAACTGTATCCCAGCTGAAGCCAAGACACTTATGAAGAGCAAATTGCTAACCTTCTGTTCCTAAATATTCAGGAGGTTTTCAGAATGGTGGGCCAGACTGTATTTTAAATTGCAGCCAGTGAACTGTTCTGAAAGACTGTTTCAAATGCTTTGTTGAAGGCATTTTCTTCATTATTCTAATAACAAGTTTCCAGTATTGTCCTATCATGCTACATAGCAATTTCATCCACCACTCCATTTATTTTCAACAGAAATTTACATTTAGTAATAGCATCCACAAGTAGGACAAGTATTTTTCACATTTTCATTAGGCAGAAATTTTTGGGGTTGTTTATCTGATTTAAGCAGGTTTTGTTTATGGAACTAGGGTCAGGATGGAATTTGTGTGGAAAGAATGACTGACTCCTTTCTTTGAATAGACCAGTGTCTTTAAATTATGTTGGATTTTGTGAAATGTTGTGAAGTGAAAGCTTTACCTAATTCTCTGTAGGTACTTGATTGTACTGCTTATGTCTTAAAATGTTTTTTTAGTGGTAATGAATTGAGTAACAATTGCACTTTCTCTTTTCTATTCTCCCTTTCCCTCACATCTGAATTTTTCAGGAATATTTTCAAGGGTTGGAGTCTCACATGATCCTGACAGAAACACTTTTTAGAAAGATGAGTAGCCTTGCCCTCTTGAAGGAAACTCAGTCACATTCAGAGATAATGACACGAGCTTCAGCTGTATTAAAGCTGGCTCATAAACGAGGTGTGGAGCTGGAATACATTCTAGAGGTGAGAATTTCTGTGGCCTTTTCTATACTTCCATTGTGATCAACCACCAGGATATTCTATAACGCTGATTTCCTGTGCTTGGACAGAATTGATGAGCATCAGTCCATTTTGTCATACACACAAAGCACTGATAGACTACATGTAGTCTTTTCTATTTAACTGCTGTGACCTTAGGGTGGCACAAGTTATGTTCCTCTAAGTCTAAAGAGCTGCTTAGCTTTAGCTGGTTAAGGAGAGCATGACAATTTTATCCATGTGTTCTTACCAAAAATTGAGCTTGTCACAGGGATGGTGTCCTTTTACAGGTCTACTGGACATTTGTGCTGTTATTTCTGTACTTTCCAACCATATAGGTTGGAGAGCTGTAGGACTTCAGATAAAAAAAAAAAAAGTAATAAAATTTCTAGATACCCAGATTCACCATATACATGGATGATTTGTGCTTGTAGACCTGGATGCATCTGGATGAAGACTACCAGGAGCTCACCAGACAGCTGGAGTCTGTTGAAGGAAATATCCCCATTGTTGGTTTGGTAGAAGAGACAGAGGACAGACTTAGAGACCGGATTACACTTTTTCAGGTTGGTGTTTTGTAGACATTCTCTGCAGAAAAGAGAGGTTGAAGGGATCTCTTGACAGTTATCTAGTCCAGCCACCCGCTTGAAGCATTACCGTTGTCACGGGCTGGATCAGCAACAGCTCAAAAGTAGGAGATCCCACAGCTGACCATGGGACCTCTTGCAGTCCTGCACCAAGACCTCCTGTAAAAGGTTTTCTGTAATGTCCAGTCAGTAACATCAACTTTCGGCTTGTCACCATTGTCCTTTTCATATAGCGTGGCACTACTGAGGAGAATCTATCTCTGTCATCTTTTTAATTTTACCTCAAACAGCTGTAGATCTTTGTTAGACTGGCCTTTGTTTGCCAATCTAAAAGCAAGCACATTTCCTGCAGCCTCTCTGGGAAGGACATGTGCTCTAGGTCCCTAAATAACTTAGTAGTTCTATACCGGACCCTGACTACTTCCTTCTTCCTCAGCTCAGTGAGACATGGGTCAGAGCACAGTCAGATGGAGTAGACTTGGCCTCATCAGCACCACCTAGATGAGGATAATGAAATAACTTCATCTGGTTTCACAGTCCTAATATAGGCCAGTGCTGTGGCTTGCTTGATAAGCTGCCAGGTTAAACATACTACCAATTTCCTTCCTGACCTGTACTGAGATACAGCTAGTCAGCCCAAGGTGCAGACATTGCATTTCTTCAGCCTTCCAAGGTTTCTGCTGTCTCCAACCTCAAGTTTAATAAAGAATCTCTGGAATCAGTCTGCCATTTTTTGTCCCAACCACTCTCCCTACATTAGTGTCATCCATAGATTTACTGAGGGAATGCTGTCTGCCGTTAAGGTGTTGAAGGTATTTGGGTTAAAATACCAGTAATCTCTGGAGTGCTCTGCCCATTGCAACCTGCCAGCCAGGCATCAAGCCTTTGATTACTAGCATTGAGACTGGTAATGCAGGTCATTTTCAGCCCACCAAACAGTCCATTTATCCAGCCTGAGCTCTCTCTGCTGCTAGAGGAGGGTCTTGTTGGAGATGCTGTCAAAGACCATGCTGAAGTCAGTCTGATCCACAGAGACAGTAATTTTGTTATAAGAGGCCTGTCGCCTCGTGGTCGCCTCGCGGTCCTTTTTGTCACTGAAAATGGAATCCAGGAGGATTTGCTCCATGATCTTTCCAGAGAGCAAGGTGAGGATGAACAGCCTGTGGTTCCTCAAACTTCCTTCCTTCCCAAATGCAACAAGTAGTTTAAATACCGTTTTTCTACAACATCCTGTTTCTTTGGTCTAGTGGTTTGTTTTTGTCTCCTTATACTAGACATTTTAGTTTTCATTCTCTTTTTTGTTTTACAGAAAAATGTCTGCCAAATTTTTCTTGAAAATTGACTTTGTGTTGTCATCTTTTTGGTTATTTTACCAGACAACTTTCTGCTTTTCGTATGGTATGAGGACAATTAAAGCAATCTGTTGTGTGGTTGTTTTGGTTTTGTTTGATGCTAGGCATTGTTTATTTTTGTCCTGACCCTAAATTAGTTTTCTTCTTTTTTTTTTTCAGTTACATAAACTAGGTTGCTCAAATACAGATTCTTGTATTCCGTTATGTCATAGATTTTATTAATTGGCCACATTTAGCTTTAAAATCCATCATAATAAATTTATTATTATCTTAAATTTTTTTAAGCCTCTGTCTAGGATTTTTTTTGTATATATGTTATGTGTAAATACACAGACTCACAAATATATAATTTTTTTAATCTATTCAAAACTATTTTTGTGAAAGAGGAAGTAAGAGTGATAGAAAGTTAATATACTCACTATAAGATTGGTAGTTTTGTACCTTTTATATTCAGATTACTTTCATCAGAACTGAAAAATGGGAATGCATGTACATTTTATCCTCAAACTTATATTAATGTACAAGATGTTTTTAAAATCCATACTATTTGGGTAATGATAGTGGAATTTAAAAGGTATATTTGCCCACATGTGCAAATTATTTAGTCATCCACAAGTCACCATTTAAATTAAATCTGTCTCAGTTCCAGGTTCATTCTGGATTATAGCATTAAGAACTTTTCCTTTTTCATTACCTTTTTTGCTTTCTTGTGCAATAAAAATTGGTCTCTGTGTTCAGGGGTTTAGATGGATGGGGTGATCTTCTGTTTTGTAGCCTTGAAGAGCAGGAGGGTAGATCAGTAAAAGAGTGAGCTGTCCAGAGAGCTGAGGATAGGCATTGGAAGGGCTGAAGAGGAACCACTGTTAATAATTTTATATTGGACATCTTTAATGTTCATTGCAGTAGATGGTAGGTTTTCAGCAGATCGTAAATTAGTTCCGGTATTTTAATCAATTTCTGTCAGAAATGGTGTTGCCCCACAAAGGTTCTTTTCAAGTATAGGATATCTACACAAAGAAGGAGTTCATCATAAGGAGGAACCAATAGACATATTGACATGATTGGGTTTGTGGCAACATGTTCAGCTTTTGAGCAGATTACTGCATGATGATTCTTGGGGAGTTCTAGAGCTGCAGCAGAGGAAAAAATTGATGTTCTGTGGTAACACAGGATATGCAACAAATTGCAGTAAAAGGAAAGTAAGAAAGTGTGAGAAAGTGTGGTAGAAGAGACCTGCAGTTATCTAACCATCTCCTCTGTCATTACAGCATCTGAGATCTAACCTGACTGAATACCAGCCTAAGTTATACCAAGTGCTAGATGATGGGAAGAGGCTCCTTTTTTCTGTTAGCTGCTCAGAACTGGAAGGTCAACTGAACCAGCTAGGAGAACACTGGTTAAGTAACACCAGCAAAGTCACCAAGGAGCTTCACAGGCTGGAGACAATACTGAAGCACTGGACAAGGTAACGCTGATGTAATGGTATGGTAATGCTGATGTAATGGAACTTTGTATTCAAAGTTCTTCACCTATGCTTTTCAGGTCAAAGCCATTCTGGACCCAGACATATTTGATTCAACATTTAAAAGAAAGTACTTTGAGGTGTATGTCATAGTTCTACTGCTCTACCATAGCTCTACATAGCTCTACTGCTCTACCATAGAAAATACTCTCTCACTTGTAGTAAAAGATGTAGCAGATAAAAGCTGGTGCAAGGAAATCAGAAAATACTTTCTTAGATGATTAATTTAGAAGCCCTGTGTGCATACAGGTTGATAAGAAAAGTTGTATGCTTTGCTGGGTAACATGAGTAGTCTCAGCATGTTTTAGTCGATGCATTGCAACGTCTGGGTTCTTGTCTGTGTCATTGCATATATGGAAGGGAGCTTTTGGTACCTTACTAATGTTCATATGCTACTTTTGAAATTAATTATCTAATTGGTATAAAAGCTTTGTCTATGAATCCCTGGCTTATGTGTGGACACTCCTGTTATCTCCTTAGTTGCTTGGCATGTGAAATATGGAGATGATTTCTGAAAAAAAAAAAACATTCAGTTTCTGCTCTGAAATACCTTTTGGTAAAGATTTAGGAAGACTGAACCTTCTAATGGAAGTGAAAAGTCTGTTTATGTGCATTGGGTGGGGTTACAGCTTATCCAGAGAGGTTTGGGACCTATTTAGTGTCCTTCATTAAACTTTTTTCTAAAGGCAAAAAACTAAGGCACCATTAGAAATTGTGAGTATAGTGGCTAAAATAGTAACTTCCTGATACCATGCCTGTCGGTAAAATTAAATTATGTTTTTCTGAAATTTGATAAAAATAAAATTTCAAATCTGGCATTCAGTATCTTCCTCTAACACAGGAAAGACTGCTCAGTGGGAGGCAAGAAGTGGCAATGACTGTTTCATTCTTCTTTAAACATCTTGCCAGGTATCAGAGCGAATCAAATGAATTGACACAGTGGTTGCAATCTGCAAAGGAACGACTTGAGTTTTGGAGCCAGCAGTCTCTGACTGTTCCTCAGGAACTAGAAACAGTCCGAGACCACCTGAACTCCTTTTTGGTAAGTTGTTCATGAACCTGAGACACCGGTTTCTCTCCAATTACAATTAAACAGTTGAGTAATCAAATGGTTATATTTATTCTTTTCATTGATGAATATGTAGGTAAGCTGTTCTTCAAAAAGCTAGTGTGTATGCACATTGAGCACTTCTTTGCTGCATGCAAGGATTGTAAATCTTGAGGATTCTGAAAACAGAAAAGAGTTTTATGACTGAACACAATTTTTTTTCTAACTTACTCTGAAGTATAGCTGGTGAATACTAATAGGAAGTACATATTTTAAAGGGAAAGGAGGATATTCTTAGCTTTTTGAGATTCTAAAACGCTAAGTAAAATTAAAAAATTACTTAATTATTTCCACAAAAAATGGTTCTGCTTACAGGAGTTTTCAAAAGAAGTGGATACTAAATCATCACAGAAATCTTCTGTCCTGAGTACTGGGAACCAACTCCTCAGGCTTAAGAAAGTAGATACAGCTGCATTGCGTGCAGGATTGTCCCATATTGAAACCCAGTGGACAGAGCTTCTCACACAGATCCCAGCAGTACAAGAGAAGTTACACCAGGTAAGAAAGCCAGTGATGGCCTTTGACATTCCAGAAAACTAAGACTGTACAGTTGGCATTGACTAGCTGCTTCCTTTCTGAGTTTGTCCATAAGAAAAAATTATTCCTATTTTATTGTGGGAAAGCTTACGCTTAGTTTCAAATCCTGCCTGTATAGTAAGCATCAGTGTTAGTTTCAGACTTTCATAGTTACATTTGTTAAATTTTAACCAAAGAACAGGTGAGGGTTTTTTCAACACATTGGTATGCTCTCTGGAAAAAGGGATTTCACATCCTTGTGCCCTGTCAGGTTTTGGTAGTAGTTTTGTTCAAATTGAATAGGTTATTTTTAAATCTGTGAAAGACAAAATAGATCTAAAAACACTCTTGATTTTTGCTAGTATGTGTAGGCATAGGATGCTTTTGGTTGTGTAGTTTTGGGGCTTTAATGCTATACTGCTGAACTTAGAAAATTATACTGTTTGAAAAGTTGTCTTAATATATAGTTGCTAGGGGGTTATCATTGTAAGCTGTTGCTTTAGTTTATAACTTAGAATGTTCTCAGAGTTAGTAATAACTTTGTGATTTACAGGGAGAGAGGAAGGGTCGCAAATCTTAGCTGAGTCTGTGGTAGTAAACAAAACAATGTCATTCTGTAGTTCTCTGAATTGTCTTGTAATGCAAAGTACATGTGTCCACCTAAAATTGTCATAGAACATATTCTTGAGTAATTAAATGCAGGCAAGCGGTACTCTATCAACTACTGAAACTGTGTTAATGCAAAGCAAGGAATTCTTATCCATTTTCTTCACAACACAAGTTCAAAGTCTGTTATCTCAACAGCTCCAGATGGACAAAATTCCTTCTCGCCATGCCATCACTGAAGTTATGAGCTGGATTTCACTGATGGAAAATGTAATTCAGCAGGATGAAGAAAATATAAAAAATGTAGTAGGACAGAAAGCAATTCAGAGTTATGTCCAGAAGTACAAGGTACTGAGTGGAAATATTATTCATTTTCCTTTTGAATTATCCCCATTGTTACTACAATTAAATATATAGGAATATGTAAAATACAAGTGATTTAGGGGGAAAAAATTCACCTACTTTGTATAGTGGTTGGAATTGTATGCAAGTTAGAACTGCGAAATATTTGATACTGTGGAAAAGAAGCCAAAATTACTTATACTCTGCTGTTTACTTATGGCAGGAATATAATTTTTAATATGCTTACCTTAATTTCTAGGAAAATCCAAAGCAATACGCACATTATTAAACCTTACTAGATCTGCCAGAGTGAATGCAGTACTCTAGGCAGGGTCTTGCAAGAGCAGAACAAAGGGGCAGAATCACCTCCTTCTTACTGCTGGCCATTCCTCTTTTGAAGCAGCCCATGATGCAGTTGGCCTTCTGGGCTGCGAGCGCACGCTGTTGGCTTATTTCCAGCTTTTTAAACATGAGAACTCCCAAATCCTTCTCTGCAGGGCTGCTCTCAATGAGTTCATCTCCCCAGCCCAGGTGCAGCACCTTGCACTTGGACTTGTTGAACTTCATGAGGTTCTCATGGGCCTAGTTCTCAAGTTTGTCCAGGTCCCCTGGATGCTGTCCCATTCTTTAGTTGTATCAACTGTGCTGCTCAGCTTCATGTCCTCTGCAGACTTGCTGAGGATACATTTGATCTTACTGTGTCGTTGATAAAGGTATTAAAGAGCACTGGTCCCAGAATAGAGCCCTGAGGGACACCACTCATCACCAGTCTCCACCTGGACACAGAGCCATGGACCAAAGCTCTCTGGCTGCATCTATCCAGTCAAATCCCTGTCCACAGAATAGTCCACCCTTCACACCCATGTCTCTCTAATTTGGAGAGAAGGATGTAATTTGGCACTGTGTCAAAAGACTTACACAATTCTAGGCAGATGGCATCAGTCCGTCTTCTCTTGTTGACTGGTGCAGTCATTCCATATAAGGCCACTGGACTGGTCAGGCACAGTCTGCCCTTAGAAAAGCTGTTCTGGCTGTCTTGGATCACATCCTTGGCTTGTATGTGCCTTAACATTGCTTCCATGAGGATCTGTTCCATGATCTTCCCAGACACAGAAGTGAGGCTAACCAGTCTGTAGTTCCCCGGATTTCCTTTCTTCCCTTTGTAAAGATAGGAGTGATGTTTCCCCTTTTCCAATTATTGGGTATTTGCCTGACCACCATGACTTTCCAAATATGATGGAAAGTAGGTTGGCAACAGCATCAGTCAGCTCCCTCAGGACCCTGGGGTGCATCTCATCAGGTCCCATAAACTTGTGCCTATTGAACTTCATCAAGTGGTTCTGAACCTGCTCTTTTCTTACAGTGGAAGGGACTTGTTTTCTAATTCCTGGCCAATTGCTAAAAAACCCTTCTAGTTGAATTGTGATAAAGATGTTGCTGTTCAACATTTTTCCTCTGTTTTGCAGGAAGGTGAGAAGTTGTGATACTTATGTGCTGCTTTGTTTATTCTGTTTTGTTTTTTTTTTTTTTTTCCTAGGGTTTCAAGATAGATTTAAATTGCAAACAGTTGACTGTCGACTTTGTGAACCAATCAGTGCTTCAAATCAGCAGCCAGGATGTTGAAAGTAAACGCAGTGACAAAACTGATTTTGCAGAACAGCTCGGAGCAATGAACAGACGTTGGCAGATCCTGCAAGGCCTGATAACCGAAAAGGTAAAGAAAAAACCTAACTGTTCTGGAGTGAACTTCCAAAATGCATAGAACAGTAAGATTATAGTGGTTGGAAGCCTCGGCAGGTCATCTAGGTCAATCTACTGCTCAAACAGAGCTAATTTTACCGTTAGATCAGAGGGGACTTGGCCATCTGAATCTTGAAAATTTCCAAGGATAGATTCCACAAACTCTTCTGGGTAGCTGATTCATGCTTAACCACTCTGGTGAGGGACAAGATTTTGTCTTGTTCCCAGTCAGGATTTCCCATGTTGCAACTTGTTGCAACTTGTGACTGTTATATCTTCTCCTTTTGTTGAATATCTCCCAGAATAGTCTGCCTCCACTTTTCCAATGCCTCCCTATAAGGAGTGGACAGCACAGTGAGATGATTCCTTTGCCCTCTTTTCCCCAATCTTAATGAAGCCAGGGTTATTATTAATTCTATTAAAAATACTAGATATATTTAGATTTGAATGTAGATACTATTTTTAAATTCTGAAAGCACTGAATTCCAAGAAGGCACTACTTTGCATTGGTCTTCAATGATTTATATAATTGACCCAACAATACAGATAATTATATGAGAAAGTATATACTAATTTTTCTTTGCAGATCCAGCTCTTGGAAAGTCTGCAGGAATCCTGGACAGAATATGAAAATAACGTGCAGTGCCTAAAAACTTGGTTTGAAACCCAAGAGAAGAAGCTGAAACAGCAACAAAAAATTGGAGACCAGGCTTCAGTGCAGAATGCTTTGAAAGACTGTCAGGTAATGTATACTTATAAATAACAGTGTTCTCTTTCCAAGAGTTTGAAACCACACTTGATGAATCCATGTGAAATCTTCATATTGGTGAAGTCAGAAGACTCAACTCTTCTTGATTTCAGTAAAGAAGAGATTTCATTCCTAAGGTGCCAGCAATAAAAGAGGAAGGAGCCGTAATGTCTCAACGTTTCGTAAGACCAACTAAAGTCATCGTTATTTTTACACTGGACATTTCAAAGCATGCCAGGCATACTGAACTAGAAGACTGTCAAAGGAACATGTTGTCACATCTGTTTAGCCAGTCTTATGGGTTTTTTCTCCCTTTTCAATATCTTTCCTCCATGCCCCACTTTTTTCTATTCTTTTTCTATCTCATATGTTCCACCTGACTATTCAGAGAAAAATGCTATATATATATATATAAAATGCTATAATCCAAGGAAGTTTTATGCTTTCATTCAGAAAGCTGGGAATTGTTTCTTGTATTTTTTTTTTTCCAAATCTATAACTATCCAGAAAAGGAAAGAGGGTCATGATTATGATGTGCAAAGGTGAGACGAGGCAAAGTGCAGCTATACATAATGCACATAAGTTCAAAACCACCACAGTTTTTCACATGGAATTCATACAAGGATGACACAGCAGTGAACTGGGTATCACAGTTGTCTCTGAACATCTTACTCAGAGCAGCACGTATTTAAATAGTAAGAAGCTTACCTCTGGAGCTGTTAGGCCAGAGTTAAAGCTTACAGGTGTATAGGCAGAACAGATACTTTTGAATTTATAGACAAGACCTCCACACAATATCAGCATCACATAATTTTTGTTCAAAATAATTTGTCCTACCGGATACCATATAATAAATTTCATGCCAGATCAAATTAAAACTCTGTCAGGTCAACTGAATGCACAAAATCTTGGTGTTCTCATCCCCATAAAAGGGATTGAGGAAGTGTGTTTATATTTATGTGTCTCTCCTGCATGAATTTAATTAATGGGACAAATGTAATCTAGCATTCATCTCTTCATAAAGACATCAGCTGTAAATTGAAATGAAATGTATAAAAGAATTTGCTCTATATTCACCAGTATATTAAACCCATCTTTGTTTCTGTAAAGGCAAGTAGGGTGGTTAGGCCAGATATGTTAGAGGTCAAATTTTTTTCTGAAATTGTTGACCTGAGTTTTCAGTCTGTCTGAAATGCTTTTTTTTAATTCAGGTATCTTTGGCTTCAGCACAATAAACCCATACAACTGAAGCAAGGGTAATTTAACATAGCCTGACATAATCAGCAGTCTGTGCTTGGCTGGAGTTCAAAGCTGAATCTAATTTATCACCTTTTTTGTTCCTTTTGGTCAGGGAAGTTAGCAAATACACTTGGGGAGTTATTTATGACTGGCAAGACTTTGATCAGCAGAGAAACAAATCGTTTAAGAAATAACTGTGTCAGACACTCCCAGATATCCGGTTCAACTAGTTCAAAAGCTGGAGTTTATTTTTTAACCAATGTTAGTTGCTGCTCAGTGTCATATTAAGAAGTGAAGTTAAACATTTTTCCCGTCATAGGTTAGAAAAAATAATGCATCTTTAATTCAGTTATGAGTTTTAAATTATGAATAAAAAAGCCCTTTGCAAAGAGAACCAGAAATATTTGCTGGTCTTGGTGTTTGCAACATTTCCCCATTCTGAATTTTGGAGCAATCTTGTATAAAGTTAAATGACTTTTTTCAGTACAAAAATCCACTTTTTGGGAAGTAAAATTTATTATGTTCAACTTAGAAGTGTCTGTGTTGTCAGCTGGTTAAAATTTGATGTATTACTCTGGCAGTGCTCTGAAACAAGGTCATGGCTAAATGTTTGAAGAAATGTGAAATAATACAGGAGAAAAAAGGCTGAAAATAAATATTGCCATAAATATGCTCTCACAAATATGTATGTAGACAAAAGTGTGTCATATTTGTGCAGGGATAAATTCTGTTTACTCCAAAAACTTTCCCAACTATCTACAATGTAAAGTCATTGCATTGGCATTGGTTCACTTGTTGTGTTTTGGGTTTCACAGGGAGTGAAATTTATTGAGAGACATGAGGTTTTAGGTTGACCAGAGTTCCGTTGTATTCTTTTCTTTTTCTGTTGATCTGTTTCTCTCAGTAAGAGGAGGTTTGCAGAAGATGACAAAATAACCTGAGATCACATAGTGTACTAGTAAATGTAGTGGTAACACAAGGTTGCTGTCATGTCACAGGCTGCTTTCTGTATCATACTGACAGGTGAACACAAATCTGTGCTGGTCTGAAGCCTGCAAGCCTTACTGCCCCTCTCTGCTCAGACTCAGTGTTTGTGCTGCCTGAAGCCCCAGAGCTTCCATATGAGTCAGAGCACTGCAGGACTTTCATCAATCTCCCTGAACCATGTTATGAAATTATATAGGTAGTTTCCCACCTAGGAATGGCTATTTTTAAGGAGTTTTCTATTCTCACAAGAAAGTGGAAAGTTATGCAGAGGTTTTATGTAGAGGACATACTTCTATTTAAATCAACAACAAACTGCTAGACTTTAAAGGGAACATAAAATATTCCATGAAATTGCTGATGAATTGTGAATGCCTTGAGAATAAAAAGTCAAAATATGCCAGCATGTCTGCTATTTTTTAAACTAAGGAGCTTACAAGCACCTTTTCTAGATTAAGGTATAATTTAGCCAATTAAACAAGCAAAAATACTCAGGTATCTTCTTTTTTTTCTTTTCTTTTCTTTTTCCTTTTTTTTTTTTTTTAGGAATTAGAAGAATCAATAAGAACAAAGGAAAAAGAAGTAGAAAATGTAGAAAAAAGTGGTCTTTCTTTGGTACAGAACAAGAAAGAAGAAGTCTCTTCTGCTGTTATGAATACACTGCAAGAAATTAACCATTCCTGGGCCAATTTGGATCACATGGTAAAAGAATCCGTAAGGGGAAAATTACAGCTCTAGGAATAAGTCATGGAGGACAAGGAGAATGAACAGCTGCAGCTAGTGGATTTCTTCTGTGTTGTAGGGGAAGAGATTCTGAATCGTATTCCTCTTTCCATCTCTCTAGCCATCAATCCCCAAGTTTGTGTGTACACACCACACAAAATGGGTATTTCTTGTTTCAACAATTATTTTAGTCATTGTAATTAAAGCTTTTTCAATGTTTCCTGATATTTAATGTAAAGGTGCCAAATTATCTTCAAATTATCTTCAAGCCCATAGGTCTCATAGAATAAGGAAGAGATCAGCATTGATTTTCAGCTTTCAAAGTTTGATTGACATCTGCCTGCCTTCTCAGGAGTGCAGTGTGTTAGTGCTAGCCTCTCTACTGATTTCCATAGGCTGATTTCCCTGTCTTAGGGATATATGTAGTCTCAAGAAATTTCTCTTGATCCTGCTTTAGACCAAAGTAAAATGAATTTTGACATCTTCACAGTCCCTTCCATCCAACCTTTATAAAATGAAGTAGAACTTTATACAGTTCCCAGTGTAAGCCCAGCTGATGGTTGTACAAAACTTCATTATCCAATACGTTTAAGATTAGGCATTTAGGGCAAGAAACATGTGAGATCCAAAGGAAGAGAACAATTTAAAAAATCCCAAATAGCTTGAATGCTTTTAATTTACTTTTGTGTTTATTCACTCCTCCTTCCAGGTGAGCCAACTGAAGATATTGTTGCAATCTGTTCTTGATCAGTGGAGCATTTACAAAGTGGCTTATGAAGAACTGAACAGTTACCTGACAGAAGCCAGATACTCTTTGTCCCGTTTTTATCTTCTTACTGGTTCTCTGGAAGCTGTGAAAGTCCAAGTTGATAAACTTCAGGTGAGAAGAGTTAATTTTGTCTGAAATTGCATGGATGCAGATAACTATAGGTTTTGGCTTATAAGAAGTAGAAGACATTCTAGCACATTAAAATCATATTACATTAAGAGAACACATTATAAACCAGCCACTGCATGTTTCATTTTGCAGAAAAATTAATTTGGGATAGTTTTTTTCTTTTTAGATTTTTGATCTTCTTTATAATGTTGAGCCATACCATCAAATTGTTACAAGTTTTGAAATCATGCTAATGGCCATAAAAACTAAAGTTTCTCTTGCTACTTCATCAGGCTTCAGAGCTACAGATGCATGTTGAGATCACATTTTTAGCCCCCCACCAACCATGCAGTAGATAGATGATCAAAGAAAATAATGTTCCAGGAGCTGAGACACTCACATGATCAAGTAATTTACCATTGTAAAAAAAGCGTATTAGAGCATATTTATATTAAACAACTTATTTATATGAAACACATGAAATCACATTTTCATTCATAATCTAATGCAATTGATGCATACTATTTTGAAATGCTTCTACATCGTGGAATTTTATTTACTCATGGTTTTGTTTTGTTTCATTATTATTCTACTTTAAGAGCCTACAAGATGAATTGGAAAAACAAGAGAACAGCTTACAGAAATTTGGTTCTGTGACCAATGAGTTGTTGAAAGAATGTCACCCACCAGTGACTGAAACACTTACCAACACTTTGAAAGAAGTGAATATGAGGTAGACAATGTCTTTGTGTTGAACTTTAATTTCAGTAGCAAATCTGCATTTATCCATTATCCAGTTTTCCATTATCCCTATTTTTCTTATATTTTGTTATTTTAAGTTCCTGGGGTCACGAGGGGCTTATTGGAACAGGCAGGATTATCCCTTTTGCCAAGGACTGGAGTAAAACTGTCTCATTTACTGCTCATAATAAATTAAATACCTTCTCCAGTTAGCATTTGGGCATTAATGTCAGTAGTTTTACTCTGTCCTTGACTGCCAAGATTCATAAGTACCATGCTGGAAAATAATACTGCACTTCAAATTTGAGAACTTTATCTGAAAACTTTGTTTGCAGTGTTTCAATGGTTTGCATCATCTTTCTCAAATTTTAGGTTGCTATTTCTACTTGTAGGAAGGGCATCATAGACAGGAAGATCTAAGCCCCTCATCAGTACCTTGGCAAACAGCTTCCTCAGCTTTGAATTCAGGCAAGAACTAGTAAAAGGGTTTACTCAGATACAGGAGGGAGGATCCAGAAGGAAAAAGATAGTTTGGTGGAAAGCTGGGAATCTTTTTGAAAACAGAATCACACTGAATTTATTTTAATCTGTGTTCAGTCCCGTCCTAGAAACTGGAAGTGGGAGGAGGGAAGATACCATAAAAATTAACAGTTTCAATGATGACTGGCAGAATTTTTGCTCCAAAACCTTTGCTTTTCATCATATAATAATAATTGATAAATACTGTTATTTTCTTTGATAAGGAAATAATTAAGCAGTTTGGTGACTACGAGCACATTTGAGAAAGCATGTGTTCCTGGTTGCTATTAGAGAAAAAAAAATCACTGGAGAATTATTATAGGAAAGAATTCAAAGGGAGATTAGATATTTAATTGGATAATAGAAATATAAAGATTTTTAATATGTCTGGGAGTATTTTACAAGTGAGTTGCACAGAGCTTTATGACTAAATACTGCATCAGATTTTGGGAGAAAATGGCAGGAGAAGAAATGGTGTCTTATTTACAGCTGTTCTGGTCCTCTTAGGCCCTTACAGGAATCTGCTGTTGGCAGTGTGTGGTTAGTCATAGATGCTCAGTGATGCTGAGGGTACTAAGTGGAAATAGCAGAAGGTTCACTACAAAAAGTGTGCTGCAGCTCTGACCACCAGCATTAATAAACAACATCCAAGATGTAGCACACATCACACACATTGTGACAGCTCAGAACAGCCTGGTTTGGTATTGAAACAGAAATTCCTTGGTTTGGTATTATTTTCACCAAATGTCTGGATCTTGATTATTACCAAATTTTTTTGAAGTCAAGAGACCATGGGGAATAGCAGAGAGAAAGAGGGACACAGATTGTTATTGTGGATTCCCAGGCTTCGATCGCTCACGCAGTCTCATCCCCAGGTGGAACAACCTCCTGCAGGAGGTTGCAGAGCGGCTGCGTGCCAGCAGGGCCCTGCTCCAGCTGTGGCAGAGGTACAAGGACTGCTACCAGCAGTGCTCTTCCACGGTCCACCAGCGAGAAGAGCAGACCAATGAACTCCTGAAGACTGCAACCAGCAAAGACATTGCTGATGATGAAGTTACTTCTTGGATTCAGGACTGCAATGTATGTTCAGTTAAGCTTTGCAGCTTTTTTCAGCTCTGTGGGCTAAAAAAAGAATCTCAAGAGGCTCTCCACTGCTAAACTCTGTAGTTGGTGTTTTCGAATTTTGTATAATACATATTCCATTTTATTGATGCAGCCTAGGCAAAGGAGACAGCTGTATGTCTGCTACCCAAATGTCATGAGTGTCTCTAAATTTTGATCCCTCCATTAGTTGTTGTTACGTTGTTACAGAAGCTTGTATCTAAAGTCTTCTGTCTGGAGAAGGTGGATAAATTGCATCATTTGATTCAGTCTTATGTTCCTGCTTAATGAAGGTATTCATGCTTGGGAAAGTATCTCTGCCAAGTCTTTGTGGGTCCTTATAATTGAACAAAACTCAAAATCCTTTGACTATATTCCCACCAATCAAGACTGTTCACATTTTCAGAATGATGGAGACGTCTTTATTCTTCCTTATGGAAGGACAACATTATCTCTGAAACCTTGAGATTCTTCCTTTTTCAAGATTGCCTCTCAAGGCAGCAGAATAATTTATCTCCTCTCTGTGCTTACATTTTGGTTCTTTTGAGCTTAAGTTAATGTTAAGTGTCATTGGCCAAAAAAATAAAATATTAATTGTCTCAACGTAAGGAAAACAATTACAGTGAGAAAAAAAATGTTAGTGTTTAAAAAATAAACATGTTCATGATCTTCTGGAGCATTTTTTGCCATGATCAGGCACCATGGACTGGCAATTAAAATTGTTTGGTACAAATAATTTTATTTCCTGGTGTCCCATTCTTTAGCAATTGTGTTACATCATTTACAAAAGTTATTTTTTCAGCCCTCCTAATAAATCATAGCAGGAAGAAAAGGGAGGCCTACACCTGAATCAATTCACAGAGAGGGCTGCCACTGCTTAGGACCATCATGTCAGTAAACAAAAGGTTTCTTTCAACAGTTATTGCCTCATCAAAACTCAGGCTTGCTCAAAGGTAGTTGAGCACTGTCTTTCTTCTGTTCCTTTCCTTACAGGTTCTTGATATATCTTGTTTTTTATTCTTCAAGTCATACAGAATGTAACTGAAAAGTTTGACATTGAAATGCAGTAGTAAATTAAAGTTTTCCTTACAGTGCCTGAGTTCAGTCATTTCATTCTTCTTTAAATCAGGGGATGATGATACCACCAGAGTGTCAGGTTAACTGTTCATTTCCTTATTCAATGTGTTGCAACAGGATGTACTCACGGATTTGAAAACAGCACAGGAGTCTCTGGTTGTTCTTCAAGAACTGGGGGAGGAGCTGAAAAGCCAGGTGGAGGCTTCAGCAGCAGCAGCCATACAGTCTGATCACCTCTCTCTGAACCAGAATCTGTCAGCCCTAGAACAGGCTCTCCGCAAGCAACAGGCTGCACTTCAGGTATGCAGACAGTGTTTACAATCCTCAAATGTGATCATCCTGTGGTCCCTGAAAACACAGAAATTAGCTAAATCTGCCTGGGAAAAGAGGTAGTGTTACCTGTTAGACAGCTTTTCCTAGACTTCCCTGGAAGCCAAAGCTGAGAGTACAAAATATGCTCAGGTCCAGCAAAGAGACCTTCTAAGAAGGTCCAAATTCTGGGATAAGGATAGCAAACCTCATGCAGGAAAACATCTGTCTGGAATGCCAAGTTGGCCGTGTTTTCAGCACACAACAATAGTGCTAACAGCTGCATCCACAGCTACTGCTCCCCTGAAGACAACCATTCTTCCCACCTATTTCTTCAACAGTAAAAGAAATGAGAGGTTCTGAATATTGTGTAGAACTGATTTTTTGCCATTCCTATTATGTCAGTGACCAGACTGACACCTGCCATTTGTGACAAAGCCTGTTTAGTAGATGTTGCCAAGTTGCTTGTGTCACCAGGGTCTAAAGAGGAAAAAAGGAGTGGAAGAATGTATTCCATAGGAAACTATTTGGATAAAAAAGCCACAAAGGTAGCAGCTTCTGTTTGAAAGAAAAGGGAGATTACTCAAGAAATCCAGCAGTGTCTGGGATGTTTTTATAGTATCACTGTACTGTGATGGGACAAAACACAAGAAAAGTTTTTAATTTAAAATTGCAATAATAGTTACTATTTCTCTCTGCTGGCAATAAATTAAACAGAGGAGTTTCTTTCATAAAAGAAAATTAGAAAATATTATCCATTTCAAGGTAAGGAGACATTTATGCACTTTGCTGAAATGTTCCCCTTGATATAATCAAAAATCCTCTTCTAACCTAAAAAAAATCCAATTAATTCCACAGTCTGCAAGCAAAGTAGCAGTTACAATTGTTCCTAGCCAATTCACCTGTTTGCAAATCTATAATGAGACAAACAGGAGTGTAATGTCAATAAGGAGGCTGTGAAGCCGAATATATTAAACTGTGGATCCTTTTGTATTCAAGGCTGGAGTCCTGGACTATCAAACCTTTGCCAAGAACCTGGAAGTCCTTGAGACCTGGATAACAGAAGCAGAAGAAACACTGAAAGAACAGGATCCCAGTCACTCATCTGATGTCTCGGCAATACAGAGTAGAATGGAGCAACTCAAGGTGACTAATAAATGAAGGAAGTGCTGGAGTTTTTCTTCTGTTGGCCTGATTATTTGTAGAGCAGGGTATACACAGACATCATACGCGCATTCTGTAGGCGGTTAAGGACTATCACTCATGAAAAGTGTAAGACTGAGAAATTGAAGTTTGACAGCAGTCAAGGAATGATTGTCACATTGTCCCTGAGTAAAGATGAAAAGGGCAGTCAGACTGTTCAGAATAAAATTAATAACAGATCAAAATAGGCATAGAAACTAACAGTTTTTGAATATTTCCTTCATCTTGTTTCCTCTCATCTTTTTTTGAATTTATTCAATTCCTGTCTCATTGGTATCTCCTTTAGGTATGAACTACTTTATACATTTGGGTAACTTGATATACTGAAGAAACATTCATAGTGTGTACTGTGTGATCTCAATTTAAAGTCTTGTACACTTTTCTTTTTGTGGATCTTTTTTCCCTCTCCTTTTTTCAGAGGCCATGACAGGATGTTACTGAACTTCTGGGCTGTTTTTGTCATTGTAATCTTTGTATTCTTTTTCCATCAAGATTAACTAAAGACAGAATTCCACTTTGTACATGCTAAAAAGCAGAACATTTTCCTTATGGAGTGAATTGAGTATTTCTGTACTGCAAAACAAACACCTAAAAATAAAAAGTTGAATAATTTCAGTGGGAATTTACCAGCCTACAATTCAGGCTAACAAGGAAAGAGGCTCACTTATTTTGACAGTATGACCGTATGGCTTTGAACACCAGCCTGCTTCTTCAGTTCTGAGCTGTAAATCATCAATTCAGCAAAACACTTCAGTGCAATTTGAGTATACTTTTCTGCACACTTTTAAACATGAACACAAGTCTTCTCCTATCTGGGACCAGAAGGTGAATACTGGAAATACAATTTTTTTCCTTGGCATAGAGATCACTTACCACTTGGTGGCAACCAAGACCGTTCTAAATCTAACTAAGTGCTAGTTCATAATTTTCAAGTCAATAATAATGTAATTCCTGAACTTCCCAGTTATCACTTTTATTGTTTGTTGCAGAGTCAAATGCTGAAGTTCAGCAGCATGGCCCCTGATTTGGACCGTCTCAATGAGCTGGGCTACAGGCTTCCTCTGAATGACAAGGAAATCAAAAGGATGCAGAACCTGAACAGACATTGGTCTCTGATCTCATCTCAGACTACAGAGAGATTCAGGTGGGGATAAATAAAGATTGTTCTACAGTTTTCTACAAGTTAGAAAGTATACCTTTTGCAGAATATAGAAATGTTTCAAGTATTTTATTGACCAAACTTCCTTTTCTTTGGTGTACTTATAAATAAAGAGCAAAGCCATTGAGCTGAGACACTCATTTTGCCACAGATTAACAGGATTTGAAACAAGTACGACTGCTACTTTTCTAAGTATTGACTAAATAAATTAAATGAGGCAGCTACGTGGTAAAGGTATTACCCTGATTTGGAAATACCTGAATCCATCTCTCTTTCTTTCTTTCTTTCAGTAAGTTGCAGTCTTTCTTGCTGCAGCAGCAGACCTTCTTGGAGAAATGTGGCACTTGGATGGATTTATTGGTTCAGACTGAGCAGAAGTTGGCAGTAGAGGTTTCAGGAAACTACCAAAGGCTTTTGGAGCAACAGAGGGAACACGAGGCAAGTAATCATGTATATTTATACATCACTAATGCACATACTATTTATATATAGAAGGAATGCACATTCTTTTTTTGAATGATACAATAGCATGCCTTGAATTGTATTTGGGTGCACCATATGAGGAAAACTTATAAACAGAAGCATGCAAATATGTTAATAATAGCCAGCGTGGAGGACGACTTGAGTGTCTGTGTAATGCATCATTGTACCTATGAGTGCGTGTCCCCTGCACTTAGTCTACTTCAGATTTGTTTGTACCAAGGAAACCAAAGCTCCTTTAAAAACCTAACAATTCTTGTGCCATTTGGCTCCTTGCCTTCACTCATAACTGGAGAAAATATCTATTCTGATTTTGTTTATTTTTTACTAAGTTATATAGCATATAGCATTTGAAAAGCATGTTAAAGGAAGATATTTCTGTCAAGTACTGAGTTACACAATTCACCATGGGGCCTCCATTTGATAACATTTCCTCGAATAACAAACTGATTTGTTTTTTGCTGCATGCTAGAGTCATTTGTTTGTAAAAAATCAGGAGCTAGCACAGATTTTGCTGGAGGGAAAAACTGTTTAAGAGTTTTTACTAGTACTAGATTCAGAGTTTATGACTCTTCTGTGAAGTCAAGTGGTGCGCATTTTTTCTCCACCCATATTGTTACTGCCAAGATTCCTGTTAAAGATCAAGTAAAAGAAGTAAATTTTCATATCAGAGCTCCCATGTGGCCCCAGTAGTTTCAGTTCCCACAACTTTTTCAGCTGACCTTCCCCTAGACTCAGGCTGGATTACAGGAAGAGTTATGTCCTTTCCCCTCTCCTGCCTGATATCTTACAGCATAATATTTGAATGAGTGTCTGAAAGCAAAAAGTAATTCACAACCATTTTTAGCATATTTTTTGCTTTAGCATCTAACTGCCTTTGCTTTCACAAATGTCATCCATTTCACTTCCTTTCATCACTGCTAGCATTAACTGGACAATCTCTGTGAGTTTAAACATCTCAGGTCTTCGAGATTTGAATGTCCAGAAATCATTTCTAAGTGGATAATTGCCTACTTTTGTTGTGTTCAGTCATAGCTATAATTATCTGAAGGGAGTTAGGGCAATCTTCTTGCATTCATTTGTCTTGAGATCTCAATTTTATTCTTTCCTGAAACTTTGATCTGTGCAGATGAACATTACTTGGGCATTCTACTTAAGCCCTTTTTTTGCAACTGTAAAGTCCTCTCAGAATTAAGATTATTAGTATCTGGGTTTTTTAGATACTGTAGTTCATCCTTTAAAAAGTAACCTGCTTTTATTTTTTAACCTTATTTTTGGCATTTTTATAATCAATTTTCATTATAATTTTCGTTACAAAATATCATTTTCAGTGCTTCCTGATAGCCACTAAGAATTTTCTTCCCACTACTTTTGGCTGAAAGGGTCAAATCTCAACTTCTTGAGATGCATTTTCACATTGTTTTGCTTTGTATTTTTGAAAATAATGAGAAAATATTCTGTTTCCACCTGAATTCCTAGAATAGATATTGAAATGCTTCTAGCTGTATTATTTCCTTTCCAGTGACTCATAACTTTTGCTGTTTTTTACCCAAAGAAGACCCCAGCCACCTCAGTGGCCTTTTTTAGAAATATCTTCCTGGTGGAGTTCACAAGGTGGAGGTAATAGCTTTTTCAGACATCATGTGCTAACAGTGACATCTGCATCAATCTGCCAGGACAATCCTGTAATCACACTTGCACGGTTCTCCAGTACATGGGACAGTGCTTGGGGCTCCCATGCACTGGGAGTGCACTGAGACACACACTTGAGAAAGTGCTGGCAGGGGAAGGGGAAGAAAGTTCCTTGCCAACTCAGTTACCAAATTTTTCCACAGTATGCTGGTGTTGTGCATTTCAACACTTGCCCTCCTTTCCTCATCATTTGAACGCCTGTTCTGTGATTCATGGTGATTTACATATGAGAATAAATTTGGGTGACAAGTGGTCCCAGGTAACAGAGTATTCCTCTTATGTACATTCTTATGAAAGAATGTGGATGGTGACTGAAATATCTCTACTTTTGTGTAGGGCTTGAGTACATCCACTCTAAACAGAGTTCTCATGCTTGATAAGTTTTTATTTCACTTGTCCTTCTAAAAAAATATTAAAATTTTCCCTTTTGAAGGAATTGGTTTTGCTGGTTTTTAGTTTTGTTTTGGTTTCAGATTTTTGGGTGTGTAGAGGGAGGGGAGGGTGGGAAAGGCTGGGGGTTTTGGGTGGGAGACTTGTTTAACCAATTGCATCCAGTTGTGTTCTGTTTAGTCTCGATCTATCAACAATGCTGGTAGATGCTGTTACCTCCTGTGCTTCATGTCCCCTAACTTGACAAAAATAGATGTGACAGAAAGTAAAATTTTTGCCTTTTTGCTCAGCTGTCTGAAATTCTCAGTGCCACACTATTGTGGCTTCATTCATGAAATAGTAATACGATTCAGGTTCCCTCTGATTCAGGTTCAGTCAATGGTAAGTGTCAAGGCATTCAAAGAACTGTCTCAAATATTTCTGTAAAAAAAAACAGACAACACTATTTCTTTCTATGAGAAAATGTATGACCTGAGTAGCACCTCAGAGTTAACTCAGTGATTCAAAGAGGCAAAATCTCATTTTGAAAAATTACTGCATCATCTAAAAGACCTAAACTACACACAGTGTGCTTGAGGGATTTAAATGTGCAGGTGCCAGTGGGTGTTCTGCTGGCAGGTGCAGATGCAGGGATTGGTACAATCACAATTTGAGCTGGTGGGATGCCATATAAGAGGAGTGGAGAATAGTGGCTCTTTGTTCAGGCAAGGGTGAACTTCTATCAACTGCAAATACCATCACTAACTAAAGGAAAAAAAACCTCAAACTCCATACCATTATAATTTTTCTTTGAAACTCTCTGTAAACCTTTTGAACATAGAGTCAGTCCAGTGATGCCTGAGTGTACCTTCATTAACATTAAAATATTCATGAAGAATCTTACATAGAGACATGTTCCGTTACTAAAAGGAAAGATGTTTTTAAAAATAAATGTAAGTAGTACATACTCGAGTTATGTTTGCTTAAGTAGTAATTAGGAAATTTTTTGTCTTAAGTAATAAGGGGGTTTTAAAAGTATTAAAAAAGTTTATTATGCTGTTATTATTTATGGGGAAAATTGGAAAATAAACATGAAAACTTGGAAAAAGTGGAAAATTGATTTCTAGCTCCTATACATAGCTGTTTCTTTTAAGGCTCTATTGGCAATGTAAAAGTGTATTAAAAGTTTATATAACACTGTCACACATGGTCTGTATAAGAAAGCATAAGATTATAAAATTCTTAAACATGTCAAAAAATAAAAAGTGCCCTTTCTGTCCAAACAAAAAATACCCTATCTGGATTTTGTTGTAGATTATAATGTCAATCACACAACTGTACTCAGAAACATAAAACCTATCTCCTGTTGATATATTTTAGCTTTATAATATTGGTCTGGAGGAATTAATAATGATTACTGGAAGCAGCAAGTTAATCTAAAATGAGGGTTTTCAATATGTTTCTATTAAGGTCATGAAAAAACTCCCATTAAATTAATCTGAAATGTGATTAAATACATGAAAATTTATTTTTATCAGTGCATACAGACAGAATTAAAAAATAAGATCTTGTTTTAACCTCCTTGTCTCCTGTACAACAGCTATTCCAGGCAGAGATGTTCAGCCGCCAGCAGATTTTGCATTCAATTATCTCTGATGGGCAGCACCTCCTAGAACAAGGACAGGTGGATGACAGGTAGACATTGCTGTATTGTTGCTGCTGCTGGTTATGTGAAGTTATATTTAGATTAGTGAGAAACTTCCAAACAGAGAAGGTAGCAGATGGCAGTGTTCAGATCAAGCTCTTCTGAAGTGGAAGTTACTACTGCTGTGGTTAAGCTGTTAATTAGCAAGATCTTAAGACATTGTTCTTTAGAATGCTATGGGGCATGTGAATGCATTTGGGAATACAACAACCTTCTGAGGCTGCTTCTCTGACAAAGATTTGTCTTGGAATATCAAGTGTGTTACACATATATCTATTCTGATGTATTTTCAAAATGTCACTTTCACCAGAGGAGCCTGCAGTGACACTACATTTGATTTATGGCACCTGGGGATTTGCCTCCACCAGCAGGATTCCCTACTGCCATTTAAGAACACCTGCAGCCTTAATGTGATGGAATAGGAATTCATTGTTGCCTAGGATTTAAATGCTTGTGATCAAATGAATGAAAATCAGTGGAAGACCAGTGGCTTCACATTTGTGCATATGCATTGACTTTGCTAAGGTTATCATGGTACAAAGATGAACTGCTTTTTGGAATGTGAGAATTTTATTAATACTGTGTGTATCTTACTCCTGCTTTGAACTCAGTAGTAAATCTGGCGGTGAATTGTGAAATCTCCATGATTTACTATGAATTTGACTAATCCAAACTGGCAAAACCCATGGGTTTTCTTTGTGTATTTCTGGGAAGAAAGTAGAAGAGTTTTGTGCGGTAAGGGTTGGGGTTTTTAAGGTCTCCATAATTGGATCCCTTTATCTCTACCAGTACATGAAGTGTGAAGTTCTTATCCTCAGTCAGCCTTCACGAGACTTCAGTGCTTTTCTCTTAGTGTTTTGTAATTGGCTGGTAGACACCTTCCTTTCACTTCAATGTATTTCATTAAGCAAACATATCCAAGTATGAAGATTACTGTGTCTTTTTTTATTATTTATCTATTTAAAATAGGGATGAATTTAATCTGAATCTGACTCTTCTGAGTAATCAGTGGCAAGGAGTAATTCGCCGAGCGCAGCAGATGAGGGGGATCATTGACAGCCGGATTCATCAGTGGCAGCGCTACAGGGAGATGGAGGAGAAGCTGCGCAAGTGGCTGCTGGAGATGTCCTGTCAGCCAGTGACCGAGCTGGGCAGTGCTCCTATCCCACTGCAGCAAGCAAGAGTGCTGCTGGATGAAGTGCAGGTATGTGCAGTGTGTTTGAAGAAAAAGGAAAAAATCCCTGCCTTTTTTACAGTCTTCACCATTTAAAATGTCTTTAAAATGTCTCTTTAAAATGTCTTAGATTCAGCCTGTCTGTTCTGCCAGTTCTTTTTTTGGAACTGGTATAGCATCAGAAGTGTAATGGAAGCAAAGGTGGAGTTCATAAAGAACGTGAAAGAGAGAACTTAGTGGGCTCTCGCTCTCAAGTCACACTTGCTTCTGTTTTTTGCTTTCAGCCCGTGTTACACTGAAATGGTCTTGAAAAGATAGTGATGACTTGCTTGAGGAATGTATACTAGATAATAAGGATTCCTTGACAGTATCTAGTAAGCAGCTTGGTCTTCAAGCTTTATAGTTGGAAGATGGATATAGTAATAATAACTCTTATAAACATAACAAGATCTAGAGGAAATCTTTCTCTTTAAGAGCCGTTGAGATACTGACATTAATGGTGAGAAAGAAGTCTTTCATGTCTTCATCTCCTTGAAGAAATTTTCTAAAGGCCTGCTACAGTAAATGGTTGTGAAAATGTTAGGGTAAAGTGTTCGGGTCATAGCTCATGTGTAAGACAGGATATGCAACCAACTAAAATATGGGCTTGAGAGTGAATTACTGAATTGTAATTAAGTGCTAATTGTAATTAAAAGGACAAAGCTGATAGAAAACTATTAATATTTTCAGCTCAAAGAGAAAGTTCTCTTAAGGCAGCAGGGGAGTTACATCCTCACTGTGGAGGCTGGGAAGCAACTGCTGCTCTCTGCTGACAGTGGAGCTGAGGCAGTCCTGCAGGCAGAGCTTACTGAAATCCAGGAGCGCTGGAAGATAGTTAGCACTCAGCTGGAGCAACAAAAGAAACAGCTTGCTTTGCTGCTAAAAGTAAGTGTGCAACTTCTCCTGTACTTCTTCAGCAAGTTTGTGATTTCTAACTGTGAGCCCTGGTGGAGGAAAGCTCTCTCAATGGACAAGTACAAATACAGGAACTGCATTTACAGTACATGAACTAACAATTTCCCTTTACCTCCTCTGAAACTGGGAGTGGTAATACTTCATAACAGGCCTGCATGTCCATTGATATATTGTAATTGATATTTCCAGAATACTGGCAATCAAGTATATCCATACTACTCCTATTTTCAAAATAGAGCAAAAATTCATTTTATTATGCACAAATTTTTACACATATTTGTATTGGGTTTGAGTGGCAAAGTTTTTCTAGGTGGAAGCTGCAGGGATGACTTCTGTGGGAAGCTGCCAGAAGCTTCCCCTGTGCCAGCTGGGTCCACAATGGACCCACTTCTGGCCAAGGCTGAGCCCAACAGTGATGGTGGTAGTGCCTCTGGGATAAAACAGTTAAGAAGATGGAAAAAGAAAAAATTACTGTGCAGGAGCAATTGCATCCAGAGAGAGGAGTGAGACAATGTGACAGCAGCAACTTTGCAGACACCAAGGTCAGTGAAGGAGGGGCGGAGGCACTCCAGGAGCCAAAGCAAAGATTACCCTGCAGCTCATGGTAGAGACATGGAGCTCTACGGTAGAGCAGAAATTCACCCACAGCCCAAGGAGGTCCATAGGGAAGTAGAGATCCACCCACAGCCCATGGAGGACCCACACCAGAGCAGATGTATGCCCAGAGGAATCTGTGACCCCATGGAAAGCCCACACCAGGGCCGTTTTGCTGGCAGGACCTCTGACTCCATACCACACCCTTGTTGGAGCCTGTTCCTGAGGGTTTGGAACAAATCCATGGAAGGCACTCTCTCCAGAGTAGTTTGTGAAGAACTGCAGCCCTTAGGAAGAGCTCATGGAAAAGTTCATAGAGGATTCTCTCCCATGGGAGGGACCCCATGCTGGAGCATGGGAAGAGTGTTAAGAACATCACAGGCTATTTTCATGCAAGGTTATATTGTTTGATATGGCTAATTCTTCATCAAGGTGATAATGAAATACTGGCAAAGACTGGGAAAAAAGGAAGGAGAGAAATACAAAGGGAGTGGTAGACAGTACAATGCAAGTTTCAATACAGGTTCTGTTTTCTGGTATCACACAACTGGTATTCTTTGGGGGCTGACTGGCTTATTAGGGATCTTTTTGTCTTAATATAAAGCTTTAACAAGCAGGTGAGGTAGGTAAAACCATACTGCTACTTGATAGGGTTTGTTTGCATTGAACACATTAAAAATTTTGGAAAGTATACAAACACTAAAGCACAATATAACTGCTAGAATCCTGATTTAAAGAAGATACTGATACTGAAGATACTGATTTAAAGAAGGTACTTCAATCTGCACTGAATTTACAGTTTCGCCAACCACTTTTTTTTTTTCCCCACAGAGATTAATGTACCTGAATGAAGCTCTTGTAAAAGAATAATGGTGTGTTTAATGCAGGCATTCAGGAAAGGAAGTGGAAAATTAATTTTGTCAGGGAGAGACTTTGCTGAAAGGATGGAGTTGGATCTAGACAGAATTTTAATAACAGAAAACCTTGTGTATTTCTACTAACAGAGACCTACACACAAAAAATTCTACACATTTCTACACGACTCAAACTCTGAGATTTTTTTGTATTATTTAGAGAGCATGTTATTTTTAGGCAAATCAACTGACATAAGAATAACACAGATCAGAGCTGAAGTCTAATAAACATTCTGCTTTCAGGACTGGGAAAAATGTGAAAAGGGCATAGGAGACTCCCTGGAGAAGCTAAGATCATTCAAGAAAAAGCTTTCTCAGCCATTGCCAGATCACCATGATGAGTTGCATGCAGAGCAGATTCGTTGTAAGGTAAAGCACTTCTCTGTTGATTGTTGTCTCATCTTTGTTTGCCTTTGTGCAGTAACTTTTTCTGTTGTTAACTGTGTTCGTATTACTGACGATGCAAACCAGTCAGCCATCCCTGTGACAAGAAATGGTCCATGTAACATATGGATGATGCTGTTGAGCAGGACGGGAACAAAGAACTCCAGATCAGAAAGCCAAGAAAATGAACTCTCTCCTTTATTTCAAATGTACCACTCTATATAGAGAACATCGAGAAGACTAATTTCATTGGTCTTAAGAGTAAAAACATGTCACACCATTGGTGTGCAGTGAATGACGCACAGTAGCAGAACATATCTATAAACAATGTGAATAACAAGATAGATTAGAGAATTATTTACATTCTTTCCCAACTGCTTACCAGGCTGTCGCCTGGTTAGAAAACCTTTCTCTTTCTCTCTGACTGAGCTGAGAATACCCATATATGGACACCATAATACCAGAGTGATCTCACCATAATGCAAGTCCTTTAGAGTAAATATAGATCTGATCAAAGTGATACCAGAACAGGGTCTGAAAAATACTGTAGAAGGGCTTTATATTGGTGCATTTTTATTACAGAAATTCGAAACTCAAAATTTAAATTCATGGTATCTAAACTTCTGGTTGAGTGATTTTGAGGTAAAGTGACTATAGGGGATTTTAGAGAACACTTCTAGGCTATTTTATTTGCATTTTGGAAGTGGATTAGAAACTTGAAAATATTTTCAATACAGAGAAGTCCAAACCAGTACTTGAACTTCCCAGATACCTTTGAACTTCCGAGATCTGAGTAGTATCTTAATTTGCAACTTCTTGTTACAAGGTTGATGTTTCATTCTCTACTGGGGAGTTAATACAATCATAACTCTGAAATTATTGGTACATTTGGAGTTGATATTTTCTTTTTCTTTGAGATGGGGCTGAAACAGTCTGCTTGACACGGTGGGTCTGCTCAGTTGTGACTTAAATCAGTGGGTAACACTGCTTGTCTGTTTCATCAACATACTCAAAATTTTATTTGTTAGCAAACTGGTCCTTTTTCCTTGTGTTTTTCTATTAAGGAGTTAGAGAATGCCGTTGAAGGTTGGACAGATGACCTTGCACACCTCTCCTTGCTGAAGGAGACCCTCTCTGTATATATCAGCGCAGATGATATCTCAATCCTGAGTGAGCGAATAGAGCTCCTGCACAGGCAGTGGGAAGAGCTGTGCCACCAGGCAAGTACAGCACTGAGCACTGATGGGAGCAGTATGCAGGCTACCAAAGTGTTAGGAAAAAAATTGAATCCAAGTGGCAGCTTTTAGAAAGGATTCACATAGACACACCTGTATTCAAAAGTGAATTCTTTCTGAGTCAGGGGAATCATCCATTGAAATATTCCTTTAATTACTGATAGTGTTTCTAGATCTCTTGAACTTTGTAATGTCTGTGAGGTCATATTTAAACAGCCTTGAAAAATCAACCAAAGGGTCACACTGTGACCCGTGGGACTTGACATGGATGGCTGGAAAAAAACACAGAAATAATACAGTTACACTTTGCTTTAGTGGAAGACCTGTGCTCAGAAAGGTTGTCCTTTCGGACATTAGGAAAATTTAGGTCCATTAGGAAAAATGCTTCACAGTTACCAGCACAGAACTTGTTATGAGTTAGTTGCATTTGAATTAGCAAGTGTAGATACATCTAAATTATGATTCAGTCACTGTTTGTATGTTTATGGTAAAAGACGGAGCCAAGTAAAGAAGTTTTATCTTAGTTTTGAGCATGCTGAGTGTTTCAGGATATAACCTAGTGCAACCCTTCGTTCATCTGCTGCTTATTTCCGGAAAGCTGTCATCAAGTTTAGAACCACAAAAAGGAAGTGCAAGATCATGTGTATGCCCCTGTTCAAGTTAACACAGTACTTAAAAAGCATGTCACTTTAATTTGTGAAAGAGCTTCATCTTTTCAGCTGAAATTACAATACAAAGTCAGAAATAACCCAGATTACAGTGGGGAGGAAGTAAGTAGTTGTACCAATGCCTGAAGCTGGAGAGATGATTTTGCTGCTTAGCGTGTTCTGCTGTTTTGGTATCAGTGTCCATCTTGGTCTGCCACTGTAGATAGTTTCAGAGTTACAGCTATTTCTTAAACGCAGAAATGTTTTCCCTCCTTCTGTGTTATCTGCAGCATTTGCTTGTTTGATGTGTCATGCTTAATCTTTCCTGTCAGGGCACACCTCAGTGCTTTGGAATCTCTCAAGGTGTCATGCCTATACACAGGAAATAGTCATCTATGATATTAGTGTATCAAGACTCAAGTAAAAAACTACTTTTTTCAAAATACAGTGTATCTTGGATTTAGCTTTGTATTCATGCGCTCGTGCACAAATGGCACAGACTTTTGGACTTTGGCCTGTACTATATTTGTATCTATACTTTTTATGCTTTGGTGAAGCATTTTGCTTTTTAATTTAATCACTGAGACTAAAAATAAACTAATATATTTTATAAAATTTTATAAGTAAGCAAGGTTTGTAAGAAAATACAATTTTTATCTTCTAATGAAAACTTTGGGTTAGAGACATTTTAAAACAAGATATTGACAGACTAGTGAGCTTAATGCTTGGGTGCCTGTCTCTGTGCATAGGGTGTAACTAACAGGAAATCTGACATTACAAGCAGTCACATAAAGTTTTGCTGTACAGCTCCAGTTTGTTTCAATGGCAAGTAAGTGGCTGCAACACTTTTTCAAGGCTAGAGGAATTCACAATTTTTCAGTTTCAAGCCTAGAGGCACCAAGTGTTTTCAGCATGTCTTAAATGTGTTTACTATTTTAGTTTCATTTATTCTTTGCATAATGGTTTCAGGTCTCCTTGCGTCGACAGCAAGTTAGTGAGAGACTGAATGAGTGGGCTGTCTTCAGTGAGAAGAACAAGGAGCTCTGTGAATGGCTGACGCAAATGGAAAGTAAGGTGTCTCAAAATGGTGACATCCTCATAGAAGAAATGATTGAGAAACTTAAAAAGGTATAGTGTACACTTATATACTCTTCTTTAATTGTTTAATTGTTTGGGAATTAGCTGAAATTAAGGTTTACCTTACCCTGATGTGTTCTGGTGTTTGTGTTGTCTCACTATGCAGCATTTTCCTGTCTTTCTTTAGATAGGACCTCCCAGAATACCAGAAAATTAGGTGAATGCAAAGTCAGAAGCATCTGAATGCTTTACTAAGTGTCCAGTCAGAATTGCCAGTAATGAGTTAAACTATAGCATATTTATAGAAGGCATTGTGTTTTGGGTTTTGTTGGGTAGGTTTTTTCATTCTTCTGGTAGTTGTTTTTGTTTATCCATCAAATATATGAGGCTGTCACTCCACTGTACCAATCAACTGGAAAAACAACATTCACTTGTATTTTTGCACCATTCCTTTTGTAGTGTAGAGCAGAATATATTTAGAGTAAGTACCCTGTCTTCTGATTGCTCTTTACTCTCTAGGATTATCAAGAGGAAATTGCTGTAGCCCAGAAGAACAAAATCCAGCTTCAGCAAATGGGAGAGAGACTTGCTAAAGCCAGCCATGAGAGTAAGGCATCAGAGATTGAGTACAAACTTGGCAAGATCAATGACAGGTGGCAGCATCTTCTAGATCTTATTGCAGCCAGGTAAGACAGTTGTTTTGTTTCTAAATTTTAAGTGGGACAGATTAATTTGCTAGACATCGTGCATTTAAAAACCTTTATTTTCTGCCTTTTTATTATAAATTCTGAAATAAATTTGTTCTTAACCATCAACACATTTCTGTGAAAATTACTTGTCTATTTTACTTTATGGTACAGGACAACATTTCTTCAAGAAGAGTAATTTAAAAGTTTCATTATAATAATATGGTGATGGTGGTAGGTTGGACTTAATCTTAAAGCTCTTTTTTCTAAACTTAACAGTTCTATGTTTCTACAATACAGGATCAGTTGCAATCAGATTTAGTGAGCCTTGCTCTAGTAGCACCTTACTTTACATGGTGCTTAAAACTGGATGCAAATGTAGCTTTTCTAAAAATTTCTTGACAGTGGAATCAAAACAGTGGTTTTGTATTTCAAGAAGAGCAGGTCCAAAACCAAGTCTTAAGTTTTCTGACAGATCATTTTTTTCATGGATGGAGAAGAGTAACTGCAGGTAGATGTATGCACACTGGTCTTAAAGACTCTCTTTATTCAAGGTCAAAAGTATAACAGGAATTTTCAGAACTTAAAAAAATACAGGATTATTGTTTGATATGTAAAGAAAATTATGTGTTTGTTTCAACACTTTCTGTTTAGCCTTGCTACAGGCTTCCATCCATTACCAACAATAATTTTCTCACAATTTTGCACTTCATGAATTGCATAAATAGCTCTTATACTTTATAATTCACATTTCTTTGATGTAAAGACGTATGCATTAGTAATAGTTTAGTCCTCTTAGTAGCAAACGGTTTGTTTACTTTCATTGTCTTTTTTTGTCTCTTTCATATGGTTTTAGTACATTCTTGCTCTGAAATCTGTTAGCATGGGAGCAGTAAATTTTATGTAAGCAGAAGCATTCCAGTGGCTCCAGCTCCTTTAATAGTAGTTCATTTTAAAGTAATGACCACCATATATTTCATACAGAACAATTAATGAGGAAGTGTTGCATTACCATTGAGGAGCCTGCTTGGTTTCAGTGGATGGGATACATCACAAATTGTTGAACTTAAAGTATATTTGATATATTTTTATGTTATTCTTTTGAAATCCTTACTCAGAGAAATGGTCAAATAATACCTTCAGGAAGTTTCTAGCAAAAAGAGATTGCATTCAGAAACTGCAGAACACATCTTAAAATTATCTGTCTTGTCTATTCAGTATTACAGATTAGTCCCCACTACAGGGAGAGGTGAGGATTTAGGATTTTGTATCATTCTCAAGTGGGGAGACATAAGATGCAGTATTATACATTTAAGCCCTCTCATTCTGGTATCATGAAGTGTCAAGTCCTAGTTCTAAACTAATGGATGTAAAGTATTATTTACTTTTATTTCCAGATCATTTCAACTTAGCCTTCTCAACTGGCATCCTGAGCATAATTCTATGCAATTAAACATATAACTCTTTACATTCCAGTGCCCACTGAAGTGAAAAAAAATCTTGCAAACTTGCTGAAGTTTGGAAATAAATTGTGGAAAGGTTTGATGCTAGGCTATGAAAATTTTGGTTGTTCAGCTATATCTCAGGCTGGAAATCATTAAAACCCAAACTGTTGATTAATGTATGCACAAAATGCTTGTATTGATGTCTAATTACCAGTGGACAAACGGGTTGACATCCTCCAAGATAATTTTTAGAATGCTCTGGAGGCCCTTTAAAATATGTTCTTATTGGCATGTGTTTCTGTTATTCTGATATTTTGGAATTTAGAGTGTATCATATAAGATAATTTTGGCTTCATTCAGCTAGTAAAGGCATATTAGTTTTCCTAGTACTGAGAAAAAAATAAATCTTTTCACTTTCCTGATGCCTGATAGTATTAATAAATTATTAGAGCCTGCAGACTTTTCTGCAATGCTCAGTAATCCCTTGCCTGGAGCATTTTTCTTTTCCTACATCTGTGAACTAATAGTGCTGTCTTGAAAGTGCTTTAGTAATATTTTATGACATGTCCGGTCTGAAGCTTTACCTGTCAGTTTTATACTGTGTGGTGAAACTTCTCCAGTCACCTATAAAACCATATTTGTTTGTTACATTCTGTTCCCTTACTCGTTACTCTTAATTGCCCCTCCATTCAGAGAAGGTCTGAAACTTCAGAAGTGACAGCTGCAGAATTGTCTCTGCACCAGAGACTTACATTTTTTCCCTTCTAAAACCATGTAATCCTTTCAGATTAATTTTTCTGATATATCAGTCTCATTAAAAAAGTTGCCATTGTTTACAGCCAGGAAATGGTGCTATTGCTGCAACTGCTCAGGCTTTGCAAAGAAGGTTTTGTATGTGTTTTCATTCTTTCCCCTACCACTCCCAGTCCACATTCCTGGAGATCAAATCTGGCACATGTTGATGAATGCAGGTTTTATTTAGAAACATGACCACTTGTCACCATCCAGTGTCATGTTATCAAGAAACGGCTGTTAACATTTGTTTGGCATGAAACATTTTCTGTACAGTACTCCACAGCAAAGTGTGTCCCCTTTCCTCCCCCCTCCAAAAGGACAGTGTTTTCTGGCTTTGGGAGTGGAAGTTCTTCTTTTTGATACTGGAAAATTTCATGGTTGTGGTAGAAGACTTGCATGCTGTGAGGATGGCAGAGGACAACAGTGTGGATTCAGACCTCCCAGACTGTAACTGTGATATCACAAGGCAGGCAGCTATTTTTGTTTGCTTTTGATTGATACTATTCTTTCTGAAGTTTGGCTTGCTGGGAAACTAACTGAAATATTGATATGTAGATATCAGTACTATAGCTAGAAATTACTGTTTTCTGCTCAGTTGAAAAACAGTTGACAGTGATAACAGCATACTTTGTTTTACAGCTAATACTTTTGGATCCTGGAATAATTTTGTCATAGTGATGGAGACTTAGAACTAGTAAAATCTCTTAGCTGTCTGAAAGAAACTGTGGTGTGGTTTTACTGCTGTTTTCAAATAGAGAGCATGTACACACATGAGAATAAACAGACTGTATCTGTCTGCTTGTTTGTGTCATCAAAGGGGCATGACTAGAAGCAAAAGGCAGAGAAGGGAAGACGCTGTAAAGAGAATGTTTCAGACTTAACTTATCAAAGCCTGGCTGTCCTGTTCATATTAACAACTGTTTTGTAACTGCATGTAATACTTGAACTCAGCCTACATAATCTTGGATGTTTGATTCAGCTTTTCCCTTTTTTCATTATCTTTTCTGGAAGTTTAGCTGTTGTTCAGAATTCTAGAAATTCAGTCTTTGAAAGAGCAAACTGATTGAAGTAGTAAATATAACTGGCTTCACTGGTGTCCTACTACACAGTGGTACTGTACTTTGGAAAATAAATACTTTTTGACTAATAAAAAGATTATTTTAAAACTTTTCAAAGTTGATTTTAATAGTGCAACATTTTTAATTATTTCAGAGTGTTTACTTAAACTTTGTCTACTGTTGTAAGTGGATATTTTTTTTAAAAACACCTTTTCTGTTTTCTGGTGTCTACTCTATAGACTTAGCCAACATGCTCTTACTGAGTTTTTTCATGTTGCTTTTAAAGTTTAATATTAGTAAGCAGCTGTCTAAATGACTAATGCAGTAGTTATGACTGCTATATGATGCATCTTTCTGTACTTACAGAAAGGTTGTTCCCGTTTAAAGTGGAACTTAAGATTTTCCTCTTTAGTTGAATTAAATACATAAAATACTTTAAATACTTAATTTTATACTTAATTAAATAATTAATTTTAATTCCAAGTTGTTTTCCCACTGTCTTTGCCCAATGTAGAATAATAGACATTATTAATAGACCATCTGAAGTTATTGGTTTCATGGAGAACTTAAGGGAAATTAATTGGAATATGAAAATATAAGTATCATAAGCCCATTCAAAATGTTAGATGATTTTTCATCAGTAAACCATGAAAACAATTGAATTCTACTGTATTATTCTTTCTGAGAATTTAAGTATTTGTAAAATATAACACGACTGGGGTGTGTGTTTTATGAAAAACAACCTTCAAACCAACTGTGTCATGGTTCTAACCCTTTGATTTCAGTGCACAATTTTTATTATCAAGGAGAAAAGTTATCTCAAGTCTCTCACAGTACCGTGCAGTTACTGTGCTGTCTAGTGCTGCAACAAAAGCATAACATGATTACTGGAATCATTAACAAATTAAACATAATCTTGCAAGTGAAATCTCAAAACCTTAAAATTAGACTTGGCTAGGGATCCCACATACCTGATTTTAAATTTGTCTCTTAAGCAGAGCTTTTAGAGCATAAGCATTTCAGCATTTGCTTGCTGAAATTCAGAAGGAAAACTCTCAGACATATTGGATTGCATCTATTATTTGATCACAGATATGTTTTCAGTGTAGCTGGAGGCTCAATACTGTACTGCAGTTCAGTCAAAAAAAAAAATTTCGGCAGACTCAAATAAGGACTTGTTTATTTGTTTCTATTTGTACCACAGGCAATGAACCTGTTACATTAAACTCAGTATGAAAAAAAACAGTGTTAAGGGTAGACGTAGTGGGAGTACAGGAAGGAAGCTGTGGGGTTTGGGTTTGGGTTTGGTTGGAGTGTTCTTTTAGTATGTCATGCTGTTTTTCTTTCTTTCTCCGAAGTAACTTAGATCATGTGACTGAAAATAGTGGTAGTTGGCCCAGACTATTTTTTATGCTCTGGCAGGCATGTACTCCTGTGCCGTTTGCCTGAGGCAGAGGGCACTTTCTAAATGATGGACTCTTTATAGTTGCTGCAGGGAAAACGTAGATGAAATCCAGCACAGAGATTAGAGTACACACAATTGCAAACAAGGAAAGTCCTGGTCCACAGCTTGGTCTTGCAGATGATTGAGTGACATTGCTTCTCCACAGCGCTGGCATGACTTGACTCATTGTTCCCTTTCCTACTCCAGCAGGCCTGCAAAAGATTATTAGCATTGAGCCTTGAAAATATAAGCAGAAAATGGGCAGGATTTCACTCCTTTTCAATAATATTAGAGATTGAAAAGCTGTATATGACTTCTAGAAGGGTGATAACCAACTTTCTTGGTCACCCTGTGAGCAAGTTTCAGTTGGTTTAAGCCCACAAAACATTGTATGTAGAACCAGAGCTGACAAGGAGAAGGTGCCTTCAGCGGGTGTTCTCCTACCATCTCCCCAAGCCTAAATACAGGGCTGTGTTATGATACATAGCCTCATGATGAGGACTGAGGCAGTCTTACAGCATAATTGTATTGATTTCAGTCCCACCGTAGACAGATTTTCAGATTGCCCAGATTTTTTTTCCAGTTACCAGGTGGGGTTTCTTTGCAGATGAAAACCCTACAGCTATTGGTCATGATACTCCAGCAAGGAAGCTATTTGGACTGTTCTTAAGGGTTTTTAGCTATAAAGAACCATGGCTTAACCATCTGTGAGCTAAAGGGAGGGCTATAAAGAGAAGAAAATTGGAAAGATTTAACTTTTTTTTTTAAGGTGACATTAATTTCTCTGTGATTCTCTTAATGGTCATCTGCAACTACTGCTTTCAGTATGAAAGCACTTGATAAATTTACTGGTTAGTATTGTGAGAAAAATGTGAATTGCTTAATTTGAATTATGAGATAGTCAGGTAGTATTTTGTTTCTTTAACAAATCTGGCAATCTTGTCTTTTTCAACCCAGTTTAGTCAGTCTGTTCCCAACTGCACTCATCTCTTAAACCCTTCTGGTATTGAAACACTTAATTAGAAGAGCAGTAGGAATATAAAGGGAATGTTACTCAAGATTGTTTTTGGTACCACACAAACAGGGAAAAAGAGAGAGCTTAGAAAAAAATACAGAATTTACTAATAATGTATGTTATGAAACACAGGGATAGGAAGGAGAGAATTACTGAACGATAGTTTTGCAGTTCAAACAGATTGAAGGAAAAATTATTGAGGTGGGATGAAAGTTTAATTAAATTTATTCAATCTCTAAGCTTAATGCTCTCTTAATTAAAAAAACAAAACAAACAAAAAAAAAAAAAAAAACACAAACACAAATCTATTTCGTTTTTCCTGGTCATTGGTCTTCCAGGGTCAGGATTCCAAGAAAAATTCTAGTTAGAAATCACTATGCAGTTCCATTCCATTTTCATCTGTTTAAACCTGAAATAGTCCAATAACATCAACTTAAAGCAGCCTTTGGAATTCAAGAATTCTCCCCAAGTTCTGAGCTGGACTTATTGCTCTGAAACTTATTTATTCAAGGACAAGTCTTCACCCTGGAACAGGTTGATCAGGTTGATCAGAGAGGTTGCCTAGATGGCGGTCCATCCCTAGGAATGTTCAAGGTCAGGCTGGAATGGGCTCTGAACAACCTGATCTAGTTGAAGATGTCCTTGCTCATTACAGAGCAGGTGGACTAGATGGCTTTTAAAGATCCCTTTCAACCCAAATCTTCTGTGTTACTTAGTTCAGTATTTTCATGGGTGTGGAAAAGGCCTGTTCACTCAGTGCACTCTCCCACCAGTACATGCATAAGTTATGTGTACTCTAAGAAGAACAGTTGTCATCTATTAGTCAAATACACAACTAAATTACTTAGATTATTTGGGGGGTTTGATGTATGTGAGATCATTAAAAAAAAACCACCCCCCCCCAAAAAAAAAAAAAAACTTTTAACAAATATTAAAGTCAACAGATAAAGGTACATAAGTTTTGAAAATATTGTGTGGAGAACTCATCTTTTCTTAACCAGCAGCTATGAATGCAGGACTCTATGCATATATAAATATACTTCTGTTACATAATGAAGGAAGGCTTTACAGAAGAACTCACCATCTAAGTGAACTTTCTCTGAAAACTTCTGTGAAATGCATGCTTTGAAAATTTTTCTTCAGAGTGTAATTAATTCTGCCATTTCTTTTTCTTTACAGGGTAAAGAAATTGAAGGAAACCCTTGTTGCAGTGCAGCAGCTGGATAAAAACATGAGTAGTCTGAGATCTTGGCTTGCCCACATTGAGTCGGAGCTGTCCAAACCTATCGTCTATGAAACTTGTGACTCTGAGGAGATACAAAGGAAGCTAAATGAGCAGCAGGTAAAATACAACACACCTGATAAGGTGAACAGTGACATGGGGAGAGCCAAAGTAGAGTGTTCTTGGGCTGCCCATACCCAGTTCAGTTGAGAGGGCATGAGGCAAAATGCTTAAATATCAAGGCAAGTGGTACTTACTGTGTCACTTATAGAGCCTTCTGCTGGCCTTGACATCGAATCCACCAGGAGCTGATTGACATTTCCAAGAAAGGTAAGGCACCAAGAGATGTAACCTGAACGAGTTATTGCAATTGTTTTCCTTTGGGGCTTGTGGTTTTTGTTTGTTTGAATTGTTGAACTGTCTGTACCCAGAGGCAAAACTGACACCTATTAGACCTTGCAAATTTTGCAAATGCTTGAAAATTACTATTTTTAGCCACCTTTCTAACTCAGTTTTATTTTGCAGCTTGTTTGAGAGTCACTTTGCACGCAAAGATGCATGAGCTATACATGTGAAGTTACAATTGGTTGGTTTATACTACACAAAGCCTTTATGCAGTGCTAGATTAAAATATGTAGAAAAATGTGAATTCAGCCAGTTTTTGGCATTGAAAGTAATGCTACTTCTAAGATGATTTACTATACTTTCTCCTTCCTATTACACTTTGCTGCCCAGTGCAATTTTACCTAGAAACACATTGCTGGAGAGAACTGCTATTCTTTGTGTTCCTGTTGGTTATTTATTGGAAAAAATACCTTTCTGTTTCGCACTGGAGAGGAGTTAGATGTTCTCCTGGGTCCTTTCTCCAGAGGAGAAAGAAATGCGTGGGAAGAGGAAAGACAGGATATTTTGTGGATAATTTATGAAGAGTACAAATGGACATTTTGCTCCTTTAAGCTGAGGGTAGAACTGAGAGCCAAGAACTCCTTCAGAGATTTTTCCGGCTCCTCAACTGATTTGCTACTGCTCTGTTCAGGATTACTTATTAATATTTTATATGGAATTTACATAGGGATAATAATTTATAACACAGAAGTGTCACTAATGAATGGTGTTTCTAAGACAATAAAATGCTGGGAAGGACTAAACATTGCTACCAACAAAGTAGGCAGTTGGGATTATTTACTAGAATCCCTATGCAGACATCCCATCCAATCCCAACCTCTTCTTGGGGGATTTATTTTGGGTACAGAGACTGGTATATCTCTGCCTTCCACTGGTTCCTTCTGGTGACATCATGCAGTGATACTCTGTAGAAGTGAGAGTGGTTTAGTTTAAACTCTAAAGGGGAGAAATAGAGGTGAATCTTACCATGGGTGGATGCCATATTTGGAAACATGGTGATGATTTGATATGATAACAATACATGACATGGTTATAATAGTTTTAAAACCCACCCACTTTCAATGCATGGCAACTAGTATTTTTATTAGTTGGAGCTATATCACTATCCACCACACTTCAGAAGGCTACTTTATCAAATACTTCGTTCCCTGTCTCTTCTGTTAGTGACTTTGTGTTCTTTTCCATTTTTGATCTTCCACTGAGGTCATGTTATCTTCCCAGTTGTTCATATGCAAAGTTAGGTTAAAGGTGTTATGTTGTGAAAGAGGAGAGACAAATTCTATTTATGAAATCTATTTCTCAGCCTCTACTTCAGCCAGCATCACTTTTGCAGATTGCTAGTCTCTAGTGAAATTAAAAATGCAGTTGATTCTGGATATCCTGGGGGAAGGTAGGGTAACTTCAGTGCAGTGTTTTCCTGGAGTAATGAACTTCATTTAAAGGATTACTTGTTTGTTTATTTTCTCAATCTCCTACCTCTTGAAATGTGAAAAAATTATGTTTGCTTCTGGGCAAAAAAAAAGAGGTTGTATATGGGTGACAGCAGTGCATAAAAGTGACATTCCTTTGTGAACTAACCAAAGGCTTAATGTTCTCTAATAAACATAATAAATTTTAAAATCTAGGAAATAAATATTAGACTATGAAGAAGAAATAGTCTAGACACTGCTTGTGGAAATGTTCTGTAGGTGAATCAAAAAAGTGTAATTCTTATGAATGCACAGGACCCATAATTCTCACTACTGCTTTACTCCAAAACATTAGAAAGGAGATCATGTTACCTGTACTTACTTAACCTCAAGTCTCATAGCTGTCTGGAGTGTGTGTTTCATAAAGGGCGACATCTGATTATAGTATCCACCCTTCTATAATAGTTCAGGGCAGATAGAAAGAAAAATAAGCATTTTGACATCACAATAAAAGTATTTTTCAGGCAAGTGACGTGAGAAGGCCATTGGTGAGGAAGAAGAGATTGTGATTTTCCACTCAATGTTCTAAACTAGATGTTTACAAAATAACTTTCTAGTTGAAAAGATGAAGTAGGTGACTTTATCAAGTGAAAGCCAAGTTATTACAAACAACCAAAACAAGAGATTAGTATAGAATCACCTTGTTGTATTTCAAATTTCCTGAGTTTTTAAATTCAACATTTGGACCTCATTTCCTGCTGGAAGACATTTTCATGTCGCTAGCTGTAAGAAAAGTTCCTGTAGTTAGAGGAACTAGAGGAAGTTACACCTTAAATATGTGTAGACACAGCGTATTGACATAGTACTTCCCTTTGCATACCATAGTTTACTTCAATAGCAAAATTATGGAGCAGTTTATCTCTACTCATCCTCAAGCTGCCACATTCTCCTACATAAACATCCACATCTCTAATTGTCCTATTGGTTCCTGTCTTCATCTGAATCAGAATTGAACCTAGTATTCTAGATGCAATACAGCACTTTTTGATGCAGTTACATTATTATTTCTTTGTCACAATTGGAATTAGGTTGTCTTGGCTTTGTTATTGTCCATACTGATTTTTCCATATAATCTTCTGATGATTTATCAAAAATGTAGACAAAATTCAAGCAGAGTTCCTTTTCATTGCACTGATCCAACAGCAACAGCCAATTACTTCCATGGTTTGTCTTAACTTTAATCTGGAGATCAAAACTAACATTATCATCAGTGTAGAACAAACCAAGAAACTGTCAGGAAAAATAATGCTGATGACAAATGCTAAGACAGTGTGAGTGCATTTTCTTTAGGTGTCTGGAATTTTTGTTTTCTATTTTCAATGAAAATACTATAGAACTGGAAACTTGAAGGAAGAAAAATCTCTTACACGTGCACTGCTCAACATGCGCTGCTGTGCCAATCTCCATGTCAAACATGCCTGGAGCTATCTCACATGGAGAGCTATCTCACATGGAGAGCAGCATGTTAATGAAGAGTCCCTCTGCCAAACCCTTGCAGTACATAAGAATGTACTTCCTTGTCACACTTCTTTTACTAACATCTGCTTTAAATTCTCTGTGATAATGGGAAAAGGCTGAGAATAATTTAATGGTGATGTTGGTTAAATGTGTGTGAAAGATGCTCAGCTGAGCATGCAGAGCTCTGGCAGTTTGTCCCAGTTAATGGTTTGGTGTTTGTAGTCCCTGGGAGAGCTGTGCATGCTGCCAGGTTCTCCTGGGCCTCATTGATAACATTGCATCACCACTTGTGTAGATGCACTCTCTTAATTGGTATTACCGGATGTTTTACTTCTCTTTGCAAGCTCTTTTTCTTTTTTTAAATGAGTGGAAGATAAATATATTTGCATGAATGCATGTTTATCAATTTCTCTTAAGAACTAATCTCTTTACCTGCAGGAACTCCAGAGGGACATAGAGAAACACAGCACTGGCGTGGCATCTGTTCTCAATCTTTGTGAAGTACTTCTTCATGACTGTGATGCTTGTGCCACAGAAGCAGAGTGTGACTCTATCCAGCAAGCTACACGCAATCTGGACAGAAAGTGGAGAAATATTTGTGCAATGTCAATGGAAAGGCGACTTAAGTAAGTCTAAAACACCTACAGATTAATATTTCCTTCTGTAGGCAGAAATACAGGATGGGATGTATATTATATGGTTGCAGAGTGTAAGGTTCAGAAAAAGATCATACACTGAGTAGAAGCCAATACCTAGTATGCCTCTATGAAAAAGATTAAATTTTGGGTTGCACATGCCTTTATACAAAGTACAGATAACAATCATTAAATTTCACTCACAAGTCCTTTAATAGAATTATTTATTATTTCCCATGCTTTGTAGATACGATGAGAGAGAAACTAGAGAAAGTTTAGATGATAGCAATGACTCCAAGAGATGTAGAAAACGTGACCTAAAAGGGAGGTTTTAACACTTTAATTTACACAAGAACTACTGAGATTGTTGGAAAACTCATTATTGAATGAGAGAAATGTTATTCTAGGTATTAGGGATTTATATGTAGCCAGTTTTCCTCAGTACTTTCTCTTATATCTGACTTTGTTCATATGGAAGAATTTTATGACTGAGCACTTATATGGAATTTCTTCACCTCTCCTCCTTAGCTGTGCTGAGCAAATGAGGGCCACAGCACCCAGGATTCTTGGGTGTAGTCTGGGTAACTGCACATGCTTAGACCATAATATCCCGAAGATTCATTGCTTTCTATTCCCAAACAGGATAGCTTGATGATTTCAACAGCAATAATGATATTAAGTTAATGATGTGGGGCAGTGCTATGTACTATGTGCTGACTTAGTAATGAGACATGTTTACAGATTTAAACGCCTATATTTTCTTTAAGATATTTTTTTTAACTTTGTAAGTTATGAAGCTTATTTCTGTAATGTTTATACAGTCATATAAAAAACTCCAGGATGAATTTGATGTTTCAAAATGCTGAATTGAACTTTTTGTGATCTTTCATTTTGTGGGATATTCTTAATGTATGTAGTAGTGTCTTGTTTATTTTTTGCAAAACATTTATTGCCTTAAGGTGTGAATCTACATCCATAGATTCTTAGTATGTACTTAGAACTACATTTATAAGTTCTCTCTTTGACATGGTTTGTCATGAACATACATGGGCTTTCATAACTTTGTATCCAACACATCAATACAGAACTATTTTAAATTAATGTGGAACTATTTTACTTTCTTAGAATGTGCACATTATGCTTTGGTGGATTTGTACTGGTACGTTAACTGAGCTATCAGTATTTAAGATCTTTATTGTACTAGAAAGTTATTTGTATTAAAGAGCAGCTTTACTGATGTCACTGGCACTGCATTTCAGAAGTCATTTAGTGTGTGCTCAGCTTTTTAGAGCTCCTATTACAAACATAAAACGTTTTTTTATACTGATTCCAAAATTAGATGCATTAAAAAAAAGCCTTCATCCTATTCTAGCTCAGTCTGGAATGAGCCAGGCTTCCCTGTGGTCTTTTTATCAGTCTGGCTGGCTGAGTTAGATTATTAGTCAGTTATTGTCTGGTGCAGTGCTAGTTTGCTGTTGCAGATGACAGGTTAAAGTTCTGTAGGTCAGCTGGCCATCAGTCAAAGCATTCTCTAATTTTCCGTTATCTGTTGCAGAATTGAAGAGACCTGGCGACTATGGCAAAAATTTTTGGATGACTACTCTAGATTTGAAGAGTGGCTAAAAACCTCTGAAAGGACAGCTGCTTTCCCAAGCTCCTCTGGTGTTCTTTACACTGTTGCTAAGGAAGAGCTGAAGAAATTTGAGGTGATTTATAGTGGTTGAAATTCAATACCTACTGATCACATTGCGGCAGCCAGCTGGTGTTCTTCCTTCCCATAACTAAGTTACGGCAGAGATGCCGTATTAATAAAGTGGAGTTGAGGATTTTGTAGCTGTCTTCAGTAGCAAGTTCCTAAGATAAAAAGACCGTGGAAAATGGCAACTGGAAGTTTGTTCACCAAAACCAAATTCCTCACTTTTATATTTCTGGAATTTTTTAGTGTGTCCAGTCAGTTGAGTTCCAGAGTCTTCCTAAATCTCCCTTCACCAAGTTCCTCTTCGAATGCATGCTGCATGTTCTTGCTTTTGCTTTGATTTTTATCTCTCCTCTTCTTTCCATAACTTTCTGAAGCCAGCTCTCCGAAGTCTCTTGTATAATGCAGAATATCCCCGCTTTGGATCCTTATACATGAAATTCATGTTCATGCAAATATTGTTGTGTCCACATAGCATTCCCTGTGACTTAAAAAAGCTCAGCATGCTTCAAAACTGACAAGCTGTCCCATTGGTCAGTGCTTAGGAGCTTGTTACATGACTCCGTTGTGTCCACTGCGATGTGGGGGCTTGTCTCATAGTTACAAGGGATTGTAAACCTGTGTGTAAAGCACACACACACGTTGCCTGGTGAGTCACAGAGGAAAATGTTTTGCCTGGACTCATATCTGCAAAGGCTGTGTCAAGATGGGAGAGAAGAAAGAGAACAAATTATTTAGGCAATTCCATAAACATTCACACACTGTAAAGTATTTGCTGTGAAGAAGAAATGCAAATTTTAAACAATGTCTAAGCACAGTTGATAGGTTTTGGTTTAATGCTTAAATCAAAAACATACACTGTGAAGTGTTGTGTTCTATAATTGACAATCACATTTAGGAATGTATTGGCCAGGTTTTGGTTTCAGACAGACTTCATTAGGCCAGACTTCATTATGGCCAGGTAGATTGCCATATTATAGAAATGTTTGCTTCCTGGACACAAACGCTCTGCCTCAGAGCTCTTTCCCATTGTACCTCTATGTGGTGATCAGGATTTAAATCTCTTATTTAGTAAGTGTCTGTATGAGAAGCCAAGTATATGACAAGTATATTGACTCTTTGATTTTTACAGCTGAATTGACTTTGCCCAAAGTCTGTTTCATTGAACCTCAGTTGTTATGATAACCTTTCCTCTGCAGCAGACTTGTGGATTTTTTACTGTCTGTAGAGTGTCAGCAGGAATAAGATGCAAGGAGAACAGTGTATCCTCTTAAAAAGCCTCCTTTCCCTGTAGTTTGGTTCTTTCTCATTTTTCCTTCTGTTTTTTCTTTTTTTTTTTCTCCTGAGCATCTGATTTCTTTGCCTACCAAATAGCAGGAGGGCAATGTGGTATTCAAATCCAGTGGCATTCATCAGCTTTACTGTAAATTCAGTATGAAGTCAGCCACTTAAAAATACTAATGGAAGCAGGTTTCTGCTTTAACTAGGCTTTTTTTCTATTTTCTTCTCCATATCTGCACTTTAATTTAAAAAAACAACACATAACAAAAAGACCTCATCATATAGGAACCTTTCAGTTCATGAGCACAGAGGTCAGAGATGGCTCTCACTGACTTCACTGTACAAAAACAAACTCCTTGCTCTCCAGTAGTTTATGAAGAAATTAAAAGAGGTAATAGGAAAGAATGCAACAGATGAATTCTTGGGTAGCTGAGATGAAAACATGGAAGGCAAATAAACAGCTGTTCTTTTGCTGGAGAAGGCTTGGTAACAGGTGAAACAGCAGCTGCACACTTTTAGATTTCATGATCCTAGTAAATACAGTCAGAATTGTGCCTCTAATATAGGAATACTTGTGCAATTTTATATTAATTCAGTTCTACTGATCATTTCACAATAGCTGCAAGTGCATTTGTTCTTTTTTGGCTGTCCCCTACCTAGTTTGATGGCCGTTCAATGAAGAGAATAATTATGTTGAGAGGACTCTACAGAATCTTATCTTTTTTCCAACCAGTTCCTCTACTTTCTTCTCTGGTACTACAGCAAAAATGTGCTTATCTCATTATAGCTTTGAATGGTGCAGTATGAAGTGTATATATTTTTACATAGCAAACTCACGAGTTTAATTAAAATTTCTCTACAGAAGTATATAACCTATCCCAGTTCTACAGTCCTTATTAAGGGAGGTGTCTAGTTTCGGAAGAGATTTACTGTTTTATTGCATTATGAGGAATATCAGACAGCAAGTTTGTAGAACTACAGTGGGATCCAAACCCTACTTGTATTCAAAAGAGAGCTGGTGAAATTTAGGTTTTTAGGTCTTCCTTTGATGTGATGTGACAAGATAAAAACAAGTAGATTTTTGAAAAAAATATTCTGTGTTGTTGATAGTAGTAGTAATAGAAGTATAAATTCAGTAATTTCTTTACAAGGTACTTCCTCCAAGCTTCATGATTGCTAGTCACAACATAAAAGCCATGGGTTAAGTCACCTGTGCACCTCAGCTGTATCACTGTGGTTCTTGTAAAAGCAGAGCAAGCACCTAAAGTACATGGTGCAAACATTTGCCCAGAAATAAGTTGACATAGATATTTGTGACATTTTCTTTTCTGTGAATATTTTAAGACAAAACTTATTTGCACACCAGCATGCTAAATATAAAGAGATGTCTCATTTAGTATCATGTTTCAGAATAAACAGTTGCTCAAATCTCTTCAATGTTTGCATTTCAGCAAATTCAATATGTGTAAAGAAATCCAATGAAGCCACAGGAATCTTGGATTTCTGTTACTTTTTTTTTTTTAAAGAAGAGTTTCATGTTCGTTGTTTGTACTTCTGTTCTCAAATACAGAAGCATATAATTTCACAGAAAGAAGAGCTAGTTTTCTTATACTGATTTTGCCTTTGTAATGGATATTCATGTTGCAATTTCTTATTCAGTGAACCGTGTCAGTTTTATGAACTTTTTGGGTTTTTTTGGAGGGGTTTTTGTTTTTTTGGTTTTGCTTTTTTTAATCAGAAGACAGCATCTCTATAGGGCAGCCCTCAGGAGATATCTCCAACTCATGGAATTTATTGGCTTACATAAGTCAGAGTGCAGAAGAAGGGTCAAAATAAGGCAAGAGATCTATATATGTATCCTGATTTCAGTAATTAAAATTCTGAAGGTGTCTTTTGTTCATACTGCTTTAGGCTTTCCAGAGACAAGTGCACGAAAGCCTGACTCAGCTGGAGCTGATCAATAAGCAATATCGGCGCCTGGCACGGGAGAACCGCACTGACTCCAATGGCAGCCTCAAGCAGATGGTTCATGAGGGGAACCAGAGATGGGACAATTTACAAAAGCGAGTTACCTCCATCCTACGCAGGCTAAAAGTATTTTTCCATTTTTAAGACTTCAATTTCACTACTCTAATTATGAATCAAGGGTACTTCAGCAGCTTTCAGTATAATGCATTTGCACAGTGGTTTTGAGGGGATTTCTACATTTGGAAGAGGAAGGAAGCTCATCAGTTCACTTAGTCCAAAGTAAACAAATAGATTGTAGGCAAATGCTTGGTGACATCAAACACCATATTCCCCATGGAAGATGACTTTCATAGGTCAGCTAATTGCAGCTCTCAATGGTGTTATCTCTAAAGGAACCTCAGAAAGCATGTAGGAAATGAAAGAAGAAGGTGTACTGAGTTTAAATTGGGTTTGATGGGGATGAAGGTAATTTTCCTACTAATGCTGAGGGTTTTCATATTTCTGGTCATTTCATGCTACTCAATTTTCCACCCTCCAGCATTTTATTGGCCAGCGGGAGGAGTTTGAAACAGCACGTGACAGCATCCTGGTATGGCTAACAGAGATGGACCTGCAGCTGACCAACATTGAGCATTTCTCAGAGTGTGATGTCCAAGCAAAGATAAAGCAACTCAAGGTAAAGAATGATAGTTACATGAAGAATGTAAAGAATGGGTAGTTACAGAAGGAGGGATGAAAGAAGGGAGGGGGGAAAAATCATGCATAGTGGGAAAAGAATTTTAAGAAACTTTATGCAGAAATGCAGCCTGATATGGTTCCTTTACTTGCAAGCCAAGACTTCAACCTCAAAAGTTATGAGTTATGTCAGATTCCAATATGTACTTTTCTATCAAAATAGAAAATCTTTGATCTGTGAAAAATATGAAAAGAAAAACCAGAGATGATAGTGTACTTTCCCACATCAAAATAGGAAATATTAGTAAAAAATATTTATGTAAGGTTTCCATTATTGCTAATACCTAATAATTACTACATTTCTCAACCATTTCTGCATCAGAAAGCTCCTTATCTGGGGAGAACAATACCAAATGTCACATTATCCAAAATTTCACTGTACTAGGTTTAGCATCTCTGTTCATTCTAGACATTTGATCATTGACATGGCTTGTTTAGAGAAGAGATTTCTTTCCAAATTCAACAAGTAAGGAATGAGATGGTAAACCATGAAGTATCACTGGTTTTGGCTTGAAAGACTGTGGAACACTAAATTTAATTTAATTGCTCATTGTTGCTCATGACAAGAGTATTTGGCACAATCCATGTTTGTTACCCACACCATTCGTTCTATAAAGCTCTTAATACTTGCATCTTTAATTACCCAGATTGTCTTCATGTTGATTTTGTTGATAAAGAATGAGCTTTTCTTTTACGCAGGCTTTCCAGCAAGAAATTTCCCTGAACAACAACAAAATTGAGCAGATAATTGTGCAAGGTGAGCAACTCATTGAGAAAAGTGAGCCCCTGGATGCAGCTGTGATTGAAGAAGAACTAGATGAGCTGCGTCGTTACTGCCAAGAGGTCTTCGGGCGTGTGGAGCGCTATCACAAGAAACTTATCCGCCTTCCTGTGTGTATATTTACATATTATTTTATTCGTTTGGTCTATTGCCAATTTACAAATATGAGAATGAGGAAAGACGTTGAAATGAAACCTAAGTAACTTTCCAAATATCCTGTGGTTAAATTTTGTTGCAACGCTGACCATCTGCCTCCCTTCCATTACATGCTATTTGTGTCCTGTTCAGAGAGCAAGGTGATGAAATCTGGAATTTCTGGAAATCATAATGAAAATGCATGCCAGTTGGAGATTTATAAAACTTTATTCATGGGAGTAGCACTGTGGTACTGGTCATAAGAACATCTCCCTGCATTGTCAGATAGTTTGACTGGCAGCTTAGTGAATTGATGTTTTTTAAAAACATAATGATAAAATTATTTTACTCATCAGAAGAGTAGAAGTTTGTCTCTAAAATTGAACACAAGCTCAAAAGTGGAAAAGGAAAACAAAAGGAGAAAGTGAAAGGAAAACAATTTTTGGTGCCTCACGTCCTACTGAATGAAAGGAACAAAAAAAATACAGGGGTTTCAAAATATGAAATAACATAGTAAGAGCAATACTCATGATAAAGATCACTTACACTTTCTATTAATTGTTTCCAGATGTTTTTCTAACTTAATATTTGCATTGAAGTAACATCAGTAAAAGTATGGAGGTATTTGCCTTATGTGAGACTTTATGTGCCTCAAGTAATTAAAATGAGCTGGGACTTTGATCTTCTTTGTTGTTTTGGTTTTTTAATACCTTAATAATAATAGTGAAAGGAAGGTGCAAAAGGAAATGTGCAAAATTAAAACCCCACCAGTGTGCCTGTCACCTAATGCTACTTTATTTCACTGACCCAAGGTGACCATGCAGTGCGCCTGCACGTTTCACTGATCGCTTCTGTTTGCATTATGCTTCTAGCTAACAGATGACGAGCACGACCTCTCAGACAGAGAGGTGGATCTGGATGAATCAGCAGATCTCTCTGACATACGCTGGCATGACAAATCTGCGGACAGCGTTCTCTCCCCGCACCCCTCTTCCAACCTTTCGCTGCCTCTTTCCCAGCCACTGAGGAGCGAGCGATCGGGGCGAGATACCCCTGCGAGCGTGGACTCCATCCCCCTGGAGTGGGATCATGACTACGACCTCAGCAGGGACCTGGAGACAGCCGTTTCACGGGCACTGCACTCAGAAGAAGACGAAGGACAAGAAAAAGACTTCTACCTGAGAGGAGCAGCTGGCATAACAGGTATGGTGGCAGACTGAGTACTCTGTTTTCTCTGAGTAAAAAAAAGGCAAATGTTTTATGTGTGATTGTGTGGCCAAGATTCTCATGGAAAAGTACTTTAAATAGCCCCTGATGACTTTAAATAGAGTTTCCTAAGTGATCTCAGTGGCCCTCTGGCCTTAGAGACAGTGATGGAGATTCCTGGATGATGACAGCCTTGGAAAATGGCAGAGGCGTACATGATACGGCAGGGAATTGGCTGTGTATTTGTGCATGAGGCCTGCCAGATGGGATATGTCATCTGTAACAGCCCTGTGTCCTAAGTTATTCCGACTAGAAGAAACTATACTGGATATGGCAAAAAGTACAGAACAAACTAATGAAGAAATGCTGTGGAAGAGACCCACAGAGAAAATCATCAAGTGTTTAAGTAAATCCTAACTCTGCCCTGATACAGGCAAGACTCCAGCAAATGAGTGTTTAGTCTGAGGTGGGGTCTTGGGTCTTGTTCTCCAGTGAAGATAGAAATCCTTTCTAAGTGTTTGTGCTTTGTGTAATAAATCTTAACAAGTGAGAGTGCCCAAATGGAGCTAGCTGCTAGTGTATTTTACTCTGATCTTGTGGCTGTCTTTTGCTTTCCAGGTCATTGCTCTGGGAATAGTCAGGTTTGCGTGGATCTTAAGAGACTTTATAGCAGCCTCCCTGTGTTTGTGTCTTCATCGTTTTCCTTCTCCAGAGAAAATGTTTGCTATTGGAACAATTTACTTAATCCATCCCATGAAAAGGACTCCTGCTGTAAGGAGACAGCCATTGCTGAGCCATCAATTCAGATTGTGCTTTTATTTTTTCAGATGTAGAGATCCCTGAAACTCTTGAGGCCTATGTAACACTCACAGAAAACACCCTCAAAAATATCTCTGGTAGGCATCATAAAAGACTAAGCATAGCCAGATGCAAATACCATGGTGCACAAACATAACTTCTTTCTCTTCTAGCATCTGCTATATTTTCACAACTTACAAGATAAATATTTCTTACATGGCAGCATTGGCATATTAACTTAGAAGTATCCTCCTGCTTTACTACTGCACTTAAAGGTACCCTTGGGGGCATGGATGAAACAATGATGTCTGAAGATTAGCTCTCTCACCTTGGCTAACTAAACTAAACTGATCCTGATCTTATTGATCTTTTTTCTCTGGTGTCCATCAACCAGACTTAATACATTGTTGCATCTTAGCAGAAGGAGAAGGTCTAGAACAATACCTAATTTTTCAGATTTGCATTTTATTTTTTTTAACACAGCCACATCTTGGATTATTGCGCAGATATAAACTTTTAGCTGTTGTTTCATGTGATCAAAATGTCAAGTTGAGGTACTGTCTTTATCTTAGACTCATATTGGAAAATTATTTTCTTTTCTCATTGCGCAAGATTAAACCTTCTGTGTCATTTTTTTGATGACTCTCTTGGAGGAAATAGATGCATTTGCAAATACTTTTTCTCATTATTTCACAGTTTTCTTCTTTTTAAATAATGACTTTATTGCAAAAAGCAAACAATTAAAATCTTAGTGTCTGTGACACAAGCCTGAGGTTCACTATCCATTTCTATTTACTCCCCAAATTAGTGGAATAATGTTATTGATTAAGGGTATAAGTAATGCAGTACTTATGGAAGAAATGTATTTTGTTTTCTGATCCATGAAATTTTTTTTAAAGTAATGAGCAAAAAACAATGTTGAGCCCTTTTCCTGTCCATTTGGGGTGAGGTGGTGAAAAAATATGAAAAAAGATTAATCATCCAAGAGGCTCAATTTTCTGTAATTCAGTGGACAGAAGGCTTTCCTTCTCTATTCATGTTTTTAATTGTGTCTTTATGAATAAATTCAAGCTGTCTTTGTAAACAGATGGAAATTGGGCATGGTGATAGAATATGGATAAGAAGGATCTCATGTGGTCCTCTAGGCTGGAATCTGCTTCACATTAGCATTGTCTGTAGCTAATTTCTATCACAGAATTCAGCTGACCCCTATAAGGAAACTACAAGTTAGTCCTTCTTCAAAAACATTGATACTGGTTCCCAATAGCTTGAATAATTCCATCTTTCAAATGTGTTAAGCATGATCTTTGTCAAGTACATAATTGGAAAAATGCTGTAAATTTTGCTGCTTAGTGTGGTTGCCCAAAGCAGTCATGGACTACTTGCTGCAGGCCTCCATGATGTCCAGTCATCTATGGATTTTGACAGTATGATTATAACAATTATCATTTAGCATTTGTATGCCACTTTTAGTCTCTAAAATTGTATATAAATAGGATCCTTTCATGGAGATGCAAATTCTGCTGTTTTTTAGTGGGGAGAAATAAAACAAAGAGAAATTAAGCTACCAAATTTTTACATGGATTTATATCATAAAAATGGAGATTTGGGTTGCAGGGTTTTATTTGACAGTGGTTGTGAAAGGGAGCAAGGTGTTTCCCAAAATCAGTGAGGTTAGAGTATGCTATGCTGAGAACTTTCTGTTTCAAAAAAAGACAAGGCATTCAATATTGGGGAAAAGTCACTTCAGAATAATTTGCAAGCCTACTTTAAACTGTGGGCTCTTCTATAGTATTCTTTTGGCAAGCTTGTTCATTGGTGTCATCTTTTGCTAACAGTCTCTAATGTAACTAGATATCACTTAGCTTTGACATTGTACCGCTCATACTGCTGCTGCCACTTTTCTCCTTCACTGCCTAATCTAAACAGTATTCCCAATATCTATTCTGCCTGGGCAAGGAAAAAAAAGAAATTTGGAAAAGTTGGGGTGACAGTCCCTCTTCTTTGGTATTGATACAGGTGAACCGGGTGCCCTGGAAGCACGTATCCGACAGCTGGACAAGGCCTTAGACACCAGTCGCTTCCAGATACAGCAAACAGAAAACATCATCCGTAGCAAGACACCTACAGGACCAGAACTGGATTCCACTTACAAAGGATATGTGCGTGTGTTTTGGAGCAGATATACACTCCAAGCTTAGCTTAGCTTAGCCATTGAAGGAAATGCAGCTGCTTCAGCAGAGCAATTAGTTGTGACTGCTTCTCAGACTCACTTGTGTGGTTACTACCCTTAACCACATGCTATTGTTTATGTTATTAGTGTGTTTACAATAGCATTAGAGGAACATGACTCTGAGGAATTTATTTTCCTTTTACATTTTTGCAGATGTCTAGAAGTACTTTCTCACACATGCTTTTATCCATCTAACGATCATATCCTTGTTTGAAATTCCTCTGGTTTTAAAAGCATGTTTTATAGCTTCAGGCACAGTATTCATCTTGCTAATGAATTATAAGCATGCATCATATAAGCAAAGTTACATGTATGGAATCCCTGATTAAAAAGCTTTTACAGAGAGATTTTCTGAAAGATAAATCTCTCTCAAAGCCATTCAAATAATTTCATTAAGGACAGGATTTAAAAATCATCTGCCTGCATGCATGGTAATATTTCCACATTTAAGTTAATTTTCTTTATCAACCTTCTAGTGTCTTGCCATAGTGTCTTAAAATTTAGAAAAGATGGCAACTAAGACATCTAGAACGATTTGGCATAATGGTGCTAAGTTATTTCTGTGTAACTTATGGTTTAAGCCTTTATCATCTGCATATACTTTTTTGTAGTATCAGCGCAGATCGCTAAAATAATAGACCTTTTTCTTCACACTTGTACTTAGTTCCGGAAATTTCTGGAAGTTGCATTGTAATTCTCACTGTCCATCCAATTAGTCCTGTACAGTGCATATTGAAAAGGAATATTTTGTTTCTTAACACAGATGAAACTTCTAGGTGAATGTAGTGGAAGCATAGACTCAGTAAGAAGGCTTGGATATAAACTGAAGGAGGAAGAAGAAAAATTTTCAGGACTCATTAACATGAACAGTACTGAAACACAAACAGCTGGTAAGTAACATGTAGTTCATTTGATGAGCAGCAATTATGGAAAGCAGCACACATGCAAAGCTTTTCTCAATAAACACTTGGTATTATTTTCTGACATATATATTTACATGACTGTCTGTTACCATGTTCTGTTTAATATTTTTTAATAGTGATAGTAAGGAATAGTAAGTATTCCTTGTGTATGCTGTATGAAGAGTTTAGGCATACAAGTCCATTTTAAGAACCCCTTCATATCATGAGGTATAACCCTAAGCCTTTCAGGAGCTCCCTGTGGATACAATGTTGTTTTTTTTTTTTTAAGATTTCCCATGAAAAAGGTTGCTTATATTGGTGTTCAAAGCACCTAGGCCAGCATTTGTGTCTTCTAATATTAGCTTTCACCTCTATTATCTGCCTACAGTAAAGAAATTTATTTTCACCTGATAGAAGTATTCAGTATTCAGCCAGAAGTATTCTGGCTAATTTTAAACATCAGCTGTAGAACAAGAGGCATTGGATTGTGAAAACATGGATTCCCAGAGACTATTAAAGGCATCATCTCCATTCTTAGCTTGATATGATAAGCTACCCATATAGTCTCTTTTATTTTTTTGTGGGCTCTTATTTGTAAATTTTAAGTTGACGGAGTGATACAACTTGTCCTTCCGCCTTAGCATTTCAAGAAAACTAGCAAGAAATAGCCCCTTATTTATTTCTCTCTAGTGCAGGTGTTTATCTAATGCATCAGTAGTAGCTAAGGCAAATGTAGTGAGGTGTGACCATTAAACAGTGATAGGCACAACTACCAATGAAAATAATAAATATCTGGTCACTTAGATATATTAATATTTTTTTGTCTGGTTTGCACTTGTCTGGTAATTTAATATGTCATTTTTTGCCAGCATAACCTGTTTTAGAGACCTGCATGTATCAGCTTAATTCTGCTCATAGAAGTCTGACATTAAAAAGCAATAAAATTGCCTGTTGACTGGGATCATGCAGGTTCTTCATTCTTTCCCTCCAACATCACTTTCTTCAATCTAACTTAGTTTTTACAGTGATTAGTGTTTGTGGCTTAGGCTTTTTATGGAGCATCTTTTTGTCCTGAACAGCATTCAGTTTGTGCAATTGTGTGTGTGTGAAGCTAGTGGGTTTTTTTGGCTTTTGTTGAATTTGGTGTTTGTAATTCCAGGTGTAATTGAAAGATGGGAATTAATCCAGGCTCAAGCTCTAAGCAAGGAGCTGAGGATGAAGCAGAACCTTCAGCAATGGCAGCAGTTCAACTCTGACCTTAATAGCATCTGGGCTTGGTTGGGAGAAACTGAAGAGGAACTGGAGAAGCTCCACCACCTTGATCTCAGCACTGACATACAAACTATTGAGCTCAGGATTAAAAAACTGAAAGTGAGTTTTATTTCTCTGTTCCATGAGTTACCTTCTAAAACTGAGTGCAACAGGTATGTTGAAGAGGTTGCCAATAATTGCAGCTGGTTTTCTCCACATAGTGGGCTGCTGCTGGTAAAGTAACTGGGAAAGTAATTTTCTGAATCACCTTTTGGAAGGAAAATGTACCAGTGGCTATCCAAATGAAGTTTTGGAATAGTAGTTCTGTGGCAATTCTGTAATTCCAGAATGTACAGATAACTCCTGATGTCACCCAAACTGATGAAATTTTTAAAAAGTGCCAAGTTAGATCAATTCTCTCCTACTCAAATTGGTAACAAAATAGCTGGTTCAAAAGAATGCCTTGTTGAGACATTACTACTTGGTGTGGAGGAATGAGAAGGAGTCCAAAGGTGTTGTAACCTACCCCATGTCACCAGTGCAACATCGGAAAAATTTGATGCCACTTTGCAACATTCCTTTTCTTCTTCTGTCATCACAGGTGCATCAAAGTCTGAATGTTACTTTTTCATCTCTCTTGTGTATTCCACAGCTATAAAGATCTGCAAATGTGGTGGTCCACAACTTCACATTCAGTTACTAGTATCTTACAAGCATGGGCATGAAAATATGTGACCCAATGTCAAAATGCACTGTGCTTCATGCCAGGGATGAGGTGAACAGATAGTAGAGGCTGTTTCCGGCGGTGATCCATGTGAAGCATGTCAATGCTCATCTTCACTGTAATCCAAATACAGCTGCCATAAGTATTGCAAAGGTTGCTGTGACATCGTGCTTTTAAGCAAATGCTGTAAAGTAGGTGGAAAATGGGAGATTTCATGAGAATTCTGCTCTTATCTCACCATCTCTTTGAAAGCCCATTAGTACCCTCCAAACCAACAGAGGTGGGGTTTCTTTTGTGTCTTCCAATATAAACAAATCAGAGTTTTTATACAAGTTGTGCTTCTATAAATTTAAGTTCTTTATACTCTTTGTATGTTTTTGTTTCTCTCAGTAAAAGATTTTATTTTAAAATACTGATGACAACAGATTCCACTTGAAAATACGTTGGTTTTCATGTTTATCAGCAAAACTGAGAAGTGAGGGCAAAAGTTTTATTGTGAGCTAAAATACAGTTGTGCTACATCTTTAAATTTTGTTGGACCTACTCTGTCTTTAAAATATCTGAAACATGAGCCAAATCTTTAAAATTCAACTCTGACTTCAGGCTTTTAAGACTTTACAAGTTTAATTGGCTTGCTCTTGTTTATGCTCACAGTAAAATTTTAGTAGATGTTAAAGAGTGAACATTTGCAGAGTCAGAGAGTGAGCCCAGAAACGTCATATCCAGAGTAAAGGTACTGTTACTGGTGCCTTTCTGCAGCTGCTATGGCAAAGCATTGCAGTCTTGTGGTGCGTTCTCTACTTTATGTTTCTGAAAGTCACAATTTACCAATTTCCATTCTTTCTTTCCCTTTGTCTTACCATCAAGGAGCTGCAGAAAGCAATTGATAACCGCAAAGCAATCATCTTGTCCATCAATCTGTGCAGCTCAGAGTTCACTCAGTCTGACAGCGAGGAGAGCAAGAAGCTCCAGGAGCGCCTGTCTCAGATGAACGTGCGCTGGGAGCACGTGTGCAGCTTGATTGAAGACTGGCGCAGCTCGTTGCAGGATGCATTAATACAGTGCCAGGTCTGTACTGTGCCTATTTCAAATTGTCAGCAGCCCACATACTGAAAATATAAACCATTTAGTTACCTGATGTGCACACGATCCATCTGAAACTTGCCCGTGAAAGCCAAAATACAGCTTTGGTGTGGGTTTTTCTCAAGGGTACACCTGTGCTACCTAAAACAGGGATTTACAGCCCAATATTTACAAAATTTGTCATCTCTGGAATAGTATTCTCATATTCTATTCTATACTTCTTGGAAGTTATTTTATTTAGCTAGCAGAATGTATCAGAGGTTAAATTAAAAACCTGAGTTTGACTGCAATATTCTGCTACCCTGTTAAAACCATGATTCATCATTTGTAGGATTTCCACGAACTGAGCCATGGCTTGCTGCTTTGGTTGGAGAATATTGACAGAAGAAAAAATGAGATTGTGCCCATCAATCCAAATCTGGACTCAGAAATACTGCAGGATCACCACAGACTTCTGATGGTAGGACTATAATCACCCTTTACTCTCCCAAAACACATCACCAGAAAAACATCTAATCAGACTTCTCTTTCTTGTGAGGGTTAGCACTGTACATTGTGTGCTAACACAGAGCTGTGGGACCAGAGTCAATGACTGACTTTGCCTTGGTAGGGAACACCACTCACTTCCCTTAGTAGCACAACACGTGATTTTAAATCTCAGGCAACTACTAGGCTGCTGTAATCCTGTCAGATTAGAAATTTATATTGCTTCTCTTTTTTTTTCCATTTCTTTAATTTAAAATGTTGAGTTTTGTGAATTCTACTTTTTTTCTTTTTTTTTTGACTGCTATTAAAAATATTGATGCTTGCCTTGGCAACAGCAAATCAGACGTGAACTGCTGGAGTCTCAGTTGAAGGTGGCGTCACTGCAAGATATGTCTTGCCAATTGCTAGTCAATGCTGAAGGCAAGGATTGTCTTGAAGCCAAAGAAAAGGTACATGTCATTGGAAACAGACTGAAGCTGCTCTTGAAAGAGGTTACACGTCATATTAAAGACCTAGAGAAAATTCTAGATATTTCAAGTAGTCAACTGGTAAGTCACATCTTTTTATTCCTTTCTGTTCACTGAGCGTGTTTCCTTGCTCTTCCAATTGCCTTTCTCTGATCATTGCTATTGGCTGCTCTGTTTCTGTGGTTTGCAGTGCTTATCAAGATAGAACATGTAATCTTGAATATCATAAAGTATTCTTCAACTTCATATTGTAAATATCTCTTCTGATATAGAGGGGGGTTTAAATTCAGTATTTTTTTTTTTCTATTTGGTGTAGCAATTACTGAACTTCTTGGTTTGTTTACCCTGCTATTACTGAATCAGTCAACTGGCAAAGTATATGAGATAATTATTCCAGTAGCAGTACTGAAAATTATAGTATGTCAGTTGTCACTGGAAAGGAAGTTAATGCACACTCTGTCAAAGAGAGAAAAAAAAAAACATAAAATAAATTCTGTAATAGGGTAAGGAGTCCCTCATATGTGCCTCTTAGACTGTGAGCTATAGTCCAAATCTTTTCAAGTTGTCGTGTATCTCAGGTGTTTGAGAGGGCATTACACATACGTCTTTGCCAGCAGTTACAGATACAGAGTAAAGATTTCAAGGCTCTCCTTTAGTTCACTTATTTTAAAGGACTTGGATTAGCAGTGGATTTCTACCTGTTTAATCAAAATCTTGGTAGTACCAAACTTTTCTTGTAGCTCACAGCCAATAAAGAACAATCGGTTTTTCCCTTGTATTGACTTTGGTGGAAAATGTGTCACCTAAGCAAAGGAAGTTTTAACTACTGTTTGCTTTTCTTCTCCTTTAGGGCTGACAGAGAAAACATGAAAGGCCTTAGTCTTTTAAAATTTGGTAACAAAATTTAGCTGTTTTATTTTATTTGGCTTGGAAATAACTCTGCTGGAATTTCACTCAGGGTAACTTTTCTAGTTTGCTTACCTGTACAGCTAGTTGCTGTATTTCTGAGCTCCATTCCTTCTGAACTTTAGGAATTGTCCTCATGGTCTTCTGATGAATTAGACACATCAGGCTCAGTGAGTCCGGTATCTGGAAGAAGCACTCCAAGCAGACAGAGAACGGTAATTTCATGTCATTTTATATTCTTCCACCACTTGGATGGGAACTATAGATATCTACATCAGTTCTAGCCAGCTGGAAGTCACCCCTTCCCACTTGTTAGGAAAGGAAATGGCATAAACCAAAAGGAAAACACAGCTGCTTTCCCCAACCCTGCTGCATATCCCATCCTGCATGAAATCAGAAGTGGTAAAAACTATCTGAAACCAGGGCTGTCAGTGTGGTTGGTTTACCATGGTATGGCATGTCGTGTCTCTTGTATTTTGCTCTAGTGATGGCAGCACCCCAAAGTCTGGTCTTGTCTGGTATAATCAGTCCTCCATTTCTGTTTGGCCTTCTCTTCAGAGCTGCTTCATCAAGAATCTCAATAAGTTCTTTTGTCATTTCTGATGCAGGTTGCAGATAGTCTTATTGAGACTTTGGATGAATGGCTAAGTAGAGCTGAAGGGCACAAAAACATTATTCAAACCAGCTAGTTGTGCAGGACCTAATAAATGGCTACAGTGGCAACTCTGGAGTTGTCCATGTACATCGCTGGCACAAAATTCAAGAAATATAGCAATACATGCCTAATACTTAACACTTCCATACTCTGAGCCCAAATTGGAACTGCAATTATTTTGTCTTTTTCTGCAATTCTATTGGTTGATTAATTTGCTTTTTTCCTTAGTTCTTAAGACAATCAGATTGGTTTTCATTTTGTTTTGTTTTGTTTTGTTTTTCCATTTGCACTTTTTTGTAAAGCCTCTTGAGTTCTGTCTTGATAAATCTATGGCTCTTGAAATTAATTTATTTTTTAAATTTTTGTTTACATTCACTAGTTTCCTTTTAGATGCTAGTATGAGAATGTAAAGGAATACTGGCTTTTCCAAAGAAGAAAGAATATTAACCTTAACACTTTATTTCAGAGGTCAATTATTTTATCTTTTAAATTTAAACATAAATAATTTCTAATAACTCTGATATCAAAGTTGTAACTGAAGGTTGCCTGACCATTACAGGAAATGGAGAAGTATTTCACCATAAATCTTTGTCTAAAGAGCATGTAGAATTATGATCAGTTTCATCTTTATATTTTCATAAGGATTTGTCTGTCTCTAATTTGTTACTGTTCATATATGTGACTACTTTTGGTTTGTTTTTTTTTTTCCTCCATAATTCATAGCTAAGTTGTATGATTCCTTGGGTCTAGTTTTCAAACTTCTGGGTTCTGCACCCACACGATTTGAAGACTAAAGTGATACTAAAGTGTTTAGAATTTCAGTGCCAAATATGGTGATGCTAAGTAAATAAATACTAATACAAAAGAAATACAATCAGGATTATAAACATCTAACTGCATTAAATAATACAGCAAATAGCTGTGAGTGCAAGAATGCCCTTACAGTTATTTGGCCTTCAAAGTCGTGGGGTGTAGGAGAGGCAAAACTTGCCAAAGGAGGGTCTTGGACCTTTTTTTCCATGAGAGTATTAATTTTTCTGCATGTGCATTTTTAAATCTATATATTTTTCCATATTCAGCTTAATAAGATAACATCTATTTCATATTACATATTATTAGAACTAAATTTCTAGAGACTTTTTTTAAAACCTAGAGCTACTGTTCATAAAAATAATGTCTAAATTGTTATTTTTGAGATCACTCTGTGTGTTCCAATAATTTTCATAATCAGGTGCAAAGAAAAGCCAGTTTCCTTGGTTCATGGGTATTGGTCACTTCATTTGATTTTTTTTTTTTTTATGTTTCCTTTGCTGCACTTTTAATTTAGTTTCATCAGTAGCTTGTCTTTATTTGCCTGGACTGAACATTCTTCTTTCTTTACCCCCTATTCATTGCAAACAGCCACGGGGCAAATGTAGTCTCTCACAGCCTGGACCCTCTGTCAGCAGTCCACATAGCAGGTACCTTATTCTCCTGGTTTCCGCACTCTGTTCTAGAACGCCAAGAGGATGATAGAAATTGGCCGTGGTTCCTCTCAGTCTCACTGACTCCATCAGGTGGTCAGGACTTACACAAGTGGTAACTTCCCTTTTGTTAATCATTCAGCAAAAGGGACTTTCAATTACTTCAAATTCTTTGTTAAATAGAGACGCAGGCTAATCCTTGGACAGCTGCAGATTTTGTTTCACAGAAATCCCATGTAATCAATGTTTATTTTTCATATGCCTGATCAGAGTGAGTGTGTGTTTGCAGTCATGATATTTAATGATTATTTTATTTTGGTGTGATTTAAGAGGAATGCTAATAAGTTCATGGCAAACACTTTCTATCATCCTCTTTACCTCTAGATATTAAATTAAGGCAGGTAATAGGCCAATATCATATTCTAGAATTTGCAAAACCCACAGATCTGGATGAGACGTACTAACATTCTTTTCTTTATTTATTTATTTCTTTTTTTCTTCCTTTTTTTTTTTTTTTTTTTGTTTTGTTTTGTTTTCCCCTGAAAAGTTTTGTTCAGTTTGTGGGTTTTCAATACTTTAGACTCAAAACTAAAACTCAGAATTTGAGAGTATTGAGACTCGGGATCACTTTTTCTCCCCTCCTCAGACGAGCTGCAGTATAACATGCTAACACTGCCATGGCTCACCCAGTGCTCGCATCCCTGCATTGCTCCGGGAGCAGCACTGCCCCATCTCTGTCTGACCAGTAGAGAGCAGGCGTGCAGCTACAGCTTCTTGCTTTCCACGGTGTCTCCAGCAACCTGTCATCTCTGCAACTAACAGTGCTTCTGCATTCTTGTTGTTGTCAGTGTGATGTGTGTACCTCCACTCTTTCACTGATCGGTTTACTAGCCTCTACAATTATGAAGTTAAAAAAAAAATTATAAAAGGAAAGGAGCAAGCCAATGTGTGTAAAGGGGACATCTTTTGCTATTTCAGTGTCTTACACACTGCTAAAATAATCAGAAGGTGTGATTAAGGTATATTTGTTCTTATTAAATCTAATAATAAATCTCATATAACCTAAATTTCATTTATTCTCTGCATATCAAAAATTAACTGATTTGTTTGTAGAGTCAAAGATTCTATGCTGGAAAGAAGAAAACACAAAATTAAGTAATATTTTTTAAAAATAACTCCTGTTAGAGTCAAAGAAAGAAGTAAAAACATCTAATACAGTGATTGAGCCACAAACAAGCAGACAAAATACCTTTAAGAGTATTATTTGTTTTATGAGCAAAATCAAGATTTTATTCTCATTATAAATGAAGTAAAGAGCAAAACTACTTACCATGTCGATATTTACATAAACACTTATTCTAAAAAGTTTGCTTTACATATGTAGTTAGGGACAGTGAGTAAAGTGGCATAGTTGTAAAACCATGTAACAAACAGAACAAGTATCTTTTATTGCTTCCACATGCACTAAGTAGCTGCCTATTTTTAAGGATTTTTTCCTTTGAAACAGAAGGAAACCACATAGAAAATAGAGGATATATGTAAAATCCATCTTTCTGTCTGATGGAGAAAGAGAACTAATTATTCAGCTCCAGTCTGTTATGAAGCTTGGAGTTTTGTTTCTTGTAGGGAGGTTAAAAAAAGGGAGGAGAGGAGCTCTACTCTGCAGCCACTAACAGCGAGGAGGAGGGACGACGTCTTTGACAGATCAGCACGCTTGCACTAGCACCATTGTACTCAAGAAACACATTGTGTGCGCTTTTCCACTCTCCTGTGTAGTCAAACCACTTCTGCCAGCCTTCTGAAGTTTCTGGTTGTAGGTGCAAGCCCCTGGCTTGAAGAGCAGCTAGCAGCGTTTGGCAGCTTTGGGATCAACCCCTGTCCTAGCAGTGGCATTGCTGCGGCACCTTTCAGATCAAGGCTTTCCAGCACTGTTTATTAACACATCTTGTAGCAGCACAACACAATGTTCAATTTGTCATTCAGACAAGCATGGAATATGAATGAGTCACTGCTGAATAGGAAACTTAATCAAATGCGCAAGCCAGACAGGTTGTGGTTGATGTATAATGTGGTTTTAACGGATAATGCGGTACAAGCTGTCACTGTGTTCTTTAATATTTTGACATGCCTCTGATCAGAGTACTTTGTGTTTGATCTTGCACTGGATCAGCAAACCCTGTTAGAGTTTAGTATAAAGGAGAAATAAAGTCAGTCCCAGAAGGTTTATCACACAAGAAGTTGTGAAGGAAATTTCATTTAAAAAATTAGAGGGGCCATGCTTTGTGTATAGTAAGTGTCATATCACTTTGCCTTCTCCATTATCACCAGAAAAAGACAGGCATATATAGTGCGATGCTAAGAAAGGTGCAGGATTAAGCTAGACATTACACTGTGGATTTAACTGGAATCTCATCCAAGCTGTACTAGTAATCATTTGCTAGGTGGGAAAGAAAATCCAAGAAGCAATTCCTCTTTCTTCATCAGTTTAATAGAGCTGTCATAAGTGTATACCTGGATCTTTGCCTGTGAATTTTTTGAAGTGATTAAAATGTTAAAAGATTAAAATAGTGGTTCCGTTTGCTCAGGGGTGTTTACATTGTTTCTCTTGAACAGTTCTATTCAGGTCTTAGTGCCATAGTGCCAAACTCCATTTCCTGCTCTCCCCAAGCCTCCCCAAATGACTAGTGGATCTTTAAAGATCACTTGCTGTTCTGGAGCAGGCCAAACCACATCACTCTTTGTGCCTTTGCCCACAAAATTATACTCATGGCTACACAGTAGCTCAAACACAAGGTTTGCATTTGGCTTGCTATGATTCTTTTCCCAGTTATCTCCCTCACTCAGGGCTTGTTACTTGATTATCATATAGAGCTGTTGCTTCTTAAACTTATTAGATTCACCCACTTTTTTTCTGTGCAAGAAGCCAATCCTGTCTGGTATTTGCAAAGACCTTCAGCATCTGTCATCATACAGATGAAATTTACTATTCTTATATTGTGTGCAGTAGTCTTTTAATAAAGATATTAAATTAAGGCCCATTCTTGATTAACTGCAGTAAATAACATCCTACTAGGCCAGCAGTGCTTCTTTCAATGTAAGCCTGTTTTCCGCATTCCATTAGTCACTTAGCATTAAATTAACTTTATTTATTTCTATCAGCTTCACTTGAATGATAAATTCCTTTTCTAAAGCTTTCAGATGCTTACTGCAATACAGATTGGTTACATCAACCATATTTTCCTTGGGAAAAAAAGTAGCAATCATCTGTACAAAAAGGTTCCCCTTTGAGCTGAAATTAAAGTTCGCTTTGACCGTCCTATCTACAGCCTGATAAATTAGCTTCTTCTCTCTTGAAAAGCTTAGAGAAGAGTTCCAATATCACTGACATTACAAACTCTCAAAGTAAGGGTAGCTATTGCTTGCACTTATATTAATATATAAAATTTCTTGACATGAAGAAGCTTACTGTTGGCCAGGACTGCAGCTGTGCTTCCCTCTTTCATCTACTGAGTTGGAATTGTGTACTGGAGTGACTAGCAGATGGCCCTACCTCTTTTCCTCCTCACAGTGTGACAAATGGTGGAGCAATCAGAAGAGGCAGCTAAAGAGACAAGCTCAAGAACAGAAATTAGATTTTTCTCCAAAGTGGTACACAGTACTTCAGCTTTCCTTTCTCCTGCCAGGCTAAATAGGTGTTCTGTCCTTAAAAACAGTGAGCTTTATTTATTAACAATGTATCATTTTAACCATCTCTCTTTACCAAATCTATTATACACACTAAGATGGCCCATTCCATTTTTCAGCCAGTTATGTAGATTGCAGAGGTGTGCCTGCCATAAACACAAGCAGTACAGCACTCAAACTTTTTATAACTCCCCCTCTGAAGATGTTTTTGTAACATTTCATTATTTGCTTTTTGAATTGCTTCCTTGCAGTATTATTCTTCAATACCCTACTTCACACTGCAGAAAATATGGTTTGCTGTGGATTGTTTTAGTTTTTGAAAGTTTGTGTTCCTTTTGAAATCAGCCATGCAAGCTTACATTACTTTTTTTTTTTTTTTTTTTTTTTTTTTTTTTTTTTTTTTTTGTAAAACACAAAGCAAGAAGTGCTGGATTACTAATAGGAAAAAGAAAAGAAAAGCCAGAAAGAAAAACTTTGCTACTTTTTGATTCAGCTTTTTGGATATTCCCCTTCTGACACCCAGTGTTGTCCCAGGGTAATTCTGGGATAATGAAGAAAATGACACTTCACTCATTATCAAACACCAGTTAGCAGCTGCAGAAATGTGGTCATTTTTCGCTTTGGATTAACAACGTTTATACCATGAGAGCCTTATAAATAGGTATGCTGTGTAATCAAATGCTTGGAAGGTAATTAAGCACTCCTTGTTCCCTTTGTTCCTGCCTCAGTCCATTAACTTTCTGTATTGGTATTCTCAGACAGTAGAAGTCCTGATCTAATTGAGTTTTCATATGGAATGCTCTGGTGCTGTTTCATGTGCCATGTCCTTTCAATATCTTTTTTATAATATGTGATCCTACATTATGCGATAAGCATCTTTCCATCTGGGCTACAATAGTGTGGATTCAGATAACACAAGATCTGATGTTTTGATCATCACTGCTTCCTGGGATATTTAGTTCAAGCTAATAATTTAGCATATCTGCTAAATTAGTGTTTATGTATCTGTTGGCCACCTGAACTTTACCAAATTTTCTTGGCTTTGTTGAAGTCCTCATAGTGGGTGCTATACATATATGAACAAGAAAATAAAATACTCTCAAGCACAGAAATAATTCTTTTCTGAGCATGTGCAAAGGGAACCCTTGCTAAGCCTGGCATTGTTTTGAAGATGATATTTTCATTTTTGGATGCTTCCTCACTCAGATTCAGATTTATCAGGGAGACAGGATCAAAAGAACAAGGGGAAGTCAAAGAAACACTAAGGAGCCATCAGCCCATACTTACTTTACTGGGGAGCATTTGACCGCAGCCAATAAGCCTGATTTACCACATCTCCTTATGAGAATTTTTATCTCTTAAACTCTTGGAAACCATAGATTTTCTGAGGCCTCATGATCATAGCAACCATGCAAATGTATTATAGCAACATATCTGAGACAAAATTCATGATCTGATGTCCTAATGGCAGAGTTCTTGAAGCAAGTTACTTGAAGGCTCTGAGTTCTTCCATTTTTGGCTTGTGCTGAAAGACAGTATTTTCCCATGCCATTTAATTAGCACACTGAGACCATCAGATTTAATTTTTCCTAGTCACCCTTTTCAGCTCTGGACAGTTTCAGTCAAAAAGAAAAATGTGAAATTTATGTCTTAATCTTTCATTAAAGTAAGAAAATGGATTTTTGAAGTGTCCCTTTGGAAATATTTGTGTTAGATCTCTACTGCCTCATAGACATGATAGGTATGTGCCATTTCAAATTATATCCATCAACATAAGGGAGAAAATCACTTGGAAGGTGATGATGTCAAGTCAGTTGAGCAGATAGATTTTAACTGCTGATTCCGTGCACGATTCAAAACACAATGTGCTTTGTAGAAAATAAGTCCCCATTGCCTGTATCTTGGTGTATTGATTGACAGAAAATGATGTAACTGAATCTCAATGCATTATACCCTCATGGATACCTTATACCATAACAAATGTAGAAACCTCTGTAAATCAAATGCAACTGGCCATTTTAAACAAGAAGGCCCACCTTTTTAGACAGCATGCATTGAACAAATATGGCAGGTATGGCCCACCTTTTATTTTCCCCATTGCTATAGCATAGTGCTGTAAATGGAGAGTCTTCCCTATAAATGGTAAAGGGACCGTGTGGGTCACAAAGCCCCTTCTATTGTGATCATTTGGTGTTTTCTTACCCAGTCTAGAAATCCAGGGTCTCTTAAAAATGTTAGGGGAATAGCATGTTCACTGAAAAATACCTCTGCAGTTGTCAATCAAAGTCTGTGCAAATTGTAAATTGGCCTTCAGGGGAGGTTGAGTGCCCAAGGGTAACCTCTGCTGTAGTAATGTTTTAGTGTATTCAACTGCCCGTCTTCTTTCCTCAGGTCCACAAGAGGTGGCTCAGGTTCCTCCCCTTCTGAGGCTGGGCCAGCGTGGCGGTGCCCATCCTTCTTCCTCAGAGTCCTCAGAGCTGCTCTGCCACTTCAGCTCCTCCTGCTGCTCCTGATCGGGCTGGCATGCCTGGTGCCCATGACCGAGGAGGATTACAGCTGTGCTATGGCAAACAACTTTGCCCGCTCTTTCCACCCCATGCTGAAATACATGAATGGTCCTCCTCCATTGTGAAGGAGGCCTGGGGGCCTGTGGGACAGCGGGAGACCTTGCTGGAGTGCTGGCTGGGAGCAAGGTGGTTTTAAAGGGTGACAGGGTTCAGTGTGGCAGCTTTACCTGTCTGCTGTAGCCACTACTGTGCCCGTATATTTCTCTGCTGGCACTCCGCTCGAAACTCATCAGTGTATCAGTATCAAAGTGTACAACGTATTACCTGAGTAGCATCATTTCAATACTCGCATCCTGGGTACTAAGGAGGATGCAATGTATGGGAGGGAAACCTCTTCTGTACAGCTTTTGGGATCTTTTAGCCACTTTATATCCAGGTCATTGCCCTGTACTATGCATAGCCAAGGACTTGATACTGTAGATCCTTTCCTGTGTGCTGCTCCAAATGATCCATTAGCCAGTCTTTGTTAAATACCCTCTCAGTATCTACAGTATACAAAATAACCAATGCTTAAGGAATTTTAGAGCATTTGTAACATACAATTTTAAAGAATCTTGTATGGCAATGTATTATTCCCTGTGGTTTCTGTTTCAGGCATGGTGTTCTAACTTTTGCTTTGGATGCACAAGGTGTAAATCTGAGACGCACTTTTTTAAGGTTTAAAAAAAAATGGATGTAATAAATGAGATTGCAGAAGTTTTTATGAGGAAAAAATGTTGAATGTCAAGTTGAAAAACAACATATTTATGTATGTACAGTTTGCTAAGCCAAGTTTTGTTTGTATTGATTTCTTTGCATTTATTATAGATACCATAAAATATTTTGTCTACGTGCTTTTTAATGACAACTATGGAAACCTCTAAGTTTAGAATGAGATATGTATGGTATAAAAACAATAGAAGACATCCATATGCACTTAAAAAAGAATTAAAAAATTCTGTAACAAATTAATGGCATTAGGTACATGTTTGAATGACGAGATCTGGAAAATAACAACTGGCAGAATACATGGAAAAGTATCACATTAGAAGTTGTCCTTATATTGAAAACAGTACATGTTTTGGATTAATGATTCACCACTTCAGGTTTTTCTTTTTTTCAAGCTGCTTCTTGAAGTTCCCTCTCACCTGTGGGGTTTTTTTTTCCATCTATATTTCTGTGTATGCACTCATGTGCAACCTTTGACAATTGGGGTTGTACCTATCCACACTGAACCAGATTTTTTCCGGTGGGTATACTGGAAACTTGATATTCTGATATTCCTGATATTCTCCATAGTAGCTCAATACCAAGATAGATTTTTATGTTTTACCCATGTTTATTTTAGTGGAGAACGTAAGTTAAAATAGAAGAATAAGAGAACAAATTGAAAACTCATTAATTTTCCAGAACTATTGCAAAAACTTGCAGTCTACTCAGTGGCACTCTGCCCAGCTTATCAGTCAGAATTTGACTTTGAAAGAACAGGATTCTTCTCAATTATGAAAAAAATACAGAGCATGGCTCTAAGTTACTGCTCTTTAATAAGTTGGGGGAATGTGAAGCCATGACACGCACAATATGAATTTTTCTTCTGAGTTAAGTGGTTTTGCTTAGAATATATTGGCTTGCATGACAGAAATAAAAAGGCCAGAAAAAACTACAAGCACATTAATTGCTGTTATGTAAAATTACTTTTTGGCATGTCATCTTTTGAGCTCTTATGAGGAGAGGGTGGTCAGAGGTAGGGAACCACAAGCTGAACTCCAGCATTTGGAAGAGCCAAATAAAGCTTCCTTTTCAGATAAGTGTAACATTAACATTTTTTTGAAAAGGATTTTGTATGTTCACAAAATATTTTCAATGTCCAAGACACAAGTCTGGACTGACACAAGTATGTGTTCTTTTCAAAGCTGAGTTTCCTTCATTGCTATTCAGAAGTTAGGCTAGGCTAGATTAGTATTCATAATCACTCATTCTTAGTAGACAAAGATAAGGAACACACATTTGGGCTACAAGGAAGAGCTGTTATTCACCAAAGGCCTGAAATATTACATTAAATTGACCTCTCCTCTCTTTTCTGTTATTGTTCACTTTGGTGACGTAATTTAATCAGTGTTAATCAGTGCACCTACATGAAGAATTCAGTAGTTTGCTGGATCAGTTAGTCTAGGTCAGTGCAAGCTTTAGACATCCTTTCATCAGCCAGACTCTGAGTCTGCTGGTTAATTTTGTGTTGAAAGATATTTTTGTTTTCTTTTTAAAAAGCACTATAAAGGGAAGAAAAAAAAAAAAAGACTTATTTAAGGAGACATAAGAATCTCAGCCTCATTGTCTCCTGTTTTCCACGAAGTAAAGAATGTGGAAGATCACATCTTCAAGTACCAGTAGCCCTTTCAAATTCAGTGCATTTTTGGCTGATGATTACCTGGAGGGCACACATGCACTGTCTCTCCTCTGCCTAGCTGATGAACTGGTGGACAGTGTCCCTGTTATGCTTTGCTTCTTTCCAGCTGTTTCAAAGTAAAGTTTCTTGTGTTTCTTCTTCAAGCTCTGATCTGTAGCCGTGGATCTGACTATCAATGTACTGGGAGTTGATGTAGGGAACTTTTTTTTGGCCCCAAGGGATCTGCTCACACAAAGCAGTCATCCCAGTGAACAGCAAACTCTCTACAATGCCTGTGAATAAGGCAGTCACAGATGGTGACAGAGACCCATTAGAAAAATGTCATAAACAGGAAAAAGTGCCTGTTTGTAAATCCTAAATTTCCCATTCCTTCAAGGACAGGAATGTCAGTCTCTAAGCTGATGTGTCAAGGGAATCACAGACGATTTGCATCACCAGGTTAGAGGGTCCTTTGAGTGCCTCTTTGGAGTTACTGTTTTTGATACTTTAAGTCTCAACTCAAAATCAGCATCAGGCCAGTTAAAGTAGTTTGAGCAGTATGCTCCTGCAGAAGGTATTGTAGCCATGAACCAATTCCACCATACTTCACGTGTGATTTTGCAGAACTGGATCTTGATCCTAAAAACTGACACAAAGAAAGCAAAATATAAGTAAGCAGGAAGGCTCTTCTCAAGTTCCATCCCAAGAGTACCAGTAACTCGGGGGTCTAGCTTGAGTTGCAAATCCCCATGAGATATCAACATATGCATTTATCACCACAGCATGAACCAGATTAAAAGGGGCAGCTGTAAGGGGGAAAAAACACACCCAGAAAGCCATCAAGCATTGCAGCCACTGGCACTAGCCAGCTTGGCAGCCTGGGCATCTTTCTCATCCTGATAATGGGATGCTAAAACTTTCTAAGTGCACAAGTTAGAGTCTGAGATGCCCTCTCTCTGTGATAAGGTGGCAGCCCAACACCTCTCCTCTTCCTGAAATGTCACCTACTTGGGCTCTGCAAACACAAGGGCTGATTTCTGGTGATGCACCTTGAGCTTTGGCTGCAAGGCATGAGGAAAGGCAGCAGAGGAGCTGCTGAACTCTGGGTCTGTATTGACATTGTGAGTTCAAGCATAGAGAAAGTAGACTCTGCCTCTTGGGGAGCTCAGGTCATAATTATGTTGTATTTTTTCCCTTTTTCTACAGTAGATAAATGCAGTAGCTTCTGCAGAGGTGTAATCATCCCCCCAGCTTGACATACCTTGCAACTCTGAACCTTGGTTATTGGCTTGTAGTCATCTCAGAGCTAGTGAGTGTTTAAAGGTAAGAGGTTGCTCAGTGACTCCAGACTGTAGTATCAAGGCGCTGTGTCATTATGCTTGTATTGATAATAGTGAAAATAATGAGCACAATTTACCCTGGACTCCCTGCATCTTTTTGTGGAGCTTCATTTGTGGACCATGCTTTGCAAATTCTGAAGGCACTTTTGCAAAGTGATATTTAGAGACATCTGACAATGTTAGGAGTACAAATAATCTCAATTTGACAGAAGTAGTGTGCCCTTATTCCTCATAGCTGTGAGCATGATGATACACATTCCCTATTCCCCACCCTGCTCCAGCAGTGATAACAGCTTCTTTCTGCAGCAGATCAATAGCTCCTCACCACTGGTTTGCCACCCTTCTAGCTTTGTGAACACCTTGTGAGCAGTATTGCTCTCTCCATCTTTAGAATGTTTTTCTGCATATGGCTATTGAACAAGAACAAAGATCCTGGGCTTGCTTATGAGCAGTCATCCCTGGCCCTCAGCCATGTGTTATTTGTGGCTGAGAGATCTGTTTACAACTGATAGCATCTCTCAACATGCTCATCATCATCATGTGCATCTGAGTGGATATGTGTCTGTGTGTTCAAAGGCATAATAGACACTGGTTGCTCACAGCCTTCAAACTACAGATGCTATCAGGACTTAGCCACTGTAGGAGGATTCTGAGAAATAAGAACAAGTCAAGGAGAAGAAATGTAGATTCTAAAGCAATAGAAACCATTGATCTGCTATCTTTCTGGCACTTACCATATTTTATTTGGTGTTTAAAGCAAGAGATTATGGAAAGGAAACAGGCAGAATAGTGCATTTTGATTTAAGCTGAGTTGTTTGGCAGCAGTCAAATGCAGAATTCATCTAAAGCAGTATTTTTCTAAACTGAGGGGGAAAGGAGAGTGCAGGTAGGGATCTTTTGGGTTGTGGGTATTTATAGGCACAGAGTTCCCCGCATAAGGGAACTTGTCTGGGCACTGGCTGAGTGGTTTTAACCTTGGCAGCATGTTGTGAAATGCACTACAGCCAGCTGAATTCTATTGTTGTTGTCCTGTATGGCCGTAATTAGACCCAGAGGGACATAGGCATGAAACCTGTATTTTGGAGAGTTGTGCTGTGGTAATAATATTAAGAAAATTAGAATGTTCTAATAATATTCCCAGATAAATAAATAAATAAATAAATAGGAATTATTTAGAGAAGTAATTTTTCTTCCCAGAAAGGAGTAGATAAAGATCTGTGAAACAAGATAAAAGGAAATGAATAACTGCTAGCATAAGCACTGAAGTTTGTCATAGACTACAGCCTGGTTAAGTGACAGAAATCTGAATTTTGTTAGACGATGGCTCTAAAAGCGGACAGGAACTGAAAGCTATAGCATCTATTGTTTGGTGCCACCTAATATATCATTCGAGAAATGAATTGGTCAAAACTGCTTTGTTCAAGTAAAACTCTATTTAAAGATCTGAGACACAGCAAATGGATTTGACCACAGTAATGTCTGAATTACACTGGCACATTTAACTTTTTGGAAAGACAGGATGCTTTAGGAAAGTATTGTCCATTTCTTGTATCAAAGGTGTCCTTGGTGAGGGGGGAGAGGTGCACCAGAGAGCTCTTCTGGTCAGGGATCATGCAGATGTGGATGTAGTTTGCACACAGGTTACTCAGATCAGGCTTTTTTTTGTTTGTTTGTTTTCTGGCATGTTGTAATTCCTGGGAGACTGCTGTTATAGATGTTGAAATTGTGGGTTTTTCCATTCCTTTGTTTTTAGAAAGGATGTTTTAAAAAACAGCTGGAATTAAACCTACCAGAGTCCACTTTTTTATGTAAGTGCTCACAAGGCTATCCAAGAAGTGGGACATTCATGGCTTTAGTGTTTTTTTAATAAACAATTCAGAAATTGTCTGGGAAGTTCTCCTGCCCGTAGAGCTGCAGGTTAAAACATAGTTGCGATTTTGACACCTTTGCTAAACTTGAAGTACAGTGCAGGCAGGCATGCAGACTATGGGGGCAAGGGGAGAAAAAAGTACTGGAAGAAAGCATGGTGCTGTAGCATTTTGGTTGAGATAGATAGATACAAAGACATTTCTGAGCCATAGTTTCTTTTCCTACTTTCAGATTTAATGTAAGCAAAAAATTAATCCTGTAAGGGCAGACTGGAATTCAGTCTTTCCCACTTTCCTATGAATGGCTAAACTTTCAAGTTTTTATGTGTTCTGACTCTTACCACAAATAGGACAGCACTCTTTGCTCATCTCTAGAGTATAACATACTTGTTCATCTTTCCATAGATGACACAAGTTCTGAAGAGGTGAGTGAAAAATAGAAAGATTTGCTTCTTGTCAGATTCTTTTTTGTCTTAGTCAGTAGTATTCAGTCTTTATCTGTAGAGAAGCTAAATACCTTGGTCCCAAAAGTGTTGCAAAATCTGGCTAAAAAAAATGCCTGAAAACATCCTTTCCTCACATGCACATTTTTATCTATTTAAAATGGTAACATTCTGAAGTTATGCACCAATGTGTAGGAATGGAAGACAGCAGGACATAAATTTCGTATCACCTGTATGCCTGCAGAAATGAAGACATTAGCAGAATGACACCTAAATACCGCACCACAAAGTTCTTAAAGGGACATGAGAGCTAGTTAACTTTGTTCCTGCTGAGATAAGTGCCAAATGTTATTATTTTGATGGTCAATTTTCCTGAAGACTTCATGACCATTTTTACACTTGAGCGTTTGTGTCTGCAGGATGCCATGGTGAATGGTAGAAATTGGAGCCTGGCTGAGCATGAGAAAAAACACATATGTAGTGCCCTTCCTTGGGCATTCTTTCTATGAGAGCACTCTGATGAGTGCTATTTTATGTTTGTATTTTCCTCTCCTCTTCACTGTATCAGTGGTGGAGACAAGCAGTGTAATGCAGAGGAAGGAGATATAAAACTTCCTAGCCTAAGAAACAGCTGCTTCATGGGACTTTTAATGTTACAATATCTGGATAGGAAAAAAAATTTTAAATCTATCATTTAATTTTGAAGAATAAGCATGGCCAGAAGGCTTTTAATGAGGGAGGGTGCCCCACTGAGTGAGATCACCAAGGCTTTAGCCCCTGAAGAAGCTGTTACCATTGCATTATGAGGATTGACTGAACAGAAAAGAAAAGCAGTCAAATATGTTCTTTGATTGTGTCTTAAATATGTCTTACCTATCTAATTAGTCAAATAGAATAAAATATGCTGGAACAACACAAGTGTCACTTACATGTCAGCAAAGGGAGAAAGAAGGGGTGTGGGGGATGCCAATGTGTCCAGCTGTGTGCTTCTATATAGGATCCCCTGGAGGAGCTGCTCTGTAAGGTGTTGTGTGTGCAGTCAGGGAAGCGAGGGTGATGGACTCAGGAGTTTTAGCTGCAAAAGCTCTGCAGTGAAATAGAAAGGCATGTCCTTCTGTATCATTTCTCAAACTTCTTCACCTATCAGATGCAAGAAATTGGGAATGAAGCTGGAGTCCCAGATGGCTCCTGACTATTGAAATGTGCCCTGCCTGGCTGCAGAGGCGTTCTTCCTGGTGGGTCTGGGTGTATGAGCAAGGTGACATCTCATCTGCCTTCTCCCATCACAGAAGACACATCATGGGAGGGAATGAAAATGAGGGAGACAGACTTTTTTCAGTTGTTCCAATTGACAGGGCAAAAGGCAATGGGTGCAAATTAAATCACATGACATTCCATTTGAGCACAGGCAAAATGTTTTATAACATGAAGATCATCAAACACTGGAAAAGGGTGTCCAGAGAGGTTGAAAGATCTCCTTTTCTGGCTATTCAGCATTCAGCTAGGCGTGGCCCTGAGCAATCTTTAGGTGATCCAGCTCTGAGCCAGGAACTGGACTAGACAGTCTCCAGCAACACATTCCCAGCTTACTGCACTGTGATGCTGTGTTGTCATGTCATACTGCAGAAAGAGATGGGCAAAAGAATGCTTAACCTCAGGCAGAGTGCAATCCCAGGCAGTATGCAATGCTTTGCTCATTCAAATTGTTACATTTTTTGCAGAGGTAAGTATGTTCAGACTTTATCTGTGAAGTTTTTCATTTAGGAGTGCCATATTTTTGATTTTGTAGGAATATTCTCCTATCTAGCTGCTTTTTTTAGGTTAAGTCTCTAAGTTCAGTATTATGTAGCAACTGTCTTAAGCCATTTCACCATGAACTGTAAGTGCTCATTTGGTCCTGTGGTTAAAAAATTGTATAAAGCCATGAAATGGTGTCATATTTTGAATCAGTATTGAAAATTACTTTATTATGAGCACATGTACATGTGCAATTAGTTCCTATTACTCTGACCTGCCCTTTGTAGCCAAAGAGGCAACTTGCAGTCACGTTCTTTGTTATGGAAGTGTATTGCAAAACAATCACATTATTTTGAACCATTGTCTAGCTCTACTCAGCACTTAAAAATTCCAACAGTCCCCAGCATTCTTTTAGAATCTGAATAGGTTATTAGCTTTCATATTTAACAAGCTATGAGATTTTGCATGAACAAAGTCTTGTCTTCATCATGGAGATGATACTTGGAATCAAGGTAACCATCTTATAATTTTTCCTTTTAAGTTAAGTACAATGAAATATCCCATAAAAACAAAGAGCTTTTACATATATATTAATATAAGAAAAAAACCTATGAGCCAATAGTCCTATGTTGAACCAGCATGGTACAGAAAATAGATTAAAAATAATCAATATAGGGACCATATTCTCTCCATGTTACTGATAAATAAATATACTACAAATATTGAAACATGTCAGTATGTATGCAAATGCTATAGATTACTGGTTTGATTATTTGCAAACACCAAATATGATTCTGAGATTCTTTTACAGAATAGAGTTGAGTTCAAAGTGGTCTTATGTCAATAAAAGTATCATTCATTCTTTTCATCCCTTCCTGATGGCTTTGTCAAGACAATTTTTTCTTTCTGAGGACTAGTTTAACTTGGAGAAGGAGTACTATTTACCTTGATATAAGCTAGCTCATGGTAAGCGACAGCCAACTATAGAAGGCTAAATTCACACCATTTTTCTCTTCTGCCATAATCTATTTCACAAGCCAAAATAAGGAATGTAACCAAAATACTAAGAACATTAAAGAACATAAAGTACTAATACTTATCTAACTTCCCTAATGTCATTAGGATTACTAGAGACTACACCTAGCTTGTTGCTGACTCTAGATATGGAGTCTCTGATTCTTTTCAGAGAAAGTGAAGAAACTAATAAACAGTTTTAACTTTCATTTAGATGCACAGAAACAGACACATGCTGATTCTTTCAAAAACAGTGTACCATTTTGCTGTCCACTGGAAAACAATAAGCAGAGAAGCATATTTTTAGAACATGCAAAATATAACAAAATTAAACAATATGTTCTGATTAATTCTTTATTTTCAACATCAAATACATTGATAAAAATCTTGCACCAATCAGGTAGCCTACCATATTTTTATTTAGACTTTTTTAGAACTTTTTTTAGGTGCAAAACAAAGAAAAAATACCTCACCAAAACCAAAGACGTCAATAATTTCATATGCATCAGTGAAAGAACAGAATACTTCGACAAATACATTATGACAGCTGAGCCTATACCAAAGAAAGGACTTTGCATTGACAGACTACATAGTGCACACAAAAGCATTGGTTTCATATTACATACAATAAGGTAATACATAAAGTGGCTTAATAATGCAAGTCTCATGACCAGCAGTCTATCCCTTCCTTTTTCAATGGGCACTTTCTGAAGAAACAGACTTCTAATCATAGGCACACAGGATTACAGAATGTTCTAATTTGCAAGATGGCAGCATATATATTTTTCTAGATTTTTGTTTGTTTATTTCCTTTAGGCACGTTTGAATGCAAAAAAATTTAATACCTCTCTAACACAGTGCAAAACCAAATACCCTTTATGGGCAACAATCACTTTGAAAACGACTTTCAGGATATAAGGCTACCTACATTTGAAGGATGAAAGGGAACTGTGAGTAGAAAGTGTAGGACATTAATATTGGGAGAACATTAATTTTAAACTCTCAGATCAGTTTGAGATTATGCTACACTTGCAGGTGACAGCAAAGACTGGTTTGTATTATGATACCATTGTTACACATCACCTTTCTATTACATGTATTGACTTTCTATCTGTAAAGCCATATCACAATTGTAGATAGCATTGAAAACATCAGTCTCTTTATTCAAAGTAAGAAATACACTTCACACAAGTTCAGCTGAGAATGCCTTATATACAAAACCTATTATCTGTAGGTTGAGTTGCACTCTAATTTTAAAACAGGAAATTATATACACAAGAGGGGCTTGCCATGTTCTTACTAAGCCTGTAAGAAGACTAAAGACCTACTGAGGCAGAATTTTTATCTTGTTGGTAGTTTGCTTATTTTTAAACATTTGGCACAGGTCTTAAGGAATTATTTGCCATCACCTGCAATGGATGGAGGCTCCAGTACAAATCCTGACTCGTATGAAGGGGATGGTTTGGGGTCTTTTTGCTTGCTTTTTTTCAACTCAAGGTCCAGTGATCTGCTGACGGGCCTTACAATGTCCTTGGGAGCTCAGTTTGGATTATTTCTTTAATTACACTTTTAAACCCCTCAGTGTAGAGAAGGAGAAAAATCATCAAGTGATGTCACTGAAACATAATAGTAAATTTATCACAACACACCAATAAACTTTCATTAAACTATTTTACCCGAGTACAAATCTTATTACCCAACTGGGAGTTTTACCTGAGACAAAGTCTGCAACATTGAGACGTGGCTCAAACCACTATAAACCAGAGTAGCTTTCACATATTCAAACACCAAATATTCTGACACCACTAAATGCTACATATCTCCCTATCTCCTCTTCTACCTCCCAAGCTTTTTGCAATACTTCAGTAACAACCATGTTCTCAAGCAAAGCAAATTCATCTGGTCTATTTATGTTTGCCTTGTGCTGGTATTATTAAATTGCCTATGTTTCTAGAGGGTTTCTTTGTTTTTTGATGTTTTTCTTTTTTTAAAAAAATCCATGTATAAATGTTACAAAATAATTATTTTGTTAGCTGTCCAGAGACATCACTATGAATGTTTTGGTAAAAGCATAATTAGCTGCCTTGAAAAGTTTTCTTTCATTTTTTTTTTACATGCTATATATTTTTATGTAATATCCAGCACCAGATATTCAGGTAGTACTGGTTTGTCAGCTGCAAATATAAAGTATATATGTGTATATATATATATATATACACACACATAAAATAGCATCTTGTGAAATAACAACTACCAAATGTCAGGCACAATTGTTTGCATACACGAGAGCATCATTCAGAATTACATATTTAAAAAGTTGCCATTTTTGTATCATAGACTTTATTTAATCAATTGAATAGCTACATTCATCTGTCTGATATGGGGGCCATCTTTATAGATAACTCTGGGAATGTTACTATATTCATTAAGGTGCTGCTTCAATAAAAATCTCATTAAAAAGTTAATGACATGGATCCTAAATCTGTCCCGAGGTAAATTAATGTATTACTGGGAATCACTCTTTCTAGGTTGCCCTTCACTGTTGTCACCACAAACACGGGAGGACTGGATGAAAGCTAAATTGCTTCCTTGCAAGGGCTGAGCCCAGGAAAGAATTCATAATTATTGTGAGCTGACTGATATTTTTCTGTATATTCCAAGATACATTATTATACCCTTCTGACTGCTGCATACCACTTCAAATAATGCTTTTCCATCTTCACTAGAAATATATCTTGAGTGTAAAGGTACTTGCCCTTTATGGTACCATCCAAATCTGACCCTCTGTTGTGAATTGCTCTCTGTGAACTACCTTCTATCTTCTAGGTCAAATTTACACTTGAATCAATGTAATGACCTATTCTGGGATGTAGGAAGGGAGGCATTCATTTAAACCAATTTTCCTTCCAGCTTATGAGCTTGATCTGTGTGTTCTAGCCTAGAGAACAACAAGTTGCATGTAAATTATTTATAGAGCAGCTCTAATACACACTGGGCTACAAGTGAATGATAATGGTATAAGCACCTGAATTTAACTACAGGGATTCCTGTGCTCCATTCAGATCTTAGCCTGCACTCATTTCATGGTTTTTCTAACACATCTGAAAACCAGCTACTAAAAAAACCCAAAATTTCCATTTTCTTTCATGACATTTAGGAGCCCTCAAAAAGCCCTTAGGTACCAAATAAGCGCTCGCAAACACACGCATACACACATGCTTTTACTGAATACACAAAAAGACAAAATCTTCAGAACATTCAGAAAAAAATGACACCATAATATGCATCAAGAAAAGGCCTTTGAACTTACGGTGACTGTTTCACATGTTTAGGCTTGCACAGTTTTTGAGGAATCTTCTCAACCATTGGTAGCATGTAGCTTTAGGCTTTCAAATTGCTCATATCCTCAGATATGTACATTAAACTATTATAGACACCATTATGTACATTCATTAAAGAATTGAATTCTTGACTTGAAGCACAAATCTGTCCTATGCCTTGCTGCCTTCACAACTGCTGTGAAACTTGATCTCACTGCACACAGACTCTGCTGTGTGACAGGGAGCGTAATTAGACATAGGCACTCCTGTATGGCATTACTTGCACTGTTTCCTATATTTAGTTTCTACAGGATATTCCAATCAACATAAAGGTTTCAACTATTGTAAAAACATTCCTGAACCATTTCACTAGCACTGTGGCCATCTGCAGTGGAGCAGCCTACACATGTGCTAGGAAACAGCCTCACTGGTAGGGTTGTTTCTTCCAACCAGCTGTTGGAATAGTCCCTGGTTCGTGCTAACTCCCAGTCTGCACCTTTCAATCAGAAGTGCAGATAGCACAGGCAAAGTTTATCATTACATTAGTAAAATAACCCTGGCATATGTAATAATCTCATTCCAGTACCCAGCAAAGTTCCCTGACATTTAATTTTTTAGCATAGAGCCAGTCAAACAGCAGCACCAACACCTACTTTGGATAGCATATCATGTGGAGTTCTTCAGTCTCTTTCACATCTTGTTGAAACTCTTGATGTCAGTGGACCTTTTGTATATTTACAGTTGGTCTGAAGAATCAAACTGATACTTAAAAATGTCCTTAGGAGCTACAGACATGCATGGAGAAAGACAGATACATCTTTCTGGACATGCAGTCCCAGAGTCTATACCATGTGTGAGGCTCATTGCCCAGTTTTGGTGTCACAGGTGAGCTGGCTCTTAACAGTGATTTTTGAAGCATGCCACAACAAGAGCCAAAGAATGCCAAGGCAAGGAAAAACCTGCTGCTCTGACTGTGATACTAGCCCTCCCACACACAGCTAGACCACACTCTACTGAGCGGGATGGGACCATCCCACCCTTTTGTGCCAGTCCCGCACTGGCATCCTCACCCCTTGCTTTGTAGCACAACAAAGCACAGGATAGGGGTAGGGATTTTTTGTAAATAGTGCTGGATCCTGTATGTGTGTGAAGACCTTTTTTTAAGACCTGATTATTTTTGTAATCATCTGGTCTGATTCAAGAGTGTTATGATTCTTTATGTTATCACTGTTTGCCATGTTGCCCTGGATTTACACTCTTGGGCAACAAAACAATTTAGCTTTCTAGGATCAGACAAGATAATATGCATGCAAAGCAATTCATCTAGAGGATATGGTAAGGGTACCTAAAAGTTTGGTCAGAATGAGGTTGAAAGGGAGTTGTCTCGTGATGTAAGCCAGCAAGGTAAAATACTATAATTCTCAGACAGCAATTCCTTTATACTGTAGAAAGAAAAGAGGCAGGAATCTAACTAGACTACCTTGCAGTGCAGCTTCCCTATGGCACACTAAGATGCCAGTCAGCTTTCTCTTTACACTGCCCAAGAAGTCATCCAGAATCTCTACCAAACTGCTTCAAAGTTTCAAGCAAGTAAAGGATTAAGTGAGCTCATGATTTTGGATGGATAGTAACAAAGACCACCACTCATGAAGACACCAATATGCATGAGTGGTATGGCCTATCAATTTATAGTAAAATGAATGTATGGTTTAGATGATGACTTAGTTACCCAAATAACATGCAAAATTAAATTAAAACACTGCAAATTTTAAATCAAGTTAGCCAGACAATCTTTGCCGGCTATCCATGGCAATGAAATGTCTTCCATTTAGGATAAGCAATCAATTTAGGCAAGCGCTTGACAAACACTCATATGGAAAATGCTGGTGTCTGTTGTCACTGGAGTGTTTTCAAAGATGGCACTATAGATGAAATGAAGCATGAGCTAGGTAGAACACTGCTGGGTTTCTCATACCACTGTATATGCTGACTTCTGTTTATATTGTATTCTGCATATTCTCCTCTTCTTTGCTGTTTACATAAAAAGACTGCAAGGAATGAGATGAAGCTGATGCAGTTGTCAGCTGGCTTCGGTTCTCCTCTTCCATGGGTGCAGCACTCCTGGCTGCTGGGGCGTGCAGTCGGTGAGCGTCCAGCATCTCCAGCAAGAGATCGTAGAGTGGAACTACATTCTTACACTTCATATTGTACAGGTGCTCCATTCCTTTGTTGCTGTGGGTTGTGATGAAAAAAGTTACTTTTTAAATATGCTGGGGCCGGGGGGGGAGCTACCAGCTAATAATATTTGCTGTGTTCATATAAATCCTGTCTTGTACTCAACAACTTAGCAGTGCATTTGCTGTACGCATCTGCTACAGTTAAGCAGATGGTGGCACCTTCAAAGAATGTTGCAGACTGCTGTAGTCAAGAATGTAGCAGACTGCTATGCATCTGGAATTTCCTTAATTGTACAAATTCTTTTTAGAGGGGGAAAGAAAAGGTTCATTAACACAAGAACAAAGAAACTCTATGAAATGACACAAATGAAAAAAGCCACATGCACACATCCCTTGACTTTCCCTCAAAGATCTGTGTATCAGTTCAAGAGGTAAAATCTGCATGTTTCAGCTTTAGTAGCTATGATGTGGTGTTTATTCTAATTTAAATTTCATTAGCTGAAATAATGAAAATTAAAATCTGTGTAGCAACATCTCCTGTGGTTTCATAATAATAAAATCTATAGTATATATTCATAGAAATTTATCCTGTTAACACCTCATCCACTGAGCAGTTACCTTAAGAGGTAAGTTGGGAGAATAATTTCCTGCAATTACTAGTAGTGTGTCAGGCAGCTCACCTCTGATTAGCAAAAGGCATCTAGAGCAAAAGGCTCTAGACTGGAATTTGGTAGTTTTGTATTTATCCTCATCCATACAATTCACATAATAATCTCTTTTCTAAAGCGATTTGCAGTCATGACACTTGTGAGAAGTGGCTGCATGAAAGTCATAGTTTTATTAAATCTTATAGGAGACTAAAGTTTGCAGAGCTAGGCTACTCCTACATTAATGTTCTACTCAGTACTTTTCATACACCTGTGTCCAGGTCTGGGGTCCTCACCCTGAGAAAAACTTAGACTTGTTAGAACAGGTTCAGAGCAGGCCCACAAAGATTATCCAAGGGCTGGAACACCTCTCCTATGAGGAAAGGCTCAGAGAATTGGACTTGTTAAGCCTGGAGAAGAGAAGGCTCTTTACAGAAGCCTTCCAGTACCTGAAGGGGACCTAGAAGAGAGCTGAAAAGGGACTTTTTACAAGGGCATGTAATGACAGGACAAGGAAGGGTGGCTTCAAACTAAAGAGAGCAGGTTTAGATTAGGTACTAGGAAGAAATTCTGTACTGAGAGTTGTGAGGCAATAGAACATAGGCTGTCCAGAAAAACTGTGGGTCTCCCATCCCTAGAAGTGTTCAAGGCCAGTTTGGATGGGGCTCTGAGCAACCTGGTCTAAATGGAAGGTGTCCCTGCCCATATCTGGAGGGTTGGAACTAGCTGATCTTTAAGTTCCCTTCCAAAGCAGGCCATTCTGTGATTCTATGGCACGCATAAGATTAAAGGCAGATACTCAGACACTCCTTTCTATCAAACTATCAGCATGATCAAAACAAAAGGCAGAGGAAAAGACAACTATAAGAGACAAATGGGGTAAATATTTTCATATGGAATTTTTTTTTTCCTGTAACAGTCCTTCACACCGTTTGCACTCATGAAGGAAAAGTGTGCATGTGCATTTGTGACACCTCGCTTGCATGGGCCCAGCACAAAAGTGTGTGCTTGCTCTCACCTCATGTGTCTGATGTGAGAGAGGATGAGGAGGAGCTGAGCCAGTCGTCTGTGTTGCTGCTGCAGAGAAAGACCTGACTTAGCCATTAAGTGTATCAGAGTATCTGTGATTTTGTCCAGGACACGGTGAATATAGTCTTTCTCTTCCAGAGATTTCAAGGTGCTGGAAAGAAAAGTGTACACACCTAGAGTAGGAGGGAGAAAGAAAACAAACAAACCACAGACAAAAATTACTTTGGTGGACTCAGAGCTGCCCAAGATATGTCCTGTGCTGCCACTTAAGCTGTCTTAAGCCAAAGGATCTGACTGTGTGCCAGCTCTCTTGCTTGGCAGCCATGTCACTGCTCTGAATGACCCTGGAGCATGGATTCAGGCACTGTGGGAAAAGCAGGAGGGGGAAGACAATGCCACTTTCCTGCCTGGGTTCCACCAAGGTCTGTACCAGGTGCTGGGTGACACCTGCAGCTAGACCTACCTGTGGGCCTTCTCTTGGTCACTTGACTGAAACCTTGAGGAGGTGTTGTTCCCCTTGAGAGCTCTGCAATACTTACCAACCAACCCAAGCTTTCAGCAGGTTTTGCCATTTTCCCTGTTGTTTAATATTTGATTTTTAGTGATTTTTCTAGACAATTTAGAACTGAATAATGTTACCAAAAAACATGTAAACAAAACCGGGGTTTGTTTATGGATGTTTGCCTCAAAGAAATTCTCCCAACCAAGCGAAAGCCTTGAAAAGTGTGCTCCTTCACCTGCAAAGTTGACTGCTTTAAAAAATGTGTCCAAATCAGCTTGAGCAAATTTAGCTGTCTTGAATAGCTTACTGTTGAAAGTGAGCAGCCTGAAGGTTTGGACCAGATAAAAATTTTTCCAGAAGACAAAACACCTTAAAACTCCCTCTCCAACAGCCCTTCTACATAACCTACAAGCATCTCTAATCCAGGCATAAAAGCTTTTGCTACTAGTAAATCTTGGGAGCATGAAGCACATCAGCTTTCAAAATTGGAAAGTCTAAACTATTTTGGGCTGTTTTATCTTGATTCTTTTTCTGGACAACACACAGCCAATGTGAATCAGGTCACAACAGCACTGTGCTGCCAAAAAGAGTGCTGATGCATTCAGCATCAGTTTTAAAATCTTTTGGACTGAACCAATAACTCTAAACAGGTCATATTGCCATAATCCAGTCCTGAGGCACCAGAGGTTTAAGATGTACATACAGGAATACAATCAAACTGGCTGCATCATAAAGTGTTCGTTGTCCTGTGTCTATAACAGACTTGACAAATCCCGTGCTTTGGCCCTTCTGCATCAGCTCATCTACAGAGCCAAGAAGAGATCTGGATTTTGTCCTTGGGAAAAAATGGTTTCTGGAATAATGTTTTGTTTTGCTTTTCTTTAAAGCATCTTATATAGCAGAATATGGAATGCAGTTAGTGCTATTAAGAATAAAAGACATACAGACACTAGCATGCACACACAGACAGACATATATGCTATAGCTTGTCAGATCTATATGGTATAGCTTGTTTTTATTGTTTGCAGCCTTGGGGCTACCACTGGATGTGAAGATATTTTGCTGTGCATCTGAGCAGTCAGGGAGTTGAGATTTTTTTACATCTTGGCCTACCTCATCTCCTCACATATTCTGGGTACTTCAAGGACCTGACACCTAGAACTACTGTAAGCTACAAGTAGTTTTTATGATTTTTTTCTTCTGTGCTAAAAAGAAATGTAAATGTGTTTGTGAATGTGAGTGATTCTGGGAATGAGTAACCAAGAAACTGTTTTAAAAGAGTGCAAGGATAACTCAAACATAGTACAACTTCTGAAAATTATCAGTCAGAGTTCTTAATTTTGGTAATGGGTATTGCTTCAAATTTTATATGGATAGATAGTACAGTGGCCTCTTTTCTCACAGAGCTGTTCATAGTTATTATTATTTTTACTGAAATTCACAAACAGAAACTGGTCCTGGGGCTTTTCTCAGCTGAACCTTTCTCAGCTGACTCTGAACAACCCTCAAATATGCCTATTGACAATACAAGGCTTGATAGCTTAACATGTACCTGTAGGGGCAAGATTCTTAAATGTTACTGGCAAAGCACAATCCACTAGAAGGAAATATTAATCTCATAAATGCACAGTGCCTCCAGAGAAGTTTACTTCAGCCACCAGAACCTATTGTGCTCTTGCAGCAATACCGCTTCATATTAGCTTCATATTACTGAAACTAGTAAAAGAAAAGAATCTTTTAGGAGGAATTTTTTCTCACCTAGGTCTAGTCTAGAAGCTATTAAAAACTGTAAATCAAAAAAGCATTCCCCAATAACTGTAGAGAATTCTGGCAACTGCCAGTCAATAACTGCCAAGGAAAATTTTGTTTAGTTTTCCTTTCTACACCCTCACAGTGATTGCTCCTGCCCCAGGCTATTGACTAGAGATTGCCCCAAAATAATATGCTGGCTATCACACACTCATACACACCCAAGCAGAGCTTTCAAATGAGGGTGCAGAAAATTGCCTTAGCAAAGTGAAATTTAACAGTCTCCAAGGCTTTTCCAAGCCTAAATTCAATAGCTGCCAGGTTGATTTCCAGTTCTTTCTGTAGGTCAGTGTTGTAAAACCTAACAGGTGCAAGAACAGAGAAAGCAGCACCCCACAAGCAAGCAAGGCCTGTTGGTCTGTGCCCATAACACATACCAGAACAGGATCCCTCAGGGGCTGCAGTGTTACCATGCCAGCTCTTGGCATACATTGATAGAATTTTATCTCTCACCATATATAATTATATATTTGTTGCATGTTACTGTAGAAGAGAATGTCCTCAAAATCTTTTCTGTCACAATAAACCCCAGTTTAAAGTATTTTTACATTTAGAGTTCAGGCTCACAGAACAACACCCAAGGCTCTTCTTCTTCCACTACACCCAATTGCTCTGAAGCTGTAGCAAGACAGGCTGAGGTATGAGGAAATTAGTCTCTGTACCATGCACTCCTGGAATCATCCAGCCCCCAAAATAAAGAGATAAAAAAGCACAATTTAACAGAAACTGAAAAACATCAGGAGAAAAGAATAACAAGCAGTCACGTGGAACAATGTATCGGGAGGTCTCATGTATTCATCAAATCAGCCAAATCTTTCCATCTCTGCGGACTAACCAGCTAACTATTTAGGTACATCAGCTGCTAAGGCAGATGTGACCTATGTCTTCATGTCCAAAATGAAAGCCTGTTGCTTTGCCACATAGCACCACTCCTCTTCTCTGATACATTCAAAAGTAAAACATCTGGCATCATGTTGCCCTTTCATGATTCTAATACTTATGTTCCAATTTTAAGTAACAGCTGAATGTGGTTTTCAAAAACACTACTTTGCTTTTTAGTCAAAAGGTTTATTGCTGCAGCTTTAGAGGGGGACCTTTAGGTTTGTTATTTAGATGGACATAATTATGTCCTTGTTACAGACATATTGTCACCTTAATATCTCAGGAAAACTGTGTAGTAGCATAAGCATCTACCTTGGTTTACAAACAAAATCTTCCATCCTTTCTACATGCACTGAGCAAATCTTAAAAAACACCAAAACATTGTGTTTTGTCCAAAACCACATGGAAAAGGAGTGTAAAGGTATTAAACAGCCTTGCAAGATGTTGTAAAACCAGAAATGTCCAACAAAGGCAACAAACAACACTACTTCATGTGAAGAGACTTCCAGATGTCCAAGGATTTAATAAAGAAATGTTTGTGTACACTCACTGAATTAAATCTACACAAAGATTTAGAATGCAAATGCAGACTGCTTTTATACACGAGATGTAGCATAATCAGTCCTATTTGTTTAATTAATGCACTTTTTAAAATCATTTTGAGATCTGCTGGTTTAATCACATGCATATATAATACAGACAGCATAATAAGCCAAAAATTCATTGTCTGTTTATCTGCTGTTTCTTTAGTAGAAGATTTGTGAATATTTACATATGCACTCACAGAAAGAAATCAGGTTAGGGTAAGTTTAGAGGTCATCTAGTTCATCCTCTTGCTCAAATAGTGGTAACTTCAGAGTTAGAGCAAGCTGCCCAGAGCTTTGTCCAGCTGAGTTCTGAGTATTTGCAAGGATTGAGATCCTACCATCTTTCTGGCCAACCTGTTCCAGTGCTAAACCTCTCACTATGTAGAGTTTTTGTTCTATTTATCTGGTCAGGATCTCCTTTGCTGTGGTTTGTCTCCATTGCAGATTGTCCTTTCCTCTTGCACCTCTGAGAAGGTCTGGCCCTGGCTTCTCCATAATCAGTTCATCATCTCCATAGCCAGCTGTTCATCAACTGTCTGAGGGCTGCAGTAAGACCCTCCTTTACCTTCTCTTTCCCTGGATGAATCAACTCAGCTCTCTCAGCCACATGCTTCAGGGCACATAATGTTTCATATCTGTCCAACACTTTATGTAAGGAGGTTGGGTACATTCTGTGAAGTAAAGCATCTCCAGAAGACATTTTAGAGGATCTATGCCAAACACTTACACAAATCTTACACATACCCCAAATTATGCTACTTATCTCTGTATCACAGTCTAATGCCCCTTAATTTGAGCATCTCGAGAGTCTGATAGCCAGAAACTTTAATCCACATTCCCACTGTCCAGCTATAATATTAGTTTGTTGTAGGAATACAAATACTGAAATGCACCTTTATGCATAAAGGTAATGACATGCAATATAAACATACATTCTAGAATAGAATTTACATTGGTCCCATCTCTCTTATGGGCAGATGGAAATCTGCCTCTGATTATCACTGACTTCACTTGCTATATATATATATATATATATATATATATATATATATATATATTTCCTTTTTATTTTCTTTTTTTTTTTTTTTTGTTTCCTTAGGGGAATCTTGTAACAAAAAAAAAAAATCCCATTAACACCATTAACACAGTGAGATGAGCTTATGAAGGATAATTGGTGATGCCTGGCAGAGCTTTGTCTAAATAAAAATTTTTTTTATGGATCAATATTAAATAAAACATAGGCACAAAATTTCTCTAGAGCATGACTTAAATTCTTCATGTTCAAAACATAAACATCTAATTTCTTTTATTCAAACTTCCAGTTCTATTTTTTCTAATTGAAATTCAAAATTTTTATAAATCAATTACATAGTATAGATTTATTTAAGAAGTTAATTACCTTTGAATATATTAGCTAAAATTCTGGAGGAGCATGACTTTCCAGGAAGAATATTTAACTCTAGGAAATATTCTGTTACAATTATCAGGGCAATAAAAGGAAAATAAAATGTCAAACAGTAATTACAGTTGTCACACTCTGGCAATTAAGATAAGAACAATAGCCCTTCATTCCTAATATGCCACTTGCTTGCCTCAAATGTTACTTTTTGGAAATTGGTTACAACCACAACAAAACCTGAACCACATTAATATCTCATAGAACATACGTAAAGCATTTTATATTAGATTGTATAAATACATAATTTTGCTTGAACTTTGAGGAGACAACATCCAAGCTTCCATAAAGAGAAGTGCCTGATCAATAAAGCAACATCTGCTGCATTTACAGTTAGCCTTTGATGTCAATATCCTAATTTATTTTTCCTGCAATTTGGGCAAGTGATTTGCTAGACAACTTAGACAACTTTTACTTTGATGCCTATATTATTATTTTAGATGTCTATCATTTCCATGAGAATACCATGGGTGCCACTTCTGCATATAAAAACAAATTGTCTGGAGTATTTTTTTCTCTTTTCAAACAGAAAATAGTCCTCTGGTGTGCAACAGACATTTTCTGTCACATGCTTCAAGTTAAAGTTGCTTGTTTCAATCATCTCATGTAAAATTCAAATCATCTAACCTTAAATATTGTATCTGTATGTAAACTTACACTTGTTATCTAGTCATCTATTTTTGAAGTGTACTTCAGGATGAGATTTACAGCCAAAAACCATAAAGGAAGTGGAAAGTGATTACATCAGTTTTAGATGCCTATAATTTAATATAAACTAAACCATGATAAACTCAATCACATTTTTGCCCTTATTTCCTTTTATTTTGCCATCACCTGAGCACTGCAGTTAAACATTGCCTTTGGGTGCCCTCTGTGTGGTTCCAGCTACTTCAGTGTCTTGTACACAGAGTTTTAAGACCTGCCAATATCTGGTTCAAAGCACTTCTCTGACCACTCTCCACATCAGCTGCACACAGTGTCATCTACTCACTGCATCCATTTCCTGAGTCCCATCTATATCACCAGACAGGTTCACTCACTCCCACCCCTGCCTGGTGGTCCTGCCTGTATCTGTGTTGAAAACCCATTTCCATTGCTACTTTCTCAAGATGAAAATGCCATTAAGGACAGCAAGCAGTGTTCAACCACATGCAGATGCAGCCACAATTACCCAAGTGGCAGCAAAGCACACAACTTACCAGAATTGAGCAGGATGATGGACTTAAGGCACACGAATTCCTCCCCTTGAAGGTTCATCATGCGAAACCGAGCAGCAGTAGCCAGCAGCATGTCAAAGATTTCCACCATGCCCTCTACACATTTCCCTTGATTCCTGTGTGAATACCATCAACAGGGAGACATTCAGTTTTAATGTGGTGGTACCATGAGTTTTTCATCTCCTTGGACCAATACCCTCCAATTTGATTTCATCAGCTCATGAGCAAGTATGTGACTTTCTACTCCGTCCACATTTGATATATGTGTGATTACAAAAGGACTGTTCTCAGTGTTCCAAGTAAAATAAATAAACTATTAAATACCATATTTCAAAAAAAAAAAAAAAATCAGTTTCAGGAACTCATCATATTACTGGGGTGGAACATTTTAAATTGACTCAACCAAATTCTTATATTGAGGAAAAGATTTGTTCAAAACTAGATTTTGATTTGTGTGCATGTGATTGATCTGCTTTTGTTACTTTGTTTCCTCATTCTTTTCTTTTTCTTTCTCTTTAACTGAAATGGTCCCAATTCTTTGCATTTCTCCCTCCCAAAACATTTGCACTTGTTTCTAGCTGCCTGAGTAACATTTAATGCTCCAACACACTTCTCTCGATGTTCAATGTCAACATAATCCCTCCTTAAAGAATAAGCTTTTTCATGAGCTCGAGAAGGACCTAGGAGGGCAAAATCATGTCTGTATGACTGATTAAAACTATCAGTTCACTCCACATATCAAGTAACTTTTTACAGTGCAGCATTAAACAAAACTCAAGTTTGGAACATCTCAAAGTGTTCATTAGTAATGGCAATTAACCATCTCCTTCTACTCACAGTACAAGGCATTCCCACTCACTAATTTTCATCTTGCCCACTCAACCTGCAGCTGAAGAATTAATGCAGATGTTAGTTATTTTTTGTGAAAATTTAGTCTGCAGATCTTTTGGTCATTTCCATTGCTACCTTTTACAAGAACTACCTACTTTTACTTCTATTAGGCCTTCCTGAGTGAAATTTTAATGTATAAGACTTAATAAGTGATCCAATCTGCTGTTTCAAAATATATGGCTTTCATAAACAAAATTAGGAAGATCATTGCTACAGGAAAATGCAAAAGAAATTTCAAATGAACAGACTATGACTTATAAAATGAAAAAGATTGAGCATGTCCTAATTTCATTGTCACAAGAAACCTACCAGCATAGAGACACCTGCCTCAAGTCTTAACACAAATGTACTGTTGAGAACCCGTAGCTGATGTCTGAACCCACACCAGACCTCAGACAATACAGACATCTTCCCTTCTGATTGCAGACTGAGAAACTTCTTTGCACTCTCCAAGGCATCAGGACAAGTTTCAATGCTTCTGATACAATATATTTGCCCACAACTATAGAAAGATTCATTTTCTGTCTATAGAGTTTAGCACAGAGGACAAGAATACTTTAATAGTTTTGCATAAACTTAAATAATGCCCCCCAGAAAGTTTGTTTCAGAATTTAGTATTTCAGGATTTTGCAGAAATGAAATGTTTCTATGGATCAAAAGACAAATGACCCATAGTAAAAAAAAAAAAAATCTTCATGTCTGACTGAGATATTTGTTTGGTTCCTACAACCCACAAAACAACTGCAGCCAGCTTTCAAAACATTTCAAAATGTTACACAGTCTGTACAAATTTCAAAATTTACATGTCTAAGATCAAAGGGGAAAAAAAAAACCAGGAAGTTATTTGTAAAATCAGACCATTTAACATGCCTTATGATGCCTCCTGAGACACACATTTTGATAGCAAGTAAGAATTATTCCCAACCTCCTACAAAAATAGTTCAGTAGAGTGTAGTTTACAAAATCAATATTCCAATCATGATTCTCTCACTGACAAGTACAACCTCTAGACAAAAACCCTTAATCCAGCAACACATTTTCCATGTGCTTAAACCAATATGTGTGCCTCTTTCCCATCAACTGAACTCATATGATACAGGATTAATAAAAATTGTGTAAATTTAAGAGATTCTAAATCGTCTTTTGCTTTGATATCTGTATGTGAAAGACCAAGCTACTCCATAAGGGGAAAAAAAATAAAAGTACCTAAGTACCTCTTTAGATAATGTACTTTAGGTGAAGTTGTATAGTTGTATACCCAGCTTTAGGTATTCACATGTGCAAGGAATGACCTAGAAATTTCTCCTTTATTTCCAGAGGTAGGAAGCAGATCCAGCTCCATTGATATCAATAGGAACTGCAGGAGTTAAGTATCTTTGCAATATAGGGTTCTATTAATTTTTTTTTTTCTTATTTAGGCTACAACAATTACTTTCTTTGTCAAGCAACAGGAAACTATCTGAAACTAGAATCTCCAGTTCTCCTGAATTTCTTTCTAACTTTCTAACATAAGCTGGTAATACCATTACATCTTCACAGTTATGTGTTCAGTTGATAGGGAGGCCTATCTGGGAAAGCCTAGAGAACTTTCCTGAAGGACAAATTAGCAATAGATTTAACAATTATCTTTATCCTACCATCTTGCTGTTGTCTTTGTGTACTCTCATCTTACTGAAGAGAAGACACAAAAGCTTGTTTACTGCACAGCATTACAGTGTATTCTCAGAAGAGCCCTTTAAATTTGGCTACTGGGGAATGTTTAGGAAAGTTAAATCATTTGAACCAAAGGTCTTAAGTGACCGCATAAAAGTACTATGTGTATTAACTGTAGTAGGTCTGTAGAATCACAGCACCATCTAGGCCAGAGGGCAATTCAGAACGACTTTAGTCCAGCCTCCCACTCAAAGTGGAGTCAGCTCACTCAGGGCTTTATGCAATGCTGGTTTTGAAAATGTCCAAGGATGGAGACTGCACAACCTCTCTCAGCTTAATTACTTTCATCATCATGCTTTTTTCCCCCTCCCCTATATCCAGCCAAAACCTCCTCTGCTTCCATTTATTACTCCCATTTCTCAATCTCTCATCAGGTGTTTTAACAAAGAGCCTTGATAACCTCCTTGTAGACTGTAGGTTAGGCAAACTTAAAAGCCCTTTCTCCTCCAGAGGGAACAAAGCCACTTCTTCCAGCCACAAGGCATGGGGTCTGGCCTTGGTGGCTCTCCACTATGTTTACTGAAGTTTATTAATATATTTCCTGTAATAACTGGATTTGGTATTCCAGATAATGAGTGCCACATAGAAGCAGGATAATGGCTTCCCTCCCTCTAATGCCTACACTACCACTGATAGTGTTATCAGTAACCAGGGCTATTTCACTGTATGTAGGAATAAGAATCTAGATTTTGTTTAAGTCTTGGAAAAAACCTAGACAACAGGAATGCCTTTAACAGAAACACAGGATCAAGTGAAAATTAATAATGAAGGGTGCTTGGGTGAAGGGAACAGGGACTCAAGGACTCAATGGATGTTCTCATCAAACTTTTAATTCAAAGGGAAATGCTAAAGACAGATGCACCATCCAAAAAAGTCTGACTGTGTTTGTTATCTGTCTTCTTTTACCATGGTACTTCATTTGATGAAAAGGGACTGCCAAGAACAGATGGATGCACATGGCTAGGACAGGGAATATCAGCTTCAAAAGTGGACTTAGTAACTTGGTGATGAAGCCTCTAAAGAAGGCTTGGATGTGTTCCTAAGCCTAAAGGTAGGTTAGGAAACAGGGGAGAGAAAAGCTGCAAGGGTAACATTCACATTCCCGGTTAGAAAGAAGGGTATTCACAGACTTAACTCAAATGCTTGTGCTCTGACACAGGAGGAGAACAGTAAGTCTGTACACAGACTTCCAAACAAGAGATGATCTTTATATACATTAATATATGCATTAATATTAATGTATTCATAATAAATATATATTATATATATCTGTTATTTATAGTATTCTATATAAACTAGTTCTATTAATAGACATTGGTAGAAGCTTTCTACTCCTATGTGAAGAAATGCACTAAAACAGCTTAAGGAAGTGGGATGTCAGGAAAGCTCCATCTGCAAGGATTTAAGACCAAATCAAGAACATCTACTTGGATGCCTTAAATACTGCCAGATTGGTATTACAGGGCTACTTAACTAACAGAGGATTCTACCTTTTCTCAATGCTGTGCTTTATCAGTCATTAAAAGATGAGAAAACTGTTATCAGCAGAGAAATTTTACCTCAGACCATCCTGCATTTAACCAGTAATACCAAGGGATTGTGGTAAAGGTTAGGGGAAAAGTAAGCACAAAAAAAACTAAAATCTGAAAAAAAAATTAAGCCCAAAGCTCTAGAACAAAACAACAATCTGAAAAGAACAGGAGTCAAAGAGAAAAGCAGAAACTACCAAGTGTAAAGTAAATCACAGTGTCAGATGCGAATCCTGCTGATAATGAGAAATGCTTATTGTTCTGTCAGTGTCCAGGAGGTTAGATATCATTTTGCTTTGGAAAAAATGTTGTTTTGATCACAGCAATCTAGCTTGCATCTTCACACAAATCAACCAATAAGTTGGTGGTCATGAAGGTGTGAGATGCAGAAAGGGACAAATTAATTACATAAAGGACTTGTTCTACAGTTCCCTTTTGTTGTTTTCCGTGTGGTTTTTGGTTTGAAGATTAGGGGATTTTTAATTGACTTTTTCATAAGCCTTCAGAGGTAGCAACATCTTTGCTCATCCCATTTCTCCCAGAATACTGGCTTTCCATTAACACACCCTGAGGAACTTCACAGACTACAGTCAATGGCTGGTATTACAACCTGCTCTTCCAGAGCATACTGTTAAGAGCCCATTGTTTCTTATTCAATATAAGCTTAAGAATGAAGATTTGGGTCAATTGCTGGCTAAAACATATTCAAAATTTATAAAACTAATATTTAAAGGTCATTGTTGAAAAATATTTGCAATAAATATGAAGTAGCACATTTATCAACAAATAAAAAGAAACAAATATCTATTTTGAAGTTCTTTTCACCTAGAGTTAGTCACAGATTACCAGAGCTGCTGATATTGCATGAATTGTCTGGAAACAGTGGCCCTGCTCAGGCCTATATATTGTTGGGTTTTCAGTATCTCCAAGGACTGAGACTCCAAAACCTCTTGTCCTGTCACTGAGAAGAATCTTCCACTGCCTTCTTTACTTCCCCTCTCCATCAGATATTTATCAGACCTGAGTCTTCTCAGATTCTCCATGTATGAAAGTTGTTCCAGTGGCCCGTCACTGGCCTCAGTCCAGTATATACATGTCTGTCTTGTGTAGGGTAGCTCAGAACTGGACACAGCACTCAGATTTGCCAGAGCATGTCTGAGCACTGAGAGAGCATCACCTACCTCTAGATGCTGCTAAAGCTTTTCTTAAAGAAGTCTGGGAGGGCAGTCTGCTGGTTCAGAGGGCACCCAGTTGTGCTGAATTCTCAGAAAATTTAAGGAGTTTCCCCCACCATGTCCTGGAGGCAATTCTGTATTTATGTTCATGCACATACTTAGGGAGGTTTCCTATTAATAGGTTTTGTTATTTTGTCTTTCCTGTCCACATCATCCTTGTTTAAAGCTCCCTCGCCGGGTTGGCTAGTCTGTGGAAATCATGATTTTGCCTCACTTTATGGTATGGATCTCATCTCTTCCTAGACATCCTCGATCCTCACAGCAGGTTTCATGATAAGTTAAATCCATGCCGTTGACACCAGGTATGCAACCAGTTGTAGCCCTGCAGGATCTGTCCATTCTGCCTCAAGCCCTTTCTCCTCAGCAGCCCCCATGGACTGGACCACCTGGGCTCCCACATGCTTGACACTTGCCCTCAGAGCCAGGTAGCCAACAAAGTGTCTTTCCTGACTAGATGACCAGAGGATCATCCACCCAGGCAAATACGGTAAGAGTAGTATTCTGCACATTTGAGCAGTGGTTAATCAGGTCTGAAACGCAGAGACAATTAGCTAGTAAGTACCTTTAACATTTTTTTCTCTTTCTAAAATATAATGTGAAATGGGTCTACAAATATGCCAGGTAGGAAAAAATTCCTAAAATGCTGCTATGATAGTTCTAAGAAAACTAATTATTCTTTTGTCACATTTAAGACATTTAGATTAGAAAATTATTATGAAGGGTCTCCATTAGGGAATAATAAAGCTAAAATAATTGTCCAAAGAGCCATTTTAAGTTTAATTTATATTCAGTCTGAGTCACCATAAAGCCAAAAAACATTTCAAAATGTTCTCCATATCAGAAATGCAAAGAAAGCTTGATTTTGGAATTAACAGCATCACAGTACAATGCGACCTAGAACTGGCACCTGAGCTTCCAAGGGCAGGGTTACTAGATGAACAAGTAATCTCATGATTTGTGTAGGTACTATCCTGAATCCAGAATTATTTCATTTTCTTTGAAAACTTCTTTTCTGTGCCTACAGATCCCCAAGGGAATCTATCCGCTGAAAACTGTGAAGATGTGGAGATCATGAGAGGAGGCTTTCTTTTTTTATCTTTTTTAAAAGAATTCATCACTTTGAGCATTACCCAGCACTTCTCCAGACTCTGGAAAGATTGTCCATTTTACATTATGATTTTACATTAAAGTTGTTTGAGTTACAGAATTGGGTAGTCTTTGAATTTTGCTCAAAAAGACAGCAAAAATTGATTCAAAATAAGGAGACAGTATTTTTTCATTCTTTTAAGTTGTATCATTCTGTCTCTTGTAATAGTATGTGTTTTTTTTCATTCTACAAGGTCTGCAGTATAATAATACATCTCAAAGTTCAACCATACAGTGAAAGATGAAAGAGAAACTTAATTATTTCAAGAGATTCCTTAACTGTCTACAAGTTAATCCATTCAGCTCTATTGAGCAAGTAGTCTAATGACAAGATGATTTTTTTGAGCTGGGTTTTCTGGGTGGAATCTATTGCTATTAAAGATACGATGAAAAGTAAATATACAATCACTTTTCAAATCCATTTTGAAGGGCAAATTAGGATATACTTGTCGCCTATGGACTTCTTCCTTTTGAAATAAATACGAGCAGAAGGCCACTAAGGAAGCATTCTGAATCAAGCACTTGGGATCATTTTGCTTCATTTTTTTTTATAAATCAATGGTTAATGCATTGAAAATTTCACATGAAATGTTATGCATTTACTCAAGTGACCAACAAGTGTGGTGTCCTCAGACATTTGGAACATTTTACAAGTTGAAGGACTAGAAAAACATACTCAGATTTCATCTTGATGCTCTTCTATTGTATTTAATTTTCTGACTATCAAAATATCTACATAAAGAACTTAGAAGATTCTTTTCAGATATAGTGAGAAAAGTTGAGAAAAGGAGCCATGAAAGCACTAAATTGATCAGCTACCCTGTCACACAGTGAATGCTGTAAGGTTTTTTGCTATTTGTGTTAGTTGCAGTTTAAATAGATCCACAGTCTCCTGCCATTGCTCAGTACAAAAGTCAGTAAAAGGAAAATTCTTCTATTTAGAGAGAATGAAAAATCTCCATCAAGCATTGGAAGTGGAAGTAAGTTTCCAAATTAAAATGAACCCTGAAAAACAGATTAGCCTTCTCCATAAAAAGAAGCAAAAAACATGATAGAAACACTAAAATACTGACTACATTGAACTGAAATTTTATAAGTCCCTAGACAGATTTATTTCCTATGAGAGATTTTTTACAACCATGATAAGAAAATAGCAGTATAAAATAACATGAAGACAGCCATACTGTTTCATATCAAAGGTATATTTAGCTGTGGGCTAAGCACACAGGCATTTGGATCTGCTGGTTTTAAGTGACTACCTCTAGTGCTGGGCTGGAAGAGATAATAATTTGAGGATTACCACACATCTTCTCAACATGCTTATGACTTTATACAACTCCTCTCATCTTTACTTTGTTCCCATTCTTCTAATGAGTATCACAGGCAGAGAAGTCAGTCCATTTAGTTAGTCTTTGTAGCAAAGCTCATATCTCTGTTTAATTGTGCAACACCTCTGGGTACTTCTCCTATTCCTTCAATATTACTGTCAAGACAAAGAAATTCAGAAAGGCACGGTTTTCTAAGCACAAATGAAACACACAATTAAACAGAGGAATGGCAATGATCTGTATTATTTCTATTTCCTGTTGTAAACATTCTCAGGGGAAGGAAAGCTGCAGTCTCTGACTACTGGCAAGCAAAGAACTGCTGGTTCTACATAACTAACTGCTGGTAACAGTGAGATTGAAAGATCAACCAAAATGCTGTTGAGGAAGATCAGAATTATTATTCTCCTATATACATTCCATGTCTACAAAAAATTTGGAACTTGTTTAATACTTTATGGAAATTTAACAAGATGTCCATCACCTACTTGCTTGTTAATTTCTTAAGGGACTTCAATGTATTTGTGGCTTCCTCTTACAAAATGCACAGTGACTCGTTATCATGATGTCATATTCATTCAACTTCAGCCAATTCTCTTCTTTAGATGGAATCCCATCAGCTTCTTTATTGTGGTCACCAGGCTTCCTTTTTAAAATGCAGCACTGCATTTCATATTTTGCTTCAGATTCAGCAATCCAGTTATTTCTATTACGAGTTTCTTTATGTTTCAAGCCTTTGAGTAACCTGGGATCAGCATGATATCTGAATGCAACAAATCTTTTAAAAATAAATTAAAATATGACTTTCTTATTCCTGAAGAAACATTACATTTTCTTCAAAATTATAAACAGCCTACTTGTCAGGCCTGACAAATTTCAACCGTGGTCTAATGACATTTTTAAAGCCTAGTTTCTTGGGAACCCTCCAGACAGGAAACATCTGGTTTGTCCTACTAGAAACCTAAGCCTTTACTTCTAAATTTTAAACCTTATACAATATACTAATTTTCAAAAACATAATATAAAATCTTGAATTTATTATTTGATTTTAGTAAGTACTTTACATTAATTGCAAGCACTGTGAATGTGCCATTGTACTTCCTGATTGAGCCTGTTTTTCTAATCTATAATTATTGTCATTTGAGCATTTTAATACCAGCAGTACACTGTAAAAATCTACTAGTCCTATGTAACTGGCAGACTGTTAAAATTCCTGATTTTGAACCAAGACTCAAGTGTTTGGGTAATGCATTAACAGAATAAGAAAGGATGCATTACCTCACAAAATACACTGTCTAATTACAATCCTGGGAACAAAAAGAGATAATGTGATTATATTCATCCATAGAGAAGACAGCAGTCTACACATACTGTCAACTTAATTGTTGTGTAATTATTTTTCTTACAGGCAAAGAAAAATTTTAAAAAGCAACAGAGAATTATTAACTAAGGTCTGCTTTAGAGATTTTTTTCAAGGAGTCTTCCAAGTGTGAATGGTCACAAAGGAAAATCAAAGTACTTATTTAAAAATGTAACTGGTTGACTCACACAGAATTAGAAAAGACAGTTTCCAAAAGATCTTCAGAGACAAGACAAGCATATGTGTAATATGACCCAAGTAGGAGGAGTGAGTTGGGAGAAGAAAGATCACATTTTTTCAAAAAACAGCAAAGCTGAAAGGTTATTTTTATGACATTTCAGATAGATGTTAACAAGACAAGACTGTATATATCTAGCCAAAGGGCAAAAAAAAAGTTGTATAATAAAATTTGGTGTGAGCTAAACTTTAGGACCAGATGTATACAAACTACTACCTATCAAAGATCCTTGATAGAAAGATTCTGTTAGAATCAGGATAAGCCTGAATACTAAAATGAAAGGGGTGCTCAAATCAGAGAGGATGTCTGCAACAGAATGATCACAGAGATCTAGAGGCATACACAAAGTGTGGTAAAGCTCTGTATTAACAATATAGAATTTTCACTAAATATAGAAGTGTTGGATGGAACTCTGAGCAATGTGGTCTAGCGAAAGATGTCCCTGCCCATGGAATGGAGGTTGTACCTAGTGATTGTTAAGGTCCCTTTCAGCCCAAACCATTTTATGGTTCTATGAGTACTTGATGCAGTGGAAGGACTTCATTGAGTGAAACAGGCTTTGAATCAGTGTCTGTCCTGCCCTCTCAAACCTGACAAACAACAGATTTTTGCTCTATAACATTCTCAAAAGCCAATTTGCCCAAATCAAATTAAGACATCAAAATATTGTTAGCACTAATTAACAAGTAAATTAAGAGTTATTTACCTGATTAGCATATCAGTGCTTCCCAGAGTCAAGTAATTTATTATTCTACTTTCTGCAAATATCCCTACCAAATGGAGTGAGGCAAGTATATGATGACTTAGAAACATGTTTCTTATAATTTGAAAATTAGAAGATGTAATAGATCTACATTTTACAGTTTTAATTGAAACCTAGAAAACAAAGAGCCCTGGAGTAATATGTGGTTCTAGTTGCATGCAATGGTTTTCTTTAATCCAACAGTTGACTTAAAACTGTGTGAATCAACTGCTCAAACTCCATTTTACTGAGAGCATGGGGATTTTAAGTGGAGGAAGACCAAAATTTAAAAATTATTTTAAAACTGTTGCAGCTTTTTGTGAAGACTATACTTACATTTAGACAAGCAGGTATTTTCTGTACCTAAAGTGAGAATGTATTTTATACTTACCTAGTTCCACAGCGCACAGATCATTGTGCTTACACGACTGAAATAAAGTTTTTCCTAAGGCAATACATATTCCTCTATTACTGTGAAATATTATGTTTTATCCTGTTAGGTATTATCATCTAAAATGCTGAAGGTAAGTCCTGGGGGGTATGCGCAGGGAGGGCAGGGAATCAAAGGATTAACATTGCATGAATGCAACCATGGAAACTCACTACCCCACAGTCAACAGAGCAAGGTGATCACAAGAAACTTTTCTGCTGAGGAGAATTTTGATTAATTTACACAGCTGGTGGCTGCAGTAGCTGAGGGCACTGCCCTTGACATTCTATTGCCACCCCTCTGCCCTGGCAGCTACATGATGAGGTCAGGAGCTTGCCCAGCTCTTAGCTGTCTCTCTGTATACTCCACCTCAGTTTGGCTCTTCTGCCACTTCCAGTTTAGACCAAGATGACAAAGTCTGCCCTGAAGTGTCCTTTGTGCACAGCAGCTCTCCCCTGCCAGCTCTGCTATGTGGGCAGTAGTCTTCAACTAAGGGGATCACCATAGCTAAGATTACTCTATCCTAAGCAATTTTGTCTGAAAATTTAATTGAAATTTTTCATGAAATTTTTCACATGACTAGGAAAAGAGAGCTCGAATTTACATTAAGATAGTAGAAAATATGTTTTAAATTATCAGTCTTCCTGCTTTTAATGTGAAGACTGCCAGCTAAAATCCAGGATATTGTCATACAGCACAGATGCATATTTTTTCTCTCAGAAATACTTAGCATATTAGAAAGACTGGCTAAAAAATAAAAAAGCTTGGTGAAAGGAGCATGTATGTGTTTGTTATATTTGTCTCCAGTTTTCATGAGGGAAAAAAAAACCCAAACTTAATATATTCTCAATAAATAAATAAGACTGCACTTGAGATTCTATGAGGATTTTCTTCCAAAATTTTGGCTGGCCGTTTGGATAAATTTCCTCTAACTAAAAAAAAAAAAAAAAAAAAAAAAAAAAAAAAAAAAAATTGTGAGGATTTTAAATAAACAAAAATAACTATCTGAATTAAATTATATAGTGTTCATTTTTTCATTTAAATTACTTCTGCAACAAACAGTACAGATTATAAGAGAAATTTACTACGGCCTTTTGAAGAAAGTACTTCAAGCAGCAGATGAATCTCAGACGTGTTACTTGTCTAATAAATTACCAGTATCATATTCCTGAGCATTCATTTTCCAGTCTCACCTACCATAAGCCTGCTTGACATATGATGTACAGTCAAACTGTAGTATCGGTGAGATGATATCATGCTAAAAATTAATTTGATTCCAGCAGAAATAAATTAACTTAAATAATTCACAGCAACATGCAGACTGACCTGTCCAGTAACAGGTTAGGTGCAAACAAAAGCTTTCCTGGGTGTTCCATGGAGCGCCAGACTAAGCCGATCATCAGGATCTCTAACCAGGCACATTCCAGTAGATGGACCTGATCATGGAGTGTTAAATCCACAAATCCTGAAAGAATAAACAGGAGACAGTAAAAACACTCCAGTTTTGTAAGTGGAATAACATTATGCAGAGAATTAGGTTAAAAAGTGCTTTAGAGCTGGAAAACCAAAAAGAGCAATAAAACAGACATTTGTTCTCTTTATATTTTGGGCTGAGTTTTGTCCACCAGGGCTCCCGGTGTCAGTCAGAACAGTCAGAACTTTCTAGCCTACTACTAGCCTACTACTAGTTTTTGTGCTGGCTGTACTCTTCCCAAAAATCAGGGCAAGAGCCTGGACAGCATCTCTATCCCCACACCTGTTGCCAGGGGCATGGGAATCCAAGTGCATGCTGCAGAAATGGGCATTAATCTGCTCCAGCACCACGCTGGTGGTGATGAGGCAAAATGGAAAAATGCCTGCTATAAAATGAAGTGACAGCTCTAATCAGCTAAGCCCAGACCAATTCTTTGGGTGGAATGCTGTTTTACAGACTCATGGACAATTCACTGTGCTGAAAGTGTGATGCGTGTGTGGAAGAGGGACCAACAGAGCATTTCAAATAAACTATGGAGCAAATGCTGATATTTGTGAAATCAGAATTCACTGATGAAACACCTGTTTGTATTCCTACTGGACTATAGAACATGGAGGAAATAAATACTTTGTATTTAAATGTTGTTTAGAAACAATGAATGCAAACAAGAAATGGCTTATAATGATACTACAAAAAATGAAAAAGAAATAATAATGGTGAAGGTAGACATGAAACCATAATCACAGTGGTCCTCCCTGTGTTCATTTCATGCAAAAGATTGAATTATTGTCTGTTTTGAATTCTCACTTTTCATGAATATTATTTTCAATCCAGAAAATAAGATTTTGAATAATTTATTCCTTGAAATTAGAATGAACCTCCTAAAATAAAATGTGCAGAAATTGCCTTAAAATAGATTTTATTTACCTTTCACTCAGTGCTACAAGTGAAGCACATTATTGAACCTTGCCATAATATTTTGGGGTAATTGTAATGATTTATACTAATCTTCAGAATACAGAATACATGGTAAACTACATTACCAGCCTTAAAATGGCAGGGATTTTCCTTCTGTGTTATATCCTCTCTGAAGGTATTTATGAGTCAGTTTTAAGGAATATACCTGACATAGACTTGAATATTATCTTGAGAAAAAGGAAGAAAAAAGGCACATATTTTAAAAGTTAAATGATGTGCCAAGAAATATGGTTTCCAAATCAGAAAGAGGTAGAGAATAAACAAAACACAGTTCACAATAACTTAGAAAATACTGTTATGTCTAGTAAAACAGTTTTTCATATAATTATATTTAATGAAAATATCTGAGAGCTAATCAATCTATTGGTAAGAAATCATCCAATAAATGGAAACAGCTTTGACAACAGCTTTGACACGTTTGAAATAAAACTCACCTATCAATCATTAGAAGTGAATTTAGGCAGTTGGAATACCTGCTGGTTTTATGGGTGTGATAACAATAGAGGAAATAAATAATTGCTTTTTCCTGTATTTTTCCTTTATTACCAAGCACAAAAATTATTTCCAGACTACAAAGACTGATGAAATGGCACTTGCCTGAGTCACCAAGCAGCTTGAACAATAGAGCTGAAACTTAAAAGAGCAACATTCTTAATTACAAAGTCTTGGTTACAGCACTCAAGCACAAAACTGGCAGAAAGAAAATGTCTGCATATGGAGAACAAATAATAAACACCGGGTTTCCTATTAAGTATTGCCTTAAAATGACAATACATAATAATTGCCTTTATGGCTTTTTAAGTGACATTCTAAATTTATTATCTTGTTGTTGATAAAACTAGCTAGTTAGTTTAGTTAGTAAAACCAAATGTCCTGCCCAGAGAAGCTGTGGATCCCCATCCCTGGAAGTGTTCAATGCCAGGATGGAAGGGATTTTGAACAACTTGGTCTAATGGAAGGTGTCCCTGCCCATGGCAAGGGAGTTGGATGGAACTAGGTCATCTCTAAAGTCCCTTCCAACCCAAACCATTTGATGATTCTATAAAATAATAGATTTGATGAAACAAAGCTCTGTAAGATAACTAACACTGTAAAACCATGAAACACATTCACTGAATGAAAATATTTTAAATCTCATATTTCAGTATGGCAAATGGGTAATGAACTGAAGTATTTCTAAAGGAAGGACAGACAGTTTACTCCTTTGCCATAGACAATTTTTAACGATGATATGGAAAAAATAGAAGACATAGTTCAGATGTCCTGTTGGCATTTGGTCAACATCTAATGAAGACAATGAACTTTATAAAAAGTCAGGAAAACTCTGAGAGCATAAGAAAGTTGAATTATCTCAGTGTTACCTGAATCTGATAACCATCCTCCACGTGGGATGAGAAGTTTGAATGGTAGAGAAAGGTCAAAATTAATAAAGCATTGAAAAATATGCCCTCTGGTGAGGAGTTAGAGGAATTTAGTTATTCTTTGTGAAACTAAATAGTCTAGAGGGGTTGAAGGACTGCAGTGGATAAAGATCCAAAGAACAAGAGTATAGCATTACAGAAGGTAATGGCATAACAGAGAGAAGCCCATGCTGACAGTTAGATGGCTTCAAGTACTGCAAATTAGGGGGCATTGTTAACAACAAAAGTAGTTATTACCCAAGCATCACATTAAATTTCCTTGAATTTGCTCACATTTGAAACATTAATCAAGATATAATAATTCTTTTAAGACATACTCTTGTTCAAGAAAGTTAATTCAGAATAATGTAACAGAATTTTAAATTAAATTATGAATAAATCATTAGTCAGTTCACCATGTAGTAGAGCATGTTGCACTTTAGTGTTGCTGAAATTATGTGTAAATGTGCATATAATTCTCAATATGTGCATATAATTCACTGCTCTTTTAATGCTGGAAAGTTTTGAAAACTATTCAGACAGTATTTTTTAATTTTAAATTTTTGATTACTGTGTTTTAAGGACGAATACAGAAATTAATTTCATTGTTGATAAATTAACTAATTTGGATGCAGTTTGGATGTAACCTACATCTCACTCCATATACCATAATGACTAATTCCATGCCCTTATATCAACCAGTAATAAACTAGATTGCCACTAGTCCATCCTATCCAACATATATCATATGTTTGGCAGGAGAAAGATGCTTAGAAGATAAAAGCCATGCCTAGACCATTCATCTTTTTTTCAAATACAGATAAATTAACAGCATTTCCAAGTGATTGCCAACAACAAACATTATGAATGTGCCACAAATTCTTGTAGGAATATGGAAATCTGAACTTCTGAAAAGCTAGAATGATCTTCAGCATATTCAGCTAGGAGTAAGGGGGAAATAAACTTGTGTGTAGAACACAAAACTGTAATGTTCAAATTAACTGAATTTCCTCTCTAGTATAAAGTGGCAATATGTGCTGCATGAGTGACAAGATGACACAAATCTCTCTCTTTTAGACAATAAGACACTCCAAAGCAGGAGTGGGTCCATGGAGTAAAAGCTATTAAAAGCCCAAGCAGGACATTAGATTTGACATAGCAAGATTGTATGATTACACCATCCTAAGAAAAAGGAATGCAGTAACTATTTATAAAACAAATAAGCAAATATCTTTGTAACCTGGGAGTTTGGGCAACACAAGGACTACTGGAAATAGTACTTGGTAAAGCATACACCCTTGAAAAAAGTGGTTTATGCACTAAATTGTTTGATTGCAGTAAGGAACAACATAAAGCTCAGATTATTTTCATTTATTGCTAAAGTAACATACATTGTGCACCCTTCAGTTCTCTGAAATAAACACTACCAATACATGTATATGTATGTATGTGCATGTGTGTCAAATTTTACCAATCATTTTGAAACTAATAAATTCATCATTTACCTTAGTGACTTTTGACCAAATAAGTAGCTACCCATTTTATGAGAAACAATTTCCATAGCAATTACCAGTCTCTGAGACCCAATATCCAGTGTCATTGCAGATTCAATCCTTCAACAGGAAGTCCTCCACTGGCACTTACTAACATTTGAGGATCATTATCATAATTTTGCAGTTTCTACAAATAAGACACAACTACAGGGTGTCCAGACTGCTCAAAATCAGTTAGGTAAATGTGAAAAAAATTATAAAGAAACCCTTCTTTTTATATGTGATCCAACTCTAATTCAACCTATATGTTTATATTATATCTCCTAATTACCATGATGCGTACCTAAAAGATGAATGTCAACCAATTTTTGCAAGAAAATAAACATTATCATGTCATAAAGAATGAGTCTGTCTCCAGATGCTTTGAAGGAAAGGAAAGTAAAAGCAATAAATAGTTTTAAAAGCAATAGCAAACCTTTATCTATCAAAGTATCCCATTTACAACAGAAATTTATACCAGATGTTTATGGCAAAAAACAGGGCAGGAAAAATAGGCTTCTACAGGAAGTTTCCTCATGTTCCAGAGGTCTACAGCGCAGACTTGCAGACCTGGAAATGGTCTTTTCGTGATTGATATCCCGTAACATTTTTCCCTCCAAGTTTCTCCAGGTGCTTTCTGAACTGACTTCGTATTTAATGCACTTCAGATATGTTTTATATAGGCTGAAGCAGTAGTCTCCAGTATGAACTTTCATACTCAGTTAACACTGGGTAAATCACAGTCTCCTGTTGTTCTGAAATAAAGAAACATCTCTCTCTGACTGTCTCTTAATATATCTAATTACTGTATTGGAAGATTCCATCATTCCTTAGGTCATCATCTCACTTCTTTTTTTCCAAACATTTTAAGTCTTCAGTCACTCCTTACATGAAAGTTATTCTGTTCACCTTTGAACAGAAACAATGTTTTCCTTTCTGGAGCATTTTCCAGTTCAGCTATATTCTTTTAGAGACAGTGAGACCAGGACTGCAGACTGTTTCAGTCTGCCCTTATCTTCATCATGTTATTCGACTTAATAACATCCATAATTTTATCACTGTTATTCACACATTTTTTTCCACCAAACTTATGAATATGTTGAACACTAAAGTCTTAAACATCCTGCCAGCTTGTCCACTATGTCTTTAACTTAACAGTAAGAGAAATGTTTCTAATACCTCCTATGGCAAAAAACAGGATACTGAACTCTACAAAAAAGTTGTGGGAAATCAGAACATTTAAATTTTGTGTCTTAAATGTGTCCAGACAGACCACTGTTTTTTTCCTATTTTAATGCAGTGTTTTGAAAAGTGGCAACAACCACTGAAAAAGGTTATTGTTTACAATTCAGTACAGTACCTCAGTCATGTGACAGTCATGTAATAGACCACATTTGGAACAGAACACTAATTAAGTTGGCAAAGACAGCAGGAAAGTAGTGGTGGGTGCTGCAACCTAATTGCTAGCAACCATCCAATAAAGCAACAAAATAAAGAGAGGCTTGTATTGAGAAAAATATCTAAATAGATGAAAGGCAAACAGCAAAACGATTCCTATGGAAAGTTCTGTTCTCAAAAAAAAAAAGCCATAGAGAGGAAAAACACCACTTCCTCCTAATACCTCAGTTACCAGTGTTTGATCAAGTGGTGAAATCTGTGCCTGTTTTAATGCCATGAGCTTGGTACCCAACCTCTCCACTTTAAAAAGAGTGGTGAGACTGCATCTATGCATTTATCTAGCACATAAGATGACATTCTGCTCTGAAATTGCATGGACCACTCAGCCTCTTCAACCTTTAAGGCTGAGCCCTGAAACCTCTTAGTTAAGAGGTGGCTAAAACCCACACCTTGACTATAGCCTTGTCTGTACACAACAGCAGAGCAAAACAAATTCTGAGGCCAAGTGAATCAGAGAACCACAAACACTGTTTTCTTTGAGCCTCAGTATTCACAAAGCTATTTCTATAATGCTACTCATTCCTAATTCTTTCCACAGATTTTCAGACCAAAATTATAAGACACTTTTATTAAGTTCTCCCTCCTAAGGGCACTTATAGTATGACACAGACATACTGGTTTAATTGTTTGCACAAAACCAGTGTTTTACATCAAGACTTATTTTGAAGACCGAAGATCAAAGATCTCTACACCTCAACATTTTCAATCCAAATATTTTGCTAGAAGAGTAGTTTTGTTATTTCATTTTTTTAAGAGGATATTGCTTTTGTTTCTGTAAGTGCGGTCAGAAAAAAAATTAGCTACAATTTACTGAGCTCTGGGGAGGAAAACCGAAAGGCAAACACAAAGCAAGTGGCACAGTTGTAAGAGCCTCTAACTACTTTGTCTGCTCTTTCACAATTCTCTATTTTTTCTGCCTGTATAATTATAGTATAGAAGCACACTAATCCAAACTTACACACTGTCTTGTCTGAGTGCAAACAATCTGTCAGAAATTAAATTTCTTGAGATCAAAGAGAACAGCATCTGTTTTTAATTACTGTTAATTCCTTTTGAAAATTGTACTTCCCATTTTTACATTTTCAGCTCTAATGGTTTTAAACTTCTTTTCGAAAAACAAAAATTACAATTTACAGGTGTAAATTTAATACCAGTTAGGAATGTTTGGGGTTTTGGCAAAAACCCTAAAAGACAGAAGGAAGATGAGGCCCTGCTTTCACAGTCTGTATTCATACTGAAAGTCAAGATCAAGCAAGCTTTTGCTCTTCACCTCTAGTGGAGGTTTCAACCCTCCCTGAGCTGGCCTCGGGAAAGATGCCTAACAGTTTGGCAGGTAGATCATCCAGCCAAACTCCCTACCTGACACTGTCAGGAGCAGGATGCTGCAGGGATGTCACATTTGTCACTTTTATTTCAGATCCCATTCTTAGGAGTTTGTCTGTTCTGCCTCCACTCAAAAGTCGCAATGCGATGATTCTGAAATGTATTTTTCAGGTAAATGAGAACTGTTTCAGCTCCTTTCCAGGAATATGTAAAGTTATCATGACTTCACTCAATGCTTTCTGCTTGTGCAGAAAGTACATACTTTTTCAGACCTGTCCAGTCCATATCTTTTCAGAATGAGGAGTCTAAAAAGTTCCTGAGGGCATTCCTGGTTCAAGTAGCCAATTCCTTGTTCAGTACCAGGAACCTCTCCTTCTCTCCTCAGGCAAACACCTGTCTAACTATGACCAAGTGCACCCTGCTTGCATCAGATATATTAAATACTGTCCTATTTCAAGTTTCCTATGCCAGAGTAAGAGTGTAAATAAGTTACGCAAGTAGAATTTCACATACTCAAAGCAATACTTTGCTCCAAGCACAATTAGAATTTAGGCCCATGGGAACACTTCAGAAGTAGTGACAGACAATTGCCACTGGTCAGACATACATTCTCTTCTCCTGACAAACCCCTGCCACATTTTTATGAAAACTGATGCCTTGCCTGAGAGGAACATGAGAATCTTCCAGCACAAAACCAGCTTGGCTGGCAATGCTCCTAGGAAGATGGACAATTTTCTGCCTGGGGGTCTGCAGGAACACTAAGCATGAGAGCCAGCCCTTAGCTGGGAAGTGCTCCTGTGAGTTTTAGGGACAGCAAGTTCTCTCTGAATAGCAGCACAGGCAAATTATTCTGTAGGATTTGTGTCTGGCTGTCTGAAGATCTGTCCTATGATGGTGGATGGTCAGGCTGTATGTCCAAAGCTCAAGACTTCCTCCTTGGAGAGAAGACAAGCTGAGCAGTGTTGTGGCTCAAGCCCATCCCTGAGTCACAAATGTACAGTGAATGTACCCAGTGAAGCTGAGTGCTGCCAAGTCCTGACTTTCTTGCACCTGTCACTGTGTCAGCCTTGACTTAAACACGGGGCTTTCTGCAATGGTTGCACTTTGTTAACCAAAGATTATTCCAGAAAGTGCATTAGCGGTAACCATTTAACACAAATATGTTGAGGCCTTCCATCAGGGAACATAATAAAAGTAATTGGCACTCACATTGCACTTTACATTTTCAAAGGGCAGTAAAACCATTAAGTATTATTAAACATATTTTATAGATAGAACACAGGGAGGCTAAGTACCTCATGGAGGAGGAGGCAGGATTAGGACAGAGGTGTCTCAGCACAACCTGTCATCCTTTCAACCACAAAAATCTTTGAATTGAAGACTTCTTGAGCCCAAGTGAAAGTTCCATTTCTTGCTTATCAGTAAAGATTTAAAAAAAAAACCAAAACAGTAGCAACTGAACTTCTCTCATAGAGAAAAAGGAAAAAAAGCTTTAAGTTAGATTTTGGGGTAAAATTGTTTAAAATTTGAGCAGAAAAGCTGGATGAAGGGAAGTACACAAGTATTAACTTTAATCGGTCTCGTAAGCTAGGCTAGGTAACAAACTGTACAAAACAAATCTTAGGCTTAAGTTTCCCTCACCCTCTTAACAAGCAGTTTTAAAAGTTATTAAAACAGGAATAAATCTTGCTAATAATAATTATAACAACTACTGTATAAGATTATTGTAAGTGAAGGCTGCCTGCCAGCTTGCAAGTGAAAGCTTATCCTACTTGTATTGTAAAGCAAGGGAGACATACATATCTTTTCTGTATAGAAAACAAGCTCTTCAACTAATCAATAAAAAATGATGTTTGTTATTACATGGAAAATTCTTGCAGCATTATATAACAGTTACTTAAAGCATGTTAATGATAATGCCTTCCTGGACTGTACTCCAGACGGCTGAGATTCAGGATACACTTTGACAACAGTAAGATGTTACCTTATGGTTCTTTTAGCACTGAGACCTGTGCCATTTCTCAGGAAGTTCAGGCTTGAAAATAAAAGCCACAGAACACTGTCTGCTTATTGAGAATGGAACAGCAGCTATTCCCTGTCATTTTGAGTGTAGGAACATCCCATCAGCTGCATGTGAAGGCTTTTCTTTGAATATTGTCCTCTGAATTTTTCCATGAACAGGTGAAGAAAGACACTACACAAAATTTATTAGCTGCTGACTAAAATAGATGGTATGTGGTAATACATATTTTATTTATTGTCTCTGCCACAGTTAATTACATTATATTAAACTTATACCAGTACTCAGGCTAGTTGCAAGTAGTTTGGAGGATTTTTTGGGGATTTGTCATTTTTGTAAGAGGTCACAGCTATGCAAAATGTTTTCCATCAAAAGCAGATGCAGCGAAAATAATTTCTGGGGCTGGTTATGCATTCTTAGCTGACTTTTACAAACTCAAAAGACAGACTCATAAATACAAGCTGTCCTCTCTACTTTGTTATTTCCCCTCCTTCCCTTTCCCCACCCAACTAGGGCTGCCACTGCTAGTCTCTTCTGTTGGTTTAATTGTTCACACCATTGATGAAATAACCTGTCAAGAAGGAGAACCATGAAAGTGACCGATGGGCAGTTAGGCAGCACCAACCACCTTGGAGAGTTTACACTTTGTGTAAATTTGCCCTAAGACTTGAGGTCATATCTAGCATGACTTGGATGTTTTTTTGTCTGTTCAGCTGCATCCAAGACAGTATGAGGTTTTCAGCATTTTTTTGACCTCCTTACTAAAGTACCAGGCTATGCTCCAATCACAGCCTAAACCAAATGGAAGTGATGGTTTTGTGGCTGTCAAAAAAAAAATCATTTGAGGCAAAAGGTCTCATTAAGCAATCACTCTTTGAGCAATCTCTTTAAGCAACCACAGTTTTCAAGTAAACATATAATCTGGAAGGGGAGAAAGCAGGCAGACTGAGGTAGAATATTTCAGAGCTTTTTAAATGACCCCAGCCTGCCCCTGCAAGGTTTCAAATGGTTGATTCAATACACAGTTACTAGGGGAGAATTTAAAAACTAAAGAACAAAGACTTCCCCAGTTGTTTTCCTCTTTTGCAGAGTGCCCCTACATGCTTTTACTACATCCTCTTACTGCTTGGGAAAGGCACTCTAGTTGGGAAAGGCACTGCGGATGAGGCAGTGCCCTGATGGTGTCAGTGAGAGCAGCAAGCCAGGGGTGGTTCATGTGGAGCACTGCTGGAGCTGGCCTGGGCAGCACCGTGTGCCTGGCCTTCACTGCAGCACCAGGAGACAGACCTTGCTAGGGGAAGAGGCTCTGGAAAACCTCAAGGTAGATAAAGGCAACACAGGTATGCCACATGGTCACAGGGGGAACAGGACAGGGATGGCAAGTGCACAAAACTAGGTTAAAGGGAGCCTGGAGAGCTATTATACCACAGGCAGCTCATTTCTACTGCTCTGCACCTCATTTTTCCCACAAATGTTAGGGTGTAAAAATATCTCCATTGTTCCATTTTTTATTCTTTTTGTTCCTTTAATTATAAGAGCTATATGAAAGACTTAAAGGTCATCATAACACAATCAAGAACATTTTAAAAAGATATAAAATTAGATTTGCAAGATAACACAACCAATGGCCAGCTTCAGCCATTCTTCTAAACTAACATTAGTTATTTAAACTGAAATGAAGGATTAACCCCAGTCTTTCTGACTGTCCCTAAAATACTGTTTTATACTTTTATTTCCAATAATTCTGTTTAATTTTTTAAGAATTAAAGTTTCACTGTTTCACTTTATATCTACACCCATGTCTGGACGTTTTAGAAGTGCCACATTCTAATTTAACACTTTTTTGACTGTAAAAACTTTCACATAATGAAATTGGGAGGGCTAAACTCTCCCCTTCTTCATTCATAAAATCCAGTGAACAAGGCATTTAGCTTTTTTCTCCACAATGTCTCCCACTACTGTGCTCAACACTGAACCCACTGGCATTCATTGAAGCAGCATATGGAATTAGAAGAAAAGAGGATTATTTTGCAACACAAGGAAAAGAGGGGGAAACTGTCAAGTTTGTAGTGAACTGGAAGATTAAAACTGCTTCAAGACTACAAATAGAAATTGCTCAGAACATAGTGTGCTGTACCAAAGAAATGAGGCATAACTTCAGAGTTCATGGTCTGGTCATTCTTTATAGTCACTAGGATATAAAACTAGCTTGACTAATGCACCTGCATCCATTTTTTCCCTCACATTGTTCACTTTTGAAGTATTATTTCTATCTATTGCACTTATATGTGAGCAACAGAAGCTATATATATTTATATGTGTACTTTATCATCCATTACATTGCCTGGTACCTACATCAAAACAGAAACATAAGCACATATAAATGAAACCTCAAATGTTTCTTTTTCCTCTTATTCGTTTTATCCCTACACAACTGGTTTTGAACAGAACCCAATCTCTAAAAAACTGTCCAAGAAACTGTAAGGATACATCAAAGAGAAGAAAGACAGCAAAATTAATTGCAGCAATTTCCTTCAACCACTACAACAAGAAGACTGTTTCAGCAGCTGTGTGGGAGTGTCATCATAAGACAGAGCACAGGAATCCTTTACAGGGAAAGCAAGACACTGGAATGCAGCTGGCAATTAGTATTAATCTTCTTGTCCACGGAGACCTAGAAAGTTATCAAGCAGCATGTTTCCATAAAACACATGTTAAGCCCCTTTTCTCACACTCTGCTTCAATGGGTTTACAAACCCAAGGCAGCTTCAGGATACTGTGGCACATTTCACGGAGCAGGCTCAGGTGTGCACACAAAACGCAGGTGTTGCACTTCAAGAACAGTGACCTCGACTCAATCTCCCATACTGCCTGCTGAGATACGTGCTGAGCTAGAGCTGCTTAGAAGCACTCTGGCAGAGCATTTTATGTTGGAAAGTGACAGCTGGCAAGTTTAAAACACTCTGGGTAACATGTCAGGTTCACAAAATAAAAACAAGGAAATAAAAAGAGGCTGGTATCTCTCTGGAAATATGGCCTCCTTGTCAGAGCCTCATCTTACTTTTCAGCACTCTACCAGGCACCTATTCCTACTCAACATTGAAAAAGGTATCTAAATTTCTGGAAATATAGGACCCTTTTCTCTAATTTTTTTTTTTTTTTATTTTAAACAGGTGCCTGAAATATTTGAAATTTTATTGAAGTCTACCCTTTAATATTAAAAAAAAATCATTTCACCCAAAAAGGTTATTATCTAGCAGAAATTTTCAAACATTTCATTTTGTATGAAATGAGAAAGTTTATTTTTTACTGTTTTTATCTGCCATGAAACAAAGAAACCAATTATTTACACAACTCTGATGGAGACATCTGGAAAAGCTTTGGAACAGTGTACAAGCTCATCCAAAATGACTGGACTTATAAACTCTATTTGTCATCCATTGACAGGAATGGAAAATTGCATGGAATCCCACCACATTAAAAAATATCACTGTAATACCTTCTAATAAGTACAATAGCAGAAATTAAAAATTAGAAGGAAAATACATGACTTAAAATTCTAAAACTTTTCCCTGGAATTTGATATTTTTTCTAACTTGTAAAATAGTGGTAGTTTTCATTTTTTTTATTTCACAGATGTTTTGAATTTTTTTTCTTTTCTCTTTCACATGCATATGAAATGCAAATTTGATAGACTCCTTACGGATGAGAACTAAACTTTGGCTTGGATCAGGAAATAGAGCCACTTCACATGGTTTAAACATAGTCTAGGAGACAATTTTATGAACAGCATCACCATACTGATCCTCGAAGCATAGTTTGGATCACATAAAAGAGACTTTTTCAGGCTGAAGTCTCCTATCATCAGAGGCAGAGGAACTGTGCTTGGTGCAGGAGCCCCAAGGCAGCCAATATCACCTGATTGTTACCCAAATGGCGTTTTGATGATATCCAGGAGGTTATGGGTTCCTGTTGCTCACTTCTACAGCTCATATATATTTATATTTTCCCATGGCTACCTGACTGCCACAAGGAGAGTTACCAGGATGAGATGAAGTCATGCAGTAACCACAAACAGCTCACACACAACCGATGTTGCACTATGATGGTAAAAGGCAATCTTCTAAACAACTGAACAAGAGACAGAAAACGTGAAACAACAATGTGGTGGAAACTTGTCAAGACGACACAGCATTTTAACTTTAATTATCCTAAATATGCTTATTAATGATCTGACATGCTGAGAAAGCAATGAGGCAGCAAAATATAAAGATGACAGAAAATAATTTAATTTAATCAGAACAAATCAAACAGGAATTTCAGAGAAACTCAGAGAAGTGAGCCACCTCCTTACTGTTTCTGTTAACTCTGGAATCAACCTAATTTTTTAAGCATTTTCAGGCTGCATTTTTGCAGAGATGGACAATCAAAATATGAACTAAGGAAGAGGGATGAACTTGGAAATTCAAAAAGAAGAGAAAAAAATCTTATATTATTTTCTTGCACATACATAAAAAGGCTAATTCTGAGTGTAAAATACAGCACTTACAAACATGTTTAAATACAGTCTGATATGAAGTAAACATGAAGTATTAGGAAGCTGCTCAGAGACTCAGAAGCCACGAGACTCTGAGGGCCCAAGAGGCTGGCTTTTTAAGACGGGGTAAAACAGCTCATCAGCGTTACACTGAACTATTTCTGGCCTCCTATTAGAAAATCATTTCAGTCACCCACCAACATGAAATCGTTTACAAGTTACTCCACATTATTTGTAAATAAAGTGACTCATGGAAAGCTGGTAACAGTTATTCACTGTCAGCTGAAGAAAAGCAGATCTGGATTCATCAGCCTGCAATGATGGATTTTTACCAAAACCTCTCAGAAGCCCTATCACTGACAAATAAGGTACAAAAAAGCTCATCTGGAGTCTAGAAAAGAGCACTCTGACTGCACTGTCTGCTGAAATCAGGCAGTAAAGGAAATGTATTTGTGCTGCCTGGCACTGTCTCATTCAAATGTTCAAATGTGTGTCCGTTTAAACACTTGATTAGAAGTGTTTAAGAAAAAAAGGAAAAAAGAAAAAAGGAAAAAAATCATTAACTAAAAGAGCCCAAAAAACAACCAAAAAAAACCAAACCAAGAGGACAAGAACAAAACAAACAAAAAACAGAACCAAAAAACCTTAAAAAACTTAAAGTAGCATGTATAAATGTCTGCAAAATATAAGCCACTTTTTTTGAGAGGCACGCTGGCAAGGCATAAAGCATGAGCATAATGAGCAATATAAAAGAAATAGCAGATTTAATTCATATTTGTGCCTGTAAAGGGTGGGGGGGGGGTGGTTCACAACAGGGATATTTAGCGTGATTCATAGATTTCCCATGCAGCAGATAAAATCCTGAGATACTGGTTTAGGAATGGATTCACTGTGGCACATTTTAAGAGAGTTCTATATAACTGACACAGGGAGGCATTGGCACAGTCAGTGCTTCCCTGTGGTAAAGCAGCACTCTTCCCAAAAGTTCAGTATAAAGGAATGTAACCCTACATATGTTTACCTGGGGGAAAAAAGGTGCATTTGGTATTCATACTGGAGCCAGTGATCCTCCATAACTGTGCTTATATGAACACCAAGTGGGGAAAAAAATGAAGCCACAAGTTGATAATTGTGCTCAATTTTCATGAGCAGCTCTTCTGTGTCAGCTGAGAACCACTCCATTTATATTGGTTTTAAAATATGCGAGATATTAAGCAATTAATATCAGTGTTTAATCCCATCGTTACCAAATAAAGTACACTAGATCTTTCCTTTTCCACAAACATTGCAAAATCCCACCCTGCAAAAGACTAATTGTCAACTGCTGATTCCAAAAGGCTGCCACATGCTTCTGTCACTTCAGGTCACTATTTACTAGCTGTACAGTGCAAACTTGGCCCAAAGAACTTCCAGAAGAATTTACTGCCTTTCTGGAAGAGAAAGACAGAAGAACAACTTTTAAAAAATATGCACTGGAATTGGCAACCAACCAGACAGTCTTTGCCTCCTGGGAAGTAAAGCACCTTGCACCCCAACTAAAGACCCCTGATGACCAAGGACGCATCTTGAGTTAGGGGATGCTACCTCTTACCCATGAGTCTCCAACCTCTCACAGCTATGGCATAGCATTACAGTTTATGCTGCAGATTAAGTAGGAACACGCAAAGTAGGACCTAAACACCTACTTAAGCAAACAGGATAAAGACTGTAAATGGTGCCAGGAACTAGGAGATTCTTGCCCTTTGAATAGGAGAGACTGGAAAAGACCTCTCTGCATAAAAAAAAAGAGAAATTAAATTAGAAGAAGGCCTGCTGTACAGTTGTATATTACTATTGGCAGTATAGACACTTGAATATTTCTTTCTAGCACCATCACATTAATACTTGCCTATTCGTTCCTGATATACTATCAGCTCCCCATTTCAATTGCCTTGACTACTTTGCCGTGAACTGGACTGGGGATCAAGTTATTGGCAACCCAAAACACACACCCAAAAGATTCATTTTTAACCCAGATAAATCCCTGTACTCGCACAGCCACCCCAAGATAGGGAGAAGCAGAAAGGTAGGAGCTGTTCTAGTCAGCACCGCAACTGGAGTAAATACTGGTGAAATTACAAACTCACAGAGTACATCCTACAAATGTATGTGATACTCCTAAGAAATACTACCTTTGTAGCAATCAAAGGAGATTTCTGAAACAGGTCAGACATGCAGTATTAATATAATATTTGATATTATGTGGCAATTGTAATTTTAGCTCTATTCCAGTCAGATATTTTTTTTTAATACAATGATCCCACTCAGTCAGAGACTTTTCAGGGTTTTAGTAAACACGTGGCTCTCATGCCAGTAGCCTGTACAGACACTTCTCTATTTGCAGCCATGTCTTCTGAGGGACAGCAGCTATCGCAGAAGATGCTTCATTAGGCTATTGATAAGGAACATTTTAATTAGTCTACTCTACCACTTTCCCTATCTTTGTGAGTCAAAGTAAAATTAGATTTCTTGAATTTTGGTTTTCCAAATCAACCTAAACACTCCAGAATATAATTTCACAGGGAACACAACACATTTAGCCTATAAGCAAGATTTTGAATGGTACTTTTCCCCTCATCTGTATATTAACCTTGATTATGGGTCTTCAGATTTCCTACTGCATTTACTTCCAAACCAAAAATCTCAAGCTGCAGAGAAAAAAATAACTGAAAATTCTGACATGAATTTTCTTTTTCTGAGATCAGTCTGCTCACAAGGAATACCAGATGCCTGTGAGAGTCACTGGATACATCTGACAGCCCGAGCAATGCCCCTCTCTGGCAGGCAAAGGGAAGTGGACACTGAATCAAAGTCAAGATCTTGATTCCTCCCTTTTGTTTCCAGGACTCCTCAAGAGGCTTAAGAAGCTTTAGGTCTAGACCCAGAGTCTAAGCACAGTGATAAATATTTCACCTCTATCTCCCTGCTCCATACTGTGGCAGACAGAGACATTTCTTACAAGCAACAGAACTTTACATAAGGAACAGAAGGCAATAGTTCCTTATGGACACTTAGCTGAGCACAAACTCCTAGAGGAACAAGGCAATTACAGATTTCTCATCTCCCATTCCACTGTGGGATATTCTTTATCTTGCTTACTCTAGTTTAAATTCACAGCAGTCCATAACTAGCATGCAGACAAAACAACATACTCTTTCCACACATAGTTCATTTCCCAGAGAGATAATCAAAGAAAACAAATGAGCTGGTAACAGATGTGTCATATAATGCACCACTGCAGCAATACAGACAGGGTAAGAGCCCATCCAGAAGTCATCTGCAATAAATCTTTCCTAATTATTTCTATGTAACTTAAAAACTCCTATATATCTAACATGAGATTTTAGTGAGTGACTCACTTGAACAGAAAACTAATACAAATTATATTAAAATAACCTCTAAACTGGAATTACAGCTGATTGTGCTCAGAGATGTAGTACTACAGAGAACCTAAAAGAATTAGGCTGAAGTTATTAAACATAAAGTAAAAAGGGCCAATTTGTGTGAATTATGTGAACAAGAAACAATGGATATGTGCACATGCACATACATATCGCATCAGTGCTTTCCAACAATCGCATATTCTTTTTGTAAATTATTTTAAGAAATAAATAAATCAGGAGGGATCATTACTTACTGTTTACTTAGAGTAGAAATTAACGAGCGTTTCTTGGAAAGCTTCAGGGTTCAGCATAGCTGAAGACTCTAAGACAGATATGTTCATCCAAGAGTGTAAATTATTTATCAGCTAAAGAAAAATAGCAGGAAATGTTTTTATAAAAGGATCATATCTTTTAGAAATAAAATATTACAGTTTAAGTATTTAATTTCCTAATGTTTTGGCTAAAAAAATATAAAGATTATTACTGTGAATGTTCATTTTGTCTTTCCATTTGCCAAGAACAATAGAATTTCCTCTTCAAACACTTACTATCAATTGAACTTGTATACCATTGAATGACCAATGAACTCCAACATATAAGTAGGTCTTGTTAAAAGAATTTTACTCCTTTTTACCTTTTTGTATATGTCAAACAGGTAAACAAGATTACTCATAGTTAGATAAATTTTGGTTACTAAAGATATTTTTTTGAGCCAGTTGTTGGGAAGCCCCAAAATTCAAATCTTTGAAATTCAAATATTTCTTACTCTAAAAAGGCCTGAATAGGATCAGCCTTGTAATAGCACTGTGGGTTTTCATTTTAAAACCACTGTGTACAGATGGAACTATGACTCCATAATATTTGGAATAGCAATCTTACAAAAATTTTTTGGCTATGCACTTGCATAACGGCATCAGCAGCTGTTGTACTTTTCAGAATCTCTCCTTCTGGACAATAAAATAAAATCTTGAAAGCTACAGAATTAGCTTTAGGAGCTTGCAGAGAAACTGGTAAGAATAAACAAAAAAATTTGAAATGTTAAAAGTGTATGTATGAGAAGTTTAGAAAACTCTCCAGGATATATTTCTGAGTTCAGTCAAAGGTTCTCTGAATAAAGAGAATAAAGGTTCTCTAAAGAAATATTCTAAGTGGTTCCTTAATACTTTTCCTGTTCTAACTCTGTTTCCCTTGATTGAAATTTTATGCAAATACAATGATGCAACTCGAACACATTATTTTAATGCCTATGGCCGGGAAACTCCTGGGGAAAGATTGGGACATACAGCTGGAACACTGGAACAAATTACTGCCTTCAGCAGGAACCCTAGCAATTAGTTAGAACCCCAGTATGAAACTGCTGAATTTACTGTGGCCTCATCTGACTGATTCACAACATCTTTTTCCTCTGGTCCTCTTGCCTGTGTTCTTTACTTTTTCTCAGTGTTGGAGTCTCCTTGTTGCTGGTCAGCTTGTCCTGATGTATTTCTCTCCCCTTCTATATCCCAACTCTAGGGACTCCCTAGAGTTTGAAAACCGTTGCATTAGGATACCTCTTAAATTTCCAATATCAGCGTTGTAATTCAGACCTTGATACCTTCTTTCTTCTGCTATAATTTTCTTCCAGTCTTCAGCTAGTGAAACCACTGCCTGTATTTTTGTTTTGTTTTGTATTGTTTATGTTCCTTTACAAGCACTTCTGCTGAATTGTTCCTTCTCAGCTTTGGCTTTTTCCTGTCTGACACAAGCTCCTGGTGCATATAACATCTCCCTGTCTTCTAGAATCAGCACCTCCACCCCATCTCTCAACAGCAGTCCATTGTGTCACATTGTCTCATCCTTTTCTCTCATTAGAAGTTCTGTACACAAGGAAATATATGTCATCTTTTTTTTTTTTTAAGCACTACAAGACAATTCTAGAGATAACTAAAAATGGAACTTGTAAGAGAGGGGTTTTCTCATACAGCACCCAGAAGCTGGAGGAGGAGAAGGACGGAAAGGAATGCTTTTTTGGTTTTACAAATATAGACAAGAAAAATTGAAGATGTTTCCCAGACTAAGAAAACACAGGGATGGAAAGCTTTAATTTCATATTCAATGATTTTAATTCTGCTGCTCTTCATAGTCATTCTATTGAATGATATGTCTCAATCTGATGTTCAAATTCTAATGGTGTTTACTTTATTCCACTACAATTTTTTGACACTTTTGTCTTACATTCATGGTAATTAATTGAAATTTCACAGAAATTAAATTAGCAAAAGCAGCCATAAAGTAAGATCCAGATGCCTATTTTCATGTCTCTTTTGCTTACAAATTTGCTTCCTCTGTTTTTCATCTAAGAAGTAGGGGAGCAGAGAGTATCACTTCAACAGATTAAAGAGATAAGCAAATGGGTGGGTTTTTTAATAACATTTTAGAAATCTCCACAGCAAGCCTGCTAAGCAAAGAAGAAGATACTGTAAAACAGGTGTTTTGAAAGGTTTATTTAAAATTATTACAGGAATTTCAAGCCATTTCTTTTTTAAAGTAAATGTAAATTATTGGCAGGAGGATCACTACACTTAGAAGCTCTATAAACATTCATACACCTAAAGGGTTATAGACACATACTACTCTCATCTAAGACATCTTTCTTTCCACTGCAAGCTAACTAATGTTTTTTCAAGGTTTGGTGCCACTAAAGTGCAGTGTAAAATTGTGGCTATTGGCCTTTTTACACACTGTTCCTGATTTAACAGAGCAGTTTAAAAGGTCAAACAGGAAAACAATATCTTAAGAAAATAGCAACCTCTATAGCTTTGAAATAAAGAAGGAAAAAAAAAACAAAAAACAAAAAAACCCAGTGCCAAAATGTTTATCTCCTCGGTTCATGAAGCCATAAAATAAGTACAGCACTGTGAATCATCTCAAAACTTCAAAGCCTGTATGCCCAGTGTACCATTTTAGGGCTATTAAGTTGTACAGCTACTGTACTAGTAGTAAATAGCTATGCAAGATTGAAGCAGCACTGCCAAAGATTTCACCCTTGCAACAAAATTTCCTTAAAGCTACACCCTTTACCAGGAGCTCACTGCATAAGCTCGTAATGTCTCTTACCATCTCAAGAGATGCTGCACCAAAAATGTTTGGTTGATTACATTGAAAATGCCAGATTCATTTAGAAAATACAGTACTCCACATAAGACATTAAACTAAATACACAGTAAGTGAATAATGAAATACAATAAGTTAATTCCTTTGACATAACAGCATTTCTGTAGAAAAGCAGAGTAATGATTTTGCTCATTTTATTAAAGACTATTTTGAACGTAGTACTATATCCCCAAGATGTTATGTAAGCCATTAGAAGGCATATCTTTCAGGAATATATGATTCAGAAATGAACATTCATCTACACTGATACCTTGCCTATGTGATTTTTAGTGATTTGTCCCAATTAAAATAAATTCAATGGTAAAAGGCTCAATTTACATGTAAAGTCTAGCCCACCACAATCTGTTTGCACCCACTTTACATGCAGCTGCCTGCTGTTCCACCTGGCTGGGGCAATCAAAAGGCACCATCAGTATCTTACAGAGGCCACCTGGAAGGACTGCAGCCTAAATCCCCATTAGGCCATCTAAAGAGTAAATCCTGAATTTTTTGTTTATGTCATAGGACACTGTACAAGATTTTGTTCATTTAATCAGGCAAACCAACTTTTATTAGTGGCCAAGGTTTTGGAAAAAAAAAATTAAAACAAGCTTTTAGGTACTTGGCATACTATGAACTGCGTCGTCATAGGGGAACTTGGCTCTGACCTCGGACAAAAATCATGTTATATCTAGGTACTAAAGATATTTTTTGAGGTTATGCATAAGAAGCTGCCACAAGTTCTCTTTTCCCCAGAAACTGGTTAACACCACCAAGTTTTTAGAGCCAGTTTAAGCAAGTTTGAACTGATGCTGAATTAGTTGCAATGAAGATTGAGACCAGTTCTGATCTTCCCAATCAAGCCATGTCTTCAAAGATGACATTTTGAAGATTTTCCTCAGCATTTCTTTATAACAGATCTCTGCCTAAATTATTTTACACAATCTATCACAAATTATATTATATTACTCCATTTTGTAGAATAGTTTCATTTTTTTATCCAATACATCGAATCAGCTGTTTCTTCTTCCATGCCCACCTATTTATATCATCAGAAAGACTGGCTGACCAAAAACTAGTCTTTAAAGCCTACACAGCAAAATAAACTCCAGAAATATCCCTGAAAGTCTTTACACTATTTTGTAAGTTGTATCTTCATTGCTTTTCTGCTCTGTTGATATAAATTTCTTCCTTCCTCAAAAAATGTAATCTTTTTGGATTTCAGTAAAGCTTTCAATACTCTCTCACACTATGCTTCTGGACAAAATATCCAGCACAAAGCTGTTTTCATACTTTAGTTCAAAGATGAATAATTACTTTCATTACTAGAAGTTCATTTCATTGATCAACATTCAAAAATAAAAATAAGATGTTCTTCCAAAAAGGTATTCAGGCTTCACTAACCAATATAGTTTTGGGGTTGGGCATAGGCTAAAGTGTGTGTGTGTGCTGAGCAGTTGTATAAAGGAATTGTTTAAATTACCTCGTAACATCATGCAGTGGGTGAGCACCAGGCTCATGGGTGGGGCACAAAGGGTTACAGTAAATGGGGTGATATATGGCTGGTGACCTGTCACTCATGGGGTTCCACCTCTGGGACTCCATCCTCTGCCCTGTGCTCTTCTACATCTTCATAAATTACGTGGACATAGGACTGGAAGGGATAATGAGCAAGTTCACATATGATACAAACCTGGGAGGAACTGCCGACTCCCTTGAGGGCAGGGAGGCCCTTCAGAGAAACCTCAACAAATTAGAGGGCTGGGCAATCACCAGCCATAAGAATTTTAACATGGGAAAGTGCTGGATTCTGCACCTGGGACAGGGCAACCCTGGATGTACAGACAGACTGGGGAGTGAGAGGCTGGCGAGCAGTGTCACAGAAAGGGACCTGGGGGTGCTGGTCAGTGGCAAGTTGAACAGGGGTCAGTGGTGCCCTGGCAGCCAGGAGGGCCAACTGAGGGGCATCAGGCACAGCATGGCCAGCCAGGCGAGGGAGGGGATTGTCCCACTCTGCTGTGCTCTGGGGAGGGTCACCTCCAGTGCTGGGGGCAGTTTTGGGTGCCACAACACAACAACATTCAGCTACTGGAGAGCTTGCAAAGGAGGGCCATGAGGATGGTGAAGGGCCAGGAGGGGAAGCTGTATGAGGAGCAGCTGAGGTCACTTGGTCTGTTCAGCGTGGAGAAAAGCAGACTGAGGGGAGACTTCAGTGCAGTCTGGAACTTCTTCATGAAAGCAGAGGAGGGGCAAATACTGATCTCTCTCTGTGGTAACAGGACCCAAGGGAATGGCCTGAAATTATGTCAGGGGAGGTTTAGATCGGTATTAGAAAAGCTTCTTCACCCAGAGGGTGGTTGGGCAGTGGAACAGGCTCCCCAGGAAAGCAATCACAGCACCAGCCTGACAGAGTTCAACAAGCATTTGGACAATGCTCTCAGGCATTTGTGTGATTCTTGGGAATGGTGCTGAGCAGGGCTAGGGTTTGGACCCAATGGTCCTTGTGGGTCCTTTCCAACACAGCATATCCTGTGATTCTGTGATCACTATGAAATATGATTTCAACTTAGCCACTCATAAAAACTTTACTCCTTTGCTTGCCTACGTTCTGCACATAGGTAAATTAACTTGCACAATGTTTCCAAGGCTTGAGAAGTGTTCGTAGGGGAAGCTGTTTCCTGTAACTACTTTTTTTTCTATTGCTAAAAAGGACACTCACTTTTTAGGAAAAAGGATATTCTTACCCTTGATATTGAAGCTTGAAACCCTAGTAAATTAGCTGAAAAAATAACTGAGTGGATTTCCACAATGCTGTTACACCAAATACTTCAAAAAGTTGTTCAGTTCCCCTGTTCACAGATAACATTTACAATTTTAATTAGGCTGTATAGTTTAAATTCTAGTAATAATGTAGTCAATGGCAACATGATGATGGGGTGAAAATATTGATTTAAATTGTCAGACACATCTCCATTAATGTATATGTATTCCCAATATATTCCAGCCGAAGAAAACTTCGGCAAGCAAAGACCCAGTCTTTGAAAGGTGATCAGTACTTCTAAAATTTAATATCAGCAACTAGGTACACCCAACCTTTCCTAGAGACCAAACAAGAGATTAAAAAGGTGTATATATTTAAGCACCTAGATCTAAATTTCTTCTTCTCAGAGGCCCCAGCTGTAGAGGTAGGTAAACAATTGGACCTGAATTCTTCTAAATCAACTTTCTAAACCTCTTTAATATCTGCTTTTGTTCATGCATACTGTTCTCCAGGCCACAACATCAAGAACCAGCTAGGTGTCCAGCACTTTCAGAACCCCCAAACTCTTTTTTTCTCTCTGTCCTTCTTTAGCTATAATTGTTGTGTTCCTTTGGTATAACTGTTTGTATAGTGCCTAATAGATCAAACTATGAATGGGAAAGGATTTTTGTTTTTTAATTCTAGCCAAAGTTCAACAGTTCTATATAAAACCTCATCTGCTGGAGTACTTATTAATGGATATACATGGTCAATTCACTGGGCTTGGTTTCTCCTTAGGAGCTATTTTGACAATTAAGGTAATATAAATGAAAAATACATAGGATATACACAAACAATTGATAACCTTATACATTTGATTATCTGGTGTTAGATGCTTCCTTAAAATTTGAAGTTTCTATTTAGTAAACCAGGCAATTTTTTGATCATTGTCAGTTTTAATCATCTTGTAACAGGCAGTTCTAGAGAGATTTCTGAATAAAAAACAGATCTTGGTTCTCTGACAATGTTACTTCATTTCTAAACACATTTCCATTAAATACACTCTCAAAATCAAAAGTCATGGAAAACAAATGTTTCCATTTGGACAACATTATGAATTTAGATTGTGGTCTATTCATCTTGAATTTAAGTTAATTTATTTTAGACTAATTATATCTCTAAAAATCCATAGAAAGGTAATTTGAATTTATATATTTTAATAGTGAGTAACTTTAACACTATGTATATAGGTTCATTTTCCAAAAGCATTTTTGTAACAGCATGATGCAAAACATACCTAAATTAGCAGAACTGCCCTTGACTTGAACAGACTGTAGATCAGGCTTCAACCACCGTGACTTTGTCAAGAATAAAATTCTCAAGTGATTTCTTATAAGATACGATGAGAAATGAAACACACACAGGTTCTCATTGATCACAGCTGGAGCCCACAAAGTGACATGTGAAAAGTGGCTGAAAGGGAACCCTTAAGGACTGGAAAAGACATGGTTATTGATTTACCGGGAACAGTCTTGCCAAGTTTAAATGAAGGAAAACAGAAAAATGGCATAACCTGGGTGTAATTCTTTTGAGATAATGCACTATGTGAGTGAGAGCTGTGTTAGTCGTCTCTAGCATCCCTTCCTAAAACATCTACATAATTTTAATTAAATAAATGGCTACAGTAAAAAACTTAAAAGATAAGAACTCCAGTGAATTATAAAGGATAAATTACCATGTATGCCAGTATTTTACCAAGATAAAACTATGAGATGTGCAATAAATTTCTTACAAATTTTTACATCTTAACGTATGAAGAGTATTAGGGTAGACTGCAATTTTGAAAGGTGATGAACTTTAACAACAAAACTACTCTCTCATTTAATTTATATTGATTAATTTAACTATATGAATGAATATATAGCATACACTCAAAGAAAAATGTTACATATTTCCCACAATTCTGTCATTCCTTTCAGGAAACAAAGGGAATCACAGTGCACCAAAAATAATTTTATATCAAAACTGTTATTCAAATAATTTCATACCGAAACTGTTATTCTGGATTTGTTTTTCAGACCCAAAATTCACGAAAGATCTGTAATTCACAGTCAAAACTATAATCTGGCAACTAAATAAATCATAGTGATACTTACAGGCTTAGTAGTGATACTGAATTTATGGCTTACATTACATAGATGAGAGTAGCCCTTTTCTAAGGGGATCAAAATACTTAACATAATTTGATTAGATCTAGTCGACTAGATTTGACCAATGATTTCTTTCAACCTTTAATTTTGCTGAGTTTTGTATGAAAAAAAAGGATTTGCAAACAAAAAACTGCCCAGCATCCTATAGAGTGGGGAAAATACCTTTTCTTGAATAAACTTTCCTCAAAAGTCACTTACATTGCACTATAGCATTTTATTGACCAATATAACATAAACTGTTTAATGTGGTAAATTTTGTTAATGTATTTGTACTTAAATTAAAAAATTGAATTAAATAAGAATAGGTAGTCAGAAAATCAGTGCATGGGGGTATTTTTTGTTTGTGATCTACAGGCTTTATAGTTGACTTAGGGCTTTTTTTTCCTTACCTGGAACTCTCTTTGCCCAGTTGATCATGTGCACCAATTCTCTGTCTGCAAGGTTGGTCAACAGGGTCATCATAGAGGCTTCATTGAATGGTCTGTTTGGGTCATATTCAGAATAAACTAGGGGTGGCTCAGCTTCCAGCAAGGCACTGACCATCTGTTCTGCCGTCAGGGATAGGGCTGGGCTGTTCTTCTTGTTATGTTTAACCACCAGTGGACTTGTCCAAAGGGTGGGAGCTCGCAGCTCTGTTGAAGAAGCCTCCCCATTCCTGGAATCCTGATCTTCTCTTTGGCGTTTTTGTTTCATCACTCGCCCACCTCTGCGGTCTTTCCGGATTCCTAGAGACACACAAGAATATAATGAACTCCTTCCCTTGAACTTAAGTATTATGTACACTTGGCTTCAGTCAACAGCAGATGCTTTTGATAGACCCAGGCAGCATTGACTCTTGATTTATTTTCTGAAGATTTCTTCAGGAGTCTTTACGCCAGTAGTTAGACAGAAAAACTACTTTTTAAAGTATAGTGTCAGGAATAGTGCACCCTTTCCTGAAATTCAGATCAGTTGGGCTCACACAGAAATCTAGACTAGTGACACTGTACAGCTGCCTTAGCCCCACAAAAGGAAGTTGGTTATTGGGAATAAATAAATATTTCTTTATTGCCCAAAACTTCAAAGTATGCCCCAACCTCTAGCACACCATTATTCTATAAATTATCAGATATAAATTAATGATGTTGGTGGGTCAGGCGGATCACTGAAGTAGCTCTCAAAAACTATCTAGAATATTTTGCTTAAGGTCACCAATTATTTTAATTAAACATCATCCTATTACTGAGCCTGTGATCTTCATAATTATATAAAAAACACTCGAGAAAGTTCCCATTATAAGATGAGTTTATACAGCAATAAAGAATGCCATTTAAGTAGATAAACATAAGAACGAAAAGGAGAAATAATTACGACCTCAGATTCTAATGTGGGAGACCTACTGTCAAAAGGCTGAAATTAACCACAACAGAAACCATTATTGTTATTACTGCACATTTCTGCAATGTGCTTTGCACTGTATGACCCTGAACCTTAGGGGAACCTGATATTATCAAGTCAACTATACCAATTCAAACAACATAAGACCTTTGCAGTGGAACAAAATCTCGCTTTGTGGAAAGGTTACAAGAAAAATACAATGATAAAGCCCACGTGGAACTCCAGCCATAAAGGGAAGGTTAAGTCTAGCTCTAAGTGGAGGAGTAACAGGCATTTTGAGACTGAGTCAAAAACTTTAATCCATCATCGAGTGGAGGCAAGGGAGGACAACCAAGTAATAAGGAAAGCACACAAGGAATTGTGATATGAGAAGGAAGCCTATGATGTGGCTTATGCTGGAGTTCTCATGCAATAGGAAAAAGCAGCACTAGCCCCAGCTTGAAATGCAAAAGAAGTATCTACAGAGAATAAAGATGTAAAACATTAAAAAAAAAAGGGAAGAGAAAACATTTGAAACAAAACCAAACCAAACCAAAAACACTTGCAAGCAATCAGTACAGGTCTTTCTAATGGTTGGGGAAAGGGAAACACAACATTTGCTTCAGCTCTCTTCACACCACAAAATTTCAAACCTTTAGAATCCCAGTCTTTGTTGGCAGCATTTTCATCTCACATGCAACATGCTTTCATATAAATGTTGGTCCTTTTCAGCCTCAAAGAAACAGGGAGAATATTTAAATCTCTTTTCCTCTTTCTTGAACTATGAATTCAACACTGAATTAGTATTTGGAGATTAGGCATTTTATGTTTAATTATTCATTCAAAATCTATTGGGCTTTGTGATTTTATTCCATTAATCTATTCACATAAAGGGAGTTCAATAAATCTCTCATCACTCCTATTACTTAACCTATCTACATTCTCCCATTAACTAAACTATTTCTAAGCCAAAACTCTCAAGTGCGTTGCTGTTCCCATTTTTCATTCAGCAACACCAATCTTTCCTACCACTAAACAGTTTCTGTTAAGGAGAGGCAGGGAGAGTCTTGCTATTCAGAAAAACACAAGACTTATTCTGGCAAATTGTCATCATAGAGATATTCTCACTGGTAACTTCCTTGCAATACTCAATAGCAGGCATGCTCTATCTGTTGTTGCATGCTTTGTATCAATTTAATGGTTTTGAATTAAAACATGTATATATAATTGCATGAACAAGCCCACATAGTTCACAGAAACTAAAGCATTTGTTAACTTTCTCACATTTCAAATTTTATAGCTCCTCATCTAGAAATTTTCTTTCAAAGAGAAAGCATCCTTGGGGTCTGTGGTGTTCAACATACTCATAAATAGATAGGCTGACATAATTCATAAACAAGAAGTTGAGGTTAGAAAAATACTATAAAAACATCAGATAAGTTTAGAAAGTAAACAGAAGGCTAGAAATTACTAGGAAAGGAAGGGAGGACAGAACAACTTCATAAATCACTGAGTTTATTATCGTGAGGCACACTACAGTGAACACTGCATGCAGTTCTGTTCTTCCCAAATTAAAAAGAGATATAAAAATAAATGAAAAAGGGATAGAAGAAAAACAAGTAAGATGATTTGAAATGTGGAACACCTTTGGTGTAAGAAATATCTGAATTGACTATATCTGCTTGGCCTGCAAGCCAGATACAAGACTAGAAAATCAGGACTAGCAAAAAGATGAATAAGGTACAAAACACTAAAGCTTCTCGTCTAATACAAGAAAATTTCAAATGAAAATACCCCATGCAAGGTTCAGGACAGACAGGAAGAGGTTCTCTTCCACACCATGGAGAAAGAAAACTGACAATGTGAATAAATTAGAAGGTGCATATAGCAAGCTGTAGGCCAAATGTGATAGACAACAGAATCCATTAAAGGTTAATAAATATAAGTAGGGCAACTTCAGCATTAAGTCTCCATCAGATAGATTACTGGAAGACCAGAGTTTTTTGTGGGTTTGCTTTTCACTTACTCCAGGCCTGCCTTGTTAAGTAAAACAAGGATGTGATGAAGATTTTACATTACAGAGGAAAGGTGGCAAACGTAAGCGTATTTACCTGTTTACAAATAAAACAGATGTTAAATAAAAACAATAGTTTTAATTCACCTGAAAGCCTACCACTGGCTTTTCTTCACCTTAGAACAAAAAACATGGTGCATTGAGGAAAGCTGAACATAACCAGTTTGGAGGAGATGCCCCCCACAAATTTAGTTTTTGCATTTTTATTTCAGGATTAAAAAAATCAACCAACCAACCAACTGTAGCAATGTTACTACTGGATTTTGTAGAGACTAAGTCTGAAAGAAAGTCAGTAAGAGTATGCATTCCTTCTGCATCACATCACCAGCTTTTATTATCACAGACAGAAAAGTCTCTGAATCTGTATAAGTCTCATATTCAAAAGAGATTTACAGAACTTACTACTAACTCTTTATCTAAGGCCTAGATGGACAAGCAACAAACTTACTCATTTTCTTGGACTAAATAGGAGTGAGTATCTCTCTGAAAAACGCAAGTGCTCCCAAATCTCCTTCAAATTTTAATCAAATTTTATCTCTGTTAAAGAGAGATAATGATGCCCAGTCACTAATTCCAAAAAAGGCAACTCTATCAATCTACAATTTCCTTGCCAAAAGTGCAATGATTCTGTAAGGGGTTTTTAAATATATGAATGCATCAATTTTAATTAAACAATTCAGCCAATAAAGGAACCTTAATTGTCAAGTATTATGAAAAACAATATTCTAGCAAAAATTGAAGTACTATGCACCTTGCAAGAACTCTAAAATAATTTCCATTTGAGTTTTAAAGCTGCAAGAGCCAAGATTTTTAAAGGCAGTTTTATAAAGCTTCATATGTAAATTCAGTCAGACTTTTGGACATGGAAACAGGTTTCAAAACTGCTAAGTAATTATATAATCAAATCATTAGAACCTGATCAGCAGTAAAATTGCATGTGGACAATAAAATTGCACATGACACTCCCATGGCAGGGCAGTTGGAACTAGGTGATCTTTAATGTCCTTTCCAACTCAAGATTCTATGAGTGTATGCTTATTAAAGAAATGCTAACTATATGAAATGCTTCCCTAGTGTTTTCCCACATCATTAAAACAAAACAAAAAATAAATTCCAGATAATTAAAACAAAAGATCTAAAATTAAAAATGCACTGAATGAGCATTGAATCTCAGCTATACAAGAGTAATTTTTTTCCTACCTATTGCTAATTAAAAAGCTCCACTTTTATACTTTCATATAAAATATTCAAGAATATTTAGAGGAAGAAAAGGGGGAGACCAATTAGAGTCAATTTGCTTGGCTGGGCGTACTACAGAATAATGCCTTTTAGATTTGAAGATACAGGTATAATCTCAGATTTTATTCAAGTTAAATATATTCCCTGTAAAAAGGTTTGTATAATATTTTTCAGTTTTTTTCTTGTTAGAAATTCGGTCAATCAACAACAGTTGAAGACACACTTTTTTTTTTTATTCTTGGTTTGGGTTTTTTTTTTTTGCTTGTTTGTGTTTGGGTTTTTTTGGTGGGTTTTTTTTTTGTTTTTGTTTTGTTTTGGTTTGGTTTGGTTTTTTTTGTTTTGTTTTGTTTTTTGTTTGGGACTTTTTTGGGGGACTTTTTTTTTTTTAATTTAAGAGGACAACAAAAAGATGGAACTGTGATTAAGTTTGGAAACAGTGATGGGTAAATGGTTTACCAGCTAACTTCCCAGCCTGCAACAACCTCTGAACCTGAGGTCCTTTGTCCACACTTCTGCTCCCTGTCAGCAGGCCCCAGAGGAGAGACATTTGACACTTCTGTATACACGCACAGTCTTGTAGCATTAACAACCTATAATTTTGTCAGTTTGTCAAAAGAGTGTTTCAAACACCTTCTCTTCTAAACATCGTTGATGCTCTTCAAGACCAGCCCACCTCATTGGCATCCTGTTGAAAATTGCCAGAGAGAAAGAATCTCTGTTTTAGAGAGAAAGAATCTCTAATGTTTTGTAAACCAAACCCTGCTTGACAGTAAAAGAGAAAATGTATGTGGTAAGTGAAAGATACTATAAATAAGAAGGTATCTGTCAGAGAGGCAGAGCCCTGCTGATGATCAGAGTGTTAAGGGAGAATGCACAGAACAGGCCATGGCAGAGGTGCCAGACAAATCCTTTACACCAGTGTTTGCAAAGGAAGAAACCAGATTTTCCTATAACACAAACCTACTTTTCTGAAACTGAAGTTGGGTTTGAAGAGGCCAGAAATTCAAAAGCCTCTCTTCAAATGCCCAAGTATGGGAATGATTTACTGAACTATTGGGAGAAGACCTCTGGGGCTGAGTCCAGGCTCATTTTGGTGTCATTGCTGCCATTAGCCATAGTAAGGGACTGCAAAAGTAAAACAGTGTGAACAAGCCACAGGTCCCTTATGGACACAAACCTGAGTGTCTAAGCACAAGTGGCCTTAGAGTCCAAAGGGCAGATGCAAGTAAGGCAGCTGTCTCCTAAGCCTCTCATGGCAACTTCACTTTACAGGCAGGCCTCATAAGGTACACCTCTGCTGAATTCAACAGCTTTATAATGCTTCATTGGAAATAAAACAGAATCCTACAGCTTCCCTTTAAAACATAAGATTACTGTAGCTGCTGTACGTCAGTAGAAGTCAATAATTTCATTCTTGATAGATTTATAACAGACAAAGATTGCTGAAGCTATGACTGCAATGTAGGTACTAATATTGTAACATATCTCAGCATAGTGGTCCTTCCAAGGTGATTTTAAAGACTTTTGAGATTTTTGGGAACTTTTCTGCTTGAATCTCTCTACATAAATACATTTTTTGGTCACAGAAAAGTAACACCACTTTCCAAATTCAAATTTTATAGCCTAATAAATCCTTCTTTTGAATATGATTCAGCCAATCAGCCCCTTATTTCATTCCCATTTCTCTTTTGGAAAATGAAACAGTGATGTAAATTGTGCTGAAAACCCAGGTGGGTTGACAATTAGTTTAAATGAGAAGCATTGTCTGAAATCTTCTAAAAAGATTAATCAAAATTTAATGTCTAATCTCAAACAGGCCTGCCCCAAGTGACAGTGCTTAACAGCCTGGTTTCTGACAAGGATATCTAGACACTCAGTACTATAAATAAGTAACAGACTTGTGTTCAATCTGTGCACCTGGATGTTACAGTCTTTTTGACTCCTGAGTTGTGTACATCTATTTATGTGAGTTTTTTAAAAAAATATATCTCTTATCCTTTTCCAAGCTGGGGCTTATTTCTCCTCTATAATTAGTACCCCCTTCTATTAGAGATAAAGGGAGAGAGAAGTCACAGTGGGGGTTTAGATTCAGATATTCTGGTTCAACTCCTGGCTCTGCTACCAGTTTGCTCATTGACCAAGTCACACTATATATCTCAGTGCCCCAGAACTCCTACTAACTAAAATGCAGATCATAATACTGGTCTTTCATGTAAAGTCTTAAAGACCTGGTGACAAAAAATAGATGTTAACAAGTAGGCAAATGTCATTTGGGGTCTCTAATGACTATTCATAATGCACAGTTTGAGAACCAATGATCTATTAAATTAAAGATGAAGGTGCAAGGCATGATTCATTCTAATCTGTATTTTTGTATTCAATCTTTGGCAGTCATAGCACGGGTTTTAAAGAGCATCTTAGGACATGTAGAAGTGAAACAAGAGAAGTCCAATTAAACCATCATTCAAATGAATCCCTTTCAGTGTCAACACTCCTGATAAACTCATACCAAGTTTTGGTTACACTAAATATGGCAACTGCCCCATTTCTAGACAATATTTACAATAAGCCCTTAGACATTTCAGGGATCACAATAAAGCCTTTTGGGGAACATTCTCTACCTTTACATCAACAATTATTTGGGAAAGCCAGTCATTTTAGAACAGTGAGTCCATTGGTATAAATCTCAAAGACAATAAGAAATTTTAATTGCTACATTTTAGAAATTGAGTATTGGAGATGTTTGGCCTGACACCAGGACTGAGTGCTAGAACTGAACTGTAAATGTCTAACCAAAAGAAGAACAAGAATCATACAATTACAGAATCATGGACGGCTTTGGGTTGGAGAGGATCTAAATGGTCATCTAGTTTCAACCTCCTTGCCATGGTCAAAGACACCTTTCATTGGACCAGGTTGCTCAGAGCCCCATCCAAGCTGGCCTTGAACATTTCCAGGGATGGGGCAACGTTTCTGAGCAACTGGTTCCAGTTCTCTCCACCACCTTCAGGGAAAAGAATTTTCTCATCCAAAGCTACCCTCTTCCAGTTTGAAGCCATTAGCCCTTGTCCTACCACTAAATTATCTTATTAAAAGTCCCTCTTGAGCTCTCTTATAACTCTACAACTCTAGGAATTACTCAAGTAATGAAAAAAGTATGAAAAGGCCAAAAAGCCAATGTAAACTACTATACAACTATAATCAGCTTTACAGTTTCAAATAAGTGTTCAAGAGTTAAACATTAAAAATCCTGCATTCATTCTTCATTTTTTTTTTACATATTCTGTTATAGCATATAACTAAGCATAAGAAAATTTGTCCTATTTTATCCCATTTCCACCTGGCTGTAAAAGGTCTTAACCGTGTATAAATTCACTGCTGAATCTGCTTTGAGCAGGTGGCTCAATAAAAGACCTCCTAGATTTTCTTCGAGCACAGATTATTTTATGAAGTGGAATAGGAAGATAAATCATTTTTGGCCAAGGTGTTCACAATAACGGTCTCTCCAATTTTGGGGGCAGAACACAGGAATATTGTATTTTGTGACAATTTAATTGCAGTGATCCCTTTTGCATGTGTGCAAAGAGAAGAAAAAATATTTCACTAAAAATTCTGATTTTATTTCCACCTTATTTTCCCAGAAAACTGCTGTAAACTCACAAAACTTTGATTCAAATGTGCACAAGTACACAATTTTGGCCCAACAATTCCAACTTCAGAGTACATTTCCTCATACATATATCAGGCCCCACCTACAGTTATTTGGCTGAGTACAGAACAGTATGTCTAATAAGCATCGAGGCTCTCCTTGAACAAACCAGAATCATTTCACATCCACAATCCATTTTCTTTGATTCACACTAATTTCTCTTTTTAATATAATAGTTCATTAAAATGTAAGTACATGAAAATATAGAAGACCTTGAGCCCATCCAGTGGTTGCATCAGACATCAATTTCCTTCTACTTTTGAGAATTATTTTAATAACTCTCTAGTCTTTTTTTCATGAATAAATATAGAATTCAGCAAGGAAGCATAGCTCTCTCAATTTAAAGACAAAAAAACAGCAAGGTCCTTCTCTGAGAGAATAAAAAATTTGTTTTTTCATTTTCCCTGTAAAAATTTATCTTAAACTTCAGCAAGACTGTTGCACTGCACCAGACTGGCTTGGGGGCGGGTAACCATTTCAAAATATTGTAAGAGAAAACCTGAAGCCTAGAGACTCTAATCTCTAGGAGTTAATGAAAGTGTCTACAATCAAATGGCATGTGGTTTTAGCACTCTGTTACGGCCAGCAGAGAGTTTCACTCCCTGGGTTGTATCACAGTAATTTCTGAAGCATTCTCAGACAATTTGTAAGGGTGACACAGAAGGATGTAGGCTTCAAATGTACTGTAACACTGTAATTTCATTATCACAACAATCAGTACACAGAATCTTCTCTCTAGAACCTGAGATTTAGATACTGTTCAAAGACAGTAAATACCCCATGCTATATACAAAGTCACCATCTGAATGTAGCACATGAGCGCTCAAATCCTTGATGGCCACATTTCCTATGATTTGATGTTAGGAAGCCATAAGCGTTCGACAATTGAAAGAATTATGTAGGCGTCAGGGTGGTAAGACATGGACTATCAGGCAAATAATGGATTTTTCTTTAGCATTATGGCAATTTTTTGCCATAGCCACGAATTCCTATCCCACACAGCACTTAATGATAAATCTGTCCTGTCACACACTGAAAGGGGGGGAATGAATGCAGCATGCTAATTACTAGAAACCCTCATTCACTTACCACACTGTAAAATAATTAATAACAAACAATAAAACAAGGTGTTTTTGGTTTCATAAAATTAGGGTTTTTGGCCTCAACTCACCAGAAAGCTTTTAGAACAATGGAGAAACAGAAAACTATATCTGTATTGGAGCAGAGGTCACCTGCACCTTACGTATGGTTGGAGCTTCAGGGTTGCAACTGCTGTAACAACTCCATTTGAAAGCTGGCACCCTGCATCATGTGAAAGTTGGAGTACACTTCTCCAAACCAGGACAGGAATAAGCTTCAAGAAGGCATCAGCAGATTGTAAACAAAAACAAGGTTTCTCTCCCCAGATACAGAACAGAAGTAAAAGGGACATAGCAAGGATTTTATTTGCTGTGTCCATTTAATCCTCACATAAAAACAGGGGAGCATAGACTAATTAATACCATATAATTTTAAGGTACCTTGGGTTTATTTATTCAGAAAGAGAGAATGAAGCATTTGGACAAAATATAACAACTTTAAATTATGCCTCAGATGCCCACCGCATCAGCAGAAATTCTTGCAGTCTAATTGTCTCTTGAAGCAGCACAGGAACAGATGCAGAAGGAAACACTTGCAAACACAAGAGGAGAGAAAAAAATAACTCTTCAGTACTGAAAGAAGTTTTTAAAAGACCCAAGAATAGGGAAGAAAAAAAAAATCAATAAAATTTCCACAGGAACTCATAAGAGGAACTCATCAGTAAATGTTCCTATCACACAGTTCAAGGGCCTCTTGAAGCCTGCATTTTTTTCTGCATGAAGCCTCTAAAACATATTTCAGTTGTGTCCACTCTACTAAAAATAATATATATGAACATTTTCATTCTGCATTAAGTGACCTTCTGTGAAGAAAACCTCAGCAACCATATTCTATATCATATGTTTAGAATTAACCAGACACATTTAATCAAGATTTTGCCTACCTTCCATAATATTTACTGAAACTCTGTATTTAAAATCAGTTATTACTCATATCACTTAAATGGCAGATAAAAGTCACAAGTTGGCAACTTTTAAAATTTATTGAGAAACCTCAGCTAATTTAGTGCAGAAGAAAAACTGAGATTATATTTAAGGGAAAGAAAGATTACATGTATTTTCCACTATATCTAAAAGTTGTATCATCGTAAGCAAATTGTGGAGACAGAGATAAAAGTGAGATAAGACACAAACAAATATTCAAGCATATGATAAAATTAATGCCTTAAAAAAGGCAAATCCTTCAACATGAACATGAGGTGATTATTTAAACTAAAAGATCCAATCACAAGAACTAGGAATTTTTGGAGAACAGCGTGAATCTTGAGCTAATCACAGAGCTATATTATTTTAGTATGTTGAAGAAAAGTTCCATTATATCTATTAAAAGAGAAAATCTTCATAGCTTTCCTCAGGAAAAAAAAATTAAATTAAGAACATTTAAACATTATCACTTAAAAGTTAAGCCAGATGGCATAAGAAGAATATTTACTTAACCTTTACCTTCATCTGAGAGAAATGTGACAATTATAAAAGTCTAGATTTAGAAGAAAGGTTTTTCTTCCCCACACATCCATGTGGTCAATAGGGGATAATAACAACTCCAAAAAACCTTTGAATATTTTACTTCACATACATTAACATCACCTTCCATGAAGTCATGTCCAGGTGTGACAGATTTATTACTTTTAACTGAGGGATCTCAAGATTTTTTACTGAGACTTCCTAAAATAAGTATTTTAAAACTCTTGCCTATGAACCAGTGATGGACTTCTAACATTATTAGTAGTACTGTAAGAGCAGATACAATTTATGCTGATCCTGATCTTGTTTCTAAACTGTGAGTTTAGTTTCCTAAAAGAAGAAAACAACAACAACAAAACAATAAAAATACCACAACACTGACTACTGTTGAACTGCCTGCTCCTGTAGTGACTATACAAATCTTACAACATTGTAAAAGGAAAGGAAAGGATGAAATCCAGATTACTTTTCTCAGGTGAGAACCACTGTATGAAATAACGACTCCAGAACATGTATATTTGAAAGAAAATTTGGACAGAATTGCAGTATTTCTTTTGGACTACATAAATCTAAAAAATGCTAGTTGAGAAATCTTTACAATTTTTATGATAGTAAAACAGTTACATATAGAATAGTCAAAAACCTATTAGAGACTGCATCTTAGAAAAGAGATATAAAAAACATAAAACTGGTACAGTGGATCATTATTGAAATACACTTAAGTGTAACTGGATGTAAATGTGCCAAATGAAAAACGTAATGTCATCAACATAAAGCATAATTATACATCCTAGCTATGATCTGCCATGTGTACAAAGGTCAAAGCTAAATCTGCATGCATATTCATGTGTGGATTCTCTGGTTTTAGTGTGCCTTTCTTGAACCTCTATCTTTTCTGGATCATACCTGTTTTATTAACTACATACCCTTTGAAGAGTTCTAGCCACATAAACCAGGATGCTCAGATCAATACATAAAATCTCATTAAAAAAATCAACCATCGTCTTAACTTCTAGAAGCAAAAGCAGATTTTATGTCTTCCTGCTGCTTGCATCCCAAAATTGAGATTAATAAAATCAGTCTCAGCTCTTTCCCAATCCTTGAGCTGAGAAAAATGCAGATCCAATCTCAAGTGCAGCAACAACTAATCGTTTTTCCTTTAGTCTTTCCCTTTTTCTCTGAAGATTCTCAGACTGGGCTACCTTTGCTGAACTTAAAAATGACTTGTTGAGGAAAGGACAAACATGATGAGCTACTCTTCTGTCTTGCACCAGATTTTCTGTGGCATAAGTAAGCATTAGGTGCACCAAAGAAAGGAAGAACCAGTCTGTAATCTAACTAGCTCTTTACACACGAAATACATGGGATCTAATCCCTTCAGCTCTGTGCACTTACTAGCTCGCTAAGTTTTTCCTATAGATGTAGGTTTTCCATTACTCTTCATTGATAAAAGCAATGTGAAATTTTTAGCAGGCTACAACAAGCTATCATTATTACATATCTTCCAGGAAAGTGGCATTTATTGCTCTTCTTATAAAATGAGTAAGCCTTTAATATTGTTGGGTTAAATTAATTCACATCTAAAATATGCATACAATACTGGAACAGAGAGATTAACTTTCCCTTCCAGGATTCACAGAACAAAAATTACATATCCAGAAGTTTATTTAACAAATATGAACTTATTTGAGACTACTAATGCTCTTCCCACTGAACTGCAAAATGCTGCAAAATCTTGGGTTAAATTTCATTCATCAGGATCTGAAGCCTACAATGAGAGACCAAAAAAACACTGAGTTAAAAATAATAACAGAGGAATTCTAATTCTATTGAAATCCATGGTCCTCTTGTTCTTCATGCAAATTTGGACAAGATAACATGATATTCCAGAGCTTTCCATTTTTATTTAATAAAATAATTTTTATTTAATAGACTTCAACTCAATAAAATCAGTAGCTTCCTCCTTTAGTTAGAAACCATATCAGCTGCCCAATGAAGTTAAAAGGCAGGAAGGCAGACAGCAATGCTGAAGATTTGATGATGGCTATGTACGTACCACCTTTCATCATTCCCACTTCGTAGCATTTTCTCAGTCGGCAGGCCTGGCAACTCTTCCTTCGGTTCTTGTCAATGGTGCACTGGTTAGTAGCAGGACACATGTAGTCATTGTGCCCTGTAAAACCAGAGGGAAAGTAAGGACACAGTTATACACAGACATAACAAAATTTACTATAACATCTTGGGGAAAAAAGTAGGATTACCGTCATAACGTCTCGTAAGAAGTGTTGATACAGCTTTTGAAACATCTCTATGTCACACATTTATTCGCAAATTCTTTAAATTAAAACTTCTGTAGACTAATTAATATAGCGAACAATTAACGCAACCACAAAAGAGAATCTATTAATATGAACAAGTGCCTTGACTTCCTTGTTCTCAGGCCGAGAAATACAACATGGTTTTGTACAACGTACATCTGGTTTTGTGTGCCTGTACTGATGTTTAACCAATAGACTGCAGAAAATAAGGTTTATAAAATTAAAAAGGTCTACGCACAAAAGATTTTATCTATGACAGTCAGTTCCAGTAAAGAAACAAACAACATAAAACAGAAGGAAAAATCCTCAAATAATTAATTGTACCTCAGGGATAAATCAGTCACTAATTCCAGGTGCATGTCTACTGCTTTGTGCAAAAATTTTCTGACATGACAAATTCTGAAAGAATTCTAAAGATTGTTACTGGTATCTTCTCCTTCAGAGCTCCTCTTCCTCATTTCTTACTCTCTTTAGCATTATTTGTTACTGCCAAAAAGCATCTATTCCAATTTGCTCTTAAAAAAAGTGTGCTTAAATGTGCTATAAAATTATTTGCCAACCGTTGACAAAGGTTAGCAAGGATGAAAAAGTCTCTTCAAAATGATCTCATTGGTGCTCTGCCTTCATCTGAACATAACTAAGGTACAGCACACACATGCAAAAAATAAAAAAAGTTACTGCAGAACTGTTTGTTCTTTCTTTGAGGTCAAGGGATCAGCTTGAGGTAAAGTAGGGTGGAGGTTTCACAGAGGCCTTGGTCTCATCAAATCATCTATCCTTGACTACAAATTAGAAAATAGAGTAAAAATTACTATCAGATTACACCAGGAGCATCTGCCCTCTAATGCTGCATAACTGGGATCTCATCAAAATAAGTACCCAGCCTCTAAACTTGTTAATAGGGGAACAGCTGACTATGCCCTGTCTCAAATAGACAGAATTATTATTTTTAGGTCTACTGGATAGAACAAAATAATTCTGGGAAAGTCTCTATCCATATGCTTTGCTCCAGCACTGCAGTACACAGGTACAACTGAACCACCATATCAATCCAGCATGAGAGAACGCTTTAAATTTCAGTTCCTCTGGTAGGATACAGACCTATATCTGATTCAAAACCTTTCACATGTAAAGAAATTTTTAAAAATCAAATCAGAAAAAAAGCAGCCTCAACCACATATGTAGTATCTACAGAGGAAAGGAGCAGAAAAAAAAAAGTGCCATATGTTTAAGAAAATGCACTTATATTGACTGCAGCAGTGAAACAGTGACCTGACCTCCATCACCTGCCTTCAATCATTTGCCTTGTTTCATTAGCAAACTTTGGAAATACCATGAGATAAAGATGGAAAATTTAAATTACTCTTTTTAAAAACAAAGAAGTACTTTGAAAGAATAGCTAATCTTCCTGGTGAAGTTAAAAGGTAAATTCACATGGTGAATGAATGCAGGCTCTGAAATCAGCAAATAATGCAGAACACCATTTAGATCTCTCTAAAATGAGCAGATAAATCCCACTTAGGTCAAAGCTGAAACGATGCTAACCACCTTTGCTGGATTGGCTGATTTTCATAGAGTTCAAAGGTTAAAAAAAAAAAAAAAAAACACGACAGAAGTGACTGCACGCAAAAACCAAAAATCAGATGTAATCAATATCATCAGGGCAGCCATCCTACTTTTGCTATGCTTATGTGGATGATAACCTTCTCCTTGGCTATGAATCTGTATTTACTTGTGCAAACCACAAGTGTTTGGAAATAAACACTTGGCTGCTAGAATAGTACATAAAATAATCCTATTTGTAATAGACCTACAGTTCCCACATTAATATCATAATGCTTTTCCTTTTGAAGAGTTTTATCATTAATTTACCCTTTAAATGTTAGCATAGTCTGTTTTCATGCACATTATCTGCACCTTAGACAATACACTGTTCACTCAAAGTGCTCAATTGACTTCACAGACTAAAGAATGTAAAATCTGGCTGCTAAAGCCCGAAGGATCTGTGTGTGATGGGCATACTTCTTTAGATGGCAAGTATCATTGTTTAGCCTTTCAGATTTCCTGTAAATCTAGGATAAAGATAATGCATTTAATATTTATTATAATTTTTGGTTTCTTTTAACCAACATGACTTCAATAGAGCGGAAAACATGTAAGCAACCAGAAGAAAATGTTCAATAATTTGAGTATACAATAAAAAACATTATCAATTTAATCAGGAAAGAAGAAAGAAGCAAAGGGGAAAAGGAAGGCAGGAACCTTTCCTGCTTCTCCACCATACTATCTGCTTTCAAGTATTAGGTGCTGGAAGTGAAAAAAGAAGTTTCCTTTGCAAGTCACAAACAGACTAGGGCAGTCTTTCTTGGGGTAGCATGAAAGAGAAAAAGGCAGGAAAACACAAGGAATAGGTAATATGCAAAAACAAGTTTTAATTTAAAGTAAAATAGTATAGAACTAAATAACCTTAATGTAGGTGAATTGCCTTTCAATTTTTCTACCTTTTATCTAACACTTAAAGCTCATCTCTTGGCAAAGTTGATTCCAACCAATCTGACCTACTAGAAGGGATTTCTCCCTGATAGGAATTGTCAACATGAAAATGGGACACATCAGCAGGTTCCCAGCTGCCCTGCCCTTTGTTTTCATGGTATCCAAAGCATGGTACATGCTAGAAGAGAGGCTAATTAGGCTACTAGAGAGCTGCTATCACAGGAGTAGCAAGAGGAAGAAATGCCTTCAGTGATCACTGATGCTTATAGAGGGAAGCATACATCACTTGGACTCTGTGATCTTACTGAGGCTTTCAAAAAATGAATTATCAGATAACCTGCACAAAATTAAAGGCAGTGAATTTAATAGGGTGGATCCCCTCATTTTAATCCCCCGTATGTATAATTTGCACTGTCATAAGCTACCATGGAAGAGTCTAAGGGACCTTTTGGAAGAGCTTAGGGAGGGATGGTCTATTTTTCTTAGGAAAACTCAGTAACTGCACTTATTAAAACAGCAAAAATAAAATTAAGTATATAAAATTAAGTAATTATAGCACTTCAGGAAATGCTAAGGTCTCTCCAAAATGGGGTGCAAAAATCAGACCCTTTTCTCATGCAACTCTGCGTGATAATGACCAACAGAGGAGAAGAAGAGGAAAAGGATGCCTAAACTGAAGTAGCTGAATTGACTCATCATGCATCTGGAACAAAGCCAGTAATAATTATTGTCCTTTTACTATTATGTGCTTTTCCTATTATTATTATTATTTTATTTTCAATCCTCATGTCACATATTTCTTAAACTATTCTTTACCTATCTGAATAAGGCAGCTACCAGCTTAGCCATTACTTCTGGAAGCACCAGATCCTTCTATGATCTGACGGTGAAATTAGCAAAATTTTCATACATGACAGCTCGGATGAAAGGAAGGAAAGGAAAACTAAATTGTAGACTTTAACCATACCTTAAGGTGCCAAACAAGACTGGAGATGAAAAGCAAAACTTTGGAAAAATTACATTAAAAAAAAAAAAAAAAAAAGCATTTGGACATTACATAGGCTGACCCAGTAAAAATAAATGTTGAATGCAAAATAAAAAATAACACCAATTTTACGTTTAAGTGCCCCAATAAAACTGCACTTACTGGTTTTAAAATCACACTTTTTCCTAACAGCTTCACAGAAGAACAGAAGGTTATGTCTAAATCCTTTATAAGCACAGACACTCAAATTCACAGCTTAATTACTCTCAGAAAAGGTCTTTGGATTTGGAATTTAGGTTCTCTTAGCAACTACTCAGCACTGCTGAGAAGATTAATCTTCTTTCTGGTTTTAAACAAGCAAAACATTAGTAACATTACAGTAAGGAATAGGATCTAGAAGGCTGTAGTATAGTATGTATATGTATATGTATATGTATATGTATATGTATATGTATATGTATATGTAGTATAACCATAGTTATAGTATAATATAGTATAATAAAGTAATTAATTAGCCTTCTGAAATCATTGGAGTTCAGAGCTCATTCTTCACGGGCTTGGGGGTCGCTTTTATGATACAGGACAGTCCCAACAATTACACCATGTGCCTGAGAGCATTGACACACATCAATCACAGAACCATGAGATGAATGAGAAAGGAGGAGAGGTTAAAATTTATACACTCCATGTTATGTCCTTCAGCTGTGTCATGGAGCTCACAGACTGTGTTTCCCTTCTAGTGGAATCTTCTTGTCTTCACTTAGGTATAAAATGTAACTGCTCACATGAGCAGGTAACTGCAGCTAAATGGCTGATAGCGAGTTCTTCTTAAACCTTTCCATATAGTAACAGGAAAAATGAAGAGATGAGAAGAATGGGCACTGCATAGGGGAACCAAGCCTGCTGCCATCTCACTAGTATAATAATGCATGAACTTATATATTGAGAAAGGGTAATATATTAAAAAAAACCCACTATTTACCTTTATAAATCTATAAATATAAAATTATATTTTCTACTCAAGCAAATAATTATGAAGTTTTTATTATTTGCCTTATCTTAAAATTTAATTTGGTGTTTCATCTACTATTTCAGGGTTATGATACCACGCGCAAAGTTTACTTTTACCCTGCTCCAATTTTTCTAATTTTAGACAAGGTAACAAAATAGAAAGTATATTTTTTTTCCTCATGACAAATAAAAATAGATAACAATACTGATCCAATCTTACAAAATCTGGCAAGGAGTATGACATCAAGTTTCTGTTTCCCTAGCTGATAAATCACAATTGTTTTAAGTCCTTGGCACATGATTAAAACAACAGCTGTGTTAAAGTGAAAAACTCCCACAATGTATTACTCACAACCATCTCAATATGATCTCTCCAGAGACAAAAAGCATTTTCAGAGAGAGTTATAGGCATGTCATGGCCATCTTATTCCCATAGACTTTGAATGAAACTCTTGTATTTTTAGCTTCCCATTTTATTTGAGCCAAAATGGGAAGGGGGAGAATTCTACTAAAGAAAACTCCCACAACTATTATAAAGAGCCTAAGAAGCTAAAAATATTGCAAATTACTTTTGTGCACTCAAAATACCACCAAATGTTATCGACAAAAGAAAACTAATGTAACTCTCCATTTTTATTCCAGGTATAACATCAGGTTTGGTTCTTCAGTAGCTGAATGGTTCCTGCTATCATACATTTTTCAAGGACCTGTGTGGTGGTTTTTGAACTGAGTTTTCTGCATTGAAGTCTGTAAAACTGAAACCTCAATACAGGCAACAGCTGGCTTGCTAAATTATTATACTACTTTTTGACACCATTATTTTGTCCAAAAAAAAGACTGTTTTATGCCTGTGTACCACTTTCTCCTGCAAATCCTGGTTATATACTTCTTTAATTAACTGATGTGTATCTGTGATCCTTGGTTTGCTCCCTCCTACCCTAACATCATCCATGCTCTATAGTATGAAGAGTCACCCATTTTATAACCAGAAGAGTCAACCAAGGTATCTTAGTCTCTTGTCCTGCATATCTCTAGCCATATTTTGAGTAGGAATAGCTACGTTATCTGTCACACTCTCTAAAAGCAGGTGAAACAGTTTAGCACTTTCCTGCAAGACAAACCTTGTATGCTCTCTTGTAATTTTTAAATGTAAAGTGCTTTTTTTTCTCACGTGAATACTTTGAATTGCTGAAAGGCTCAGTCTTGAGCTAGGAGTAATATGAGTTTTCAGCTGAAATATTCACTAAACACTTGCAACATGTAATAATGTTTAATTTTTTGTTGTTGTTGCTTGATATTGCACAACAGTCATATTCCAGAGGAAGTAAAACAACATTAAAAGTGATAATACAGGGTATATTAAGAACAGCTTCTAAAAGCCAGGAATTCTATCTAGGAAGTGGGAAGAGCTTTGGATTTGGCAGAAGAAAAACAAATTACCGTTTATAAAATCAGATAAGAGTCCGTTCTCTACTTTCTGGCAATGTGTGTTGCCCAACTTCAGAAATGTTTTAAGTATTGCCTAGATTGACACATCATATGTCAGCTAAGAATATATAGTTCAGATGATTTCAGAAAATCAGTCTCAGAGAAGAACTGTCAGAGTTCACTGTTAAAATGGAAGCTGATACTGAATAAGGCTCCATAGTGTCTGTCCAGAATCCAGTTATATGTAGCTTTCCTCACAAATTGGTAGTAATCTGGAGTATTTCTTTTATTAATTGCTATTCATTTGTAGATGACATTTATATGTGTTAGAAGAACAGAGGAAAGGCCAGACTTCTTTGCCAGCCAGACTGAAATAAATGGCAGGAGAGTACAGAATAAGAATTCCAAATTACCTTGGCAAACTGGGGTAGCACATGGGAAAACAACAGCACAAAAGCACAAAGTACAAAGGATTGGTATAAATCTCTGCATTAAAATAGGAGTAATCATATGCACAAAACAATGAGTAAAATAAATGGTTTCTTCTGCAGAAAAGTATGCCTGATTTTATTCTGCATCACACATTGATTATGAGAGAAGAGTATCATGTTTTTGTAAATAAGGCAAACATTACAGTGTGATGGATATAGACAAATACCATGTGATGGATAGGCTTGTAAGGTAATCTTATTGCTCTGTTCAGTACTTGTGAAATACCATATTGAAGGAAATCATGCTTCAAGATAAAAAAGAAAACAGTAGAAAGTGGAGAACCTCCAAAGCAGAGCAACTAGATTAGACATCAAGAAAACAAGACCTATGAGAAAATGTTGAATAAACCTTGTTTCCTCAGGTTAGGTAAAACAGAATATTTTTTTTCCAAATGTAATAGCAAACTTCTATGATTTAAAGGTTGCTGCAGAAAGAGAACACTTTTTTTTTTTTTTTGTGGCATGATTCTCAGGAAAATAAATTATGACCTTAACCTGGAGGCAGGAAGATTCAAATTTCCCAGTAGCCTTCAAAGATAAGGAGAATAAAACACTGGATCAAGATACAAGTTTTAAGAAGCAGATCAATAAACATATATAAGGAACTGGTAGAAGCTGATCCTCTCACAGGACAGGAAGATAAACTAGAGCTCACGGTCCACTGCAGCCCTATGATTTGCTTAGGCCTTGAAAAATAAGTATCCAGATACAACCATCTTAAGCCACTATCACATCCATGCTGAATGCAGCACTTAAAATTTGCTAGAAAAGTACCACATTCAAAATTGTAGTGCTAGGGAAAAAGAGGTACTGACTCTTGCCTTTCAATAGCACTCAAATTTCTGAAACAAGATCACCATAAATTGCATAGCTGAAATTAAAAATGCATATTAGACAATGCAATCAGAGCAAAAAAAATGCACTCAGAGCACGTGTTTACCTCAAGGAAAACTGGAGAAAAACTACTAAATGCACAAAAATAAATCAAAAGAAGTTTCAGAAGAACCTGGCTGACCACCAGCAGTTAGAGCAGTCTCAATGACAGCTAAACCCAGGCAGACTTTCCAAATCCACCTTTTTCCAGCCTTCAAACGTCCAACAGCCATCTTCAACTGGAACCACGAGGCCAGATGCCCATCTGCAGCTCCCTGTTGATTGGCTGTGGTTAACTCTGCTGATCTCACTGAAGTTCCTGCTCTGTATTTTGGCTGACAGCTCATAGTACCAGTGTACAAGCAGTTGTATTAGGGAGTTTCTGCCTTCTTGGCTGCAGGATCTGAGCTGTTATAAAACAGATTACAAAAATACCATCAAAACAGAAGACAAGAATGGAAAATTAAAGGGAAGATCTCAGAAACCTCCCAGATTGACACTATCGCAATTGCTGCACTTCACCATTACCTAAACACTCAGTTACTAGCATGTTTTACCAGTAAAATTCTCTCAAATATGAAAATATGTATACATTACCACCCCTCTCAACATTACATACTTTCAACAAAGTACAACTCTATCATTGTCAAATAAAAACAATTGATAACACTCAAAGTCTACTGCCAAAACTCTCCTACTTGATGGTCAGAAGGTATAACTGCTAATTAAAATCCAGGTTCAAGGCACACAAGCAAAATACTTCCCAGCTCCAAGAATTCCTGCACTTCAGAGACCATTATATCTCTGATCAAGACATTAAAGGCAGGCCTCTGGAATTCCTCAGCTATTCATCCATTCTCAGAAGCCAACCTGTTCTGGTAATGCCTCCCATAATGGTGTAATTTTTAACTGCTATATGTGAAATATCCCAGATATGAGCAAAAGCTGTAAACAAAAGCAGAGAAGATGCACCTGAAAAATATAAGAAGGGCACATGAAGGGGAAATAGAATTGGTGATTTCTAGAATGCTTGAGCAATTCTGGGATAAGGATACCCTCTAATGTAAGGATTTACTCCTGGTTTGTTCTGAATCCCTTGTGCTCCCTCTGGGGGTTTGCAGACACCCATATGTAGGCATTTGCTGGATGCTTGTCAGAGGTGGTATGAGTAATTCCTTCCTGTCTCATAGGGCTTGGTGGCCATCCAAAAAACAAGGGAATTAAAAGGGGGAAAGAATGTGTGAGTCACGAGGGAATTTTTAATTTGTAAATGGCATTTGTAAGGCTCATGTTGAAATACATCATCCAATTCTGACATCCAAATTTTAGAGAGGCTGTTATGGGTGCGGGGGAATGAGTAAAGATGCAAAGATAATGGACTCAAAAGATAGAAAGATATACAGCAGGAGACTGAAAAATTTTAGTTCACTTAAGATATCAAGGTGATTTGATGACTTGATGACCTAATTTTTAAGAACTTTCCACAGGAGAAAGATAGTAGTAGTTACTAAGACTGGTTCATGATAGTGATATAAAAGCCAAAGTAAGACACATAACCTCAAGTAATACACATAAATTTGGTGAATTTTTAGCATATGGGAGGACAAATCATTAGAATAAGCCATCATTATGGCTCAAGAAAATGCTTGAGGCCGTGAGCATCTTGAGTCTGGGCATCTTCTAAAATATTTACCTCCATCAAGTTACTAGGCTTTGGAGACGGATAGCATATAAAGTTCATATTGAGTGAAGAGACTTATTTATCTAATGGCCCTTCTTGGTCCTAAAATTCATAAATATTTTAGAAGAGAAGTACAGTGTGCTGTGGTGTGGCTCCTTGTTATGCTTCTGAAATCAAATCCCTCAATCCAATACAATTCTGAAGGCTACATATGCTGGGGGAAGAGTAAAGCACTCTTCTATCACCAAGTAACATGGTGATAGTCATGTCCTGTGACTTTTCTCTCCCATGAAAGCTTGTACATTAATAACACTCTGCACTGAGGTTTCTCAAAACAAGGTCCCAGATCACTTCTGGGACATAAACTAACAAAACAGACTGACATAGGCAGTTTCAGGACACAGTTCAGGTTTCCCACAAACCATCTGTTGTTTAAACAGAACTGAAAACTTGCACAAATTGAGAAAATTTCTAATTCAGGTTATCTCTTAAGCTTTAACTACTTGACAACAAAGAAAAATACCTCAGTATTTAAAACTCACAAAATATTACCAGGAACATTCCAGATCCCCTGGATAAAAGTAAAGCTATCTATTGTCACCTCAGGTAAGTTTCAATGCAGATGTGAGTTTTCATAAAATTTCAGTATATACTTACACAGGTAAATACAGATACCTCAGATACCACTGAGAATAACAGAGGTGGTTCATTACCACATACAGCTTGTTCATGTCTGTCCTTACTGTTTCCTGTGGTTCTATTAAGAACAATGTAGAATGTATACAGTCTAGCAGGAACATCAAGGTTCATTACAGCAATTCTCCTATGAAATCTCTGATGAGAAGTACAGAAATTATTATCTCTGCATCTATATATTTATTGAGAAATACAGATTAGCAAAGAACAAAGTAGCACAGTTATCTTTGCTGAAACAACAAAAAACTTTGCTTAAAGCATTTTGGTTTATTTTTGTTCATACAAAAAAGTTCTGTAATCCTCAACAGTGTTTGATCATATGATTCACAGGAATTTTTTCCCATTTATTTTAGGAATGCAAAGCATATATATGCAGTATATATAATAAATCAAAATGCAGTATAGATAATATGCATATACATAAATAAATGCAGTATATATAATAAATCAAAAATAGATACAATACTATTTGGTCCACGCATTCTTCTATAAATATACCTGCACGTAAGTAGCATTCATTCCTAGCTATCTGATCACAGTGTATTAAAAATTATTATCATCTGCAAGGTAAATGCATGGTTTTGCATCTATTCTCAATCTAAAAATTACTTTCATTTTCATAAATTGCACACATGTTCAATGAGAGTATGTAACTGCGGAAAAAGAGACCTCTTCCAAATCCAGTAGAAAATTCAAAAAGTACTGTTTTTATCAAGACTGGGTAGCTATGACTTTAAAAGTTCAGAAGACTTTTCTTACCCTCTGTGATCAAATTATCACAATTCTCTCATAAGTACTCATATTCTTAAATTATTTTCTTTATATTTGTGGATGTCATTTTTTTACCATAATCACAAAAGAGGTGGATCAACTGGAGAAAGTGCAGAGGAGCTTAACAAATGGGATCAGAAGTCTAGAAAGCATGTTCTACTGAAAGAAATTGGTTTGTTTAGTCTAAAAAAGAGAAGACTGAGAAAAGATATGATAACAGTCTTCAACTATGTAAAAGGTTGCTGTAATAAGCGTTCTTTGTGCCCACAGGGGACAAGGCAAGAAGCAAGGAGCTTAAATTAGAGCAAACATGACTTATAGATCATGAAAGGCATTTTATGGGATCCTGGAAACTTAAGTTTCAAGATTTAAAAGCTTATCTACTTAAAAATTATGTTAAATATATATACATAGCAAGAAGAAAATTTACTAACTAGTCTTTAGTGCAGCACAAATAGAAAACAGATCCAGTGTAGTGGACCACAACATTTGTCCATGTGGAGACCAGGGAAAAACCACCAAGTGGTCACAGCAGAAGCTCAATGAAATTGATTCATTTCTTCTTCCACAATGGCCAAACAAAACAATGAGTAAAATAAATGGTTTCTTCTGCAGAAAAGTATGCCTGATTTTATTCTGCATCACACATTGATTATGAGAGAAGAGTATCATGTTTTTGTAAATAAGGCAAACATTACAGTGTGATGGATATAGACAAATACCATGTGATCGATAGGCTTGTAAGGTAATCTTATTGCTCTGTTCAGTACTTGTGAAACACCATATTGAAGGAAATCATGCTTCAAGAAAAAAAGAAAACAGTAGAAAGTGGAGAATCTCCAAAGCAGAGCAACTAGAAGATTAGACATCAAGAAAACAAGACCTATGAGAAAATCTTTGAAGATCTTTGCTGCACAATTACTTGATAACTCTTTTGCTTAAGGCTATTTCAGTTTTCACATTGTTGTGATCTAGTTCAGTTCAAGCACAAGGACATAATTTCAAAACTCTAAGAATAATTCTGACTTGGTCAGAGGAACTGAAAAGGAAAAATAACAAATACATAATAAGGGAGCTGTTCTCCTGACATCACAAGTTAAAGTAAATTACTCTGATGTGAAGAAAAAAAAGCATTTCACCCTTTCTCCCTTCAGTGTTGCTTATTATTGACCTCTGGCTCTAACCACTCTCTCTTTTAAAAATCATTTCAATGCGTCTGGACAAATAGAAATATGAGTAACTATTAACTAATCATTGTCATTCAAATAATTCCATCAATATCTACCCCTCCATCATTCTTTCATTTTTTTCCTTCAAGGGGGGAAAGATTCTGAGCTGAATGCTGGAAGTCCTATTTAACTCACCTCAGTGCTAGTCATGCAACAAAACAGGCAATAATCACACTTTGTGATATGATGTAAAACTGTTCCACCCTATGTTTACTTCAGTAAAACAGGCAACAGAAATTTTTGTGCCTATGTATCACCTGGAGATTTAAAAAGCTATAGAAACCTAAAAAAACCACAGCACTTTACCAGTTTCCTGTTTAAATGGAAGAAATCTGTTTTATTTTCTTCTCTAAAACTTAGATACTGAACAGTACCTGTATTTTCAGTAGAATTACAATTACTTCTTACTCATTTTAAGAGATGTTGAATAAAGCAAAATAAAAAGGCAGCTGTTCCACAAAGTGACAGATCTTTAAGGAAAGAATTATCTCTGTCACAGTAGTTAACAGTTTTTGTTAGATGCCCTTTACTACACTAGTCTTTTTAACCACAACAAGACTGCGAACTAAACCATTCTGTGTACAGTTCAAAGCCCTGCTTTGTTGACAGACACAAATAATATTTCATCAAGGAAACATTCCTTTTCAATACTGGCTCTCAGAAGACATCTAGCATCTTTAAGGAATTGAGATTTGAACTGAACCATCTGGCTAATGGCACACTAAATTAAGATTAATAAATCAATCAGCAGGAATTAATCATCTGACATGCAATTCTCAAAAGTGCCTTGGATAAGAGGAGAGATATGCATAGCCTGAAAGAGTGGTCATCTTGATCCAATATGGATTTTTAAATTAAATTTCTCCCTACCACTATGGTCAGATATACCTAAAGCAAGGATGATATAGAAAAGCTTTGCTTTTCCTCATTAATATTGGACTAAATAACAACATATTTTATACCTGCTAAAAGCATTCATCAAGTACAGAGCTAAAACTATGTGGGAGAGCACAACAACTGCTAATGAAAACCCAATAAATGTCACTGTCCCGGACTCAGGCTGGAATCTCAAGTACCTTCAGTTTCCTCAAGAGTAAAGAGTAAAGAGTAAAGGTGACTCACTTGAACAGTTTATTACCTTGAATGCTCCTTTTGAAAAAGGCTTTGCAGCCCTCACAAGACCAGACGCCGTAGTGGTAGCCTGAGGCGTAGTCGTTGCAGACGGCACAGTACCTGGTTTCCTTGGTGGACTCCATGGACAGGCTCCCCTTCTCGTTGGTACTGGACATCCTCTCTCGGATGCTATGGCGCCTGTTATCGGAGCTCGGCCTGTCGATAGCAGAAAAGAAAAAAAAAAAAAAAAAAAAAGAAGCATAGTTCTTTCAGGTTGTAAAAAAGAAGTCCTGTTTGTTTGAAAACAACTGGTAGACAAAAATTTAAAAAAAAAAAATTATCTACTGCTCTTTCTCCTAGTTGGAATGTTGCAGAATTAGTAAGATACAGGGCAATTTCTTATAAATCCACCTGAATTTATTGAGTATTTTACCCTGAAAAATAAAAAAGCTATTTGATAAATTAACCCAATTTTCAACAATAGAAAGAAATATCAAAAAACCAGCACTATTTTGTGTACCTGCTCCCATCCAAAGGTTTCAGCATAACTGTAATATCAGTAGCTAGGTTGAGAATCTGAGTCAAAAATCACTTATGATTGCACCTGAATTAGTTTAATTATTAACTTAAATCATTATATTATATACACCTAAATTATTAACCAAACTGTTTTCAAGTGTTATTGCCCAATTAGTGATGCAAGCTTTCCTTCACTTGTCAAGATCTAATACTGCATAAAAAAAGTGCCTTTTCTCATTAAATACCACTTTCGTAAAAATTAAGAAGTTGTTTAAGCATGACCAAAAAAAAGCATATTAAAAATTGTTGCTGAAGAACTTTTGTTCCAGTGACACAGACATTACCAGACATGTTCTAGACATGCAAGTGACCAGCAAGTGCAGGATGCTGTGCAGGTGAAAACCAAACAGATCTATCTGTAAATGCCAATGAATTCACATCCACTGAACCTGGTAATAGGTTATTATGGGTAGCTGCTGTGGGTGTGGTACATAAAGCTGAGAGGATGTGAAATTGCCAAGGGAGCCACCAGTGAACTCTGGGACTGCCCCTGGAAGGCAAACGGTTCTTTGCAAAACATGCTTTTCAGTAAGAGTCTGTGCTAAAAATTGCCCAGGAGACAAACATCATTGGGTGTGACAGCACCAGACAAGCTACAGAATGAAGAATCCTACTTTTTATAGTAATTATCCACTTACATGCATGCTTTAATTGCTGATTAGTAAACACGTGGCTTTTATTGCCCCAGAGTCTCAACATTTTCCCAAATAAACATATCCCGGTTTTGAGCCTAGGAGACTCTTTCAGATTTCTTCCTACATACCTAATTTGCCTTATTCTCTCCTTAAGCACAGTAAAACTTGCTATGCTTTGATGAACCAAGACACCTGGCACCAACCATACCTTCCTGCTCCAAACCTGTACTCCCCAGCAGCTTTCTGATTTCTTTAGGCATGCTCTAATATCTCATCTAGCCAAAGTTCCCTGACATCTCCTGCTACAGTACTTCTCAAATGCCTTCTACCAGCCAAAGGCACCTGGACACTCTCATATGTGCTCTCAGCCATCCCGTCAAGACTTTATATATAAAATTTCTGTCCCCAAATATATTAATTCAAAGCTTTTCAATGAAAATATACCAGTTATTAGAGGAACATGAGGCTTTACCAAGTTAGCAGAAACGGCTACTGGCATCATTCAGGAAAAACCGCATTTTTTAAACCCAATGTTCTTTGCCAAGATTTATACATCAGCTAATTTTGAACATTTACTTAAATAACCTTTTCCTTTTGCTTAGAACTTGTGCAGAATTGAAGAATTGTAAAGGATGAAGGGCTGACACATCTCTGGTTTTTTAGTGAGACAGGAAAATTGGAGAATGTCACAATTGACAACATGATTCTATGAAACTAGGCAGGGGAAAAAGTCCTTGAATATTTTAGGTGTTAACATGTAAAAAATAAAAAATTTCAACTATACCAAAATTAATACAGTATCATTAATCAATCATTGTGGATACAACCCATACATTGTACCTTTTACCTTTTTCAGCCCAACAAACCTAGCAAATATTTTTTATTCTTCTCAAGGTCATGAACCTTTGAATTTGCTTTATCCCAGTGCCTCATAATTGACTTCCTTTTTTTCTCTACTAAGTACTGATCAAAGCTGTTGTTTCTTATCTTCTCCACCCCATTCTCATCTGTCTGCAGCTTTATCACCTCTGTCAGTGTAAGTTTAAATAAACCATGTTGTGGCTTCTTTAAAATACATATTCTTAGGTGTACATAACCACATGAATGTTTTAAGTATTTGAAGTAATCCAGCAAGCAATCTAATAACTGTCAATATAATTTTAACAGCCATAGACTAATCCTTTAGGTATACATGATGACTTGATAGATGTTCATAATTTTTGACCAATTTTTTAAAAACTGATACAAATATGCATGTTATAGAAGATAAGGTTCCCAGAATTATTTTCATATCAATAAGAAGTACAAAAAAATCAAAACTTTGCATTTTAAAAACAGCATGAGAAAAAAATTTGAAGTTTCAAAACAATTACTTATTTTTGCATGTGTGTAGCAGTTTTCCAACATTACACACTTACAAGTTTTCCAGTTGGATACAAAATAAAACCCTTTCATAGGTAAAACCAAAATGAAGAAATACAAAAACGTATCAGACATCACCAACCTGTCAGTCCAGATAAATTAAATTTTCATCTTTTCAGAATATGCATTCTTTTTCAGATGAAGCCTAGGTTCACAAACACACTTTTATTGAAATTATACTTAAGAAAGATAAAAAATTACTCAAAAATTATCTGAAACAAACAAACAAAAAAAAAGGCTTTTTCAAATGTAGAAGGAATTAAAAATTTCATTAAATATGTGCAGTCCAAATAAAATAAGCTGCATGAAAACACTGAAAAGGAAGATGCAGGAAAGACAGATATCTTTTGATGCTTGTGTGGAGTCTGTTCCATCCTCAGTCACAGGAGGCCCCTGTTCCACAGGGAGGCTGCAGGCAGAAGCGATGAGAGAGCTGGTTCTCTGCAGGACCCCAGGGCGCGTGGTCCCAGGGATCACAGGGAAGCAGTGCTGCTGCTCACACCTGCCTGCAGTGCCCATGCCTGCCAACCCTGCCTTGGGCCTCCATCGCCTCCCTGCACACAAACTTACTACATGGAGAGAGCGCTATGAATCTGTTAACACAGGCTTTCACAAACCAAAAGGAATCTAAAGATGACCTTGCTGCTTCCTGCCCTCAGAATCAGTTCCACTTCAGCAGCACTTGAGCAAGGTTTTGTAAACTGGCCCTGCAGAGTCATCACATTCAGGCTTTGGTGAACCATAGTGGGAAGCACACTAAAATACCCCTAGCCCCATATTCCCCCAAAAATAACATTCTTTGCATTTATACAGTGGAAATAAAAGCTGGTAATAAATTAAGTCAAGTAATTATTAGAGGAGGTGGGGAGAAAAAGTTTTTTATGAAAAGAGGATGCCAATAAGAGAGATTGGTAAATCAAAATAATATATCAGATTTCATCCAGAAACCAGCTGCTAGTTAGTGTACATCACAGACCACTGATGCTGTGTCCTGACAAAAAAACACATAACTGCCCACTCTTCATCAAGTTTTCAGTTAGGTTTCAAGGGCTGGTATTCTGGGGAACATAGTACAACAACTTAACCCAGCTTAATGACTTTGGCAAGACCATCATTCCCAAAATAAAAGAGCAGAACCTTTTCTGCAATTCCCTTTGTAACCTATGCAAACAATAACAAAAAAAAAAAAAAAAAAAAAAAAAAAAAAAAAAAAAAGATAAGAGAAAAAAAAAAAAAAAAAAAAAAAAAAAAAAGACCAAAAGATCTGGCCAACTATGTTTACCAAAAAAACCCAGAAATCACAAAGAAAGAAATTCCCAGATAAAGCCCTCTCTCTAAGGCCTGCATGAAACCAGAACAGATTACAAATTAAAAAAAAAAAAAAAAAAAAAAAAAAAAAAAAAAAAAAAAAAAAAAAAAAAAAAAAAAAAAAAAAAAAAAAAAAAACCAGAATTTACTGCATATTTCCAAATGTAATAATACAGCAGACATAAAATGGAAAGTGTTTGGAACCTACAGAGCAGAACAAACTTTTCTTCCACACTCCCTTTCATATTTCACACTTTGATGAGTGTGTAAGGAAATAAGACACCTCTGCTTTGTACACTCACTCATCACTTGCAGCTCTGAATCAGAAAGAGATTATTAACTTTTAACTTTAAAGATATTATTAATTTTTTAACTTTATATTGACTGCAAAGTGAAAAGGAAGTGTGCATGAGACACAGTTTTAGAATGTAAACTCAGGTTTTTAACATCAACAGACTCTGACTGGCAGGCAGAATGACTTTAGGATGGTCCAAAGCACACAATCCACAGTGAGGTTAAGCCCAATTTATTCAGAACCCAAGCTTTATCTGAAATAAAGAGGTTTTGTAGTAGGAGGGCTTAAGAGGGAAATTATATAAATAGTTTAAAAAGACACCTTGAGAAATTCTAATTTTCTGGATTTATTTTCAAACATGAAACTTCACTGTGCTTACCAGAATGGATGAAATTTCCCAGGGTAAGGTGACTCAAAACTAATGTTTTTTTTTTTTTAATTTCAAAAGCAGTCAAGGTCCGCTAGTCAAGGTCTAGTACAAATGCTTGTCCACACATTGGACTTATAATGACACCAAGTCTGCTATTCCATATGAAATTAATCTGCTTTTATGATGTGAACTTCTGTATGGGGCTAAATATTTATGAAATACTATTTTAACAGATCTAAGTGCTTGAAAACACTTACAAGACATCTCAAGGAGAAGTACTGCAATAGGATTTAGCAAGTATATAAATAAATAGAAAATTGCCAAATGCATTAAGGACCTCAAAACTGTACTCTCAAAAAGCAACACAAATGAATCTGAAAAAAAAATCATATGCTATCCAAATGAAAGTATTGGCTTAAAAAATATCTAAAAATGTCTAGGGCTGTAATTAAGCTAAGTACAACCTCATGAGAGAGAGAGAGAATGCCTTACATGAAGTTGTATCTCAAATATCTCAAAAAAGGATATTTTAGGGCAGATGGAACTTTGGGACATGACCACATGCCAAGCCAGCGTTCGCACAAGAGAGGCTACAGCCATGAAGGTGGGCTCCAGCAATGGGAGCAGAAACTGGCATCACTCCTTGGTTGATACTCCACTGGTGACAATGATCAGCAAGGGCTCACCCTGAGACCTCATTGTCAATGATTCCTGATCCATGGCTCTGAGCACATGCAACACACACTACTAAATTCTCTTCCTCCCAAAACAGGATGGTTTTGTTTGTGACACCATAGAAGAACTCTTGCATAGCTCCTGACCCATGCCCTGGGAGAGGGTCATTTAACCTGGCCAAACCCTGCCTGGGAGTGTGAAGCTATTCAGCAGTGAGAGCCATCATGCTGATCTTTACACCATGCCCTGGCCTTGTTTAGGTAACTAAAATATATGCAGGGCTTTCTTGCCCCACTATCCTCATTTTAGTCCCTGATGATCAGCTTGACATTCAAGTTCACCAACAGCTTCTCTATGGGATAAATGTAGCTGTGAAAGTTTGGCATTCTTGGGTGAAAATAAGCTGTAGGATGAGGAAGAGCTGCCTTTAATTCATGCCTCTAAATGGAATGCATGGCTAGCTCCTTCTCCTCCCTTTCCCATAGTCCTGACAGCTACCTGTGTCTTCATAAATCTTTTGTCAAGGGAAATACAAACTGTAACCAGGAAGACCACCAGAGCAGAGCTGCACAGCAGCTCCTTTGACACCTAGACAAGACAGGAGCAGACCACCCTGACAGAGAAATGCTCCTCTGGTAATTTATTAATTTCATGGCTTTTGCTCATATCTTGTCTTCTCCTTTGGGGTAAGTGCATGGACACCTCAACAGGACTACTTGCATAGAAAACCCCAAGGTGATGTAGTGAATGGATGAGGTGAAGAAATATTGACATAAAAGACTGAGGAAAGATAATATGAAGAACTACTTTAAGAATGACAGAAGATACGTATGAAGGCCAAATAAGAATAATGGCAAGGAAACCAATTGAAAACTGACTGGCCTCATTGCAGGAAAAAGAAAAAGACATAACTGACAAAAGACAAATGTAAGGAAAATAAATAAAAATAAAACTATATGAAAGTTGAATAATAAAATAATCTAAATGCTGACAGCATTTCACAGTGTATCAGGAAATGTATTTAGTAGTCAGAAGACACTGAAATGCTTTCTTTAGAACTAAAATAAAATACAATTTTATTTGGCAGCTTATATTAAAAAATTTATGCAAAATATCTTGGTATTGACCAAGAAGCAGTAATGTCGAGGACAAGCTTTGGCAACATGGAAACAAAAGCTAATCTTCTTAGGTCATCAAAACTTCTTAGTTGACATGAAATTAAACATTTCCTTTGGTACTAGTTTTATCATCTTCCTTCATTCTTAACTCTGGTTAATTTTAAAATGAACATTGAAATGCTACATTTGGATATACCAAAACTAAACCACTCCATGTGTGCATCAAAATGTCCTCTAGAACTATCTAGTAAATTCAGTATAAATTTGCACATTCTTACAGTCCCTTAAAGCTTCATTTTTGACAAATTTAATTTTATTCTCAGATCTGTCACCAATATTTGCAGACTGCATTAAAGTCTAGAGAGATGTGCTCATGCACTGCCAATGAGTGGTCCACATCTCCAGCCACATTTCCCAGAGGTTCTACTGATGGGAGGGTAAAGGAGCCCAGACTACTTGTTCATGTGTCAAATACCTGAATTCAGATGTTTTCAATACTTCCCTCTCCAATACTTCCAGTCCTTGGATTCATTTTCCATGGCTTATACATGTCAGCTGATAATTTTGCAGCATATTCCCTTGACAACATAGAAGTTTGCCCAGCTTTCTGAAAGATGTGGAAGTTTTTCTTGGGAATAGGAGGGGAGTGAGGGATGGGTTCTAAACAGGAAAGAGCTCTGTATATTTGTCAGTTCTATGGGTCCAGAATTTAAATCCATACTGAAAAAATCTTTCAAATAAATACTGAGAAATTGATTCTCTTTCATTCTGATTTCAGTGCTGTCAGAATCTAAACTACAGTTCACTTACAGGATCATTTTCATTATTCTTAAGTAGAGAATGGTGGTGTAGCTGTACTTTATGGAATAGCCCAAAAATTAAATAGTTTTGAAGCAATAGAAAATTTCTGGGTTTTTTTAACTTATGCAGAGAAGTTTAACAATTTCTTTCTGTACATAAGGTGAATGCAGAAACTCCCACACATATTCTTTTTATGAGTATACCTTAAAAAAAGATTAAGATTTTAAACACAGAATGGTTGAACTGCATCTTACAAATGCTACTCAAACCTTCATTTATCTGTCCTGTGTATATGTATGTTATCTTTAATTACGTGACCATACTTTTCAAAGGGCAACAGCTCATCAGTGCACCAAATAAAAAAAGAATTTATTAAATGAGCAGCTACTCTGTCTGTGAGGGTTTTTTTTCCATGACTGCTCAGTGTCTGGTGCCTTACTATCAGCACGTTGTCCGAATTCAGAATTAATTTCCTCCCAGTATTTCCATGCCTCTATAGCAATTTAGCAGCTGCCAGGTTCTAATGAATGTATTTTTCCAATACTCTTCTGAGTCAAAAGGATAAAAAATGAGACTGACAGAGATTAAGGTCAAAAGTATATACTGAGTTATGGGCAACCTGAGTTTTTAAGTACTCACCATTAAATAGGTTTTGAATGTTCAGAGTGCTACTTTTCTTGTCTGCAATTGCAAGAGCAAATGTTCAACACTTACATGAATCAGACTGTAGGACTTCCATTTTGCACAAAGAAAATTACAATACAACACCAGAATGCTTGTGAAGAGTTTGATTTAAATGATTTCTGAACTTAACAGAAGCATTTGTGGCAGAATTAGACAGAAATTTGGTTCTTCAGGCCAGAAGATCAGCTGCTTAATAATTTTTGCCTCTTTCCTTTTTTAGTTATCAGCCTTTGGGAAAAAAATTAGTAGAGAATTTACAGTGACATATTCCACTATAGAAGAATGACACATTCCACAGATTATTCTTTTCATATATTAGAACAGCAGCCCACTTATAATTACCTTATAAACATGGAAAAAAATATAATAATAATCACAAAGGGACCAAATAAGATTTACACAGGTCACCTTGTCTTGGGCTTAATAAAATTACAAGTTTGCAAATAATACCTTTTTGGCATGTAGCTTCTCACCTGCTGAAGAGGACATCTAGAAAAACAAAAAATGTTACCTTTTTGCCTCACAGAGTCACAGGCAGCAGAGTAGGGCCATGTTGGGGAATCCCTCACTTGTGTTAATGCAGCCTGGGATGACAGATCACTCATTCAGCAGCAGAGGAAGGGTATCAGTGACACCTACTAACTGCTGTATGTAGTGATGCTGCAAGTCCTTTCTTCTACTCTGTTTTAGGAGAAGTAAAAGCTCTTAGAAAAACAGAGGCTGCTGCCACTGCTGCCAGTGGGAACCTCTGCTCTGTCCTCCCACAGATGTTCTTTGTCTACTGCTCTCATTTGGCCCATCCAGCCCCACTGGTCCCATTCTTACACCCATTTTCACCTTTGGGCTTTCCCTTCCAGCATCATCTCCCTGTCTAGAAAGGACAAACTTCCCTCCTTTGGTGCCTGGCCTGACTCTGCCTGGCTATTTCCTTCATGCCCAGACTCCCTGCAGGTACTTCATCCAAAGCTCTCCTCTCTCCCTCTCACTATTCATTTTCCTCATGTCTTGGGCAGGATGGCTCCACTCTTCTGTCTCCCTCTGCACCCCAGCAACCCAGTCTACCATGATTATTTATCTTCTGTAATATTTATATATAATCCTATTTTTTTTTTCCTGTGACCTGACCCAGCAGTTGCACAAGCACATACTGAGATTTGTAACTAGTATTGCCATCTCTTGACAACATATAACTCATTAATCATAAAAGGACATAACTATATATTTTTACCAAGGCTGAATTTAAAATTTTTGCAATCCTGTGGTGAGCAGCTCTTTGATAAGTGCTGTCAACTAGACAAACTATGAAGTTTTTCAAGTCAGTCCAGATAGAATTAAAAAATACATATTAAAAAAAAATTCTTTGTAATACCTGTAAAGGTATGAAATGTCATTTATGTATGGAGCCTCACCTCATATGATTTGTAATTCTGGCTTTTCTCCTCTGGAGTGGAACTGCTTCTCTTAAAAGACAAGCTTTCAGGGTAACCACTCCCCATAGCCTGAGGTTTTGTGTGCCATGACATTTTGTCCATGGGATAAAATGAAGGCCAGAAATACATCTTAGAAGAACCAATTGAGAGATGCCATGCAAGCCATGGTTTGCATGTGATAAACATGTGATAAATGCCATACTATTTTATGCCAGAATTTAACTTCTGAAGTAAAACATTATTCTCCAATTAATATGTTGAAGACTACTTAAATCACCACAGAAATCTAGTTTCTGCAAAGAAAAAGTTCAGACAAGAAAATTTCTCTACTCCAATTTTCAAGTAAAAAATATTTACAGTGGGATTTCCATTTTGCAGAAATATTGATTTTTTAACGATTTGACAGAAATATATTCAAACACCAAAACATTTCTTTTCATGCAATGCACATTTACGAAGAAAATAACATGTATATAATATAAAGAATAAAAGACACATCCATAGATACTATTCTGCCTTGTTAAGCAGGAGGAGAAATTGCTGAGATCTCAACCAGCAGCTAAATTGTCCTACAGTCCTGATGTGACATAAGTAACATCAACAAGCCCATAGAAATTTTATAGTCTGCACTCATTATATAGTAGCATCCAGTAAAGCACAGGCAAAGCATCATTTAAAAGACTGTGTATATCTAGACCTGCCCCACAGAAACTTGTTTTAATTTGCTTTTACAATACTTCCAATTATTAAGCCTCTCTGTGAACTGTTTGCTGCTTCACTACCTCATGGCCAGCCCAAGTCATCTGCTGGAAATAAAGCTAATTTTCCCTCAGCTATTTCCAGCTAGCCTGGAGAACAATTCAGATGCTTCTCTCTTGGTACACATTTTCCCTTCTCTTTCCTGCTACACCACCTACTCTGCCTCCATCCTAATTCTCCTGCTCTTATAAGGACTTTGTTTGCCTAAGTGAACACAAAAATCTGGAAGATGCCTTGCCAGTCTGTCTTAAAACAGCATATTGACCTGTTCATGTCTTTTTCTGTTCACAGAATAAAATCTGCCTTTTCTGCAAAAGATTACTCTGTTGACTTGTATTACACTTATGACCATCTCTTTCATTTAGATTATTCCTTATTCTGATGTCCATTTCTCTACTAATTCTACAGTTATTGTACTTGTTCATTACTTTTCTCCATCCCAAAAGGCAGATACTGCAGTCATCCACAGAATTTGAGAAATATTTAATGTTTCAGATTCTGTTGTGGTAAGCAGCACTAGAAAAATATTCTTTCATAATTATATTTCAAGTGACCCATTTAGAGACCTCTGCTACCTATAATAACTGGCAGATAACTTTCAGTTATTTAAAAATTAATGGTAGTGTCTGATCTGTGGAGTAAAATCTCTGCAAATTATTGGCTTTGTGTATCTTTTGAATCCCTGCTCATTGGATGATCCCTCTACTCTTTAAGGAACAACACCAGTGGGAAGAAAAATTGATCCAATTCCCTAGGATATAAAATAATGACTGGTCAAATTGCTTAGGGTTTTTCTGCCCATTTCTACGTCCTGCCAAGTGCAGCTTTGCCTGGGCAATATCTGTCCCTGACACCATCCCTCAGTTCCAGACTCTGCTGCGTGAAGAGTCATATAATCTGAGGAACCTCATTCCACTGTCTTAAAGCATGCCAAATTTGATGAAAAAGCTGCTGACAAAGCGTCCCTGGGTGCTGCATAAGATGTGATTTTCTGGCAGCAATACCAAGTTGCTGTGTGGCTCTGGAGACAGGAGCAACAGGGCCCTGAGTGTGGCAATCAGCTGTGCCCACAAATGTGCCAAAGTGGAGCGCTCAGCAGGCAAACACTCTGGAAGCGTGCACTTAGGATATCTCACTTGAGTGTAAACAATCTGAAGAATAAAAGGTTTGAAAAGCTGAAAGCATTAACAAACCAAAAGGCTATCTTCAAGCTAACAATCTCATGTACATCCTGTACAGCTTTCGCATTTTGAGAAATTCCTTGTCATCCTTGTCCCTGTTAAAGACTCGGCTAGAAATTGCACCCCTGCATTTCTTATAAGAGTCTTAGAATTATAATATAGCTTTTGTGAATAGGCTGAAGTTTATCCTTTCATAACATATCCAGAAGTATTTTCTCCAGGTTTCACTCTAGTAAACATTTTCCAAAATTATCCAGACACCAGGCCACTATTTTTTTCTCTTTTAATGCTCAGATAAACTAGCACAATCCAATCACCTAAAAGAAAAAGGTTAAGTGCACTCAATAGATTGGAAAAAGGTATTTCAGGAAGTGCTGTCAGATTCTTACACTTACCTCCAAACTATTTCAAAGGTAAGTGCCAGCAAAAACACAGGAATCAGTCATAAATCTTTCTTTACTGTGCCTTTATACGACTTCTAAGTGCTCATGTGATCCTTTTATTCTTGGGTAAGCCCTCTTTCAAAATATTTAAGATGCACACAATGTTTAACCAATTATCCAAAGGTTCATTAAATTCCTTGGAAAATCTTTCAAGAACCAACATTAAACAAGACATTTTTAAGAAAAATGCTTGAAATATTTTCTAATTTACATCATACTCAAAAAATTGTTAACTAGGAATGCTGATTACAAAATGCAACATTATAATTTAGATACCATTGTTTCAAAAATTCCATCCAAAACAAATATAATATTTTAAATTAATTTTTTTTAGAATGAAATCTTAAAATGTTACTTTAAAGGGCATACTGCATTTCAAAACGAACTTTTGAAACAAAACACTGGTACAGCCACATGTGGTCGCAACAAAGAAATCTGAGGGCTCTAGGCCACAGGAATATAAACCTTAGGGAAATAAAAGAGTACTTAAAGTAGTGCTTTGAAGTTCATCAAAGTGCATGCAGACCTCTTGAACCAGCTAGAGAAGAGACAAAAACATTTTCCCAAATAGATTACCATCAGGCCATCTCCAAGAAACTATGTGCCAGTTGCTTGCAAGAATACAGGGAAAAAAAATACTAGGCAGGGGTGCAAACCCAAAAACACGATGGGCAGCAGAGAAGGAAGGAGGCCCTTGGGAAAATCTGACACCTGCTTGTAAAAATGCTTGAGTATTTACCCCAGCAAATTAGGTTTATCTGAAGCTCCTTTTTGTTTGCCTCAAACCAGTAATCCCTAGGAACAGAGCCTCTGCAGTCCCTTGGAGTAACAGTGCACACTTCAGGGGCCAGTGAAAGAAAAACAGATCCCGAACATACAGACCCATTTGTGCTTAAGCCAATTTCATCAAACCAAACTAATAAATACACATATTTAAGGCAAAATTTTTGGAAAGATTATTTTGCGAGTTATTGAAAAAACCCTGAAGGACAACACAGTCATCGGTCACAGACAGCATGACTTCATGGGAGGAAAGTCCTGCTTTTCAAACTTAATCTTAATTTATGACAAGGTAAAACACCTAGCTGATCAAGGGAAGACAGTTGATATAATTTTTTCAGATTTTAGCAAAGCTTTAGATACTGTTTCTCACAGTGTCCTGGACAAAACGTCCAGCTCATGGCTGGATACACTCATTGTGAGTCCTGGTCAGTGACAAGTTGAACATGGGTCAGCAATGCCCTGGCAGCCAGGAGAGCCAACCCTGTCCTGAGGGGCATCAGGCACAGCATGGCCAGCCAGGCAAGGGAGGGGATTGTCCCACTCTGCTCTGCACTGGGGAGGGTCACCTCCAGTGCTGGGGGCAGTTTTGGGTGCCACAAGGTAAGAAGGATATAAAGCTATTAGCATCCAAAGCAGAGTGACCAAGATGGTGAAGGGCCTTGAGGAGATGAGTATGAGGAGCAGCTGAGGTCACTTGGTCCACTCAGTCTGGAGAAGAGGAGACTGAGGGGACACCTCACTGCAGTTACAACTTCCTGGAAAGGGGTGGAGGAGCGGCAGACACTGATCTCTTCTCTTCTCTTCTAGTGGTAACTAGTGACAGAACCCAAGGGAATGGCCTGAACTTGTGTCCAGGGAGGTTTAGTTTAGATTTTAGGAAAAGAATCTTAACCCAGAGGATGGCTGAGCACTGGAACAGGCTCCCCAGGGAAGTGGTCACAGCGCTAAGCCTGACAGAGTTCAAGAAGTGTTTGGACAATGTCTCAGGCTCATAGTGCGACTCTTGGGGTTGTCTGTGCAGGGCCAGGAGATCGATGATCCTTGTGGACCCCTTCCAACCCAGGATACTCTATCATTCTATGATTCTGCTGGTACATGTACAAGGAATATGCCTCCCAGACATTTAAATTACTTGAAATTCATATGCTTGAAAGTGTAACAAGGATAACTGATGTGAAAAAAGCCCATGGCCAATGAAAGGACAGGTGAAAAACATCTGACAAAAGGCAAACAAACAGCCAGTCTGAAAGTACTGTCATCATACTGTCATCATACTATCCACACACTGCATACAAGGACTGCATTTCACCTGTAGGGATGAGCTGCAAAAATGGTCACAGTTCTCAAGGGCTGTCAGGCTAACAGGATGCCTGTGCTCTGTAGCTTGTTTTATATATATATATATATATATATATATATATATATATACATTTCTCTTCCTCTGTTAATAAAAATTACTAACAAATTATGTCAAGTTTCAGCCTTGGACAGCCTGGACCCTAGTAGAGGAAATGCAGACCTTACAGAAGCATGCTTTGGTTTGTCCTTTCAGTTGAAATAGAGGCAAGATGGATGCACAGAAATAAGATGCCTCACAAAATCATGGTAGCTTGTGAGGAAACATTGATCCAGCTGAAGTATTTGACTTATACTTGTCCTCTGGAAATTGCTGAATTCAACTTTGCATGCCAAGTCATTCTGTGAATAATAATGAACAGAAAACCATGAGATACACATACTAGAGTTTGACACACAGCAGTGGTGTCTGTCAATAACATGTACTCTAGTTCTTAGGTATGTCCTAGCTTTTTAAGGCCAGACCCTGTTAAAACACAGTAACATAAAATATAAACATTGATTACGTATGTCCTAGAGGTTCTCCAGAAACTGAAAGTTGCTTATGCTAGAATTATAATAGAATCTCAGAATTTGGGTTGGAAGGGACCTTAAAGATCATCTATTTCTAATCCTCTATCCATGGACAGGGACACCTTCCACCAGCAAGGCTACTCAGAGCATTTTCCAGCCTGGTCTTGAACACTTCCAGGGATGGGGAGTTCAGAACCATGTAAGAAATAATAAGAAACAGATTCTGAACAGATTGTTATATAAAGGCCACAGTTTGAGGCACCCCCAACAAAGTGATTTTCAAACTTATTTGATTTCTCAGATTCTACAGCTCTTCTTTCAAACAAGGACAGCCATAAACATTCAGCATCGCTCTAAATAACTCTTGGACATCACCTCTGAAAATTTAGTTAAAGGCTACAAAGGCTGTAATTTTTCTTTATGTCCAAAGCATAGAAACTGTAAATTGCTGCCAGACAAGCAGTCTAGCTCTCCTTTCATTTCTGAACATAGATGCTGAGGCCCACAGCAGAAAATTAACGCTGTTCAACATACAGTCACAAGACTTGAGATGGGAGGAGCCCAGAAAACGTAGAGTGAAGAAGGAAGGATCCCAACTGTGTGGTCACACTGGTCTACTAATCCAGCCGCAGGAATTGTGATGTGACAGGGGAAAAAATACTTCTTCAGCGGAAACTTTAGTTGATCAGACTAATAGTTACATTACAACAGAATAAAGAGCAGATTGAAAAACTGGACCATGTTCTTTTTCTCATTCCTCTAGATCTTCTCTTTCCTGCAGATCTTTCTTCATGTGCAGGTTTCCCAGTCATCAGTACTAACTGAGTAGTAAATGGTAAATTTTACATATCCAAATTCTCTAAATTATCCCCAAGTAGTTAAATTATTTAGTCTGATAATGTTCACAGATTAATTTCCATATACTGACTATGCAATCAAGAGAAAGCAAATAGAATATGGCTCATGAAAGGTAGAAAATACGTTTGTGTAGCCAACTGCATATAATACATGGTTGCAACACAGCTTGTTGACATATTTTTGGGGAAATTTATGCAAAAATGTGTGAGAAATTAGGTCCATGACAAATACATAAACTTGCCTCTTGTGTTGGTGATAACTTTGATTCAATACAGTAAAGATTGTATTTCACTTTGGCAAATCCACATCATCTATTTGTGGCATTTCTTATTCCTCACAGCGACACAGAATAAGCTCAAGTTCTTCACAGGTGCCACAATATAACACCTCATTAATCTTCTCACTTTTTATTGTTGGTAGACAGTAATTGCTCCCTGCCCTTTAAATTACAAAGGACGGAAAAAGTCTATTAGACAAATAAATGCAGAATTAAATGTACAGTATTATGAACACAACAGCCACACTTCTGTCATGACGTTTAAAAATATATTACCCATTCACATGGGAGACACCTAATACCAGTCTACTAGACTCCGAGAATCCTGCTGAAATTCATTTTCCAGATACGTATGCCTCTTACAAATGAAGGGGAAAATAATCTGTCCAGGTTTGAACTTCTGTTTGTTGCATAATACTCTTTAATGGCTAACTATTGCAAAAAACTCATTTACTCATTTCTAGCCAAAATATTCTTTGTTGCATACTGCTGAATGTTAGAAGTGGATGTTGCACTATGCTTAGCACAGCAAACCTCTTAACCCACCATGGTCCTCTCCAAGCCTCAACAGAAAAGCAGCAGCTCAGTGGAGCTAAAGCTGGCAGCTGATCACACTGCATCCCTCCTCAAATCTGTTCTGCAAAGACCAGCAGGACTCTATCCCAGCCCCACAACCTCTCATGGCACTAGACCCACAAGAGCCAGCAGTTATGACAACTTTCACCAAAAACCAAAAAATAAAGTATTTTGCATTTCCTCACACCTAAATGGTCCCAAGAGTTTCCAACACTGTTTCAGACATTAGTCGTCCAGAAAATTACCTGAAGAAGCAGCAAGTTAGGAGAAAACACCAGGATCTCATCTAAGCTTACTGTGGTATAAATATGACTAAAATTAATGTTTGATTTTCAAATAGTCCATGTATTCAAAAATATATCTGAATATGGTGAAATACTGGGTCCTGCACTTGGGTCACAATAATCCCATGCATCGCTACAGGCTTGGGGCAGAGTAGCTCAAGATCTGCTCAGCTGCAGGGACTTGGGGGTGCTGCTTGACAGCTGCTGAACATGAGCCAGCTGTGCTCAGGTGACCAGGAAAGCCAATGGCATCCTGGCCTATATCAGGAATAGTGTGGGCAGCTGGAACAGGGCAATGATCATCCCCCTGTACTCGACACTGGTGAGGCCACACCTCTAATCCTGTGTCTGGTTATGGGCCACTCACTTCAAAAAGGAGTGTGCTGGAGCAAGTCCAAGAAAGGGCATAAGTCTCATGAGGAGCAGCTGAGGGAAATGGAGTTATTTATTCTAAGACTCTCTACAACTGCCTGAAGGAGCTTGAAGTGAAGTGGGGCTCAGTCTCTTCTGCCCTGTCTCAAGTGAAAAGACAAGAGGAAGTAACCCTAAGCTATGTCAGGGGAGGTTCCAAGATTTTAAAAAATCACTGATAAAGTGATTAGGCATTGGAATAAGTTGCCCAAAGAGGTGGTGGAGTCACTGCCTCAAGTGTTCAAGAGGCGTCTGGATGTGGCACCTGGGGATATGGTGTTGGGGTGATTATGGTGGTGCTGAGTTGACATTTGGACTAGACGATCTTGAAGGTCTCTTCCAACTTTGATCACTCTGTGATTCTGTGATATCAAAAGTGTTCTACAAGATAAACAGGAAAATATTTCAATTATTGTCCATAAGCCTCTGTTCTTTGATTTACTTCTGGTTTGGTTTTAATTTAGTCCTAATTAATAAAAATATTTTGAAACATCAGTAAATTCTAAAATTGTACTGTCTTTCTTCATTAGTTCTATCTAGCAGCATAGTCACTTAACTTCACATACATATTTATGTGAATTTACAGATCACAAAGTTAAATAATTCTAAATAATTGTTATCTATTGCCAAATACAGAATCCTAAACCAGCTTCAATCGGGTCATGTTGAAAAGTATAACACATAAAACGGAAAGATAAGCAAACAGTGCAGAGATTCTGAAGGAATATGACTTAACTGTCTCTTCATTCTCCAGCCTCAACACTGCTCCACAAACCCCAGTGGGAGCTGCCATATGAGACATATTCTTGATTCCTGTTTTCACTTGCTGATAACCCTGGTAACCTTGCTGGAGAACCCTTTGCATTCCTACTCAAGAGCTCAGCTCCCTTCCAGCTGCGCTCTCTGGATCACACATCCCTCAAGAATTGAACAGTGGTGCAAGTGTACACACAGCATCAGGCTTGGAAAGGCAACACATAACTCTGCATCAGGAGCAAAGAGAAGGCTTGCTGCTGCACATGCTAGTGAGTCAGAAGGTGAGACAAAGGCAGAGGGAAGGAGAGAGATGATAAGGGGCAGTTCTGCAAATGCACAAAAATCCTCCAAAAAACAACAGGCATCAACTTTTAGCTGAGTTTTTAATGTATGAATAGGTACCTGCAAGTAGGTTTTGGTTTATTAAATTTGATTCATTTCAAAGCACCTTCTGAAAAATTATTTGGATTCTTTTTTGTTTAAAGAGACAGGAGATATTTTTCTGAACCTGTCAGACAGAGTTCACTTAAACACTTTGATATAAGTGTGCAAGTGCAAAAGGGAAAAGATCGTATTCTTAGACAAGAAATTGAACTGGCTCAAACTTTTTCCAAAGACCTTAAGCAATTGTTCTTAGTATTTTGAAATAAAAAGTAAAAATATTTAAAATGGCAATTTCAAGTTTAGCAGCAAGATTCCTAATGCAGTACCTACTTCTGCTTTAAAATTCATCAATTCTCCTCAAAAATACTTTGTAACTATAAGGTAGCCGTGCTAAATTAATGAATCACAATATTTAAACATTTTGTTATGGATACTCTCATCATCCCAAATTTATCTGGTCAAAAATGCAGTTGAAATGGGCTTATAGATGATATCTATGCAAAATCATATTTAATAGTAATTACTCCAGTGCCATGATAATTCCATTCAGTATTAGACTTCAGCTAACAGGATGAGTATTAATATCATCTGAGTGCCTGAATCAGTACTGAATTTCAAACCTATCTCAGGACTTCTGATTGCAAGGACAATTTTTTAATTTTTTCTACATCTTTTACATCTTGTTCCCTCTACCGAGCAGTTGTGCATATATCTAATGGCAGAAACAACACCCCACATCTTCAGAACATCTAAGGATTAAACAGACAAAGAAAATAGCTTGAGAGAGCTGAGTGACAAAATGGAAATTTAAACAATAAAAGTAGCTCTTCAATTAATTTTTCCCCATGACAATTTTAGTGCAGAGCCTAACATGGACCAAAAAAACCCCAGAAACAAACAAACAAGCAAAAACTAAAACAAAACAAATCACAACAACTACAACAACACCAAAAAAACACCAAAAAATACTCCACACCATTGGACAGCATGCACCAATCACTTCCCAGCTGCAAAAATACCAGTTCCAAACCTTTCTGTAGTGATTCAGAAGTAATGATTTATAGTACGCAGTAAATGAAACTTCCATTCCATTCCTTGACTGTGCTGGGACAACTGAGGTTTACAATAAAGCTAGTGATTTCAGATTTATTAAACACTGAAATATTTTACTACATTTCCATTAGATACATATTTCTTTTTATATTTCTAGTTAGCCTATTTTTGTTGGACTAACTTACGTCTGGAATTACACTTTTCAAGGAGTCTTCTCACAAAAACAGTCTTTAATATCTTACACATGTAGACAGAGAATGTTGCAATGAAAACTCTGGGTTTAAAGCTGGGATTCAGGATTGGCCACAGGACAGAAGTGCTGTCCTTTTTAAAATTTGTCCTCTGATGTCATCAGAAAAGGATCATGTAGTTGGCAGGCACGTACCTGAGGAATTTCTCTGGGATAAGGAGAACTTCCCCAGGTAATCTGGTAGCAAATTGACCGTAACAAAGAATACTTCCAGACTTCATCCATTTTAAGCTGCTAGACACAAACATGGCTCTCATCAGTATTCATGAAATGGTGGTCTTGGGGACGTGTTCTCATTTATTTCTTACCATGTCTCCCTGTAATAAACAAGACAAATAATTTTGCTCTTCTCCTCTGGTTTTTAGTTCTGGAATAACCTGGAAGAACGCGACAGAAGTGGGGCCAGTCTTTTAGGCAATGCAGATTTCAGGTTTCTTGTCATTTCCAGACAGATCCACATTTGTTGATATTAAAATAAATTAGAGAGAGAGGAAACAAGGCATTTATGAGTCAGAAAACGGGTCATACATGAAAACAGCTTGAAGCTATTAACACCTAAAGCTGCCATTTAAAAAATTATAAAAAAGCTGGTAATATCTATACAACATTTTAAATCTTCTTGAAAATGCAGCCTTTGTCCTAAGTAATAGACTTAAATGCTTTTGAAAAAAAAATAAAAAGTGGGGAGGGGGGCTTACAGACAACAATTATATTTGCTTATGTACTGATTTTTGTACCAAAATGCATCCCTCTCTCTGAAGAGTAAGATTTTCACTGCCTTGCTGAAATAAAAGCAGTAAAATCCTTCATCTTAAGTAAAGAACACAATGAACTGAAGGTCATATCTAAGAGTTCATAACAAAAGAATATGAACTCCTTGATTCTGTGCAGTCATCCCTTATCTACCTATAGAATAAATAAATGCAAGGTAGCTGAACATACAATTCCTTATAAGGACTGAAGTGGAAATATATTGATGTTCTATTCTTTCGGAGAAGTATGCTGGGTATGTGTGTTTAGCAAGCTTGTAAACAATTTTTTTTTCCATTTCAGATACTGCCCTTAATTATACCATTGCTAGTTTCCAAACCCATACTCACTGACTGAGCACCTACTCAATATTTTAGTTCTTTTCACCCTTACTCATATGCAGCCTCATGTCCTCTTTCTTAGTGAAGCCTGCTATGGAAACAGTCCTGTCAATTTTTCACACGTGATTTTCAGTTCATTATTACAGATGGGCACCTTGCAGACACCAGTAAATGTTCACAGGGGTCCTGTATGGTAAAACAGCAGTGCCTTCATTTCACATGTTAGGACATTAGGCAGAGAGAGGGAGAGATCTATGAACACAAATTTAATTCTGGCATATTTCAGCTTTAGGAAGGCTGCTGTTATGATATCACTCAAAACTTTATTTTCTCTATGCCTATGAGAAATACCAAGGCTTTAAGGAATTAAAATAATCAGAATTCAATCAGTCTTTGTGAGTGGCATTTGTTTCAGGAGTGATGGAAGCTCACATGTACAGCACCAACATTGGCCACATTAGGCCTTTGATGAAACCAACAGCTGGGCTAATCCATTACCTTCTGGCTAAATCTGTAACAGACAGCAACAAAATGCAAGAGTTGCACATATATGTTGGGAGGAAGATTGTTCCACATGAGCCAGTTCCATACTCCCTGTTTCTCCCTGTGAGCCTTTTTATTTCTCCATGCTTTCCTAATGCACTTGCCTGTTTCAGTTGTGTTTACAGCCCATTCCCAATCCAAGTCACATTGCCAGAGAATGTTTAAATTCCACTATTATCTCCAGTTCAGACTTCTTCTGGAGTTTCTTCTTCAGCTTTTTCAGTTCTGGAAGTTCTCTTTCATCTTACTTTTACAGTTCATCTCAAACTCTTCCAGGAGCATCATCTACTTTCTACTACTATAGCATGCCCTCCTCTCATAGCTCACTACAGCCTGCTACAGCACCTCAACAGAGATTCAAAGTTTCTACCTCACCAGACCCATCAGATTTCTGCACTGGCCCCATCCTGTTCTTCATTGAGACCACCCTTATTTTCTCCTCAGCCCATCTTCCCACACTGCAAGCTCAGTTTGTTACTGCATTTTGCTGATGTGAGTTTTGCCAAACACAGAAAGACACTAAAAGCACAAGAGAGATAAATTTTCTCAATCCCAGTGATGGGCTGCACAGATGAACTATAAGGTGGATGGAAAATGGCTGCTAGTCCCAACAGCCTTTTATCACCAGTTGAAACTTGGCAAGCTTGCAGTAATATTCATGGGCAATCAATACTGAGGTGAATATCTCTCTAACAATAGAGATGAAGGGAGAAACTGCATCCTTAGCAAGTTAATGACAGATACCAAGCTGGGGGACAGGGAACATGCAGAGTGGAGAATTTGCTGCAGAGCAAAGCTCCCAGTAAGGTGGACCTCAACAGGCTGGAGAAATGGCCCAGCAAGAATCTCATTAGTTTCAGCACTGGAAAATGCAGAGCAATGCACCTGGAATAGAATAACCCCCTGCAGAAACACAGCAGGAGCTGGGCTGTGCTAATATGAACATCTACAGGAGGCTGAGAGCAGAGGTAGTTCCCCTGTCCTTGGCAGTTGCAAAACTGCTTCCAATCTGGGGCTTCCAAGCCGAAGCCAGCCTTTGACAAACTGGAGCAAGTCCAGGGACGGCCACAAAGATGAGGAGGGGGCTGGAACAAATGGCATATGAGGAGATGCTGAGGAACTGGATTTGTTCAGTTTTTCAAAGAGAAGGCTAAGCAGGATTTATTGCTGTCTTCAACAGTATAATAGGACTCTTTAAAGGAAACAGAGCCAGACTCTTCTTAGAGCACACCATGAAAGGATGAGACACATCGCACACATCTTTGGTCAAAGAATATTCTAATTATATATTAGTAAAAACTTTTTCACAGTGAGAGCAGTTCAGCACTGTTACAGATTGCCCTGGGTGGATGTGGAGCCTCCATTCCTGGGTATCCACAAAGCACAGCTGGATCAGGGCCTGAGAAACCTCATCTAGCTTTGAAGTGAGCCTGCTTTGAGCAAGATGTTGACCCGATAATCTTCAAATTTTCTCATCCATTCCAACTTAACATTACCCTGTGATTCTCTTCTCTCAGTAAACTGCCCCTGCCCACAGTAATATTTGCATTTGAAATGCTATGCAGCCATGCAACAAAGCAACTTCACACGTTTTGTCAGAGAAGGATGCTCTTGCAATCAGGTCAATATGCAATCACTGAGAAAGGATGGAACATGTATGGTAGATAAAATTTCATATAATTTATCTACCAAATGCAAACAAATTCCCATAGTGAATAGTGAGGTGTTTCAAGAGTTTGTAGCTTAAATTTGAGCAAAATTTCTGGGGAACATTTAAAGCAAAATAACCCTGATTTGACAGCATTCCACCACTACCAAGTATCAGGTATATGTATACCTATAATACAGTGGTGTCTAGGATGTTCAGTGAAAATTTTATGGTTTTTTTTCCCACGATTATTGCAAAATTTTTTTTCCCGTCATCATATTTAGAAATTTGAGCCATTTTTCTCAAAATGGATTTTTAAAAAAATTACCTGAGACAATCATTTAATACGCAAAATATAAGCCAAAACTAAACAATATAAGTAAGCAAAAAAAAAAAAAAAAAAAAGAGGAACCTAGTCAGACTTAACAATAAACAGTGTTAATGTAGCTGCCAATAAAATAAAATTGAGTTTCAGTCTGGGATGTTTAAAATTTCTCTGTAAAATCAGATTTACTTCCACTTCGTTTGGCTTTTTTTATGGCTTAAATCAAGGAAAAATTAGTATCAACTTACAGAGGTACAACTTGCTTTTAAAATATTTGACTCCTTAAAATGGCAAACATCTGATAGATATTCTTGTATCTTATCTGACTCTGATATTATTACTATTCAAAATTCAGCTACATTATTTTATATGGGTTTCTATCTCACCACCCTTCTCCATGAACATAATTAGACTACTCTCACCATTTCCAGGGTTTGCATGCTTGATCTCTAATTGATATTCTTGTAGATTAAAATTAGGATTATATTTCTCATAGCATAGCAAGAATAAACTAACATACTTTTCAACCCATAAATTCTAAATAATCCAAACCACAAAAAGGTATTGCAAGGTCATAAATCTGCTGCAGTGGCTCATGTGTTGGCAACATAGATATTTTTCCTTGCTTGTGGTTATCAATATGGCTGAAGGAGAAGTATCATTTTACTACAGGATGGAAGCAAACAGACAAAGATGTCCTTTGACATATTAGTTCCCCAAAGGTGACTAGATTTGCTGTGCACTCTCAGACAGCGTATTCTTTGCCATGGCTACAGTGTCCTGAAGACAAGGATTCTGTTATACATAATTTGAAACTGGGATCTCACTGTCAAGTCCAAGTTGTAAATAATAATGAAAGCAGGGAACACTTATTTGAATTCATTTATTTTAGACACCAACTGTACAGACAAGTTATTCAGTAATAGCAAGATACTGCTTAATCAAGATGGCTCAGCAAATGAAATGTTTAAGAATGTTTACTGGCTTTATGAACTGAAAACAGAGATGACAGGGTATTATGTAGCATTTTATTTTTGCCAAAGATCAGGTTTTATAGCACTTTTCTTCAACAGTAAAATTAAATTATAATTTTTTAGAGTTAGCACCTTCCAAACTTCCATCTGTTTATAGATTATCTTAAAGAAGGAAAAAGAGTAAGTTTCTAAACACCAGATATATCAAGGAAGAGCTGGAATGCATGAAGCTCCACCTGGGGATGTATGTGGAGCCAACTGAGAACTTATAGGTCAGGATTAAAGGGAGGGCAGGGACAGATGACATTATAGTGGAGATTTGCTAGAGGCCACCTTATCAAGAAGGTCCAGAGGAGGACCAAAAGGATGATCAAAGGAATGGAGCACCCCTTGTCTGAAGAGAGGCTGAGAGCACTGGGGCTGTTCAGCCTGGGGAAGAGACCTTATAGCAACATTCCAGTACCTAAAGGGGGCCTGCAAGAAAGCCAGAGAGGAACTTTTAGAAGGGAATGTAGTGACAGGACAAGGGTCACCTTAAACTAAAAGAGGGTTGGTTTAGACTGGATATACTATTCTTTGCTATGAGAGTGGTGAGGCACTGGAACAGGTTGCCCAGAGACGTTGTGAATGCCTCATTCCTGGAAGTGTTCAAGGCAAGGTTGGATGGAGCTCTGAGCAACCTGGTCTAGTGAAAGGTGTCCTTGCCCATGCCAGGTGACTTGGAACTAGTCTTCCCTTTCAACCCAAACTTTCATGATACTATGATCTTTCACTAATTTTTTAAATTAATAGATCTTATCTCACAAGCCTGAACTACATTTAAGAAAAAAAGAAAATAAAAGTAGAAGGGAAATAGAAAGCAGTAGGTATTACATATTCCAATTTTAGCAGAACTATATGCAAAAACTGCAGTGACGACTATTTGGAAAGCTGTTATGAGTTTCCCAGCCTTGTGATTTAAGATTTGGGGCCTAAATCTTATGCGACATTTTCTACTACAGCTGATGCTTTCTGCACAGAATCTTCCTAATGATTTTTATTTATCATGAGCTGAGCCATTTCCTCTGTTGCAGTAAATTTCCCTTCCCTCTTCTTCCAACTTTGATGTCCCCTTTGTAGTATCCTAGAAAGTTTTATGTAGCCATCTTTTAGCAGCACAAATCTTTACTGAAGTAGGCTGCAGTGATCAAAGTGCTGTTTCTGCATGATAGCAAATACTAAAAGGGGGAGAAAAGACTGGAAGTAGCAATTAAATTTGCACTGGACATTTGCACTGCAGATTGCCGAGAAACTGGAAAAAAATCTTCAATGGAAGAATACAGGTTTTCCCTATATAACCAGTTAAAAGTAGTTTCCTTAATTAGATAGTATGATCAAGGTGAAAAAACCCCACACTGCTTACTCACATGGTTTATGAATGCAAGGTGAAATACATGGACGTTAAATGCAGCCTGGTGCTGCCTTGATGCTCACTGGTCTTTCATCCTCAGAGGTTTGGAGAACCTCAAGGTTCTCCCCTGTAGCATTCAACAGTTACCTTGCACTGATTCTGCTGCCTGGCTCCTGGGGTGGTTGGTTCTGGCAGCTGACAACATTGTGGGACAGCAGCATGTGGAACCAGAACACAACACATTCCACCCATGCCATCTAACGTTAGGGGAACTGAACCCTTGAAGAGTTGTAGACAGCCCACTGGATGTGAGGTGGTTACATGCATGGCTGTTCACTGTTAGTCACCAACTGCTTTTTTTAAGAAGTCCTCTTCATTACACTCAACTTTTAGCCTTTACTGCTGTTTTTCACTTTTACCAATGGTTTCCATGCAGTGAGCCATCTTTTCTTATTTCTTATTTATATAAGTGCTGGCTGCTGTGTCATAGTTAAGACTGCAATGGTTGGAAGACCACTGCAATTGTTATGGATATGCATCAAATAGGATTTCCATTTAGGACAGTCCTTTTTAAGCTCTATCTTCTGAGGACCATATTCCCTTTTTCTAACGAAGGGTTAAAATAAAACATCTAGATCACTCCTGAATCCAATGTTGCTATCAATCTCTTATCAAGGAAAAATGTAATCCTGTAGATTTATGATTTTCTTGTCTCTAACAGGTATCACTCAAGCTTTGATAGTCTTGCACAAGAATATCTTGAGTGAGATGAAGTAAGAAGCCTCCCAGCAACTGGAATCTAAGCTTGGCAGAAAAGCAGAAATGCTTTGCCTTGCCCAGTGTCAGATTGATCAGGGTTCCTAATGAGCTGTGGTAAATTATAACCTTTTGCAAGTCACTGAAAAGGCCGCTCAGGCTCAGATGTGACTTGTCCCTGTACAGCAAATTTTACGAACAGTCCCTGCAATGAATGCAATGAAACAGCACTTCAAGTGAGAATGTTGAAGGACAACATCTCTGCTCTTATCTCTGTTCTGATGCCTGAATAGATAATGGAAAACTCCCTGCAGACAGGCCAGGGAGCTCATGATTCACTTCAGTGTTTCATTGTCAAAAATATTAAATCAAAAATTTCCAAAATCTCAATTTTTAAGGAAATGTGGATGCACTTCAGTTGCCAGACTATTCTCTTGTGCTTTTTTGGAGCAATGCCTTAGATCTGGTCACCCTATCTTGTTGGTTTAATAAAAAATGCTGGCATCTGATGTTCACTTGCAATTGCTGAAGGAACTGATGCCAGCAACTAATGCTTTCCATATCAGAGCAGATATGGCCAGCAGTGTTTGTTGTTTCAATAGCCTCAGAGCAAGAGTGATCAAGGCCAGTGACACAGAGTCAATTCCCATCTCCCTCTCAAGGGACATAATGCAGTGTCTATGTGAAGGAATATTATAGAGCATGACTTCTTTACAGGAAGTGTATGGGTGGGATTAATTTCACATAACTGAGTATCACTGGATATCCATCTTCATCCAGTAGCTATCTGGAATAGAATGTAGCCATTTTATATAATAGAGGAAGATAAACACGCCTTTTTGAGCCTAATGCACTTGGTCTACTTTAATCAGGTACCCTAAGAAAGAGACAATCTGTGTTCTCAGTGTCTCTTTCTCTCTGTGTCTCAGAGGAAGAAGGGGGTCCATGTGCAGGTTTGATGCTGTTGTCAATGCCATTTGAGGTGTTCCAGGTGGTGACCTTCACTGACACACAGCTCCTACTCCAAAAAGCTATAGTTACCCAGCAGGTCCTGTGTCATATCTGCTAGACCCATCTGACCTTCTGGCCTCTCAAACAGCAGTAGATGCCTAAGGAATGGAAAAATGAATACAGACCTAGATGTCAATATTTGATCAGATGAACCCCATTCACATGGTCTATCTGAACAACCATGGGTTTAGACAGAAATTTAAGTCCTGTTGGGAAGGACTTGATATATGAAGCACTTCCTATGTCTGTGGTTTATGCAAAAAATATAACCTGCTGCAGAAATGAAGTTTTCTTCAATGAGAAGAGAGAACAAGTGAGATCCATCTCCCTGCCTTGGCAGAAAGGAGAGTATTGAGGAAGCATAAAATCTCTTTCACCCCTTTCCATCACTGTCTGCCCTTATTCAGGGGCACAAGGAGTCACAGATCACATGTCCTCCTCAACAGTGTGGATTGGTGATTTTATGGTGTAAGCACGCTTGCAGCATGATCCACATCAGCACATGCTCCAAGGAGGACTGCAGAAACACTAAAGTTGGTTTGTACAAGTCCCTCATAATTGTCATGTATGAGCATCTCAGAACACTTAATGGGCTTATCTTTACAACATTTCCATGAGATAAGAAACTATCCATAAGATGACTGCATGTTTTCCTGTTTCTTTTATTACAGTCATCTATTGCTGCAAAATTGTCAGAGATACCAACACACGGCCTGAAAACAGGAACACTCCAAGTGTTCAAAAAATTGCCTGAACACTTGGACTGTTCAAGAGAGGACCTCTGAGCAGATTGACGTTTTAGAGAAAAATAAACAAAAAAAGCAAAGCAAAACACTACATTACATCATACTCCATCTTATGAAATACTTTATGCTACATTTAAAAAAAATAAGAAAAGAAAAATCATCTTTGAACTTTGTATTCATTTCAACACTTTTAGTTTTAAAATTTGGAAAAAATCTTCTTTATCTATAACTCAACATGAACAGCTAGAAAAATTCATAATTAATCAGACAAGTTTAACAAAGTTTATGCATTTGTAACTATTTTTTTGGACGGATGGATTTACGAATTACAACAAAAGAAGGATCGATCTACATTTGTAATCTTTCTCAATTTTAGCAAGCATTAAAATTAAAGCTGTGATCATATTGATTAGAACATCAGACTCAATTGCAGTATGATAATTGTGGCTAATGCTAAACAAATACTTTGTTACATTAATCTAAACATAGAGCCTTAAGTATTAGAAGATACCAACTAACCACTAAAAGTGAGGGAGAAATTAATCTGTTTATTCTGTTTGCACACTGATTTGCCCAGCTTCTGTCCTTCACTACAGATGGACAGACAGCTTTCTCATCAGAGAGCTGGAAGGTGCAGTATTTTTTTTTTTTTTTTTTGTCTTTTTTTTTTCTTTTTTTTTTTCTTTTTTTTTTTGGCTGAATTTAGAACCAGCACCAAAGACAGGCTACAAAGGGCCTTAAGTATGTGCATGATTTTACTTCAGATCTGAGGAGTGCAGACTCAGTGGGATGACACAATATCACACACTGGCAGAGCAAAAAGGATGTTCTGCTGTTGCTTGTAGGAATCTACAAGCTACTGAAAATTAGCTACTGGAAGCCTTGATTTTTCCCTGAGTGGAACAAAACTTGCTGAAAAGTGAGAGGAAATAAGCAGAAATTACCTGAACTCAAACTCAATAAGAACAATTCAGTTAAGAACAAAAGAAACATTTACGTTAATTTACTGTTATAGTCACGAGTACAAGATTTCCTGTAATAATTATCAACCACTAGTCAGCACTTAATAACTAAAAAAAAACCCTGCTAAAAATTATTAATAATTTTTTTAAAAAATTAAATTTGGCATTGTCAGATAAGAAAAAGGTATTTTAGTTTGGCTACCTATAAAAACAGCCACAAGATCAGACATAAAAGAGGTCTATGTATAGACAGCACAATTTGAGTTAATTAAGCCCTTTTTTCTCCACTTCTCAAATTCTGATGCCTCATGATTTAGAGATACCAGAAGGGACATTAATATATTTATTGCATTTTTAAAAATCATTCTTTTCATGTATCTTTATGTTCTTCAGCTAGATATAGAAGCCTACCATTATCTCACAACAAAGGAGTAACTCTTATGGAAGAAGAGTCACTATTTGGAAGACAAAATATAATTTCAGAATTAGCAGACATATAGTTATACACCTATTAATACATATCTGTCTATAGGCAGTATGATTTTGAACACTTGCTAACAAAATCAAAAGACATTAAAAGTTTTTCTTATGATACACAGTAAATTTTAGGTTTGTGACTGAAGATTATTAACATTTTATCCAAGTATCGAATGGAATATCATCTCAGCTCTAACCTATAATGCTTATTTATTGTCCAAGATAACACTGAACGTACCACTGAATGCAACACTTGCATATCAAATTCAGAGTAGAAAAAGGTGATACAATGCAAATATTTCTGCCCTAAAAGTCAAATAGCACAATTCAGTTACACAGAAAGATAATTGAGAATTGCAGAGGAGACTTACTGGGTCTTATGTTACATATTTTTTCATAGAAGCAGGCAGCCATATCACAAACTAATCATGACTCATTATAACTTTTTTTAGGGCTTCTGTTTTAAGATTTTTTACATTTACCACTCGTACTGGTAGGTTGTTCCAGAAACTCTATATTTTGGTAGTTAGACATCTTTCAATCTCCAGCATCAGTTTATTCTTTGCCAAATTACACTGCCCTATACTTTCTTTTCTCCCATAACCCAAGTGAAGCCAATGAGATTAGCCAAATAAATAAAGCAAATTGGAAGTTTTTAAAAGAACTTATTCTTAAACCCAACAGCTAGACATTTAAATATTTCCTAGGCAGTGAATACCTATTCAAATTATTTTTGACAGACTACTGGTAATTGGGCTCGTGCCAAAAGACAAGAAGAAAGACCTAATGTTTAATGTTGAGAGGGTGAAAACTTTGTAAATATGACCTCACAACAATGAAAAGCAAAAAAGGCAAAGTTTTTATTAATTTAATTTGAACAGTACCATGCCTGTTAACAAAAGATAATCATAGCAAGCACTTTGAAACACATTTCTTATTGCTACATAAGATGTGTTCCACAGAGTTATGGCTGGAAGGGGCCATTAAATCATTTGTATAACACTGTATGCAGATAAACCTTCTGGCATATCCAAGATCATAAATTCACCTAATTACTGCTGCATTAAGCCTCAGCAATTTCGAAGGGCTAATACACATCCCCAAGGGTGACACACAACCTTGATCAGAATTGTCAGGAAAAGGAGAATACAGCACTGGTCTTACACGTTTGCTCAAGCAGTTAAACTAAAAAAAAGTACCTTAATTTTATTTTGAATGGTCTCATCTCAATTCACTTCTTAAAAATTAAAATAACACTATTTCCATAGCAACTTCTATGTCTAGGTGATTCTTAGGTTTGAATCCTCCTGCAGTACAATACCTGACTATAGAACATTTTCTGCCTGTGTGTTTCAAATTCACAAACTCACTACTCCCCTGTTTACATACATAAGGTTGCTTACACACTTTTCACCATAGGTTTGCACGGGACACTCATGTAAAAAAAGTCTTTTAATCGAGCACAAAGTGCAGTTTAACATTCAAGTCACTGCTAATCATTCAAGATCACTATGCTCTGACATGTACTCATTCTTCCAGGAAGTACTGTATTTGGTTGCACTAAAAAGAATTTTGTTTGAATCAATTCAGTTTATAGATCACTGTACTGGACAATTTAACATAACCATTATCTATCATTTCACCAGTCTTTATTCTACCTGCTCCCCAAAACTACCCAATCCGTTGCAAAAAAGTACAATCTTTTTTTTTTTTTTTTTTCTGGGACCAGATTTTACTACCAGATTCTTAGTCAAGCTGAGTTAGACTTCAGAAACATACATTGCTGTTCATGGCAACATGCTATATTGTGCAAATAAGTCTAGCAGAGTCTGGTCCTCAACATGGAAAAAATTACTTGCTGTTGTTTTTTCACTTTTGCTTGTTACACTTCTAACAAACTCACCTGCATCTTTCAAATCAACAGAGAATGAGAGTTCAGAAAAAAAAACATCTAACTGTTCAGTTTGATTCAGTGAAGCCCAATATAATAAACTGTTACAAAACTATGCTATAAACACTGCACAGAACGTTAACAGCGTGGATATAGGTATGTATGATGATGGGGGATTTTTTTAGAAGCCATAATTCTATCAATTTATGCCACTTACTTCAAGAAAATATGCAATTTTTTTCACAATTGACAAGGAATATTTAAACCACGGAAATGTATTTCCCCCTTTCCGTGATACTTTTGTCTTTCTATTCCAGACCAAAAAGAGAAAACATGAACCAACCTCCTACTGAGGGACAAAAATATTAAAAACCCTGCTGAATGAGCCTGTATTCTGAAAAGCAGCATGCCAGGTTTACAGTTAATATATATCACCCTCCAATGAAAAATGCTTCTTAATATGCACACAGCTCTTTGGATAGCTCAGAAAGGTGGTTACTGACTGTCACTGAGTCAACTCTAACACTTTGATTAGGAAGGATATAGTGCTTCTGAACAACTTCCTATGTAAGCCACTTCTCACACTGCAAAGGAGGACAGAGGAGAAAAATACTCTTACTACCCGCTAAGAGCTGAACAAACAACCACTCACACTGAAAAATGTGTGATGGTGGAAGTCTTTTTAGTATACTTCAGACAGTATTATAATACATTACATCACTGAGGTCATTTGCCATTCTTTAATCAATTATGATTTCATGTTTTCCCAGGAAATATTTATACTCATTATCTGATGGGTTTTTTACACAGGTTTTCAAAATTTACAGCTTACAGTCACAGTGGGCTGTGAATTACAGTTTGTTTTATTCTACACTATTTCTTATGGTCTAGACATCATCGATGATTCAGTTAAATCCCATGCTCCTTTACACAAAAGCAAATATTAGGGCATAACAGATTTCTACATTCTAATTTCCTCAGGTCATCTGCTTAAATAAGAAAGAAAAATTTCTGTAGCATTTACCTGTAGAAGGCTGGAGGAGCAGGTTCCCTCATCCCAAAGCTGCCCTGATCATTTTCAAGGTAATAGGGTACCTGTTGGCTGTGATGATGGATGAAGGGCGACAGCTGGGGTGCCGTTTGCAAGAACACCACCGGGCTTGGTGGGACACTGTTCAGGGAGTGAAATCCTGCCAGACTGCTGGACCCAAAAGATTCCGATGTAGGGGCATAACTGAGCGTAGTAGAGCTGTAGACGGGAGCCGTAGTACCAAAATCATAGGTGGCTCCTTCTGGGTAGTTAAAAACTCCTGTCTTGTTGGTCTCCACGTACATGTCGCTGAGCGATCTTTCCAGGGGAATCTTCAGCTGAGGTCTGCCCAGTGTCTCCAGTTCAGTGCCTTGAATCTGGTGCAGCAGGGTAACTCCAGAGGTTTTGGTGTGAAGGGTCATGGTCAGTACTAATGGCAGTGAGCAAGGAACATATCTGCTTTTACTGTCAACAACGAGATCGGCAGCTGGCAGTCCACCTAAAAAAAATACCAGAACCTATTCTGAGGCTCAGCAGAAATCATAATAAAGCAGCACTACACAGGTAATCCTCTAATCTTGGCAAGGAGGAGGATACAAACAAATGCAGAGTGAGCACTGAAAATGCACATTCTCTCTCTCTTCCTCCCTCCCTCTCCCTCTCTCTAACTTTTAGGAACTCCTCATCTGCGCTAATATGCATTACAAGGTGCTGGCTGTGAGCCAGGAGCCTTTGCCTTGTGCCGACGTTGGTTTAAACATCACTTCAGAAGCAGTTAGTTCTGGAGTTATACCAAAGAATTGACCGTCTAAATGTTACTTCATTCTTACTGATCGTTTAATTTTTCACTTCAGGGTACAGTGCTTTGCAGCAACTAACGGGAAAGAACACTTAAATCCAACCAGGAAGACTAGTCCAGTGGTCAGTCAGATTACTGCCTACTGCCTTTTATTTCCTCAGCAGGCTCCAATCTATCTGTGCTTATCTCTCCTCCTGTTTGATTCATTTTCATGTTTGCTAGAAATATGTAATGTGTACATTGTACTGACCCTGGGCAGGACTGTGCTGTAACCGAGATAGGGAAAGCAGAATGTGTGTATGTGTGTGTGTGTGCAAGCACGCGTCTGTGTGTCTGTCTCTCTCTGTGCCTGTTTGTGTATCTGGGTGTGTAAGGAGCAAGCCCCAGTCAATAAAGCCACCTAATAAAATTAAAGTGTGCATTATACCTATGCAGAAGAGAAGATTTGCAATATACTTTCATCAGCAACAGCAACTTGCAGTTACTACAGTACTATAATAACATTAAAAAGCAAGGAAAAGCTTTAGACAAGCCTAGAAAATTATGCTTCCTTCTTTTTATGCTGTAAAACGATGAAATAAACATCATTCACATTTTGCCACAGTTAGGAGATGGTTATTTGATTGCATGATATATAAATTGAATATAGTCTTCCTAGTCTTGTGAACAAAAGCCCAGCAAACTTGAATTTTGAAATCAGACTAAAAAAATCAAGTAATCTAAAATAATCAAACAGGATCATCTTAAAAAAAAACCCTGACATGCCTCTCAAAGTTATATTTAGAAAAGAAAATAAGGAAAAGAGAGAACATAATGAAAAGGTGTGGCATGCATGCTTCTTCTTGCAATCTCATTCCATATAATTTTAACTTCGCACAAACCAGTTCTCCTGAACGAGCTAAATGAAAACCTCCAGAAACTGTTTCAAGCTCTCCAGCTTCATTGCTGTGGTCTGTGGTTCAGTCAATGAAGTAGGCTTATGTCAACCGTAAATGCATTAATATATGGGCTCCAGCTAGTGTGCTTTGAATACTAGCAAAGCCTATGCTATACTTAAACAAATCCACAGTTATTTGGCTCAACCTTCAAAAAACCCAAGAAACTGAAAATGCAGGTCACTAGAAGTGTCAAGAAAAGTTTACTAAAACCAGTTTTATTTTAGAAATAATACAGTGAGTTTAGAACTTCAACTAAAATAGCCAAAGTTTTTCATATTTGCAAGAATATTCTGAAGCAATATATGTTTTTACCTTTGCAGGCACAGAGACATCAGCACACGCATAACTATGTACTTGATATATTTCCTCACCCACCCAGCCACCCTCCCTACCCTGTTCAAATTTCAGATTGTAGACTTTGATCAAAGAGATAAGCTTGTTTAAATAACACTGGACTAAACATGTTCCCAGTTAAAAAAATAATAATCAGACGACCATACCCAGCAGTTCAGAAAGTCTTCGAAGAGTTATGCTGAAAGTATGCCAGACAGTGTGAGAGAAAAAAAAAAGTGTGTGTGCATGTTCTCTTAGAGTGGGCGACCGTGCATCTGCAGAGACTCACAAAACAGCAAGTAAGCACAGCTCTCAGCAGCCAGGCTGCAGGGCTGCACAGGCTGAAATGAATGGCAGTTACAAGTTTGAGTCAGTCGCCCTTACACATTTTGTGCTTTGAAATACATAGAAAAGGCATCATCTCTTATTAAGCTGCATAATCTGAGAATCAATGTGAATCTACCTGCCATAAAAAGTATCCACTTCTATAGTGTGCTACAAAATGGACCTTGAATTTTTATCTAAAGCATTATCCAATATATATGCTCTGTTAAAACTAATATATTGACATGAAATAAAATGTTCCAGTGTAATAGCTATGCAGAAGATGGAAAACAGAAGTGAGCAAACAAAAAGTTAACTTCTAAGTGTGCCCTGTGCTTCTTACATGCAATTTTTAAGAACCTCATTAATTATTTTTGGGAGGTAGTGTGTTTCCAGGGAGTCAAATATTTAAAATTTCCATCAGATGTAAACAGCATTAACATACTGTAGGGTTAACTTGAACCACCATCACTTCTGCTGTGTCCCATTTAAATTAGGGACCCTTTGAGCAGCTCTCCACAAGCCACAGTCCTCCCACTGAAAGGGCTCAGCAATAGACAGCTGCAGTATCCATGCAGCACACAGCTTCATACACATCTTGAGAGAAAAAAAAGTGAGTGCCACAAACAAGATCTTGGGGATTGGCTGAGAACCTCTGTGACAGCATCCTGTAATGTCTGACTTACTCTTCCGGTGGAAGAAAAGCAAGAGAGCAAGAAAGGGCAAGGGTGAGGTAGGGGGCATGTCAAGCCAAATCCCATGAAGAAGCTGAATTTTTTATTTTTGTACACTGAAAAGAAAATCAGACTCTGATTCTGCTTACTTTATGTGGGATTTTTAGATATAAAGAAACTATGAAATGCAAAAAGTTATTAGAGGGTTGTTTTCTTTCTTGTCCTACATGGTAAAGACTGTTTGCTCCAAATTAACAAACACTGCTACTTCACCCTGCTTTAGAGCTGGCATTAGGTGCACCCGCCTGTGGACTCGCCTCTCAAAAAATGAGATCTAGGTTTTCTAAAACCTGGTATTTGTGCTTAAAGTTCAGGACTTACCACTCACTTTAATCTGATCTATTACATGTCAGATTTTACATGCTCTAGAATATGAAAATATTAGAGTATGGGAATGGGTACAAGATCTAGCAATGATATTTACTGCTCTTTAGCAAAGCATTTATGCAAAGACTTGGTTTTTCTAAATCCCACACCATGTATGCCTTTAAAACTATGCAGATCTCATACAGAAGGACTTGCCTCATTCACTCTGGGTTTTTTGTTTTAAATTACGTGTAGTAACAAGAGAGAGTAAATAAAAACATGAATTGGCTGCAGCACCTTCCTTTCCAGTGCTAGACAGATGTGTTCAAAATGAGGAAATCTACATTCTCAGATCTAGTAATTTCTCAACTATTGTGTATTCAGCTGCAGCCAAGCTGTCCTATGTATTTCTCTCACCTTAATGAAGGTCTAATATTGTTTTGGAGTTGCTGAGCACATATTACAGGAGATACATAGATATATAAAAATAGAGAGGAGCTGGTTCTACAAAACCTGAAGGTTTGCTAACTTGAGATCAGGTATAGATTGGGGGTTTTGCTATATTTCTGAAGTTTGGGAATATACAAATGAAATTTGGCTTTGATCCATCCAGATTTATGCCTGCACAGGAAGGAAAGAAAGCGCAATTTAATGAATACTGAAGAAGTAGGAGGGACTAGTCCACTGTGACTGAGCAGCACTACAGATATGTTAGCAAAGAAAGTCAAAGCAGAAACTGCATCTTCATACAGAGGGATTTTTAATGAGCATTAGCTGGCATGAAACAGTGAGGACTCAGGCACTACACTTTCCATGGAAATGAGAAATTAATAGTTTGGATAAATGAAAGTGACTGATTAAATCCTGTGTTCCCCTTTTAAAAATTTCAGCCTGTTTTCCTTTTCTAGGTAGGCCGGAATTCCAGTGCTCAACTCAGATTTTCCAAAGTGGGGAATTTACTCTGATTACATTAACAAAATATCAAATGCAGATATATTAAAACTAAATCACATTTCTGCTGCTCTGTGATTAAACTAGCATCATTTACAACTGAAAAATATTTAGGTATGTTTCTAAAGACAAATTCTGCTTATTTTGATTAATTGATGAATAGTTTGTATCCATTTTTTTTTTTAATTTGTTGACAAATGACAACCATGATCAGATTAAGTTAGCAGACTATGCATACTGCAGTTTGCCTCAACTGGATCATCACACCAACACTTCTAAACTGGAACATAACTTAAAAAAACCCCAGAAGTAGCCTTCTTCCACTGATGGCAAGTATTGTGGAAACAGTGAAGCGATCTCAGAAACAGAAAAAAGAAAACAGATAATTGAAAAATTTAGAAGATATTATTTTATCTTCTCCAAATAACTGGAAGAAATTTTGAGGATTTTCAGTGCCATTAATATCAGTGCCATAATAATCTTCTATGGACTACAAGTCCTGAAAGGCAGTCAGAGAATGGTAACAAAATAAGTTCATTTTATAGGATTAAAAAAATTTTAAAGGAAAAAGAAACAGCCTGAACATATTTTTGCATTTTGGACAAGATAAAACAAAAGTTTGAGGGAAAAGGAGAGAAACCAAAAAATACTATATGAAGTATAGTATGCAAAAGCATATACTCAAAGTATATACATACATTTCTATGTATAAATTAAATATAGAAATATACACAAAGGCTATTAAATTTATAGGTAAATTTAAGACAGAAAAACCCCATTCTATAACAGGCATTTTTCAGCACTAGTTTTAGTAAGTATTGCAACAAAAAATGGTAAACTCAGAGCACATACTATAAATTTTCCATAAACCTGCTGACAGTGAAAGACCATAAACTTTGTCGCTTTGGTTCCACAGCTATAAAGATAGAAGGTTTTTTTTAGCTGCTGCAATTAAAGAAGAATCTATTGTACATAACAGGAGGAACATTATGTTTTTCCAAGATTCCACAGTAACATTACAGAGAAATTATGTTGTGTTTAGTCCAATGAGGAAACTCCTCAAGACAGACAGCTGGAGAACAGCACCATCTACCCCACTGCCTTATAAATCTTCTCTGGGGAAAGAAAAAAATACAAAAATTAAAGCTCTTGATACCACTAGGCAAATGAGGCATGCTTAAAAATTCCGTAGGCTCTAAGGAGAGATAAGTGCTTCATGCTGTTAGTGGAAGTTTTGAACATTTCGTTTTGTAAGTTGATACAAAGATGTATGCTTTTTTTTTTCCCCTACTCCCAAATAACTCACTAGAACTAGCCATGGCACCAAAAGGCTAGACCTAAGATTTCTAACCCTAAATTTTTGGGTTAGGTTGGTTTTCCTGTTAAAAGGGGAGCTTCTGCTTTCACATGTCAAATGTAAGTAGAGGCTTTGAAAAAAAATTGGTCAAAAGAGTTCTTATTGCAAATGGGGAACTGTTGAATGCAATTATTCCACACATATGTTTATTAATTTACAGCATTTAAATATGTCTTCAATTTTACCTGTAATTTGTATGGAAGACCTATTACATACTCTGAAATTATCTGTGCAAACATAAGAAATATTAGGCTAGGATGTTAGCACATCTTTTCAGTTAAGTATTATGAGACTAAGACTTTGTTTATATCTATTTATGATACTATAAGATTTTAGTCATTTAGCTGGAAATTTTGTGTGTCAGTGATGAGCTCAGTGATAACAATTTGGAAGTACCTGAGCCAATTGGAAGGAAAATATTTGCTTTTTCCTCCTTAGAGAGTTCTAGAAACCGTTTTTTCAAACAAGAAATCCTTTTGCTGCAGCAAATAAGGAGTTTGAAGCAGGATCTCTGTATCTAGGAGGGAGCTGAAACACTGTGTCACAGAACTGCATTCTGCTATTCCTCTGAAACTCCATCCACCTTTGGCCAATTTTTCCACCCTTGAAAAAATTGCAAGTTTTTAAGAGTTAAGATTTCTAAAAGCTCTTTCCTGGCTGAGCCTGCTCTCCCCTCTTTCAGATCTTAGTCCTGACTCGACTGGGCACGAAACTTACCAAAAGAATGAATGACATGCTAGAGTCCAAACTAGTATAAATACAGAATGTTTTCCCCTTTCATTACTCTTCTGGGGCAGAGTAATAGTCTGGGATTAAGTGCAGATTATTGTGTCAGTTACAAGGTTGAATTTCAGACCCCAGATGTACAGACTGAATTTCCTGAAACCAGAATGGGACACCATCTCCCTTTTCAATCCAGCATTAGAAAACAATATGTTAAAATATAACCTTTTCTGAAGGAGTAGAAGACATCCTGTAATATAAGTAGCTTGTGCATTTTTTTCAGTTTTTGTACCTCAAAGATGGGAGAGGATAAAACTAAATAATTCTGCTTGACTCATACAGAATAAATGACTTACTACATACGTAAAATGGGCCAAAATACCTGAGTACTCTGGACAAACTCAAAAGATATCAGCAAATACTAATGTTTCAAAGAGTTAGTAGATGTTTTCATGGATGCAGAAAGATAAAAGCAAAAAAGACCATTTCTCTGCTTTCCTACACAAAATGTTACCTACTCGTGAGCAAGGATGTTCACTGGTAGAAAAGCAATGATACCTTGATTTAAGATTAAGCAACATTCCATGCTTAATAACAAACACATCATCTTAAAAGAATATTTCTAACAGATTTAGCTTTACGTAGAAATCAGAATGAGCTGGGAAATGCAGAATGGTAGCTTAGTATCCCATGTTGAGAGAAAAATTGAATGGATTGACTGATCACCATGATCACTAGCATTAGTCTAGCAAGAAAACTATTTTTTGGATATCTTGCAATTGGCTTAAGGGTGAGGCATCTTCAAAATGATCAAATTTTCCCATGCCTGAGCTCCAAAACTGAGTCAAAAATAAGACCCCTGCTGAATTCATTTATGTGGTGAATCTCTCAAACAAAACTCTCAAGTTTTTGTTTATGAGATTAAAGGAATGAAAGTGGGTCCAGATTCCCCTGCTGAGCCTTCCTATCCTTAAGCAAATCAACATTCCCACCCAGCCTGATGTCATCTGCAAACTGACTGAGAGAGCACTCAATCAACAACAAAGATGCTGAACAGGACCAGCACCAACATGGAAGCCTGAGGAACAGCATTTGTGACTGGTCACCAGCCAGGTGTGGCTGTATTTATAGAAACATCTTTTACTCTCATTTATGGTGGCAGACAGATAAAACTCTTCTTGGGCTTTGGCCCTTCCAATTTGCTCCCTGCATAACCTCATGGCATCCTTGTAGTCCTCCTAAGCTCCAGACATCCCGATATGGCCAGGATACATGAGGACAGGCTCAGGTAGCAGGGCCTTCTTAACTTGTAAGCAAAAAAGACTCAGTAGTACCTTATTGCTATCTACAACCATCTGAGCAGAGAATACAGAGAAAATACAGAGACAAACACTTCTTGGAGGTGCATGGCAACAGTCCAAGGGACAACAGGACACAAGATGGGCTATGGGAAATTCTGATTAGATATTAAGTATGATTTTTTACATTAGGAATGATATAATACTGTAATGGGCTGTCCAGAGATGCTGGAACTCCTTTGAGGATGAGATTCAACTCTGAGTTCAAGACTCAACTGGACAAGTCCCTGAGTAGTCCGATTTAAGCCTTCTTTGAGCAGGGGTTTGGACTAGATGGTACCTTGATATCCCTTCCAATTTATTCCCTGATTCTATGTGCCTAATACATAGATCTGCACCAAAACACTCAGAAGAGATTAATTACCTTGGTGATGATGGTCTATTTCCCCATTTTCCACAGATGCCTGATTTCAAGATCTTACACATTTCATGAGTTAGGAAGGAAAAAAAATTCTACTGGCCTCACTGTATCTTCTCAGCATTTCTGTAAACTACTCCAGTCTTTATCCAAAATACCTTTGCTGCCCATTGCCTTAGCAATGGGCCCACCTGTTCTCAGTAGTCAATGGCACACGTATGTTTGAACACTCACTGAAACATTGGTGATAAATAATCAGCCATCTTTTGTGGCTTCCATAAGACAAAACCAACTGCTTTTTTCGATGGAGATAACTATGTCTACCAAAAGACTCATTCTGAATTGTCATTAGTTCCCTGTGTCAGTGTTTCTCCATACATACATATGATGCAGGTACCTGTACAATAAAGTGACCAGAGAGTCCAAGTACTTAGAAAGCAGCCCCTAACCACAAAACAGAAGAAAGTACAAAATCAATCTTATGATATGACCTAGTTTCTTCACTCATTTCTCTTCAGTAATGGTATTCAAATACACCAAATTTGGTTTTAACATTTACATATTCCCATTTCCTCCCTAGAAGCTGATCCTCCAATAGAAAGGTCCTTGTGATGAGGCTAACCCTGTCACCTCAAGCAGTTACATTTACTGTGACCCTGAGGCCAAGAGAACTCTTCACCCAAATTACTTGGAAAAGCTTTGCTGCTTTCAGCATCCCATTTTTATCTACCAGACACTGTTAGCAAAAGTCCCTCACTTTCTGGGCATGTTCTGGTAAATGGATTTGCTTTATTCACTCCCGTAATCACTGTCAATCAATCTCTGCTATTGCAGCATGCCTACATGTACCTGTGAATAATCTGCAATCAGCACATCAAGTCCTCTTGCATGCCTTAGGTTCTCCCTATCTACTCAGAGATTATCACAGAGCCACTGGACTGTTGCCAGTGCCACACAAGGAAGGTGTCTCAGTTTACCTTTGGGCCTATTCTTACAAATCTAAAATCCAAGAGGAAAAGTCCACAAGGAGTATCAGTTGTTGAACTAATCAGTGTTGCTATACATGTTTCTGTATTCTCTCCTTGATGTCAAGAACTTGTTATTGCCACTACCAGACCAGACATGGCTACAGGCACACCTGAGTGGTTCATTAGCTGCCATTAGTCATCCCTCTGGACCATACTCTAGAAAAACAGAGTCAGACAGGAAGTGTTCCTTAAAAATTACCCTGTCTTGCAGGGAAGGTACTGGCTGCAATTGTCCTGTGCAGATCCCAAGCAAAGCAGCAAATTCAATATTCTAGAGATAAAAGTATGGTAGATGTAGGGAAAAATGCTATGAGTTAATTCAACAAGCCTCTGTAGCCTGGAGATGTGTTGTCTGCTCTGGTCTACTTCTCAAAATTTTCTATCAGCAGTTAAGAAAATATTTCTTAATTCTAACAAAACTTCAGACCTTCTACAAAAGAAGTCTCAGTAAGAGGTTCCCTCAGAAGACACAATGCCATTTAAATAGCAGAAATGTACCATCTATATTAAAGGATGGACTTTGGAGCTAATTAGTGGCTTCTTCCACAACAGACATAGTGAAGACATGCACGACCTGAAAAATCTTGAAATTAATCCTTATAAGGCATTTTCTGATATGTTTACTTTTTTTTTTTTTAGAGGAATTGATAGGGATTGTATTAAATATATACTCCTAAATAAGGCTGTGCTATATATCTTCCATGATAATTTGAATCAGTTGTTGACTCCAGGGAAACTGATCACGATGAGCTAAATTATGAGTTTAAGTGCTTTCCTGGAACAAGGCCTAAGTCTGATCCTCACGCACACATCATCTCCAACCATCAGAGAAATTCAAAAATAGCGGAGGTTATATCTCATTTTTTGAGAAGGTCTTGCAAGCTTTATATAATTCTGGTTCTGTGATAAAACATATCCTCTTTACTCCAGAGAAGAATTTTTGAAACTGACTTAACAAACCTACAAGAACGGTCAATGGAATCTGAATGAAAAACCAATGCGAAACATTCAGTTCTATTGTGATTGTTATTTGTACTCAAGAGCACCTAAGATCACCATCAGAAATTAGGTTCTTGTTGTGCTAAGTACAAGGTATACTTAGAACAAAGAATGTTTACTCAATAGCCCGGATTTAAATATATCACTGACTAAATGCAGCACCCTTAAAGAACAAGTGTCTCAATTTCTCCACAAAAATCAAATAGACCTGGTAATGTTTCTCCTGCTTCTGTTTTAAAGCTGCATTGTTTAATAAGACAGGTCTGTTTTCTAAACTCTAAATATAAAACCTTTTGATCAAGCTATCACACAATTCAAGATTTACAAATATAAGGAACCTGTACAGAACTGATGAATTAGCACTAGCAACAATTGCTCAAAAAAATCAGGAAACAACAAAGAGAGCAATCACAAATGACACTCACAAATTAACCATAATGTAACTGAAGCATCAACATATGCTATAGTTGTTGAAGCATTCTGTTCTTGCTAGAACAATCATGAGCAACAGCAAAATCACACAATTTCAGTGTTGTCTAACCAGCACCTCACAGAAAATGGTGACACAATCATCAGCAGTGCACCATCACAACAAGATGGGAAATAAAACCCACACACCAAAAAAAAAAAAAAAAAAAAAAAAAAAAAAGGAAGCAAGAAAAAAGAAATCTAGTATTGGAGAAAACCCAAGCTTCTTGCTGGAGAAAACTTTCAAAGTCTATGCTTCTGTAGAAAGACAAAAATGCATTGTCATCTGTCAAGCGGAACAAATAGGACCTTAGTGATTCAGTAACAGTTGCACTCTCTTGGCAGATATTAGCTTGTTTAAGGCAGGGAAGATCAAAGGAAGTAACTAGATGCCAACAGACGGGGGAAAAAAGGTCAAAGTTATTTATTATTTCAGCATTCCCCTATCTTTATTTGTTCTTCCACCATTTTCATTGTTTTGTGCAACAAGATGGAGGTCTTTCTGAAACACAGCCATCAGTAATTTAATGAAATGGCTCTTTTGCAATACAGGCTCTTCTATAAGTTCAGGAGTCCATCAGATCAACAGATTTCCTATCCATAAGGGGTGAGTGAAATAGAAAGTTCCACATACTCATTTAGCACAATGGTCTACAAGCCACAGAAGTTATTATTAATGAACTACAAAATCATAAAGAATAAACAAAAATCATTGCCATTAGAAATGTCAAATTTATGAATATTGATATTTGATTTGATGTCAATTATAGGAAAACCAGAGTTAATATTAACTAGTAGCCATTTTTCCAGGGAATTGAGGTTACAGTTGCAAAACCTTTAAAAGCAGCAAATACTGCTGTCCAGAGACCTCTTACACCTGTGATAAATTAATTTGAATTTTTAAGCTACTTTTTTGTCACTGGAGAAATACCAATAAATTTAATTTTTTATTGTGCAACTAAGAGAAAGGATTATTCCTAGTAATTCCTAAAGGAACTCTTGCCACAGGCAGAACCTCAGCAATGCACCACTTGTGCAGCATGACAGAGAGAAAGGGCAGATCTGTACTTACAGAGACAACTGATACAGAGACTCCCAAGCCATCTTTACCTGACTCACCACTGAAATGTGAAGAAACTCTGCTGCTAGTGAGGTGCCATGCTCTGAATCATTAACCCGTCTCACAAGACAGCATATTGCTAGTACAGTTACACTGCCTTCTACACCAAGTTACTAATAACCACCAACTAATTCAGGCAGTGATGTTGCACAATTCTTTCACTCCTTCAAAGAGCATAGGTATAGCTTAGAAAAGCCTCTTGGTAAAAAATAAAAATACTCAGTAGTATAGACTCTATTGATTCTTCTCCTTTGAGTACAAACAGTCCTGGCATCATTAGAGCTATAGGGGCTGGTGACACACTACAGAATCAATGTGGTGACTTTGTGGATGGCACCAGGAAGGCTGGAGCCCCTGCAAGGAGGCTAGCATGCAGTGCCCAGTGTCACCCATCTTCATCAGAGGTGGCTAAGAAATGAAGTGACAATCAAGATGCTGAAAGCATCTTCCTCAGGAAAGCACTTCTGTTAATGAGCTACTAGTCAGTAAAGCTCAAGGCTGTTTTTAACCTACTGAAAATAGGACAGACCTTCAGATTCTCTGCAATTGTACTATAAACTGTTGTAATATTTCATGAGATAAGTTTGGCATGTGTCAAACAGCACTGCCCCAAAATACTCCTGCGCTTCAGACATTAAAAAATTACAGAACCATTACTGCTACTTAGTTTTCATTCATCTACTGCTTTGTGGAAACTATTAGCATAGATGCAAGCTATTCCAGGACAACTGGTCCAGCTGCCTAGAAATCATCTTGCATGTATTTGATTTATGTTTATAGCTAAAGCTCCTGGCTTTCACATTTGATCCAAAAAACTGGTTTGCAATCTACCTCTTAGATGACAAATTTCAAGAGCAATGCAGACTGCTGAAGCCTGGCATGCCTCACTCCCAGCAGCTTCAGCTTGACTTGAGTATACACAGTGAGTTGTTGGGCACTTCTGATCTGAAATGGTCAAGGGAGATTTTGGAAGGCGCATAGGAAACACACGCCTGCTCCAATATTCAGGGAATTCACCTTCCTGAAAGCCAGCCTGTAAAGTCAATCGTTCGTGCTTCTCAGAGTTTTAAAAAGAATAATTTTGCCATACATCTCAAGTGATTTAGCAGTGATCTGTTTGTCAAAAGTGGTCATATCCTTTCTCCAGCCTTCACATTCCTGCATCTTTCATGCTTCTAGTCTGGAGACTGACATTAGCAAAAAGTTCTTGTTGTTTTTGAAAAGTAAATATCACACTGATGCAGGTCCTCAGCCAGATTAGGAGAAATTGCAGGAGCACATGGCGAGAATGAAGAGGGAGACCACCTTGTTCAGCAGCAGTAAACTGTTAGATTAATTTAATAGTGCACTCAATGAGCCAAAGCAGAAAGGATGTAAACTCTCATGATGAAACTGAATCAAATACACCATGGGCTACGTATACCTTTAACACAGTTTATTTATTTCCTATTATCTGTATTATACTATTATTTTCTATTAACTGTAGTATACTAAATATACTAATTATTTATTATACAAAAATAAATAATTTTGTTTTATCTAAAGATTCATTGTTTTCAAAAGAAAAAATGGTCTCTGCTTAATATCAAGTAGTATTTTGCTTTTCAGAAGTTTTTATGAGAAGATTCCATTCACTTTGGTACACATTTCTATGCATAAAAACAAGTGCAAGATGAGCTACTTATGAGGAACTTCTGCATATTTGTGATTAGCCAATATTGACAAAGAATAATATAAATAAGTACTACAAAAACTATGACTCAATTTCACAATAACACTGAGTCCTGGCTTCTTTTACTAGAAGAAAAATATTTATGTAGAATATAATATTCTTAAGTAAAATAATTTCAATACCTGTGACACATCAAAAACTATTCATCCATAATATTAATATTAAGAATTTTTCCTCAGTTAAGGGTAGTTTCTGATAGGATTTAAAAGATTGCTGCAAACAAAATAGTGGGATTAGCAATTCAGCACTTCTCTCCAATACAGCAGCAATCCCTGTATGCCAATGTTTCATTTTGCCAGAGGAAGTTGAATATGAGCAGATCAAATTACAAGAATACCTATTATTATTCATACTACTATTGAAAGCCTGCATCTGCTACCGAAGAAGAAAAATGCTCATCCTTGCTTTCCACCATCATCGTTAACCAGAAGTGTTCCATAGCTGTAATATGAACTTCAGCCTACAAAATCTGCACCATGCAGAAAGAACATGCTTATTATCCATGACTAATCACAAGCTACCCCCCCATTACAGTCTTCAAATGCACTAGGATGTATTCTCTTATGTAATCTTGATCCTGACACATAGTACACCTCAGCAAAACATTTCGAAGCAGAAGTTACTATTTCTATTCAAAATTTTATCCTTCAATATTCACAGTTCTAGTTGAGATAAAATTTAGTTTGCATCTTACAAATATTTCAGTGAGCCAATTTTGAGAGACTGATCTTCACTGAATATCTTTGTATGACTGTGAAATATATTTACTGAAAAAAGAAACTGAGGGCAAATATTGAGCTGATTGGAACTGCGGATTGAGGGATTGGAACTGAGGGGAAATATTGAGCTTATACCATAAATCAGTTTTATCAGTTTTAAAACTGGAACAGTAGTTAAATTCATTCCTATTGTGTAATTTGACTATGCTTAACAATACTACAGCAGTTTCAAGTCAAGTGTAGATGCCGTGTGTGTTTAAAGACTGCACTGGCTGTCAGGTAGTATTTTGGGCAATATACAAAAATGGTTGCTTATCAGTCCACAATGTACATTGAACACTGATGACTTGTAAGGATATCTCCAACTTCACTGTTGGAACCCATGCTCCAAAAATTTTCAGCATACAATTTTACCATAGGGAATTCTTGTTTAATGACTTCAAACACAGTTTATTTTTGCAGGCATTTCAATCCACTCTTCCCTAAAAAGTATTCTTAACTTGCTGTTCACTGTTCATTATCAAATAACATAAAATGTACTTTTATGCAAAAAATAAAAGCACTAGTAAAAATCTAGACCTGCTTTTTGACAAAACAAATATAGGTTGAATGCCGATGGCTACATTTTTTAGTTGAGGTATCCAGACTGCATAAAACCACCTTTGATAAAACTGAGTGAAATTTGTCAATACTTGAAAAGTAACACTCAAACTTGCATGATGAGCATGACTGTATCCTCACTTAAATCAATGAATAAATAATCCCTATAAAATTAATAGGACTATCCTCAAATAAATATCCAACAATGCTATGTAAAAATAATATGACCTTTCTCGTTAAAAAGGGGTGAGGGGGAGAATCCACTGCAAGGTCATATTACTTCACCCTATTTCTGCTTTGAAATGTTGATTGTGAAGAAATGAAGGAGCAAATGCTCTTACACAGCCTCACTGACAGAATAAGCATTTGATTTTTGACAAGAATCTCTCACTGATTATTTACATTCTGAATTTAAGGAAAAAAAAAACACCATAAGAGACACTGTAGCAGCAATGTTTGAACTCCAGCAAAGTTGAACAGTTTTTATTTTATCAGGTGCAGTTTCTTCTTCGAATGGTTAAACTATCATTTACTCTAATCTCCCAGACATTGTCAGTAACCACTGATGCCATAACACTTCTACCTGACACCTTTAACTCTCATGGATGGAAGTCCATGATGGAAAACAGAATAATCTTAAGCATTTTAAACACATTCTAGGTACATTTGCTCATTTTACAGAGCAGCAACAAAATGTATTCACTGTACTTCATGCTCTCTTCCTTTAATAGATACAGCAACTTCACAATCATACTTGGCAATAACCAGGCTTTTATCAAAAGCCATCCAATTTGAAGAAAATATTTAGAGGCAAGAACTACCTCATCCTATAGTATTTTATTTTTTCGACCTAAATATTTCTAAAAACATTAATGTGGAGTTCATTGCTTAAAAAAATTTACAGATGCAAACACTCAAATAAACCAGGGTCTGAAGCACAGTTAGCATTCTATAAAAATACTGATTTGGGGCAAAGCCTTCAAACATAATATTTTTTTTCTAAAAAAACCCCAGATATTCTGATTTTGCAATAGCATTTGCAAGAGAAAATATCTGGCCTACACAGGATATGGGACACAAGCAGTGGAGCCATTTACTTCGTATTTTAGGTAAGTTACTTAATAGCTTCACATCATCGGCTTCCTTTCTCCTAATCCAAGGCAGCACTGTTAAAACAGCCTTCCTGACTGAAACTACAACACCACAAACTTGAAAAGTTTCATAGGTTCACATTGCTCGAAAATCTAACTTATAAAGAAGCAGTCAAAAGAGATCACTGTGAACAATCCCAGTATGAAAAATTAGATACTATAATCTTCTCAAAGAAATGGAAGTGCCTGTAACATCACAGAAACCACCTTCCAGAAGAGATAACTTCCTTCCAGACAGGAATTGCACACGAATGTTCATAAAAATTGAGGCCTGATCATCTCCCAGAAGCTGAAGGCTTGAAAACTCTGCCAAGGTCATCATATCTTTAAATAAACAGCAAGATGCATACCTGCAGCTAAGTGGCTGGTAATGCTTGTCACTGCACCATCTCATTTGCTTTCCAGAATCTTTGAATTCCACATGAATTCCTTTCCTAATTCAACCTATGCACTCAGATCTTGCTCCATTTATAGACTGTCCCTAGGTAATTACATATTATGCCAACAGAAAAATTAATCAATTGAATAACCTCCATTTTAAGGAGCACCAGAGGTCAGAATTATTAGATGTGAACGAAGAGTTACAAAACAACGTAACTTTTTTGTATGCGTAATGCATCTAGAGCACTTCGAACATACAGAAATATTGTTCAATAGACTTAAATTTTCCATATCTAAATATATACAAACAAAACTTATATTTTCTTCAATTTTGAATCAGCTTAAACTGTCAAAGAGAGACTTCTGAATCTGTTGGCTTTGCTACATCAGTGTCTTGTACTGACAAGAAGTCTGAAGAAAAAAGTGAGAAGAGCCAGACTGCACAAATGTCATCGTCAGTGTGTCTTAGAATAACAGTTAAGCCAATCTGTAAAAACTTTGTTTTATTTACTTCCACATATTCTTGCAAAAACTTCCAAATTGTATGCAGGTCAGGTTAGCAGTCCTTGCTTTTGGGAATACAGAAGTTCCTTCAGACACACACAAAAAAAACCCCATACAATTCATATCGTTACCAATCTGTTATTCATAATACTTTAAAACAGTACTTTTGCACTCAATTCACTAGCCTAAACACAGCCCTTTTGCACCTTTTAGGTCTCTCTAGGACACCCAAGACACTACACGAGGCTGGCACATATGACCACAGAGGAGATCTGTGGCCTTTGGAGCCGCTGTGTGTGAGCAAGCGGCAGCTACATCTCAGGGGCCATTGTGCTTGCATTGATCAGCACCACACACACACATAGCAAGCTAAAGGGGTTTCCTTCCTCTTTTACTACCTATCTTTCATTTTCCTACTTCCAGGTGAGGTGTGGCCCACTGTGTTCTGCGCCCACTACACAGGCAATGTTGATTGTGTTTTAATCTGGCATTAAGGCCCTCCTTCTACTTTATGTTTTCTTATCACTTCCTATATGTAATTCCAAATAAATTTCAAATCCATCACTTCTGTTTAACTTCTAAATTAAAGACAGATTTAGTAAAGATGAAGCAATCATAACACCTATCCACATTTTTTTTAAATATACCTGTAGTAACAGAAGTATTTTTAAAAATTCTTTGGTTTCTGGAATAGATACATCTGTTATTAGCTTTCCAAACAGAAAATGTTTTCTTCTTGCATTATCATTATCATAACATTTTATTTTAAAAACTAGCAAATTCTAATAATATTAAAATTTAAATTTGACATGGACATCTTTGACATCTTTTTCTGTGGTATTTTCTATTAATAAATCAAAGGCAGAATAAAAGCATTACTTTTCCTTTTCAAGGCTACTGTCAATGTTTTGTGTTCAATTATTCACCAAGTCATATTTTATTTGGAGACTTACTGATCCTCTACAGCTGACTGAAAGATATATCCAAAACAAACCACAAGAAAATTTAATCACTCTACCAGTCTTCCAAAATGAACAAAAGCACAGTTTTGGGGATGCAAAGGAAGCTCAGATCTACTGACCCTGCATGACTCAAATGCAGGCACGCATTATATATGAAGGCATGAGAATAGGTGATAGACAAAGCTAGTGCTTTGTAGAAAAGTAAACCATTGGTTGAAAACAGATGCCTATACCGGAAATCTTTACTCAATAAAGCTGTTTAAATTGGTCTAAAAGGATAACTGGATAGAAACAGAACAGACTGGATGTTAACTGGAGGAGAAGTGAAGCCATATTGGTGCAGACACAGAATCCCCACAGCCCTGAAGTACTTTCTTCAGAAAAAACAGCAACAAATGGATGTTCAGGGAATGGAAAGAACAGGACAAGAATATGTGACATTTATCCTATCTATTCACCTAGATTCTATTTTCTGCTCACAGGATATGCTGAGCCTAATCCAGTTATCTATTCAGCAATCCTCAATGGAACTATCCCTTCAAGTTGTTTTCAGTTTCCCTTCAACCTGTACAAACTGTTTCTATCCATAACAGCCTTCATCAGAGAATCTCACATATGCCTGCTGTGGAGGAAATTACTTCCTTTTGCTGATTCTAAACATGGTTTCTTGAAGTTTCACTGCGTAGTATAGGCATCATTCTCCTTTTGGAATAACATCTTAACACTCAGTCCCTATCCATTCTCCTCATTAAATTAAAAACTGGGATCCAAAAATACACATCAAACCTACTCTGAAGACCCTCAGAAGAACCTGAAGTCACTAAACATCTCCCTGCTTTATCTGAAAAATTATTGCTTTTTCTCCTTTGGTACAGCACTAAAAACATTCTCCCTTAGCAGTTGAGTTCCCAGTTTCCTGACTCAGGCAAACTGGAATACATAGAAGAGGAAAACAGCATTAAAATTCTCTCTGGACAATTTGGAAAGAGTGCTCTGAACATGTCTAACACAGCAATACACTAAAAAGAAAGCTTAACACAAGTTAGTTACTTATTTTATTATTTTATTTTATTTTTAGGTGATGAAAGCATGAATAGAAGCAAGACTGCAGCCTGGTGGTTGGAAATTTCAGTGGAGAAAATGAAAACTTGCACTTTGGTCCTGCTCCCAGAATTATTTGCGATTAATTCCAAGTTTTCATATAAAACTCACAAAATAAGTTTCACATGAAAACTGAAATGCACAACTGCCCTGGTTTCACCAAGCTAAACAATATAGGAAGACTAATGATTTCTCTGGGGGGTCTATTAAAGCCCAAACAGCTTCATGCAAAGTATATATGCTAGGATGGCCTATAGCACCAAGAGAGAACAGCAGGCTCAGAAAACTACTGGGGCAAGGTACATAGCCATCCCTTGCCAGCATGCCTGGAAAAATTGCTCAGTTGATCACTAGATAAAAAAATATTTATTTATACTTCTGATAACCCTCTCTGAACTCATTCTTCCTTGAAGACATAGCTAAGTATGAGGTCAAAGAAACAGAGTTCCCATATTCTCATTCTGGTCCTAGAGGACAATAATAATAACACATGAAAAACATAGAAAGGTGATTACAAAGTGTTGTTTTATTTTCTGGGTAGTGGAATTAAGGTATTACTTTTCCATGAGGGATGGTTGTCCAACCGAAAAACAGAAACTTCTTCTCTCCACAATAGCTTCCTGCCAAATTTTAAACTAACAGTTATCTTTGTGCCTAAACTACCAAGATAATTTTGATCATTTGGTGAATGGCACAAACAAATGAATTTTCAAGTGAATCTGCACATCACTCAGACTAGCTTAGGTTTATGTATGTACCTGTGACTGCAAAAGTACTCTGCTGATGTAATTCCATGAAAAGCAATGGCTGGATTACTCCTAGTTTGTTTACTTATTCTCACTAAAGAAGGCTGCAGCAATTAGTAAAAACAAATTTATCCATGACCCTTCTCTGTCTGACACATCCAAAATATTTCACTTCCCTATGTCCCAATTTCCTATACATCCTGTAAGTTCATAGCACCTCACCCACTCATTCTCACAGTACCACTTACATGCTAGCACCAGGTAGTGTGCTCAGAACAGTTATAAACATTAAATGTCATTAATATTTTTTCCTTATGCAACACCGGGATGTGACAGGGTTTGTCATACTACTTTAGCAACAGAGCAGCACGAAACCTAGGAAACAGATCTTTCCTCTTTCTTGATCAAAGTGTGTTTTCTCATTGAATATCATCCATCAGCATAGTTTATGACTGAAAGGCTACTCTACTACTTGGAATTTTGCAAGGTCCAAGATTCTAAGAAATCTGAAACTGAAATAAGACCACCTTTGAAAACTAGAAATTATTCCACTGATAATCCTGTCACTCAACTGTGCAATCATGTGCTTGCTGCTCAGAGGTGGTCAATATCAATGGAAAACCTTCCTGTTAAACAGAGATGAAAGCATGGGAGAAGGTACTAGTGCACTATAATCCAGACATCTGTCTCAGCATTGCATGGGAGCATCTGTAGCCAAAATATATGAAACTGCCTGGAGAGGGGGTAGGGTTAGGCACAATAGTCTGAGAACCACTCTAAGTGGTTAAATAAATAAATAAATAAATAAATAAATATTTTAACCTTAGACATATTTTCCAATTGTGTTATATTCTTCTTCTAGGTACTTAGCAAGAGCAGTCGCTTTCCATACAGGAATCCTATCAGTACACTAGAAGTGTCCCAGGAAAACTACCATATTCAATATTCATTATTCTGAATGCACAAGGGAAAAAAAAAGAAAAACCTCTTAGTTCAAAATAACACTTTATTGTTTGAAAATTGTTTTAAAAGATCTTTTGCCTATATTCCAGGTACAATTTTAAATTTTAACCTTAATCGGCTTTTTCTCAATATATAAAAAATATCTAAATATATGCAAATCACTGACATAAGTCTGTTGCCACACCTTTCAGCTACATTGGGAGCCATCATGCAGTTCAATGGCTCTGAAACCATTTCAGATAACATTTTCTACTATGCTAGTTACATGAAGTGATTCAACATTCAAAATGTTCAACACTTGCCTTCTCCAGTGTGTCTAGTAATTCCAGCAGGAATACTATTTTGAGATCTAAATCAATGTTTAAAAAATTTAACTTAGACATAGGTTAACCTGATCGCACTGTTTCATCATCAGAATATACCTATTGCAAGATCAAATCTATTGCTAGCTTAATATAATTTAGTGGCATTGTGGTTACTCAGGTGCTAATTAAAATCTGGCTGTACTATTTAAATCCCATCTGTTCTCTCTTCCTCCCTTACCCTGTTGGGAGACTGGTTGGAATATTCATAGCCACAAGAGTAAATGATGTCCTGTAAAGATGGGTATCTGATTAACACAAAAGAAGACTCAGGAAAACAAAGTTGTACTACTATTGTGCAACAGCTATGAACAGAGTTCATAAATTCCTTAAAGTTCTTATCACAGTTTGAAACTTTAATTAAACAGAGATCCTACACTCTCTTAGACTTCTCAAAGTGAAGGTAATTTTTGTTTCTGTTTTTCAACTTTTCAACATTCTTCTACAATGACAGACAAATGAATCAGTATTTCTGTTCTCATATGCTTCTAGCACTCTTCTCAATCCTTCACAGTGTTTCCCTGTTTCAACATCTGAGGATTAGGTCTTCTTATTACAATATTGCACAGGCAGATCACAGTTGCTTAGTTCCCTCAATACTCTTTCCAGAACCATTGTTTTCTGAGACACAGAATAAGATTATAATAAATGTGCAAATATAACACTTACTTGGCTAATTCTGTGATTCACGTTCCAGTCCTGCTTTCCTGATTCACTGTACTGCTAAACTTCTAATGTCAATCCTGGGACTGACCAGCTTAGAGCAAGGACTGAAAATTTGGCTGAGTTTCCCAGGAAATACAAGCACAACTCTCAGCCCCATTTGCTGTAGGGTTCCCTTCAGATAGGCAGTATGCATACATTCTCAGTTTAGTTTTCCCCTTCCAAAGTATTTCTATTCCCCTGAACCCAAAGGTTGCTTGCAACTTCTTCACTTGCAGCCAGGCACAAAAATGCACATCTTATCAACCAGGTACACAGGTACAACCCTCTCACTACCCAGGATATGAAACATGTGAAGAATTGTGCCTCGGTGCCACATCGGTGATGAGTCCCAGCACTGTGGTATGGATGCAAACACTCACTCTAGGGAGGACTCATTTTGGATTAGCTCATGGGTGTGGTCCACAAAGATAATATAAGAACAACCTAAGGGTTTATTTACTTTGAAGAAAAGGTATCATTGTGAAGTCCAGAACATATTTACATGGAGTAATGCTGCTCGAAAACATCTAGATTAATCAAAATTTTCTTGCAAGCAAACTAAATTCTACAGGAAAAGGGGGTAAAAACAGTATTTGTCATAGAACTGAAAGAAGTTCTCTACAGATAAGTTTGCCTCTACTTGCTTATGTGTCACTGTAGAAAGGCACGTTCATTCTCTTACTTTCCTGACTTAACTCACTAAATCACCGAAGAGTTTGCCAGCTTTTATTTTAAAGAAAATACTAAAGTATTCTTGTCACAATGATACCTCAATGACTAGGAGAGGATTAACTGAAATATGCACAAATCTGCTCAGAAGTAATACTTTCAGCAGACAAAGTAGTGCATCATTGCTACAATGCCCATACAACCAGCATTTATGACAGAGCATTATGACTAGCAACAAAATTCAGTGTTGACAATGAAAAGCAAATGTGAAACAGCACATTGTTTTAAGGTGATTCATTCTAATCCTATTAAAGACATTAGTAGTTGGGCTTCAAACTTAAATTAGAAAATTTTAAGACCTGAAAAATGAAAACTAGGGAACAAGTCTGGAGCTAGCAATGTTGGTTATAAAATAAATCCATTTGAATTACAAAAGGAAAACTCTCTAGAAAAATTGTAAAAATCATTTGTATAACAGCAGATAAAAACTAGCACTCACTGAATATAAATCATAATCACTGCCATTTGAAACACAAATTCTGAGATGAAAAAAAAAAAAAAAACAAACCCCAAAATACAAACTATTTTAAAAACCCCTCAAACACATTTAATTATCCACTTATTGTAAGTATGTAACAGTTTTTCTATGGTAAAATCCCATGTAATTTAAGTCATATCAGAATAAGCTACATTTTCTAGGGTGAGGAGAAATTAAGTGGGAATATCACTAATTTAAAAGTTTTAAGTATATGCTTGAAGACAACAACTCTTTCAGTTAGATTTCCTAGTCTATCCAAATCGGTAGAAAATACAACATAGTAGAATGTTCTCTGGGTGATCTGCGGTAGGAAAGCAATGAAGCAGAAAGTGGCATGCCCTGGAGCAGTAAGGTTATAAATTTTTACAAAGGCAATATGGTGAGCTATGTTGTGTAGGAAAATGGGCAACTGTCCAAATTAGGAATAGGTAGATGTGAATTACTTGTACTTACCTTTGATTTCACCACTGGAAAAGCTGTCTTGGAGTATTTACTTTTAGAATATTCTTACCACAGTGTATTGCAGGAAATTTGAATGTCATAAAGATGTATTTTAAAATTAATATAAAGACAAAAAATGTTATAAAGTTTAAAAAATCATTTCAGGACTTAGCTATCAAACTCTAAGTGCTGTGCCTCTACCAGCTGTATATTCAAACAATAATGGATGTTAACATTTGTTTGGACAGGACGGGGAGGGGCTAAGAGATAGATAATCACTTATTAACCCTAAGTCTGATTTGCAAAAGGAACATCCTACACAGAGAATAAATAAATTTTGACCTCTTAAGAATATTGGTCTGAAGTGACAGCAAATTTGAAGTAAAAAAACCTTTGTGAATACATTATACTATGTATCCTTTTCCAGTGCTTACAGAAAAGACAGCAAACACAGAGAAAGCATAGAAACACAGACTTCCTAGAGGTGGGTGGCCAGCCAATGTATCTGGATATGTGTCAAGAATCTGGAATGAAAAAGGGATAAAGAACATGAAGTTTTACAGATTCAGAACTGCTGAGTGAGCAATGAAATTAGAAAGTTTCACATTTTCTGCACTAGATGACCATTGTTCTGAAAATAGCTGAGGCCCATGCTTTTTTCTCATTTATCAGTCTCAGTGGGTTTTGGAAGACAATCCTGCCCAATGACAATGTTGAATGATCCTCATGTGTAATATCACCTATAGACTGTCTTTTATCAGTCAACACAATTTCAAAATTGTCCCTTTAATGGAAACAAACCTCAGAATTCTGGACCTGACAGAATTCTGGAGCATAGTAGTGCTGGCTGCTCTTAGCAGAAATGTCAATTTTACAGGTTGGAGGAATGTAGGGTAGACATCCATAGATCCTGAGATAACTGGCACAAGTGCACTAGCCTAATTGGCCTCCTACAAAGAAAGTCTCTCAGGTAGAAATTGCCATGGGAAGCCCTAGAACTTCCCTCCTCTGAAATGAGATGTTGCCTTCATTCTCACAGTTCACAAGTGAAGTCATTAACATGGAAGAAAAAGTACAAAATATAAACTCCACTCACAGACATCTGCATATAGCACCCTTTCCACAGCAATAACATTACTCTTATTTGCAAGGCTCTAGCATTTCAGATTATTTAAAGAACAGTCCTATGAAGCCTACACAGAGAGAGGCTTAGTCTGACAGTGCACCTTGTTTCCCCTGCACTGTAATTTGGCCAGCATCATGCACTGAATCTTTTTCTTCATTTCAAAACTGGAGAGTTCTGACATCTCCCTTGACTACCAGTAGCTAAAACCTGGTATTCAGCTTTTCATTCCTTATTTGTATTTCAAACCCCTTATTCACACTGCTGATAATACATTGGAAAAGAAAGATACTGACACTAACTCAGGAAGCCTCTAAGCTGCAAACTGCTGAATAGAGAAGGTGCATTCTTTTGATATATTATAATAAATTTATTATATTTTTGTATATTTAAATATGCATCCCCTTTTATCACTGCTGGAGACAGGGCTTTGTGCCACATAAACATGTGATCTGACCCAGTATGGCCTTTCTTTTGTTCAGGGAGTTCATTCTAACCAAATTGCTAAGCCTTATACACTATCTAACTTTTGTTTCAGAGATGAAATAAAATCACTTTGATCTCATTGATTAGAGGATAGCAAGTTAAGCAGATTGCATCTCATCTATGTGAGAAAAGCTTTTTAGAATTGTTCTATATCCATTGATTAAAACACATAGGAAAAAAAGCTTTTTTTGTAAAAGCCAAGTACAACGGGCAAGAATTAGCAAGCCTATGTGATATATTTTCAACTAGTTTATCAAAACCAGAGACATCTCAGACTGGAGGGGATCATGCCATAATGCCCCCATCATCCGCAGAATTCAGCCTTGCAGATATACCCTTGTGAACACTGTTTTCCTCAGAGCATAGGAAGAGTCCTTCCTCTAGCTTCTCTTATTGTAGAAACCTGACACGGTCACATGAGATCCTGAGCCATTTCCTAAAGGGAATCCTCTCGAAATCAAGTGTAAATTAATTCTTCTGGAAACCTCTAAAAGCTGAAAACTTGTTTCAAGTAATTATTAATAGAACCTAAAAAGTTTTGCAAAACTTGTTGGCAAACATAAAGGGCAGAAACAACGCCACAAAAGCAAAAGTATCACTCAATACAGACACAGCTTCTGAGGGCTCAGCTAAACCTGGCCCTGATTACAGTAACTCATTTCCACAGCCACAGGTGACAAGGCAGCCCAAAGTGACCCACGGTCATAATGACATTCTCACATTCAAGAGGACAGAAGACATAACGGCTTCATGTTTGCAAACAGTGCTGAACACTAGGATTAAAATTAAACAAGGTCAGGTGTTAAGAGAAATGAAACCAGGGGCATAACAATACATGGTTATCCAAGCCCTCGAGCACAGAAAAGCAAAATGGCAACCTGTCGCAAGAGTTCCCTCTATTCAGCATAACATGGCAGGGACAGATCCAAACGTCTGCTCAGCCACGACCAAGCCTTGGGACAGGAGCACAAACACTTTACAACCAAAAGGGCTAATCTAGCCCAGAAAAAAGAGCTCCTGCAAAGTCCATATCTACTGCTCCTTTTGCAGTTATCTAAGTTTCTATGTTATATTCACTACCATGATTCAGGACATTTGTGCTGTTCTAGCCATATTTTACTTCTCTCTCACATACTTTCTGTCCTAAATTTCTCTTCCTGTATCTGATAACTGTATCTAGTTTTTCCCAAGCAGTATGTTCCACAACCACAATAAAAAGGAGGGAAGGGAGCAAGAGATAAGAGTTAGTGCAAGAGTTATACCTTCTCCCTGGAAAACAGGAAGTTACTGCATCACATAAATGAAAACAAAAGAAAATGGTTTGAGAAAAATGTGAGACCAGAGATACCCTTCCCATAGATAACTTTTCAGGGCATTCAGCAGCAACAGCAAACTTCCCATTATCCCACAGGTTTTTACAAGGTGGATTCACATGCATCCTTTCCATTAATCCTACACACTACCATTACCTCAGGAATGCACATGTCATTTGCATGAGTAAGAGTGGTGGAAATGAAGTTAAAAGACACCCATTTTTTCATCTGTCAGTGCAGAATATCTAGTTGTATAATTACCTAGAATTCAGAATGAAGCTTGGGCAAATTCTTTTCACCAAAGAGTCATGAAAAAAGAAGAGAGTTGCTATGTATCAGGTGGTATTGAAACAACGAGATATTGCTAATACTGGGGAGAAACCTGATAACTGTCACTATTTGGTTACTAAAGGTTAAAAGAAAGAGACATTTGTATTTTTACTTCTAGCTTTTAAATGGATCAAGATTAATTAAATCACTAAGAATAGTTAAATAGGAATCAAGTTAGCTTTTGATGGTATAGTTCTATTTTCTCTCTATAGGTGTTCTTCTGACCTTGTCCGCCTAAGCAGCAAGCTTTCATTTTATTCTTCAGGCCCTTTGCCAGATTCTTCTTTCCTAAATTATCATAATCCTCTGTGAACGGTGGTAAAATCTGAGATATTCATGCAGCAATAAGATGATTTTACTACCAAAATGTTTCTGACAATATACATGTAGGAAAAAAGGTGAGCACTTCAGAATGAGAAGACTCATGCTGAAAAGTGTGCTGTCACTCTCCTGCAAGACACTTAGAGGGAACTTGACATTTACTGTCTGTGCATGTTGGAGAACCATGGGGAAAAGATAAAAGGTTGTTTTTTTGTGGTTTTTTGGAGGTTTTTTTGGTTTTTGTTTTGTTTTGTTTTGTTTTGGTTTTTTTTTTGGGGAGGGGGGGTTGGGGTTGGTTTTTTTGTTTGTTTGTTTTGTTTTGTTTTTAACATCCGTCCTAAGTCAGGGATCCATGGAAATCAAGAGCAGTATTTCTGAGATAGAAGGCAGTTAGGAAACACTCATGTGTATTTTTATGCAGATAATGCATGATCCTAAGAAATAGCTGAATTGAGACAGACAAAAATGTAGGTTTCAGCAGAAGACCAGGATTTCAGTAGTGCCATTTTCTGAATGCTCACAGCATTCTGCTCAGAATCAGAATGAGTACCAAGATTTACACCTACCTCAGAATATGGCAGAAAGACAGAACTAAGGTTCAGAATCATTAGAAATTGAGGTTGCTTCATCAAAATAAAGGAACCTTCAGCTGAAGAAAGCAGGAACCAATCAACTGGTGCTTCAAACTAAGAAAAAGGATCATGAGAAAGCTTTTAAAGAAAAAAAAATTTAAGAAAATACCAATGTGGGAAAAGATACCACACCGTATGAGGTAATATCTCTGTTACAGATGATGAAGAGAAAATTCAGTGCAATCAGTATCAGAGGAGCTGTCAAACAGGCAAAAAAGAAAACAGGCTGGCTCTTTAAACAGAGTGCCAAGAGAACAAAAAATTGGTACACATGCTTCCACATGAATACTGGAAGGCATAAGAAATATGACGACAGCACTGCCATATCTAGCTCAAAATTAAGGCATGAACACCCTGGGCATATTGGAAACTAGTGAATAAGCCCTGATGCTAGCATACAAAACACACAGGAAAAAGGAAAGCAACCAGCTTTATCAGAAGCAAATAGGGTACTTTTGTAAGTTAAAGAGAGCCTAATGAAAATAAATAGATGAGCTAAATACCTCAAAAAGTAGCACAGACTCTAGGGCTTATATCAAGCCTACACAAAAAGGATGAATGGAAGTCTGGGAGCCTGCTGTTGGAATGGTGACATAGTCTCTGACGTGTTCAGGGACGTGAGGCAGCACATGCAGAAAATAGGACAATAAAGTCAGATTTTGGCTATCTCTATGTAGGTACAGAAGATGTATCAGGCTACAATACAATGACCAAATTAACAACACTTTTAATTGCTTCGTGGAGCTAATAGTTTGATAGTCCTCAATAAAAGATGCAGTGCAGGACTTGGTTCAAAAATCTTGCACACTTCAACAGCCCATGTAGAAAAACAACAATTACATGCCTACAGACAATATCTCTGCAGGGGCATGAAATTCTAAATATCCACCACAATGCCCTCAGATCCAAGAGGACATAAAAATAAAGAATCACATTAAAAAACACACAGGGAGAGCTGAGATAACTAAATCCTTAGAAGTGGCTTCTTGAAGACACCATCTCAGGAACCAAGCCACTTATGGAAGGGCTTGAGAAAGAGCAGAGGGAAGCCAGGAAGGAAAGAGAGTAGATTATATGCAAGAAAAAAAAAAAAATCTAAAGGCTGAAGTCGTGTCTAAAGGAAGTAAACAGAAAGTCTGATGAGCTGTGGGAGATTAGGTGCAAGCACACTGTAAGGCAGGCCAGAAAAATAAGAAACAACTAAAGTAAAACCAGCACTACATTGTTCTTGAGACACAACCAGAGCAGACACCTGCCAAGGGCACCAAAAACAGCAAGTACAGCAAGAAGAGCAGTCCTTTGCAGGAGTAACATGGAATACACAGCTTTTAAAGGAAGCACTAACTTGCTTTGTGAGCAACTCAGGAAAAGATCTATCTGAAATACTGCTGAGTGTAGAACAGGCTATAGAAAGATATGAAACAGTGAATTAAAAAAATTGCCAGAGTCAGATTATCTCCACCCAGGACAGCTATAAAACTCCAGAATGAAGTAATTAAGTCATAATAATGAATTGTACACTCTCAAATCTAACTTCATACATTATGATTGGCGAACAGCCAACAAAGAATTCTGCCATGAATCTGTTTTTTCTATACCTGGAATACCAGTTGCAGGTTTTGTCCCTTCTTCCTAAGCAGTATATGCAAGTACACAAAAGGTTTAAGATAACCAAGGATGACAAAAGGTCTAGAGAACACACAGAATGTCTCCTTTGTATGAGGGATGAAGAATAAAGTAAACTGGGATTGCACTCTTAAATTAAAAGAGGCACATTAAAGGGAGCATGACAGAGATCAGCCACATCAGGAATGACATGGAGAAAATGGGTGAGTTTTGACTCTTTACCAGTACAACAACCACAGGGCATGAAATGAAACCACTAAGAGCCAGGTTCAAAACAACCAGAGATAATTTTTTGCGTAACAGAGAGCTCATTGCCAAATTATTTTCAAGATGTTCTAAATTTAACTTGGATTCTAAGGGACGCAGAGAAAGCTGAGAAAATCAATGCCCTAAAGTTCTCAAAAGCCCGACCTGGCTCCTTAAATCCCTAAATCAACTGAAGGCAGGGAGAGTATTAGAGGGAGCATATGCATTTGCTTTTCCTTCTCTCACAGTTCCTACCCTTCTCCCTGCCAGCAACGTGGTTGGGCTAAAAGGAAGGGAAGGTGCATGATTATTTTTGAGCTTTTTCAGTAGCAGAAGTTCCAGCACACATGTGGAAAGAAGAAGCCACAACACAGCTTTTTTTCAGTGTGTCTTATCCCATAGACTCCCAGCTACTGCTGGGTGCTCTAATCAGGCCATGTTGTTCATAATATGCAAATGGCCACGGTCTGTCCAGAGGCTGCACAGTCTCAGTAGAAAACAAGAAGGAGGGAAAAGCATAAAAGTGACTTTTTCTTTTCAATAGCACTTGGTTAGAGTGCACCAGAACTGACCCTAGATTCAGCACATTGTCTTGGAATGTTAACAGACAAATATTATCACGTGCAGAGAATCATTCTAATTTTGTATCTGTTTATGCAAATCCTGTCAAGCACAAATGCTTAGCTAACCAAAAGTCCTTCTAATAAACCTAATTATTTTCCTCAAGTGTCCTGAACACTAGTGATACACATTAAATAGTTCTATCCTACTACATACTGCAATTCTTACCACTTCATACAGTTATGCATCTTGCTCTAACAAAATATTATTATTTGATTTTAAAACATTATAGAACTGCATTATAGAAAGTCTAGTGACACTGCCAGTAATTAAGGTTGTACAACAGCTCTTTTCATATTTTCAGCTTCTTAAAACAGTTTGGGATATAATTTATTGCAGTGATTTGCTGTGCTTTACACAGGCTAAATTTTTCCATGGATAATCTGTGATGTTCCCAAGGACAACACTGAGAAAAGTACATCCATTGTCCTTTTACTGACCATTTCAAATACTTCTGTATTCTCAAACATAGTTCAAAACAGGGGAGTTTGAGCTGTAAGTTAGAAGGATCTTCAGCTTTTCTGTGAAATTTTACTTCATTTTGATCAAATTAGACAGTTCTTACCAGCTAAAATCTCACCGTCTAAGAGGAAAATTATTCTTGAATCTCATTTCACATATTTTAAGAACTGCTACATTCATATCAACTTTCAACTTGGTTACTGCATTTTAGCCTAAATAGCACTATCCGCTACCTGAAGATTACAGCCCTTGATTCAGAGTATTCTGTCATATCTCTCATACCTCTTCCAGATTTCTTCCTTTCAAATTACAGTTTATGCATTTTTTGCTCATCTTGTAGCTCAAACCAATTTTCTAGCACATGTGTGACCTGAACAAAAATTATATAAAATATAATGCAGATGCTTATACAATTGACTAGTTATTTCTCTATCCCAGGATATGAGAGTCACTAAGGAGAAGAGACCTTGAGAGATCCATTAGTCCAACCCCCCCCTGCTCAAGCAGGGGTAGCCATACCATGTTGCTTAGACTGTGCAGAGCCAGATTTTTAATATCTCCACAGGTGGAGACTCCACTGCCTCTCTGGGCAGCCCATTCCAACGCTTGACTCCCCCCCCACTACTTTAAAAAAAGTTTTTTCCTACATTCATGTAGAATTTCTCGTGTTTCAGATTGTGCCCACCACCTCTTGTCGTTGGGCACCACTGAGAAGAAAGTGGCTCCATCTTCTTTCTGTCTATATAATATGTGGATAGAGCTGCCCCCCATCAGGTATTCATACACATCGACAAGAACTCCTCAGATTTCACTCCAGGCTGAACAGACACAGTTTCTTCCCGCTCAGACACCCCTGAACCACCTCTGCAGCCCTTTGCTGGACCAACTGCAGTATATCCATATTTTTTTGGTACCCTGAAATAGCCACTGAAACACCTGAGCAAATTGACTCAATTACAGCTGCACTAATGGTATTAATTCAGAACCATCTAATTAAAAACTACTACATTGATGTATGCCTACAAATCCTAAACATACCTAAGGATTCCTGACTTGAAGTATTCTTTAGTTGACTTCAGGCAGGAAGCTCTCATTTTATAGGGACAATTGATAGTATTACTTGCCTTTCATTTTATAGCATTACAATTCTGTTTTACAATTTAGTAAACTGTACAGTTCAGTTACTGCAGACCTTATGCTTTAGGGATTTTAATCTTCACCAGTCTAATTAATACTTTTTCCTGTGATTTTTTCCCAAATGGTTGAACTAATGCTGATTAAACCAGTTGGGTTTTCTTAGTCTGGAAAATATATTAGCAAAGAAATAATCAGATTACCATGCACAATAAACTTTTGGTTTTATTTTAATTCACTTTTTCTTTATCACCTAGTTTTTAATCCGTCCTTCCTTAAAAATGTGGTCTTGGTTTAAGGCTTAGCATAGAACTGAAGACAGACTGTGGTTAACCCCTCATCTTTTTTTTTGCAAATAACAGATACTGGTTTTGCCAGTATATAATCAAAATATTTATAACTTGACAGATGATAAAAATATCAGCCTTGCAATCTCAAGAGTAATATCTCACAAATTATTTCATCATCTTGCTTTAAATACACCCAATTGTAAATTTTAACTTCTTGTGTAAATCAGAGGTGAAGTTAAGATTGACACTTAAGCCTCAGGGTTAAATATGAATATTTAAAGTGCTTTAATAATGCTAAGTTACAATAAAAATCAGGTCTGAAAAGACTAAATTCTATTAATCTAATTTTTATCCCATCCATGATCTCTAAAATAAAAATAATACTGCTCTCTTGTCCTCAGTAATTTCAAAATGGTGTCTTATATTAAACCACAAAAAGACTTAAAGGAAATTAATAAAGTTATTAATCTCCATACTTTATTAACAGCAATATTTAAAATAAGGACTTTACCATATATTACACGATGATGATGAAACACGTAATAGATGTTCATTAGTTATGCTTCTTGTATTTTGTGCCAGAAAAAGAAATTTTACAAGAAATATCATGCAATCATATCATTAAAATTTTACCCTATACTCTGCATAAACAATAAAGCTGAACTAAGAATGAAATAGTAGTTCTTGTAATTTTGCAGTATTTGTGTTTCTGCTTTGATGTTCAGTATTTATCTGATGAACACATTACTGAAAAAGTAACTAAAAGCATCTTCCTCATTAGCCGTAAGGATTCAAGTATCTATACATTCTTTGTTTTACTAAAATACAGTCTCACTGCTGAAATAATACTTTAATGTCAATTGAAAAACACATTGTTTCTCAGGCAACATTCTAAACATGTGCCAACAGACACTGTCTGACACACTAAGGAGTGTTGTGATATCTGCCATAAAGTATCAAATTGCAAGACAAAAAAGAAATCTTTCTTTATTCTCATAAAAACAGAATTCCAAAAATAAATGTAAAGAGGGAAAAGGAAGGCAAGCAAAACTTATAGAAAAACCACAACAAACACAGCCTTCTTCTTAAAATGTTTTCAGAACTTCCTCTTGACTTGCAGTTGAAGAAGCGCATTTTCACCAAGAATTTATTTGAAACTGCTCTGTCTAGCTCCCTACTTCTCTTCCTGAATCAAACCATGAAGAAAAAAAAAAAAAAGCCTTCAAACCACTGACATACCCAGATGATGAAGGTCAGTTCTTCAGGAAAGGACTGCATTTATAATGTACTGTGTTCAAATACATGTGGTAATAAATAACAGTAGATAATAGATTTTAGATAAGCAGATGATGACTTGAAGTCATAAAAAATCATTTTGGATATATGTCAGACTAAAGACAGTTACATTAATACCGATTACCTTCAGGGAAAAAGGACATGCACGAACATTACAGGTAAGAGTCTGGCCACTAGAAACCCCTTTTACACCAATATAACCAACGAAGTCAGACACATAAAATTTCTACACAGATCAGAAGAGAAAATCTCCCCTAAACTTGGGTAATGGTTTCAAGTCAAAATACTTCCATAACCATTTTTCCCATCACTACTAAAGTCATCTCTCTAGGACTCTACTTACTGAAGCATTACACCTTTATGTTGTGCCAAAACTCGAGGAAATGAGCACTAATGCTATTCCTCAATCTGCTTCAGGAGGTGTTGGCTACCATGTAACACACCTGAAATGTTTCTACACCGATGCAGGCAGCATGAGGAACAAACAAGAGTAGCTGATGTTTTGGCACAGTCCCAAAGATTTGATATCAGTGGTATAAGTGAAACCTGGTGGGATGAGCTGCTGGAAAAAGGTTTTTTGCAGGTGCTGTGGTCCATCAGTGCTGCTCACAATTTAAACATCACCTCCTAAAGGCAAAGGAGCAGCCAATTCCCAAATGTAAGAATTCAAGCAGGTGAGGGCAGAAAGCCAGCTTGACTGAACAGGAATCTTCTCTTGAAAATAAGGACAAAAAATAGAATGCATATGTCCAGTGGAAGCAAGGTCAGGTGACATGGGAAGAATACAAAGATGGTGCTTGCCATTCTGCTGAGGAAATTCATACCACCAAAGCTCATCTGAACAGAACTGTGGGGACAATAAAAAGTGTGTTTTCAAATAAATTAATGGCAACAGGCAGTGTAAAAGTAACACTGGCCCATTACAGGATGAGCATGGTCCCTGCACAAACAGGGAGAAGGCAGAGATGTTTCACACATCCTCTGTTGTCAACACCAATGACTGAGACCACCGCGGGGGGCGGGTCTCAGCGTCCTGAGCTGGAGGACCATTACTGTGAGATTTATCAACTCCCAGTCAACCCTGGAAGCAGCTCCAGCTGGTGAAGGGCCTTGAGGAGAACCTGGCTCAGGTTATTTGGTCTGTTCAGCCTGGAGGAGACTGAAGGGAAGCCTCACTGAGTAACAGCTTCCTCATGAGGGGAAGAGGAGGGACAGACACTGATCTCTACTCTGTGCTGACCAGTGATATGACTCAAGGGAATGGCCTGAAGTTGTGTCAAGGGAGGTTTAGGTTGGAGATGAGAAAAAATTTCTTCACCAGAGGGTGTTTGGGCTTTGGAACAGGCTCCCCAGGGAAGTGGTCACAGCGCCAAGCCTGACAGAGTTCAAGAAGTGTTTGTACAATGCTCTCAAGCATATGGTCTTCAATGGGAGCAGAAAAGGAGGAATTTTGATAAGTATATTTCCTTTCCACAATGCTTATTTTCTGACTTACAGGGTTCTTGGCCTTCCATTTTCTGGTAGTTCCTTCCTAAACCTAAGCCACTACTTCAGTGGGATCAGAAGTACTGCTGGCAGGTTGCACAGTTTTCTGATGCAAGATTAAAATGCACACATACACACAGCTCTCACAGTTACTAAGTTATTTTTTAGATCTGTTCCTGATCCAGATTACAAGCACAGTTCAACTCACTGTAGAGCAGCGAGTCTGCTCTACAGAAGGGGTGACAGTAACTCTATGAGAATCACCAGCAGGACAGCCGGAATGTCTCAAGTCAACATTGCTAATAAACTGTTCATAAAGTGAAATCACTGCCTTACTTATTTTCATGCAATGTCAACATTCATAAACTGTGCCCACAGCCTTTTTGGCTATAGTCCACTCATTTTTAAACAGGTATTAGCAACTTTTTTTTTTTTTTTTTTTTAAATACAAAGTCAGCTCCACATTCCTTCACACCTCAAATGATTTTCAAATGCACAAAAAAAGACATACAGGTCTGACAAAGTCCCCTCGGGAAGAAAAAAATTTGCTAAAGCCTCTGGGTAAATACATACAGACATGCACAACTATATACACAGAAAACTAGCAGGCATTATATGTGTCTGCAGAACATGTTCACAAGCTGCCTTGAAGACAGCAATGATATATAGATTTAGTCCTGCACTGTTAGCAGTGGGAAATAAGGAGAATATTATTTTAATGATCACCTTTTCAAGTTAGTTGTTTTACATTTCAACAGTCAGTAAAATAATGTGGCATACTAGAAAAGGAAATTGGAAATCATGATAAAAAGGTGTTTAAAACCCAGAGGAACAGGATTTAATTTTTGTCAAATCTCAAATACGCACTTCTGGGAAAATGGGGTTTTAGAAAAATAAACCAAACTTGACCCAGGTCTTGCAACCCATAAATCATCTACTAATTAATTATTAGTTCATCAAAGATTCTGAGACACAAACAAAACCAGATATGATGTGCTCTATGTGAACTTACTGATGTCTCCTTTGCACTCAGGCTATGTGAACAACTGTGTATGCTATGTTACTACTTTATGAAAAACTGATTAGGCTCACACACTTCCTATCTGCCTACATATGTGAATAGTTAGAGCAGGAGGAAAAGAGTAACAGGTGTTTTATTAACTAACTGATTCTGAGAATACATAGTTCAAATAATTTCACCTTGCCTAATATTTAAATGCAATAACATTTCTTTTCAAATAGTAACGATTTGATTAAGAAAACTATTCTTTCAAAATCTTCCAACTGTGAAAAGAACATCAAAGCACACATAAAGGTACACATATATTTTATTTATGCATATCTTTAAATGTGGGGTTTATCTCCATTCTTTGCCTCTGTTGTCAACACCAATGACTGAGATCACCAAAGGGATTGTAGTCTCCCCCATTTCATTCCATGCTGAAAGTTTTTTCTCCTAAGAAGAGAAATCATATTTTTATAGTATGAGGTCCATCATCTCCCAGAGCAAAACTTGCAGGCCTGAGCCTCATTTTTGCTCTGCCTCACTCAGGTAAGATACATATACGTACAAGTTATACTAGAAGTCATTGCAGGCACACGTACACACGCCACTAAAATAGTTCTTTAAGAAACAGCACACTCAGAATTCAGAACTGCAACAACATTTTAAAAATACAACAGGCTTCATATTGACTACTAAACCTACACAGATTATAATGCATATACCTATAGCACCCCCTGGCCTCCAGAATTAAGGGAGTTGATGCAAAAATTGAGAGTGTAATTCTTACTGAGAGTTCCTCAGCAGCATAATGAGAACACAATCAATTTTCACAGGAACTCTGGAAAGTGATCTCTCTGAAGACTGCAGCCCATAATATGCAATTGTACAAAATAAAAACAGGAATACTTTCTTCATCCAATCCAGAGCCAGAGATCCTACCACACACAGCTGACTATTCCAGTTTCTAACTCCAGGTAAGGTTGCAATACCAGTACTGGAAAAAACAAATTAGAAGTGTGTATATCCCCCTGATGCACACTACTAAATAGTGGATAATAAATTCAGGATGATAATAGGAACAACAAAATTAAATCTTAAAAGCCTTTGCAAGTAAATTCTGCTTCTGATCCAATCACAGTGACACTACAGAAAGCATTGTGCTTTTTCCCATTAGTAAAAGATGTTGCTAAGGATACCCAGACAAACAAACAGGCAAGAGAGGGGAAGGGGAAAAAAAACCTTCAGAAATATCTGAAAATAAAAAAATTCACACAGTGTCTACAGGGTGCTTTAATCTGAGAAATTGATACTGAAGCTGTTTTCCAAAGAACTAGAAATCTTTCAAAAAAGTAGACAGACTTTTAAAGCCAACAATAAAGTGAAGACATAATGTTAAAAGATTCAAGGATGTGTCTATTAATAGAACAGATGTGCCCAGTAATACTCTTAAAACAAGGCTTCATATTACTATAGCAATACCAGCATGAAGATTTCAAGAAATATGTCAATATTCATTAATAAATTTCATATTACAGTCATCTGACACTACCCCATCTGCCTAAAACATCACAATGAGAAAGGCTCCTGGGAATCCCACAATTACCAGCAGAGTGAGCAGACAATGGGTCAAGAGTAGTAGAGAACAAGAGCTATGCAAAGCTTTTTCACCTATGCATATGAAAATTATCCAGCAAAATTCATTTCCCAGTCCTGTACTTCAGTCAGACCATTTATCTTCTTCCTAAACACTGCTCCCTTTCATAAACTATGTGCTAACAAAATGACTGGTGTGTCTGAGTGGATTTTTTAATCAAGGAAATCTCTTCCTTGAAAGTTATCTAGAGAATTACATCTTTTCCAATTGTTAATTATCCCCTTCTTAAATACTTTAATCTTTTTTGCAAGCTTCTGACCTTAATGTGTTTTCACCTGCTATCTGAAGGATATTTATTTCTATTATGAAACTGCTATTCATACAAAGAAATTAATAAACCACCACCGTTTATAAGGCTGATTGACTTTGATTGAGACTAAGCCAGATGTTCTCCTGGAGCTCTCTTATAACTTAAGGGTTGGTTCAATTCTTGTTATTTCCAATTTTTCAGTTGTGGCAGGCTCACTTAGAAGTAAGAAATAAATAAAGAAAGTATGTGTCTCTTTTACAGATTTTACAAATACTTCAGGCCTTTATATCCAACAAAATTCAGCCTCCAGCTATCTTTACAAGAAACAAGCTATTATGGATTTTTTTAAAAGCCATTCAGGTAAAGAATGACACCCTCCTCTCTACCCATGTGAGGATAAATCTGAAAAAGCTTATGTGTGCATGACTGTCTATTGTTTTCCTAACTCATATGCAGGAAAAATTCTATTGAAAGGTGGCCAGGAAGCCCTGTAATAAACTAAAAAAAAAAAAAAAAAAAAAACAGAAATCTACACTAAATGCCAATTTGAGAAACAACATAATTTGAGTATTTGAGTATAGCAATACTTATCAAATTGAAACCAAAATACAGTTTCAGTTCTGAAAGGAAAGAAGTTGAGGGGAGAGCAGAGGACTAAGAACCTGTCCTGTTACCAGCCAGGACAGGGTTAATTTTTGCGGTAGCCAGAAGGTGGCATGCCTAAAACACAGAGGGATTCTATAGACCTCTCACCATTTTCCAGGGATAGGGGAAGGGTTTCCCTTTCTTCTATTAACACAGCACAGCAGAAGGAGCCATGAGGTACTGTCTGTTGTCAAGGGGTGCATGTGAATCATCCCCTTCTTGTACCCTCTGTCATTAGTATTGCTGCTGTTACTGTTTACTTTCTTATCTCATTGCTGTTTCCAGTAAATTGTTCTTATCTCAGCCTGCGATCTTTACCTTTTGTATCCCCAGTTCTCATCCCCAGCTTGTCACAGGGAACAACAGGGAACAGGGAGGGGGAAGAGAACAAGAAGCACTTGGTTTGGAGAGTCTCAGTGGGAGCACTAAATTGGGGAGTACCATCCTCAAACCATGACAGAGACAAGTAGCATCTCTCCACAATTAACTTCTTGATATATGACATTAGTTTGTGCTGATGGCATCATCATTACAGACAAGAATAGTTAAATATGCATGTGTGTGTGTATGTATGTATGTATATATACACATATCTATGTGTATATATATACACACACACATTAATATATTATATATTATTATATTAATGAAAGAATGAAGCCTAAATTTTTCATGGTATTTGTTCAGACTCAAAGGAAGCAACAGTTTTCCAAAGGGAAAAAACTAAGATACTTCAAAGGTAATTACAAAAACTGCAGCTTTGTGATTCACCTCTTCCTCAGAGATTTTGTGGTAGTTTGACTTACTTTGAAGTTAGAATAAGGTGCAGAAATTGAAAACTGTCAAATTTATCTGAATTATGTTTTTGACTTGTACACTCTCTGAAAACACTTTTGCAACCAAAAAAAATTTTTGAACCATAAAATTAATCAAAGTTCCTAAACCATTCAACACAAAGACAATGTTCAGAGACTTCTGCAACATGTGAAGATGTCACTGTTGTGGTTAAGCTTCTCCTCCCTTCTCAAGACAACATGGGCAAACCTTCCTGCCACTCACAACTGTGGATGTGATAGAGCTGGTAGCTGCAGGATCTGAAGAGACCTTCCAAGAGACCCTGTCACAAAGAAGAACGAGGGCTATCCATGAAGGAATCAGGGAACAGCACGTATTCAGGGAACTACCACACAGGACAGACAGCACAGTCTTGGTCAGGACTGTCACCACCTTAGATGGTACAAGGAGCATGGAGGAGCAGTGAAGAAAGTAAGGCCTGAACAAAAGAAGAGAGGGAGCAAAAAGTAAAACAATGAGAAGGAAATAAGCAAGAGGAAAAAAATGTGGTGACTGTCAGCCAGTAGAAAGTCCACCACTAAAGGGACTAAAGAGTTTCCTTCTGAACCAGGCATCGATTAGTAACTGGCAACTGCCTGATAACCAGACAACTTTTTCTTAAAAGGGAAACAGTGTGGAAACACAACTAGCAATGCCTTAGCCTATGGAGTCTGTGGATTACACCTTGCAGCAGCACAGCTGAATGTGCCTACCAGCCTGAGCCAAACCATGGCGTATACCACCAGAGCATCTTTACAGCAAGGCTGGAAGCAGTTCAGCTCAGCCAGTGGTAAATTCTTCCTTCATTTCCCCTGCTTCCAGGACAAAGAAGGCTCCAAAGACAAGCAACATTACTTCAAGTATTCTTCATGATTCTGTGGGCTTGTCATTAGACCAAGAAATCCTTCACCAAGATGGAGGGTGTCTTCTTTAGGCTTCACATTGCCTTATAAACTGACCCACAGATGAAACACAAAACATAACACAGACAAGGAAGGTTTTTTTATCTCATAGGCTGACACATCAGGGTCAGTTAAGATAAGAAAGTTGTTCCTTCAAAGACATACCATCAACAGAACAGAAAATCAACTTGCCTGTTCTGGTTGCCAAGCAATAATAAAGAAAATTGCTGAAACCATCAATCATATACACCCAGAACAGGCTAATATGCTTCAAAGTTAGAAGACAACTTAGAGGCGAGTTCTTTTGCTATTTCAATTTAACAGTTATTTCAGCAAGAACTGTACAGCTCTATTATGTGAATGGGAGGAAGGAAGGAATAGAAAAGAAGGAAGGAATAGAAGTAAAGTACGTTTTCATCAAGTAGGAATGTCAATGTTCTCATTTACCAGACAGGGTAAGGTTCATGGTTTCAAGTTCACAAGTGTCAATGATTTTGCAAGTATCTATGAACACACACAATGCAGAACAGTGGAAGTATTTTGTAATAGTGCTTAATTTCATTTGTAGTATTTCTTCATGTCACCACTGACTGCTTTTTCTAAGACAGCAGTGTCAGCACTTCCATGAAGGCAAAGGGAACAGGCTGAAAAAATGTCACCAGTCTCCGTAGTCACAGTTTACTTAATTCCAATACTGTAATCCAGAAGTTATATGAGAAATAAAATCAAGGTGAAGGGGAAAGGGTGTTAATGACTGCATTCCTGAGGATTCCAGTGGTACACATATGTTCAGTAGAACAGATACTTTCTCAAGGTAGGCTGTTTTGATATTAATATGACACTAAATGAACACAGAGTCAAGAACAGTAACCTTGATAATGTAAATAATTCTTTAGAGCTATTAACTGTGAGTAGAGATGTAAAAGACTGAAAAAGGATTGGGAAAAAGAGAAGCCAAGAAAAAAATTGCATGAGAGTTGTGGGATGTGTAGACAAGGCAAGGAAACAATATAAAAAGAAGAATGAATGATAAGAAAGTAAAGCACAATATAAAAATGCTCATAAAAAAAGGAAGGCAGCAGAAACTATGGCATAGATCCAGAAAAGCTCTTATGTTTTTAATGTTAAGTATATTATTAAATATATGAAGCACACTACACATAAAGTTAGAGATGTATGTTGAAAGACAAGGGAATTTACAATCAAGGAAAGAAAAGTGACAGATCAAAGAACAATAACCAAAGAAAGAATAAAAGAGTTCAACAGAAGACTAGAGCAAAACTAAATATAAAGTATGAGCCATCCTTGTCACCTGGCACTTTCTTCTGAATCTTCAGTGTTAAAGAATCTTTGGATACCCTAAAAATCTTAAAAAGTAATTTCTCAAATCAAAAATTGCTGGATCCAGCTTGGGAAATTTACATATCATTTGACAAAAGAAGAAGGGATAATAATTTAAAAAAAAAAAAAAGTTTACAGTCACAGGGATGCAGTTGATAACAGCTAAACTGCAAGAAGTTATAATTGCATCAAAACTAAATTGTATATGTATAGATATATATACATATATATATATGCATATATATATATACATATATATATATATACAGACACATAAGCACACACATAAAACCTTCTAATTTTTAAGGTATAGTTTCTCAGACATGAAAGAAACAAGGATTAAAATCAATTAAAAGCAAACATTTGCCTGGAGTTATTAAGCTGGTATTTGAAAAATTTTTAAGCATACTTTAATGGCTCTTGGGAAAAGCTATAATTCACAAAAAATATCAGAGTTCAGAAAACTAGGAAAGGAAAATTAAAACTTTGCTCACCTTTGGTTTAAAAGATGAACAAGTGAAAAATTATAAATTTAGTAATAATTTCCAGATAATAAAATTTTAGTCAAATTAAATGGCAAGATTAAACATATGCAAAGAATTTAATCATAGAATGAAAACACATATAAAGGCAGCATTTTAGGAATTCTAAAAAATTAATCACTAATCTAAATAATAATTAATAACGAAATCAAAGGAACACAAAAATAAGGCAGCAGTTCAGAAATCCTAATATTGACATCAGACAATTGTTAAAATGAAACTTTTATGAAAATTAAAATGAAACAATTCTTAAAATGAAGTAATGCAAAAAACACCACAGCAGCATGCAGTAAGTCTGTTCTGGTTCAGAAAAATCAAGATTTTAACTTGACACTAATAAAATAACATCAACCAATGACATTATATAGGTACATTATGTATAAGCATAAAGTGATTCTTCTGAAATTCACATAAAGTGATTCTTCTTAAATTCACTGAATAAATCTTAATTTAAGATTTTTGGCTGATAAGAACAATAGCATTGTGTAATATATTTTGCCTACTGTAAGGCATGTGATACAACATTCCAATAATTGTAAAAGTATGAAACAAAACAAATTGCCACATAATAAAATAAAATAAAACTGTTTACTATATTTTAAAAATGTAATGATTGGAGAAGAATCAGCAACCAAGCATTTTCTATTGCAATTCACAGGTTTTGTTCATATTTTCCTCAGGGTTATGAATGCAAGAATAATAGTATTATTAACCAGATGTGCAGAAAAATACAGTACTTGGAATAATAAATACAAAATTACTGCATTTTATCAATAGATACAACATGGAATGTTTTATAGCCTTCCTTCAGGAAAACAACATAACCTCCATTACAGCTAAATATAAAAGCATGTATGGGGAGTGGGGAGGAGGAAGGCATGTGAAAGAAGCCATTTGCTAGACATACTACTCTGTCTTGAGGAGAAGTGACTCACAAAGATTTTTCAGCACTAGCAGACAGCCAAACAGGAGCTGTCAGTGTTACTCTGTGCCCATGGAGTTTGATAATCCTGGTGAAATATAGCTCAGTAGGGAGAAACAGAATAGCAAGTAGAGAGTCACATTTGCCTCTGCTTATCACTGACACACCTCCTACTGGGAATACACACATAAAGACTAGAAATGAACAGCACTTTTTAACTGCACAGATAATTGCCCATCAGAAACCTATGCCATGCTGATATCAGACTGATACTAAGTACTGAAGCAGAATTGCTTTCCTCACCCAGCTATATTTCAAAAATATTTGGAGAGCTCCTATAGGTTGTTCTCCAAAACAAGTGAGCAAGGATGGTCAAAGCAGGTGTTTTCAGTCACACAAGCTATGCAAACAGCACTGTGCTCAGTCTGTAAGGCAAACTCTGTAGCAGAGATGTTTCCCGAGGTCTGTCTCACAAAGCCTCACAGCAACCAGATGCCAAGAGCAGAGACAAGAGGAGAACAACATGATGGACTGCAAGAAACAGTGATGTGAGAAACCTAAGCAGCACTGCCACTCAGAACTTCCTACTTCTGCTGAGGGTTTTCCAGCACCTTCTTCTTCCTTCATGTAAGTGCAAGAAGGCGGTGGCTTTATTTTAACTACATGTTCTTCAAATGTGCAGAATGTCCATCCCAACAATGTCAAATTCAGTCACTTGGTCACCACACCAATGAGAAAGATATTGTCAGACTGGAGAGTATCAGAAAATAAAATATCTAAGATAGTCTAGGAACTTGCCAGCAATTGATAAAGTCACTAGGGCGTATGTAGCTGGCATATTTCAGAATATAACATAAAAAGAAAATAGCACAGGAGATGCATGATACAATGTAACATAAGAAGACATGTAGAATAAATAGCAGGAAACAAAATGTAACTGTCCAAAAACATCCTTATCAGCAGAAGATATTCAGCTGCATGTCACTAATTTGAGCAGATGAGGGGAGAGGGGGAAGAAGAAAGACTCACTGATGGTACTCTTAAAAAGCTAGAAAATTCAAACATGTTTGCCCTGAGCAGAACAGGGAAGGGAACACCCAGTACAGTGTTTCTATTCCTTATTTCTCCAACTATGCTGTAGCTGGTGACTGGTGATACAGGATATGAATTTGGCAAATACGTATTTGCCAGAGATGAGACAATCTATGTCAGCAGACAGAAAATGGTCCCTTACAATCAAGTAAATATCGAAGTTGTACATGATTGCAAAATAAAATCTTTAGCCACTTTTAAATGCTTCAGAGAGCAGATAAACACATAACCCACAAGATAAGCAAATACTAATTTGACAGGGCTTCATAATTTGGAATCTTTCTACCAAAGAGCCAGTTTTTAACAGCAGTCATAAAACACTTAAATTTATGCAGGAGAAAGCAAAGTCAACAAATCCCCTAAAACACTGCTTGATTGGAAAAAATAGGAAATTAAGAAGTTGCAATTAAGGAACTTCCAAGTAGACAAACAGAATGGCAAATTTGTAGGTAGTACACAGAATATATTGAGTGATGCAGAGCAAACATAAGGAAAACCAAAACAGCTAACTACCAATGTAAGACATTATTTGAAGCAGGCCTTCAAAAAAATTCTGAAGCTGTTGTCTTAATGAGGACAATAAAAGACAAAATAAAACTCTGGCAGACTAAATGTAAAAATCCAATAAGCCAAGCCAAAAAAGGCTGGACAAATAACTTGCAAGGGGTTATTTTTTATGCTAGGGTAGTTAAGAGTGAGGGCCAACTGCAATGAGTTGGAAAAGGATTTCACGATATAAAATATGGGATGAAATGGCAGCTGGAATCCAATAAAGATCTGAGGGCTAAAAGAGTATACTAAACAAAGGACTAAACTTAGACTAAAAAGCGCCAAAGATCAGAGGAAAGCTGATTATTTCCTATAAATACATTAGGCATAAACATCACTACCTATAAGGTATTTAGGACAAAGAAAGCTAGCTGGCACTGCAAATAAATTTAATATGGAAATTACAAGCCTCTCAGCTGACAGAACAGTGAAGCTCTAGATCAGCATGTCCATGAGAGGAAAAACAGCCTAACTGAGCTTTAAGATAAATGTGGATAAGCACCATGAACAAATTACACGATCTGGTTGCTATGACAGCTCAGTACTGGGTTAGCCATCCAACTTAGGCTGGATTCAACAAATGATACTAAAGCAAAAACTTACCAGCATGAATCAGATTAGTTTTGTCTATGCAAAAGCAAGTCATAGTGCCTCACCTATGCAGAAATAAGTTTCTGCTTAAATGCAGAATGTTTCTGCTCCTCTTTAGATCAAGAGAGGTGAATTGCTTTGTGTGCAAGAAGCCTTGGACTCACATGCACTAGACTTCAATCACTAAAGACAGCCTGAGTTTTAAAGGATGTTCTTAAGAGAAAGAATGTTCCACTTATATCCAAAATACCTGGTTTTAGCTTTGATTATGTTTTGATAAGAGCAGAGGTAGCTTTAAAGCCTAAAGGTCCAGCCTTTCATAAGAAGTTATTTGTCTTGTCAGAGCAGATCCAGGACTAAAACAAATTAGTCACAGGTTAGTTAGCTATAATAGGGAAGGAAATTTGTTAATAAAAATAATCTCTGTCTATGCTGCTGGTTTTGTTCACAGCAGTAGTGAGGTTCTAAAGTGATTTCCTTCATAAGCTTGGATTACAGAGCAGCTGGGATGTGCAAAAAACAAATTCCACTTGGGGTAAACTAGACAGAAAACTCTGCTCCAGAAGTGTACCAAACACAGACTGATTCCTCACAGAGACACAAGACTGGTTCTTTGGGCAGTCTTGAGGTATATGTCTGGCATTGTATGCCAACCAGGACACCAGGCCCTCACTGTCTCATCACCACTTTGCCACACATTCACGTGGATGGGCACCAACGTCTGGAAACCCACCAGGAAGGCCATGCCAGGACAGCAGCACACAATAGGCATGGTCCTACCCCAATCCGGATATCCAAGTGGGAGGACCTAAACTGGCCAAGTATTTGCTACAATTTTTTGTTTTACAGTGATAAAATGTTGGGTTGAAGGGTTGGAAACACCAAAGCAGCTGATATGGGTTCAACTCAAAAACTATATTTCCCAAGAACAAAAACTTTACCTTGAACATAATGAGTTGTACAATGTTTTGTCTAGGTTTCAATCCTTTAAGTTACCATAGATCAAATTTGCTGAACAGCTTGTCTTACTTGCCTCAGTTTAATCCCTGAGGGTAAAAAAGATTAGTTGTTTGTGCCTATTTCTTATTTTAAAAAGAAAAAATATTACAATTGACATCTAGTTCATGACGTTTCTTGAGTCTCACTTCACTCAGCTTTCTCTCTTTTATTTTTAAAGGTATTTCTACAAGTGTATCCTTTCTGTTGCTAGGTTTCAAGAGAAAATAAAGGAAGAAAACAAATCAATATTTAAGACAATTTTTTTGTCAAAAGTCCAAAAGGAATTATGAAAGTAATCTTCTGTTACTTATGTCAACCTCCCTTTTTCTCTAAATTTGGTTTCCCATTGTTTGCAATGGACACTTCGCATACAAACTGTGCCAGGGAGCAAGAGCAAACACTTTCTTAAGAAAAAGACCACCCCATAAAAAATGAAGTGTTAAGGAAATAATTATGAACCTCCATGATGCAGGCAATAACAAAATTTCATTCATATACTGCCTTTGAAGCCCTCCTGCTTTAAAGTCCATGCATGTATACGCAAGAGTGAGCTCTTGTGTGTCTAGGAGGGAGTGCAGGACCAGGTATTGGCATGACTTCTCTCAAACATGACACTGTTAAAAAAGGAAAGATGTGATCAGAAGAGATGGTCCTGCAGAGGTGGGGCCGCGCTGTGCTGAGCCAGCTTCCTGCTCACTTTGACACAAGCTAAGTCCTCTCAACTCACTTCCTGCAGGAGGGCTCAAAGGGCTGAAAAATCTATTTTACACCAAGAAGTGTGCACCAGTTTAATAATAAACAGAAGGGGATCAGACCCTCTCGCTTTCTTTTTTCTCTCTCTTTCATATGCTTTATTTTTCCCAGCTCCAGACTATCCATGTGGGCCAACACATGATCTAAGGACTGCTGATACTCTTTGTTCTCTCCTTTTTCTGTCTTTAGCCCTCTCTCTCCTCCCTTGCTTTGCCATGGGCAAAGCATGGCTATGATATTCTACTCAGTACTGAAGTTCACTGTTAGAGTGGGAAGCCTGTGGAAGGGTGTTGTGGCTTTTTAGCCAACACCTTTGAGCAGTGGTGTTGTGACTTGCTAACCAGCACCTTTGGTTATGTGTTGTGGCTTGGTAGCCAGCACCTTTGAAAAGTTTTTTGTGGGAGTTGAGAACTTAGTGAAGTGTACTGCACAAAATCTAAGGGTTTCTTAGCCATCATTTTTGACAAAGTGTACTGTTAGAATTTAAGAGCTTGTTAGCCAACATCTTTTGAGTGTAAGCAGGGGGCTGGTTGCCAGAGTTAAGGCGACTACAATAAAGCCTGACACGGGGCCCAGAGTCTTGTTCAGCCTTATGAGAAGTTACAACAAGCATCGTGCCCCCTACCAGTGGTCATGGCACCAGTACACCAGCAAATTCAGAAACACCATTGGAAGGCTCTCCTGTTTTGTGCAAAGCAGCTGTTAGCTGGATATAGCAACACACATGACAGGACAAGAAACAATTCCACAAGAAATATGCCCAGTTTAAATTACAGAAAGTTCACGTTGACAAGGGAGAACAATCAAACTAGTGGGACAAAAATATTATGAAATGCACCCAGCTTTCTAATGAGCACAGGAAATTAAGAGTTCAGGGCTGTTTTTACATCCAAATGTGTCCAAGCAAGGTATCAATGCCTATATAGAAGGTGCCCTTCAGACAAAGCTGGAGGAAGACAATACAAGCAGCAATTGAATGATTTCTTGGGATACTGGGAACACAACCTGACAACAGTTGCTGATGGACTTGCCTCAGCACAGTCTGAGATTAATGGCATTTTGGAATGAATAAGCAGACTGTTTATATGGCTATATTTACAGCCATATAGCAATGTGAGCCCAAAATTACCATTCAAGTCCATTACCTCAAAATTGATGAGGCCAATAAAATGACCAGTGAAATTCTGTATAATTGCAAAACAAAGTGTCAATGACCTTATTTGTGAAGACACAACCAGTTTATCTCCCCTTGAAGAACATAGAAGGCAAAACTATAGGCAGTTAAACTGAAGTTACCCAACAAGTTTCAAAGAACAAAATATAAAGGAGATTTTAGTTTTCTGTTGGTTTGGATTTCAAACCAAGTGATTTGACAAAATTGCCAAAATTCATATCTGAACAATTTTGGTTTTACAGTGTTTATGTTTAGCTGCCACAGATGATACAAAGATTGAATCGACAGTTGTGATAATCCCCAAGGCATCTTGGCAGATCTAACCCATAATCACTGTGCTATTGAAAGCCAGAAAAATTGTCAATGAAAACTACTTAGAACTGAACAGATACTTAATTAGTATCTCTATATGGATCTGCAATTGGACTCTTTAAAAAACAAAATATCTAAAACATAAACACATCACTCCAGCCTTGTTTCATTGCAGATTATTCTCCTTGAACTATTCAGTTTTTTAAGTAATCAAAATCAAGACAAATGGTACTTTTAGCACTTGAAGGACTTTGCATAAAACTATTACTTCTATTTGATCATTAAAAAAATATAGAAAAATCCCACCAAAAAATATTTTTTCAAAATAAATACTTTTTCCACTTTAGAAAACTAACCAAGTTTTACCATTTAGATTTTTGAACATACTTGAACATAAAGATTCTGTTCTTTTGTCTGCAGTAAGCAATTGTAATAACAGAAATTATTAAAAAAGTAAAAGCAAATATTGACAACCCAAATTATAGGTTAGTGAAATTATAAATAAAATTACTTTTGGCATGCAATATAGAAACAGGCTTTTTACAGACAAAAAAAATGCAAATATACAAAATGCTATCCACAAAAAATAAATATACCTTGTAGATCTAGCATATATTTCAATATCACATAATTATTTTAAAATATTTTCCTCCAGATTTGTCTTCTTTCTCAGACTAGTTTGCAAGAATCAACTGAATGCTGCCAGACTGAGCTGCTTCTGGCTCCTTGGAATGTGGGGGTTTTTCCCTGAAATTCATAAAAAGGAGTGTTTCACCCTTGCTCGTATCTATCTTCAAGAAAGCATCGCACAAATTTGCTTCCCATTTATCTATAGCATTATTCTCCAAAAAGAAAGAAAAATAAAAGCAAACAATATATTAAAAAATAGTAATATTTTTAAAATGTGTCATTCTTAAAATGCTGTCTAAATTCCATTTAGCCAGAAATGGAAATAGACATCTTGAGTCACTGAGTGTAATCCTTGCTACCAAACCCGCATCACCTGTAGCCAACTCCCTGAGCCTGTTATAAACAGCGACATGTCCTAGGTTACCCTTCTGATAGGAGGCAGAACCCATCTACTTTTCCAGCTCCAGTCTGAATTTATTCACAGTCACCTGTTTGGATTTATGTTGGCAATTATTTCAGGATGAGTGTTCCAAAACTCATCAAGATAAATAGTCCTTAAGCAAAATCATCACCTACAGCATTATGGCAGAAAGAGATTTAAAATAATCTTTTCAAATGGTGAGTCAAGCTATTCATTTTTGCCATTTTTATTTAAAATTATAACCATATGTTAATGTGAAAAGTATTACTTGAACTATCTACGTCTTTCGTGTGCATTTTATGTTGCTTTTTCTATATACAAAAAAATTTAAATTTTGTTTTCTCTTTTCTCTGGCTTCATACTTCTATTCCTACCCAGTGATCTCATATTCCCTTGTACCACTCACCAGATCTCTAGAGTACAACTCTGCATACAGTGTATGGGACTGGGGCTTAATGTTTTTCATCAGCCTCCAAGGGCTCCTGTGAGATCTGCTTCTTCCTCCCTTCCTTCCACAATCCCTGACACAACCTGTGCAATCTACATCCCTTCCTCAGCTTCTGGAGATGCCACAGCAAGATTCAAGTAGAGCAGCAAGATAGATGTAAGAACTCAGTCTGTGTTGGCTTTTTTATAGTAGTACAGTTTATAGTAGTATAGTTTTGACTTTTGTATTCTTCAAGTGCAGATAAACTGCTTGTGTCTTCACAAATAAGGTCATAGAGATTTTGTTTTGCAATTATACAGCATTATACAGTCTGTGTTGGCTCCCTTTACTTTCTACTTACACTCTTCCCACAGTACTACCATTAATTCTACTCTTTTCTCATTCTCTTTTCATCACTGTCTCCTCAGTGCCTCAGAAGACAGGAGACAAAAGATATGGGCTGCTGCCTGAAACACCTTGGAGTAGCTGCTCTCAGTGTGCCATCCCTTGCTTGGCAGTGACATTTCAGGCGGGGTGTGTTGGGCAATGCCACCAAGACAAACATGGCCATCACACCAAATGAATGATTAATGACTCAACTGAGGAGCAAAATGAAATGGTCTAAACTGTGAGAGTGACAGTCTAAGACTAAAGTCTACACACGACTTCTGATCTCTCCCCAGAGTAGTAGTGCTGTCTACGGCTCCAAATGGCAGAGGAGAGTTCTGAGACTGATGGGATCACTGTGGCTCAGAAGGACCTCAGAGTCATGCAGCACAACCACCTGCTCAAGCAGGGTCACCCACAGAAGGTTACTCAGGATCAGGGCAGGGTTCACTTGGGAATATCTCCAAGCACAGACTCCACAACCTCCCTGGGAAAGCTGTGCAACTGTTTGAATGTCCTCATTGCCAAGCTTTTTACTGTCCACCATCCCCCTTTTTTTTTTTTTTTTGTATGTTTTTTTTCTCTTTCTGTATGTTCCTTTTCAGAAACAAAGACAACCAACGAGCACAAAGTTAAGTAAATAAATCAGTAGGGGGAAAAAATAAAAAAAGAAAAAGAAAATAAGTGATAACACACATCTCATTTAACTCATTATATTTTACCTATTGCAATTTCTCTGGTTGCCACAAGATTGGCACAATTCTTAGGCTTGTATTCACAAGCCTGAGTATTATGTTGTAGAAAGCAATAGGAAATCCAGCTCTGAGCTGCAATCTCAAAATTCCCATTATTTGCACATTGGTACAATGCAAACTCATGAAGTGAAGTGAAGGCAAATAGGCAACACTGGGTTAGAACTTCATTTATAATCTAATGGACATTTTTCTTTAAATCATTATAAGAAGTCTTCAGTCCTGCACATGCTTCACTTTATTAACAAAACCAGCAACACAAACCTTTAAACAAAAGTTCTGTAAGATTGGCTCCTAAATTTCATCTAGTTTGCACAATGAGTATGGCTTTTTTTAATTGCTTTCAATTTCTGAGTCAGATATTTACAGAGAGATGCTGTTGTTCTTCTGACACTGCAACAATTCAACCAACACAAAATTTGGTACTTTTTTATTCCAGTGCCTATGATGATGAGAACTGAACTGAAAACCTAACATGCTCTTCCTACTTCAGTGGAAGAAAGTGTAACCACTATGTGAAATTTCTCTGTTCCAAATTAATTTGGGGAAGGGGGAAAGAGAAGAAAGTCTTCCAACAGTCCTTAATTTATTACCTGGTTGTTAGGGTATAGATTAGAAACACAAAGAAAATAAAGCAAAGTTCAGTAATAGCCTTTGCACCTCCAAGTGATGTGATAGGAGGTCCATGCTATAGGCCGTGAAGGGAAATAGAAAGATTCCAGCTTATTTCATTACACCTTTTTCCAAACACTTATTCTCCAACTTTTGTCTGATATCAAGGCATATCACTTAGGGACCCAAGTTTAAAATAAGCTTAGCAATACTTAAACACTAACTCTAAAACTTAAAAGTAAACTCCAAAGAAAGCATGTGGAATTTGGAAGAAAGAAAAATGAAAGAAAACCAAATTAATGAAAACAAAAGCCAAAACCCCAAAACCAGAAAATAAGTAAAACATATATATCCAACCATGGGGGGGGGGCAATGATTTTTGGAAAATCATATTTACCCAAGAAAAAAAAATGCAGTTAGAGAAAACCATTACTCACTAATTACAAAGTAAATTCTACCAACTGAGTTCAGAGCCGGTGCTGAAAAATAGAAGAATCAGACTCTTACTTTGTACCAGGAAGCACCCCGATGATAAATCTCACTAAATACGTGGTTTCGGTATCATGTGCATAAGTATTGCTCAGCATCAGCTGACATCAAAATACAGTATTTCACTTCATTCATACCAGAAAAACAATACACTGCCTTGGGTGTGACTGCCCTCTAATTCAAGTAAGTCCTTTCCCCATTATGTCTCAGCCAATAGGTAAAGGCACTAACATGTGATTTCAGATTATTTTATTTACTATTGTCTTTCTATCTACATGAAGGATTTTGACTGAGGGGCTGGAGGACGGGACAGGGGGGTCACATTGTTTTTTCACAATTGCAGCACAGGCTTTATGGCACTGTCTATAGCACACACTAAACAAAGTACTACTACACCTGAAATATTCACCTCAAAACATACTTTAGGCAACTTTTGCAATGCCTGTGGCTTGTTTTCTGTTGTTTTTTTAGGCTTCTCAGCCACGCTGCAGGACACAGGAAAAAAAAAAAGGAACATAGTAAGAAAAGTAACATCTGAAAGAGTAAAAACTAAATCCAAACTAAACCACCCAACTTCTAAGCATTTCCATAGGTATAACTGGGTGTGCCCAGCGAAGGTTCAAGGTAAAAGCAGCATTTAAAATGGAGTGTGAGGGACAGAAACTGCAAAAACCAAGAGTTTTTTTCTGACTTACATTGCTCCCAGCATGCTGTTGCCATTCCCTCTGCAGGGCTCTCACTGGCCACGGGGATCACATGACACTGGGAACCAAAATAGAAAAGTCTCGGGAGCAAGGAAGCTGAACCAGAAACACATTTTCAAGAAAAGATCTATCGTGTGCATGATAACACGCCCTTAGGAGCAGGAGGTGGTAAATTTAGTTGGGAGCCTAGGCTTTGCTGAAAAATGTGTAATGCCTTGACGTTTGCAATCCGGCATCAGCTCCCCTTACAATACGTGGGAAATGTTCATAAATCTCAGCCTGTGTCTGTACATAACTAAACCTGCTAACTGCTGTAGTAAATCACCAGACCTTAAAAGAAAATAAGATCTATCAAATTTTAAATTTAATCTATTGAAGTTTTAAAATAGCCTCCCACCGTCAGAACCATTTTCGTCTTAAGGCTAAGGTTTCCAGTACTTTGTAGAGAGGAAGCAATTTTTTTAAAAGGATATGCTCTTAAGATAATTGGGCGAGCTGTAAACACATTTCAAAGATTGTTTTCAATTCTTTCACAAGTAAAAAATACGGTTGCAGACCTATGTGTTTGTAAAATGTCGCTGTAAATCTATAAATCTATAAATTTAACCATAAAGATATAAACAAAACCACTAAGAATCCAAGTCAAAAGCTGAACAAATGAGTTAGTGACCAAGTGCAAGTTCCATCCAACTAAAAAATATCCTCTGATTTTAAGACTGCTGTTTAGCTATCCCTGTTAGAAGATTAACTCTTCCATTTTTGTAAATCTTGTAAAAAATAGATTCCAGCAAAATATTATTCTTGGAATTACAGGAAATACAAGTTACTTTCTGTTACAGCTAACTTTTTCATCATTTCCTAGTCATTCGAAATTAGATTGTTACAATTTTTCATTCTATATATTGTCAAGATTTCCTTGTTTCCAGTGAATATCAGGACAGTCATTGTAGAAAAAGGCTTTACTGAAAAATGCAAACAGCAGTAGAGAATCTGTGATCAAGGAAAGGGAAATATGCTGCATATCTTAAAAGGACAAGGATAGGAAAAAATTTTGTGTTCTAACCTTTAAATGCAATCACCCTCACCTTGCAGTCATAAGGCAAAAATATTGAAAATCCCACCCTTTCGATGCAACTGGCTCACAAGACCTTCTGAATAAACAAAGGATAGAGAATGCAATTCAAAATCCTACCTAGCAGACTCCCAACTCTGCAAGAAAAAAAAATTGAAAATAATATGAACATGAGTTAAGAAACCAAAGTGTTCCCCTTTCATTAAGAAAAATAAATAAATATAAATAAATTAAAGGAAACCCACACACACAAAAAACTTCTTAAGAAAATCTCAGATTAAATTTCCCAGAAAGAAGTGTACCTATGTATCAAAATTATATACAAAATTATAGAATATCTTCAACCAAGACGGATAATTTGGCATTAAAAGAAACCAAGATCTGCTTTATTCTGCAGGATACCCCAACACAATTTTTCATAAAGTGAAGTACAAGTCCACATAAACATGGTAGCATAAAAAGGCTCCTCATATCTTCCCTGTTATTGTTAACAAGTGTGAAAGGACACTTGAGCATTGACTTGAAGTAGTAGTAGTATAGAAGTATACACCAGAGCTGTTGCCATTGGTCATTTAAATATAAAGAAAACCTTTCTAAAACTGCAAATTCAAACTATTTGGTGGGGGATTTTGGGGAAGAAAAGGTAAAAAAAAAATTAAAAGCATTTTGAAAAGCATATTACTGTATACATGCTTCTAAGTATTCTACCAAGTACATTACTTGTATCACTGTGGTTTTAGGAGAAGTTTTGCATTACTGAAATTGTGCCCCTTTGCAGGTAATGTGGCAGAACTGAAGTGGATGGAAGCTTGCCATTGATCATGGTAAGAGACAAACCAGGGCACTGATATAAGTACACAAAATACACAAAACAGTAGATTTTGTCATAGCTCTTAAAATTTCATGTTCAGCTGCTGTTGACCAGCACTCCCAGGTCCTTTTCTGCCAGGCAGTTTCCACTTTGCACCCGAGCTGTAGCACTGCAGGGGTTTGTTGCAACCTAAGTGCAGGATGTGGCACTTGGTAGTGAACTAGTTAAATAGGCATGCATTGAATGAGCAGTTTGACAAATACTGCATTTCAATATTGCACTTATTTTTTTAAATATTGTCCAGTACATATCAATCAGTTTATAAAGTTTCTGCTGAAAGTATATTTGGGACAACCACTAATATGTTGATCTGCCCTGCTAGTACATTATAATTTCCTAAAAAAGTCAATTCATTGATAGCTAAAGAACACTATTTAAAGTAGTGTGCAGAACAGTTTTATCAATTTAAATTGCTAGAAACATGTAACTCTATTTTACCTTCTTGGCAGGTAGCTTAATTCTTAAGCCAGAAGAAACCAAGTCAATATTTTCAAGCTGTGGGCTCACTTACATCTCAGAGTAGGACTAGATTAAAACAGTTTTCGGAAATAATCTCTCTGTATATTAATAGAATACTTAACAAGAGAAATAGCAGGGCCAGCAAGTTATTCCACATCCATGGATAAACTCAGTATTTGGATACTTTTTTATTTACAATACTAATGCATCCTCAAAATAGTTTTCTTCAACACCCCCCAAAAATTTAATTGGGACTGCTATCATTGAGTTTCCATATGTTCTAAAGGGACGGTTTGCCATAAAGCTAGTGGGAATTTTTAGTATAAATAAGCAGAAATAAACTAATCATATGTTTATCCTTCCTTATGCCCTCAGTTTAGAGAAAAAAAAATTATGTTTTCGTCTCAACATGCAAACTGGAATAATTCCTTTAATTTCTTTAATTCCTCTTGTGTAAAACTGTAAGCCACATCCATTTGAACAAGTGTAGTAATCCCAGTGCTACAATTGGTCCTTAAGAGCCTAAAGATAGTCCTTAGTGACAGTCACCCCAATTGACGAAATTCACCACACACATCTTTGCAAATTTACAAGTGTGTGGTGACACACCTGATCTAAACAATAACATACATACATTACTCACAAACCATTCTACTGGCAAACTTCATCCTCATGCAAGATATTTAAACTCCTTTAGTGACCTTCTATGATTGAAGATTCCAATTGGTGATTTAAAAAGATCATATTCCTAGCAACCAGGAAAAAATAGTTTCTAGTATGTTCTAGTGTAATAAAAAAACATAGCCCTCCTACCCCAGTGATTACTGCTTCTGCTGAAGACTTTTTTCTCCCTAGCAGATAAAACATTTCTATTTCCCTAATAGAAATGCAAACACTTAAAGGCTAATTTTGTGATTTAAGGGGAGAATGGAAATAAGAGATATTTCTTGATCTGTTTATATACATAATGAGACTTCACATACAGAAGACAGTAGCCAGTTTTATGCCATCCCTATTTCTGCTAAGAGAAATTAAAAAAAAATAGGAGAAATGTCAGGTTACACGGCATTATCCACTGCCTGCTGTGTCAGACATCAGTATGTCACAACTACTATTCTACAACAACTATTCTACCAAATTGTTCAAAGACTAGAGATATATATTTCTTTCTTTTTCCTTTTTTTTTTTTTTTTTAAGAATGCTACCAGGCTCTTTTTCAGTTTAAACAAAGTAAAAATATGTATATGCAATGTTTGAAATGAAATTATCTTTGGGTTATTTTGATGCAATGCAATTTGACCAAATATTTTGCCATAGTAACTTACATAAATTCAATCTATTTAATAGGAAAGGAACTTTATTCCTGTCATTTAATATTAGTAATTAATTTAGAGGATATACAATTGGAATTTAGCCTTTAATGCAGGACTAAAAATGTAATTTCAGAAAAATATTGTCAGAAGTGTATGCACGAAACAACTACATGTCTAAGCACCTGGTCAGGGTCAAGAGCTTCACATCTTTTATGGAAAACTTGGAACAGATTTATTCAAAACAGATATCCTTGTGATAAACTTCAATTTTTGCTTGATCATCAGTAATCAAATATATTACTTAGGTCTCATATTTCCCATATGCCATTCAAAAGGATCCTCATTGCCATCATTATCACCATCTGTTCAAGAAAGGTCAGGATTTATATGAACATATTAAGTCTTAGGAACATAATATTAGAAATGGTTTTAAACAAATTAGTTTCAAAAGGTTAAACAAATTAATTTCCTTGCTATGGCTGTTGAGCACTGAGAGAGACAAAGTACATTCAAGCCAGTAGGGAGCTTCCCTTTTCCTCCCAATACTCTGTAACAGCTTCAAGAGCACCCAGAAGATCTTTATGCACATTTTCTTTTGCCCAACCCCAAGATCCTTAGTGCCTAATAGAAAATCAGAAATATGTATTTGAGCAGAGGTATCTGAAGAAGGTGAATCTGCACGATTTACATTGCCTGAGTTTCATTTCTGAAGTGTCCACTGAGAGAGTATTCCTTTTTCCTTAAAGTGTCAAAACTTTAATTCAAACCAGTTTTAGTTCAAAACTCTTTCTAACACTAAGTTGATGTCCCAGGAAAGAAAGTCCTATTTGACTTAACAAATCTAGAAATCATCTTACTGCTGATGGACAAATCCGCAAGGCTTACCCAATTAGTCACTGAGCACTTAGTGATTTTTTTTTTTAGTACTTCAGAATCTGAGTACACATTCAGTCACAGATTAAATAGATCTCATTTTCATACAGTTATAAACATACAATCCGTGGAAGGGACACAGGAAAGAAAGTCTGCACAGCTGAGCAAGCAAAATCTTACTATGGAAATATGTATTACAGAAAAAAAATAGGGGTTCATTAGTATTTACAGAATATATGATTTAACAAGGAATTCCTCCATTTCTAAAAAGCATAAAAAATAAAAATAGAGAATGTGTTGATTAAAAACCTGCATACCATGGCAGGAAAAGAGAACCATTTAAAATTGTAGATAATGATCCACCTTCATTGACTTCCCTGCTATCTTTGTGTATGTCTGTCTTTCTAATATTAGGAACTGTCTGAAGTCATGAAACTCAAACCTGCACTGTTGAGCTCCTGCCAAAAACAGATGTTGTTGTTATGTGTGACAGACTAGTAATATATTGAGGTCTCAGCTTATTCAATAACTCCAAGTTAATATGGGACTATTTATTGTGACTTAAGTATGTAGATTTTTTTTGTCATTATAACAAAATATTATGATCAACTATGTTTTTCCTCTAATTTTTGAACAAGAGAGGAGAAGAAAGAAGATAAAGTCATCTGTTCCTAACAATGAAACACAGGAAATTATAGCCTAAAGGGTGAAATATTTGTAAATGGATAAGAAAATTATAAAAAGAGGTTATAAAAGATAAAATTAAAAAGTCTCAACTAGAGTAGGCATCGGAATTGACAGTTAAACAATAGGAATAGTAACCCACACAAGTCACCAGCTGATTAAGGGAAAACAAAATCACAAGTATTTTTCAGCTGAAACTCAATGATCAGATTTCATTACCTGCCCTTTAAATTAATAGCACGTTTTAATCACAGATTTGCTCAAATTTTGTAGCTACTTATTGAAAAAAGGCTTAGTGAAGTCAAGGGAAAACAGACCTGTACAATTATTTCTTTTTATGATTTGGTGTGGGATAGAGGTGAACAAAGAAAGAGGAAAGGTCAAGAAAATGTAAAAGGTATGGACTACACATTTAGTAGGAGGAATTTAGGGAAAAGTAAAAGTAACATCTCTTCTCTCTTCTGCCCTCACTTTTCCAACTTTTCACTTAAATATGAGCACCACATGGAAATGCTGAAATGCTAGAGTACAAGAAGAGGCTACAAAAATATTTGAAAAGGAAAAGCATTTACTACAAAATATCATAAAGAAATTTCAAAACAAAAGCTAATTTTCTAACAAAATACCAACATTTTTAATCATTAATATAAAAATCCAGAAAGTTAATGATGTTTCATAATGTTTTTTTCATAATAAAGTTTTAACTGGAAAAAAATTAATGGGACAGGAGTGAATTTTATAAATAAATTTTCAGATTGACAGTGGGCTTTTTTGATGTGAATTTCATCCCTCTCTAAATGTACTAGCCAGCTAACTCTAGGGACAATGTGAATGTAAATCAGGCACAGAATTAAAGCATTTAATACATGCACACTATTCCAAGAACAACGTTAACCTGGAACAATGTGCAGCAAGATGATCCTTGCAGAAGCTGCTCATGTTGCAGATTTAGAAAATAAACTCAAATTACTCCAGAAATGCAGCAACACGTTAGTAGGAAAGCTCATTTGACTCACATTGTGTATATAGGAGAAGGAAACTATCACTAGTCATTAATGTCAACAGTTAGGTCAAAAGGAATTTTTAATACTGTTGTCACTATTTAACTTAGCCTTAGCAGGATCAATATTTAGAGGGAAGAATCTGTTTAAAATGAACAATAGCTTGAGGTTCCAAAATAATATGATGAAGATAAATACAACAAGAGTACAGTTTCAAGCACATAGCATAACCACCAGCACCCAGCAGAAAAAAAACATTGGATCTAAATATTTTGATTGTCATGGAACTACAATTTTAAGAATTGATTTACCTGGTTATGGGTTGTATGGGAGCTCCCAAACTCTTACTTCTTTCCCAGCATTACTGGTAGTGCTGCTAGCTCTTCTGGCCTTAGACCCAGGGCACAATGGGTGCAGCAGCCAGGGAAGCCAGCAGGACAGACACCTCACCCACCTGGGCACTTTCTGTCTTCCTGGGGAGGCTGAGTTCCATAGCAACCTGTGCCTCCTTCTGTTGGCATGAGGCATGTACTGCCTCTTCCACTTCAGATAAATATCCTTTTCCAGACCTATTACTTTTATGTTACAGAAGTCAGGTGTTAAAGGAGAAGAGAGGGTCTGTAGACTGGGAACAGTAAGAGGATTCATGGAAAAAAAGATGTTGTGCCTGAGTTTTAAACAGAGGAACAAAGAAAACTCTGAAAAAGGACAGCTCACTGTTCTGCTTCCAAAATTTTGTTCATATTCACTGAATTGGAATTTTACCAGCTGACAAATTTCTGCTGCCTCTCTGTACTTGCTTATGTCCTCTTCAAAAGGAGGGGATGAGCTGTGACGCACACTTGCATCCATGTGTGCAGTACACAGGTTAATTTGTGACTTGCCAAGCAAAGCAACCACTACCCTACCCCTGAACACAGAGACTCCTGTGACTTCTGTGAGGAAAAATAAGAAATACATTCTATCACCCAGAAACACAGCTGAGGTCGCTCCTAAGTAGGATGAGGAAACGAATGCACATAGGTAGCCAGGAACCAGCAAACATTCACGTTTGTGAATGTTCAGACAGCACAGCGCTGCTAATTTGATCTGCACCACATCTGTTTGCCAGCACAGGCAACAAAAAAGACCTCTCAGTCTTGGCCTGCGTCTTCCACAGGCCCAGCACTCCATGCCTTAAGCATGAAACAGTATCTGAAGCCTTCAGGACACAGGTGAGAAAAACTAAAAGTGCAAGAGTTCAGGTTTCTCTGTTGACATTTCAAGGTTGCAGACCAAGCTCATAAAAGTATTCTCTTGGTGCTTGAGTCAAACCCTATTTGTAATGGATAGATTTGGAGAGTATATTGGCAGTGAATGTGCCATGAGATGCTTCTGTCACATCTTTTCTCTTGATAGACTGAAGCTACCAAAGTTATTCAATTATTTTTTTCCCTTTGAAGACTGGGCAAAATTAATTACCAATTAACTGAGCCTTACACACCCACATCTTAGTGGATGGTTCTCAAGCAAGTGGCTTTCCAATTGGATGCCAGGGACATGCCAGTGCACAACCCTCACCCACAAGTCTCCTATGGAAACAGTGCTGGAGAGCAAACCCTGTGCTCCATATTCAGGGCAATCCAAGCCATGCTGGGTCAGACAGCAGCCCAGTAGCAAGTTTCCAGCACCAGCTAGAAGCAGGTGTCTTAGAGGAGCACATAGGCGTCCATGGCAATTTCCCCCACCCTTAGCCATCTCCAGCTACTTCCATCTGTGGAGGTGGCTTCCTGAGCCAGATGCAGCTTCCAAAACCAGAATACATGTATGTTTCTGGGAAAGGTTATTCAAGTCACAGGAACCCAAGTATTCCCCTCTTAGCTCAAGCTTAAAATGCTGTGTTTTCAGTAAACACACTCTTGAGAAAAGTCTGCAAAAAGCCTAAATTGAACAGAGAAACCAGAAAGATTAATAAAACAAGGACCTTCTGTCCTGTTCTAAATCCTCCTTTGCAGAATACTTTGGCAGAAACTATCAGCAAATTCATCCTTAAAAGCACTCTATATTTAAATACATATTTAAAACATTTTTATTATAAATTAAGGAAAAAATCTGTCACACCTCTGTTTATAAAACAGGATATAAGAAAATTACTGCTTTTAGTTTTTAACATAACTTTTTTCTAAAAAAAAAAAAGGATAAAACATATTACCACCCTCTTGTTTTCAGACTCCCTAAAAGTATCAAAGAACAATTATTTTGAGACTTCAAACAAATAAAAAGGAACATACTGACAAATTTACAAGGATATGCAAACTGATTTCTAAATTTGTGGGACTGGCATTCTTTAACTGGAATGAAGAAATTAATGCTTCTTTAACACACAAGCCAAGAACATTCCTTGAATCTTGTACCCTAAGAAGTCACTGCTGATGGAAAATGAAAAAAATACTTGTTGTTCATTTGGAGTTCTTTGAAATAAAGGTGAATTGGAGGGGGGGCAAACAATGTATTAAGCTTATTAAACACTAATAAGTTCATTCACAATGAATGGACATAGCAGCCACCTTGCTCAGAATTTGTTATGCATTTCTATCCATGCAGCCATCCCACCAGGCTGCGAGGGATAAACCTATCCAAGGAAGTCCAACTCAGGCAAACTTAATCAACAGCACCACTGACTTACTTTTACAAGACTCTGTCAGAGAGAGTGAATCCTTTAATGGTGCTTCACTTAAGCCATAAAGCTGCCCTTGCACATAAATCTTCCTGAGATTCAGTTACCTGCTTTTCACCACTAACCCTGCACAAAATTGCCTGAAGGCTTCTCAGAAACACGGTCAAGTGAGCTCTGCAAGATGGTTAAGAGTACAGCCAGAAGTTCAGAAAGAGAGAGTAAAAGAAAGGATAAGGCAAAAAGACAGGCTGATGTAGAGCTGTAACAAGCCAGCCTTGCTGTTCCTTGGCTGCAAAAAAAGCCAGGTGAGCCTGATCAGCACCAGGTGCAAGATCTGCCTCCAGCAATAGCCTTGGCTCAGTCAGGTATTCCCTCCCCGCTGGTGGCTGTGGCAGCTGTATCAGCTGCTCTGCCTTTGAAGGGCCCTGGTACTGGCAAAACAAACAGTAGGATTCACTTGCAGGTTTGCACTGAAATCTGTGACAAAATTCTAACTTAAAAGTAGGAAAGTAGGAAAGGCCTAAAACTCAAGCTTACAGGAAATATCAGGGGAAAAAAAAAAAAAGATAAAACAGAACTGTTAAACGAACCCTTGTGTGACCTTACCTGTTAGAGTTCAGGTAGGCTGCAGTTACTGGGCCATAATCTCAGAGATTCTGACTTATTTATCTAGACAAACTTCACATATCAGTAAGCTTCCTAGTCTTATGATCTAACTCACACAGAATTCAGAAATACTGTCTTTGCAATCTTAATTAGTGTAGTAGTAATAGGCTTTTACTCCACTACCATATTTCTATGTCAATACTACCATATTTCTATGTCAGAGGGGCCAAAGAAGACCAAGATGTGTGCACCTCAGCAAGCACTGTTAGGTGATGTAATTCTGTCCCTATGCTTTGTTTTCCATTTCCTTCAAGCATATTTCTTACCTTAAAACAAAATCCTCAGTCTTCCATGTTTCCAATCTTTGGATATTTGTCTCCATGACTGCCAATCCTATATATCCCAAAGTCCTCTCTTGTTTCAGAAAAGTTATGACCTAGGGTTTCTGGTGGGTTTAGTTTAGGGAATTTTTGGGAGAGGAGGGCATCTCTTCTTTTTTTACCTTTTGGGCAAAATTTTACAACTGATCAGTGCATTTGTGAAGAATAGATGCTCATCTTTCATATAAGAGGAACATAATGTAATCATATGACTTTGCACTTTTGTTTAATTAACGAAGTTCCCATATTGTGTAAATCACAATAAAAGCCTGAGGCAGCTGACCACAAGGCATACTCTCCAAGTCTGACACTTGCCAGAAGTCCTATCTTTCTGTTCTCCACATCAACACCTCAAGTTCATGTCCAGTTCTGAGCCCCTCATTTCCAGAAAGATGCTGAGCTGCTGGAACAAGTCCTGAGAAGGCCATTGGAGCTGGTGAAAGGTGTGGAACACAAGTCTAATGAGAAGCAGCTGTGAGAGTTGGGGTTGTTTAACCCGGAGAAAAGGAGCCTCAGGTGAGGCCTCTACAACTACCTGAGAGGAGATTGTGACCAGGTACATGAGCAGTCTTTCTCCCAAGTAATGAGTGATAGGACAAGAGGAAATGGCCTCAAGTTGCATCAGGGGTGGTTTAAATTGGAAAAAATTCTTCACTAAAGAAGCATTGGAACAGGGTGTCCAGGGAAGTGGTGAGTCTATCTATCCCTGGAGGTATTTTAAAAATACATAGATCTGGCCCTTAGGGACATGGTTTGGCGGTGGCCTAGAGAGTGCTGGGTTAATGACTGGACTCAAAGGTCTGTTCCAACTTAAATTATTTTATGATCCTACCCTCATGGCAAGGCAGATAGTCCAGACCTCTTGAACCTCTGATGCCCAAACCCAGCAGTTTTGTCTTCTAATTCCTGGACTTTGCAGACAGTGATTCTGCACTTGCTTGCTGTCACATTTGGGCTAACTTCCCAGAGGCTGGACATTTTAAGACAGATTGCAAAGTGCAGTAGTAGAGAGCTTTTATGGATTTCACTGGGAGCAAGGAATTACTCCTGCATGGGTGTGAAGCCCTCAGTGGGGAGAAAACACAAAATATGAGACGCTTGAAAATTTACTATGTGTGCAGTACCATCTAACAAAAGAGTCTGAATAAACTTGGAGATTAATTTAAATTTACTTAATTATTTTTATTAATTTCAATTTTACTTAAAGGACTTAATTTTAATTAGTGATTCAGCATTGAACTGCATACAGTAAAGATGTCCAAACCAAAGCTGAAAACCAGACCTGAGCAATAGGAAGGATTAGCGTTATCTCCCGTGTCAAAAAAAATAATAAGGGTGACACAAGAACAAGGAAGAGGAAAAGGAAGAGGAATGAAAGCGATGAAAAGAATTCTGTTTACTTTAAGCTAATGGCCAAACATCTGTGAAAAATGCAACAGGATTTTAGACTAAGTGGAAAGGGGAATGATCTGAAATAGAAAAAAAATAGTGCTTGTTCTGCGCTCCTCCCTTTCCTTCCATTCTTCCCAGGAGCACTAGAAAATAGTAACAAAGAGGAAAGAATTAATTGCATGAAGAGGGAAGTGCAGAGAAGTGCAAAAAAAGTTAAGATCTCAAGGGAAAGCTTATGGATTATTGCCAAATTTAAGAACATTTGCTTGCTTTCCAAATGTAATCACAGATGATAAAATTGATAATTAGGAAGAACAGCCTAGAGAAAAAGCAGAGTGCAATGCTTGCATAACTGATAACGACAAAGAATTTCCAAATCTATTATTCATTGAGGATAACATGAAACAACACCTCTTAGAGATAAAGGCTTGATAGATTATACCCTAGGGCACTATTTGAGGCAGCCAAAGCAATCTTTGGCTTACTAAACTAGCAGCAGAGCAGTTCCAAAAGACACTTGGCACTTCTTGGTACTTCTCATAAAATTTCCACAGTGATCCAGGCACTTTGCAATGATCTGATCACACCTATTAATCAGAGGTGGGGAAGTAAAAATCTCAGAGGACAACATTTGCAGAGGATTTAAAGGTTGGTCATTAAACATATCTGGATCATTTTTCAGATGTTATTACTGTAGGCCAGTGCAAAGTATCTAGGAATGTAGGTCAACTGTGGTTGAAGACAGCTTTATCCCATCAAATTGTGACGGAAGATGTTCGAGCCACCCTGCATGATTTCTGTCACCAGCCATACTTGAGCACCTGGTTATCCTGCACAAGCTTGCTCTTCAACTCACTTATCTGAACAGCATGGATTTCCTATGTGTGCTTCTGGCCTTTTAGCTACAGCCCCTAGGATAATGACCCCTACCAGCAAGGCATCTAAAACTACAGAAACCAGGCACATTGATCCATCCTAAGGCTTGCATTGGATCTCAGCTTCCCCAAGAGCACAGGACCACTTTTTTTCCACAACAGTACAGATGCTTTCATTCTATGGCTCTGCAATTAGAAAGAAAAGCCTGCAGGAGAGCAGGATGTAAGTGGAATCTTGCATCTGTATATAAGTGCAGACAATGAATCCCATAGCAAGTTCTGAGCATTATCTTGTAGAGGAGAGCTGCCAATCTTTTAAAAAATTTATTTGTATTTAGGCAGATATTGGAAGAAAGGAGAAAAATAATTAAATGGCATTAAAAAATATATAGAAAAAAATGCAAGAGGGTATTTCTGGTAATCTTCCTGTAAATTTATCTTCATTGTTAAACAACAAATGGAACAAATGCTAAAAAAAATATTTACTGGCTAGCAATAGGTTTATGTGAATCAAAGAGTATTAAATTATAGAAAAAAAATCTTGCCAGAAATCCATGGCCCTTTCCAAAAAACAATTATCAAATTAGTGAAAGAAGTGAATTACCATGTGACAGTAAGAAGAGTACTAGATTTCTTATAAAATCATAGCTTAAAAATTAATTCCAGCTGGCCTGGATAGCAACGTTGCCAATTTCAGTGAAGTTATCTATAGTTACATTGCTGTGACCATTTAACATTTGCAAAGAACAGAGAATTCAATAATAATATAATAAGGTAAGTTTTAAGACATGTCTTACTTATTATCCACAAGACAGAAGAGACAACATGCTTGTTTAGTTATTGCATTAATGCCCTCCAACCCTATTAAAGAAAAAAATCTTTAAGCCCTGTGTCAATGGACCTAAGTAAATCGAACACTGCATAATGATGTTCCTCCTTGGACCCCACGAGCCGTGCACTAACCTCTTGACATACTAACCTCTTGCTGGAAAAAGTCTGTTTAATTCTCCAGTCACCTTCCATTAGTCTTTATTTTATAGATAATTCAGGCCAGCTTGTCCATGGTTACCACTGACTCACCATGAACTCTATCAATGTTCCCGGTAGTAAACAATAGGGGAGGAAAAGAAAAAAGGAAAAGAAGCAAAAACCAGGACAGGATCCCATAGTACGTCTAGAGGGGACAGTGTGTGCCTGACAGCACTGGGTGCACAGGGTGCCCTGGCACAGGCAGGGATGGCAGGAGGGGGGGGGGGCAGCCATTGAGGTATAAGGGGAATACCTTGTGGAGAGTATATCGTTTGGACCAGCTGAAAATCCATGCTATGTGACCCCTTTCAGGAATTAGCTAGCCCAAGAATTTCTAAATCAAGAGGTGGACAATAAAGAGATGCTTTCACTGCATGGTCTGAGCTGCCTTCTCTACAGCTCCAGCACTGCTCTGCTGGTGAGCTGTGAGCTTTTGAGAGGAATGATTTGATCTTTTGAAATGTATAGCAACAAACTGAAAAAATGTTGTGTGGACTTCTACAATGGGGCAATATTCTCTTAAAGGCTTTGGGACATGGAGGCATTATAATTTGGGGGAACCATTTTTGTCATGAAGATATTGACAAGGAAAATTTCCCATTGGAAGACAAAATTAAAAAAAAAAAAACAACTTTAAAACTATCAAACTTATGGAAAATATGCCATCTGAAGTAGCTTTTCATCTGTTTACTTTTTATTTTGTTCACAAAAGTACTACATTACTCCTTAAACAAAAAATTCTGGGAGGATTAAAAAACAGGGAGGATTAAAACACAACTTGTGCTGAAGTCTGAAGAGCAACTTTGCTATTTCTAGTATCTTGAGTTCTAAATTAGAAAGCTTCCACAACCTCCATATAATGATGATCAATCTTCCTCTTATCTGATTGCCAAAGAATAGCCATCCTGAGCTCTGCCTTTTGTCCTGAATTTAAAAATAAACTTTTTTCCACAAATTCTGTCCAAACATTCTACCTTGTGCTGTATGGCAAGCCCAATCTGTTAGTCCTTTATGCTAGACAGAAAAGAAGGCTGCTTCTCTGAATGATTTACTGCCCTCTCTGAGTTTTCACTGATACAAAAATTACTTTGTCTGTATTTTTTCAAAGAATGTTTGTGTGCAACTCCTCCATGCCCATGAATGAGCTTAAGGAGTGCAGACAAATGCTTTAAAGTGCTATCTGTTTTCCAAGGTCTGAAACACAGATGTCTCTTTTTGGTAATGCTGCGTGCCATTGACCTTACTGCAGATTTGATGTCTTCCATTGGCGCACCAGCCAGACATGATTTGTTAGGTAAAGGGGTTGGATTTTGTGAGAGTTTTTTTAGAAGCTTGTTTCAACTTCCAGCCTTCATTTAGAGTTTATCTTAATGTTGTTTTACTTTTCAACAAGTAATTTATACACAAAGTTATAGCCACTTGTCAGATTATAAAGGATCTTAACTAGCAAAGAAGGAAATATTAAATTAATATCTCTTTTCAGTTTTCAGTCTTTCAAATTTTTTTTACTCAATCAGCATCTTTCATTTTCCTGCCCTTCTTCCCCCCTTCCCTTCCTTTGTCATTGTATCCATATTTTGCAAAGAAAATTTGGAAGAACAGATTAGAACTTACTGGTATGGTATGTATATCACAGCTACACCTAATTCTGAAATGCTGTCTTTGTTTGAATAAAGCTTGTACAGAAGAGAATGGTTAGGTTTTATCCTCTTCAGTTTCTCCTGATTTTTAGTGTATACTTTCTGTAACTTCTTAAATCACAATTAATGAAGGAAAGTCCATTTTCTTTCCTGTTCTGCTAAATCATAATGGTGTTTTATATATTTGATTTCATTCCATGCCACTCATAAATTGCTCAAACACATTGCCCCATGAATACCTTCTTAAATAAATAATGTTCAGAGGTAGGGCGATAGTATTTCTCCTCTCAGGGGAAAAAAAGTAACTTTCCAACTCTAGTGCAAAGGCAACACTCTTAGGAAACTGCCTTGGTTCCTGGTAGCATGACAGCACTGGAACTGGTCCATTGGTGCAGACAGGTCCACAGACTAGGCAATTCTTCTAGTGTCACATCTTCAGAGCTGAACAGAAGCAGATGCTCAGGGAACAAGTACCTATGATATTTCGGAGTACTTTATTGTGCTCCAGCTGTTCTCCCTCAGAGTATTTTGTGAAATGGATCTGGTTTGTCCATTTATTGACCCTGACTTATCCATTTACTAATCATGTACATAATATTTTTGGCAAACCTATTCACATGTCCTTTAACATATGTAAATTACCACACATGTAAATCAGCCCTAACACACTTTAACATTTACTTGCTGCCTGACTCTTGCATTAAAAACAAACCCATCTTCTGCTTGTTTGGAACCTGACTTCTGTTCTTTCGTGTACTGAAAGAAATTATAAACTGTTAACATCATGCATAACTTTGAAGATTTCTATCAAACACCTCCTAATTCATCTCTTTTTAGTGTGATGAATCTTAACCTTTTAAATTGTTTCCCATTTAATCTCAGTATATGAACAAAACTCAGAAATCTGTGACCTAAGAGACACTGCTAGCAAAAGTCCTCCTTGTGATTGCATAATTTGTTTTTGACAAAAATACCATTAAAAAAAAAGATTATTCATTTAATACTCAGACCCATGTGTTCTTCTGTTTGGGGCAGATATTCATTTCTCTGTTTTATATTAATTTAACATTATAGAATATAATCAAATGCACAAAGACAATAGAAAGAATTTTTGAGTAGGCAGCAAATGCATCACATGTATCCACAGAAGCTATTGATTGCTATATTGGTCACTGATGGGTCCTCAGATGAAGAATTAATTTTATCCATTCCCAAGAAAAAAAAAATAAACAAATCAGAATTCACAGAACTGTAACAGTATTAGAGGATTTAAACAGAAAAGGTGATGAAAAGATAAAAAAAGACTGTGCTAATTGGGTTTCTTTTCTCTGAAGTGGAGTCTGGGAGCAGATATGACAGTGATCTTACAATAAGTAATAGAGCTCTATAAAAGGATGGTAATCAACGGCTTACAGTGTCCACCATAAGAAAAAAAAAACGTAAAATACTAAGGCTGGATATTACAAAGAGTTCTCTAACAGAAAAGAGAAATTCCAAAATAGTCTAAAGAGTTCTGGAATCTGCTCCTCTGAGGGCTTTTAATATCTTTAGGGTGGCATGCTTGATCCTTTCCCAGTCTATGAAGATAAAAAAGCGGTCTTCTAAAATCCCTGTCAGCTCTGCACTTCTGTGGTTCCTTATTGATGTGATGTAATGTAACATGTGGCTTTAATGGGACACAGCTGCCTAAAAGCATTTTATGAGTTCTGGTAGCTAGCCAAAGGAACAATATATGGACCTACAAATAGCAGGAATAGGACACAAGAGCTATTGTTTGTAGTCATATGGTTTCATTTGTATATTACTTGGTTGGAAAAAGCTGAATCTTGCCTATTCACTTCTTGCTGATTCTGTCTGTCTAAGGCGTGCAAAGTGGGGAAATAGCAGAATCAAAGCTCTTATTCTGAATTCAAAATTTCCAAATTGCTAAGTGCAGCTAGGGGCTATCAGCACAGAGCAAACAGAACTTGTGCTTGGGAACAGGCATAATCACAACTTTGTTCCAATTAAAAGATATTTTTCCATTGTTGTCTCTCCCTTCTTACCATTACAATTGCCATGACCTAGTGGGAACTCAAGCTTGAGTTTATTCTCCAAAATTACAACCATCCACTTTGTAAATTATAAAATCATACACCTTCCACCTGCCTGTGGCAGAATTTGCTCTGATTTTGGGAGGTGAAGCATGTGGGCCCTCTGTTGCATCTGATAAAAGGAAGGCTCATCATTAAAGACTTCTCATGGCAGTTCTGCTCTGGTGAGTGTGAACAAGACTGACTCTAGGTAGTAACAGATGACAACTGTTACAGAAAGACATCACACTGCAGAACTTTATTTTGACAATGTAACTTTATTCCTGATATGCATCTCATTTTAGCATCACAAATAACTAGAGAAATGGGGTGGGTCCTAAACTGCAAATTAAACTCTTTCCATTGAGCAGACAACCAGAGACCATTCCTAACAGGCACCTAATTTAGGTGCTCACCTTCTCTAGACACAATCTGATAGCATCTGGTAAAGAATATTGGAATACATGAGGGGTCTGTTCTGTCAGGGAGCTCATTTACTGCTTATTAAGCAGGCAAAATCTTCAAACAGAAACAAACTTGCAAAAGGTTAGATACACAAAACTTCGTTCTTCCAAGCAGATTCAAAAGTAAAATAAAGCTATATGCACACCTGGCAATATTGTGATGGGGCAAAAAAGCACTGTGTTTTAATGCACATAATTCTAATTAAATACTGATCTTGTGGTGAAAAAATACCCAACAGAGTTCATGGCAGTCATTCAGATTCACGTGGAAGCTATACACAGCCTTTACACACCTTCAGGTAGTGCCTAGAGGGGCAGTTTAGTGACCCCTGTATTCATTCTTGGGTCCTGATCCAGTATCATCCACTCTGCATAAAATATTATAATATTTTTGGACTGTCTTGTGGAGAAAACAAAGTAATTTCCTCAAGGAATTGGAAGAACATTACAAGAACAGAGTTTCAAACTTGGGCATTCAAAGTAAGGGAAGATCAAAGCTTAGCCTAGTTATCATTATTGTTTCTATTTGTAGATTTCCATTGCCATTTTGCTGCATACACTTTAATATAGGTTTCATTTTCCTCTTGGTTCCAGCAGAATAGCTCAGGTTTAAAAATTATTTATTTCATAATTTGTTCTAAAATATTGCATACTGTTTAGCTCAGGGGGACCTTGTGCCAGCTAGTGTAATATATTTATTAAAATCCTTTGCTATTAAAATAACTGTGACATGAACTTTCACAGACTGTTCAATCCCCCTATTTTGTGCATGTGTTAGGCAAAGGGAAACATTTTCCGAATGCAAATAAACAAGGACAAAATTAAGGTTGCATGGGATATTTTATCTCTGGAATCCACTCATTCTGAGTTTTTGGCACTGGAGAATTGCAAAAGCACCTAGAATAGGTATTGCGTACAGTTGTTTTTGTCTGAAAAACAAAGTAACATTCTTTCAGTTATGTACATTGTTCTGATCCCTCCATTCATGTGAAAGACTAGAACCACAAAACCCATAAAACCATCTTCTGTCCCTTCTCTTATTTTCTCCTTTCTTAGGCTGGTGCCTTCTCAGATATGAGTCTTCCCATTTTGTCTTTTGGAGCTGATTTTGGTGTTTACTCCTTAGCCTTCTGATTGAAGTTCATCTTCTCATAGACACTACAGTGATTTTTTTTTTTTTTTTTCACTATTCCAGTCCCTCCTGCAGGAAATACCTGCTTTGGCTATATAGCCCACCAGCCCCATTTCTTCTGTTCAAGGCTGGTAAAATAATCTCTGGCTATGCCTCAACTCCCTTCCTCATTTGTTGCCCTAATCTCTTTGTCCAGCTGATCCAGACCACTAAATCCTGGTTGGTTTTACCCAGCAGAGTAACCCAAACACTGTTTTCGCTACTCCATAGGCCTCCAGTCCCTGTATTCTGTGGTCTTCTACAGCCAGATCCATTGTCCTCATCTCTTGCTTTGGTTCCTGGACCAAGGTTGCCTCTGTTATTCTTTAAAATTTTATAATTTTATATTATAATTTTATAAGGCATTGGCAATGAAGAGAAAGAGCTCCTGATCTTTGTAATGATGCCCGGGGCCAGCGTAGCCAGCAACAGTTTGAGAACTTCGGTTACAGGAGACATCTGCTCAGCCTGAACTGTCCCAGCCTGGGCACACACAGATAAACTATAGGGAATAAGGCTGAAAACATCCAGCAAGCATGAGCATATTGGAATTACGTGTTCTTTAAGCAGCTTACAGCTTTGCCAGATTTGGTCTGATTTCACAGAGATAAAAGCTGTCCTTTAGCCAATAGCCACTTCTCTTCCAAGTGTCAAGTCTCCACTCAGAAAACACAGATGCACTCAGGCAAGAAATGAGAGCCAAATAGGCTCAAACATTGAAAATACCTTTGACAGCCCACACAGTATACATGAAAAAATCCATTAGGGTCCACGTTTTCTACATTAATGCAAAGCCTACACTGACTCTCCTCACACTAATGAGATCATGAAATCATGACCTGCAGATCGAAGATCACACAACTACATTTAGAGTTCCACGGAGAGGAGATTATCTTCACTGTGCAAAACAATTTCTCTAGCCTCATTAAAAGAAACCCCCATCCTGAGGAACCTTTTTGATTAATTTCCACATGAAGCACTTCAGCACACCAGTACAAGAAGTCAGATTTCAACTCAGACAGTTATAGTTTGGCTACATTATAACCATCTGAAAACAAAGTTATGGGAAGTGTCAGACAACTTTAATAGGTGGGGCTGATACAGCCACCTTATCAGAGGGAAGCACACAACACATGCAGGGAGATCAGCCATAAAATAACCTCCTTCCCGTTATTGCCCTGCAGGTCCAGTAGCTCTCACACTTCAAGCCACTTGAATTTTGGCAGCCCAGTGCCTAACAGCCAGAAGCACAATATCAAGCTGATGATAAAACACGGACCTCTCAAAACAACTCATAACGGCTTTTCGAGCTTGTAATTTTCAATGGGTGAAATTAACAGGAGTTGTATACTTGCTGCTACACTATATGTTCTAAGTTATCAGTAGTTTCTGGAAATTTCTCCAAATGTACACCTGTAGCTGATAGTTTCCGATATAGCCAATAACCCACTGAATACAGACAAGAGTTATTATGAATTACCAAGGGTAAGGTTATCTCACAGATACCTCCCCAGCCGGGTGCAAAATGTAAAACACTGCTTTGGTACCAATGGGTATTTCTGCATTTCTGCAGCATGGAACTTCACAGGGAGCTGTACACTCTGTATTTTACTTGGAGTACAGTAGATAAGCTGTCATTTCTGCTTTGGGAAAAGGGCATCCTACATCTTACTGATTATTGCTCCAAAAGCCAATTCTCCCAAAAGCAGGCTGAGACAGAGTCCTGCTCTCATAGTCTAGAATACAAAAATGCCCAACAGGTATAACACAGAAAAACCTACACTGGCTTACAGCACATGTAAATAGAGACATGCAATTAAGTCACAGCAGATATAAATCAAAACAGAAACAAAAAAAAAAAATTAATTACCTACTTTGACAGATTCATACCTGCAGTCTTCTCATTCTAAAGCAAAAAGCCAGGAGGGAGAATATTCAAATTTCTTGTCCATTTGGGTGGCTTCTTTGCACATGTTCCTGAATTTTCAGCTATGATGAGATCCGCTCATTGGCAGTCACCAAGAGGCTGATATGACCATGAAATGAGGAAACACAGGGAATGAAAAATAAGGTACTAGCACCACCATTTGCTGAGGGCTGGGAAATCTAGCAAAAACTTTCAGAGCCCATGTAGACCTATTTCTATAATGCTGCTTTTAACTCACCATTGCTGCTATTGGAGATGCTTGATCAAAACATGCTTTCAGCATTAATTACTTGCCAGGAAAATCTTAATGAAATCCAGATGATGATTTTTATTCCCAGCACTATAAATCTTTATATGTAGAAACAGTTTCAAATGAGAGGTTGTTTTAGCAATTTGAGTTAAACAATAATATAATTGAGAGCTAACCATACATAAAGTGGCTGGCAGAGGTGGCCTGAGACAGCCTAGCACAATTTCTTTCCCCCTTAAAAACACATATTTTATTGTTGCTCCTTTTCATCCGAACACTAATAAATATGGGGTTTCTGCAAAGTGACCCTGGAAAGGATGAGCTCTCTTTGACCAGCGCAGCCCTTCCCCACTGTCACACGGTGTTTCCATTTCTGAAGTCTCCTGTTTCCTGAAGCAATTTAAGTTCACTTCAAAGAAAGAAGTGAACTCTGCAAAACAGAAAGGAGCACAAATCTTATTTAAACAATTTAAAGGAGCACAGTTTGATTTTAAAATATACTGGATAAGAAATAGATTTCAACACCTGCATTGTAAAGTGTAAATAACATTCAGATAGACTTTTAAAATCTAATTTTCTTCTGGCTTCTCTGCTGTCTGCTAGCTTAATTTTGCTCCTCTAGATGTAGATGATACAAATGGCAACAATCAAATCAATTCATAAAAATTGATGTATTACACTTTCCACAGTTTCAAGGAAAAACTGCTGTGGAGGAGAAATCCTTTAATGTGCAAAAAAATAGCTCTACAATTACTATTTTTATAGGTTTAATAGAAACATTTCTATTGCACTTACATGTTGATAAACTTTTCTGTTATCAAGACATTACTACTGGGCCAAATGACCCAATATGCATCCCTTTTATAAAGTTCTTGAAGTGATATGTTTAATTCCTTACTGTGGTTTGTTCCTCCTTTTTGAAAAAAATATTAGATTTAGTTCCGTGAAAAACAAAGAGCAAGAAATAGCTATTCCATCTCATCTGATAAAAGGTAAATTCAGAAGGGTGTGAGGAAGAAAAGCTTAAGTGTACCATCCTCTTTTTTTGAAAACTATTTAAGCTAGTCTCACCACTCCGAGATTATGATTGAAAATGTGTAGTTTATTGCAACAACCATCATCACTCTCAAGCATTCTTGCTCAGAAGGAAATCAGAAATCAGGCTAAAAACTTGCATCATTAGGAGCTTCTGTGCTGTTGCTGGTTTTCCTTTCTCACTTCGGGATTTTTTTGAGGGTCTGTGTGTTCCTGAACCTCTGGGATTGTTGAGGGAGATACACTGTAATTGGAAAGATGTATTAGTAGGAGGGAGCAACTTCTAGAGGGACCATGGTGAACAAGCCCTTCCTTCACAGCCACTTGGGGTGAGTCCTTGTGGGACAGGAAACAGGGTGCCAACATTCAGCTTTTCTACCCATATCCTTCTGGTGACACTAAGGAGAAAGATGGGAAAGAAAGAATGATGGCACAAACCCCCAGAGGTCTGTCAGACAGTGGAAAGCTGGGGGAGGGCAAGCTGCCAGACAAACATCTTCCAGGCACATTGAAAGAAAGAGGCGGATGTGATAGCTAAAACCCTAGGCATCAGGCTCCAAAATACTGCCACCTTGATTCATTTCAAACCACTTTAGAGAAGCCAGCGTCTCCTTAGATAAGCCTGTTGCTTCACACACACAGGTCTCAGTGCCACACAAATGTCCACAAGTACTGCTAATATGTGTTTACATGCTCCTCTGTGCACTCACAGCACAGTGGCACTGTATAATCTGTGGGGAAATACCTTCTTGCTTGTATGGCAGCCTATGGGTATTAATTTCTTTTCTGCGGTAATGATGACACTAGTGATGATTCTGCTCAAAGAAGCTCATAAACCAGAAATAGTTCTGTTCATCTCCAGCTTAATAAGGGAACAGAAGTACACAATAACACAAGGATTGAACAAACAACAATAAATTTGTATTTTCTAGCTTCTGAAACTGGCACCATCTGAGCAACAGAAGAATTAGCAGCCATTTTCAGTAATCACTTATTTACTGAAATCATGTAAGCAGATATATTCAGCATTATGAGGATTTCTGTGCAGTGCTTTCACACAGCATTTATGTAATTTATAACATAATTATGTTATATGTAATTTATAACAAGCTATTCCCATCTCTATGAGGAAATTATTGTATCCTACGTTCAAGTCAGAGTAAATCTTAATTCCTTTAAGCTTCCTTTTTTTTGAAAGGTAAAACATGGATGTAAAAAACCATCATCCTTATGAAAGAAGTGACTAAGACACCAGATAACAGACACCAGAACTGAAGCAAGTGAGAGGACAAAAGAGATAAGTGGCTAAGACACCTGCATCTTAGCAGGGGGAGCAGCTTCCCTCTTTCAAACAAAAAATATGCATTTGTTATTCTTTTGAAAAGAAAAAGGGATGTTAAAAGAATAAGTACATAATTTATCTATTTAGACAGAACATCTAATTTGCATGATAGTTTTAATGGCAGATGTAAGTTCCTGAAATTTCTACAACACCATAAGGTACCTACACCTTGAAATGCTATTTGTTCCCTGGCATAAGGAATGCTGCAACACTCAAAATGCTCCCTCTGGGCAGACATGGCAGGGAGAGATTTAGATCAGTGTGGTGATGCAGCTATTCAGGCTGACTCCAAAATTAAACATGTGTCCAGTTGGTGGTCACACAGGCAACTACATTTAGAGGATGACATTTTTTTAAATTCTTTTCTTAGGAGGGATATAAACAAGACTGCAATAAATAAATCAACTCCTAACCAAGAACACAAGGGAATTTCTTTGTAGTAACTGATAAACTTTTCCTGTGCAAACTTCTTTGCATAGGAAAGTTACTCTACAAGTTTCTGTGGTGCCCAGTCCTGGCCCTTTCCTTTGGTGAGCATCAGCCATGCGAGAGCATCAGTCAGCTCCACTGCCAGGTCCCACAGCCAGGTTTGCCAGGCCAGCACTCTATAGAGAGTAAAACCTGCTTAAAATATTTTCATAGTTAGGTAATTTGAAAATAAGTAAGCAACAGTTAAAGTTTTATTCTACAATCTAAAACATGAATCTCTACCAAAAAATAATTGTCTATCTTAGGAATAGTGGCTGTATTCCTCTTTTCCACCCCTGCCAGTATAATTCAGCCAGTTTAACTCTTGGGAAGAGTTGTTCAACTAAAATAAAAGTAAACAACATTTTAAAGGACCTAAAATATATAATTTTATTTAAACCAAGTTTGTGTTGTCAAGATACCCAAAGAAGCCCCAATGAGCAAAGAGTATAATTAAGAAAGTTGATAGTATTATTTCCACCATAAAATTTCATTAAAGGTTTTGTAATTGATGCAGAACAGATGCATCTATGAAAATAGTGTACTTTTCTTTCAAAACAACAAATGAACTTCTTCTGACTGCCCAGGTCACTTAGTTTGTGTACTGGCAGACTGGGTTTTCAGTAGTTGACCTTTATCAGATTGGCTGACTGACAGCAATTTGGTCGGTCATTCTGTTAAAGGCAAATGTCTATTTCTTTGCCCCAGAATAAAAATGTTAATTGGTTAATAGAATATCAAGTCCTATTTCAGTTCTGTGCTCTTTTGTTGTTGTGTTGTTGTTTGGTTCAAGTACCTTTATCTTACTACTTAGCTAAATCACTAGCAACAAAATGAAAGAAAATTTGAATCAATAACTGTGTTCAGAAAAATTGTACTAAAGCTATAAAGAGAACTAGTTGCTTCCAACAGGGACTAAAGCTTGCAGGGTACTCAAAGAAAATTTCTACTCCATTAATAACTCAGCTTTTCTTATAAACGGCCACATTTCCTTAGCATAAGGAAGAAGATTCCAAAAAGGACTCTTTTTGATGCCTACATTGATACCTAACATTGTATAATATTCTTAACAGGTCAAACTCACCTGGCCTTAACAGGACAAATTCTGATCCTCTTGGATGTTCAGCTCTTCAGGATGTTGCTTTCCAGAGGCTCTTGCACTGAGCAGGCAGCACCTGCTGGGTAACAATGCTGGACTTGCTTCTTTGAACCTGACAGCTGACCTAAACCAAATCACATTGGAAAAGGCAGCTACTTGATCTCTCATGTGAAATAGGTTGATTCTTTAACTCTGTGACAGTGAGTAACTGATTGAATTAGTCTGTCAACCTTTTGACAAGACTGTTCAGCAGCAGGCTCCACGTCCCACTGCGTGACAGCAACAGCACTGGTGGCATTTTGCCTTCCAATTCTTTTGGCTATTCCATGTTTACACAGTCAATATTTTCCCATCAGATTTTCTGAATTTGCATTCTGACACTGACAATTTATGCCTGCTTCACAAATAAAAGCATTATGATCACTGTTAACTGTTAGCTGGGACATTTTAGTTGCAAATTGCCACAAAGGTGTGCATCATCTCTGAAAACATATCAGGTAAGAGTTCTCAGGCTTTTTCCTACAAAGCCAACTCCTAAATTATTATTATAATTCTTATACACAATACAATTAATATATATATAATATATATAATTATTATACACTGGCATTCACCTTTCTTTATTATTTCTTGCCTTCATAATATGTTTCCCTTCTTCACCATAATGCTTCACACTAGCACAGCTAGTAAAATACAACATCTGCAGTAAGTAACCATTTTAGTTTCCTGCTAGTATTTAGTAACAGACTAAAACATACAAGTTTTACATAAAATGTAATTTGTTTAAAAAACTGTTCTTGAAAACTTAAGGTTTTTTTATACCACCTAATTTGGACTACCTAGGCTTCTGAGCAGACTTAAAAGCAGTTAAATAAGAAATTCCACAGCAGCCAAAGTATTTAAGTTTTTCATACAATATCATTTCCTTAACTTTTGAATTGTCAGCCTTTCTTGTTGCTCTTTAAAAATCTACAGTGTTACTCTGTTATGGATAGGGCTTTAAAAACAAATATAAATAAATACTTAACTATAGCTTCTAACTGTAAAGCTAAGGATAGAAATAGGATGGCAAAATACTGCTATAGCTATTTATGTTGTTAAAAATATTACCAACCTTGGACAGATCTCTGATACATAATTATGTACTTCTGGATGGACAAAAATCCCCTCAAAATCCATCTATTCCAATCCCTTTATTGTGACAGGAGTGATCAGATTCTCTCCAGACTTGTGCACATAGGATTGTCCCAGTGATAGTCCTGTCAAACCCTGATCACAGATACTGCCATGAGTTTGTCAGATTTTCCCAGCCTTATTTACCTTATTTCAGCAAATAAGCCCCTCCTTTTCCAGCTGTGTTACTGACCTACCCATGTACTCTTTACCAATCTTTTTTGCAAGCTGTTACCATTGCTCTACTACTAGAGAAACGGGAATTGACACTTACTAAATGAATTGCCTTCTGTGGGGGGATGAAGCACTACAAGGCACCACAATACCCAGAAAAAATGTAATTTGTTTCAAGCAGGCATTTTAGCTGGATTTCAAGAATAATCAAACACCATGTAATTGACCTTACATGTGAACTGCCAGTAACTGAGGCAATGGAAAATATCAATATGGCAAACATCACTTTATCTTATTTGATGAATGCACACCACAGATTCAGGATTGAGAGTTGTTACATACTAGAAAACAAAGACTATCATGTGTCTGGATGTGTATAAGGAATATACATTATAACTACATGGAGACTTCAGTAATTTGGGTGATTCTTCTACACCAGTTTGCAATCTAGTCCCATTCCCTCATTGTACACCTCTGTGCCACCAGCATCCTGATTCCTCAGACCAATCATTCCCACTCCCTCACAGCACTTTGCTCCTGCAGGCTGATATTTTGGGGAAAACTCTTCCTTTTTTTTTTTTTATAGACATATTTTGGTGTAAAAGAGGTATCCTTTTCTTTAAATTGAAGCTGAAAGTTTTGCAATTTTTTTAAAATCTCCTGTTGTTTATCATGTGGAACTAAAACCAACATGCCCATCTGGAAAATTATGGTAAGCTTCCAGGAGAGGCAAACCCAAATATATTCTGTGGTAATTAGAAGATTTGGGATTCTTTTTTTTTTGACTACTCTTAATTATAATTTCAAAGTCCCCTGGCATAAGTTATAACAAGTTGCTCCAGAAAGGACCACTCCACACAGGGTTTTTTTTTTCTTTGCTGTCACTTCCTGTTTTTATTTCTAATTTCTCTGAACCTCCTAATGCCAAAAAGTACCCTATATTTATGATCATTTAGAAATATTTGTGGCAATGATATTCAGATATTTTACAAGGGAATGTGAAAGCAATCTTAAAACCACTAAATGTGATTCCTGCATGATTCCAACCCACTTTCTATATGGTCTGTCAAACAGCCTGGAGTTTAAGTGATGGCATTCAAGCTGCAACTGAGCTGAAATGCTTTTTCCTTTAGCAACTGTTAAATTGGAGGGTTTAGTGTACTACAGGAAGATCCATACTTTGTCAGGAAATGCAGCTGAGAAATGAGCCCAGGAAAAGCAGGAAATATCAGGTCCAGCTGCAACACAGATGTGCAGCTCGGCACCAGGACAGAATGAGAGGATACAGTGATCCTTCTGCCTTGCTCTTTGTTGCATTTTTCAACGAGTAACTTCACTTCATTTTGGGACTCCTGAGATGTCCCATCTCCTGCTGGCATGAAATGCTGGGAACATTTTGTACAGTTGATTCCATCCTACATTACCTTGCTTTCTCCCATTCTTCCTCCTTCATTTGGAGACGCCAGTGCTGATTTCTCATGCTGTTCCTGGGTTTCCCATTACTGCACCCAACAGAATCAACCTCAGCCTCTTGCCCTTGGCTTCTCCCCTGTCCTTCATCCTGGTATATGACCAAAAAGTTCTGAAATGCTCCCATCCTCACCATTGCCTGCTGCTTGCTCCCCAGTCATCCCAAGCACTCATTCCCAAATCCCTACACAGCTACTCACACCTCTCCCTTTTCTTTTTTTATCTTACAGCATACCTTTACCGTATCTCTCCCATTGAACTTCCTTTCTCTTCTCTTCCCTTCCCTGTGAAACCTGCCATAACTAGCTCCTTCCTGAGTCTGTTCCTTTTCCTTCTGGCTTGGAGATGGTCCTCTCCTTCCATTCCTGTTTATTTTTAATTGAAGAAGGACTGGGAGAAGTAAGGTGTGTCAACCTTTGCTCTGGTCCAGAGCAAGCCAGGAAAACTTGCTACAAAGAAACTTAGTTTTGACTCTGGCCTGAATTGCTCCAAATTGCCGCATTTTTGTTTATAGATATAGGCATATATCTATAATTATAATTATAGGCATAAACCTATAATTATAGGTTTTCCATTAGTCTTGTCCTTAGGGAGGTCTGAATCATTTTGACTTGAATTTTCAAATAAATAAATTCTGCCATCTGGCAAGGAAGACTTCCCTCCTCCTGTAAATAAAAGCAAAGCATCACATTGCATTATAGGCAATGATACTACTACAGATACAAGTAAAAACTGAACTTCCAAACTAGACCAGTCAAGAATTTCTTAGGAAAACTACAGAGATAAACCACATTTTTTGAGAAAAAAACCACAACCTCTTCTTTGACTAGGCCAGGAAGTCACTATAAAGAACTACAATGTATTTGAACAAGCACCACTTAAGAATAAAAGAGCTATTGTGAAAAACTGTTATCCTAACTGGGGGGATTTTGGATCTCTATCACTTGCTGGTGCAGACATTGTAATTTGTAGAGCTTCATAAGACTGAAAGGAAGCTTATCTGTCTTGATTCGAAAACCAACTGAGCAGCAGTCTTCAGGCAATTAGCCAGTCTTTCCTCCTGTTCCAGCTTCCTTTTCTCCCTCTACATCACCAGCAGATTTCCAAGGGCAACTAGCTCCTCTTGTTTCTATCCTGAAGTTCACCCACAAGTCAGGAGAAGTTTATAAAGCCTTGCAGTTAAGATTTATCACCAGAGGATTAGTCTGTGCAGCTCTGAACCCATGACATTATTTTCTGTTTAGGTCATTAGTCTAAATCCCTGTCTGTTTACTGGTTGCTTTTTCAAATATTTATTCTTTTTGATTCCTACACTCTCCACGGCCTCCTGTCTCGAGCTGTTGAAATGAATAATTCCTAATAGTAAATATGGAAAAATGTCTTCAGGCATATTTTTAGCCACTTGAATCAATACATTTTAGCTCCATGACTGTGAGGTGCTTCTCAGATACCCTCTGTTCCCACCCCCTTCCACAACCCCTCAGGCAGCTAAATGTCATCAATACATGCTGAGATCTGGATCCCTACATCCTATATAAGTCACTCTGCTTCTCCACTCCTGCTGGACACACCCCAGTTCTGTTGTCTGTCCTCTGTTCACTGTTCCCAATCCATGTATTCAAAAGCAGCCAGGACTACATAGTGGTGTCTTATGCTGGAGTTAATACCAGCATATTATGGAAGTATATAAATGGAAGTATTATTTGGAAGTATTATTCTAAATGTCTCTAATACCAAACAATATCAAAAACAGTAAACATAAATATTACTACAACAATCTCAGCACTAGCCTAGCACTTTTCTGCACAGCCTGTTTGGACTGATGTCTAAGGAAAGCTCTTAGGGACTTTTACTCCATAATCTGCAGGATTCCATCCATCTACACTGATGGCTATAGTACTTCTGCTATAAAAATCATTGCAGTCTGCTTCACAAGAATCTGCACCTGTCCTGGCTTGTCTGCTGCCATCATTTTACCCTCGTGTTATTTCTCCTTCTCACAGCTCCACCTCCCCTGCAGATCCTACAGTACATATCTGTCCCCTTGTGGCCATATGCCTGACACAGCCCTGCTACTTCATAGGATCCTCTAGGCTGACCAAAACCTTTCAGCTCTTTCTCCCACCCACACAAGCATGGACTGACTGTTCCTGACCTGTCAGCTCCAGAAAAATACTTAAAGGGGGTAGGAAGCATCTAAAAGGCACTGCAGTCTTACACGAGAGATTCAGCTGTGTCTTGGTGTCTGCTGAGTGCTGCGCAGCGTGCAAAGATCACAGCCTGGCTAAAGTGCAGGAGGAGGCTGCCAGGTCTGAGGGATGGAAAGTGGCAGCAGAGCAAAAGTGTGGACAGATTTCTCCAGCAAGCCTACACAACCTGGGGCTCCTTGCAAGATGCAGATGTGAAACCTTGCTGGATGAAAAACAGGGCTGAACACAGAGACTTTGCTGCAGGCAAGTGATCTGGAAAATATCCAGGTGAGAAAAGTATCACGAACGACAACAAACCCAATGCAGCATGTAGAGACTAAGAAAAAAAAAATGTCTTCAGATAAAGGTTCTTGCCAATCATGTTTTTCTGCCAGTCCTTTGGTTTAGTGATGAGTCTCTGACCTCCTCTAAGGACAAGAAGTCAGCCAGAGTGGCTGACCATATCAATTCATACCGTTACTTTATAATTCATACTGCATATTTTTACATCACTGCTGCAGTATGAAGGGTACACAGAGGAAATACTTTGAAACACTCAGTGAAATAGCCTTAGTGCTAGAAATACTCTTACTGTTCCTTACTTCATGCCAGCTTAAGCCCAAGCCATCAATCAAAGCACAGTTTCAGGCTGGAGGCACTCCCTGTTGGGAGCAGAGGTGCCTCTTTGGTGTGCCCAGATTTACATTCCTGTTTGCAAGGCTCCCTCCAATGCTCTGCCACAGCCCCCAGAGCTGCTGTGGCCGTGCTCTTCCTCACAGTACAAAAACACGACCAGGAGGGGAAAGGGCTGAGTCAGCTCTGCTGGCATGTTGCTGCCAGCCCTGGGGAAGGTCTTCCAGCATTCCAGGGGTACCATCACATGTTTGTTTTGTAATTAGAGCTCCCAGAGTTTTGTGGGCAAGGTTCTTTTTTTTTTCCAGACTAAATTGCATTCATTGGCCTGTTTAAAAACAGTATTAATAGAAAACGGAATGTTTTGTTTATAACCAAGCACTCAACCTCCCCACCCAACATACTAACATTCCTTAAAAAAAAAAAAAAAAAAAAAAAAAAACCAGCCCAAATAATTTCACAAAAACATTGAATTATAACAAAAATTATAAAAGGTACACATAACGTGGGGCCAAAACCTATCCAGCCCCCAGTTTGGTGAGACTTCCTGCTTTCCACTCCCATCTCCAGCATTACCAGAAGGCATCTGACACTTGGATTCTCTACCTGGAACCTGTTTGGATCCCACTGGCTCACACTTTGCAGTCTTTGTCTTGTTTCTCCTACCTATCCAAAGTGTAAGTAGTCACAGGGGAAAAAATGAAATAACATATCTCAACTGTTTTATTTGTTCCCTTCTGAAAATAAGTGTTTCTCATTTTCTCAGGGGTCATTAGCTGACTTTAAAACTGACAGAAAAGTAAACTATTTTGTTCAAACACATTGTTATGTTTCACAGATTTTTTTCTGGCTCATTTATTCCTCACTAATTTTGAGTGCAATCTAATAAACTCATCTGCCTTCCAGAAAAAAAAAAAAGTATTTCCATAGAGGATTCTTACTTGTTTTGACCAAAAAAAAAAAAAAAAAAAAAAAAAAAAAAAATCTGAAATCTTCCATTTGAAAAGGTTTATCTTTGAACATTCTTTCCAGTTTCTATTCTGGCAAGCTATCATTTTTTTATTTTCCACATAGTTAAGTAATTTTGTTTTGTATGCTTCAGTGATATAAGAAATCTTTTTTCTCTAATTTCCTAGAGAATTTCACTTTGTTTTGTTTCATTCTTCACCCCCTTTGTTTTAGATGGTCAAGAGAAAAATTCGGAACCTGTAGTCTTACAAAATACTTCTATTTCAATGAAAAATTTGGTAGAATACATTACTTTTTCTGTCAAAATGTACCTGATTTCTCATCTGCTATTTTTAAATTAAAATCTTTTATGACTTGGGTTATTCATATTCCCCCTCTCCTGCACCATTATAATGTGCAAAATAACAGAACAGCTGTACAAAATTTTTCATTATGCATACATCCACTGAAAATGTGAAAAGCAAGCAAACTGCTTTTTACTGTAATAATAAACTACAGAGCAACAGAAGTCAAAGGGTAATTTAATGCAATCTGTCTTGATGCATCTTAATTCTAATTTAGTAAAGTACTTGAATACTTTTGCACTTAACTTCTTTGAGGAATCATGATTTGACTACATTAATATTCTGATGCATGGTTCTGCTGTGTTGCAAATAGTGTATTATTAATAATATGATGCATAGGCAAAAATTCACTTCCATTTACTTTAATACACTTATAACACTAGAACACTCATTTTTCTATCTGCTTTGTGATTTTATTTTTACAGTGTTATAGCATTTAGATAATTTCACTTTAATATCTACAATTGCAACATTTTAATTTGTTGAGTTTTACCTTAACACTTAGTAAAGTTGTTTTCATTGGACTTAGTTCAGCTGTTATTTGGAGAAAAAAATGTAATTCTGTAGCTGTACTGTTCTGTGAGTTAACATCGACTACTTCTATTTCAGTATGCATTCTATTGATAAATCAAGAATTTGATATTCTTTACCACAATAAAAGAGTAATTATGACCAGATAGTAAACTCTTAATCCCACACCTTTTTTAATACAGACAAAACTAGTAAAAATAAGCTACAGGAAGAGGGGTGTCTGCTGACACAACCTTAATACACACTTGCAATGCCTGTCTTGTGATGAATGCATCTTGGTTTAAAAAAAGAAGAAAATATTTGAAAAAAATGTTCAAAACATTCATAAGCCTCTTCTAATTTTTCTCCCAAAAGAAAGACTTACTTCAGTGCTGTAGGGAACAAGCTTTGAAAAAAACCTGAAAGTCAGTTTTTTCAGGGCTTAAATTATATAGGTCAAAAATCACCTGAACTTTGTTCAAATCAAATTTCTTCTTATTTATTTATTTAATTATTTTCTTTGGATACATGGAGAAATATGTCAGTGCTCTTCCAAAACTAAAGCAAATACAGGGAATATTAGTAGTCAGATAATAGGTCCCATTCCTTTGTGAACATGGTAAGCATTAATGCTTCAGAAAATACAGATCTGCTGGGCTAAAAATAGAAAAGGCATTAGAAAACCTTTATTCTTTCTTCTGGCTTAACATGCAAACCACTGATCAAGCATTGCTGTGAACTTCATGTGAAAATCTGCCTCCTTTGAAATAATTTAGAGACCCATACTGGTAGCTTCCGTGGGGCTGGAACTCCACTGCTGGTGCCAGGGCCGGTCGCAGGGTGGCAGGGGACGAGGCTGATGGGCCTGACAGGAGACTTCAAGTCTCATTGCAGACATCAGGAAATCATTTCACAATGCAACCTTACTTTATATTTGTCACTCTCTGAGACTATTTCTTAATGTTATGAATGTATTATCTAAGCTGAGTGGACCTGAATTTGTAATGCAATTTACTTAACTTTCAAAATACAGTAAATCATGTTTTGTATGCTATTTATTAATGTGGATTAAGAAAATGGGTTTTGTTCTTTAGTAATAAATCAAAAAGAAGTGCCAATAAAACCAACAAAACACAACATGAAACTACTTATCTCACAAAGAATTAGAAAATTATTGCATCCTTTTCCACCCTCTAAATCCCCAATCAACATATCACGCCTAAAAATTACATTTCATTCAGCCTTGAACACTTCCAGGGATGGAGCATCCACAACTTCTCTGTGCAACCTGTGCCTCACTACCCACACACACACACACAAAAAAAAAAAAAAAAAAAAAAAAAAAGAATTCTAATATCTAACCTAAACCTGTTCTCTTTCCATTTGAAGTCATTCCCCCTAAAATAATAAATAAATAATACAATAATGTTACATTACAAAACAAAAAAATAAATTTATTTCAATCAGTTAGCCACAGGAGCATAAGAATTTATGCAAGATTTATTTCTGTCTTCTCAAATGACTGATTTTATAAAAGCTTGAGTGTTTATTTCTTTATTTTACAGCAAGTCAATGAAAAACAATTCTTCAGAAGCAAATGAAATAAAAACCTGTTTTGAGTCCCCAGCCAGATACAGAAATTACCACTCTTACTTGAAAAAGTGTAATTTTTCTTAAAATAGTGTGTTCAGTTTTACTGAGTGGGTCATCATTTGCTGAGATATTGTAGAAAGCCCACAAATGGTCAAGACAAAAATAAGTAAGTTGTCTTTACTGATTTACACAACCATACAAAATATGTAATGGGAAGAGAAAACTAAAACCACGGAATCGAGTTTGAATGTGCTATTAAAACAGATTTATTGTCTATATTTCTTTTTTAAAAATAATGGCATTTAACAACACTCAGAAAGCAGTTACTACTAAGGTACTAACTCTTACTAAAACTACTAAGGGGTAGTTTTGTACACCTCATCATCACTTCTCTGAAAATAAACACTATAGTAGTTCAGCTATTTTCTGTAGTGAACAAGAATTCTAAAATTTTCATTAACTCAGAAGAATTGCCACTGTGGATTAATTGCCCAAGGAATACAGCAGCTTTGCAGGAAGCAAACTTTTCAAGACATCATGACCAAGGCCAACACTCAATTATACCAACAGGACTCTGTGAGAAAGCTTTTGCTGCAAAAATTAATTTTTTTGTTTTGCCATAGAAGCAGACAAAAGAAACCAACAGAAGGGGGAAAAAAATCTCTTGCTCCAAAATTGAGATAATCCTCTAACTTGCAGACCATTGTCTTGAAGCTAAAGCCGTTATGTGTAAAAATGCAGAGATGTCCCAGGTGCCAAAAAGAACAGCAGCAGAACAACCCCTACTTGATTTCATCCTTGTCATCTAGAGGTAAAACACAAGGAATGCCACTGAAGCAGACATCCAGTAACTTCTCAAAACTGTGAGCTGACTTTGGGTGACCCATGACTTAAACGCCTCTGCACTGAAACTTGAGGGCATCATTGATGTGCTGCCTATCATTCTGTTTGCCATCTCCAGGCTGTTGGCTTGACTCTACCCATTCCAATCAGTCTCTCTGTTGAAGTTCTAAAAAATTGGCCCTGGTTGCTGTCTCTAGAATAGGAAACAGAAATAGAGATCTGTTTTCTGTGGAGGTCCAGCAGGTAAGGAAGCAAACAGAAAATTTTACTTTGTTCCAGTGAAGAAGATGGATGTTTCCTTACTGTTCCTCTGGGGTTCTTGCCACATCTTTGAGGCAAACACAGGGGAAGAAGTGGTGCTGATGGGAGTGAATCAGCCCTTCAAGGCGTGTAATGATTTCATAGTCAGGAAGAGCCAGGCTGGCAATGTTGAGGCCCAGCATCCGCGAGACCACCTCTCGAAAATCTGCCAGCTGCAACAGCAAACAGAAAGGAGTAAATCAAATAGGAAGCAAAGGAGATGTCAGGGAAAACATGTACATATAGGCATATACAAACACAACACTGATAACTTGTGTTATCAGTGCTAAATATAGGCACATCAACTGTTGCTCAATACAGAGAGCAGAAGAGGACATAAACAGCCCTTTGGGGCATACATCAAATCACAAAACACAAACAGCTGAGATGTCAATTATCTCAAACACAAAACAGTTTTCAAGTGTTTCTTTAGTATCTTTCACAGGCACATCTTCCCTGCCAGCTCAACTCCAAAAACTGAGGAAAACATACTTTTACTTGACCCAGATGACCAAAAACTATACAAACTGGAAACCCTGGTGGGCACTTCCCAGAGCAGAGGTTGTTGCTTGTCCTTGACCACTATCTGCCACCTCTCCCCTCCACCCTGCACTTTCTTGAGAGAAAAGAAAGGAGGAAGTTGGAAGAAAGGTGGAAGTTCTTGGCACATCCTGTGGTCTGACTTTGATTTGAATCAGGATACAGCCCAAATTCAAGATGCAGCTTAAGAAAATGCTTGTTTTTCTTCTGTGCATAGCTGCTGAAAATGTCACAGGAATAGTATTTGGTAAAGTAATTCATTAAAGACACAGCTTTCTCTCTGCAGTTCCAAATGGATAGACATCCACAAGTAGTTGTCATCACTGCTGATTTACTCTTCTCAACTCACAATATGTATCATTATCAGTCAAACTTCAAGGCCTCTTGAACAGACAATAAATTACACAGCCAAAATAACAAATGCCTTAATACTCCTCATCATCAATACATGAAAGAGGAAAATGTTACTTTTTGAGGAAACATGTTTTTATTGCTCTCTATTTGAATGCCAAATATGCTTTTATTGCTCTCTATTTGAATCACCATTCCCAAGCATGAAAGAGACTCAAAATGCCACAAAATCATCAGCACCATTAAGAAACTGGACTCATGTTCTAATGTGGCAACGTCCTCACTCCAAGGGCTAAGGATATGGAGAAAATAAGACAGTCCTGAAATGTCTCCAACCCCAAGAACACTGTGCAGAATTCTAAAGCAGTCAAATCTGTGAGGAAAGGGTTGGCAGCTTTCCTGAAAACAAGGTCTCAGTTTCCAAGACTTTGCCAAAGGCAGTTTATTTCAAACCCTGAGGAGCTGCCATCAATTCAGAAACACAAATATGGAAACCAATACAAAACAGAGCTGAGGTCTGGAGTCCTCAGCACAGGACAGACATGGAACTGTTAGAAGGAGAGCTACAGAGATGATCAGAGGGCTGAAGAACTTCTTTTATGAAGTCAGGCTGAGAGAGCTGGGTTTGTTCAGCCTGGAGAAGAGAAGGCTCCAGGGAGACCTTATGACAGCCTTTCAGGACATAAAGGGGCTTATTAAAAAAAAAAAAGGAGAGCAACACTTTACACAAGCACATAGGGATAGGAAATGGGAGAAGGTTTTTAAACAAAAAGACTTAGATTAGATAGTAGGAAGAAGTTCTTTACTGGGAGCATAGTGAGACACTGGAACAGGTTTGCCCAGGGAACTTGTGCTGTCCCATCCCTGGATGTGTTCAAGGTCAGGCTGAAATGGATTTTGAACAATCTGGTTTAGTGGAAGATGTCCCTGCCCGTGGGAGGTGTGTTGGAACTAGATCATCTTTAGGGTCCCTTCCAATCCAACCCATTCCACGATTCTGTGATTTGAGAATTCAATCCCAGCTACCTGTATTACCAAGGCAGTGAGATGTCTTGGGTCAAATGCTGGAACAGCACTACACCAAAACCCTAAAGTTCCCATATATTATATTCTACACTAGCTCAGGAGGTCACTGATGCAGGGGTCTGGCAGTGTGCTAGGCAAGCAGTATTTTGCAGAAGCTAAAGATTTTTTTAAAACATCTGGCTCACAGACAGGATAAGGAGGCAGTAAAGTTGGAATTTGTTTTCACACAAACTTTACATTGAAAGATCAAGGCAGCTCACTGCAAAGAACCAGCCTTTGGATGAAGGAGAGAAATAATAAAGGATAAACATCACTAAAGACTCAAACACAAAGGTATGCTGCAGACAACAACACTCCTGCTAAATTTTCTTTGCACCTTCCATTCAGTGAGGAAAATTATCATAAGTAAAAAACAGGAAATAAATGCAACTTAGAGCATTAACCCAAGATATTTGGGTTTGAGGAAGTAAAAAGCAGACGCTATATTTTATTTTCACACTGTAACTACAAGAGAGTAGAAGGGGTCTTATTTCAACAGAAAGAGAACAAAAAGAAAAGTGCAAAGAATATTGCAATAATATTCAAGTGGTTTGAAACCCCTTGGATTCAGACAGTAAAAAGTCAACATTTGTATTTGTGCTTTTAGCACAATATTCAGTGTATGACTCCATGGAATTATTTCCTGCATATAATTAACATCTCCTTCTCTGTGTCAGATGCTTTGTTTCCTGATGAGATGTATGAAGAAATTAAATCTTCCTTTGAAATTTCTAACATTTGTTATAAAACGAAACAGTGCTAAAGATTTCCAGGGGAAAAAAGATTCCCATGTTGTTGGTCTTCTCTCCATGTAAATAAAAAAAACTTTTTCTAGACTAATTTTCTGAAATAGCATTCTTAAATTTCATCCAGAGTCATTGTTAAGGCCAATATATGCCATAAAATTTTTAGCTGGGAAATCTAATAAAGTTCTAGGTGTTTCATGTATTCTCCAACATCCTTTGAATTTATGGCCTATACACAGTTACACAGTAATGCAGCCTCGTTGAATCATTTATGTTGGAAAAGACCTTTAAGATTATCAAGTCCAACTCCTAACCGCATTGCCAAGTCCATCACTAGACCGTGTCTAGGTGTCTTTTAAATACTTTTAGGACTGGTGACCCAGCCACTCCCCTGGGCAACTTGTTCCAATGCCTGATTACGCTTTCAGTGAATAAATTTTGCTTAATATCCACAGCACAAACTGAGGCTCCCCCACAGCACAAACTGAGGCTGCTTCCTTTCATCCTATCACTTAGTCTTGTTGCATCTCTTACAACTGGCAAGGAGAAAATGCAAGAGACAGATGTGCGAGAAACAAAAGGAAACAGATGAGATGTTGGTAAGTTTTATACCTAAGATATTTGGGAAAAGATATATCTTAAGAGAGATACTAGGATTTTACAGCATTTTAATACTTCTCTAAAAGGTGATGTAATATTTTGTGATGAGCTGCAGCGTTGCATTGTTTTCCCTGGTCCCAGGCAGCCCGGGAGAGCCTGGAATGGTGCTGCTTCTCGGCGGGACCCAGGGCTGCTGCTTCCTCCCAGGCACTACTGCGTTCTGTGCACTGGGGTGGGCTGGCCGCGGCTTCTGCTGCCGTGCGCGAGGGGTGAGACAAAAGAAGGAAGGAATTGTCCACTCCATCCGTGTGGTTGGCTGGAGAGCTTTTATTTGCTGCGGGGAGCTGCAGTGGAGAGTTGTGACTTGCTCCCTGGCACCGCATGGACAAAATGGCCCCGAACAAAGGAACACACAGGGTTTTATAGGGGGTGGGCCGAGGGAGGCAGAAGCCCCCCTCACCCAATGGGGGCAGGCTACGGGGGAGTGACATGGACCGGGGTAACCAACGTGGACACGACAGGGGCGGACACAGGGCTCCAGGGCTAATGGGGTTGCGGGAACAGGGTAACAGACAGCGAAATCTCCGGAGTGGCCAGGGGGGTGGTTACAGGAATGGCATGGTGAGCTCCAATGGTAGGAGACCCGGAGCAGGCCACCGCGGGGGGGAAAGCACAGGGGATGCACAGGGGTACACAGAACCAGCTAACTAACACACATCAGAACCCCTAATCTGAACCCAAACCCAGGATGCAACAATGAGCAAAGAAAATAATGTCTGCATTTATTATTCTCTTGCAAAACTTAACTTGCAGAATAGCTTTGCAATTATAACTGTCACTGTGGCTCACAAGTGTGACCTAAAATTTCCTTGTTTGATAATGTTTGGAACAGTTTAAAGCACAGATGGGTAGCTGCTCCACTACACCAATTTCCTACACTCTAAGGGACACCTAGCACTTGTCAAATACCTATACACCTACCTGTCTCTCTCTTTTTGCTAGTTCAGCAAGGGTTGTTTTAAGCACCTTCATCTCACTGGTAACTGCTTCTAACATATTTTTGTTTTTCTCTTTATCTTCTGTAGCTTCACGCTCCTTTAAAAGAAGTTCCGATTTGGCAGATTTAAGTTGTTTCTCAGCTTTTTCTTTCATTCTTTCCAATTTGTCTTGAGATTTACTGAGTTCCTCTATTGTTCTGTTCTGCTCCAAAGTTTTGATCTGCAATAAGATAAAGAAGTATTAAATTTGCCATACTTTTTCATCTAACCTGAGCAAACAATAAAAATATCAGGAGTGATCATGAATAAGCATTTTAGTGTGGTTTCTTTTGGGTTCTTCATTAAATCATCACATGTACATGTGAACAAAAATGTTATTTAAGGATACTGGCCTATTTCAACAAAATTAACAAAAAGATTTTTCCTTCAAAGACAGTTAATTTTCCACAGGTTTTGTGAAAAGTAGCATCTGGACAGAAAAGAAAATCCACAGTGAGGGTTCACTCTCTTCCAGCTTCTGGAAAAATAGTACTAAAAAGAGGTGTCAAATGTTTTGCTGGTAAAAATGGCTCAGTGGGAACATGTGCATAGTTGTCTATTTCACTCCATCAGCAACAAGACAAAAAGTCACATAAAATCAATCTTCCTTTCTCTTAGTGGTGGCAAGCTATCAATGGCTGCAAACTACTAGTATTCACCTAAGTAAAAGAAGGTGCTGTATTACTATTGCAATGTAATGCAACATAGAAACAATTAAAATTTAAAATCTTGCCTGTTATATTCCCCCCATACTCATCAGAAGAGATATTAATTGCTTCTGTGAGCAACTCATGGGAAAATACATGACAGTCATACCAACAGGAAAGAAAGGGATGCATATACTGTATTTTTCTTATACTAGCCCAAAAATTTATGTTGGGCTTTGCAAATGCTACTAGGCATAACAAGACAAATTTTTAAATACCCAAAACATTATAATATTATATTTGCTTTTGCCACCTAGATTTGAGCAGTTGTCCATGAACACATTTATTTAAATGAAGTCCAGCTGTATGCAACTGGAATAGAAAAATGGATAGAAGTACAAATGTAATCTTTTAACTCACCTTAAGTTCACTGGTTTCAGACAGCTTGGCTTTGAGATCAGTATTTGTTTTCCTTGCCAGATCAAGCTGCTTCTGTAGCCTCTCTATCATCTTATGTAACTTTCTGACAGCAAGATTGGCCTCATCCCTTTCCACAGCTAAGGCAGTCCTTACTTGCTTCTCTTCCTCCAGCTGGGTTATTTTCTGCCGCAGAAGGTTCATGTGCAGCTCTCTGCTTTCAAGCTTTTCTTTCTGAGCCTTCAACTTGATTTCCAAACACAAGAACATTTGAAAAAATAAATGTGAAAGACCGTGGTATTACATAATCACCAAATTTAATCCTCATGTTGCATTTATAACCTGAACTCCTTTTCCTCTCTTGAAAACTTTGTGAAGAAGTATCAACATATATACCCTAACTTGATACTTCTTGTATTACCAATTCATTGTGCTTCTCTATTGTTGTAAGCCTTAAACAGACCCAATTCCCAGCTCTATACCAGTCTGACAAGCCTAAACCCAAAAGTTTTCCCTATGTCAGAACAGGATGACAGAGGGCTGCTTGACCAAATTTGAACAAACTTGTTCCTGTAGGATCAACTGAATGAAAGAACAGTTCCTGTTGGAAACGTTGCAATTCTTGGTGAAGTACAACCAAGACCCCACTAGCTTCTAGAGAAGTTTGTGTAATGTGCATCCCTCCTTGGCAGATCCCTTTAGATTTAAATATTTATGGCAGTTGTTTACAGAACTATAAATGCATATTAAAAAGTAGACAAATATACAGCTATAAACATCCATAACTTCTTCATTTTTTCTTAAGAAGTTGTGAAAAACAGTATCGTGTTCAACCGACTGATGGGTTTATTATTTCAATATGCAGCCTTTTTGCACAGTTTGCAAATATTCACTATCTTCTTTTTATGTCATGGATATCTTTGAAATTCCTTGCACATATACAGTCTGCTGTTTCTAACAAGCCACTACAGAAACATAGCCATATGTTTATCTTTGAATGGTATGTCTTTTTTGCATACCTTCCTTCTGAGGCTGTATGCCACAGTCTTGTTCTCAACTACCGCATCCCCTTCCAGTTTTACCAACTGCTCTACCCGGGCCAGAATCACATCCATAGTCATATCAAATCCAACTTCTGCTGCTAGACTATCCAGCTTCATCTTCTCATTAAGTTGCTCCAGAAATTTCAGATACTAAGATGTGGGAAAGTGGGCAGAAGAATAATAAAATTTCATTAAAAGTCATGAAGTACACTTTAAAAGCAATCCCAACTACAGAGGCAGCCAACAATATGTTGGCTCAGTGTATTATTTCTTGTACACTACAAGAAATAATACACTGAAAGAGTGTAATTGGGCACACTCCTGACACAACTGCAAATTCTCCCTATATCCTTTTTTAATCAACACTTACTTTGTCCATAAATGGCCTAGATAGACTGTATTTATCTTCTTAGCAAGAAAAATTGGGGTTTGCTTCTCTGCAGGAATAGGTAGGTCCCTGCTTCTGACTCCAGTTCCTGTCTGGAGCTCTGTTGATTTACATGGCCGTGCATTGGCAGGGAGAAGTCAGAATGGGCAGCTGTGTCCTAACTAATACTGCAAGTGCTGGGATTGCCCCGTACTGTGAGCTCTCAAACAGAGGGAACTGGTACCAGTGATGCCATGAATGACATACAATGTAGTCTGTGGAGATGCAGGAATGTTAACACAGTCAGCCTCCAGCCCTTCTTTGGAACAGCAAGGTTTAGAGATAAGTTACTGGTTTACAAATTGCTTTTAAGGTTATTTTAACTGCATCTCCATCTGGTTTACTGATGTGAACACATACAGATATCAAATAGTATTCAATCCAATTTTTCCTTCTTTCGTCCTGCCCTACCAGCTCTTTAAAAATTGCTTTAGCCCCTTGCTCTCAATTAGCTTCTCTTGCAAAATCCAGAACCCTCCTTCTCACTAAGAACTGTTTTCCTTTATTTCCTCTTACTTCTGGTGCAAACCATTATCTTTGCAAAGAACCAACAAAATAAATAAAAAGAAAAAAAAACCAAAACACCAACAAACCACTTTCACCATTTGTTCATTACAACATTACCATTGTTTTTGCTTCATGATATTTCTGCTTCAAAAAAATAAAAACAGCAGCATAAGAGGAAAGCACTGCAGTTATTCATTGACAGAAAAAAATTGCAAAAAAGATCTCTTCATTGCAGCAAAATCTAGAGAATAATTTAAGAATCTAAGGCCACATGTTATTCACAGAGGAAGCAAAGCAGAAGGAACAGCTCCTTTTTCTAGTCCTCTCCCAATGTGATGCTTCATTCAAAAAAGTTATTTTATCATAATCTAAGGCAAAACAAATAGCATAAAATTGTTGATTCCTCTAAGCATTAATCCTGGCCTGGCAACATGCTGCAACTTTGCTCTTTGTAGCTGTAGTGTTTGGCTTTCCAGATACTATGTCATTTTTCAAACTCTTTGGTACGTGAATGAGTTATAGGCTGTGTGTTCATTCAAACAATTAGACAAAAAACCCTAGTAGTCATGATTGTCTAATAATATAAATGAATCAAAAACTACAAGACCTTGAGAAATTGCAGACCAGATAATGTTTTAGAGAAAGACATCGGGATGAAAGAAATTTTGACATCAGAGAATAATTGAAGGACTTCTGATGGGGTATTGACAGGGACTTATTTTAAGCTTTTTAAGCTGGTTTTGGGGTATAGATTGGTTTTAGGATTTGGTTTTTTTTTGCTTGGTGGGGTTTTTTTGGGGGGGTGGGTTTTTGTTTGTTTTGTTTCACAGTAATGGACTTGGAACTCAAAAACTTAGCTACATCTTCCAACTGCAATTGTTGGTCAAAGAAAAGGTATTGTTGGTCAAAGAAAAGGTATTATTACTCCCTACATGATGTCTGACTTTGCTATTTCACATTACTTGCCGTGCTCCAGTGGACCAGTGCAATACAATGAGCTGTGTCTCTACCTTAAGTGACTTCTATTCAAAAGTAAATAATGTGTGCAACTACTTTTTGTTTCTCAAGCTTCAAACCATCTTGCATCAGGTCTCTAGTTAATAATTCCTCTTCCAAGTGTTTCACTTGATCGCGGAAATTCTCAGAACATTTTTCAGCTTTCCTGTTCCTCTCTAGGGCTTCATGGTACAATCTGGTCTGATTTTCCAAAGCTTTAGTCGATTTAGCTAATTGTGTTTCAAGCTGAGATACCATCTAGGGAGCAAGCAAACCAACAAAGCATATGGGGTTACGTGGGAAATGCTAGAAAGATATTAAAGATAAATAAACAAATTATTAAAAATAGGGCAAAATATCTATCTTTAAAATATATGCATTTAAAAAGTAAAAAAGAAAAATCTGTAACCACCAGCAAAAAATTGCAGAAGTGGAGACACCCAAGAGTGAACAGCAGATACTATAAATAAGTCAAATGACTAAAAGGTATTGCTATATATTAAAAAATCAATTCAGATATTTTGTACAGATACAAAGTAATTCAGACAAAAATTTTCCAAATATGTGGGCACAGCAGCAATACCTGGCAGTCAGCTATCATTCCTTGAAATAAGCCAAAGAAATCACTATTCTTTGGAGGAGGTGATTAGCAAAAGCATATAAATTATTTAGATAATACATGCAGCATGTAGGCGAGAATGTAGATATGGGTAATTAAGTCTCAGAGAAGTGTTTCCCAACTGGTAACTGTTAAGCAGTGTTCAAAAGATAGTACTTTAAAAAATATTAGTAATAATAATTTCTGTAATCTAGCTAGAGCCACAAGATAAAAGGATAAAATCTCATAACAAGCAACGAGAACAATTTTGAAAAAAAATTCTAATTCTTCACTGTTAACTTTACAACTCCTGCATATAATGTAATGGATTTTAGGTTGTAAACTATTTATAAATTAAATGCTTTAAAGTATATGGTTACACTACTGCCAAATACTGAAAGGCAGTTCTATACACCAAGTTGCTTGTTTCCCTCTGTAGTCTTCTTACTGTCATATAAGTTTTTTGTCACATAGTTAACTATAGTGCATTTGAAACTCAGTGTTCAGACACTCATCTCCAAGCAGCCTCTTAATTTTAAGCATCTTGTTGGTTCCTGTTAATAAAATTAACAGTAAGTACACGGAGCTCTCATTAATTTTAACGGCACTGAAAGGTTTCCAACTCAAACTGCAATTAAATACAAACAGTTTACCCCCAACTTGCCTAAAAACACTGAGAAATTACTGATATTCATGCAGTAGACAGCACTAAACAGTAATAAATCTGCAAGAACCCACAAACATATTTTATGCTGTTTTGCATTTCACATCACTCACCAGGAACAAGAATTTCAGTAACTTGTTCCCCCACAGATGTGCTAATGCCAGGGAACCTAGAGCCCCTTTATCAGGTTGCAGAGGGAGTTTTAGAGGCTTCAAAGATCCATAAACATGAGAAAGTGAAGGACTCTACCACAGAAGCAAAGCAGAAGCTGTCATTTTATCATCCTGGGACATCCTAGTGCAACTTTCATCCTTGGCTTAGGGACAACCCACAAGGTAGACATTTCCTAAAACAGCATTGCAGCCTTGTTACCTACCCAAGCCTAATCTTATAAAGGCTGCATTTTTGGTCCTGTAGTTCTAACCTCCACAACTTCTCATTCCTATGACTAATGCAGCTTGATCAGTCAACCTGCAAAAATAAAAACCCCTTTCCTGCTTTTTGTTTTAATGTGGCTACTGGGTAATGTCAGACTACAACCATTTTACATGTGACACAAAGCAGGGTCTGTGTGGATCTGCAGGAGGGTAGGAGGGCTCTGCAGAGGGATCTGGGCAGGCTGGATCAATGGGCTTATGCCAATGTATGAAGTTGAACAAGGCAAAGTGCCAGTTCCAAGTGCCAGGTCCTACCCTTGGGTCACAACATTGCTGCAGGCTGGGCAGAGTGGCTGAGAAGCTGCGTGGTGGAAAAGGATGTGTGGGTGCTGGCTGAAACTGAGCCAACAATGTGCCCAGGTAGGCAAGAAGGCCAATGCCACAGGTTTTTGGTTTTGTTTTTTTTTAAGTACTTCACCAAAATGCACAGAATATTTTCAAGAACTATTTCCAGCCTTGGACAGAATTTGCTGTCATTAAAAACTATCACATCAGCAGGAAATGCTAGAATTTCAAAACCTGGCAAGAATATTAGAGCTGGTTTTCAGTGGCTCACTGAAAGCAGCTTTGGATTTAGTATGTGACTTTTAATTATATAAATAGTCCTCACTGACAAAATTAATAAAATATAAACAAGCGAGAAACTTCAGTGCAGTGTCAGGATGCTGACATTGGTCAGGCTGCATTCCGATTCACCTTTCTCCTGAGCTGCCCCTTCTCTATCTATACATTCAAACACACTTTTGCAAACCGCCAGCCCAAATGCCTGAAGCCACAGCCTTCCTTTTACTTTCTTCGGATGCTGAATAATGTTTAACTGTAAGTGTAAAAACACATCTTTATTTTTAGGTGCAGGTTTTGAGGATTGGAGGGAAAGAAGTTGCCTATGGCAACTCATCAATTATATTTGCTTTGAGAAAGAAGTCAGTTCTTGAAGTCACCATTGTAGCAGCAAATCCATACTTGTTCACAGGTTTTACTAAATCATAGCAACCAGCCACCTTTGATGTCTGCTGGCACAGAAACCAAATTTCAATGTTGTAACTGAAAGACCATTCCAAATCTTTTCTTCTTAACATCATCCATTATTAATTTAATCCTGCTTAATAAAACATAGATGCTTTTCCCCTATTACCTTAAGTCAATAGACAACAAAATTAAAGGTTTCTGTCATTCCAAAACCTAAGCAGAAAGAACCAACACTCTATCAGATGAATAAAATTAAACAGAACCCAAAGAGAATAAATACACACATTGGTGTGTGGTACTTGCTGACTTACTATTTCTTTATTCTCCTCTTTACAATTTATTTCTTGGATCTTCTCCAAAATGGCCTTCTCAGAAGGTTTAACTATTGCAGACCCACAGCTGAGCAGGGTAGCAATTTCTTCTTTAAAAGCCTCTAAAGAGCTCTGAGCAGTCCTGGCCTCTTCTCTGCTACTCTTAAAGTTTGCATCTAACTCGCTGGAAGATTTCTTCAGATTGTGCAGCTCCTGCTTTGAGGTGTCCAAAGCTTTCTGGTTAACAGTCAGTTTCTCTTGGAGGTTTCTGATCTCCATCTCTAAACTCTGCTTCTTTATTATAGCACTGTCAAGATCCTAAAGTGCATGAAAAAATTAAACAAGATTTTTAAAATCAGTTAGAAACCCTCTCCACAACACACAAATTAAGGAATAACTCAGGAGCAGGTACTGCAGACAGAGAAACTAGGACCCATATTCTTCATATTTGCTCAACCTCAGGGTCTCATAGGGGAACTGCCACTGAAATTGATGAAAACCTGAAGTCTGCTGTAATCACACTAAAGCCTAACCTCTTATACTGGTTTGCAAAAAGGAATACATAAATAAAATTTCCAAGTGAATGAAGCCAAATTTTTTATTGTAAAACTATTGAAATCTTACTTTTCCATCCAGATAATATGGCCTGAAAAACAAGCAGTGAAAAAGATGTATCACAAATAAGGCCAAAGTACTACAACTGAGAGGGTAAGTGTAGGATAGAATAGAATATTTCAGTTGGAAGGGAGCTGCAGTGATGACCAACTCCAACTGCCTGACAATTCAGAGCTGACCGAAACTATAGACATAATCTCCTTGAATATGGTGATAAGAGGTGATCTCTGAGATCGGTTTATTTGAATGCAACAAAAATTCCTGAGATTATTTCTTTATTATTGAGAAATGAGAAGTGAGGGACCAGACAAATCAAGGCTTGGTTGGGAAGGAATAAAATATAGCCAATACATATGTATCTATATCAGTTGTATATAAGTATTGACATAATTGGTCAGAGCAGACAGAAAGAATTATGCATCCTGACCCATGACACCAAAACAAATTATGACAGAAAAAAATATAAATAACCATCTAAACATAAAGAAGTATTGTGTGTCTCTCCTTTCCCCACAATACCAATATTAAGAGTGCTTACACATACATATACAAGAAAAATATTTGCAGCAAGACCAACTAAAAGTACAGCAAAGACTAGTTCTTCATTTCTCAGGGCATTTTCTAATTGGTAAGAACAAATTGGAAAGAATATTATTTCACACATGAGACAAAAAGGAAAGAATAATATTTCACTGACAACACAAAATTACTAGAGGATTGGATTCTTCTGGAGGTCTCAGTGGTAAGTAGAAGCTCAGTAAGTGGACTGATATGAGTTAAGATCATGCACACTGGAGTTAAAGAACTGTTCCTGGAGCAGTTATGAATGTGGTGGTTACACAAGGGTCTCTCTGGGTCTGCATGTGCTTGCAGAGTGGAGCATAATATGTCATTTGTCTTATTGGAATACCTGTCAATCAAGCAGTTAAACCTGGGAGCATTTCTGTAGATCAGCAGGGAGTGTGGCAAAAAAAAAAAAAAAGGAGTTTGGAGTGCACTTTTAGGAAAGAAAACATAAAAATATGATACTAAAAATACTAAAATTTTTAATAGCTACAAAAAAGGCAAACATGCAAAGACATAAATAAAAGCAACCCCCGTCATTTAGGAATTATTTGTTATTACACATTTCTGAAGTAATTTTAGAATTGTTTTAGAAACAAATGTCAGCCTGATTCCTTGCCAATTTCTGTTTTTTATTCTAGACAAGTCCTATTAATAGAAAATTCCCACCTGTGCTCAGAACTACATTATGGTAACTACAGCAAAGAATAAAGAGTCATTTATTTCAATTACAGTTTTCAGCAGTGTGTATTTTTCCTTTCAGAAAGGCAGTGCTAAAATGGTTTGCCAGTACCAGGGAGCTTACCTAATCACCATCTTGTAAAATTGTGAACATCTGAAATCAAAGATAGTTTATTAAAAAGATCAAGGTCTAAAATAAAGAAGTACAAGCCACCAAACAGTGGCTGGGAAACTGCCTGGCATCAAAGCACCTGGGGGTGCTGATTGACAGCAGCTGAAAATGAGCCAGCTGTGCCCAGGTGGCCAAGAAGGCCAATGGCATCCTGGCCTGGATCAGCAATAGTGTGGCCAGCAGGAGCAGGGCAGGGATTGGCCACTCTGCACTGGTGAGGCTGCACCTCGAGTGCTGTGTCCAGTTCTGGGCCCCTCACTACAGGAAGGACATTGAGGTGCTCTGGTGTCCAGAGAAGGACAACGGAGCTGGTGAAGGGTCTGGAGCACAAGTCTCATGAGGAGGATCTGGAGGAGCTAGGTGTGTTTAAACTGGAGGAGGCTCAAGAGAGACCTTATCACTCTCTACAACTGCCTGAAAGGAGGCTGGAGCCAGGTAGGGGTCGATTTCTTCTCCCAGTTAAGAAACATAGGAAATGGCCTTGAATTGTGGCAAGAGAGGTTTATATTGGATATTAGGAAAGTATTCTTCATCAAAAGAGCAGCAAAGCACTGGAGCAGACTGCCCAGGGAAGTAAGTGGTGGAGTCACCACCCCTGGATATATACTTAGGGATATACAGGATATTAGGATGCAGGATACTTAGGGACATGGTTTAATGGTGGGTTTGGCAGTGCTGGGTTAACAGTTGAACTCCATGAACTCACAGGTCTTTTCCAACCTAAATTCCATGATTGTATTAATAATGACACCCCAGTCAGCAGCATGCTCTCAATAGACTAAAGTCAACTACATATACATATACAAAAAAAGACCCCACATTACATTAACATTAATAATAAGGTATTAGAAGAATGCAGGTATTATCTAGATCAATTCTTATACCAGCTGCCATATACAAAAAAGACCCCACATTACATTAACATTAATAATAAGGTATTAAAAGAATGCAGGTATTATCTAGATCAATTCTTATACCAGCTGCACCTCCAGGTACTACTGTTATACCAGAAGGATTGTAAACTAGTTTGCTCTTATCTCTTGTCTTCTCAAATGATTCAATCTGGAAATATCTGTGATGCCTGCTGAAACCTGTCTCTAATATGTATTTTCTTAATGACATCTTATAAACAAAAACAAAACAAAAAAAATTTCCAGGTTCTGAGAAACTTCCTGTATTTATCTGTTGGTACAAGAAAAACCTAAAATCATTTGGCTGTCTCTCCTACAATCTAAGTATTTGGGTATATTCAAAATGTAGCCATATTTCTCAAGTCCAATGAAATTCCTTAAATAAGGTTTTCATAATTAACTCTTTTCATAAAATTGATTTATTTTAATATGTTTATATTAAATAGAAACTACTTAGATGTATTTTGTTCATTAACATAACAATATAAGCCAATATTGAACACTGAAGAGTATTTGCTTGGTTAATTTTGCATCAATAGTAAATGCAGACGTATTTGTATTAATTAAAATTGCTTGCATACATTTCAACTTTGTTCTTTAAAGATTTTGCACGGTACAGCTTTGCAAAACAAATGTTTAAAATAACACTTCAGAGGGAAATCACAAATATTTCCAGGTTGAGCCATCAGCAAAGATGTGAAACAGAGCAAGACAGTTTACTAGTTCTTGTGGCTCATCTGTGGCAATGCTGTATTTAAATTAATGCAGAAGAATATATGCATTCTCTTCTATATCTTAGATAAATACCATAGAGGAATTTATTAAATATAAAAAAGAAATTTGGTTAAAGTAAGACATTTTAGAGGACCTACAGACACTCTCAAAGAATGTTATCATTCTCTAATTATGATTATCATAAGCAATAATCACTCTCTGGAATTACAGAAAGAAAGTTTGGGTATTCCAATTCTCAGTCTAGAAATCTGGGCAGGATTTAAACGTTGTTTTTCATTAAATGCAAATTTTATATCCAATGCAGCCATAATAAAGGTATGCACAATATTTACAGATTTCCAGAAGCAAAATCTTGCAATATTCCATCAGAAACATGAGAAATTCAGAAATAAATAGAAGAACATATTCAGAAATAAATAAAAATAATAGATTAGGAAAAAAACAGCTTCTTGAACTCCTTTTTTTACTTTTATTAGTTTCAGGAATTATTGGCTTTTATTCTTTGCTGCTTGATAATGTCATGCAGTGAGACTGAGAGTGGAACAGATAAAATGATTGTTCACTTGTTAATGTTCCTCAAATGGAGCCCAGCTAACTGCAACAAATACTCAAGTGTCAAACATGCTAAAGAATATTTTAAATATATTAACCTTAAAATGTAATTAACTGGCTTTCATTTTATTCAGTAAGAATTTTTGAATACAGGCAGCTACTTCCTCCTGGGACATTAAAAAAAGTGCACCTGATCAAGAGAAGGAATTCATAGAATTCCTAAGGAATGTGAGTGGAGAACTACCTGGCAACTAAAACAGGCAATTAAAAAAAATTCAGAGGGGTGGCAGGGAACGGTATGGTGGCCAAATCTTGGTGGAGATGACTGACAGAACAGTGTGATGGTCTCTATAGACTTAGGAAGAATTTAAAGAGAAAACTGGGGGAAATGGGCTGCCATCTCCATCTGAAGATGGCCAAAATGTTTGGCCCTGAGAGCTGTTGGCACAGGCAGGCAACAGTCACTTGCTGGGTAAATTCAGCTACAGGCAATTCCATTAATTAAGTCCAGAAAACAGCCCAGAAACACACAGCCATGTATGAGTCTTCTGGCACAGGAACAATATGGATTTCTGCTTCTCACCTTGACAGGGAAACATGTCACAACACATGCAGCTCCGTTCATGCGCTTAAACTGTGCAGTATGAAGTACACTGTAAAGTCCGACTGACTTTTGCCACTGGGGCCCCTCCTGTAACCAAGCCAGACACCCATCAAGGGAGCAGGGGATCCCACACTTCACACTTTACACGTGAGGATGTATTTTTTGTTTTTTACTTTCTTTTTCAATACTGAACTTCTTCATACTCTTTTGTGAACACAAAACCTTCTCAACAAATTTATTCAGTGTCTGAAAATGTAAGTTGCTAAACCAAAATTGCACTGGAGGAATCTGCAGCCCCTATGCAAATGGGGCTTTTCAAAGGCAATGTTTTTGAAAGGCAATGCTAATAATTTAGAAAGATATTTCTCTAAAATTGGTTAAATAAATTATGTATTTGGCACATGCAAAATAATGATAGGAAAACATTTTTCAGAAAATAGCTCAACTTGGTAAATGTTTTGGCAGTCAAAGCAAACTTGAAAAACAAGCCACAGATGGAGCCCTGATCTTGGTTTAAAACATCTCCCGATTCTGGCTTACTGAGAAAACTACACTCTGTTCTTCCTCATACACCTGTGTTTGAAGTGAAGCATGAAAACAAAATATTCTCAAAAAGGACCTGTTTAAGGTTTTGGTGCAGGCTCTCTCAGTTCCATTGAGTCTTAGAAAATTGTACACAGCTTGGTAAGAACTATTTTCAGCAGTAAGAAAAATTTATTACCCTTGTGGTACTTACATTTATCTTCCCCACAAATTCCTTCTTTTCCAGAGCAGGCTGCCAGCTATTTCTCATCTCCTAAGTATTTTGCTTACAACCAAATCAGAACACTATATCCTTTAAAGTGTATGGTGGGTGTCTCTTCTTCAGGAAAAGAGGAATGCCAGGGGTGGGGAATATGCTGTATTACTTTGGAAAACTCACTTGCACAAGGTTGTCTTTATGTTAAAAATTCATACAAACTCAATCACACACCACTCAGCTACATATTTGGCAGTCTAAGTTTCTTCCCTTATTTTCTAACGTTCTGGCCATCAGCTTTAACTGCACTGTTTCACCTGCAGGAAATCTTCATTCTGGCTTCACTAAATTGCTTCCTTTCCACAGACATCACTCAAAGTGCAAAGCAATAAGGAAAATTGCTACATAAATGCACTTTGCTCATCCATCCTTTGAAATATACAAACTCTTAATGGGGAGTTCTCCTGGAGCAATTCAATCCTTAAATCACATCCATTTCCTTCAAAATCATAGCTAGGTGAATTTGAAATACTTGACTTACAACTTGCATTTCTCATCTGACCATCCTTCCTGCTGCAGATTTCCTCTAAGTCTTGCCAACAGTGAAACTTCTTGCTTTCCTGCAAGAGCCATCCTATTGCTACAATTTTTGGGCTATGAGTCAATGGTTATGAAATACAAATTTATAACACAGTGAAAAGATAATCTAGCGTGTATGGAAGCCAAGACACTTAACCTGCCAGTGCTTTAAGAGAAAGAATAGTGTCCAATCAATTCCTTTCAATTTCTCATTAGAATTTTGTAAAACTGAGTCAAAAAATTCTCAGAAAACTTGCAGTATCAAATAAATATTATTTTAGAAATATTAGTTTTTCACCACTTCATACTTGTGCCTCGGATATTAACAATATACACATTCATTTATTTACATGTTTCTGCAAGCACAAAGGTTACAACACAAAGAAGAAAGCAAAACCAGAAATTTGCAAAGAGCATTGAAAGCCATCAAATCTACCTCAGATTTATTTTACAAAATGTTATTGTTTAATCATCATATCTCACTTTCAAAAAGTTGAAAATAATTTTAGAAAAATGTCCTTTTTAGGAAGGACCCTAATCAACATAATTTTTTCAGAAGCATTTTTTCTCATGCAATTCCTATTGAAAATTAATTTGAAATTTCAAGAAAACATTTGAAAACCAGACAAGCATACAAGCCATGCAATTATGTACCTTACTAAGTTTATCCATGTCTTGGTAATATCCTGCTGCCTTTTTCTGCTCCTTGGCCACTTCTGAAACTAGTCTCAGGATAGTTTCTCTGTTAGCTTTAGACTCCATCTCATGGACATTCGCAGCTTCTTGAAGAGCAGCAACCTGGTCTTTTAGTGTCACATTTTCTTTGTGTATTTCAGAGACCTTGAGAAATAAATCAAATATTAGTAGCTTCTTAAAAGCTCTTAAAAATTAAAAATATTCATCCCAGTTATACCTGCTCCTAATCATGTCAATAAAGACTCGGTGTTTCTGGTGACCCCTAAGTCAGACTTATAATAGCACTTTACTGCTCCTTTAGAAAAAGACTAGAAATACAGTTAAAATCACAGAATTATATTCTCACTATAAACCCCCACCTTAGCATAATGTGATTCAGATTTACTCCCACACAGACTTTATGATGTATTAAACAGGTGGAGAACTGCTGCTGCTGCTGCATATCCGTGCTTGACGTGAGGCAGGTCAGAAAACAGAGCACTCAGATCCTTCATGTGAAAAGCAAACCTTTCCAGCCTGGCTTTTTGAGATGTATGTCTTTCATTTGGAACAAGAAAGCTGCAATTCATGCTCAAAACTTTTTAAGCACCAGAGGTTTGGGTTAGTAACAGATATTTCATAAGCACATTCAAGGACAGGGCCAAATACCTGGTGTGCTGCCATTATGAGCAGCCAACTCCTTGGAAAAAGGAGTCCTTTCCAGGAGGATTCTAGGGCTGTTTTGGTGTGCCATGCTATTTCCAATCAGTGGAATAGATGAATGGGTGCACTTCAAAGAGTGAGCAAAAAATGTACCCTGATTCCTACTGGCAAGACATTTGTTAAGACTAAAACAGATCAATTCTGTTTTAAATAAAACCATAATGTGGAAAAGAAGCTAAATAGATGTGCCAAGACCACAGAAAAGCTAGTTGCTAAGGTTTCCTAAGGCACGGCTTTCAGCACAAATTAGATTTCCCAACTAGATTTATTAGTACATTGTTAAAAGACATGAAAATATGTTTTTAAATCTCTCATTATTAATTTATTAATTATTAAAGCATGCAAGAGTGCATCTTGCGTGACAACTTTTTTTAGAGCATCTATTGAAATGTGCTTGCAATATTATGTAATATTATGAGGGCGTACACTCACTGTGATACATACCTAGATAATCTTGATTTATTACGACTGTAATCTTACAATGACATGAACATAATGAGATAGAATTTCCCCAGATATCTACTGTGCTCCAAAGTGAAGAAAAATAGAGATCAAAGAGTGGACAGAAAATGAGTCAAATGCATAAAATTAGAATAAAATTACTTTCAGCAGCATTGATAGATGCTAAAAGAATATACAAACAACTTTCTTTTCCTAAAGGGAAGCTTAGTTTTTGGAACTTCAGAAGTATTCTGAAGAGAAATTTTAAATTTTTATTATTAAGTCTCAGAAAAACCACAAAGTTATTTACAGCATTGTATTACAGGACACGGTCCAGGTTGTTTTAGGGCATGCCATTTCAGATGTTTGTATTTAATGGTATGTCAGCTCAAAATAAGAGATAAGATCTAGTGCCACAGTTTACACATCACCTGTTGACCCCCAGATTAATGTTTTAAGGCAAGCTTTTAACCAATATTTAATCAAGGCTGTATGTGGGAACTACAGGCTGAACAATTATTTATGCAGATACGAGCAGACTGAGTTCACTGGGGCATATTAGTCTTCAGCACCTTTGAAAATTAGCCCAGTACAAAGTAAAAAAAAAATATGCCTTTAAATGATAGCACTGTCTGCAAACCATAATTAAATACAAGGATCTCTATTATTTGCTTTACTTCTGTGACAACTAAATATTTTTCTATTAAATCAATGTAGAGAAATATTTGCCTACACAATCACCTTTGATGTTAAATGTTCTTGTGGTTTCTCTTTTTCTCTGATGTCTATGTCCAAGAATCCAGAAAGACATGTAAGGAGCTCTTCATAGTTTTTGCTGATTTTAGAAGCTTGAGTCATGTTTTCTTCACATTCCCTCAAATACTTACTAATGAGACAAAAAAAAAAAATATACACATCAGGATGAATGTTCCCTGAAAAAGAATTCCAGGCAAAATACATTGTCCCAAGACTATTGCTAGCTTCTGCATACCACCAAATGAATTTTAAAAATGACATTTAATTCTCTATATCTGTTATGTTAATACATATAACTTTTGGTGTTGCCTTATGTGTAAACATTTCTTCATCATTGTTTTTAATTAACACTTAAAAAATCTTCTATGATCCCAATCTCAGTCTCAGCACAAAATCTGAATAAAACACAAGAACCAAGTGATATGAATAAATAGTGCCCTCAAGATACTACAAGTAGAAAATGCAAGCAAAAGCTTAGAAAAAGTAAGTGGGGAGGAGAGAGTGATCAACTCTGAGCAAAAATATGTGAAAAGCACTTCATATCCCCTCTCTCTAAAGAAGCTGACAGAGATAATTAACAAACTTCAAGTAAAGAGAAGCCTTTCTGGACCAATGGAAGTGTAAGACATCCAGAGTACCCATGAAGGGAAATTTACAAGCAGAAGCAGAGATGGGAGACACCACTTTCTTGTACAGTACTCTGAAGCACTACTCATGAAAGGGATGCATTTAAAAAGACAGCAGCTAGAGGCTACCACAAAGATATTAAGAGAAGGGGGCTTTTTGCCAGCAATTTCATCACAATTTTGCCATAAATTTCACCCAACAGGTGCCTTTCATGCGGATGCATATCCCACATGGAACGTGTTCTCAGCCTTAAGAGCAGGTGTCAGTTTGTAAATACTCTACAAGAACAACCAACCAAATAAATTAACTCATTAGTATAAATGTGGTTATATTCCTTCAATTGCAAGCGACAAGATGGGTCCCCCAGTGGGTCCCACAAACAAGAACCACCACAGTCTGATTCAGTAGGAAACATGGAAAAAAATATGCTGAAATACACATTGCTTATGAAAAACTACAAACAAACAAGTTAGCAAAACCAGCCAACCAAACAGAGCTCAAAACAACCACCAGTGTAATCCAAATGTCAACTCCAATACCTCTCAGTAACACCCACAAATGTGATACTTAGTGGTAGAGTGCAAGACATGGTAGATTGGTAGTAGTAAATTTGCAAGACAAGCTTCCATTTGAAAAACAAGGTTGTTTCTAAAGCAAGTCCTTCACTTTAGAATAAATCAAGACCTGAGATGGAACCAAATGCATGTCTAGAGCAAATATTTTATTGAAACTCATTTGCTTATCAGAGTGTAGCACTAGTCTCAGTTTTTAAGGCAGATCCAGTAGTCATTGCTGGACTCATTCTTTTCCATGTCTGATTTCTTCCTCTCCCGGCTGGCAATCAAACAGAGCATCATTCCATAACCAAAGAGCCACACGAGACTCCAACAGGAGATGCACAGTGAGTGCACAGTACATTGAATAAAATGCTCATGAATCAGTAAGCAAAACAGACAATCCATGAAAAGATTTAACACATAACCTTAGGAAGGAGATCAGCACAGCTGCTGAAAATGCTGCAAAGTGAAAGAGAGTGGAAGAATAACTGAAAGGAATGGAAACATTCATTACTGCTCTGGACACTGTGAGGGCAGTTCCACATAGTACTGCACAGCACACACCATGAGCCGAAAGAGTTCTGCCTTCTGCAGCAGACACTGTCCCTCAGAACATAAGCACCCTCACAGCTTCCTCACCTCTGGGCACCTTCCTTTCCTCTGTAGCCCCAACAAAACTAAACCATGAGATGATTGCTAAACTGTTTCTTGTGAGGGGGGATATATCAGAAGTGAAAAGGTATTAGGCTCAGACATGCCATATATGCATGCCTATATGTCAGAATATTATATAAAAGATTGACCACCCACAGCTGTTCTGTGGCTCTAAAAAACTGAGGTATCCACTAACAAAACCATGCCTGCTGCTAAAAAATAAAAAATCTAAAGTACAAAGCACTCATTTGATAACTTTACGAATAATCTAATTACCTGCAGTAGGGCAGGTACTGCCTCACACATAGAGGTGTGAGCACCTAGAAAATAGGCAATCAGGTACAAAAAAGTAGAACACAGCTTTTTCACAGTTTTGCTAGCTCTTCAGAACTAATGAGCAAAGAGAAGGGCAGGAAAAAGAAGAAGAAAAAAGCTTTTGACAGTTCACAGTCTAAAAATACCATGGCAATAGACATGTTGAGTACAAAAGCACCATTTTCAATAGGAGAGGTGCACATCCTGGAAGTCCATCATAGAATTCACCAAATATTTCTTACTATATCCCCAAGGTATAGAATGTAAATATGCACTTCATGCGTGCTGGCTTGCTCTTCCCTTTCATTAGTGGTTTTCAGTGAAAATCTTTTTTGAACGCCTAGCTAGGACTAGTCATGTGCCAGGCACTACCAGGGTGACCAGACTAAGTGACTGAAGCTCACTGAGTCAACACATTGGTTAGTGTGAAGTGACACATGTAACCATTAGCTGAGGATAACAAAAAGCTTTGGAAGTAAACACTGCACATTCATGAGCAATCCAACGTATTTGTTCCTTCCAAATGAGCAGACTCACTATCCCTGTATCTCTTCCCTTTTGCCAGAAGTCCAGTGGCACACTCCAGGCGCGCAGTGAAACAGAGCTGGGATTGATAGAGGTGGAAATTAAGCTTTTTATTTTGGTCACTTCTCTCTTGGAGCAGTCCCCTGGTCCTGATCGCCACGCATCAGCACAAACAGAACTGATTACACAAGTGTTGTGCACCAAAGAGAGCAGCCAGGACTGCTCTGGGAGTGACAGCAGAGATTTATGCCCATAAAATTGATGGTATCACTATAAAGGCAGGCAAGTATGAAACACAGTATCCCAGAAGTTTTCTCCCAGTGAGTTAGGCAAGCAAACAGGATAGGAAGTTTTTCTTCCTCTTTCTTCTTCTTTTTTTTTTTTTTTTCTATCAGAAATATCATTTTAAAGAATCTTAACAGCCATTATGTAAAATTGTACTCTCCAGGCAGGGCTTTTGGAAAATCAGCTGGTGATAAACAAGTGCACTGTAATGGTATTCTCTTCATTTTAAAATTACTTAATTATTTACTTTTAATGCATAAAACCTGGCAGAGCTGTGCCAAATACTGATTTGGTAAATACAGGTGTCTGGTAAACACTCACCTTGCTCTTGACTAGACAGTATTGATAGAGTCACAAATATTAATCTGATAATGGGCAGAAAAATCCATTATAAAAGTCTAGCTGTCTATTAATAGGACTGACTGATTTTGGAATTTAAGAGTTCAGAATATTTTCATACCAATCAAATTTGCTACGAGTCTCCATCCTACAGACACAAAACATGAGCAATTATGTAGAACTGACATATCAGTGCTCTGATACACTATGCTAAGAACACTACAGTTAAAGGATACTGTCTTTTATAAGTTCAATGCATTTCACCTTAAAAGTACAAAACATTCAAACCTCTATATATGGACTACCAACTCAAAACAAAATTCAAATTTCAACACCTTCCACACACTCAGGTACTGTAACAAAATTCAGAACTGCAATAAAGTCTATCCACCAACTTAGTTTTCTGTAATGACCACTGTACCATTCTGTCATCCCATCCAAAAAAAAGTGGTTTCTTATCTCACATGATTCTTACTTAAGTCTGGCACTTTTCTCATGAAGCTCCTCCTTCAGCTCCAAATTTTCCTTATATGCCACCTGAGCTGTCAGCTCAGCCTGGTTTTTAGAAGCAGCGAGCACACACAGCTCTTTTTCCATCTCCTGGATTCGCGTTTGCAAAGACAGGAGGCGAGACATCAGTCTAGCATTGTTTTCCTTATAGCTTTCAGCTTCAGCCTTCAGCTCTTGAAAAGAAGCTTCTTTAGAGATCATGCTCGACCTGAGTTTAAGCAGCTATAGATAGAAAAGAAGAAAATTAATGAAGAATAGTTTTCCCAGCCTGAAATAACATGACTGTATTACAAGCTTAGTAACATGACAAGAAACACATTTCTTATCACTACAAGACTGAGTAGAAGGACACCACTTTCATACGACTAGGAAAAAGCAATGGAAGAGGTTAGCAAAAACAAAAGCTACTGTTGGGTAACACAATACAACTTTTCAAGATTACATCTTACAGGCAGATAAGTTATTTACTAATTCAGAATTTAGGAAAAGTCTAACTTAAGTTTTGCTGCACAACCTTATCTCATGTCTCCTATGTATCTTCAGTACAGCAAAGTTATTAACACCACAATTCCCTCTTTTTTGCCTGCTGCCTGCCTGCTTCCAGATCTGGTGCTCAACTCCTCAGATAATCTAGAGCTGCAGGGAGTTGTAACAGCAAAGTATCCTGCTGTATGAAGGTGGAGCCTTTTGATGGCTTGAGGCATATTCAGAGGCAAGTAAATTTTTGGAGCAATGTGTTCTAGGCACCTTCTCCTCATCTTATGCAAATAGTTATTTTTGGGTATGATAATCCAATTAAATGTAGCTGTATTTACACAGAAACAGCAACAGAGCCTTTTAAGGAAGGGTAGAAGCAGGAAAATCACCCTCTTACAGGGATGATGTTAAAGCTTTCCAAGAGCTCATGGAGTTCAGTAGATTTTCCTATCTCTCTTTGTTAAAAATACCATTTTCCATTGAACTACTTCTGTTAGAAGCTTCTCTAGGAGACTGCATTAGAAGGAGACTCATCAGGCAAACAAAATTTCCATACGATTTTTTTTGTTATTAGGAACAAGTAATTTAAAGTGGACTTTTTGTCACAAGAAGTGTTAAAGCATGTTTCAGCTTTCCCGACAATTCCAATTAAAAGCAGCAAGATGCAATCTGAAGGACTTTTGTCCTATCACATAAAATTAACAGGCAAATAATTTAGCCAAGTTAACTGCTCTTTATAGTGAGTGACAGAACTTCTAAATTGTGCCTAGCATTTTAAGGCAAAAATATTTAAGACATTAGACTGCAATCCATATCAATGGGAAATTCACTTCTCTTTTGGAGTCTTTCAGTATGACCCATGATACTCAGAGAAATTTGAGAGGCTGGTGAGCCAACAGAACAGCAACTGCCTTGGAAAAGGGAGGTCCTGCTTCTCTTGTTTCCAGCCATACATGCTGTCCTCGCACCACCTCTGTGTTTGTCTGACTCCCTTAAAAACAACTTAAATAACAACCGACAGAAAATAGTTCAAATTTGTCTCGCAGAGGAGAAAAAGAATCACAGAGCAAAGGTTAAGGCTGAGAAATCAGGTAGGAGGATCACCCTTGCAGCAGCAGCAGCACAGCCTTCAGTAAGCTTATGTTTCATGTGCAAGCACAGGTTTATCAGACAGTGGAGCAGCACTGAGCTCAAGAAAAGGAGCTTGGCTTTTTCCTGGGTTCATGGGCTTCATTTCCATACTCCACCCTCCTCTTAGTGCTAGAAGAAGCACTTATATGGCTACAAGGTGAAATAAGATTGGCAAACTGATCCAGCTGAAAAGCAACTCAGAAGGAAAGGAATTATTTTTCAATTGTATGGACACAACAGTGCACTGTAAAACTACACTACATCTGTGCCGGCACAAGGGGTGGGGCAGTGTGGGGAAGGAAATGAGCAGCTGAAGGAACAATAGCACTGCTTTGCTTGGCAGCTGGACCAAGCTATGGTATCTTAGAGTGTTCATAACCTTAAAATTTCTCTGTGGTTCAACTCCCCATGTGATATTTTTTCATCTATCCATTGTCTTTGTGGTCAGTTCCAATAGCAGAAAAAGCAAGAATAATCCCATATCATGAGTTTTACAGAGCACTCAGCAGAACAAGGCTCTGACCTCAGCTGGGTCATGAAGGTCTTTATTAACAAGAGCATGAACAGCTGCTTTTTTGACTATGCTTTTGTAAGCACTGTCTTGAAAAATCTATAAATCAGTCAGATGTTCTGGCAATAAAGCCATTCAACATTTCCAGTAATAAATTCTTTGTATGAGAACATTAGATTCTTTATGGCTTCTTAAAATTTAAATTTGAGGCACCAGTTCTGGATAAATGTTAAATGCAGGGGAACCCTGCAGTAACTTCAGGATCAACTGATCAAATTAAACCTCAGCCAACAGATACTTAGGCCTGTAGTTCTGTATGGGAATTAATGTAAGCATTTCATGTCTTCTAAAGGCAAATTTTACTCCACTTTAAAACTGACCACTGCCCACATTGCTGACTTCAATCAAATCAATTTTAACCAGTTTAAATGTTAAAAAAAAATTACTTGTGGAAATAAGGCAGTTCTAAAAATTATCCTGCAATAAATCCTCTCCTGAGAAACACCATCTACACAGCAGGAAGAATAAAAAAAGTATGTGTAGGTGTTCTTCAGACTCTCTAGATACAATCAACCTCATTAGCACAAACACAATTTGACTGGTGACTAAAGTAGATCACATTTGGGGAGCTATAACTTGAATAAAAGGGAGACATGAGTAAAGATGAGCAGATAGATCTTAACTCACCAGCAAGAGGAGGAAATCTATCTGAACATTTATACAACCATAATTTAATTAATTTTAATGTTTAATATAAACATATTGCACTTAGATGATGATAAAAAGCTGCACTGCTTCAAATCTTCCAAATACAAACTTATAATCATTTCTTGATCACAGAAGGAAACAAAGTAAAAATCACACAGATATTCTAAAACCAAAACCCCAAAAGTTCTTTTTGGACCTTCTGCAAGCTTTCTAGTCTCTACATAATATCCTCAGGTTTCTAGTCTCTACAAAATATCCTCAGGTTTGGAGAAGGATTTGAAATTATCTTTAGATGTACCTCTGACTGGGCACAGTCATACTTCACTGAAAGTGCTGCGAGTTCACTTTGAGCAGTTTCAGCTGCAGCTCGATAGTGATTCATCTGCTCTCTAGTGACGGGAATATCCAAAAGAACGTGATCATGAGATTCCTGTGAAGACAGCGTGAATACAAAACCTTTAGAAATCACATTTTTGGAACATTTTTGCTTCAGTGCTTTTTTGTTTGATTAAGCTGCTCCAGGGCATTACTCCAAATGTTGCAGAGTATTATTCCCAGAGTAACACACACTTACTGAAAAATAGGTTAAACTGTCGCTTTTCTACGAGTCACCACCTTCATCTCCAAGTTCAGCCACCAATACCAGTGCTAAAGTAAGATAGTCCCCCCCCCAACAATCCCATGACCTCCCACTGTTTTCAGCTTTGGCTATTTCCAGCAGTTTCTATATATTTAGTAACATTCAAAAGGACCCATTTCTACAAACTTATCCAGTTACTCTTTCAACCTCTATAAACCTTAATCCAAAGGGAGTCCTCAGGGGTCTCTTATGCAAAGGATCACTTTGGTTTTTAGACTTCAGTTATACTGCACGTCCCCTCATTTTTCATTCAGAAGAAATGTTGAAAATAAGCAATGGCTGTCCATCTTCACTGTGCCACTCAAGATTTTTCAGATTTCTACCATATCTCACCTCCACAGTCTCTCTACCAGGCTGAAGAGCCCATGCCTACTCAGGCACTTGTATCTGCTCCTTCAAATCACTTTTTGGCTTGCCATTTGCTTTTTTACTTCTAACCTTTCAAGTTTAGAGGTCCTTTTGAACTCCATCACTTGGACACAACTTCAGCTTCCTGACTGATGCTTTCTCATCCCCATCCATCACCATAATGACTACCTTTCATTCTTTTTCAAGTCCTGATTCCATGGTAAGCATTGCCTCTGTCTTTCTAGTACAGTCTCCTTCACACCACTTGTACAACCCTTTTAGCTGTGCCCTTTAGATTCTATAGTAGGTTTTCTCCTTTTTGTGATGTTCTGCTCTTCTTCAGTAGAGCAGGAATGTACTGGATTTCTTGGCCTTTATTACTTAAGTCTTTCAAGGTGAAAATTCAGACTTGAAGTCTTGGTAGAGTTTAGACAGAACTTTTCCTTTTTTCAATCAATAGTAACTAAAATTGATGAAATGTAATCTCTTCAGAACAGAACTAAGTTTCAGTTATGCTGGAAGCACACATGGCAGAGAACTGAACATGAGATTTCTGTGAGAGCTCCATCAGCTCTCACACAGGACTGAAACAAAACTGCAATCCTGGTACATTTGGATATGAATTACAAAATGCAAAACACCCCGAGATAAAGACTGGTTTTGGAAAAAGGTATTGCAATGGAGACAAAGACATCTTCTCTTCATGCTTTTCTGCATCAGCATCAATTTCCAGGCTGAGATAAATTACAAATCCAGCCCCTACCCATCCCAAATAGGAAAAAAAATAAAACCCTGAAGAACTTTCCAAATATGTGGGCATCTGTTAAAATAAGCATTTACCATGCAACACATAGAGAAATCCCTGAGGAATAGGGAAAAACTACTAGTTTAGACTGCAGCAGAAGATAAATCACCTTGGATTAGTTGCTATAATATCACCAGCTCTATTCTTTAATCTTTCCTCCCTGTGCTAGTTGACACTAGATTAGACCCATCAAGTTTAATTGCATTCATCTCCTTCAAAGACACTCAGCTGTACTCTTCCATAAAGGAGTTGCCACTCTCATCAAGCCAGACTGACACATGCAGAAAATGCACAGCCACATAGAACACAGCACATAATCTTGGAGATAAAAGGGCTGCTAATTTTCTCAACACTTTATCACTGTTCTGAGGGAGTGAGGGAAAGCATGTGCCATCTCCTCACTGCTTTTGTCTTACTTTTGCTTCACTCTGCTTGTTTCGCATGTACAACCACATGAGATTCTTTAGTGTAGAGGGCATTTTTCTTATTCTGTAATACACAAGGGCTGCAAAACCATGAATGGAGATTGTAAACAGCAACACTGGGTATGATGGTTATGTATGTTATTACATTTGTAGTACTGCATGAATGTAGGCTTTTCCTTTTCTTCTCTAAAAAACCACAAGTTACGACTTCACAGAAAGGAGTACATCTCAAAACTGGTGAAATAAATACATTTCAGAGTATAGCTGAAGAAAAGAAGCCCCCATTCAGCAGCAATAACCAACATAACAGCTTTAGAGCTGAAGTGTCCAATATCTATGTTTTTCATACAAATTAGATTTTTAAATGATGAGCACTTTAAAGATGCAGCTACACATCCAGAAGGATTTAAAAAAAGTTTAAATGAAGCCAGGTGCCAAAGTCAATGGGAATTACTGTTTGACTCATCTACAGTCTCAGTGAGATTTACAGAGGCAGAGCTCTGCATCCTCCAGGCCTTAGTAAATGTAAAACTAATCATGGTGGCACCACACTAGGAAAGTTGGTATTATCATCATACTTTCAACAGGAAACGTGCATGCTCTAAAATTAATAGTTTCCTATGTTTCTGTGGGTTACCATCAGCAAATCACAAGTGTGGTCTTTAATCAGACCTAACAGACAACTCAGTTAAATTGGCATGACTTTACTATAGGGGTAAAATTTGTAATGCAGATGTGACATTTTTCTATCTGTGGAAAAAATCAGATTTTTAATGTTTTATTAGTATTGCATAATCTATACTGATTTTTGTTAGGAAAATAGAATTAATGAAGTGTTAAAATAATTAGGGAAAGCAGGCAGAAGAATTCTTAATATATTAACACTCCATCAGCTCTAATTAACCTAGGTTTTGGGTGTTTCTCCCACTCACATTATTAATTTTTTTCACCTCTTTCCACTTATCTGCAAGAAAATGAAGCTTTTATCTAATTTCATATGCTAAACAGAAGCTAAGCCTATATTTACAATACTTAAGAGCAATATCTACTTGAATCTTCAGTTTTATTAGTAATAGGTATTATTTAGAAGATCAACAATATAAGGTGATTTTTGTTATTATTGACTATTTTTGCTTTGACTTTTTTTACCAAATAACTGCCATTATCTCCCAGCTTTTAGTTGGAAAGCTTCATTTGATTCAGAAACAACAAAACTACAACAATGTTCAGTAGTTTTATACCTATCCAGGAACTTTGAAATCGGCCAACTGTTAAAGTCACTCACTCCCATTCTGCTTTTGGCAGCTTCTCTTTTATTTCCTGCTGTATTTCCTATTTCAGTGCTGCCAAATGCCATTACCACTGACATTGCCTGCACACAGCCCAGACCCCTTTCCCAAAGCATAGAATTTTAAAAAACCTTTTTTGAAACAGAAAGCCCCCAGTAGGCATTTAAACACCCATCACCACCCTGAGTGACTTGTCAATGCTCTGCCATAGACTGTACTCAGGGCAGGGATTTCTTCTTCCCATTCCCAAAGCACCTATACACATTGGGATTGACATACCAAAGATGATGACTCACAAACCTTTGTTGACTTCGTTCTTCCTTTGTTTCTACAGAACAAACGGGGAGGAGAGGGAAAAAAGTTTGAAAATTAAATAGATTAGTAATATGATGGCATTATTTTTTCACTGATATGCTTTACTAAATTGTATCATAGGTTACCATCAGCAAAGTTGGGCATGAAAGCAGAACACCATGGGAAAGTTTCTCTAGTAGCTCTGATTGTTTCCACAATATTCAAGCACACATCTAACCAAAACAGGCACCTTCAAGTTGACATGTCCAGGGTACATTCACCAGTTCAGCTACACAGGCAGCCTTCGTGCAGTGATTGCTTCCTTTGCCACTGCTTTTCAGGTGCTCCAAGTTTTTATTTCATTTCTCCTTTTGTCCTGCATCTCTTCTATTCTGATATATTTAAAAAGGATCCGAGCAATAACACAGGATCTGTCTTAACTGAAATACATCCTTTTTTCCCTCTCAGATGTTAAGGTAATCAGTGGGCCCTTTTTACCTACATATTTGTATAGGACTTGGTACAGTGGTTGGACTCAGTGGGCTGTTCAATGATTTTTATAAATCCAAGTGTCATAAATATTCATATTCTGAATTCTGAAATCAAACAAAATGAGATTTCCCAAGTCTGCAATGTTTTTTTCTTAAGACAATGAATATTCATAAGTGTATACATGCATAAAATTGTTATAACTTCTGAAAATACAATGTAGCAGCAGAGTTGTTTAGTAGTAGTAGTAGTAGTAGTAGTAGTAGTAGTAGATGCAACCAGAAGGAAGATGACATCCAGCATGAAATACCTGAACGAATGGCTAGTTGAAAAATGTTCATACTTGGCTGCTGCAGATTTTTCTTGGTAGCCGCAGCCAGCCAGCCAGCATGCACATCACCTCCGAAAAGCACAGCAGCTACACACAGCAATGAGCATGAGAAGGTTCAGACAGTGTTCCACAGTGACTCAGATTTTGTTAACACATATGAAAACAGACTAAAATTAATCACACATTACTGATGAGGTTTTAAAGAACTTCTGAGAACTTCTGAGAACATCAAGTCCAACCTGTGACCAAACACCACCATGTCAAACAGATCATGGCACTGAGTGTCACACACAGTGTTTCCTTAAACACCTCCAGGAACAGTGACTCCACCACCTCCCTGAGCAGTCCATTCCAATGTCTAACCATCCTTTCTGTAAAGGAATTCCTCCTAATGCCCAACCTAAAACCTCCCCTGGCAGAGCTAATGACTGTGTCCTCTTGTCCTGTCACTGGTTAGCTGGAATAGGCTGACTCCCTGACTAGAGTCACTTCAGGGGGTGGGATAAAAATGGTTCACAAATTCACGATCTTGTATGTATATTTTGGGTCTTCTTTATAGATAATACTTTGCCCAATTTGCTTATCAGAGATCTCAAAATGTATTGATAATTATATATTAACATAAATCAAAGTTTGCAAGTAATATTTCACAACTATTTCAGTTCTGTCACTTGCTCTTGCACATTATAAAGTGCCAGAAACACCCAAATACTTTTGATCACTATCCACTCAGGAAAGTCCTATTTCCCCTTGCTGATTCCTTCTTGTAACTAGGCTCAACTCACTGCTTGTAGTACTTTTTTTTTGTTATTTTTACATACCTATGGAGTTTTTCTGCATTAGTGTAATGTTTCAGAAACATGTAAAACTAACTTAAGTGTTCTCAGCAGCTTAAATAAATTACCAAAGAGGTTTTCTAAATTCCTTTCAGAAGGGTACTGCTCAGCTCTATCTTCCTCCCTTTAGTACTCCCTTCTGTAATCATTGAAAGGTATTACTGAAAAGATAAAAATTCACCCCTGCTGTTCATTGGCCTCAAAGAGGCCAATTTCAAGCTTGATTAATGGGCCCAAATGAAAGCTTCATTACAAGCAAAATTTTAGTCTTACCCACTGCTACTACTATAAGAAGCAGTCAAAGCATTCCCATCTTTTGTTTTTCTCTTAGGATGAGGTGACTTTGCATCTAAATATAATAAATGCATTTCACGCGATGAAAGACAGCAGTCATCTGAAGGCAATTAGAGAGATATATCACCTACTCTAAACATTACTTAACATGCTTTCTGGTTGACTTCATCCTTTGTCTGTGTGGACAAATTAAGGAATTTGGAACTCCCCTGACACTTTCTCTCACAGCTTTTCCAAAATTATTAACAAGGAGCCACCGTGTTTATTCCCTAAACAATAAAAAGGGACAAAATTAAGTGCTTATGCAGGGATTTGTGCAAACAATTCGTTCTACTGTTTTTACTTTATCAGTGCTAAGTAGAGTTAAGTAACTTCTGTAACAGAACTACTTAAATGATAGATTTAAAAAACAGACCATCATGCAATGCCAACAGCTGCAATTTTCCTATAATGCCTACTATACCACAGTCAACAATATTAAAATATTTAAGAAATACTTGAGTATATTGGTATATGCACAATTAAAAACTGATTAGTGCTGCAGTTTGATTTAGCAGTTGTAACTTACATTTTATAAACATGTCATTTCTAGCATGTTTTTGAGTCCCAAAATCAACACTCACAAACTATTTGACTTCTGGTTGGTTAAAATGTGGAGCGGGTTGCTGTCAACTCTGTCACTAAGCAGTGCGAGCAAAAAGTTTGTAATTGAGTCATAACAGTTGTATTTAATATAATGGCAGGGGTTTTTTTCCACTACAAATGACCAAATTTCTGTATTTCTTGTCTCAGAACAATACAGCTTCATTACAAAATTGATGTTCAACTAAATAAATTGTTCACGGAAATAAATTGCTTATCCTTTGGAACACAAAATTGTTACAAGGTTCCTATTATATGTTTAGTACCAGGGTTTGATCCTTCTAAGCAATATCCTCTAGTGTCTCCCTTAAATTCACATCAAAGCCAGCAAACCACTTTCAAAGGAGGAAGAGATGCAAAGAAGAAATTCTTAGATAACTATAAATTCCTGCTCTGTGAAAGCTACTCCCTTCTGCAGCACTTACTAAGAAAAATCTTTCTGGCCTTGAACTTTTACAGATAAGCTATAATGATCAGCTGAAGTTCATGGGGCTTCAGTCGCACCACGCACGGACCACCGCGCACAGCTCTGCACCTGCAGGAGTTCTGTTTTGGGGTTGGGTTTTTTTGTTTGGTTTGGGGTTTTAGTTGGTTGGTTTTTATTTTGTTTGATTGGGGGTGGGTTTTTTGTTTTGTTTTTTTCCTGGGTGCTGGGGGGGGGGGGGGGGGGAGGTGTTTAAAGGCGAGATTAAGTTGAATGTTGCAAAGATGACTTGGAAAGGGGGGGCTATAGCCAGCCCGTCAGTCGCTACAGCAACACCGACAGAAAGGGGCGTAGGAAGGGGGGTATATTTCCAAAGTCCGGGCTTTGTTCCCTAATAGGGGAACTGCCACAAAAACCCCAAGCCCTAACCAAACCAACCCCCTCGACCCTTTCTGCCTTGCCCCGTCCCTCGGTTACCGCGGTTCCGCCGCGCCGCTGCCCCCGCCAGCCCCGGAGCCGCTCATGGCCACAGCCGTGCCCCTGGCAACGCGTCCCGGGGGAAGGACGAAGGGGGGCCCTGGCTAGGGAAGGGGGGACCGGGCTCGGTGGCTGCAAGTGAGCAGTCTTCACAAGGGGAAGACTCACAGAAACGCCAGGGTTTGTTGTTTTTGTTTGTTTATTTTCACTTCAAATAAACATTAACCTGATAATATTTGCTCATGTTTTCCCTCAAAAAAAAAAAAAAGTCAGAAGAGGCGAGCGGAGCAGATGGAACCTGAGCAGCGGCTTCTGTTACCCAAACAGGGTTTCCTTCTCCCCCCAGAACCTGCCAAAGGAGCACCCCCGCAAAAGCAGCCCTCCTTGATGGCTGCTGAACTGCCTCCATCTGAAAGAGCACCTCCTCCTCACCTTTCATCCAAATAAACTGGGTAAACACGGGAAGAGAGAAACTGAAGGTTGCAGTAAAAGAAAGTTAGACCTGTGGGTGTATGGCAGCTGCACATCATTTTCTCTGAAGACTCAGTAAGCTTTAATCAGCCTCTGGGGACAGTGCCATCACGGACCATTTCTGTACCCAAAAGTCAAAAAGTACTTTACCGTTCTCAGGAATGCTGACTTAATCACGTTTTCCAGAGAAGAAAGGGAAAAAGCTAGGGGTAGTACTAATTTTTTCTGTCCTTGTCCCTGTGTGCCTGCTACCGTTTCACTGCTGTTGCCGAGGACACAGAAGCCCCCAAACAGAGGGGGGATTTTGCCAGCGTGGATCATGCTGCTCCAGGGTAACCTCATTCTGCAATCCCAATCTATTAAGTATTTTTGACAGGTTAAAATTTTTAGTGGGCAGTCTTACATAAACCCAGAGGAAATCTGGCACGTTTTACTATCCACTGCAAATTTGAACAAAAATATCATCCTGGATTTGTCCAGCATTCGACTACAGCCTAATCTGTCCTACTACTGGAGTGGCATGCAAATGCAGGAATAAGTGCTTGTGAAACTTCATGCTAACTTTCCTAAGCACACTTCCCCATCGCTAGTCCTGCAGTGCCACGGCTGGTTCGGGAGTTACACTTTACCTGCTTCTACACCCTTCGTGATGGGGAGGGAGAGCTTATACAGCTGTATCTTACTGCAGATCTATGAAGTTATTTGCCCTTAAAAAAACACACTTTATTCTGGTGAACTGTAACAAGAGTAACAACAAAAGAGACCAAAAAAAAAAGGATGAAGAAAAGTAGAAATGTCATGTAGCACTCTGAAAAAGAACAGGTGCAGTACCCACTCTTCAAGCTATTTGACTGAGAAAAAACCACCTTATTACAAAATGCTCACACTTTAAAATGCTTTACCCTTGTTTGCTAGTATTTAAAAGTAGAGTTCTCAAAAGAATTTCATGTTTCTTTTTCCTTAACAGGGACAGGAAATAATTTAGGAAGGGTTAATTTGGGAGTTTAAATTCTAAATAATTTCAAGGAGTCATTTTCATTAATCAAATTCTTCATGTTGTATTTCATAAAATACATGGAAAGGATGTTCTCAGCCTTTCTGAGCAAAGAATGATGCAAATCTCTTGAATGTAGGGACCTAGTAAAGCCACACTAATTTTTGAATTAAAAAATAATTTAAACATTAATACAAACTTTCCCTTTCATGAAAATGCTCAGTGTTGAGAAAAGATGCTCAAATTGATCGGTGTTATGAAACCCCAATTCCAGCACCCAGTACATTCAAAAATGTACCAGCTGATATTCTGCAGGTGTCTAAATGAGAATGGATGTGTAAAAATAATTTCAAAGCCAGAAGTCATGTGATGATGTCCCTGTGATAAGCACATGTGGTGGGGTCAGCAATCTTCTGAAGGAAATAACCTGGTTTTACAACCCTGGACTTCCCCCCCTGGACAAAGGGGATGGTGAAAATGCAATACGCATATGGGGGAACCAATCAGGCTTGGGAAAGAAGTGGGAATCTGTGTAAGGGAGAGCTGCTGGTGCTGATATATTGGGTCATTTTCAGTTTGAGGAACTTAAACCAGACACAGAGTCCTTGAAAGTCCAAACTCAACCAGTTATTTTGCAAATCCTCTGTTTGTGGATCTTAGGTTTTCACATATATATGAAAACTCTCGGATTTGTCCCAAGCAAGTATTTCCTGCTAATGCTTCCATCACACTCCAGCAAAGTAGCAGCAAAACTTCCAAGGGCCAATTTAGCATCATGGATGCAGTGAAAGCTGTGCATCCAATACATGGCAAAAGCACACAAGTGTAGCTCTAATTCAGGATTACCGAAAACAAGAATACAATCAGCTATGGAAAAATGGGAATGCTCTTTGTTCACATAAAGATATTCAAGCCCTCACTGCAAGTTCTCAGTCTGGAAGAATCTACCTGTCTCCTAATTCCCTAACCTGATCCCAGAGGCACACATACTCCTTGAGCAGAAACAGGGCCCACGCAGATAATGTAAGAGTCACTGGACAGAAGGAAAAGTAGGTGGCAAGGCCCTTCAGCTAGCTTGAGGGAACACTCCAGGACCCTAACCCTTCTTCCTGAATGGTTCTGCCTTTTACACAGATCCTAGATTAAAGTTAACAATTATGGGTGTACATAAACCATCTAGGACCAGAACTCAGTGCACTTCCTGACCTATGACAATTAATGGTATTTTTTTGGGAAGTAGGAGATAAGAGATGAAACCTATTCCAAGTGCAACTCCATGAAATGCATCATCAGGCCTTTCATCAATTAGAGTCACTTGGAAGGCATCAGTCTTACCATGGCAGTGTGAGACTAATCAATTATTTAACATTAAGAAAGGAAATTAAAAAGCCCATAGTATATATCTTGATGTATCTTATCTCAACGTTTAATCTGTTACTTCATTAGACTTGGAAGAAGTAAGAAGAATCCCAGGGAAAAAAAAAATTCTACAAGTATGAAAACTTTTCTTCACACGGAGTTTGAAAGGTTGTGATTATGTCACTTACTGAAAAGTGATACAACAGAAGCAGCACACAAGTACTGGAAATGTTTATTCACTCTAAGTTATCGTAAGAGGACATTTTATATTTCTTTCACAGTGGAAGCAAAGCCAGATGAGCTAAACTTCAAAAAAGCATTGTAAATAAAAATAAATAAAAACCCTTCTCAGAACATGCCTGCAGAATTCACAACTGCAAACCTGAGGCAGAATGTGGAATAATCCATAAACTAATTCTTAATTAATGTAAAAATACATGTAAATGGACTTTTCATTTGCAGGCTGTTAGAAATAGAAGTATATCAGCAAGAATAAAAATGTACAGAAGTTTTCAAAACCTTTTTTAGGAAAAAAAAGAAAAACAAAACAGAAGCAAACAAGAAAACAAACAGTCCATGTTAGAGGATGTTCTCCCTCACGTGTTCTGCCATTAGCATATGAAAAAGAAAGAAAAGGACCACTTTAACCAGCACATTCTCAGTTTTATTTTAAAATCCTTAGATAAGTGTTAGGTGAATTTCAACTTACATTTTGCTTTAAATAAAAATAATTACAAGCCTTTGTTCTGTAATTTTGGGTAAACAGAAAGCTGGTACGCAAACAAACTTAAGTGAAAAAAACTGTACAAGATTCCATTTTGGAATTTTTATTTTAGACACAATTAAGGGTTTCTTTTTAGATTAAAACCATTTCATAGAGTAATTTTCATGCAACAGAGTAAACTTTTTTCCTATGCTGTTCGACAGCACAGGAGATAAATGTTCACATGGAACAAGCTGTTAACCATGAATGCAAATAACACTACAAAACTTTAAAGAAACTGTTTCAACAACAACAGTCAGGGTTTATGGGACATCAGCAAGATGTGTAAACCAAAGTGTTTTGGAAATATTTTAATTACAGTAAGAGTAACACCAAAATATTTTCATTTTTGCTGACAACACATGGAGCACCTATCACTTTTAGAAGTGATTCTGGAAATGACATCATCAGCTGCACCAACCTTAGTAATTAAGTACCAGATACATTTAAGAGATACTCAATTATTTTTAGGGTTTGGAAATTTTAACAGGAGTACAAGTAGCGTAAAAATCAGAAAATTCCTTATTATTGCCATGTCTTGTTACAGAAGAACATTTTATGATACCCATCTCTTGCATCTGTATCTTTCAAAACCTCATTAAATATGCTTTACAGGTTTATGCATAAAATCCATTTCAAAGAAAAAAATTCAGGAACTAAGACCTGAATTATTTTGTCTTCTCCAGCCTCTGAAATAGTATAACAATGTCTGACAATTTATTTCAATATTCTTACAAGCTTCTAGTCATACAATCAACTTATTTTCCACATCAAACAATTTATTTTAAGAAACCTTATATACATAAGAAATTATTGTAGATATCTTACAGGATAACTTACCAAGTATTCAGACAGATGTGTGTACTGCCTTTCACTGTGCCTGTGATATTACTTTCCTTCTATTTTATCAACAATGAAAGTCATGATCAAAAACTGACTTACAGTTGTTCAAAAGGTAGAAAACAAAAAAAAAAAGTAAAAAACATTTTTTGTTGTGGTCCTCAGAATTACTGAAATCGCCTTTGGCTTTTGCCGTAAATATTCAAATGGCATATGAAATGAAAATCTCAAAACTTTGGATGTACAAATCAATAGCTCCTGAGTTATACTGTAGAAGCATTTTGGGCAATCAGTTGTAACAGATATATAGAAGGAACTTTCTTAAATACTGAAGGAAAAAAATGTTATATTACAGCACATGCTAGTGTTCTAACACATGCTTCAGGTTATGTTTTTAAATTCCATCTAAATGCAATAGGTTCATGCTGGCATTTCATGAAGCTGTATTACAAAAAGTAATTAACACTGAATAGCTACAAAAGTGTTTCCTATTTTTAAGTAAACTGTAGCAAACCCAACAGAACGGCACTGTGCCTCGCTGGAATATGTCTTCACAACTTTGTTGTGTCATGGGAGACTGTAACGCTGCTGTTACAGCAACACTGATGTTACTTTTTCTTTTTTTCATACAATCAATCAAAATTTTACAAAAATATAGCCAACCAAAACACATAAAAGTATGCTGCATATTCAGTTCTGCCTAGAGATAGCACTTTGCAATAACAGCTACAGAAGACAAGCATTTGGAAGTTATGGCTGTGCATTCCTTACACAGCCATAGTCACACAGTGTATTACCACATAAACTTCTCTTTGTGAGGGGTAAAAGATGGAAAGTGCACTTTTAATCAACTGGAGAACAGAGTGATTTTTTTCAGCATGACATCATGTCATACGCTAAGCTAAGAATTACATGTCTTGTAGTAATCTTCATAATTCAGTAATACTGAGCAAATGCCACTACATCTCCTAATTGATTTTGTCTTTTGTAGCACTGTATTAATCATTACTTCATATTATTAATTTTCCCCCAATCTCCATTGTGAATTCCCAGAAGTAACAGCCTGAAAGCAACCTGGGCACAGGGACACAGTAACCACCAGTAAAAAACTAAATCAAATTTCTTAGCATGTGTAAGGATTGTGTAAGAGGCAAATCTAGGGTGGCCTCAACAGTGACTTTCTCTTCTTGTCCATTATACACTTTTAAACCTCTCCAGCAAATTAAGTCAGCAGCTTACAATCTGAGCCGAGGCAAAGCAGATTTCATCCCCAATTGATTTTGTCTCTCTGAGCAAGGTATGATGTTCTCATTCCACATATTCCACAACTTCCATCTCTCTGTTCTTGACCCAAAGCTGTTTCTTCAAAATGCACTTGAAACAAGTTGACAACATTTTTAAAGATGACACACTGAGGCTCCGGTGCACAGATTCATCCTGTCTTTTACATATTTGATCAAAGCACTAAAGCTGGAGTGCTGTTGAGCTCTCTCCAGTCACAAACCTTCAGCAGTCTGACCTTCAGCCTTCTTGACTAGATTTTTAATTTCTGCAGTTCAATCAGGTGCCTAAGGATGAGGATTAATTCACCCTGTAGGAGTACTAAGCCAAAGGTACAAAAGAGATAAGAGCAGTAAACCCAGGTCTCAAAATTGTAACTCTCCCTACAACTGCCTCATGAAATTCCTTGCATCTTTGTTTTTGAATACTTGACCCTGGAACCTTAAAATACCCTTTCAGATTTAAGAAGAAAATAAACCCAAATAATCAAAGTCATCAGCATTTTGAACATATTTATCCACTGTCTAGATCTTTGTTGTATGAACATAACTAGCAGCAGCTTTTGAGACCAGAGTAGAAGAGCAGAAATGGGCACCTAACAATTCCAGTTAACAGAAACCTGTATGGCATATGCTTCTCTACCCTGTACTTCTCAGTGCAAATGGGGCTGTATATCCTCCCTAGAAATTAAGGCATCCTTCTTAAAAAACAACCAACCAAACAAAAACCCTCAAATAAATAAATTTGAAAAATAAAGAGAATTAGCACAACAGAAGGAAACAGGTGTGCTCGAACCTCATACATACACTGCTGACAGGCCACCTGCAGATCAAGTCTGCATAAAATCTAAAGTCTAATGCAACTGCTTGGGTTTCATTAATTTTTTTGTTTGGGGAGGCTTTTCTGTGTGCTTCTTTTTGGTAGAGCTTTGTAAATAAACAGTATCTTCAATATTCTTAAAATGAGATTTTCTCTCCCACTAATTTTTTCTCCCACTAATCTTCCTACCAGATGGGACAACTCTCCCACAGGCAAACTGGCTAGTAACATTCACTTGTGCTTTAAAATTGAAATTCAATTTTCAATTCTACATGAATGTTTACAAGCTGCCACCTAGTAATGTATGTATCCTCAAAACATCAAAATAATCTGTCTGTAATTAACTTCTGAATTCTCTAAAATACTAACATTCATGAAATGACATGGAGCACAAATTATTCCGAAATAAGTAAATTCATACTAATGTGGCATTGGGGAAATTGTTTCTGAAGCAAATTTTTCACTTGTAAAGCTTTCACTCATTAAACTCATACTCACTGATGAAGAAAAAATATTATGGACAACTAAATATTCATCTTAAAGATCTGATGACATTGGACAATAGGAAAACAAAATTATTGAAATTCAGATTGATTTACGTACACAAAGACAGTTTATAAATATTTGCACAACATTAAAGTCTTCTGCAGGACAAAAACAAATCACTTGGGAGGAAAAAGCGCAAACAAAAAGAATCTTTACTGAAGCCAAGCATGGAACAGAGAAAAAAAATTCAAGTCAGACTTAATGTCTATTTCAGAATATTACAAATCATTTAACTAGAGACCAGCATCAAACTGAATTACCCCGTATTTTCCACTTACCATCCACTCAGGTTCAGAAGCCTGTATTTGCTCACCTTGTCCAGGTTTCAGGCCAACCTGAGTGTCAGATTTCAGTGTTCTCAAACTACAGAGAGGCGCAGGATGAAACTTATTCAAGGCTTGATGAAACAGGACATTGTATTCCCATTTTCTATCTCCTGTTAATTTTCTATAGTTTAGATCACCTTTGAAGAGAAGCAAGTTTGACTTCTGTAACTCAGCATACAAGTCAGGAGCAACTTCACTCATACTGGAAAAATCATGTGGTAAAGTCCAAAACATGTGGTCATGGAAAACCCAAACTCCCTTTTTCAAATTGCCCTCCCAGTTTATCCCACATCTAGACATCCACATATGATTAGCTGACCCCAGTTGTTTAATAGTCCAGTTAAAATCATGCTTTGTGGTATCTGATACATACCATGGAATACTTTTTCCATGAAAATAAACTTCATCAGCTAGCTTTGACGACAACAAGAAATCAGCCAACACAAGATCACTTACAAGTTCAAATCCAGCATTATCCAGGATTATGTCAACTCTAACATTACTTCTTTCTGTTCTATTTTTTTTGGCATTTTCAAGTAGTGACCAAACTTTTTCCATATCATTCACTAAGATGTAAGGTACCATGTTCTCCAGGGATTGCAAAGGACTAGATTTCTGAGAGCTGTCTTCACCAGCTGAAAAAGAAAGGTCACACTTATTGCCCCATAATGACACCTAGAGGGGAAAAAGGAAGAAAAAAAGAAAGAGAGAAAAGAAACCGTTTACTAAGTCTCACTGTAGTTACATTCTCAACTTCACATACACTGAAGATTTTGTTCCCTGGTTTTTGTTTTAGGTAATAAAGATTCTAACTCCACATATTCTTCCAAGCTTTAATAAAACTCAACTCCTTGTCCAGGTATCTCAACATAGACAAGATTTTGTGGAAGAAACCAAACAAAGCTCTGCATTTACACAGGTGTCAGAAGCGACAAAGATGGGAGATTTAGATCAACATAAACACATTGCTCACAAAGCTCAAAACAGAAATATTCTCCATACTGCAATTCCAAAAAATGTCAGTGGTAACACAGAAGAAGGAATAATAAAAGCAGATTTTTTTTTATTACATGCAGCCAAATAAGTATTTTATATATACGTATTTTTAGTACTCACTAATGAGCCCTTTGTGAAGAGTCATCAAATACCTGGCATACATGTTGCCAGCTAATGGACTTATTTGTAATCCTACAATACTTTGGGGTTTCTACCCAAAGGCACTACATTCCAAGAATAATGCTGTTAAAAAGCTTTTAAACCACTTCTGACCCAGACTGACTTCTAATTTTTTCTCCAAAGAAGTCTAAAAACATTTAAAGTGCCAACTAAAATTAACTGTTTTAAGAAATTATAGGTAAATATCAAAAAGGTAATCTGGAATTTGATGTAAAATGTTTGAGAGATACTGGTTTTGACAGAAAAAATTGCTGGGTTTTCATACACACAACGAAGACCAGCCATTAATAAAGAAGTGTCACATTTAAAACAAGTAGCCAAAATATCTTTTCAGAATAGCAGCAATACAGTAGGGCTATCAGGACTTCATCACACCTTAACAAACAAAATATCTGTATTTTAATTTCCATATGAAGTTCAGATTCTTTATAACCTCAAATTCTTGTTTGTTTCATAGGAAAGATATTTTCAATTCTTTTGTTAAGCACTACCAGTTTACCTGCAATAGCTTAAAAAGTTCCTCCTGAAGTTGCTTTTCATCTAGATCCTTGATGTTCTTAAGAAGTTCCTGAAAGTAAGTGCATAAGGCAATAACAGCTTCTTGGGATTCAAAGAAATTTTGAGCCTTTCCTTCCTTAAATACATCAAAGTTGTCAATAGGTGGGCTAAAAAGAGAAGAACAAGTATGTTGATATACTTCCCACATTCTTCTTTACAGCACATGCAAAGGAAGCTCAAAGGTCGGCTTCTTTAGACTGTACTACAGGCTTTAGTTAGATTTTCCATTTCTAATTTGTCATACTCGATTTTCACATATCTCTGTAACAGCCTAATATTGCATCTCGCTAAAACAGACACTATGCAAGGCATCTTTATATAGCAATATATTCTGAAAGTGAACAAGCATTCAATCACAACAACTCTGGGAACTGCACAGACAGTGAACATTTTGAACTCCGATCTTCAGATAAGTGAATTAAAACTGTAACATACAAGTGAACTTAAGTCAAGAAAAGCTGGCCTGATTTTAAATGTGTTTGTGTGTGCTGGAGGGTACTTCCCATATCAAATTCACTTCCAGTTAGGAAGTTAATCCTATGGAAGTCTTTACTAGCATTTTGGAAAATTACCATGACAAATGAGAATGTTGTAATATATAAAAATTATAGGTCAATCTATTATGAGACATATTTGCACAACAACCTTCCAACAAATGATTGAACTTCCATCCAAGCATATGCTTAAGAGCAACTAAATAATGGAGATCAAGAAACTTAAAAGTTAAAAATGAAAACTATCTGCTCAGCTTTTTAAGTGCAATCCAGGGGATCAACCTCATATTTGAAGCATTTGGTTCAAGAGTTCAAATTACACAACATACCAGTGGAAACTGAGTCCCATTACTGTGTTTGCATCTCAACACTAATGGTAAATCTGTACTCGGAGAGCTTTCAAATTTTTTTGGCAGCAACAGGATCTTAAACTGTTCATTCCTACCCCATGACATTGTACTGGCACATCTCCATGGTACCAGCACAACAAGTTTTTCCCTGTCCAGTTATTTTTAACCAGTATCAGCTCCCGAAGTTTGATGCAGCACATGGTCTGCAAGCACTGCTGTAACTGAAGCTGGTGTAGAATGAACAACAGGGGCTGCTTAAGACGGGTCTACTGCTGTAAGAAACAGTTCTCAAATGGTAACTTCAGATTGCAAGCAGCAAAAAAAGTTAGAATTCCCAACAGATTTGTGGCTCTCATATTCAGTATTTAACACTTAAGAGAAAATTCTAGACCAACAAACCTTGTAGAAATGCTACATGGTTTTTATATCTCAATTTACATTAGTCTGCAAAATCAAACTGCAAAATCAAGCTCAAGAGTTTTCGTGTAGACCAACTCACCAAAACTGAAGCGTAAAAAAATTAATAAGCTTCAAATTCTGCTAAATATAAGAAGTAAAGGTATTAATTTTAAATCTGATGTGCAAGCTGAGGAAAAAGCAATATGGTAAAAGCTTAAGATCTCCCTTTATCTTACTCCTCAGCTGTCTTTCCTTTTCCCAAAATAAAAATGGGAAAGAGCAATGCTTTGCAAAGTAATATACCAAGCCAGCAAATACTTACTTCTGTGCTAATGCTGCATGAATTCTTCGATACATGTAACACTCTACGTACAGCCAAGGGGACTGAAACCAACTTGGTTCTCCATTTCCATTTGGTAAATTTCGTTGGTGGTCCAGGTATTGGTTCCACAGTGCAGCATCAGGCAACTCATCTTCCAAAGGGGTCACTGGCTTGTCTGTTTGCAGTTCATTCCGCAGTTTGGAGAGGAAAGATACAGCTCTCTTCTCTGCTTCAACACCCTTCTGAAAAAAGTGGAGAACAAAAGTTCCTACTCTGTACCTTTATTCCTGTAGAGACACAGATCAACTGTTCATGGAATGTGCAAAGTTTTAATTGCCACGTGAGTCCCTGACAAATCACAGCTTGATTCAACAAAATATAGTTTGGTGAATAAAGCTCGTTTCAGATCCAAGATCTAAAATTAATTCCATATGGGACTTCTTTTTAGATTGGACGTTTTGCTTATTAGAGGTGAAGAGAGTGTTGAAACACAGTCTTGTTCAGAAGGTGTTACTGTCTATCAAACACTGCATCAACACAAAAACCAAAGTAAGTGATGCAGTTGCATAAGTGACAGATCAGAAAGAAAAGGTTGGACAGAGAGGTGTGTTACAGAACTAATCAAAAATAGCTACTAGAAAGAAATTATTTTTTAAAAATATCAGACAAAAGGATTGAGACAAGCCTCACCAGTAAAAACAAGGCAGAGAAAGGGTCTCAAAGGATAGAGGGAAATAAACATCAGGGAAAATAGGGACCTTACTCTTACCTCACCATGTTCTTCAAAAAATTCATTTTTATGTCGATGTAAAGTATCAATAACTCTTGTGAGGATCTGGGGAAGTCTGTCTTTAATGGTAAAATATGCAAAGGATCTAAAAAAGAGAGGATCAATATTTTATTATTGTCAGCAAAGGATGAAACAGCTTCAATTTTTAAAAACAAATGCAAGGTCTTTGTGCTACTTTGGGCTGGGGTAGAGTTAATTTTCTTCACAGTAACTGGTATGGGGGTTGTGTTTTAGATTTGTGCTGGAGACAATGTTGGCAACACAGGGAAGTTTTCCTTATTGCTGAGCAGGGATTGCACAGAGTCAAGGCCTTTTCTGCCTCACCCCACCCCACCAGCGAGGAGGCTGAGGGTGCACAGGGTGTTGGGAAGGGACCCAGCCAGGACAGCTGACCCTAACTGACCCAGAGGCTATTCCAGACCATATGGTGTCATGCTCAGTGGTGGAAACCAGGAGGAAAAGCTGGACAGGGAGCCACTGCCTAGGCATCAGTAAGTTCATGGTGAGCAATCGCTTTCATTTGTCTTACTTGGTTTTCTTGGGTTGTATTTCACTTTGCTCTTTTCATTATGATTTATTCTCATTCCAATTATTAAACTGCTCTCAATCCACAAGTTTCCTCATTTTTACCTTTCTCATTCACTTCTCCCCACCCCACTGAGCTATATGGTGCTTTGCTGCCAGCTGGGGTTATAACACAACACTATTAAAAGTAGCTTGACATGCCCTTAAAGAAGTGGACAGCAAAAAAAAAAAAAAAAAAAACCAAAACGGAAAAAATTTCAAACTGGTCACGTTCTTGTGCCTACTTTTGCAGAAGATTATAAACAGCAACCTTTTCAAGAAAAAGCTAATGACTGGCCCTGACAAAACAGCGAAAAATTGCAGATAATTCTGAGCTAAAACGCGACCTCTATTGCTAAGATACCCAGATGCAAAACGTAGTACATGTAAAACTAAAAGCACAGATATCGCCTCAAATTTTATCACGTATCTCATCAGCAAGAAACGCGCTCTCCATTACACACTTAATTTACATTTGCTCCAAACGCTGTTTATGTACGAGGACAACGAGCAGAACGCGGCCAGCCGCACAGAGAGCGCACACCGGCCTGGAGGGCGATTTTTACTGTGAGATTTCTACCCGGTGGGTTGGAGGCCCGGAGCCGAGCAGCCGCACAGGGAGCACGGCACCGCCGCTGACACCACCCCTCGGCCCGGCCGGGCCGCTGACTGCGGCGGCGGCGGCAGCGCCGCGCCCACAGCGCCGCCTGCGGGCCCCGCGCGCCGCCGGCGCTGCTGTCCCCGCCCGCTCCCCCGGGCCAAGAGCCGCCCCCCGGCCCCGCCCGGCGCCCGAAAACCTCCGCTCTCCGGCGGCGGCGCGCCGGACGGCCCCTCAGCTCCCTCCCGCCCCACGCTTCGCTGCCGGTAACGAGCGCGCCAGGCCGTGACGGACCCCTTAAACCTGCCCGACAGGGACACCGGGAGCGCCGGTACCGCCGCCATCTTGCTCCGCCCCCCCCCGAGGAGGCGCACCGCCCTCCCCCTGCCCCCTCCCGGAAGCGGGCCCGAGCGGCGGCCGGACGTTATTGGCGCGCGGGCCGCGCCCCGCCGCGCGGCGACGGACGGGCGGGGCGTGTCGGCCCGCGCGCCTTGGCGGGGCCCGGCGGGCGGTGGGCGGGGCCGCGGCTCGCGCGGCGGAGAGCGGCGCGCCCCCTCCCCCAGGTCAGTGCTGGCGCGCGGCGGCGGCGGGAACCGCCTCGCCCCTCCCGCCGCGGCGGCGGCGGCGGGCGCGCGCGCGGGGCGGGGGAAGGGAGGGGAAGGAGGGCCGGGCCGGCGGCGCAAGCGAGTGCCCTTGGCGGCCCCGCGCGCCGGCCGGAGCTGCGGCGCAGCCCGCGCTGCGGCGGGGGAGGGGTGCGCAGCCCCTCCTGCGGCAATCCCGGCGCGGCGGGGCCTGCCGCAGCGCCCGCGAGAAGGGTGTGGGCGAGCCGAGGCGGCCTCGCCCGCCCTTCTCGCCGTCTCCGGTCCTGCCGCGGCTGGGAGGGCTGGGAGGGCCCCGCGACGTTCCTCGCGACGAGGGCACAGTTTCGGGGCGATCACGAGCCCTGCCTGCTGGTGTGAGGGGTGATTCCCAGCTCCGTGCCCGACCCCCAGCCCTGGATGCCCCTGGGGCGGCCGGAGCGGTGCGGCTGCCGGGCGGCCGCCTCCCACCCCCCGTGTTCAGGTGTCGCTGCGCGGGGGTGACGCAGCCCCGGTGGAGGCCGCGGACCGGGGGTGGGGGGGCCGGGCCCCCCGGTCGCTGGCGGCGCTGCGTTCCGCGCCCGCCAGGGGCGCCCGTGAGTCGCGCGGGGCGGGGGCGGCCCTGGCGCCCTCGCTCGATCCCGCGGGCGGGGCGGCCTCGTCTTCCCATTGGTCGGCTTGCTGCCCGCTGTGCCCGCCCCGCCCGGCACGCAGCCAATGGGAGCGGAGCCCTCGCCCCCCTGCCTCCCTTCCCCCCGCGCTTGCCGCAGGGGCGGTGCGGCCGCTGTTTTCCTTGGAGCGAAGGGCGGCAGTGCGGGGGCAGGGCAGGGGCGGAGTGTCCCGGCATCCGGGGCTGGCGGGCCCCGGGGGCAGTCTGGAGGCATCCGGACTGCGTGGGCCGGGCGGAGCTCGCGGGCTGGTCTGTGCCGGTCCGGTCCAGTCGCCGGCGGAGCGGGCCCGCCCTATCCGTATATGTCGGTGGTTGTGCCGCAGCGAGCCGGGCCTCCCGGCCGGAGAGGCAGCGGGCGTGGCTAAAGTGTGCCGTATGCTGAAGAGACGTTGGAAAATAAGTCCCAGTTCCCTGCCTGCTGCTCGGAGTGGCGCCTCCTGCCCTGTTGTGGTCGCCTTTCGTGCCGCTTTCTTGGATTGCTGTGTTCCGCTCCTTCTGGCTTGGTGCCTCTGGTGCCGCAGGTCTGACGCTCAGGCCCCTCCATGGAATTCGGTCTATATAATCTCTCTTTCCTTGCAAATTATTTGTAAGCCTGTAGAGTTGAAAAGTCATTCCTAGCATTACTGATCCGGGATGAGGTTTTGTTGGCTAGGAATGTCAACAAAACCATTTTGAGTCTCTTTCTGCCACTTACCACACATTGCTGGAGACTTTACCCCTTGCCCCAGGTCTCCACCACCTGGGTTGCAGTTACTGAATTTCTCTCAGCTCCTTTTTTATCCAGGAGATATTAGGCCTCTAAAAAGGTAAATATGCCTTGTCCTGGACAGGGTTGCTTTTTAAATACAGAACAAGTTTAAAGTTAAAATAATAGTTTATCCCACTGGGTAAGTATGCAAATAACAGGCTTCTAAATTGGGCAAAAATGTATGAGTGAAGAGCATGTAAAGATATAAAGTTAAGCCCAGTATCAATTCACCTAGGTATCCTTGTAAGGATGGACAGGATGCTTGTTCTACAGCACACACTATGATTTGCTCTTTAAATAAAATGTTTATTTGAACTATTATGTTAAATGTATTTTTAGTATTAAAGATCCTCCTCAGTTTTTGAAAAATATTCTAAAATGGGCAGGTTTTTGAACTAGGCAGCTTAATGACTTTTTGTTAATAACTTGCTGAGGATGGATTTTTTTGTCATAAGGAAAATGTTATTAAGAAAACCAGATGAGGGTAGAGAACTTGTCACTTATTTTTTTCTGCAAATTAAACACATGCACTGTGATATTGAGTCTGAATATTTTTATTTTATTAGCTCACACAATGTAGTGTAAATATAGAAGGGTTGCTTTTAGTCTGAGCTGCCAGCATAAGGACACTGTTGTGTTTCAGGCTGCACGGTGACTCTGCAGGCAGGCCTGGTGGTCCCTGTAGCACCAGGATGTACTGGCAGGAGCAAGGCTGTGAGTCGGCTCCATTCTCGCTGTGGTCAGAACAGATGGCTGGGGCTGGAACTGTGCTCCGCTGTTCATGGCACAGCCGCTGAGCTGATGCTGGGCTCTGTGTGTGTTTTGCAGGTGACGTTCCCATACAACCACGTAGTAATCTAATGGTTGTTTTTATTATATATCGAAATGATTCACAGCGTCTGATGTCCTCTTTAAAGTGTGTGCTTGCTTGCTGACAAGCAGTGGGGTTACTGAAAGTGCAGGCTGCTGCACAGAATGAGCAGCCAAAGGAAAAGATGCCCTCTTGCATATTGACACAGCAACCAGTTCTATTTTTTCACCACTTGTTGCAAGCACACAGATGTAGTTTGATCTTAGAGTTTCCATAGGATCAAAAAAATCTTTTTATTCCCAACAACGTAATGTGCTGAGGAGTACTAACACATGCAAGAGTAGTATGGACCACCTTTTAGATAAGAGGGAAACAATATTATTTCTTTCCAAAATGTTGATGGATGATTTTGTTTGTTTGTTTTAAATGCAGTTCAGAGGGAAGAAATGAGATGGAAACTTCTGCACCTTCAGATGAGATCTTTCCACGCTTTAACAACAATATGCCGGTGCCAAAGCTTTAACAAAACTGGACGTCTGCTATTAAAGCTGGATAATGAAGTTGAAAGAAGAGCTCACAGAACAGCGAAGTCTTGGGATTTGTATGCACTGAAACCTGCGTTCCCTTGGTTGACAAGTCAATGTGTGCAAGTCAGGAATTGGCATTTTCTCCAAGGATTTCTGTCCACTTTGGAAAGAAGTGTTTATTATCAGAGTGGGGAGGGTTTTTTCTCATCCTGGAGACGTTTGGGTGTGACAATGATGGAAAACTACAGGCTCAATACAGAGTGGATCAAAAGGCTTAGGAACACATCATCAAGATTTTATGCCGTTGTATCAGCTGGTAAAACTGTCCCCAAACCCAGTAACCAGGCAGTTAAGAGGCCACCAAAGGCACCAAGGACCAAGCAGCCATCCAGAACGAACCTGCCACTCTCAGACATGGAGGTGAAGTATAACATTTACAGTCTATGTGACACTAAGGGAGTGCATCAGTTTAATTTGCATTTAGATTTGGGTTTAGATGAACATTTTAATGAAATTAAAATAATTATTTGGTGAGAAGGACTTCATTATTTACACTAGTGTTGGAGCTTTGCAAATAGAAGCAAACTTGATAGAAATTGGCATGTCTGGTATTTTGAAGGTAAAATGGAAGTTTACTTGCAATGTGTTAACAAAAGTGAAGATGAGTGGTTATTATAAAGTGAAAAGGTGAAGTGCATTAAAAATAGTTTTGGCCAGTGCTTTCAAATTACATTTTCTATTGAGAAAAAGAGTCTAGCCATCAGAGTAATTTAACTTTCTCTACATTTCCTTGCTTATCCAGATCTATCCAGTTTTAAGGTTTCACTCAAACAGAAACATAAGTGAAAGTAAATAATATAAAGCTTATATTCAGATTAAGTTTCAGATGGGAAATAAATGTGTAAGTGTAGCCTGTGTTACCTGAGAAAGATCATTCCATGTGTAGAAATAGCACCTTGATTATCAGGGTCTGAGGGTATACAGGGGAAATGCAACAACACACTGTTTTAGTTACAGTGAGGAAGAACAGTGCATATTTGTGGCCATATCTTCTTAAGCTAACTCTTAGCCAAGCCAGGCCTTAAGTACACTTGAATATAGGATTTCCATGGTGAATCCTGGTGTCAGATGTGTTACTGTTCTCGTCAGGCTAAAACAACCGTGTTGTTAGTAAAATGTATGATAGGTGAGACTAAAATAAGCACTGTGTCTTCAGAAATAGTTTCCACACTGCAAAATGTATCTGTTACATGATCTACTGAATGTGAGCAGAGAAAAGTTTTAGTGCTTGCCTTCTCATATCTAAGCTTATGATGTGTATTTTGTGTGGTAAGCAGGTGCATGCCATAGTGTAAATTAAAGAGGTAGTTATAAACAATTTAGTTACCACTCATCTTTTCATGTTGCTTTGAAAGAGGAAAGTGAAAAATATTAGTCCTGAAACACTGTGTAGTGTTTCCAGCATTTTAGTCATGGTATAACATTACATTCAGAGTTTGATTCTTCTTGGTTTTGGGTGAAGTGACAACATTTTTGAGGCCTTTAAATGACAGCATAGAATGCAGTTTCTTTGTATGACATTTTCATATATATGTGCAAGTAACATGTAGTACTATTTTTTTTTTCCATTGTGAATAGAGAAATTGAGAAAATACTGCCTGATAAACTGAAATAATAATATACTTTCTGAGGAGGCTTTTGCATGGTAAAATGCTGGGTCAGAAATTACCTCTAGTGTAGCAGGCCCCAAGGCCACTGCCATCTCCTTCCCATCTTTTCTTGCCTCTGGAGACAGCAGTTGCAGGTTTCCATTCCTGAGGTTCTCAGTTTGAGAACCCTGAGGATCTGTGGTGGTTTCTCTCTGGGAGGGCTTGATAGCTGACGCCTTTCTTTTGCAGAGCACTTGGTGAATGAGGTCCTTCCCATCCTCCCCAGCACTGGTCTTCATGTGTTTTTACAGTCAGCGTGCAGGGCACCAGCAGTGATAAATCGTTGTACAACCAGTTTTTCAGGATACATAGAGGATTTCCTTGGAAGCAGTTAAGTGGTTTAGTCAGTCCATCAGTGAGTGGTACCACTACTTGCATAACCTGGTACGATCTGATGGCAGGAAAAGCCTCTGAGCTAACCCTTAATACTACAGCATTTATGCTACAGCATATGATCTAGCATAGAAATAGTTTGAAATTCAGGCATAGACATAGTATTTACTACACTTTAGATAAAGATTGATTCCTGTGGGGATATGAGGACTAAAGTTCATCCTACAGGTTTTCTTTCTTAAAATTTTTTGTGTGCTAAAAGTGGAAGAGATGGACTAAGAGGAATTATGATTCCATGAGCCTGCACAGTTGTTTGGGGGCATGATGATACTGAAAATGAGTTGTCAGCATACTTAGCTGTCCTTAGAAGCAGCCATCCTGTGTGTAGCTCTGAATAGAATATCAGTAATGCTGTAGGCAGAAAGGAGAAGAGGGTGAGTAGCTCAAGTTCCTTTCTAACACCAGTACAGGAGCTGTATTCTGAGGTTTTTGAAGTTTGCAGGCAAAAATGATGTAGCAGAAAACATGGCATTAAGGTTGATCAGCCATTTAACACATCTATTTTAGGATTAACTGAGTCACTGATTAGATTTTTTGTCTGTATCTCCACCAGCACCCATGGACATGTATTTTAGGTGTCTTAATCACAAATTATGCCTAAGCCAAATGTTCTCTATCAAACAAGATTTTTGTAAATATGTAAGTGACACAGTACATTATAAAAAAATCCCCAAACCCAAAAGTAGTATATATCCAAAATGCTGTTTCAGGCATGTAGTTTAGTGGAAAACCTCTGGTTGTAACTAAATGAGGAATGTAGTTAGCCATTGAAACTAAAATTGTAGCTGTAAGACAGAAAGTCAATCCTGTAGTGCCTTGAAATGAAGAATAGACCAAGTAATAAACTGTGGGAAACACAGAGCAGGATAGAGGTTTTCAGACTGTATACTAACTGCAAGATGAGAATTTGTTCCCTTAATTTGTGACGGAAGAGTTTCATAGCAGAGCATGTGTACTTAAAATAACCAAAAGGAGCTTTTTGGAAGAGTCTTCAGATTCAGATGTATAATTGGCACTGGTGATTTAGCAATTGAGAATGGATTTATGCAGTTGAAATTGTGATAATGAAACGTGATACTTCAAGGGAACTGAAAGCTGGAGTTCTGTTCCACTGTTAATTCAACCTTTTAGCACAGTTGTGGGAATATGCCTACAAAATTGCTCTCTGAATATTACAATTACTTTGAAAGCTTATTTTATCCTAGTGGTTGCTGAATTAAGATTTTGTGTAAGCAAATCTTTGGATGTGATAGTAGAATGTTAACATTAAAAAAGAAAAGTTCAAATGTGAGGTGGTGATTCTAATGATTGGTGACAGTCCCCCTGCAGGGAGCGGAACCCCTCTTGAAGCCTTGCTATTTGACAGTGTATGAGTGCTGCAAGAATGTGACTTAGATTTTTAGGTTGAAGTGTATTGTGGACCTAAATGCCTGCAGATGAGCACAGTTCTTTTGTTCATTTGTTGTTAGTTACATCCCCATTTGTATTAGTTACAAAAAGCTGGGAAGTGACTGATCCACAGTGAGACATTGCTTTCTGGATATTTTCCACTACATTGTACTGAAAATAGGTCATACATGGTATCAGAAGAAAGAAAAACACTTCAGATGAGTAGTAGAATTTGCAAATCAGTTTATTGTGACTTGTTTGATTAATCAAGAAAATCTCACATCTCCTTGCAAGTCAGCATCATTTTCCCATTTACTTCTTTGAAAATGACATTTTAGTTATTTAAGATTGTGGGATATTGGGACAAACTGGCCATGTGTACTGTTCCACTGTGGTGTCAGGGGAGACCCCCTGTTAGTGCAGGATGCAGCTCAGGGCAGGGGAGGACACTGTAGATGTGCAGCACCTGCAGCTGGTCCAGAAGGTGACTTTCTGTGCTGCGGTGGCTCAGCCCTGGCAGTAGCTTGCTGCATGGCAGAACACGATGTTTGTGGTTGAAGCTTCTGCTTGATAAACAGACTGGGGTAGTCAAACTCCATTTACCTTTAAAACACGGTGTTTTACCTGCGATCAGGAGTGACCTGCCTCTGGTTTCAGTGGTCAGCCAAGTATGTCATAAGCCATGGGATGGGAGAGCAGCAGCAAGTGCAGCTCTACTGTTCAAGTATTTGATTGGCTTTCAGGGAAGAAGGGTTGTCTCTGTGGCTCTGTCATAGTTTTTTGTTGTGACTTCACTCATGCCACGTGACTTGTTGTCAGTGTGTGATTTGCTTTCCCACTTAACAAGGAGCAAGTACTCCTGTTAGTATATGTACACCAGGTGGAAATCAAGGCAATGATACCACAGAACAGTGCATAAATGAAAATTGTCACTCTCTTAATAAATTTGAAGCAAACAGTTGTCTTATTACCATCTTGCTCCAGCCATGCCCTAACTCAAATTTCTATTCCTTTGGCACAGAATCTGATGCAGTGCACAGCCTTTGCAACAGCAGATGAATATCATCTTGGTAATCTCTGTCATGACCTGACTTCACATGGATATGTTGAAATAACAAGTTTGCCTAGAGGTAGATTTTTGAAACGTATTAAATGCAATGTTATATCTTGGGAAATAAATTATGGGTGAGGGATATAATTTTTTTAACTGTATGTATTCTTATTCTGATAATATCCTGGATTACATTTTACTGCCTGTAAAATTATTGCTGTGCTTAAAGATTCTATTTGCCTAAAAGTCCCCACAACAAAACCTTTCAGAATAACAATGTGAGCAGCTCGTGCTCTTACCTTCTGTAATTTTTCCCAACATTACAATTACATCAGAAGTATAGAAAAATTACATGCATGCATGAAAAATAACTTAGGGAATTGACTGATACAGAGAATTTCTACGACATTCACTAACTGAGTATTAGTTTTGGAATTATTTATTTTAATTAATCTTTCAGTAGTGAGGTAGTGCAGTACATCAGCTGTCAAAACAATTTTGTAGTTTGAAGTGTTGCATCTTCTTTCTGTACCTAGATTTCTATTAATGTAAATTACAGAGTTGGAGAGGAAGGCATGCAAGAGAGAATCTTGCTAAGTGAAATGAAAAAGATACACAAATAAGTGTTTAGTTCTAGTAAAGAGTATGCTGTTGATACTTCTTATTTATTGGGCAAAGTATATCATAGCAATTGTTGAATGCTACACTTAGGTAGGCTTCAGCATAATAATTGATTCTGGTTTCTATATAAAGTATCTCTGTAGACTTGGGAAAGTATGACTTGGAGATAGCTGCAGTATACTACAAAAGAAAAACAAATTGGTCTTATTATCACATAAGGAACCTTACGCCCTGGAACAGCTGTGATTTTCATATGTCAGTAGTAGAATGCCTTCTTCCTTTGAAAGAACAGATTATATGAAGCTAGGAGAAGCACTGGCAGTTCATGGGCATTTCAGTAGGGGTTATCAAAAGCCTGTCTGCCTCTCAAGTAATAATCTAAGTGCAGTAATACTCTAGTGGGTCTCTTTCAAGCATGAGATTTACTAATGATTGTCTTGTTCAGAAAGATGAACATGAAAGACAATACCCACTAGAATATAGGCTTCATGTTCTTTTGTAGTTTCTTTGTATTAAAACTAACCCTGGTTTCACAGCTTTGGGATATAAACCTTGTACAACCCCCAGCGTGACCATGAATTAAATGTTACTGTTGGTGTTATTTTACCTTGGGAGTGTCGGTTTTGCCAATTCCTTTTATTTCTTCATGGTGTTTTTGACTCATAATGAGTACTGTTTATCAAAGGTTTGGAGGAAGTAATGATGAAAGGATATTGGATTGTGCCAGCAGATCTGAAGTGTTGTGATGGTTGGCATGCGCATGTAGCAGTGGTTGGTTACCAAGCCAAACATTGAATCTGGGAAGATAATTTTTAAAAATATTTCCACATAGAAATCTAAAACAGCAGTTACAGTGTGAGTTTGTTGCTTTGTAGTGTTTTTCCAAAGCATTATTCTTGGTTTTGACCTCTTTAAAAACTTTTTAGAGGCAGATCCTGCACATCCACTTAAAATAGACCAAATTCTCTTCAATTGTGTGTGTTTTGGCTGGAGTGGATAAATAAAGATATGGCTGGTATTTGAAAAGGCAAATGAGAAAATGTAGACAAATGTTACTTCAATGATGAACTCAAATTTCACACCTAAAATTGCTCTAGTTATTCATCCAATGATGTATCTCTGAACTGGACTAGCAAGTGGAAGAAAAGTCTTTAAAGGCTCATTCAGACCAACTGTGTGGTCCCAATTCAGATATTAGCAAAACTGTATCTGGTACTTGGTCATGTCTCTCTGCTGCCTCAGTCTACCTGGCCTCTATGGCCTGAGCAGTAAAGCAGAAGGTAGAATTTGTACACAAGCAGAAGTAACAACACTTGATACCCCATCACTTGACTTGTGATTTTCCTGAAAAGGCATTTAAATTTTTAAGGCTTAGCTGTTAGGCCCTGCAAAATCTTTGTGAAGTCTCACTTTAAATAGAAGTAGGGGGCTTTTCTGGTCTAACTTCCACTAGTGCTGCAACAAAATGAGTCATGCTGGTTTGAAACCACATTGGGACTTCTGAAATTTTATCTGTATTAGTGAGTGGCACAGTGGAGAAGATTTGTAGAAGAAAAATCAAACCCCTGTTTGGAGAACCCAGCAACCACATTTATTAAATTTGGGGATATTCTATTTGGACTAGCTCTGGTCTAATCCTCTGTAACAAATGCCCCATTTAGTGGTTGGAGTACGACAAGAGCATTGTTTGAGCTTCTCTTTCATTTTAGTTTAATGCAAAAGCCCTCACATTTTATGTACTGTTGCGGAGTGCACATCAGAAGTGTGGTAAGGGAGAGTGGGTGGAAGATTTGTTTCAAAAACACGCTTCTGATGTGCAGGGAAATGCAGGTGTAAGCTCTCCTGTCTTGAGGGTACACTCTTTCAAGTTTCTGACTGGCAAAGCAAAGTCAGCACAATTTGAGTGCAGATTAATCTTTTAGTATATAGAAAATAAGAGCTTCCAGGCAAGCGGATTTGTCTGGTAATTTCTCTGCAACTGTGCAAAACTTCCACAGTTCTCTCACACTGTATGTCCACTTCTGTATTCGTTATTTACAATGTCTGCATCAGTTTTCTCAACTGGCTGATGTGTTAGTATGCAAATGTTGAATTACATGATTACAGTTACCAGCTGTCATGTTTAGAAGTTGACTAAATAATCAATTTTTTCACTTATTTCAAACCAGATGCTGCAAATGTTTTGGTGATCAGTACTGAGAAATCTGCAAAAGAAGATGATTCTGGCATGATTTTTTTCTTCAGGTAAGCTATAAATCATGCTCAAAATATTATGTCATTAATAGTAATGGTGTGAAGGAAGTAGTGCAGCTTGCTTGTTCCTGCATCATATTACCTCATGAAACTCAAGGAATAACTGTCCAGTCAGAATGATTAAAAAAAAAAAGTCAGAATTATTTAAATGGTTGAAAAACACCTTCTCATGTTTTTTCATTGAAGTATGGTTAAAAAGCAACTAGTATATAATTTCTGTGAAGATAGTTTTAAGTTTCTTGATTCACAATGACAAAAATTGCCACTGTACAATTTGAGTATTCCATTAAAATACATTTAAAACAGTGATTACACTCAGTTTTTCCTTGAATTCACAGGGAAGGGGCTGTTGTATTTTGGAATGTGGAAGAGAAAAGTGTAAGTAAAGTGAAACTTGGTTAAAACTGCATAAGCAAGTGTTTTGTCAGTCTCACAAAGCTCAGCCTGCTAGACGTTTGTTTGGGGGACTGATCTTTCTATGAAGGAAAAAAACTGATTGATTCTTCTCCAATGAGTACAGGTTCTTGCCTGCTACTGGCCTCAAGTGTGTGGGCTGCTGATACATCACCTTTGAAATTCATCTACTTAAGACAAAAATCTGAAACCTTAATTTAGTGAGACTGACAAAAAGAATATTCTTGCAGCTCTCCTAAAAAAGTAGATCAGAAAAATCTACCTGTGAATGATTGTTTGAAAAGCACTAATGTAACAGAAAGTCTGTTAGAAGAAAAGGATTATTCCATTGTATTCCATTTAAGTCAGTTATTAAAGACTTATGTTTGTACAACTTTGAAAGAGAAAAAAGAATTATAAGCAACTCATTAATACTGTTCTGTGTTTTTACCAGCCAGCAATTTTCCTGAAGGAATTTTTTTATTGGTTGGTATAATTATTAAATATGTTGCTGACATGTTATATTTTGGTGATCTTTGCTGACCTAGAAGGGTATGCCAGAAGCATATCTATTCTAATGAATACATTTATAATTATTTAATGTTTTAAATGTATTTTTATTACTGTGGTTAAACTGGATTCTAGATACAAAAAGTATTGACCTTATCTGTAGACAGACTATGTGAAATTAAGTGGTGTATTAAATAGATGATACTGAGATGCATAGAAGTTCACAGGAGGATTTTCATTGGGGTAAACAAAAACTCAGAGCAGTTGTTTCCAGATGTGAACAATTTGTGGATTCAAGTTCACTTCTTCTGTTTCAGAAGATTCTCCTGATTTCCTGTCTGTTTTGGGGGGTGTCAGTGTATCAGGTGTCCTACAAAAAAATACCAGTTCTCCCTTCAAACCTTGCCTGTTTGGATGCTATGGCTGTAACTACACTACTGATTAACAAGTATTACTGAAGACCAGCTGCTTTAACTCCTGATGATCTTTGAGTTGAACACCTTAGCCCACCGGAGTACTCAGAAAATTCTCCTTTTGTTGTACAAGCTTAAATACCTTTGAAAATTTGATACCTTGTTTTCTTGGTCAATACTAGTATCAGCAGTTGGCCCCTTGCTAGCTTTATTTGTAAAAGAGGAGGAAAAATGCCTCTTTCTGTTTACTGAAATCATAGTCAAAGCTTTAATTGCCCAACAACTTGCTCAAATACAGGAAGTATTTTTATGGACATGCTTTAATGAACTGAAATGAAAGGAGAAAAACCCCAAACTGGTCTGTAGAACAGAAACTGAAAGCAATTCAGTAAAACAGAATTTAGAGTGTCACTGCAAATGGCCAAAATACCCCAGAATGACTAGTAAGAGAAAAAAATATTTTAAATTAACAAACATTTAACAGAAGAAGTAAAAAATACAGACTGATCACAAAAAGAAACTTAAAATACAAAATACCAATTTCAAATACCTGAGTAAGAAGGTTGTACAGCAGCTTCCTTACCAAAATAGCAAGGGCAAAAAGAAAAACCTGCTCTGAGGTTTTTTTAAAAGGGAACTGTGACATAAGTGCCTGTAATAGCAAGAGTTTGCAGGTGGTGACTCCAGAACATCTCTTCTAATTAATTTTACTGTGTCACAACTAGTCCCTTCTATAAAATTAGGCTGGGCCTAGAAGCAATGTGAGGTTTGCACTGCTGAGCTGTCTCTGGACACTGCTGTTTGGCTGAGGTGACTGGCCTCCAAGCAGACGCTTCCTATGTTTTCATACTCTTTTTTTATCACAAGACTTGAATTATATGGCAAATCTTAGTCATGCTAATACTGAATTCAGGATTATGAAAGGAGCAGTTTCAGCAGTACAGTTGAGGGTTTTTTTTTTTTCAGTGAAAAATGTTACTGTGTTACATAGATAGTATCACCAAAATTCTTGAAATCAATGAAAAAAGCTAGCAGTGCAAAGAAAATCCCTCTTGCAGGTGATCCAACAGATTTTTTTTTAGAGTACTTAACCTGGAAAATATGCTTTATGAAAAACTTAGAGGGTACAGTTTTGTGCTAAAAGATGAACTATGATCTTTTATTTTAAAAAGAGAGTGCTTTTAAATATGACTTAGTAGAAGATTGAACTCTAAAGAATTTAGGCATCAAAAGTGTTTTGTGGTTTTGTGGTTTGGTTTTTTATTGGCTGTTGTGTAGCTAAATGCCTTTTAAAAACTAGTAGGTGAGTGCTTTTTTTTTAGTTCAAAATTCGTTCTAATTGCAGATGATTTTTTTGAGGGGAGCCTTGTAGCATATAAAAAGGAAGAAGGATGAGAGATCCTAAGTTAGGTGTCAAGAGGAGAAAGTTTTGTGACAGAAAAGGGCTTTTTCTTCCTGCATCAGTTTTTCGTGTGCTGGAGAATAAAGGAGCAGTGAGATTACTTCTGCAAGTAAAATTGCACATTGAATTACTTACAGGGATGAATGTAGCAGCTGAAACAGTTTTTCCAGATTTTTGTAGTGGTAAAGGGTTTCTGTAATATAACTAACCTCTGGTAGCTGAAACAAGACTACTGATTTCAGCAGCAATCAAAAACAAAACCACTGATTTAGCAGCAAACTAGTAATTTTATCAGAAACAACAACCTAATGTACTTTTTCTAAAGATTCATTCCCACACTCAGACATCTGCCAAAATCTAGTAAGTTCATTGTTATAATACTGAATACATCCATGTTGTCCTTACCCTGTTCCATGTGTGCACATATAAAATGACATTTCAGTTTTACCAGATTCCTTGCCGTTGTTTATAGCTACAACTTCTTCTTGAACCGCAACTAGTTTCAGAAGTGTTAATAATAATATTTTTATATCTATTTATCTATCTATAATATTTTATATACTTATATATAAAATATAATAACTGTGTTAATCATTATTATTTAGCACACCTCTTCATTGTTAGGTAAATAACTTCAGCATGAAGGTTGCATTCATCAGCCTGCCCTATGCAAGTTCTTTGCAGAGTGATAATTTACTGCATGGTAACTATTGCTGCAATTGTCTCCTTCTTAGATGAAGAATATCATGCGAGTGCTAGAGCAGCATGAAATTCAGCCATACGAAGTTGCACTGGTCCATTGGGAAAATGAAGAGCTGAACTATAGAATAGGAGAGTAAGTATCTTCAGGCATTCTGTATATAAAAGCTAACAGACACCTAAACAAAAATCAAGCAGAAGTAATTTAGCTAGTAAAAATATACTTGTCCTTACTTTTTTTCCAAATGAGTAAAATAAAGAAAGAAAACTATAAATCTTGAGTCAGTAAATGTTTCTGTCTTGGTAAACTTGCAGGTAGTGACCTTTGTGATTTGCTTATATGATAGATCTTGTAAATAAGAAGCTCTCTGCCCACACAACTCTTCAGCAATCCCAAACAGAAACTATGTATGCCACAGCAAAAAGACTAATAAGCATTATTAAGATGAGTTTGATCTTAAAGAGGATGCTCTCTATAAGCTTTCTCCATGTCCTTGAAATTCATATACAAAGATGTAAATTCTATATACTTCATTTAGTAGGAAAGTTACAGCTTGATTATTTTGTAATTATAAACCTGGCAAGTTATCTTTCCTTGTTAAATAATGTTTTTTCATCATAGAACGAAAATTATTTCTACAGAAATATTTCACAATGAAAATTGTTATATTTAAATTATTAATTATATATTAAATTATCTGTAATTTTCCAACAGCACCCAAAAGCAACCCCTAGACAGGACACTTTTTATACTAGGAACTGAATGAATAATGCTCAGCTTATTTAAAGTAACTTGATAAGGAGACAGGTGTTTGGTTTTTCCTGACCATTTGAAAACTGCATGTACTATTCAGTTGTGTAATTTGTGATTCTTGACATGCTCCATTTTGCTTATGTGTGTTTCATAGTGAGATTGACACGAAAAATTGAACAAGTCTTTTGTCCCCTTTTCTCTGCTCCTTGCCCCCTATGCCATAGAGGTTTTAGGGAAAGTAACAACATAGTGGGGAGGGAGTAAGGTTGATAAGAGTGAAAGCGGAAAATGAAAACAGAAAGATAACAGAGGAGCTAAAGAGCAGGAGAGAGGCCAGCATCCTGCTTACTCTGAATAATCTTTGTGTATGCAGCAATGTTATAGTTACCATCACAACTTGCTGCACTTGCATTTACACCTAGAAAATTTGGCCATTATATTTGTCTTAGACTGAGGAACTAATTTTCAGTGATTTGTTGTGAATATCGTCCAGTTGAACATGAGTAAAATGCAAGGATGGGGATGATAGCATACAGACGTGGCATGCCTTATCTAAATAAACAACCAGCCTTTCTTGCACTGTCCAATATTCTTTAAATGTTCCTGTGCTGGTGGCTCAGTCAATGAAGATGCTTCAATCTTGTCTTAACAGAGGTCAGTCAAAGCTCCATAAAGGACAAATCTTGTTAAATTCTGAGCTGGATAGTGATGAAGTTGTTCTGCAGAAATTTGCCTTTTCAAATGCTCTTTGTCTTTCTGGTAAGTTAATGATGTTCGTACTATGTAGTCTATGCTACAAATGTTGTGAAATGTCATTGTGAGTGGGACTTGTACAGTGACAGGCTGGAAAAAACTTCATATCTGGTTTAGACAAACTGTGTAAAGAGTGATTGTGCTTCAGGTTAAGAGGATTTGTTTTCAATGCTTTTACTGTGTTTTCTATAAATTGGAATTGCCTTATTCAATGGAAACCATTTTAAAGCTGAAAAAAGCACATAACAAACATGCTTTGTAAAAAATACACATTCTACTGAGCATCCTGTTCCCCACCTTTAAGAACTATCCTAGGATAACAATGAGTGTAGAGTTCAGTATTTGAAACCTCTCAGTAATCTTGGGTAATTCATACTGACATCATTTTCTCTGACAGAAAAAGCTAGATGCCAGCTAAAGAAGTGATACAGGGCAGCTATTCCCAGCTGGAGAGGTGTATCAGTAACACATATGTGGACCAGAGTCACAGATAATGTTTTGCAGGCTTATTAGCCATGGTAGCAGACAGTGGGAGGCACTGTGAAGAAGTCAGGCTCACCAGTTGTCCTGCTGCTTGAGCAAATAACACCTGTCTACTGCTTCAGACCTTGAATGATGGAGTGAGTGGGAGTTAGGAACCAGCATCAGTAAGGCTGTCCTCAAAAAACGCCTTTAAGGGAAGTCTGGTCTGTCTACCTCTACTGCCTGTAGGGTAAATTCCAGGATTCCACTATTTTGGGGAAGTGCACCTTTACACAGGAGAGAAACAGAATGCATCTTTTTGAAGTACTACATCATTTCATCAAGGAGTGCAGTGTAAGTGAATGGTTCCTGACTGTTGGAGGAAGAGCTGTTGAGAAAAAAGCATATTGTTCTCTGTAGTTTTCTTATTCAAAAAGGCACTATATGGAAGAGTAGTGCCTCCTAAAAGGGAACAAGGGATTTATTCCCAGGAGATAATGTTCAGTAAAAATAAAGGATACAAGTATAGTCCTTAGTCAAATTTATCAACGGCAGAAACCAGCCTCTGTCAAATAACAGGTGACAGATGAAATGCTTACTGGCTGTTGTTTTTTTCAGGGGCTAAATTTAAAGTCATTTAAGTCAGGCCTGTGTATTTAAAAGATGAGTGTGCAAAATGCTCGGCATTGAGTTTACTGGCAGTGTCCTAACCAGATGGTACTATTGATTACTACCACAGAAGAGTTCATTTTGACAATTAAATCTTCCCTGATTAAAAATTTCAGACTGAGTGGGGTTCATTTTTGATCTGTTGCTACTTCTTTCTTGTCTGGGAATCTGTGGACTAAAGAACAAGGCCCAAGTTAAACTATCATCTTGTAGAAACATTCTGCTGAGGCATAGCAGAATTTGTGTTGCCAATGCCAGTGCTGAACTCAAGCTTCCATAGAACAGAAGTTAGTATCTTCAGTAACAGTACACTCACCTAAAAACAAAATGGGAGATTGCTCAAGTTTGGATTGAGCTAGGAACAGGCGGTGTGTCTATACAGGCTAACTCTGTGGTTGGAGCACGGTGCATTAGTACTGCACAAATGGAGAATGAGAGCTGTGCAGGACACTAGAAATGTAGTGGAGGCTTTTGAGGTACCACATGAAATCAGCCTGACACCAGCATAGCTCATTATCTCCAGCCTCCTTGGAATGTAATTTGCCCGAGGGCTCACACATCCAGTAGAGCACTTGGACACACAACTTCTGAGCTGAAGCAGAAACTCTCCAGAATCTGAACTGATCACTTGGAGAAGAAAGCTGCGCTCATGGTGAAGCTGGTTCTGTGTGCAGAGCTGTGTCAGTGCCCAGCCCAGATCTGCCCACTGGTACATGAACAATGATTGTATAGTACAAACCGTGACTTGCTGCAAATAATGTCTGTAAGCATCGACATGTCCTGAAGCAGCCTGTTGGCAGATTTAAAGTTAGAATTACTTGAAAGCATATGTACTTTTCACAGTCTTCTGCTTTGTCATCTCTGTGTTGCAGTGAAGCTGGCTATTTGGGAATCGTTACTGGATAACTTTGTGGAATCTATCCAGTCAATTCCTGAGGTGAGGTCTTGTTCCCCTCCTTTTCTCCTGTGTTCTGTAAAAGATCAGTCCATATGTAGCTGAGGATAGGGAAAAAGCAATTGAATGTTGAACACATTTGATCGTAAATCCATCAGTGCAGAGAAGCAAAGTGGTTGAACAAGAAATCATCAGCCTTTAAAGGCCTGGGAGTGGATCTGCATTGTAATAATGTTTCCCGTGTTGTGCCACTGTCACTTGCTACTGGTGAAATGTATGTGTAACAGGACAAGCAGCATTTAAAAACCTGGCCAAACACAGTGTGTGCTAACTTGGGCTGAAAATAATGTGCTTTGACTTGAATATAATGAAGAATTTGAGTGAATTACTTAAAGGTTTTTCATGAGACATAATTACAGTAAAAAGCCCATATGATGTTGTATATAAAATTGAGATTTGTAGGGTTCAAAAGAGAAAGCATTGGGTTTATTACTTGTATATGAAGGAAATAAATGGTAATACATTGATTGTTATAAGGAGAAAGTCTGTAAAAAGGCTGAGGAGTGGCAAGGTAAAAGAACACTGTCATGACTTTAAAATAAAAAAAGCAGGAAGGAAGAACAAATCATCTCTTGTTCAGGAAATCACTTACAGAAAATGCCCCATTATTTCTGTAGCTACTGATGACATACTCAGTGATTTATTGAGAAGCCTGGTTGAACCAGTTGCACAGTGATATTCTTAGAAAGCTAGAGAAGCAAGGCACTAAGCAAACAAAACTAAAATATTAGTAAGTACAATATGCATTTAGATTCTAAGACAATTCAGGCTGTAAAACTCTGGACTTCTTAACTACTAGTACATATTACTTGATCAAGCAGTGAAGAACTTCTTACTTTTCAGATTCTAAAGTCACGAAGAAAGGTAAAACTCTCTCATGCAGATGTGATGCAGAAAATTGGAGAACTCTTCGCACTAAGGTAACTTCTTTGGTTACACCCAAGACATTGCATTACACAGAATGTAAAAGTTACATTGTGCAGGATACAAAGAGGTGAATGCATACTAAATAGAGCAGGGTGAGACTGGAGTCTGTGTGCTTTTTACATTAGTAAGGGGACTGGCTCACCACTCACGCTGGCATTTCAACTGCAGGCATTAAGCAGGCAGTATATCATAAATGACCAAATACCACACCCTTTTCCCTTCCTGAGTCCAGCAACACGTGTTTAAACTAGTAATTACAGTAGATACTACAGCACGTAAAGGATACCAGGAGAAAGGTGGGTAGGTGTAGTACTGTTAACAGCCTAGAGTTGTTAAAAATCTTTTGTGAGTTTTGTTTTTCCCTTGACTTACTCAGAAACCACTGCTAAGTCATTGTATTTAATGTTTTTTCCTCCCTCAAGTGAAATTTGGCCTTTGACAATACAGACCATTACATGTTCTAAAAAAAAGAAAAAGGAAAAAAATTCCTTTTCTCCAAAATCTCCAAGGTAAAATTAGAAAACAATTCAACAATTCCTGTTTCAAATGCTGGAGTATTTGAAGGACTGATCAGTTATCAACAATGATGTTCCAGGTATCCAGAGGTTTATGTTAGTAATACATTGAAGGCAGGAGATTTTAGCTTTTAGCCTTTATGATGCTTAGACCATTGCCTGATTCTGAGGGGTGTGCTGCTCTCACATACCCAACATGCAGTGCCAGTCACATTTAGGAGTTCTGTATTGTTACTTTGTGTACTGCTTCCGTGAGCCACCAGCATAGTCAGGGTCCTCTCTACAGGTATCAAAAATTAAGGAAGGTGACAGGTTGAGGAGGCAGTGATGGCATAAGGAAAAAGTAATTTATGTTCAAAAGAGTTCAACAGTAGAGTATTCCCAGAAAAGTTTCAGGAGATGTGACCAATTTTAAATGATCACTCCAATTGTATTTTTACTATGAAAGGAGATTGTTTTCATACTGTATGTAGAATTACAGGAAAATTTTCTTATTTCATTTAACTACATGTAAATATTTGCTCGTATATTCACCAAGAGGAAGCCTGAACTCCAGTAGTACCCATTCTTTTTAGACACCGTATAAATCTGAGCTCAGACCTGCTAATAACACCAGACTTCTACTGGGATAGAGAAAAACTGGAAGAGCTTTATGACAAGACTTGCCAGTTTCTCAACATTAATCGCAGAGTTAAGGTGAGTGTCTTACTGTTGTGAGAATCTCCCATGCTCAGATCAGTTGTCTTTGGCTCAGCAGGGTCACAAATTGCTCTGTGAATGTGCTTTAATTGCAGAAAGGGAATAAATAATAAGGTATTATACTCTCCTCTTTTCCAGGTATTATTAGCCCACTCATACCTTTACCTGGTTTAGGTTAACCTGCCTCACATTAATGAGGCACTAAATTAGCTTTAAATAGTTAGAACTGAGAAGTGGATTCTTCTTACTGACATGATCATTCACATCAGTTCTTGAAGGGTGACATGTTTACTGCTGAACCAGAATTAGAAGCATGAAAACTACCTCTCCTGGTGGTACAGCAATCATAAATATTTAATTTTGAGGCATTCCAGAAAGCTGTATCTTCTTTTGCTTATGACTGTTTTCATGAGCAGATGTCACCCAGAAACACTTCACAGAAACACTGTAGATGCATATCTAAATTTATATTCTTTTGGGGAACCCATTGAAATAACAGGTTCATTTATACTGAAGCTCCTGTTGCTTGTACTTGTTGTCTTAGAGAATTTTCTGTTCTATTAATTTTCTATTCTATTTTGCAGTGATGTTAACCCCTTTCTAGTTCTGTGGAGTATGTTTCCCTATTTAGGGATCTCATTCAATTTCTGGAGTCCAGGTCTGTGATGTTTGTAATTATTTGTAGGTAATGAATGAAAAGCTCCAGCACTGCATGGAGCTGACAGACCTAATGCGAAATCACCTGAATGAAAAGCACGCGCTGCGCCTTGAGTGGATGATAGTAATACTAATCACCATAGAGGTTGGTGGGGTTTTTTTCAATATTAAGAACATAATAATAAGTACAATTTCTATACTTCATACTTTGAGAATTAAGATCATTGTATTAATGTGATGTACACAGGGATTAATATTTATTCTTAGCAACTTTCAAATTGTGGCTACAGTTACTTTTCAGATTATCTGATTTATAGTGTAAACTGGTTTAAAGGTTTTTAAATAAAATAAAAATTCACATCAGTGTGTTTGCTGTTCCACAGGTTCTGTTTGAACTTGCAAGGGTAGTTTTCTGATGACAGAACAAACTCAGGAAGAAGAAAACAGACAAAACAATAGAGAACACAAGATTTGGAAAACTCCAATCATATGCTTCATGAAATTGTGTCTCTTGATAAATCTCTAAATCTTCTGCTCAAATAAAAAAAATTTAAAAATCAGTTTGTGAACATTATTCCCAACCACTGTACTAATAATGTTAGAGAGGGCTTACCCTATGGATGAATCTCATCTGTGCTGACTGTATTTGGTGAAAGACTCTACTGCTTACTACTCTACTACCCTTAACAGTTAAAATTATGCTGAATCAATTACTACTTTGTGTATTTCTGATTAATGTTTTCCCTCATGTTTATCAGCTCACTCTTGGAGAGCTGCAATACTGTCCCAAGCTTGAAGATGGCATTACTATTTGTTCTCCTGGCATGATTTTAATATATGTGGCAGATGTATTTAACATTATGTTCCATCCCATCACAAAGTGGTGTTTGTATACTTGAATGGGAATATGTTTATTGAGAGGTAGTACTATTTCCATTCTGTTTTTACATTTAGTATTCATATAGAAGGGAAATTAGTTGATCCCAGAGGTCACAGGAACCTGTAGCAAAAATGGTAAAATAAAGAAAGTTTCACAGAATTTCTCTGTCCACTTTATCATGCTTATCTGATTTTAATCAGTGTAAGTTGCAAGGAGTGAGTTAGCATAGGTGAGATGTGTTACTTATTCATGAGAGGATGAACAGATTTTTTTTCCTAGCAACTTCTTTTTGTAAATGTATTTTCAGAAACTGGTACACAACTGCTGTTTTATCACCTGTTTCAAATTCATTTTAGTCCAGTGTATTAAATAAGGAACAGAACCTAAAGATTCTGTTAAAAGCCCCTGGAGCATCATTAACAAGCCATGATGACTAAGTTCTGGCTAAAAATGCAACTACAATTGCAGTAGCTTATTGTTCTCTCTTCACCTGAGAGCATTATTTCTGAGTGCAATAGACTCCTGTTGAATACATCAAATAGACATAATGGAGAAAAGAATACAGTCAAGCACAGCTAGCAAAAACATCTGACTGCAAACTCATCCTTTTGCCATAAATTACAATACAATGCCATGGGTGCCTCTGAAGAAGCAGCTCTTCAGTGTAGAAGAGTGCTTTTAAGTGTAGGCTTTCTCCACTGGAATCAGAACAGATTGTAGCTGGAGGTCTTGGTTCTGGAATAGCTCAAGTTCCTCTTCTCTGAACTGAGAAGGTCTGAACAGTCAGGCCCTGCTCAGGGAAGTGAATTGGTGAGAACAGCTCGGTGACAAAGACTTGTCACTGCAGAACTGTTCTGCATCGGTAAGCCTGGCTTACACAGTGTTGTTGAGAAACAGAACATTACATCTTTTATGCAGCAGGAAAACTTAGCAAGCACCACTTAATTCCAATAACAGAAAATTAGGTTACATTTTAATTCTAATTTTTCCAGCAAATATTTTTCAGGCTTCTCCCTCCCCCCTCTTTGCGTAATACTTACACTCAAGGACATGACTTCCCATTCACCTCACATTTAATGTTTCAGTATTTCAACTAAATTGCTAAAATGTAAATAAGCAGACCAACTGCATCATTAAGAAAAGTGGTTTTAACAAAGTAATTTGAGAACTCCTAAATGCTCTTTAAAAGCATCTAGGCTTGATTATCTGAAGTATTCTGTCTCAGGACTGTAAGAGTTACCAACACCTCAAAACAAAAGAAGCACAGTTACTGTTGAAACTGTAAATCACTTTATCTTGGCACATAAAATCACAGGCCATAAACTCATACTGTACTTCTTGCCAAGCCCCCAACCCTGCTTACTCCACTCAGTGGCTAGTCACAGTTTAAAAAAAGCCAAAATCTTCAGTTAAGCCTTAACAGACCTTTAAAACTTTGTATCCGTTTTTTTTTTCATGGTGTACACAGTAGCAGCTGCAACCACGCAGGAGGGGTTTTTGTATTAGCAGCTAACTCTATAGAGAATCCTCTTGCTATATTACATGGAGAGAGCCAAGCTGGGAATTGAGTTCACCAAGAATGTAATTTGAGCTTTCACTGCACAGTATACCAGGGAGTAGAACCCTCAACGACCACACAGCACATGGGAAACTCTCCCTGCCTGCAGTCCCTGTTTCTGCTTCACACCAGAGATCCCTTGGGGAGCCTGTGCACATGTACACATGGCCTGACCAGGAGGGAGTTTTATGGCACAGGCAGGATGAGACTCAAGCTCCAGAAGCAACGCAGAACTGCCTTATTTGTGAGACCACACCCATCTTTTGCCTACCTCACCCACCCCATGCTCTCCCAGTGTAACTGAAAACAACCATCGTCACTACAGTTTGCACAGTTTGAGTCTTCATCAAAATGAGTCTAACTAGTAAGGGTCACTTGAGGGGAAAAAAAAAATGCAATAGCAATAAATACAGAATATGCAAGGAAAACAAGAGAGGAATCCTAAAATACCCAGAACTCTGAAATTTTAACCTTTTTAAAAAAATTAAGATTGAACGGTAAAAATCTGTTCATATGGAGCCTTGTTAGACCATTCTTTATAAGGATCCTAACTGTGCAAACTGCTTCTATCTCTGCTTTTTCTGTCAGATAAGGTAAAGGATAACTTATACATGATTTTCTTTGGCAGATCTGCTGGGAAGTTGTCACAAGAGTAGCTGTTTGTAAAACAGCAAGGAATGCTGAGAGCTGTGACTCAATTCCAATAGTTTCTCTGGGGTGACAGCACTCATGGGTACAGAGTCAATCTCTGCTCTCTGCTGTGCTGTTCACATCAGCTCTGTTTGCTGGATGCATACACACACTTCCCTGGAGCTCTGTCACTGAGAGCTGCTTCATCTGAACACCTCACATGCATGGGCATTAAAAATGCACCTGAGAACTACTGCAGTTTGAATCCTTTTTTCTAAGGAAAACAACACATGCAAGTACATATATTGCTGTAACTTTATAGTCAAGCTCCACTAAAATGTCACTCCAGCCAGGAGGACATTGTCACTCTGACCTTTACCTGTTAAAAGTGAGCAGGGCCCATGTAAAAAGGCTCATTTCAGACTAAGCCAAAGGCAGAAAATAGATGGCTAATCTGCACTGCAAGAACTGTGTTAGTTGGGTTACACTAAAATTTCCTGACAGAGATGAGTCTCCTAACAAGAAAAACTACACACAGTTAAACCATTTCCTTAAATGACATACATTGTACTGACAAAATGATGGTTATAATTATTTTCCCTGGTCTAAATTGCAGATACTCAACTAATTTTGGTCACTAGGTGTAGAAACAATTCCTAATATCCCAATACCAGAAAACCAGCTTAGCCTACAGAACAATGGAGATCAATTTATTTCTTCATCTTTTCAGCTTATACAGCCTATACAAAAGGTGGCTCACACACCATGGATCTCCTTCACCTGTCAGACCACCAAACCTATTGGCAACAAAAATGTGAAAGCTCAGATCTCCTTGGCGATGACCACTCACCTGTCATGAACATATCCCAACAGCAAGGCAAGGAAGAGTAGGGAAGTCAAGGCAAGAAAAAGCAGAGCCATTCCACTATTGCTGCTGGGCCCTTATATCAGTTTTCCCAGGGATCAGTTTTACATTCCTACAATGCTGTCTGAAAGATAGGTGAGACTTGGATAAACTATGTGCACAATTCTAACAGGAGGAGGACAGAGTCCTGGAAGAAAAAAGCTTGGAGACTCTCAGAGGTACAATGTTCTAGGAAGAAGCTACTGCAGCTGTCACACTTGCCACCAAGCCTTCTTGCCAGCATAAATCCAAAGTGGAAGTGTTAGAAATGGCAGCTGTGCTAATAAAAGAGATTTTTCAGCATTGACATAAACTCTTGGTTTACTACAGTTCTACCCATGTGAAATAGGGTCCCACACGTTCAGGGAACAATTCCCATGCATTGCCTAGGACACACAACTCCCAGATGCCCATGGCTTGCACTCCTTTGAGAGTGTGTCAGCAATGTTGCAGGGAGCAGTGAGCAAAGAGCTCTTCAGAACAGCAACTCTGCTCTCTTACTTTTCAAAAATGCAGAGAAATTTGAAAACTCACAAAAAATCTTAGCACTTTGAGCCTAATTACCATCACTAGAGCTGCTGAGGTTTTGACTATAGCGATAAAAAAATCTGCTATTCCACTCCAGATTTCAACTGAACTCATCCAAGGGGACACACAGGATTTGAGACTGGATCAAGTTCCTCCCACTGCTCAAGTGACTTTTTACTCAGATTAGCAGACACTTCCATCATCCTATTAACACTTATATCATCAGCAGCATGCTCATTTACAATGTAAAATATGATCTTATCAGACAAAATGCTGCCTTTAATCCAAATACGTGCAGACCAAAGTAAAACCCAAAACCTAGGGACTGATCCTGTCATCAACAGCATCACACCTAACTAAGAATGTGCTCAGATGTGTGTAGCACTATCTCAAACAGTCTGAACAGTCCTTTCAAAAAGTCATAAAAGTGGGAAAGAAATCCTAATCAAGTACCTCTAGAAACTCAGGAGGGAAAGCCAGCACATAAAAACTAAAAGCACAGTAATGCCACTTAATGAGACATGGATACATTTTTATTACAATTTCAGGTGCGTGGATTGTAACCTAAGAAAGAAACAAACCAAAAATCTGAAGAGATAGAGTAATAATTTAGATTCACATGATAAGTTGGGTGTCCCAAATTGATCAGGTGAATGCTTATCACTCCCTGCGACACAGGTGACACATCTCAGGTGTCAGTCAGTATTGAAGGTCTGAAGTTTGGCAACATTACACTCCACACAGCCATCTTTCTAGAGATTCCAACAGGCCTTGAATCCAACAGTATTAGAAACTGCATTATTGCTGGATTCAAGTATTGCAGTCCAAATAAAGGTGCTTTACAGCTGAATTATGAGCTGCTAATAATACAAATAAACCATAGCAAAGTTAATTTTTTCTCCAGTTTCAGAGACAGCACAGAGGAGAATCCCACACAAATGCCAACACAGAAGTAAGCAAGTGCAGCATGAAAGAGAAAAAGAGGCCAAAAAGCCTGCCAGAAACACACTGGTTTTCCTAAGTAGCCCACTCAGTTAAATTAAAAATTATATCACTTTTTCAATATCTTCCAGTAGAATGAGACAGATGATCAAACACTAAGCGACTTGAGTTCAAATGCCCATTTACTCTCTTTACTTTGTATTTAGCTTGCAAAACTGAAATGCAAGGGAAACCATTCAGGGGAAAAAATTGCCAAGTAGACTGGTTAAATACACTCTATAAACTTTCTGCCACATGCTCACATAGCAGAACTCAGAGTTGTGCTGAACTACAATGGACATGTTTTTAAGATCTCAGCTATTCGAGATGGGTCTTAAGGATTAGGTTCTGTTCAGATGCTTTATTCTAAGTACTGGAACAGCAGCAGACAGTTAGCTTTCAGCTCCATTAAAATTAAAAGTTGTTGGGTTTTGGAGTTGGTTTGTTGGGTTTTTTTAAGACTTCACTAGTCTTAAAAACCTGCACTTTTCAAATGCAGTTTAATTTGGGTAAATAAATTAATATTCATGACCTATTTGATGCAAAGACTCAAGCTGTGCCTATCAAGACATCCATTAATTTCAGTGGGAGATGGCTAAGTCAGACAGACTCACATAAAACTGGTCTAATCCTTTATCAATTTAGATCCTGTAGAAGTAACAGCTGCCTGAGATAGCTGCAATCATCTGTGGATCTACAAACCAGACAAGATACAAGACTTCTCCTCCCCAACAGTACACCTGCTGTCAAGATGCAGAGTTCAAAGTTTGGGCCTTTTTTTCCATAGTATATCTTATTTAATTATCACAGAAACAACATCCCAGGAACAGCTAGGCCCCTAAATGTTTGCTTAAATAAGTACCCTAAAAAAAGTAATAATCATCTGGACCTAATTCAGACTGTTGGCATTGTAGCATATGCTGTTCGCCATGAACAACAGAAAGCGCTCTGGAGGACAGCAGGAGCAGGGCTCTAGGACAGGAGGGGCAAAGGAACCCCCTTCACCTATTGCTGGCCAAACATCTTCCCACAAGGTCTTTCAACAACAATGACAAAGTTTCTCTCTGAAAATGATTCAGTCCATGCCACTGCTCCACTTAGCAGATGAATCCCAGCTGTCCCTGGACTGATACCCTGCCTGAAGAAATCACATCCAAGAGCCTCTTGTAGGAGACAGCATCCCTGCTCCACGCCAACAGCTCTGACTTAGTAACTTCTGCAAGACCGACAATTTTTTCCATGTGTTGTGGACATACATGTATTTCCAGGTATGTCTCTTGGTGTATTTCTCTATACAGTTTTATAGGCATCCACAGATTATTCTACGGCATGCCTTGGATTTGGATAAAACCAGGCCTTGCTACAGCCACCTTCCCTCCACACTCCACCACAACCAGATCTGCCACTGTGGGAAGCTGCAGATGCGAGTTTTACATACAGCAGCTATATCATCCCTTAAAAAGGCAATACCCGCTTCAAATAACCTGCGTCCAGCTGAACAGACCGCAAACAGAGCCAACCTCTCCACATTTGTACGCTGAATCACTCTTTTTGACAACTGAACTTGTAACCTCCCATCTGACAGCTCCGCCACGGCGTGCCCAGGACAGTTTCACAGAGATCGGTCCCACGCCGCCCCTTCCCGACGCACCGGAGCGAAACTTCCTATAAATGACACCTGGAGAGCAGCCACGGTGACGCGGAGAACGGCACCGGCTCTCAGACTTCGTGCCCGATAGGCCCGGGACACCGCGTCCCGCCGCTGCGGGCCCGTCCCCGTGTCCCACATCCCGGGCGACTCCGCGGAAAGCGCCGGGACGCACCTGCGCCCGTCACTCCTCCCCGGCAGCAAGCGCGAGGGCAGCACCCGGCGGCATCCATCCCTCGATCCCACACCCGCCGCCGAGCACCGCTCGGCGGGAGCCGCTCGGGGCCCGGGGCCCCCCGGTGGCGACACCGAGCAGCCTCCTCCGCCACGGCGAGGCCGGATGGGCGCCGGGAAGGCGGCGGCGGGCACGGCACAGCACCGCCCCATCCCAGCCCCGCACGCCGCCACGATCCCCGTTATCCCGCAGCGCTGGAGGCGGAGGGGGGTGCAGGGGGGCTACACCGGCCTCTGCCGCCCGGGAGTTTTAAAGGGGCAGCGCGCCTCTCTAGGACAGGAGCAGCGGCTTTGCCCCGGGGGTGCCCGGAAGGCCGCTCCCGTTCCCGGTGGTGGGGCGGGCGCGGAGGGAGGGGCGGGGGCTGGGTGTCTCCCGCTGCCGCCACAGCGCTCGCCGCCTCCCCTCCCCCACGGCGGGGGCTCCTCGCCGCAGCCTCTGTGCTCCGCTCCCGGTCATGTGACCCGAACGTAACCGGACAGGAAAAGCCGCCGCCGCCGCCGCCGCGCTGACTCCGTTGTTGCTGCTGCCGGGCGCGGAGACGGCGGCGGCCCCCGCGCGGCGCCACCCGGCGGCCCCCACGCCCCCCAGGTGAGCGAGCACCGGCCGCGCCGCGCCCGCCCCGCGGGGCAGCCCGGCCCCGCCGCCCGCACGTGCGCCCGGCCCCGTCGCGCCGGCCGCGGCCCGGGCTGAGGCGGCGGCGGCGGCGGGGGCGCGGCGGGGCCTGCTCGGCCCTACCTCCGCATTGTGTGTGAGGGGCTCCCCGGGCCCCGCCGGGTCCGAGCGGGCCGAGGGGGTTGCGGGGCGGGAGGTGGAACTGCCCGGTGAATCCCCGCCGGACCGGGCCGGACCGGTCCGGGCGGCTCCATCCGGGACACGGTACGGGGGGGGGGGGGGGGGGGGGGGGGGGGATGGGTGCGCACCGAGGGGAGGGCCGGGCCGAGCCGGAGGGGAGTGGGTGGGTCGCGGAGAGAGAGGGAGAGAGGGAGGGGGCCGGGGAAGCCGGTGCCGCCCGGCGCGGGGCTCGGCTCGGCCGGTTGAGGCCCGCGCTGCCTCCCTCCCGCCCCCTTCGGCGGCGGCGGTGGTGGCGGCAGCAGCAGCGGCAGCAGCGGGATCCGGCGCGCGCGGGGCGGGGCGGCCCCGCCTGTCCCCCGCCCCCCCCCGGCGGCTTGGGATGGGCCGGCCCTGGCGGCGGCGGCGGCGGCGGCTCTTCCCGTCTCGCGCGCCCTGGCGGCTCCGCTCGCGCTGCGTCTCGCGCGCCGTCTCCGTCCCGTCCGTGCGCGCGTGGCGTGCGCCGGGGGGGGCGGCGGGCGGGGCCAGCGGGAGGAGGGAGGGGCGGGGCGCAGCCAGTGAGAGCGGCGCGCGGCCGCCCGGCCTTCCGCCCCGGCGGCCAATGGGAGGGCGCCGTCCGCTCCCGCACTGGGGCCGAGCGTGCTCCGGGCATGGAGCGGGCGCGCGGCCGGATACGCCCCCGGCCCGGGCTAGGCGGGAGGCAGGGAAGGCGCATCACGGGTCCCCGCCCGCCGCCCGGGCTGAGGGCGAGGGCCGAGCGGACAGCTGCCGCCGCTGCGGGAGGTGTGGCGCGTCCGTGAGCGGCCGGGGCCGCGCCGGTGCCCTCTGCCGTCGGAGCGGGAGCAGCGCCGCGGGCTCGGTGCTGTCGAGGTTCGCTGCCCAGGGTGCGAGGGCAGAGCGGGAAGCGCCGTGCCCGAGCTGTTCCCTGCCAGCCCGGTTGGCTGCCCGTACCCGGCCCACTCCCGCGGAGCGGTGCCGGCGCTTCCCCGGTGTTATCCTGGGCTTGTGCCGCCCCCTTTTCCATGCGGTGTCTCCGGAGCGAGCACCCTGCCCGAACGGGCTCGGCCCCGCGTGGCTTCTCAGCCAGGGCTGAACAGATCAGGTAACTTGCAAAGCCGCGGCAGAGCGGGGCCCGGCCAGGGAAGCGCTGCCCCCACGGGGTTTCAGGGCACGAGTATTTCACACACTTGTTGAATCGGTCAGCACTGAAATGCGGCCTTGCCGGTGTTAATCACCACTTCATTTAGCTAAAGGTAAAATTCCTGAGCACACGCATACTGTAATGTGCAAAGTGCTTTCCTCGCTCTTTTCATCTGCCCTGTCATTTCCTTGGAGTGTAATTACTGCACTGCTTTTAGCTAGAGCGTTTAGATACCATCCAGATACATGCAAAACACAATGTTGTGCACATGTATCATTTTTTTAAAAGTTCAATTCAGGTCTGTACGGAAGGGCTTGCTGTTTGGGGTAAGAGTGAAGCTCCAAACTAAATACACTTAGGACGGTAATAACTAGAAAGAATGCTTGTCTGGCTTGGAGTGCCTTCACATTGGTGGTTTGCTCCGATTTGCAAGTTTTGTTGTCCAAGTGCAAACCAGACTGAATTCAAAAAATGTAGAACACATTAATAATCAAAATTAAAGGTAAAAAAAAAATCTAGCGTTTTCTGTATCACCCACATGGGGTATCTTGCAGGATTAAATAACACTCAACATGATTTTTGTTCCTGCTGACAGTAGGTATTCCCTCTTGTAGAGAGAGAGAATCTTAGCATACTGTATGTACAAACTTAGTTATGCAAACATTAGTTTAAGGGGGAGAATATGTACCTAAAGAGAGCTGAAGCCTAATTTCTTTTTCTCTTATTTACTGTAAGAAAATAATCAGCTGTATCTTACACTGTATTTCCTTCTTTGTCTTTACACCCCTGTCTCCAGTGAGTTCTGATCTCATGTGAATGCAAAGGAATGCATTTGGTCAGCTTGGTTATTGCTTTAAATACGAGGGAGTTCTTCCCTGTCTGGCAAGTAGAAATACTTGCTTCTCCAGTGACGAAACATACCGGCATATGTGGAATACATTTCTGTTCTCTTTCCCAAAAAGCCATGCTCTTAGTGTATAAAAGAAACTAGCTGCTTGAACCTGACTTAAATTCTGATAACTGCAGTTAAGTTTAGACAGGATTGCACCCAAGACTTTTTATAAAAGTTTTGATCCACTTCTAGTTTCATGTTCTCTTTCTGTTCTGTTTCTGTTCTGAGTGTTACATGGCCAGGAATTTGTTGGCTTCTCTTGCTGTTTTGTATGTTTATGTACAGCTTCATACTTTTTTTGTATGTTTATGTACAGCTTCATACTTTTTTTGTATGTTTATGTATTGCTTCATACTTTCACTTTTGCCCGAAGCTCTATTTGCTTTAAGTTTGTTTCCACTCGCTGATCTTACTAGCCCTATATTCATCCATCCTTCCAACCATGGGCAACTGTCCTGATGTGTTTTCCTGTCTATTTTTTTCCGCCAAAGTTACTAATTTTTGCTTCCAAGACTGCCCTTGAATCCTTAAGAAAAAGTTTCTAGCTCTTAGGTAGTTCTTTGTGGGCAGCCTCCAGCAGCTGGTACAAGGAGGTGCCCAGGAGGTGAGGGGCTGTGGAAGCCCTGGCCTAGGGGGGCTCGGCTCAGTGCCGCATTTCACTGTTGGTTATCCTACCTGGTGGGTGGCCGATGGGCAGCCATGGACAGAACTGCACCTCTCACCCTTTGAGTTTCTTGATTTTTCTAGGCAGGCATGAGGCATGCAGACTTCTTAAAAATGCTGTTGTGGCTGGTCTCAATAAATAGATCAATAGTTATCAGGTGAAAAGGTTGGCCCCTCCTGTATTGATAGTCCAGAGGGCTTGCCAATACCTAGAATGAATTCACTGTTTGAACCTAGGAAGATTTAGGTATGTATCTGGTATTTCCCAGGAGAGGGCATAACCATCACAAATGTTCAGTTATTTAATGCTGGGCTTGGATTCAGCTGGATGGACCCATAACTTCTAGGTAAAAGATATACAAAGAGACTGAAAATCCAGATTAAAAGTATCTACCTTGTCTTTTATTGGGTTGTGTCACTCTCACTTGCATGGGTGAGAGTGACTGACATCAGAAAGGAAAATCAGTTTTCCTATTTGAGCTGACAAGTGGCAACCAACACACTTTCTTTTTCCCACTCTGTATAGCTGTTTTTACTACTTGTTAATATATCTTCCTTTTCCTTAGCTATTTATATTTCTGTATCCAAGTACCCACACCATGCCTTTCCAGAACCCTTTGGTCCTGGTTCTCCTTTGCTCTTTAAGCCTTGGCAAATCACTCACACCTTTCTGAATCGCATTTCCCATCATGAAAGAGAAATCCTTGCCTATGTGTAAGGTATCTTTTATACAGTAACTTGGGATTAAGATGTGTTACTAAAGTATGGCATCTGAATATTGGTGAAAATATCTGGTAATAGACAGCTACTGTTGCATCTGTGCATCTCCTGTTAAGTTTTACATGCAAGTCATTTGCTTTTCAGAGTGTAAAAAAAATGGATTTGGCCAACCATGGACTTATTCTGCTGCAGCAGCTAAATGCTCAGAGAGAGTTCGGTTTCCTGTGTGACTGCACAGTTGCCATTGGGGATGTCTACTTCAAGGCACACAAATCTGTCCTCGCTTCTTTCTCCAACTACTTCAAGATGTTGTTTGTTCATCAAACCAGGTAACTCTAAAAAGGTTCACCATTTAAATGTTGTTCAGTTAACTAAGCTAAGGAAGTCTAGCAACAAAATGTTCTTTTTGCTTCTTGTTATGACATAAAGAGCATGGAATCCAGTCTTAAATGCAAACTAGAACCTCACTTTCAAACATATTAAAGTTGAACTGTGATTCATTAACATTAATTTTATAATTTAGCACAAGTTCTTTGTCCTTAAAAAACATAGAAAATTGATTTTCTATAATTGAATACTTCAAAGATCCTGTCTTTTCTCCTGCAGCTTCCTTCCCCCAGTCACTATCTTCTGCTCTGTCTTGACACTGTTGTTGACATTTGTGTAATGTTACATACAATCCAATAAGTACTTGCTAGGAGGTTTTGAGAAATAAACTTACGAAAGAGGTATATGTGTTTCATTTCTTTGTAGTTTATTGTCAATTAAATAATAGAATACTACGTTATGGTGAAAAATAAAGGGGTTTGTGGTACTTTTCTTCCAGTGTTTTTTGGGGTTTTTTTTTTGTACCACAGGCTTACATTGAGGAGATTGAAAAGATCACCAAAGTGTGAGACCACTTTAAAGATTTTTTTATCTTTTTCCAAAATATTTGAACTAACTCAAAAAGATTATGTTAAGTGATTCAAACTCTTTGGCTAAGAGTTCTTAGCCAGAAGTGAACTGCTAGGACAGAAGTGCATTTGCACTTCTGAAACAGGAGTGCAGGCAGATGTTATCAGTCTTGATGCTCCATCAAGAGCACACAGTCATCTTTGGCAGACAGCATTGCAAAGTTTACTTTTGAGTCATATATCTGTCAAAAGCAGTCACAGAGAGAGCTCAAGAAAGCGTGCACCTCAAGAAATGGAAGAATTGGCTATAATTTCCTTCTCAGTTTGGTAGCCTGCTGTAGTTAGACCATTCAGACCACAACACACAATCCTGTCCATTTCTGAATTTCTGTGGTTTATTTATGTTTTTTTTTTAATAGAGGAGCTACAAATACTTATGAAAAATAATTAGAATCCCAGTTCCTCTCCTGTTAGCTAACTGACCTCACAAAGAAGTTCCCTCTTTTCTTTCTTCTTCTGTGAACCTTGCCTTACTTTCTGCTCAGAGATACAGCCTTAGCTAGAACAGCGGTAGCTGTCTCAGTCCAGAGCATCGTAAAGGTTGATGCATAGGGCACACTCTGAGCTGGAGGGTGGTGTTGGTTTCAGTCCTGTTGGGCTGAAGAGGGCATCACAGCCAAAGCATCTCCCTTTGAGTGCTCTAATCAAGGGACTGCTAGGCTGACCAGGCAGTCCACTGGTCCTGCTGTTTCTTCCTCCCTATTCAAGGAAAAAAAAGCTGCTGTTCTGCTGTGTAAAGAACCTGGATTCCACAGGTTACACCTGTTGCATCAGATCCCCGGGTGAATTCACACCCTGTCCTGCATTGTTTCTGGATCATAATGCACTTGGGACAACGGAATACTGCCCGTTTGCAGAACTCTAGTTGTAAATTCTAGTAGGACATACAAGCCCAGCAGGCAAGTGCCAGATGAATTAGGTGTTTTCAGGGCTAAATACTGAGAAAAGTTGTGCTAGCAGGTTGTAATTTAGCTACAGATGTGTTTGAATCCAGCCAAGAAAAGGGGGAAAATGTCTTTGCAGTTTACAAAATATATTAATATGTGACAACACATTTACAACATAACAGCAGTTTAAAATGGTATAGGTCGCAATGGGACTGCTTTTCTTTCAAGCCAGTTACTTCACTGAGGAAAGAAGTCATCTTTCAAGTAGCTCCTAAGATTAGCTCTTTCACAGTAAAGCATTTCCCTTAATATTTATTGCAGATTCTGTCTTTTGAATTTAAGTAGAAACCTCCTATTTGTATCAAGGCTTGAATAATATAGAACTGGAAAAAAATATTTCCCTTATGTCTTATTTGTAATTTTGTTTCACCTTTCAGTGAATGTGTCCGTTTGAAAGCAACCGACATACAGCCAGATATCTTCAGTTATCTCTTGCATTTGATGTACACTGGGAAGATGGCACCACAACTCATTGACCCAGTTCGACTAGAACAGGGAATAAAGTTTCTGCATGCATATCCACTAATTCAAGAGGCCAGCCTTGCAAGTCAGGGAACATTTTCTCACCCGGATCAAGTCTTTCCATTAGCATCTTCATTATATGGCATTCAGATTGCAGATCACCAGATAAGACATCCCACTAAGGTTACGTCGGCGACTGACAAACTCGGGCGAGAACCACGGCCTCAGACATCACGAATGAACCAAGAGCAGGCTTCTGAAGGTTCACAGCTCTCGCAGTTGGGTGCAAATCTGCCACAAGTGACCCGGACAAATATGTCCGCTTCTGACCCATTGCCATCTTCTCTATCTCCAGAATTGGTATCTGCTGCTGGTAATAATTCACCTTCGGGAGAAGAGGGCAATATGGAAGCATCTTCTTCAGATGAACAGCCTGCCTCTCTCACAATAGCACATGTCAAGCCAAGCATTATGAAAAGGAACGGAAGCTTCCCAAAATACTATGCCTGTCACCTCTGTGGTCGCCGGTTCAACTTGCGCAGCAGCTTGCGGGAGCACCTGCAGATCCACACGGGAGTTCCCTTCACATCTAGCCAGCAGGGAGAAAGTAATATTTCCTTGTCTCTCTGTAACAACACAGCTGATAAAGATGCCATGGAAGTGCCTGAAGCGGGAATGATTAGTGATAGCGAGCTGCAGCAGATCTCAGACTCCCCAATAATTGATGGGCAGCAGCAGTCAGAGACACCTCCCCCTTCCGATATTGCAGATATTGACAACCTGGAGCAAGCAGATCAAGAGAGGGAGGTAAAGAGACGGAAATACGAATGTTCCATCTGTGGTCGCAAATTTATTCAGAAAAGCCACTGGAGGGAGCACATGTACATACATACAGGCAAGCCCTTCAAGTGCAGCACTTGTGACAAAAGCTTTTGTAGGGCTAACCAGGCTGCCAGACACGTGTGCCTAAACCAGAGCATGGACACGTACACGATGGTGGATAAACAGACTCTGGAGCTCTGTACTTTTGAGGAAGGCAGTCAAATGGACAACATGCTAGTACAGACCAACAAGCCCTACAAATGTAACTTGTGTGACAAAACTTTTTCAACTCCCAATGAAGTAGTCAAACATTCGTGCCAAAATCAAAACTCTGTCTTTACACTAGAAGAAGATCGCTCCATTCTGTTAGGTGGTGGGGACACAGAAGCCACAGAGACTGATAATGCAGTGTTAGCCTCCATCAAAAAGGAGCAGGAAGCAGTGTTGTTAGACTGAATGTGAAACCTATATCAATTTTTTAAAGTTTCTTTACTCATTTTTTATTAAATGAATTTTTCCTACCCCTACCTCTTACCTCACTTACCCCTGCCATCTTTTCCTTCCCACCCTTTGTCTTCAGCAACCAGAACTGTACTGGCACATTAGGAAATTGGACTTTGCCTCTCCCACCAAAACAAACAAAAAGCTCTTGCATCAAACCACAACAAAATTGATTTTAATACAAAGGAACATATGAAAAAACAATCCAGCTAACTATGTTGATAGTATTAGTTATTCCAAATTTAATAGATTTTAAATAAAAGTTAGATTGCTTAAAAGTGTATTTAGATACAATGACGAGTGTAATGAGAAACAGAGTATCAGTTTGGTAAGCAAAGGATTTATGTATTTTAGTTTCCCTGGTAGATGGCATTTTGAGATCTGGCAGATTAAACACCGTGCTCTTTACAAGTCCACATGCAAGTCGATTAAGGTTATAACCTAAGCCCTCAGAACTTTTCCTCAAGGAATGCAGAAATCTCTGTTCACTGAGTTAAATAGAGCTGAGGGTGTTGGGTGTTGGGTTTTCTTTTAGCCTATGTTTTCCTTCAAGCCTGCCTTTGGGTATCTGTTTCAGAGTCAAGCAAAGTTGTTACTTAGTCAACTTCTGACTTAAGTAGCTGTAATAGTAATGTGATGGCAATCTTTATATATATATATATATAAATACTGTATATGTATAAAGATTTATATATATATAAAGTGTCTGTGTGTATATTTGGTACAGGTAAATAAATGCACACATCCTTTTTAAGTAACTGGCCACCTGCTCTCAGATTCAGCCTGGAATGTCTTTTAGTTGTTTGACAAAGCTAGTCATTGCACAGGTTGCTTGTAACCAAATTTGGAACGTCCTGAGCTGTGTGCATTTTTATTGACCTGTCAAAGAGAAGCCAATAAGTAAGTGCTGTCACCCAAGCTACCAAGGAAACTAGAGAAGTGGCATACTGGTGAGCACTGCACCATCGTTAGTGCAGCACATGCTTGTGTTGTTAACTATGGAGTGCTTTGAGTCATTCTGGATGAAAGAAGAGAGAAAAGCTTTATTCCCTTACTCAGGCAAGGAACGTCCATGATTTCATTTGGTCTAATGGCATGAGTTAAGAGGGAGGATAAACGGTGTTCTAGCAACAGGTGATCATGGTTGTTTTAAAATGAAATCTGTAGTGCTGGCTGGGAAATTCTGCTCTATGAGAGTCCTGTTATTTTGAAAGCCAAGTCAAAGCCTGCAAAAACTGAAAGGGTGAATTCTGTAGTTTTAGTTACTGCTGGTGGCAGTACTGCATCTTTGTGTTAAAAATCAAGTTGTTGATTTTTATTATTTTATATAGATGCCCAGATTTTTTGCTGGTAGCCTAAAAACCTAAACTGACAGCAGAAGTGCAGCCCACTGAGCAATTACTGGGCCAACAGAAAGTCTAAGTGGACAGAAAAAGTGCCCCATCATAAATGGAGACAGTGTGTGTTTGGGGGGAGGGGTGGGAGAGGGCAAGTCACAAACCACAGCTCTTCTTCTCTGTGTATATGTTTAAACTGAATATCATCTTTTTGTGTATAGTTAAGTTCTCAGATTTGTAAGTTTTTATACATCATTTCATTGAATAAAAATTTAATTAAATGGGATATGATTTATTGAGTTGAAGGTGAAAGGTTGTTGGTGGTGTTCGGTCTTCCTGAATGAGCTCTTGCTGAATCAGCTTAAAAGCCAAGCAATGTATTCTGTTTATCAGACTAAAACATCCATCACACAGGTGAACAATGAGCTTACTAATACTTAAGGTGGATTTAGCACAAAAAGTCTCTACATATTAGATTTTTTCCCAGCTTATTATGATGTGACCATTATTGTAAAGTTTATTGTAAGTGATATTGATTTTATTATCTCTCTTTTATTAGAGTAATAGTTTTAAAATCAATTGACTTCAAAGTATAGAAGTCTTTTGAGGTAAAAAAATAACATCCTACAGAATTATTTTAGTGCTGCCCATTTTAAAACTTCTTTAGGATCTTCATCTACCAGTGTCATTTCCTTAAATGTGGGGTTTATTTCATCTTCCTTAGTCCAAAATGCTCTCAGAATAGAAAAACAAAATAAGCCTTTCCTAGTTCAGGGTAACGCCAGCTTTTGAGGTATCTGTGGTTTAGGGGATAGTCACAAGTTCATTTCCAAAATGACTGAAGCTGCTAAAGGTGCTGTTAGTTACTGCTTACCTCAGCTGTTAGTTACTGCTCAGATGTTTTTAAAAACATCTGAACACTGCTTAGATTTTTTTTTTAAAAAAAGCTCCAATTCTGCTGTGGGGCAAAGTACAGCAGTTCAGCTCAATTCCCCAGGTGGCTGGTTGTGTAAGGGTGCATGTGGCCACAGCATTTATTGTGAGACATTGTTCCTGCTCTCACTTCTTCTCCACTGTTTGCACATCATGATGTTTGCTAGGTTACATGTTGAATGGACTCAAGCAAAAAACAGCCACTCTTAAGCTATTTTTCTGTCAAACCTGTTCCTTATTTTAACTCTGCAGAAGGTTTTGAACAACTCACAGATTGTGCAGAGATGGAGATGAGCTGGGAAGAGCCTTACTGAAGCCAGTGTTGCTGCTGGCAATATCGGGGATGTAGAAGGTGGGAAGTGGTGACTCCCACTTGGGCAGGTAGCTCCTCTGGAGGGCAGTGTGGCCTTGCAGGCTGGTGTGCTGCTCAGCAAGAAGGAGCAGGGTAGGGCACGGAAAAAGCAGCTGTGGAAGGAGTGGGTTATGATGGTCCTTCTGCTACAAGGAATGTGAAATTGCAGGCTCAGCAGAGATACTTTCACCTGTTAATATTTATTCTTATGAAATAACACTGTCAGGTAAAGAGAAAAAAAAACCACAATAAAGAGACTGTTCTAATATGTGTTGAGCTATGATAATGGTTTCTTTTAAATACTTGTGTTACAAACACTGAATATTTAAAATCGTGTTCCTGTTTACACTGCAGAGCCTACAGCTGCTGTCTTGATGTTTAGAAAATATGGCTGGCTCCTCAGCTCCAAATCCCATAAAATAACAGCCTCAGTCACAAAAAGTTGTCAGTTGCAAGAGGAAAAAAAAAAAACAGATTTCATTCTGTTTACTTTAAATCATTTCTTGCATTGCAACATATTTTACATCTTTTTTTAAAGGAGACCTGGTTAGACTCGAGCAGGTGCTATGGTACCTGGTGGCATCACAGTCTCTCAATGTTTTTTTCCCAACCTGCTTAACTGGAGGATTACCTTGTTTCGGTATTTTGCCTTTTTGGAGAGTAATACAATTCTTTAGATATCCTTAAGATCCTTATCCTTTAGATATCTGTAAAGATCAAACTGATTCATTCTTAACCAAGTTCAAGTTTTTCCTTGATTGTATTTCCACACCTTTTAATCTTAAAAAGTAAACACATATAAGGGAAGTTAATTTTTGAGTTCTGTCATTGATTCTCTTGTTTATTGCTTCCCAAAAGTCAACAAGTGTTTTAAGATATTTCATAGTTACGAGTGATTAGGAGTAACCGAGTTACTTTAAAAAAATAAAATTTAAAACCAATTAGATTCCTACTTCAAAACTGTAAATGTTACACTGTTAATTACAGCAGCATACTTTTGTTAATGAAATCTAGGTGACAGACTACCAGTGGTGATGGAGGCTGACTGTTCAAATAGCCCAGCTGTTACTTTGAGACAGGGTGTTTCCATTTCTACAGCTCTTGTGTTCACTTGTTTTTGTTTGTAAAAATGTCCATTGTCACTAGATAATGAAATCCCACTCATACCAAAAGTAGAACAAAAGAGAAAGAAGCAAGAAATCTTTTGTAACACCATTAATGTGTATTTGCCAAATTACCTGTGTTCATCTCTAGAAATAAGAGAAATTCACTGTCCTTAAATATGGGCTTCTATCAAGTCTGCCATTAAGAAGGACATATTTAGATGAAATTTAGCCAAAACCACATAGCACATTTTCTCTGCAGTACAGCCATGGTGCTGTGATGTTGGTGCATCCATGCTTTTGAACAGCTCGTGTGTGCCAAGATGCAAGAGCTCAGTGTGGCCTTGGAGCAGCTGTCGTTCCTTGAGGTGCCAGTGTCTTAGTGCCAAAGGAGCTGCCAGCAGGACTTCCTCATATTCAGTCCATGCCTATTGCCTTGGCCAAAGCTGAAGCCTTCCTGGAACATTAGGAAATCTGCTCAGGGAGGAGAGAAGCAGAGCCACAAAATGAAACTTAACACAAATGTTCACTTACTGTACTGCTCTGTGGAGTGTGGAGGAGGTACCCAACACTCTGGCATGCCTCAGCACAGATCCACAGCCTGTATCCAATCTGCTGACTGTGTCAGGACTCATTTTGAAGCTGCTCATACACTTTCTAAGGAAGCTTCCTGATCAGTCCATTGTTTCCTTCTATCCTTAATCTCTTAACCATATGGTTAAAGCACTTTCTATTTTGTTACTACTGTATTGTGCAATTCCAGTTTCAGCAATGAATTATTTTATATATTGCCATACTTTATTTGGGTCTCTCAAATTCACAGAGCAATGTACTCTGTCAATCAAGCTTTATTTAATGAGCTTATTAGGTAAAAGTCAAACCAGGGTTCAATCCACTTTTGACAAATTAGTCTGATCTTTCAGTGGTGCTTCAACAATTCACACGTTCATTAACTCAGGAACTGACTGAAGCACATGCATATGAGCAAGAGAGTTGCCTGGCTGAGGGTGAGGGTGCTCATCCTTCCTTTGCCTCACGCTGCAGGTGTCCCCTCCATCACCCCAGGAAGCAGGAGAACCTCAGCAGCCTGGCTTCTGCTGGATCTGCTGCCAAAGGCTTTTGGGGTAAGCTGGTGTATTCCTGTCTCCCAGCTCAGAGGCCTGGTCTACACCTTTCCTGTGGCTTGTGGCACCTCACTCCCAAGATTTCCAGGCTCATCAGACACTGCCAAGCAGTCACATCTGCCGGGCTGCAGGTGCAGGTGCAGGTTCCTGCAGCCACAGGCACTTCTGCCAGCACAGGCCAGGCCTCGGCAGGGGCTGTAGCTTGGGGAGCACCGAGCAGGAGCCAGGTGAGAGCTGCTGTGGATCTGGGCCCTGTTTCTGCTGCTGCCCTCTCATCTCCTGACTTGAGTCAGGCGCCAAATACAGCAGCGATCTAGAATTCTGCTGCAAATGCAGCATGAGATAATGACAAGGACAGGCTTTAGGGCAGCCCTGAATATGGACACTGGCCACAGCCTCTCTGTTGGTGTTATACTGCCAGCATGATCTTCCCATCCCAGCAGGAGCAGGCCTTTCCTGAGTGTCCTGGAAAATATGGAAGGTCAGGTCCTTCCACACCAACAGTAGTGCTCAAAGGATGTGAAGCGAAATAGTCACTCAAAGCATGTGATTGGCAGCTGATGAGGAAAGGAAGGGATGCCCCATCGCCAAACCAGCATCACTCCAGCTGCTGGCACACAGCTGTCCACAGACAGACATAGAGAGTACACAGAATATAGAGTAATAATTGTTCAATAACAATAATCTTATTCTTTGATACGATTGCATTCTTATGCAGAATTCATTTTTTTTAATCTCATTTTGAGGCACTTTTGCAACACTGATAAGAGAATGGGACCCAGAACAAGTCCTGATTTGTGCACAAGAACAGAAAAAGAACATTTGTAGAAACTTCATCCTTGTTCACTGAGTTTATTAAGGTTCAAAATTTTCATGCCCTTTTTAATAAAATTGTAGCATGATATTAATTTTAAAAAACCATTTTACAGGCATGACTTGAAGGATGTAAATGTTGTTATGCATCACTCTCCTGTCATATAGGAAATGTCTCAGAGCAAAGGGCCTCAATGTCACCAGGTTTTTTCTGAGTTTATCTGCTGCAAGTGAAGCAAAAGCAAAAATCAGCAGAAGGAATCAGCTGAAATATGGATCAGCTTTCATCTCTGTGCAGAGCTGTGCCACACAGAGTGGAAAGCCAATGTGATGAAACAGCAGCTCAGACTAAATGGGGAGAGTCTGAAAGAACTGAGCAGTTACTCAGGAAGCAGCCGCCTAAGCTGTGAAGCTGTGATCACGCCAGTAAGGACGCACCTTTCCTGTTTTGGGGTGGGGTTTGGGTTTTTTTTTTTGTGTTTTGTTTTTTTTTGGGTTTTTTTTGGTTTTTTTTTGGTTTTTTTTTGGTTTTTTTTGTTTTGGGATTTTTTATGTTTTGCTTTGGGATTTTTTACATTACATAAATTGTTTCTCCTAGACAAGTGGTACACTCTTAGCTTGGGATTTACGTTTGTGTCTTAAAAGAGCATACTAGGAATTTGGAAATGATGGCTGTATTAATGCTTTTTCCACCCTTCCCCCCACCATAGATAGCTCCTCTTTCTTCTTAAGGAGATGTTTTGTGCTTCTAAAAAGAAGTTGACCTACAGAAATTAAAAGTCATCAATTCCTGTATCAATGGTAGACCCATGAGAAAGTCATCTAGTGTTGCAATGTCATAGAAAACATCTCCCTGCTTCTGACACTACTGCAAGGGAGTGTGAGCTGATGGTTTACTCTACATCTGGCCATGCTGGTGGGCTCCCTCAGAGTGCTTACAGAAGCTGAGGTTTTGCATGGTGAGAGGAAAAAAGTGCAGCTGCTGCTGCCAAGAGGATTTATTTGCTCTGTCATGCAGCTGCCAGTAGCGGTACTCCCTTGCAGAGCCACACCTCCATGGTGACTCTTACATGAAGAACGAGCACATCTATTTCCTATTGCTGTCAAGGAACATGATTAAACATGGCTCTGAGAGCTGGGAAATAGAGATACAATGACAGTGGCACTTAGCACTGATGTCTCTGCCACTGAGTATAACCAGGGTTTCCAAAGTAGTGACACTCCAGGCTTCAAGAGGTCTCCTGTACAGAGCTGAACTGCTCTGCCTGAAGTGAAGCAGGCAGTTTTGCAGAAATGCCAGCTTGTAAAGTGCTATAGACAAGGGCAGTTCCTCAGTCTGTGTTCAAAACCTACCAGCTGGGTGGCAAAATTCTTTTTCAGTGTCTGATGGGACCAAGAAGATACATTTCTTGGTGTCATCCTGCAGCAGGAAATGTTGCAACGGGCAAGTTGCTTGAGCTCTCAGAAACCCAAAGTAGATCCCAGGGAATTCAAGCATCTGCAGAAGCAATGGTTAGGTCCAGGAATGGCACTTCCTCTGACAGGGACTTTGATGACAAAGTCACTCACTGCAGCAGCCATGCTGGGTCAGTCAAGAAGGCCACAACCCCAGCACTCTCAGACCAGTTCATGTCCTGGCCACGCTCCCCCTCAGCTTCTTGTGCTCCTCCTCACTGGCAGAGCAAGGGAAACTGGAATGTCCTTGACTTGGGCTAAGCACTATTCAGCAACAACTACATCATCACTGTGTTATCAACATTATTCACACATTGTGTACGAACACATGGCACTGTAGCAGCTGCTAGGGAGGCAATTAACTCTATCCTAGCCAGAACCAGGACAAGGATTAGGGTTAGGGTTGGGAGAGAAACAGAGTGGTAACCTCTCACCAGAATGGGGCTGCAGAAGAGCTGCTGAAGGAAGAGGGAAGCTGTAGAAAGTCAGTGTAACTACTGGTGGAGAGTGCAGGTGCGGGACACTGCCTGTTCTGCTGGAATGACACCAAACAAGTATTTCAACCACTGCAGCCACTAAACAGAATGTGATTTTCTCCCCTCTCACTCAGTCTTCTCTAATTTCAGCTTCATTTTGCCCTTTCACTTGAGAGCATGTGCAGGACACGCCCCTGTTTCTGTCCTATCTCATGATAGGAAAAGGGAGAAGGAGGCAGAGGAATCTTTGATGTCCTCCATGAGGGGAGTGGGTTGAGATATCCTCTGTGATCTTGGCTCTGTTGTGCAGACCATGGCATGGAGCACACACGTAGCTACACTGAGCATTAAAGATACTGCTTTTTATGACCATGACAAAAGGTAAGGTCTTCAAAGAGTAACTGTCAGCATCCCTGAATGAAGCCTGATGGATAAAGCTCCTGACTCTGCCACACCTTGCCAGTTCTTCTCTAAGACTGGCATCTCTCTAAATGGCACATGGATGCCCAGTGTATCTGACAGAAAGAAGAGAATTATGAAAGTTTTATGAGCTACAATTTACTCTCTCAAGATTATCTTATTTTCCCAAGCAGTTTTTAGAGATGGAGATTAAAAAGTCTCAGTTAAGCAATGCAGAAAGTGGTCTAGAGAGAGGCTACATCTACCACCTTTTCTGATGCAGATTTCACTGATGTGTGAAAAGCTTTGGGAGTGAGGCAACCCATGCTTACCACAGAAATAAACACTTATGCTCCTAGCTTTTCAAAAAGCTTTACTGGAGGGTAAGTGCACTTACCTTCGTGATGACCCCACTGCCCAGCTTCATGACCTTCCTCTGAAATCATAATCTCTGGCTTCCTATTCAAAATATTTTTTCTTTTCATAATTATTTTATAGCAAGCTTATTGTCACATATGACTGCATTCCTACATTCTATTTGGAACCCAAAGTGGCTTGATGTTGCATGTGTCCAGGCAGTCACTGTTGCTCTAGTCTGCAGCCATATCCCTTCTCTCCCACCTGGATGTATAGTGAGGGGGGCCACATAGGGCAGATGAGTCCCAGTGACTGAAACACATTTATGGTTTTCTTCAACAGCTCTAGGGCCTTCTTATGTTGTGGGATCCATTCCCAGATTGCATTTTTCTTTAGCAAATTATGGAGTAGTCAGATTATTATACTTAATCCTGGAATATGCCTCCTCCTAAAGTCTCTGGCACAGCACATAACTTATTTCTTATTCTGGGACAGGGATAACCTTTGGATTTCTTGCAGCACCTGTTTGTCTCCCACCTGTCTATCTGACTCCCCAAAAGATGAATTAGTGACTGGGCTCTTGCTCCTGTTCTGCGGGTATCTCTACCCCAGCTGACTGTGGCTGTGTTGTCCCAAGTGTCCATAGTCTTTACAGGTTTTGTGAAGCATCCGCCTCCTCCATCACTGATGCACTGCCTCACAGTGACCTCTTGTGGAAATGTTAACATTTCCAGCTCTTCGGGCAATGTAGCATGAGCTATACCATATGCTAGGACTACGGTTTAAGCTTTGGAATAGACAAGTAAATATATAGTCAAGTCCCTGACAGATGAAAACAAACCTTATCTGATCTGCCCCCAGTGCTGGGGTCATGAAGAACGTTTCTTTCACGTTGATAGTTGCATCTATCATTAAGAGGACTGACCTCTGTATCAGCTATACTGGGAAAAGATGCAGTGAGTGGTTTGGCAGCAACTGTCGGGCCTCTATAACCTGTTGTTAGTTGCTACTTGCCATGCAGGTGCCAAAGAGACCACATCCCTAAAACCCTCTGCCTTGGTCATTACTTTTTTGGAAGTTGTACTTTGTCACCATCATCCCTGGGTATGGATCCCAGGGGATTATTATGAAGAGAGAAACTCAGCTAACTGATGTAAAACAGGTGTTGCCAGTACATTTAACTGACTTAAAGTTTGCTCTTTGTCTAAGTATATTTTCCACAACCACTTATACTCAGTGCTTCTCTGTTTCCCCAGTTTGCTTTCTTGTTTTCACATAGAGACAGGCTGGCTCTTTTCCTTCTCCATTACCTTTATTTTCACTGAGGTTCTGCTCTGGTATTTACCATTTGTAGTATGTACTGGGTGCATCTGCAAACAGGCTGAATGTCTTTGAAGGCATTGCCACTGTACCTTGGCTAATGACTCCAGCGCTCGCTCAGCTCCCCTTGCATCACACTGCAGATGTCCCCTCCATCACCCCAGGAAGCAGGAGAGCCTCGGCAGCCCAGTTTCTGCTAGATCTGCTGCCAAAGGCTTTTGGGATAAGCTGGTGTATCCTTGTTTCCCAGCTCAGAAGCCCAGTCTACACCTTTCCTGTGGCTTACAGCTCACTCTGAAGACTTTCAGGCTCCAAAAACAGCAGCGATCTAGAACTGAACTTGCATTTTCCCTCCAGAGCCCACTAAAGCAGCTCATCATTTCACACGTGTGTTTTGTGCAAATACATCACTAATAGCAAGCTAACACACTGTCCTGCTTTTTACTCTTCAGCAGCTGCCAGAGCTGGGTGGAATATCAGCTAGCTGGGAAGAAAACAGCTAGAAGTTTCTGCCTTTGCCACACCGATTTCTCCACCTTTGGGGGTGTTATGAAGCAGGAGATATAGTTATATGCACACGGAAGGTGCAGCCTTTCGGTTTTTCCTTTCGGTTTGTTTTTGAGAGAAGCCCCAGCTGAGCCTCCTCCCGGCGGAACATGCAGCGGCGGTGTGCAGGGACAGCACTAGATGGTGCCGTCACACCAGTGCAGCCACCCGGGCCCTCCGTGGGACAGCCGGCAGCATCCCCGGGCAGCCTTCCCCGGCAGCATCCCCGGGCAGCCTTCCCCGGCAGCATTCCCGGGCAGCCTTCCCCGGCAGCATCCCCGGGCATCTCCGCACCCAGCGGCTGCACTTGGAAAGCCAAAGAAAGGGGCAGGAGGGACTCCGGCAGCCCCGTCCCGCAGAGGGCTTGTTCCAGAGAGCAGAGCCTTTTGCTTGGGTGGGCTGCAGAGCACTCAAAGGCGCCAAATCTCGAAGCTGGCAAGAGCAGGTACACCAGGGAAAATACGCCTCGAGAGTATATTTTTTGTCCCCCACACAGAGGCAGCGCTGCCAGGAGAGACCCGTGAGCTGATAAGCAGGTGGCAGAGAAATTTCAGCACAGTGGAAAAACCGGCACATCCCTGCATACCGTGTTCCAGCTGCACCAGGGAAGTGCAAGGCCAAGGGGAAGCAATTGTTTGAGCTTCAGTGCAGCTGCTGAAGTTCCCTGTCCCGGGGTTCAGAGAGGGGACGGAGCCTGAGCATGTCCTTGCCAGAGGGAGGGTGCATGTATGCACACGTGTATGTGAACACGAAGTACACAAATGTCCATCTGCTCCTCCAGTCCAGAGCGCTGACTTAAGAAGGGCTGAAAAATATTAATTCTCCAAGCACCACCAGTAATACTCCCTCTGTTTAGTCTTTCTCCTTTCTGCTTAAAAGCCAGAGAATCTTCTCACTTTAGGGAGACTGTTCTCATCGTTTGGTTACGTTTTGAGATTACAACAGAATTAGAAAGAGCTGCAGATTTTTCCCTGGAACATTAAAACAATCTAACCTCAGCACTGCTCACTCGACAGTCTATTTTAGGCTCTTCTAAGCTGAGGAATCATTAATATTTCAGTCTAGGCCCATTTAAAATTCAAACATAACCTAAACTTTGGTCTGTGTGCTATATTTGGAGTAGAAGCCAGGTAGAGGGTTTTGGTGTCTCCCTTAAGAAAATTGGTAACGAGCAGGAAAATTGATCTTTACACTTCAAAGATCATTATTATTTAACCATACACTTTCATGTTTCTTATTTCTAGCAAATTTTTAAAAGCCCTCTTACCTGTCTTTCCTCTTGCAGAAAGGAAAGTACTAGCTTCACACTATCTTTGGCTCACTGGTAAGTGTTACGTTAAAGCTATGAGCTTATCTTTAAAATGAAGATACTCTTACTTCAAATACATACATACATATGAACATATTCTTTAAAGAGCACTTCATCCTTGAGAAGCCACAGTGGCCATATTATCTGCATTGCTGCAAACAGGTCACAAATTCATATTCAATAAAAGCACTGATTTTTTTTTTTCAACTCATTTAAATCTTTTTCTGGACTTGCAGATTGTGGAGCCTCTCTGATTTTTTTTTTTTTCCTAATTCCAAGTTTGTCATAATAAACATTCTGTTTCCAGTAGCAGCAATCTTACATCACTTGATGCATGTTGGTCTCTGTTCCTGCAGTCCTCCAGCTGTGCTCTACTTCTTCCTTGCTTCTTGTCAGTGCCACCCACCACCACTTTCCTGCTAATTTTACTTTGTCTCTCAATGAGAAAAAAAATAATCATTACCTTTCCTAGTTTACAATTCAGAATTCAAGTATTATTTTTTCAGTGATATGCTGAGGTTCCTGGTTTCTGTGGTACAGTATAGAAGTATAGCAGGTTGCTTTGTCATAGCACATCATCACTGTGTTCCCTGTACATAGGTCAAAACTGAAAGTAGGATTTTGAGACGTTTTAAGTAAAATCATCTCATCTTCTTGGATTGTTAGGTTTGATGCTACCCAAGTGATCCAAGCTCTCAGTTGGAAAGAGAAAATAAAACGTGATGCCTCTTCTATTGGAAAAATAAATAACTAATAACAGGAATGTCCAGAGCCTTGAGATGCTTCAAGGAATATTTACAGAAAGAAGTATTTTATCTGTTCTCTTCATGAGCAACTGTTGCCTATGAGTGAAAGAAAACAAAACAGTAATTTCAACATAGTCAATCTACTGCCATGATTAATATGAGCCCAGAATGAATATGAGCCTACTTCTACCGACTGGTGCCAATAATGGCTCAAGGGATTTGTCTGTTTGTTTGGAATTTTTAAATTAAGTATGCTTTTGTATGAGGAACTGTAAGCAATATGCCCAGCCTTTGCCACATCATTCATACTGATGCAAGTTTCCCCCTTGCATCTGCGAGGCATTAACTGGCTCTGCTGTGAGGAGGAGAGAGGATGTATGAGCTGGAATCCAATTGCAGGATCAAGACAGATTATGCAAAAATCCAATAAAAGCATTTTCCCAGCAGGGAGACTTATGCCAAATTAAATAATGCTATTTTCAAGATTATTCAGCAAATACTCCAGAAGAGTTCATGTCAGCTCCAGAATAATGGACAGGTCATATTTGTCCTTCAAATTCCTAATCATGCTCATGAAATGATAATGAAAACATTATCTGGGAGATTAAAAAATAAATGTAATTGGGCTAAGAAAACTTCCTCTGAATGAATAATGTTTCCCCCTTGCTCCATCTTCACCTAGCAGACTTTCCTTGGAGCTGTAACCTCTCAGCCTCCTTACATTAGTGAGCCAGTCTTGAAAACTTTACCCCTTTTTCGCCCTGGGCATACACTACCCTCAACACTGCCTGAGCATCAGCTGTCTTTTTGTTACCCTCATGGCTGCCCTGGAATGGTGAAAGGGAGACATGTTAGTCCAGGCAGTTGTGTCAGGATTTCTGCTCCATACAGCTGCTTTTATAAGAAATTGCAGGCACCACTGTCATGCTGCCTCTGGGACTGTCCAATGAAAATCTCCCAGAAATTAATTTACAAGTTCACCAGGAACCTGCTTACAAAGCAGAGACGACATATCGGGTAGGGGAGAGGAGGCCATAGCACTGCAAAGCTGAGGGGACACAGGAGAGCCCCCCAGGGGAACACTTGCAATCCGAGAAGGCATGGATTGCTCCCAGGCTGCTTCCTGAAGGCTTCCTGGGATGTCTGCCTTCCAGGGCAGCAACTGGCTTGCAAATGCCTTGCAGTTTTCCACAATTCCCTCGTCTAGCTGCTTAGAGAAACGGCATTGTGTTGGCTATCCTTTCTGTCCTTGTAGGAAGGACAGAGGCCTATCTGTAGAACAGATGATGAGGACAGGGTCAAGCTGACACAGAGACCGTCCCCAGGTCACAGCTCCTGTGGCATATCAGACTTCTGCTCCCCTCATTTCATGGTACCATCACTCCTTGCCCTGCCCATTGCAGAGGGGGTTGGAACCAGACGGTCTTCAAGGTCCCACCCATCCCAAATCATTCTGTGATTATACATAGCCTTTTCAAACTCTGGAAGTGGATGCCATTTTCAAAGGGGAATAGGAGATGCTTCCTAATACTGTTCTTCCTGTTCTAACAAGTTGATAGTATTTTTTCAAGAGGAATTTGAAGCAGAACAGACACATGCTAACTTTACAGACACTAGAACAGACAGCAGAACAGACACTAGACTCCTGACTTTAATTCTTACTTTTGTAAAGAGTACACATAAGTGCCCAACTAGAGATGACACCAGCCCTGTACCAGGTGCTAGCATTGTGGTGGCTGTTTCCACCTCTTTAGGAATATCTCAAAACGTTCACAGAGCTAAGTTACTCCTCCTTTATCACATCATTCATCCCCCTGCCAAATTATAACTCCAAATCCTATGCTGCAAATTCCACTCGCCTTCTGCTCCACATTGCTCCTTATTCCAAGCCACATCCTTCCTTGTGAGGCCATCAGCCTCCTCAGGCCTGCTCCCTTCCCATGTGGCAGCTGCGAATGACAAACATCCAGTGTTCAGCATCCAGACATGAACATCTCAGGAATCCTCTCTGCTTTTGGCAAGCCCCCTGCCCATCCCCAAGCACTTGCTGTATCCAAGCTGTGCAGGTTCCTCAGTAAGCACAGCTGCCTCCCATATGCTCTGGATTGCATGGGAAAGCCAGATCCACTTCCATAGCCTGAGCTAACAGGCAGGATACTTGAGTCATTGCCAATAAAACAACCCTACAAGAGGAAACAGCAGAGAAACTTCCTCGGGATCCAAGAGGCTTGGACTCCAATCCCTAGTTAGATGCCTGTTCAGAGATTTCACTAACCAGTATAAATGCACAAATCTTGCAAACGGGGCAGCAGAGGCTGTGTACACCTTGAGCACAATGTGCGGCAGGAGATGCTGGTTCAATTTGTACCTCCAGATGCCAAAAGAGGACAGTGAGATCAGTCCCCTGCAGTGTGAGCCCCCTGACACCATGCCAAAGCAAAACGAGGGACAGACTGTGTGCAGTATGCCAATATCCCTGCCCTTGCTGCAATCAGTACAACCAAGTATTTGCAGATAGGGGATTTAGCATTTTAGCTGAGAATAGGAAGGCACCGATTATTACGAAACTAGTTCAGGTGTGAACCTGTCTTGAGATACAAACACTGCTAATCAGCCACAGAACATGAACAGCTGGAAAAACTTCATGTCTGAAGTCCACGGTCTGCTAACATAAATAACAGATTTTTGGTGCCATGAGTATACCCTTGCTAAGCAGAAGTGGGGGAGCCTAGGAAGATACCAGTTATGGGCCTAAGACCCTTGATCTGCTAATCTATAACAAAGGACATTTATGTTGTTGCTTTGCTGGAGTGTTCTATACTTTAGTCACACCAGCAACGTATATGATTTACTAATTTTTCATTCTGGCTCACTGAATGCTGTTTTCTAGCTTGAATTTTATAAAAGTATTTCAGCCTTCTGGAGTACCCTATTCTTACTTCTTCTGAAATATGCATATTTTATTGAAACTTAGAGCCAAATCATAATTTAATTCTGTTTAATTAGCTTCTTTAATTCACATCAAAACCTGAACGTCAATTCTCAGGAGCAAATCTAACTCCCTGAAGATGAAGCAACCACCAGAAAATAATTTACACTAAAGCAAGGTGAAAAAAAACTCACCACATACACAGGTTAGAACAAATTTGTAGTTGCATTTTATTCAATCAATGAAATCTACCTTAAAAACACAAAATCAAATTTAGTAACCCAATACATTGGATTAGAGAAAGCTTCAAGCTTTTAAGCACAAGCCAGAAGTCACAGTCTCAAGGAGAGTTTCAGAGGCCAAAGCAATACACTGGAACAAAGTAGTATCTCTTTGTGGAGACATGCTCCCTGCACCATTAGTGTGGTTTTGGGTGAAGCAGGTTTTTTTAGCTGTCAGTTATAAAAAGAAGATTTTGTATTTGTTTTGTTAGGTTTGTTGCATTGCTTACCTAGGCCCTGGATTAATGGAGAAAACAGACAAGTTAAAAGCCCTTGCCTGCTCAATTACTACCAACAGACAATTTACATTGTGGTAAAGCTAGCTTTATTTAAATGAGGTTCAGACAAGAAGTAACTTTACATATTATTAACAGCTTTGGAGCTACAAACGTAAGAATCAAGATTATACAGGTCATGCTTTTGTTATTTTGTTTTACCTGCTGCAGTTATTGCAATATGGCTTAAGGTACATAGGTATACAATTTGTACAAATTCAGCCAAGTTTGCACTTCTGAGGTGTTATTAAAGAGCATCATTACCTTGCAAGCCAACCTAAACGTGTGGAAATCAACTGAGGTTTTTGGAATTGCCCAAAGCTAAGGGGGAAAGCTGCCACTAACGATGGACAGATATAGACTGGATTGTTTGAAACCACATTGTTTGGCTTTAAATATTTATATAATTCGCTCTGAGGTAAGGAAAAATCTTTTGATGCTTCCACATAGGTCAGCACCAGATGGTGCAATCACACCAGTGCAATCAGTCACATCACTTGCTGGACGTGCAGCCTTGAGGAGAGGCCAGCACCTGCCATAACAAGAGCATTTGTACACTAAAGCTGATTTTAAAATAAATTACTATACAGGTATGAGAGTGAGCTATTGTTCAACTTGATGGGCATTGGTTTCACAATGTGTGATCTGTAACCTTCACTTTGGAAATCAGAGCTGAAAGTACTGACTTGTACCCCTTGTTCGATTTTAACGTAAACTACGAAGGAGAGGACCAATTCCTGTTGGGGACAGACATCCCAGGACTCTGACTCTTGGGGCTTTCTAAGTATCTTTATATACCCTCTCCATTCCGGTCTCAGCTGCTGTCAGTCCAATCCACCTTTCATGAAGCTTTTTAAGACCTCGATACCCCAAAAATCTCATCAGCTCTTTGAAATTCAAGGCAGAACTCATTACCAAGTCCTTTTTTTCCTCTTTCCTATTCCTGCTTCAGAAAAGACAGAATTGTCAGGAGTCGGGAGAATTTCAGAAAATGGTGTGGTGGGAAACAGTTCAGGCAGTGGTTGGGAAAGAAGGAAGTGTGTATGCAGGAAAGATGTTAGACCTTAAAGGACAGGGAAAGGTTTTGCATTGGATGGGGCAGTGACCAGAAATTAGCAGAGCTCGGAATGAGAGGGGCAAGATACAAAGGCAGTGGCACAAGAACCACGTGACAGTGTAATGGTGGTGTCTGGAGGGTTCTCAAAAACCAGGGAGGGCTGCAAGTAGAAGTGAGCAGTGGGTCAGGTCAGGGCTCTCCTTTTGTCATTAGAAATATCATAGTTCTACATTAAAATCAGAACTGGGTTTAGGATATACATATAAATATTCAAAGCAAGACAGCCAAATTTTTTGAGAGAATTTACAGCGGGGAAAAACCTGGAACAATAAATAGGAAACTACATGTTATCAATTTTTGCTCCAATAAGTATCAATTTCCTCTCCAGGCTACTCTACAATATTCATTTAAGGGAATGCCTAAACAGTACTGAAGCATCATTGCTCTACATTAAAATCAGAACTGGGTTTAAGACATACATATAAATATTCAATACATTACAGTCCAGTCCTGAGACCTGAAGTCTAGAACAACAGAGGAAGGGTATTTTCCATCTCCTTTCAAGCTACACTGTAGAAATAATTTCTGGCTTAATCAGGCCTGCACAAATACAACTGAAAGATGGACAGAGATACCTGAATGGGACTGAAAGGCAACAAACTCGAGCACCTTGCTCAACAATTTGTGCGTGATCCAGTTCCTGCTGTGTGACAGACGTATCCAGAAGTGTCATGTGTTCTCATCAGTCAGCCCTCCTCTTCCCCCTCACACACAAGCTGAGCAGCACCTACAGCCATTCACAGGTCAGATCAAGGCAGCTAGGAAAGATGTGAGGGGTAAGTGAGACTGCTAAAGAAGGGAGGAAGACTCAGGGACAAGTGAAGGGATTCAAGGAGATTGGACAGACAGGACACACATTAAATGAGGGGACAGTAATAACCATGGCAAAAATTCTAGTGGTCTGCCCAGTCACTCAGTGGTCCATCTCCAGTCTTAATGGACTATTTTGGGCAGAGACAAATAACCTTCAAATGGAACACAGGTATGGATACAGCCAATATTAAAGGCATTTTGTTTTTAACAAAAATGGCAAGGCGAGGTCTTCAAAGGAACAGATGTTAACATCCAAGAATAAAGGGTAGTGAATAAAGCTCCTGGTTCTGTGGCAGGATTGTCAGTTGTTCTCTAGGACTGGCATCTCTCCAAATACCACATGGATGCTTAGCACATCTGAAAGAAAGATGACAGTAAAAAAGCTTTAGTAATGACTGCTTACTTTCTAAAGAATATGTTATTTTTCCAAGCAGTTCTCAGAGATAAAGGTCTTATGACTTAGTGAAGCAAGTGCAGCATATATCCTAGGGAGAGACTGTACTTGTAATTTCTGATTCAAATTCTTCTGAAGTGCAAAGAACTTTGTACATGAGGCACTCCAGTTTTATCATGAAAGGCAATATTCACATATTTTAGGATTTTAAAAAGAGCTTTGTTATAGAGTGTGTTTGCACATTAAATTGATTTAACATGTTTGCACATTAAATTGTGTCATGTGAGTTCCTACCTAGGAAAACTGAAAAATACATTTACTACGTCCCAGAAATACCACACCAAAATACAGGCCAAGTCTGAGGACATTGAAACGAGGGCAGCCCTTCAGCAAAGTAATTAAAAACAAAACAAACCACCACACCATATTAGAGATAAAAGGTTAGAGATCCTCACAACTATCTTAGAAAAAGAAATAAATAGTGGCTAAGAATGCTACTTACATTCAAGGCATCAGAGCCACTGAGTTCTGACTTTGTCTATCACAAGATGTTCCTTCTTGACAACTGTCATCCTCCCACATTTGTGTTTTCCCGTCTTCCACTGGTGGGTGATATGGTTGTTCTTCACTTTCTCTGCATGTTTGCTGTCCTGTATGTTGGTCTGAGATTTCCATAATGTACCCAACCTCTTTTTCCCTTAATTTTGGTGTGTGTATGTCTAGGGTGTCTTTGGTTGAATCTTCTGAAGTACTTTGTTCTAGGGTTGATTTCTGAAGTCTCACACTTCCCCTTGAAATGTCTTCAGGGCTTGTCATGATTGTTATAGAATTGTGACTTTGCCCATCTTTCAGCACCTCAGAAATTAAAGGCATGTCCTTTGTTTTTTCCACAGTTGCATGAATTTCTGCAGACTCAGTTAAGGTAGCAGTTTTCACTATTCCTGGTTGCTTGAGCTCTTGTTCTTTACTCCATATCTCTTCCTCTTTTACTGGAAGCTGTTGATCTACCTGTGTACTTCCCAGAAGTTCAGGTACAATTATATCTGATGGGCCTTTCCCTATGGACTTAATGCTCTCCTCTGACTCAAGGGCAGCCGACTCTTCTGTTTCTGCAAGTTTGTGAACAGCTGACTGGATGGCATTCATTACAATTTTTGTGCTCTGGGACTCTATGGTCACAGACTGAACAACATGCTTCTGAAATTCTGGGTGGCTGGGAGACAGACTATGACTGGAAGGAATACCATTGTGTTCGGCTTGTCCTGTGCTCTGGGGCCGCTCTTGCTCCTCTGATACCCCATTCATGGAAGCACAAGTTACTCTGGGCTTGGGTACCTCCACACTACCAAGCTCTGCAGTCCCACAGCCTGAACAGTCAGTATTAGAAATTGGAACCTCTTCAGAAGCCATTTGCTCTGGTGCGGTTGCCAAGGGCTGCACAGTTTTGGCTGTCATATCTGTGCATGTCGCAGTTTCTGCCACGACATGCTCTCCACCTGCTGCAGCTGCTAGAGCCACAGGTGTTTTCAGAGCCCCCAAGCTTTCAGCCTGTGGAAAGGCCGAGTCAGAGCCTTCCTCCTGCTGGACAGCAGTTGAACATTCATCATGTCTCACAGCTTCCTGTTTTCCATATTCAAATACTTCTTCGGCTCCTTCCAGCAACTGCTCATTTTTCTTATCTTCTTTCTGGAAGCCTTGACAGTTCAAGGTTTCTAGAAGTTCTTGTCCTTTTCTCACAGTATCTTCTCCAGCCAAACTCCTGGGTGTTTCACATTTCTCAGGACTTTTATCAGTGATAATAGCACTTCCATTTTCAACAATCTCTGGGCATGCTGATGCTAAATTAGATGCCCCATCTGCTTCAATCTGCACGGGAGCCTCAGCAACAACAGAAGTGCTCTCCAACCGTGTTTCAGATTTGAGCACAGCACCTTCCACTTCGCCACCTTTGGCTTCATCACTCTTGGAGGGGGTTTCAGTTGTTTTGTCTCTGCATTGTGGCTCTGTGACAGGCACACAATCTTTTGCTGCAATGTCCCTGTCAGTCTCATCATTCATGCTCTGCTCAGCATCTGCAGCTGTTTCTGAGCCAACTGTTTTTGAAGGATGGGCAGAGGTTTTTCCCTTGCTCTGCAGTAGAACCTCAGGAACAGTGACTTCTGTGCTTTTTACTCCATTGTGCACAGCATCATCTTCCTCTCGCAGGGCAGGTGTCCTGCTAGGAACTCCTTTAGTACAAACTTGCTCTTCTGAGTCAGGAATTCCATCTTGTTGCTCAGTTTCAACAGGGACCACAGTGACAACTGCGTCTGTGCACTCTGATCCCACAGTGAGCATTCTGCCCTCTCCTTCAGCTGTAAGCCCCAAGGATGAGGTTTCATCCTCTGTCTTGTCCTGAACCTGTGGAGAATTGCAACAGATCTGTGAAAAAGGGTAGAAGCAGGGAGTGCCCAGCAATGTTCTAGGTGAAAAAAAACTGCAACACCCCAAAGGACAAGTGTTATGGGAAGAGCACAAAGTGATGACATGGGGATTAGTAGCTCACCAAGATCCCAGCTTGTGTTGTTTCTGGGGACATGTAGCTCATTAAACAAAGGGCAGCCTCAAAATTAATTAAAGGAAGGGACAGCTGACAGCACTTGAAACAAAGACTAAGCTAGAAGATGAGGAGGTAGGGAAGAAGGCAGCAATGTGCCAGCCAGAGTAACTACAGTATTTAAAGCTGGAGATAGTGGTGTTGTTTCCATGTCCTTCCTTTGCAGAGGTACCTCAGCTTCACCTGTATTTCTGCCTGCAACTGAAGATACCATCCAATGTGTATGGTCTTACATGGATCACATCTGTATCTCAGGTGTTCATATAGTACCATATATTTTCTGTCACTTTGTGCAGTGCAGGAGCTCTAATGGCAATGCCTTCAGTACCTCTGCATCTATGCACACCATCTCCCACTCCATTTCTGCAGGCATTGCATCCACCTTACCCTGCACACAAGCTGCAGTGCCTGCTGCTTCTAGACATCTGTGTATCTCTCACTGGAAATGAACTTCAGTTGTCTCAGGCTGCACAAGGAAGGTTCTTGACAGTAATACACCCACAACCTGGTTCTAAACAAGGTATAGAACCTAACACTTGCTGACTTTGACAAATCAACCTTTGTGTTTATATGCAACACTTACTGCATGCTTTCCTTCTGGAACACATTCATCTCTCGTCTCATCCACTGTCAACTCTGTAACAGGTATTTTCTCTTGTTTGGAAGGCTCCTCCTTCGCAAACAGCTCTTCCTTGGGAGTGATGGCTTTGATGCTGTGAAACTCTTTGTCATGTGATAAAGTTTCCTCTGTTGTCCTCTGTACTTCATTTACTTCTTTATGGTCTTCTAAATATCCTTGACATCCTTCCGTGCTTTCTTCCATCGCAGAAGGTATTTCACTTTTCTCTGAACCTTCAGGTAATACACTCTCTTCAACTACGTTTTGGCCCTGAATGCTCCCTGCACTTTGCTGGGGCTGGGGGCCATCCTCTTTGTGTTCTTTTTCCAAGGACTGTTCAAGCAGAACAGTTTCCTGGCCAACAATGTTCCCATCTTTAGCACCACTTTTCACTTCTGACTCAAGTCCCTGCACTGTTGTAGTTATAGTTTCTGTCACAGCTCTTTCACTAACCACCTGTGTTACATCTGACTTTACTCTTTCAGCAACTTCATGAAGAACTTTTTGTGTCTGTTTGTCCAATTCTTTCAAATTTTGTTCAGTGGCCTCTACTTCTTGAACTGGTGTAGCTTCCTCTGTAGTATCTGGGGTTTCCAACAACTGTGAAACAGCAGAAACCATCTCAGTTGTCTCCTCGGCAAGGGACACCTCCATGGTTTCTTCAGCACAGGAAGCTTCTGCTGTCTCCAGAGCAGTCACGGCTTCGGAAGTTAGCTCCAGCTCACTTGCTGTGGTGTCATCACTTACATCCTTTCTAGTCTCTGGCACTGTCTTAGCAGCTACCACTGCATCCTCCACAGTAACACCCGCTTCAGCTGTTTTCTGAGTTTCTTTCTCTTCCTCTTCTCTTGCCTGCTCAATGCACTCTGTCAGAGCAGCAGATATCCATGATGGTGACCTTTCCTCAATGCTGCTCACTGCCCTTTCTTCCACAACAGCAACTGCATGTACCAGCCCCTCAGATCCTTGCTCCATCCTTAGGGTCTCCTCTAACTTTTCTGCTCTTTCTTCCTCACTGGTTTGTTCTCTCATCGCTTCAGCATCTTTTGCTCGTTGAGCTTCCATTTTCTCCTGTTCTGCTGCTTCATACTCAGATAAAGGAACAACAGCTGGAACATCAGAATCTTCCTCAGCTGTTTCTGCCATGTCTTCTCTTGCTTGCTTAAGATGTACTGGTTCTGGCTTTCCATCTGATTTTTTCTTCCTGCGTCCAGGCATCAGTTTTCTAAATGGAACCCACGATTCATCTTTCCCAGGCTCACCATCCGATGTTGAATGCTCCAGGCTAGATCCCACAACAGAGTCATCAGTTCTCTCTTCTACTCTGGTTTTGGATCTCCTTCTTGGAGTAACTAACCTTTTAAATGATTCCCATGTTGAAATCCCTTCACTTTCAGATGGGCTTCCAGCTTGTTCGGGGGAAGAATTCCCTTGTCCTTGATCACTCTCCTGGGAGCTAGTAAGAACTGCATCTGTTGCTGTTTCTTTGCTCTGTCCAGACTCTTCTACTTTTTGGCTTTCTTCATCAGATGATGATGACTTCCTGGCTCTTTTCTTTGAAGAACCTACACATATGAAAGTTTCCCAGGACACAGAGGTGTCAACTTTTCTTTTGGGCTCTTCTGTAATTTTCTCTGGTTTCTGGTCAATCCCATTTTCTTGTATTTCTCCCTGATTTTCATCAACAACATTTTCAGTTGTAGATACTGCAACACTCTTTATCTTATCAATTTCTTCTTCTTTATCACTTTCAGAAGGCCTTCTGACACGTTTCTTGGGAGTCACCATCTTTTTAAACGATGCCCAAGGTGTAACAGTTTCTCTTTTTCGCTCCACATCTGGAATTGTGGCGTCTTCACTTTCAGTGACCTGCATTCCATCTGCAGATTTTTCCAAAGAAGGAATTTCACTCATCTCCTCAGGAGAAGAAGCAGAACTCTCCCCCTTTGGTTCCTCTGGGCTATCTGGGGAATCTGATAAGTGCTGAATTGGTTCCCCCTGCTCCCCTAACTTAGATTCTTCTCTTTTACCTTTTTGCTTCTTTCCAGACAGTTTTTTCAATCCAGTACCTGTAAAGAGTTTCTTTAAAGGGCTGCCTTGTAGTTTAGTCTTTTCTTGAGAAGACAGGAGTTCTGCTTCATTTGTGATACCTTCTGGAGGCCTCTTTCCAGCTGCCTCTTCAGAAGTTATTTCCATGGTTGTTTCATCTGGTTTGACAGTATCAGCAGTATCTGTGCCAGGTTTTCCCTGTAGTCCTCCATCAGCGGGTTTGACTGACTGTTGATTATCCTCTGTGTCAACTGATTGCTCAGAAGTAGAAAAGGACTTTGATTCAGGAGCACTGAGAGTTGACTTTGTTTCATGTTCTTTGCTTTCCTTCTTCTCTGTGGTTCTCTCCAGAGCTTCTCCCTGTGCAACATCTTCTGCTGTGGGTGACATTTTCAACTCTGCTTCCTCTGTTTTTTCCTCTAATGTCTCTTTCCCAAGTAGAGCATGTTTATTTCCTTCCCTTCCTTCAGATTTTCTAAGCTGATCACTAGAAATTTCCATTACCACAGATCCTGTTTCAAATGTCTCTTCAGAGGCTATTTCAGTTCTCTCATCTATTTCACACTTCTCCACTGACTCCAGTTTTTCTCCCACAGATAGGACTTCTGAGGATGTTTTCAATTCTTCGTCCACACTGTCTGTGACAAGAGGTACTACTGATTTTTTTTTTAGTGGCTTCTCTGTTGTCTCACCTTCTTTCTCTCCTTCTTCAGCTTTTTCTTCCTCTTTACCAAGATTTTCTGAGACTTCCAGCAGTTTCCTTTCTTGATCATCTTCATCTTTTTTTCCCTCTGCACTTTCTTTGCCAGCTGCTGCTGCTGGGTCCTCTTTTTGTCCCTGCTCATCATGCTTGACTACCTCTTTCTCTTCGCTTCCTTCTACTCCTGTGGCTGCCGGAGTCTTTTCTGACTCCTGCGTTTCACCTTCACTTTGCTCCTTTTCATGCACTTCACCAGTTACTGCTGTCACATTCCTCTCTTCATCTTGCTTCTCAGATTCAGGTTTCTCCTCCTTTTCACCGATTTCAGTTGTTAATGTTGTCCCCTCTTTTTCTTTCTCCTCTTCTTTCACAGGAGACTGTTGTTCATCTTCTTTAGGCTTCCTAAAACTTTTCTTTTTTCTAAATCCAGTCCATCCTTGAGTAAAAAGTTTTCTTAATGGTGATGCAGTTTCAGTGGCTAAGGCAGCTGGCTGAGAATAAACCTCAGTTGCTTCTGGTATTTTAGGAGATTCATCTTCTGTTTTTTCATTTTTCAGTGTATCTTTGGTATTGTCTTCTGCAGAGAGTACATCCTCAGGCACTGCTGTTTCTTCTGAGGCAACTTCTTTTTGATCATCAGCTCCTTCAGGGACCTGTGTTTCCTTTTTCACAGTAAGCAGCTGAACTGGATCTGATTTTCCTGTCTTTTCCTTCTTCACTGTAAATCTGAACCCAACAAATTTAAAAACCTTTTTAAAACCCAGATCATAAGACTGTGGCTCTGCCACCTGGTCTTCTGCAACTTCTTCCAAAGCTGGCAACTGCTTAATTGAATGAGCATCCTCCTTCTCGGCATCTACACCGTCCTTGGTGCCCGAGTCAGATGGATTTGTCTCCACAGTTTCAGTGTCTTCCTTCAAAGTTACACTGGAATGTTCTGTTTGTCCAACTGTTTAAACAAGAACAAAAGCCCAGTTAATTTCTAAATTTAATGTTATATTATACCTTTATATATTTTTTAATTATTACCAATTTTCATAAACATACATATTCTATTATTACCTGGGTACCTTTTCTATATGCTACTAGTACATTAGTTTCTGTTCTATCACTATTATAATTATTTTCCTTCTTCGTATCATTGTACAATTCTTTCCACAGTTTAGTTGCAAATGCACCTTTCAAGCTTATATTCTCTTATTCTATACCCTGATTTTGCAGTACTTGTTGTGTGGTTTTTTTTTTTTTTTTTTACATTATGGCAAATTTGGGTAAAAAAAAATATTTCTATTGCAGACTATACAGGATAATATATGCAATTATTCCTGAAGCAAAGCTCAATAACTATTTCCATGCAGATAGATACATCTGAGGAAACCCAACGAACAAAAAAAAAAACCCTGCAAACAAACAAAACAAAACTCAAAAAAAGCCTGTTGACCTAAAATGATGACAAAAAAAAGAAAGCTTATTTTACAGCTCTGTCCCAAAAGAACAGTAAATTGTGAAAAAGCCCATGGGAAATTAACTGGTTTTCTGAAAATTCGTAACCCCTACAAAACAGTTAGGTAACAATATATTGCTTTGAAGATCATGAATCATTGGAATTCTCCCATACAATATATGTATGCATTCAATACATACATAGCGTCACCATCTACAGCAATTCCACGTTGCTTAAAATGAATGAGGTTGTTACTATGCAAGAATGTAAAACTCCACTGCTCACATGTCTGTTTGCATTATCTTTTCTTTGAGGACAGTTTGCGTTTTTCCTTCAGGTCACTGGCAACTTGCTAGGATAATTTAAGTGTTATTGCTCCTTCGGCCAACTCAAGTTCAGAGACTGGCATGTAAATTACACCTATGGCATATTCAAGACCCTAAAAGATTCTTGGACTTGGATGTTGTCAGGATTTCAGTTTAATATTGTTCTTGACCCTAGATTTTGTGCAACAGGCAAAAGTGCAAGGCCATGAAGGAACATACTGTTTCTCTCTGACCAAACCTGTTAGAGTGCAAAGATGAAAAAATAAAATTATTTTAAAATATTCAATGTTGAATAGCAACACCCTAGAAGAAGACATGGTCCCTTTTTTTAAGCTGTACATGTGCTATTTCAATGTCCAGAGGCAGAGGAGACAGCTTTACAAAGCATGTGATCATCAACTTCCCCAAAGTGATTTGGCTTTTATTTGAACCACTTTCAAGTTGTCTCTGACTCTGCAGCTGGCCCTGCTTTGCCAGAACACCTGATCTCCAGAAGTCCCTCACAGCCTCTTGCCTGGTTCTCCCTTTATTAAAGGGCTGTTTCTTCAGAAGCACACAGACAATGCAGGCCAAGTAAGGCTGCAACTAACTACACAATAAGCAAAATAAAATCTACAAGGGTACTGGCTTCTAACTGCTATGCAGAGGGCAAATTAAATTTCACTGTCAGCAGCCTACTGGTGGTTGTTTCTAAGTAAACATAAGCAAATCTTTTTGTTTTTCCTTTATCTAACAGTTTAATATTATTTACCTCAATCGTTAACATTGTTAACTCCTAATTCAACTCAAAGCCTGACCTCTGCTAACATGCTAACTCCCCGAACATTTCAGACCAGAGAAGTTTGAACTGAGTCCTTTGTGAGGGTGAAGGGTAAGACAAAAGAAACATTTTGAAGAAGCAGCCAGAATTTTTAGTCCATTGGTAATATAACTCTTGCAAACACCAGTAAAATAATTCCTTAAAATAATTCACAAAGTTAGAGGCACTTCTTCAGAGACTATCTTGAAAACATCACATATTTTATAATTATTTACTAACAGGTACTTTAATATATTCTTAAGCTTGTTTACACTAAAGATTATTCTTTTGGCTTAACCAGCTATGAAGCTAAATGCTGATCATTGAACACTGAATAAAAATTTCCTAATGAGCCAGGCCTCTCAGCATCCCTGCTGGAAACCAGGTCTACAGAGTCATTCTGTTTGTCCCAGCCCAGCATTAATGCCAATGCACTTACTCTCAGACACACGAAAATCTCTATCTGACACGAGTTAGATAAAGGTAGACTCAAATACAATGCTGAGAGCAAGTGGGGAATTCTGGGTCCAAGTGGGAAGGACCAGAAGTGCAGGAAGGCAGTGGACAAGGGAAAGCACTTGAACTGCTGAGCAGCCAAAGATATGGATTTCTATGGACTCACCTTTCCTCTTGCAAACACTCCCTGGGAATGCATGCCCTTCAAACATTGAAAATCCCGAGGTTTCAAAAAAATTGTAAAAAGGCGACATTTCTTTTTTTATTTATGCCTATTTTTTTTCCTAATTCCCTTAAGAAAACATCCCTTTGGAAGCTTCCTTCCAAATTTCCTTCCAATTCTGTCCCAAACCAGAACAGGTGTTTAGTGTAAATTCAGTGTTTAAGATGAATTTCAGGTATTACAGATAAATGGGACTACTGTAAGAGTGGAATGATAAAGAATATGAATAAGTGAGGCATTCAATTTTCAAAGAGATAAGATGTAAAACCAGTATATACAGGCATCTCTTAATATTTAAGATAAGCATTCAAAGGGTTTTTGCTTATTCTGTTTATAAAATGAGGTGTTTATAACACCCTAAGATAAAGACCATGTCTCTGTGAAATGTTTTGCAGGTGAAAAGAGCTGTGACTATTACAAAATCTGCAGGTATGGGTATGCATTAAGATAGCAAATGAAATCATAAAAATAGAGAACACAGACTTTAGAGGCAGTGATAAGCTTTCAGAACTGTTAAATCAAGCTGACAGTAATTAGGTCTTCCTTGTGAGTCCATCCAGCAGACACACTACCTTGCAATACTTCACTAAACACAGTGCAAAATGAAAAAACGGACAGAAATATTGACTGACTGAACACACACTTACTAATACCAGTCTGAAAAGCCACAGCTATGCTACAAATCACACTTCCATCTCTCCCTCACGATGCACAGATACTTAAGAGACCTTGCCCAAGCACTACCCCTTCAATTCCACCAAAGGATTTAACCTGTCCGGAAGGTATTTCATCCCCAGGGTAACATTCCGGTGTCAGCTGTTAAGTGACCTGCTGCTGTTGTACTCAGTCTCTACTTTGTCTCATTCTTTAACATTTTAAAACCCTGGAAGATGCTTTTAAAACTGAATTTCTGATGCCCTTCCTCAGTGTTTGAGGAAAGAGGTGCCATTCAGGAAATTTGCCTGCATGTTGCCAGGAAGCTGCCACTGTTGTGTGACAAAGCTCCAGTGCCACGAATATCAGAGCTGTACTTTCACAACATATACACCTGGAAGTTTATATTTAGCAGTTGAATTTTTAGTGATGTTTTTATTAATGATACTTCAGAGCCCAAACACTGTGAGGGCAATTCTGAATGCAGAAAGGTTTTGAACTTACTTACACAAGGCATTCCTGGTCAGAGCTCTGTAGCATGTCACTACCACAGTGGTATTCTGGCAAGACAACCAGCACTTTCTGAATTAATTCAGTGGTTTTGAAAGCACCTTTAAGAAATACCAGACAGGCTCATCCAAACAGCTACCAAAAAACAAAATAAAACAAATAAAATAAAATAAAATAAAATAAAATAAAATAAAATAAAATAAAATAAAATAAAATAAAATAAAATAAAATAAAATAAAATAAAATAAAATAAAATAAAATAAAATAAAATAAAATAAAATAAAATAAAATAAAATAAAATAAAATACTGATAAGAATAACATTTCCTTAGGTCTCTCCTGAGCAGGGCTGTACTTTACAAGCTATGTGCTAGCCAAGGAATAGAATATAACAAAAATGTACCTAGAGGAGGTGATAAAGATCAGGGGTGATATAATAAAATTGATACACCTAGCTGTTTAAAATCCACTGTGGCTAAGGACCAACAGTGAAATTCTATTTTAACTACTTACATACCAGTTAACCTTTCAAATATTTTTAACTGAATCAAGGTGCTGCTGATGTTTTTAATAACTGCAACTTTTATTCTGAAAGAAACTTTCAAAACTGAGAATCCTGAGGAATCAAAGGTGCTTGACTTCACAATTTCATAGGTACTTAGTCGACTGTAAGAATTTATTTCTATTTTATCAGGAAAATGCTGATGAGTTGTTGGAGAATTAGTACTTTCAGAATGACTGAACTCCTGTCTCATCCCATTAAAAATAAAATGAGTAATTAAACTCTTCTTTTTGTAGACTGACAGACACAGTCAGCAGTGCAACTTAACTGCTCCCAGCTCTCATCTCTCTCCAGAAGTGAAAATGTGTTTCTCCCCTGGTAGCTGCCAAAGAGTTAAAAAAATGCACGCTGACTGCAAGAGTTAAATCTACAGCACTTCATGGGCTTGAAGTCAACCATGTCAACATCTGGAGTTGGTTGACTTTTCCCCCTAAGGATTTGCAGCACAGCGCTGGATTTTTTCCATGAATTCCCTACATTCTCAATCTCTCAGATGGATGTGACACACACCCAGCGCCCACCTCACAAACTCCTCTGGCCACTGCAAGGCTCCAGAGGACTTTGTACTGTTTTCATTTATTCAGTGTTTAGGGCCAAATCGTGCTGTTGGTCACATACACAACTCTCTCACTAGGTCTGCATGAGCAAAAGCAAATGCTGCAGCCCTGAGGTATACTTTACAATCATTTGCCTTCATTGTGTCTAGATTTGCTACAAATACAACATGTAAAAGAAAAAAAGAAAACCACAAACAAACCACCAGCTACTGCTCTAAAACTCACAGAACACAAACAGAAGGCCGTTAAAAAAATCTGAACCAAGCTTATATTTGTCAAATGCAATTTTCTCTTAACTAATTCTTCTAATTATCATCAGAAACATTAATGACAATATAAAGAAAGGATAAAAATTGATACAAGTGAGTAATCAAAAACCAAGATACAGCTTGAAATTACAATATCTATGAAAAATATACACTGAACAGATTTATTTAGAATAAAGTAGCTATTTGGAATTATTTGTGAAATTGAGCACTTCAGCATTAAAAAAAAAACCTCAAAAACCTTTTGGTTTTAAGTTTCCACTGCAGAGTGTACAAATTGGGCATTATACTACAAATTCTGATTATTTTAATCACAAGTTTCAGAAGGTTGGGTTTAATAAATTAAACACACTACTCACTTCACAGTAACAAAATAACACAGAAATATGATTATGTGTTATCCTTCTAACAATTCATTTTTTTTAAACTACAACTGTGACATTGCTGCTTCTTAACAATGTATTTTTCATGAATTCTTCCTTCCTTTGCCTGCTATACACCATATTTAATTCCACCTCAATGTACAAACAATTCTTCCATAGAAAACACATACTATGTCCTTATCCCTTCTATTCACTCAATTTTCCAAAGACTGATTTGCCATGTTCATTGCAAGGAACAAGTTCTTTCAGATTAATTAAATAATGAGGGAGGATTTACAGAGATTTTTGCATGCTGAATCTCACCGTGCATCCATACAATTCATGAACTTTTCAACCATGTTGTTATTTCAAAGCTTTTGAAACAAGTACTTTTTAGTCTTCAGTTCTCTGGTACTTTGATGGCAACTGAAGAGTTAACTTTTAAAATCCCACATACTTTTGTGTTCATTTTTAAAATCGGAAAAAAGGAACAAGCTGCAAACTATCTGTTATTTTTCATGGCTTAGAGCTCCTTTAGAACGCAAAAGCAGCATCCCCAGAAAATGACATTATAGAAAAGTAACTGAAAAAACAAACAAACAAAAACCCCAAACACACAATCATTTAGATTATGATGCTGCAGCATTCTAACATTCCCCAAAAATCTTTATTTTTAGGAGGTTTTGATTTAGCTGTACTTGTCTGCTCCAACCCAGAGCTTCTCAAATTCGAATTCTCAGTCCAGCTTCTCAAATTCCAGCAGGAAAAGCTATGTATTTCCTTTATTCAAGTTTAAGTTTTTTCATTTCAGTGTTTCAAGAAATAGCCCTAAAAATCAGAAAACAGTGTAGTTCTTTAAAAATAAACAGAAGACTTTTAAAGCCAGAAGGGTCACTAACTATGGCTTGGATATAGTTGCTGTAGTTAAAAATCCTTCATTAAATACACTCACAATAATAAACTGCTCTCAGACCAGCACAGCTGTTCTGTATGGGAACCAAAGCAGCATGCTACAAATATTTATGAAATTTCATGGTTAGACATGCTGTCCACATCGCACATTCAGTGACTTGGTTCTGCTTCTTAAAATAAAATTTATTCACCAAACGTAAGATAGACGCAACTCTAGCACTTGGGTCTTTAAGGGGAAAAAAAAATCCATGGCTCCATTAGCAACAAGGATGGGATGAGCAATACAGGCCAGTAAACGCTGGGACATTTCTGAGAACCCCTAATGATTAATGAACAGTGAAAAGCAGATTGAATTTTTTTCTTTATCAAAACGACCACATAAAAACTAATGTAAACATCACAAACTCACTACAAAGGAGATGAAGCTGCATCTGCACTAATGAGACACATGACAGCTTAATACACTCCTGCATACCAATAAGCAAAGTCCTCTGTCCCTTCCAAGAAATGGTAACGCATACCACAAGCTAAATGCAGTTCTTGGGAAATGTACTATAGAAGCAGCTGCGCTGCAGTGAAAATCTAAGGTTCTTCCACAGGAATTATTAAATAAGGAAAACCTCAAACAATCAAAACTGTGCAAACCTATAAAGACATTGCTTTTGAAAAACAATTTAACCTTTAATTGCTAACAATAAAAGGAAATAAAAAAAAATAGAGGACCCTTGAGGAAAAAGACTCAGCATGTGATAAGCTCATTAAGCATCGAGTTTAATGAAAACCCTATTGTAAACAGCAGTAGGATATCTCCTCCACTACTCACTGATTCAAATCACGTACCGTCCTCCCCAGGGCCTGCTCCAAACGGAGCCGCGCTTCTACAGGCTTTGTTGTCGAAATGTATTGTAAAGTTGGAGTATTTTGCATGAATAAACTCCCCCTATTTGTTGAATTCATTCACTGGCTCCAGCAAACAATATACAACAGAGTAATTATTAATACAATGAAAATAAAGATTTCCTAGATAGCTAGAGCCATATCATCAATCTGAGAGAAATTCTGATGCAAATTAGTTATCTTTAGGGGAAAAAAAAAAACCACAAAAACCCCGGGGTTTATTTACATTTCATAATAGCACTTTGTCTCCCAGAGAAAGATGTAGGTTTGTCTTTCTTTGACATAAGTTTTTTTGAAAAAACATTATGTTTTTTCTTTCAATTCTTTGCTCCTCCAAAACTCATCTTTTGAGAAAGCCCAAATAATTTATGGTATTAGCTCTCAGCTTCAGTGGCTTGTATGCTAATTCCTTAGGTAAGATGTGCAGAGTTCAGCACACACAGCATCAAATTTTTGGTACTGCAGGCTGGGATCCTGCTGCCCCCCCCATACACGTATACACACCCCCTTGCCACGGTGCTAATCCCCTCTGAATTTTGCTTTGTTAAGATAAAACAGCAATAGAGCAACAGCTTCATTTCTCTCATGCAAATATTTTTACACCATATAAACGATGCTAACTTCCATATTCCCTCCAATTTCACCAAGTTTAGCTCTTAAGGTATTTTACTGCCTTATTGCTTGACTGATGTAAAATAGCACCATCAGTGCGGTCACTACCTTTTCTTTCTATTCCCTAATTTCAGATACCAGGTCATAGCCCCGCCCTGCTAGAACACCCAGTTAGCACCTCCACATTCATAAAGCCTTGTATCACAGGTACCACATCGTACATCCGACTGAGGAGATATCACACTTCCTGAAGTTTCAGCAACCTTCGCTTGGAAGCGGTTCTCACTGAGATAAAAATGCTTAAGGCAGACCTTTTAACTCCTAACGCCCTGCCAGGAAATCCAGAGTCGGTAACCCTGGGGACTCGGGGCCCCGAGGCTCTCCGGCAGCGGCGCACCGCCGCAGCCCCGGGATGCTGCTGCCGCCCGCACATCCCAGGCGCTACTGAGCCCAGGGAGCAAACCGCGTGTGCCGGCACCCGGCAGTGCCACACCGCCTTACCCGCCATCGTCACTGTCCCCAGCATGGCTGAAGCCACACGGACACCACGAATACCCTCTCCCGCTCCGAGGTTCCTCCCAGGGCCGCGGGGCAGCTCCAGTCGACGGCAGCGAGAGGGAGGCGGCCGCGCGGCAGCGACGCTTCCAGCCCCCGGCACCCGCCTGGCTGGTCGGAGGGACGGCTGACGGAGAGCCTGCCTGATGGAAGTCTGCCTGTCGGAGGGCTGAGCTGACCCCGAGCCCCACGGCCGCTCCCACCCCATCCCGGACAGCCCCGGCCCCGCCCGGGACCGCCCCTCGCCCGCCCGGCTCTTCCCACCGCTGGCCGGCACAAGCGTGGTGCCTCACAGGGTCCGTCTCGGAACTGCCGCTTCGAGCCTTTATCTCCCTCTGCCCCGAAGGGAAGAGGCGCCGGCTGCCGCTTTCGAAGCAGCCGCCCGCTTCAGTTCCCGCTGTTGTAATGCCTTCCTGATGCAGCTTCCCACAAGGCATCCACACCCAACCTCAACAGATGCTGCTTTAAAAGCCCCATGGATTTTGTCCCTCATAAACAAAACCATACAAAAACCACTTCTGTTTTTCCACACTGAAATATTTGCTCCTTTGCCTGTTAGTGTGGGGTTGGTTTGGGTTTGTTTTGTTTTCATTTGTCTGGAGGATTTTTTTAATTGGAATTCTCTACAACCTAATTACTTATAAATTGCCTCGAGTTCTGCTGTCAAGAGTTTCATAAACATACTTGTATTATTATAATTTAATGCTCCTACTGATAGTAAAAAAAGAATGCAATATAAAAAAATAAAATGTAAAAACTCAGTATCTAATACAGGTGTCCTCCTGTAATAGCAACAGTATTTCTATTTTGATTACAACTGATTATGTTGAATATCTCCAAAGTTCTGATGATACTTTGAGCCTTCATCTCTCTGTCAGAGCCAACTTCCCAGCCAATTTACCAGAGTATCTGGTTAATTTAATTTTATAGTGGCAACTTTAATGAGTCTAGGTTATCTCCCAAGTGGTCTTCTGAATCCAAAATTCAAATAATGATGATGAGAACCAACCAAACCAAAAAACCTTTAATCATAAACACTTCTTTACTGTAGGCAAACACTTGTGTTGTTTTTGTGCTTGGTGCCACAATGCTTTATTTCTGAGCTTAGACTTGCAGCAAGGTGAAATAAACAATGAGTGGAGAACATGAAGTGTAGCACTAAAATGGAACATTTTTCTATGCTGAAAGATTTGTCTACATGAAGCAACCAAGAGATACCTCTTCTCCATCTTTATTCGTCTGCCTAATGACAGATGAGGTGGACCAGACTCTCTAAGGTCTGGAGGAGTGGACAAAAACATCTGAATAAAACCTTTACTTGAAGAACTCTTTTCAGTGCCCAACTGGGCAAGTTTTATTTGTCTCTATAGATGATGTCATTTTCATCTATCCTTACCGGTAAATACATGCTGCATCACCTTCATAAAGGGATTTTTCACTTCAAGAGCAAAAACATAGTACTGTTTTCCTTTTCAATGCTACCATGTAGACTTGGCTCCACTGAATAGGAATATCACCTAATAGGAGAGATGATTCTCAAAACAAAGCCAAGGTTTTTCAGGCAGTCTACTCAAATCCCTAATGCTATGTATGTTCACATCTTGCCATGCAACTGGTTACACATTATTACCTACACTCAGAGGAAGCTTCTCACCTCTTCATTACATATCCTAGGAATTATGATTTCTGTACAACTGAAACTACAATCCAAGATTATTCAAAAATAATTAATCTTTGACTATTAACTTGAAACTCATGCCCTTTTAACGGCCTTTTCTTTTACCTGATCCAGAAGCTGAATATCAACATGAAATCTTCTGACATGATTTCCAAACACCAAGTATTTTCTGCTCCTTTATGACTCTGTTTAGCAACTATGCTCCTCTCATCCCTGTCCACTTAAGAGTAAAATTTTAGAGAACTGGAGTTTCATCAAAGATAAAACAAGTTGCATTCCATTTTTTATAGTGTCAAAAGTCCCTACTGGTATAATTAAAAAATAAAAAAAAAAAAAGGCACAAAAAGTTCAGGATAAGATATGGTAGCCTTCTACTGGGATAACAGCATTATGGCAATTAATCTAAAGATGTGACAAAGAATTGCTTTTACCAGGATTCAAACTCTAGAGTACACCACGGGTAACACACATGCTTTAAGGCACTCTACAGGCTGACACTTAAGATAGTGTCTCCAACCCTGTCAACCATCCCTTCCCAGCTCACCACCAGCATTAGAAGCCTGCTCTGACTGAAAACCAGCCCTCCCTCTTGCCATACTGCCAAAAAGTCAGCAGGCAGCTGGACCGCTGAAGCAGATCTCTCAACGCACTCCTGTGAACAGGAACAGAGGGAAGCAAGAAGAGGCTGATGAGAGCAGGAAAGGTGGGTTGCCAGATCACACAGGAGACAGAACAGCACATTCATGACTGTGCAGCAAGGCAAGGGAGACGTTCCTAAGACAGAACACACATGCCTATATGAGGAAGGTTTTGTGGTCCCAATGCAAATCCAATTAAAAGCTGTAGGAAAGGGAACTCAAGGTAAAACCAACGGATTATCAGGCTGTCCCTTCCCATGAGTTCAGAATAATTTATCATTAATAATTTATCATTAATCATTATGTTAAATGAATTAACATAAAAGGGATTTCTGCCTTATGAAGGAAGGGACAGGGCTATGCAGCAGGAACTAACACGAGAAGTAGAAACAGAGATGTTCCTAACAGGTGGATGTCCACCACTGACACCAACACCTTCAGTCCACAAGCCATTTGTCATATGAACTCTCTCCTACAGAGAAAACATCTCCCACAAAACAGTACCCAAGAAGCACCTGAGCAACAACAGATCACCTGAGTAATACCTGTTCAGCAGCAGACAGCTAGTCGAGCCCTATTTCTACTTCTCATCCCATTTAGCACACAAGCCTCTGTGGTACGTCCACTGAGCACACGTTTGTACTCACCATTTGTTCCAGCAGACTCTGTTTGCTCTCTGGGTGGTTCTTGGAGCGGTGAAGCCACCTCTGACTGCTGCCCACCCAGTTCCTTAGATGCTGTAACAGCTCCCAGCTGCAGTGGCTCCTGTGGCGAGGCATCATCCTTCAAATTGTCTTCACTAACATCAGGTACTGGTAAACTTGCATTTAAAGCCTGTGTGGTCAAATATTGATTGAAGGATGGTAGTAGGCAAAGATAGAGAAGGAAAGAAAAAGAAAATGTCAGTAATAGGTCAGATTTCCCCCTCAACCCCCACAGAATATTGTTCTTTCATTCTCAGTTTGAATACATACATGCAAGCAATTTTAACTTTAATTTAATGAAAGTACTATGAGGAAAAAATCCCAAAACACATAATCTGGGACTATTTATCTTTCTGCTATCCCATGTGAAATACGTGGAAGAAGCAGGTCTTACAGACAATGGCCTATAACCTTGTGTAGAAATTGGTTTCTTCCAAGAAGGAAAACTCCAGGATAAGGTGAATCTAGCTGATGGAAAGAAATAATTCATTCAAAGTGTCTGGCATAACTGCTCTGATATATGAATGAATCCCCTCTACAATACAGCCTTTGGTATTGCTCCTCTACTAATGTGCTTATCTTATCATCATCAACAATACAACTACAAAGAAACTGAACTATTCAGGACAGAAAGCAGAAGACATATGGATTTCCCATAAGGAAATGCAGTGAAACTGAGATTAAAACTAGAATTTTTGGACCTCTGTTATTAGGCAGAAACTATTCTTACAGGAGGAACGAGCTTTGCAATTCTTTGAGACTCAGCCCAATAGCATTTGAAATATTATTTCTAGATTTGCTAATATATGCAAAAAGAAGAATCTGTTTTTCAGCTTCCACACTTGTCACATTTAATTATTTTCAGAATTTGAACTGGCTTGCCCTATAAAAAGAAATATACTTTCACAAGCATATTTTTATTTTAAAAGCATGGAATGTGTTGTGGTCATTATAAGATACTTAATTACCCTTTAATTTATTGATTACCCTTTAATGAACTAGCTCTCCAACTGATTCTATTACCTTCCAACAGAAACCATTTCAACTAATTAACCATTATTCCTGAAGCAAAGGTTTGAAGTTCCTCTGGTGGAACAGCAAACTTTAATTATGTATCATTGTCTTATGATTTGTCTGTACTCCCAAAATACTGCCATTGAAGCCCCATTAATTAATCAAAGGTACCATAGATATATTACACCGAAAGATGATATCTAACAACCACATGCCTGAAGCACCAAACTGGGATCAGGAAGATGCCACATTCCTGACGATTCTCTTCCAGCATCCCCTATATAAACCTTTTGAATGGGGAAATCTATTTATTTATTTTTACTAGTAATTAGCCTGCTGCAACAAAATTTCAAATCAACAGAGTGCCAGGAAAAGGGCTTTCCTCTTAATCATCAGATTCTTTTCACATGCTGGGTGAGATCTGGGAGAAGCACTGTACCCCACTTCCACAGGCAATGAAGCGTGTGCATTCAGGTTCCCAATTTTCACTTCAGAAGCCCTTAATTAAGCCAAATTGTTTCCACCCGGCGTTGTTGCACTCCTCAAAGCTGCCTTTCACAGCCACATAATCCACCTCGTGAAAAAGGATCCCATTCTGCTCCACTGCCAATACCACAGATGGAATAATTTGGCTTTAGAGTTTTCACATGCTGAGACCAGATATTAAATAGAAGAAATACGGAATGGCTCAACACTCAGATTACATTCTCGCTTCTCACATCATCCTTCCCATAAATCTAAAACACAGGAACTCAGGAGGGATGAAGACACCACAGTACCAAACAAAGGCACGTAAACCGTGGGAAGCTCCTCTGCAGTTCCACACAGCATTAGCTGAATAGGAGTAACTCATTAAAGACAAGCAAGAAAATCAAGACATAGAAAACAACAACCTAATTCTGAAAGGGCTTTAAGATTCTTCAGTACAAATTCGGTAGAGGACCATTACTATTTTTTTAATAATAATAATAAGTTTTAATTATTCATTCTTGAAAGACAGCTGCTAGTCCTGCAAACACAAGAACAACCTCGACTTGACTGGCTCTCAGGAAACTTGGCTATCTGAAGAAAAAGCCATGGATGACTATTTCAAGATGACACTCAGAATTAGCACCAACAATTCTTTCAAGTCACAAGAAAGACAACAGCACTGAATATCTTAGCATTCCTCACGTTATTCAAAGATTTTTTTGCCTTCCTTTCCAAACCTCCCCTGGGCAGCACACCATTTTAAAGCCAGTCCCATGTATAGACACACATGTACAGTCAGAGTCAACCATTTGCCTGATAAGCAGCAGTGGACTCTGCAAAGAACCAGAGTACAAAGGTACTTGGTACATCAACGCAGTACAGCTTGTCTCCTTTTTAAATTGAGCACAGGCTGTTATGATAAAATATTAACAATGGTAGTACTTACTATTACCCCAGCTCTGAATTTATTCTACAGTTTTGGTGCATTCAGGAAAACAGTGACTTTATATAATCCTAAAGATTTGTGATTTCAGACCAAAATTCAGAAGTCACTGGCTCTAGCAGATAACCTTTTGGATCTGTTAAATCTGCAATATCTTCCAGTATGAAAAACAGAATTAAATATAAAACATCACTAAATGTAAGACTATAAGCAGCTTTTACAACCAGCCAGTATAATTATAATCCCTGTTCACTCTGTACTTAAATTCAGTTTTGGAAACAGGATCCATCTGTCACAACTGAGTAAAAAATGTAAATATATGGAAGCCCTCAATATTTTCAAATCTGACCAGACCTACAATATAGCCCTACCTTTTTACCCCAATCTCTTGGGGAAGAGTTTGATGTGATTCTTGGCCTTGGGAAGGCAAACTCAGATTTTCAAATCAAGTGTTCTGCTTTAAATAATTGAATAATCAAAACTAATAAAACAATAGTATTTTTTTCCAAATTAAAACATGTGCAAAGGAGAAGAAACCTTTGGGGAGTTTGTAAAGTGAAAGAGGACATAACAGCATCATTAGTTTAAATAAAGAAAAAAAAATTGTGTTTTAAAAAAAGTTGCTCAGGCTCTTTATGAGGGTCAGTGCAGTCTGTCCCACTACATTAGTCCTCAAAAGAAACTAATTTCAGTTTTCCTTCACATTAACTGCTTCATTTCTCTGAAGGGATCCAGTTTAGTCCAATTATATCTAATTTGGTGAGCAGTGCTCTTAATTCCATTGAGAATAGTTGCAAAGCTTAGACAAATACAACATCAGAGTTTAAAGAGATGGGTGAAAACAAAATTTAAAAAGACAAAAATTAACAGTATTAGGAACCTCTCTGCTCATCTTCATGCATTTATTTGCAAGTAATGAGACATTACATTTGGCAGGTTTACCAACACTTATTAGTTTTTTGTGGCATACATTCATTACACTCCTTTGATTATTAATTTATGAATGTGTTGTCTCATGAACACAGAAGAAACCAAGGGGAACTGGTTATCCAGTTCACTGATCTTTCAGCTTCTTCATTCCCAAAACAAAGGGCCATTAGCAAAGCAACACTCCAGTTTCTGTCACGCCATTTCTGTACATCCTGCATATATTTTTTTCATATTTGCCTCACATTCACCACAAAGATGGAAGCAAAGGGCAGATACCCAGCTAATGAGACTAAAATGCACAGGGCTTGTTGCCCATGTCACTCTAACCAAGAGCAACTTCTGTTCCATCTTGCATCCAGCAGTGGGCCCAAGTGTTAGACAGCATTAAAAAACACAGTCTAACCAAAACAAACCATTAAACAAAATTGAAAATGGATAAATTTACACGACAAATTGCATGAGATGTGGATGAACTGCAGGTCCCTGATCTCAACTGTAAATTAGTGGATGCTTCCTTCAGGCACCATTCCTGAGGGGTTTGCAGCACCCAGCCTCTTCCCCCACCAGCAATCACCATCATTCCCAACATTCCTTGTACCAGACCCAAATCATTCCAGGGATTCCTCACACCAGGCCCAAACGTACCAGAGTTAATTTTGCTTCATTCTGTTAATCCTGCTACAGTGATTCTACATTAGATTACTAAAATAGCCAGATCCAGCTGTCTGAACAACTGAGCAAACTAACATAATGGTCTCTAATATTTTTCCTGAACTTTGATTTTGAAACTCTGGGAAAGACTGTTGCTGTGCTCAGGGAGTCTGCTTTTAGCACATGCTGCTCCATTAAAAAGAACTTCAAACACCAACACTTGGGAAAAGAAAAAAATTGGATCATTCCAACTCTTTGTTCACAGCAGTTTGTCTTGTTTTGCATTAGCTAAACATTAGAGGTTTGTGGGATACTGCAAGTTCCAGGTGAAGAAAACACAGGGCCCTTCCTCTGTAAGGCACATAACAGCACACTTAATTTGATTACCCTATTTCTGCCTCCTGCAGATAAAGCCAAGAAGTTTCTCTGCACCTTCCAGCTCCTCATCTACCCTATTCTCTCCCAATTGTCAGCCTGACTTCACGTGGCACCTCCTTATGGATGACTACCCTCAAAATCCAAATGGATAAAACAAAACACCTAAAACACCAGTAAGTTTCTACACCCAATTCATCCCTGTGATGTCTTTTTGCAACCTGTGAAAGAAGCACTACCCTCAATCTGTTATTCTGAAGCCTGATCCAAACGGAGGTCTTTCCTAGGTCTCATACCTTTCAGCTCTTTCAGACACCACCTTATGGAAGCATTTCACAGGTACAGCTTATCCAGGCTCTAAGGACCAGTCAGAACAATGGCTGAGCACGAAGCACGATCCTCTCCTCTCAGCAAGCACACCCAGGCCTGCATTTCCAACCTGGAGGACTTTCAAAGTCCTGACACTCCTCTTTGCATCTCCTTAGCCTCTACCACATCAAACACAAGCTAATTGCCTCGGCTTCCAAAGGGGCCAGCCACTCCCTCTACCAGCTCCCTCTTATCTCCTATATGATTAGGGGGCTATTTCATGCTTTTGGTGCCGCTATGACACTAATTTCCATTGTGCATTTTTCCAGTTACACATTTTTATTCTTTCACCCCAGTCACTCCACAGGCATGGTCAGCCATCCAAGCCTTACCACTGAATTGTACCAGTCTCTTCCTCCCCAGCTGGAAAAGAAGTATCTAATAGGAATCAGACCCTGCTGAACTAGAGGAACTCTGCAGCCTCAGACTAAATATCTCAAACTGGGGCTCCCAGAGACACAGTCTAGGGACTTTCCTTGAATAAGCCTAGTTTCACCATTGCTAACACAGTATTTTCAGGCTGACTCAGCTCCTTCACCAGAACGCAGTTGTTTAAACAGCAGATGTAAGTCTGCCCCAGCTGTTATTTGTCAGGCACTCGGACAATAAGACACTCTGACATCTCAGCTGGTAACCTCTTTAGAAGAGACAGTTCCAAATATTTACTGTCTAGCACACACTTGCTCTCATTACAACACAGGTAGCATAATCAAGTTACTACTCAGAAATGGGAACCATCCTGAAAACAGTATGAATGACTTGCTGCTCAAGTGGGGGCCCTTGCATGCCAGCAAGCCAGGAATCCACCACACCACATTTTCAAGCCATAAATCCCCATTAAAGTATTATCTCTGACAAACCTAGATTTTGATGCAAGAATAGCTTATTAGCATGCCTGTATTTTTCCAGATTCTCTCTCTGGAAGTTTCCCTACACTGTTTCAGGTAGCTGTTCCAACAGAGCTTGGCTCCTTCCACAGGACCACAGAAAGAAACCTGTATTAAAGGTGCTGCCTTGAACTTCCAAATAAAATAAAAGTGGCACGTGTGTGATTGTCACTGTTAGCTGCAATGTTGGTAGGATGACACTGCTATCCCGGCATTGCCCACATGGCTTGAAGTCACCTTCTGTCCCATGGGAGGGCAACACGCTGGCATTTTTTTCCATCTCTCCGATGCTTAGCATCAAAATTGGAAGTTGGATGAGAGCCACATCACTGCTATGAACAGAGAAGGTGCTCACAAAATAGAGACGCCCAATGCCACCACCAACAGAAGTGTCACCTAGCTTCTTGTCCAACTCCAGACACAAGATCCTGCCTGCTCCCCTGTACCTGCAGCTTCTGCTGAGCCCCAGAAGCCAACACATCTCAGAAAATCAGCAGAGAATGACCTTGCCAAAGAACTGGAACAGTTTTCCAGGGGCTTAGCTCCTTGAACGAGCTTGCACAGTGCCCGATGAAATAAAGGAGAAGCTGCAGGTGCTCTGAGGAGGAAGCAGGAGCATATGAACCACCTCAGTGGACATCTCCATGGCTTTTGTCAGCTCAGGACATCAAAGGTTTGTCTGGCCTTCTTCAAGACCAAAGAGATCTCGGTCCCACTTCTAACACTATTGAAATCTAGTAAATCCTTCTCAGGCCAAGCTTCAGGCCTCCGTGCTGTTCAGGACAGTCTGCCCCTGAGGTTTCAATGAGTTTTCACCAGCTCACTGCTACCAACAGGAGAAGTTTTTTTCATTTCCCCTCCTGCCCTGCTGGAAGTGCTTGTCTCCTGGTTCTTGGTCTTACCTCTACAATGTAGGAGTCAAATGAACTCACAAGCAGATCAGGAAAATGGTCCAGCAAGAATAAATTTCAGTTTCCTGAAGAATTAGAGAGTTTAACCTGCTTACAAAAAGGCAAGGTTAGGACACAACACAGCCAAGTGAGACTGCATCATCTGAGACAAAAAAAGGAAGAATAGGGGAGGAAGAAAAGGAGGGGAAAAGAGCATTGTTGCTAAAAGAGTAAGGAGGTAACTCCATCACAAAAATCAGCCTTCTGTAGAACCATACCTTGCCCCTTGGTTTCAACAGGACCTCAAGTGTCAATTCACCGATCTGATTAATTCAGTTCAGGCAACTGAATGGATTAGTACCATCAGGATGTCTCACACTTCCCTGCAGAGAAGGCTTCCCACAGTGGGGTGGCTATGCAAGATAAGGAGCAGCTCCTCCACTGCCAGAGTTTAAGTCTTGTCTGCTACAGTAAAGAAATCCACCCATTTCAAGTCCTAGTTCTGTAGCAGGCTAGAAACTCTGGACCCGCTTTGTGTGTAATTCATCAGGAACTTTTGAGAAGATTGGGTCAACAGCTGAGGTACTCAACCACATGAGCCCACATTTAATCTGCTGTGTTCACAAGCCACTGCTCAAAGGCTCCTAAATATCCCTTGCTCTGTAGACCAAGTGCTTTCCAGGGTCCTTGGGCTGCAGAAGTGAGCAACACCAAAATATAGAGCCTCCCTTTTGGTAACCAGGACACCCAAAAACTGGTACCTGGCCAAAGAGTCACGTGTGAATAATAAAACAGCTTAATGACTATACATTTTTTCCTTTCTAGAAGAAAAGGTGAAGAGGTTTTCATCTTGTAAAAAATGCAACTACATCATGAAAGAAATTTAATTAAATATTTCAAAGATTTCACATCACAAAAGAAAGCCCAGCTTCTGAGATTTTATGTCCTGTATAAGACTAGTTGCTTAGACAGTTTATTTGTAATTGCCTTGCCAAGGCGCACTCAAGTTGGATTCCACTGAAATCAGTTTCTGAAAATTTTTCTTCTAAAAGGGTTGTAATAAACATTTTAATTTAGAAAATGCAAGAAGGAAGACCACCCTCCAAAAGATTCCCAATCTTCCACAAACAAGTTAGCTATCTTACAGATTTCTCCAGGGGCTCTGCAAGACCTGGTAATTTTCAAATTCAAAGAACTGGAAGAAATAATGATGAAAACTGTCACAGATCTGCATGAAGTTACTTTACTTTAGTAAGACAGCCTAAATGAGACACAAAAAAAGTATGACTAAACTTTATTAAAACCTATTTTTCTATTTGTGCAATGTAATGGAAGGCAAAACCAGCTGATTTAGGAGAGCAGCAGTCATACAACTTCTTATAGCAGCAACATGGTAACAGAACTTCCCCAAATTTAAACAGTTCTACTTGAATAATAAGGCAAAAATCTACTAGAAGACATTTTTCCTAAAGCTTAGAAGACATAAAACACATTATTAATAATAATCTGGACTTGAGAACAGTATTAATGCGATTCTCTTTTTTTAGAGGGTCTTAGTTCCCATAACTGGATAAACACGGCTATGAATAAACACGGCTCTTCTTCAAAGTCGCATTATCTTAAATTTTAAACAACCACAATAGTCAAATGCTTGCCCAATATAAATTCCCTCTTTTCTAAACATCAGCATCTGAATTCTAAAATTGCCCAACAAAACTGCTAAACATTTTGTTAACTAACACCAATCCCCAATGCTTATTTAGTTAAAAAAAAATCTTTGTTAACGTTCATTCGCAATGTGGTTTTCAAATCTGTCAAAACACGCTCAAGGAGGTCTAGCGGCAGCCAGGAACTATGGGAAATTCAACTTGAAAGTTAAATCTGAACCACAAGGTCAAAGAAACAAAGTCATAACCGGTTCTCAAGCTCTAATACACCCACGCACCAGTCACAGAAACTTCGGAGTCTCCCTGCTCTGAGCATCCAAACTCTGAAAAGCCCAAAGAAGGGGATCTCGGCAGAACGTGGTATTATTTCTCCCCTCACAAACTCCCTAAAGCCACACTATGTAAACACACAGATGCACATAACCTCTCTTTCAGTCCCAAAATCCCCTAAACGCGCCTATTCCAGAGGGATAAATGGGTTCATTCATAATCTATTTTTAAACACCAGACATGTTTTAAAAGAATTTCTTTCAATTCTTCAACATCATTATTTTAAATCACGCATACCTAGAGCTCCTTCGCTCCCCACGGGCTGGGAGTTCGGGAGTCCCTCCCCCATTGCCCCCTATGCAGTACGACAGCGGGCCGCACCAAAGGCATGGCTCCAGCCCTCGCCGCCGACACCGCCGCCCCTTCCCCGCGGCGGCGGGCGGCGGCTCAGGTGAGCCTGAACCCCGGGGTGCGGAACGGGGCGGGAAAGGGGGCACAGTGCGGCTGGCGCCCAGCCGAAGGCACTGCCGAGCCGCGCCCCGACGCGCCTCCCACCTGCTCCCTCGGGAGGGGAGAGGATGGAGTGGGGGGGGCTGCGGAGAGCCGCGGGAGCCGCGGCGATCCGGCCGCAGGACCGCAGTCAGGAGGCTCCTTGGCGCAGACCTCGCCGCGGGTGGGTGCGGCTCCTTTCGCCCCGGCCGCACACAAAAGCGTCGGCGCCCCCGCAGCCGCCCTCGCCCCCCGCCCCGCCGCTGGCGGGAGTTTTATGACTGCGGCGCCGGCCGTGGCGCAGTCCCGGCCCCGCCGCGCCCCGGCTCCGTGCCCGGCCCGGGAGGTGCCCAGCGCTGCGGCAGGTGGCCGCAGCCGCGGCGGGAAAGTTTCTCCGGCCCGGGGGTGCGGCGGGAGCCACCGCCTCGCGTCCCCCCACTACCTCCCCGCCGCCCCTGCCTTACCTTGGCGGGCTCCGCTGGTGGCTGGGGCTCCGCCGCGTCTTCTGCCGGCAGCGGCTCTGGGGGAGTGCTGGGGGGCGCGGCGGCGGCCCCGGCCCCGTCCTGCGGGGCGGCCGGCTCGGCGGAGCTGCCGGCGCCCATGGCGCTGCCCCGCGGCCGTGCGGAGCCGCGGGCGGGGGCTGGCGGTGGGCGGCGGCGGCGGCACCACAGCCGGGAATGAAGGAGCCCGGCTCTCCGCAAACTCCTTTAGGGCGCGAGAGGGGGGAAATTTAAAAAAACAAAAACAGCGAGGGGGGGCGGGGGGGAAGGGAAGGAAAAAAAAAAAAAAAAGCGCGAGCAAGAGCAGCGAGGAAAATCACCTCCTCCCCTGGTCCCCCCGCCCGCCTGCCTCTTGCTCCATCACATGAGCAGATCCCCGGACACGCCTTGCAGCATCAAACCGGGCTGATAAGGAGCGGCCAAGGGGGGCAGCGCCCTGCCCGCCGCCGCTGCCGCCTCTCCCCGCCCCTCCCGGGCACCGCCGGGGCGGGGGCGCCGCCCGGCCCCCGGCCCTCCGCGCCGGCACCGCGGCGCTGACTCAGCGCTTCGGCCCCCTGGCCGCTCTCCCGGGAGCGGGATGAGCGCCCACCCGCCGGCACCCTCTCGGGCTCCGGCCCAGGGCCCGCGCCCCCCGCCCGGCCACGCTGCCCCTCGCCCCCCGCCGGCCTCCTGCCGCCTCCTGCCCCGCGCGCTCGGCTCCGCGGCCACCAGCCCTCAGCGCCGGGTCCGGACCTCAGCCATGCTGGGCCTGCCTGAGGGATATCCAGGTTTCAGCTGATGCAGAAATGCAAGGTCCCATGTCTTAGGCAACTTTGAAGAAACAACAAAATCAAGCCGCCTTTTTGTTTTTTGGACTTCTTTTTGTTTGTGGGGTTTTTTGTTTTGTTTTGTTTTGATTTTTTGTTTGTGTTTGTTTTTTTTTTTTTTTTTTTTTTAAGGTTTTTTTATTGTCATGTATGATAGGTTCCCAGTTATTAATTCATGCCAGATCCTGGCACAAGCAAGCAAAGCCAAGAACGGGGTAGTTTCTCTCCTAGCCCAAAATACACAAAGCATCTTTCCCATGCCACAAAAGCAGGACCAGTATGTATTGTAGGCACACTCTTACCTGGTACTTTCAAAGGTATCAGCAGTGAAATAGTGCACAAATTACATTTAAACTTACCACAATGTGCTAAACAGGTAGCAAACAGATCCATTAACTGTTCTTCACCTTAAGTATAAATTTTTTTTCTAAACATATGCATGTACCTGTCCTATACAGAATTCATTATTAAAATCAGGAACGGTCTGAAGAATTCATAATACAGACACAGTTTCTTTTAGAACATTTAAACCAGTCCTCACCCACCAAAGCACTGTTTCATTCAGAAAAAAAACCCATTCGGAAAAAATTCCATTCTATAAAGGGCCTAATCTTCACATGCTGGTCAGATTTTTTCCCTAAAAAATCAACATATATCGAGTCAATGACCGAAAAAGCATTTTCATCATCTCCCTTAGCTAATGCAAGAACCTACTGGAATTGTTTGTGTTCAGCAGAACAAAACTGGTGTTGTTGATCGCAGAGTTGGGATAAATATCTCCCCCTTTCTGCTTGGTCTTCCTCATTTTCAGAAGAGAGAGAGGAGATACAAGTCTGAGCTTTAAGTAGTGCCTGAGTCCCTGTAGTAGAACTTACTCATAGCCACCCAGTACTTCTGGATCACCCACCAGCCAGCTCTCACAACAGGGAGCAAGGAGCCTGTTCCCAGCCTTTCCTGGCTGTCATCCTTTGATGTCTGTGTCTCTGGTGGAGAAAGAGCCAGCACCACCTCCATTCCCCGCAAAATCTGCCTTCCTCCCTGCCTTCCTCCCTGCCTTCAGCTGCTCCTTTGCAGGTGCACCTGAGAATAGAGGCCAGCCCAACTGCTGTAGGGCTATCTTGGGTTCCCCATCAGCTGTGGACCCTGGGCATAGACATGGGGGATTTCTGGGCTTTGGAGAGGGGAGGGCTGTCTGTGGGGCTCAGTGGCACACAGAGAAGTTGGGAATGGTGTGTGCCACAGGGAGATCAGGGTTTTGCCAGGGAGTTTCTCAAGAAGGGAAATGTGACATAATTCAAGGTCTGTGCCACATCATTTCTCTTTTCAATCCTCATTGACCACAAAATGCTTTCTCTGCAAGCAGCTAGAGCACTGCCTCCTTCCTCCCATCTAAACTTGCTCTTTAGTCCTTTTGCTTGTGCCCGGCAGCACTGGCTCTGTGCCTAACAGTCTCAGAGCAAAGATGCTGCAAGCACTGCAGCTGAGAGAGACATCCCTCAATGCCCATTCACCGGCCATTTTCTGAACACAAATTACTTTCTTTTGGTTGAAAGTCTTTGGCTACATCTATTCAGTGAAATAAAGTGTGCTGGGGATGGCTTTCAGGTGATAAGGTTGAGCAGCACAAGATGGCTTGTGTGTACACTCATAACTTCTCCCCACTTTGAACCACCACATTTCTGCAAACTTGCAATGCAGACAGCCATAAGCTGTTGTCTATCCCTGTATAATCCCTGATATAGGCACAGCTTCTGTCTCCTTTCCTCTTGCATTTATATATCTGCTTTTGTTTTCTTTCCTGGAGTACATCTAGCATAGGAACTTTTAAGAGAGATATCCGACATCTCCAATCTTGTCCAGAGGGTGGTCAGTTCCCAATTTGCCATTCTTGATGGTCTGCACCCTGCCTGTACAGAAGGAATCACGATGAATGACAAGTCTGACTCTGGCTTTTGTCAGCCTGTGTTTCCCTGTCTTCTGCCTCTGTGCCTGGATGGCTGTTGCCCAGACCTTTACCCTGAAAGCTGCAACTGCCTCCTGCTGTATCGAAGTGTTGTTCAGGCGCTATGTCTGTTTCTATTGACAGCCTTTCCAGTGAAGTGCAGTCACATAACCTTCCTCTGGTCCTCTTGAAAAGTCACCAAGTGTTGGCGCTGAGGCGAGAATATTCAAGCTGTTGACAAAAGTATGCATGCACACATTTTAGGATGAATCCAAAGAATCAAGAAAGATAATAATTAAAGCTTTACTGGCATGTTATCTAGAACTATTTCCAGTGAAACATCTTTGAGGACACTCCTACTAAGAGGTGCAAGCACAGACCTTCCAAATAGCAGGACAACCTTTCAGCATTGCAGCTAGCACATGACTGTTTTAAAACTCCCCTGAAACCTGGATAACTTTCATAATGATATTTATAATGCAGAGTCTGTAGACATGGTTTAATTTATTTACTTCTAAAATTGTTTCTTTTCTAAAAGCACTTATGATTGATGTAGCCGCTGCTGATGCTTTTGTAGAGAAGAGACAAACCACGTGTCTCAGTCTGTGAGCCTGTGCTGATTAAATATTTTCCTGCTGTCTTCTGCCCCATCTGTGATTTTCCCCATGCACTCTTTCCAGCCTTGACTCTGTTGGTCCCTGCAAGTGGCCACAAGCTTTGCTGCTGTTGGCCGCTCTGTCTGATCCCGAGGATTAGCAAGGTGGAGATGGGAGGGCTAGTCCCCAGCATCCATGATGGGGAACAGGGCTGCCTGCCCAGCTGGCATGCCAGGGGCTCCTCCATATCCCATCCAGGCTGGCTGTTCACAGGTTTGTATGAGACAGTGGCTGGGAGCACTAGCAGCTGCCTGGAGCCCTGTTTACATGAAGGCTCTTGCTTCCTTTATCAGTGGCAGAGTGGCATTGGGATATTTTTGGCATAAAAGCTAAGTGGAAGCATATTGTGTAAGTGTTCTCAAAATGGGAAGCTCTCAAGAACATACCTTAGATCCGGATAGAGAATATAGTGCTCTGACTTCACCTCAGCTGTATTTACTGCAATCTTCAACTTTTTCTCCCCTCTCTCTTGTCCAGTTATGACAGGAAATTCTAGGATGCTGTTAGAAATACATGGATGTGCCTAAGGAGCTAATATGTATCAGACAAACAAAATATTGAGTGTAAAAAGAAGAAAATTACAAAAATATCTGTATAAAAATAGTTGTTTTGCAAGCACAATTGATAATGCCATAGTAAGAAATAAGGAATAAATTTTGCTGGTAGAAGACTGTTTCTTTACTTCCCATGAGTTCACATATCCCAGAAAAATCACAGTGATGGATAAAATGAGCAGAACCTTTACATCTAATAGGTTCACATCACAGAGGTGATCTGTATCAGAAAATACTTATTCATGGATAAGGACACACATCTGTATGTCGCACATAAAACTAAATTGGCTCCTCACACTGTGCAATTTAAAAATAATGTTAGTAGCAGAAATTGACTTCAGTCTTGAATTTGATGGTTATTTCAGTAAAGGTGTGTCATTCAGCAAGTAGTTGCACATTACTGTAGCACCCAGAGACCCTTGTTGGACATCCCAGAGCTGTTTCAGGAGAGAGAGACCCAGCCTGTAGTTTTCTCTAGTACCAATCTGTCTCTACTAGCTCTCTACTACTCTCTCTACTACCCAGCCTGTGATTTCTCTGTAGTTTCCCTGTGGTTTCTCTCCTCACCAGTTCTTCACTTGTTCTGTTTTTCCCAGGAGGTGTTGACAGATATGTTAAGCTTCAGGATTCTAAATGTTGTCATCTACCCATGGACAGTTCTTCACGGGGGCATGGGACAAGGCAAGAGACTGCAAAAGTCCATCCCATTGGGAGTTTGGCTGAAGAGATTCACAGCATGTCCTGGGCACAGCCCAAATGGTCCCCTCTCAAACCTGTAAGAACTCTGGTTATTGGACAGGCTCTGATCTGTCTGTATAAATATATTGGCGTTTCCAGGAGGCAGTGTTTGGGTGTTCAAGCTTGAAGGTGACAGTGGATGAAAATCTTTTCTTAAATGAGGAAGAAAAGTAAAATTTAGCTTTATAAAGAAGGGAAAGAAATGTATTCTCTATGAGTTCTCTTTTCATTAAAAAAAAAAAAAAAAAGAAGGAAGGAGTCAAAGGACTGTGTTTCATCATTCCCCTATAATGCCAAGTGGTCCACTTTCCAGCTGAGGAGGGGAAAGATACAGTCAGGTTGTAGTTATCAGTATAATAGTCATGCAGTGCAATAGAAGAACAAATAATGTCGTGTGCAGGTGCAAGGAGACACCAGCTTACAGGCAAGCTTAGTCACAGTGTCAAAGATGGAAGAATGTGACCTCTACTGCAGTGTTTTATCTGCTGCACAGATAAATACATCTCACCCAAGAAGCCTTTCAGGCAGTGCTCTGAGGAAATTCCTCATCAAGGAAGGAATGCCCAGAGGAGAGAGATAAAGAGGCATGGAAGTTCCCCCTAATGCCATTATCCCATTGTCCCAGCAGCAGGTGAGTGAGGCTCTTTTGTCTTCAGGAGGAGACCCCTGTGGCTTGGGACTGAGCCAGTGACTGTTTAGAAATGCCTTGGCACTACTGATACTATCAAGAATGGCAGAGTTCAGAGCCAGCAGGTGCTAAAACACCACCCTGAAAATTAAATTGGAATCTGGAGTGGATTTAGAGAGTAGATTAGATTGGGGGGATCCTCCAGACATCATCTAGTCCAATCCCTTGCTCAAAACAGGGTGAGCTTCAGGCTTAGATGAGGTTGTTTAGGGCTTTGTTTAAGCTAGTTCTTGTTCCTGTTCCCCTACCACCCAGTGCCTGCCCCACATGTGCACATCAGTAGGTAAAGAAAACACCTTCCCTCTGTCACCAGCAGCAATACTTTTCCAGTCACTGCTGCTGAGGGATCCCCATCCCTCACAAGCTTGGCTGTCACCCTGAGATGCCCACCCTTTTCCTGCAGTTTCTGCCAAGCCTCTGTATCCCCATCTGCCCGCCCAAAGGCTTGGTGACACAAGCAGGCTGTATCTTCCAAAGGGGAGACACTCACTGCCACCCCAAAAGGCAGCCAGCTCTGCCCACCTGACAGACACATCCCCCTCAGAAGCCCTGTCCCATAAATAGGAACCAGGATGTAAAGCTGCTCTGTGCACTCTCCAGACTACATGCCCCTCTGGCAGTTTCTCATCATATTTTGTGGCTCCTGGCTGAGCTAGGAGACATTTGCAGTGTGAAACTGCATAAGCTGTGAAATTCTTCCTCCCTCCTTCAACTCCAAGCACGGTCAATCCACCTGGGAGACCTTTATAGCTGCAGGTAGGAAATGGCCAAATGTTTAAAAAGAAACACGGACCACTGAGATTGTGTCTTATTACTGTCACATTCTTCCCCTGGCCTGAGCAAGCACTGTCCTGCTCTGCTAGTACCCACCCAGAATAATTTCCCTAGACCGTTACCTCTTGATTTGTGTATTTGCAGCTTACCTCTGGATCTCCACCAAGTATTATTTACTTATCTTTGGCTTTCCCATCTAAACCTATCATATTTATAAGTTATCTTTCAGTACTGGCAATGGTCATGACTACCCACCTCCTCAATTTGATTTTGAGATTTTCAAACAGGAGCATCTGTGCCCTATGCTGTTTCTGATGCCTGGAGGCAGCATCCTTCAGAATCTTCATTAAATCAGGCCTTTGACATGTCATCTACAGAAAATGGGACAGCAGATAGGTAGCAGTGTGGCTGACCTATGACTACTGATTACTCAGCAACATTATTTTCTTATTTCCTTGTATCCCTTCATGGGCCCATCCCTATCTACTGCAGACACATCAGGTTTCACCTCTGATAGTTGGCCCTTTTCCCTTAACCCCTCACCTCCATGGTGTCTGTCAGCTCAGGCTGGCAGGGGGTGTCCAGGCACAGTGGCCCAGTGTCCCTGTTGGCAGATGTCCAGGGATGCAGAGTCATCAGGTGGTCCCCTGCTGGGCAATGCCTCCTCCCTTTCCTGGACTGGTGCACATGGCCACTGAATTGAGTGAAGCCACAAGATATGCTGTTTACACTACTTTGTAGTGGGATTGTAAATTTTCAGATGCAAGGAAAGTGCTTTTGTTCTGGCCAATATAATGCCAAATATAAGGGGGGTCTGGTGTGGCTCAAAAAGCCTATTTCTGAACTAATACAAACAATAAATACCCCTTGGTCATTCATAATTTTTAATTTTTGTTGTGAGCAATCCATAGCAATTCTAGTCTGATCAATTGACTGACAAAGTACAAAGCAGCACCTCAACTTTTAACCAGAGGTTTTTAACTTTCTGCCAACGTGATCAAAAATAAGCTCACTCCCAGAAAAATAACCAAAAGAAAGATAGCCAGAAAGATAACCAGCATCATTCAGACTTCTATATAATGCCCAAATCGGGACTTGAGCTCAAAGCATTTTTAGCCCCTTTGCTGTCAAGGCACATAGAAAAGTCTTATAGCTGTTGAAAGGATGGAAGAAGTAGATAAAGCGTAAGTAATTTCTATAGTTCTAGTTTTGTCTTAGTTTGTAGAAGAAGGCACTAGCACACCTGACAGGCAAAAACCTTCAGCAGCAGTGAGAACAAGTGAGAACCATCTTCAAACTCTGTGTGGGTCTGTGTCTTGGAAAACAAAAGTAGAGAGCCTCTGGTGTGAAGACAGGAGCCTTTCAGTAAGGTACCATGTACAAATGTAGATCAACTCTTCCAATTTTTACACATAAAAAGGTAACAAGCTTTTCTCTATGGGTCTCCACCTTTATGAATTTATAACAATAGTAGCACAGATTCAGCCCAGCCAGTAAATGGTTTCTGCACCTCGACTGCAACAGGAGGGACAATGATCCAGCTGGTGTCATTTCAAGGGCTGGTTAGGCTGCCACTGCACTTGAAGTGATCCTTGATAAGATTTCTAGTGAAAGGAGGGAAAGACAGAAAGCAAGAAGGCAAGGAAGCCTCCCCCACTTCAAATTCTTCAGGCTGACCTGTCAGCTTCTATGTTACTACATTTGGACTTGAATTTCTTGCCAAGGTCAGAGCAGATTAGAAGCTACTTTCATATCTGACAGAAATACTACTCCCTGGTGAACAAGGGGGTGTAGCTCCAGCATCTTTAAGTGGAAAGAAAAGTTCAGTCTTCTCCAGTCATCAGCATGGAGTGCACAGGGGCCTCCCAGTATTAACTCTGGTCAGCACCAGCGGGTCATCTTCTCTCTGTAATCCCACATTCTCCCCCTCTCTTCTTGGACCTAAGCTGCAGACTCAAAAAGCATGACTGAAAATACCAGAAAAACAGTGAGATTTGAAGGATCATATGATCATCTCATGATCACCAGTATTTGTTTCTTTTTATGCTCTTTGTGGGAAATATATACTACTTTTTTTCTAAATCACCCTTAAAACACAACAGCAGAATTATGTGCAGCCAGGCAAGAGTTTGATTTCAGGAGTGACCTCAGGACTCACATTTCCTCTTGCCTGAAGCTCAAGTCACATTTGTAGGGAACTTGCTCAGTGGGAGACATGTTTTCCTTAGATGTTCAACAGCTGCATGGAAGCTAGGCAGCAGGAAAAACACAGAGGCAGGCAAAGGATAAAAATAATAATACTGTATTACCCCCTTGTCTTTTAAAATTTTGGTTCCCTCAAATAAAATGTAAGGAAATCTGGAAGTCCTGATGTGATGAGACCCAGGCACACTGGATGAGTGTCTTGCCAGAGGTCATAAAGGAGCCTGAACAAAGAACAACATGCATCATTCAGCCATGTTTACAAAAATGTCTAGCTCCACCAGAATCAGTAATTGCATGCCAGAATGCTGAAGTTTTTTTTTTTCAGTACAGAACTAAAAAACACAGGGCTGAGAAAACACGATGTGAAAACAAAAGGGATTATAAAGTCTTTAGGGCAGACTGGCAAAGTAAGAGGGTTTGCTGGGGAAAATGTCTGGAGAAGATTTCAGTACCAGAAAAGGAAGAAAGCTGTAGTAGTCAGCAGGTGACCACAAATCACTGAAGATCAGTGTTAACCGGAGTTTTCCATTTGGCCACTTGGCTTCCCATATGTCATTTTACATGTCACAGACTGAGCTTGCACCCCTTTTTTTCTCTGCCTTGATGATAGTTTACAGCAGTGAGAGGGACTGCTCAGAATAATTCAGAAGAAATATTTCCTTGATTTACTTTCCCTGTGTGAGACACCTCACTTGGCTGGAAGTCAATCTTTGTGCATTTCACAACCAGGAAGGAAGGGGAAATTAAGAAAGAGAAGATAAAGAGAAAGCAAAGAGGAAAGAGAATCAAAGAAGTCAGGAGCGGCAGAAATCCGCAGAAGAGACACAGGGATGGTTATGGACTCCAAAGACAGCAAAGGCAGGTAGGAAGAATAAATGAAAATCAGTGAGACCCAGAGAGAGCAAGGAATGAGGGCAAAGGAAACAATTTTTTCAAAAATACAGTGTTTGGTTGAAAACGGAGTGCAAAATAGTCACAAAAGTTTTAACCTAAACTGATATCATATCAATAAACACTTTTTGGACAAAATTGGGAAATTATTATTAAAATTATTATATTAAAAATTATTATTGCCTCATCAGTGTGCCTATAGCCCTTTGCTTGGTCGGTGGGCTGACCCCTCTCTTTGCGCCTGCCCGTGTGTGGTGGTGGGGAGGGATGGAGATAATGCTGACAGAAATTAGTCCCTCTTTATCTCGCCTGGCTCTGTCTGCAAGACTAAACAAGCTGAAAGTACTCCTTAAAGGTGATAGGTCTTCACAAAACACAATTAACAACTTCAAGATGCCCTTTCAGGAACCAGCAAGACAATTCAGAGCATGCAGGGTTGGTTTATCCTAAAAGGAGTCAGTCTCTCAAAACATACAGAACTCAAAAACAGACATGTCTGTCAGGCCATGGAGAGGAACATCAGCTGTGTTCCTCTGGCCCCATGGGGTAATGGGTGCTGGCAAAAGCCAAGACTGGGGGGTGGAAGTGGCCTTTATCCTTTGAGTGGTTCATAAATAACTTCCATCCGATGCTGGAGAGGCAATGACTTGGGGATCAGAGATGTTTCAGAGAAATACTTCTTCTGCATAGAAGTGCTGCATGTTCCAGGTGTGGCAGCAGCACTCTGAGGAAAGCCAGACCAGGCACCAGCATGGGTGCTAACCCGTAGCTTGTTTCTTATTGAATTAGAAGTTGTAAAATCACCACTGTGATTGTCAGTAGTGGCTTGAGTCTCATCCTGTGATGGTAGCATAAAAAAAATCTTGCCAGCAAAATATGAACCCTCTTGCAAAACTTAAAAGCAGTCCTTTTGTATGATTCTCCTCCTTGTTTTCAGACCTGTGCTCAGATTTAAGTGGCATCATGCAGAAGCTCAGTAAATCCCTTTGGCCACTCTATCCAACAAGCTGCAAACTGCTAATTAAGAGTATGAGCAGTTAACATGGACACTACATGATAACAAAACTCCAGGAGATTTTACCGAAGTTTACTCTGAAAAGCAGTCCTGAACTGAATTCCTCCCCAGAAAAGCTGAGTGTGGGACTGGAGCATTCCCAGAGGACTCTCAGCTGCACTAGAAACATGGTCTGTGCCTGGCAGATGTTTCTTAGAACGAGCTCTTTACAAATGGGTGCACACATGACATAGAAGCCCATCAGCAGGGCAGTGGGTCTCCTCAAGTATATTCCCTGTGTGAGCAGAGCTGTCCCTGTCACCTGGGAAGGTTCCCTCTCCACCAGCACCATCACAGGTCAAAGTTGTCCTTCTAGCTGGAAGCTGGGAATTTAATGCCTCCTTTGTTAATTACCAGTCTCTTCTCAGTGCTAAAGTTACCTAAACTATATTGAAATAAGTTGTTGTTATTAAAATTTGTAATTACTCTTTTCAGGTCTGAAGTGCTGGGCGCACCAGAAAGTCAGAGATGATAAGTTGTCTTTCGCATGGATTTTTAATTTTTGTGCGTCTTTTCAGTACCAAGCTGGGCTCCCACGCCGTGCTGAGCCCTGCATTTAAATGATACCTGTGAGCCTCAGTGTGGCTGCATGCTGCCCTTGGAGCTATAGACAGGGATCAACCAGTGTGACAAAAATTACAGGTTAAAACCAACCCCTCTGTCAGCTTGTGACTGTGAAGTCATGAGTGATGAGAGCAGAGGCACTGTCTGATTGGATCAGACTAAAGTCTCTTCAAGTCCACAGTGTGACATTGATGCTGTTCAATACCAGATTACTACAGGGGAAAAGATCTCTTAAAGAATGTTTATGAAATCGCTTTCTATTTCATAGGCTATGGTTTTGCTAAGCTCTGTTGTGTAGTGGCTGACAGAATCACTAAGTTGCTTTTATTTTTTTATCTCCCTTACTGTGTATTTTAAATCTGATTTCCAGAAACAATAAATATATTTGGAAACTACCCCAGATTGTGTTTTTGTGGTATCTGGAAATGAACCTGGCATTGGAAAAAGTGGTAATAATTTCTAATGTTTTAACTACCCTCCATCTAACACTATGTTAGACTTTTTTTTTTTTTTTCATTTTTTTCTGTATTTCAGTGACTGCTACATCTGCCTAAACTACTTTGAACATTAATTTCAAGTCCATTGATCATTACCCCAAAGCACTACCTGCCATACCCCAAAAGTAATGTGAAACAGGGGTATAAGCAATATTTTTTTCTGTCTGAACATCCACACTGCAGTATCAAACAGATATTCAGATTACTCCTCTGTCCCAAGGGTTTTTTTCCCATGATTTTCTGATCCCTTTCAATCAAGCAGGGTGTGTGCATCAGTCCCAAAGGCAATATAAAGCTGACCAGAGCCATATTTCTGCAGATTCCCCAAAAGGCACAGGCAAGAATTCTTTTCCCCTCTGAGGATCAGAAATGCTGCAGGAGTTAATTGACTTTATATGGATGCTGCAGGCTTCCCATCCATCAGCAATAAGAATATTTTTTCCAGGGATGGATGGTGGTGCAGAGGTAGAAATTCCCTGCAAGTAGGATAGTGCTGGCTAAAGGATTCCCTTCTCTCATGTTCCCATTCTCCATGACAGAAGTACATGCAGCATCAGTGACACTTTCAGTATTTCAAGTATTCTCATATAAATGTGTATAATAAATCGTCTTGCATTGTCCTTGTAAGGCTTGGAAGCATAATTTTTTAGTTCTGGGAATTTTTATGTGGGGGAAGCAGTACCCCTAGCTTTTGTAAGAACTGCTTTTTGACTATGAAAGAGAAGTTTGGTTATTTGATAACTTTGTAGACGTAGGGTAATAATGCATGAAAGAGCAAATGCAAACCACCAACTCAGAGATGCATACGATGGTTAACTGCATGTAGTGTTGGTTATGAGGTGTTAGTTAACTGTGGTGTCCTGTTGAACCATGACCCCGCTTCAACCACAGAATCATAGGAGTGGAAAAAGTCATATAAAATCACCAACTTTGCCCCTCTGGCCCAAGGGAGGATCAGCTGTAACTGAGCTATTCTTACTGCTGCTCATCTGTCCGGTTCTCAAAGACCTCCAGAGATGGAAACATTTCAGTTTCCTAAAATAATCTCTCCACACTCCACAGAGGAGCCTGGAACTTGCACAGCACCCCATCCACTTCTGTGGGAGGACTGGGATCCGCCCCAGACTGCAATGCAAAGAGCCTTAGAGAAAGGGAGTAAAAAGGTTTTCTGCTCTTGGACTGTGCTACAAGACAGACAGCACCACCACTCTTGTTCATAGCTTTCACTCTCCTCCTTCCCCTGATCTCTTCTGTCAGACCCCCACAAGATGATGTATTGCTCCCCCTCAGCTTCCTGTCATGACTGTGATGTGAATTGGATCCCTGAGACCACCTGCATAAGGAAAACACCTGCAATTCCCCTGGCCAGTGGCAAATAGGGGTCATGGACAGGAGTAGAGGAAGGGAATGATGTTGAGAGAAGGATGGTTGCAGTGGTTTCACTGCATTTGCTGCCAGGGCAAACGGTCATGGAAGGGGATCTAACATTTCCCACTATGTAACCAAGAGCAACTGGTCTTAATTGGAATATTCCAGAGATATCCAGAGATATTGTTATTCTTCATCCAGTCTTCCAAAAAGCCCCTACACTTGTGTGCTTCAGGAACTCCTTCTGATGCATGTGTACAAGGATCAGTCTGAGCCTCAGCCTCAATAAAACCACTTCAGATCCCTTTTACAAAGGATGTTAGTCTGTGTCATGAAGCAAACAATTATTAAAAATACCTTAAATTAACTTTGATCATAGCAACTCAAAATCATTGAGGCATTTCTGAATACCCAAATTTGCTATTTTTTCTCTTTCGATTGAACTTTGCATAACCTTACAAAAAGCAGAACTTACTTAGTTTTAGGAAACTGAGAAATAGTACTGCCCTCAAACCCCTCCTGTGATGCATTCTGGTGATGTTTTGTTCTGTAGGAGCGTTTCACAGCAGAGATCTGATCCTCAGCATTGGTGTTTACAGTGGAAGAGCTGCCAGAGCCATAAATACAGAGACTAACAAGCACAACTGTGCTCAAAATGTTTCTTTGTGAATCACACATAATTTTCTTATCCAAACTGAGGGAACATCGTGTTGCTAACGCAGTACACAAGGTCACTTCAAATTGTGAAGTAAAACTTGTTTTCCCTTTGCTGGTTTTACTTTCAATGCCATCACATTCCAGGTCCAAACATTGTTCTACACTGTCTCTCTTGCTAGTTTTCCAGCTATCCTGGATGGGAGACATTTGCCTATCCCTGACCAGAAACAAATGGGTTTAGTCAGAGATTATCAAAACAATAAAGATTTTTCTTTTTTTAATACCACAAAATTTTCTGTTTGAAAGGAAATATTCCAAGATGCTTTACATGATTTAGGCATGTCCCTGCTCTTCACAGTAACAGCTGCAGCATAGCTAGAGGAGTTGCACAGGTGAGTGAAGCTAATGGATGGGTTAACATAAATGTTTATTTTTATATCTCTTCACTCTTCAGCCGCTGGGTTGTATGAGATGGAAATCAGGGTGGATTCAGCAAACGTTTTCTCAGTTTGAACCATTTTTCCAGTATGTCTAGACTCAATAGGAGTATCCATGGCTCTGTGCTTGAGCATATGAAGCAGATGAATAATTTAGTTATTGGTTATTGAAACCTGATGCAAGATGCGAGTAAAATGGTAAAAAACCAAACAGCTGAGTACCCTGTTTTTCACAGGACATCCTCAGTTAAAGTGTGCTGTCCCAGTGTAACATTCTGTGGTATTTATCCAGGGAGGAAATACTTTGGAGCATTTCATTAGATAAAAATATGCAGCCAAGAAGAATTCCAGCAAATAATAATGCTCTGCTACAGATATGTAATATGAATAAAAGGCATTGTTCAGGAGGGTCTCTGCAAAAGCAGTCAATCTTCTTAAATTTTCGGTCTCTTGATACCTATTCTTTTTGGTCATTACAAACTTAATAATTTTTTTTAAAGTCTTTCCAGTGTTGTGGGGTAGGATCTCTGGAGACAGTAGAGACATGAGATGATGTGGGGTTACTACAGATGCTGTTAGTCTTCAGTGTAAGGATTTGATTAGTGCCTCTAAGAGCTCTGATTTTATAATGCTGTCCATTTTTCAGAGAAAAAAACCTTTCATAAGCTCTGACCCAATTGTTACAGAAACCAAAGTAGAAAATTAAACTCTGAATGCACAGAATAAATATGGTTCTGTGCAATTTTTCTTGAGCGACCATTAGTTTCTGGAGATTTTCTTGCTAATTTTTCTGTCTTGTGTAAACAAACATGGTAAGGGAGTGCCACATAAAATTTAATGTCAGTATGATTTAAAAAAAAAAAAAACAAAGGTTTAATTTTTTTTCTCTGTCTTTTTATTGGTTTTGTTTTGGTTTGGTTAATTTAGTTCTATTTGTTTAAGTTTTAACAAGCTTTGTTGTGCTTGCAACAGGGACGCAAAAAGTTCAGTTACAAATAAAAATTAACCTGATGTCTACAGAAACCTTCTGTTTACAGAATCTAGGCAAAATAAAAAAGGAAACTCAGAATATTATGCAATAGGAATTGAACTGTCAGATTAATTCACTTTTAATAGTCCAATAATACAAAGTTTTTTAACAGAGACTTTCATCTGGCACCTTCTCTACTCAGGAATGTACTGCTGCAATCCAGAAATGCAGAAAAGCATTACATGTGTTAATAGTTTAACCAAATCAGGGAAGATATTTGATGATATCTGAAATATTAATTACATGAGATAAATCTGGCATTCCAGGCAAAGCATGATGATCTTGTGAAGCTGGAAATGTTACATCTTACATCTTGATCTGAGCGAGCTACCTTTTGCACAAACTTGAATAAAATCACCTATGGTTCACAAAAAATTAACTAGAAAATAACATCTTCTGAAAAGGTGAACAGAGGGACAACTATAGGGGCAGAAGGGGGCATGAGTGTTTCTACAGCTAGCTTCAGGCAACACTTTGAGAGGTGTGAGGAGGATTATTGTGTGATTTTGCAGATATCCTTCAGCCCTGTCTTTCCATTTCATAAGTATCTGTCTGTGGGTCAGTTTACTTTTATTAGCTTGACCAGATAAATATTAACTCTTATACTACTATTCCACATGCATTTAGATACTCTTGTGATACTCTTGTGTACTGTGTAGTGGTTTTTATTTTATTGCCATGATAGTTTTAAGAGTTTAAGCAAACTGTGGGTTGAAGGGCATAAGTACAATTTCATTAGACTAAGCAGGTCTTTCATCATATAAGCTCCTCTTCAGAGCTACATGATTTTTTTAAAATTAAAATGCCATTTGCAATTAAATGTTTCTCTTCAGCTCTAGTAATTGTTATATGACCCATGTTGACAACATAAATATTTACTTCTATTTCTTGCATGTTTATGGTTATAATATTCTCATGCCCATCTTATATCTTGCACTGATTCTATTGTCAGTTTGATCTGAAACTACATAATTAAGCCAGTGCAAAATTGTTGTGATCCCTCCTTTGAAATGGACTTACTTGATTTGGACAGGTTCAGGTAGATGTCCAGGTTTAAGTTGAAGTGAAAAAAGTCGCTCTCATCTGATTTCACAAGGGCTTCCTAACAATATAACTGCTTTGGTTAGTGAGTCTTGGAGTTTGATTTCCCTTGTGCTAAGATACCATTTTCATACAAGCTTTCTGGCAGATGTAAGCATGCCCACTGTGATGTGCTCGTGATGGTGGCTGTGCTAACCCAACACTCCTCTGCACCTGCAAGCCCTGTCCCTGGCACTGACCTACTCTGACAGTGCAGATAGAATGACCAGGTGGGGATTTACTGATGCAAGAGAAGGTGAAGGGAGGTGCCACTGCCCTCAGCCCTCTCACCAAGTGCTTTGCCCCTGAAACTGATAAAGGAGCAGCCTCATCCCCAGCATTCACTTTCAGTCATATCTGGCCCTGTGATAGCTACATCTGCCCTGCAGACGTGGGGGATGATGGCTGTGGCAGCCAAGGGGTGTGGGAAGCTGTGAACCCACATCAACATCCCTGTATCAGCAGAAGCATCTCACGCAGACCAGCCACGCTGCCAGATCATCATATTTACTGGGGTAATTCCTTCATCTCAGGGAAGGGCTGGTTGTTTTACCCACAGTGTCATGCATGATTTAAGAAAATGTTCAAAGCTAAAGCAGCTTTGGTAGTGAAGCTGCCAAGGATTTAAAACATCCCTGTGCTGGCAAAGCGTTCCAATTGGAAACGTATCAGTATATGGAGGAGTCCTGTGCATGTGCTCACACAAGTTAACATTGATCAACTTAAATTGATGTAGCATGTGATTTTAGCTCACTCATAGCTGTGTCACGGCTGAGACATCAGAACCATAATCACTCTCCTCGTAAGAGCATCACTGGCAGCATGAACTCTTAGTGAGGAGGAGTCTGGTCTCTCCAGGCTGGATGCAGTTCATTCCCAAAGTAAGACATACACATTTGTTAGCTTGTGCTGTTATGCATTGCTGCTCCCACTCTTTGCACACAGCTTTTGCAGCTGTCACATGTTCCCTGCAGCAATGCCCAGGATGAAGGTGGCCCAGCTCAGAGGAGCAGTGTCCCTCCCAGCAGCTGCAAGTACTGCCTACCACATTAAAGAAATGAAATCTCACCCTTTATCATGCAAATAAGCAAGGTTAATTCTCTACCACGGGAAAAACGTGAAATTCCCGTGTGACATCCCCTTCCCTCCTCCCTTCTCACTGCAATCAAGTGGTGGAAAGGGACAGCCCATTTGGTACAGCATCTAAGAGGAGGGGGGGAAGGCAAGCACACCCTTGTTCTCCCACGGGAGCTTTCCCAAGGGCCCGCCCTGTTCCTGGCAGCGTCCCAAAGACCCAGGCGCTGCAGACCAGAGTGCCTGCCTTTGATCTCTCCATCTTGACCTCAGAGCAACCCTGCTGCCACATCAGCCAATACTCCCCACTGGAAATGAGAAAAAGAAGAAGCTTTATAAAATATTTCTTCAGCTGAATTTTTGTTCATCTAGAGTAGGGGCCATGTGGCGTGTCTGCCTCCTGGTCTCTTCGGTCTCTTTTTGGCAGCAGAGCAGGGCCACAGCATAGTGAGAGAGTGTCAAGAGAGTGCTGCAGAATCAGCAACCTGCCTTGTAGATGACATGGGGATCCTCCAGGCTGGGAAATGAAAGTCCAACCTAATGACACAACCCTATTTTCACAACTGAAAGAACAGTGGCATTTGATTTAAACATAAATCTGCAGTTCAATTACAAAGAGTTTCAACGTGTCTGAATTCAGAAGGTGATACTTTCATAATGGAGCTGCAAGGATCACAGCTGTATGAGATTATGGCCCCAGGGAGTGCCATCATCTTCATTATTCATGTTGCCTGGCCTATTTTCTCCCCTCTTCCGGAAAGAACATGGGAGTGCATATGTACATGTGTGCGAGTGCAGGCGTGTGAGAGAGAAGATGTAGGTAAGTTAACGTTTTTCAAATAAAGTAGCTGGAAATTGTTGCTGATAATTAACCATGTATTTGGCTTGTCCCACCATAGAGTGCAGTATCCCCAAGCAGAGTTGTGGCTGCATGACCTCATGCCGCAGAGGCATGAATTCCTGGCAGCTCCATGACATCCATATGGGGATGCCTTAGATGCCTTGGAACTTTTGCTGATGGGAAGATTACAGATTCCTCTGCTCACACAACAGGAGGGCCACATCCACAGGTATCATGGTCATTGGGGACTTCCAGTGACAAAGCCCTGAATCCAGATACAGGCTGGAGCACACTCAGTGGGCTTCTCTGGGCAGACTTAAGGTCTGCTAAGTGGAGGGAGGGTCCACACAGGTACTGTGAGGATGTGCCTCCCTTTTTCCTGGGGGCATGTTGGGCCCTTGGCAGGGCAACAGTGCTGTCACAGAAGGGACTGGCCTCTCAGCAGTGCCTTATGTGAGTGATAAAACTTGTAAGCAGATAAGTTATTGCATCCTGAGGGGATAGTGCTATTAAATCTATTTAGCATCTTGTTCACAGCTTTGAAAGGTTTCACAGATATGAGCTATGTTGAAACAGTTTCTACCCTGTGTGCTCTGGAAGCCAAGGTGTTGTCCTGATTCAAAGATCTCTTTTTTTCCCCCTCATTTGCATTCATCATGGGGACTAAATTAGCAGAGATAAATGGGTGGGAAACACTCCTCTCTTCCCCCACCACACCACAGCAGTGGTTGTGTTTCTGCTGGGTGCCAGCAGCTCATCCCTATTGACAGCTCCAATTTCTTGCTCTTGACTAAACCATCCACACACAAAATGGTGACACTTAATGGTTCTCTGCACAACCTGCTTGGCTTTGACATGAAACTGCTTTTTAATGCATGTAGTGGAGATGTCTAAAATTTCTACATGAAAGTATTGCACTTTTATAGCATCTCAAAGTGACACATACTTTTATATTAAAAAAATAAAATCCACAAAGCTGTAGTTCTGAGAGGAAAACTGTTTCAAGCCATCATGATGCTTGTCAGTGGCAGCTTTTTATCTGCAGGGGCAGTGGGCACACACAGGTTCTGGTGGGGTGTCAGTAGCTGCAATGCCTCTGGGGTGCACCCATCCCTAGGCAGGTTCAGGGGGTCACCCTGTGCTAGCAGTGTTGGCAGCTGGGGAACGCTGTGTGTGAGAGTGTGTGTGTGAGAGAGAGCCACTCAGACCAGTAACTCAATCTGATGTGAGGAGTCACCTTTCTGTTTCTGAATCACACCTAAACCCTTTGGAGAAAGTAATCATTAGGCTACTTGCAAGGGTAGGGGCCACTTAGCATGATGGTGAAACACAAAGCTGGAGAGATAAGAGGTAAAGACAGCGTTTACTCATCATTCAGCCCATCTGGATTTGGTTTATGGTACACATTCCTCAGCATCTGTTCTAGAGACCAGACGATTTCCTTGTTTCCCTCAGCCTGTATCTCAGCCACCCACCACTGCAGATGCAGTATGCTGTGTAAAACCTTTCTTTAAACTCTGTGTCCAGGGGAGTCACTTCCAAACACTGCTGGATAAGGATTAATGTAAGGACTGAACACCATCCTGCTTTCTTCCCTGCTGTTGCTGTGCCTTTTCTGCCTTTATCCACATGCACACACGTGCACATAGAGTGGGGACTAAAATCTAAAGTAGGGAGGATGCATCCCCCAGTGCTGTCCCTGGTGGGAGGTTTGCCAAGGCTGGCCAGGTCGGGGCACCCCTCTGCCTGCTTCTCTCCGAAGGTGGTGCAGCAGAGGCTCCTGCCGCAGCTTCATCAGGCGGCTCATTTGGTGTTAGAACAGCTGGTGCTGGGCCAAACACCGTCAGTGTCCTGGTGCAGAGCCCTGAGCTGGTGCCTGTCCGTGCTGCCAGCTCAGCCTTCTTCAAAAGCTTTCTCCAAGGGGTGGCGGGCAGGCTTTTTGCTGGATGGTGCATTGCCTCCAGGAGCTGACAGAGAGCCAAACCCAGCAAAAACACAACGTGCTCTGACTAATGGGACACAAATACGATGCCAATAAAGTCTGTACATCCAGGTGACCCGACAGTGCAGGGAGGTAATGACTGAACCACGGTGACTCATGTTCTGATCCACTTCACAAACACAGGCCACAGATGTCGCTGGTCAGGGACCCCATCGAAATCTGGGAGCCGGGGAGTGGTGGTTAATACCTTCCTTCCCATTGCTATTGGCAAAGCAGGATTGCATCCACAGGCAACACTTACCCTGAGTCTGCAATATGCAGATTAAAGGGATGATAGCTATCCTACTGAGTCCTTCACCCCTTGGGAATACTCTGAAGCAGTGACTGACACGCCCACTCCCACTTACTGCCTGGGGTACTATGGGTCTGCAGCATTTTTATCAGCCTGCTTGTGTTGTTTACAACTATTTGAGGTTTGAAAATGCCCTGCTAAATGAAATACAGAGCTAAGCTGAGAAAATACTAAACAGAGTCCTATTCTGTAATTGGCTGTACCTATGGAAATATAGATCATTACCCTAATCAGAACTTTTTTAATAATGAGATTAAAGAACATGTTTATATTTTGACTTTTTGCATTTAAAAGCAAGCAGAAATTAACATTAAAGGATATATGAAAGAAGATATCTCTGGCCAGAGATGAATGGAGAGAAGGCATCACGAAAGTGACATTCCCACTCCTACAGACCTAAGGACACTGTTACTGTGTTATTGAAATTCAAGGTGTCTTGAGACCAGAGAGGCTCTGTAGGAGCTGTAGGCACCAAGTGTGGGGCGTTTTGTCCTACCCATAGCACAAGCTGGTCAAAATATGGCTCAGGATCAGCAGGTTAAGTGATAATCACATCTACACTTATTTAAAAATAGCAAAGTCTGAGATCACTCTGTAGAAACTGGTGTTAGAAATGCCACAAAGAATAATAAAGACGTGCAAGTCTGGTTATAAAAAGAGCAGTGGAAGGAAAGCAGAAAGGTGGAGACTTATAAAGACTTCTTATAAGACATTATGGCGAGAGCAGGGAGAAAAAACAGAATATAGGTAGAGACACAGAGGGTATTTTTAAATCTCATATCTGAAGATGCATGTGCCTTACAGACAAGTGATTACTCCAGCATACTGATAAGGTCACATGCAGACATGTACATACATCTGCAGGCGTCCCTTCCCCTTCAGTGCTATGAAGTACACGTGTACCTTTCCCTGTAAATGCAGCATCCTGTGGCTTTTATTGGTACAAATCAAGATTGCTCCATTTTGCAGATATGGTCCTTTGTGTCTACTTACAGCTATGCCTGTGTTTTATTAGGCCATTGTGTATATTTTATAGAGGCTGTGGTGCAGAGATCTGTGCCACTAGCAGCAGGAGATGGGGATGCTGTCAGTCTGTATGGCCAGCATAGCAACCTTAGGTAACTGAGCACTAAACTAATCATCTTTTTCCTGTCCTGGGGTGATACAGAGCAGGCTCATCACATTATGCAGCAAGCAAGCAAGCACTGCTGGCTTGAAAAGAAGGAATAGAGATGACATGGTGGCGAGTTTTTCTCACTGAGGTGAGATGGTCACCTACCTTTGCTGTGTTGAGGCAGGAGATTTGGTTATAAAGCTAAGTGAGAGGTGGTGATTGATTCTCAGCTGGTGAGGACTTGCTGTTCAGCCTTAAGCAAAGCATTTACCCTTTTGTTCTTGCTTGTTGCCACAGCAAAAAGAGAATATGGGAAATTTTTCTGGTCTTAGATATACTGTTAAACAAAACTGTCTGTGAGATGCTCTGAGAGGATAAGATGTAAAAATGCTTCAGGATTGCCAGCGTTGTTAAAGGATTGCCAGAGGACAAGGTCCTCCCAGCTGGGAGGATTTAAAACTTCACTGTGAAAGCTTCAGTGGAAATTAAATACCATCCCAGCATTTGGAGCTTATCCCCTCTGCTTGAATAGTGAGCTCGGTCCTGTGGACGTGTCAAGCATTAAAGCACGGTGGGGCTGGTGCTGAAAGCCCAAACAAAGCAGGAGACAGAGCTGCTGCATGACAGACCCTCTCCTCCCATTCCTCCTCATGGGGCAACGTGGAACGGTCTGATACCAAACTCCAGTTGGCCTGGAGAGAAATGGGGTGTGTGTGAGGGGGGGGGTGTGAAACTCTTCCCGTTTCTGTCTGTTTTAAGGCAGGATGTGAGAATGCTGCCTACGCTTTGTTCTTGCTCCCTGCCCGAGCATCTTTGCATAAAGTCCCTGTGATCAATACTGATTAACTGTCTCCAGAAAAAAGATCCTTCCTTCCTTTGTTTCTCGTGAGATAAGAAGCATCCCAATCCTGCCAGCTTGCCCTGTGGGAATTGTTAGATACTTTGCAGACTGTAAAACCAAGCGATAGCTTTTGCACCCGACAGTGCATAGCCCCTATGACAGGAGTAAGGTTTGTTCTTCCAACTGGTACAGATGAGGAAGAGGTTGAGTTCTTGAGCTGAGAATCCTTTTGTTTCCAGATGTTGTAGCTGATCAGGTGAAAAAATATCTTTGCTGCAGGTCTGCCTTTTCTTAGTCTTTAGGCTTTGTTTAAAACTGGTAGCACCCCTGGGATTAGTTAATATTTAAATGGGAAAAGAAACGAAACACAGGTCACAACAAATGGTTCTAGTGCACAAATCTCGTCTAGTGACACAGCAGCTGAGAAACAAAGCCAGTCACCCAAGAGCAGCAGTTAAATGGTAAGGGATGAAACTGGAGTTCACTGCTTCAGTGAGATTTATTTCACCCTCCCAAGGAAAGCTAACCTTGGGGGAAAAAAAAAAAAAAACAAACCAGTAAATACTTCTTTCTCCTGGCTGACAGTTTACTACTTCTGAGAAGCAAGAGCACCAGACAGACTGCAGCAAGAGGTGCAGCAGAGAGAAAATGGGAGATGCTGTCAGAAGGGAGGGAGAAGGAGTGGGCAGGGCCACCCTTTCCAGCACGAGTGATTCTGCGGTGAGGGGACAACATGATTTAGGTTAAATTTAACACGTTAGAAAACTACTTCAGTTTGGAGGGCTGTGGTGATGTCGACCTAGAACGGGTGGTATCATTCTCCCTTCTGCATCCCACCACTCTTGCATGCGCACAGCTATCAGCACCAGCAAGGTTTTAATCTTGATTTTTGAATGCAATTTTTTCCTTATGAACAGTAATAATTTTTCAAATGGGTGTGTACTTTGTTTTGTCTTTAAATGCTGTGTTTATTTGATTGACCATAAGGGCTCCTCAAATTAGACTATTATTTTATGTATTGGTTGGGGTTTTTTAATATTACAGCAATAATGAGAACCTCATGAATCTCACACATTCTAATACAGAGGCATTTTTTCCCAGTTTAAGTGATACTGTAGCATCTTGGCATGTTTGGAGGTCAGGCAGTGTGGCAACTTGATGAAAACTCCTGTTAAATGAATCATCTGTCCTTTTGTAATTGGGCTTCTTGGCACATCTTGCTAAGAAAGTGAGTTGCTTCAGCCCTGAAAAACTCAAGTTCACAATGTTCACTCAAGTATCAAATCAGTATCTGTGCAAAAGGGGAACAAGCACTTGTGATATTAATTCCCTTCTGTCTAGGGACAACTGATACATCTTTTTTATTTGCCTTTTTCTTTCCCTGCAGCAATGTGCTTTCTGTTACCTGAGTAGGGCAGAATGAATGGGCAAGAAATTCTAAATCTTTATCCAAACTTGCAAAAAGGCTCAAAACGACAATGTTTAACTGCCATCATTTATTTCTGAGTCTTTGCACTTTGGAAATTTGCCCCAAGTTTAAGGGAACTTGGTGTGAGAGGTAACTCATGGGATACATTTGACACAGGAAAAAAACTGGAATGTCCTTAGAGCCCTCTGCTTTTGGAAGAAGTTTGTATAGGTATTTAAAATTTCATGTCCTCAGTCACCCTTCTGGACCTTGAGAAGCTTGCCAGAACTGGAATATGGGCTGTCACTCTGTCAGAGAACATAAAGCCAAAGTGCAAGCTATTTTCAAGATAGAAATAATAACTCACCCCCAGGATAGAACAACCCAAGCAGTGGTTCCATTAGCAGCCTGCCAGGCTCTTTGGGTCTTGTGGAGGCTGTGTACCACCGTGGGTCCTAGGCTAGCTCTGGAGGATGCTGCAGCAACAGGCCCTGTGGATCTGCCACCTCCCTTACAGTCTTCTGAACAATTTTTAGTGGTAGTAAAGAAATGGGTGGGAGAAAATACCAGAGAGAGAATAATGCTGAGTGACTCTTCACTTCGGGTATTTATTGTGAGCAAGAATAATAATCCATTCTTTTTTTTTTTCCCCTTCAGTGATTAGAAAAACAAGTGTTATTTCAAATGTGATAACAGATGTTTGGAGTCCCTTGTTCAGAAAGATTTCAAGGTTTTTATTAAGTATTTTTCAGAATCTCCTAAGGAAATATCTCTATATTATTAGGTTGGAATTAAGAGGTACCGTTCACAATGAGCTAAAGTTTGGCTTACTTATTTATATTCCCATTAGTTACATTTTTCATACTCCCCTTTTTTTAGTTGCATATTAAAATTGTGACCTTTAAATCTGCTTTTCCATCATATATAGTACGTTTTTGTTATTTATGCTTTTAGGAAGCCCCAGACTGACTTAAACTTCGGATGTGGTACTGCAGATACAGCTCATACAGTGTTGGTGCAGCTCATTGGGTAAATTATTATGTGGCCTTAGTTTCATATTACGTTAGACTAAAGCCATAATTGCTGGTAATTCAATATGACAAAGGAAAGAAAACATCATATGCAGCAAATTAAGCTTCATATGACGGCATTACTTACGAAATGAACAGTTGGTCAAGGGCTTTCAGGGACTATAAATAGCAGGAACCTGTAAATTCAAAGAGTGGAATTTTTAGTGATGGAAAGCAGAAGCATTGAAGCTATTGCCATAACAAGGCAAAAAGAACCCTTCAGGAAGTATCCTTCAGGGCTGAAGGGTGAAGTAGGTGGATCACATTCATTGAACCTCCCAAGGGATGGGTTTTCTTTTAAGAATTTCCGTACTTTTGATTAGTGAACAGCAGCGCTTTGGGGGTCACTGGGGTGTGCTCTCAAATTAAAGTTCAGTAATACTTCTGGGTGAAAACCTGCCTCTGCTGAGAGTGGCAGGAGCTTTGTTATTGACTTGGCATGGGATAAGGTCTCACCAAGCATGGCAGGGGAGGGAGGATCTTCTTGACCTTTCTTTTTACAAACTGAGGATATAAAGAGGGCAGAACAGGTCTGCACCAAGACCCTTCCCAGGGTCTGAGCTCAGTGAAAATTGCTTTGCCTTTGTTCACGTTTCCCATGTTGAGGGCTCACTGGGTGTCTGGAGGTGGCAATGCAGCAGGATTTATCATCACCTGGAGTCTCTGGCCTGAGCTGTGTTCTTCCAGAGAGCTGCCCTCACCCTCATGTCCTGCTGCCCACTGCTGTTGATGGGAACTCTCATCATACCTTTTCTGAGGAAAAGGATTGGGTTTTGTCACACTATGGGTATTTTAATCCTTCCTGATTTTGATGTAAAAATTAAAATCTTGAGTCCTGACAGAAAATTTGGCTTCTTTGTGTATTTTATGGGTTTTTTATCTTGTTCAATTATTCGTCCATTAATGTCAGGCAGGAAAACGTTTTTAAGAGTATTCAAAAAGTGATAGAAATCCAACCATTTCCTGTTATTTCCCTGTGGAAAACATAAAAAGTTGAGAAAATAAATCCTCCCCTGTTCCGAAATCAACATTTAGAGATCTATTTATTTCCATTTTTCATCTTGAAAAATAAATTTCTGAAATGTTTTGTCCTATCTGCCAGATGCTTTTGCTTGAGTCACACATTTTCTCTAAATAAAACCCCCTCAAACATTTGACACATTCCATGTAAGCGGCAGTGCTTCTTAGTGCCTTTGATAATGAAGACCTCTTACCTACCAGCAGTGACAGAGGAATCTCCTGGGAAGGAATCATTCCCATCTTTCAAGAACAATATTTTTTTTATCTTATCTTAGAGTCTTGGATCAATAGGATAAAATTGACATAAGTCTTTTATCAAGCCTATACATTTTATCCAGATCAAGATAAAATCGCTGATCAAGAACTGAAAAGGGATTTGGGTCAAAATCTAAGCAGAAGGATGAAAGACCATGAGTTGTGACATGTCTATCCCTGCCAACAACCTCTATGTTCAAACAAAAGACTTCACTCCTGGTAACCTTGCCATTGATTTTATCTTTAAGCACCTTGTCTGTAGTCCCACCTTCCTTTCTTCTCCTGATCCCAGCAGGGCTGGGTGAGTGTCAAGGGAAGGGCTCCAAACCAATCAATAGACTTTGGATCAGGCTATTGGTGATTACAGGGCTGTAGTAAAAGATTTTAGGTAACATCTAGGGTGTGTTCAAGCCAGCTTTCTTACCAGACTAGGCAAATAGGATAAAGATACACATAATTTACCCTTGTGTATTTTTATTTCAGTATAAAAATATTAGCCAAAACTCCAATTTACCTTTGCCTTTCAGGATTTGAGATATAACTGTTTTATCCTACAGTGTATGGTTTTGAAATGTACTTTTTAAATTTAAAATATTTTTTAAAAAGCCTCATTTCAAATTTTCAGTTTACACATACATTTTTTAATTCACCAGAGTATTTTATATAGTTGAAACTATTTTAAACAGCACTGAACCATACAGAAGTACTGCCATATTATTTATTTTGAAATGAAAAATCAGATGTGTAAACTTCTGTAATCTGAATGCATCTATTTCCACTGATGGTGGTGCACATCCCATTTAGCCTGCTGTGTCTTTTCCCACTGTTGTCTTGCTTCACCTCTGCTGAAGAATTTTGCAAATTTTGTGTCATTTGAATTTTTTTCTCATCTCTCAAACTGTGCTCCAGCAAAAGACATATAACTACAGGAAGGTGACTTACAAACTTGTCTTACTCTCAGCAATTTCAACAGGCAACTGAAATGAGCCATTCCTCTGCCTGGCATTGCTTGGTACCCACAGAGACACCAACCTGCCCCTGCTGTGCCTCTCATCTTCCCGCCATATAGAAATAGCTGCAGCCTTTTGTCTTCTCCAGCAATTCCCCTGGGCCTAATTCTTTGCTCTTCTGTCTCCTCAGTCCCTCAATCCTGTGAAGTAAGTGTTTTTCAAACTGGCTTTTACAGTCACTAAATGGTTCTACAATAAACATCAGGATTGTAATTAAGATGAAAATATTTTCCCTTCTCTGCATCATCAGTAAACTAATAGCAATGCTGTAGGTCAGCTACACAGCACACCTGAACCAACCATGCAAACAGGCTTTTCCAAGACTGAAGTTGTGTGATGGATCTGTCTTTTCCTACCTTGCTTTGTTTGCAGCTCGTATACAGCAACATTTTTCTGTAGTAGCAGCAGTAGAAGCAGTAATGAAGATCTCGGATGGTTTAAGTGAAAGACACAAATATGCACTGAAGAGCTGCCAACGTTTGCACCCACAGGTGCAGAGGCAATCTGGCCTCTCTTTAATAAACAGCTTCTGAGCCTTTCACCAGAGGCAGCCAAGGCATTTCTCACCACTGCAGCTCTCAAACTGCTGGGCAGCATTTACCCAGAGCTCTAAGAAGCTGTTGCATTATGCCCTAATAGTGTCCATGTATTGAACAGAGGTAAAAGATTGCTAATTTACACACATTCCCATGATTAAAACGCTCAGGCCGAAATACTGTTTCTAAATTATTCTCTTAAACAACAGAAGCACTTTCCTGTTGCATGAGACCAAAGTGCTCCCTCCCCTGAAAGAGGGATCCATGGGTCCTGCAGGGGTATGTGTCCCTGGAGCTGCCCAGTTCCTCCAGGGGCACAGGGAATGCACAGGGCATGGCTGGGGCATTGCAGAGGCCAGCAAGCAATAACACCAGCTCCGCTTTCCCAGGCACCACAGAGCAGATAAACAAGGATGGATCTTCTCTTATGTATCAAGAAAGGTAATGTAATTATTAATCTCATTTCCTCTGCGAGAACAAGGGGTGATTTATTTGGTATTTTACTTCTACAACACATTCAGTGTGTGAATTATCCCTTTGATTTTACACCTTTCCTGTTGCAGCTGCCTTGCACCACTGAAATACTGTAGAAGTCTCATCCTGGCCACAAAGAGAAGTGACCAGGAGCGAAAGTCTGGATCTGATGATCAGCTCCCATGGAGTTAAGCATGGCCCAGCAGCCCATGCTCCTGGGGTAAGAAGAAACCATAGGGACACAGGGAGGTCCCCTTGCTGGGGCATGTGACTGGGACCAGCCCTGGGGATAGCACAAGGATGCAGGTCTGGGAAGGTGAGAGACAAATCTCGGTGACTGGGCTTTGGCAGGCTCCCGACAGGACAGTGGTGGGGAAAATAGTAATTTGAAAAATGATGCCAAGATTAATTTTTTTTATTGTTCCAGGAAACCATAGTTTCTTAGTGTCTGTCCAAGGACTTGCAAGAGAAGTCCTGAATTTGTCCTGACAGTATGGGCAATGAATAGCTGGAAACTGAGACTTTTGCTGTGCATTGTTGAAACTTTGTTTTAGCAAGGAAAGTTTTCCATCAAAGTTGATGCAATCTGAGTGTCAGAGCAGCATTGAGGTCCTGAGCTTATTTTCTCCTCTAAACTCAATTTTTTGCTGACTCTCAGTCTATACAGTTTAAAAAGTAACAAGTGAAGTCAGTTTGCCATGTTTTGAGGATTTTCTATTGATAAGATGCGATAAAGAGCACTGGGTTTATCCCCTGTTCATAGACCCATTTTCAGGGCTGAGGAGGGCCTTCATATGTGAGATTGTAGCAATTTAGGATTTTATGAACATTATATTGCTTTTCAACAGATTTACAAACTTAAAGCAATATGACTTTTGATTCTAAAATACAGCAACTGAATTGCAACCAGAATTATGAGTTAGTTAAAATATTACATGTAATGAAAGCATAGCCTGGCAAGAAGTGAAATTGGAAAGTTTGTTCCTCATGAATTTCTATATCACCATGGAAATGATCTTATCTCTCTCCTGTGTGCATTTCACCTCTTCATCTCTCACTGTCTCTCTGCTTTCATGAAATCTATAGTCATTTACTTGTCTGTCAATTTACTGCTTAGAGACTGATTTAGTATTAGGGGATGGACAAACATGCAAAAATATCACGATCACATAAAATCAATTTCCTTGAGAAAGAATAAAAATAAGGCTAAGAAGCTCCCTTCACTACTTAGTAGGACTTGGGATAATTTAATATATGCAAATGTATACAAAGTGCTATGGAGGATATAAATTTTATTGAACATTAATTGGAAGTGATCTATGGGATCACGCAGAGGTATGAGTGGGCAGGCCATTTCCAGTTTGCATTTATGTGTGTGAAATATGTGTGTGCACACAGATGCACACAGCCCTGGCAGTGATTACCAGTGCTGAAAGCAATCACATGCTGCAGCTGACAAGTCAAAGATCAAGTAGAAGTTTTTTTGTAAAATGGGGGAAATCCTGCTTTGAATAACCAATGACTTGACCTTTGGCAGCTGTTAGTGTAGTTGGTAGCAATTATCCAAATGAGATTAAATTATCAATCTCAAGGCAAGGTATTTTGCATTTTGAATAAAACCAGGGATTAAACACAGACACTTTCTGAATGCCAAGGGAGTTTCCAGCAGGATAACAATTTCAGAGGAAAAGCACACTGCTGTGAGTAAATGGCAGTTTTCTTCCCCCTTCCTTGCTCCTTTTCCTTAGCTTGAGAGCCCTGAGGAAATATTGCTATGAGCTGGTGACAGCACTGCTGGTTTATCCAGCAGGCTGCAAGCGGGACAGAGATGACAGCACTCGCTGTACTTGCAAACCAGGCAGGTGGTGTGCGAGTCCTGCTGGGGGTTCACAAACACCTGTGTGCCAGGTCACAGTATTTTGTGGTTGGATGCTGATTTCTAAAACCTGACACCCATTCCTGAACACCATCCAGAGTCCCAGGAGCACCGGGCATTTCCCCAGAGACACAGAGGACAGCTTGCCCAGGCTGGGCTGAGGGACAGTTTGCCTCAGGGGTACGTGTGGTGCTGTGACTCATGGCACCATGGTGCCAGCCAGTTCCAGGACCGCTGGTACAGCAGGCAGAGCTGGCTGCACAGCAGGATTCAGCCACACCAGCTATTCTCACCACCCTCCTTAGCAATGGAGTGGTTCCTGCAGCACTGTCCCACCTGCTCCAGGGCAAGACTGCCTGCATGGGTTAAGGCACCCAGAACTGGTGGTTTAAACCCATCCAGCTGCTTTCATAGAAGGGGGCTGTGGAGGGGCTACAGCTTTGCTGCCTCTGCTGGGGCAAGGGTAGCTCTGGCCATTGATGCAAACACCTAAGTCCATCAAGCACTGCAAGACCAAAGCTGCCAGCTAAGGACCTGGTGTGGATAGGTGTTACAGCAGACATCACAGCTGAGACAGCCACAGTACACAGAGTATCATCATACAAGTTCAGAAGGCTTCAACCCATACAGAGCAACAACATACCACCCCAGAAGGCTTCAAGCATCTGCTCCTCCTGTCCTTCAGCCCAACCTTTTATACCCCTCACCTTACATGCATTGCACCTGTGTGTCCCTTTGGTGATTGGTCAGTGCACCTGGGCACGCCCAGTCTCATTACCTTCAATGCTGGTCACCTGTCCTGCACAGCTGCAGCCCACTGGGGATGAGGCTCAGCCGCAGCCCACTCCCACTTACCACAAACTGTGTGCCTACAGGTAGGCAGCACCTGTACCTGCCAGACTTCGTTGTTACAGAGAAAATTAAAACACCTGAGGGTTGGGGGGAATGGAATGAGAGTTGTTTCCTTTGGGTATTAAGGCTTTTTCTTCTTGTTTTCTCTCTCAAGTGCTTTGAAATGAGAGATTAGGCCAGTGCTCTGAAAGTCTGCAGGATGTGACTTGGGCTATGACAACTCATCCAGGAGAATGAGCAGGTTAGTGGTCTTAATGTGGCTCCTTTGAGGTGTTGTAGGGGAATAGCTGTGCCATACTTCCACAGTCCAGGGTTCTGGCTGCCCTACCTTTGCAGCAAGCCTTTGGTTTTTCAGCACGTTGCATGAATGAGCAAGTCCGTCAATTTATAGCTGCTAAGTAGCCCTACAGCATGTGAGCTAGTCCCTAAATCTGTACATGAAAACACAAACGTACTTAAAAGAAATTTTGTTTGGTAATAAATATAATGTTGAGCATGTGGTGGTACCTGGTGAGCTCCAGAGGTCCTTTCCATCCTGAGTGGTTCTGTGTGGATAGGGCCCGCATCTGTACCAGATCTAAGTGAATGTTTAAATTATAAAATATTTTTATTAGAAAAAATATAGAGTTATAAGCTGCTGACTCTATACTGGATTCCTCACCTCTACTGAAAATATATTTTTTAAAAAACCTATTTGCCTGCTGGACACTGGCATTTAAATAAATAATGTAGAATGGAGCAGGATTTGTCCTGTTTGTAGGATGGGGTGCTGTGCGGTGCTCAGACTAGGCTTTGGGCTTGGTGGCATTATGGCACATGTCTGCAGTGAGTCCAACTGATCCAGTGCTGATTGTGTCTGCACCGTCCCCAGACACTGGTTTCGAGATTTAGGCAAGGTTTTCTTCTATCCTGCTGCAGCAGATGGCTGTAAACATTTCTGTAGCTGTTCAGGCTCAAGTCAAGCTGGTTGAGGCAATGTGAAATTCTAGGTCAAAAGGTGAAATGCTGCTAAATTTAAGGTTTAAGTTTGTGTAGATGAGTAAATGGTTACTTGGACTGTTTCCATTTCAGTTACGCTAAGTAAGGTATGGCTCTCCAAGCATGTCTCCCTGCCACAGCTGGGTATCACAGCCACTTCCCTTCGGGAGTTATGAAAAAGGTCCTCCCCAAACATGTTTTCCCAAGTATGCAAGCCTAATTGCTCCTGTGCATCCAGGCTTGTCTCTCTAAATGTTTGGATTTGGCTCTGTAGGTTCACTTCATCATCCCTTATACAGGATTAAACAGTATTCTCCTGTCAGTTTGTTCCTACCACTTGTCTTCAAACAGTGGAAAAACCTGAGCGTTAGAGATGTATGGGATAAGAATCCATTTGCAGATACGCAACTATATTTGATGGGATCCTCTCACTGGGAGAGAGTGAGATTTTGGGACTTTTTTTATTTTGTCAGAGCTTAAATGGACAAAACTAGAATACCAGCAGAAAAGCAGTGTTTTAAGGAATCGTTTTTGCACTCAAGTACTCCTTCCCCAAGTAAGGTGTTGGATGAGGATGCTGTTGGTCCTTTCCAAAGGGTTAGAAAAATAAACCATCTGTCTTTTAAACAGCTCGTGAAACTCCTAGTTTGATAATTGCAGGTTGTCTGCACAGCTCCCAGACATGTTTAAATCATACTGGGTATAACTCTTCCATTTCTGCCTCCAGGCTGGTGTGTGGTTTGTTTGTTGCTGAGTAACTGCAGTCGTGGGATAGAGATGTCCAAATTTAGCCAAGGTGAGGTTATCTGTTGCAGCGACCTGCCACAGAGGAGGCACGTATGCAGAGGACTCAGTAAATAGAGGAATCTGAGCCTGGAGCCTCCTTCCTCTCTGGGCTCCATGGCAATTGCTGCCACCCCTCTGATCCCCTGCATTTTCTATAGGTGATGCCAGGCACAAGCTCAGTGCAAGATCTTCTTCCTGTCTCTGTGGATCTAGTAATCCATCCTGTGAGGAAGAATTGATGAGAAACAGCTTACAACACCTTGCTATGAATTGGCTCTTGGTCATCTCCAGAAGCGTTAACTTTCCAAGTATATTATTATCTCAGAAGCTATTTTAGACTTCTTTCTTTTTTTTTTTTAATTGATAACATTTTTCACTTGTTGGTCACTCTCTTTATCTACTATTTCCTAGTTACACTTCAGTACATTGTGCTGATTTAGTGTATTTCTTTAATATCAAATTAGTAGTAAAAGTTCCCCTTTCAGCAGCAATTTGCAGTTAAATGTACTTTTGCTTTATATATAGCCTTCTTCAGAACTGTTGGTGCTAAGTTATATACTGCTCCATTTATAGGATTTTTTAATGTGAGATTTAGTGAAATTGCTTCTCAGACTCACCTTGATTTACAACTGCTTTCATACAAATCTGTCCCAAAAGCATGAACCTGATTCCTATGGTTTGTTCCTTCATTTACCATCTTCATAGTTTTTATTATTTTTCATTTCCCTCATCCTATTGAGAGTTAAATAACTTGAATACTTGGTTATTACTGACAGGACTGAGGTTTAAGGTCTACCTGACTTTCAGTAGTTCAAGAAGCAGAATTAGATAGAGGTTTCATCCTGGATGAACAAGCTTTTGCCAGGTGTTAACATCTGACACTGAGTGACAGCAGTTAACATTCTAAACATAGGGGAAAAATCAGCCTCTGTATGGCACTGATGTGCGGGGCCTGGTTCATTAAACTGCCACCTCAAGCTAATGTCGTAAAGAGCAGATGGGAGTTAGGTGTTGGTTTTGTTGATCTCCTCAGAAACCTCCCTCAGGGAGAGTTCACTTACCTTAAACATTCAAAAGAACCCAACGGGTTGGCAAATAGAACTTTTTCTGACTGCAACAGAGACAGCAAGGTGATTGAGATGAGCTGGAGCCAAGTAGGAGTAGGTGTTGCACCCAAGCACAGAACCAGCGAATAAAGGGATTTTGTGTCCTTGCAGAGATTCTGTCTGACTGAAAGCTGTGTAGGGGCTGGTCTGCTGTCCCAGGTCAGACATTCTCCTCTCTGTTTTCCCCTTCAGCCTTTCCTCAAAAAAGAAAATGGAAGGAAATATCCTGGAGTTCATATAGTGGTGCAGCTACATGTCATGTACATAATACATGTTTTGTACAAATACAGCCATAATTGTATTTTTCTGGAGAATAAATATAAGCTCTGTGTGTGATAAGAACATGCAGGGGCTGCATTATATGGGCAACTAACAGGCTATATCCTGAAAAGCTGAAACTCTTTGGCATTAAGAATGTAACTTTGACCAGATGTTGATGGTAATTGAGTTGAAAGAGCATGATGGAAATTGCCCAGTGGGAAACAATTTAGCTTTTAAAATGTCATAACTTAAAGCTTGATTTAGTGTATTGCATAGAAGTGGGCATGACTTGTATTTGATACGTCCTCTTTTTTATTAGTACTCTGCAAAGTGAAGTTCTTAAGGTGCCTGTGGCATGTGTGTGGGGTGTATTCCAGCTCTGGGCTTCCTCAGTGCTAACTTTTTCTGCTAACATCTCAGCTCATACGAGCATAGAACAGTTTACCTTGGAAGGAACCTGGAGATCACCCAGTGCAGGGTTGATTTTAAAAGGTTCATCAGGGTCTTGCCCAGTTGAGCCAATGCTGGCATGTAGCAGTTTAGCTCCTCCCAATCATTACTCAAAAGGTTTAAGTTAAAAATTTTACTGGGGAAGCAAATATTGAAGATTTTACACAAAAGCTGCATACACAAATTGATTCTTGCTCATGCTTGTGTGTATGTAATACATTACACTCAACCACATGGAGTAGGGAACTATTATTATGACCACACTTGTGAAAATATTTGAATTTAGCTTACTTTATGTAAACTCTCTGGCCTTAACTCCACAATGAATGGTAACATGTATAGCACAGCAGTCCTGTTCTCAGGACAAATGCCTGAAGGAGCTTTCAGTGTTTCCATTCCAACCCTCTCAAGCAGGGGGTCATATCTTGGCCTTAAAATTTTTCTCTATAATATTTTGTCCAAAGAAAATTGCATGAAAACCTGCATGTTTAAAGGGGTAACATCCTCCCTCATCACCCTAGTAATTCTGTGGAGTGGAGAGTTTGCACATGCCTCCCACACTCACCCCTGGCTGACTGGGTGGCTGTCAGTAGGGCAGACCCATGGGCCACCAAGAACAAACCCAGTGCTTGAGACCTGTTCCATATGGGTAAGGTCCTGGCTGAAACATTGCAGAGAAGCTGAGAAGCTGTTTGGAAATCTAGCCATGAGAAGCATGTTAAAATCTTAGTACTAATGCAAACCACATGTCTGGGACTTCATTTAGCTATTTTGAAAACAGGAGTACTGTCAACTGTGTGCCTGCAATGCTCAATACCTTCCCCATTTTACTAATTCGTGCTCCCAGGATGTTTTCTGCTCTGTTATGGCCTAATGATTTAGCACCCATAATTCCTGAAGCTTTTGCGTCACTTGTGTTTGAATCCCACCTTGAGAAGCCCACAGATAATATTTTTGTACCTGACACTGCTTCACACAAATCCAGCTGACAACTGAGAAGTGAAAAGTATCCAACTGACCCTTGCATCTGACCCAGCCCTTCACGTCAAGGACCAAAGGCAACAGCAAGATTATTCTGGGATCAGGACAGGATGTTAGCCTCATGTGTCCTTCCCCAAGCACAAACCAATTTCAAAAGGAGTGTACTGATGGAGAAGAATCCATGGACAACCCTCTAGTGCATGGCCCTTTGTGGCAACAGCCAGGCACCAAACACTTTCCTGGGTTCTGGGAAGCCAGGTAAGAGTCCCATGTTTTGCTCACATCTGGCACTTCACCACACCATGGCTGAGCTCCTCTCCTTCCTTCGCATAGCTGTGTTTAGCTGGAGACACGGGCATGACAAGACTAAGTGGCTTATGAGGAATTAAAAAAAAAAAAAGGAAAGTCACTATTTAAGTAGACAAGATCATAGAGAGAACAATATTAAATAATGGATGTATTTATTAATGAATTCAGACAGGCACCACTTCTGCAAACTAAACGCTAGCACACAGACTTTATTTTAATGTTCATAGCAACTGAAATTCTGGAAGCTTGAATTTCAAACCACAAATGAAGAAACCTGTTGCATGTATTCTGAAGTATTTCAATGTCATTGCAGAATTAGTTCAGCAGTAGCAATAACAAAGTATTCAGTCACTACAGAAAGCAGATCTTCTGATAATAAACAACCGCATGGTGCTAAACACACTTCAGCAAATGCAGGGAGAAGCTTGGCAAGCTGCCTTAGAAAGCTCTGGTTCTGCCATGTGACAATGTTGCTCAGAGTAGATGCAAAAAAAAAAAAAAGGAGTCCCACAGTCACATCCATGCAACAAGTGACACACATACCAATAAGACTGATCTTAAAAAGTTTTCATGTTAAACTCTTCTGGAGGAAGGCCTCAGAATCAGGGGGGGCCCAAGGAACATCTTGTGTCAGTTTCTGCAGCTCAGCTGGTGGCCAATAGCTCAATCCCTTTGGATCAAAGGACAAAAATGCAATTGCTTGAGAGATTTTGGAGCTAGTTAACTAGATGGGGTGGGGGAAAAGCTATGACAAAAGTGGCCATTTCAGCTTTCCTTGAATTATTGAAGCTATCTAAACAATATAACAAATCCTGTGCATATGACAGTAGAAAAATTACAGGATGTTTGCCAACTCTCAACTAAATGAGCTGGAATGGTGTTTTAGGGAGAAACTGCTGGGTCAGATAAATGGCCCCAGCATGTGTGGCTTGAAGGGATAAGATGGAGACAACACTATAGAAAGTATCAAACAGCAGCTTGAGATGACTTACAAAACTTGTTGCTCAAACATCCACATCCATACAGAAGCTTCACAAGCAATCAGACAGTGCCACGTTTAGTTTCCCACACTGCATGGGGACAATTCCAGTGCACCTGCAGGGGAACCACAGTGACTCCTAGAAAGGCACGATTATGTATTTTCTGAATTTCTCTGGACAAAATGGAGGGAAAACCTTACTTATTTTTCTTGTAAAGAAGCTACTAGGAAATCTGTGTCTTGAAAGTACGCTTATTTTCTTCCAAAACTCTTCGGCTATTTCTTAGCTAGATAGATGAGTGTGTGCAAGACTAATTTACAACACTGCTGTGTATATGAGTAGGATTGAGTTGTATTTTGTGGCACAATTTAATAGAAAATATATGAAATCTCTCTTCCCAGCAGCTCTGAGAGCTTGAATTTGACTTTCTACTTATCATGTTTGTCATGCCCCAGTGTAATTAAAGCATCCACAGTCTAGGCTATTATGAGCTCTATCGTCTAGTAAGGTAAAAATATTAAATTGCTCTAGTTTTTACACTTCACAGCAATCCCGGTAGTGCTGGAGGACCACGCTATGAATAGCACTGAAATGCAGTCAGCAGACATTTCCGTGCTACTCCAGGGAAGGCACAGACAATTAATTGTCTCCAGTTTGCTCTACTGTCCATAATTATAGTTTTGAGTTTATAAATAACGAAGCATGATTTTAAGAACCAAAACAAACCCTTCAATTACTACAGAGTTCCTGAGATAATTAAGTCTCCAAATGTGGCTCTGTAGAAGGGAACCAAGGCTACACTGCAAAAGCCCCGTAATATGCAGATGTGCGTAAGCAGAGCAAAGCGACAGGATGGAAAACGTCATCAGGAAAATAAACTCTCTCATCATTATTTCACCGCTTTTTACCTAAAAAAACAATGGCCTATTGTCTCGATTCACCCTATTGTTCTGTCACATTTTTTGTTATTGAAGGAACCAACAGTCAGTCAGCGAGAGTTTCCTGAGGAGTAGCAGTTTGGAAAGTTCAATGCAGTATCCTGTGTTTTGCTACAGGTTTTAGGAAAAGTCAGGAAAGTAGAGTTACTGAGAAAAATTAAAGCACACAGTTTGTAATTCAACTTGTTTGAATACCCCTTCAAATGAAAATACCCTCCACTTTTACGAGTCTGGTCGTTAAAACCTGCAAAATGAAGCAGAAAAAAGCTGTGCCCTGTCTGCATCCTGCTTGATGGACGTTCCTCTGTTGTTACTGGGCCGTTGTGTACTGCCAGCAAAGAACTCTAGGTTGGGAGCCAGCACAGCAGGAGGCTTCATTAGCCATGAACAGGAGCAAAACCGCTTCAGAAGGAGCAGTGCCCTGTCTGAACAACCAGCTTCACCACAACAAGCACATAATCAGCTAGACAGCCTGTAACACACTCTTTGGATAAAGACAGATCTATGGATACAAGACAGCCATGGCTTAAGTGTTTCAAAAGATCTTTGCCCAACAAGGAAACAAATTATACATTAAAAACTTTTTACAAAATACATGCTCTGTTCTTTCTCTGTTTAATATCTTCCTTGCTTGAAGCTTGGCTGTTGCCCAAACGCATCCAGAGCAACACTTGATGATAACTCAAAAATGTGCAGTTAATCCGTATGTAGTTTCAGCTCTTGAATGCCAGGAGCAAAAGTGTACTTTTCAGAGAGAAATAGGCTTGATCACACAGCATAATCATGTTTATGCAAGTTTTTAGTAGATAGCCAAGATAAAGGAAATAATTCTGTACACTCCTCTGAGAAAAGACAAAAACTCTGAGTTGAAAACTGCTCTTTTTCAATGTCATTTTATCCACACAAACAAGCGTAAGCCCCAGTAGAGAGCTTCCTGCATTACAGAAAGTAAAACTTTAGCTTGCTGTGGTGGTTGGTGTTTTTTTTTTTTTTTTTTTTTTTTTTTTTTTTTTTTTTTTTTTTTTTTTTTTTTTGTTTTTTTTTTGGTTTTTTTTTTTTTTTTTTTTTTTTTTTAACCTTACAGCTATATTTCATCATAAAAACTAGTTTGAAGAAAGAGTAAACTTTTGCTCTTTGGTCTATCTTGACATTGCTCCAGAGACACATAACAGGAATATTTCAGATTCATTTTTTGTGTCCTACTTGCAGGAAACAGGAAAAGTTGGAGTTCTTAATTTTCAGGCTTCTGAAATGACAAAGATAAGAAATTTATACATTGAAACAAGATATCTTTGCTTTTTTTAAAGAAAAAAAAAGGCGTCACATTCTAAAATGAGTGCTTCAGTGAAATGGCATATTTTTGCCTTAACCATAATAAAAAAAAAGTATAGTTATGCCATATGCACCTCCTATTTATTATCTGTGCAGCCCTACTAGGTGAGAAACAAAAATCTGTACTTGTACTCCAGCATGATACAGACTTCAGACTGCACATTACTGTAGTAATTGTTGCTGACTGAAAGCTAATTCTGTGGAATGAGACTAAAAGTTTTTTTTTTTTTTTGTTCATAGGCTCAGTTTTGTGGATGTAAGGGAAAGGTCTTAAAACACTTTCTGTTCATATTTGAATAAATGAAGATGAAAATATCTAACAAATAGGTTGCAATTTTAGAACACCAGTTTTGGTCTCCTGCTCTTATGGACTTCTTTATGGCCATGAAGATGGTCACAGGCAGAGCTCTGGGATTCCTCTCAAGTTCAGAAAAGCACTGAGGGCAGCAAAGTATCCACGATGTGCATCAAAATAATTCTGATGCTCTGCCAGTTTTGAAGAGTGTGAGAGTACATCAGACACTGGGGACAGTGGCAGCCTTACGAAGTCACAACCAAGTGAGGAGAACAATTTCCCCTGCAGCCACCAACTCAGATACTCAAAGTCTGCACAGTATGAGCAGACACCAGGTTCAGTTTGGGACTTCCCCTCACTGAGCAAATTTTTTTTTTTTTTTTAAATTTCTTCCTATTGGCTGACTTGTCTCCAGGTAAATCTTACTCTGGTGCTCTCTACAGAGAGCTCCCATGGAAACAATTGCAACTTTCTTAGTGTATGAGTTGGGCAGTATAATTTAAATAGGACAGTGGCCAGTGACGAAGGACTAGCCAGATTCCTTTGGGTTCATTTCTGCATATTAATGTTTCATTTTTTTTTGATAGATCATGTTGCTCCTACAGAGAGACTGCAATATTGTGTACCCATGTATTGGCTATTTGTCAACACAGAAAAACAGAGTTGACTTTTATGATAAGGTTTTTGCTTCTATGACTTTTTAGAGCACGTTCAAATGACTGGTGTGAAGTGATAGAGAAAAATAGAGTGGCAAATGACACCCAGTGTTTTAGCTCAGCCAGAGCCTCACACAGCATCCTGAGAAGCAGGAACTTCTGCCTGTATCTCTTTTACAGGTCTGATGAAGATATGCATTGCAGAGCAGGACATTAACTGCACACTAAAACAACTGTTCTCAGCTCTACAGGCACGTTTATAATTAAATATCTGCAGCTCTTCCAAAAACTTCTAACATTTTTCAATTAAAACGTCTTAAAAATTTGAATCAGCCCTAATGAGCTGGCAAAACACCATATTATTAGTAATATTACATCATACACTAAAATGCTGAAGAATTCAAATTCAATGAAAAAAAATCCCTTGATCTGCCATCACAGAAACAAAGACCTCAAAGCCTAGTATCACCTACAGTGTGGGTTCACTTCAGTGTGTGTGTGAAAACAAAGGATACTACTAAACTTCTCCACAGAAAGTTGGGAGTAAAGACATGGGAATATGATTTCTCTCTTCCACAATTAGCAATGTACAAATCTAGCACATGAACCAGATGAATTTTAGAGCTAATGAACACTTGACTACCTTGTGTGGTGCTCACTGGGTATTACCATACTATCAAGGCATTTATTTAGATTTTAAAGGTAGGAACACAGGTGAGCATGTACCTATATTGGTGAAATATATATATAATCAAGCTGCTTTTTTCTTTAAAAGGTTTAAAGTTAAGGATCATTCATCTGTCAGATGCCAACAATATCTCCACAATGAAATTAAAATAATTTATTAACAGTTTGCTATATATGTTATTTCCTACCTATTATGTTTTTGTGACTTCATTGGCACTTCTTTTTACATCTGACAACACACCATCACTGACTAAACGACAAGTTTAGCATTTTCATTTCATGCACAGCTTCCAGTGAAAGGCCTTCACAGTTGGAATGGAATATTTCATCTGCTTAATTACTGTTGTTCTTCCAAACTCATCAGTCCCTGGTTTGGATGGATTTGTGTAAGACTAGGCAGTAAACACCCAATTAAGCAGGCTATGTGAATCTGCATATAGATTTTACATTAGGATTCTACAGTCATTCCAAATGATTCAGAAGCAATTACATGGCTGACACATGATGAATCAATATGTATGCATGAAGATGCCAGACATATCATGTGTATCAGTAACAAAAATGGGATATATGCCAAGGAGTGGTATGTGCAACGCTACCCAGCCACAGAATAGTCAGGGATGGTTTGCATGCAGGTAATTACCTGTGCATGCAGGTTCACTTTCAAGGTAGGTGCTTTTTACTTGTCTTCACTGGCACACACAAACTGGTGTCTTCACTGGCACACACATCTGCTCTCACCAGATGTTACGTATATTGTGGCGTTCATGTGAATGTGTGGGCAAGTGAACAGTTCACTTGGTCTGGCTGGGTTATGCAAACCTCTCCTCACCTCCAAACAATCCATCAAAACACAGGAATAGAAAATGAAAGCCCTTTCTCTCAGTCCACGGTAAGAAAGGACTGTTAAAGCAGGGCTGAAGCACCTGGGCACATCCACCTCAAAGCTGTGGCTGATCTGTGGTCCCATCACAGTCCTATTAGCTCATAGTAATAGTGTTGTTCTGTCTTAAAAAAGAAAAACCCTTTTGCTCTCCAGACCAATCTATTGGGGGAGAGAGCTAAGTGATGAAAGGAGAGAATCCCATGACAGGCACACATGGTTTGTTTCAGTCAGGGTTACATTCTCTCTTACTCCACTTATTATGTTAAAAGGTTAAAGTGGAGGAGCATGAAATATTTTCATAACATCTTGTATTTTTAAGTGAGGAACATGTGCTGCACAAAATTAAAGCAGGACACCAAGAAGATTAAGTACTTAGAGAAAGGGAGGAGGTGGTGGGGGAACTGCAACCTTCGAGGAAAAGGGAGAGAATCCGGCATGAAAAACAGGCTAAGAGGAAAGCTTTGTGTTCCTGAAATTCTTATTACCATTTGAGAGAGATGACAGCAGCTATGAAAACAAAACACAAGAAAACAAAGCAGAGCTCATGAACAAATTGAGAAATATCTTCTGTGGTATCTAGGCAATGACAGACACACACTGCCACGGGAGTGTAGTATCAAAGAGTGTTTCTTTTGAGGTTAGTAAGATGACATGGTTTCTTCAGACTGCCGTTTTCCATAGCCAAGAGTGGTACAGTTGCAGAGCTGGCTTCTCCTGATGCCAAACTGACAGTGCCAGGAAATCTGAAAGGCACCATCAGTGGACAACAGCAAAGTGCCAGTCGCCATTCAGCAAATGAGAAACCCATGTGATAAATTGCACATTATGAAATACACCCCCAAAGTGTCTGAAATCCTTAGTGAAACTAGAGCCTAGATAAACTCCTGACAACCTTTCTTGCACGCATACTAGGCACAAACATCCTCCCCCAAGCTGGAACAAGAAAATAAAGGCTGTTGACTGACCTGAATTTGGATGTCATTCTCAAAACAATCCTTTCACTTGCTCTGTGATGGGGTCAAGGTCAATGTCATAGAAGCACGGCCTTGTGGGCAGTCCTGGCATGGTGCTCATCTGTGGAAACAATGACATTCAGTTATACTCCTGCACCTGTAAGCAGATAATCAGTCTACCCTTGCATGTAAACCTTAGATTAAGAGAAAGGTTGGATTGTTCAACACAGGCTCGACCACAGATGTGATCTTTACCACATTTTTTGTTTCTGTTAAAAATTTCAAACTTGGTGGTACTTTATGAATTTTTAAGTATGAGCTTCTAAAAGACAAGAAAGAGGAAACAAAAGCCAAAAAAATAGAGCCTAGCACAGCAACCTAAGAATAAATTCTGTAACAAAATGAACACCCTTTGGGACTTGCTTGTTTCCCAAAATATTTATCCAGAACATTTATCCATTTATATCTCCTGAAAAAAAAAAAATCACACAGCAAAGGGCAAAGATGTAATTGTCTGATTTTACCTGGTGTTATGAATGTGTTAAACTCAGACCTCTCCCACAGAAAACCAGAATATAGAAGCAGAATTAATCACAACACTTACCTAATGTCAGGAGCAAATTGAAATAGTTCTACTAAGCATACAGGAATTACAGCTGAATCCTAATTTAGTAGTTAGAACTAACAGGTTGAGATACTAAGCTAAAGCAACCCAATTATCTCAAATTATGCATAATTAAGATCCTGATCTAGCATAAGACACTAGCATCTGCATACTTTTAAACATGTCAATAGTTTCATGGAATTAAATTACACAGCTATAGCTCTGCTCAGGCTACTTATGCTATTATTTGAAATTGGCATTTTTAGCAGCAATTAAAGGCACATGACTGACATTGAAAACTTGAAGTGCCCCACAACAATTTAAGCCCCTTTAAATCAGAGGTTCCCCTGTTTCCCAACTCCCTGCCTCAGGATTCCTCACTCCTCCCCTGCAAAGGAGATGTCTGGAGAGCAGGTTTGGCAGAATAATGCTGGTTTTCGATCTGCTTAATTTTCTCCACTTTCAGCCCCTTAAGCCAGAGGCTTCCCCATTTCCAGTGCCCCCACTGGTACAGTGTAAAGGCTGTGCCTGTGGGGCAGTTTTAAAACAGGACCAGTTTGGATCAACTTGGGTCACTTTGGATTACCACCCTGAATATCTCACTATATTTCCACTAATTCAAGGAACTCTAAAAACAGCATTTGGCCTTAATGCCTCCTTAAACCCTTTTGATATCTTAACCTCATAAGTGGAGAAAGTGGAGAATGCCCCTGCTATAATAAGCCCCATATTAATACCTAAATTGATGAAAGACCTTACAATATCTCAAAACAAACATGGAATTCAACTTTGCTTGACTTTTTGTTGGCTGAGAGTCTTTAAGCATTAAAACTTATTTGCTAGATTTTGAGGAACAAACTTTCCGCCAGGGCAAATCAGCAGAGTTCATGAAAACTGGTGGTTAACCTGACCACAGGAGGCAACCTTCAAACATGGCTGTGTAGGAAAAAAAAAAGCCTTGAGTACCAGAAACACTCCAAACACAATAACCTACAGAAAGGGTCAGATTAGGGTGTGTCTTCACGAGTGAGCTGAAACAGCTTGCTGGAAGAGGGATGTTTCACCCTGGGAACTCCTTGAATGATTCTGCCTTGGAGCTGGCTCTGGCATTCATCTTACTTCAACCAACCTTGTTCAACACACTGAACTGATGTCAATACATGCTTTTGTGGCCAGGGTTGGTTGGCTAATGAACTAAATCTGCTTAGCACATGACCAGATCACCTCCAGGCCCCAGGCTGTGCCGGGGGAGCAGCCAGAGTACACTGTGGCCAGCCATCACCTCCAGCTCTCCAGCAGAGAACTCAAAGCCAGGCAACCTCCTCCCTCTATCCTCCCTAATTCCCCAACAAGCACAGCTCAGCTACAGTGTTTGCTCTGGCCAAAGGCAAGCCCTAACAGGATAACTGGCCTCGAAAGAGGAAAAACTTATGACCACCACCCTAGCTCCAGAGTGCCAGACTTACAGGCCCCCCACACTCTGGGTCAGACTGTGTTTCACTCTGTTAACCCGACGTGCTGCATACTCACTGAGGGGGTCAGCATCTCCCTTATGCCTCAGCTTTGCTCTGAACACTCACGTAATGACTCCATCATGGGAATACAAGCAAAATGTAAGACCTCCCCAGCACAGTCCCATTTGCTCCAGAGGGTAAATGCTGCTGCCATTGCAGAGGTTAATCCCACACTGAGGGGGGAAAGGCGCCTCGGGAGCTCAGTACCGGCGCAGCCATCATCTCACTTGAGATCTAGCTCAGAGGAAAAACAATGCAACAAGCTCTGCTAATGGCCCAGTACATTTCCTCTGTTTTTAAATATAGTTCTTCCTGATGTTTTGTTATTGTACGTAGTAGGATTAAAAGACAAAACTGTCAGTTTGTATTGACCAAACCCTGCCTTTGACTGCATGACATCATTTATTGGCTGACATTACCCTGGCATCTTAGCTAACTACTAAAACACCTTGCTACTATTCTTCATCCATTGGCCACCGTAGTTGGACTACTACATCATTAGGGTTACTTAGTTATTTTCTGTCTCAGATTCCTTCCAGTTTCTGAGTTAATGTTTGACAAGGAACTGCCTTAATGAATTACATCTCCCTGGGAGGGGAATGAACAAATTGCCAGAGAAAACTTTCTGGTTACTTTGTGCATGGCAGTTCAACATCGGAAAGCAAACTCCCAAATTCCAAGGTGTTGTTTTTTTTTTTTTTTAATTTTTTTTAACCATTACTAATTTAGAAGAGGGGTTTTTCTGTTGTTGTTGTTTTTGTTTTGTTTGATTTTTGTTTTGGGGTTTTTTTGGTTTTTTTTGGGGGGTTCTTTTGATTGTTTTTTAAAAGAAATATTAAATACAAGTCCTATATATGTATTTCATATTTTGGATTTTTTTTTCTTTTATAGGCACTGTATTAACTAATGAAAAGTCGCATTAAAAAAACGTAAATATCAAACCAGTTTATTGCTGGTTTGGGAAATACAACTATTCTCATATTGAAAACTGAAGTCAACAAAAGGGAATAGGTTCATTTGAATTAAAACCACTACTGCATAAAATGAAGTACAAGGCAAAAAAAAACACCTCCAGAAGAAACTCTTTGGAACACATACTTATGTGAATTACAGACTGAAAATAAACTAAGTACTGTCATTTTTCCCATGGCCCAGACTTTCAAACAGGCAAAGCCATGTAGATTTATGATCATTACTCTCTGCTCTCATTATCTGTACACGCAGAGGTAACCTGCAGAAGAATCTATCCCTTTTTCATTACTTCAAGGTCAATAGGAAGAGATGGCTGCCTGGCTGAGGAGAGTACTGTTGATTATTCCCTCTGCAGCCCTCCATTTCTCTCCTTCCACCACAAAGGCAGGAGAGAAAAGAGGGCTCAGTCTGCTGCAAGGTTGCAGCGAGGCTTCACCTGACTGGCTTTCCACATGGCTGCAGGCTCAGGATCCTCCTCCCTCTCAACATTTTCTGTGATGCTGAATGAAGGCATTAGTAAGTGAGTTGGTCTTTACTCCAGCAGGCATGATCCAGAGGGATCCCTCTCCCTGACCTCAGTAACCAGAGCCCAGATTTTTGTGCATGGAGGGGGAAAGCCAACCATCCCCTGGCTGTAGCACATTCTGTACCTGCACAGTGCCCAGCAGATTATCTCCACCTCCCCAACGCTTCCTGAAATAACTAATTACTAAAATTACTTCAGTTTTAAGACTTGAAAAAAGCAGAATGAACAACGAAAGAGAAAATATACTTAAAACATAAGTCGCTTTGGTAATTAGCAGCTATGTACAGCACAAGAAAAACCCACAGAAATTTAGTCATACAGCAGCTTGCTTGGCATCTCATAAAACACACATCCTCTATACATTGCCTAGAGAGCAGCACTACTCTCCACTCTAATGCAAAAACATTTGGGTTATAGATTGGTAGCTGTGCAACATGGCTCAGCATGGCTGTGAGGAAAGAACAGGGTAAGAACTTGACAGCACGTTGACAGCAATGACAGCACGTTATCCACCGAAAATCACAAACTAGATTTATATGGCCAAAATAATCAGTACTTAATTTGAACAAAGCTGCTACTATCACACTTTTCCTGGGAGAAGGAAAATATAAGGCATAAGCTTGGTACCTGAAGGCTTAATGCAATTCATATGAATGCTTCATGCAGGGAAAAAAAATTTATACAAATAATTTAGAAATTAATAGGAACTAGTTTTCTAGGAACAGACCATTTTCTCTACAAACTGTGCAACTGTCCATACATCCATGAGAGCAGATCAACTATAGAAAGATGATGTGAAAAATAGAGTGCTATTTATTACTATGGCTCTCTGTGTTTAGAGCAGCAAGTCTTACAGTCAGCTTATCCTAAGGATCATTTACACTCCTGGAAATGCACAACTGGTGGAAGATAAAATACAATTTTAGTTAAGAATGCCTGAAGGCTACTGTTATATTAGGCATTTATGATCCTCCAGAAGTTTACTTACATGATTGAACAAAAGAACCATAATGAGCTTCCTTACAAATTGAGAATGCCAGTTATTTTCAAGAAAGCCATATGCAAGTGTTGCTCTACCCCCACTCCACAAATGCATCCAAAGTTAATGGAAGAGTAACTAAGTTTCATTTAAATTACAGTTGTGTGTTGACTTGTAATTTGAGTTGGCCATGAGATCTACATAACAGTTGTACGCAGTCAAGCACCAAGACTCTGCTCACCACATTTGTTGTGGTCCCATGAGGAACTATGCTGCTTAGCTTCCTTTTTTTATCGTACCTATATGCCTATCAGTGGTTGACATCCTGCCTTTGTGGTGTATTCATCCATATATGTATCTATATTATCTGAAAAAATCCTACCAGAACTTGAGGTTGCCTTAACAGGGTTAGCACAATGGCACAATTTGCAAAACAGATGGTCCCAAGGACCACATCCAATTCATGTTTAGTGTCTTTTCCACCTATAAGACAAGAAGTGTCTATTTTAAAGGAATAACACGGTTTCTGTTGAATGGAGAAAGAAAACCAGAGGAATCTGTACTTACATAAAGTATGGCAAACAACTCATTAGAAAATACTGAAAAATCAGCAAATAGCTTATAGAGGAAACCTCCCTATTGTGTGGCTTATGCAGTTAACATTGACATAAAACACAAGTAATTCACATTTTTTAATTGTATCCTTTTGTTAATTAAATACCCTGTAACAACTCACAACCATTTCAAACTTGAAATACTGCAGAAAACAGATGTTGTTTCTCAAGAGAATCCAGCATGCACATGACTGCGGATAACTCCTCAATAAAATCTGATGGGATGAATTGCATATCCCACACTCCCTCAGCAAGAAACAATACAAGAGGAAACTCAAGAGATTTATAAATAGTGCTATAAACCTGTATGCATTATGGTCAACGTGCCAGAACTTGTTGGAATCCTGAGGCACAGCACGAAGGAGCTGCGCTTCAGGGTTTCAATAATGTTTCCTAGTGTGAGATAGGGCCCTGGAAGACAAATCCACCAACAGAAATGTGCTCGACTTCAGTGCATCTGTCAGTCTCAGGGCATGCAAAGGTGAATGGAATAACTTTCTGAAGAAATCCTTCCATGTCTCCAGTCCTGCCTGCCCTAAGGTGCGCTTTGAGTCCCAATTACTCCCACTGACACATGTGGTGCTGGCCACGCGCTGGAAGCTGGCACCAGGGGAACTGCAGTCCATGGAGCAGGAGAGAGGGATTACCAGTCACCTCACTGCACTGCATGGCTGGAGAGGTGTGTGCAGATCTCTTTACTGGTCTCTGCACTTTCCATTTCAAACTTATACTCAGAAATACTTTATGAGACTATCCCTGCAGGGAGGGTCATGGTAGGACTCCAGCACTCTGAAGCAAGCAACTGTGCAAACACTTCCAGTAAGCAGTCACTTATTTCATCTTCAAATTGGACTGTCCTACAGCACACAGAGGCACTCAGTGTGAAAAGGGTACAGAAAAATTAGGCAGCATATACTAAGTATTTCCAGAATCAGCTAGAAGTTTGTTCCACAGAACTGGAAAATTCCTCCAATCTGCAGAGCTCTATCACTTCAAAGGTAGCTCAGGTTTTGAATGATGCAAAAAAAAAAAAAATGGCATGAAAATAACAAAAGAGAATAGTTAAGAAAACAGCATTTCCAGACCTGCCCTCCTCCCCAATAACTACAAGAAGAAAATCAAAACAAAATGGCCAAAACAAAAAAATGCACAATATAGTCTTCATCTCTTCCACCAACCACGTATTACAGAGGGGAATGATACCATACCAAAGCATGAAGTGATACTCAAGTGACCTTTCACCACCTCTTAAAAGCAAATAAACCTCCAAATCTCATATTAAGAAAAGCAGATGCATAATGGAGGCAAGTTTGTGCTTCCTTCAAAAAACATCAACCTTTACAAACTAATAAATTCAGTTTTGGAAATGGCAATGTTTTTTTAAAAAATTACTTTAATAGTTACATAATTCATAATGTTTAAGAAAATATTGTCTCATTGTTTTTCATTGCCTGAAGATAACAAGGGTTTCTGAAAGCAGCTAAGCAATGATCTTTAGTTACTGTTTAAATAATGGTTTACTTTTAATTTTTAATGAAAATTTGCCAAACCTGATGATGGCCACAGGAGTTAGGGAGAGCGAAGATCGTATTTCCTTCTCAGGAAATCTTTAACAGGAAAGGATCGTGCTGCAATGTCTAAGAACAACCACAGCAAGAAACTCAACACTTTAGCAGCTTTCAAAATGGTTAAAATAATGTTTGAAAAGATGCTGATGCTACCCTGACATATGCTGTAGTGTCCCTTGCAGAAAAATGGCTCTTTTTCACTGGCATGTTGACTGATCTGAGGTGCAGAAGTCCATCTGGCATCAATTATTGTATTATAATTGCCTCTTACTTTGATGTTTTACACATTCTTGGCAATTGTTTGATTTTCGTGAAAGTATTTACAACAACAAAATGTATGGACATTGCTCCTCTGCTCTCAGCATCTGGATGAAGTTATAAAAGTACTGAATATTGATTATACAATCCAAATTGGTCTTGCTGCCAGGTGCTCAAGTTAGGCAGAAGCAACTTGTGCCCTGCTACATCCTCTGAAGGATTATCAGGATCCAACAAATTACTCGTCTTGAATGGAGATGATCTGAACCCAAAAGTGACCTCCTGGGCACCCTAGGGAATAAACAAAACCCACACAATAGTCCACATCTATCCAGTACAGCTTTTGGATCTTTGGGTGCATATCCCAAAGGAAGCAAGGGATTCCTTGGTGAATCAGTCAGTGTACTGGAAGTCAAATGCTGCTGTTAGTGATGTGCTGAAGGACCAAACACCCAGAAAGGACATTTTTCTAGCTATTAAATAAAATATTTAGGAATAGATGTAATCTGTAACAGAATGAGCAATTTCCCCAATTAAGTAAAATATTTATGACTCACATATATGACTACAGTTCCTCTTGGCAGAGTTCTCTCAACTCATTTTCATCTTAGAATTTATAAAACCACACTTGAAGCAGAAGAAAATGGTCCCCGTTATAACAGCACAATGGAAACAATATATTAAATTTTAATTGAAAAATACATGTCACTGAGGTAGCACGTTAGATGGTGTTAGTTGAGTGTACTGTATTCTATACAATCCACACCATGTTTTACAGAGTATTCTGCCCTACACAGGGTAATTGATAAATAAAATACTTCAGAAATGAAAGCTACAAAACCCAACTTAACCAAACAATTCCTCAGAAAAAAAAAAAAAAAATCATGAAGGAAATGAAGGGGGTGAGAAAAAAATGAGACTACAAATTCCAGGTGACTTGTTCCAAAACACTTCCTTCATCCCAGCCCACTCAAATCCATTTCCAGAAGTAATTGCTCCCTTGACCAAGGCCTACATCCTGATTTTCCTTTCCCCCTTGGGCTTTAGACAGAATCCCTGGCAGAGGACTTGTGCTCACTGCCTCTTGTACAAAATCACCTCCTCATACAGGAGAAATCCTTCCCTGCAGCTCAATCCTGATGTCAGATGCTCCCAGGGCTGTTCCCATTCTTGAAAAGTGTCCAATATATCAGACAGTGCTGGAAATGGGCCTCTGAAAGAATAAATCCAGAGCATTTTTCTCAAGTGCTTTAAATAAGATTTATTATTAATATTTAAAGCACCTGATGTTCATGGCTATATAATTCTCCTGCTTTGTTCAGTGTTCGGGTCTCCTGGTAAAGAGGAGGTGTCCAAACTGTGCCAACAGCTCAGTTCCTGGTGAAAACAGAGCAAGTTTTGTGGTATTTGGAGGGGAAAGATCTTGGGTGACCTGTGGCAAGCACATTTCTCTCTCTCTCAGGACTTTTTATTGAGGTGCACAGAGAGAAATGAAAGAGAAAACAATTTCTATTTCTGCTCCTTGTTTTTCTCTTGTGGAATGTGTTTGGAGAATTGCTTACCCAGAGTGAGTGCTTGGTTGGATCATGGTGGATTGTTTGGGCCTGAGAGCCAATCGGATCCACCTGTGTCTGGGCTCTGGAGAACAGGGTCACGAGTTGTGAGTTAGTTAGATATGATAGTTAGAGAAAGTAGCATGCAATATTTAGTATCCTCTTTTATATAGCATATTAATGTATTATAACATAATTATAATAAAGCAATAATTCAGCCTTCTGAAATGGAGTTAGACATCATCATTCTTCCCATTGGGTTCGCCGACATCTACAACAGTGACCCATCTCAGCTGCCTTGTATTTGCTCAGGGACTGGGCACCCTTCCTTTCCTCTGAAACCTGTTAATTTTGTACCAAGTGTGTCTTTAGAAGAGCTGTTCTGGGAGCAAGTCGCACTTTGTGCGGCTGACCTGCACTATGACATTTTGGTTAAAATCTTCATAACTCTGCAAAAACCTCAATTACAGCCCAGAAACTGGAGATGGTGGCAGCAGTAGAATATGTGAAGCAAATATGTGTGCTCAACACGCAACAAACTTTAGCCTTCTCAGCACACCATACTAGAAGAGCACGAGGAGCATCATGCAGTCATTTCATGGCAAATTACAACGTGGAAAAACCAAAAAAGATTGTATAACTGCGGTGAATAAAAGCACATTAAACTGCTGCCATACTAGCCCTTTTGGTTACAATTAACTGGATCCACTGATATCTGAGTAAGTAAAGCTTCCCAGGAAACATCATCTCAGGCAAAGATGATGTGTGTGCGCGTGTGCATATGTGTGCGCATATCTATGGGAAAAACTGCTTCCAACGAACTTAAAGGTATTATAGCGAAGGACTCCTTAAAATTCGTTCTTTTTAACAGTTAAATTGCCAAACTGGCTTGGTCTCATTACTTGGTTTAAACTAAGTGCCAGTGATGACCTTTGTGGTTCCAAAGGGTATTAGGTTTTCGGAAACCACCTCAAAACAATAGAAGGGGAAAAAAGTGGTAGAGGAGGTGACTATACTTTGCTAGTCCCATCTAAGTAGACAAGATCTAGTTTTCAGGACTGGGAAACAATAAAAGCTAGAATGAGCACTTCACAGGTGCAGTTCTCCTTTCTGGTCTGTAGGTATCATGGGAAGTATGAGAAAGAAGAGCCTGGGAAGCTTGTCTCCAAAGAATGATCAAGTGTGGTGGGCACCAACAGCATCAGTCACTATCACTGGACTGTCATCATGTACTAACCTTGACTTGTAAGCATCTCTAACCTCATTAGTTCAAGTTTCTATATCTACTTTCTCAAGTCACTTGTTGTTTGGATAAGCAATTTAAATTATTTGCTCTTTGCAAATTAACCTTAATTAACACACGCTATTTCATGACAGGCTGAAGCAAACAAGAAATAGACAATGACAAAGAAACACTTTATATTGTAATTTTGGATATGGGTGCTTTCTAACCCTACACAGTTTTGCTTTTCAGACAAATTACTGTTCTGATATGCTTGGTCCATGCCATCTTAGCTGCACTGAGGAATTCAAAAGCTTTTCCTTTCTATTTGTTCCTAACCCAGAAGATAAGAATGGATCCAGCTTGGATGGACAAGAATGCCGAACTGTTAAACTGTCTGCGTAAATCAGATAGTCTGAGTCACAATTCCACTGCAGACCTCTGACATTACACACTATTCAATATAGTGTGTCCTCTAGAATCATGCCAGAATGTACTACAGTCGTCTTTGACACGGAACAAAATAGAAAAAATAAGGATATCACTTAGATAGCAATTTTCCTCTTGTAGTCTATCGAACCACTATTTTAAGAAGTGAAGGCTGCTAAGAAAAGCAAGCCTTGAATAACCTATGCTAGAGCTCACACTTCTCTTGGAAAATAAAGGAACATAGAAATACTTTGAAAAAGGCTGAAAGCTACTGACTTGTGATGAACTCGAGTGTTCAGAAGAGCCAGCTCCTTTGTAATCCATCTTAACAGCAGTAAGGAGAAATATACAGCCATCTAATAGCTGTAAGGAGAAAGGAAAAAATTCTAGGCATGAATGTGGAATTTAACTTTCTTATGGCAGTACTGATTTTCAATGTTTCTCTAAGAAGATACTAAAATCTTAATTTCTGTTCACTTTCTGTTAACCACAAGTTAATAAGCTGGCAAGACAGATTTAATTGTCATAGGAAATCAAATAAAATTTTGTTAACTGATGGAGAGCACAATCTTTATCCTACAAATGTGTATTCTTACATAGTAAAATAAAGACCTATGTATTTTTTATTTATAAATATAATTTTTCTCAAAGTACTTACAGATATGAATGAAATACTTCAAGTACATCTGAGAAATAAATAAGATCACCACTTTAAATTGTTAGCTAGGAAGCAGGGAAGGTTAAATGATTTGCCAAAAGGAGCTGAGGTGCTGCCAGGATAATGGAACTTGAAATTGGTAACTGATTCTTATCTTTGTCTCATATAACTGAAATTCAAAAATAACACTGCATGCAACATCTTTTTCTATTAGATAATGAATGCTGTATCAGCATTTTTATACAACTGTGAGAAGTGGAGAACATTTCTCACAATTTGTTCTCTGTGAACTTGCAGTAAGTCACTTCCCTAACCACAGTTCCAGCAATAAAACAACGGTTAACAATATATTCACAAAACCCCCAAAATGTTGCTAAATAATCTAATTAAAATCAACTCTATTCGGAAATATATTTTTTTCAGTCTGAAGAACAAATCAACTCCCAAACAGATGTTTTGTGGGTAGTATTTTTCCCAAATGAAGTATATGAAAGGACAAAAAAGAAAAGGGAATGTAATGAATTTTCTCATCCCAACATTAGTTAGCACAATGTTTTTTTGTTCTGACAAACATCTAGTACAGTCTATGGGAACTTCCTTCCAAGCACTAGAAAAACTGTGAATGTGTCACTAGCATGGAAAGGTTTTTGTGCACATACAGAGTAAATCCTAAAAAGACTAAAAGCAAAAATTGGTAACACAGAAATTAAAAAACAGTTAGAATATAATCCCTCTACTGCCAAAGTGAACAAACTGGCAGTCAAAGCCATAAGCTTTATTTACTCTTATGGTATATCCTCCCAACTCTTCCTAATCAAAACAAGGCCAGTCTGTAATGAACTTTCATTTTTGGCAAAGAAATAATTTACAACTCCACTGCTCAGCCAAAGGCATAACCAACACAACCCGTAACACAGCCGCTAATGTCCAGCCTTCTTCCTTCCCTCCTGGCAACCCCATGAATACAGATCCCCCCAGGATGGCACACCAAACTCACCTGAAGAGCTGCAGTGCCCCTGCAGTGTGTTGCTACCCACCTGCCAGGGCACTTTCCTTGAACAGAGCTGCTGGTGAGTAAGAGCGCTCTCCCTTGAATGCAGCCACAGATCCTGCTGCAATCTCATCAGCAGCTTCCCCTCATTCTCATTTGAAAATTACTTGTTTATTTGTAGGAAAACACTTTATCTTTGCTTCCACATTGCATTTCTCAGACTGTGAGAATAAATACTGACAGTAATGCTACTTTAAAGTTGATTTTTTTTCTGTGGAAGTTATCAAGAAATTTAGCTTTTTTCTTTCTTTCCCTAGAAAATTAAAGAGACAAAGAGCTTCACAAACTCAGAGGGAGCTTATTTGTGCTGTCACAAGCATTCCTTGATCCCATTCTGGATAGATTACCTGCAGAGAGCTGATTTTCCATGTCTACTCTCTGCATCACATCTTTACTACAGGTGCCAAATACAATGGCATTGATGTTCTTTCCTACAGTCTGGAGCAGAGCTCTATAGTCAGCACAGCTCATTCAGAGTCTCAGACACAAAGCAAATCTGACATACGCAGTGCCAGCAGTGTGATGCTTCTCTCTGATGCATAGGCTTTACGCTGCTCCCTGTGCACCACTGCATGTTCCCTCTCCATTTTCCTGCTGCTTTGCTGCAACTATGCCTGACCCTGCAGGATAGTGCAGAGCACATGCCTGGCTGCAGCTGAAACACAGGAATGAGAAAGAGCTGTCAAAGATAGAAGAAGGAGGGGAGTCTGTATCTACTTTGCTTTATTTGTTTGTGAACATCATCTTTCCGTTTGATTCAGTCTAGCAATAAAAGCTCCTGGTGCCTTGCTGCCTACAGGCACAGAGCAGCAGGGTGCTGTACACCACAGAAAGCTGGCACAGTGTGATCAATGACTACAGAAGCTGCACGCCTTAAATCAGCCAGAAGGCAGGCAGGGCGCGTGTGCGTCCCATGTCACAGCAAATGCGCGTGTCCCGGGTGTTGTCTCGTGCACGGGCTGGTGCCAGATGCTGTACGGGGAAAAGCTGAAACTATGGAGGTTGACAAAGCAATCTCTGTCCAGCTGGGAGCTCATAGCTGAAGACCAACTGAATCTTTGAACAATATGCTTAGCATTTTTTCCAAATTACTTACTTGTATTAATTACAACCCTTGTATATTGTAGATGGCTATAACCTCTCAGAAGTCCTGTTAAATTCTTGGACTCAATGGCTTTCCTGTGTTAATGACTTCCACATTTTAGTCACATGTGAGAAAGTATTTCCTTCTTTTATAGAAGTATTAATATAAATGCCTGGCAGCATCTTTTCACAGAATGAAAATATTTTTAAAGATAAACTAGTTCCCAGGCAGTACGGAGACGGCTTCAGATAACCTTTAAATTATGTATAATACCACAGGGACACAATACAGGTATAAATACAAGTCTATGAAATTCACAAGACTTTGGATTTACAGATACAAATTCTATATGAACATGACAACTTAAAAATTCTTGGCATTCTCAGTACTTCAAATATTAGAAACATGGTGACATGTCAAGAGTCTTAAAACTGTTTCTGTGAAGAATGATCCAAGAAGTTTTGATTAAATGGAGAAAAAGAAAGTGGTCAAGTTGCTTAAAAATATGAACCTTTTGCCAAATTGATTCAGGGATAACAGCAAAGCTCTGATAACATCAATCCACTCTAAACATATATTTTAAGTCAGCAAGCCTATGCAAAATACTACATGTCATACTGCGTGCAAGCTGATATTTAAAATCCAGTTCAGTATTTTGTTTTTAGAAGGGAATGGCCACATATTAATGCGCCAATATTAACTGTATGACAGTCTCTGTAACATTCTGCCTTTCAAGATTATTGTCTAGATAAATTCAAATTTTAGCTGAAAAAGGTACTTTACGTAAATTTTAATTTTTGTGAGATCCAGATTATAATGTAGAAGTAACCTGGGTTATGTATGCCTAACATACATGATAACCTTCATAACTGAAAAGTTTCTCTTTCTTGTGAATAGGGTTGCATTGCTCCTCCAGTTATAACTTTGGAGTTTTAACAAGCCAGCTGAAGTGGCTGCAATGTCACACAAATAAGGTTCTTTACGTTTTTGTGGATCTGCTGGGATTACGGGGAAGGTGATGAAAAGCCTGGCAGACACTGAGAAAAACAGCACAGGCCAGAAAGTAATTTCTGGGAGCAGATGTTTGTTCTAAGTGCATTTACAGATGGATGCCATACAAAGGGAAGCTGGCATTTAACAGGTCCTGCACTCATCCACTTCACTGTCACTGAGGCTACTATTAAAAATACATATAAATAAAGACGATCCAGTGAGAGAGAAGGGAAAACAATGACATATCCAGGGCACAACTCCAAATAACGCAGGAGATGGTCTGTGACGTCCTTATTACTCATATCCTCTCATAAGATTTTGACCCTTGCCTACCTCATCTTGATGTTTAAGGCTTATGGTCTCTTTGCTAGTGAAGACCCCTTAAAAAGGAAACAAAAGGCAGCCCTTCACACTGCTGTTCCTTCAGAGAGGGCTGAGGCAGGCAGGGCTGGGAGCCCGGGCTCCTCCCCAAGGCAGCAGTGATTTACAGCTTCCAGAGCACAGGCACCTACATCCAAATTGCTGCCAAGAGGGGCACGCCTGCAGCCTGTTAGACCACTCCCTGGTTCACCAAAGGACTGCACCAGCTTTATGACTGACCAGGGGACAAGGACAGTGGGACTTGGAGCAGGAGCTGAGACAGACACTCCTGCTATCCTTCCCTTAGCTCACATTACCGAAATACCTCAGTCACTTCTCAACCCAGTTTCTGGACAACCACTTGTTTTTCTTTAAAGTGATATAAAGCAAAGTGAAAATATCAGAGGCTTACCTACAAAACACTAAATATAGCAAACTGTGGAGCTGATTCACAAACAAATCAGATGTTCATGCACTCTGGCCACTGCCACCCCTCAGAGAGACAGGGGCTAATACAGCTCCAGCAATATGATTTTCATTTGTAGACACATGTCTGTCAGAACCCTAAACCTCATACTGTATTACCTTTGAGGCTGATATTATGTAGATCTGGAAATAATCAAAGGGCAGTCAGTTGTCTTGAATTTGATAAAATGTAAGAATTTTCCTTACTCAAGTGTCAAAAAATATTAACATAACTTGTACTTTATAAAGGGGAAAGACTCCAAAACCAGGCAGTGTTCCATGTACCTGCAGCGATAAGTAGAAGAATGGTTAGCTATAATATAGACCTACAAAAAAAACCTCCCTTATAAGTTTCTTTTTCCATCTGGGAGAATACTGCAATTCTCCATGAAAAATTCCAAACAGCAGCAAACTGTCATGCTGAATTTTCCTCTACAGTATGTATTTGACTCGGAATCAATCCCACAGAGAACAGCAGACAACATCAAAACAGAAGTCTTTAATTGCCCCATAAAATGAAGATTACTTTAGACCCCTAAAAATGAACTTTTATGAGTATATCCCTGGAAAATGAAACCACTAGACACTGCACTGCAGTTATCTGGGATTCATCTCATATACTACTATTTTTTTAAGCTTTACTGGAAATCATACTGAAAGGCCTACAAGAAGGCACATTTTTGGATTATCATGGCTTTTGTGTCTGGGAAACAGACTTTAAAACATATCTTTAATGAAATGGTCCATTTGGCCTAAACAATCCAAGGAAAGAAAAAAGTTGCTTTTCCTTTAGAAAATGGGACTTTAAATGTTTTCCAGTTGCAAAAGTAAATGTAGGCTGAGCGAACATTTCAGAGCAGCTTCAGTTTACCTGGAAAAAAGCACTTCTAACCTGAAATAAAAATGCTTGCAGCCATTCTGTTTAAATTTTGAAGGTACCCCATTCCAGCATGACACGTGCATGTGTGTGGTAGGTGTCTCTACACTCACCAGATCTCCCATCATGGTCCTCCTGAATGGGGAGTAAAGCAAGTCTCCCAGTTGTGCCTATTTTGTAATGTGCATGTAAAGCATTAGGAAATGGCATTTAAATAATTTGAAATGATTGCTAACATTTCCTTCAGAAAAAGGTGAAAGAATCTTACTGTAGTAATCTGTTCTTACTACAGACTCTGCAGCAGCACATTTATCACTAATATCACATTTCTCAGTAATATACGGAAACGTGGTCACTGACTGACACAGCTTGCTCAGCTACCAGGTATCTCGTGGCAGATGGACTTTCTACATTCAAATTAGGATAACCCTCTGAATAAGCCAAGGGATGGGAGCTCTGGAAGACAGGCTACATTCACCAGAAGGTATTTTTTAATGGTATTATACCAGTGTATCCTACCAGCAAGTTAACCTAAAACAAATTCAAAAGGAATTCAAAGTGGCAACTCGGGAATACCAACAACTCTCCAGCTCAGTGGAAACACATCTATGGGACTTGATGATCCTTATGCAACATGGGCATATTGTGTTACTGAACAACTGGAGCTATTAGGAAAACTAATTTGCTTGTAGTCCCCACTTTTTTATGCCCACATCTTAGGGATTTGTGGTTGTAATGCCACCTTGGCTCTTTCTCCTGAAGGAGCCTTCTCTCTCTCTCTCTTCCAGAGCACAGGAATTAGGATAATTTTTATTTTATTTTTGATTGAGTGTCTAGGAGAGGGAAGAGGAGCCATTGCACTTTGGAGGTGCTCATGTGATTTCATGTGTCTGACTTTATTTTTTTCCTTTTCTACTGGCTTTGACCACTTGAATAAGTTTCAGTATTGCTCTGAGTATCTTTCTCCCTCTTACACATAATCCTTTACAGATTACATGTCTTGTTCAACAGCACAGGGAATATTTGAAACAATACATCTATTTGTATAGCTCTGCCAGACATTCTTCCTATGCTCTTCCTGTGCTGAGTTTGTAATTTTATCTGTCTTTCAAAAATTCAAATAAGGGACTGTTAATAAAAATTAATTAAATTAGTCCTCTGACAATACAGAGCAGCACCACATAGATGACATATTACCAGTTCATGACAGTGCAGTGAGAAGGAAGCAGCAAAGTACCAGTAAGTCTTCAGCATCCCTCAAAATACTGAGGAAGGATGCTCTAAAGTGGCTTGTTAGAAAGGATATCATGTGGTGCAGAATGCAAAACAGCTGCTGCTTTCTATGAGGCATGAGGGAAGCTAAAAATAAAACAAGCAGAAAGGTAAAATGGATGAATCCTGGATGTCTTCTCCTTATTCCTAATGAAAATAACTGTCGGCATTTTTTTTGAGAAACAAGGGTGTAAATATACAGAGGACGGTTAAGAAAGACTATGGATGAAAACACCCAAAGGAGGATCCAAATAATTAATAAACAACCAAGCAATACATCTGCAACATTACATCACAGAAACAACTCTCCAACTGTCCAAAGTGTTTTGTTTTCCAGTAAAGATGCAAAAATCCTAAAATGCATTACACTGTGAATCGATACTACTTTTGTATTTGATTCTATTCCAGCACATATCCAATATGCTGGGGTGGGGAAAAGAGATGAAAGGAGGAGGAAGGATGAAAGATACTTTTATCTGTGAAGGGTATCTGGAAAGGAGCCACTGTGAAGGATAAATAACTTATTTGCCAATCAAAATGAACATGAGGATACAGAGGAATTTTATCCCCATGACTGCTTACCAGTTTCTTCTTACTGTAGTTAAAGCATAAAGATTCTTGACAATGTAATCTCCTTGTGAACGTTTCTAAAATTTTATTTAAATTACTTAATTTCTCCTGAATATGCAAATTCAGAAGTGGAAGCATTCTTAATTGCATACTACAACTAAAGGTGTGTAGTGTGCAGGTAGGTGGGTATGCCCATGTGTGTTCCCTCTATTCTGAATGCCCGCAAATGAAAAGTTTTCTTGTCAAAATGAAGCTAGTTAAAAAAAATGGTATTGCTGTTTTTATTCAAAATTTTCTGTTAAGATTTCCCATCTTGTTCACTTAAGCCTTCAGTTTATGATTTTAAATTATATGAGACTTCTACTTTATTTCTTTCTTCTGGAAACCAGGCATCCCAAAGCAAAATGATGAGTGACAGGCTGAATTGACAGGGTTGACTAGGTTGAAATGCTCCCACCATTCCTGGCTCGCTGCACCTGCGGTTCACAGCACATTAGTCACAATATGTGCTGCAGAGCCCATGCATGCCCCACCTCTAGGTTCCAGCACTGTTAATTGAATTTGGGGATGCAGCCAAATAGCTTAAAACTTTCCCTTTCATATACAATGCAGTACTTTGTCTTGTTAGGACAGGAACCTTGGGTGAGCTTGCTTAGGCGTTCTGCGAAGAGCTAGCACTGAGAACAGTGCAGGGGCTGAGTTTGCCCCAGCCTGCCTTCCTGAGACTTACAGCAGGACTATTTCAGCAGCCACATTTCCCTTCATGGTAGGGCCTTCCAGAGCATCCAGCTGCAGTAATGTAACCTGTCTGTGAGGCAGGGCTGTGTCCAACACAGCCTTGCAGGGAAGTTGATTCACCCCTTTGGCACTTATCCTCTCAAGTGATGAAAACAACTTTATTTTAGAGTCCAATGAAAACCGATAAATTTTGACACTTCCATGCCATTCTTCATACGATCTATACCAAAATGAGGAAACTAATATGGAATATAAATGTGCCAAACCATCTAGAGCTGATCATGCACATCAAACAAGCACCTTTCAGCATTACCTTCCACCTGAATTGTCAGCCAGCCATGTTTCTGCTTAGCTTGAGAAGAGGACTGTGCCCAGCACAGCACCCATTCACAGCTAACCCAAGGGATGTGAACAAAGAAGAAACACTGTGCTTCGAGCTACTGCTCTTAAAATGCTTCAGAGCAAAAGGAACTACAAATTTGGGGTTGAGGAGTGAAGGAGGACTGAAAATCTCAGAACTGGGTATTTCAATAAAATGATAATCAAATATGCATTTAAACACTGTCCAGTACCATTATGTTGTAAGAAACCAATTAACCTTCTTTCAAGTATCACAGTATTTAAGGACTCATTAAATCAATTAATAATATGATACTTCATGCTAGTTCATCAGGTGCTATTAGTAGCACACTGTGTTCTACCACAGTTCCTTTCCCACTTCACTACAGACCAGAATTGAGTATCAATATTTTTGTCATTTGGGTTACAAACCAGGATTATATAAAGTTGTAACCTACTGTTATTAACACTGACTAGAAGTTATGGACAGTAGTAACTACAAAAAATTATAGAGCCAATATAAGCAAAGCAATTGTTACTAAAACAATTACAAAACAATTAAAGCACTCATTTTACAGCTGCTTTTTCCCTGATCCACTTTGGGTGTAAATGGATAATTTTATCTGAGCTCTAGTCACACAGTTGGCAGCTTGTTGGTTTACTGTGGGTAACCAGCAATAAATTTATATGATCAAACCCACTGAGACACAACTGAGATCATTTTGATCATGATGAAGAAAAACAGCTAACATGAATTTTCTAGCTTTCAATAATCCTGTGTGCTTCACAGATCAGTCATATGAAACTAATAACTGATGATGAAACTTTTTATTACGGAAAATCCTTGCCGAAGTGAAGGAAGATATACCAATTCAGGAAACAATCATGGAGAAAAACCCTCCACTAAAAGCATATTACGCCTGAGACTGAAAATAAATGGACTTCATAGGATGATGTGAAAGTCAAAAGACCCATTCAGCAGACAGAAGGTGTGAATTGCCTTCTCATCAGCACAGGTAATATTCCCCAAAACCAGAGGGAAGGTTTGTCCCTGGCTGTATGTTGGTCCAGAACTGTCCTCCTCCCTGCTTGTTCATTATGCCCATGCTGACAATACCCAGCTCAACATAGCATCAAGGTGGCAAAGCATACCCACCGTATCTTTGGAAGCAAAAGCTAATTATATATGTGTGTATTTATTTATTTATATGTATATATATGTAGATGAACATGCCATTGAGCCAGAGGGTGTTCAATGGCACAGTGCCCTGCTCATGGCCATCCTACCAACTTTGGAACCACAGGCAATCCTTCCCATGCCTGCTGTGCCATCCACTGCACCATCACAGATATCCATGCTGTACTGCACAGCATGCCATGGGCTCCTCCCCCTCCACAGCCTAGTAAAGCACTACTTCAACGCTTCTCAAAAGCATCGAAAAGTTAATAGAAGGAAAGAGTTTAAAAAGTCTAAACACAGAGATTTGGAGAAGTTAGTGCTTTAGTGATAAGATTTTGGCCACCTCCTTTAAAACCATTGATGTCTCTCACACTGAGTTACCATGATGCTAATTTAACAGAATTTTTCTTCAATTCTGCATGCCAAAATCAATATCATAGCAGTGGCTATAATTCTCTTTCTCACATCATATACTTGCAGTCCCACTCCATGAGCTGGGAAACCAAATAAGAAACCAAAGAAAAAACAGTTTCATTGCCAAATTGGAAGGACACTAATAAACAAATTCTTGAAACTATCACCTTAAAAACAGACTTTCAAAAGCCTTAGAAGCTTTGGGTCAGTGACTAGACTACAGATGCTAATCCAAAATTTGAGTCAGCTTCTGAAGCAATCAAAAAATATCCATGCCTATCAGACTTCCAGGACCACACTCCTTCTTGCCGTGTTCATCCCATAAAGGCACAAATGCCTGCCCACTTTCGTGTCTGATATCTTGGCCCCATTCCCAGAGCAGTGTGTGATATCCTCCTTCCACTCTTTAAAGATGTGACATAGAATCCAGCTGCAACTACACTGAGATTTGGCTACAAATACCATGTGCAGCATATCAGTTGCTGGAACTTTCATTCTGATATACAAAGCAGTGAGTTATGATAGCTAAATAAATAAAAGATTACACAATAGTAAAACCAACCTGCTTCCTTACAGGATTGTGCAAGCTTCAAATGAATGCTGCAAAGTACTTTGTAAAGGAGAATCATTGTAGGAGTCATGAAGACAGAAAATGGATGGGGATTGTGATGATAGGACCAAGTCCTTTGTCACACTGGCCATAGTTTTAAGAACTAAGAAATAGAAAGGTGAATTCCAGGAATAAAACTCCAATGTTCAACAAGACAATTTTCCAAGCTTTGTGACATTCAGATACTGAACTACCCTTAAAAACAACATGAATTTTATAGTCATTAATTCTTACCTAGCTTTGTAACACATGACTCTATCTATGCTGCTTATTACAAGAATCAGTTCACTTGCATGTTACCAAATCAAATTTCAGTAATACCTACTTTAATTTCATTAGACTTTGAGGAGCTGTGAAAAATATTTTAGCTGAGAAGAAGCCAGAGGTAATCTTCCTAACTCTCAATGTTAGCAATATCCCCAAACAAGACGCCAAAAGATTTGCTACTTAATTGTGCTATGCAGCTCCTTTGACTGGCAGCCATCTCCTTCCCCACCAGCCCATCCCAAGAGAAAAATTCATACTTTTCCTGAATCAGTTGTCCCATGACACTCACTGGAGGTTCAGCAGCAGCAGTATGTGCACAGCTGTAAAACATCTGGCACACAGGTGTATGAAATGGCATTTGCTTGCTGTCTGGCTAGTCACACATTTTTTGGAAAGATAACAAAGAGTTATTGTGCAAAAAGACAGATAGTACTGCTGTGCTCACTATTGTAAGTTGCATTTATCTTCAGTGGTGTAATCTCCAGGGCAAGGAAGAAGAATAAATGTTAAGAAAGAGAAATTTTATGGAAGTCAAGCATGGTCCTTCTCATTGGTACTGATAATCCAGCTTGGATTCAGGTTTATTTCCAAAGAGCAAGTGAGTGGGACTGGAAGGCACAATTTAAATAAATCCTCTGACACTGCCTGAAATGGAATGGGAGCAAATGCTTTCCTTTGGCAGCTTGAACTTACAAGTTAATGCCAGCAACATTACAAACATTAATCTTAAATACAGCACCAACGACAGACTAAACACAAACCTCTACATAAGAAGTAAGGTTGTATAAAAGCAAATTTGATATACAAAAGGCAGCTTACATAGAGCAAAGAAGAAAATGCATTGCTTTCAGCATGAGACATTAGGTACTTGGAAAAAAATACACTAAAAATGCAATCAACGTCACATTTGCTGAAGGTGTTGATTGGACAAAATTGCTAACTCCAGAGTTCTACTTAAAATAGTACAAGACAGACCTACATGGCAAAACTGAGGAGGTAACTCATGCCCAAAGCCTACCACAAGCATGCAGGCACACATGTGAGATTTAACACAACAGGTACAACACTAGCAATGAAGATTTTAGCATGGACTGATTAAGCCACATTGAGAATCCATCAACAGCTTGCACTACAACTGGAAGCTGCATCTTCATCACTGGCACCATTTGGGTATGCCTATGCTTACTCACAGTACAAACATCTTAGATTTCTCCTCATGTGTTGGCAATGGACGTATGGTGGCTTGTGTTGTGGGCCAATGGAAGCAGTGCCTGCTACACGCTTCTTCATTCCCCAGTAACTCATAAAGAAACTTGATGAGACTCTGCTGGCACTAGGGTTCTTCCTACCTGAACCAAGTTTTCAAACAGCAGTCCAAGGAACAGACTCTCTGATTTGCATTCTATTAAATATAAATCACCAGGTCTATATGACATGACAACATAATGATTCAGCTTGCAAACTCACCGTTTTTACTATTGCAGAACTCCAAATTTTCCTCTGCTTTTATCCTCTTTCTGTTAAGAAAGAGCATATTCTACAGCAATACAACACCAAACTCTCAAGGTGGGTAATGCACACAGAAAAAACAAATGTGTAATCTAATCAAATTATCCAAGCAATGTCAAAACCACAAAACACTGACTGGTCTTTTCCACGCACTTTCATACCCAAGAAAATGTTTGCTTTTTCTTTCTATGTTAGCTTTCTTCAGGTTTTCTCCCCAAAAGAAAAGGCTCATCACATCTCTGAAAAGCATACAGTTACTGAAATGAAATGGAACAAGACTGATTAGATGGATAGTCACAAAGACAGGAAACATGAGACAGGCATTTTAGAAGGAAGGGCAAGTCTTTACTGTAAATCAAAGCTTTCCAAATGTTCCCAGCACCAAAATGGATTGGCAGCATGAGGTGATAGGTGCTTTGGCAGAGATAAAACTGACAATGTGAAATGAAATATGTGTAAGTTATTAAAACAGCAAGCTTTGCTGTTAGCTGGGGTTTGTTGAAATTCTAATCAAGTTTCCAAAAAGAATTAATATTTGAAGTTCGAAAGGAATGCCTCATCTATTGGCAGAAGCTTTGGCTCATTTAATTAGTCCTGAAAATGAACGGGTGCAATATTTTTCTTCAACTGATGTCATGCAAATGCATGCACGTTTCAGTTTACCTGTGCTTCTCCAGACTTCACACTTCTTTATCCTTGCTGTTGAGGCAGCTGGAGTCAGTGAGCAACTATCTCCCATTTTGACACTCAAAAAGCAATTCAACTGTTTTGTTATCCTATCAGTACAGGACCAAACCCTCTCAGCATGTTATTGGCAACTTTTTGATTTGAAAAGTAAATGCTAAAGATTTACTAGGAGAAGTAAATCTACATTTCCTCCTCCAAATACTCTGTTCCTAAGGTAGGAAAGTCCCTCTCCAAACACTTCCAAAACAGATCAAAAATAACAAACATATTTCTTTTTGCTTAAGAGATATGAATATTACCTAGAATGCTGAATCAGCAGCTACCTTTACCTTTTGGTCATCCATAAAGGACAACCTTCAAAAGATGAAACAAAGACCTGAAAAAGACCTAGCTTTTGCTAAATAAGTGGCAAGGAGTCAGAAGCAATATTCCATGAGCATCATTGTGCCCTAATGCATCATCTACACTGTAGCAACATTTCATAAACAATTTCAAAACCAGGCTTTGCAGCTGCTTGGCCTGGGATGTGTATCATGGGATCAATACACAAAATGAGAGCAAAACAAATACCTCAGTTGCTACTAAAAATTTCTGCTGGAAAATACCAAAATTTTGTTTTCAGTTTTGTTAAGAGATTGACAGATCCCTCCAAAGGATTGCAGATAAGCAGCTCAACTTTAAATTACAACATTTAAGGTAGATGTTTTTAGCTCTTTATGGGCTTCTTTTTTCTAGTTACCATAACTTTTTATTATTTTATCAAAAATAAGTGAAAACCCAAACCAACAACTTACACATTCCTGTGTTCAAGACCATGTGAACATCAGAGAGTAGGAAGGGTTAACTTGTGTATATTGACATAAACAGGTTGGAAAACAGTACTAAAGAATAGATACTCAGTGCAAAAATTAACACAACTCTGCATTCCTCATTTTGGTCTCTTTCCTACCCTGTACTTAAGTCTCCATTCTGCCCAGGGGCTCCATCTCCTCTCTGGAAGGAGAGGACTGCAGCTGGAAGGGGATGAGGCTGCCCCTAGGCAGCACGTACTCATGTGCACACTGCAGCCCTGCTCTTGCTCATCCACGGCCAAGGTTCTGTGGGACTGCAGGAGCTTTATCTTAGCTCTGTGTAAGCTAACTTGGGACTGGCCATCCTTCTCTGATGTGATAAGCTTGAATTTGTATACACACTCAGGTCAGCAGCTTTCTAATATCTGCATATTTGTGGCATCTGCCAGTTAACGTGGGTCACCAAATGTGCCCTGTGTATTGAGTGGTTAATCTGTGCCTACGGAAATGTTTTGGAATAAATATAACAATCTTCAACATCTCAAAGGATTTTAAGACTTGGGTTGCACTGTCATTCAAACAAGGCCTCAAGTGGCACATACTATTGCTAGCAGTACTGGTTTGATTTCCACAGAAGTCAGGTAATTTCCCAGCTGTGTTGCTTTTGAAGGACAATTTCCTTCTCATCCGAGTACAAGGATTGTACCCAACTTGTGCCTCCTCTGCAACGCGTCAGAAAATGAATGATGAAAGGCACTACGAAAGACACAGCGTGTTACTGCAAATATATCACATGATAGCCTATCAAATGGGAAGAATGGCACTGCAGATTGATTTTGAATAGCACATTTGGGAGTTGCTAAGAATGTCCATTGCACAGTAAACATGTACTGCCTGACATCTTATCTGCCACTGACAACAGATTTTGTATCCATTAATGAACAACTCCCAAAATACACTTTTTGCAGCCTTTATCTAAGAGTATGTGAAGTAACTTGTGATATAAGTTAAATAAACTCTTCAAAATATGCAGCCCCCCCCCCCCCCCCCCCCAAACCAGTCTCCTTAATGTAAGGTCATTTCTGACGTACCTTATTTATCTTTCATGAATGCCTCAAGGCATAAGTAGGTACACTAAGAAATCAACAACCACTTTTACAATTAGGTAATTGAGTCTGCAAATTCCAGTTAATATCCTCGATTCCTGGCTATCAGCTGAAGGCATTATTCAGAGGAGATGCTTGATCCGAAGGGAATGCATGAAAAAGACTGAAAAATAGCTAAGTGTGCATATGGCATTCAAATGAACACAAGAATTTCTTTCAGAAGAGAAGCAAGACATTGCTTGGAAAATTATTACATATTTTGATTAATGGAGATGTAAACCAGAATTATTAAATAGAAAAACCAAAACTTTTGAAGTCTATCAGCTGGAAGGGAAACCAAAAATTGAGAACATGGCTTTAGAGGCAAGATAGAAAATAATATGCCACCTATGAAATGATACACAAAATGGACAAGAAAGGGGCCCTTCACAGCAAGAGAAACAACCAGATGCTGTGAATCGCAGCGACTCTCAGGTGCCAACAGGGTGGAAAGCCAAAAGACTATAGACCTGCTGCCAAAGGGTATAAAATAAACCAGCACATCTAGAACCACACTTAGTACCTACTCTGAGCACACCTGGCTTGATTCCTGGATGCTGGAGGTGACCTCCAGCACAGGTGTGTCTTGGTGTTTGGTAGTACGTGGCAGCCAGAGTGACAAAATTAGTTTATTTTCCCATCCTAATTTTGCCTCAAGATTTGCTGCACTGTTGCAACATTATTTTTTCTACCTAGGAATGTTATTTATTCTTTGAAGGATATGTGGGAAAACAGTACAGGGAGAAGAAACAAGTGTTGTGAGGCGAATGAGAGGGCCTGGAATAAAAAGGGGGGAAATATGTCCTGTGCAAACAGGGATGGTACCAAAGCCACTTGGGAAAACATAGCAGGAAGCAGAGAAAAACACTAGCTGAACTAACAGACAGATTTCATCAGCAAAATGCAAAGAACAGAGGCACATGACTTCAGAAGACAACTGCTAAAAGACAGAAACAATGAAGCAGCAGTAATGATATTATAGAGTCCTTATACCTCTCTGAGACCTGAGAACAAATACCATCTATAATGTAGTACAAGCAACATCCATCTCAGTAGCCTGAACTTCAGGAACAATTCTGCCCTGGTGCCTGTGAACTAGGAGAAATTCCTATTTTGAAGACCTTGAAGTCTAAATAGCCAAAGCAAACAAGGAAAGGAATTTAAAGATATTGAGGGGTTCTGAGAATGAAGTTCTGAGAACTGCATTTTTAAAGCTGCAGTAAAGCACTCCTTATTAAGAATTTATCATATGCATCTTAAAACCCATTCTCAATGGAATTAAGAATCAATACGCCATTGCATCCAAAGCCAGATAATTTTAAATGCAATTAATCTTTTCTTCCATGGAAATTATATAGAGCTGCTAGAATTATGAAGGGCTGAAAATAACATTATTTAGAGGTTGTGAAAAGGCAGAACCACCTGATTGCCTTTTCCCCCCATTTTTTGGAAATGGTTTTCTTTCATTATATTTCTACAGATTAAAACCCAATAAATTTCAGCAGCTGATTTCCTCTGAAAGTCTATTCCTCCTATAGTTACTTTAACAGTTGGACTGAAGTGCATCACAGGATACCCAAATCAGAATAAGAATGGGTCTCAGATGCATTTACCGTAAACAGGCATGTTCTTTCCCATTTTATCTTTGAACACAAAAAAATCAATTAGTTCTTAACTTAGTTTTTTCCCATGAAACTACAAAAATCCATAGAGTTTTGTTGGTTTTCTGTTGTTTTAAAACAGCTCCTGCAACTTCGTTCATAGTTTGTAAGAAACTGCTGTCCTATAGCAGCTGCTTTTAACACTTCCTAAGTAGAGTAGATTTATCTTTTGAATTTCTCACTGCAGTAAGTTGCATCAGACTTATTACACACACGGAACAAAACAAATACAAACTATATGGCAATGCTTCCCCATGACCCGCATTAGTGACGAACACACTAACTCATCTATTTAGAAAAGCAGACCTTATCACGGCATCAAAGACAGAAGCGATTCGGATTGTCTTGCTCTGAATAGCTGGAGGTTTTTCCTCAATTTACAAATGAGTGTAGCAATTTCAATTTAATGTGGTCCTGTAAGTAATTATACCTCATGCAAAATGACACACTAATGTAACACAACGAAGAGCACTGGCCCAAACAAGAGAGATCTTTACACTTCAGTTAAAATTGATTTAGCTGAAGGTTTGAATTCATTTTACAATTAAAGCAAATATATTTTATGCACTTGGCAACCTTTCCTTCAAACTTTCCTTTAATTTGTCAACTTTTTCTACGAATTTACCCACAAGAAATTCCTTGAGGTTTCACACAAATTGCCTTTCTACTTAATTTTTGTTGGTTTTCACTAAAGTACAGAATAAACTTTACTGGAGGGCAAAGTACAATTTACCAAAACAATTTTAAAAAGTGGGAGCTCATTCTGTGGCAAAGGCTAAATTATGTTTTCCAAGAATCACATTTGGCAGGAGTCTTAATACAGCAGACTGCTTTGGTTTCCAGAGGTTACGTCTGAATTAAGAGAGAGCCAGCAACACCAGCCCATAAACAGTAACACAACATGTGAAGGAGAGCTGAAGCAGAGAGCTAAAGATCATGAAAAGTTCAGGACTTTCTGAGATTGAATTTAGGATGTAAAAGCTGCTTACTGCTCAAGCAAGTATCATCAAGAACACACCTTTCATTCAGTACATTCCCTGGCTCACTCATGCCTGGAAGAAGCCAGAAGTCTTCTAATTGACCTCCCTCCCCACCCTCTATCCTTTTTGACAAGCCTGGAAGAACAAGACATAGTGACACTAAAGCAAAAGGATGTAACACTTCATACTCAAGGAGTAAAATGTGATTTGAGTGACACAGAGATGGGGGCCAGCAAGTCTCTCCTTTACAACTACACAGGCAAAAGAAAGGAGGTAACAACACACATTTTAAGGGTATTCACGCTCCTGCTCTTCTGCACAGGTGTTGCAGGCACATGGAAAACACCTCCATTCCTTGAATGAACTCAGTAATATTGGCATGTACATTTTGAAATTCTGACCACATGGAAAAATCCCACATTTGGAGACACATGCTTTTCAGTTCAGGACTGATCCCAAGAACAGCATGTATGTGGCTATTGGTTGGTTTTGTTGTTTTTGGGGTTTTTTTTTTTTGTTTTTTTAATAAACAACTTCCTCTTGGCTGGATCCCCAAAGTTGTAAATTACACATTCTATGTTTAATGTATGCCATAATCTCGTTTGCCATTTTGTTTCCATAAAAAGTTAAGTTTTATGGTGCCAACAACATAGCTAAATTCTCTCCATTTAAATAAAGCCCTTTAACTGAAATTTATTCTCATGTGTATCCTAAGCTGAAACCGAAAACTATTTATATTTGAAGGACCAGAAGGAATATCCTTAATTTCTGCAGTGCAACAATTCAGTTTTTCTTCCTCCACTAGCTTTTCTGCTTCCCAAAGTGGACACATTCCATCCTTTATGTCAAACGTGTCAAAATGGAAACTGCCTCCAGCTGCCAAAACAGCTCCCAGGAGGAAAAAAGAGAGAAAAAAAGGAGGAGGACAAAAAAAAAAAAAAAAAAAGAAGGAAGAGGTGGAAAAGGTGGGGGGGAAAAAAAACGGGGAAAAAAATGCAGGAAAAAAGATTAAAAAGATTAGGCTTTTGACCACTATGATGAAGATATGATGGTCAATTTGCTGCAATGATATATACTAAAACTGAACACAGCAAAGGCGTGGTTTAAGGGGCAAAAAAAATGCATACATTTTCAACACAGTCCACAATCCAAACAAAATGTAGATAAACAACAAAATGACTCCTAATACTCTCAACTGTCAGCAGAAATCTCTCCAGTTATAGAGAAATTTTCCACAAATACTTGATGATCAAACTAAAAGAACACTTCTATCAACAAATCCATTCCCACAATACACATTTTTCTGTACTTATAAGGAAATTCTTCTTATATCACATGATGACTGCTCCATTCATTGCACTCCACCTCCAGTAATAACATGATGAATTAAGTCAAACGTATAAACCAATGGGTGGAAAACTGCCTTTCCAACATAAATACACAGAAATCCTTAAAACAGTTTCAACAAGAAAGAGATAGCACTCAAAAAATGCTGGTCAATGGCAAAGATAAATAGGAACTGATCTGTACAAATACATTTCCTCTGGATACTGATACAGTGCATACAAGAGCAGGAATACTGCTGTTGAGGCTGGGTTTGAATGGGCATTTACAGAAGGTTCAACAAGGTTCAAGTGCTGTGTCCTACACTTGGGTCACAACAACCCCAGGCAGTGCTACTGGCTGGCGGAACAGCAGCTGGAAAGCTGCCCAGCAGAGAAAGACCTGGGAGTGCTCGTCAACAGCAGCTGAACATGAGGTGGCCAAGAAGGCCAGTGGCACCCTGGCCTGTATCAGCAACAGTGTGGCCAGCTGGAGCAGAGAAGTGATTATTCCCCTGTAGTGAGGCTACACCTTGAGTGCTGTGTCCAGTTCCAGGCCCCTCACTACAGGAAGGACATCAAGGTGCTGGAGTGAGTCCAGAGAAGGGCAACAGAGCTGGTGCAGAGTCTGGAGCACAAGACTGATGAGTGACTGAGGGAGCTGGGGGTGTTTAATCTGGAGAAGAGGAGGCTCAGGGGTGACCTTACTGCTCTCCACAACTCCCTGAAAGGAGGCTGTAGCCAGGTGGGGGTTGGCCTCTTCTCCCAGGCAACCAGCAACAGGATGAGAGGATATAGCCTCATGCTGCACCAGGAGAGGTTCAGTTTGGATATTATGAGGAATTTCTTCACAGAAAGGGTGATTAGAAATTGGATTGGGCTTTCCAGGGAGGTGGTGGAGTCACCATCCCTGGAGGCTTTTAAGAAAAGACTGGAAGAAGCGCTCAGTGCCATGGTATAGCTGACAAAGTGGTGTTAGGTTACAGGTTGAAATCCATGATCTCAGAGGTCTTTTCCAAACGAATTGATTCTGTGATTCTATGAAAAGAGTAAAATGATAGAAGAGCAGAAGCACTATTTATATATCAACATCCTTTCAAACAGGCACATATCCTGCATAGTAGTAAAACTCTTGGAAACCTGAAATTGGATCTGAGCCAAAACCATGAGCTGGATGGTGAGAAAAATCTGCAGGACAGCATCCTGAACAACCACTGGCTGAATGAAGCCTGGAGATGCTCACAACTCTACTGTGAGCAGGGAAATCGGGCATATATAATCTCATAATATGAACAGCACTGCATGTAAGATACCAAACTAGCTTTTGTTTTCCAGGAAAATAACCACAGACCCCTGTATTTTGGGTTATTTAATGAATCAAAGAAAGGTAAAAGTCACAGCTTTTGTCACACAGCTTCCTTGCACAAACTCTCAGACTAGCAGTGAGCCCCAGCAGTTTTTGAGAGCTGTGTAAATGTAGTAACTTCTGAGCAGTATGAGGCAAATGTTGCAAATGGAACTGGGAAAAAACAGCTCAGTGGTACCACCTATGTGAGGTTTACTACTTCTTTTTTGGGGGTGCATTTTTCATATTATGTTATAAATAGTATTGCCTAAAAGAAAAAGAAGTGTAATATAAATTAACACTACTGAGATTCCACCTGTCTCAGCTGTCCCTAAGTATACTTCTCCAGCAGTACTTCTGCCCCTCACAGCTGACCGAAAATAAGGAAGAACTCTTAAGTAGTGTTCAACTTCATGCTGTTTTGTGAAAAAATGTAAGTGAAAAGTAAAACCAAGTCAGGAGATTTATTTTCACTTATCTAAGTTAATCTTCAAAAAAAAATACTAGAACCACTACAACAGGTTTCTACAGGTGACAAATTGTCATAGTTCTTCCAGCCTCAGTCTACTGGTTGTTTTTACTGAGTAAGCAAGTAACAAACCCAGATCATCTCTGCGTAAGAGCTTACTGATGACTTACTAAAAGGCAAGCACATTTTCTACATTTCTCTGCTGCTTTCACTTATGGTATGCTCATTTGATTCCAACACTGAAACCAGAAGGCTACCTCAAGACACACTCAATATTCAGTATTTGAAGGGTGTCAGCCTGGTAGGTGCCTTAGAAGATACAAAAGATTTGCCACTTCAGTGAGAGTTATTATGCAATCCTTTCCCATGCAACAATGCAGCTTTCTCATCAACACATAGCCAGTGCTCCTTTATAAACTGCTTTTGATTATAAAACCAGAATTTAGGGAGAATCAGAGCAAGATTTTCTGATGATTGCAGGGGATATAAATGATATTTCTGTAACTATCACAAGCCGCCATATGTTTAATCATTGATGCGTTGGTTACTAAATGATAATTGAAAATTAGTATCTTTATGCCATTTTGCATAGTTGTAAAGAAAAGAAACAGTTGATTTGGACTCAATCACCTTTTTAAAATTGCTGTAGACGTGTAGTCCCCAACTAAAAAAATGAAGTAAAATCCTGTAAAAAAGTGACATGAAAAAATAGCCCCTGAGCAACTGTGCAGAAAAGGAACCATGACCTGATTACCTAATTCTCACTACTTTTCCTGAAAGCATGTACTCTGAGGTCAGCTTTAGACTCAAAGTCTTCAGAGCATTGCTGAGCTTGAAGTAGGACAGCTCGTGCAGAACTTTAACATTTCTAAAATACTTTCTTTCCAATTGCAACATTCTTATATATGACTGAATAGCTCATTCTGAATTTCTTCATGTCACTACCTTTTCTTACTAAGCCTAAAGCCCAGCTCCTTATGTTGTCTAAAGAAACAAGGTTATTAAACAAAGATGCTGTGGTCAGGCACTCCAGCCTAAAATATAATGCAATTATAGAATTTTATCTTCTGAAAATATGGAGTCCCTAGAGAGGAACTGTTTAGCCTACTAGCTCCAAACTTTGACATGTTATTAAAAAACATTATTAAAAATGTGAGTTAAAAAGAATGTTCCAGTTAAAAAGAATGTTCCATTTGTATCAGGCATTTTTATATGACTTCAAGAAAAGCTGAATGTCCAGCTGCCAGACACTAACGTGTAAATTGCCAAGCACTGGTACAGCTAGCATGGGATTATCATCCACTGGATAGTTATGGAGGTAAGAGTCAAAATTATCTCAAAGAAGCCAAACTCTGCTGTAAAAGTGAACACCCACCCATCTGGTGCCACATCTTGGATCTTTTGCAGCTGTCCCAGATGGCACCACTATTGAGCGTGTTTCATTGGGAATACTCTCCTGACACACCTTCGTGCCATTCCCTCGGGTCCTGCCACCAGGACCCAGAAAGGGGAAGTTGTAGACTGCAATGAGGTCTTCCTCTCAGTCTCCTCTTCTGTTCATTTCAGAAACCAAGTGATTTCAGCTGCTCCTCATAAGGCTTCTGCTCCACACCCATCACCACCTTCACAGCTCTCCTCTGGATGCTCTCTAATAGCTTTATATAGTTTTTTTTATGTGGCACCCAAGGCTGCACACAGGACTTGACCAAGTTGGTCAAAAGGTAATGCATGGCATTTCATTATTTCATAAGTAAAGAAAGAGTGCTCTTTTCAAAGCAAAGCCATTACCACTTATCAAAAGCAAAATTCAGTATGCCAGCATTTGTATCCTTTGTATTTTTTAAAATAAGGACACATGAGGAATATCTCAGGAAATACTTTAGGATTTTTATGTGGGAGGCTGGGTGGAGTAGGGGAGGAGTAGCAGCACAACTTTATCTTTTAGCATTGTGCACAGAATGTAGGTCAGCCTACTCCAATGGAAATACCCCATGCTGATTCTTTACATTCTTAGACATAAACATCTCACAATTTTGTAGCCCAGGAAATTGTGAATTTTATTTATGGTCCTGTCCCAGAATTGTCAGGGGGATCTTAATGTTTGTATCTCTGGACTTCTTATTAAAAAAAAAAAAAAAAAAAAAAAAAAATTTAGCTTTTCTAGCAAACTACTAATACAAAGAGATAGTACGTAAATGTTGAGTATTACAGCTTCTATCGTCTATGTCACAACATAATAAATTAGAGAAGCTCAGTTTCTAATTTCTGAGTAAATACTTTCTCTGCGTAACAAATGCAGGATGCATTCATTTCTGGAAATAAATCTTGAAAATGCCCTTCCTTCCCTAGAAAAGCTATTTGTTAACTAATAATAGATATATATTTTACTGTCTAAAATTATAACCTATTTTTAACCTCACATTGTCACACAAAGTTTATGGAGAAAATACTTAAAAAAAGGAAATCAGAGTCCATTTCCCGTTTTAACAAGGATAATCCCTTGACCAGAAGGCAAAAATATTCATTCTTCTTTAATGTTAATTAGCACACTGTTTATTTTATATGTCATAATTTAACAAAAGAAAGCAAGTTGCTGGGAACATTATTAAAGTTCAAAACATCTTTCACCTTATTTATCCAGAACTCAATAAAACTGTTCAGTCACAGACTTGCAGCCTCCAGCTAGGTTCCTGCTATGAGCCTTAAATCATTTTTAGAGTTTCAGTAACAGTAAGTTGCCAAGCTCAAATATACAGCTATCTACATCTGCTAGATAGTTTGTCTTACTGGACAGTCTGGAAAAATTTTACTCACTTGATCCAAACTGTAAAGTTTTTTGCTGCTATCAAGGAATCAATCTTTTTAAAATTTGCAAATCAGCATTTGAAAAAATGCATCTGTAAGAACATTGAAAGGACAATGTTTTTTTTCCTTTAGGTGAGCATAAGATAGCCTCTCAAAAAAGTTGCACATAGACAGTTTTAAAAAGTAACTACTCCTTCCTTAATGAATGTCTGAATCTCTAAAATTCCCATTTGAGCCATAGAGAACCTTTGCAGAAACTGCAATTTCTTCAACTGAGGAAGCTTATCAGGCTGAACAAGCAAAAATAGGGAGCATGAAACACAATTTCATTTTTTCCCTATACAGAGGAACAGCAGAAAGCTGGAAGTGACAGTATGGCTGTTCCTACCACACTGAACCATGACAGGCAGCAGCAATACCCATCCTGCCCCAAAGCAATCAGATTCAGTGACTCCTATGTCTGGCAGCATCAGCCTCTTCCCACAGCAAGTCACCCAAAATATCATGAATGGGGAAGAAATGGCTGCCCTCTCTAATGTTTTAAGTCTGTACATCTTCCACATGGATACCTTAATCTAACCCTTACCACCACTCTTTCAAGGCATTCTATAAACTGACTTTTGAGCTCTTCACATCTGATCAAAGTCCACATGTACTAGGCTGACTGAATGAGCTCTTAACCAAACCCATTTACGTGCTCTGACACACATCAGGTGTGCTAACCAGCACTCTGGGACCAGGGTGGGCAGGCAGCACTGCTGCACCACAGAGAAGATGCCATGATTCACCCACCTGCTTCCCTCTTTGCCCTGCAGAACATGCAGCAACAGTGGGTGTTCTAACTGCTCAGACTTGCACATGCCTGTATTTCCACTGCAACATCCCTATTTCTTGTCTGAAGTCATGCATAACATCCAAGGGCAGTTGTCCAAAATTGGTGCTGGCTTCTGTCCAAATTGCACTTCCCACTTTTAACTGACACATCTTTGTTAAAAGCAAGCCCTGAGAAAATAAGCTAATGTACATCATTTAAAGAGCCCTATACTCCATATGGAATATCAGTCTCTTTTCCTTCTTAACTGATGCAGCCATATCCATTCTTATTGGGGATCATGGACTGTAAATCAGAGACAAGGGAATGAAACAGATGGAAGACATACCCAAACTGGTTATGATCACAGGTAGGTCTCACTGGAACAGAGAGCAAGGATCTTAATGACTCCCAGGCTCCCTGAAGGACCTGAGCAAAGGATGCTTTCCCAGAGGTGCGCCTTTGGCTCCATGTGCTCCACAGGTGATTTCCATTTGCCTACACTGATGGCATCTGCGAGCCTAAGCTGCACTGAGTTCATTACACACAACTTCTCAGCTCTGATGAGGGCAAGACATTCACAACCACAATGAACAAAACTGTTCAGAGCATAACAAGTTCTCTTGGTTCCTGCATCGCGTAAACTTGTCTGCACTAGCCAGGCACTACCCATGATCAGTGAATCCGTACTGCCTGGGCTGGTGTGCTGAGTCAGCTCATCTTAACTGAAAACATGTGCTCAAGCACTCCTGATCCTGGCACACCAGCCTGGGAAATTCCTCTGCAGCTGCTCTGATCCACCATACCTTCCATGCCCTTTCACATGTAAAGCAAAGGAGGTTAGGTGAAATTCCCTCAAGAGATGGGAGACCATCAAAATGCATTTTCAGGGGGTCAGTCTGAAACTTTTTCTGACTAAAGTGAAACGTGAAAGTCACCTCTTATACTTGTAAGTAAGTTTTAAGTTTACCTATTCAGACAAACTACTTTAGGTTACCACTGACATGTCTAAGAGCTTAAACATAATTTTACATTCCTATGGATGTATTTAATATAAATATATTTGGAAAAGATGACCAAGGAAACCTGATTGGAACAAGAAATACACTTGGTTCATTTTTATCACTAAAAAGTTTATTTTATTTAAAACAAAATTTAAACATTTAGATAGAAAAAATTCTCTGACAAGGCTTAAAATATGGTAAGATGGGAAAATAAGTTTGGAAAACAGTGGACACTGGATACAAAGAAATAATATCACAAGAATCATACTGGAATTCCTTATAATGGAGGTTGTAGTAAGAAAAGAAATCTCATCAAAACTAAACATGAAATAACCTACCAAACCACAGGGTCTATTTTCTTATTTGGTAAGTTATGTAGTGATTTCATCCTGTCCCAAAAAAAACAGGTTTTCCTTCAACAATTCAGTTCACTGAATAACACACACACACCTATCAAACTTCTTTTTTCTTCTCAGTAGAAAACAAATCAAAATCATTCATTAATTTCTCTAACTACAAGTGCTGGCCCTCAAGGAATGTAAGGGTAGGTGGAATAAAGCAATAATAAGCTACAAATTTAATCTGGCCAGCAATGGGACATGGTTTTTCATTCAGAAGAGGCAATATATGGTACATTATTATGATGTAGGTTAAATAATGCTTACTAGCAAACAAACAGCAGTCAAGAGTGACAGCATGAACTATACAGAATCTAAGTGTCTTGCCTCTATTATCTGTCAAGGTATGGCAGAGGATGAAGAGCAGCTGGTTTGTGGGGTTTTTTGGGTATTGTTTCAGGTTGTAAGAGAGTATTTTACCATATGCCTGTGTCACAGCCATGGCATGGAGGTACAGTGATCCAAAGCAAAGTATATTTACTCTGGATAAGCACTGGCTTATCCACATCAGTTTAAAGCAGGTAAAGTAAACAGTAAATGCATAGACTATATGGAAACTTCTGTCATGCGAATACATTCTTTTCTATTCACTTTCAAAAGTTACAGAAATTATAATGATATTTTCGAGCCAGCTAAACTCTACTCTTTTCCTCTTAAATTTAAAAAAATCCTTAATCATCAGCACGGCATGTTCTGCTCTCCTGTAAATACATTCATTACTCACATTACTTCTTCCTGCCCAGATCTTAGGTCATGTCATTGTTTTAACTGATGCTGTTGGAACATCTTCAAAGCTCTTTAACCCTTGTGGCTTTTATGTCAGTCTCCTCTTCCAGTTCTCCACGTACATCTCGGATGTGTCTTCAAATCATTTCACAGGTATCTCCTCACATCAGTACAACTCTCAGTTTTTTCCCTTCCAGCCAATCCCATCTCTCCAATCCTGCCCTCAATCTTCTATTCCCATCTTCTGATCATAAATGGCCACAGCCATCCTTGAATCTTAACTGCCTCATAGTCCATGCACCTGGGATGTTTACAAAGGCAAACCGTTTTGGCCCAGGACGACAAACGCAGCGCAACACCATTCCATTATAATCTACAACTTTTTCCTCAGCCCTTCAGCTAAATCATTCACTTAGGACTATTTCTGCCTCATCTACAGACACCCTCCCCTCTCTGGGCAACCCAATACCATCACAATCACATTGTGCAATCCACCAAGAGCCAGAAGTGGATTTCCTCAGTCTACTAACTAACCTCTCAGCCTTTAGCTTTTAGACACAACAAACTGAAGTTGATTGTCCCCACCCTCACTTCCAGCCATCAATCACACCTATCTGGTCACCTCCAGCCCATCAACCCTACCCTGAATAATTTACCAGCCTTCCACCAAGTATAACATAATTCAGCATTTCCACATGTACATAGCTGGTCACTGGACAAGAATGATGCACTCTTTGTAATTCAGAAAACCTCTCTACCTCATTGGGATGACACCTACTGTGATAGATACAAAGGCACATCATCTAACAGAGGGCAGCTTTTCTTTTCCTGTTACCAATTTTCTTTTCCTGTTACTAATTTTCTTTTCCTCTTACCAATTTTCAATAAACAATTGTTAACTTACTTTCCCACATGAGTTGAACTTCATGGCTTTCCTTTACCAGCCCACAGAGTCTGTGAGCACCTAGCTTTCACAACTAGCTGTTCATAGCACTGCTACAACACAGCAACTATACAACACCAAAGGCAGGTGCCAAATGCCACAGGGACATTTTTTGGACTAAGAGTGGTCAGAATGCCTAGCAGAGTTTAAATCCTTCGTAAATACAAAATTGAACTGTAAGCTAAATGTTTTACAAAGCAAATATAAACTTCACTATCATTTCTGTTTTTGAAATGCTGTCCTGTGTTACACAGATCACCAGGATGAGTTGAGCAATCAAACAATTATTATTCATCTTTCCCACAAAAGCACCTCAGAAAAGTGATAAAATGACAATTTGGAGACAATCTGAGCATCATGCACTACTGAAAATCTGCAATTTCACTTCAGGTGGCCCAGACTCCAGCTTATGTTCAATAGACACTCTCAAAATTTGTTAAGTTCTTAACCACAAAGAAAGAAGAAATTAATTCAATAGGGAACAGTATTTTCCTTCTGAACGTATTAATAAAAATATTAATACTTATGAGGTCTTTTTCCTCTTACAATATCCAGGTAATATTTTGGCAAGACAGTCCTGGCTCTCACCCACAAGTGAGCTAGAGCTTTGTTCCTCCCATACACTGATTTCAAACTACACTGGGTCACCCCAAGAGTTCCTTCCAAGGGGATATATTTCAGCAACTTGAACTTCTTTCTCTACGAGGAGAAAAATATTTCTGTAATAGGTTGACCTTTCTTCAGATATGTTGATATCTGAAGGATGTCAGTTCATTGTGAGAATTTGGAAGCTGGCCATGACTCCAAAGGCTCCACATATTTTCAGAGTGACCATGCCTGTAATTTTAACCCATTGAAATGAAAGTGCATGGCTGGAGAAGAGTAGTACATGCTTAAAAATCTCACTGTGACTTAAACACTGATTTATTTCCTGCAGCAGTGATTTGGTAGCATCACTTCACAAAGGCAAAAGGCAACAGGTTTTATTTCTATGACCTTCCTGCATTCTTGCAACTCACATGAAAAGGAACAATGGAAATGTGGCTGAATGTGAGAAAGCACCAAACTGCTATGGCTTTTTGGGTGGGTGTGGAGAGAAACACAAACTACAAAAAATCTAGTAACTCCCCACCCAAGCATTGCTAGTGAATGACCTCACTGGTTTCCTACATATACTCCAGCAGTTTTCCTGCCATCACTCTGTTAAGCCAAGCAATGATGTCAACAGTCCACCTGTGAGAGTGATGTAGCCCTCTGGGTCATGGTCTCAGAGAACTTGGATAAAAGCTGTGCCAGTGTTAATTAAATGCACCTCTTGTTTCACTGCTGATTTCCTCTGATAAGGCTCAGCTCATTTTTCCTGGAAAGACTTCCATGCTGTATGGGAACTGAAGCCAACCATAACACAAACCAAATATTGCTTAGAGAATATGAAGACAACATGTTAAATATTTAGTTTAAAAAAAAAAAAAAACCACTGTGTATCAGAGCTAAGATAAATACAAATCTCATTACTATGCATGTGCTAGTGACAAGACTAAACAACAAATGCTAGTTACTGCAGATAGTTTATTATCTTTCAGCAGTACTTATCTCTCTCATTTGTAATGCTCTTCCCGATTACATTGGAGCAGAACTCTAACAACCTGCTTTACTGATCAGTTCTGACAGGTTAGAATATGAGAAGTTCACCCAGTAAAAAATATGTTTCAAGAATGGAGTTTGACATTTAATTAGCATCATAATTATCACTACAACTTTAATGAAAAATAGCATTCTTTCCTGCTATCAGAAAAGCCTTAGCTGTAAGAAGGTTCTGAGCAGCTTAGGTATTAAGGGACCTCTCCATTAATATAATTAGCCAGCAAGCAGTGGAAGGGAGAAAGATTTTATGCTGCTCCTTCTTTTTTTTCCTACATAAAGAAATCTAGTCCACTGTCATGACTGGATGTTTTCACCATATGCTGTCACTGGGATTTCTGTAATCCCTCTACTCATCTCATTGACTTCCAGCCACTTTAAGCCTTCAGGACATGCCCTTTTACACTTGCTTTGTCCTTGCAGACATTTTCAGATAGCTTTATTAGTAAGAGAACTGCCAAAGCAAGGTTTTCCGTTTTGAAATGAGACATCAAAAATATTTCTCCTTGCACAATTTAAAAAGTAACACTAACCCTAAGACTTAGCTGCTGACAACAACACACGCAAAAAATCTGAAGGTAACAAATTAGTAAAGTGGTTTCAAAAGTTGTGGTACAATTATATTATGAAAGTTTGTTTCATGATGCTCACAACTCTCCACTCTGAAAAGCAGCAAGTTGGACCTCTTGCTAGAAATTTAATTCTAAAGAAAGAACTGTGTGGTAACAATGTTAGGAATACATTCATATTCATTCATTCATTCTGATTTGTAGCAATTGTGATGGTTCCAAGAAGTGCTCTGTCCCACATTCCTGAGCATTTCATTCCTGAGCATTAGCAATATTTTTCCAAACAACCGATGATCGATGTCCATGTATTTACATTTTTACCTCTTGGGGATCTTATGTTTATACAATAACTCACCTACAAACTCTCTTGGAATACATAACACAGACTATACTGCCTTCCCAGCTCAGGATATGGGAGAAGTTCCATGGCTAATACTGCCTCGCACCAAAGTTAGGCTAACTAACTTAGACATGTTTTTTTACACTCTCCTCCAGAAAGAAATCTCATATACAAAATGTCTTTCAAAAGAATTTAATTTTTTTGGTTTCTTAATGGAAACAGAAAGAGGTAATCCTTGAACTTGTTTGGTTTATACTGCTCCTATGGACAGTTTCTATGGATTTATGACACTGAACTGCAGCTAGTTTATAGCAAAGCATGAAGGGTGTGACTCATTCAGAAAGCTCAACCCAAGAATATTTCATTCTGACATCCAACAGAATAGCTCCCTCACGGATTTGAATTAGTTGCTGCCCATTACTCACATGCACTCCTTCTCATAACTTCATGACACACAACTTGCAGTGCAAACTTGAATCCAGGCCATGACGGAGATACTAGAAGTTCTGACAAATTTTACCCCTGTCATCAGTAACTGGAATTTGGTCTTACACAATTTAAATACACAGCTGTGCTCTGCTTCTGGAGGATGTGCATAATGTGGTCATGCAGAAGGAAAGCATATCCCCAAGTCCAGTGACTTAAAGTGACACAGTTTCCTGAACTCCAGGAACCCTCCTGGTCAGAAAGTACTTCCTTCCTCATTTCAAACACTTGATTGTTTCAGAGGGAATTTAAAACAATAGATTAGAAACTTTCAACCTTTCCTAAGTGTACTGCTACACAAGGAAATCAGGCTGTGCTCTGGGGAGATGAGATAACATTGGGAGAGTACTCTTTCCGGAAATGCAATGGCTTTTGCATCCCTTCTCTAGCACCATCCCATGAATCAGCTACATGTAAGTAGTAACTCTAGCTATGAGATGTCAGATGCAGTTCAACTGCTGTTTGGATTAAGATGTGCATGGTTGGCAAAAGGCATGAGCCAACTCACTTCTCAGCTATTTCGAGAAGGCCTGTAAGGGAAGAAAGCACCAGGAGATTCCTAATCTGAGTCTGTACTTGTAAGGATGGATAGGAAGAAAGGATGACGATTGCCTCTTTTTAGCACCTCATTGTTTAAATCTCTAATAAAGGAGAAGGAATGTGCAGTTAAAAATTTCTGCAGTTAAAAATCTACCCCTTCCCACCATAACTTACTTTTACAGCATCAGTAGTGATGTTCACAAAGACTAGGAGCAGATCAGGCTCATCAGCTGAAGAGCAATTATTTTAAACATACTCTGTTCCCCAACACAATTCCTTTAATCTAAATGCATTAAAATGGTTTGTAATGACCAATAAAAGATTTAAAACTTAGAGTAATATCTAACTAGTTACTTACAGGCTGCAATTTGAATAAGAAAAGGCAACGACAAGTAAATTAATTTTTCTACAGTATTAGGGTGCATAAATACCCTAGACTAACCTAAAAACAACAGCAACATAAACAACAGCAAGAGCCATTCTCTCAGACCCGACAGTCAAAGCTCTTATATGACATTGCATTTTCTTGATTATCTTTTCCTATCAATGTAGAGCTACATAAAGTTTGAGGATAAGATTATTAAACAAAAGCAAGAACTCACATGGTTCTACACATTATTTTTGGAGGCAAACAGGAAATGCACTTCCCTGTCAAGCTGGGTGAAAGGGGAGTTAACGAGTCGAACGCTTTGCACTCACCGTTCCTACCAGAGGGTAGATGAATCCAGCTCCAATGCTGGCTCGCACATCGCTAATCGGCAAAATGAAACCAGTGGGAACACCCTTCCTCTCAGGCTGATGGGAGAGGGATAGATGAGTTTTTGCCATACAAATGGGAAGATTTCCAAATCCCTATCAAACAAAGGGAAAGAAAATAAAAATGTTTTAAAAATCACAGTAAAGGCACATTATGTTTTTGTTTTGTTATTAGTGTCTTCTAGGAACCTCTTGTATAGCAGTTCCCTTTGGGCTCTAATGACCCAGTTAGACACCAACCTGAGTCCAGGATTCAGAGTCCAAAATTTTCTAAGGGTATTAATGTTCTCTTGGGGGTAAACACAGATGGTGCTCATGATGCTCTCCTTTGTTTTTAAACAAGACAAAACATGCAGGAGATGATGGCACCCTCTTCACTAATGTCAGTGCACTAATTACTGAAAATGTGGGAGAAAATCAGGAAAAGTGCCTCAGCAGCTCCCCCTGCCCATAATTTGTTTCAAAGTTATTGATTAATCTTGAGTCAGGCACCTTCCACTCTTCTGTTCAATTCTTTTACAAATAGGGCCAGGAGGAGAGATGGGACTTCAGGGAATTGTCCCTGCAGCCCAGTGCTGACAACTCTTTAGGTGACATTGTGAAAATATTTCCTAATATACTAACATTTAGACTAAAAAATGGATTAGAGAATCACTGCAGGAAAAAAGAGGCATGTATTATTTAGCTTCAAGTACACTAAGTAACCTTCTTTTCCATTTAGAAAAATCCAATTAATTCTCAGGAAGTTTGCATTATAGGGAAGATGGCTGTCCACCTGACTAAGGACTTCTGCTTGTCTGACCAAGCTGCTGAAGTTTACTCAGGAATTTTTCCTGGACATATTGTTTCTATTTTCTGACAGAAAGGCTCCAGCCACATTTATGTTCAGAAGCCATTCCACTACAAAAAACACATTCACCTCTCCACATGGTTTCAAAACTTTTCAAACTGTAACATGCTCCCACATGCTTTAGGATAGGTATTTCATGTTCTAGTATTCATAACTCCTTGAACGTAATAGGAACAGAAAGAAATCAAAAGATTTTACAAATATTGGGACCCTTGTTATCAATGTGCATAGCTGTGCACAGGTCTTACTGTGTTTGCAAACTCTTTTTTTGCAGGTACAAATGAACACTCATGCTAAAATTGGTTACATTTGCTAGCAGCAACTTTTGCAGATATGCAGTTGTCAGGTTTAAGTTGTCAGTTATGTCCAGACAGCATAGAAAGTACAGTTTCATGGCCAATCTCAGAAGTATTCTGAACACCGTTCATATCTCACAGGAGATCTCCTACAAGGTTAAAACCATTCTGTTCTACCGAAACTAAACCAATCCATACTGACCTCCACAGTTTCCTACCACGGGTAAGCTCATGCCTTTCAGCAAAGCTTGACTTAAAACTCCAGTCTGAGAATATGTTACACCCTGAAGTTTCCCAAGACTCACGTCCAGCAGGTACCTGCCTGCACAATTCCCTTGTGCTCTTACCTGCCGGGTGTAACGATCAACTTGAGACTGCGCAACAGGAGACAACTCGATATCCTGAGCTCCATACACCTTCTGAGCAATGATCCTTATTTTTTCAACAATAGGAAGCTGCAGAGACAAGGAAACAATACAAGGATGAACACTGGCCAACAGAAACTAGGATCTTGTTTGCTGAGTGAGGTCTTTGAATATCTCATTTAAATTAATCCCTGTTAAACAGGCTTGCTAAAGCATGAGACAAAGTAAAGAGCACTGGTGATGGACATACACAGCTACAGGTACATGACCTAACAGCTGGGATTTCAGCTACTCCATCATTTGGAAGCTGCACAATTTGTGCGTTACGGAGTTGACAACATGAGCTTACGCTAGCCTGAAGTGGGGGAAGAAAATTACTGCCATCTAGTTATGAGAGTGAAGAGATAACCTACACCTCAATCTCCACTGGGTTAACAGGGATCACTAAAACAGAAAGTTTCATTTCAGAACAAAGATAACCTACACGAGTGGACAAGGCAAGGTGGGAGGCAGCCAGGGAAGGGTCCCCTGAGAAGTGAGGAATTGTAGCAGAAAATTCCTGACCCATCACTCCTCCTTTGACTGTGATTTTCTTTTATTGTTATTATTCTTACCTCCTATCCTTTCTAACATGCATATTTTTAATTGTAGCTTTGATATTGTGAAGCACTTTGGACACTTAAAAAAAAGAATATGAAAGCATTCTAGAATTAATTTTGAAACCTCAAGTCACCAAGGTCAATCCCAGTCTCCAAGAGTATTCACATCATGTTATTCAGCTCAAACTGAACAGGTTCTGCTTTGACATCTTGTATTTCAAGGCAGAGGCAGACCCTCACATTCAATCTGTTAGAAAACCCTTAACAGATTTTCAAGAAACAGTTTCTTGTGGTCAGATCAGGCATTACTTTTTGTGCCATAATTTTTGTGTATTTAGAGTAAACAACTCTTTTCTATTTCCTCATTATCTTTCCTTTTGTTTTTAATGACCCAGGAGACAGCAATTGTGACTCCTCTGGCCTATTTTAAACAAGTCATTCTCTGACTTCTTTCAATAGGAACAGGATGATGGAGGAGGGATCTTACCACGAGTTCAGGTAATTCAGTGCTGACTATAGATGGCCAGAGATGTGTGCAATATTAAAGGGAATATCTCATCAGTAACTTGTAGAATACTTAATTAACAACACACGTGGAATAAGTGCTAAACAAAATCTAGAGAGATGATCACTTGAGGAAGAAGACTTGGTAATACAAATACAATACAAAAAGCAATACAAAAAGCACAAGAACACAAAATAAAAGTATCATTTTATTCTAACAAAGGCAAGAAATTAATTAATTTGTGAATAACGAACTCTATCTGATGCATTTATAGGAAGTTCCACAGTTAACCACATTTTTGCAATGCCTGTCTGGAAGTAGTTCTTTTTCTGCAAAGATACATCAGTTGAAGGGTTTGTGTCAGGCCAATTGTTTTTGTATTTATGATTGAATTTTAGAAAAATTAAAGCTTATATTAATAAAGAACTCCAGTAACAGAGGTATCACAAGAAAAGAATCTCTCCAGACTTCCAAGTACTTTAAGTGTAAGGCAGTTAAAAACTACTAAGGCTCAGATAAAATTCCCCCTCAGATCTGAAATTTCAAAGACAGGTTTAAAGAAGCTTCACAAGACACTTTCTGAACATGCTCACTATACAATTACTGCACCTTAATTGGGGGGAATAATGTCACATTCCCAACATCAGGCTTTTTACAGGAATCCAAGCAGTGCAAAAAAATCTAATCAGGACTGGAGATAACACACTGCAAATATCCTGGGTATAATTCCTGGCTGCAGTAAGCTGAATGGAATACTTAGTGTCATGGAGACCCATCACGAGACAAAATTTGTCTCAGGGTGATTATTAAATACATTCATATCCATGGCAGTTTTCAACACAGTGGGAGAAATGCAAAACATGTCTGTTAATTTGCCTTTTGGGTGCTGTTTGCTTGCAGTAAAGGTCTAACAGCAACGGCAAATGGAAAGGCAAAAAGAATTCCATTCCCTGTTGTCAGTGGGCCAACATGGAAACGAACAGCTTTCTGCTTAAACCTCAGTAAATTAATTGAGATGGAGATGGACATTTAGATTCAACTTGCATTTGTGTCAAAACATTTCAAACTAATTTGACAGCAGTATAACTACTGCGCCTTCAGCCCCCTTCCAATGACCACAGCAGTATTTTCCAAAAGAATCCCAGCAGGACTCTGGCTAATATCAGAGGAGAATGCTTTAATGACAGTGGTGGCACTTTGCTTCTCCTGGGATATGTGCAGTGTGTTGCATGACAGAGTCTGAGCTGGACAGTCAAACCATATCCCTACGGATTTATGGCTTGTGGTTTTTTTCCTGGTTTGTTTTTTCTTTAACCAGAATTTCAGATACTTATTGGGTCGGTACCCACACCTCAAATTTTGCAAATGTAACCTCAGATGAATCACCATTGAGGAAGGAGTTGTGGGAGTGTGAAAGGCAAAAAAAAAAAAGTGGTTTCCTGAGCCTGTCATGCTCTTGCTAGGCATGTGCACACAAACAGGTGAGGCAATGTGTGCATGGTGTCAGAGGAGAGTTGGAGCCTATTTAATCTCAGCAGAGGCAAGATGAGTCTTGGCTGAGCCAAATTCAGACAGAAACCAGCAGGAAGGCACAGATGTGCTATGGACATTAACATAGCCCATGCATGCTCTCAGATATGCTTCCTTCCAGAAGTTTCAGGAGTAGGGAAAGGAGTACCCTACACCATGCTAAGGATCCACCTGTTTCCTAGTATTTAGTGTGATTTTTAAGGCATTTTCTATTTAGAATCACAGTGTAACAGGGCATTTCAAGCTAAAAAGTTTCCTGTGTTTCAGTTATCAAGTAATACTGCTGGGAAACTTCACTTTCATTTAAAGAAATATTTTCCAAATGAAAAAAACACCTACTGCTTTACATGAGAAATAAAAATTAATTTTACTTGATAGTGCCATAATGGTATTTTAACAGAAAAGCTCTACTTATTCAAGAGGCATTTTACATAGCAGAAGCCTGGATTTACAAGACACTTGTTTAGCTTTAGTTTTTCAAAAAAACTGTTGATTATTCAGCACTTCACTATCAAAACAGTCTCACTGATGGGCAAAGACATCCACCATATGTAGCAACAATGCTAATTCATATGGAGAAGGGGGCTAAAAATTAAACTCCTATTGCACAAATAACTAAATCTTTAGGGGATTTTAAGCTGGACTTTTGCTCCAGCTGATACCAGACTTACCTAGAAAACAAAATCATGTGTACTACCTGTTTGTGCCTTATATACTTTGGTCAAATGTCTGCCAGCAGAAACCACATATTTCAGATACTTAAAAAAGAGTAATTTCACATCTGCTGTGGTTTGGGAATGGTACTCTCCAATTCAGTGTCCCCACCAAGACTCTCCAGGAATGCCTTCTCCCAGGAACCAACTCCTTTTCCCCTGCTCCCATGATGTGACATCGTGCAGAATAACCTCCTGGCCAACTGCTCAATACTAGTCAATAACCTCCCTTCCAATTGCTGCAAAAATTAACCCTGTCCAGGCCAGAAGCAGGACACCATCTCTCACTTTTATTTTGTCTGAGAATTTTTTACAACAGCGTTAGGAACTTCCTGAACCAGTTGTTCATTCCCACTAGCAAACCCCAGTGCTGCACCCTTAGCTATGCTGATGCAACCATTTGCAGGCCATCACCAAAAGACTCTTAAGGAAAGGAGGATTAAAAGTCTCATATGAATGGGGAGTGTTGATGCATCCCTATCAACAGCAACTTGATTCCACAGCACCTCTGCCACCTGGAGAACTAGGGTGAGAAAGAAAGTTGTAAAATGTCCAGGGTGTCAAAAGCATGAAAGATTTATGATCAACAATAAAAGCTATCCCTCTTCTCAGTTCCCTTATGTAAAGTTGTGACTGTTGCACAACTAAGTACATTTAGGTGAAGATTAGGTGACAGATGGACAATAGACATTATGGATTTGGATAGAACCTGACTTTTATAGATATACAACTATGTATTAGTACTACTGCTGAAGCAATTATGGCAGCTTCAGAGAATTTGTTCCAAATTCAATTTCAGTTTCCTGAGAAAATGGTATCATAAAATACTTATGTAAATTTACATTGAATATGAGAAGATGCTTCAGGGCCTCACAAAACAAATATCTGCAGACAATTCATTAGGATTCTCTCAGAAACAACCAATCTTGCCACTCCTGCCAGAGAGAATGTTCACTTCTGAAGTCTCACACATTTAGAGCTACCAAAGCCATATGCTGCTTTTGAGGCAAGCACAAACACACGCTTGCTGAGGCTGCCAAGCACCCACACCATAAACAGGATTATCTCCTAGGCTAAAGCATAACAAGTGCTAAAGCACAAATTGCTTTGACAAAAACAGTATCTATGTAGCTGTACATTTCCTTACTTGATAGAGAATGACTAAACCACGAAATCAGCACTGATTAACGTGAGAGCCTGTCATTCCCAGGATTGTATTGATTATCTAAACTGAATCATACCAGTGTTATCATCCAGCCATACTGCCACTTCCAGTCCACCTCACTTGCAAGACATGATATTGATGCCAACTGGTGCTGTTTATTACAAAATCTTCTTTCTTCCCTTACTATTGACAGCAACTGACAGCTTTCACTAAAACGTAATTTAATAGGGCTTAATTTCTGCTAACCTTTTCTCACATTTCCTTCACTCTTCATCTCTTCCTTCACTTCTAACAGCTGACTTCAGATTATCAGTTTTTCATGTAGGGCTTGATAAGGATTTCCATGGACAGCCGACCAGCTACAATAGACCTTCCTTTCATCCTTGTTTCTTCTGCTGCTCACACCCATGTGCCAGTGCAACTGAGGTAGCACCGCTGTTTGTGCAGCTGCACATACCAAAGACAGTCATCCAGGCTAAAACATATCCCAGGGAAAAAAACCCTATTGCAATCCCTATCAGTTCACACATCCACCTTATCATAAAGGCAAAGCCTGTGTGAAGCAGGAGGAATTGCTCAAACTGTTCAAATCTGAGCACTGAAAGGTACCAGCAGAGAAAGCGAGTTGGGGCAGGGACACACACCTTGGCTGGGATTCCTGAAATCAGTCTCGATGCCAAAAGTCAGTATTAAGAGAAACAAAGCATGCATATTACCAGGCATCTGGTCTGAGACTGTGTTCAAGATTTCCATCTTTTGCATCCTAATTTGGGCACCTGACTTTTCAAGCTCTTCACCTACTGGAGAAAGGAGTTAATCTTTTTAACTCCCCACAGCCAATCACTGAGACTGCTGAAAACAACCTGTGTTCCCTTCCTCCTTAATTTCTCCTGCTTTTAAACATCCTCCTGACTTCCTCACCAATATATCTCTGCAAAGCCAGAGACAACAGCAGTGAGTCCCTAGTCATACTACATTCCACTAGGTTGCAGCTAAGTCCCACTTCCAAGAGAAGCCCTGGTCTAGTTTAAATTGAGTACCATAAGTGAATGCCCATCAGTGCAGCACTGTCTGACAGGATCTCTTCACAGTTATACAACATAAATACTTAAAACTACTTTATTCTCCAACAAAACTATGATTCTGAGAAAAAACACACATTTAACCAGAGAATATACAAAAGCATTATTTACTTGTAACTTACACATTTAATACTTCCAGTACCTTAAACATTCACTTTAGTCTCAATACCTATTTTTAATTATGACATCACCAGTTTAATTATAAGGTGAGAACCTCTGGCCTTACTGTTACTAAACTGTGTTTTAGCATAAATTCTTAATATAATTTGAAATGCAAGGCAGTGGCACTTTTTTTTTTAAACTTACACATTCACTGAAAGCAATAAAGAAGAATCACTAGTTGGCTAAGTGGAACAGTATGCAGACATCACTCATTCCTCTTCTTGGGAAGGCTGCCAAATGAAAACATGATGGGAGTATGGCTGAAGGTGCTGTGTGGGGTGACAGAGTGCAGTGCTAAAACAATAGCTGACTCTGCACATTTGAACTCCTACTTCTAGCTTTTCCCTTGGATAAAATAAAAACGCATTTATTGAAGCATCTGTATATTCTGGTTCCAGAAGATCTGTGGCTGACAAAAGGATTTCCAAATCTTCCTTTGCTGGCACAGGACAAGAGTTGGTTTTTTTAATTAGTGGAAAAGCATTTTCAGTCAAGCTAAACAGTTTGTGAATCAACACCTAAGCCTGTGGCCTTAGAGATTTATTTTCCATTTCCCCAACTTTGAAATCCCAGCTGTACATAAGAAAATTGTTCTGTGTGCAAAGAATTGGGAAATAATGAAAACAAACATAAAAGTACAGCGCTGTCAAGAGCCTACATCCACAAATAAAGACATGGAGTGGCAGAAAGACAGATTCCAACCCTAGAACACCCAATTCAGTGAAACAAGTGTCCAGACTCCACAGAAATCTCCTTGATGGGAGTGGGAGGAGTGGGAGGTACAGACCTATGGAATTCCTCTTTAATGTGGCTTCATTGCTAGATGTCTTACTGGCAGTAGAGGGGAGGGGGGAAATAGTTTAAAGCCCAGCATACGGTGCAGGGCAGCACAGCCTGCATTTCAGGATAAGAAATCATCACCATCAATTACTAGGAAAAGTTTCAGTAAGGACCATTTTATTTATTCCCACCCCAGCAATACCTAAGGACTTTCCATTAGGTCCACACATGACTGAACTCATGCTGTATGGAGAACAAGACAGAAGCTATTTGCTTCCTAGACAAATGAGCAGAGGTATGCTGGGCTGGTGTGACAGCAGATACACAATAGATGGGTTTCATGGCTTAGCAACTCCATGGTATTAGTAGAGGAAACAGAAAATACTCCTGTTTACAAACTATAAGAAACACACTGCCTTGGGATATTCTTCTGGAGGTTGGCATCCTCAAACACAGGCCCCATGAGCCCTTCTTGACTATGCCTTCATCTTTGAGCTGCTCCTCCTCTTGCAGTACATGTGCCAAGGAGCCTTCTCCTCCACCAATGGGACTCTTCCTCCTCCATTATCACAGCTCATTCTTGCTTTTGGAGACCATGGATGGAAAAGAAAATTATGCACAGAGAACCACTGCTGGCAGAGTTTTCTCTGTTTTGATACTACCCTTAGACCCCTCTGAGTGACCCATTGTCCGTGACAGCTGAAGCAAAGAGTCGAGGGAATGAGATAAGTGACAGCCCACACCATACTGCCACAGCAAAACAGAGGCAGAGGCAGACAAAACTCTGGACTCAGATGCTCCAGATTTGCCCAAACTATTATTATGCTCCCAGCAGGGGAAGAAAATACCAGGGCTCAGGCTGCTAATTGCTTGAATGCCTCTCTGAGAAGTGCTGCTACTCAACCTTGCTCCCAGGGGATGGTCCCAAGCTGAGAAAGATCTCCTTTGTTCTGCAGGCTGGCCAGGCAATGCACTACACTCTGCCTAAATATCTGTGCAATCAACTTTGACTGGATAACCTGGAAATATTTTCATTTGTCATTATATTATCTAAAGGCATAGCGCTGTCAAAAAAAATTGTCATCTGACAAATTTGGAAGGCTGGAACAATCCCTTCTCCTCCCTCCCATTTGTGACCTTTAGAGTCTTCAATTTAGTTTTCCAGTATATCAAAAATATATATCAGTATATATTAGTATATAAAAGATATACCAGTATATCACCAGCATAAATCTGGTGATTTGAGGCTCTTCAATAATATTAGTCAGGTTACCATGTCGTTCTTTTAAGGGGATAGTGCTAACTCACTGACCAGCCAGATATGCTGATCCTGCCTCATGCCAAATGCCAGTCCTTCTCCTTTCTTCTATCTCCCTGGCACCCACTCCACTCCAGCTGCTTGTAGGAAGGGACAATGTCTCTCTTAAAAACCTAATGCCTGCCTTCTTCAGACCTATGCTTCCTCTCCTAGGTTGAGAAGGGCTGCTCTAAGTCAAAGGAGAGTTCACCACAGCAGAAGAGAGGAGACCAGGATAGTGAAGGCAGGTCACTCAACAGGCGTGCATTAGCGAGGAATATAGCTTCCCCCCTTCTCCTGATCAAGAACAGGCGCTGAAGCCAGAGAAATTTGGGAATGGGATGCGTTTCCATCCTCTCCTTTCCTCCCCCTACTTATCTAAACTTACTTTTAATGGTTCAGTCAACTTTATTTTGAGTAATAGCTTTCTGCCGCAACTTAAAGACCCATACTTCAAGAAAACTGAACCCAGAAGGGAAGTCAACAGTGATAAGAGGATTGATATTTTGATATTTTCCATATGTAGCAAGAATATATATTAAAATAAACTGCCACAGATGATTTCACAAAGAGTTCAGGAGGCCTTTTAAACAAACCCATTCTTCAAACACTGAAGAGAAACTCTGCAAGAAACCAACTCAACAGTAACTTAATAGAGGTTATTGTGCAGAGGGGGCAAAAATCCACACTAAAACCACACAATACCATAGTACTTACTTCAATTACTGCCAATAATATTTTAAGCTATGTTATAAACTCTGAAGTCTATGATATGGAAACTCATCCTTGCTACTGAAGCACCCCCCCCCGACCTGTGCAATTCCTAATACTGTAAGCATTTCAGGGTACTCTATCTGTTTCTGTCCTTTTCTTACACTTTTACTGCGGCAATGGTGCAGTATTTACTTGTCATAGGTCATGTCTTGTATTTGATCCATGAAGTGACTGCCATACTCCCAAAACCATATATGAGATATTCTGTTCTCATTCGAAGCCCCCAAAAATATTTGTGCATCTCATACCAAATGTCAAACAAACCCTTGCTATAATCAAGATTAAAAAAAAGTGGGACTTTAGGAAGAGTGCATCATGGAATGACAACCTAGGAAGTTTAAAGACACCAAATTAGATGCTTCAAGGAATCAAATTAGCACAGTCTTCTAATTAGACTGGCTTGCCATGATACTGAACAGGAGCAGAGCCTGAATCCTGAACTGATACAACTGTGTTGTGTCCAATGTCTAAAACGGCTCATTCGGCACATGCTAAGGTTACTGGATAAGATGGCATAAATATATGAAGATACTTCAGAAAAATCCAGCTGATTCTCAACTTTTAACCAGCATATGACAGATCTAGAAAATACTTTCTTCTAGTGTTCTTCTCACACTATACAGATTTGTAAACATCCTTCAAGGAAGCTTTTGTTTTCAAAGACATATCTGGAAATTACATAAAGCACTACAGAGATGCATGCATTTAGAAAAAAAAAATGAAACAAAGAGAGCCCACTTGACATGGGCTATCCTCTAAGTACGTGTCTGCACACTAATAATATAGTTTACTGCAATGTTTGTTCTAACTAGAAAGAAAGGACATAAATCAGTTTTACATAAAAGGGTTTGAAGCTTTTTTTTTAAATACCCTGGGTGTTGCTGTTTAACAAAAGATCAAAATATTGAATGAACCTGTTACAGCTACAGTGGTCTGTGCTGTTAGAAATTTTTCTAATTATAACCAGTTTTGTAAGCAAATTCTGATGAAGCTTTCCAACAGGAAAACAAGGTGCATAGACATCGCAGGATTAAATGGAGACATGGAGTAAAGGGAACAGTAGAGCAATCTCATGAAGACAGACAGGTATATGAATGAAGTGGTAGTGGTTTTAAGCAGAGTATTTTCCCTCTTTGACATTCCAAAAGGGAAAGAAAACAGAAAAAAAAACCCAACCACAATAAATCCTGTGAAACTTGAGGCAACCAGGACTTAATATTATTCAAGTAACTGGACAAGTCTGACAATCAGATAAGGGATGGAACTATGTCCTTTCACTTACACCCCCTTTAGGCACAATGGGGGGGAAATAATCTATCTGAATCCCATTTTACTGCTTCTTATCTCCGTTAAATTTCTTAATTTTACCCCTTTGAACAGCAGAAACCACACCTCAAAATTGCTACAACAACCAAAATCAGGGCAGGCTTATTTGGGAGAGATGGCTTTCCTTCATTTCTCTGTGAGCCTACTAACCAATTGACCTACATACTGTAAAAGTGGCAGCATTGCTGTTTCATTCTCCTACTTCCAGCTGCTTCAATCTCCATCCTTTGCACAGTAACGATGAAACAGAAGCCTGAACTTTACACTTCACTGTTTTTGTTGGCCTGAATGTACTTTTTTACAGTATTTAAAAATCTTTATATGTTTTTATAAAATCCCTTCAACGTATTTTTAAGGCTTACAATACTTGTGTGAAGTTACAGGGTACTAAGTTGATGTAAAGATGTGATTCATTCCCTTTGTGCTCGAGATCCTGCTGCTTATGCAACACAGTACGAAACGACGTGTCTGGGAAAGACATCAAAGTGGAAATCATTCTGATTTTCTTTATAGGCAGAGTCTCCCCCTACCAATCCTTTTTACTCACTAGTACCACCAGATTGTAAGCTACACAGTGTATAGTAACACCAGAGCTTTAGTATGAGCCTTGTCAAAGGCTAATGTGCTATCCCTGTAACACAAGTGTCCAGTGGGGAAAACTATTATATGTATTTCTCAAAGAATTTTTTCCCCCCATTTTATTACACAAGCCCCATAAGATGATAGTCTCAGTTTTCAGAGCATCTCAGTAGAGACAAACTTAGAAAGGCTTATACATTGTCCATTTTTCAGCTGTAAAATTGTTGCATGGGCAAAATGCCTTGAATACATGCTGCAGCACTAATATTCCCAACATATTTCCATCTATTCTGTCAGGGCAGGGGTTAATACTGATATGGGTTGGCTGGATTACTGACATTTTGTAAAACAGCAGGGGAGGTGGAAAGAAAAAATAAAATGGGTGCAAAAGATACAGGGGAGATATCGAGGAGAAGAGAGAATGAAAGATGACCGTAGGGCATATCTACCTCAGGCTGAACTTTTTTCTGGAGAAAAGAATCAAAACAGGAACTTCCAGCCATTTAAAAGAATGAAGCTGAGGTTCTGCTGTAAAAAAATAGCATTTGAACATTTTCTAAAGAAACTTAAGTAGCACGGGCACAGGATCTGAAACTTGACAAGGGCTTCCCTAGAGCCAGAGAAGTCTGTTTGGCTGGTCAGATTTAAACCCACCCACATTTGGATAGCCAGGAAGAAATCACTTGTATAACCTTCTTGGCAATATGTCCCTCCAAATGTTCTGCCAGCACAGTGGTACCCCAGCACCTCCAGTGCTCCCAGGGGTCCAAGCTCCTCTTGACAGCTCACAATGCTGTGATGTTACCTTGCAGACAACTGCAATAACAGTCTCCAAGGCATGGAAAAAGAGTAACTAACTCTGGCAGACACAGGACTGAAACTTGGACCACACTATCCTTTGTTAGGTTATCTGAGGGCTAAGCAAATTAGCCCCAAAGCCCCAGCAAGGATCAAAGGAACAAAGATAGGTGGAGGAACCCTCTGTGATGTAATCACTGGACAAACCTAATCAGTGAAAATTAGAGCACCCTGAGCCTGTTTCCTATGACAATCCAAGAGGAAGATGAGACCATTGTCCTTGGTGTGAAATGCACCAAGATGGGTCAATAGGGAAACTCTTTGATCAAAAAACTTTGCAAATGAAAGGAAGTGATTGCCATACAGCAGCACAGGGCTCTATGGGACATATGAAAAAGCAGATTTTGGGACCATGTGAACTTTATGATGGGATTTTCAAAGAGGATAGTGGGAATGTGTAAAGATTGTTTAGTGGAAAGAGCAAAGATTGGAAAAGGGAGTAATCAAGGTGGACTGAAAAGGAACAAGTGTGGGAAGAAAATGACAGAATAGGGGAAGAAGGGGTCAGTTGTATGTAAAGGTGTCTGGCCAGTAGTCTGACTAACTGAGCTATGTGCTTGAGGATCTCTCTGTTATTAAATCTGGTCTCTGACTGCCTTTTGTGTGGGTGTGCTGTCTGCTTTGTACATATGAGGACAGAGAGTGTGAGGAAAGGACTGTGCCCATCAGCTGTAGTGAGCTGCAAACCTCAGGGGCTTGTGGACTCTGGTACCATCAGCTGGAGCAGGACAAAGGCCCTGGGGGCTGCTCCTGAATAGACAGAGTACCTGGGGCCAGCAGCAGTAGCAGTGATCCATGTACTGTGTGTACCATATTGTACTGGCAGGCTCCAACCTGATCATCAGGAGAGAAGGAAAAGCACTGGGTCACCTGCGCTCTTTGTGTTCAGCTGAGAGCTGGCTGTGTAGGTGGGTGCAGATAAGGGCAGTGCTTCCTCTCTGTATTGACCTGGCTGGGCTGGGCAGATGTGTGGGATGAGCATGGACATGCTACCTGTCACATCCTTCTCATACAGACAGTGAATGCTTCAGGAAACCACAACCTGGTGCAATACCTGTGACTGTGAGACAGCAACTACATCTCTTTTTATTCAACTGATCATTACTAGTGAGTATCCTGCTCTCTCATTAGACAAGCCACAGATTGCTTGTTCTCCCCAGAGATTTTAAAGATTTAAAACCAAGGCAAGTTCCTTTCCAAGTATTTTAGATAACTTTGTTACAATGTTCTCCATGTTCTTCTTGTTTTAAATCCAACTCTTATGCAGAATGCATTCATTAAAAAAAAAAAAAAAAAAAGAAAAGAAATCTTACCTCCAAGCTGTAGAGATATTTGAAACTGTTTTTTTGATTGGCTGCCTTTTCCACAGCTTGAGCTAATTTTACTGCTCCTTTACCACCAGCTGACCAATGATTGCAGGGTACGGCATCAAATGCTCCAGACTCCTTTGCAATCTTACACACCAGATCAACCTCAGCTGGAGAGTCAGTTCTGCCAACCAAACAGTCCTGTCTCATTATTTTGTTTAATTAGTTCTCTGTTACAACCTTACAAACTTAGCCTTATTTTACAATCAGCAGTGGTAAAGCAAGTATATATAGAAATTGTGCCATATACATAATGCATTTAAATGCAGCATATGGATTTACATGTTTCAAGAAAATTTTGTAATTGTTATAGCTAATTAACATGGAATTATCATCATCGTAATAGTATATACATTTTTTGTTGGTTTTAGAATCTTAAGAACAAGCTAAGAACTTAAATATCTTTATATTCCTGATGAAAAAAGGAAATTATTTAATAGCTTCTTTGTTCATGCCAAACTGAATAATTTAAAAACCAAGAAAAGTGAGGAATTTGAACAAGAGTAATGAAAGAACGGACTTACTTGAAGACGTTTAGAGCAACCACAACAGGAACTCCAAAGAGCTGAGTAATTTGAATCTGTTTCTGTAGATTACAGCAGCCATCAGCTACCAGCTGGAGGTTCTGTGCAATTAAATAAAAATTATTGGAAATGGTAAGATACATAAAGTCTTCTCCAGCCAAAGAATTTTCCATAAATTTAAGTGAACATAAACAGTGCTGATCATAGCAGTTGCAGGCAAGTGAAATTCTTCCAGACGAAAGTATTCTGGCACTTATTAATTCTCATTCCAATTAATAAGCACCAGACATAATTAGTGCATGAACCCATTGAGACACAGGATCTTCTGAGACACAGGAAGATGGTGCAGCTGATGACTGGTTGCCTGTCATGATTGTGAAAGGGATGTTAGTCTGCTGTTCGCAAAGTTTACAAACAGACTGCAGTAGTGGGGTGGGGTTTGACATACAGATGTGTTAGATGCAGAGTTCATATATACACATACATAGACTAGCCCAAGCACATTACTGGATTTCCTTATTTACTCTTTTACCTCACACTTTGTAGGCCCTGTCTTAGTTGTAACAAAATAGATACCCTTAGCTTCATAGAAGCAGAAGACCAGAACTTGTCTGGAGTGAAGTAACAAAGAAAACAAACCAGCAGAATTCACTCTTTTTTGAAGAGTGACATCCCACCCCAAATGTGAAGCATAAACATATTAAACTTGTTTTTTAATGAACAGGTTATGCTATCATTAATTTCAGGGAGCGTCCTCGACCCCTACACCACACTGCTCTTGTGCTTTTATAAATGCCTGTACATTGATCAGTCTGAAAACTTAGTGGCCCTGGAAAAACTATTGAAAAAAGGTTATTTTTCAGCTATTTCAGTTCATTATTACAATCCACTATGCAGTCACACACATCATACACCTAAGAGGGGTAACACAAAGGGGCTGAGGGAGGATGAGGTGGTTTTAGTTGTTGGCAGTGCCTGTTAGAGATGTTCACTGAATGTCAGCTTTAGAGCATGCTACTGTCAAACCTGAGGCTGCACACTGTCTAGCCAGAGCAAGAAGTTCTGATTCTCTGTACACCATATTATTTTGTTCCTTTATACAAAACCCTCTTTAAAGTTTTTTAACAGTTCCTCTTACCTCTTCTGTGTATTCTTTCTTCAAGGGTGCACCAGCAGTTACCTGGGATCAGGTAATAATAAACAAGCAAAGTCATCACAGATTGATACTTGTCATAACCCTAAAGGGTCTGAAGTGCAATTTTGCTTGCTTTCTGTACTGCCAGTTAACCCATACCATTGCACCCAGCATCACAGCCTGACTGCAGCTTGTGTTTTATTCCAAGATGCACCAGCACACAAACAATAGCAACACCTCCTATTGTATTTGGGTAGCAAGACACAGGTAGTGCCTCAGCAATTAGCTGCAGAAGACCACTAGGAGAGGCAGCTGGATCTCATTCTACATGTTGTTACAGCACACCAGCAATGCAAAGACAATAGGCAGCAATTTCCAACAGCTGAAGATATAACAGCAACATAGAAGAACATCATCTTTGATGCTCTTTAATTACTGCCCATGGCAAGGAACTACATGCAAGTAATCTGTTGGAAAGCACAAAGGTATACATGCAAAGTGCATCATGGGGGTGATCACTGAGTGATGTACTGAGTCTCCAAACGTCAATCCCAGGCACCAGACTTACTCAATTTTATCTCTAGCATTAGTCCTTTTTATAGTTAACATCCCAGTAAAAGTATCTGGTACTCTACATGCCTCAGTGATGAATGCATTATATTGTAAATAAATTAAACCTTTAAACTTCTAAGGACACAAGTGAGACAGAAATAGACACAGTTATTAAGATATATTTAAGTCCTGTTTTTGCTAGATTGAATGATAACACATGTGAAAATATACTTGCCTTGATAGGGATGGAGAAATAGAATTCAAAATAAAGAAAACATGCATCAGAAGTGTACCAAAATGATAGAAAATTATATCATTATATTAACCTGAAAGACTGAAAAAGGGTAGCTCAGCTTTAACTCTTAGAGAAGATTAGCTGTAAGGGAAACCATGCCTTCTAAAATTTTGTGGCGGTGGAAACAGCTCTGGTATTTTCCCCCAGTGCGACTGTTTCTCTGGCAGCATCACTCTCCAGCATGCTACTGGGCAGATGAAAGTGCTCCTAGGAGTTAAGTGCCTGTGTGCTTGGCTAGCACAGTCTGATCTGATCGCACATTCGGGGAGCATTTCTACAGTCAGTAATCTGTAAAATCTCTTTGTGGCTTAGACAGCAAAAAATGAGACACTGGTGACTCCTGGTACACCAGGAAAACACTTGCAAAATTTCATCAGTCACTTCAATATCCCCGAGGGAATTAATCTGAGCAAAATAAAAGGACATAATGGGTACCCATTACTGGAGTGAAAGAAATGTCAAAACCTTCACTAACAATGTTCTCTACTTCCACTCACATACTGCAACTTGAACTTGTCCCATTCCTCCTTGGCTGTCAAATTTCCCAGCCTGTGAGACTTCAGTGCACTTGCAAATGCTATTTCAAAAGGCAGGGAAAAGAATATCTATCTCTTACTGCTTTTTTTTTTTTTTTTTTTTTTTTAATGCAAGAACCTTCCCTCCCTCTGCAAGATATAGTACTTCTTCAGAGTAATTTGTGGCTTAATTTTAGAGATAGCATTAACTTTAGTGATAACATCTATACAATGAGGTATCTCAGAAGGGTTATCTAAATACTGCCCCATAGACTACCCCAAATATTTCTTAAATCAAGGTATTTTACTTATTTCAAATATTAGCAACAATTTGATTTTTCCAAGAAAGGTGCAAAAACTTACATTTGGCCCACCTCCATGCATCTTCAAAGCCCTCACTGTAGCAACAAGTACAACCACACTGGGAACCAAGCCAGATGCTCTGCATTTGATGTTGAAGAATTTCTCCATCCCAATGTCAGCACCAAAGCCAGCTTCAGTTACTGTTAAACATTAAAAAAACAAAACACAACCACACATTAAACATGCTTTTGGTTAAACACTGGAGGATATCTCTACTTCAGCATACAGTGCACTTAAATACACACCAGTACTCAGTTTTGAATGAACTTTTAAATAGAGGTCTATTTACATTACTGAGTCTGATTAAAAACCTATTCCCAGCTCAGAAATAAATTCTCTTATTCTTATATGTACAATATCCCATCAAAGGTAGTTACATGGTGGGGGGGAAACCAAGCAATTTAAATTAGTTTTTTCAAAGTCAACCAAAGTCTTTTAAATATACTAGTCCTCTAAAACCACTGTTTCTGTGCAATTATGTGTAAAATTATTGCAAGTTTTCAGATATAAGACTTCCCTATATTATTCCTCCTCCTTTAATTTCACTAACAATGTGCTTTCATCACAATTAATGCACCTAAATTCTCCTAGGTTTGCAGAACTTCTGGTAATCTCTTGCTTTTGTGGAGAGGATGTTTAGTTATAAACACAAACCAGCAGTTACAGTCACATTTCAGTGTTGAATATGCTGTTAAATAACTAATTTAATAACAGGATTTTGCACCAAAGAAGTCAGATGTGAATGTAACGTGACACAAGAGAAAAATCTGTGCAGAATTAGGATACACCTGTCAAAGTATGTTTAGTGAAACTACAAATAAAGAGAAGATAATCTGTATGAAATGATACCAGCCTCTTCAGAGTGAATTTGTTCTGAGTTGTCAAATAGAAATTCTTTTGATTGCTTATTTTAAAGTCCAAGTAATTTCTTTCTATTAGGCAAAGACAAGCACACAGAAAATAATAATTAAAAAAGGATTAAATCTCCTGTTGGTTGAAAATTTACTGATGCAACGATTTCCCACCAGAATACATTAAAGAGCTGGGCTCAATGCACAGCTCTCAAAGATGCGAAGGGACTTTCAGGCAGACAAGTCAGGGCGAGAAAACAGCTTGCTCCAGAGGCTTCTGGACCTGACTCCAAGCAGGGCTGGTAACATGTTCTCATAGCCCAAATCAACTTGTAAAAACTCGTAAATTCCCTTCTCTTTCCCTCTTGCCAGCAGTTTTGTCTCTCATACTTAGGAGGGGAAGGGACCACAAAGGGCTGATTGAACATTTCAGGATTGACAACCTTCAGCAGGGTCAAGGAGGAGGACATACAGATGTGCTCTGTTGCTGGGGTAGAAAGCATCTCACTGTTGGCAGCCACTGCACTTCAGGAAGTCCCAGCCTTTGAGCATTTGTCCTAATCCCACTGGTCCTTTTCCACCTCTTCTTCATTTCGCACAGGCTGAAACAATTGCCTGGATCTGCTCTGAGGGAGGAAATGGCTGCTGGGGCTGGGAGAGGAAGCAAGTAGTAGCAAACAAGGGGGTGGACCTGCTGGGGGGAGCAGGGACCTCGTGAAATAGTAACATGGCAAGTGTCATGATTAACGTTCTCCTCAAACATTGTAATAACTATATCATCTTTTTCTAAATAGCCCTGAGAAAAACAGACACACCAAACATGGGAAAAAAATATGTATGTTTACACAAATGCAGTAATTCATAGGAGCAAAGCTAATGCCAGGATAAGTCACATTAAAAGCAGACCCAGGGATCAGATTTCTGCTTTCCAATAACCTTCATTCTTCTTCTCCAGTCTCTTATGTGGCATAGGGTGATTAATGGGAACCCTGAATTAGGAATATATAACCACGATCAATCTTTAATATAAACAACAGATAAACTACCAAGTGCTTGAGAGGGTGGGAAAATAATTTGTCTCTTACAGAGATCGCCAGCACATATACATAGCAGTCTCCTAACATTTCCAAACAAAGTTTCCAGGGAGTTAATCCATTTCATGCCAAGCCTTTTCAGGGGTCAGTTTCCCTCTGAGAAAGGGGGGGACTGCAAGTCTGCCTTTCAGTGGGAGAAAAGCAGAGATGTCAGCCTTCCACAGCAACTGCTTGCACAGCAAGCCACCCTTTGGGCAGTCCAGGCAGCCAGGGCTGTGAATATTCCTCTATTCTTTGCAATCTTCCCTTTGATATGGAGGGAAAAATTCACATTTGCCTAAACCCAAATAGTGTGTCAGAGTTCACTGGAGTGAGTGCTACAACATGGAGACAGGATTTTTTCATTGGACGTGGAGGAAAGGGAGACAAACGTCAGTGCTTTCTCCAGTGTGCGGAAGGAAACAGGATGTAGTAGAAAAGCTGCCTGGATGAAAGTTGCAACTCCATTTTATTTCCTCCAAGGAATATTAAGAAGATAGAATAACATGCCAAGCTATTCTATTTTAAAATCTTTGTGCTGAAACACTTAATACAATTACTTTCAGATTGTTTCCTGCCTTCAAATGAAAGCATCAATGAAAAACACAGACTAAGAATGGGAAGTTTCAAACTACTCTACATTTAATGATCATGAGATAAACCAGCTAATCACTTTAAATGTAACAACAGAAATTGAAAGTAGTACGTGGTGAGCTAATCACTTTACATGTAACAACAGAAAATTAAAGTACTACACGTCCATTTATTTTGATAATAATTTCTCATACATAGTTTGTCAATAGAAGAGAATTACAGGTGAACTCACACAAAATTTAGGCAACAAACATCTACTTCAGTAGTTGTGGTCTGCTGTACTTCAGCTGAAGAAAAGTTTATGACACAAGAACTACCTGCCTATACATCTTAGCCCAACTTCAGCTCCCCTCCCCTAGATGCCTGTTTATCCTGTTTATCCCAAGTGACCATTTCCCAGCTCCATGAATCATGGCTACCTGGGCTGCCTGAAAGCAGGTAGGGGGTTTGTAATAGGTACCAGCATGATGTTAATTGCTTGCTTTGATTTCCAGGCCACAAACACAGTTCCAATGCAATTTTAATGAAAGTAAAGAGGTAAATGATTTGCCTTCAGCAAGTTCACAGAAAACACACAGGTATTTGCGCTTCCAGGCTGAGAACACAGCTCCATGGCAAACATATCAGTGTTATTACAGTCCCAGGCCTTGTTTTGCGTTCTGAATCCCCTCTTTGCGCTGACAAGACTCAGTGATGAGTTGGACAAGTGCTAAAAGGTTACCTTCTGTGCACAATTTTCAGCCAGTACAGCTCTCTGGACTCTCACTGTGTGGTCATATAAAGTACAAAACCAAAAGTGCAAACCTGTTGTTTGATTTTGTACTTCAGTTTTAGAGCCTAAGCATCATAAAGAACATTGGAATGAGGATTAAAAATTAAAATTCCATGTATCAGCAGTGCACTACCATTGCATTACTGTTAAGAGTGGGCTATAGGTCAAACCTAGCAATTAGTTTACATCTATATCAGAAATAAACTGCATCAAAATGGTCAAATAAGGTCAAATAACTTGTTCTCATAAAATATCCACATGAGTGGGACCAAAAGCAGCTCATTCTAACACATCTGGGTAACTGCGGGATCTTGGGTCAAAAAGCCAGTAGGCAAAACACAACACACACTTGCTACAGGTCTTTCTAGAGATCATTTAAGTGACATCTACTTCACCCACTCCTGCTACAAAAATCATCAATAAGCCATAGTTTTCTTTCAGAGCAAGAACCAAAATATCAAAATTAGGTAGGGGGAAAATGGGGAAGGAGAAGCCCATAGGGGTGAAATTAGGCAATAGAGAGAAAAGTCAGTTAGGTGGTGCAAAGTCAGAACAAACTCTCTTCACTGGAGTCTTTAATTCTACTTCAGGGTTCAGGCAAATGAACAAATCACTCTCATGGTTTTGTTTCTTGTTTATAATTATCATAACCTCCTTCATGTAATTACTGCCTTATCAAGGACATCTGGGAATCACCTACATGTGACAATAGCCTAAATAGACAGTGTCCTGTGTTAAGCAGCTAATCAGATTTCACCATCATTCTTAATACAAAATCTAATTTTTCTCCATCTAAAAATACATCTGTCTTGCTAAAGCTGCATAAAGTGGTTCCACATTACTCGTACATTGACATAGTGCTTAAAAAGCTGTACAGAAAGTCATGTTTAGAATATTTTTCAAAAAGCTATTTCACCCACAATTGAACTTGATGTGTACTGAGGGTAATTTCTAATGAAAGTATCTTTTCCTTAGTCAGCCCTTTGTATCAACAAATCAATGTCAAGATAAAGTAGCTGTACTATAAAGGGCCAAGTCAGATGCACACACATGAGGCAAAGCTTGAGGACGAATTGTGAGCCTGGATTCCTGAACAATGTAAAAGGAAATGGAAACTCTGATCTGCAAGTTGCCATTTACTCCCCACATGTAAACATATCTGTTCTAGTGCAGCTGTCTGCTGGTAAACTTGGGAAAGGAAGAGATCAAAGTCACAGAAGCACATGAACTGTGAACCTGGAACTGGAGATATGCTAGCTATAAAGTACTGATACGCTCTTTTTAAAATGAAAAATACCAAGGTGCGCTATCGCCAAAATAAACCAGGATGATCAGTGATTTCTCTAACAGGATATCATATTTTTGTTAGTATAGCTAGGGATGAATAACCAGATGTTTGTCCATTCTGACTCTGGCAATAATTTGATGTGAACTTCCATTATTATGACTGATTTTGGAATGTAACAAATACTTTTTTCTCCCCCTCCCCACCCCCCTAAAAGAGGGAGTTTTCCTGTTCATTTTTCTTTCCACACATTCTCAGATGTCATGGAACACAGGAACTCACTGCTACCACTGCTGAACACAAAGTCCAGCAGAAAACTACACATGAATATGTTAAGCCTGAACATCTTCCATCCCATGAAGAAAATACGTTGCACTGGTTTTCAAAATTTTATGTTGTTGTTGTGAAGTCTAGAAGAAAAGGTAATGGGAAAAATATTTGCCCCTAAGTTTAACAGACCATAAGATAATTGCATGTAATCTGTACTTTCCATCTTTTGCTAAAGAAAGATGCCAGGATGGTATTTGCCCTGCTGACTTCAGGGCACTGGAGGTTTCTGATTGTTGACACCCAATCCATGCTTTTTACTGAACCAGCAGATATGGCAATTCATTCTGCCTTCCTTCAAAGGAGACTTATTATCTCCTTTGGCTGAGTTTCAGGCCTCGGCTAACAGTCACTGCTTGCTGGCAGCAAGGGCTGCATAGGAAACTTGGCTCCCAGGAATACACTTAATTTAAGTGCTGGTTCCCTCGGGACTCCATAACAAGCTATTTCAATCTTTTCCTCAGAAACATTTATTTTTCCATAAGAAACTAATTTTACCATTGAAATGCAGAGTAGCTTTAATTGAGAAACTAAAGGTTACCTCATAACCTCTCACAGTTACTCACTTTCAATATCAATTGCTGTTAACTTTCCAAGAGCATCCCATACATTAAACAAAATAATATGCACAATGACTCATACAGATCATTCCAAGACTATAGACAAAAAAGAAGTACAGGAAGTTCATTTATTTACTGCAAGCCAGATAGGTGAAGAAAACTTTTAAATCACAATCCTGTAACAAGCTTACAATTCCTTTTTCTGGGTGTTAAAGGCCTGTTTATGTATGCATGCTGCAGATGCTGGATTTTAAATTCAGTGTGGGAATCAAACTGAAAACTCCAGGAGCTGGCAGGAGTAGCACTGCGTGACAGAAAGCATGCTCTGCACATCTCCACAGCTCTGCTTGCTTCCCCATCTTGAAAATATACAGAAGTGCAACTGCAGTGATTTCTGCCTCCAAACCACCAACTTAGGGCATAGTTTTACACTGTGGCTGAACCAAATGAGCACCCTGACTTGCTGAAAGGGTAATTCTTGTTCATTCTTAAGTCTTCTACCTTTCTCTCCTGCTCTGTCCCTGCTGCCCAGACTTTTTCGGCATCCATTTAATTGGAAGGTAAATTGTTGCAATTTGCTAAACAGAAAGCAAAAACCAGAGTGCAAAAAAAATTGTCAGTTTTTCCACTGGGCTATATTTGCATTAGTTGAAGTAAGATCAGACAAGTATCTGAACGTGTCCAAACAAGCAGCAGAAGCAAGGGAAGGAAGGAAGATACATTTCAGCAGTGGAAAACTTAATTCTTCCCTAGCTACCTTGTCAAAACATATTCCAATACTTCTAATGTAAAATTTGACATTTTCTTGCAGCTCACTATAGTAATGAGCTCATTATTTAAATTTATTACTAGAGATTAAAACCAGAGGATGTCTTACAAGTCACAAATTATTAATTCTAATAGAAACTAAGTGAGCTGAATGTGGATTCATGGGCTATATGTTTCTTTGAATGGCTCTGCTAAGCCTGTTGGGTTTTACAGTCACTCTCTCGTAATTTCTGTGTCTTATACTCATGTAAAGATCTGTAACTCTTAGGCTAAGTGTTGGGCCCTGACATGAACTGCAATGCATAGCTGAATATACTAACCAAATATACACAGTCCCCGCTTTTGTAGCCTCCTTTTGTTACAACATTAACCAGAAAAATTCAAACAAAAGAACTGTGAATTTTAGGTTGCCTCCTTTCACCATTCACAGCACGTTTTCTTTGAGGTAACAGAGTAACATTTGCTCATAAGACAGATGACCACGTTTGGAGCACAATTAATGGCACAGAAATAAGGCAATTACTTTACATACTTTAAAGATCACCATGGTCTTTGGCAAAAGAATTATTAGTCTTCTGGTAATTACAAAATTAAAACCTCACCACCTCTTTATCTGGAGTTGCATGGAAAGAAAAATTAACAGCAGCACTGATGGCTCTTCATTTAAGGCCATTCTTTTACAATTCTGCAAGGAGTACATTAACTTATGGTACCCACAGTATTTCCCTAAGGGCTTAAAATAAATTTCATCACACTTAAACCACGTTACTCAATGCATATCTCACTACCAGACTTTCATTTACTTCTACTTTTAAAAGATCAGTTGGCTGAAGCTCCTGCCACAAATATACCTTTCATCAGAGTGAAACTGCTTTCTGTTGAGCTCTCAAGTTTTGGGTCCTTCTACACTCCCCTTAAAAAAGCTACTGAAAATGGACTTTGAACATGCTTTGAGAATTCATGTTACAAACATCTGGAAAACACTAACTTCAAGGGGCAGGCAGAGAGCCTGCAAATTTCTTCCCTGGAAAAGTTCTAAGCATTTCATCAAATGGTCATGAAGCAAAACATGCTTTAGCACCAATACTGTACTGTTTTGTGAAAAAGGAAAGAAGAGATGCAAAGAACCCTCTTCTTGAGACAAACCACCATTTCAGCATATGCCCTGGAAGACGACCTATTTTCTGGGCAGCAGAAACACAATCGGGCAACGGATGATGTTACAGGTAGTGATGAGGAACACAGAATTTCTGCAGCCAGACAAAGCTACCATGAGAACCTATCACAACTCCGAGCCAAAATCCATGTGAGCAGCACCTCCCACCACCTGCTGGGCTGTGGGTGCCCTCGCTTGCCTTCAGACGGGCATGGCTGGCAGAGGGGGGAGCCCAGGAAATCACTCTGCCAGCCGCCCGCGCTGCTCCTCGTTCTCGTCACAGAACAAAAGCATTTGTGCACGGACAGCAGAAGAGTGGTGGCGGCCGAGGCTGCGGCGAATGCCACACAACAAAGGGCCGCTGAATCACGATGATCAATGTTCCTGTCACTTGCGCAATCACCCGAGGCACGGCAGGCACGGAGTCATCCATCACCGCCGTGTAAGCCCACCCCGCAGTGCACGCAGCTATTCGCCCCGGGCAGCCGCGGGCAGAACTCCCCCCGACTCTGCACCGAGGCACTTACTTGGAGAAGCGTTCTCCACTCTGCCCTTCTATCATCCGCGGAGCACTTGCATATTATGATAAAGTTTTTGCCCATGACTTAGGCACTGTCTTTTCTGTGTACCCATGTAGTGCATCCTTCTCCCGGAGGGACAAACAGCTTCTGGTTTTATTTCATCCCAGTTAAATCTTTGCTAGGAGACAGAATGCCTTCCTTGCATGACTGGCCTGGGAGAGGACACCAACAACACTATTGACAGCACAGCTACATCTTTTAGAAATTCATGGGAAAGGGCATCTCCTGTTATGTATCCCCAGGAAGAAGGTATTATTCCCCTGCATGAGCAGTTTGTCTTGATGTAAAAATGGCCTAGTGAAATATCTGATGCAAAGGCTCTAAATTATGCTACAAAACCACCCCAAGAGCTTTGCTGGAGAGTTCTGTGAGAGCGGAAATTATTCTACAAAGAGTGCAATTTGTGTGTATTAAACACATACAAAATTTAAGGTATCAATAAACAAAAAGACATTCCAAGGAGACAGAAAACACCAGGTACTGTTAGTAGTATTTTAGGAGACAGGAAATAATTCCTAGTAGTGAGACCGTGCAGCATAAGCCACAGAAGAGCAGAGGAGGGTAAAAGAAGCAGGCAGGAAAAGCCCACTGTGCTGCACAGACTTCATGCAATAGCCACATAGATGGAGAAATGCAGCAGAAGCAACCTTGGAAATCGTGGAAACTCTCCAATACCCTTTGCAGGTAGGCATTAGTTTGGTTGCAATCACCTGCATTTTTAAAATACTATATACAAAACTGGTATTTGAACCTCTACTCAAAATGTAAGATTGATGATCTGCAACAAACTTATTAATATGTATTTGCTGTTTTCCCTATAGATTTTGGATACGGAAAAAAAAACCTCAACTGGTTAAAATTGCTCTGGAAAATAATTGTGTCTATTAAATGATATGATGTCATGTGTAATTTATCTTACAGAAAGAATTACAAACTGAGGAGAGAGAAGGTACTAAGGTCACACACCAACGAATCCCATCTTTCTACATGGAATTCCCAATTAAAAATGTAGTCAAAACCAAAATCAAACCAAACTACAATTCTGCTGGTTTACACGACATATACTTGCAACTGCTCATGGCTAAATCAATTCTTTAATGCCTTTGGTGAATTTATCCACTTAACTACAATTCATGTTATCAGGGCAACAGAATTGCCATTGCAAACTACCCATTACCATTTCTGAAATATTTCTACATTATTAGTTGTCCCTCCTTACTACAGATTATAAATTTTTTTTTTTTTTTCCTCTTCATAATTGCCCATCATCTTGTCATCTTAGCTACTCTATCATCCTTTAGCCCTCCCCCACATTTTTGTGCTTTCTTGCTCCTTGCGCAGTGAAGAACCCTAAAACGTACACTGAATTCCTAATCGGCTTCTGGTCAGGCTGAACCTGCAGCCCTTGATTTATGAAGCTGTTACTCAGTCTCCTGGGAGCTCTGTTTGAGATGCCGTAGATGGAGGCAGCACAAAGATACTGTGTCCTCATGCATGTAAACTATCTGCTTGTCCCTGAAGCTTCATTCCCACTCAGGGTTTGCAGCCAGTGCCAAGCTGAAAATATTTTAGAAGCATGTGCCTTATTCCTGCAGGTAGCAAAGTTGAAGAGTTTGAGCCTGTCAGCTTCAATAAAGCTGTCCAACAATAAAGGGACCAAAAAATAGGCCCACCACGTAAAAGACAGGTAGGCCACCCAAAATTAAAAAAAGGCCGTAACCTACATTTTCTCTTATTGTAGTAACCTAATCTGTTTTCTCAATCAAATCAAATTAATTAAACAGCAGCTTTATAAAACTGCAAAAATTAAATTACAAGGTCAGAGCATTAAACTGACCCTGAGATACCATTTTGGATATTAATCTTTCCTTTTAATGTATTATTTTATAGAACCAGAGAGCAGCATTTGAACACTTTCAAATATTGTCAGCAGCCGACCTCCAAAAGCACTTTGGCTATTTGCCAAAACACCACTCTTCCCATTAACAAATCATACTGGCCATACATAACCTAGCATTATTTGCAATCTCATTAACATGTTTAAAAATGGTTTAGAAACAAATTTACATCCCTAGACATGAATTCTTGAACTTTTCTTTAAAGCTAATCAAATTAGATGGTAAGATCAGATATGTAAACAAACATACTTTCTGTTTTCAAAGAGAAATAACAATTTTTCTGTAATTATTTTCTGTTAAAATACCCAGCATACAACAATACATATAGATTGTTGCCTGAAAACTAAAAAAACCCAACAAAAAGACAATTTAAAGTTATCATATTTTCAGGGAAATCACAGTATTTTTCTTTTATGTTGTATTACCATAGAGTGCTTCATTTCTGAGGAAAAAAAAAAATCTGTAAATAAAAATATTTGGAACCCTTAGCATCTGCACTTTTCTTCCAGGAACATTTAAAGACATAATCTTAACCTTTTCCCCAAACCACATTATTTTAATTGGTCTCATAGAGAGGGCAGTACAGGATGAAAAGAAAACATATCAGAGTTCTGATCCTGAATAAGAAAATGTAGCTTTAAACAATAGTTTTTGAAACCCCTGTTAACAGAGCTCTCAGTGTGCCTGAGCTTATGGAATACCAGTGGAAAACAGAAAATTAACTCTGCAAAATGTAAATTTATACTAGATGACATTAAAACTTTGCCTACTATAATTACTGTAATCAAAAATGGAAATACATATATTTATGGCCTTTTCACATTCCACATTTGTATTGACTTCTCTGAAGCCTTGACAAATTAAGTCAGCCATTGCAAAAGTAAATATACGAAGTAAATAAACAAGCAAGCATTGCACCCTCAGTACGTGTACATTATTAACAATTTTAATTATAAAAGCTTTCAGAAAACAAAGGACTTCAGCCTGCAGATTCAGAACGAGTCAGAAAATAAAAAGCAAACACTGGTTTCTCCAACATGATGTAAATATCTGAAGAAACCTAATTCTTACACAAGTTGTGCATAAAAAGAACATTAGGATTCAGGATCAAAAGGTCAGTAAACCAACCAAACAAAAATCTAATAAAGAGCTAACATTTTCAACTGATATTAAAAATAAACCATCCACTAAAATTAAAATTCAGCCTTTGAAATGGGAATTGAACTCTTTATGCATACTCTGCCCTGCTGACCCTTGCTAAAGGGTGTAAGTCAATATGAAATACTCACAAATGGAGAGAGGATGATGGATTTTCTGCCAAATAACCCTAAGCAAAAGTAACGCTGTTAGCTGGGGAGCCTGCTTTTTTTTCCTTTGCCAAGTGATGAATTAAGAGAACTTCCTAGCATACATGATGTTTTACTGCTTGCAATTTTTTTAACCCCTGGTTCTTTTCTTCTTATAAATAAAAACAATACAACCAGTCGGCAACAAGAGAACAAAAGGAACTGCTTCTTATGTGTTGGGAGTTTTAAAACTAGGTAAGATAGCTAACTTGGGGAGGGAAGGGAAAATGAACAGAAGTTGCAATATCATCAGTTTCTACTCTCTAGAATGGTATTTTATTTATCAGGAAATGGGCAGTGCCTCTACTTTCTGAATGAATGACAGATCCTTCCTATCTATTTTTACCTCTGGGTAGCTATCCTGAGACTGAGAATAATGGATAACCCTTAACAGTTGTACACTCCACTTAGTTTATGAATATCACTGCCAGAGGAAAGAGTTGTGTTAATCTCTAACATGTTGCAGAAGAGGTCAGCATACAGGACATTAAAATACCATGTCAGCTTGTAAGTAAATTCCTGATGCATGTTTAAATACTGCCAGCTGCTGTGGCTCTCCAAAAGCCCTGTTACCTTAAAGTTCCTGTTATAGCAGCACTTGTCATCTCCCCGTTTGCTATGGTGAGACAGTTTTTGCCCCCAAGAAAGTTCATAAACTGAAAGAACACATGGGGAGGAATGGGATTATATGTGCAGGCATAGAGGCTGAAATTACTTGCTTAAGGCCAGAAAGCCAGTCAAGGATGAAGGTGGGAATAAGATGTATGGCTCCTGTCAGGCACTGCAGTGCCACAGCCATGTGACAGAGCAGGACGTCTCCATCAGAGACCGTGTGCTGCTGGTTGCAAGCAATGGGACTCGGCAGCTTTATCTCCTTGTCTTTCACTGGGCCAGAAAGAGGAGACAGGACAGGTTTCCTCATGGCACCAGCTCCTCAGAAGCCAGCCAGCTCTCATTACCAGCCAGCCAAAAGGAAAACTCACATGGCGCTTCCTGTCTGCCCATCATCATTGCAGCACATCTCCCAGGCACACAATCCCATCCCAAACACTATCTCACTGCATCTCCGTTCTATTCTGAAAACCCATATGAAGGGAAGAAAACACAGAATTCTCAAATAAGCTACACATGTCCAGTTCTCTGCTTGTTTGTGACCCAGCCAGCTCAGTGGCAGTGTGACACTTCCTTCAGCACACAGCCAACACACATGTGCCCCATCACAGCTCCTAGTCTGTGAGAAAATAATTTAATCCCTTTTCCAGTGAGGCACAGAGCAGCATCCATCCCCCCAGAAACAATAAAAACCCCATTGAAAACAACTGTGATAAGACCACTCAATCTCTTAATTATTTTCTATCATGTAACCATTAAAATTTCTTTCTTCATACTGAAATCACCAATTAATTCAAAATTCTCTAAATGTACAAATTAAAATGTCTGGTCTCTCACATGACATCTGGCATGAGAACAGTGGTAAATTCTGGTCACTAGGAGGAAAGGCAGTCAAATAAACAGTTTTGCTATCCTGCAGGGTTAACTTCTTGAGTAAAAGATAATGTCACTATTAATTACATAAGCTCTAAAAGAGCTGCTATGCTAGGGAACAAGTGTCAGAACTTGCAAAAGAAATGCAAACAAATTACAAGGGTTCAGTGCCACAAATTAAAACACAGAAGCTGATGATGTGAGGTTATTGTAATATATTGAAATTGGAATTAAAAACCCAAAATACACAAGAGTTGAATGAATTTCTCTTAATAAAGCATGAATCAGAGTTTTCAAAATCCTGGAAGAAGAAGAAAAATACAAACCACAACGCTTGTATCAACATCTCAAATAAGTTTCTTTTTTTTGGTGCCTTATGCCTGAAAAGTATCAAAACCTATCTTCAAGTAATGGAGGGAAGTCTGAGTGACTACAGACTTGATGGTTTTCCAACAGATTTTTAAGAAGAGAATAACTTAAAAAAAAATTGAAATAAGTACAAAATATAACCATTGTCTAACAAACAGATGCCATATTTTAACAGTTAACAGTTTTCTCCAGTGATGAAAATATGACGACATCTCATCAGTGATGAGGAACAAAAGAACCTGCTACAGCAATACACAGGAGTCTGTTAACCAGGCTAGAAGAACATTACTACATGACTAAGGGGAGAACTGTGGGACAGGAGAGAGGACTGGCCCCAGGGCTCCCATTTACTATTTGTTAAACCATGTCCACAGAAAGACTGAGGAGCACTGATGGAGTTTATTGGCAACAGCAAAGCTTGAAAAGGTATCACGTGGGAAAAAGTTTCTGTGGATTTATGAAGAAGAGGAACAGAATAAAAGCTATTTACAGTAAAGAGTTACTGCCATTGGAGAAAAGAGACAAAAATCTGACCTATGATTTGGGAACTTCATACTTGCAAATATCAGGGAGGAGTCTGGGAACCTAGCAGTATTAGTCACAGTCATGTACAGAAAATGTGCCCTTGAATAGTTAGAGACAGTATTATTAAAAATTATCACTTGACAAAGAGAGGACTAAGCTGTAACACAGTATTACAAAAATTAGTTCAAATTGGCCATGGCAAGAGTTAAAAATCCTAGCTGGTCTCAAACTGGAGCTAAGTCAGTTTATGAAGGAGATCACTCGATATGCTTGTCAGATAAAGCAGAGAACTCAGCTAAAAGGCTGATGATTTATAATCACATGTTATTTTATTCCTGTAAATTACCCCTCGCAATTACAGATATAAACAGCAGATTTGGGAACAAACATTTACAAATATGCTTTGTAGCAAGGAAAGGAGAAGTGAATTTCCAATGTATTTTTTGGATTTTTTTTTTTTTAAAGGAAGAAGTTAAAATCTCACTACAAGACAGTCCATAATTTAGGAGGCTTTGTCTTCAAAATAGCACCACCTTTCCTGACTGGGAAAAACATAACTTTTTTTATGCCAAGTGTGATATTTGTCAGACATAATTCAATAGTTCATGATCAATACCAACTTTCAGTTTTGAGTTCAGCTTTGCATAATTTATAGGATTTCAAATTAATTCAGCTCTGAAATACAGTGACATATGATACTGAAGTCAATGCTAGAATGCTTCCTTATACACAAAAACATTCAGGACAGCTCTCTTGTACTCAATCTTTCTTCTGAAAAGCTTTATATTGCAATGTATGCTAAAGAGCAGAAGAAAAAAATTATAGAAATCTGCAAGGTGGAGTCATAACATTCTCAAGGACTCTGAACACACAAAAATATAAGAAAATATTTGATTCTCATTTCACATAATAATTAATAAATTATTTCAAGACTGTTTTAAGCACTAAAGAACAAATAGATAGTACTTTAAATCATTGTCACCTGACTTGCAGCAAGCTACAAGCAAGCATGATTTGAATCCAGATTATTTGTGACAAGGCAGTAAGTAAACTCAGCTTCCAGGAACTCTCATTTCATTCATGCCCATGAGAAAAACCACATTGCACTACATCTCATCTCTGAAGACTTTCCTGCTTACTGGTAAGAAAATTTGCTAAGATTTTAAAAGCATGAAGAAGGAGACGATTTTTTTGTTCCCACTTTACAACAAGTGAAAGCAATGGAATTTACATTTACCTCAGCAGCTGTGAGGAAAGTAATAAAAAGGGCAGCCTGGATGTGAATGGCACCACCACTCACAAGAGAACAGCACAGATTCACGGATCTTCTAGCAGTAATGGTACCTTATTTTGCAGTTTGTGGTACCACTGAGACTTGTATTATTAGACCATGACTTTAAGAGCCTCACAGCAATACCAGCTAACACAGTATCACCTTCCCTCCCGCCCGCCCACTGTCACAGTTGTGCCCAGCACAGCTGCTTGAGCAGCTGCACTATGAATGGGGTCAGAGAAAATACTGTGAAGTTCTGAACATCCTTCTTCTTGTTTGTAGTACACACAGATCAGAGTAGGCAAGCAACACCTACACTGATAATGCTCTCAACCACCCTGTACCGTGAAACCTTAGCTTTGCTTTAACACTTTAACAAGAACAGCCACATTGTTCAGAGAGCAACATCCTGGAGTGCAATCGCACTAAATTTTGGGATTTTTTGTGCAAGTAAGAGTGAACAAGTCAGAGATTAAATAATGCAAGCTAGAAAGATGCTAGGCAGATTCTTAAAAATTAAAGCTTTCTGGAGGGTCACTGCATGGAATCCCCTTCTAATGATATCAAGCAAAAAAATATTAAAAATAAATCCTTGAACTTGACATTTAAATGTAATAATATCACATTACTAGTGGCGCCAAAAGAAGTTTAGCCACAGTATTTGGGCTTTATTTCCTTTTTTGGAAAAAGAGTACACAAAAAAAAATGGATTGAAGTGTCTTATGACATTAAAAAAATCTACTGAAGATTATTCACTTAATGAATTAAACACATACAATTTTTATAAGGTGCTTTATAAACCTGTTAAACAATGTCTGCTCTGAGAGTATGCAAAATGAATAGCCTTTGAAATAAAACTTCGTATGTACTGAAGAGATACAACAGCTAGCATCATTAGCTTACTCTAACCAACAGAGTACCAACACAATAAAAAGAGTCAATTACTTGGCTTATAAAAATTTACTGTGTCCACAAATTCTTTCCAATTACATCAAGTGTACCAACTAAAGAAAGAAACAGAAAGTGGACTTTTCTTAAGTCAGCAACAGTTTTCAACAATTCTCCTCTTGTCACCTGATAAAACACACCAGGACAAAGCTGCCCAGCACAGCATGCTCTCAGCATCCAATGTGACATGCTTATCGGGAGTAGCAAAGAAAGCAATCAACAACCATAAAGTCCAAACCTGAAAAACAAACTTGAGAAGAACTTTGCTTTAGGATTCCAAGGATTTACTCATGCTTTACTTGTCTTCTGATTTACAATAACCCCTCTCTTCAGCTGAACACAAAGGGATTAAAGAGATCGATAGGGTAATCTGTTGAGTTGTATAGTGTATTCCTGACAGCTCAGGAAAAGCCACAAAACCTACAGTTTTTCAGAGAGCCACAAAACCTACAGTTCCAGAGACACAGCAGCTGTGATGATGGGTACATTCACTGTGCCTCAGTGTGGGTGCTCCCCATACAGGAGCTGCCTGCAGCCATCCTCAGTGGGCCACTCATGCTCACAGCAGAGCCAAGGGGAATAGTTTCCCAGAAGGGAAACACTAAGAGGCTGAGAGGACAAACAAGTGCAAACCAGCCAGTGGCAGCTGCAGCATCGCACTTAAAGTTCAGTAGCAAAACTCATACCAAGAACTCAAAGTAAAAAGGCTGAGTTATTGATACATAGCAACAAGGTTCAGGAAAGAGAGAAAGGAAAAGATGAGCTAAAAGGCTTAAGCTATCTAAAACCTAATGAAGGCCTGTGATTCACTTGGATATCTGAAACTGAAGCAGGGAATGCCTTCAGTTAGAGAGTGTTCACAACAGGACTCAATGGTTAAACTTCATTTATATTTTCTTTAAAGCAGACTGTCTACATCACTGTTACCTGACACTACTCAAAAGGCACAGCACGATGCCATTCCAGCTGAAAAGCAAGCAGAGAAATAGGCAATGCAGGGTAGAGAGAAAAAGTAAGGTTTAAAAATAAATTTTAAAAGAACACTTTGAGAGGGTTTCTTTTTTTTTTTTTTTTTTTTTCTTGCCTTGGCTGTGGCACATGGTCACACAAGTAATTGGATCTACATAACAGATTGGTTTCTCATTGCTGGCTGTCCCAGCTCACCCTCTCCTGCACCAGCTCTAGTGTTTTTGTGACTCTGGGCTGAACTGCTTCTGTGTTAAGTCAGCAGAAAACTAAGCCAACAAAAAAGGCAATAGGTTTCTGCTGGGATGTCATGCAAAAACAGTTGAGCACAGGCTGAGAAAGGAGACAGGCTTAGCTGCCCTGGCAATGCAGGCTCAGTCTGGTCAGCTAGTGCATCCACAATAGCTTTACTGGCACTTGAAAGCTCCAAATGAGGCTTTAATACTACAAATATTTATTTCAGGAAAAACACCATCTTATGTGGCATTATATCATCTTCCCCCTGTCACACAAAGCTGTTTGCCCAGACACTGTCTGTTGAGGGGGAAGGAAAGGGCTTTTTTTGTTGTAGTTGTTTTCAATCGAGACCAAGTCTCCAGTAGTTTGTCACATGGCTCTGTGAACAGGTGTGCTGGTGAAACAGAGGGATTGCAAAGGACTGGAAACACGCAGCTTGAGGAAGGAGGGTGCTTAAAGCAGGACAGAGAGTTAAAAAAGTCTGTGTTTGTAAAACTGTTGCAAATTCAAGCTATGCTATTCTCCTTTGTACTGTCCACACACTTAACAGGAAATTCTAATCTAAAATAAATATGGTGTAAATGAAAAAAAAAAAAAGAAATAGATATAAACACTAAATATATAAAACAATAAATACATGAATTATATATATTTTATATCATCACCCCATCTCACAGTGTGGAGCTAATGTATGTACATTACGATATTTATTCTACTATTCACGAAAGTAATTTAATTGCAGAATATGTCACAGATTTCTTATGTTCCTGCTTTGGATGCAGCTGAGAGTAATCTCATAGCCTGTGGTCCCTCAAATGTCTCTCACAGCCACATGGTTCTGCAAGATACCTTACTCTATTTCTAGCACCTTTTGAATTCTTTCCTGAGCTTATGCAACTAACTGACATGGCAGAGCGGTACTGTAATCGCTTGTACAAGATTTAACAAGTGTCAGATCTAATGCATAAGAACACTCCCAAAAGGGAAACGTGGAACAGTGAAAACTTCTACTTTTAGCAGGAGTGAATAAACTTATTCAACAACTTCCCTAACTGCAGCATAGCTGTCCTGCATCCTGGTTGTCTGAAGTAGCTACAGGATCAGCCTTCCTCATGTAATTTCAATGGCCATAGAAGGCTCAGGCAAACTCCATCTGTATGGATGTCACCTCAGTGTGGACTGGTGAGCACTTTGTAGCTGTCATTTTAGACTTCAGTTGTCTAGGGTAGGACAGGAGAGTATTTAATAAACCAGTGGGTGCTATATGTAGTCTCTGCCCACGTGCTCTGACTAGCTACCAGAAAAAATGTATTTTTTTAAACCATAAAACTTATGGTAATTACAACCATTAGAACAACTATTTATACTTGTGACTACCTGCGAAGTTTATTTAAGTAGGCCACTCTAAGAACTATTGCTTTTAATAATCTAACAAAGGACTACAAATCATGCTGAAGTTCCTGGCTCTGCAGAGCAAAGGCAGTCTTATTCTGAAGCCAGTTTCATGGGGATTTGTGTTCTGTGGAATAGAATCTGAACAAGAGCCTTTAGCTGGCAAGGCACAAAGGTTTTCCTATATTGAAGCTATGCTGCTTTGTCTCCCAACAGAGAAACTGGAGCCAAAGACAAACAAAGCAGAAAAGAGAGTTAAAGACAAACAGGTGGATAAGACTGAAAAAAGCACAAGAAATGCAAGAATATGCTCTCTGTGCCTGAGGGACACTCTCAAAGGAAGGGAATCCAAATCTAAGGCAATACATTTTGGACTCTGAAACCTGGATCAAGACTCAAGCCTGTCGCCAACATACTTTCATTCAATTGATACACAACTGAGTCCTCACTTGAAAAGACTGCCCACTGCAGAAACAAAGTCACTTCACATGGCTTATGAAAAATGTTAGCTACCCTAAATTCTTTTGGTCTTCATTCCACAATTCCATGTAACAACAAACATGGCCCAATGAAATAGGAATCCAACTATCATTAAATAAATGTATTCAGAACGCAAGATCTTCTTCTTTGAATGGATGTTTGATTAATAGAGGGAAATAAACAGACCTTTAAGCTGTACAACACTGTAAAAAACAATCCTTTCCTGTATGTAGGTATGACATAAGCATATACATGCATGTTTCTCTACTAGTTTAAGGATTCTAGCATAAGAAATCTCATGTTTCACATTGCTGCATCTTTTCAAGAGCACTGTTTCACAGGTACTCAAACTTCAGCTTTAGGATTAATGTAATCCAGCCTGGATGATCAGGACTCTGAAGAGAATGGCTGCAGCAGTGCAAAGGCATCACCACTGCAGTGAAGGGGCTGCAAGGCCCCTTTTATTTAATTAATTCTAAGGTTTAAACTCTCGCGACCATTTTTATAAAAGCTAGTTCAATGTTCAGCCACAAGTTTATTTTGCCTGCAACTGCCAAGCTCTGTGTGTCTATTGTTGCTTGTGAAGGCTGAATTCCTAATATAAAAAGAGTCAGCCCACTCAAATGCTTTCATGGGAACATAAGGGCCTCGCGGTGAGGTTTGACAATGCAGCTGGACCAACCAAATGGCTCACAGCCACCAAAATGAGGCAGTATTAATCTTTTTTCTACCACCTTGCCTCTGCTAGTCCTCTGCACTGGCTCAGGGACATCTAACCTCTGATTTGGCTGAGTTTATTGAATTGGTAGAGAAATAATTCATCAGGAAAAAAGAATGGTTTCTGTTGGCTTATCAAGTGAGGCCAGATGAATACTAACAGAATGAATAACAGGACACCTCTTTCAATGAATCTGGTTGTTTGACTGGTTCAGCCACCCTGTAGAGTGAACAGGTGAGTCAAACATGGTGACAGGACCATGGTGACAGGACTTGAGAAAAAAGGCAGGGTAAGAGAAGAAGTGCTTTTGGCTTATTACACATTCACATTATTTTATACTGATATTAATAATGAAGTAGTACTCTTACCTGTAACTGCTAATTTTTCCATTCATTTGCATCATTGGCAATTTACTAACAGAACATAATACAATAAACTGAATATTTACTTACCTACAAATCCTTTCTCTCCAACTAATTTAAGAGCAATTTTATCTGCCAAAACAGAAGAATTTCCATGTGCAATGTTAGCAAAAGGTCCAGCGTGAACAAATACTGGTGTTCCCTGGATAATAAAAAAAATGTGTAAGTAATTCAATGTATAGATGTCATGGTTTAACCCCAGCCAGTAACTAAGCCCCACACAGCTGATTACTCACTCCTCTATCAGTAGGATGGCGGAGCAAAACAGAAGGGTTAAAGTCAGAATACTCATGGCTTGAGATAAGGCCAATTTAATAGGTAAAGAAAAGACTGCACACACAGGACCAAAGCAAAACAAGGAATTCATTCCTGCTTCCCGTGGGCTTCCCGGCAGGCAGGTGCTCAGCCCAGGAAAGCAGGGCTCCATCATGTGTAATTGTTACTTGGGAAGACAAAAGCCATCACTCCAAATGTCCCCCCATTCCTCCTTCTTCCCACAGCTCTGTATGCTCAGCATGATGCCATATGGCTGGGAATACCCCGTGGGCCAGTTGGGGACAGCTGTGTAAGACTGTGTCCCCTCCCAACATCTTGTCTACCCCACAGCCTGCTTGCTGGTGGGGTGAGAGACAGAAAAGGCCTTGACTCTGTGCAAGCCCTGCTCAGCAATTATAAAAACATTCCTGTGTTACCAACACTGTATCCAGCACAAATCCAAAACACAGCCCTGTACTAGCTGATGTGAAGATAATTAACCTTATCCCAAGCCAAACCAGCACATTATGTAAGAAACTCAATAATTTTTCAGACTTATCAAAGTCACATATAAATCAAAGCACATATAGCAAGGAAGTGCTATTAGACAATTTAGGGGAACATCTCAGGTGCTTGAGATTTGCCTGCCTCATTCCTAGAAAGGTAATAAACAGTAGTGCAAACCTAGACAACTTCCTAACCCCGCCTTGTACTAGTTGATGTTTCATATTTCCACAGCTCTAATACTGTGGTGTGCCATTCTGGCACACGTCCTGTAACAAGTGCTAAATGCAGCACTGCAGATACACAAGCAGGAGCCCAGCTCCAGCCCTTCTCCAGCCCTGTAAGCCCTGTGTGCTCCTGTTTTCCTCACTGGCTGCAGCAACCATTCCTGTGCTGGCAGAGGAGCCAGCAGGAGCCATGAGGGACCAGAGTCAAGGGTCAAGGAGCTGGAGAGGGAGATGGCAAGGGATGTGCTGGGATGCAATGGGGATACTGACACAATGGAAAACACATTCACTGCTGCTGGAAGCCCAGCAGAACTGAATTATCCTACATTTTTCATGAATTTTCTCCTACAATTTACATGAATTCACCATACATTTGTATTTACACAGGGAAAATCGACTCTGTAGACAAACCAATCTAAACCAGAGAAAGGAGAGGCAAGGAGTGAGCAAATTAGCTACGTATAGGGAATTTGTGAGGTAGAAAGCAGTTCTCAGCTTCCCACTTGTATTTCTGGCAGGGACCCAAAGGAAAGGAGAAATTAGAAAATAATCAGAAAGGATTAGGATTGAGTTCACATTAACTGCTATTTTTTCTCTAAAACAGAATACACAATCAGACAGAAGAATGTCACTTCAGCTGTCCTACTACAAAATACTTAGATAAACAAATGCCCATTGTTGTGTTTATACATCTTAAAGTGCCCAGCTGGTTAAAGAAAAGGTAGGCAGACAATTTCACATTATTTCCATCGATGCTCTTCTCACATTCTATACTAGGAGATACTGCCAGCCCTCAAAATTTCAGGCAAACTACCAGGCAACCTCCTTCAAGTTTTGACCAGAAATACCAGTTAAGGAGGACAGTGTTCTGTGGATCAGCTGCAGGGCACATCTAATAGTCCCCTGAACCACAGCTTGGAAACTATTAACCATAAAATACAAGTTGGTTCTTCCTCTTCCCTTTCCCCAGCCACCAATGTCTTAGGAAATAACCTACATAGGAAAATCTCTATCTCACTACTGTAATCTAAGTGGTGTTTTACAGAAAACATGGACATTTTAGTAATGATAACTAGAAATCATATACAAAAATGATATATCAACAAAAAGCATCTCTTCTTACTGCTTCCTTTAGAAGTAATAGCATATAGTTAATTGTTTTGCTCAGAGGAAAGACAAGTAACTTTTTAGGCACTGCCACATGCACACAGATGGGTGGGGGCTATTCTCCAGGAACAACACAGTTAAGCTACAACTCAGATAACTCTGCCTAATACATGTTAGAGTAGAAACAGGGGACAAAAAAGAGAATGAAGGAGAAATCATGGCCTGTAACAAGAGAACTGATTTAGATCACTCTAATCATTACATAGTGGTTACCTAGGGTTAGCTTTTTTCTTGTTTTCTATCTGCTAATGGACACATACTGCAAAATCAACTGTGATTTTACAAAAGTACACCAAAACTGATCAGGAACTACATGTGCCTTCAAAGCTTCTTACTTGGGCATCAGACTAATAGGTGCTATGCAAAATATGTTATCCCTATCCCAAAGAGCTTGTAACAGAAAATCAAATGTAAACAACTTTCACCAAACTAAGCTGAAGCTTTACTTTAATCAAGGATATGGCATTCAAATAAGTAGGACCACAAATTTTCAGCTACCAGACCATAATGTTTATTCCAATTTGTCTTTTATCACTCAGCAAGACTAATTTTACTCTTCCAACCCCTAACTTCTTGCGGCAAGCAATCACAGGGCTGGTCGTATTAGACCCCAGAGTACACACTGGGCAGATGTGATGCATGGACCCACAGCCACTGCCAGTGACTGGGCAGCCCAGCACACACAGCAGCAGCTATGCAAAGAGAGGTGCCAGAAGGGTCTCCTCCTACATTCCCTGTGCTACTGTGCTTCCAAGAGTTCGTCCACACAACATGGATAGGAAGGGAATGTGGACTGCAGGATCCAAAATCCAGAATACTGGAAGTCAAGAGGCTCCCATGACTAACTCGAAATCCAAACATACTACTAAATCAGTGGCACAGACAGATGCTCCCCTGGAGCTCTGAAATCCACCAGAAGAAAAGGAAGAGCTATTGGAATGTTTTTTTACAAGAGCAAGCCTGGAAGAAAAGTATAGTCTAGGTACTGAAGAGAGTGAACTCCAGCAGGACCTTGGGAGCCTCAGGCACACCTTGGAACAGGGACAGCAATGTCTTCTCAGGCCAGCTTTAGTGACTGGGCCAGTCCATCTGTCCCACTTATCTTTGCTACACTCTTAACAAACTATAAGGAGAACCAAACAGTGGCACAGGGGTGCATTCTGCTGACTATTTTCAGTACAGAAAATATTATTTTCCAAGTTTCAGTAAAAGAAAATAAACCCAGAATGTCAATAAATATCTGAAGCTATCTGGCTGCTAGAAGGATGTTTATAATACTTACTACCATTCTTCTCTCATCTTTACTATGAGTGGCACTTCAAAAGTAACACAACAAACCACCCCAGAGCAGCCAGCCTGCAACTACAAAGGGTTGTCCCATAGAGCAGCTGCTCTGTTACGCATGGTATAAATAAATGCTAAACATTAAGGGATCAGTCGACAAGAGAACAAATCTGTCATGAGAAACATAGATAAACACTATGAAATCATTATGTACATTCCAAACAAAGTAATCTCAATTCTACAGCACTGGATATAAGTAAGCTCCACCGAAGTCTGCAGTTATTGTAGATGGAGTGCCCTGTGTCTCCCATTTTCAGACTTTCACTGTCATTCCTGCATATAAAATGCTGTCAATCACTAACACTTTCAGGCAGAATTTCTGGTGTCAGTGTAGCAGGACTGTGACGGAAAGCAACCCACCAAGAAAGCTCTTTAAAAACCAGCAGATTAATGCACACATCAATTCACATATGAAAAAAAGCACTAACATAAGTTGCCAGTTCAGTTCCACGCAGGACTGACATTTGGTTATTTTTGATTTATGACCTTCTAAGCCTTTTCTCCAGTGCATGCAGACATCCATATAAAGTTGGTGCAAATCTACCAAGCATGTTGCTCTTCTCCCTTTTCACAGGCCCTTAAAAGCAATTCCTCAGACATCCATGGCTTAACACAGTTCCCATCTACAGGCTTGTGGCCAGATCACAGAGGAGTGCAGGTGCACTGGCTACTTTTATCTGGCTACTATCTCAGCAATGGCTCCTTCCAGTCACTGCTACCCACAGTCACTATGACTTACAAATTATGCCAAATCAACTATCAGTCATTCAGAACTACTGCTCTCCCTCATCTGGCAGTCTTTTTGCCATTCCCCAAAGTGATCTGGAAGTCCTACTTTCAGTTTCGTCCTTAATTGCCAGACAGGTCCATGGCCCATTCTGAGCTGTATTTGTGTTTTTTGTAATCATATTATTCTGTTTTTTCACCACCTATGTGCTGTAGGATTATTTATAATTTTTCTGTTGTCAAATCATGGTGCTTTTGCTAAAGCATACTTTATGAAGAACTTGTTCTCCCCAAAGGGATTACGATTATGTTGCCCAATTACTACTGGTAACCTCTCTGGAAACTTAAGATGCTAATTTTTGGATGCTACTTATTAGGTTTATTTCAAGTGCAATGTAGGCTTCATTTATCCTCATTTCTGATTTGCAATTCACACATTCATCAGAAAGATGGCATTACTCACAGCAGAAGAAATACTATTACATCTACCACCCCAGGGTATACTAGGATAAGTTTAGCTTAAAATCTATCACTCTAGAGAGCTCTAAACGCGTAAGTGGATCACTAGAGTACATTCAAGCGTGCAGGACACAACATCATCCTTGTTCCCCTCCTTTTTCTTTTTTAAACTGAAGCTATTAAAAGTAGCACCTCTTACAGTTATTCAGATGAAGAATTAAAAATAATGAAGAGAGCTCAAGAGCAGCAACAGCACAGGCAGTAGTAGAGTAGGCCACTGCATCCCCAGGAAAGCGAAGCGTGTCCTGGGGTGCATCAGGCACAGCATGGCCAGCCAGGCAAGGGAGGGGATTGTCCTGCTCTGCTCTGCACTGGGGCGGCCTCACCTTGAGTGCTGGGGACAATTTTGGGTGTCACAGTGTAAAAAACAGACATTGAGTCATTAGAGAGTACCCAAAGGAAGGCAATGAAGATGGTGAAAGGCCTTGAGGGGCAGCCATCTGAGGAATGGCTGAGGTCACTTGGTCTGTTGAGCCTGGAGGAGACTGAGGGAAGACCTCACTGCAGTTACACCTTCCTTGTGAGGGGAAGAGAAGGGGCACATTGTGATCTCTTCTCTGTGGTAACCAGTGACAGGGCCTGAAGCTGAGGTTTATGTTGAATACTAGGAAAAGGTTCCTCACCCAGAGGATGGTTGGGCACTGGAACAGGGAACACTTCCCCAGGGAAGTGGTCACAGCACCAGCCTGACAGAGTTCAAGAAGTGTTTGTCTTGGGCTCATGGTGTGGTTCTTGGGGCTGTTGCTGTGCTGGGCCAGGAGCTGGGCTTGGTGATCCTTGGGGGTCACTTCTAACTCAGCAGGTTCTGTGATTCGACATGAGAGTAATGACACAGCCCAAAAGGACATCAGCCAAAGCACAGCACTATCTTGGAAAATATTTAGCTAAACTGGGGATCTCCATTACTTGGATACGTGACTCATATTAGCCTGCAAGCCAGCAAGTATCCAAAGGGTGACAAAAATTCATCTTTAAGACTCAAAGCGGAGGAGTGGAGCATGAAGCAGACTTCTGAGCTGCTTTGGTTTGCTGTTTTAAAAATAACTTTGTGAGAAAAATTTAGGGGGAAAATGAATCTTTGGGTAATGTGGTTAGGGTCCTGCTAACAAGCAGTAGTGTTTGATGAAAGTTGGCAGATGGTTCAGCCATACTATAGATTAGACTAGAAAAGAATACCACATAAAAGGCAGGAATTTTATTGCATAGAAATGTGAATATAAAGAAATGCAGGGAAAAAATAAATGCATGCAAGCCCCAGAACCAAATGCCTATCGATCAAAAGAATCTCTTCTGACATTCATAATTGTCTTTCAGAACACTGCAACAAAACCGCAGTATTTTCCAACAGATATGTAAAGTGCAAATAGAATGACAAAACAGAATCAAAGCTACCTTGTCACTGGTGCTTAAGACACACAATGTTACCCAAGTGGTGATTATAATACTGAGCTCTGGCCGTGACATTCTTAATGCTATGTGACCTCCAGTTTCTGCTATTGGATGTTATATTAAAATTATCACACACACACACACACACACACACACACACACACACACACTCATTCTTCATACAGCCACATGAAAGAACGGGTTTTCTTTGCAGGGGAAAAGAATTAAGATGACTATAATAAAATAACATAAAATTCTGTTTTTCTAATATTAAATGTCTAATTTAATTCCAATATTTTCGAGTATTAAATTCTGTTTTTCTAATATTCCCCGAGACTAGAAAGTTGTCCCCATCCAAACACAAAAGCAAAAAGGTCGTTATCACTTCAACATGCTGTAGAAAATGAGACATTTTTATCAACTGGTGATTGCACTGGTATCTTTCTGCACTCTTCAACTTTTCATTATATCAAGAATCATAGTGAAATATTCCAGCTATGTAATTTTAATGGTGAAATGAAAAAAAAGATATACACTGATTTTTCTCCAAGTGCATTTGTTTTCAAAGATGCTTCATTATTTTCTCATTTTTCTTTCTCCTTCTCCCCATGAATGTTGCTCATCAGTTTCCCATAAAAATATCAATACCAGACTGCCCAGGCACAGAGTTAGCTTGCACTAATTCTACATTCTTTAAGCTTTTGGAAGAAAGCTCACTAGGGTAGGTGTACATTCCTCTCATAGCCCATCAAAGCTACATTTAGTCCATGAAGCCACTGTGGCAAGATAGGGTAGCTGGGAAATTTCTTTTGAAAATGCATAAACAGATGAAAGGGTCCTCCTGTGATTTTGAATGGCCCAAACTGTAATACAGATTAGAATGTACACAGGAAAGCACCTTTTCTCCACCCAAAATGCAGGGCTGTGGGAATCATCATGAGAACATCCATATAAAAGAAATACACAAAAAGAACACTTCGCTGTAAGAACAAAGTGGGAAATAGTAGTAAATCTGTGACTTAGAAGATGAACCTGCCTCCCATTGTGCTCAGAAGCAGCTCAACAATGCACTGCAGCTTGTTTGCAACACTAGATAAAATTATGACTATTGACAGATCTCAAAAATGAAAAGACAAAAACCAAAAATATATAAATGCAGATAGAGTTGATTAGTTAACATAAACAAATGAATGTTTGTTAGAATGCCTTCATGGATCAGACCCTGGCTTGAACTTTGAAAGTCAAGCGCAGTTGCTGAAGAGAAGAATGATCAGCACATTATGGAATCAGCACAGTATGGAATCTGAAAGTTGGAGAAGGGCAGGCATCATAAGCCATACTTACCTCTAATGTCTGCATTAGCGTGGGCTTAATTGCATCTTTCATCAAAACTGCCAAAGCACCGGTTACTCCCTAAAAGACAAGAGTCCACATTTTAAGGAAGTCAATTCTAAGGTGCAACATTTCCAAGTTACACTTATAGTTTAAAAACCTTACAGTTCAAAGCAGTGTTGCAGTGATGCATAAAGAATTTATTTAAATATTACCTCAAGACTTCTAAAATTCTGTATTTACAGTGTGTCAAACAAAAAATTATTTTATTCCTAACACACTTAAAAGGCAATAGGTAACTTCTTCGTCCTATTTCATAGAAAGATCAGAAACAGAATTTAGTGATCAGCACGAGGATGTTCAAGGTAACAAAAGATTAAGTGCCAAAGGCCACTGAGACCTGAGAAAGCAAGAAGGCAACAGCTTGATAAAACTGCCTAAAGAAATGACAGATGTATTTATTTTATGACAGAATCAAGAACATAAAACAATAGCTAACAACAACCAGAAAGAGTATTTTTCAAGACTTGTACAAATAGATACATAACAGATACAGGATGAAAGCAGCCACAGAGTTTACCAGGGGCAGATAACAAATATATCACAAGATTAAAAGTTAGAAGTGCCTTACTGTGATGATGAGATCACAAAAAGGAGCTGAGCAAACTGCTGCATTTTGGTTGCAAAAAACCTTACTCCTCCCTAAAAAATCTGTTGAAGTATAAATGTCACACTGACTGACCTTAAAATAAATAAGTCATAACAACCCTCTATACCAAATTTCAATGCTCATTCTAGAAAAAAAAAAAAAAAGTTACAGTGTGTGCACATCACTATCAGATTATATGAAGAGTGCTATCTAGAAACCACAGCATATGCTCAAATTTATTCTTGAATTACTTTGATTTTGAGATGATGGTTTTCATTTTGAAAGAACTAGATCATGGTTCAAAAAAAACCACAGTAGTGTTACAAAGAGTGGCTCACAAATTTGCCAGAGAATGCAAAAAAAAAAAAAAAAAAAAAAAAAGAATATATTTTTGTATTGAAAAGAAACACGAAAAGCAAACAAAAATCCTAGCTGCTGTAAAGTGTTTAAAATGAAGATTCAAAAACATGGGTACAATATCCAAGTTGCCTATAAAGAGATGAACAATAATATTCAAATTAAGAAAAGCAATAAAAATAGTGCCTTTATAATTCCCAACACAGCTTTTGTCAACTAACCCCAAATGTGAGCAATCAAAGTCTGCAAGAAAATTTTGACGGCAACAGATAAGACATAAAAGTTTGTGATGATTAAGTGCAATATTTTATAAAGTACAATTTTCCCCTTTCTGAGCATCACGTCTGAGCACAGACTTCAGAGGAAAATGATGCAGAATATTTGGCCTTAGATAAAACTGAATTGAAACCAAAATAGTAAAACTGGCTTCTACAGATGCATAGCAAGTGTTTCCTTGGAGGACTGTGAAGGAGAGAGAGAAGGAAAAGATTTCTCTTTGCACTCTGCATCTCCCACTATTTACAAAACCCAATGGATGCACAAAGATATAATATGAGAAACTGATAGCAAAACAGCATAGTTTTTTCATCTTCTGAATTAGACTGCTGTTTCTTAGGATGTTAATTTTAGAAGCTAGAATTCAAATGCAAGGAAACATAAGCACTCCAGCTCTTTCAAAATGGGTGAGACTCCACAACCTCCATAGAAACAGCCTGGTGTTCTGCTGTTTATCTACCCAAATACTCTCATTTCTAGAGGAAAAAAAGCAAATGCAAAACTTTACATCTGGTCTTTCAAGTGGCCAAGAGCAGGAATAACTACGTGAGCAGCCACAGATCAGCCCTACTGGAAAGAAGACTTGGGGGAAGAAGAAGTGAAAAATAAAATCAGGACACTTCTCCCCTGCTTCTTCTAGATAATAATGGCTCAAGTCCTGTGTCCTTTGTTTTCTGATGTCTTCACCAATCTGATGAAAACAGTGAAATAAAAAAAACACTTCCTCTGCATTTTAACTTTTTGGGAGATATTACTTATGCATTATTTGGGAAATAGTAGACACACCTTCTGGACATGAGAACTCATTTTATCTGAAGCTGAAAGCAAAGAAAAAAAGACGTAAATACTCCAGTAGGCATATCTTGTGCCTCACATGGTCCTTAACTAGGTTTGGTGTCAACAGCAGGCCTTAAAAGCTAAACAAACAATAAGGTTTTCATACCTATCTGACACAACTGTGAGAATGAAGCTTTCATTTCTTTGTATACTCACCAAGATACTCCTCCAAGTATCTAATATACAATTCCTACAGCTCACTCCAAGTCCTGGATCTGATTCACAAAGCTATTTAAGGAATCAGGTTCCTATTTCCAATTCAGAAAAGGTAGATAAGCTTCTTATAAAACAATTAGGGGCTTTGACACTTACACACCAATTAAGCTTGTGAGAGCTCAAAGATCATTAGATTTCCACTAACTCACTGTCAGAGGAAAGCAGCAAGGCTCTGAATCAATTGTATACAGATGTTCAACTTTTCTGGGTTCCTTCCTGGAACTGATCACAGGTATTCCTGAAAATAATGCTCCTTCCATCTATCCAGCAGCCATCAGGACAGGTATGCTCCCCAGGACAGCACAGATCACAGAGCATAAAATAAATTATACACGTGACACAGAAAAGGCAAACTTAGATGAAAATCCAAAATACTTTCAAAGCAACTTCCAGTGGAGCACTGTCTGAAGTTTATCAAGACTGGAAATGAAAGCTAGCACCAGATGACAAGGAAAGTGATTGAAAGTAACTACTATGAAATGAATAAAGGCTACACAGACTGAAGGGCAGAGAAAAACCCTTTTCTTTATAAGAAAAATAATGAAGTACTTGCAACTTCCCTTCAGTTGAAACTATAGTCTCTAACAAAATAATAAGACTTTCTGCAATTTCAGTCCTGTAAAAAAACTAAACTTTAAACCATAATCTGAGAACTGCAACTCCTTTTGTTTGAAGTGAACACTGTACACAATGTTTCTGATGAACCAGAGAACAAAATCTCACTAGCTGACAGATCATTTACATAAGCAAATATGAAGCTTTTTTTTTTTTTTTTTTTTGTCCCAGAATTACTGAAAGCTAACAGTATGGCACAGCAAGTAAGCTGAGAAGAAGTCTTATTTTTTAAAAAATAGTGACATATTTATTTAATATTTTTCATATCTGCTGAAATACTGATCTAGGGCATATATACTGATTTAGCTTCACATTAAAATATGGTATGTGTCCATCAGAATTCTACCTCACTGTAAAAGCCAAAAAGCAATTAAGTCTTCAAAATACTGTACAATGAGCACCACATTTTGGCAAAAAGTTCAACATATTCCATTACAGAGGAGAGACATTTAATCCATTACTCTTGTGGAAAGAGTCTTCTTAATTCATGAAATATTAAATTTATCTTTTTTTCTATTATTCCTAGCCTGTCTCTGCATATGGTTTATATCTGCCAATGTGTATTTTAGGTTTTACTATTTTATTATGATAATTATATTGCATATAAAGTCAAAATTAAGAGCAATTGTATTTTTGTGAAGTATTTTGTGCATACATCTGGAAACAAATCACAGAGAAAGGTTTAGTGGTTTTGGTTCACATAGATTTCAAAGAATTAAAGACTACTGTCAAATATTTAAACTTGCATAAATTCAATCTGTGTAGGATATAAACATGAACTCCAGAATTTTTTTTAAAGATGGGTAGAACTGACCCATTATTCAGTTTGTGTGGTATTTCTCATGATAAAGGTGCCTTTAAAGTTTCTTAGTACTATATGCAATTGGAGTTCTTTGGGCTAAAATGTTCCATGTCAATGGACTATGACAGATTCAAGCTTTTGAACTTGATTTTGTTTTACAAAAATAGAAGTCAAAATTATTGAACCTGGACTGAGAGCATTCTAACATCTTGTACAGTGTTCTTCCTTTGTTCAGCTGTCTTAAGATCTTTCCTTACTGAACTATAGAGCTTTACCTCTTCACCGACCCTAACCTGAAAGGAGGATGGAAATTCAGGAGCAGAATGGCTTCACATCAAACCTCTTGATATGTGTGAAAATTTTCTCAAGAAATAATCCTTGGATTATATCAACACAGGCAGCACAAGCTGCAGGGGAAGCGGGGAAGAGTAGAGACTACATTTAAAGTCTAGAAACGGTAGGTTTAGTTGCAAGCTGCTCAAACAGACTGACCACCTGTGGGAAGAAACCAGCAAAGGAGACAAAATGCTACATGAAAGAAAAGAAATTTATCTTCTTCGTACATATGAATTATGACTTGTTATGATCTTTGATTATACTTCTCCTGCTGTTGTTTCCAGAGGATTCAACTTTATACAGTTCACTTTCAGCAGTGCAGTATGGTTATTCATATGCTCTCTCCCCTTGTACAAAGTAAGCATTATTTAATTTGATACAGAAATCATAGAGACCCCACTGCTAATTTCTTTTGACATTTTTTAAATCCCAACACCACAGCATTTGACTTCTTCAGCAACATTAGTAAGTCTTTAGAAATGAACAATTGTTCCTGTTCTTCAAAAGAGAAACCTGCACACACAAGAATCAAGCTCAAAAATATTCACCAATTTTGGATGCACAACCTGGGACAACAGAAAATAGTTTCTCCTGGTTTAAAGTTCTTGATGGAGTTTGACTTTCCATAAATTTCAGTTAAGCTCCCTAGTATTAAACCAGACTGAGGAATGCAGAACTCCTTATGTACTGTAAGAATCAGTTTGTGTGGACAGAGCACCTCATGGATGTTTTGCTAAGAACACAGGAATAGAGCTCTCCAAAGAGATGCTTTACATCCTTAACCATGAAATCATATTCCTCTTATTCCCATGGTTCTCATACTCATTTTTAACACACTGCACAACAAAAGAGGCAGGAGATCCTGCACTTCCCAATCATGACATGCACCCAAGTCTTTCCTGTGCATGGGATGAAGAACCTCCAGAGGGAAAAGAATGCAGCAGCATAGCTGCAGATGCTCGTAACACATGTCCTTCAGACTGTGATGATTTTTTCTTTCTGGGCAGGTTTTTTTGTTTTTTTTTTTTTTTTTTTTGTTTTTTTTTTTTTTTGGGGTTTTTTGGGGGTTTTTTTTGTTTGTTTGTTTGGTTTTTTTGTTTTTGTTTTTTTTGTGGTTTTTTTGTTTTTTGTATAATACAAAACACTCCTCTAAAGAACAACTAGAAACACATGTTCAGAACAAGCAAAACTATCAAATGATTGAGACACTAAGCATAGGAAGTTTGTTTTAAAAAAAGCCAAAAAAAACTGAATTAGTACCAGACATTTTGCTGAGCACTACTTTCATTTTAGGGACACAGTGGAAAAGTTCTAAAATTCTTTTGCCCCAGTGGAAAAGCCATTTCTTTCATTCATCAAGCTGATTAGCATTAAGTGGTTAGTAGGTCAAATATTTTGTAGTGCTAATAAATAAAAGTACCTTCATACAAAAGTAGTGTCAAAATTAAAATCACATACTACAAATGCAGTTTTAATTCTAACACGAAATAATTTTAAAGTATTTGCATATGCCTTATAATGTAACTTATTCCCCATTTCCCTCCAGTTGGCCAAGACAAAGTTATACAATTGAAAAGCAAAAGCAAAACTTCAACAGCTAGAATATTAAATGCAGTTCTTCATGTCTTCTGCATAATTGGGAATAGATGATTTACTTTGAATTTTAATGATGACTGTAGTTAGAAATTTTTAACCTTATCTTAATTTAATTCTTAAATCCAGGCACTCTAGATATCATGTTTTCATTTCTTTATTAAACTGGAATCCACTAAGGCTGTGAAGGTGCTCCTGATTTGCAGATTTGCTGTCTTTGCTGACAGGGCAGGATACTCATTGCTTTACTCATTTATTACACATTAAGTTTGAGCAAATGTTCACAAAACAGGGAGAAAGAGGAGAAAACATAAAGAGCCTGTGTGACACGGGCAGCCATTACTGATGGGCTGGCATTAGACTGCTCCTGGACTGCAGCTGATTACAAACATCAGCTGGTAGCTTCTGGCTGCACCAGAACCTGCCATACACAACCATGTGTGAGCTTCCAACCACTGTTCAATGACTCACGGCCCAGATACAAGGGATAGAATGTGATTTTAAAGAAAAAACATACTGATTTTTTTTAGAAGCTGAAGTAGGGAATGAGGAAACAGCAACTAGTGAAGGTAACGAAGAAAAAAAAAATTCTAATGACAGATGAACCTGTCCCAAGCACTATCAGCAACCTTTGAATTAAGAACAGCTTGTTTCCATTCTGATTCAGTGGTACAGGCATTCATGTGGTAACTATCACTGCAACATCTGAGCAGACTCTAAAAGCACAGTAGCAAACATTACCAGCTCTCTCAAATAAGAGCCCGCACTTTGACTCCCTCCAGCACTGAATTTGTTTGCCTTAAGAATTGCAGAAAATGATCCAAGTAGGTTATGGAGACCAGAGGCTTTTTGAACCAGATGTTACCAGAATTGAAGAAATGAGTTCAACATCTTGTTCTCATTCTCAAGCAGGTTTTGGCCCAGAAGATGATCTTTCTTTGATATCTGACTGTGCTGTTCAAAGCAAAATCTTTGGCGTGTACCTGCCTTTTTAATGCTTCAAGAGGCAAAACAAACATGTTTGAGGTTATTCACAGGTCTCTATAGCACTGAACATACCAAATCCTCTGCTGTTACTGGTTCTCCTTTCTTGTCATTAGCCACCACCATTCTCCCCAGTCTTTCTTTCATATCTTGAAGGCTGGTGGTAAGTGCCAAGATGGCCATAATTTCACTTGCAACAGCAATATCAAACTGAGCCTGTAAAGCAGAAATGAGAATCATGAACCAAATCAAAGTCAGCTGAAATACTCACAGGGGATCATCAGGAATAAACTCAGGAAAGATAAATTTCACACTGGAATTCAAACAAGGTCTAAATAGTAACTTACAGCTTTGGAGATTACTCAAGACTAGAGTAACTTGTATGTACAGACTGGGCAATGAGCTGTGGGAAGGAAGAGCTGCAGAAAGGGACCTGCAGGTCCTGGTCAGTGGCAAGTTGAACATGGGTCAGCAGTGCCCTGGCAGCCAGGAGAGCCAACCCTGTCCTGAGGGGCATCAGGCACAGCATGGCCAGCCAGGCAAGGGAAGGGATTGTCCCACTCTGCTCTGCACTGGGGAGGGTCACCTCCAGTGCTGGGGGCAGTTTTGGTGCCATGATACAAGAAAGACATAAAAATATGGGAAAGCATCCAAAGAAGTGCTACAAAAATGGTGACAGACCTTGAGGGGATACCATATGAGGAGCAGCTGAGGTCACTTGGTCTGTTCAGCCTGGATGAGACTGACGGGAGACCTCACTGCAGCCTACAATTTCCTCATGAGGGGAAGAGGAGGGGCAGGCACTGATCTCTCGTGACAGGACCCGAGCAAATGGCCTGAAGTTGTGTCAGGGGAGGTTGTTTCGATATTAGAGAAAGGTTCTTCACCCAGAGGGTGGTTAAGCACAGAGTCCCAGGGAAGTGATCACAGCATCAAGCCTGACAGAGTTCAAGAAGCATTTAGACAATGCTCTCAGGCATAAGGTGTGACTCTTGGGGATGGTCCTGCACAGGGCCAAGTCCAACTTTGATGTATCCCTTTCAACTCAAGATTTTGTATGATTCTGTGAACTTCAAACACTTTATATTCCCTGATTAATATTCTCCATTAGAATACATTCATTTGAGGACCAGTATTACAGACTGTTTAGCCCCTTGGCTCACATTATCCTTAGAGAAGCTCCCTGAAGGATCAAGAATTTTCTTTCTGTGGCAGAAACAGGAAATCACCAGATGTCTTTTGAGCTTTACTGGCCTGAGCAAAGGAACACTGCATTGTGGAGGGTTTTTAAATTTTTTTTTTCTGTAATGATCTCCAACAGCTTTTTATTCTGGTTTCAAAAACATTCTTGTTACATTTGATCATTCTTTTTCTACTTAAGCTCAAAATTTAGAGTCTATGCTCTTAAGACTTGTGCTTGATCTATGAAAACATAAAATATATCTTTGCCCTTTTTTTTTCAAATTAAATGAACAAATATGTAAGTCAAAAAGCACAAAGAACTGTATGTGGCATCAGTTCTATTGCTTTTGTAGAAACACACCCATACTGTGTAGCATTGCAGCACAATGTAAGCAATAGTTTTTACTTTTCTTTAAGAGTATAGATTAGTAGTACTTGCACTAATGCACTATTAGCAAAGCTCAGGCCACATGCTGTCAGAACATAAACAGAGAAGAAAAGAAAAGCCACTAATGTATTATGTGATAGGAATGCAGTGTTGGCAGTGATCAGGAACTGCAATTTTTTTGGTAATCTCTCAATCCCCAGCAATTAAAGTCTACATAAAGTTTAGTAACTGACATCCTACTGCTATCTATGTAAGAAAAAAGCCCAGGACTGTTTCTATCAGACCTCTGGCAGATGTATCCCATACTAATACCAGAGGAATCTGTTCAAATTGAGAGCTTTGTCTGTTTTTAAGAAGCATCTACATAGAACATACACCCTACCATTCTTGTGCATTTCCCTAATACTTTAAGAGCTTCTGCCCTTTTTTAACCCAAAAAGCAGGAACAGCTTTTTTTAGCTGCTCTGCTAAAGCCCAGAGCAGCCCTATTCAGGCTGACCTCTAGGTACCCACTTGTTTAGTCAAAACTTCTGAAGACAACTGAGCACTTTTCTGCTGTGGACATAGGCAGAGAGTCCTACATATCATGGAAAAGAAAAATAATTCTGTAACTGAGACTTTCAGCATAGTGATTCAAGTGAAATGGTGAAATTACAAAACAGATTTTCTGTATTCTTTGGGACCAGTTCTATATGCAATGAACTTTGTTAGCATTGCGATGACATGGATTCCACTATCTTTTTCGAATTTGAGAATATCCTCAGTAAGTCATTGCAGCATATGTAAGACAAGAAATAAGTCTGAGAAATCTATGTCCAACCCATATGGTGAAATACTTCTGATTTATCAGAATGTTTATTGGAAGACCCACAAAAAAAAGTTTTTATCATTGTTTCTATATAAACCCAAAAGGACAGGAAAAACATGGTAGATGCTCAAAGAGTGACATAAAATTTAATTGAAGAAACAGGCACAAAAGATTGTAGTAGCAGGTGCCATTTTAACTCTAAATAACCTCTATACACCTATGAAGTGCTGACAGAAGTCTTAGCTGCAAAGTCAGTTTTTTATTGATGAAAGGGTACACCCACATGGATTCAATTGTAGGATCAAGGGCATCAGTCATGTAATACTCTTCAGAAACCACAGCCTCCCTGTTCATTAAAATGCAGACTTTTGTGCCTGCTGTGCTCCACCATTTTACACAGGTGTCATTGATTTTAAGAGTGCTAGAACATCACTCCAAATATTTATAAAATGCATCTGTTAACTATGAAGTCCTGTTTTCTCTGGATCTCTAGCTAGGCTCTGAAATGAGTTTTCCTAACTGCTAACTCTATTTCTTGAGTCACTAAGTCCACGTTAAAATGTGAATGGATATGCATCAGTCTAACATCACAACACTGAAAGCATTAATTTTACCCGAAAAAGTACAGAAGCAACATTTGACAGCGATATTGTCAAGTACTACTTTATAATAAAATAAGCCACATTTAACTCAGTAGCACAATTACAGAGGTAAAACACTACATAATAAGGCTGGCAGAACCCAGCTTAAGACTAATAATCATATTGAGTCACTGAAACAGATCTAAACATATGAAAGTGTTGAAGGAACTCACACCAAATATAATATTTTGTAGTCCCAGCCCATTATCAGAAATGACTGTTAGCTAATACTGAATTTCCTGTGAGCCGCAGACAGAAGAATTTCTATTTTGTGCATTGAAAACCAAAATAAGTGACCATTTCTAGTGGAAGGGTCCCTGCTTAGGGCAAAGGGGTTGGAACTAGATGATCTTAAAGATCCCTTCCAACCCAAACTGCTCTAGGATTTTTTGATTTCTCTTTGAAGTTCTTCTCTCCAATTTGGCTTTGTTTTACCTGCTCCAAATAATACAGCACTGTGCTTTGGTCTCTTTATTTAGGCATATGTAAAGAAAAATGTTGAAGAAATGGTAAACAAAAAAAAAAAAGTGAAAGCCTTATCTCTACCACAAGAGCTGTTCACATCAAAATAGTCAGAACCTCATTAATTTCATGATCCAGAATGTTAGATTACAAGATCATCATAAAATTAAGAGCCACTCCACATCACCACAATGAATTTACTCCTCCTGACGCTGCTGTTCCATGCTGGGCTGTTTCAGAAATTCATTTACCTACATTACACCAGGAACACTTGCTCAGGTGATGTTGGGAAAGCCTGGCTTTCAATTTATTGGTAAGTTCTTTAATAAACTTCCATAATCGCTCATTTAGTAATGCAGGTTAGCTTTATACACCACTGAAAAGTACAAACATACTCATTTGCTGAACTATCCCTTCAAGCCCACAGAGCAAAAGCAAGCACATGCTCACATTTCTTACAGTTCAGATTCCAAAGCTGAGATGCATGAGAAGGAAATGAGAACTCTGAATAAAAAGCTTATTTGTAAACAATTTTTAAAATTAAATTTAAATGTAATTTGAATTATGTGTGTCCTACATAAATTGCTACAGAGATTTAAAAAAAAATTAAAAGTCATACAAATTAACTTTATGAGGGCATAGAGGCATCTTGGCATAGGACAATGTTACACCCCCAACACATGCAATTTTTTAAGTGCTTTTGACACATTGTAGAATATGCATTGGTTTCTGTTTCTGAAAATTCAGATTCAGTTACTCATTAACATGATCAGTTTCACTGCAAGATTCCTATACAACAGCAACAGACATCATTACTGCAATTCAAAGTATGCTGAAAGAAGTGCAGAAATTCTCTCAGCCTCTAATGCAAAGTCTGTCCAGAATGTGATTTATTCATGCCTTTACCTACCTGACGGACAAATCCTTTCTCTGTGTTTGCCTGCCCAACCGTTATTTTGCGCAGGAATCTGTCATTTGTATCCACCACTGAAATAAGGGAAGAGCAAAAGCAGAACATGTTAACAAGGACTCAGGAATATGGGTTTTTCCAGGCATACCTGTTGTTACACATATGAGATTCAACTGCTCCAACGGCGTAACCAGATGGCCACACTTCTGCATATCAGCACTGGCACTGACTTGGTTGCTTCCTTCTAGCTGATATCGTTTGATGACAGGTTAAAACAACTCAAATACAGTTTATTTGTACAGCATTTGAAGCTAACAGATTCTTAGTATTCTAACATACTATTTAAAATTTTACCTACATGAGAAAAATCAGTCTTAATAGATACAAAGCATCAGATCTACTTCAAATTGTCTGCTTCATCGCTGACTTGTTAAGAATTGACTTTAAGACTGCATGATGTTGGTCAGATTTGGTCAGTTCCTCTTTTAAAGGATGATTATGCTGTCAGATTGGTTCTTCCAGACAAGTATCTTTCACACACATCACAGTAACCAACTAACTCCACATTCAGCTGCACAGCATGAGGACGATCAGAGGGCTGGAGCACCTGTTGTGAAGACAGGCTGAGAGAATTTGGGCTGTTCAGCCTAGAGAAGAGAGGGCTCTTGGGAGACATTATAGCATCTCCCAGTACCTAAAGGGTCCAAAGAGGAACTTTTTACAAGAGCATGTAGTGATAGAACAAGGGGGCATGTCAATTCCTACTCAATGAAAAAATAGACTCTTTTTCTTACAGGTTCTGTAGTCCTAGAAATGTTTAAGTTTGCACCAACCCTAAAATAAAGGTACTCTTGATAAGTTCAGCCTGTAGCTTGGTAATGAACTCAATCTTTTGGTAGATTTGAGTCCTGTTCATTTATAAGTAGAGAGTCCAGGAACCTCCAGAGAAGCTGTCATCATTCAAGGTAAGTGAGCTCCTTCCACTTTTCCTGCTGCTTTTGGAAATTAAAAAAAATTCTGTCTGTACAGAAAAAGATGACATAATTACCCAAGAACAAGAGGGACTTTGAATGTTAATTAAACCCGAGTTCAGAGTTGTGAGTGAGCTGGGAGAAAACCAAGATTTAAATCACTGTCCCCCTTCTTGGGCATTTCTCTTGGGGCTGTTGTAAATACCACACATATCTTTTCTCCTCTGCTCGGTCTTTAGGCCCCTAATTTCTTCAGGAATTCCATTTAAGGGATGGTGCAACACAGATTTGGCCAACTCATTTTGGCTTCTATACATATACAGTCATACTCTAAAATACTACACTACTGGCAGGAATTGCAGAACATCCTGGTACATGGAAGCTGTAGCCTTGCACCAAGCTGTGGTACCATATGGCACAATGAAGCCATATGGCAAGATGATTTCTCCTGCAGAATTCTCCCTTCTCTTCCTCGGAAGCTCAGTCTCACAACACAGCTTAAGCAGACCTAAATGTCTTCCCTGTCTATGCAGGCACTCCTAAGGGCAACTCACCTTCCCACCAGCCTGGACAGCCAGTGAGCTGATTTTTTATCTGCACCTTCCTCGTGAAACCAATGTAACCTAAACACCCCTATCATGAAATTGTAACTGTTTCTGCAACTCCTGGTCACTGAGATATACTTACTTTCTCACTGTGGTCACTCACTCTCCAAGAAAATTCCAATGAGTAGTAATAAAACAAGAAATAACTGGTTTTGCCAAAAAAGCAATTTTTCCTTTTGCAAATCTTCCCTCTTCCTTTACCCAAAGTAAACCTTTCACTAAGGTTTAGGTTCAAATAAGTGTTGGGTTTAATGTATCCACTTCCTTATTCTCTAGAGATGTAAACAGAATCTGACTATCCGGGAAACACAAAGAGGGGAGAAGCTTTCTCACTTTTCAGTATATTGTACGTTTTCAAGTTAGCGTGAGCTGACAATGAGTGGAAAGTTTGTGATACTTCTATGGGAACAGGTTCTGACTAAAATTAATCAATCTTTTCAGAAGATCTGATAGCTTAGCTCCTTTTCCCTACAAATTCCCTGGTATGTAACAAGTTTCACAGACATATGGACTGCAGGAACAGTCCTAAATAAAACATTATCCAAGTTATCTAAACCACTCCTAAATCCAGGTTTTTCTTCTAAAATGTTTAAGGTATGTACATCATATAGAGCTGTGTGGGACAGAAATTTCACTAACATTGTTTGAGATTAATTAAATAACTCCCTTGATGTTAACAGCTGTTGAGCAATGTTGCCTTCTCCCAAACCCATGCTGATAAAAAAGAGGAGTCATATTACACTAAACATTTATATTACTTCTTTATCCTAGTACAGGTCTCTTCCAGACACACTGTGTGACTAATAAAAACATCTTACGCCACAACCCCAGAATTATCTTGAGAAAAATATCCCAAATCTGAGATGACATGCACGCAAAGGGCGCAGTAAAGCATGGCCAAGACTCCTCTCTTCTCGATAGATTCACTTTTTTTTCTGAGCATCACAATATATTCCATTTAACAGTGATAACTTCAGTGTTTGAGAACTAAGAAAGAAAATAAAATCCAGTGGTATTTAGCTCAGAACTTTATGCAGAGTTTACTTCCCTAAAGAAGAAAAAGATAGGTATAGAAATTGAGGTAAACACTGAAATTTGACCCAGCATTAGAACTGGAAAAAGCAGAGGGGAGTTATCTAAGGGTATCAAAGTGGGTATCAGTTTGCTTGCAACAGTACCACATCTTTCATCTCTTTTTCCAAATGAAGCAAACAACTAAAGAGACTTCAAAAAAAACACAGACTTCAGAAAAACACGTAATCCCTTAAGCCTATTTAGTCTCTTGAGCTACCCAGACTGCTGAGTTTGGGAGGATGAGGGACCAAAATCAGGAAGAATAAATACAAATAATCTAGAACCATAACAGACATAGTTAAAAAAAAATGGCTAAGATTTGCAAAATGCACAGAAAGGACACTTTCAAATGTCTGGAGAGGTATTACCTAACGTGAGAGTGACTGGGTGTATTTAAACTGCCAAAGAAACCGATCTTTCAGGATTTTAGCAAAGTCTCTTGAGTTATTGCAGATACTTGACCAAGTTTAGAGCAACTTGCTGCACCTGCATTTGTTATGAACCCACACGTCCCACTTGCAAATTGGTTATTCTTGCTATCAGAGCAGAAACAGCTCTGATTCAGGTAAAATGAAGCAAATTAGGAGATAAGTTATGATGAAATCCAAGGTAAAGTAAGGCTTTCTGACTACATACCTCTTTGCCATGTTATGGTTGATGGGTCAATATCAAGGCGCACAAATTTGCTGATCTCCTCTTCTGTTAAAGTCTCAGGATCAGTCTTGTGTATTCCCAGCCTCTACAGAGAAAAAGTTCAAGAAGTGCAATGAAATGGCTTATTTGTTTCAAATGGTGTAGCTGCTCTGGCTTATCAACCCCACTATATAAGCGAGCTGTTTCAATCTTAGTAATCTCCTGTTTTGAGAAAAATGCAACATGATCCCACAGTGATTTCTTTACAACTGACATCTTGTTATATATAAGGAATCATCACACTGAGAATAATTCACAGCAAAATAATTCAATTATACTGGAAATTATGATTCATGTATTTGAATCTTAAAAAGCCAAACTTTTATTTACTCAGTTGCAGCTCATGTGAAGAGAAAAATCCATTTCAAATATAGAGATAGTTGGTATGTCATAAATAAAGCAAACACTCCCCCTCCTTCCCTAACCTGTTTTCTATAACAGTGTAAACAAGAACAAACTGAAAATATCCCAAAATTCCAATGGAACAATCTCTGAGCCTGACTCTGCCTTAGAGTCAAGCAGGTATCATCCTCATTTTAGTTGACTGACATTCAATTGAGCAGCAAAAAAGCTTAAAATGTTATGAGGACTCTTTTACCCCCCACCAAAACAGAAGCTGGCGCTACCTCTATCCTTCTTTCCACCCCCGAATTCCAAGTGTGCACTTGGCAGCTGCCTGTTGCCATCCCGTGACTGAAACATGGTCAGTCAGGACTCAGGAGCCAACAACAAACATGGAACTGGTCACAGAAGAACTAGAGCTGTCCTTAGGATCATATTTGAGAGGTTCATATTCTCCTTCTCCTACACTAGTGTTCCTTTCTAGGTTTTATCAGAATAGCATTCTCAAATCCAGACATGTTGTACACACATGAATTGCACAGGGAGCTCTTCCGGAAGCATTCAGGAAGCAAGATGGGATGCAAAAATACACTGAGCGTACAAATGTACCCCTTGAAGGAAGAACACTGTCAAATTGATATAAATAAAACCCCAGAAGCATATGCTATATTAAACTTTAAAAATCAGAAAATATTGCAAAACCAAAGAATGTGAGCTTTCAAATGTGACTATACCATAATTGGAAAAGTATTTAAAAAATTCTAACTTTAATATTTCATCAGAAAAGACACAGCATTTAAAAACTTTACTGGCTTATTTCAGGAGAAAAGAATAGTAAAAATGTTAGTTACAAAAAATAATATCAGGCTCAGATCCTATTACTCCAAGGATGATGCTTTCAGGAAAAAGTCTAGAATTGATATATTTATGAGGGTTTATACAAACTCAGTCCCATACATCAAATAATTTTAAATAAGTTGTGTAAGAGAATACATTTCATGAAGAGACACCATAATAGAGGAGAGACTGAATTAACAACTTACCCTCAGACGGGAAAGCTGAATAGCAGAAAATCCTCTCACGCCATTAACTACTGGAACCAGCCTATTATACAAAGACTAGAAAAAACACACAATAAGTTGAAGGAAAAGTTATAAAAAAGTAATGTTTTTTTTAATTTATTCTACCTAATTTCAGTAAGAATTTCCTAACCACATATGTTGTGGACTTCTGGTTAGAGACTTAAAAAACAATTCTGAGAAGGTGGCAGGCTTCTGAGCCATGCCAATGATTTAACCGTCTAAAATTCAATTGCCAGAAATTATTGGTTTTCTCCATTTCACCAAAAAAATGATATATTAATTTTCAAACTGAGAACCTTTTAAAACTTTAGCCAAGATCTAAAGTATTTAAACTACAATTATAATTTCCAAGCTGGCCTAAATGTATATTGACCTAAATGTACATTGTGTACAAATGTACCAAGCAAAGGGTACAACCCTGCTCAGTTTTAATGCTGCAGACAACAAGAAGAGGCTCCTTCTTTGATCTTCTCCCTTCCCTTTAAAACTCCAAGTCAATATTTGTTTAAGGTCACAATATATTTAGCAGAGGGACAAGGATCTAGTTTATTTTCCCCACAACTCTTTCTTAAGGTACATCATACCCAATCACACATCAGAAATACAATTTGTAACTTTAAAATGAGTCTTCAAACTACTGAAAAGAATAGGATTATAGGTAGGGAAAACATGCTTTATTACACTATTTAGTACAGTCAGAAATAGTTGTCAATGTTCTGGGCATGGGGATCCTTGTACAAAAGACTACCTTATGATAGCTATTTGCCAGAAAAATACATTGTATATGGAAAATTTCCCAGCAGAACATAAAATGGCTTCAGCAACAGTTACTGTTCACATGGTGAAAATATAAAATTATAAACAACATGTTTTTCTCTGAAATGCAGTTTACTGAAAAACTGAAAATAAAAAATGTCATCTGGATAGGAGAAAATAATTCTCACCTTATCAGTTTGAGTATTCTCATGCAAGATCCTAGCATCAATAGCAGCAGCCAGCAAATTATTTGCAGCAGTTATAGCATGAATATCTCCAGTCAAATGAAGATTGAACTAGAAAGGGGAAACAACAGGATCTTTGTATAAGAAAATATTTAATTCAATTCACTAAGACAAATTAGCAGCACAAATCATTGCTATCTCCTTGAGACTGAAGCTGTGATTGGTCAGCTGTCAGCATAGGCTAAAGAATTTCAGGTGAAAACACACTGGGCTATATGAAGGACTTGTTTTCATCTGAGTACATGATAAACTAAGCGTAGCCAAGTAATGCCAAGAACCTCTTCATTCTTTGCTAAGTGATTCAAGAGTTACAGTTCCATATCATTAATACAGAATCAGTTCAGCATTACTAACCACTAACTGACCTGGACCAGAGGTGTGGCTACTGCAGAATGTGCCCCAGAGCACAGCATGCATCCTGGCATATGCCAACTTCCTGTTAGCTGCAGGAGAACAGCCCCTAACCTCACAGGCATGAACTTTGCTGATACAAAATTTGACAAACAAAGTTTTGTGAAAACTCTGAAATGAGCATCTTAAATTAAGACTTGTATTACACAGGTGCTGTATTTTTTATGTGTTTGACAGAAGGAGTTGGAAGGTCAGTTTTAATGGCACTTCAGGGCTGACATTAGGACTCTGCTTGGACCAGCTCTTCACCATCAAGGTGGTTCCTCACCAGTTCTAGCCATAGAGAGGTTTTGCTGAGCTCTAAATTAGACTGTCTTGGGGTGAAACAGTCACACATTTCCAAACCAGCACTGTGAATATCATAAAATCATTAGGGTCCAAGAAAACCTCCAAGATCATCAAGTCAATCTTCAACCATGAATACCATCATGCCCATTAAGCCATATCACAGACTGCAAGCTGAGGCTGTCTCACCTCCTCCATGGGGATCACTTGAGCGTATCCACCTCCAGCTGCTCCACCTGCACAGGGAAGCACAGGGTCACATCAGTTTTGGAAAAAAATCAACCGTCTTTAAGCACACAAAGTGAAACATACAGCGATGATGACACATTTTTGGTATTTTGATTTCTATTAGAAGATCAGTGATGCACCCAACTAAACATGATTTCCTTAATCTTGCTGGCTCATTTTTTCAGCAGGTAGTAAAAAAATGAAAGCCTACACATGGTGCAGGCTCTGGCTATGTAAGGGCTACCCTCTGCTCCTGCCCAGATTTAGGACATAGTCATGCACATGCAGCTGCTGGGTGGAAAGACAAAGCAAGCACTGCTTCCGAATGAAACCTTCACATTCACACCCTCGCCTCAGCACTCCTTCCCCTCTACTTCTCACAGTACAGGCAAAGAAATTTGCTGTTGCCTATGCACAAGATGAGTGGAGAGATTAAAGCACTCACACGCACCAGACTTAGCTGAGAAGCACCAAGCACCAGGAGACTTCCAGCTGAAACCAAACTTGTTAACTTAAACTTCAGCAAAGCAAAGCAGAGCAGATGGGGAGTGCTTGCCCAGTTAGGCACCAATTTCAGCTGAGAAATGGCAAAAAAGAGATTGCATTACTTCCTATCATCAGCATTGAGGATGGGCTTGAAATCTGGCTGGGTCTTACCTGGCCCTCAGGCTCTTACAGAGTTTCTAGGCAAAAAGGCAGCAGCTCATGATTAGAGGCGACAGCTCAGGAGAACAGAGAGAAGACGTTCAGACCTAGCCAAAAGTGTGCTGCTGACACAACTGAACCACAACTGCTAAATTCCTTGTATTGCCTGGAAATATCCAATGTGGACCCTTTCTCAAGGAGTAATTAGACAGTAATATTTAGAAACATATTTAAAGAGTCTCCAAGTAGAGGGGTGGCTGGAAGGGTGTGTACTCACACAAACTCCTCATGGCTAATTACATCACTCTGCCTTTCATTATGTTTAGGCTTTATCTGCATTATCAATATATGTTAAGTGCAGGAACATAGGTATGAAACTTGCACAGGAAGCTGTGTGCAAGAAACCTTAATCTATTAGTTACATATGTATTAAAAAATCGAATATGCTACTACTGGGACAATCCACTGAGTGAAGCAATTAAAAAAAGAAGAAAGAAATTTAAAAAGGCAGAAAAGCAGTACTTCCTTTTAATCTGGAAGAGGTCATAGGTTCTGCAAATATTATGTACCTTTCACTCCAAAAGTAGGTCCTTGAGAAGGTTGTCTTAGACAAGCAAAGGAATTAATGTTAAGGTGTGCAGTAAGCGCTTGAACGAGACCAACTGTGACTGTGCTTTTCCCCTCTCCTAGGGGTGTAGGGGTTATTCTAGCAAAACAAGAAAAAAGATTAATCAAATTCTTTGCTGATGTCAGCCTGGCTACGGATATCAGAACTTAGAGCTTTTGATTTCAATGAAGAATATTTGTACAGCAAATTTCAATAAGATTACTTTATCTTCACAAAAATACTGCCACAATGTTAGCCCCTAGCTCAAGCTGGAATGCTAATATACATGTGTCTTCTATTTAAGCAATTTACTATGATAGCAGAAAAAGAGAAGATTATTTTGGCAAAAGTTCTAAAAAGAATATATTGAATTTAGACATTTTTATTACAGCACAAAAGTTTCACCAGTTTCATTAACAAACCATCCATCACGACACTCTAAGCATGTATTAATATTTTTCTGCAGTAATGCATGAGATCTTTTATTCCCACTGCTCAAACTTTGAATGAAATAACAGAATATTTTAAGTTACATAACCAACACTTTTGTTTGTAGAACTCAACTATGCCTCTCCAGCTTCCATGTCACCATAACCCTCAACAATGACAGATCAACTGCTTTTTAAATAAAACAGGACACAAAATCCACTATATTCAATTGAACGTGATTTATTGTACACTTCTGTTTCAGAGATTTAAGGGCAATAGGGGACAATGACTATCATAGTCCATACAAAAGCTCAAAAGCCTCATGCTACAGCTCCCATATTTAGACCATGACTAAAACAGGAGAGAATTTTAAAAAGACCTCCAAACTCAAATCAGAAACTCCGTCCTCCACTCTACTCTTGTCCCTAGAGACAACTCTATTCTTGCCCCTTTAATAAAGGGACAATGACAGCTGATTTTGCAAGTAGAAAACTTCATCATCCTTCAGTGAATGAGAGACACCTGAGTTTAAATGATCCACTCCCTACTTTCAACATCAGCACATTTGTTTATGATCCACATTAAAAGTGTGTGTGGGATACTAGGGTTTTTCTTCTCTCTCTGTTTTTTTTTCTTGATGTATGAACATATCTTATGGCTCCAAAATACACTTCAATGATTCTCTTGAGGCAGCATTTCTTTTTCTGGTTGGCAAAAGAAGAAAGCCCCAGTCCTTTTTCCATTCACACCACTCTCACGCAAATCTTCCCTTCTAGCAAGGAGTAACCATTCATATCTTTGGTGCCTTTTCTACCTGCAGAAAAGTACTTTACTGAAGCTGATGTTAAGAACTAGTGTTCATTCCCAAGGAAATACAAGCATGCACATGGATCCTATTCAAAGGGGAACCCTTATCCTGTGACCTCTTAAAAACCTGAACTGAAACATCTAATTAGAAACACTTCCTTCTCCAACTAGTAATTTTTCCAAGATATTGCTATTCTCAGATCACAATTCAAATGTCACAAAAACATTAATGTAATTGTAAGAATCAGCTTAGTTCAGTCCGTTCACAGACTGGCAAAAGCACTTCTTTGTCCCACAAAAGAAAATAGATGAAAAATGTTAACTTTTCACAAATCTTTTACAGCATCATCAGATCCTTGGCTTTTACTTTAAAAAAGATGCACTAGATAGACATGTCTGGAAAAATCTGGGCAGTTTGGAAGCAAGTCAAATCAGCATCTTTATATTGTTCTAGGAAAAAAAAATTACAATTCAGAAAGGTAATCTTTTAACTAAAGTTTCAGTGCAATCAATGGGTTAAGCACATCTATAAGAGATTCCCTGAATTCCTCGCTTATGTGACCATGGGCCATTTATTTGGGCACTTGGTTTTAGCAATTTTCTCCCACATTTTATAACATGTGTTCACCAACCATCAGATTGTAAAACATCATCAATAACTTAATATTCAGACTATTTCATTATCCTAGAATCGCTCTTCTTTGACTTAAAAAGGAATTAGTAGAATTCTAGCAAAATATCTATGTAGAGCCAAAAAAAAGGTGGGAGATTTAGAGCATATTCTTTATCTATTCTCAAAAGCAGTTTTGGTCCCTGTCGTTTTTTTATCCATATTAGGCCTTCTTATTTCCTTCTGATCTACTGCAAGAGCACAGAATGCTACTTCATTTCTTTTCATTTCAAGTTTGCAAAGTTCAAGTTCCTTTCTTCAAGTTCCTAAAGAAAGGATACTTTTAACCTCTATATTGTCAGGACAGGGAGCCCTCAGGGTTTTACTGTTGCCACACAGATAGTTCCCTTTTTTCTCACCACTCTTTTTCTCACCTCCTTTTTATCCCAGGATCCTTACTTTAGAACAAATTTGTTTCTTTCAGAGCACCGCAGCCAGGTTAACTCACTTTTACTACCAGTTTTACCTTCTCACTACTGTTCTAACACTGGTTTCCCCAAACTCATTCAAATAATTCTTAGCATGGTTTCTCCTTACCCCTTATTCTCCTACTATCTCATTCACTTTTGTCTATTGTCCTAATCTCATTTACTTGATCCTCTTATTCCTGTGCATTAAAACCAGATTTAAGGCATATGTAAGTAATCCTGAGGCATTACTGTGTTCAAAGACTTAACAAGGTAACAATTCTAGAAGCAATCAATTATTTAAAAATAACAACAACAAAACTAAAAGGAAAAACAGTAAGAAAACACCCAAAAGAAAAGTACTCTACTATGAAAGAGACACCTGTAACAGTTTTCTGGAAGTTGCCGGTAAAGAACTTTCCAAAAAACTCCATGCACGTGATGGCTGCACCACTAACTGAAAAATCTGCATTTGCAGGGTACATGTTTGTGGCTACCTCTATTTTTGAGCATCAGACATATGAAGTCACACTCAAGAGATTTCAGAGACACCATCCCTAGTTATTTACTTGGTTAAGCTCAACACATGGCATGTGGCTGATCTAGCATGCACAGCAACACAGGGACTCTTTACAACTTTTATGAAACCAGTAAAATCAAAGATGCAGCCTTCATCCAGCGAAGGAAATGAAATTGCAATTCACAAAAGCACAACCAGAATGCGTGTTGGTAGCATAAGGAATAATATCTACTTGTCACAGAAGAAAACAACACACAGTGAAGTGTCATGTTGCTAAAATGCTCTGGTAACTCGACTGGCCTATTCTAACATGACACTGTAATATGAACCAGAAAGCACTCAGAGTTTTCCAGAAAGCAAAAAGAGAAACACACCTCTGCTCTTTGATTAAACTGGTAGGAAACCTCAAGAGCTAAACAGTTATTAATTAATTTCAACAGTTACCAAAATCTCAGCTTTAAACATTAGTTAAAAGAAGAAGAAAAAAAAAAAAAAAAACACCTGAAATTTAAAGAAAATACTATTCCAATAATTTTCCTTTGAAAGCTTATTTTAAATATCTTCCCTTCTATACCTGCTCTACTTTGATTGGGTTTTATAAATAAAATAATCCACTTAATCTGTTTTGTGGACACTGAGCTGTTTTTGCTGGCTACACTACTGAGCCTACACTCTTGCAGCTTAGGTCATTTGCTCACATGGGTATAAAATTACAACTGCCAATGGCTAACTTTAGCTCAATTGTGCAATGCTGTGTTTTAGCCTTATGCAAATTGAGGAAAAACCTCCTTTAAAATGCAATAAATTTTAATGAACTTCAAGAGGTTTTAACAGCCATTTGCATTATTCTTCAAATTTCTTTAGTATGTTTTCAATCAAAACACAGAAATCTCACAATAATTTTCCACCTTAAACTTTGCCACCTACCAAGCAGTCATCAGCTCCTTGGCAAAGTAAGTTTTCCATAACATTGGAAAGCCTTCTCTCTTTATGGATATCAAAACAAAGATAAGAATATGCAGACTTTTTGTTTGTTTGTTATACTTCACATTAGCTTACAGCAGAGCTGTTTCTGTGGGAAAGCTACAGGAGGTCTCCCAAAGAGAAAATAAACAAACAGGGAGACATACACTGCACCAGCTGTAAACTCCTCACAGCTACGCCAGCCACTGTGACTCCAGCAAGAACTTTACTGGATATGTGACAATTCTCTTTCAAATTTCCTCTGTTCAACTCATAGGTATCAGCAGATTCAAAGATTTTAATGAGTTCCTAATTTGTGTGATCCACATGGAAACCTGTGAAGGCAGACTATGGAGGCCATGGGCAACTGAGTTCCTACCTACATACATCTCCCATCCTAGATTACAACTGTCAGAAATGTATTTCTGAGCACAGAAGTGCTGCAGCTGCTGTTACCTCATCCAATGTCGCAGTGGCATCCTTGGGTTGGGACTGGAGTTTCCAAATACAAAAGCACAGAGATCACTATGAAGCTAAAATGACTGAACAAAGACAGGAAAAGACTGAGGAATCCTCCATTACAAACTCTCATAATCCACTACAGACTCATACAAGACAATCTCAATCAGGAGCTGTGTAATGACATGACCAGTACATGACAACTGTCTCAACTATGACTTTACCTTGGACTGTCAAACAATTCAGGGCATCAACACAGGGGTATTTTCCCCTCTTATCCTTCCTTGTATCTTTCCTCTAATTTTTGTTTTCCTTTTTTCTTAGCTTTTAAGCACCTTGCAGCCCAAGGGACACAGTAAAAAGAAATACAACCTATTTTTGTTTTCCTTCATTTTTACCTTACTGAAAAGGTAGTTAATCACAGAACAATCTGTTACTGTTAGGAGAAAAGTACTGATTTTAAATTTTCCAACATTCAAAATCCAACACACTTCTTGTTAAAATCAGAATTATATTTCATAGTTTTCTCATTTTTTATTCTTCCTCATCTTGCATTTTTGAAGTGAACAAGTTTCCAGAATTATCCACTAAAAGCCTCAACACTGGAGCATTTAGAAGCAAGACACTGAAACATACATACACATAGAGATAGATTCTAACAAACTGCAGCTGTAATTTCATATTGTGTCTGTGAATATGCCATTCACATGCTTGAATCCATGATTAGGTTACCCTGAACACTAAACTTAGCTCCTAGGTCAAGTACAAGCTGCATTAATTTGCATGCTCTCTTCTGGCAATGAGTGGAGGCAGTTTGAGTTAACAGATCCTGTGACATATTATTTAGCATACTAAAATCCTGTTTACAGGCAGTTGATGCCCAAGGACCAATTACTCCATGATAACTTGTGGCTCTGCCCCCACAGTGTCTTAACATGAGTCCTATAGCAAGCCAAACACAGACAAAGAAAATAAAAAAGCAATAATGAAAAAAAAATATAAAAGAATGGTCTCCATACAGAAGTAAATGGAATTTATGAAGAAATAAATTCTTCATTCTATTTTTGGGTGTCAAGATCTGTTAATCAAACTGCAGTATTTCAGCATACGAAGTTTATAATGGATGAGACAGCCATATTTGCTTGTATTTAGAAAGAATAAAAAAGACTTTGCAGTTAGCAACCTTTTAAAGAGCCATAAATACAACTATCCTTAGAGATAAAAAGGTACATTTCAATTGCATTTTCCTGCTTAGAACAAGTTTGGTATTTAGCATATCAGGAATAAACTAGACATGCATTTGCAGCAAATATTTATAAATTCCTAGACATTGTGAAACATTTAAATCTGAATGTGCAATTAAAGGCACAAATGTTGCTGGCTGCATCATGGATGGAGGTTGGAGGTTTTGCAGATTCTTGAATACACACACACACACACACACACACTCTCTATGCTCTTTTCACACACAAGAAATTCCCATCATACATTACAAATATTTCTACCGGAACCATAAGTATAAACACGTATCTTAAATATTTCCTTTGAAGCACTGAAAATTTATTCTGAAGGCCTACACTGCATCATTCTAAGAGTTTTTAAGTATCTTTGGTTATTGTGAACAAACATAATAATCCAAACGGCAGGTTCTGGTTGACCTTGCCTTGGCAAGGGAGAAAATGAAGGCAAATGAGGATACTATTTCACTCCCCAGTTTCTACACTTCAGTGATACTCGATTTTCATTGCATTGAACATTTCCCCATCAGACAGAGTTCCCTGCTTTTCTTAAAATCATTGTCATCTGCTACAGTCATTTCAGCAAGGGAGAGCAGCTGAGAGCATATAAACACACATTATATGTATATTTTATACATACTATATTTCAAAGTCAAGCTTTGAACTCTCTCAGAAGAGAATGTTCCTGCTATTGTAGTGACCTTGCCCAGGCACCCCTACTGCAGCAGTGTGGCTTTGCACTAACCCCACAAGATGCAATGACTTCAGAGATGTTACAAATAGCAACATATTGCATCATCGGGTTGGGTAGGTACCAAACCCAGCCCTTTTTATCTGAGCCATTCTGTATTGGTACATTTTATGTAAACTTAAAAAGAGGATACAATTTTCTGCTTTTTACCAGCTTTTTATCTTGCTGGTCAAGACTTCTGCATTTCTTCCACATGTAGATACACTTCTTTCTATGACAACTGCTTGAGACACCTTCTTTGAAGGAGAATGGGAGACAAAGCAATGTGAAGAAACCTAAGCACTGGTGCATTCAATCTGACACAACTAAAACCCACCCGAATGGGGCTTTGCAACTTGCTATCTTTGCACCTCCAGACATCTTCAAATAACCTCTTCTTCTGTGAGAGGTTTGTTGCTAGGGAAGCCTGGATTGGTCTGCAGCATGATGACCAACTGATGCTGTTTGACATCATGAGCATGAAAATACGTGGCAGCAACTTTCTTCAAACTCAGTCAAATGCTGAACCTGTTTTTGTTTCTCCAATGCCACAAAAAAATCCAAACCAAAATAAAACTATGCCAAAGGACACCAAACTTCTTGTAACTGCTCCACCATCCTCCAAGAATATCTTTAACACTGGACTTCTATCACATAGCTTTGAGGAAAGTTTCATATCTCGCCTGCCTCAGCTTTGTGACATCAAATCAAACTACAACAGCTCCAGCTCAGACAGTGCCAGAAATCCAGGTTGTTCCCACAGGAAGGCAGTAAAGCAAACAGTTTGAGAAACACTAGCCAAGGTGAGGAATTAGTAGGTCAAGGTGGTTAACAACAGCCTTCTCCTTCTGGATCAGCCAAAATTGCATTTTCAACCTGACTGGTTTTACTTAAAAGGAAGCAACCAATAGATTAACTCAGAATATAAAGAACACAGTGCAATTTAAGTATTAATGAAAACCTTCACATGTTTGTTCACAATTAGAAGTCTCCACTTAGTAAACCAGGTGAATGAAAAAGTTGTGCAATTGGATGCAAGAAAAACCTGAAGCTCTTCAGAAGCGAAGTGCATAATTCCTGCTGAGCATTGCATTTACTACAGTCGTGGGAAAAGCAAGCAGGATAAGCCTGCCTGGAGACATGTCTACATTTCAGAGAAAAAACATGGCTTTTTAAACTTTGTACTCTGTTCTTCAATAAAAAAAAGTATTTATTGTTAATATCAACAGATTAGCATGTAGCTTCTGTTAATGTTTGTTTATAAACAGCCACAATACAAGCAGCCCTAAAGATCCAAGTTAAACATTTAAAATTCTGATAAAACAGTAAGAAAAACTCCACTCACCAACATTTCACAGAATCTTAGAACAAATGATCTTTTATAAAATATATTTTAATTCAGTAATAAGAGTTTGGAAGAAAAGCTGTGTTACTTCAAAAAAGTTCAAAATCTGCTCACTTTCAGAAGAGAGCAACATACAGACGAAAACATTCAAGATTCTTATTTTTACAGAGTAAAAAAAGATGTAAGTTGCCTGTTTATATTAATAAGAGTGGAAACAGCAGACATTAATGACATTACATAGCATTCTTACCCAGCAACTAGAACATATTTTCCATCTGGTTGATCCTTTAACCTTTCCAGCAGGGACAAACGTACTTTGGCTTTGGTTTGGCCATAGATCTCAATTTCATCTGTAAGCAATCCTATCTCCTTGGCAAGTACATCAACAGCTTTTGGACTCTGTGCTCGGGAAATCTCAATATCACTGGAAAAGAAAACAAATAGGAGCCAGGAGATTTCTCTCAGCTTAGGTGGTCGACGACAGAACACAAAACAACAGCAAATAATCCAACAATGGAGTTATTGTAATGAGTTTTTCAATTCTCTCTCACATTTTATTAACCAAACCTAAATATTAACTAACATCTAATACAACATTGAAAATCCCGTACAGACTTTGTTAATTGTTACAATCTCACAGAGAGCTCTTGTTTAATCAGATTCCAAATATTACGTAATGCTTTCATATCAAGCTAGAAATGTGTCTGCTGGATGCTCAAGCATGTCCCACTGGAATAGATGTTTCTGGATTTGTTTTTTCCTTTTGTTCTCCTCCCTCACAGCATATTTCAGCACATACAATTTACTAAAAAGTGCATGCATTCCTTGGCCAACAGTCACACAAACACATTTGCTAAACCCAAAGCTTGTGCATGCAGTGCCTTTCATCCGAGGGCAGCGCCAACATCGCTGCTCCCCACGAGGGCACCAAAGGAAACAAGGCATTTGAAGACCAACTCATGCACTTCTAAAACACAGCTAAACTAAGAATGTCCACAGAGCAGGAGTCTAAAGCACAGGGCACAGCCAAGACATCCAGAGAGCTTACAAACTACCTTGCTCCAGCAAGGGCAAGCAGCAGCTGAGGCAAGCCACAGATTCCCTGAGGGGATGTGGCTGTAGGGGACACTATTGTATCTGCAGCTCCTGACCTGGAGAACCTGAGGTCTTTGGATTTAATACTCCATCATGGATTTTTCATTTGTAAGCTTGACTTAGCTGCCCATTATGTCCACATAAGCACACAGCAGCTGTAAGCTCCTGCAGCACGGAAGCCCAGGGCCTGGCACACAGGATGTGAAGAGTTTTCTCCTTGGGCTCTGAATTGCTCACATTAGCACAAAAACAACTTAAAAAATTACTTTCAGCCTAACCAGGCTAAATTTCTTCCTGTAGTTTCAGTTCATCTCAGTATTTTTAAGATAGAATCTGGCAGTGGCATGGAAGCTCGTCCTGAACTTTTGAACATTCTGCAAGACCTTAAATATCCACCAGTGAACATAAAACTACTACCAGATCTCAACTCTGTGTGTGGACTTTGGCCATTCTGCATCCACCCGGCAAATGATCAGTCTGTGCCAACTTAACTGCTTGCAATTCTTTGAAAAAAACCTAGATTGCCTCCATTATTCATTTATAGTTCTCTAGTAGCCCCCTTTTGCACCCTGCAGCAGCTAAGTGAAACCCAGAAACCATCCACCCAAAGAATGACATAATCCAGTACTACAGGACAAGGAGTTACTCAATCACAGCACTAACCTGGAACCTGCTTTCTTTCAAAGACATACTAAGTGCATCCTCTTTCACAAAGGATATACTTTTGGCTTCTTATGTGTCACTTCAAACACAACTAGCCATAAAAATTTAACAAGAACACAAGATGGAATGGCTTACAAACATCACATGGCAAAGACCATCTTAAGTTTTCACTTAGAACTTCCAATATATAAACAACTCAAGTCCCAGAAAATTCTTGCTAAGTTGGTGGTAGTGTGGTCCCTTAAAGACCTAAGAAATGAAAATTTTAAGGGTGACTATTCTTCTGTTAGAATAATTTATGTATTTAGCAAGAGGAGAAAGATGTAGACTAATATGACAAAGTTAGTTTGCATTTTTTTCCTCCTACTAAATGTATTTTCCCAAAACACAGAAGATTAAAGATTTGGTTATACCTGGACTTTAGAAGTTTATATTTGTAGCTGACTCTTTTAGTCTGACAATATATTCTCTGTATTTGAAATACCAGAATTATTCAATATGTTGTGTTATTCAATATTGCTGGAGATGTGCAAAAGTGGTTCTTCTGCATGAATGAAAACTGTTAAGCAAGAAGTCCATCACTGACAATGCTAAGTGATAATTTACAAAATGCAAAAAAATTTGAAAGATAGAGGAAGGCTCTACATCTACTCACCTTTTTTTTTTTTACTGCATACTGTAAGAAAATTTTCCATTCCATTTCCAATATATTTGGAAATACTTCAACCCAGATCTCACAGAAATCAAAAAGCAGATGTTCTTAGCTGTAGTGCTTAAGCAGCTTTGCCTCACTTTCAATGAAAACTCCATCTGTTTCCACACAACGTGGTGTATTACTGAAAGCTTACATTTTATTACAGGATACTTTCCATCTGAAGGGTTTTTTTACATTTAAAAGAAAAAAGACAAAGCTATAGAGCTAGCAGATAAATGCAGGTCCTATTACTAATTATATTATGGTGTGTGTATATATATATATATATACACCATTATTTATTAATTATGTAATTATTGATGTACTAAACACACAATGTCATAGAGAGGGTCGGGAATACCTTTTTGTGAAAGATTTTTTTTTACCATTACCCTCAGGACATTGCATACTTTAACTTTTAATTGTTTATTTAAGGATAGTTTCTTTTAGGCTTCAATTCCAGAAATTGAATTCTAGAATTTCAGAAGAAGCTTAAGCATTTCTGCCTCCTTGCGTCCCTGGTCACAAGAGAAAACTCATTCTTTTGGCATCTCTGGTTTAAATTACATTTGTATTCATTCCCATTAAACTGTTGTAAGAGACAGTGAAAATTAAATCAAAATACAGCATTTTGTCACAGCTTTCCAAAATTACACCAGTAGGATTCAGAATTACAGAATCACAGAGTGGCTGAGGTTAGAAAGAACCTCTGGAAGTCATCTGGTCCAACCCCTCTGCTCATGCAGGGGCATCTAGAGCTGGTTAGTTGCCTATGTCCAGGTGGCTTCTGAATGTCTCTTAGCATAGATGTTTCACAACCACCATGCACAATCTGTGCCAATGTTTGGTCACCCTCACAGTGAAGAAGTATTTCCTGATGTTCAAATGGAGCTTTCCGGGTTTTGGTTTGTGCTCACTGCTGATGGTTCTGTCACTGGACTCCACTGAAAAGAGCCTGCCTCATTTCTCTTTGTATTACTGTACATTGTATTTAGACACATTGATAAGATCCTCCTATCCTCCAGACTATGCAGTTCCAACTCTCTCTGACTTTCTTCTGATGTGAGGTTCCTTCAGCATCTGCAGAAGCAGGCGTATCAATGAGCACAAAAAAAATTTGACACTTTCCTCACTTTCAAGCCATTGGTTCCTCTCTCTGTCACCCAACACAACCAACACATAGCAAAGTACTTCAACACAGTAAAGAGCTCAGGCTGCTTTAAATATCAGGTGTCAGCAATTGTGCCAAGGCAGACCTGAAATCCCTGAGGCTCAGACAGGGGTCTTGGGAAGTGAATGACAGGAGCTGATTGAAAAGACTCTGGCTATGAGAATAAATATGCTTCCTGCTTTTCACACCCACACAGGAATTTAAAAGTCTAATGCAGAAGAAAGTACTTCTACTGAGGGAAGAAAATAAATACAAACTCAAATGCCACTGAAATCACTAAGCCTTAACTAAACACCTTCCTACATCAAGGTTCAGCCATTAGGAACTTCTTGTCTTTTCTATTTCTGTTGGTGTTGCACAAGACTTCTCCTCCCTTCATCAATGAAACCTTCCAGCTTTAGGTCTTCATTCAATGAAACTTTATTCAATGAGTATCATCAAAGGAAAAATTGGCAGCAAATAGAAGCACGTGGTCATGATGAAACATACAAGAGAATGGCACAACATATAGTTCCCATAAGATTATTAATTAATTAGGCACAGCACATTTTTAGGTTGTCACATTTGCTTGCTCTTTTAAAAAATATTTTTCTTTTTTTTTTTTTTTTTTTTCTTTAAAGCACTTATTACCTGGGCACTGGGGAGAGGGGTTGCAGTTTCAGGCTGTGGAGGTTCCACTTCCTATACTGCTGGGACTGGATCCATCGCTCCATGTTTTTTACCATGTTCTGGTTTTAAACAAGAAAACAGCACACAACAGCTGCATCATAAATGCATAAATCATAACTTCAAACAATCTCTAGAGCATGTTGAAATAACTTCTACAGCAAAGGCTAACTTAAAAAAGCCCCAGACTTAAAAATTTTTCCATTTCATGGTTTTAGGACAAATCAAGAGCCACTTTTCTATTGTATGACCACATTTCAAAAAGAAACAACCCCATTAACACATAAGTGGCAGAGAAGAGTCTCTAATTAGGCAGTTGGACATTTTATTCTGGTTAAGATGGAGAATTACTATTCTTCTCTCACACCTTGAAAATAAAGGAAGATATTGATTGTTCATTGACTGACTCATGCTTCTTCCAAAATTAAATAACATACATTAAATTAAATAACATATATTAAATAACATTAAATACAAAATTAAATAACATTTTGGACCCTCTATCCATCATAATGCAAAAATGCAGACAGATACAATTAATCTTCTCAGTCCTACCAGAGTGACATTAGCCACTTGTTGACACAAGTGCTTCTGCCAACCTTTACTGTATTCACCAGAATTATGAGATGTCTGATTTTTAATTTAACTTTCTCTAATTAAATGTAATAAGTACCTGTAATAAGAGCTGCTATTAAAATGGAAGTCAGGTATGATGGTCAAAAGAGCAAAACAAAAGTTAAAATACAAACTGTGGAACCAATTTCTGCAACTTACAGAAAGAGCAACAAATCTGCAACATTGGTACAATCTACAAACAAATGTACACTAACCTGCATTCTCATTGCTACTGCAAGAGAACCAACAATCTTTTCAGCAGCAGGGTTGTTCTGCTGACCATAGCTGGGTTTCTCTGAAAAATATAAGTATTGCACTAATAAATAACAAATCTTCTGTGAGTGGGAGCACGTGTATTTGAAAGTTACGTCCAAATAAAAAAATTCTGAAGGTTGACTTGAAATTTACCAATATTACTGACAAAATTATAGGTGGCTTCTCTAATACTTCAAATGAAATCACCCAGAATGATGAATATACTATGAAAATCAGAGAGTAACTGTATGCTCTGAAACATATTACACAAACCCACACAAAAAAATTCACACAGCTTTATTTGAAAAGCTACCTACATTCTTAAACAGAACACCTAAACGAGCATGGTTAAGACTGTCTTCTCTTTGACACACACATTACAGTGGGTGAGAACAATGAAATGATCACAAATACCATACAAGGATTATTAGAACTTGGAAACAGTATATGCAATTTTTTTGGAATAGCAACAGTTATCTTAATCAGCATGATATTAAAAGTGGGTATTCTGAAGACTCTACACAAGCCAGAGTGACTTCAACTTCAGAGACAGTTATAATTGTTTCTAGTGGCAATATATCAAATGATAATCATACATTAGCTACCCCAACTAAACACATTATTTTGTCATTTTAATGTAATCTTCTGGCTTGTTCTTCTGTTGTTGCTCATTGACTTTTATCTAGACACAATTTCTCCAAAATTCACATCCTAGTCTCTGTGGGCATATGAAGGCCGTAGCCACATTCTGAAGGGCGTAGCTATAATTGTAATAAAAAATAACAACTGTACGCTGACAGCTTTAACCTTTCTGCCACAGGGGAACTGAAGCACAAACCCTGACCTGGTCAAGCTCTTGCTCTGTTCACCCCTTCTGTACTGGTCATAAAAGGCTCACATTTCCTTGCACAAGCACACCTCCCAACAAGGGTCTCAGAGCAGCAGGGCACAGAACATTCTGACTGGAGACGGTGGCAGCTACAGCCCACTCTCCCACATCCTTCGTTGAGAGAGCAGGAGACCCTCTCTGCAGACCCCTCAGCCTCATTCCATGTGTTTCCTGACCCTTTCTCAAACTTTCCCGCCAGTATGCATCTACACATCAGGGACACAGCTAACCAAGCTGAAGGCAACAGTTCTCATATTAAACTCTAATTAAGAAAGTGTCTGAAAAGTCTTTCTACTTGCATTAACACTTGCAATACAAACAAACAAACAAACAAAACCCCAACCATTTCTTCTGGAGATGCTCAGCTTTAGATTTAGACAGAGGAGTTTTATTGGAATAGTCTATTACAGTCATAAGCTGACTCTTGTTGCTTTGAGACCAGGCTGGGAGAGCTGCCAAACAGACAAATGAAGTAGGAAGAATGAAGTTTAAAACCCCCTTTCAGACAGCTGTGCTTTACAGAAACATTTTGACTTTTTATGTTATTTGGCTTAATATGACTATTTTTATCAGGGCAGAGCTAGCATGTGTGTAAATACATATTAGAATTAGACAATTCCCTTCAATAAACTATTTCTCTCAGACTGCCTATGCTACACAGTCACCCCACAAATGACTAACCAGGCTTTTACAGGGGTGAAGGTGAAACTAGAGGTGAAAGTCATGCACGCATGCGGAGTTAGCAAGACAATCAGAGGATTGCAACAGCTCTCCTAGGATAAATTTTCCAGATGGAAGCTGGAATAGCACTCTCTCCTTCAGACTATGGTCAGATCTGAACTTCAGATATTGTGCTCCCTCCTCTGACTTGTACCCTACTGTACAGATGAGTGAGAGCTGCTGTTAGGTGCTACCTGTCTGCTCAGGTAGCTTAGAATACAGAAGAGGTGGGGAAATGGTTGCATTTCCCACTAACATACTTAAACCATGTGGCCTTCAGCTTTCAAGTGACCCCAAAGGAGTTGGACATCAAATCTCAAATAAATCTGGCATCCTTAAGTTTTATTCAGAAAGTTATTTTCCTTTCCATACATTTACATATAAAGTATATTCCTACAAGACTCTACCAGTACTTACCTGATTCCAAGATTGTCAGTGCAACAGAAGTAGATGTTGCGCTGCTAGAAAATTGCAGAATGTTTTAAAATTGTGATAATTTAAAAATTTTTGATTTAAAAAAAAAAAAAAACTTGAAAAAGAATTGTCTCTTTGGAGTGAGGACTTTTATCTCTGATAAAAGACTCTTCTGATTTACAACATTACATTTCCCCAATTCAACTACATCCTTGCAAATTCTGAGTGCTTTTAAAACATGCAAGTGTGTTAGACAACATAAACACCCACACAAGTTGGAAATCTAGTCACCATCTAGCAAGAACAAAAGTTACTTCATGACCATTATTGCTTTCAGGCTTCATTTAGCTCCTGTGACCCCACAGATGTTAAGTCGGACATTTCTAAAGCGAGAAAAAATCCAGAACAATTTCCAAGCACTTCAGCCAGATTCCATGGAAGTCAAGAGACAGTTATAAGATTCAGTTGTTTCTCCAAGGCCACAATTACTCCACAATGGGTTTTCCATAAACATTTTGGAACTAAACTAAGTGCATTCTTCCTGTCAGACACCTGAGTTTCATGTACCTCTCTAGTAAGCCTTGAGACCAACATTTTTATAGCTGGTAAAATGCATTTCTGCTGTAATTGCAAAGTTTCTCCAAGGTTCTGACAACCTCAAAAGCATAACTATAAAGACAGATAGACATTTGGTAGATGAATTCTAGTTAAATTATATTGATAAAAATCTCATGCTGTCTTTCAAAAAAAATGCAGTACTCAACAGAGCACATTGCTAACAAGTTGAAGAATGCAAAGAAATGTATATGCTTATGCCAAATCTTACATTTCCTGCATTAGGAATGAATGTTACTGTGGTATGTAATGCAGTTTTTCTAATAGCACTCTTTCAAAGAAGGGAAACACTAGTATTATCTATAGTTCTTTAGAGTAACTAAGGCATGAAGATATTTAAATCTTAAGATGCAGCATGCAGTTATACTGCATAACTTTTAGGTCTGTGAAGGCTCAGACTCACTTCTGAGAGAATCAGGTGTTTGAAAATGAGGCTTGAATCAGGCAGCACACAGTTCTGGGATAGTCCAGTGATTCCTGGTGCCCACTTAGGCTGCATAGACTGGCTGATCCCACCCTGTCAGAACCACCCCAAGTCTGTCACATAAGAGGTTTCTGCCTTCAAGATTAAAATGAGGAGGGGAGATCCCTTTTAATTAATTTATTTATAGGTATGACTGCTGAACCACCACTCCCTCTCTTCTCTGTTCCTTTCCCTTTCTCCCCCATTCTTCCTTCATGTAAGGCTGTGTCATACTAGTAGGCTGGGTACCTGCTGAAGAGACCTGCGTGCCAAGCCCTGCCCTATAGATACTTAACAATTATATCCAAAAATCTCTAGGGAAAATAAATGGGCATTAGAGATGCAAGGATTCTCCTAGTCACTAGTCCAGGAAAAAGAAAACATGTATTATTTTTGGACTTGAACTTGTGCAGCATCAGGAAGGGAAAAGGCTTAGTACCCACCCTTGAGATCCTCAGTAGGATCAGAGATCTGCTTTGGGAGGTAGACAATGAATGTCCAAATACTTTCAGACAATCAAGTGAATAATAACCCAGATCTCCACACCTGCAGTGTCTGTTCAAGTCAAGAGTGTATCATAAAAGACAAGGAAAGAAATCTATTGCTGAGGCCATGCTTTGCATAGGAACAGCAGCTGCTTTATTATGAGCCTGATCTTGCATTAGCTCTGCATGGAGTATCTGCTTCATTTGCCCTTAGGGAATATCTCTAGTTTAAAACCCATGCAATTAGCTTTTCTTAGCTTTATGCCCATTTCCACAGTTTTAGGTCAACAGATTTCAATCTAGTACACTTGTGATAAGATTTAAAAAAACCCAGATTAACCAGTCATGCTATCCATGTACTTCCTCATTTTCCTATTCATTTGCAGCATAATCTCATTGGGATACTGAGCAGTCAAATTCATAAACACACCAAAAATCTAGAAAATATCTAGAGATCTTCACAGAATTTTAAGGAATTTTACAGGAGCTGTAAAATTACACGTTGTTATTATTATTATTACACATTATTCTAGCAGCAGAGTAACTTCTGGGAAGATTTCTTAATTTTATTCCCAAGAAAATTCTGTAACATTTTTTCAACTGAGAAATTACTGAACACATAAACCCTCCACAACAAATTAGGGGAAAAGGAAGGAGATGAATCCAAACCCTTTTTTGCAGGAATAATTACTGCAGGAGACATTCTGCCTCTTCTTAAATACACTATTTCTGTACTCCCTCGTGCACTTCTCTCTGCAGACAATTTCACAGCACTTTGCAAAACACTATACAAAACAGCACTATGTAATAGCTCATCTGATGACCCAAAAGTCTTCTCTCTGAACTCTCTGACTCCATTAGGTCATCCCTTATCTAACCATCCTGGGTATGAAGAATCTGTTCCAACCTTTCTTCTCCCACCTGACATCTTTTCCCTATTTATACCTCAGAGAAAGGTGTACACATGCCCTGTACACACACCTTTAAAGGCTCTCCTAGAGATGCAGCTTTTAACCACACTGGGTTTTCACCAAGATGCCACACATAACTCAAAGGCTCACTGTACATCACTTGCAAGAACTGTTTCCTTTTATCACCCCTTACCTGACAGAGGATCATGAGCACAGTTGATAACGGTGGCCCCAGGCTTTATCCAGCTCACAGGAACGTCGTCAGGTTTCGTACTGCCGAACACCACCGCGTCTGCATGATGGAGCTAGGCATGGCGCAAAACACCCCCAGAAACAAAACAAGCATTTCATCTTAGAAATACATACTTGGATATGCATCTTAAAAATATTCAGACTTATACAGCAATAGCCTTTGGAGCAAAGGTTTTACAGACAAGAACAAAAACTGATCTAAACTATCCAAACTGATAGTTTGATTCTTACCTGCCACAAAACGTAAGAACAGCATTTAAAATTAAGTTAGGTAAACAAACAAATTGTGAGATCAGGCAACTGAGGTCATAGTAAGTATAAATATTTAATGGGGATTATATCTTTCCAAATAAAAAGTTTTACCATTGTCCTAAAGTCCAAAATAACTTGGAGTAACTTAAGAAAAAGAAAGGTTGAAAGACAGCAAATAGCCACTTATAGAGAGTACAGTCGGACTTGTCTGACAGTAGAAAACCAGGCCAGCTGACAGGAATGCAGAATGACCCCTTTTGAAAAGATCAGTGCCTTTGAATACCAATTAAAGCACTTTTTTTCCTTCTCAGTTCATGTTTGCTAATCACTGCCCCTGATTTAGCTCAACCCAGTAGATGTTGGAGCAAAAATGGTTAATACAAAAATTCTATAATCAAAGACCCAAGTGCCTTTCTTTCCCCACTTCCTCTCCAACAGCGTCCTTTACCAGTGTTAGAATCACTATGAGATAATGGACAGCACCAGAGGCAGATGTATTAAGAGACACTAAAAAAGCAAAACACAGACATAGCATTGCCTCAAGCCTGACTGCAAAAATTATTTCAGAAATACAACAGTTTTGGTAATATTTTGGATAAATGCAAATTAATTCCAAGTGTCACAAACTCAGTGAGCCACTCCATGAATTGATTTGTGACTGACAAGAGTTCCAGCTTCTTTTTTGGCCAAAAGTGCTCTGACACAACCCTGCCCAACACTCTTGCCAAGAAAGAACAGCTACAAATCTTGTCAGGATAGCAGATTTTTGGCACAGCTGAGCATCCAGGAGGGGAGAAGAACGTAACTGCTGCGGAAAGTCAGAAAACTAAAAAAACTCCATCTTCCCCTCAGAGTACCCAAGGATGGCCTAACCCTCCTTAGAGATCTACATGTGGAAACAAAGCCAGAAGTGTGGGAGAAGATTTACTTGCTTGACAAATGGCTAATGCAATGAGCTGATTCAGGCTTCAGTCACATGTCCAGCAACACTCCTGTGATTGCCTGTGCACAGCCATTCAGCCTTATTCAAATTGGTCACACTCCTGAGTCTGGTGCAAATACCAGCTTACATGCCACTCCTAGAAAACCACATAAGTCATAATGCTGGACCAGTGTCAGGTCAAATAATACTGAGAAATCTGTAAGAAATTCTGGATAAAAAGATGCTGCAATGCCTCATGTACCAAGAACACCATGCTGAAGGCACACTTTGCCTTGCAAAGGAAGGAAATCTCTGCTGTAACAATCAACATCAGCACAGAGAAAAACAGCGATTTTTCTCAGTTACATGATCACAGCCCTTTTTTTGCAAGGAAAAAATAATTCATATTCTAGCAGTTATAAATCATATACTGTAAGTCAAGATGCCTTTCCATGCAAAGCCTCTGGGACAAGGACTAAGAGCTTTGCACACCGCTTAGTGAGCTGATGAACAAGTTGAGAGCTGTATGCAACAAGTAATAATTCTGATGAATGTTCAGCCAACACACTTATGACAGAATTGATTCAATGTAACAGTAATGTCAGAAACCAACCCATGGAACCAAATATCCATCTCTATGACTACCGACCCTAATGTTGAAAAATGTTCTTAACAGCTGAACACAATTATTTTTGTAGCCAACATTAACAGTGGTTCGGATAGCTAACATCACACATACCCATAAATTTTAGCAGAAAACCAGCTGGACCTTTCATCTCATTGCCCTGCCCCACCTCCTCTATGAAAAACGTTGCATCACATGGCAGCAAAGAGTTGTACCACAGGTTCAAGACACACTGATTTCTCAAAGCCTTCTCCAGTGTGATTTCCTTTCCCTTATTTCACAAAGAAAACAATATTTTATGAGCAACTATTGAAAAAGTTCCTGCAGAGTCAATAAAATATATATATCACAAACATTTTAGAGAACTTTTTTTCCCCTGTGACTATTTTTAAAAAGTATATCCAGAAACTGGGAGAGCAAGTCCACTGAAAGCAAAATACTGGTGTACACAATTTTGGGTATCCTTGGAAGAGATCTATCTCATCTCCATCAGGGAATTTTAGTTTCACTTGCAAGAAGTTGTGCCCATGCCTCCTTTGCCTTTCGATTTTTCTCTCTTGCCATAATCTACCCTTTTGATTGCCTGTTTAATCACTAAAGCAAGAAGCAAGCCTTGGCATGTGTGTTCAGGGTCAACTCCCACATCAGAAACCGATCATGGACGTGAGAGATGGAAAAGTCCTATGAAATAATCACAATTAGCCTCCCTCAGCAAATGCATCATAGTCCCTGGACAGAGGACACAGAGGACACATCTGACAGGAACCAGATGTTATAGGCAGCCATAGCCAGAAGGTCAAGGAGATACCCATGAGGGAGAACATGTGGCTGCCTGCCTCATGCTTCCTGGACAGCCAGGCTCCATTCCATCAGGCTGGCTAGAGGAAGGAATGACAAGCAGCAGGCCAAACCCTCCCTAATGTACTAGGCAACTGGCTGGAGACAAAGTAAGCCAATAGTCCAGTAGTATCCTGCCTTCTCACCGGTAAATATTGTTTCAGTTGGGAAGAGCTGTGCCAATAAATAATCTGCAACCTTACCTCATAACAAAATATGATCCCCTCCACCAAGATTTAAGTTGAAGCAGATTAAGAAGCACCACCCATTCCCAAGACAGAACACCAAATGTTAAAACAACAATACAGACTTTCCAGCCAAGTATTAAATGATAATGGCACAAAGTAGCTGTATCTTACAGATCACTGAAACTCCATTTTGCTGTGAAGTCTGTATAAAATTTTCATTTTCCCATAGTTAAAATGGACTGCTACAAAAGCCATTTTAAAATGCATGATCAACTAAAATAAAAATTAAAATTAAAAATTGAAATGTCAACCCTCAGAATCCTGGGTATGAAGCTAGGCCATATAAATTTGGAGAGATGTGATGAGGAATAGGAATCTGATTAAAAGTTTTTTCACAACTCTCTTTATGAAAAAAGTCTTTTTGCACATCAAGTTTACAGATCAGATTCCACTTTAACCACAGCAATTCTAACTACTTTCTGAAATGTTAAAAATTTTTTAAGTCTATGACTAGTTTCAGGTACTTTTTCCACCAAGGCATGTACTAATTACACGGTTTCTTCCAGCTTTCCCTGCCACATCACCCTGAACACACTTGCCCTACACAGTGCACGTGAAAAATCAAGCCCACACCTCTGCTGTGGGCTCAAGCCTGCCACTATGATCCACGCTTTAGCAACTGCTCCTCTAGCTTACAGACAGGGGATACATTTCAAAATTGCAAGGAACAGAGACGATGTGCATAAGATGTTGAAGTGGAAATACATCATCATCAGAAACACTCATGCAGCTTCCCTCTCCTCTCCTCTTATGGGATCCGTGTGCCTGGTCTCCTGTTCTTTCATGCTCACAATACAAGATGTATTTTCCTGCCCATAACAAGAGTCTTGGTCTTACCAAGACAGCAAAACTAGGAGAGCAAATAGCTAAGAGATGTCTAAGAGTTTGAAGCTCAAGTGTTGGCTCTAAAGAAAAGCACACTGTGGCCAAAAGAAGTTCTTTTTCAACCTGAAAAGGAAACTCCCATTCAGCACTCCAGCTGAACCACTCTCATACTTCTTAACCTCGCTTTTGCAAACAACTTTTCTATTCCTAATTATACCTAGACAGACCAATGCTCACTTCTTTTACAATAAAATTGTATGATAGCAGCTCTCATAAAAAGCCATGATGTGGTTCACACACAGACTACATTAAAGATGACATGCTGAAATAATGACTGACTGAATCTTGATGACTGAAGCAAAATTCTGTTTTCTTACAGGTACTAAGTATTACCCATGTTTTGACAAGAAAATAATCCATTTTTTTCAATGTGAATCTACTTGACAACCTCCTTTCAAACTAGAAAGTATAATTCTGATATAATAAAGGATTAAACACATCAGCTCCCATTCTTCACATGTAATACTGAACTGACTTTTGGGGAGTCCCATTTTAAAATTACAGGAGAGATGTCCCTAAAAGTATGTCACTAGGTCATTCTTCAGGCACAATGCAGTGAATGTGCTTTGAAGAGCTATCTACACAAAGCTTAAAAGAATGATAACATCTTAAGGTTTTCCTGTAAGATGCTTGCTTCTTTATTTCTCACTTTGTAACTTCTTTTACATTGAACATATCAACACAAAAAGAACACTGTTTCTTCATGACAACTTTGCATAGATGTACCAGAACCTTCTAAAATGCTTTCTTGCATTTGTGAATTATTTGAAAACCCAGGAAGCTCAACAGTTCTGAAGGACATAGCTCAGCTCTGCTGTGAGAACTGAAGGCAAGCAAACCCAAAATGGAAAAAAAGAAATACTAATAATCTGCTCAATTCTGAACATTGAGACTGTGCCCATTATTTCAGAGCAAAGCAATGAAATGAAAATGTACCATTATTTATTTTATTCCTTTTTCCTGCCATAAGACAGAACAGACTTGCTCTAAAGGAGTACACTAAGTCAGATGGTAGATGGCATTATGCTGTTTGTTAGAAGAGCTACCCCTATATTTTTAAACTTTTCCTAAGGTGGATTAAAACATACTTCCTCTTGATCATTTTCAAAATATTTTTGTAAAAGTGCACAAGTGAAAGAAGCAATAACAAGTCTATAGCAATACAAAACCTTATCCAAAAAAACCTGCAAACTTAGTGTTGTGTAACTCATTTAAAATTAAAAGAATTTCTAAAGGAAACACTTGCTGTTATGCTGTCCTTTTTAAAAAAGAAGAGCAAATCAGCAGATTTAGTCTAAGGTAATGTACCAACAACTTAAGAAAGGCATTACATGGTTAAGGTCAGGGTTAGTGCTTCAATGCAAATAGGCCTGGCCAAAGGATTACAACAAATAACATTCCCTACCCTTAAGACATAATTTTCCTTTCCTCTTATATATGGCAAAACAAATGCATCTCAGTGAAAAAATAACACTTTTTGTAAGTTTATCCCTCACTTCCTAAGTGAGGTTAATATGCTACCACAGGTTATACTTCCAAACAACAGCACACAAACTGCCACTGTAGAGGTGTCCTATTCAGAGAAAGGAAAAGTTAGTGTATTGTACAGGAAAAACAAAACATGAATTGATTCTGTCAAGTCTTTGAAAAATGTCAACTATCACATTTTCTTACTTGAAATTCAAATAACAAAAAAATCAAGAGAAGAAACTTGGTGAACATTAAAGCTGTTTTTCATAATCAGCATTTTAAACAAACAGAAGAATATACATTCTACAATCATGTTATCTAACAACATTGTTGTTCAAATACAGGTTGCCAGAGTACTTCGTTGTTTGGTTAGAAACTTGTGCTCAGTTTCTGACTGTCCAGCTTCTGGGAATATGAAACAGGATAGTTTTCCCTGCATGCATTAGATTTTATCAAGGAACTAGAGTTAACTATCAGAGTGACATCCAGACAGGGTCAGCACAGCTCTGGGATTATTGGTGACATGCTGCTCCAGGCTCACAGGTGAGGAAGAGGAAGGTAGGTTTCCCCTGGGTTCTGCTGATTAGTCCCACAGGCAAAGTACAAACTCTCTTACTGCCAAAAGTTAAAATGAACCTGGGAAGACTGAAGTGCACAAAGCCTCAAACTTACGCTTCCCATTCTGTTTCCCATCAGTGGCCTGCTCCAAGAGGTAAGCTATGGGGAATGCCAAAAAGCAAAGCATGATTATGGGAAAGCATCTGGATGGAAGGAAACAGAATTCTCTCCAGCTATTGACAGCACTGCACAAGCAGCTCTGGACCCAATCCAGGTTTTTTTTGCTGTGAACCAGTGGAAACACCTCTGGCCACCCTGTCACCCACCCCATCCAGCCCAGAGCAGTCCTCTAGCACAACCTCAAGCAATGAGAAATAGCTGAGGAATGAGACATGGCAAGGATCAAGTTCACAGCACTCCATCTCCCAGAGAGCCATATGTTTCCTAAGTGCTGTCAGTCACTTAAAAGCCCAGAGCTGAGACAAGCCTGACAAAAACATCCACAGCTGTGAAAACACGGGTTTGCCAGAGAACTTTCTATCACAGCTGCTCGAATTTGTTTCCTCCTCTTGTCTGCGCCTCCAAAGCCTGGAGATTGGACACCATCGTTTTGCCTTGGCTGCCACCCTGTGGCACGGGCTGTCCAACGCAAGAGCTGTCCCCAGCACCTCACCACCGAGCCTGGACCCTGCTGCACGTGCCCCGCGACAATGCAACCCCAGCTGGAGTATTCTGTGAAATCTGGGAGTAAGGAACAAACTGTTAAGTTTCACAGGAAGTCATACCAACTTCTAAGTTGTGTGCAAAAGCTCTGCAAAAAGCAGCCAGGGAGACCATACAAATCCTTTGGTTTAAGGCACCTGAATTTCTTTGAATCCTTTTACATTCTCTTCAGTGATAAAGATTGGGGATTTCTTTGTCCCAAGAGCAGCAACACTTGCAAACTTTTAGGACACAAATCCAGTGGAAGTAATTTCATGCAGATGACAGTATCAGAGGACAAGAAAAAAAAGAGGGCATTTCTCTTGCAGAGAAAGCAAAAAGGAGAGCTAAAACATTTGTTTGTAGGATTCCTTCTCTCACAGTCCTTGGTGTAAAATAATGAAGTTAGAGCAGCTGCTGTTACACGTAATATTCTGGTAGAGGCCAGTGTTTGCACCATTTCTGAGCAAGCAGGAAGGAGAAAAGACCCTAACCCACACCAGCAACCTCAGTGCCACCTGTGACTGCAACGAGGAGTCTCCCTCTTGGGAACAGCAGCTAAGGGCAGGATTGTCAGGTGGACAGCTGACAGGGATGAGCAGACAGTGGAGATGCAGGATGAGCCCAGGCAGGCAGAAGAGCGCTCACCTCACTCTGCAGCTGTGGGGCTTTCCAGTGGCAGCTGAGGACGGCGGCTCCCTGGCGCTGCAGCACGCTCTGCAGGGCAGCACCCTCTGCCCCACACACTCCCACCAGCAGCACCTTCTTCCCACCTGTGCGACACAAGGGAAGTCACTCAGCCATCCCCAGAGCAGGGCACGAGCACCAGCAGCTTCATGGAGCTCCCCCCAGGCCACCCACAGCTGCAGCACTGCGGAAGGGGCTGCAAAGGGGCTCAGAACAGGACAGAACCCTGTGCCTGCACAACCACAGCAGCTGTGCCAGCACAGGCAGCTCTTGTGGAGCCTGTGCAGTGACAGCAACCACAGGTCTTAAGGAGTTTCCTGGTGACTCTCTAAATTCTAGTAAGCAAATACTGTTCTTCTGGCTTTCTGGTATTTTGCACAAATCCTTTCATTCATGTTTGTTACTAAGTTCATTTAACCTCCTGTTTACAGTTCTGCTACAGAAATCCTTGCTTCAACAATTATGAATCACCGTAAGACAACTTCTGAAACACTGCCTTAAACCAACAGTGTCTTCACACACAGTAAACCTGCAATTTCTGTGTCAGCACTGACACAGCACAATCCAAACCAAAGGATTTGCTTAGCAGCAATTTACAGGCAAATCTGGGTTTCTCCAACTCCTCACACTAATCAGAACAACCAAGTAAAATCCCCAAGTGATGCCTGTATTTTCTGTTTGGAAGACTCACATGTCTTCTGTGTCTTCAGTGAAATTAAACCTGCTGATGGCAGCTAACCCCTGCCTAATACCCAAAATCTGTTGGCCTGAGACCTGTTTCTACAAAGACAGCATTCAGATGTCACTGAGCAGGAGGACTCCTCCTCACTAGCAGGAGACAAATACACGTTAGGTGGGAAAGCAACACAAAACAGAAAACACAACAAGGTCACATTATATTTGATTTGGCTCCCAGCCAGGATTAAAACTGATTGTGATAGAAGGGCTCACCTATATCTTCAAGAAGCTCCATCACAGCACACACTGTAGGAGGAACTAGACAGTCACTAACATCACCATGTACCAAACGTCCTAGGTTTACACTGGATAATCTGCAGTGGAAAAATATGACATTTTAACAAAAAAAAAAAAAAAAAAAAAAAGAGTTTGTGTAACATAAATCCCCAGCAATGCTTGTAACATGGCTAACAGCTAAATCCCAAGAGAAACATCTCTCACAAAACCAAATCCTTTGACAGTCATGTACTGCAGCTAATTTGTATCATCCCACACCTCAGTTGGACAAACACTGAGCCTCAAGAGAGGCCATGAAAGGGATCTGAGTTAGAATGAGTAACACAATCCCACGATACACAGGCAGCTCTTTACTTGTCACCCCAGGCTACCCACAGCACATTGGGCACAAACACTTCAGTGGCTGCAGTGACATCAGACCAGTGCTGCCAGAGCCAAGCTGCCTTAGGAGGGAGCAACCCAGGTGCTCCCACACTGCACTCCATTCTCTCTCATACAGAAGGATGCTCCAAATTTTCCATTCTCTGACATCCAGTACTCCATATAATGGAAAGGTTTTTGAAGGATTTTTAGATGAAAAAAAAAAGAGGGAGTGGGATAAAAAAATGGTAATAGCAGGAAGGCTACAAGAGCAACAAAATGATAACTCACAAGCCTAAATTAGACCAGTGGTCTTTTCAGAGAGTAGTACAACTCAACACAGATTGGAAATTTGTGCTAATGGGTCCAAACTATTATAGCTTACTCTCTCACCACAAGAGAGTGCTGTAGGGAAGTTAAAACCTCTGCAATTTTTCTATCAATCCTTCCTGTGAAATTTCAGTACTTTGTGACTACCACTTGTATTACTGAAGTACTGAAATACCTTAAGGATCACCAGTAAACCAAGATTTTATTTTTTATTTCTTTGAAAGGACTAAGCCTTGAATCTACATTATGTAAAAAAAAAAAAAAAAAAAAATATAATGACCAAAACTACTTCAGCAAAAGACTTCTCATTGATTCAGAGGCATCTTTTATCACTGCTCAATAGCACAACTAGACATATTGACTAAGGAATCCATTAATGAAAAGCACAGGAGAAAACTGATTTTACAGAGCCATCAGCCTGCTGATATTATTTCTCAGTGTTCCACTTACCCATCCACATCCTTCTCTGGTTTCACAGCATTTAATACCTTACTGCTATATAAGCTTTCTGGGAGGTCAAGAGCAAGGCCCTGCACATTAGGATCCTCATTGAGTCTCAAGATTTCACTGACAATCTAGGAAGTTAATAAAAAGCATTAAAGATCAGAACAACAGATAAAAGGAGAATCTGATTAGAATGAGGTAAAATCTGTAATTTTTTTTTTCAATTACTTTATGGTCACCTTGGCTTCCCTTGCTTATTACTATAAATTCTAAATGAAAAAGCTCTACTCAGTTTATTATCTGTGGCTTAACAAATTAAGCCACCCTGACTCTATTCTAAACATCTTGCAAAGTCAACACATATTATGTAACATTATGCTGCCAAAAGCAGTTTGTGTTTCACCACTCCAAATCTCAGCAAAAGTTTGTCACTGTAATGGCTTCAGAAGATGCTTTTAGAAGCAGGAGAACTGAGTTAATATAGAGTGCAAAACAGGACCAGACCACGTTCCAGTATAGGGACAAAAACTTGTAACACTTGAAAGAACAATTATACAAGAAAAAACTCATTTTATTAAACCAGCATACATGGTTACCAATTTTCCTTCTCAAAAACCCTGATCCTATGAGCTGGCAATTGCCTTATGAAGAACTGTTATGTTGAAAAGGCACCACAGAGAAGTTTATGACGTTCAAGTACTGAACCAGATGCAAGTTCAAGTGGTTTATAATAGGTCATATCTTGACATCGGACACTGTACTACCTACCCTGGACTCCTTCCTCTCTAAAGTGCAATGCTGATCCATGCTATTCTATGACCAGAAAGAATACAATGGAACCAAACATGTCAAAGTTTTTTAGGTGAGAAATGTCATGCAAGCATGTCTTCCCATCTTATATATAAAATCAGTGTGCAAACATCACAAAGCTTTATAATAGAATTGGATTAACATCCAACAGAAAAGGATTCTAAGTAGGTTTTTTTCCTTCAACTAATACAATGCTTTTTTAAAACGCTTTTCTTGTAAACTATTCATTGTAATTGTGAACTCTATTACCCAAACAATTGATATGCAATCAATATTAAGCTTGGGGAATTATGCAGGAGTTAGATTAGCTGCAACTCTGAACCAAGAGAACGTACTACTTTCATGCTAAACAAGCATATCACTGGTACAGAAATGCCTCTAGTTTCCTGACTCCTGAGGCAAAATCAGGCATATCTCTTAAGGTCCTGCAGCACTTGACAGCAACAAGACTGGTATACATTGCACTATGGACATGAAAAAATCTGCATTTTTCTTTAAAAAAACCCTTGATATGCTACAAAATGCTGAGGGCCTACAGAGCAATTAAAAGTTCAAACTTTATTTCTGTCTCCTGGGAAACGAATTCAGCTTTCCATTTTAATTGCACCTTATTTTAATTCGGCTTTCCATCATCACAGCATTTACATTACTTATAACTCATGCAGGGTAAAGTAGTATAGTATTAACTTGCATTTATTGTACACAGGAAGTGATGGCAAAACCCAAATATGCATGCTATTGAAATCCCTCCCACCTTCCCACACCAGGGAACACAGCTGAGATGTGGATTTTAGTAGATTAAAAAAACCTGTCATAATGAGTAAGCAAGAGAGCAAGCAAACCATAATGAATTTTATTGGAAGTAACTTCCTTTAAATAACAGAAATACCCCAATTTTCTCTTTAAATACACAGCTAAGCCACTTCTAAGATACTACTTCAAACTAACTGCAACTACTGCTGCATATTCACTGTATTTTACCTATTTCATGCTGTGTTACTCCACAGATAAAATGCATTTACCAACAACAGAGTGTATTTGTTTTTCATCTCAAAAGCCGACTTCTTAAACGGGTAGCTGACTATCCATAATCTACAAAGCTTCACAGTAAATTCCTTTCAATGTATCTGGAAGCAGTTCTTCAGATTACACTGCAAGGCAGTAACATTTTAAGAACAAAGTGTACCAAAAAACAAAACAGTACACGGAACTCACAAGCCTGCAGGATTATCAAACTTGCCAAGCACAAGGAGGCCAGCTGATAACAGTGTCATCTTCTACTATACATTCCTTCACTGGTTTAACTTTCACGTGGTTTTCTATATTTAAAACATAATTGATATTAAGTGCTGCACCTTCAACAAGGTAAAGAATTCAGGCCTCTAGTGATTTGAGGGGGATTTTTGTTTTTTTAATACATAATTGAAACATTAAAAGATCAATAGACAAATTCAACACCTCCCTCTCCTTCCCCCCTCCCTTCCCCATATAATCATATAATCTTTTATTTCCCTGAATAATTTGGGCAATAATCAGGTACAGTCACAAGAGCAACTGCAGGAGACAGGATACCTAAGCAGGTATGGGGTTAAACACCAAGCACAAAACCAAAACATTACTCTATTGATTCTGCCCCAGCTTGCTAGGGAATAGCAGACATGCCCGTTAATTCTCTATTTTCTCACTTTTGCCAGTAAGGGAATAATAGTTGCTATTTAAACCAAGGCAATCCTAAACCTAATTTGAGTTAATAGAGGTCAGTCAAAATAATAATGAATGTCAATAATAAAAAAAAGTTTATGACAAAAATGGAAAAGGAAGACTCAGGTACTTCAGTTACCTCATCTTTGGTGCTGCCTTCAGGAAGACAGATGTGAATAACACGTAGACCGATCTGTTAAAAGAAAAGACTTAAAATTACCAAAGGCAAGTAGCTCATGATTATTAACATATGTATCAGCTAAAGCTTACCTCTTTGGCAAAGTTCTTGTTTGCTTCGTGAATCAACTGGTCATTATGTGCCTTGGGGAACAAAACAGCAACTGAGTTTTAAAATAATACATTTTAAAAATGAGTACACTAATGCACATGTCTATGCAAGAAACATAGTGGCAATGTCTGTGTCTAAAGGTATTCAACCAACAATTCTAAGAAAGAAGCAGAAGGCCATCCCTGTTAATCCCAAATAGTTCAAGACTGCTGACAGTGAAAAAAGAGCATTAAAAAGCACAAGCTTCGTGGGGAGGCACAACTCCTGTTAGGGAAGGAGAGCTTGCCCTCTATCCCCCAGCTCCCTCCCTGCTCTGCCAGCATTTCTGGCACTGCACTACCAGCATCCCACTCACTAAACATGGCAGCTGGTGGTGAGTGGCAGCATAGAAGTTGCTGCACTGAGGACACTGTGCAGAGCTCACACTGTGCCAAGGAAGAAGAGATAGGTCTAGGGACAGCTCAGCAGCTGCTCCCCTGTGACAGTAAATGTGGGACTGTACCCCCACACTGACAGCTCAAGAAGTTTGACTGGGATGGAGCAACTGGTGGTACCACACTATCCTCTGTAATGTCCCTGCTGCTGCAGCACTGGCAGGTGAACACTTACCTTGTGTGAGTGCAGAAAGTCCCTGCCCTAAACCAGTTCCTATCAAAACCTGCTGAGCAGCACAGGTGAGGCCAGAGCTCAGCACACGGGCTGGCAGAGTGCAAGGGCAGGACAGGAGGTGCAGGGGAGCCACTGGTGCTGAGCTTTCCAGGGCAACAGCTCCACTGTTAAGCATGATCCTGATCCTTTATCTTACTTTTCAGCATAAAAAAAAAATAAGAAGCACCCACCAATCATTTTTTGCTGTTGCATAGCTTCAACCAAGGTTCAACATGGATACTAAACAACACAGGTACCAATTTTTGCATCGATTCAGATTCAGTTGACTCAAGAGGAACATGGATACTAAACAACACAGGTATCAATTTTTGCATCGATTCAGATTCAGTTGACTCAAGAGGAAAAGGACAGTCCTAAAATCATTCCGCTGCAGGTTCAGCCTTTAAGTCCTCATTCCCAGTCCTGCTGAAGAGGTGGTGCTCTATCATGCTGACCACTGTTACTCACGAGTGACTGGCAAAGGAGGTAACTTCCCTGCCCTCCCTCTGCTCCTCTGGCAGATGTGGCACATGGGGAGCAGCACAAATCTTAAGGCTCTGCCCACATTACTGGTAGAGCAATGCATCACAAGAACATCTGTAGACCAAAGCAAGTTTCCTTTGCACCAACAAATACACATTTAAAATTGGCTTTGCTTCAGTCTTCACAACCAGATTAGAGCTAGAGTGACTGGAAAGCTGGAGAACAGAGCTTAGGTAAATTTTACCCAGAAGGATCTAGGCCACATGTTCCTACAGCCACCTCATGAAGCAGACCAAGTAGGGTAAACAGGGACAAGAGGGACATCCCTTTTTGCCAGCATAAAACATGCATGTGGCCACGCAGAAAACCAGATCCAGGAGACAAATGCGGTTGAAAGACAGCCTCTTTAGACCCCTCAGTCTGGAGAAGATGACAGTCCTAGTCCAGATCATGGTGCAACTGGATGGAGACTAAAACAGGAGCGAGAAAAAACAGGTCACTGCTTTCCTAGCAGTCCTTCAGCTTTAGCCTTAGAGGGCTGCGTGAAAATGCAATTATCAGGGATGGTGAGAGATGAGAGAGCCTGTTCAGATAGCCTTACTAGAAGACCTTCTGAAATAAAGCTGTTGCTGCATTACTTAGATTCACGATCAGTACTTTAAAAATACTTACAGTTGGGTTTTAAACTCAAAACCTACTGGGTCAGTTTCAGTGTGTGCCCACTCAAAACCAATATTGCCATCCTAGGAAACAGGAGAGTAACATTTTTTGCCAGCGTGGCAGTGGGTCCCCTCTGAATGATAAACATCCCTAGTTTTGTGGCTTTCAAACCATAAGAAATCTAAGGATGAACATCTTTCAGCTCTGCAGGGATAGCAATCCTCATCTCTCATTTTGACTGCGCATCAAAAATGGCACTATCAGTGGAATAAAAAGCTCTTCACAGCATTAGTGAAACAATGGTTCTCAATTCTGCAAGATTCCTTCACATCAGAAAGTGCTGCTACTTCTACAGGATGCTGACACTTCACACTTATTTCACACACACTCTTCTGAGCTGACTGGGACTTTTTATTGTGGTTTTCCTCTCCTTAGAAGACCAGGACGACATCGATAAGCTGTAGCTACCCAAAGGTAACATGGTTGACAGGAAGCAAAAAGGTCTTTCATTAATCCTGGCATTGTTATTTCAGGGTGGGAAGTGAAGGGAGGCCCACATTTTCAGGAACATAAGCACTTTGCTCAGGATTGCAAAAAAAGCTTCAAGCTAAATAAAGGTTTGAGAAACCTACTTTAATTCAACTATTAAGTTAATCAACTTAGACAAGTTGTGAGAAAAAGTGATCCACACTTAAAATGAGGAAGACTACATTGGCAAAAGGAAGCAGGAATAAAACTATTCCTTTCCTTTGCAAAGCCTTCCCAGCCTGAAGTTTCCTGTGACTATTTTCAGGCATGAAGAAGGGCAATCTACCATCTGCTGGAACTACCTCATCCTATTGCTTTGCTTTATAATAAAGCAGACAATATTCTTTATAAAAAAAGGATTAAAATTATTTTCTGCATGGTGTGCTTCTGAAGTTTCACACAAGTAGCAGTACCAAAGGAGATCTCTCACAGCCAGTGAGTGCACAGACATACTTTACCTGAATAATGGCAAGCGTTGGCTCAAGCCGAGGGTTTTCTCTCTTCAGAGAGGCCAAGGAATTCTTTGCATTGTCGGTGACTTTGCTGCAACAGAGTGACAAGCAAATCTTTAACAAAATAAACCCTCCTAACATTAGTGGGCAGAAACCAATGTTAATCAACAATGTAACCAAAATGCTTGGGCGCATAAATTTTCAATCTCCAAAATTATGGTTGGATGTGAACTATGAGGGCTGGTGTTCAGCAGGAAGGTACAGAAAAACTTAAAAGGCCAGTATTTTTTTTTTTAATAGGTATGTGGGGCATTGCTCTGACATGCCCAAAACTTTATAGCTAGGCTGTGCTAATTCATGAGAAGGCTTGTCCAGCTCCACCATGGGAAGCGCAGCAGGGAACCACCACACCGAGCTGTCTGATCAGCTCTTGGGTGAGGTGGGTCCTTCATTTCCATACCCTTGGCCAGGGCAGTGACAGATGCAGAAGCCTTTACAGCTGGGGCTGCCACAACTTAACACAGGCTATACCAACCCCATGAGCAGCAGACCAGCTACTTTCATGGATGTGTTTCAAAACCACTGGCAGAAGGGAGACAAGGCAGCTCTGTTTGCCACACTGCTTCTTGGAAAAACTAGTGACAGCCAGGCACTGCGAATGCTTTCTGGAAAAGAAATTCCGGGTAAGTGGCAGCCAGCTCTCCTCGGTTACCTTTGGCGTGTGCAGGACATACTTACCCAGCTGGGCAAAGAGGAGACCCCTTGAAATATGTCTGTCTGTCCCCCATAGCAAAGAAGACAAACAGAGAACAGTGAGGAGTGGATTTTTGACAGCTCCCACACTTGCAGAAGCCAACGATCAGTTCAATTCAATGCCGTTGCAAACTATCCCATCCAGGGGTGAATCGGGACCTGGAGGGGCGAGGGGCCAACCAGGGACACGTTTTTCCAGGCGCACATCTGCGCACTTCCTCACCTGAGCCACCGCCACAAGACGGCAGCTCTGCTCGCTCTGAAAATGCCACCAAAACCCGGAGGAAATCCCGCCAGCGGTTCTGGGGGAAGGGGGGCATTTTACTGAGAGGTCCCCCAAAAATCCCACCTCAAAAACCAACCCGACGCACCCACTGAGGGCTCATCGCCCAAATCCCCCTCACCCCTCCTCCCTCCGTGCCCACACCATCGCACCCCCCGGTTGCATCAGCCGGCGCTGCCTCCCCACGTGCGCCTCTTACCGGGCGGCCGCCGCCGCGCCGCCGGCCCGGGGGAGCGGCGCGCTCAGCCCGCGGCGCGGCGGGGGCGGCGCGGCGGGGAGCGCCGGGGCCAGGCAGCGCCGCAGCGCCGCGCTCCTCATCCCTCCGGTGCGCTCCGGCAGCCGCGGCGGCGGGCACGGGGCAGGGGCGGGAGCGAGGCCGAGGGGCGGGCAGGGATGGAGCACCGCCTGCCCCCACTCCCCGCCCCGCCGCTCCCCCGCTTTCGCTTCTGGTTTTTTTGGCAGGAAAAAAACTCCATCCAAATCACCCCCGAACATCAGGTCCGACAGGCAGAAGCCAATAACTTCATTAACTTCATTCCTCCGCCCCCCGCAATGAAAAGCACCCAAAGTTTTTTGCATACTCAACGTTTATTAAAAATAGTATGAAATGGTCCCTGGGAGAAGTTACAATACTAGCAGAAGTCCCTTTTTTCTGGTTGGTTGGTTGGTTGGCTGGTTGTTTTCCCCTCCCTCCCAATTCCACTGATTGCATGAGATACGAGTTAAACATTCTCCTAAAGCCGTTTAAACAAATCTAGATGTGCGCCCACAGACTTACCTTCTATCCATATTTACAATACTTTACAAGCTATATTAAATAAATATGGGCTCTGCTACACCTTGGCATTTTAAATATGTACAACATTATTTTTCAGTCGGATTTTACTAGATAGATACGGGTCCTATCAGAGGGGGCGTGCTGACTGTAACAAGTATCCCTGTGGTACGAGCTAGTAAGTACCATAACCAACCAGCCCTCAAAATAACAATTCCTAGCCAATGCAACATATTGTGTGGTAAATAATTTAGTCAGTTCTAATAAATTCAAGTCCTCAAATCTTAGTCTACAAGTAATTAGCTGTACACTAATAACTTCAGTTTTTCCTCATGGTAACCAATGTAGTAAATAATCAGCTGTTCTGGAGGTACAGTGCTCTGTAACTGAGGGAAGTGGTATGTGGTTAGTAAAAATAGTATTTCAATGAAATTCCTTTGTTTATTGATATGTTTAACTTGATACTGGCTTTATCCATGTAATCTGAAAAATGTAAGCACCAAAAAAGAACAGTCACAGAAGATGATCAGTGTAGATGTATCTAGGCTTTCCTTTCGGTACAATGTTTTCAAGTAACAGAATCCAAAGCTGTGCAACAAAGGTGATGAAGGGGAGTTAAGTGTAGACGGTATTGGAAAGCCTGTCCTTGCTCTAAACGGCAGCATTTATTCTATACACTATTTGCAAAAGAATGGAATGTATTCTCATTTTTAAGCTACTTTTTATTGTACATAAATTGGATTAGAGTCAGCACTAACTGATTTACAAAAGATAACTTTGACCTCTCTCTGTCAGGGTCACTTCCTGCTACAGGAGATGCATGCCCTGGGGACTGCAGCTTGTCACTCAACCAACAGTATCACTGAACCACCCTATGGGCCAAATGTGCCCCACAATTACTATTTAACCCAAGAATCTGGTCAAGCCTCATTCTCTCGCAGGGTTACTCACACTGGGACTTGAACAAATGCCCAGCAGGTCGCTGCACATAACACAGAGCTTTGTCTCAAACTACCCAGCAGCTTTCAACTGCTGGGTGCTGAGCTACAAGATACTCAGATTTGGCTTGCGTGTCACAAACACCACCATCACTGGAGGTACCAAGACTGGTCTGGCCCTCTTGACAAGCATTGCAGTTCTCCTTCTAATGCCAAAACCATTCCCCAGGCAAGGACTGTGTCACATCCACAGGTTCTCAGAAAAAAAACTCCACTGCCTGTCTTCTGCCTCCTACGAGGTTCCAGAAAGTAGAAGAGGCTTCAGACACAGAGCTATCAGCCTGGTACAAGGACTAGATTTTCTTTAAAATGTAAGAAGCTTGCTCTAAAATAATGTAGCATGTGCACTGGTCCCACACACTTGGAATCTGTCTGATGAAAAGTAACGTGCAAAAAAGTATGTGCAATTGCACACGTAGCCTGTTGGTGTAATCACCAGAACCCTGCTCAGAAATCTGCACAGTCACAGGAACAGCTGCCCAGCCAAATGCTCCTGTATGTAAGCAGAGTAATCATATTTTGGATGCAGAACACTGGACACTAACTGGAAAGTCTACATACCAAGGTTTCAAAATGAAAAAATGGCTTAAGAATCAAATGGCATTACACCTGGTTCGATGGCAAGAATCAGGGGGTATCACACCTAAGAAAGGAAGAGATGTGAAGGTTGAGTAGGAGGTGAGAAGTTCACATGTGCTACAGAGAGACCCCAGACAGTACACATGTGGCCTTTTTCTCATCCAGGATTCTAAACCATTTTTTAAAAGATACATTTTGCATCTATTTACAACATTATTGTGATACAATGCCTGATAGTGTAATATTATGGAAATACGTGATGCCAGTACTGATTGTCCTAGTACATATTCTGTCATGATAAGGCAGTACAGCTAGAAATTATTGAAAGCATCAAGCAAAGCTACTTGAACTGAGACACTGAAACTTTTCCCTTAAAGACTGGACAATATTCTGCTGATTAGGAGATGGTACTCTCCACAGGTAGTCATTCAGTTTATCCGAATCACTATACGTGGTCAGATATGGGGTAAGTGCGTGTTTGCTGCTGGCAGACTTTGCAGGAGTACAGGAGACAGTTTTGCCACAGAACATTTCAGAAGGAACAGCATCTGTGTTATGCAGTTTAGCATCTGATTTCCTTGTTTGGTTCTGAGAAGTCTCCAAGTCAGATCCCTCATCTTCAGACTTTATTTCAACATAGTCATCATCATCCCCTTCTCCTTCTTCAGAATCTTTGAAATTCGAAAAATAGTTCTGAGTAGCCATCTGTGCAGTCAGAGGGGAGGCTCTGTTCACTCTCAGGACCTTTTGAGAATCCTGCAGAATCATATCTGAACAGTTTTCAGGGATCTGCTTTCTGATCTCTGGCCCTGTATATCCTGGAGCAACTCCAGGAGTTTGATGGCTGTTGAATCGAAAGTTCCTATTCAAATGGAGCCTTTTCTTATCAATTTCATTATTATATACAATTGATTCTCCAGACCTGTTGACCACTATTGAGGACGAGGACTGCGACCTGCTGTATGCCTGTGGTTTTACACTGCTTACTCTCCTTCCCAGCGAGTTATAGACGTGATCTTGATGCAAGTTTTCTTTGTTTGGTTGGCTTATAATGGCACTCCACCTCTGCGCTGGGACATGCAAACGGTTGGAAATCTGAAGGGAAGGCACTGAGCCAGCTGATGGCAACTGCTTTGAACTGCTTTTTGTACCAGCTTCTGTAAATGAGTTCTTGGACTTTGTGTCCTGGGATTCGGAACACGGAGAGAAGTCGGCCAGCTCGCCGTTACTGTATGTAGAATGCAAAAGCCAATCTTCTGCTCTTGAGCATTCACTGGAAGGCTGGCAGTAGGGAGGACATGTGGCCATGGGTGTGGAAAACCTCCCAGCTGACGGCTCCTGAGGAGTTGCCCCGGTTTCCTTTTGGACCTTAGGTGTACTGTCTCTGAAGACAATTTGGTCATAAAGCTGGGAATATTCAGCTATTCTGGCACCTAGAAAGAAGAGAGAATTAACTTAGCAGGGACGAGGAATCCATTTCAGTGAATCATACAAAAATTTAAAAATCTCAAAACGCTTAATATTAGAAAGCTCTTAGAGAAGAGCTTTCAGTTGTGTCAATAAATTTGGCCTCTGCAAAGTAACATGAAACAATGGAGGCCTTTGCATAATATTTCAGTACACTTTGTTGAGGAAAAGAAGCATAAAATATCTTGCTACAGTGAGCAGTCATGCAGGACACAATGCAGCACGTGGTTCCAATAATATGCTGCTTCTTTCATGTTAAAATGGAAAAGAACATTCTAAAAATGGCCTGGTAAATAAGATATTTAGGGACTTCTAAAAATATCACAAGGCAAGAATTACACTCTGGTGCATGGAGTCTGCTGGCACCACATCTTCCATTTGTTTCAATTGATCATGGACAAAAACATCTCCAGACCTGTTGCATATCCATGATTTTGCACATTCATCAGCTGATGGAAAGATTATCAGCTCTTTCTTATCTGACCACATTCCTTATGCTTAAGGGTATGATTCTGAATGGTACCTGAGCAAATATGTTTCACTTGTTAGAAGGCAGATCGACTTAAAAAACACTGGTTTAGTCAAACTCTAAAGATCACACTATTAAAGGAAATAACTACTTTTCTGTAGGGAGGCCAATAGTGCTTCAGGCATGATTTCTACTTCTAGCCTCAGTCAAATTGCTCTTTCCTGACACTGCCCTGGTATTTCTTTTCAAAGTCATCAAGTAACGAGAAATGAGATATAAAAGATCATTCATGTTAAAGCAGTCTGAGAAAATTAATTTCAGTTGTAACACAGAAAATACAATTTTGATACTCAATGACCAAGGTGAGAAAAATTCATAATCTTCCAGTTCAGAACACAAAGTTCACTGAAAGTTACTGAAGAAATGTATCTGTACAGAAATGTTTTTAACATACCAATAGCAGGACCTCCTTGTTTCTTCTCCTCCAGAATAGCAGCAAGATCTTTGTGTTTCAGTTTCTGTTGTCTGCTAGCTGGCTGTTCCTGCTCTGGACTTTTAACTTTCAAAAGCTGGTTAGCCTTCTTAATTTTTTGGCTGTACTGCCTTGCCATCATAAAAACTCTGTTCTTTGTTTTATCCATAACAGCCAAGTCATTTTCCACACCCTCTGCAGGTGTGCTGGACAGAACACTACTGGTAGGCTCATATGGACTATCTACAAAAGGCATCTCACTGGAGAAGGAAGATCTATTCAAACTCATAAAAGAGTTCTCCTTGCACGGTGTAGTGTCTTCAAACCTGAGATTAGCCTCACTTATGGTGGCAGCCCTGGGCTTCACAGTTTTAGAGAAAACAGGAGTTTCTGGCAGAGAGAGAGTAGACAGTGAGTACTCTACATCTTTACTCAGTTCAGGTGTGCTACCAGCATGCAGCCTTTCCTGCATGTCATCTTTACAAACAGGAAAGGCTGCAAGGACACGGTCTCTTGTCTTTTCCTCATTTTTCTTGATGTAGTTCTCCAGATCATTCCAAATCTCATCTACTTCTTCTGAGAGTTTATCTGCCACAGACTTATGCGACAGCGAGTCAGAGTTGGAGGAGCTATCAACTAAGCTCAAGTAGTCATTGTCAATGGGAACACGATGGTAAGGACTTTCATCTTCACTGAACTGCAGACTCTCCTCAGAAACAAAATGTCGTAGTTTGTTGCAATATGCAAAGTCTTTTTCCAAAATACTCCTCCTTTTAGAGGATTTCAATGGGTCACATTTAAAATTCAATAGAGATGTTTCTGGAAGCCGTATGGTGTCATAGATGTTGTCTTCAACAATTCTGAGCTCATCCAAACTTGAAGTTGGTGCTTCTTTACTGAGCAGTATCTCTTCCCTGCTAGCATGAATGGAGGTCCTCTTTTGATTTGCTGTTTTCATTTTGGAAGTTGAATCTGAGATGCTTTTATTTTCAGCCTCATAAAGAGAGTCTCTAGCTGATCTTTGGGGACCACGGCCTGTCTCCTCCCTTCTTGTCAGACCCATCAGCTTTAAGTCTTCATAGCTTATATTATCATAAACATGTTCAATATCATCGATAGTCAGCTCCTCTGAAGATTCAGGATACGCATTCCTACTGCTCCCCTCTGCTATCTTCACTTCCCTTCGAGAACCATGCTCCCCTGTTTTATACCTGGCGCTGGCTGGACACATGTTGCTTTCACCAGCACTACTAGCCCGTCTAACAATTTTGTGACGACTGGGGCTGGAAGTCTCATTTTGATGCACTTGCCCCAAGTGCCAGCTGCATGGACGGCCAGAAGAACCCCTCCTTTCTCCACCAGGAGCTGAACTTGTGCTGGATGTAGACGCTGATGGTACAAACATCTGGTAATCATCTTCATCATCTTCATTCTCATAAGGTGGGCGCCGGCTGGGGAACAATGCCTGCCTGATCTGATGGTCCGTCCAGATGTTTCTGACGGAGGTACTTCCCCCCAGGATATTCATGATCAGAGAGTTGCTCTGGGGTGTGCTGAACTGTCTAGGAGACTGCGGCTGTCTAGCTGTGCAGGAAAATGGAAGATCAGTATTCAACTGCATTGACTCTTCATCTGAAGGGTCCTTGGAGCTCTGTGGAGATTTGAAATTTGCACATAACATTAGCATATCCCTTTAATAATACAGCAATTCCCTCTTTTCACAGGACTGCCATAGCACCGGTCTGTCCTGCAGCAGAGAATCATGTGGAGATCGGCAGGGCAAGTGCTCTCTCCCAACAGAGAGTGAGGGAGCCAAGGTGGCAGTGCCAGACTACTTTGCCTCCTAATCCTTCCCATGGCTCAGAGTTCACTCTCGGTGTTTAATAACATCTTACTTCAAACACAAGACAGTAGCTTATGTTAATGCATGAGTAAAGGCAAATTTGTTTGGCAGGAGTTAGATTAAACCTTTTATGCTAACTCTGCAGTTTCACAGTTGGATTAAGCTAATCTGGCTCTGGGCTTGTGCCAAAAGTTTTGTTCTTCTCCTTTTCCTTGCCTATAACCCCAGCAGAAAGGAATCTTATGCTCTCTAGCACATGCCACTGGAAATGTCTTTTTCTTTTTAGTGTAAGTTTTCATCCAGATCTAATTTACAGCAAAGCCATGTGCTCTCTAATGCCAACATAAAGGATGCTTTAGATATTGCTGGCCAGAGTTTGGGGGAGAGAGAGAAAGATAATTCCTTTTGTCTTCAGTTAATGCTGATTGGTTTAGTTAATGACTTGTTTTTCCCAGCCCCCAAAAGAAAGAGTCTTTTGTCATAGACATGAATATTTTAATGATATGAACATTGATACATAACATAAACAGAAGATGATGTCTCTGTCAACCTAAGGAAAACAGATTTCTTTGAGATACCTATGATGCATAGCAAAATAGAAGTAAAAAAATAATAATTACTTACCTGCATTTCACATTTATTTAGATTGAGACTTCTCCGTTTTTCAACATTTTCAGCAGCTTGACTGTTAAGTCTTTTTCTTCCCCCTTTTGATTTCTGCAGTGAGTTTTGCTGTGATTTTAAAGAAAAAAAATGTGAGGGGTAATAAAACCTACATTCTTTGTACAGTCTGGTTCAGAGGAATTACTAGGCGCTACAACAGGTCAGGGACTTATACTGGAAGATGAAACAGCTTATGAGTCTTGCCACAAGAATTATTTGGAGCTTATAAAACCTGTAAAAGTATCATTCCCACATCTAGTAGTAACCACTAAGCTAATAGTATCAATTTTTTGGTGGTATTTTTTTGTGCTTACTTATTCTTTCGTTCTTACTTATGTTGGCAAGAGGGGGAATTACAAGACACCGCACTACACTGGTACAAGATAGTATTTTATGAAATATTTATAATGCAAATAGTGTAATTTCAAAGAGGAAATGCAGTCAACTTCAAAAAGAATCTCAATAACTGGTTTCATATAATTCACAAAATAGATGAACCACACAATGATATGACCTCAGTATCAACTAAACCAAATAAACTGAAAATCTAGATTCTTTAATACAGCCACATTTTGAAGCTGGATTTTTAGTCTTTCAAAGGTACTACATATGTGTGGAAACGTCATACTGAGTAAAAAAAAACTACCATCTGTGCAGTAGTAAGAGATAAATACTCTCATTTTCATAAATCCTACTCAAAACTTCTTATATTCAAGTTCACACATCTGTAGCTATTGCCAGAGGCTCACAGATAAAGAAACATCCCATCACATGCAGCAGTGTCTGAATCTTAATATAATATTCAAGTCCTTGTTTTGAAGACACTATCTCTGCATGAGGCCTAAAAAGGTTTTTGCATGGCATCAGCTGAAGAAGCAAGGAAAAGCCAGTTATGTGCAACAGGTGAAACTTTTCTGTAACAGTCCTTCAGGTTGGAGGATTGCAAAGGACTAAATGAAATTCAAGTAGTGGGAATTTCTCCCTCTGTGTAGGGGCTTTTACATCTTCTCTGTTAAAATACAAGTGAGTATTGTGTGAAGCCTAAATAAAAATGTTTCTACAGAGAGGAAGTTGTAAACATTCGCAGTGCATTCCGGCCTCTTTTACATATAATTTTAATGCTTCTTCCATTCTCCCCAGGAAAAAATTATTTTATTTTTCCCCCTCTTTTTCCTACCTGTTCAGACTCTTCTTCATCATCAGCATCAATCAATTCCGTAGCAGAAGTCTGAAGAGTTTCATCGTGATCACTACTGTAGGCTGGTTCAATAGACTCTTGAAACTGGCTCTCCAGCCCACTGGATTCCAGTGAAACCTTTTTCCTAGAATTCAGCAGGGCTTCTCTTGATCCTAGTTTGGTGGCTTGAGATAACAGGGCTCCTTCAATGCCCATCCGCTTAAAAAAAAACATTATGAAACTTTGATTAGAATTTTATAGAGATTCTACATTTTAGTAAGATCCTCTTACATCAGACTCACAGGCAACGTTTAACCTACAGACAGTTAGCTGCACTGAAATGAGATTTATAAAGAAATAAGTATAACAACCAGTACTTTCCATATATTTAGAACTGAAAAAATATATGCAAAAGACCCCATTCACATCGAATCCTGGGCTTCAATATTATGGCATGACAATGAAGTAATATCTAATATACTCTGTTTATAACACACACCCATACTTTTAAAAAATTCCATCCTAAATAAAACCCTAAGACCTAAAATGCAAAATGAGATTTTCAAACTGCGCTGAGAATTTCAATAAAAATTCTTACAGTAAATGTAAGAATTAGAAATGCTCATTACAATCTGCTTAAGCTGCATGTGCTCTGTTTGGTGATGTATCATTACACACACACACACACACATATATATATATATATATATACATATACATATATATATATATTCTCCTCAGAGTACGTTGAAACTTTCCAGTCTTATTTAATAAATGCAAAGATAGTATGATCCAAAGAATAAACACTATTTTTATACACTGCACTTCCTTGATTCTAGAGGTATTTTTAAGTATCTTATAGCACTAGTAATTGATTGGATTGTATTATAAACCACAATGGATCAATGATTTTCTTCTTTATTAAATAGTCCCAAAAATAGTAAGCTGTATTTCTACTTCTTTCATTCCAGTAATCTTATTTGAGATGCTAAATAACATTTATGGGTTTGTTTTCATTCTCAAGATCAACACAACCAAGAAGATGAAGATTCTCCAGTAAATACTGTGCTCTAAAGTCATATGAATGGGCTAAAACAAGGAATTTAAGAAATGGCTTACCTTCTGCATATCTGGGCTTGCATCTGAAAACAAAAACACATCAGTGAATAATCAAACTGGTGTCAGGCTATGCCCATTTCAATGCTACCCCAATTATGAATTCCCCAAAGCGGGTTGAATGCAGCAGCAATTGAGCAAACAGACTATATAGGATTTCTGATAAAGCAGAGACAGCATGAGCTTTACCAGAGTTCCACTTGAGGCCCTGATTTTGCAGCACTGCTATGATTTGAGGAACTGTTTACAGTCGCCAAGACTTGGTGTGTTCAGTTCCTAGGATGTTTACAGGACCAATCCCCAAGTGTGGAAAAGCAGATATTGGATTTAAATACAAACATTTTGGGTTTGTTTTTTTTTTTTTCTTTTTTTTTCCCCAAAATTTCACTTCCTCCCGCTAATGTATTTAGGGACAGTAACAAGAAAAAAAAATCTGTCTTCAGTTGTTTTAAAAAGTACAGGAGCACCAGGTCAGTAAAAAGTATACAAAGTATCTTACCATTTGACTTCAAAACTTTATGGACTCTAGATGAGGGTTCTGAAAAAGAGAACAATGTGTTTACCCACTGTGGCATTCCAAAAAAAGCTATGGGCATCCTGGACAACTTTTTTTTAACATGTATATAAAAATTTAAATTTCTGAGCTCACACAGTGAAGCCAGATTTTAATTTCTTTATTGCAAAATTTCCTCACAAAGAAGATTTGTTGAAGTGTCAAATCAACAGCTGTTACCAAAGCGCATATTTGTTTCTTAATGCAATAGCATTAAGAATAGCATTGCCCTCTATTCATTAAGGCACACATAAATTTTTATCCCACGCACAGATTCTTGCTTTCAAAAGACCTTATCACCTCTGTTACTGCTCTGCAGTGTTAGAGGTTTTCTATTAGAAATATGCATAAGGTACCAAAGTCTTAGATGGGCTTAGAAAGTGTAAGTAGCTGAAGATTACATAGGAAGCCCTTTGATCACTATTTTGTATTCTTCCTTTCACAGAAAGAGCAGCAGCAATGCAACAAAGGTGTGCAAACACCTCAGAAACAATGGAGAACATACCTCAAACATAATTAGAACTTGACTGCTTTTCAGGCACAAATGCTGCTATATGTTAAATCGTTACATCAATGTCCTCACGAGCCTTGTTTAAGTCATTCCCAATATACAATGTTATACACCAAATTGGAAAGGTCTTTAAGGAGACAAAGAGGGGAACACAGGGACTGCAATATGAAGTGACCCAAATACAAAGACATTGGTAGCTGTCTTTGAGAGCAATTATGGATAGATGTTTGAACTAGGAGGGCAAAAAAAGCCCAGAGTCAGCAAAACCACCTCTCAAATCTCTATTATTCATAAGGCAAACATGGCACTAAGTCTAGATAGTAATCATATTTTGAAATAATAAGCTTATCATAATCAGGATGGACTACTTCTGAGACACTAATAACTGCAGTAAGAGTGGATGTCAGATTTAAATAATGTGATTCCTGCATATGCACTTTAATCTATTAGAGAGTACCAACTGTTCTTTATATATCCACCATTACAAATGTATATTCCTTAAATTAAATGCAAACAGTAGATCAAAAATAAATTACAAGAACAACAAATGGTTAATAAGATACTTCATCCACATCGGAGAGATACCGTGCCATGTTAAATCTGCCTGGAGTGCAGATTAGAAACCAATTCCATGTACCCAGCCTAATCCACCCCTAAAACCTTTTGTCATCTGGGGTGTAAATGAGTTTTTTCACCTGATTTCCTTCGAACTCTGTGAGGAGCAGTGCCTTCCTTAGGCTGGTATGATGATTTCATTTCTCCCTCAGGGCTATAATGGAAGCCTGGGTGATCTGTGGAACAAGCAGAGGCACAGGGAATAAGAGAGTGACAAGGATGGTACTTCACACACTTTGGCAGCTCTCTTTGGAGGCAGCGCCATCATCCCTTTATGCCTAATATAGTTGCACCCCATCAGAGCCTGAAGCTACACAAGCAAGACATGCTGCTGCAGGGTAGCTGTTACCCAGGCAGCCACGGGAATGCTTTACCCATGTAGCTGTGCCTGGCTCCAGAGGGCTAACCCAGGAACATTTATCCACTACCATCATGTTTGTTTGCCAGTTTCTCAGTCAGAGCCTTCCCAAAAGACTCTACAGGATCTGCATCTAACTTTGCCTTTTCCAGCAAGGTCATAATTCAAGGAACATAAGCATGGCCTTCTTCCATCTCAGATGACATCAACAGCTAAAGCCAAAATTTTGAAGATGGTTTTATTAATTTTTAAAAGAAAAGTAAAAAAGAACCAACTTACGTATGGCATCCATTTCAAGAATTGCCTGCTTGGCCTGGAACAAAAAAAGTAACAAATGAAGAAGTTAAAACTGTTAGTAGCAGGACAAGTTGTTTTTGTGCATTACAGATAGTAGTGAGCCTATATGCAAATAACAGCAATTTTAATTTGGGAACTAATGAATATGGTTAGCAACATTACTTTCTTTTTGTTTGTAATTTTTTTTGTTTGTTTTCTCAGTATATTGGACATGTTATATATGGGGAGGAAAATTTTGGTGGCAGGAACTCACCAGAGCTTATCTCCAGGTCTGCACAAAAAAACTGTTTTTCACTGTACCCAGACTCTTTGTCTTGCATGCCCACCTCTGCACAGGCAGTGCAAAGAGAGGAAGAGTGTGTGCCAAAACATAATAATAATACGGTTTAAGTAAGACTGATGCAGGATAAAGAGCATCTCCTGATTGCTTAAAATTTGTCCCTCTTTTAAAATAGGAAAAAAAATCCAGATGTTTTAGGAAGCATATCAGCTACTAAGTAAGAAAATAATCTAAACTGAAACATCCTAAGAGGCTTGCCCTTGTACAGGTGCAGTTTGGTCATTTTCCACCAGGCGTCACATGTGGACTACTATTGCATTCTCCAGAAGCTGGGCAGACAGAAGCCTCACAACAAGCAATTACCGGTTCAACAGGAAAAAAAAAAATTAAATGTACAGATAACTTCAAAGATTTATTTCATTAGAATTTTCTTTTCTCAAGTGAAGTTATTTCTCTGAGAAGAAAATATTTTTGGTTTCACATTTTTTTCTACAGATAAAATAAAAATTGAGTAAGAAATAAGAAAAAATTTACTAAGGCAAAGATCACGCTGTATTTTTTTTTAACAATCTAATAAACTGAAATGAGTATTTAAGTGTAAGTATGGATACTAGCATAAACATTATACCTTCAATAGACTTTGTTAAAAAAAGAGGAGAATTAGCAATAGAACCTGCTAGGGCTTTTTTCTTCCATAAGTCTCTTTTTGTCACACTGTTGAAAATGCATGTTAGTACAGTACAGTGCATGTCAGTCACAGGTAACATTTTTTAGCAATTACAGCATAAAACTGAGTGAAAAAACAGTCAGGGAAACTGGAAAACCAAGAGTAAACTCAGTGTGAAAAAAAATCCTGTTTCCACACCAGTCAATGCCTGCTGTGTCTTGGCAAGAATTAACAAGAGTTAACCCCCTTTGAGAGGTGCTGTATGTTACTCTGGGAGACATCACCTGAAGCTCTATGACTGGATTTCATAAATAAGAGGAGGAGATTTCCTCATTCCAAGAAATTATAGCTATGAATATGGTATCAGTGCCTCATTTTTTCTGGCATAAAGCTCTCTAGCTATCCCACCAGAAAGGGCCAGATGTCCCAGCTAAGGATGCTGGGTTGAGGATGGGTGTGCGTAGTTGCAGCGAAGTGTGTGCTGCCAACGGCTTCACTGCTATGATACCTAACCAAGACTGATTAAAATTAAGAAAACCTACAGTACTGCAAATAGTGCATCCCAGTGCTCTGCAGACAGGCAACACCAAGATAAAATGTGCTCCTAGAGTAATGCTTTCTGACATTGCACCTCTATTACTTATGTCTTGGCAGGCAAATGCTGCTAACCCATTCTTCTACTCCTATACCAAGCCCTGCAGATAATTATAGTGGAACTTTCCCATTAATTCTGAGTAACTTTTTAAGATATAAGGAAACATTAATTAACATCCTGGAGTCCAGACTCTCCATATATTGCATGCATCTTGCAGCTAACAAGAGTGTTATAAGTTAGTACCCACACAAGGAGGTATCTTGTGAATTTGTTTGCGTTTTGTGGTTTTTGTTTGGTTAGTTTTTGGTTTTGCTTTTTTTTTTACCTTGGCAGGAATTTTAGCAGGATGATTTTCTAGAATTAACCTCTTCAAGTGAAGAATCCAAAGGCGCTTGTCTTGCTGTGACTTTGCCTGATAAAAAAATTGGGCAGCATGAGAAAATGCATTCCTGCACCATGCAGGGCCATAAACACTATCTGGACATGAGCCATGTTACCCACTGGGCAGGGAGGTTTCTGTGATACCTGGACAGTATGTTGCATCTTAGGATTTTTGTAATGGAAGACACTAAAGCTAAGTGGTTCCTTTGGTATTACTTCAACAAGCATCAGGTTTCCACACTGCAACAAAGAGAGGAAACAATGTGAATGACAGAGGACTTTTAGAGAGACCTGTAGACAGCACATTATCACCTGCTCTCTGACATACCAGTATGTGAGCTTTGTATGCAAACATTTCATCTCTCTTTTTTGTAATTAGCAGCATCTTGTCAAAGAGGAACAACGTGCGTTCATTTTTGGCTCGCTGAATGCGGAACGTTCCTTCTAACACCAGCTCCCCATAACTCGTGAGGTCTGGCCCTTTCCAGTTAGTGAGCAAACTCTGTATCTCCTGCAATAGGTCAAAGAACAACAATCAAAATTAATTTCAGAGATCTTGTTGAAATAAAAGACCCAAAGGATCTGCTGAGGCCATTCCCACTCTCCTATATAATGTTTAGTATCCAACAGCAGAAATTCACCCGACACCAATCCTGAGGCTGCTAATTTATATATAACATTGCAGCCAGGTGCTTGAAGTCTCACTGCAAAGCCCACACTAAAACATGCCCTGAGTCCTGGTTACTGCCTGTGCATGGACCCAGCAAAGAACCCTGAACTCCCTGGGGCAGCCTGTAATGAAAAAGCACAGCCTCTGTTCCCCTTGCTCCCAAAGATGGAAAATATTTTGTAATTCAGCCATCAGTTTCTCTCATGCTCTCCTTCATGTCCCCAACCAATCCCTCTTAACATTTCCCTCTCATCCTGGGTATCCTCCTGAAGCTGTGTGGTCTCCCACTGAATGAGTTATAATGCTATATCCATGTCCTATAGGCCCATCACAGAAGACACTTCTGTGAGGTGTTTGGATTGAAGAGAAGACTAAAGGACCACAAGTGATTCAGTTAACTGAACATCTGAATATTTGCTTGTATAGCAATGATTTGTGTAGATACCACAGATATTTCTCACCTTATTTATTATTTAGGCCAAAAAAAAAAAAAAAAAAAAAAAAGGTTGGAGAAACATCTAAGAACATCTTCACAAGACTCTGTCACTTAGCTATGGCTATTCTGTTTTCTTAAACTCCTTGTGTTTTCTGTCAATGGCAATGGCATACGACTTAAGCATGGGACATCAAATTCTAAAAGTAGGCTAAACTTTTAACTAGGGAACTCTTTCAAAACATCCATTGGACTTTAAACCTGGCAGCATTAGCAAAGCAGGTACAGATTGCCTCATCCTAGGCTGGCCACTTTAGGACATTAGACTTTAATAGAGCTTTCAGCTAGAAAGCATCCCAGTCCATTTGAAGCACCAGTGGAGGCTAAAGCATTCACAGGAATAAAACCCCAACGCAGCCCACTTTGGACTATAGAGACAGTTGTATTAAAAAAAAAAAAAAAAGGCAAAAAAGACATTTTTAAAAAGTTGCATTGTATCAGATCTCTCCAGGAGCTTGTTAATAAGTGAGGATACAGCACAGGGATCAAGTCCACCACTCTTGAGGGACACTTTGTGCAGGAACTGCTGTTGCAGTACGTGCAGACCACATTGCGGTGTGAGAACCTACAGAAGGCCTATTCCTATGGCTGCAGAAACAGGTTTTACTTTTTTAAGGGGGAACCATGAACATAAACATTTTCCACAAACCCATACATTTGCCAGCTGAGCTCAATAAATTAAAAAAAAAACTTTTGTTTTTTCCAAAAGCATTTAACTCCTATTTATTTCCAAATATAATTACTCAGATTTATAGCAGACTGTTGCTAAAAGTCATTAGCATGCATTTCCAGCAATGTGTGGCAAAGGTTACCCTGCTGCAGGCAAGACACTGTAAAATTTTCCTTACACATAAACAACAGAAACACACAAAAAAACCAATCATTTAAAAATACCCAAAATAGAAAAAAGAAGAAAACCACAAAAAGGGTGAATAAATTTAATGTATGTTAAAAAAAATGGACAAAGAATTACATTATATGGATTTCTGAAATGGGATAAGCTTATTACTCCCTTTTATAAACTAAAAAATCCCCCCAATTTTCTTAAAGTGATGTAAATATTGAAAATGTAACACAAAAGTGTGATTCACTGGGAACCTGGAAAGAGAATGAGAGCATAAATTCTACAAAAGAGCTTGCTCCTTGCTCTTGATGACAAAAATTACTCAGGGTGTAGCTTTTGTTTCTTCTCCCCAAAAAATCTTCATCTGAAGCAAAGCTAGAGTTTTTCCAAATATCATGTTTCTAGCAACGGATAATGAGTTTTCTAAAACCCAAGAGGAAAGTACTTAAACAAGAATCAGCAAAAGAAATGCCTCAAAACAAAATTAATCAGCACAAAGGGAAGAAATCGGAAACCACAGGATTTCTGAACAAAGCCATGCCCTAGGGTTGTACAGCGATGCTGTACAATTGAGGGAAAGGAAGAAAGAAGAGTTATCTTAAGTTCCATATTACTGCAAAATAAATGCTTTACAGGATGCTGCTTGTAGGTTAGAGATGTCTGAGATTTTCCTGCAGCAGTTATGACCATGGTTTCCAAGATCAAACAGCCACAGGCATGCTCAACAGGAGTCTAAATTATGACTGACAAAGATTAAAAGAAAAGATAAACTAAAAAATGTTAATTGCATATATATTGACAAAACCAGCTCACAAACACCCATCAAATCTCTCTGGGAACTCACCTGGAGCCTGATGGCGTGTTCATGTTTCCTCTTCATGTCATTTATATGCCATGCCACTCTCTGCATGGTATCTATGGCATCCAGCACCACATCATAGCCCTCAGTGTCCTTGTCAAGGTGGTTTTCTATTTCCTAAGACAAAGACAAAAAAAACAGAGTCTCCTTATTCCTAAGTGAACTTTCCCAGTCGAATGCAATACTGTATTTTTATCTGTACTGTTTTGTCTGTGCATCACATTCACTCGAAGGCAACGTTCCCGCCTTTGTTAGTGATGCATGTTGCTATCAATTTGATTAACGCAAGATAACAAACAAAATCAAGCCTTTGGGGTCAGTTTAGCAGCAAGGACTCTTGAAGCAGCCAGTGTGACCAGAAAGGCACAGAAAGAGAGCACGGCACACTGACAGGAGATCTTTCAGACAGCATTTAATGGCTTTCCTACAACACAGAACATTTCTACACACTTACAAAACCCTGATGGAATTACACCAGGCTTTGCTTTACAGTTGGAGAGCAGAAAAGCACCAGGCATTTAAAATAAGGATCAGTGTCTTTACACTTCACTAGAACATGACTCTCTAATAGGAAACATATGTGGAAAATGTTAACAATAAAGCATGAATTTCCGAAACTTGCTTAACTCAATTCACTGAATGTGGAAAGAGTTCCCACTTCCTCCATCATTCCTCTCCACAACATTCTTAGCAGTCAGGGTGTTTATATGTATTTAGTCCTTCTTTCAACCACCCCCAGCATTGCAACACGTGGAAAAACACTGCTCTTCATTGGAACAATAAATTTGTGTACAAAATGTTTAATCATGACAAGAATTTTCCAAACAACTTCAGAATTACAGACCAGCTTTCAAGAAAAGTGTTAATTATTTGGATGCAAACACTGATGCAATGTGTCTAAAATAATTACCATAAATTCCCCACTCCAAATAGATGCATATGGTGTGAAGTGACAAAGATAGAAAGTCTCCACATGTTGAAATCAAATACCCACAAAAGGAAGAGCATTTAAGGAAAACCAGAACCTTTCTAACCACCAAGCCTTGTACCAGAGGAAGGAACTACGATGTGCAGCAGCCCTAAACTAAATACATTTCTTACGTGCAAAAGCAGGTGGTACTTGAGGATGCGTTGGACAGGTTTCAAGAGGTAAGAGCCCAGGGGCAGAGAATGCTGCAGTGCTTCTTGCCGCTCTCTGAAGAACTTGGCCAGTGCCTTGTTCCTCATGCACTCTGTCAGAACAGCCACAGACCTGAAAACATCAATACAAGGCTTTAAGACACTCTGTTTCCATAAGTCTGTAGGCAAAGTAAAGAATTGCTTCATTTTTAGATTGTAAAAAGGGGCAGCAGGTTTCCATTCTAATAACTGCTGTTTCTGTTGTTTGGTTTGGCTTTTTTAAAATTTATCTTGTGCATTCAGCTATGTTCTCCCTTGACATGCAACCTGTCTCTCTTACTGGGAATTCTATAAGCAGCATTGCAGAATAAGACCATCATTCTCTGAAGAAGGGTAAAGCAATGAACCACAAGAATAGACAAAACAAAACTTCATTAAAAAAAAAATTGTATTTTTTTCGTTTTTACATAAGAGATAAATTCCCTCTGATTTAGGAAGGGGAGAAGCTGACTTTTTTTTTTTTTTTCATAGAGTTTAACTCGCATTACACAAACTGGCCAAGGGACAAAGGAAGAAAAGGAACTCATAATTCCTACCTTGGGTAGTTGGTGCAGTACTGCGTATATATGTGGAAATCTTCACTCTGCACAGGAAGGAAAAGTTTGCATAGATTGAGCTTTCGTCAAACTAGCGGCTAACGTGTGCAAGATAAAGATGATATCAAGACAAGACCTCCTTCAGCTCCTCATTAATGAATTCTTGTTCACTGTGATAGTCCTAACACAAACAGAATTTAATTTCATCTTTTAGGGGGAGAGATTTTTCCTTTACTTGAAAGAAAAACCAAGAGAACCTACAAAGAGATAAAACAAGTGACTTCACAACGAAGACTCCAAGGTACCCTATGAAAATCTGTACATCTCAAAAAAACCCCAAAAAACCAAAAACCCGTCCAAAACACCATCACTACACATACATCCTTCAAGCAGCTGGCTGCACTTATTTAGTTTTTTTGTGTGCTGAAGCACACCCATATCACAAAATCATAGAATATCCTGAGTTGTAAGGGACTCACAACCACCTCCTGGCCCTGCACAGAACAACCCCAACAATCACACCATGCACCTGGTATATTTACTGGGAGAATTAAGTTCTGCAGGTTATGTTTGGTGTGCCATGAATTTCAAGCAATTATAAATACTTTCACATGTGAGCACAGTCTAAGCGTGAAATTAGAAGCCACAAAAGCGATTTTTTTAAGAAGTAAATTATGTAAAAGTAGACAGCTATTACTCCAACAAGTTGTAACTAGATCTGGGTGGGTTTCCACACTTGCCTGTCACACTGAAATTACTCAAACATAAAGCTGATAAGCTTCTCAGAACTAAAGTCTGAGTTTCATTTATTTTTTTCCTGGCCTAAGATTTTTTCTTAATAATCATCATTTAATTCTATGCAAGAACAGATTTCCAGAAACATTCCCATGTGCTCTAAGTCCACATCTGCCTATGAACTTCTATCCCAAACAAGACACAATTTCTGCAGCTTACTGGAGTCCTAAAGGCTAAGAAAGCACTGCAGAATGGCAAAGTGCTCCCCATATCAATCACTTTTTCTTTCATAAGCCCTCGACAGATAAAACACAGTCCTCCAGCAGTGAATAAGACCCCAGTTTCCACTCCAACCATCTTCAGAATGGGCTCTGGCATTCTGCAGTACAATAGCTGTGCTCCACCAGGGGCTGTCTCCCAGGGATCATTGCTGGTGAATGGCAAGACCAAACATCTGCATTCACAGAATGCACAGTGCTCTGAGGAGCACCACCCCTGGGGAGAGGGCTGACACAGGCTGTGGCTTTTGTTTTTCACTGTTGGGGTTTGGTTGTTTTTCATTCAGCCATTCATCAGAAAGAGCCATCTCAGGCAGTGCCCTTTGCCAATTCTAAGGACACTGGTCCCGTCCCCCTCTCCTGGGGTAAAGCAGGTTGTGCCATTCATCTCTGCACTGAGCAGTGATCCATAAGGACCCCGTACAAAGTAAGATGTTACCCTGCAGGAGTACAAGTCATTGCAATTCATTTCAGTATGTCTTACTGGATTTCAGTATTCACTGTTCTGAGAAAAATAACAAAAGCAAACTTCTAAAAAATGTTTCCCCAGGGGATCGTGATCCCCATTTACTCACTGGTGGGCTGTAAGCTTATTAAACTGCTCTTCTCTTAGAAACTAACAAACCAACTAAAAGTAGTTTTGATACAAATACAGTTAAATAATTTAGCTTGGTTTTTCACGCTTGAACTAACTTTGTCATCGCAGCTAGGTTTTGTGGCAGTGTTACCTATGCCCCATGTCCACATGCAGAGGAAGTGAGCCTGTGTCACAGCCAGTTCCTGTCATGCTTGGAAACCCAGCCACAGCTCCAAACCCTCTCCCCTCAAAATGAAGAATTAACAAACCTCAGAGCTGCAGATTATTACACTGTATAATTTTCTTTGGCAATCACTACCAAACTAGCCAGCACTCATAATAAGCCAGGGTGCTTAAGAGAGAACACTATGGTGAAATTCAGTATGGTGAAAAATGTAATTTATTTTATATATGCATATATTAATTCAAAGTTCTCATTCAGGGAATTTTGGTATAAATTTTAATATATTCCCATAGCTATCTTAACAGAATAATACAATTTATAGAACTACTTCATAAGCAGAGTGAAGAACATTTTGAGCCAATTTATTTTTATGTTTTTATTCTGCTTATATCACATGATTATTCTGCTTTTCAAACAAAAAGGAAAAGAGTATATGTTGTAAAATTTTAACCAATGAAAGTACTATCTGTAAAACAAATAAGGCCAAACACTTCAGGGTTACAGAGTAGGCTGTGTGCACTTTCCCCTCAAAATCAAAAGCATGTCTGAAATCCCCAGGAGCCTTTTCACACTCTTGCTCTTTGGTTTGGTTTTTGGTTTAGGGTTTTTTTACACAAGGTCAGAACTACTTTTAATGGTTTTTTTGTTTTGTTTTGTTTTAAAAGATTTTTCATCTAGCTATTAAATGCAACAAATTTGTATTAAAAAAAAAAAAAAGATAGTTTCTTATGCCCTCGATACCTCTAAACCTTAAGAATGGTTTCACTATCACCCCTGCTTTCTGAACAGACATAACACCAAATTCCATACTGCACTTAACGTGTGTACTCGCTCCAGTGAGCCACAGCTCATTTCACCACACAGAAACATCAGAGAGCATTTACTTTTACTGAGCATAGTGCCAGAAGAAAGTCAACTACATGTGTTTTGCCTCCAGGATGAGATTCTTGATATGCACTCAAACTTGCAGATCTCTTGTGAATCAACACCATACACCTTGCCCAGGCATTAGCCGGATTTATGTGAACATGTTGGGAAAGTGGCCACTTCTAAGAGAAGCTCTTCCTCATCCTGACAAAACTGCACTGCTCAGAACAGTAGAAAAAGAAAAACCAAGAACTAAGATGATTTTATTATTTTTCCAACTACTTTCACAACATAAGGAAAACACCAGCCATGCTCATCAGTATTTCTTCCAACCTTCTTAAACTTACTCAGCTTGAAAATAGTTTTGTTCACATCAACTGTCTTCAGACCAGATTAAAACTGACCCCTGCATGGAGACTGGAATTTCTCCAGAGATCAGTTTAAATCTGGGGGCCCAAAGCTGTTGTGGTAGAAGCTGCAAAAACCTGAGACTCAAGCCAAGAGTTTGTCCACACTGATTGCAAGTCCATCTCAAGAGCAAAGCCAAGCGTGAGCAGACCCCAGCTATACTTACACTGGTTCCTCACACTGGAATCAATTCACTGCACATCTCCTCCACATACATTCCAGATCTTCCCTCAACTCTTAGTGCACTGTGCTTTTTTATAACCATAAAAGGCACTTTAAAAGAAAATGGAGACTGTGAAAATGAGTGGAGTCAATGTACAAATTGAAGCCAATTGCCTGGATCTCCTCTTCACTAATGAGATGCTAGATTAAAGTAATTCTCCCTTTCCCCCTGGTTAAGCTGTTACTGTGCCTTGCAGAAAACATATGTTCTGAATTTCTGGGGTGCTGAGTGAGAAAAGCGATGTGCCAGAATTCAGCTCTCCTTTAAAACAACTCACTTAAATGTAAACTTATAGAATACTGAAGTCAATCTTCTGATTAACACTGGCATCATTACTATGAAAATGAAAGACTGGACTGGCAAAAAAACCTTATAAACAGTCTTCTGTGTGAATAATTAAGCCGTAGCTAAACTTGCACTGGAACCTTTTTATTAGTCTCCAATTAGCTACCAGCAATATGTCTCCAAGAACTTTTACATCTAGTGTTAATACAGCTCTTCTAGACAAAGAGAGAGGATCAGAACTGATATAAACTGAACTAGTACACCACTACCCTCAGAGGCAGGTTATTTCCATGCAGCAGCCATCCCACACTGTAAAACAAATATCCATACCCACACCATCTGCATTTTGAGGCAGAAAAAAAGACTGCAATTCATGATTGGATAGCAGGTTTTAAAATATGTGTGCTTTTCTGTATTTGTGTCTATCTGCCTGTGAGTGATTGATGTATTAAAATATTTAGAAGCAGAGGGATTCAATACAATGCTGTAAGTTGATATTAAATATTTCCATTTCCATAAAGTCATAGCTTTGCATCATTATTTTATTGGTTAATGAGTTTTATGTTACTGGCTAGTTTAGATTAAAAACATTGCTGAAGTCTGTTAATAAATCAAAGCTGCCATTTTAGGGGCTATTTACTTTGGGCACTCAGCACAAAAAATATTAAGATAAAGATTCAAATCCATAATGATGTGTTTTTTGTTCAAATTATGCTGAAGTGTGTTTGGTAATCCTTTCCCTTAAAAGTTACAAGGTTTTTTACTACCAAAGCATGAAAGTTATACACAGGAAACACAGTAATGTATGATTGTGTGAGAGAAGTATAATATGCTATACAAGAAATTTTATTGAGCTAAACCAAATAACAAAGTTCAAAGAGAACGATCCAAAACTTCAAAAATCAAGCTCCCCATGTCTTCCCAAATATAAAACATTTTATACAAGAAGCTCTCGAGCTACTTTAACCATAACTGTTCTGTTATACTGCAAACCAACTTCATGTGATTTCACATGAATCCCTAGAAAGAAACAACTTTTACTTTATGCAGTTACTGAGCTTCTTAAGAGTGCCAAAAGCAAACACAGTAACCACAGTGAAAACTTCATTATACCTTAAGTTTTGCAACACCTACAATATTCACAGTTGGGTGAAAAAATGGCACTATGTCCAGAAGCTCATGTAACCTAAACACAGTTCCACTGGAAGCATTCAGGAAGCTCCAGCACAGCTATATCCATTAGCTAAGGCTGTGAGGTATGACTTCAGCATGATAATATCCCCGTGCTTAACTCACAGTGAAGATCTAACGCTCTCGAAGCAATGAAACAATAAATGGCCAAAGTCCCATAAGACATGAAGGAGCACATGCTGCCAAAAAAGGCAGTTTTATTTCCACTTCTCGATGCTGGGAAGACACAAGCAACCAAGAATGGACAACTGGAGTTTGTTAAGGCAGTCAGCAGTTGCTGTAATGAAATCCTCACGGCCAAAACTAGAACTGTGGGGTATTTTGGTATTGTTTGATTTTGCTTTTAAGTGTTTGCACTTGTCTGGATGGAGCTAAAAAATGCCTGCTAGTACTGCAATCTCTAGCAATTTCTGAGCCATCAGGCAGTTGCCTGCCAATAATACAAATACTAAAAGCATTTGACAAGGGAACAAAAGGCACAAGCAATGATATGCAGATGGGTTTTGAAACCAATGGCCAGAAAGTCTACCAGACAAGCCATTTCAGTTGGCCAAACTGAATGAGAACAGAGTTTTTTCCTGGACTTCTTATTATCAGTTGCACCATCTCTGTTTTGCATGCCAGCAGAACAGTCCCAGCGGTCCCAGCTATAAGAGCAGAAATAGCATTACAGCAGAAATATCTACCAGCTCCAAACTGTTTTATCTGTAAATACCCTGAAGGCCTCCCATTTGGCTTTCACTGCACAGGCATTCTGCTGACTTACTCACAACTTCTTGCCCACCAGGACCCCAGACTGTTTTTATTAAGCTATTGGGCGCATGGGGTTATTCTGTTCCAGAAGCAGGACTTTGCACTTGCCCTTATCCCATTCTCTCTCTCTCCTTCAATTCAATTCAATTCAATTCAATTCAATTCAATTCAATTCAATTCAATTCAATTCAATTCAATTCAATTCAATCCAGGCTATCTTTAGCAATAACAACATGTCATAAACCCCACTGTCATGGGGCAAAAATGCATCCTACTTTTGTAGTAGTGGCACCAAAACGAAGGTCTCTCAGTGCTTACAAAAGACCAATTACTAGATAAATTGCAGCTTTCTCAAACTCAGCTGAACCAAGAGATCTGGTGAAACAGCAGCACTTAGCTGGTATCATCACTCTAATTTACTATAAAATCCCTTATGTCACAACAGTGCCAAACAAATAACTGAATTAATGAGAGGGTGGTCCTGTTAATCCTAAATCCATGTGTTAGACTTCTTACATTGAGTGCTTGGTGCTGACAATGCTGAGTTCAGGACAAAGTATAAAACATGATAGGCTTTGGCTTTTTTGGTTTCTTTGGAGTTTTTTCATGGTTTTGTTTTTTTTTTTTTTTTTTTTTTTTTTTGTTGGTTTTTGTATTAAAATACAAAAAGGCAACCACACCTATAAAGAGATTATTCAACTTTAGACAACTACATGATCTCTCTTCCTCCAGAAATGCCACAGAGATAGCATTATTTTTTTAACACATTTGGGTCCTACAGATTTAAGACATTTGTAGATTCTCCGGTGACATCTGCAGTGAACTAGCATCATCTGTAGCCCAAATTATTTAATTTCTTGTTGTCCTATTTATTATAGCCATTCCTCTTCTCCCTGACTGGTTCTCTGTGTTTCCTACAATGAAGGTCATCTTCTTCCCCGTATTTCTGCTGCATCTAACAACTTCCCATACTCCATATTTTTGGCTTCAGTATAGACCAATAGAATCAAGATGTCCTATCACTGTTCAGAAAATTCAAAGCATTACAGAGAGAATGGGATTTGACTCTTAAGGCTAGACGTTGGGCTATTCCATTTAAAAAGAAAATTTAAGGTATAGTTGTGTGTTTCAGGAAAATTTCTCAGAAAACAATATGGGCAAATTTGGTATGTTAATGCTATTGCCTTTTTTAAGAATGCAGCCAAGTTTTACTCTCTAGTTGTTTTTAAGCTGACAAGGCATAACTGGAGTATCACTTGCCCTACATTAACAGATGCAAGTAAAACAGAGAACCCCTGTAATAGCTGACCAAAAAAAACAAACCCTAAAAATGAACTCAATAAACCAGTTCAGATACACTTACTGAAGAAAATGACACCTTAGTCTTGATTTTTTAGAAATGCAAATCAGAGGCATATCCCTATCAATTACTAATAGAAATCCCTTCCCTTTCCACAGATTTGCTGACTTTTCTTGGTTAACATTACACAAGCTGTCAGGATTAGGTCTCAAAAGATAAAAAATTAATCTTATTTCCCCCATAGCACTCTGCAACTGGTGCTGCAGACTTACCTTGGAAACAAAACAATCTGCTATAGCCACAGGATCATTTTCACAGTTTTCCAAGTCTTGCAGAAGTTCACTAAAACAAAGAACAGGACAAGGTAAGACAATTATGGCAGACCTTGGAATAGACACACCTGTATATTCAGAACCAGACACTGCTGTGCTATTCATGGCAGCACTTAATGATGCAGGGAGCCCTACAAAGGGAACAAGAACACCTTTGATGCCCCTTTTCCCCCCCAGCTGCTGGGTTTTTTTATTTGCAGGCAGAGGAGAACTACAAGGAAATGGTATTCCCACTATTTCAAAATTCAAGTCATCAGGTTGACCATGGATTGGTTGTTCTGCTAAGCAAAGCTGAGCCCCTTCCTTCTGGTAGATGTCCCATCCCTAGAAACATTCAAGGCCAGGTTGGATGGGGCTCTGAGGAGCCTGATCTAATGGAAGATGTCTCTGCTTATTGCAAGGAGGCCAGGCTAGATAACCTATACAGGTGCCTTCCAACCCAAACTATTCCATGACTCTGTGACTGACAGCTCTTTAATAACCATAGTGGTGCAGACAGTTGTGCAGCTTGTATATCAACCAACATGATATAAAACTAAGAAAATGTAAAAGTTACTGAAACATGTCCTATAAAGACTTCTTATGTTCTACAACCTTTACTTGACCAAGGGATGATCAAGTATGAGATGATGAACTGCTCTGAAAAATACCGGTGAGAATGAGGGACATATTTTCACACATGAAGAATGTTATAAAGCTCACTCAGGAAAATTAGTCTACTTTTAGTGGGTTTCTTCATTGAAGATAAAATGGTTAGCCTGGGAAAAGTTTTCTGTAAGGGAATATATACACATATATTCTACATGCATAAAAACAACACATGAGAGGATTTTATAATTTTTACATGCCAAAGAGAAAATTAATTCATTTGAACAGGAGCAAAGCAATAATGGAGCCTGTTTGCTGTTGAATTAAACTCATTTATTGAAATTAAATCTAGTGAAAGAAAGAGTTTAAATAGAAGAAGAAAACCTCAAAGGTTATCTCCTTGATCCAAAGAGTTTTCAGTCCTACTGAAAGACATACTTAGAAAAACGAGAGAAGAAACTAAGTTTTCTGTCAAATTGTTCTCTAAAAAAATTTTCTTCTTCTCCTCCTCACCCTCTTCCCCCTGCCCCTGACCCTTCTCCCACCTCTCCCACATACACACACATACTCCCACAGATGATTTTCCATTTAGGGCTACTTTTCTCCCAACTCACAGCTGGTTCCCTGAACAAGTTTTGCCTTAGAGTTTCTAGGCCTGTATCTAGGGATCTACCCTTTTCCCCTGTAAGCAGACACAATTTCCCTCTGTATGTACAAAAAAGAGTAAACCAGAAGAGTTTCCTGACTTGTTCTTTGCTTCTCTAATTACTGGAGGAAGGAAAGGGAGAAATCAACATGCAGTCACAAGGAACAAAGGCAAAGACCTTGGGTTCAGCAGTCACTAAGTCACTTTGTACAGTGACAATTTAACCTCTACACCTCAATTTCTCCCTTCATCAAAATGGGAATAAAAATATGACCCTTGCTTGATACCCCACCCTCATGAAGCTCATTTACATCAGCAAAGGAAGCAAGCTGTAGCAATGGTGACCACAGTCATCAGTTATACTAACTGACAGTGTCCCACACACGAGTTTTGGAAATAATATCAAACATGCCAAACAGGCTCAGAGGATTCTTGCTGTCTGACAGTCAGACGTTCTCCTGATGGCCTAAAGTACATAACACCTGGGCTGTCATTGTACTCCTACTGGTCTCCGACTAAACCAAATCATTTCTCCTTCATGGTACAGAAGAGGAACACTTAAAGATTGTATATATTCATGCAGTTGAGTCCATTTGTATGTGTTAAACACACTAGTGGTTTATGTCTTCAGCACAAGCCTGGAGTGCAAGGGCTATTTTTAAAAGAGTTTGTTACCTACACTACACTCTCTTCTGTCTCATCTGGATGGTAAGAACAGGATTGGTAAGAGCAGTCTGCCATGGTAAAAACAGCAAGACTGTCATGCTCAGGCATTCTGAAAATCTTAAATAAATTCCTATAAGACCAAGCTGATGTGAAAAAGTAGGGCTGTTACTATAGGCTACATTTAAGTACCTGGCAGGTGGCAGAAAGAAAAACAGGGAAAAGTGTTGGTCCTGTTCACCTGAATACCCAGAGCTTTTCTGCTGGTCACAGTTCTTGGCCTCTGCAACTGGCTTGTGCCAGCCAGCCAGGCAGGGAGCAGGAGCGAGCACTGCTGGAGGAACTCACGCTCTTCCATCTGGATCACTAACAAGATTCAGACTGAAGCAAGACACAGGAGCCAGGGCCAGTTAAGGCCACGTACTGAGCTGTATAGTTTGAGTTACTGTGGGCTGGGAAAATCTGAATCTGTACAAACATCGTCGGGAGCTAATGCTAACTCCTTTGGGATGAGAGAGGGAAGCATAAAGACTGACAATTTTGCATACAGTGCATTCATTATATTTTCAAGTCAAATGAATGAAAGTCTTATTGCAATGCCTTTTAGGATGCTTTGATTTTTTGATGAACTTCTATGATGGCTTCTCCTAGAAGAAGCCAGACCTTATAACCATGAATCTCAGAAATAAATAGTTTTTCAAAAAGAGATCATAATCATGAAGTAGCTAGCAGTTACCATTTTTGCCATTCAATACACCACTTGAAAATCCTAAGCAGTTTAGCTGAGAGAAAGTCCCATTCACTGAAATAAAAATTTCTCAGATCTGCAAGTCTGAAAAAAAACCCAGACTGATTACTGATTAATGGTCAAATTCAAAGTTGAGAAAAACAAGGTAATTCTAAATCTATAAAATCATGCTCACAAAAAACACCCGAAACTACTAACATAGAACTGCCAAGTGGACCTTTTTCTGAAACTAAGAATAAATAAAAAAGCTCTAGAGTATGCTTAAGACCTAAAACCTAAATGGCAAATTACACACAGGAGTAAACTTAATGCTTGAAGCTATATTGGGATCTACAGTGAGTGTTCAGTTTTAAGAACTCACAATTTCCAAGCAGAACTTTATATCAGAATGCCTGAAATACGTTAGTAATTTACTACATGCTATGGACAATTTTCCAGTAAGTTTTAGCCATTCTATCATATCTATCTCTAAAATTGCCCAAAACTGTTTTTTGGTTTTTTTTTTTTTTTTTTCCTAATTGCTGCATTATTTTTTTTTTGCACAGCTCAGTAATTCTGTATAACAACTGATCATACTTGAAAGTACTTTCAGTAGGCAATATTTGCAATAAAGCTGGCATAAATGCATCCTAGCTATCAAGTCTGTAATTTTTCTGGCTTTTGAAGGATCAGAAAATATAACGGCCAGGACTGTATTTTTCCATTCTGTGACCACTGGGAATCTGTAAGCTCACAGTCATTGTCTCATGGCTCTAAAACAGTCCATGAGCTGTTTTAGCATACTCCCACTATGTATTTTCCAGCTGTTAGACATTCAGTAAAGTCAGTTGTTGTAGCTGAAGCAGGACACAGCAGCTTTCTAGTTAAGCATATTTCCATTACCCTGCAGTAGCTATTTTAAGCTTCAGGAAAAGACTTCAGATTTCATCTTTGTCCACAAATTCGGAATAGATCCATTCTCACTCTTTCCTTTGACACTAAACAGCAATCCCAGCAGTCAAATCCCTTAAAAGTAACTTCCCATGACAGTGGAAAAACATTGAAGATGATCTTTGACACAAGTGCTCCACTTCAGACTCCTCTTTTGATTCAATTAAATTATCTACTGTTCTTCAAAGAACACGGTCATTTGGGAGATGTTTTGTTAACTATAGCAAAGCTAAGAGAGCTTTTACAGGAGTATTGGTATATAAAAGATGTGGGAACTTTGTCAATATATTTTCTGCATCGGTTGAATAGTCAGGTTTTCCTTAAATGCAGACTAAGTTAATAATATTTATAGTAACAGGATTCAGACAGAAGTAGCAGTAGCATGCTTCTCAAACTGCAGATACTGAGATCCCACACAATGTGGCACTAGCTATGCAAGCAAGACGCTTTACTTCAGGCTCCCAAGATACACTAGAATCCCACCTACAGAGTTTTGGAGAAGGCTGGAAAGACACTGAACAAAAAACTTCAATTAAGGATAGGTACTTGAATACAGTTTTGAGAAATTAATTCAGGGTGCACCTAGTAGCATAAAACACTACAAAAGCCAGATCTGGGTGATATACATAGGTACACAAAAGGAGCTGATATAGTAGGAGTAAAACATCTCTTCATTAAGGCAAGAATTTCTTTTACAGTGGTCTTGCATTAAGCTCAGCTAAAGCACAGAGCAGGTTAGGCTTACATTCATGTAAATACCCAGCATAAAAGCAAAAAAAGTACATGGAGACCATCTTGGTGCATCAAATAAACAGCTAAAAAATCTGGTGTCAGCAAACCAACTGTGCTTAGAATCAAAATTAGATAATTTTTTTATTTATAGATCTTTGCAGTTTAAAAGTGATAAAAGTGAATTTGGCTTGTTTGCTCCCTCTTGTTAACACAGGCTATTGAAATGTTTCCATTTAGCTAAAAATGAATTTACCTGTTGAAATGGTAGATATCCCGTATGTTTCCAAACAGGGCTGATCTCTCCTCTGTTCCCAGGGAGAGCTTGGTCTGATCAGTGATACAGTCAAGGTAATCCTACAAGAGAAATGAGAGGGAGGTCTTCAGACATTTCCTCCTTTCCTAGATCAGTAAACAAAGCTATGTTTTATTGTACAAGATGAGTCTCTGAATATCAGTTTCACCTTATTATTACAATAAAGCCTTCAGCAGCCCCTCTGAGAACAGTCACTCTCTTATGAACAGTAACAGTACTTATCTGTTCACTGAAACCAAGAAAATAACAAAAGGCTGAAAGCTAAGTTATACCTCTTAGACAGCACAGCCAATGTTTCTCTCTCTACTGATAAACAAATGTTTTCAAATTTCATTCACAGTGACATTTTAATTCATCCTTTGGCTGGCTCAAAGACAAAAAAATGTAAGATGAAGTATACCATTTAATGCAGTCAGCAACAGAAAAACTATATAATGAAGAACAGAAAGCACACAAGCAAGAGAGGCTCAGAAAAGCAACCACTGAATAAATTACTTTTTAAAAATCATGGTTACCAAAGAATTCAGAGTATGTAGAACACAGATCTCAATGTATCTATGTCCATGCAATTTACCAAGCATAGAGTTACATTGCAAATTACATTGCTATATACTCTAGCAAAAATTTCTTTTTGCCCTTACAAGATTGATAGACTCTCATCCAGGGACTTTATTTGAATAAGAACATGACAGCTAGAAAAAGCTCAGATCAGCAGTGTTCTGGGAGAACAATTTTCCCACCTCTTCCCTCACTTCAATAAGAGCTCAATGTCACCTTTTTTCCTGTTGCTGCTACAGTATTAGAAGTCTCTCATAAGGGCAAACAAATCCAGCAGGCTATTTAACTACAGCTCATGAAACAAGAAACCTGATGTGCTGCCACATTCATGAAGAAATTCTGCTGGAGTATGGAAATAAAAGTGGAAACAGCTGAAACAATGTGAAATAAAAATAAATAAAATCCTTTAGCCTGTGGCTAGACAATGTGGTGTGGCAACCTCCCAAAAGCAACACAGCATTCCAGGGTACTGCAGGAAAGGAACCCTGCAAAATGCCAACAGGACCATGCAAACTTCTAAGATATAACTATGTTCCAGAGTCATATAGAAAAAGGTATTATAGAACACATACACTGGCCAAGATTTATTCTCTGTGTAAAATCTGTGAGGACAAAGGATTTGAATCAGCCAAGGATCTGACTTTTGGTTTCTAGATGTCCTCATATGGAAGGTTAAGAATTGCAGGGTTAAGGTTAAGAATTACAGAATCAAAGGCCTAATTCACTGGCCTTATTTAAGCCTCCATGCCCATATCCTTCTGTTCAACTGAAGTAGTGTCAGCAAACTCAGAGGTGTAACCAAGATTCAGGTTTAGGTATCAGCAGAATTTCCTGTCCTCTCCCCCTATCAATAATCCACACTCCGTCATCACCTCCAGTTAAAGGTAGCCCTCATCACTCCCAAAACTCAGTATTTTTTGCTGGGGCAAAGCAAATAAGTCTATTCCAAGGTAACCTCAATGTCTTTAAGAAGAGCAACGAGTGGCAACAGGCAGGCAAGTCCTTGGAGATCCATGACATCTCTCCTGTGATAGCATTCAACCTTACTCCACCTTCCCTCATGGCTGGCAGCAGCCTCAGAGCCCACACCTGACCTTGAAATATATTTGTGCAGGAAGCCTTTGGAATCGCATCCACAGGCTCCCTGAACTTCAGCTTTTTATTTATCCTCAGAAGCTGCAGAAGAGTAAAAAGGTTCAGGATGGTGAGGCAGACAGGACTGCAGCAAGCAGTACATTGGGTCAAAGGCAGAAGTAGATAATAAATTCAGGTCTACTCCAGTAATAGTATTAAACAAATAACCTTTTCTGACCAGAGACACATCTTCATAATATAAAAGCAAAGAATAGAAGAGTTTCAGTGGAACTGTGAATCTCTGAAAACATTTTTAGCACTGCAGGGACACTGCAGCACCCTGAGCTGATATGACAAGATTGGGCTGCAGAGGAATGGAAATCTTAAAATAAGTAACTCCATACAGCACATTAAATGAATCAAGAGGAGTTCCTTTCCAATTCGTTCATCTCAACATAGCTGGAGCTTGGGTTTCTTCAAAATAACAAACATTCCACAGTTATTTCCAGTATTGTTGACAGTGTTATATGCATGACCTGGTTTCTGCTCCTTTTTTACTCTTATCCTGATTTTCCTCCACATAGACCTACTCTTCTCAGTCGTTTATGAATTATTAGTAAGAAAGAGGGAACCAGGTACCCTTCTAATGATGCTGCCAAGCAGCAGCCTGCAGGTGCTTTGGCAGTTTCCCTGCACTCCTGTAACACATGCCAGCATCAGCCTCCATACACCACACACCCACAGTCTGTGCTCCCTTTTGCTAGAAGTTCCTTCAGACTGTACTTCAGGCCCTCTTCTTCAGCCAGCCTCAGATCAGAAACAAACCAGAAACAACTGGGTGGATTTGTGCTTCCCTAGGGTAAGGCAAGATGGTTATTTGTTCAAAACGCTTGCGATTCAGAATTACCTTATATCTCATCTCATACTGTTAGGAAATTACACACTTTGGAGACTGCTGTCCTGGTTTAGCTTTCTGTCTTCGTCAATATTACAGACTTGAGACTACAGACATGTTTACATCGCTGTTATTCATGTAAGCAGATAGACACACAGCAAAAAGCTCCAGGTATCCAAGTTTTTGTGAAAAAGGTGGACCTTGGACAGTTCTAACACATTGGCGCAATGCAGTTCAGGCCCTGCACAGCAGCACACTGCTTGCACTGGCTCAGCGAGTGGGACCTGTTTGATTACACTGCTTTATAGTGCATGTGTGCTCTCATAAAGGCTTCATGAACTCATCCAGGAAACAGATGCAGTATTGGCATATAACGTCTTCTGCAAGGACAACACCACAGCCAGATCAAAGCTACCCAGACGTGGGGGTTTTCCTAATTATTTCTGAGCAAATGGTACTTTACCCCCATGGTAGTCACTGCTGTGTATCAACAGCTGCTATCATCTGGAGCCATAATGAAAGGTTTGGAGCTACAAGATAACAGGGCAGGGTGCAAATGTAATGACATAGTGCAGAAATCAATGAAATTTATCAGAACAGAGTACCGGCCTTATTCACTTTATTTGTTTCTTGTCAGCATCTGTGAACCCTCTGTCGGCACCGAATGATTTGTTTATAACCTTTGCCTTTTATTGCTTCTCTGCAGTTATGGCATAAACATCTAGCTTACTTTATAGGAGAAAAAACCCCTCACAAATGTCCGTCTCCTTAGATTGATTTATGGACCATGGTTTCTCTCATGGCATTGCATAATTTTGTCCTCCCTTTTCCTTGAAACTCTCCAAAAACTAGGAGAGTCTTGCCAGACTGCCCTGCCTTTCTTTCTTGCCGGAAAGAAAGACATTCTCCCCATTTGTCTTTCATCATGCCAAATCCATCAGAAGGAATGTCTGCTAGAAACTGCATATTCTAACTATTCTCTCCTCCTCCACAATCACCAAAAAAAAAAAAAAAAACCAACTCTCTAGAGGAATAAAATTATGAAAACACTAACCTCAGGGGCCAAAAAATACAATTTTATGAATCAGAAATGAGAGAAAACTTTCAAGAAAAGCACAAAATGAGCAAAATTATCATCACATATTGATTAATGTTTTCCATGACCAAATTTTAGAAATCAAATGCAAATGAGTGGGACATTTTCATCTAGCCACCCCGTTTTCCTTTGAACACATATGCACACTTATCTTAAAAAACTTCATCTATTGTTGTTTAGACCATAGTATAAATCAGCCATCACTGTGGTAATGTTAAAATTACACATAAAAAGGGATAATAGTAATGTTAACACAGTAAATTAAAAAAATTGGGTGAAAAACCACACTGCCTTGTAAAATGAGAAGCAATTTTTATCCTGCTCTGCAAGAAACATATATACTATATAAGTTCTTAGTAATCCCTTTACAGGTCAGGAGTGTGCATATAAAAACATCACAAAAGATAAGCAAAATTGTTAAAAGAGCAGTGTAGTTGCACAGGTACATCTTTGCCAAGAGACAGGCACACAAGACTGAAAATTTTATTAAATATCAATACCAAAAAAATAATCAAAAGAGGATTCTACCCACTAGGAAACCTTGCTTTCTAATGCCTAAACAAGCTGCAGGAGAAAGCAAAGCTGCCCTATGTCTCTGATTTCAGCATCACACTCTGGGTTCAAGAGCTGAGGACTTACATCACAAAGCCTCAGTCTCTGACCTAAAAATATTTAAAACCAGGTATTTATCAAAACTTCAATGGCTTAGAGTAGTGTTTCAGACAAAGGAAGGAGAGGTAATATTAAATCAAGCAGGACATGATCCAGGCAGGGCCATAGCATCACTAGGACTCTCAGTTTTCTGATACTCCCTAGATCTGTGCTACTAGTAAAGCAGATTTTACTCCTAGGTACTACCCCATACTCATGGCCATATTTTTTCCCTACTCCCCTCTACCCAACAACGATGTGTTTGGCCAAAATCAGATGGCTGTGCAGACGAGGAACCATTGAAACACCTCAGCAGCCTTAGCCATCTAAGCACTACTTCCAGATCACTTGGAGGAAAAGGCTGCAGGCCAGAAGGAAAACATACCACAAAATTGATCACATTTGTAGCCTGCTAGCTAGAACCAATCTGCCCGAACTAGCCACACACTTGTAAACTAAGAAAGTTGGGCAACAGATGTACATTAGAATAGACACTATAAAATGCCTCCCAGGGTTTATTCTGCTAATTTATAGGTAACTATATATATACCAATTCACCTTTTGCCTGATTTTTTTTCCTATTCTTTTTTCCCTGTTATTTATTTTATTTATTAATTTATCCAGCATGTATAGCAGCATACTCTGAATGCCTTGTGGTTCAAAGAATAGCACACTATCCACACAACAGGTGGCCAAGAATGATGAATTTTAGTGATGGCAGCTCATTGCAGCTCTTTTCATTTATTTAAAGTACTGCTGTGCTCTGCAAAGGCAATGAACATTTGTATACTATGCCTACTTTGCTATATTGCTCTGGTTCCTTTGGCTATACAAGTCCAAGGTATTGAAACCTAAAAATGCTTGCACTGTGCACCCTACAGATTCACTACATGCAAACCCAGAAACCTAAATAGGAAAGAAAATTTCTGTTAGCATGTCTTTCTACTTTCTCCTTTTACTGGTACTTGGTGGGGTTTTCTATACAGACATCTGAAGCTGAAAAAACCTCACATAGACCAAAGCAGAGACAGGTCTGAAAGACCTGCCCCTACCTGGGGCAATGCTCACTAAGGCACAGCACAGTCCTGCCACTGACCAACAGCCTAAGCCAGGGTCTTTGTGAGAACAACACAGGATTGGAGACACAGCCTCCTCTGCTCCCTTCAGCAGCGTGAGCAGAAAGCTCCTGTGCTCCATGTGCTTCCTCCTCACCTTTTCCATTTGTTTTATATCCCTCAGCACCTTGCATGTTAGACTGCCACTTGTCAGCAGCAGCAAAGCTCTGCCCTTGTGGGAAATGGGCGTGCCAGGCCTTGCAAGTGGGCTTCGGAGGACACGCCTACATGTCCAAGGACATGCTTGGAGAGCACTAACTCTCCAAGGAGCCATCAAGGGAAAACGACATGGAGAAGACCTCCCAGCACTGACAGTCAGCCACTCTCCAAATGGGAGCAGCCAAGGTAACCCATCCGCTTTACACAATCTGACACTAGATGCGGTTTGTGATTGATTTCTTTCCTCTCCAATATCCCTGCAGAAGAGTGGAGTCTCTGAGCTGGCAGGAGGCCGCCTTGCCAGCACCATCCTCTCCCCAGGTGGATGGTGGAGGATCCATACCGAGCTCACCTGTGCTTCCTGCCAGCTTCCTGGGAAGTGCCAATTGACACGTGCAGCTGGCTCACACGCAGCCCGTGGGTAGCGGCAATAAAGCGTGACACGGTAAGATGATACTCTGCTGACTGACTGCATGTAAGAAGGGCAAAGATTGATGGTGGGAGCACTCGTGAGAACATAGTATGAGGAAAGACTAAAAATAGAGAAAGCACATGTAAGTTTTATTTCCACTGTTTAACATTGCAGAGTAAGGTGATCACGACAGAGATCTCCCTACACTTCACACAGCTAGGGCTTTGTAAATAAGTTAACAGTATTAACTTAAATTTTACCTAGAGAAGTGGATTTAAAAAAAAAAGTATTTATTTCTATGTAGCTATTCCAGAGGGACAGATTTTTGATAATCGACTTCCTCACCTATATTATAGATGTTAAAACTGTCCCATTTGCAGCTACTAAGGCCTGGAAGTAGTGACCCCTAGTAGGTCCCCTTGGCTTCATCCACATAGATGGAAAGCCATAGGGTGAGTTATGTGTCAGCTAAAATTAGCAGTGAGGGATTCCTGAGTCCTAACACTATGCCTTCCACCTTGAAAACACTCTTTCTTTGATTTAGGCTGCCTTTGAACAGTTGTGCACATGAGCACAGGCACAGTCGTATACAAAGTTGGAAATTTCTAGGGCACATCAATGTCAACAATTTAACAGTCAGGAGATCTTGTCACAGGACTTCAAGCTGTCAGAGCACAGCTAATCTCATGAAATGAACTAAAGAATTTGCCCTGGAAAACTCTGTCAGTGAGAGGTCCCTCAACACTCTGTTGCACTGAATCCATTCATAGGGGCCCTGGGCAAGGACAACTGCCTCACCAGTGTGCATGGCTGGGAGACAGCAGAACAACTTCCTGCAGCTGTGGGTTCCCCCTCCCTGCTTTAGAGCCTGAACCTTTAAAGCAAGCTCTGCACAAACTCTTGCCCCTGCTCCAGTGTCAGAGGATGCCTGTATCAATTTCCAGCTTTGTCCCACAGTTCCCTTCTAGGACTGGGGTGGGAGGATGCACATGTCCTACTCCACCAGCTGAGGGTCTTATGTCCTTTCTTTTTGCCCAGTGTATGCTTTCTTCTTATGTCCCATGAGACATTTCAGCATGAAATACAAACAAATACAACAAAGCTCTCTGGGAGGGTCAAAACCTGACACCAGCTGATCCAGCATTGAACTGTCAGCCTGTCTGGATGGACTGGTCTCATGGATTTTTGCCTTCTTTGTCATAGTGAATTTTTGCTCTAACGAAACACAGTCAGAGTTCAGTAATATTCCTTTGTTCAACTGCAGGAATTCCATGCTAAAATCTGCCATCTTAAAAAGACACCTTGGAAGGCAGGCTGTCAATTAAATCAAACTGTAATTTGACAGAGATGCATTAAAGCACTCAGATTGAAACTGTGATTGATGGATTGTACACAGACAAGTCCTGTAAATGGTCCAACATCTGTAAACATGATTATGGGTAAATCACTGGGAACAGAAACTCATATGAAACATCACTTAGACACTTCAGCACACTAACTTATTGAAGTCGATACCCACTGATTAAAACCATGTCCCACATTTATCTTCAGTTATCAGCCAGCACCCACTGCCACATCACAGCTACAAGATTTTTTTCCAGAAGCTGGCACTCAGAATTGCTGCTCAGAGGTGTGGTAAGAAGCAAGTTCAGAGCACAGGTGGAGATCACGGGATCACAAATGCTATCAGTAGTTTACTGACATGTCATTAAGGAGTAATGTGATGCCCTCATCTAATGCCTTTCTAAAGTTAAAAGGAAACACAGAAGAAATAAGCTACAGTAATGAAAACAGCCAAGTGAAAATAATTAATAGTAATTAGGATGTCAATTAGTTTGAGGTTGCTAGGCAAAGTGCTGTAAAGATTTCTAGATCTACATCATTGGTGTCAATCATGATCATCATTCAATAACCTCAATCTTGCTCAAAAAAGCACCAGCTGGAAGTGCTTAGCAAGTATAAATTAAAAAAAAATTAAACTTCATCTATAAATTATTTCTTCCAACATACTTTTGTTGATCTGATTATAAGCTTATTGAACCATAGTCAAACAAAACATTGAGAATTATTAAGGCATATTAGGCCTTCCAATATACAAATCACCCAGGAAAAGAACCTGAGCCTTGTGGTGTAGACCCTTGCCCTGTTAAATAAACTTTCCCCAATTTGTAAGGCAAATGCATATAACATTTTTAAAAAGAGATCTCAATATGCTTACAAGTTAAATGAGACATTCCAGAAGAGAAATGTTTATTTTAAAACACAAGAAGGGAAACTGAAAGAGTCTGATTTCCAAAGAATGAAAATGCAAACCCAGCAAAATGGAGAAAATCTGCACACATCCTAAACACGCATTTATCTTAACCTTAGTAACCACATGATTACCAGAGACTTCTGGATGGCTTTTCTTATGAATATATGAAGAGCAATGAAATGGAACTTTATAGTGAGTGGTTTGCAAGGAAAAACTCTGCTAAAGTGTCTTATTTGCAAAATGGTCTGCTCATGAAACCAGGAAAAATAGCAGCTACCTCCACCTTAATTTGCTGGAGTGGTAAGAGCGAAAAAGAGGGAGACTACTGTGTGGTTTGTTAAGCATTCAGGCTTAAAGGTCATGGATTACTAGAACATTGTTCACTGACAAGTAATATTTAATAACAGTGATATAACAACTTTAAAAGCAGTCAAGTATTTTCATGGAGCAAAATGAAAATGGGTATATATATGTATACAAAGAAATTTCCAGAAACTATGGCCTGGCTGGAAATGCAGAAATGTTTTTGCCTTTAAGATATCACCTCCACATGATGAAATTTCGTTACAGAAAATCCCAATCATTCTGCAAAAAATATATAACCTCACTAAACCATTGTAATGTTTACTGAAAATTTTGCAGCATAAGTTATACTTCCTCTCCCTGCCTCTCAGCTCTCAGATCTCTTCTTCACAGTTTTCCTACCTACTCTATAAACTTTTGTAAAGCTGCTGCTGCTCTGTTCTGTGGAGCTCCTTATCCACAGCCAGTAAGCAACAACAAGACGGAGGGCAGAGGTGAAGAGACCTCTCTTTTGTTACTTCCTGAATCCCAGAAGGGCTCCATGCATCCCCCTAGGCAGGGATACAACCTCCCGCTCCAGCCTCAGTGAAGTCACAGGAAGGGCATTTCAATCCTGGAGCCCCCTGGCCACCACCAGCACTCCTAAATGGCACACTCCATATTTAAATTACATCTACCCCTTGCCCCCCTGCTCCCAAAAGAATAAAGCTTTCTGGAACAGAAGATTAACTTTCATCCTTTAATCTATATTCATTCACATTCAGCAAGTGGGTAGGAGGTTGCAGACAGCACGGTCGAATGATTTACGCCCTGCTGCCAGAAAAGGGAGGACAAGAGTAACAGCAGCCAGGCTTTTTGGCAATTCTGTGGCTCCCTGGAAGAGCAGCAGCCCTCCCTGCTGCTTCTCTCCCACCCACAGTTTAAGAAAGGCTCACTGTACATTTATAGACAGCTCATTTATTACTGCAGTGTAACTCACCCTTCTGTGCTGTGCAAACACAGAGCTGACCTTAAAACAAACCCAAAGCTATGGATATACATTTGTGCTGTCTTAACGTTTGCAGTCCCAGTCAACCAGTGAAGCTCTGCAATCACCTGACAAAGACAGCCTCTTTCCCAGCGAGTTTCTACAATGTAGCTGTAAGATAAGAACTGGATGCAAAGTACAGGTGAAGGAAAAAGAAGGCAGCAATGACATTTTATTCAGTGTCTTTCAAGTACTTGGGAACATGCTGAATGAAAGAAATTTATGAATGCTGCCAGCAGAAATAAGACTGAAGTAGTGGTGATGCGGATAAGAAAAACCATGCATCAGTATATTTAACTCTGGCTTTGCATATTTCCCGTGAAGCTAGTTTACAAACAGCTCCCTCTTCATGCCACAGCATAAGCAGATGCTTACACCACACAAGTTCTTTATTAGGTTACTTCTGGTTGTCCACAACACGATATTCATATTGTACAGCTATAAAACCTCTTTTCCCAAAACCCAGAACCTTTCTCATCCTGCCCAGAAGCAAAACGAGGTTTGGGTTTTGCTTCTGCTTTTGTTAGGCATCATTAAAGGGCACATATGATGAGGAGTTTACAGCATATGTAGCTGGCAAAACACTTTTGTTCAAGATCTCGGGGTTCCAGAAACAACCACATCTAAAACTATTTAAGACACAAACAGAAAACCCAGTTTGTGTATATTTCCACTACTTTAGGTTGCTTAAGGATGTTTAATATGGCTCACATACAGGAAGGAAGAAGTCTGTAGGGAAAATGGAACTAACCCTGAAGTGCATCAGAAGAAAGAAGTCTGATTTACTCTAGGTATTTATTTAAGGGTAGCCAGAATAGCTATTTACACCTGTTTGGTAACTTACCCTGTGGTGTTCCTAACTACCTCCCTTCTCAGCAGTCTGCACTGGTCCTGATTCATAAACAGCAACTCTGTAAACAAAATGCAACACTACTGTTCTCTAATAAACCTACTTACAAATTCATTACAAATAATTAAGTGGAATATTTTTCTGCTCTGATTTATATTGCTGTTTAAACTTCACAAACCTCAAGAAGGCCTCTTGGACATGTATTGAGATGCTTCAGTTTCAGCTGTCATATCACAGTATTACTGGAAAAAACTTCCATTGCTTTAAGCCAAACTTTCCATTAAAGAGGTCAATCAGAATTTGACACTGCTCTTTCTTCATGGATGAAAGAAAAGCAGTGAGAAAGTTCAGCTCAAAAATTTAACAAATACTAATCACAGTTAAACTTATCACTGTTGCATAATCATACTACATTTATACAAAACATAGTATTTGTTTTTCACATAAATTGTTTATCCAAATTTTCACATGCAACTTATGTCAGCAGTCCAAAGGTATCTTTCTCAGGTATGCAGGTTAGCAGGCATAGAAAAAGAGCTCATGTGTCAAAATTAGCTATAATGTGGGAACAGGCATTATGGGATGGTTTAGCTATACTGGAATTCCCAGATTTTGAATCTACAAAGAATTAACATTCACAGCAACACTACCCAGCAAACCCAGAGCACAAGCAACTATGCTTTTACTAACACATCACAAGTGACAATGTGCACACTGCAGTCTTCAGAGTGGTCTTTTTAACTAACTGCTTAAAACACAGAAGGAGTTCTCTAGCTGCAGCACCGGGAGACAGGAAACAGGGAACAATAACATTCCGACATTGACTTCCTCTCAGAAGGGCTTCCCTTCATCACTGGTGCCCCAACACGTATCTACCTTAAACATCCAACATTTCCCCTTGCACGGCTTGCCCCCACAGACGTGTTCACCTCAGATGAAGCTCTCCATGCCAGAAACCTGCCTCCCTGATGAGTTGTTCTAGGAGATTTCAGCAAAGCCATTCCCCTGAGGCTTTTTGAGAAAGAATGCCCTTTTTTGCTCATGTTGAAAAATTTTGGTGACCTTTCCCCTGAGAAGACAAGCACCCCCAGGCTGACTAGCAGGGACATGAACCATACCCTCCTGTCTCAGGGAGAGACAGCAGCAGATTCAAGCATAATGGAGACTTTGTTTCTCAGAGTAATGCTTTTGCTGCTTTAATGTAAATTCCTCTATTTTTGACCATGCTGGGGTGGGGTGAAGAGGAACCCTCCAAATTCACGTATCCTCAGTAGGAACTTCTAGCAATGGTCCTTTGCAAGGTTCAGCTCAGGCTTCACAAGGCCTTAACCCACAACTGCCATTCTCAGGTGCTGCCAGCGACATCTGGCTCAGATCCAATCCTCTGAGGCAAGAGCATGGAAAAGATTGTTCCCATGTCTCAGTGACTCTCTGCAAACCATAAACAGTATAGAAAACCATGCTGTGCAATTTCAGGGCAGAGGAGACATAAAGGAATACTACAGAAAGATGGGAAGGACAAAATGGGAACCAAGGAAAGCCCGGTGGACATCCCTCGTAACTTCTGTGCACTTAAGAGGGCAGAAAAATTAGGAATGGTGATGAAAATGTTGTCAGGCCTGCTGAGAGAACTATGGAGAGAGCTCTGTAATCAGAAGAAATGAAGAACATGAGAAAGATTAATACTAAAAAGCAAAAGATCACATAAGGAAATGAGACAACATACTGATGGGATGCAGATGGGATTTACTGAGAGAAGACTTAGGACAGAGAGGTAGCAAGATCATAAGCAGGAGATTGTGCAGTGGGGAATGGGGCTTTTTCAAATGAGGAGACTTAGGTATAAAAGGAGGGACAAAGGGACAAAGATCTGGAGAGGAGAAAGGACAAAGACTTCAACTAGTTCAGTGGAGACAGTTTTAAAAAAAGTCACATTTGGAATTAAAGTGTAGAGGAATTAATTCACATAAATGAAGTCTCCCAGATTTCAAATGGAGTTCAAGATTTCTGAAGTTCAACCTCTGTTTGCATCAAATAAATGTGAAACACACTGACAATGCACACTTCAGTCCTCTCTAGTTGTTCTATAGATACCAATGCCCCTTTACTTATATTTTTATACTGATAGGGGTGCAGATGCAAGTATTGTAACAGTGCATTTGCATTATTCTTTCATTTTGCAAAGGTAAAACAGAAATGTTAATGTCTTTCTACAGTTACAAGCATTTATAAAAATTATGAATGGGAGCTTCTGACTCCTATGAACTGCAAGGGCAAAACACAGATTTTTTTATAACTTCAGGAATATCATTTTACTCAGGGGAGAAAAAAAATCACTTCAGTAAGTGACTCTAATTTAAATTCAGGTCTATTCTAACTACATTACTACTTGAAAAAGTCAGGCTAGGTCCTGAAGAGGAAAAGGTCAGTGAGTTCTGCCCTGGCCAGTACACCTGTCAGCATGACACAAGCAGGAAGCAGAGGTATCCAATTTCTCATCACAAACTTGCCCAAAACAAGCTTCAAGCTGCACTCATTCAAAATTGTAATTATCCTTAACAGATCATCTGATAAAACATAGCAAATGGTGGAAAAGTTCACTCTATCCCTGTTGCAATGCTTGCCTGTGCAAGAATCACAACAGCGTGCCTCAAAACAATCCTAACTCAACTGTCCTTCCAGGTCACAGGCAAAATGGCTGTACTGGCTAGGAAAGCAGTTGTTTTTTAATGCTTATCCTGGAGCAAAGGTGCCAATAGCACCTGTACCTCATCCTAAACCTGCCAAATACTTCTTGTCAGCAGTTGGAAAGAAAACTGGAAAACCTCAGCAGCTTTCCAGGTTCATTAAAATATCACATTAACCACCTCCCATGAAGTCAATTTCTACTTCTGTCTACCAACTTGGCACTGTTAAGATCACCCAGATACTCAAAAGGCAACAGAAATTATGACTTTTTACTTTATTTATTTACTTACCAATGCCCTAACAGCATTAGGTCAATACAAGCATAAAAAGGATAAAATTCTATTTTGCCCCATTCCTCCATAGTATTTTACTTCAGGCATGACAACTCCATATTCTAAGGACAACACAGGTTGGAAAGGACACTGCCCAAAATACTGTGCTAGGCTAACTCTTAATGAACTGACTTTTGATATTATGACTAGTACCAGGATCCCATATGAATTTCACAATCATCCATGTTAATAGGTCATTTGTGCTCAGCTAGCCCTGGAAACCAGTTCCTGGCACAGTAAAGACAAGAAGGTAATAAAGCACAGTCATCAGGTATTCACCAAGGGAAAGTTGACCAGTCTGATAACCTTTTAACCATGAAATGACTGGCTTGGTAGATGAATGGAAAGCAGTGGATATTGTCTACCTCAACTTCAGGAAGGCTCTTACATGCCTTAAGATCCTCATGTACAAGCTGAAGGAGTAGGAGTTCGATAAGCAGACAGTAAGTTTGACGGAGAACTGGCTGAACCAACAGGACCTGAGGGGGGTGATCACAGGCACAAAATCTAGTTGGAGGCCAGTGGCTAGTGGCATACCCTAGGGGCTAATACTGGGTTCCATCCTGGTTTATGTATTCATTACTGATCTGGCTAATGGGAAAGAGCATGGGTATATAAAAAGAAATGATCAAGTGAAATAAACAAAACTGACACCCCCTCCACCACTGAAACTAATAAAAAAAAAGTTCCCACACCCTAAAAATCTAAAGCCCAAAAAATAGCACCCCCAACTGAAGGAAGGGAAAAAAATTAGGCAAATTTGCTTAGCATTTTTATACCAGAAATGTAGAGAATGTAGATTCATGGATGTGAGTTTTGACACCCTCTCAGTTCCAGTCCTGAAACCTGTTTCAAAGTCCTGGGAACAACAGTGAGAACACATTCTTTTCAAGTATGTTTCTACTGCCTACAGAGAATGTAGCATCGGCAAATCCCCTCTACTAGAGGATAAAAAGCATTAGACTATATCTCTACTGATAGTTCTCAGATGGGGGTAGAGGGTGATTAAAACAGCACCTATTGATTTTTCCCTTTTTGTTCTTATGCTGCCCTCAATCTGACACCTCTTCAGGTTTTAGGTCTTTGTATGTGGGTTTCCCCCCCTCCTCTTTCTCCCTCCCTCTGCCAAAAAAACCCATCCTGAAACAAAAAAATCCAGCCCTCCTTACTACTTTTAGACTGTGTACATAAGCTTCTGGGGGTCCTGGTGGACAACAAGCTGTCCATGAGCCAGCAGTGGGCCCTTGTGGCCAAGAAGGCCAATGGTATCCTAGGGTCCCTCAGGAAAAGCATTGCCAGCTGGTCAAGGGACGTGATCCTGCCCCTTTGCTCAGCCCTGGTGAGGCCACATCTGGAGTGCTGCATCCAGTCCTGGGCTACTCAGCACCAGAGACATGGAGCTCCTAGAGTGAGTCCAGTGGAGGGCAATGAATATGATTTAGTCCACTGGGGCATCTCTCTTACAATGAAAGGTTCAGAGAGTTGTGCTTGTTCCACCTTGAGAAGAGGGAAATCTTGTCAGTGAATCACCTGACGGGAGGGTGTGAAGAGGATGCTTCCAGGCTCTTCTCTGGGGTGCCAAGCACTAGGGTGAGAGGCAACAGGCAGAAACTGATGCACAGGAAGCTCTACCTGAATATGAGGAAGGGTAACTGAGCACTGGAACAGATTGTCCAGAGAGGCTGTGGACTCTCCCTCACTGGAGGTATTCAAGGACCATCTGTACACAATCTTGTGCCAAGTGCTCTAGGATGACCATGCTTGAGCAGGGAGGTTGGACTAGATGACCCCAGCAGTGGTTATGTATTGACTGTCAGCTGAAAACTCACTAGTGAGCTCCAGTTCCATCCAATCTTGTACTTCAACTTTCCACTTTCTGGGTTTTCCCTCATTTCCTCACATTGTTTTCCCACTAACTATTTTCTCTCTCTCCACTTACCACTGGTTCACTTGCTTATGCTTTACTGCACCAGCTCCCACGTTCATGTGTCTCTTCACTTCCCACACACTTCTTGGGCAGCAGTTGCCCTTTGACCTCTCTCCAGCTCCCCTTTTCCCACTCTCATCCCATTTCCCAACCAGCTGCCAAATCTGACCCATGTCTATCTGGAAAATAAGACAAATCAAGCTGCTTTCCTTCATCTTAGTTTGGCTCAGCACCTGGCACCTGCCTGCCAAACTACGTGGCCTCAAATCACAGAGGCCCAGATAATCAAGCTCTATAAGGCTACAGCACTCCTACAGATCTCTGTGGAGTCTTCCCAGTCTTCTCACAACCCCCACCCTTGCTTGGGTGAATTATTGCAGCATTGCTAAGGTAACTTGTGGAGAAAGGAATCCTGAGAAACTTTCAAAATGTGCCCTTCTGAAGAAGTTTGCTCCAAGTCACCCCTCCCTTCCCTGAAACCAAGAGAACCATTCTGCACAGGCTGAGGCAGCTGGTTCCCCACTGTCTTCACTACCTGGGAGGCAGTTCCTTTGAAGTCCTTGCATCCCCATCACCTACCTAAGAAAAGCTCCACTGCCAACCACTCGATGTGCTGTCTAGTATCACACAAAGCTTTCTAGATTCATTATCAGTTGCTGCAGGAAATAGGCTTGGGTATTTCACAGGTTCACAATTACTTCAGTTCTTCCATAACTAAAAAAGCATTTGTCTTATTTACTCTACATCTACTGTAGTGATGCTGGAAGTATTCTCCAGAAAGCATTTATTGGTATTCCTGCTTGTAATTGGAAAATCTGTAACAAGATATTTATTTTAGTTTTCAGTTTCTCAAGTTGTACAGTTTACAGCATAGGAGGATGCATCCTCCTTCCATCCAAAACCATGGAAGTCATGCCTAGTGAGTGGTTACTATGCACAGAAGCTGACTTGGTTCTGCAACATCTGACAACCTTAAACAGTCCAAAATGAAACTGGGGCAACAGTTGAATGTAGTGAAACAGCACCAGCTATGGAAACCAATGAAATCTTGCCGAAACAGCAACCTTTCTCAGAACTTTGCAGGGTGGGGTGCTGGTGTTTTAATCACAACATGCATTTGAGTTATCAAAGCCTTCACATTTTTCCTCTGCTATTGTGGGACCATGCAGGTTAGAGATGAAGGTGGGGAGAGTGTCTCCAGCTGGCTGATATTTCCTATATCAGGTGACTACATACACCTGAGAGCTCTATATATACCTGGAGCTCTATGTTCTACAAACAGCACACAGCACTTCTTGTGTGTTAAACATGTAGACTACAAACAATAGCCAAGGGAATCAATTGTCATCTTCAAAAATGCAAAGCAGAATGATGCTGATGGCACAGACACACGTACAGAGTGAAAAGAACAATCTACCAGAAGGGCTCATCCATATTTTACCCTGTACTAGAAAGAGGAAATGAAAGGTACTGTTAGGCTAGGGATTGGACAAAAAGTCTATTGCTGCTAATAAATGCTATATCCATTCAGAATAAATATTAAAGAAAACATAATTCCTTCATATTACAGCCAAACAACAGTATTTTCCAGCAGATACATATGCCATAGTCAATACCAAAGGCCAAGGACAGAGAGAGAACAGACTTCAGCTGTGAGCTGTATGAAAAGGACAGGGGAAAAGGCAGGAAAGAACTTGCAGGGCTAGGACTCCGGGAGGGCCAGGAAAAATCAGTAAGACTCTTCAGATAAAGCATATGAAGAGGCAGTTAAATCTGTCTTACTTCTTGCTATACATTCTAGGACACAGAGTAGTTCTTTTTTTGTAAATATAAAAATATTATAATTTTTTTTACTGCAAAGCATTTATCACTCTTTGTTCACTACTGCTGTCAGCTGTAGGATGTTTCTGTTATTTCTTCATGAACACACAGTAACATCTTAGATTTATCAAATCAAATGAAAACTAGAAATACACTTGAACAATGATGTTACACTAATCGATAAAGACCAGCAAATGCCAGTTCCATTGTCAGGTCCATCTGTACCACTGCGAAATCAAACAATGTAAAAAATGGCATTATGGAGCAGTTAACACTGTCTTAACCAAGCCCCCTACCTTGACAATGCTGTTTAGATCCTGCACGTACATCCTCTCTGTCTCCAGAATCTCTTGGACGACTCTGTCTACATAGAGGAGTTTTGGACTGGTGGGCTCTGTGGCCAGGGACATCGCACCGTTTTTGCTTGCTCCTTTTGGTTCTGCTTTCCTTGGCATGTTTGGCCTTTTCTCAAGGCTTCCCTCAGGATCCTCTTGCTCCACAGAAGAGTTTTTGCGCGTCTTGCTGCTGGAAAATCGCCTGGCTGGGACCAGTTCTAGCTTGATGGCACCTGTTTCTTTATCCTGGTTAAACAAACCCAAGTGGCTGTTTGAAACCAAGGTCATTCTGCTTCCAAAGGAGCAGTGGCTGTCCCTGGAGGATGCAGAGGAGGAAGTGGAACTAAAGCTGACAGGACGGTCACTGTCTGACAGGTCCATGGTGTTTTTCTCACAGTAGTGGAAAGATCTGTTCTCCTTGTGCAAATCTTCCTCCTTCTTCTTGGAGTCAAGGGCCTCTGTCACAGCTGGTACAACATCAAGAGGTAAGTGGAAGTCATCTAAACAAACAAATAAACAAACAGAAGAAGTGGGTTTATTGTCTCTGCTCCATGTAACGCAAAACTTGATGGCAGATACTTTTAAAGCTTTTTGCATAGAAAGCAGCCAAAACTCTGAACCAAAAGACAACCAGAACAACTTGGTTTGGGGGGCTGTAACTGTAACTCTAATGATTTTTAGGTTGATCCCCCAATGAGAGCTACAACACTGCATTCCTCCTGCTTACACTTCTGTCTCTGGCACATCCTTTTTCTGCCAGTGTGCTGGGCTTGTTTCTAGCACATCCACTGCTCAGGCTCGACACAGGAGAAAAACAGAACTCAAAACATTTTCCCTAAAGTTATAAAAGACCCTCACAACTTTAGTGGGAGCAGTCTCTGCTATCTCCCAGCTGAGCCCTGACCCTGGATTGGGAGGTTTGGAAATCCCAAGAAACACACAGTGATACCAGAAAGTGTCTTTCATTTTGAATCCCGTAAAGCCAACAGTCCTTAAAAAACTCAAAGCAGTTATCAATTACCAGCTCTGTGGCTTGTACAAAAATACTAAAAGCAGAACAATTTCCCAAGGAAAATAATGTAGTTTCTGAAGAAAGAGTCCCGATTGGAAAGAGTACTGCCAAATAATTCCACTTTCTACTGGGAAAATAAGTAATTCTAAAACTGTTGTGTTCAAGCCAGAATATTACCCCCTGCTGAACTGACCCAAAGCTGTTTTTCAGATCAGTGCAACAACAAAATAAGATGTCTGTCTTCCTGTTGGAATTTCAATTCTGCTTTATTTTCCTTGCCAAACTACCCTGCGGGACACTGTCCATGATGCAATGTAGATTCGTCTCTGGCCAAGTTGTGTGTGATGAAGCATAAGAATCTGCAAAAGTAGCTGCAGGTAAATTCAATACTTCAAAGCTTTGTTTCCCTAAGAAGTGTCCTCCCCAAAAAAATCTTGCCACAAACTCATGGAATTTCATAATGCCTGTCCTGTGATAAAAGGCAAACTTGTGACAATTTAGGAAGAAAAGCAATACTGAAGCTACCCACAGCACGGTAGCTTAGTCCTTATTTTAGTTCAGTGACAACTTTTCAAAAATTCATACCAGTAATTACAGCTCTTGACAATAGTTTCAGTAAAGAAACCATAAAGCTGCAAATCAAACCCGCCCAACCTTTAAGGTGGCCCTTCTTGAACTGAGTCAGACTTGCTATGCAATTACAAGCAGAAACCTCCCGGACACACAGCTCCTGCAGCTGTCAGAGCAGGGGGAGGATTTCATCCAAAGCTGAAAGCAACTCTCCCATTTTTCAAAATAAATCCAAAGCAAACAGGAATAAAATACCAGAGAAAAATGTTTTGATTTATTTGGCCTGTCTTGAATGCATAAGATTTCATTTGGATGTGAGTAATTACTAGCACCATTTCAGTCATGACGGGATTAGCTTTTTATTAAGGAGAAGTATTGCCCTCAAGGTGATGCACAGAATTAACACCAAGAGTAATTTGCTCATTACAAGGGTTAGAAATTGTCCATTAGATTAAAAATCTAATTCAGCAGGTCTGTACCTCTGTTTTTATCTTAGAGTCTCCAAATCTATAGCCTTTCTTTGTGCCAGGTTCTTCTAGTTTTGAAGCACAGAAGCATATTTTCTTACCCTTTTTGAATAAACCACATCAAGTACCAATTCCAAAATAAGATATAAAGCAATAAAATAGGGGGAAAATTTAAACAGAAAAATGCAGTGAAATTCTCTTGTTTCTATGTGGGTATAGAAAGTGATATGTGCCTTGCTATTACTGGTGATAAGAAAGTATACATTTTTGATAAGGAAGAATGTATTTTTGTTATCAGCTTTGGATCATTTTTCACATTCAAGTTAGAAAGCACAACATTGCTGAATGAAAAATGCCCCCTTGAAAAATGCACAGGATAAACATGATAACAGGGGCAGCACTTCCGCTAACTTACTCCAAGGTATTTTCTAAAATTACATGACAAAGAAATACCTGATTAGCTACATTTAGGAGGGAAGCAAAGGATTCTTATGAAATTCCATTACTCCACATTCTTTTCTTCCTGTTTCATTAACATATGGTCTGCCTCTCAGGTAATAATGCAAAGGCATTAATAGTAGTATTTGCTTCATAAAATTTTTCATTAATATAAAAAAATAGAAACAAAATACAGTTCACATCAATGACACTGGAGTAAAAAAAAATGTTAAAGGTAGTTTTACATAGGACACATTTGTAGCCAGAAGCATTAGGAGAACCTAATATGTTTTAGAAAACCAAAGTAAATCCACTTATTCTCTTGTTTAATGACAGTGTTATTGCTTATCAAAAAAGCTGAGGATTATTTGGAATAGTTGAAATGGGCTTTCTCTTTAATACCTGTATCCCCAGTGACCTTGGCAAACCCCAGGCAACTGCAAGGCATGGCTAATTAATTGCATGCAACATGGTTGACTCAAGTTCCTCTATTTTTTATATAAATTGCTATTCTTGGATACTTCTACATAAACTACACCAAACTAGGTATTTGCTACTTGGTCTGTTGTGTCCTCAGAACCTCATCCTGACTATTAATCTGAAAACTTATTTTTTACTTCATTTTTACTCCTTTCCCAGGCAGATGTAAATTGTCATTTGGCTTCTCTGTGGAGAGTTCTGTTACAATTTTGTCCATTGTGTCTCCAACCAGTAAAATATGTTTCTCAGGTGCACTCTGATGGCGCAGAAGCAGTGTTCCTGCAGAGCACCAGGTAGGCAACCTAGGCAGCTGGCACACTTGTAAGAAAGGCAGAGCGCAGAGGACTGGGGATTTCAGCATGACACAGAACCAGGAAGCAGCTTCCTTTCCTCAGCTGGCAAGTCCTAAACCAAACACTCTGCTCATGGAAATCAGGGCTTCGGGGTACACCCTGGTTCTGCCCAGCTCTCAGTTCCTGCCTCAGGTATAGGTAGCTGTGAAAAACCTATAGCCTTTCCCAATAACACAGGATCTGGAAATCTTGCAAGGCTTCACAAGTTTGTCTTCAGAAACCCATCTGAGCATTGTACTTGACATTGGTGAGGCCACTCCTCAGATCCTGTGTTCAGTTTTGGGCCCCTCACTGAAAGAAAGACGCTAAGGTGCTGGAGTGCCTCCAGAGAAGGGCAACAGAGCTGGGAAGGGTCTGGAGTACAAATCTTGTGAGGAGCATGTGAAGGAGCTGAGGGTGTTCAGTTCAGACAAAAGGAGGTTCCAGGGGAGACCTTATTGCTCTCTGTAACTACCTACCTAAAAGGAGGTTGTAGCTAGGTGGGGGTTAGCCTTTTCTCCCAAATAACAAATGATAGGACAAGAGGAAACAGCCTCAAGTAGCACCAGGGGAGGTTTAGAGTGGATATTAGGAAATACTTCTTTACCAAATGGTCTGTCAAGCACTGGAACAGGCTAAATAGGGAAATGGTGGAGTCACCATCCCTGGAGGTATTTAAAGGATATGTAGATGTGGCACTTGGTGACATGGTTTAGTGGTGGACTTGGCATGACCACTGGGCTAACAGTTGGACCTGATCATCTTAGAACACTTAGGCAGGAAAATAACCTCTACAACTACCCTCGCTGTTAAAATTAGGAAGAGTTTTTAGATGATTTCTGCAGTCACAAGGGCATCAGGACAGAAAGCAATTGAATGGAGGTCACTACCATAGCTACATGCCCATCCTCTTTTCTCTTGTCAGGGTCTGTATTTGGCTTTTCAGAGCTCCAAGGAGTACTTTTACTCTGCAGTTGTACCACAAAGTAACTTCACGCTCCCACCAACTACCTAAGGTCTGTAGCAAATGCCTGGTGAGAAATTCAAAAATGAACTAATGAGAGTGAAGAGAGAGTAAACAGCCTCCCCCAGGATTGCTCTCTATGAATCATAACTGACCCAGTGACTTTGCAAACCCTGTAACCTCTTGTAAGTTTCTGTCTTTCATAGAAACTTACTATAAAAAGCAAGTAATTTGTCCCATACCCTGTAGGACTGATTTACAAGCCCACTCCACCCTATCCTCCCAGTTTCAGCAGCAGCACCAGTGGGTAGGTGCATTCATCAAAACTCAGTCTGCAAACACTGTGTGAAATTGTAGGTACCCCCAGAGCCTGCAGAGGCACACACTCTGAGCAAGTCTTCTATACCCTGACCCATGTCTGGCCTGGTTCACTGCTTTTTTTGTTAGGCTTTCTTTTGGTTACTGAACCTTTTCAAGGATGAATCAAAATAATATTGAGAACTTTTGTCAGTTGTGAATAACAGTATTTAACTCAGTCTGGGGAGAAAACAAAAAAAAAGAAATCTTCAATTTGCATACTTTAATTAAGGAATAACAGTAATTACTTGTTAGTTCAGCACTGAAAGGAGCATAATTACTACTTGTCCCTACTCACAAGGAAACATGCTCCCCAAACAAGGTCATTTCTTGTTTGTGCCTTCGCATTAATTCAGTTTCTCTCTCCCCCTTCCCAGCCCCTGCAAAGCTCCCTGCTCCTGTGTCACACACACACACACACTGGCATGGCACGACCCCAGAGCACTCCCCAGCAAGAACAATGACACGTCCCTGCTCCACAGACATGCAAGGGCAAGGAATACTACTGTTTCATCCCAACAGGCAACTCTAATATTAGTTACAAGGCTGAAGGCACATGCAAAACAACCATCTCGGCATGTCTCGGGTTTTCATTGCGCAGTCATAAACAAGTTCTCACCAAAAATGCATAACCTTCTTCTATCACTTGCTTTTCTTTAACGAAAACCTCCTTCCTGAAATTATATTTGTGGTAATGATAAATGGTTTTCCATTATCTCTGCACTTTGGCTATGCTAGAACATTAGTATACAATGAGAGATAAAGTGCTTTGACTTTAAATATAAAACTGACTTAAAGATCCCCAAGTCCTATCTAAATAGAGGTGTTTATTCCTCCAAGTTGTTTACTGCACATGAAATTTTACAACATACTGCACAAGTAAAAACTCTGAAGTTAATTTATATTCATGATTAGCATTGTTATTGCCTTTCTCCTGGCAAGAAAAAGAGCACCTCAGGTGTTATCTGCAAAGTCAACATTACCAGAAATTACAGTCTTCACATCCTCTGGAGTTTAGCTACCAAAAAGCGATGAGACTACAAGAAATATCTTTCCTGGCTTTTTTTTCCTATGATATCTTCATATTTCAAATAAAGCATTCATACTGTGGATACAATTAAGCAAACTAGTTTAGAATAATTTCTACATTCAGTATCAAATTCGAAATGCAACACTGGAATTCAGAAACAAAAACGTTCTACAGCTTCCTGACTGAGAAAGATTAAAATCCATCCACTTCCAATCCCAAATGATCTTAAATACACTCCCTATATCGCCTGCTCTGAATCCTGTCCAAGTGAAGGACAGCAGATTTTTAATCACTACATTTCATATATGAATACATATCAGTTCTAAAACTAACACCCTCTGTGAAAAATAGCACACTAGAGAGCTACAATATTTGCAGGATTAGATGTCTAGCCTGGACTGTCACAAACGATTCTCTGCCAAGTATTTTAACTGAACTTTGAGGAACAGAAATCCCATTGATTAGAAATCTCACAACAAGGGAAATGTGCTTCTCTCAGTCCAATTACTGTCCCCTCACCCCCACTGCCTGCAGTATTTAAAGCAGAATAGCCTCTGTCACAACCAAGCACGCTAATACCCCAGAACATTATTGCAAGGGAAAATCCTCTGCGACAGTATCTCACCACTGAGGAATGTCTCTGGCTCCTCGAGCCTGGGCTGAACAAGTCCTCTCTCTTTTTCAGTCCTCCCTGAAGAGCCCACGAGCTACCTGTGCGGCAGAGGAGAGGCGCGGGCTCTGACTTCAGCTGTTCCCGAATTAGCTCATTGGGCACTCAGGTAAAACGAGAAGCTCTTACTAGTCTGTACAGCTCCTTCGCCAGAAATATTGCATGAGTCAGCTTTTATCTATCAAAACCCTAAACACAAAGGCTTTACAGAAACCTGATTCACAACTTTCTCATCGCCTTTTTCCCAGAGCACCGACAGCCTTCGGCATCACTACAAGCTTTAAATGACATATGACATCATGCAATTCAGGGACAGGACAATGGGCATCACTGTGGGTAACTTTAAAATGCACGCTTCACTGAGCAACACCCACTAACTTCCATTTTTCCAGGCACAACACTGAGCAAACATCAAATAGAGCCCCCACTTCCACAGCATTTGTTTCCTTGATTTGTAGACAATATTGATAAGCATGTAAAGCAAATAAATCACTTGCTGGTACTGTGAAATTTCTGTGTTTACATTAGAAACTTCCATGAACTTGCAATATAATAGGATGATCCTAGGAAATTGAAACATTCTGGATCTTATTCTGCCCTAACATAAACAGGAACAGGCTTTTGCAGAATGCTTGCAAAGCTTCAGAGGTTTGGGGTTTTTTTCAGGGCAAGAGAAATTAATTTCAGAAGAAAATGTGAAAACCATACCATCAAGTGTTCTGTGCTAAATCACAACAAAGACAAGTAAAAGGAAAAAGAAAAAAAAAAAGGAAAAAAAAAAGAAAAAAGAAAGGAGAGGAGACAGTGAGAGGAGAAGCAGGAGAAAAGAAAAGATGAAAAATAGAAAACTAGAAAAAAGGATATAGGCTCGTGCTAACCTGCTAACCCATGAGAAAGCTGACATCTCCTTTCCCTGCAGAGGGTGTGGTGGCATTTCCATCTTGGAGCTGGGAGGCAAAAGTCAGAAGAGTTCCCAGCTGCTGGCACCACTTTCCAGGTGTGCTCTCACAGCTGCATGCTGAAACGTAGCCCAGAAAGAGGCATTCTATCTTTAAAACTATGTTTGAAATCCACTACCTGTGTTCTTGCACATGACACGGCCTCAGCTTCATTCTGAGTATTCCTAAAGAGCACAGTCCTTGAACAACGCCTTACAGCAGGAAACCGGAGGTAGAAAAGGAAGCAAAGACAGCCTTGAGACCATTGGCAAAGCTGTGAAACACTTGATCTGAACATCAGGGCTCTTGGGGTGAAAGTCCCTTTTACCCAGGCTAAAATATCAGGTGTTTACAGCCTGCCATGCTGACATCACAGATCACTGAGATAGGCTCTGTCCTGTATTCTCTGGATTCTCCCACAGCTTCTGAGAACTTTTTTAATACTTACATATTTACATTAAAAGATCTTTTTGCAAGATATATGCAAAACACTTTAGAGTGAGCTACCACATATCAGTAAGTCTTGGACACACTCAAAGGCACAGAATGGCCAACACTGGTGCCAAAATTTTCAGTACATCTACAGTGCAGCACTCATCTACTCAAATCACTTGAATATGGCAAATATACCATACATTTGCTATGTTCCACATGCACACATATTTCTGTCAGGAGCTAATGATTTACTCCTCTGAACTTCTGCTTCCTCACACCTTGTGCCCACCTTGCCTACAAAGCTTTTATCACCGCCAAGTCAGGTTTGAACTAATTCCTGGACAGACCTGTGGAGCATTAACCAGACTACTTGGTCAATTCTGTGAAGTCCTAAGATATACAAGTAGTATCAGCAGTTTCATCATTTAGTGGTGACAAAGCTCCTGAAGTCTGAAGTCTCAATGACAAAAAGCGTCCCACATCTGTTTCAGGGGGCTGGGTAAAAAGAGGGGCTGCAGCACTGCAGTGTGAGCTTCAGCCACTGGTCTGAACTGGCACAGGGAGCTCTCCTGTGGGTGGAGAGAAGAGGGAAACAGAGCTGACATCTTTACTTTGCTCTGTCTTGGTCTTTTATCTCTGCACACCCACACCTGACCTTAGCTCTCCCTTCCATCCCGATGTGTAAGTCAGCAAAAGTTTCCCCCACACATAAGAATTTCCCCAAGAACAACCCCTCAACCTCCATCACTTTAAACATGCACAGCTCTGAGAGGTGTCAGGGCAGAAGACTGGAAACCAGAAAGCCTCCTGTTTTACTGATGTGCATCACAAATGCAGTACACAGATGTGTCAGAAAAATAATGGGTTGGCCCCACTTCTCATTTGCTGGTATTTCATGCACTTTGTTTATCTGCATTATATTTTAGGAGTTGCATACCTTTCTCTGCCCCATCTCCTGCTTCCTTCTATTGTATGTACAGTGGCATAAGACCACATTTTTAGTGTATCAGGATTAAGATTTGAGCAGGGTGACCTGCTTTTATTTTGGAACAAGGCTTTGATTTTTCTAAACTTGAACAATAAGTGAAGTTTACAGAGGTTAAGAATAGTTCCCAGCTGGCTAAGAATTTACTGAAAAAGTAAGTTATCTCAGCAAAATTTTAAAAACTCACCCCAACTCAACCACAAGGTACCTTCAGGCTAAAGGACACGCTGACATCTTCCCTGGAAGTGCAATGTAATGTATTAATAACTCTCTGCAATGCAGTAGCTATTTAATCTGTACACAGTGCTGCAGAGACACCTAACAAAAGGAACAAGCCATCACATGCTGCTGATATACTGCAACACAAACAGAGCATATGGATCCAATCCTCCATTTAAAAGCCTTTTAGAAGAATTGTTTTGCATCTCCTTGTCAATTTTGAAGGCTGGCTTCTCTCCTCTTTAAAAAGATTTTTAAAAAGGCACAGTTAAATTCTTTTCTATATCAGAGGAAATGAAAATTCAGTGAAGATTTGTGGATGTGAATGCACACAGAGGAATAACACCCTAGACGACAAGGAGGGGTAATACCCTAGATGACAAGCAATGAAAGCTTTTACATCCTTTTCTTTGCTTATACTGGCATTTACTGAACAAGTGTGAGAAATGTGTTCAACATGATGCTACTTGAACGTTTTAGTATTTTTACACTCAAACTGTTGTGCCAGAATGAAAATCCACATGTAGCTTTCCTTCCACCCAGCACCACACAGGATCAGGCCTTGCTGCTGGCACCTTACCAGTGACTTTCCATGCCACACTGTATCACTGTAACAGTGCTTGGACACCACATTTGGTTTTTACTTCTTCCCAGACGAATCTACTGCTCTGAGCAAATGTCCTGCCAGGCCAACATGTAACAAACTACTGTTTTCAACATCATCTAAGCAACCTAAAGTTGCTACTGAAGTTCACAGCTTTTCAAAGCCCACTGCAGCACGAGCACATTGAGGGTCCTGGCTAGCAGCCAATATAGCACATAACATTTGTTGCTTTACCAAGAACATTGGGAGGTTTTTAAGACTAAAAATTGTTAACTGTCTCTCACTTTAAAACAGGTAAAATAAACTTTAGGGAATGAGACACAGTTTCAGAAGAAGGAAACATAGCATCTATGAATCATTGTTGCTAGTTCAATGAAAAAGTTGTATGACCCTAAAGAAGACATCCTTTTACAGCCTCTTTCACTTTCAATATAACTTGTAACTACAGTATCTAGCACAAATAGATTAGTTCTTTTAAACTTTTAAACTAGTTTTTTGTTTGCTTCTGCCTCCAAATTCTCTGTTGACTTACAAATCTTTCCAGTGAAAATCCTGCATGAAGCAAAACACATTTTATAAAAGCCAGCTCTCTGATATAGCAGACAGTGTTAGATGCCAAATAGAAGCGAGTTGCAGAAGCTTTAAATAATTGATGTTTTTCTTTAAATACAGCTAAACAGTCTCTCCCATTTGGTTTTGAACTAAAGCCACTTACTGGAACCTCTGCACCTCAGGAACCAACCAGAATTTTGAAACAGAACAGAAATAGTAACAGTAGGCTCCTCCTAACAGATGTTCACATTTACAATAAAATGAAAACTTTCTTCTTCTCTTTTGAATAAAAATATAAGTTGCAGAAAGCAGTGTTCATGTTTATGTCTTGGGGAAAAGAATCCTTAAATTGTACACAGGTTGGAACTAAGACATAGTGGTGGTGTGGCTGCACCACAGACTGGCTGTGGCATTTCAAGTCAGTTGTTTTCTTGTGCTCACCCTCCTGAAAGGGAACATTAGGTCTTATTTTTAAGGTGGCATTACAACAGTAAGCTAACAGCTCTTTCAAAATCCCAGTTCAACAGGAACATATGCAATGACAGTTAAAGAATTCTGGATTTAATAAATGACTGCAGCTGATTTTTACAAAATACAATAATCAGTATTTTGATATCTCACAAACCTTTAAATGAAAATAAATAAAAAGAAACCAAGCAGATGTTCAGGTTCAAAGGAGTTTAACATACACAATACCTTCTCACTGTACTGCTTCTACAGCTAAGTGTGGAATTTTACATAAATATGGTCAAGAAGATTAAGACTGCCAAATGGCAGCAAAATAACAGGTCACAGCAGAATAATCAAAGGTGTCTTGTTGCTGCCACAAACATCAGATCCTTAAAAATGCAGCCACTCCAGTTCTTCATTTTTTTATTTTCTGCTGATGACCCCATCCCATCAGGACTGCCATTTACCTTGATTTGGTCTTTCCAAATTACCCCTTGGAGCATGGGGAGAACATCTACATTTTTAAATTATGGGCATCCCCGCACCTTTCCTCTCAGTGTCCTTGCCTGTTGCAATAAAGATAAAATACAGTGCTACATGGAAATGAAAGTTCCCTTCCTTGTCAGCTATTCAGGCATGTCTATGAAAGCCACTCCAATGGATCCACGTTTGGAATGAAGAAGTCTTCATAATGCTTTCACAGTTGCTTTTAGGCCCTTCTGCAGCATCTACAATACTTCCTACTACTTCCTTGCTGTTATTTCATGGACACAAACCATTGAGAGCAAAATTCCTATCCCAACAAGCAATACTTTCCTTGGAGTTTTTGTATTCAAGAAGCAAAGCATGAATTGAGAGGGATATCTCTGCAATGTCAGTGTATAGAGCAGTGCAGCCTCTGCATCCATATGCAGATGGTGTTAATGCCTGCAACACTTATTGACATATCAGAATTCAAGATTAACAGTGACAACAATCACACTTCAGAAGGCACAGGGCAAGAAGCAAACAGATTAGAGGCCCAGACTTGGTAACAGAGAACATTTGGTACATAATTCACAGCAACTAACTTCCTGAGTCATAAGCCTTTCTCTGTGCTTTCTTATCAGAACAATAAAAAGCTTAATTTGAACCAGACAGTCATTTTATTAAAGCTATATATATTGCAGAATCCCTGTGCTTTCTTTACCAACAGCTACAGAAAAATAATCCTACTGACTTCAAAGTATCAAAATTCTCTAACACTCCTATTCAGGGGTATATTCATTGAATTTTATAGACATGTAACACCATACAAAGAAAGTTAGTATAAAAAAGGGATCTTCAGATTTCTTCTGACCATTGGATTTATTATTCAATTTTTTGTCAATCTGGAGGAAAAAAAAAAACCCTGGCAAATGTAAACAAGAGAGGGGCATGAAACCTCTTTAAAATGTACCATGTTGTGGTTCACACCAAGGTAGCTGAGATTTAAAACATGCATGAAAAGACATCAGATAACAACTGTCTGCTACCATCCTTCTGCTTTTCTGGCTTTTATAGTCAGTACCATTTTACCTCTCTTTAGCAGCCTTCAAGCACTTCTATATAGGCCAGTTTTCAGAGCTCTTCTTGTTAACTACAATAAACAACATCTAAACCCTTTGGTATTCAGTAGACAACTCAGACTAATCTTCTCAGTGTTTAGATCAGAGACAGGGAAAACAGAAACTTAGATTCCTATTTAAATCCAGTTAGTACAGCTAAAGCAGTTATTTTTCTCAGATTTTTCCTTCACACTTTATATTTCTTCCAGACAGAGACATTCAGTCCCACCACTTTCCTTGTTTGGGTTTTTCACTTGCTTGTTTTCTATGACAAAGAAGTAGCAAATCCTTCCTTTTTAAAATATTAGAGCTAGGATCCAAATCAAATTCTGAAATACAAAACACACAGCCTGGACTTGGACAAACTTGGCCACAAAGGCCAATTTTGCTCTAAAACAGGTGAGGGCGAGAGCTGAGGAGGGGAGGATCTATTAACTCTGTGGTGGAACTGCAGGATTTTCCCAACAAGCCATACTAAAACCCAATTCTTTTTGTTATTCATGTTTATAGAGAGAACATCAAAGCTTTCTCAACTCCATGGCCTACACACATGGGAACTTACAAGGTAATTCACTTAAGAGCCATTTTCATTACTTATCTAGAGTCTCTTTTTATTTAAGAAACACCCAAACCCCCACACAGTTAAGCATTTCTCTTCTTCCAAAACCTGTGACCAAATCTGGACCATAAAGCTGTAAATCCTCAATGAAATAACTTCTGTTATGTCCACGCTTTTCCTTAATTTCAAATATCACCTTCCAACTTCCCTCAGGGAAAGCTTTCATTTAACATTCAAACATGAAACCCATCATGAGGGGAAAAAAATCCTTCCCCTCTCTTTCATGCTCTCCCAGGGGCACAGCGCTGAGCAGCAGATCCCGGCAAGGGACTCGCCACAGATGAGAACGAAGCTGGTAGAGCAGAGGAGCCCTGAGGAATGGCCAACTGCCCCCAGGCTTCTCCCAGCCCTCTGACAAGGAGGCTACAAGCTGAAAATCAGTTTCCCTCAGTCTGCCCTGACATCCCCAGCGCCCCGAGACTTTTCACAGCTGAACAATGCTGCGCATTCACTATTGAGCTCCGAGGCGCAGAGACACACCGAGAGGCCCTACATTGGTATTGTTCCATGGCCTTCAGCCTGTTACCACAGCTATTAGCTGGCGTGCTCACTTTTCAAACCCTCATCTCTTTGGAAACCCTGACTACCATTATTTTATTGCAAAGAGGCACAGGTTAAAAGAAGTTTAGCTGGGCAGTCCCCTACTCTTCCCTCTCTGGTATTACTTATAATGTATGACTCACATAGGCAGAATTTCATTAACTTTTACATTTATATAGAAATTCTGTCACTATTGAAGTGTTCCCTTAACAAAGATCTTGACAAAAGATTTGTGAAGTTTTTGTAATTAAGTCAGTAAGAGAATGCAAACAGGTGACCAGCCGTAACAATTTAGTAAAAGATGAAATTATTTGCAAGCTGGTTCACTTCAAGTAACTTTATTCAGCAAAAGAGAAGGATGGTGGGTTTATTCAATTTTTTCTACTTTTGGACTAATTTCCAAATACAGCCATGGATGAAATCAACTATACTTATTTCAGTATCCAAAACCATGTATCTCGTAATACCACAGGCCATCATAATGGTTATTTTCCTTGCCAGGCCAAGTAGCATGAGAGTAAAAGCCCCTTTTACAATTGATCAGTATCACTTAACAGATTACCAAAAGATAATACATTTCCTCTTCAATGAATATTCAGTTAATATATGTTCTTTATTATGTAAAACTAATGGACTTGAAACACTTCAAACCTTTAAACTATGCACAGAACCTGCCAATTACAAAGTCATTGCAAAATATTTTGAAGGTTAGAAAAACAATGTGGGAGAAACATTCCCCTCCTGATGAAACTACAGCAAAGTTCTTTGAAAATAATGACAAAGGCATCTTGCACTGAAGGCCTGAACACTTTGTAGCCAGAACAGCCAAATTGACTGTGGTCATATTGCTGCCTTTTGCATGGCAATTGTTACAGCTAATCTTGACTCAGAAAAATGCAACATCAAAAACTGAAGAGTGACACAGCTAAACTGTGACAAGAACACGCACACTGATAGAAAGAAGAGAAGATTCCAGTGGATCACCATGGGTAAGAGATCTTCAATGGCAAAATTACCAGAGAGAGACTGGTAAAAAGCACCTCCCAACAAGCACAGCACAGATTCACTGATATTATCAAGAAGAAGCTTCAATATCCATAATCCCCTTTGCCCTTTAAAGGGTAATAACATGAAGTTATTTTTAGGATTCAAAGATCAGCATTGACACAAACTGTTTCTAGAAGTATCTACCAGAGGATTGTACAGAATCTTACCCAGTTTGATCACTACATTTAACATATATTGATATATGTTGGATATGTGATTTATTTAGAACTCATTCATACCCAGGGGGAAAAGGATTTTTTGTGTTAGAAGAACATTCAAGAAAAAATCCTGATACAGCTGATAATTTATTGATAATACTTTTGCATCTGCCAATAACTCTACAATGGAAGAATACTGCACAGGGAGAAATGTGAGAGGATAAAAGCCCAGGAAAAAAAGAACAGAATGCCTAGCTACTCAATAGTGTTAGACAGCCACCACTGCCAATTTGTAAGATTTTGAGTTGTGGTCTTACATTTTATGGATTTTCTTAGCAGTCACAATAACACTGACATACAGGGATAGGAGCAAACTAGTATCATAGGGACTTGCCAGATTTGTAAGTGGAGGGATCATGAGGTATTTTCATTATCAAGTTCTATTTATTATGAAAAGGATAGCTCAAACTCCAAGCCCCACTATGTCAGCACTATCTCTCACATCCAAAGGTGGCAAGAAGCATATTTAAGATAAAAGAGATGATAATCAACATTAGCAAACAGGAAAACAATTATGCAGTATGCACTAAGTGTGTTATACTGGAGCCCACCATTCCCCCCCGTCCCTGTATTGACACTCCTTTCTCTTATGTTTGCTTTTCTCTTTTCATACTAACACAGTTGGTTTAGGAACATATCGCTGATACCAGTGGTTCTGCTTTGAGCCAGTAATATTACCCTGCACATAGTGATGTAGCTAGGAATCCCTCCTTAGCACTCCCACTTGCCCCTTTCATTTATCCCCTCTTTGTTACAGAGATGAATGGGTGTGGGCAGTGACAGCTTATACTTTGCACAAATAAAGGTAATTCACTATGCAACTCCACAGTCTCATCTGAAAAAGATTTCTTTTAAGGAGAGGGAAAAAAAAAAAAAAAGAAAGAAAAGAAAAAACCTTTGGACTTGCCAAATCAGTACAGAAGGGATGTACATGCAGCATGTCAGGGTTTTCAAATTTCCAAAGTGCTTAGATATGGACTTTTTCCATGTGAGTTTTAAGGAAAGATTTACTGTATTTAGATCAGAAGCTAAAATAACCTACTAAAGCCCTACTAAAATGGGGGGGGGGGGGAAATCATACTTTTCATTAGTAATTAGTTATTAGTAGCCCATGAGAATAATGTTAAATGCACTTAGAAGACAAGCTGGTTTTGTCTGCATAACCCGGAGTTGATGCTGCAGTGTCTGCCATCAGCCCTGTGCAGATTCCCAGTCCCACTGGCAACAGAAGCCTCAGTTAGTGCATCTCTAGGGTCCAGAACAGGACTGCACCCATTCTGATACTTTTGCTGCTTTAGACAGACCCTTAACTGTGCAGAAGCCATCTGACACGTGCTTATAGCACATGTAATCACTGTGGTGTCCTTTGGCAATACATTCAGATATGGTTTTTATGACATAAGGAGAGGAAAAAAACTTTCAACTTTATATTTTATATATATATATAAGGCATAAATATGTGCATAATAATCATCTGTTGCCAGATGATACACCTTATTTTGAGAAAGAAGGACAAAGCTGGATCAAAAAGTTGTCACAATTACAACTCGCCACTCTTACTGGAAAAACACAGGCAAGGTTAAATAGTTTTGATATAATGGTTATGCTTTCCAAGTGTGATAAAAGTAGGACTGGCATTGAGTTGCTGAAGCCTGAAGGTTTGATAGATATAACACTCTGAGACAGAAGACAGACAGAACTTCTTCCTTCAGCACCTACATGCACCATTGACTTGGGACACTCATGAGGCTGAGGTCAGCCATGAGAAAACACTGAGCGTGCAGACCCTATCAACTGATTCCTTTCCAAACGCTATAAACTCCTGCATTTCCCAGCTTGTTACAACAGCAAGGGCATTTTAGCAACTTCACACAGGGCTCTGTGGTCTTGACTTTTCAGACTTATCTCACTTGACACATGAACAGAAGAAAAATACAGTTGTGACTTTGCTGAGCCTCCTTTTACAGTGGAGAATCAGTGGTCTAAACTATTTGCAAGTCAATTTTACAGTCATATGTTCAAGAGATATGAATAAAACTTTAAAAAATTCATCTTTTACTACACCACATGAAAATTCAACACACAATTGTGTGAAGGAAGAAGAGGGTCTCTTCTTTTTTTTTACCAGTGTGCAAAACATCTTGTGTAAACCTACTCCCCCCTCACTGCTTTGGGCTCAGTTTACACTCTGATCATAACAAGAGATGTTTCCTTCTGCAGTTGTTACTCTATACTTCAATTCCCCATCACAAACAGCCAGGCTTGTAAAAACAGACATGTCAAAAGGTTAAGAAATGAACAAATAGATTTCCTCCAGCTGTAGGAAAGTAGCTGACAACCCCAAACTTTTGTATCACAAGAGAAAAATATTACTTTATACTAAATGTCTGGTATTGATTTAAAATAGAAATAAAGGAGCAAATTAAATTAATCTAGCAAAAAAGTAAGCAATTGCATGAAGAAATATTTTCAGTTTGAGAAAACTAGATGATCTTTAAGTAGGAAGAAAAGCATCTTAAGAGATTAATGATCTGGTGTGTGCATTATTAATCCAAAGCAAAATCCATTATAAGAAGTACCCTGTTTAAATAAGCATTATGGAAATATTAACTAGAACATATTAGTAATAATAGTATCAGCATAAAGGTTGTTCAGCAGGGACTACAAACATTTTACTAATCTATTCCAGAGGTTGTATCAAATTTGTAATGCTCCTGAATATTTGATAATTTGCTTTCAACATTTGGCTTTCATGAAGGATGCAAAATGATCTGTACTTTTTCTTCTGCTTACAGCCTTTAAACCCAAAGAAGACTTAAACAGAAAAGTTACCTTCTGCAGGGTGGGGAAAGGGATTTCCTAAAGCCTTTCTTTTCTCCTCTTTCCTCTCCACCCTCCAGTAAATGAAATTAAAGGTCAGTAAGTATTCACTGCAGTGGAAAGCCCCATGTTACAAAAATAAATGAATTACAAAAAGTCATCCAAGATTACAATATCTTGACATGTATTCTCTAGACTATTCCCAAAAGCCAGACACAGTTGTGGAAATGCACAAAGTATCCTGACATTGCTAGCAAACTAGATTAAAATATATATATATATATATATGCATTGCAAAAAAATCCACACCATACACAGGAACAACATACCTCCCCAAATTTTTGCTCTTGTCATTTAAGACATTCATCTCTGAAGGAAACAATAATATAATGCATTTTCCATCTGCTGTCTTTCTGTCTGTACTCTAAAGGCACCAGAAAAAAATATATCTTAAAAAAATATTTTCTTAATAATCTTTAAATATTTTCTTAGATCTTTTGACAGGCTGTAATGAAACAGTTATCTGGTTTATATGCTAATTTAAATCCTTGCAGGAGGATTAAATGCTAACATAAGGATATAATTGTCAGAAAAATGTACTTATGATCCTAATTTTCAGACAAGTTCAATCTCAGAGCACTCTAAGGGAGTCACTTTAAATCCCTGTTAAGCCCACTGGTGGGCTTGCCTCTCTCCTCGCACTCTGGATCACACACCTTCAAGCCTACTAAGAGCTCACCCCAGCAGTAATGGTCCTGTGGACACCCAGCTCCCTTTCCACCTGCACCAGGCTTCTGCTCAAGCTGGGCAGCTGCAGGACTGCTCCCACCATAGGGAGGGAGTGACCGGAGTGCACGGCCCAGGGGCTACTGGGGGAGGAGGAATTATCCCCTCTGTCACTGCACACTGCACAGAGTTTCCTCTGTGTTTGGAAACCTCAGGGAGAACAAAGGTACCTGCACTCTGGAGCTGCACAAAACCCAAGCTGAGCCGTCCCAAAGACTGGACAGATAGTTTTTGCAGGTTCAGCTAGAAAACATGCCCATGCCCTTACCTATCAAAGGACCTCGGGGGAGGTGTTGTGGGTTATTAAAAAGCAAAAGAACCTGATGACAAACAGGCAGACCGACAGACCATATCCTCCTTATATCCTCATTTAAATACAGCCTTAGGCTTCAGGCATGCAGTGTCATTGATTAAACTGGAATTAAGAAATCTAACAACATGTTGTGTGTGTCTGTGTCTGCATGCATGCGTGTGTGTAAAGAAATGCACACATAGCACATTAGTTTCCAGACAGACATCACTTCATGTCAGCTGATTCAAACAAAACCGAGTTGCAGTAAGCCTCAATGATTTCAGATGTACACTTTGGGACTTCCTATCTCTTTAAGAGATAGTTCCTTTGGGTAGTGTTAAATGTATCCTTTTCCTTTCTTCCCATATTCTCCTACAAGTATGCTTGTACAGTACAGCTTCACTTATAGCTGTATGTGTAGCTTTTATATATACATATATATAAGTGTATCTTATATATAGCTTCACAAGTATAGCTTCACTTCAATCCATCCTTTGTAGATCACTTACATGGAGACATACAAGTGACTTATTTTGAACCATAGAAAGGTAAATCGTTGAACTTAGAAAGTCAGCAAGCCAGAGGAAAAATGCTTCTGGAAAGCATTTTTTTTCCTATAGCTATCAACTTTTAGAGAGACCAAATCTCTCAATCACAAAAGGAAACTGGAATGATATGTGAGGCCATGATCTCCTTAACCTTTAACTAAGGAAAACAACTACTTGTGCTTTCACACGTGTCTGCACATCACACTTCCACAAATCAATCTCTAGAGATAAAACTACATTAGCAGTGACAGGAATAGGATATTATGCTGACACCCAAAATAACAAAGATTTTGCACTTCTATGGTTTATGTATAAACACATTATGAAGCATCTCTAAAACACTCCAAGTCTGCAGGTTTTTTCTATATGTTCTGCTTCTTTCCCCCATCTCAAGGAGAAATGGCAAATGAAACATCCAGAAATAACATATTTTGGGTTGTAAGACAGCTTTTCATTCTTATACAGCTATGTCAAACCATACAAAATGTAAATACCATGATGATCAAATCAGCCCCACAGCATTTAACATTTGTCACTCAGGTAGTGAATTAAAGACATTCAGGTCCTTGACTGAGATGACAGAACACATGCATACACAGATGGACAAGCTTCAATGGCCAAAGAGAATGGTTATCCCCATGACCAATTCAGGAAAGACCCTCTTCTCAAAATTTTGAAAATACATGAAAATAAAATGTGTCACTATTTATAATTTTTCTTGCTATTTCATTCTTAGAAATTAGTTTGCCTTCGAAATTAATTGATATAGCACAATATATCTTCTATTTTAAATGACTCAACACCCAATGCTTATTATATTACATTATATAGCTGGTACATGAAAAGAAAATATTAACAAAAAAAAAATGCCATATATAGTTTTACAGAACAGCATTATCAGAAATTTAGAAAAGATTCTGATTTTAAGATCTTATAAGAACTCCAAATATTGATGAAAACTCTTAGAGGAAGCAGGCAAAAGAGAGAAAGATGGAAAAGGTGAAAAAAATAGGAAAAGCTTACCCCAAAAAACTCTTCCTACAGCAAATGCAGATAATAGCAGATAATTAGGCACCGTGCTTCTCAAATATCCTAGAAATGTTATTGTCCAGAAACACACTTGCAGAGAGAGCCCTCTGCCCCACCCTGCCGTGATTACTCAAGCACTTGTGAAGCTGCCTAACTGGTCACTCTCCTGGAGACCTTCAGCACAGGATTAACAAGCAGCTAAGAGCCATCCTTTCGTTCCAATTTTAAAACCCCAGTTTGGATACTGAGCCGGACATCTGCCATCACTGCAGGCCTCAAAGAGGGATAAGGTTTAAAAAAAAAAAAAAAAAAAAAAAAGAAAAGCATGTTTCGTTCTTTCGGGAAAGTTCTTTTTCCCTGTCTGCTGCTCTGCAGCATCTTCAGCCTCCTCGGGGAGTGCGTTTATTCCACTGCCAGTTTTACATTCCAATTCCAGAGAGCTGCAGGCACAGCAAGCAGTATCTTTCAGTTACTTAAGTTTGGGAGTCCTCCAGGATTGTTTTCCATAAGCTGTCTGGGAAATGCTGCTTGATAAATTCGCACTATGGTTAGGACTCAAGCTCCTTGTACAGACTGCAGAAAAGACTGACAGAAAAGACTTTTTAAAACAGTAACATCCCCACCATATGCACATACCCCATCACCAACCTAGACTCAGATAATCTGGCAAGAGAAATAGGAAGAAAAATTCTATTTTCTGCCAAAAGAAAATAAATTAGTTGTACATCAAATTAATTATAATAACTTAAGGACAAAAGCAGAATCTTCTCAAATTTCTGAAGTGCACATCTTTACATATACATCTCTTTATTCTCCCTTCTAGACACATGGTTAAATTACTGAAATTACCAAGCAGCACCAAAGCCACAGTGGATATCTCTTTACTGAAAATAGATGAAAATGTGTCAGCCTAACTTCTTTTCCATGGTGTGCATGAATACTAAATTTTCTTCTCTTCAAACACAGTCATGGAGAGACAGAGAGTTGTTTTCCATTTTGTTTGTTTTTGGGGTTTTAATTATTAATTTTGTAAGTACTATTTTTTCCTAATCCAAAACTGAAAGCTTGCAAATCTTCAAAAAGAGCGGAAACAACAGGAAAAGAGAGAAAACACTACAGCTATGTAAGCAAGAGTCTTCCTTTTTTCTAAAATTATTTTGAACAAAAAGACTTATGGTATATGGTACCACTTGCTAGCAAAGCCGCACGCACACTAATTGCATGAGGTGAGTTTCAGACATAAATAATGTTAGTAGATAAGCAAAGGGTAGAGCACTGTGCATAATAAGGAACCCGCAGTGACGTTTAAACAGTCAACTCTAGCCCTTAAAGAATACAAGAGTTTAGGTCCCAGAAGTATCACTTAGCTGTTTGAAGGGCAGGGCATGCCAGATGTGCAATTACCACATGTTCTAAAACACCTATTATTGCTCACTATCACTGGCTGTGTTCACTACGGCCTGTATTATCAGTAGTACAATGCATGCCTTAGTAAAGTTGTTCATAAAGAGTCAAAATATTACTTGAAGTTATCCCAGCATTAAAACATAAGTTCTAGCTGTATTGGGGGGGCAATAGATACACTGAATAAGGGCTAAGCTGAATAACAACTACAATTGAATGCTCCATCAGTGTTTGTCAAACAGCTATGTGCTTGCAAAGCAATAAATTTAAAAGAAAGCTCACTGTATTTTCCAGAACCTAACTTCAGCAATTATCACATCAGCAACTACATGGTTCCCAGCATTTATTAAAATACACTCCACAAACCTAAGTAATATACTTCATGGGTGGGGGCCAACAGCCTGCTCATTTAAGCCTCAGGGAAACTACCTGTCCCTTCTTTCATGTGTTTTGACCAAATTTTGCAACAAGGAAGCTGCAAATTGAAAGAAACTAAGTAATGAAGGTTTTTCATTAATTCTTTTTAACAGCTGTGTGAATTAAAGATAAAGAATGTTTACTCCCTAGAAATCATATTAAAGTATGAAGTGAGTCAGGGCCCCTAGAGATAAGAAAATCATGTCTTCAGATAGGCTTTGCAAAGCTTAATTTTAAATTGAAAAGACTGACAAGTCCTGAGATTTAATTACTACTGGCAGGTCTGGACCACTGGGAACATTTCCATAATTTCAATCATCAAAGTAATTATTGAAGGTTTTAGGGCTGGATGGGGGAAAAAGGAGCTGGGATGGCAAAGAGGAAAGGAGCAAAGGAGGCAGCTTGTTTCTCATAATCAACATAGCAATTTTTAACTTTGCAGTTCTGCACCTAACTTTGATCAAAAAAGAAAAATAAACTCAACCCAATGATAACACTTGAAGCCTCTGAACAAACAAACAGAAAACTAATTTAATCATCTTCCAGCTCCCTCCCTCAGGCAGCAACTAAGCAAATGAGCCACATCTTCCTGAACTAAAATTCATGAGTAAATACAGTGTTTGTCTTTTCAGCTCTTTTCAGTATGACCAGGAACAGATTTGTTCCTTTCATTACTGTAATCAGCATCCAAAAATTGGAGTTTTTATATCACACTTATTCAAAAATGAAATTATTTGACAAATTTCATGCACTTTTCTAATACACATGAAGAATTTGGGGAAAGCAGGGTTTGGCTGCATGTATCAAAAAGTACTGCTCTGTCAGGTAATACTTGATTTGATTCCAAGTTTCCCATTTTTACAGGCTTGGCTTTGGCCACCACATTCAAATATCAATAGTGAATTCACCAAACAGCAATGTGCGCTTTTATCTTTATCACATATGCTTAACTTTGTTCTTCTGAACAAAGAATGAAGGTCAGAGCAATCTCACTTGTCCTCTTAAGTAGAGTTCCCTACTCATATATTAAACATATCTTACTTAGAAGTTATATGTCCATGAATTCACTCAAAGCATTTCCTACTCTTTTTGTTCTGTTTTGTTTTTTATTAAAAGCTCTTCCATCGCAATTACACAACCTGCCTAGACTGCGACAATGTCACAGCTCTGTCGTGGAGTGTATTTTCCTACAGAGAAATTTCAGGTTTTTTTGTAAATATGCATTTTTACAGAGTAATGCTAGTTTGAAAACACAGAAGAGATTTCCCTAAAACAAACAGAAAGGCCAGAGACCAGTACATTAAAGGCAGCACTTTTTTTGGACATGCCAAGGAAAGGACAGATACAGTCACATGACCATTGATTTCTGAGCAGGCACTGACAAGATCCTGGTGCAAATGTAGCAGCAGAAGGGCCACCAGCTCTTTTAACATTACTCAGCTTAAAGGAGGAACAGCCACAAGACCACTAAATCCCCACCATCACTGTTGGATTATATTTAATGCTGAATAAAACATATACTGCCAGTATAATCTAGATATAGAAATATAGAATCTAAGCATACAAATATAGATTATTTGCTACCTTGATAATATGATTTAGAAGTCTTTCCACAAAAACAGGATAAAATGCTAAGCAAGGCTTTGCATTTTAGTTCACTTGCTATATTAATTAGAAACACCTCATGTCACTTCACAATTTATTCTTACATAGACCTAGCAAGTAGAAATATAAGAAAAATAGTCAGTGTTGTATATGGACTATAGATACAGTCATCATATTGGGCTAACATGCAGAGAAGCTCAATGATTGTGTAAATGAAGAGGAAAGTGTTGAATTTGAAGCATTTACAACATTTTCAATTTTCAGTAAGTTAAGGATCTAAGATCTTTTACAGTTTGCCTTCTATAACCTAGAGGAGTAGAAACAAACAGAAACTACAGTAGATATATCCTTATAAACAATGTCTTTGTAATCTTAGATTAAGAACTAGATCAGACTAATGACAGTAGCATAAAATAAAACATATTCCCCGACTTCCTCATAGCTTTTATCTGCCAAGAGCAATTAAGAGTACTGCACCTTTGGGGAGTCATGAGGAAGGGAGGGAATGCTTGATGAGGTTATGACCCTTTCCCTGATAAAAAACAAAGATCTGACTCCATTCCACAAGAGACTGGAGACCAAAAGCTATTATGCTTTCGATTTTCCCCTGGAACCTGTTCACTCTTAAAAGTCTTACCAGCAGTATCAGCATTACATTCAGATGTGCAGATCTAAAAAACAGTAAAAATAATAATAACAATAAAAAAAATTAAAAGTTGAGCTCTCAAAATCTGAGTGAATATTTTGGTTGAGTTTCCCCTTTGATCTGAACAACTCAACCCTGAATTCCAAGTTCAATGCCTCTGAGCAGACATATTCTGTACTACCGTTACATGTTAAACTTGCAGCAAAAATAACAAATTCATGAACACTTGCTTTTATTGGGTCTAAACCAGCATTCTTCCTGCACTCTTCTGCCAGCTGGAGCCTGGGTGATCACTTTCAGTTCAAACACCTGTGCCCGTGGCCATGACACCTGCTTGAGGGTCCATTCCCACTAACTCCCCCTAAAGCTCAAAAAAGTTTTCAAATATGGGCATATGTAATCCTTCCTTCAGAGCCTAAATGCAGGGAGTATGAGAGAAAAAACAGCCTCCACTGCACCAAGGAGATACATCATCGTCTAGACCAGTTTACACCATTATACACTAATGGCAATATTACTGTTGCTGCAGTATCTTGAATAAGAGCAACAAAACAAACTCAAAACAGATCAGATTTTTTTTTCTTGTAAGGAAAGCCTACACAATTACCTAATCTGAAATGACAAACTACCTGGCTCCTGGGTTAAAAAAAAAAATTAATATGAAGGCTGCTTTTTCAGGTATGATGTCTAGAAGTTTCTTTTACCATGCAGAATATAGTTAAGCCAAAATTATGATTTCTTTACTTCTGTCTAATTCAAGTTCCCTACACTACTACTCTTCTCTCAATATAGGACAGGAGAAAGCATTAACTTCTGCCATGCTCCTTGTTCTCCTCCTGTGATAGGATACTCTCAATTAACCAGTTGTCAGTGCAATAATATACTATTACAAAACCAGAAACCTGAGAAACAGAATACAATGGTTTCACAGATTTTCTTTTTCAGTTACCACTATCAGAATTCTCTAGGATTACCTTTAATCCTGTAATCAGAAAGACCATTTCACAATGGGGCTAAGAATTTACCAAAACCAAACTAAAATGATATCTTTTTTTTTTTGCCAAGGGACTAAAGTTGAAGTAGTACCGTCATTGTAAAATGGAAATAGGCTCCCGTTTTGTTCGTGCTGAATTGTAGAATACGCTGTGATATCAGCTTGCTTTAGATGAAGAGATCCAAGTGCCTACTAGGATTTCACATTGTGATTGCTATCGCAAATTAGCCATTGTCATTGAACAATTCCCTCCTTTGGAGCACTGAAAACATAGCCTTGGACATTTGATTAACAAATTCAGTCCTCCCATGCATAAACAAAAGAAAAAGATTCCTTTGTAAAATGGCACAACAAAAGGTAACAAACCATATCACAGGCATAAGCACATCACTGGCACTCCTTCTGAGGTTAATCACAGGCATCCAGCCTGCCACCACTGAGAAGAAATTTACATTCATCTGTATTATTAATTTGCTTACCAGCAACCTCACTGTTTACCTGACACTTTGTTCACTTACCATTTATACTGGGACAAGTTACAAAAAGGCATTTCAAGGGAAATTCCAAAGCTCAACATAAATAAAGGATTAGTTGGTGGACACTACTTTCAAGACAAGGAGGTATATGCCAGCAGTAAAGGCACCTGAGCTAATTAAGCCCTTCTAACCACAGGATGTTTACTCTGTACAAAAATTGGCTTCAAATGTTTTCAATGTGACACTAGCTGCAGAACAGCTAACAAAAGTAGCTGTTTGCACAAAACAAAATGAAAATGGAATGACAAAAAAACCTTGTCTGGGTTTGAAACTCCAACTTGTTTGATTTCAGTATAAAGTTACTCAGTTATGAATGAGGGATGAAACAATGGTAGCCAGACAGAACATGCCCAATAAGCAAAAAAAAAAAAAAAAAAAAAAGCCTTTTAAACAGGATTATACCAACCACTGAGCAAATATTGTAAAAAAAATTAAAACCCACCAAAAACACACCTTAAAATCAGAGCTCCTGTTTGCTCTCCTTCAGACAGATTAGAGATTTGGAGAGCACAGATCATAATCACAGGCTTTATTTAAATATCATTGTACAAAGAATAAGCTAGTCTGGGCACTGCATTCCAAATGCAACCAAGTAATTATACCAAATAATTGGTAAACATAATTCCAGGACTTTGAAAATTGGCGCTTAGTCCTGGAAAGCGCAGACATTTGTGGTGTATTTTACAGGCAAATCCGTTTTTCTACATCATTTTCCAATCCTTCAAGCAAGGATAAGGTATCCTTCCATCCACCCTGAAGGGATGCAGTTTCAAAGGAAACCCCTAGATAGGTTTTTATTCTTCTTGGTGTTTATGTGCACATTGACTCCTTCAAAGTAGGGCAGTTTAATCTGTCAGTAAAATGACATTTGCATTTCTCCTGCTTATGACATTGAGATTTTAATTGTTTTTTTAAAGAGCATGTTTCATGCTTTTTGTTTTGAATTGTAATCTGCAGTTCAGCAGAGATCCCCCTAGATTCTAGAACCATAATGCTTCTTCCCTTTAATTTGAGTGGAAGAGACCTGTGAGAGCTTGAGAGCTGTAGTATCCAATTATCACTGTAAACATATTTTTAAGATTCTATTTGTCTATGATAATCATCCTCTGCAAATCCATAACCAAAGAGTAACTATCACTAATTTAATCTCTCAACAAAATCTGTCTCGTTGTGTTACAGTATGGGTGAAGCTTCACCTGATACAGAGCCAGCCACTACCCCTCTGTTTTGTGTCCTAGTCAGAACTTGCATCCTTCCAGCTGCAAACAACTATCTCCTGCAACAAAACAAGCAGTAGGTGTTAAAGAGCCTTACAGCAGTGGATAGTTACTACTTTATACAAATAGGATTGTAAGCAGCATCTTTTTTTGCCTTAGGATAAGATCTGGGACTACAGGGACAAAGAAGGGTGATAGGCAGAGTGAAACTTTATTAAGTACTAACCATGGAGGAGAAAAAAGAAAATTCCCCTGAGATGACAGGTTAAATTCTTCCCTTTGGGTAGCCTAGAACACTGTCAAGTTCCTATCAGGTTCCTTAGGCAAGTCAGGGACTTGTTTAAGTATTACAGGCAAGGAAATAAACAGACCCAGATTTCAAAGTCTTGTCCCAGAGCCAACAAAAACGCCACTTTCCCTCTGCAAGCTGTGCCTGTTGCTCTGTGTAAAGCTATCAATTACATCCTTTCCCAACTTGGCGTTAAAAGTATCAAATTGCCCTGGCTGGATGAGAAACAGCCTCTCATCTGCTTCAGAAGTGATGTTTTTATTGCTTGAGTCCAGAAGTTCCATTATTCCATTAACACAGAGTTAACACCAGAGTGAAGGGAAAATGAGTTACAGTCACTTTTTCAGCATGCATGAAGCAGAACATCTTACTAAGGCCTGAATAATGTTGAATCAAGACTTCAAATTTACTAAAGTTGGGCAAATCCACTGCTCAAACTATGATTTACCCTGCAAAGTATTTTAAACGAACATGGATGTTTAGCCTCAAAGCCCAGTGGTAAGTGGGCTCAGACATGGTTAATCAGTTCACATGCAAAAAAATCCCTCCAACGAAAAAAAAATTACATTCCTGCTGGTCTTGCTCCCGAAACGTGATTTGCATGCTGGGTGAGAGCAAGCAGAGGTAAGTGAATATGTAACTAGACACAGGATGGGACTGTTCCTTCTTATGGTACTACTGATAACTCTGCTTAGCTGCAGTATGAAATAATAGCTCTTTTCCTGCAAGGTGGAAATTTTCATGTGAGTACTTAGCAACGAGCATGCCAACTTCTCTGTATCTATGAATCCTTCATGAATTTACTCATTTGCTTAAATGTCTTGTTCTGAAAGCTTTGTAGTACTGAGTCCAAATATACTGATTTCTGATTCAATAGGCACTTTTAAAGTTATGTTTTTTCTATGCTAATATTAGAATTGCTGCTATTGGCAGCATAGTTTATAGGAGGTGTTTCAAAACTAACTTATTTTGACTTTTAAGCAGAGGAACGGCATTCAAAGTCCACATAAGCTTTCCAGACATTCCATCCCCACACCTAATTTAAACAAAAAATATTGCTATGACATCTTGACGTGAAGATCTCAGAGTGTCTTAAACACACTGAATAAACTTCAGAAGACTATTCTGTGATACTAACCACAATTATTCTGTAGTTACAAGGACATAGCACAGTAACTTGGACTCTAAGCCAACCACCTATGACCCAAAACAGAAAACAAATAGATTTTGTCTGTGTTTGCGTATTTGCCTCAGGACACAGTTTCTTCAGGGATTTTTTTTTGTTGTTCTCAAAGTTGGCAATCCACAAATCAGCCTAGATTAGTCACCTCCCCAGAACATAGTAGTGTTTCAAAAAGGATATATTTTAAGCAGAAATTTAGCATTAAATACAGCATCCTTAGAACTTTTAACCATAACTGTGCATCAGTTTATTTACCACAGTGGTAAATAAAGCCAGTGAATCACTGTATATTTCAGTTTCTTTTGCATCAGGGTGTTTGACACTACACTCTTTTCAGTATTCAATACTGATAAAGAGGACTCTTGGCAGTCTAGCAAGAGTAATCTCTTGTGAGAATCTAAAGAGTTGACAAGGGATTTCTCAGTAATATAAGTCATAATTAGGACCATGCCAACAAGCAAATTTGTGAGTCTTTATTTTGATCACAAAGTCACATGCACAAGACTAGTAGACATAATATGCAAAAACAAACTTGACTACTTTGAAGAAGCAGATAATATTGTGTGCACAGATGTGGATAACTAAGCAACAATTCAACATCATAGAAGAGGTAGGGGATTTTTTTGTGTTTCTGAGAACAGAGTTCTCTTACATAACTTTTAGGAAATCCTTCACTGATGACTTCTGAGCCTAAATTACAAAATCCCACTTTGCTTTAAACAAATCAATTTCACTTTTGAATGTTTCCTAATGTTCTTCTGGTAGGTAAAAAAAATAGGAAAGAAAAGAACCCACAAATCTCCAACATTCAGGGTTGTATTACACACAGGAACTAAAAACGTATTTCCCATTTGTTTGGTAAGTAGGCCACAGATTACTTTTTCTTAATTCTGAAACTCATCCAAGTTAAAAATCTGAGCTCTTTTTCAAGCTTTGATTACTGTTTAGATTTCAGTGGCACATATACAAAACCACCCTAGAGCCCTCCCTTGCATTTGTATTAATATTTGCAATATAACACACATAAGGAAAGAAAGGTGGGCATCTAGGTAAGAGAGAGACCAGCCCTTAGCTTCCTTGCAGTCTACTTTAGCAACAGCACCTCTCAATCAGGAGGTGCTTCTTTGGCAAGGAGCTACAAAAAGCAGTCCCAATCCTTCTCTCCTTTCTAACTCCCAGCCAATCTGATTATCAGAATTTTCAAGTACTCTGCCAAGGTACTGAGAAAAGATCACAGGATAAAGTCTAACAGCTACAACTGTGTGATTTAAGAACGAAAGTGACTTTAAGTCATCAGTTCAGTACTGTTTCCTCTAATTACTGGATCATTTCCTATCTGGACATTTATAGTTTTTGATTATACAGCTGCTAAGATACCTGTGATCACAGATGACTGCTATATTCAACAGCATCCAAAGTTCAAGGCAACAAAGTGAGCTCAAAGTAGCTTTTATCTTCCTTTCTGCTTAACCCTTCTAACACCCTGCACTATTATATGGTAATGCAAGTTACTGCTTCTCTGCAAACTCACAATACCAGGGTGGGCAGAGAAGAACATTACAAAAAAAACCACCCTGGATTTAAAAATTACCTGAAAAATGGACTCTGTTATTTAGTAGTTTAGCATAGTTTTACTCTGTAACATGCATGCCATTCAAAAATTTTATTATCAATTTGGACTAGCTCAGAGATTTAAACTAGGGACTGCTCTCTCTTCCCTACCAAGAGAAAAAATAATAGAAATGTAAAAAAAAAGGAAATAAAAGAAAGATTTAAAAAGAAAAAAGGAAAAGAATGTGCATTAATTACAAGGTACTGACTGACCTGGATTAGCCTTTATTTCATGTCAGCAGAAAAGAATTCTGAACATCTGCATCAATTACAAGGACTGCTGTTCCAAGTGGATTTCTTGTGAGCAATAAATGAAGAAAATCAACTTTTGGCTTGTTTCTGTGCCTAAGTTTAACCCTGTGTAGTCTACTAATGAGATAGTACCTTTCTTACAAAGTCTTTCACATTATTTTAGGAATAGAGCAATATTCCATCTCATCAAGTTTCTGCCTGTATACTTTAATTCCAAATGGCTGCAGGACCAGTTTTCCCCTATTTATAAATAATCCTAAGCATCTTAATCAAGTGGGAATAGGGAAAAGATGCCTTCTATACAAATGAAAAGATCTGCAGGATTTCAGTGCACTTAACCTCTAGCTCTTACATTTCAAAAAGAGCATCCAGGCATTGTAAAGACTGCAAAAGAAGACATGAGAAACATATCCTGTCAGAAATCCTACACTGTAACAACAGGCAAAAGAAGCTCAATCTGTTCAATTTACACAGTCAACAGGTACCTGTCTGAGGGTCACAACCATTTCTTCAAACAAAAGTTTAATGGTTTAAGCTAAACACACAGACATGTTCAGTCTAGAAACAGGATTGAACTGATGGCACAATTAGGGATAAAAATCTTCTTGTCATGGTTGATTCTACAATATAAGTTATTGCTTAAAAGACTAAATCTCTTTCTAAACAGTACGAGATCCCAGAAACAAAACCTTTGCAATTCAGGACTTCAGCTTCCAAAGGCCACATTTTGCAGAGGATGGGCTCATACACCTATTGCAGTACTTCCAGGCTTTAGAAACTTCTAGACACCTCTCCAACAGGTGCAGATTCTATGTTAATTCTCTTCATCAGGAAGTCCACAAAACTCCTGTGAGGACAAAAATTCCCACATTTCTTCATACACCAAATCCAATAGGTAATAGGTGTATTGACAAGCAGAATTACTGCTGAAATCAGCATTGGCCTTGGAAGAAAGACCAATTAGCATATACAATCAAACCATACAGTTTTGATTATTTTTACTTTTATAATTTTAAATTTCATCTTTATACAAGGCACAGAACTATCAAAGGTATTCAAACACAGAAAGTCTCATATGCAATGGTTTTGCAGCTCTTCATAAAATCAAAGTTAAGAAAACGAAGATGTCATCTCTGCAGGGACACATTGTGCATTAAAGCCAGATGAAACACTTAGAAGCCAAGACCTGGAAGACGTTGCTAATTGGAAAAAAGGTAGAAAAAAGTTAGTGACTTGTCAAGTGTTACTATACCTTGTTCAGTAGAAAGAGCACATATTCTGTAAAACTATGAAGTGTTTCAGATAAAATACATAGTAGCAGAACTTGCTTAAGTGGAAAACGTACTTCCAAATACATAATGTACTGGTAGAAAAATTATATCTGATGTATAAAGTGAAATATCAATTAGTTGTGCTTCTTGACAGATTGTAAAAACAACTATAGGCTGAAATGTTTGAACTGGGATTTTCATATATCTTTACAAAGTAACAAACTAAGTCAGCCAAATACAGTACTTGAATACATCCAGACTTGAGGAAGCTTGCCAGAATGTCTAACTTGGCAGAAAAAGATTAAGCAGGATCAAGTCTGGTCAACAGGCATTATTTTTGGCTCTACTCAGGAGTTTTTTTGGTTGGTTGGTTGGTTGATTGGTTGGTTGTTTTCTTTGTTTTCTGGTTCTTTTTTTTCTCCTCTTAATATGCATTCATTTTAGAGGAATTTTAAAGGCTTAAACCTGGAACCAAGAAGCCTTCCTGTATATCAGTGCTTACAAACACACTTGCTGTTTTATGTCAAAGACAACCTAAATTTATTTTCTTTAATTAAAAAAAAAAAAAAATAGACACAAACCCTGTATTTTTTTCCCTCCATACAGTATCTTCAGTGTGATTTTTCCTGCCCCGCAAGCTTCCCTCCTCCCCATGTTCTCTGTATTTCACATTAAAGATTTCCTGGTATGACATTATCAGTGTGGCCTTTCCAGCTCTTTTATTCACATGCAGAGAAGGGTGTGGGTAACTTATAAAAGTAGCTGTAAAGTAAATATGCCTATAAACTCTGACAATTTTATAAAAGGCAGTTATTTGTCTGTATTCAGAAGTGACAACAATGCAGTGACATTTTCCCACAATAGGTAAGTGCAAACTTGGTTTTGGGTATTGTACTCTTCAGAACCAGCAGTAATTCAATGACTTTTAAATTTGTGAACCTAAAAAGCTCATGCAATAATTTTTATTCTTAGTGAGACTTTGATTTGCCCATCTCTTAAGGAGAGGGTCCACAGAAGCCAGCTATCCAGGTAGCCCAGCTGTCTTCCAAGGATGTGAAAATCTAAATACAGGCTCAGCACCCACAAAGAAGTAGAAATTTAAAAACTAAAAACAACCCCCAAAAACTTCTCATTTAGAAACACTACATTCTTAAAACACTAAAGAAATGTATGAAGCAGAGTCAAATCCTGCCCCATCAGGGCTCATAAAAAAATTTACCTCTACCCAAACAAAGTCTAAACCACTATCGTCAGGCTGTTCACAAGAAAGGGCTCAGCACTTAAAAATGTGTTGCAATTCTGGTGGTTTTGGCTCACTCTCCTGCACCCTGATTACACAAACACAGCCCCAGCTGGGGCCAATGCTAGCTCTGATAGGGTCATACTGCTCCTCCCTGGTGGCTGGGAGAGCTCAATGTAGCACAGGGCACAGGAACACGCCAGGACAGTTGGATTTAGACCACAAAACTACTCCAAAGGCATGATCTGAATCATATCCACATGTCTGCATCTGTCTGAAAGACGTGTGGCAAAATGGACTGGAGTTGCTATATTAATAATGTGGATTCTAGGCAGGACTGAAGTGATGAGCAAGTCGTGGTCTGTGATGAATGCACAGCATCTATATATGATACAAAAGTGATCCTTTAAGTCATAACATGATCCTTTAAGTCACAACAGAAGATTGCAGAGCCCCAGCTGTATACAGAATCAATTGTTCTCATTCTAAAGCAGAAACTCTAGCTTTCTGATTTGACATAGAAGTTTCTGGAAGCAGTGTACAATTTCCCCAGAAGCATAAAGCACTGTGAGTTCCCACTGCTGCTTCTCCAAATCAATTGAAGCTTGTCATGTCATCATAAGCCCTTCAGCCCCTTTTTGGCTGTTGGCCAAAAAAAACCAGTACTTTCAGTATACCTGAAGCCTTGGAGAGCAGATAAAACTTTATTGTCAGAAAACCTTAGGCATTAACGTAAGACCTGTTCAAAAAAGCCCTCAGTCCCTATCACCCTGGTTGTAGCCATATCTTGCAGTAAGAGCTGAAGAATTGTGACCAACACAGGAACTCAGGTTCTCAATAGCATTAGATTTCTTCACCATGTGAAATGCAGGCATTATTTTTCTTCAGCATTTCTCTTATGAAACACTTAAAATATTTCTAAGCACTTCATTAAATGCACAACATTGACAGAAAATATGCAACGAGCTGAATATTTTTATTTGTAGATCCTAAAATTACCATGTGAAGATGTAACCTGAAACCTCAGTGCTGCAACACAACTTGCCCATATAGCTCCTTGCACCCACTGATTTCTCCATAATTACAAGAAGCCACCTCCTTCCAGGATTGCAGTGCTCTTTTAAGACCAAAGTCCAAAGAAGCGGGGTCCAGGTATATAAGAAGATGCAGGTGTGAGTTTTTTCCTTCAAGAGGTTGAAATGAGATGAGAGGGGTGGCAAGCAGCAGAACTAACAATAATCGGTAATAACGAATAGGGATATAAAATACAATTAGGACATTCTTCATCAATATTTCTGAGGAGAGAAATGAACAACAGTTCATGACAGACTTCACACTCAAGAAAGTCATCTTTCTGTCACATGTCTTCTTTCTGTCACAAGGATTACCTAGCTAGCAGCTGTCGGTGGAATGGGTCTTTAAATACTTTGCCTGTTTCAGCAGTTCACAAAATATTTGTGTGGTGGGGTTGAGGAGGGCAGTTTTGGGACTCCTTCAATTTCCTATTTGAAATTTGCCAAATGCTGTAAGATTAGACCAGTGCCTCTAGTTAATATTGCTACCTCTTTGAAGGGGAAAAAATCCTCAAACATTTTAGACAGCCCTTAAACAAAAATAATATATTTTACTACTACTCAGTTGTGGAAAAAAAATCACTAATAACATGAGAAAAATTCTATTTATACATATCATACTTACAGTGTGAAGAAGGCTCTCTGTGTGTCTTTTTGAGTGACTACAGAGCTCCTAGGACTTAGATCTAATACCAAGATTCTCACAGGGTAGGGATCCTAAGTGGGGACCAAACCTTGAATGCAGCCGTTTGCTTTTTAGGAGAGCTGCAGCAGAATCTTATCTTCCTAAAGGATTTCCTGTCGCCTACAATTTGTATTCATATGGCAAAACCACAAAACATTCATGCCAGGACATTCCATCTTTAGAAACACCGGCTTACTTCAGATATTGCCAGACAGAACCATCTCCTGGCCAGACATCAGGCAAAATTCCCTAACAAATAGCCTCATACATGACTTGTTTCTTCCAACATTGCTTTCCATTGTGAAACACATACCCTCTCATAAGATAAGATTTAACCATGAACATGAAATTTTTATGCAGTGAAAAGTACAAATACATGAACTGATAACCACCCTTCTTAACAAACAGACATTGAGAACAAGCATGTGGTTTATAACTATCTTGACAGAAAGTAGACAAAACAGAACCCAAATAACTTGGATTGCCTGGCTTTCCTGAACCAAAATTCTGAGGACAAAATCCTGAACCAGATTTCCTAGGACAGAGGTTAAGCTCAAATTCTTAACACCTTAATCAATTTTTTGGTCATTCCATCATTTGAAGCACAGGCTACATTGTGTGCATATGGGAAAACAAGTGTTTACTTCACCTGGAAACTGTGTCCGTTTTAAATTATTCTACAATATATATGCTGCAGGAACCATTGCCAAGATGTATGTAATGGAATTTATTTTAAGACCCACTCCACAAAAGCCACAACTAAGAACACATTTTTTTTTTTTTAAGAATTTGTTAACTTCTCATGTTTTGAACTGCACAATTGGTTTTGCAGCATATTCTGACCAAAGAGATGACCAAAAACTAATGTGGATATAATTTAAAGAATTAAAGTATCCTGTTTGCTCTTTTGCCTGCACCACTAATGGATCTGGGTACAGTACAACAAAAGCAGCCTCCCACCTTTACTCCCCTTCCCTGCTCTCCTCAGCTTGCTGACTCTTCAAGAAGTTGACTTCAGGAGTTTGACGTATCGCTTCAAAATTTTTTATTGCTCATAAAACATCAAAGCTACCTCCCCTTCTGGTTTATCAGCAAGCAGCATTTACCCCCTTTTTAAGCTAAATAAAACTACAGGCAAGCAATTAAAAAAGCAAAACTACAACTAAGCTTTCCTCTGTATATATTAATCTCTCAAGTTGAAATTTAGCATATCAAGGCCTCTCAGCCCACTTCTAATGCCAGTGGCATAGTTTGAAATTACTGTTAGACATAAAACCGGGTAAATAAACAACAAAAAATAGTGATACTTACTACTAGCAGGCTTACATTTGCTATCTATATAGCACCTGTCAAAATTATTCAGAACCAAGTGGTCAATAACAGGGAGGTACCTGTGCTGCTGCAACTCAAACAGAAAAATGTAGTTTTATCTTTATTTTTACTACTTTGGATCTTTTGGTTTTAAGGATCTGGTCAGCACAAGATGAAAGAATGTAACCTTGACATTGTCATTTATCTTAAGAGTTGCAGCTCACTTTAATTGGTAGCAAGTAATCCATTTTTGTCTGTTATCCTTCCATGTCCTTTAAGTTACTTTGGAAGAAATACGGCTGGGGAGGTGGTGGAAATAATGAATCTGAAAACAGATTTCTGGCTTGTCACTTGAATAAAGCAGCAAGGCAAAATACAACAGAAATTCCAAAAGGAAGAGGAAAAGCACAGTTGTGGGGATGAAAGCTGATTTACATTTAAGAAACTGTTGAAAGACTAACTGTTATTATTACTTATTTTCCATATATTAAACCTGTGCAGTTGCCAGCAATCTGGACTGTGTTTCCACAAAATGACATGGAATATATGACAGTAAAGAAAAAACCAACACCAAAAAAAAAAAAAACAAAAAAAAAACAACCCCAAAACAATAGCAACTGTTTAACAACAGTAATTGTTCTGTTTGGTGACAAAGTCTTCCCAATAAAGGAATCTCAAGAGAAGCAATGGTTATCAATCCCAATCTAGAAAGAGCAGATGCAAAGCATACTGCTAAGATCTGTAATCACAGAATAGTACATTTATGTTTTTACTCCAGGTCATACACAGCTAAGACTCCAGTATTAGAGTGTAACTTCTGGTTGGGGCCTTCTCCAAGAACTATTATGGTACTCAAATTACTTTTAAACACAAAAAGATAATTTAAACCTTCAGTAGCTTTTTTTAGGATCAGCAGCACATTTCTGAGGTGGTAAATGAGACAGATGCTAAACATATCAAAAAAACTAAAAAAACTATTTATAAAGGAATGTTCAATCTTTTTGTCAAGCATTTTATATACACAGCTAAGCTCAAAATAATTAATAAATTCAATAATTAGACACTGTTTATCATTTCTGATAGGAAAAGGAATTTTTACACTTCAATACACAGATAATTAGTATGCCACTTCTTTCTTTTCTCTAGCAAGGAACCTTTCCCCCTCCAGGAATGTTTGAATTGTTTTAGATTTCTCTCAATTTGAAAGATCAATTTAAAAATAAATTAATAACATTAGGACTCAGAAGGGCTTTGAAGAAACTAGTTGGTTTTCATCAAGATGCATCACATTTGACTGCTTCATGCAAACCACATTTCGCCTCCCTATTTTGAACTACCCCAAACTGGTTATTTAATATGTGCACATTATACACATAATTTTACATTATATGCAATTTATTGATACAAAAGCAAAAAAAATGCATCAAACTCAAGTGCTACACTTCTTAATTGCTTGAGAACTAAGAATCAGTTACCCTTGAAACAGAAAAATATAAGTAATTCTTTGAAAATGTGATCACTGATATAAAAAAAACCCTCCATAGTTTTCCAAACCTCAAGTTCAGGCCACATAAACTTTTTATAATTCGTGGATGACTGGAACACTGATCTTTGGCAGGATACCAGCCAGTCAGGACACCAGGGAAAGTGCTCGGCATTTGAAGAACAAGTCATTCTACTTGTTAATGGCCCAACCTTTGTAATCTGTGACTTAATCACCATTACATTACAGCAACTGCATCTTCACTTCTGATGAAGAGCAGGCTTTCCTGTACTCAAACATTTCACAACGTCCAGAACAGTCTGCCTCTCACTGCCCTAGTTGAAGGCAGCCACCACCACCTCCTCCTCCTCTTCACTGAGCTGAGGAAGTTTGGAAGCCCGTCCAGTTTCAACCGTTGGCGACTGAGAAACAAAGTGGGACCCAGCCAGAGTGGCTCAGTGACTAAGGCAGTTCATCGAAGTGCCTTCAGGAAAATAGCCAGTTGATTCAAGGCTGTGGTTTAACACCTCAGGCACTAGCAGAGAACATGAGCTGTGCTGCACACCGCAGGGGCTGCACACGAACTGGCTGTAGCAAAGCAGCTGGCTTCGGCTCGTGTGAGCGCTCAACTTCTGCGGACTGGAGGCTCGCCCAGATGTCAAGAGTTATGACAAGAGTCATTATGCCTTGTGACAACAGCCTACAACCCCTTTTTCAAAGGAATATGTGCTACCCTCTTGCAGTGTGCATAGGGAAGCTAGCAATTTAGTGAGGAGTCAGAATCAAAATATCCAGTTTCATCACCCTTCCACTTTGCTTTTCTCCCATTTTCAATCAGATTTCAAACCTACTTCGGCTTCATCACCTCCTTCTATAAACACTAGGGTTAAGAATTTCAGATACCATCTTTATGCAGAGAATTCCTCCTCCATCAAGATACGATTTTGGGGGCATTAAAAGCTGCTGCAAAATGAGGCTATGAATAGCAACTAAGGAATAACCTGGCACAGGAAGATAAAATTACTGGGGATAGTGAGGATATAAAAAGCATGTATTATGTTTTCCCCATCACTTTTCTAGCTTCCAGCCATTTTCAGCTGAAGGCCTTTCCTTAGTTTACAGTGGCTCATTTATTTGGAGCTGTCTTCTCTGGTCTCCCTTTCAATTCATGAGTTTTTAAAATTCACAATATTATCTTGCAGGGAAGTCTACAATGTCCACCACCTTCTGCATAAATAGACAAGGCCTTTTATGTTCCATCTCACCCACTCAGTGTCAGCACACAGATTTTTTGGTGCCCATCTCAGCCCAGTGATGTACCATTAAGCCTACAAGTGCACTATCACCATAGTTTTCCTATAACTTCACAAGCACACAGGATCTTAAAAAGCTTTAGATAAGATGCTTCATTTTCCCATCTCTTTCTGTGTTTCTCTAAAAGGGGTATAGTAATAATAAAGTGTAACAACAACTTTCTCCATTACACATGATGCACTGAAAGCCCACACAGCACTGGGGCAAAAGGCAGCACGCAGTACTTACTAGCCTGTATGGCCACACCCTGGCAATCCTGCCATGAAAGAATCAGCCTCAGCAAAATCTGGAAGTAGGAAAACTGATGCTATTTTCTTCACTGCATTTGAAGTGTATGATCCATGGGGCTGTGTTTGCACATTTTTTCCTGTGCAGTGTTGCACATTACAGCAGAAATAGCACACAAACCTAAGTCAGAAGAGTTACAAAATGTGATGAGATTTATCACAAGCAGCAACAGAAACAGCTGGTAGGCTCCCACTAGTGCCATCAGATACACAATGCAAGGAAAACCACTGCTTGTTGCTGTAGGATATTTTACAATGACATAAGCTTGCTGTCCACAGGGATTTGTCAGCGGCTGTTTATAAAGTCCAGGTGTAACATTCGTTTCCTTCAGGATGCAAGTGTGGACCATGAAGTCAGTAAGAGAGGATCCAGCTGTGGGAAGTCATGCCTCCTTCTTTATGAAAAAGTTGGTGTGGGAAGAGGGAAAGGAAGAAGACTTTATGGGAATTTAACTTCCTCATGTCTTCTTCAAATATGCCTACTTTAAGGCACAGAAAAACAACCAGTCAAGCAGACTGCAGAAACTGAATAAAGCTTCCCACATCCATATATATCTTCTAAGCGTTTTGCATAAAGCTACTGCTAAGGTAGCACTTGACTGATATCCCTAAAACTTTGAGTCTGTGAATCTTCCAAATAGATACTAAGGCAGACCTCATCTGGTTTCTTTGGAGCAAGCCTAGCTATGTTATGAACAGCTGTTCACAGGTATTATGACAATAAATTAATCCACTATCCACAGGATGAAACACTTGTGTTTTATGAAAAAAATATTCAGTATCATCAAAATTTTTGTTAAGCTAGAAGAAGTTTTAATCCTATAAAACAGATCATTTTTAGTGAAAGAATTCTACAATAATTCCCCAAATTTTTGCAAATAAGTAACTCCTCAGCTCTAGATACCATCATGAGCAGCCACTGTGAATCACAGCGGCCTCTCTAAAGAAGAGATGAAGAATTTGGGCAGTGGCTGGGGTGCTGCTGTCACAGCCTCATTTCCAGTGGTTAACTGTACTAGAAGTTTAAGAGTGTCTTTTCAGTAAACACAAGCAGAAAAAAATGCCAATTCCTTTGCAAGCTAAACCAGAAATACACTCAATCCACTTCCTGGTATTGACACAGTACATTGTTCTAAATGCATCCATTGTAAATAGAATATAATAGCTTTGCCAAAGGAAAACAGTTAAGAAATAATTATACGTGGATCATGGTAGGAGTTTTTTTGTCTTAATTTGTTTGTCTACCACTCCTTGATAGCTGGACAAGCTTCTTGAAGAATATTTTTCCCTGTGTGATATACACACACGTCCATCTTTGCCACAACCAAATCTCCAGGTCCTGGGTTTTTTCTCCTGATAGCACAAAGCAAGCATTGACATTTATAAATACAACTGTTGACTCTAAAAGGTTTGACAGAAGAGGTGGCAGAAAAGCAAATAGTCTGCCCACCCACTGGGGACCCTTGAGTCAAGGACTAAGTTACTGTAACTTAATTACAGGAAACTCCTTTCTCAATTGTCTGCTCCTGTGTGCTTCACGGCTTAACTGGAGTATATGGAGCAGTGGGTCAGGGGCAGGGTGGGGCACTGCTAGGTTAAAGCAACACTGGCTTTTTCAAAGTTTCCAGATAATCAGTTACTTGCCAACACTTTGCTCAACCCAACTTGACCCTGATGAACATTAGAGGTTAATTGTTAGAAATTTGTAACAACAAATACACCTTTTTCTTTTCTTTTAACCAATGACTGCAAGAACATTTCTTTGGGGAAAAAACCAAGCAGTACTAAGTTGTTATGATTTCTGGAAATAATCACAAAAGTTCATATAAATGTTTATGCACATAAGGAGCATTGCCATTTTAATCATGAGAAATGAAACACCCACTTCTCAATTCTGACTCAGTCATACCAGTAAAATATTTCTACATACCAGTTAGCTGTATAAATGCTAAGTAAATAGAGATGTATATGATCAAAGACTAACTGTGGAAGTTTATCTTGTAATCCGTGCTGCAGCAGCCACTGTCATATATGTCTGATCATTTTTTTCAGTAAACATTATCATAACATCTTTGAATGTATTTATTACAATAAACCAACACAAACTCTCATTAACTTCCAGCACTCATGACTTCATATCATTAGAATGTTTTATCTATAGTAGAGCATTTTCATCAAGACATAAAAACAGGTCTCTTAAGTGCAGTTGCATTATTCTTTGTATTTTTAATCTAAAAATTAGTTCTTAAAGAGCAATTAAAAACAAAACATCCAGATTAAACCTGGAAAAAGTTTTGTTTTAGTAAACATTGCATTTGTTAAAGCACACACAGAGAATCACACAGAATATTCTGAGTTGGAAGGGACCCACAAGTATCAGCAACTACAACTCTAACATGAATGGCCCATACAGGGGCCAAAGCTCTGACCTTGGCATTATCAGCATCCTGCTCTAAGCAAGTAAGGATATTTTATACAGACTCTGGAATAACTTCATGAGCTCTTATCGCAACAAAGTACAATGATAACTGCAATTTGAAAATGAAGATTCAGAATAATCTCATCATTTCAGTTAGCGAAATTTTATTGTAGGTTTTTGCTCCAAGTGGACTCACGCCAATGCTTTTAGCATAAGCATTTATTTATAAGGATGACACAACATGTGCATCAGAGAGAGCTCAGTCTTTAAAAGACTAGCTGTAATTGCTTCTCCTCTTGTGCTGAGAGTTCTCTCAGTAACATGTTAAGCTTTACAGTAGATTTTAAAAGGCCTTCTGCAGTTAAGCATAATTTAATACAGAAGAGAAATACCTTTCTCTACTGTATTTGATGCACTTCTTGAAATTATTATTGCAGCTTGTTCCTCCATGCCTTTCAAATGCCAAAACTGAGGTTCAAAATCTACAAAAATACTTAAAACTAAATTTTGAGACATCTGTCTTGAGGCATAGAACAAACAAACCTGACCTGTAAGCTTTAGTTAAACTAAACCACACATTTTAATTAATATAGCCCTTGTGTGAGGACAGCAATGATCTGGAAAGCAAGGATATACAAGAGCTACTATAGTTTTTACACAATACTGTCAGAAACACCTCACAATCTTCACAAGAAATAGCAAATTTTTATAAAATGTTTTAATGACACATCCAGCAGTGATTCTGGGGAAGGAATCAAACTAGGCAGGGCTACAACTGTTTTCAAAGAACTAATTTTCCCTGAAACCAAGTACCAAACCTTCAGATGTGGGAATTTTAAATTAATAGACCTCACAAGGAAACAAAATAGTCTGAGTGAGCATTTCAAGATTCTACTGATTTAGTGAAAATCACACAGACAATTCCTCCTTGTATCAATCAACCCACATCTTAAATGTTCAGCTTTGGTTCTGTGAGACTCAAGTATCCCATAGAAAAAACTGGCTTCAGTTAACAGGATCTCTTTAGCAAATGGGACAAAACATCTTCAATGCTGAAATCCTAGCAGTGCACTTCCCCATTATTATATATTTTAGTACTACCATGGGTGATGGGCTGGGGGGGATGGAGAGGTTACTCAAAGACAAGTGAAAATTTCCTGCTATCTAGATAAACATGCATATATAATACTAATCCATGTCTCCCTTAAAATTAAGGCCAGTAAGGGAAACTAGTTTTTAAATTCAAAAAATTCTTCACAGAATCCAAACACTTCTTTTTTTCTTTCAATAGACAAAAGAATAGAAGAAAACTACTAACCTTCACTTCTGGGCACAGGCTCTGTAGCACCTGGTGTTTTATCTGGCATCTCTGCAGATACAGGCTTAGTAGAACCTAATGGACACAAAGCAAAGGCAGAGTTCTCCATCAAAACCAGCACGTTTCAGTAAGGCACTCCCCTGCTCCACAGCCCCTGTGAAGGATGGGTGTTCAGCTTTCATCACTTCTGTGTCTGTGTATAAGAAGTGTAAACAGACAAAACTCTCTCAGGATTAACTGCAATGCCATTCAGGAGGCTCTCAGTTGGATGCACTACCAGGTAGGCACAAAAGAACCCTCTCATACCTGAGAGCACTAATTACATCTGGTGAACTTCTGCCTTTGGTTTCACACATTTTTCTGCCTCAGTTAATTTCTAGTGAGAGGTCTGTGAACTGGGATGGAAGAGCTGCTTACACGCAGGTACTGCTGAAATTAACCATGGAGTGACCATCCAGAGGGTCACAACAGCCCGCATCAAACAGAAAATCCCACTAACTTAAAGCTTTATTACATTGCAGAGCACCAATATTTCTTCCAGCACAGCGTTGGGCAGAGAAGAAAAGGCTTCTCAGGAAGGCAGTGAACACATCTCCTCTTACAGCAACCTTATGTACCCTCTGTGGTACTGGCCAATGGTCAACATGTGGCCACCACACACTGGCTGGGATTTGGCATCCTCCTTTCCAGCACCTTTGAATATTTTCCCATCACCAGCAATACTGACACTCCATTTTACATCATGAAAGCCTCAAGATCAGACAGGATGCACCAAGACCAGACAAATCAGAACAAGGGTGATTCTCTGTCTGAAGGAGTTTGTGTGCCAAGTGGGACAGGGACTTCACCTCAGCTGACAATTCACACAGCTCAGTGCTGTGTACAGCACTGTACAGAGTGCACAGCATTGGGAGTATTCACAGTACAGCCTTAAATCCTTATGAAGGAATTATCTACTTTCTAACAACACTGAGGTGAACAGCTGATTTTGCATGCAGTTTTCAAGTCAGCCATCAGATCCAGGGTTATTGGAGACCTCCCTGGATAACCCAGCAGCAGAACTGAGACTGAATTTAAATAAACGGCCCTTTTTTCCTCCCTTCTTAAATTACTTTGCTTTCAAATTCATATAGCTTGTTTTGAATCCTATTCTCAGACATAAAATGAAAACATTTCTCCTGTAGTATCCAATAAAGAGCTTAGGTTTACATTACAACCAAACTATACAAAATTTGTAGGATTTCTTAAGCTGTTTCAGGTGTATTTCAAGTATATTTGTTATATTTAATTCACAAATATGTAAAATACTTAGAAACATTAGACACATGTGAGGCTACAATCCACTGGCACATATGAAGGTAGAAATTAATTTCTATTTAGCTAATGGAAATTCTACTAGATTTTCTATATGATTTGCTAGATCAGCCAATTCATCTCTACTCAAGATAAAATCCACCACATCTTACTCAGGAATCACTTTGTCCTCAATATAGATGTTTCATCCACACAACAGTGCACACACTGAAGACTGTGAGCTAGCTAAACATCTTCTCTAAATCCCCCAAATTAATAGCTGTAATGTTTATCCACCTGAAGGTCTGGGTTTATGAGTTCATAAAACACAGCTGGACAGTGCCACAAACTGAACAAACAAGTGTGCCCGCAACAGAGGCTTAAACAACTACAAAAACCTAGGGGTCTTCAAACTCCTGTATAAACCTGCTGTAAAACAGAACCCGCTCTCCAGAAGACAATTAAAAACTAAATTTGTTCTTCAAACAGATTACTCAAATTTAATTATCTATGCTTATCATCACTAAGCAGCTGGCTAGAATAAATACACCAACTAATTCTAAAACTTGGCAAGCTCGTGTCTAACCCTCTGCATTCAATGATGCACTACATATTCTCTGAACATTACACCAGTTTATAAATCAAATTCCAGTTATCCAGTGATTTACTAGTAAACTTGATAGGAACCAGTTAATCACACAATATATTTGAAACAAGAAATTTCATCAATAAATAATATATTTACTTTCTGTGATTAATTTTGAAATACAAAAAACATTTTATTTAAATTTTAAATAAATCACTTCATATCACTTATTCAGGAAAAAAATATGTTAAAAATGGAAAAACATGGATATCCACATATTTGTTTTCTGGTTTTGGTTGGTTGGAGTTGCATAGACTTGAAATAAATATGTTAAGTAAACTTCACCATGAAAATGCTCACAGAGTCACTACTGACATGTTAATGACAAAATAAAAAAATAAAATCAGTAGTCTCAGAAATTATTTTGGGCTTCTTTACTGACATTTTGTAGAGGTGCTAAACACAAGCAAGAAAAAAAGACTATTTTTCTTGCCTCTTCTGCCCTGATTTTTATTTACATAAGTCAAATCTTTTCTTGTCTAAAGTAGGCCAGCCTTTTCTACTTGGCCTTCTAAGGAAGTGACAGCCTTGCTTTTCTGTTATCAAAACTCAAAACCAGAAAGCAATTTTACTGCAAGTAAGGCACACCCCAACAGTCATTTATCCGAATTTAATGGCGTTCCTGTGCTTATCCCTTGCTATGGAGTATGACCTATCATTCCCAATACAAAACCAAGTGCGATTCAAATGGGTGTTGAATGACCTTGTCATTTTTAATAAAGAAATAGTAGCTTGAAAGCTGGATCATTCAATTAGTGCACACAAACCAAGGTATTTATTGAACAGGTTCAGACCTGCCACTGCTACAACAACTCTGTTTCAAGAGCTCATTTGGATAATCCATGGCAATTTTAAAAACTACGATCCCATTGATGGTTTTCTACAGACTTGCCAGTTTAGCAGCTCTGCATTACAAAACATGATAGCAAGGGCTTAACACAGCTACAACAGGTAAAAGAAAGTCAGCCTCTGTGCCTAGAAAAGTGCATCTTCAGAACAATGTCTAGAAACTCTCACGCCTCCAAGATCCCTGAGTCCAGCTGTTAAACTGACAGTGCCAAGTCCACCCCTAAATCATGTCCCTAAGTGCCATGTCTACGTATCTCTTAAATATCTCCACGTATTTCCACCTCTTCCTTGGCCAGCCTGTTTCAATGCTTGAAAAACCCTTTCCATAAAGAATTTATTCCCCCAAATATTCTTGTCACTGTCTGTAATGGTTTTCAGTAATGAAAAACACATTTCAGTTTGAAATATGTTGCTGCTTTTTCTAAAGCTTACAGATTAGTTGTGCCAGAATTGTACAACCAGGTGCAAACACGACACAGTCTTCAGCACTTTTCCAATTCATTATCAATTGAAAACGTTACATCTAAAAACTGCGGTCCAGTAACATGGCACAGAACAGTATTTTATTACATCTTTAAAAAGTACACAAACCTATATATTTTTAAAAATACCTTTCCCCTTTTTGTCTCATTAGTGCAAAACAGTTGCATGCTATTGCTAGAAATTGCAGAATATACTGAAAAAATTAAAAAAAAAAGATATACAGAACTCTGCTCTGTTTTCTGTAACACACCAAGTTTTGAATTATTCAAAAAACAGAAGTCAGTGTTGAGCATTCCTTTATTTATAAAATTCCTCCTTTCAATCTAGGAAGGAAATCTCTGAAAAAAAATATTAATCAGACAAGGAAACTAAATCTCTCTCTCTCTGCAGTAAGGCCATGCTGGACTCATATAAAATCCGGTCAAAAATCAGCATTTGGGGTACAAGCTTGCTAGTAAATGTAAAAGGAAATAATGCTTGCTCACTTTCTATACAAATAATTTTCACTTATCCAGACAATATTATTAGTAGCAGTACCCCAAAGTTTTTAAGCACCTTATTAAAAAACATTCCAGACCCTTCTAAATACTCTTGTAATATAATAATTGAAATAGTTTAAATTGCCTCTGAATCTCAGGCTCAGCTATTTTAAAAGTCCATGAGGTACCTTGTATTTTTTAATTCATCAGTCAAAACTGCTACCTATTGCTTAGAGCACTTTTTTCACAGAACACCCTAGTAAGAGAACTTGAAATACATATGCATTGATAATTTATGAATAAACACAGCTATACTGTTTACATTTCTCAGTTAAGCAAAACTCTTTAACAGCAACCAAAACCAGTCAGATGTATGACCATGCATTTTCATGGGCCATAATCAGCCAGGGCCACCCAAACAGGCATACTGGGAGGTCCTAGTTCAAGAAATTTTTTGTTCCTACCAGTAGATTGATTTGCCTTTAAAATCCTGAGCTGCTAAAAACTGCAAATCAGCTTTAGTGTTATGAAAAACATAAGATCCTTTAAACACAGCATCTAAGCCAATAGTGTGCTGTAGGTGAATTAGTAAAATTTATTTAAATTTATAGCACATGGGTAGCTAAAAAATACTTTTAAAAAATCGTGCTCACAAAAAATATGGATTACTTGTGTTTCACAGACAAATATATTCCTTGTCTCTTTAATTAACTGTACTTTGCAAAAAAAAAAAAAAAAAAAAAAAGAAAACCATCAGTAAGAGTTTCCAACTATTCAAAGTCACTATTAATCACAATTTTCACTTTTAAAGTTTCATGGACAAATTTCCATTGGAGAGAAGAATTCTATTCCACTTTTATTCTTTGAAAAATTTATTGCTATATTCTCAAAAAAAGCATAAAGGCGCTTGAAAGAGACTATTGTTTGTCACAGGACTGTTTGCAGATCTAACTACGGAGCTCAGCTATGTATTTATGTTGAACAATGATCATCACTAACCAAAATCTAACCTGACCCTCCTCCTTTGTGTCAAACCCTTGGCCCTTAATCTACATCTGCTCCAAATAGCTGGAAGTGATCATATTCAAGAAAGTTGGTTGGATTTCTTCAAAAACTTTTCAAATACAGTTACTTTTCAATGACACACACTGCACTTCTCCCCCATCTTCCATAGACACAATCAACATTGATATAAGATTTTGCTGTGGTCACTTTATTCACAATCAGAATATATATTCCCTTACAATACTTCATTACAGTTTTAAATGCTGCCTTTTACAGATTAAACAGTCAGTGCCTTATACACATATCAATTCATGTAAAACAACTGAAATTCTGAAATTCTACATTACATGCTGTGCTGTTAACAGAAAAACTATCTGTTGGTTTATTTTTTAAACAGTTTCTAGATTAGTTATTTCTGCTGCAATTAAAAAAAAAGGTGTAAGAGTGGTAGAAATAAAATAGATATTAGTAGGTTTTTTGACATGAAATATTTTGCAAACAAATAAGGACAATTAGATGCCCAGAGAGAGCCTGCACAGATAGCCACCCTTCTTGGATGAATGGTGCTGGATGTTGCATTTCTGAATGTAAAACAACTCACAGAACCCCAAAACCAGCATTCACGTTCTCAGGTTTCACAATGAACTCCAAACTCCAAGGATGGCTATGGTAAAATTCATACTCACATAAACACACGCAGACTCTGACATTTGACTCTTAAATATTGCATATTATCTTTGTTAGAAAATAAGGACATCTGTCCCTGATCTAGTTTTTGCCATTTGTTTGCCTACAAAATCCCTTCTGGAGCAGATGCATTGCTGTTCTGAACCCCTTGAGAATAGCTTTGATCCCAGGTCACATAAACCATAAAACAAGCTTATATGCTAACACTAACACACAGTTCCTTCTCATGAACCAAGAAGGGACACTGAAAGAAACCCCAAATAACATTTACCTAAGGGATAGCAGTTATGAGGACAAAAACCAAGCCCTCACTTCTGCTTCTATTCACCACCACCCCTCAGCCTTCCTACGTAATATGGCAGTACCTGTTTAAGATTCAAATGTTATTTCATGTTCATAGTTATTCCTTCAAAAATGGCACAGAATTCTAATGGCTCCTTTCATTCCCTTCCAGCAGCACTCTGGATGTGGGTGTGAGTTACAGCTTCCCTTCTACAACAATGTCCCACAAAAATCTTCCAGTCTTTTCCCCCCTGCACATCAACACATACCAAAATGTTCCAGCTTTGAGGGGTTTTGCTGGAGCTTGGGGTTTGGATTTTGTGGGGCTTTTTTTTGTAAGATGCTATAGATTTTGCTGATATTCCCGAACTATGCCATCCTTTCACTTTCTTTTCCACAGAAAGGCAGTAACTGTGACACTTAAGACAAATGCAGCAAGAGATGACCTGGTCCAAATAAGGCCCTCTGATCTATATTGGCAAGAAGGATCAAAACCCCCTTTACACATTTGCCCATTGACAAAAGCCACAGTAACATCATTCTCTCTCCTGCCCACTTCTTCAAAACTTATTTAATCTACAGCATCCTCTGCCTAGATTCTGGAGCTAATCATCCATACTGTGGCTCCAATCCAAAATACTTAACTTTTTGCCAGCAGACGAAGACCAAATCACAGAATCCCTTTGTCACTTTCATTCTGGTTTACTGCAATTCACAGTGTTTGAATGTGAAAAACATCATAAATGTTCTAATGTAAGGAATGAGCTGTCTGGCTCCTCTGTGGTTTATCTGCTACGCGTATGTCTTCTTCCTCCTCCCGTCTCTCCAACACTTTTGAATCCATTCCCAGTGCTATTCCACGGTTTTGGTCATGGTTTTCCAAACCCACTAAAAGATCAAGTTCAGCAGCTAATCACCATGTTTCAGTCTGCAAGGCAAGACAGTGTATTTTTTACCAAGTAACACAGGATACGAGGTCTAGAAGGGCATGTGACACAATATTTTCTCCTTCAAACTTTGTATAGAACTTGAAAAGATGAGCCATACTCAACTTTTGGTCTGCGTCCAACCACATTGCAAGGCTCCTTACTTAAAACAGCATATGCTGCTTCTATGCCAAGTGAAACAAAGAGGAAAACTCCCCACAGGGTCTTGTGGGAGGAGGAAGAGGGATCAAAACCTTGACTGACACTCCCCAAATGCCCTTGTGAAGTATATGCTAAAAGCCTAAGCAGAAAGACATCCGCTTTAATTGGTGAAATGCATGTATTTCCTGCATGTATGCATTAACTCTGTGCTGATCACAGTCGTTTCTCGGCTCAGCAAAAGCGCTGTCTTTCAAACGCAAGTCATCTCAGTGCAGTTTGTAGAAAATTCCTAAGTACAATTAACCATTGCTATTCCTCTTTCTGTAAAAATGAACCACTGACGAGTGTTTTTGAAAATATTTTTTAGCACGTTCTCTATTGTACACGCAGCTTTGCTCAAGACAAGGAATCACGCTGAGCTACAGCACGCTGACAGAAAACGACCCGAGGCCTCCCCGTGCGGCGCTGGGAAGCCGCGGCAGCGCCTGCCCGCGATGCTGCCGCTCGCAGCCGCAAAGGCACCGCTTCCAGCAGAGCTCCCGCAGGTGGCACTCGCTGCTGCTCCGCCGGGAAGACAAAACTGAGTGCTTGCCCCAGAACCTGTCTCTCCCTCCTGGTCAGTGTGTCGGGCGAGGGCTAGAAATCATTCTGAGTTGTCGTGTCTATCACTCGAGTCTGAATTTGGGGTTGGGTAGCCTGACAGCTAAGCTGCTGTATCACCTTTTGCTTATTTCAAAACTCCCTATAACCAGAATGAACAGAATTATTTCATAAAGCACCGGGTATTTTTCAAATTATGTATACAGATTGCTTCTCTCATGCCTTTGTACAGTGCAGTTAATCCCAGCAGCTCTTCCAGGTCTTCATTAAAGTTAAAAACCCCACATGAACAAAGGAAAAAAAAATCCATCAAAAGATCATGTTTCACTTACATTCAGAAGGTCTGTCACTTCAGACACTTTCTTTTGAATCTAAGCTTGAGAAAACAGAGAGACTTAGGTAAAGTGGCTCAGCACAGGACATGCCTGACATACACTGATGAAAACCAAGGAAAAGCAGGATAAGCAGGTCAGTCCCAAGATATTTAGGGACTTAGAGGCAAGTCTCAGCACAGACCATTGAGAGTATAGCAGTAGCAAGTCATAGCTGCCAAGAACAGCTATCGTTATCACAAAATACTGTTGTCATCTATTCAAAGGAATCTGCTACTCAACATCCATACAGTGAAGCACACAATGTATTCTAAGCAAAGCATTTTCTGAGCAAGTTAAAAGCCCCATGTAATGCATTACATGTAGTTACTCTGCAAAAACCAACCAACAGTATAGTTTTCTTTATTGACTCTTAGAAAGATAGAGATAAAATCTTTTAACTGAGCTTTCCTTACATTGCTTCCTGATTTCATTTTTTAGATAATAGTACTTCTACTGTTACGTGCTAATTAGGGCCACACAAAGAAAACTGAATTTGAAACAAACCTATTCAAAAATAAACCAAATGCCTCAACATAGCAAGAACTCACAGTTCAGCATTTTATTTATTACAAGAGCTTATTTCCAGCACCATTAATTTGTGACTCTTCAGTAATGCATATACCAAGGGCAGAAATAGCACAAAAAGCACTATGCACATACACCAGTTACAGCACTAAAGAGACCACAGGATTTTAGGGTACAAGTCCTCACATTGTGATAACAGTCAAACCCATGGCCAGAACCCTGACAGTTGCCAGAGAAGAATACCTGAGTTTCCCCTCAACAAATTCTCTGACACTATCAGAATTTACACAGTCCTGTTACTATGTCACCCGAAATACAGTGTCTGAATGTTGGGTTTACAGCTGCACTTCTGCCTTGCTCACAATTCACCCTTCCAGCTATACACTCCAGGTAACTGTTCAGACTTTGTGGGGGAAAATAAAGTTTAAAGTTTTGGGTTTTTTTTAATCTATGTTAGGTATTTTGAGTGGTCATTAGCATCCCCTCTTCTTGCATCTTTCTCAAGAGAAATACAACTACAAATGCATTAGGTCTTGTATTTTGTTGAAGAACATCCAGATGAGGGCCATCAAGTTGATTAGAGGAATGGAGCACCTCTCCTAGGAGGAAAGGCTGAGACAATTGGGGTTTTCCATCCTGGAGAAGAAAAGGCTTCAGGGTGACCTGACTGTGGCCTTCCAGCATGTGAAGCAGGCCTATGAGAAAGCTGGAGATGGACTTTTTTTACAAGATCATGTAGTGACAGGACAAGCGAGAATGGCTTCAAACTGAAAGGAAATAGGTTTAGATTAATTTGTTACTGTGGGTGGTGAGGCACTCGAAAGAGTTGCCCTGAAAAGTGGCAAATACCCCATCCCTGGAAGTGTTTAAGCCAGGTTAGATATAGCTCTGAGCAACCTGGTCTTGTGGAAGGTGTCTCTGCCCATGGCAGGGAGGCTGGAACTAGATCTCTTTAAGATCTCTTCCAACCAAAGCCATTCTACAGTTTCATTCTAGTGAGCTGCAGAACTTAAACCTCACAACCAGGCCAAAAGTTTTGCCTTAATAAATGAAGAAAAAAAATTCCAAAATATTCCACAGCTGGATGTGAACCTGTCAAACTTCTTCACTAGCAGAGACTGCTCTATAGTGTACATGGTTAAGAAAAGGAAACTGAAGAGGAAAGAATTTCAGCATTGTTTATCGCAAAATTACTCAAATTCCTTTCAAAGCTCTGAACTTTGCTACAATTAGGAGAGATGCTGATTTGGCTAATAAAGTCAGAGAGATGCACACACACAGAGAGTCCTTAGTTTGTCCTTTTCACATTCTGTCCCTCTTTTTTATAATCAAGCCTTAGTCTTTTTTATATTCAAGCCTCCAGTGCTCAGCAACTACAGTTTTAACATTTCTGGTTAAAGACAAGGACTGCTGCTGCTGTTCCACTCCACTAACAGAAAAAAAAACAAACAAGCAAACGAGCAATAACCCAGCTAGCATCCTAACATTCAGTTTTTATTCCCATTTCTCTTTTATACAAGAAAAAACAAGCAAAACAAACAAACAAAAAATCCTCCAGACTCACATACAGAGTATATATATGCTATATATACTGGCATATATAGTAAAGAGCCCCTGATACCTGTTTTTACAGGCAGCAAGCCTCCTCCAAATTGTATTTTCTATTAGAGAGGTTTTATAGCACTTAAAAAGACACTTCTCTTTTTACGTGATGCCTGTGGTTGGGGTATCATTAACATCATCTTGGAAAGGACTACTGCTGGGCAAATGCATAATTTCATGGAAGAAATAAAATCAAAACAAGGAAGCAAAGTTGTTGTTGGAGCCCAAGGAATCCAATTACAGCAAACAAGTCAAATAACTGTGAAAATAAACTATAATATGCAAAGCCTTAAATGAACTTGAATCCAGTCCTATGTGCTAGATAAATAATACAGCGATGGATAACATACCAATGAATCCCAATACGTCTGAAGAACTGGATCTAACGATGGTAGAAAATCTTACTGTGTCTGCAGGTATTTCACCCTCTGGCACTTCCTTTTTGTATTTTTCATTTCTGTTTCAGGAAATTTCTTGACACCCAACTAAAGTTCACTAACTTTGTCACACTTACTTGTCAGAAGGAAGGAAACAACCTTGCCATCCGCTTAGTAAGGACATCAGGCTGCATCTGTTACGCAGGCTGGTTTCTCTTGAAATCACAGGACTATGATAATAATGAAGGTTTTTCTGGGTCTTGTTTCATTTTAAATTAAAACTTTATAGCCCTCTTACAGAGAAATTCCTTATAGTCAAGGTCAGTAGAAATCTATTATCTATGGGAAGAATTAAATTTGTCAGTATTTTAACTCTGTGTAGGGCTAAAGCCAAGGCACTAAGATAGGGAATGACATTTTCCTTAACTCACATAACTGGTATGCAATGTAAACCCTGACAACTTGACAGAGATAAGGTGCATCCAGAAGCAAATACTCCAAGAGTACAGAACAGCCCAATGCTTTTCAAGGGTATAAATACAGAAAAGTGCTATTCAAAACCAGGGGTTTTTCTGTTTCAGGGGTATTTCTTCTCTGCACTTAAACACGTTTCTGAAAGGTCTCCCCCACCCCCCCCAAAAAAAACCCACCAAAAACCACAAAATGCTGCTCTGCACCAAATTAAAATCACAAATTTATTCTCTCATACGTATATTTTTTAAAAGCACTGCTGTTTTTCTTCCAATTTGGCTAATAGCAGAGAAATTAGTATGCATTAGGTTGCTACACCTCTTCTGTAAAATACTTGTAATATGTTTGGGTTCACTGCATATTTTCAAAGAAGTAACTTCAGACCTCATTATAGAAGAAAACCACTGGACTTCCAGAATAAGGTCATACTGATGAAAGACAAAAATGTCAGCACTGTCCAGAAAGTCAATTTACTTTCTTAAAAATTTTCCTAAACAATGTTAATTCCAAGTAAAGAGAGAACAATATTTTTCCCTTCAACTGTAAACTCTTTCGGAGAGTTAAAGGGGGGGTGGGGGGGGTGGTGGGGGGAGATACAAAGGAATGTTTGGTTTGGCATTGCTGACAAGGGGAATGTTTATGAAGGGGAAGCCTACTTAAAACCAGAGTAATGGATAATTATTGCTTTATATGTAGATCCTTCATTAGTTTTGTCTCCATGACACACAGTGACACTGTTACATTTATAAGGGAAGACTCAGACAAAAATTCACCATGAGCAGAACAGGCTCCTACAAAGCCCATTTGTGTGTCTCCTTCAACTGCAATTGCCTGAGTACAGCATTACTGCTGAAATGAGAGCTTTAGACATGGACTTTATAATTATTAGACATAAGTAATATAAGTAATACTCAGTTGGCTTTTCCAGAAATTGTCATTTGAGTGGCTAGCCAAAGTAGAGCCATACATAACTACTTAGCCACGCCCTCTGAAACACGTTTGTTGTGGGTTTTTTACCCACAGCCATCAGAAAAAGTCCATCTAACTTTCTGACTGCAGTGAAGTATCATTAATGAAAATTTTGGGGTTTTGTTTTCATCACAGAGTATGCAACATTATGAAACAACACAGCAAATCACATAGGAGTCAACAGTTAAAGCTTTCTGAGCTCTGACATATTCCAAGCTCCGAATGCTGCCAAACCTGGCAGCCCCCCAGCCCTGGCTCAGGCAGCTGACTGTAGGACCCTTTCATGTTCCTTCAGCTTTTCCTTCTCCCTACTTTGGGAATACATACACCTATGTGTATATATTTATATACACACTGTGCACACATGTTAAAAAAGATGAAGTTAATAACAGACAAGGTAACAGCATTGAGTACATTCCCTTGCAATTTACCCAAATGAATGGCCTCATAACTCAGATTGGGACATTTCCAGTAAAAATACTCCACTATTTATCAAGCCACTCCAGAGTGCAACTGCTGAAGCATGGCCTGCAAACAATATGCTTTCTAGAGCCAAAGTCTGCAGTTATCTACAGAAGACTCTGACTACTTGGGATGGAGAAGCCAGAGCCCTCTTGCTGAATATTAGCTTTGTAAAGTATGTCCCCAATTCAGAGTTCTGTAACTGCAGGCATAGTCCAACTGGCTTTTGTAGCACTGAATTGCATATGCAGAGAAACTACAGTTTCAAATCACATTCATGCTTAGTCTCTGACAGAGCACATGCATTCATATAGTCATTAAATACATTCATTATAAAGAATAAGGAATGTTAGATGAAATAGGACTAGAAATGGAATGGAAATTATTTCAGCACTTGTACTTGATCAGCACAAGTATGGAGTCCAGGAGACTAAAACTGGTAAAAGGGAAACCACTCACAGTAACAATCTTTAACCTGCCAGAATTTCCAAAGGAATTTGAATGACCATTTTGACAGAAGCAGGTGACAAGCTGTTGAATGAACATTTCTTTTGGGTTAAACTGCTGTATTCTCTAGACATGGAAACTCCTTCTATATAAACACGTAAAACCTCTTATCTCCACTGTTCTTTCTCAGAAGAGCTAAATTTCTTAGTAAACATTGAATTGCCAAATGCAACCTTCACTAGCCCCTGACCAAAATGTTACTTCCATTCTGAAAAAACACATGGGGAAAAAATAACATGACTAAAGACTATTATAGTTGGAAAGGTGATTTCCTTCAGATGAATGTTTTTCTTCTTTCTACATCAGTCTAGGAGACATGGTTTGATCAATCAATTGTTTCTAAGTAATTCTCGACAACTGCAAGAAGTCTGAGCCATTGTGCACTTTGATACTTCATTCACCTTCTCATAAAATAAAATAAATAACTTAGACTTATCTTTCAAACACAGAAACAAAGAAATACCTATTATGTGGTAAAATAACATAAAATCCAGCTATAGCAATACCACTGACAACTCCAGAAGAACTTATTTTTAAGAAAACAGCTTTATATTTCATTGGTCATTTGATCTAGTACTGGAAACCAACAAAAATAAGGACAGGGTGTGAGCAGGAATCTCTAAATAGGCTTGATTAAAGTAAATATTCAAAGGGATATTACTCAAGTCAGTACCAAGAGCTTCAGCCAGTTTCCAAAGCCTTTTGAATTCTCAGAGCTAAGCCCGGTGAATTCAGATGAAAGTTCCTTTTCTTCCACTTTTAAGGGAAGAAATAACTTATGTGAACTTTCTGCAAAACACCCTTCTGAGTTTAGTAACTGGGGAACAAACCTAAATCACTGCCAAAACACACAACAAACCATTTATAAACCTTAATGTTTCATTCAAATATAAGTACTGATCTACTGAAACAACACAGAGGTATTCCAATAATGCTGTTTCAAGTTATGTAATACTACCCTCAGTACGTAAAAACCCCAGCTCCTCCATTCTTGCTGCCTAGCCCACATTTTGTCCTCTGAGGAACACAGGCACACAGAGTGCATACTAACAACACCAGGTTCCCACTGAACCTGGCAAGAGGCACAGCAGAGCAAGGAAACCACCTGGCCCTGCCTCACTCTGAGATTATGCCAGCCTGTTCAGTGGGGCTACAGGAAAAAAAGAAAAAGTCCCTGTTGTATTTCAAACAGACACTAAGAGCTATGTATATTACCACAAAAAGCAGGGAACCACTCTATCTGATGAGCAAATGAGTTTCTATAGCCCTCTAAGCCTTAGTGCATTTAGGCAAGAGGAGCAGGGGGAAGAAGCATTTGCTCCCTTTAAATTCCATTACAGTTACTCCATCTCCTTCTCATCCTGCCACTGTTCCCACAGCCTTGCAGTATTCCCAGAGATACCACCAAGCTACTATCACTTTTCCCCCAGTGGTTACCACTATGTGTTCATCCACCAGGGCATATCAATTTAACAAGTGCCAAGTCAGTTCCAAACTCTTCTGTTTCCTCTTTCCCAGTTCCAAACTTCCCCATTTCTGTCTACAAAACAAACAATCCAGAAATTCACTTTGAAGTAAACAACAGCAATTCTGTAGAGCAAACTTACACAAGCAAGGAACTAAAAAAGTCTGCAGAGAAATGCTGACTGAGAAGATGTGCTCACATCAAATAAAAAGTCACTCTTGATCTTCCCCACAGTGAAAACACTCATGGGATTTCTGGACCAACCTTCAGATTCTCTGATGCTGAATAAATGCTGAAGTCACATTGCAGGGTTTCATCATCAGAAAAACAAAGGCTATTCTTAAATTAATGCATTAGATGTGCCCAAGAAGTGCTCCTGGGTGCAAAAGCAAGCTGGCACAGAATAACAGATCTGTGGTAATGAATAATCCTAGTCTCCAAAACAGGGTGCATAAAAGCCATCTCTCAAGTGATGGCTGAACTGCACTAGGGACTGAGTCATGCCTGGAAACTGTCTGTGGAGAAGGATGTCATTTCCCAATATCACACCAGGAAACATGACCATCATAGACCATCTTCTCCCAGGCCTGGCAACACTCCTAGGCCCATCTGAATTTTACACAGGTGTAACCTTACAGCACTCCTCTCTCAGGCCACGTATGCTCATAAAACTTTGCTGACACATAGTTTAGTAGAATTTTTATTTTTATTTACCCTATATCCAAACTAACACTTCATATAGAGTATGAGATACACTTCGAAAATATTCCACCCAATCATATCAGAACACCATGGACACTGTAATCTTCAAGATATCTTCCAAGAGCAGCATTTTTGGAAGTAGAGGTTTGTAGTCCAACATTAGCATATAAGAATCATCAAGGAAAATTTGTTTACTTTTAGTGATAAAATCAAAGGCAGGAAGCATGATACTATAGAAATATTAAGACATTTGTATGATGCCTAATTATAAATAGATGTGTGTTTACATTATGCTTTCTACATACACAGAAAGAAGCATGCATTTTTCTACCAGTACTGCCAGTTCATTTTAAGGAAAACCCCCCAGCTACTAATCTAATTTCCAGCAGGCATGCAGCAGTTTATGTCACTCACCTTGAAGATTAATATCCAAGAAAGCAGGGAAGGAAATTACTTGTGCAGGGGAATTTCATGCCTCCCTCATTTACACAGTTATTTACACTACAGAATTTACTCAAGTATCTTTATGTCTCATAAAGGTATGGGTAAGACAAAATATGATTTGACAATCTCAAGAAATGTATACCACTCTCATTGCTGAAAGGCTGTTACAGAGCTTCATGAGAATTAGAGTTTCAGGCAGTTAAATACATCTTGGGAAGCAATTTAGGTACATTGAATGAATAGCAAGAGGGATGAAGAGCCGGGGACTCAGTTTATCACATATGTACTGTTGCACCATAGGAGATGAAACACAACAGCACTTGTGTGAGGCTCCTCCAGTCCCCAGAGTAAAAAGCATTTGGGTTTTTTGCCTCTCATCTCTCCTGGCTGGTGGGGGAATCAAACAAGCTGTTCTCGGGAATAATAGTAAGCTTCAACCCTTGGAAGACAGTCCTCTCATTCATGCAAAAATTACCTAAATTTTACAGTTTCATCCATCTTTTGTTTCCTTGTTCTTTGCTTAGTAACAATACAGAAATTAAGATTTGCCCAAGCATGTTACCACAGGCGTCACTCTGTCTCTTAAAGCCTGCTGGACATCAACAGCCCAGCAGATGGTCATTACTCCAAATTCCCCACCCTCCATCATCATTAATTCAGGAGTAAACTCATTTCAATGGGCTAGCCCCAATTCATAAAGAACTCATTGTCCTGACCAAATTAATAGCTTTACATCTTGCATTACCAGATGTGCTTCAGAGACACAGCAACATTTTATATTATAATGTGCTGTTTAAAGTCCACTTCAATGTCATTTCTCATAAATATTGCTGTAAGGTAAACGAACCTATTCCCAAAATAAACACAAAAACTCTGTATTTTTGGTTTAGATCCTAGAAAGATTTGGCACAAGCACTGCTCAATTATCCTGCAACCCACTTGATCAAAAGCTGTCTACTCTGATAGCACAGACTTTTGAAAGGCTTTACTTCACCCTGAAGATTAATAAACCCTCAACACTGGCACATCCAGTGAAGAGACAGACACTTACTGTGCCTATTACATAAGCAACACAGTTTAGACCAATCATAATAATAATAGCAACAAATAGGACAAATAAAATTTATAAGAATTTGGAGTAGGTCTTAAATTCACCAGCAAATTTTGATACATGTCAAATGGGGAATGAAAAAGAACAGAGGAAATCATTTGTCATTAATTGAGTCATGTCATATCTGCCATTTTTCAACAAGTTTGCATTAAAACAATGGAAGACTCTTTTCCATAGGAACAATTTGCAGAACTGAACATCAATAGACTAGAATTAACTAGGAAGCCATCTTTCCCACTTAATGCGAAAATAAAAAGTAGAATTTTGAAAATAGACATGTTCCTTGTGGGAAAGAGTTAGATATCATTGAATGACTCTAATTCAAAAAGAAAGTATAATTAAAAATAGAAACAGAGCTTTCCAGAAAGATAGCATTCTCTTGAGTTTTAAGTTACATTGTTATTTTTCCATGGAACTGAAACACGTTTTCTTACAATCCTATATCTGAAAAACTTCTCTTGCTGATAGTTTTGTCAAAAACTGCTTGTGTGAAATGTTCTGTTTTCAATAAATTGTTGTTTTCCAACAAAATATTTTTGGCTGAAAAATTCCTAACTGGCTTGATTTGTAAAATCATTTCTTGAGTGTAACATTTCATCAAGTCCAATGCCTTTCCTTAGTTAAAAGGGTGCATTGTGTATTTTAAAAGATATCCACTCACTCTCATACTGGCACAAAACAAGCAACATTTGTGTTTAAACCTGTGATGCATGGTAAGCATTTTTCCTAAGAAATCTATTTCTACATAGAAGAAATAAATATAATAACTATGATATTAGGGTCTGTTCTATTCTACCTTGAAAACAGGATTAGAATCTACATTTCCAATAAACCTTAACCTCTATTTGATCACAATCAAAACATATAACTATCTTTACTAAGTAACTTTACACATTTAAATTATGTGGTAAGCAAATATCATCCAGGTGGATTTACCCTGGAAGTGCAGTTTACAGCCATAACTGAAGGAAAGGAGTGAGGGCTGAAATGTCTGCGGTCTGACAAACATAATTCTGGGAAGGGACAAGGGAGAAAGGGAGAAAAATAAATATATTCTTATTAAAAGAAAAACAAGGAAAAAGTTATGGCTCTTATCAAATTCCGTACTGGTATAATTTTTAATACAATAGAAACTCATTAATCAAGAACATAAGATAATTTGATGTATTGCACTTCTGTAGCTGAAGCTAAATATGCAAAGGTTGAGGGTTTTCATGTATTAAGTATTTTTTCAAATTCCTACATAGCATAACTAATAAAAATATTTACTTTTACAAAGGGTCAAGTGGACAGAACATAATTCTCCCAGAAGGAAACCAGATGTTCAGTTTCTTCAAAGCGATGTCCATACTGATAAAAGCAGTAGCTAATCTTTCTTTTAGAGGTTGAAGGTCTTGTTGAAGTTTCTTTTACTGAAGAGCTATGTATCAAGCTTTAATGAATATCTGCCTCAATGGAAGAAGTATTTTTAATTTCTAATAGAATTTTGGCTTGTGTGTATAGTAATCAATGTGTATGTACTGAAAGAGCTGTCTTTGAAAATTTTGTAAAACAATTCATAGTCATGCTCTAGGTCACATGTTGCATCTTAAACTCATGATAAAAGAAGTCGCATCTGTTCTCAAAGCCAAGATTCCATAATAAAACCATCTTAGCAAACTCCTATATAGTAATTTGAATACATTAAATCTCACAAATATTCAAGTGTTTCTCACAAGTACTTCAAGTGGTGCAGAATAATCTATCAATGTAGAGCTCAGAATTGTAAAAAGCTCAAATTAACAATATATTATTTTTCTTAATAATGCACTCTTTATAAAGCTCAATATATTAAGAGAACCATAAAATGGAATTTACAAAAACTTGAACAAATAAATTTTGAATGATTCTGTGGGCTGTATTACTTGGCTTTTGCCATGACTAATATTTAGCTACACCATAATGCTTGCCAAGAGATGCAAGATAATTCTGAAATCCTGTGGGGGTAGGCTAAATGTTTAAAAGGTTTCAGAGGCATGAACAGGGTCTCTTATCTCACTCAGAATGCAAAAGGATTACTTAGTTGCTTAAATTACTCTTAGATAAGTCTTTGGGGAAAAAAAACCCCAGTTTTATCACAGATAGAAGGAAACCCCACCCAATTTAAATTTAAATTTAAATTTGGAGTTATGATACCTGCTTTTTCATCTTCTGAATTCTGTTCTGATCAAGGAATGACTAAAGGTTAATCTGGGACATTAACTGCAGCATGATTCACTTAGGGTACCACGAATTTTATGTTCAGCCATGTTGATGTGCACCTACAGCACAGAATGCGCTCCCACTTTTCCCATCTCTAGTGGCCAGGTGCATCTGTTATTTGAAAAACCTGTTTAGCTTAAGGAAGGCTGCAAGCTTCCAGCTAAACAGCATTCTATGGATAGAAAGCTGCACATCTCAACATACCCTTTGTTAAAGGATCCTCTCCTAAGAGGACAGGGACAAAACAGCTCTTGGGATTGCAAGTGACAAGAAAGGGCTGAAAAAAAAAAAAAACAATTTTATCCAGTACCCATCAGAAACCCCCAAGGAAGAGGGCAGCTCTAGGCAGTCCCTCGACTTTAATTAACCAGCTGCATCCAAGCCCAACACAAACTGTTAGTTTAAGTACCAATGTGTTTAGTCTGTGCAAAAGCAGAGTACTGGCACCTTACTTACAAGAAACAGTGCAATTAAACAGGATGAAAGAAAAGGAAGGAACAAAGAACAACTAAATAAGTGGTAAGAATTGAGACTTACAGAGCTCTTTCAATTAATGGTTTTTCAAGCACTTTGCATGGCAAGAGAGAACAAAATGGTCAAGACACACACTCAGGGTTTGCATAGAGTGCATACCACTTTCACATCTTTATAATACAAGAGTTAAACAGAAAAAGTTGTGGAAAAATTATGGCTGGTGTGATGGAAGGTACAAGCTGTGGTACACTCTGCTACCATAACTCACTTCACCTAGCTGCTTTACTGGCCTCCCGCAATCATTTCTCCAGACATTTGTCTTCCCCAGCATCAAGTCCCATTCTTCTCTCAGGCCAGACACTTACCAATAGCTCACCATTCATCTGCCTCCAGAACTTCTTTCCCTGTCATCTGTAAAGCCAAGTAAGGAGCTCCACACATGACCAACCTCCTCTCTCGGAGAGCAGGAGCACACTACAGAGCTCCCCAGTTTGTTTCACTTCTGGGAGCTATGCTGCAACACATCAAGCAGTAGATGCTCAAGCAGGAGCCGGACCATGGTATCACAGACTTGGAAAGGGCATCTTAGATATTGTAGTGAAAGCTGTGTGAATGTTTCAGCTTTTGGGTCCTTGGTATGAGTGATATCTTATTTCTCCCCTTCCCCAAAGGAAGCCATTTCCAGCTTGATTTTGGAGTATTAAATCTACAGTGCAGTCAACTATGAAGACAGGACTCACATGCAACCAATACATAGCACATCCCCGAAGATTTTGTAAGATTCTGTGTGTGTGTGTGTGTGTGTGTGTGTATGCATGTGTAAAATACACTTGTTTGAAAAGCAAGTTATTTTCTTCCAGTGTGCAATTTGTTTTTCTGCTCTGGCTACACCTGTGATAAAGGAACAACACTGTTCCTGTACCCTCTCTATTAACTAATTCTGAACAGGACAAAAAAGAAAAACCAACCAACCAAAGGAAAAAAAAAAGAAAAAAAGAAAAAAAAAGTAGTCTTCAAGACAGTTTCACTGCTGTACAGGATGCTCACCAGAAAACAACAGATGTGCTATAATCACTACTGCCCATTCATTTCCTTTCCGCCAGAAAGAAAGCAGCAGTCATCAATTAAGAAGCCCTATCTACAGGACACAAAAGGAAGTATACACTTCTCCTTGGTCACTTGACTGCAACAATAGGAGATGGCAGCGGGAAAGGACTGACCGCTCTGAGCAAGTGCGGCAGGGGGAAAGCAGATAGGCGTGAGTGAACTTGTTTCTTTGGATTTTTTTTAAAAGATATATATATGAATTTCTGTTCAACACTTTAATATGCAAATGTTTAAAAATTAAATCACTTTGTCTACAAGTTATACAAAATCCTAATTATATAATTTCTGATTTTTTCAGACTTTCATTTACTCCATTTCACAGCAGAAAATCCTGAACATGGGAACTGACAAGAGAATTAAGCAGCCTCTATCTGGAAAAGCTGTTTTATCTATTAACAAAGGCTTTCTGAAACAGTTATCACAATTTCTATAAAAACATTAGTCTAAGCATACTAGGTACATAGAATTTCAATACATCACTGGCATAAATCATTTGGATTAGCATTTTTTAAGAAGTCTTGTCAAATCTGGGAATCCTTCCATTAAAGATTATGTTTGCCGGTCAGCTTCATCGCTCTGAAATAGAATGACAGCTTTCATAAAACTGCCAAAACCAGAAAACCCTAGAGATGGGCTTTATATTATGTCTGTTCCACAAGTGTAGTCAGCCACAAAGGGTTTGCTGGAAACTTATTAAAAATGTGAGCTTTAATTAAGGTATTAGGCCCTAATCTAGCATGCTAAATTAAACCCCAAATATTCCCATGGACACTAATGCAACTGCTCTAAGAGCTTGGTAGGCACTTCCCACAATAGGAAAGCTTTTACAGGCCTTCACATTGCAACTGAACCTTTATTTTCACTCTGTATCTTTGCTTCATTGCATACCAAAAATAGACCCAACTTACAGAAAAGCTCATATGTGGGCATAGGATCATTCCTCTCCACCCCCACACAGATTTGCAAGCCCTCACACCACTAAAGGCATGACCTAAACAAAGCATTCAGTGATGCATAAATGCTCAAGGAATTTTTTTAATGTATTGACTTTTACCATAAACACACTGCATATTAAAAGTCACATAGAATTGTCAGAATAAAGTATATTGATCTAATGTGTCCTTCTCTGCTACAACATGTTATGATTTAATAGATGCTGAAGCCCATTTTAATCTTTCTAAAGATATTCTAACCACCAACTTATTGAAACAATTAAAACCAAACAATATTGTTATATAAGTCAAATGGATAATAACAAAATAGAAAAAAAAATCATAAAACATTTCCCCTCACCACCCCCAAAACTTTTTCAGAGTGAAAATATTCTTAGATGTTCCAGATTTAAGCCTGACATGTAAAGCAAATTTGGCAAAATTACCAGTGGTTTTTTGGTAAGATTCAACATCTGTGTCTCAAAGCTCTATCTGCCTAAACCATTAAGCTCCTATTTTTTTGGAACACCAGTCCTCATATTTTGTGTTTCTTCCTTTTCCCACAAAATTAATTCCTTACAACATGCACTTCATCTAGTCCTTGAATGCCTTATCCCCTTAGTTGATACATTCCCACACGCTCCAGTTTTGTTGACACAACAATTTTTTGAAGCACTTCACAGTGAATGTTTGTCTGCCGGGGATCCCAAAGAATCTTAGGAAATCCTCTGCATCTTAGACCACAGGCACAATCCATGTTATCTCTGCTTTCAGAAAAGAGGTTATTTTGAGTCTGCTTTTCTGTTCATCATGAAAACACAATAAAACCACTGCAACTCACAACCAAGGCCAAGCAGCACACATTAAATGAAATGGAGATCAGGGAAGGGGGAGAGTTTGTGCAAATAATTCACTCTAAGGTCACTGGGCAAATACTTTGCATGCATTTGGATATGCACAAACTTGAAGCTAAATAAATAAAATTATTTCCTCTGTGGAAGATGGGAATGTACAGCCCCTCCACACTTGCGGATGAAAAAATATGCTAGTAATTAACCATCAGCAAATAACACAGAGAACTAATGTACTGAATTTAGGTCATGCCAATTATTTTTCTCTAATGCACGTTAAAACATGTAACCTTATCCAAATCTTGCTATTTTTGGAAAAGGCTGAAGAGGAATTTCTGGTCTTTCCTCTTGCAGTCTCCACAAAACATTTTTCTACTTACAGAGACTGTTCCCCTTGGATCCAAAGGAAAGCAAGATCTCACTAATGTTTGTCAGATGTAAGCTTCAATCTAATGCTGCACAGTCCTGCAAGTGTCTCTCTATAACAGTTATGCAATCTCAAAGCATTGCAGTCAAAATAAAGTTGCCATTCTTCTAAAATTTCATAAACATTTGAACACAATTGGATCATAAATACATACTACAAAGTTATAATATAAGCCCCACTATCAGTAAGGTAAAAGAATAAATATTATTAATTAGTGGTCTAATATAGCATATTAGTATTCCCTCTACAGGTCACAGAAGCCAGAGGTGCAATCAACATAATGCAACTTTGTTTTTTTATTATACACATATCCATGCTACACTGGTTTCAACATTAGCAGTGGAAGGAGTGAAGTAGATTACCTATAAGGCATCAAGTTTTTCTAAATAGCAGTGTCTGAGTTGTTAGCCACTGAACATCAGCTTTTTTCAGAGAGAAGAAAAGGCTCCTTTAGGTTGGCACCAGGAATCTTTCTTGTTGGAGAGAAGGAGAAGGAGAAAGGGATCTTGCCTAAAGCGCTCTTATTTAATATTTTTCTGTAGTCTCCTTCCAGCCCTATTGTGAAGTTTTCTGGAATGTCAATTTGTTTCAGATAATCAAATGAGTGAAATCAGTTATTGCAATCAGGTTACATTTCTACAGCATGTAAATCTGCTTTTCCTACGTTCCCAAGTTCCCTAGATGCTCCAAGACTGCCAGGCAGTGAGATTATATAAACAAAATTAAATTACTAAAAAATAAGCTAAAATGACATAGACTAACATAGGAAATCTCATGAGAACAAAGTTGTCCTGGATCTCCCCATCCCCACAGGGAGACCATTGTTTCTCCATGAAAGTGGCACTTTCACTTCCAAAGCGAGAGAATCAAGAAACCAAACAAAATTTCAGCTACAGATCTTTAGCAAAATCTCAGTTTCAGAAACAAAGGCTAAAACTGAACAGTTAACCTCCCCTAACTGTTTAGATGCCTCCCCAAAACCGAAATTAATTAGCATAAAACCCCAGTGTGCACATGAGGAACATCCTCTCTCCTGGCTAACCAACACACCAGGCCCCTTCAGCACAGTGACCTACTGTGGGTTTGGATACTAAGTAGCCTCATATTTAACCTGAGGCACATTCACCATAGACCAATGGTAATCCTCTCAGTCAGAGGCACACCAAGCATCATCTCATACTTAAAATGAAGTTAAAAAAAAAAAAAAAAAAAGTTAAAATAATAGTAAAAAAAATTACCTGGTAGAGTACTCACCAAATATATCACTGTTAGGTTGGGCAAAATGGAGTCACTTTTCCTCTCCTCCGTTGAGTTTCTGTCATTCTGCAGAAAGGAGGATGGAAATTATGGAATTAGAGAAAGGATAAAAGGGAGCTCAGCTGCACAGCTCAGCAGGGGTCCAGGCACACCTCAGTTTATTCCCCCTAAGTCACGCTCACCGTACGTATGCCTCCCCTTCTGTCCTAAAGAGCAGCTGAATAAAACATAGCACGGGCTGAATCCAGTTCAGACAAGCTAAGGAGTCAGATTTTGAATAGGAATTAGACACTAATGTGATTCTGAAAATCCCATTAAGAGCCTTTACCACCTCTCCCTACCTATATATCTTTAAAAATCTGGATCAGACAGCTTGCCTATGGTCGTGCTGTATGCCTGTGCTGAAGCAAGGAAGTACTGCTGGGTTCCCAAGCTCTAAACCCCAAGGACTTCAGGCCACACTCCTTCTGGAAATTGTTATAGCTGATTTTCAACTTAATTATCTTTAATGCCTGGAAACCTCTATCCAAATGAGCCCTCACTTCCCTGGTAAGCAACATCAGTGGCCTATAAAGTACATCAGAGACATGGCTCACTGTCATCTGCACAGTACCTCCATCAAATCTAGGTATTTTCACAAGGTCAACAAAGCATGATAAATAACCGAACAAAAACAGTGCTTCTCCTACCACTTCACAAAACCCAGCTATTTAGGTAGAATTGTGGTGCAGCTTTTTCTCACAAAATTTATTAGCCTGCTTTGAAGCCTAAAAATGGAGGATTTTGATTTAACAAGGGAAAGAACTCATTCCCTCTGCTAAACTTGTAACTCCTTCCAGCCTCAGCACAGTATCAACTGGAACTAAACACAGATACCTTTTTTATTATTTTCATTTCTCTAAGATACTGCTTTATGTTTCCCTTTTCTAGAGGATCCAACATTAATTCACCTCTCCTTCTGTGCTATTTTTGTGCCATGGACTGAGCCAAAGGTGACAGTGAAGAATCCACAGAAACTGAACATCAAATGTTCCTGTTCTGAACTTTCAAGAAACTATTTAATATCTGTCTTCTTTTTTTATATCATCATAAGGCCTGTTTATATACTTGCAGTGGAAACAGTGCACATTCAGCTGCAATTGATTTCCTGTATGGCAAAATACCTCAGGCATTCAGCTGGCTGGGAACACTATGGAGGCCTCTTACCATCATCAGTTTTTTGAGGAAGCTCTGCCCAATGCTTGTTCTTATGCCAGAATAAATGAGAGACCCTGCTAAGTGTCCAAGTTAATTTGGTCTAGCTGAACCAAATCATAAACAGGCAAAATTTTATATTTCAAAAATACTGGTCTATTTTTAACTTCAACAGTAATGCCATCAATTCAATCTTGCTAACGGGGCATAATGTTCATCTACAGATGAACAGATTTTTAAATACAAAAAAACTAATCCATCTGAAATTCTTTTTTAATAAAGTATCAATATATTTGCCTTCTCCATGCTATCTTTGTAGCAATAAATTAACAGGCAATTTCACAGACTAAAAGAGTAGATTTTTTTCTTTTGATAACAATGAGTGACAACTACAGCAATAATTTTATTTACTTCACTTAATTTTTCCTTTTAATAACTGAAGACACAGAGTAGTCTCCACCAACACTTCTAGGAATCTGAAGAAGACTACATGGGTAGTCTCACCAAGTTCCTGTGATCAGACTGTAACAGCTGTAACATTCAAATGCCCAACCTGTACTTCAGATTGTAAATTAAGCAAAACAGAAATGCAAAGTGACCTATAATTACCATCCTACTTTCCAGTTATCATGGAAGTTTCCCTAGCCTGAAATCCTCCAGAGTCAAAGGACTCAATTTCAACTGCTTGAGAACCCAGTTTCTTTAAGAATCCTAGAAAAAACAGACTGACGATACAACTATTCAAATATAGACACATTTGTGTGTATATATATATTATATACATTATATATAAATGAATGAAAATCAGGAATCTAGATAACCCAGAAGAAGCCTAAACATTTTACTGGGGCTCTCTTGTTTGACAGTAATTTCATCAATAACAGTTTCTTAATTCTAGGGTAAAATTATTTGCCAAAAGCTGAGATAGTCTCTAACCCCCAGTGGATACAATGGCCTTTCAAACCCTGAGACAGGGTTTTACAGTCACATCCAAACTGACTAAAGTACAAGCTCTTGGATGCTACAGAATGTTCTATCAGCCTTCTTTAACTTTCCCAAGAAGGTTTTCTACAGATTTTACTATCCTCACACTATAGAACAGGCAATAGACAATCTGTAAGGAAAATGAATTTTTCATCCTGTGAAATATTTTTCAGTAAGAGGATGGGTGCTTTACTTTATCCCTTAGGAGTCATTGAGATTATCTTTACCTCAGTTTTCCTTAAAACTGTAAATGACACATAACCCTTGTATTCTAAACACTCTCTCAGTGTGGTGAAAGTTAATATTATCACTTCAGTGCAGTTAATGGGTTCCCTCAAATCATGGGGTCTGAGCTTTGAAATCCCTGCTTTTAAAGAATTTCCTTTTGCTGTTTCAGCTAGGGTAAAAGACCACAGTAAGCCAGAGCCATCCAACTACATGTAATTGTGTTCCACAAACTTACATGTGGGAATTTGCTTCAATTTAAATATGATATCAAGACATTCATTCAATTCATTGACATTCGTGATCTCACCTAGTCCCGAACCACACCTCACATTCATACAACTCCATCCTTACAACTTGGATTATATTGTGTATTTGACATAATAAAATTGTATCAACACATACTGTAGCATTTTAAAACAAATACTCTTGCCAAAGAATTCCACATACTGACCCTCTAAGAAAAGCTCAGAATAAAATTCTTTGTAGATGTTCCCATGTGGTAGACAGCAAACTATTGTGCAAGTTTAATCACCAGTGAGGAGGACTAAAGTAAAAATTTATTTGATATGACTTTTACTGAGCTGTGTGCCAGTTCCTAAAGCCCAACTTTTCTGGTTGAGGAATGCAGTTTGCTGTTACAGGAAGACCACATGCTTTCTCACTGCACAATATAACCAGCTAACAGACGGAAAATGTGCCACATCCCAAGCAAACGGATTTATTCCACATGCAATCAGCTGAGAGCTTTCCCAGACATATTAAGCTAATTTCATGGGCTAAGTTCATGCAGCGCTCCTGGAGTTTCTTTCACTCTACCCATTCACAACAGTGAACAGTACAAAGGTGAGCTGCATGACAAGGTCATCAGTGGAATGAGTCTTTGCCAGAACTCCTCCAGACCATCCCTGCTATGACCTCAAACTGTCCCCAGGAAAGAAGTCAGCATTGGGCAAGTATGGGCATAGACAAGTAACTGTGATCCAGATACTGGAACTAATCACCCCCTGATATGACTCAATATTTATAATTAACAAATAAAAGGAACCAACCCAGTACATTTTCCTGAAATCATCAGAAGATGGGCATCACTGATCCTCTATTAAATATTGAAAGAACTCTTTGTGCAATACTGATGTTGATTTAAAGAGCAAAAGGGGAAAAAAATCCCGTAACATTTAGTGGGCAGACTCTTTATCGCTACAAGACAGCAGGAACGAAGAAGCATTCAGATGGCCCTAGCATCCAGACGCCTGTGGAAGCTCCAAGAGCTGCATGATGCACACAGCCAGGGTGGGCAGGTGCATCTGTCAGGTATGTATGTCAGCACTATCCCCTTGAGATGAAAGAGACTCACAAGCAACAGATCTTCAGTGACAAAGGCTGATGACCAGTTTTTCTTCTGAAGAGAGCAAATGAGATAATCATGGTTTTATTTTTTTCAGAATTCTTCCTTGAAAAGCAGCCACAGCCCCTATCCTGTCCAAACAGCATACAGTGGTGTCTGGGAGAAAACCTTTCTCTTGCATACCCTACCTGTGCCTATCACAGGTCCCAGTCACATCAATGCTTCACAAAAACAGGGCAGGAAAAAAAAAATCACCTATTCTCCTTGCTTTGACCTTGTGGCAGTCTGAGTCAGTACCTAATCAGTGCTTTGGATGAACGAACTGCTTTAAAGGGGCCTGAGGAGAGCAAGAGCCAAATCTGTGTTTGAGAACAAAGGTTTATCAGCAGGATCCTCTGCTGCAAGATTGCAGAAAGAATCTCTTCAATGTGGTTCCTTTTGGATCTGCAGTGTGCATGGCAGCAGCAGGACAGCCTAGGTCTAAGATGAAGAGCACAAGTGATACTGTCAGCATGCACAGCCATGAATGAGGAAGCACACCTGTGTTGAGAACAGGCCACATTGCCAAGGAGAGAGCTGCTGCAGGTGAAGTGGCAAAGTGCAAACTGCAGTAACTGAGATCACCAGGATGAGTCAGCAGGAAGGAGATCAGCTCTAAAATCTGCCCAGCACAGCTTGTGCCTTAGCAAACCATTCTGTCCTTCACACCAAGAGAAAAGTGGGGTTTTCTTAGTGCTCTGGTCTGCATTCCCCTCTGGCAGGCTCTAAGAAAATGGAAAACAGTTCCTGAAGAGAAGGTCTGCAGAAAACCTGTCCTTTTCTCCTGAGAATTATGCCTAGCACTGACTCTCCTAGCACAGATATCTCTGATACCAATTTAGGAACCATGTCATCTAAAGCAATGGAGGAGCACAAGCATGCCAAGATACTGCCCTATATATCAGAAAGAAACCTGGGAGATTAAATGGTCATTAATGCCCTCACAAATTACGTACTTTCCCATATTAACAGATCACAGTATTCTAGAGTGGCCTACCGAAACATCTACACTGTGTCTGATGCTTGGTGCTGCAGGTAGAGTTTAAGAAAGTAAGTCAGCATCTTTGCCCCAAAAGTCTGGGAAAAAACTGAGAAGATTAAATGAGTTCAAGCTCAGGAGGAGGAGATGCTGGAGGCAATCTCCTCATACCATAAGGCAGAAGAGCCTTCACAGTACAACCAACCTGATAAGGCAAGGATTCTCAGAGGCTATATCCAGTGAGGAGTGGGCTAGTGATCCTGTCTGCCAGCAGGACACAGACAGCAACCCTTTTCAAGGCAGGAGGAGCACAGAATGACCAAGATAAAGCAAATCAGAGATTTATGACTTCAGATTCATCCAACATGAGAGAGACTGACAATTACCAGAAAAGACTGACAGAAAGAAGACATTACAAACCACATGCTGGTAGAGTATGAGGGAAGGCAAACTCTCTCTCCAAATTCAATAACAATTTATTGAATCGTTCATCTCTGTCTACCATTCAAATAGGCTGACTGCTCTACAAGCAACTGAATGTGATGTGACACAAGCAAATGAACTGTGATGACATCACTCAGACACTGAGGTGCGACAGCTCTCTGAGCAACCTCATGAGGCATGTTATCAGGATAGTGAGAAGGAATTGGAAAGTAAACAGTGAGAAACCTTCATAAGCACTTGAGTATGAAGCACGCTCATCTTGGCAGCACCAATACTGCTTGTAAGCCAAACCCAAGTTTCTGCTATTAACTTGGTTTCAGTTTAAAACAATAAATGGAAAGCTCTGTGCATACTGAAGTGATAAAGATTACTGACATGCAAACAAGTAGTTCTTCAGCTCACCTATTTTCAAAATTATTTACAAAGAAGGAACTATAATTTTCCCCCATATCAGACATCAAGGACACAAAGCACTATGTTACTTTATACTGAAGCATCACAGATCAGCAGCAGCAGCAGAAAGCAAGCTGCTCTGTCTCTGCCTTTCTGAAATGTGTTGGGACCTCAGCTATGGATCTGGACTCATTGGGGTAGGCAATGCAAATACAGAAAAAGAAACAAAGACAAAAAGAAAATCCCCAAACAACACATTGATTCTGGTATGTAGAAATCACAATTAAGCTGCAGCAGACAGTGTATCTAATCTTAGGGGACATACATGAGGGTAAACATTTTCTAAATACTTTAACAAACCAGAGCTTACAGGAGGTTAGGGATGAAAACTTGCTTGTGTTTACAGATAACTTTGCATAACACAAGGGGAAGCATGGGAGAAAGTAAAAGCACCAGAGCCTATGCACTAAATCTAGGAGCTAGAGTCTCCTTATGTGGGCTAATTAAAAGCCAGAAACCGACCTTGAAGCCCACACCCAGATGACAATGCTGGAAGATGTCAGCCATGACCATGAAAAGAAACTGGCTGTTACACTGTCCCCAGTTCTGCTCCTTATGACAACCCAAACAGCCATGTTCCTCCCAAGGTTTTATCTCCAATGGCTGTGAGTAAACAAAGGAGCAGGTGATTCAATCACTGTATCCACGACATACTTTTTATCTCTGCTCTGTACTTCCAGTGAAAGGAAGCATGCATCTTATCAGCAGAAAACAGTAGCTGAATGATACTAATGCTTGGAGCGTGATCCTGAAACAGCTGAATGGATATGAAGGTTTAAATATTTAAATGTTAACATTCATTAAGTTAGGTTTTAAAACAGCTGGGCAGGGCTCACATGCAAGTTTCTACAGAATGTATGCTTACAGGAAGAGGCTTGGCACCACTTGCAGTGTGAAACTCAGAGCAGGCAAGCAAGACTTCAAGGATTCAAAGTTAATTAGCACTGCTTCAGTTTAAAGTTTACATGGGAAACTGCTGCTAACCCAATTTATACCTGTTCACTACACTTACAAAAAACACATGCCGCCTCCACTAGCATAATCATCATGGTCCCATAGAACATTGGGAAGCAGAACTAGTGGAGCTCATGTTGAGGAAGGAAGAAAAGAATCAAGTTAAATAAATGAAGTCACTCTTACAGATAAATTTTCAAAGTGTCACCTTGCTTTGTATTTTCACAGCAATGCTCTCCATTGTGATTAGTGAAAACACAGGTAGTGACCACTCCCACATGCAGGTACTTTAGTAGGCACCCCAGTGAAGAGATGACAGTGGGTTTAAGAGTTTGTAACATGGCTTAGACAACTGCTTCTTTCAGGCCTCCTTGCTATGTGTAAGTAGTTTTCCCCTCTATTTCCTTCCCCAGTCCTCCTTGACTAGGCCCCTTTCTTTTCCTGTATTTGTAATCAAGTTCATGGTTAAACCTATTTCAGGCCAAGTTCATATGAACTCAACTTTGGTGAATCAGGCTAGACTAACCTATTTGATACAACAACCATAACTAAAAAAAAAAAAAAAATTATATCCTTAACATTATTTGAGAAACTTTAAACACTAAGAGATAGTTTGTCACAAACTTTTTTTTTTAATTAATGAATACTAAAAGGCTATACTGATACTTTTATATTTTAGTTATTATTCAATCCGTTCAGATTCATCTCTTGTATTCTTAGCCATGTATATAAAAGACTTACTTTTGTAAGTAAGTAAAAGTACTTACTTTAAGTACTAAAGGTACTTACAGTTGTAACTGTTGCCACTGCACGAAGATTGACTTTACTCTTCATTCCCTTTACTCCTGTTCCCAGGCCAGTTTTGTGGTTTCACCACTCACTGTGGTGTGTGAGGCTTTTCTGAAGTGGAGGGGAAATCTAGGCTCCACAACCTTTGCATTCTAAGTTTACAAGAATAACACTTTCTTCCACTTTTTTTTCCTCATTGACAGTCCTACTAGCTACAACTTTTTTATGTGCAGTGACAGTAATGCAGATTCTCAGAATTAACCATTCAGCAACAGTTCTGCAAGCCTTTTGGTCACTCCAGACTTTGCTGAGGGCTGCAAAAATTCTTTTCCCCCACCTCCCCCTCACAATTCTACAGAAGCAGAATATAATTTAGAGAAAGTAGTGGTAAGACATCCTCATTGTCCCCACCAGAAAAAATTCCATCTTATTATAAGAGGATCACCATCTCTCCAAATGTCTTCAGTAGACATTACATTATTAACTTGCATTTTTTCATATTTTATTGTTCTATCTTCTATTGTATATTCTAGCTAAGGATCTGTTCACTATATTTGGCAATTAAGAAATTTATGGCAAAGTAACTTAAAGCCATAATTAATTTAACATATCAATAAGACATGTTTCTTTAACACAGCAACCTTCCTTCTCAACATGACTGAATGCAAAAGAGAATGCACATCAGATTGATTCCTTTGTTCTAATTTATAACTGCAACAGCTTTATACCTATCTAATCTGAGAAACACTTCTAAATGGAGCCTGCAAATGGCTCCCTTCATCAGCTTGGATGTTCCCATTATTTCCTGACCCAGCACATCTGACCCTATGGAGATGGGGTACATGACAGGGCCATGCTGCCACCCAGAAATGTGGTCCCTCTTCTTCATAACCCCATGCTCCCAAGACCAAGAGCTGCAGCTCTGGCTTGGCCGGTAGAAACTTAGGGATGCCCAGCAATTACTGGAACGGCAACCAAGCATGAAGGAAACTAATAAATATATAAAAATCAACAGTCGACTGAGTCTTTGGCATACTTTAACAACTATGCTAAGTATCTGTTAAAATATTGCTATTTTGGAATTCTTAAAAAATTGAGAGATAAAATAAAAAAGCTCCATCCATTCTGTAGTATCCTTCCCTAAGAATTGCTCTGGTTTAGGACTGGTCTTTTTTAGTAACAATTTCAGAGATGACACCTCTGTACAGAAACTTTTTTTCAATAGCAGTATCTCAGGCTAATCTGTGGATCTACCCTTCAAAATTACTAACAGCAGATTTTATAACTGTGTTCTTGATTTCTCCATTTTTGGGTTGATCTCAAAAGTACTGCCCCTAGCCTAAAAGTATGGATGATGCTACTACAAAGCAAGATAAAATGACAGAAGCCAATGTCAAATTACAGTTCTGTTAGTGTTCTATGGTTAGAGAAACAGACCAGCTTTGCACTGCTGAGTTTGCATTCAAAGACAATAAAGCACTGCTTCAAGTAATGCCTTTGTCAGTTGCTACAGCCCTATCTAGTTAGCAGGGCTTTAAAAAGCCTTTTCTGAATGGGAGCCAAGAAATCACAAGTATATGAAAGGCAGAGGACAACAGGTATACAACAACCCAATCCAAATAAATGCACACAAGGAGGCTTCCAAACATGCATACTGCTCCAAATGACTTCACAAAAATACTATCACCCGTGCCACATGAAAGACTGTGTCAGTGAAAGGTTCAAAAACCAACCTACACAAATAACATTAGGAAAAGTACCCAAACTCACTACTTGCCACTTATTAGAAAAGTAAGCAGGTATTTTCACTTCCCTTCTAGGGAACAACAAAGGTTTAAAATAAAATAACAAAACAAAACTACAAAAAATCCCAAAACACAATCCCATAAAAAAACCTACCTAGACAAAAACACCCCATTTCCACACAGGAAGGTACCAAGTGTTCAGTTAGTTAGCTCCAAACTCTTTCTACCTTTTTCCATGGCCTCACAATCAAATCACTTTAGTCTCAAAGTATGCCTCTAGACAGTTAATTTGTAGTCTCACATCCTGCCCAAGGAAGAAGAACACATTAGCAGATGTCCTGAAATAATGAGAACTGCCAACGAACTAGGTTCACTGCTTGAAGATTTCCACTTAAAAATCAAGTCAATGCTGTCTTTGCAAGATGTTATCAAGTAAGACATTTTACTTGATATTACAAACTGATTTGGCTACACACCTATTTTTTTCCTCTTTTTTTTTTGAAAATCAAAAGTAAAACAGCAAGAAAAATGACACCTTAACACCTAGTGTTAGAATCATAGCATGCCTTTGCAGAGATGCATTAAGTTGTGTGGTCACAGGTCTACGTTGTTTGCTTAGGGCTCTCTAGATCTGTGAGAAACAGCCAGCATTCCTGTAAGTGAACACATTTAAAACTGAACCTTTTATCAGAGTGTTTTGCACTATTTCTAGTTTGCCAACTGAGAACACAGAGCAGAAGTAGAGTTCAAGTTTAATAGCTAAACATCTGCATGGACCCGAGAACAATACCAATATTCATTAAGAGGCCAATCTCAAACTGCCTTCTCATATTTTCGAGACAAGCACTCCATTAATACATTTCCTAACCTTAGCATAACTCTTATGTTTTCATCCCAAAGCACCCACACACACATTGGTGAAGAGTTCCCAAAATTATGACAACTAAGCATCCTACACACACACACCGGAAAAAAAAAAAAAAACCCTAAAAATAAATCTCAAGGAAGCTATATATTGTGCCTTGCCAACCACAGTGAATTGTACAGCCAGGAGTTGCTACAGCCAGATTTAGCTTCACACAAGCTAACAGGATTCCTTTATAAATTTAGCTAGAGGCACGGGCAACAAACGCTTGTGGAAATTTGAACCACAACTCTCCAGCAGCAAAGACTGCTCCCTCCAAGAATGAAACAGTAGCAAAAGATTACTATTAGTAGGCTCTTATTACACAGCTTTCAAAACACCTATAAGTCATCAGGTTCTCTAGGCAGAGTTATTAAACTGCTGAAGTACCAGCGAACATTAAAAGAAAAAAGCAAGGCCACAGCTTTCTGCATCTGCCAATTAATAATCAAAGGAGGAAAAAAGCCAACTACAGAGAGACCGTATTGGAAACCAGCTGAACGTTCGTCTAAGTTTGATTAAGGTCCTTTTCCCACATACTTGGAGCAGTGTGGCTTGTGAAGAAAGAAGGAAACGAGTCCCTCAGGTCTGTCAGTGCTAACTGAAGGATGAGATCTGAAGGGCTTCTCCTTCAGCAAGAGGGACTGGGACACACGACCCGCAAAGCAGGGAAAAGATGAGTGCAGGATATGGGGAAATGCATGCAGGGTCCTATAGGGCATCTCTGCCCCATTGCCTCTCCACAGAATCAAAGCTCTACTTAACAATAGATCAATCATATTTTTAAACCTCTTTAGGCCATGCTTACCAAAATCCCATTAACTTTAAAACATTTTTAAAAAAATAGAGGGTGGGTTTGGGGGGTTTGTTAAAGCATCCCCACAAAACCTGAGGCCCTATGAAATTTTATCATATTTTAAAAGAAGCACCTTCTCCCTCGCCGAAGAAACTCGATGAAGCCGCCAGGCTCGGGCTGAACCGGTGCAGCTCGGCCAGGCTACCCCGGGCTCCGGCGGAGCACAGAGCGCCGCGGCAGCCGCGGTGGGAGCCCGGCGCACGGTGCCTGCGGCGGGCAGCGGCGCGGCGCGCACAAAGGCTGCGCTCACGGAACGCCCGCTCCGCTGCGGAGCCCCCGGCGCGGTTTCGGGGGCCGCGGGACAGCGGCTACCTCCCCGTCCGCCCCGAGCCCAGCCGGGAGCCGCCGCCCCCTCCCCGGCGCGCCCCACCGAACAAAGCCCCCGGCAGCGCTCACCGGCACCCTCTCGCCGTCTTCTGCCCTCGCCCACCGCTCCTCCTCCCGCTGAAAATCCAGGCGCAGGGGCGCGGGCCGGAGTGCGGGCGGTCACCCCGCTCCGCAGCCCATTCAGCGGCGCCGGCCGGGTGTCCCCCTCGCAGCGCCCGTGGCCGCGCCCCGGCTCGCTCCGGGCAGCGGCTTAATCTCCAAACTTCCTCCTCCTCCTCCCGGCCGGGCAGAGGAGTCTGTGAAACTCCCCTCCTCCATGCAGCTCCCGCAGCCCAGCCGCTGCCTCAGCCCCTCCCCGGGGAGGCCTGGCCCGGCTCTGAGCTGGTGCTTGCTCTGCTCTGCTTCCCCTCCCTACTCCGCCGCCCCCCAGCCCCCGAGGCTGGGAAAGGGGGGGAAAGAGATTAACCACTCGGATTTGTCTCTGGAACGGAGCCAAAGAGAGCAGTCGGATTACAGCCCCGGGAAGAAGAAGGGAGGAAAAGGGAATGGGGGATAAAAAAAAAAAAAAAAAAAAAAAAAAAAAAAAAAAAAAAAAAAAAAAAAAAAAAAAAAAAAAAAGAAAGGAAAGGAAAAAAAATCCGCTACTGTTTCCACGGAGGGAAGAGCGCTGGGCTCTCCTGCCCTCCCCCGCGTGTCAGGTCACAGCCTCTCCCGCCCGGCTGCGAGCCGCATCCCCTCCTCGCTGCCCACCGGCTCCTCTTCGCCACCACAGGTCTGAAGTTCAACTCACAAGTCTGAGAGAGCTTCTTTAAATGAGTTGCCGAATTGCCAGAATGTGAAAGGGGCAAGTCCACGACGAAACACAGACCCGTAAAAAGCAGAATCCAAGAGGTTGTAGATAGAGAGTACACCTGCCTCGTGGCAGGCTGCTGGGTCATCTTCTTTGGAAAGGTGAGTTTAAAGTTACACATTAAAAAAGAATACATTAAAAAGACACACACAAAAGAAAAAAAATGGCTGAAATAAAGCCTGAATTCTTCATACATGTTCAGTGCTCCTTATTCCTCTGAGCTCTAACAAAATCCTTGGTTTCCTGTAGAACCTCATTCCATGTTTCACATTTAGTAAAGCTGTATTGCTATTGTTCCATAACAGTTTCTCCCTCTACTCATGGTAATGTACAGCATGTGGAATGCAAGGAAAATTGGGAGGTTAGAACAGCTCATATTTTTCAGATGTCAAAACAAGTAATTACAGCAGTAATTCAGAAAAGCAGGAACTTTCAGTGTTTGCCCTCATCTTACCTGTTCTCACCGGAATCATAAAAAAACAAACCAAAAAAGCCTCCAAAACCACCTTGGTCAGGGTCTGCTTCTCTATCATTGGTTCAGAAGCCCAGAGCTCTTTCCCAGCATACACACTGAATATTCTTCAGACCGGTGCTGAATTTTAAAAGATTACCCCATTTATTAATTCATTTTGGTCACATTTCAAAACAAAAGTTTGTGTTTAATAAGTGGGACTATATTACCTTTTCAAGAAAAAAATAAACATTTTAATGACAGCTGTTCTTGCACATAACATTTGGACATTGCAGAATTACGGCATAGTTATCATAGAATCACACAATATTCTGAGTTAGAAGAGACTCAGTTGGAAGTCCAAGTCCTGATCCTGCAGAGCACAGCCTCAGGAGTCCCACCCTGTGCCCGAGAGTGTTATCCAAATGCTTCCTGAACTCTGTCAGGCTGGTGCTGTAACCACTTCCCTGGGGAGTCTGTTCCAGTGCCCAGTCACCCTCTGGGTGAAGAACCTTATCACCAAGGAGTAAATCTCATTCCACTCCTATTTCCTTGGGAGCCATCACTACTGTCCTACCGGGCAGGAAAAGCAGATAACAGAAGGCTGGACTCCACAGTTAATACTTTGGAATGGTATTCTACAAAGTTGCTTGACATGGGGGCAAGTGGGTAAAGGGCAATTTCAGATGAGATTTAGTAGCTCCAGTAAAATCAGCCCACTGGTTGTGATCTCCTGCACTACATAGCTACTCCATGTCTGAATTCAGCATCCAGCTGAGCACACATCCTTGCCTCAGTACACTACACTCTGGCCTTGTGCTGGGAACAAAAAGTTAGCCTTCATTTGCAAGTCAATAGAAAAAAAAAAAAAAGAAAAAAAAAAAAAAAGAAGCAAAACTTCTCTGATGAAACTGCTGGGAGAGAAGCATTTGTAACTCTTTCCCATTTGGGGAATCAGGGAATGTTTTTCCTTTATGAATAGATCTTTGAAAGATAGTAATAAAACAAACTACTGCTTGATGCATTTAACTTGGTCCAAATTAAAACAAATGAAAATGCACACACATCCCCAAATGGGAAATACAGCAAAAGCCCCAAACCACAGACTATTCCAAGTTCCTTTAAGAAACTGTACAGTCTCTCCAAATATGTTTTAAAGACCTTACATGATCTGTTCCATATGGAGTTTGTTTTTCCTCAGTGCTGTGACTAACAGGAAAAATCTTCAAGAGGAGAAGTCTCTTCCTCTCTCTTCATCCTTCTACCTCTGTTTCCCCAAAGGACTGGTCATGAGTCTGTCTGGTTTCTGTTTGCTTGTGCTAAAAATAATGTAACAGTGGACTGACAAAATACACTGAATTTTAAGGCAATTGGCTGATAATGCAGGATTATTGCTGCAGAAAGAGTGAGAGAGGTTTAAAGGCCAAGCTTTACAACACTGTAACACAAAATAGTGTATCTGAAGAACCATCCATTTTTAGAGGAATTAGATACATGGACAAGTTGTGGGAACTCCTGTCTTTGAAGGTAATTCACGTGACTATTGGTAAAAGGGCACAAGTGACAAGGAAGCTGCAGGCAGGTGAACCTTTCTCCTGGGTTTTCTTCTGTGCACCAGAAGGTCACTGGCAGAGGGGGGAGCACCAGTTGTTGTCAGTCGTCTTCAGCAGCACTCCTGTGCACAGGCAAGAAGCAAGTCTTTGTTCCCTCAGCTACACCTTTTTTGACACACCTTTTTCTGCTCACTCTCACAGCATCTCTCATACTCTCACACTGCAGGATCCCTGCCTTTCCCCATACATAAGGTGGGACCCAGCTCCATCTGCCAGCTCTTCACTTCTATCCCTCCTGCTGTGCTGGCAGTCAGAAACTTGCACCGCTAACGAGATCGTGTCTTTCACAATGGTGGCTAGGACTTCCCTTCATGTACTATTTCAAAGTGATTTGCTTACTATATTGGGTATCTATAACCTAAAATTATTTTCCTTCTAGGTCTGCTTATATCAACTGGTCTATCAATAAGTTTGTACATATGTTCTCAAACATCACAGCATTTCTTTACGTCACCAGTCATTGTGTTAATATTTTCCTCATTCTGGCTGTGACTCAGCAAAACTATAACCAATGCCTTTAAATGTACAGAAATTACTGTCACTTCAGTTTTGCTGAGTGATGATGAATTTCAGCATTCACTTGAGGACAAGTTTATCTGTTCTGAGTTAGAATCCGGGGGGAAAAAGCCTGTCGGTACAATAAAAGAAAAATGCTACTTGTAAAGACACCCCACACACACACACTTAAAAGAAAAAGACATATCCCAGAATTGATAGTTTGGTGAGGGGGAGGTTCTGTAGAAGAAAACTGATGCTTCCATGCCATGCTCAAGGGTGTAAAGCAGAGAAAACAGATATAATGTTAACCTGGTCACTCCCCAGTCAGCAATAATAATAATAATAATAATAATAATAATAATAATAATAATAATGATAATATGCAATGTTCTCCTTGCCTTGTGTCCAAATTAATTATTCCACCCACAATACAATTTAATTGGCAGGCACAGGTACACTCATTTGCTTTGCAAAGCAATATTATTAAATGTAGGGGGTTTTTAGAGCTGTGCTCCTCTTTCATAGAACACACTCTTTCATGTACACTAATGCCAAGGAGTACACAACCATTCTGGTAATTATATGTTCCAGTAAAATCATTAATATCAAATAAAATGCTATCATACCTACTTTATGCCTGTATCCTGCAGGTATTCAATTACCTCCAAGTTGATGAGATACCTGCGTGAAAAAAATTTAGAAGCATATTTAAGTCTTTACAGCAGCAGCTGCTAAAACATTTAATTACAAAGTTCAAAATATTTTACTCCCAATCTTACTGTAAAGTTTAAGTGGAAATACTGTAAATACAAGATGACTTTGCATGCCACTTGCCTTGGGAAACAAATAGTGTGCATAAAGAATGGGAGTAAGAGGATAAAGTTTAGTAGTTACAAGTATGAAGACTGTCAATATAAGAAAAGAGCAAAATATTGTACAGAAGGAAATTATTGAACTTAATCTTTCTAGGGAGAGGGTTTGACTCCTTTGTCTGGGAATATTTCCATGCAGAAGTAAACCATCTTTGAGATTATTTGCTTTTCCATATAGCAGCACTGCTTGGATCTTCCACAAATGCAACTGTATTTGATAAAAAAAAGCATGAAGACCAGCTGCAGTTTTCATGAAATAGGCTTCTGGTAAATTCAAAAGCCAGTGCAATTATGTTGTCAGCTCAGGTCTCAAATTCCTTACAAGTCTTGGGTCTTAAGCACAACCTCCACCACGATGCTTTTTTTTATTGTGCTAAATAATAGCTGTCTACATTTCCCATCTGTTCTTCTCCAGAAAGTTTTTCCTCTGTATTATTCCTGAAAACATTTGCATCTACACCCTTGCAAACAAAACCCATGTTTCAGTCTTACAAGGATTCATCTTCTACTCAATTAAATTTTCTTTGGAATATTTTAGGTTATAAGGCTGGAATTGAGCTGTTAATTTCAAACTTTGGCCTTCAGACGTCTTGCTCTAGAAGAAAGTGCCCACTAGTTCCATGCTCCTCATAACAAAGCCACCAGTTAATGATGACCATTGCAACCCCTCCAGGATGGAAGATGCTTACCCCATTTTCTCTGGACAGGACAGTCAAAAGCTCAAAATATAGCTGGAGCAGGATCCCAGCCACTTCCTCTTCTCTGTTTAGTTGCTTGCACAGCAAACAGCATTACTGGGCACATAGGAGCTGCTTGTTTCTCAAAATTCAGATGCCTCTTTTTGGCTTAAATTAATTAGTCACAAAAAGAGTATTAAGATGTCACAAGGAGGCCTTCATCTTGTGTGTTTTATTTAGGGGCTGCAAGATCATGGTCTTTAAAAGGATTTTTTCTTGCTGCATGCTTTCTGGTGAGTCTACGTGTACAAAAAAGCAGGATCAAGTCCAAGGTCTTCAGAGCACAACAAGGATTATATTAGACTTGCTTTAAGCAGCAACTAAGAGTTACTTTTCAACACTACTAATACAGGTGCTCAGATGGCAGATGAACTCATCTGATTACAGGATTCCAACTTCAAGGAAACTCCTTCAAATATAAGAAACCACTGGTTTCTTCTGACTCATCTAGGTTATTAAAAAAAACTTTTACTACTTACATGGAAATCTTGTGGTTCCCTGCTTTCAGCTGTAGCTTTTAAAGCACAATGCTCCACAATAATTAGACTAATTGTTTTAAACTACCTTCTGAGTAATAAGTAATAAACATGCTTTTTTTTTCTTAGGCAATAAACTAAATTCAGCCCCTAACTTCTTCAAGATCACCATCGAATCCCTGGAGTATTTCTTTCTCAAGCACAAATAGCCCTGGAGTCTTCCTTGCATTCATTCTAGTTTGCTGCCCATCAGAGAGTGAGGACCCCAGAGCAGGAAGATTGCAAGGGCAGTTCTCTGGGCATGCATCAGAGAGGATCCCAAGGGGCAAACTTCCAAGAAGGAGCTAAGAGGACTGTAATCTCCTTTGCTGTATCGCTGTCTAATGCAACTCGCAGTCCAAATCACCTATCAGATAACTGTTTGGCCACTGTTCAGCCACCCCGATCCTCATCAAAGCCACATCCCGTGCTGACCTAACCTACTACCACAGAAAAAGATTTTCCTCTCTCTTAGTAAATTCTACGAGTGGCAAAAGCCAACCACATCATGGGCAGTGGGCATAATTCATCACAACCCTCAGGAAATTTGAGTAACACTGAAAAATTCACTCTCAGCCACTGGAGACTTGTCAAGGGAAGGTGATATTTCAGATCCTATCAGGACAGAACAAAGATGTAACAAACTCGCTGTAGTTTCATTCTGCACCTATCTACTTGAATGCAGACAGGAGAGTGGAAAAGGAAGTCTAAAGCTTTATCAGGACTTGCAACAACGAAGGCTGTAAACCTCCAAATGGGAACTTGCATTGAGCTCGGTCAGTGCCTGTCCGGAAGAAGGATGCAAGCCCTAAAATGAAGATCTGTCATTGACAAAAAGAGAACCTCTTACAGTTTTTACACATCCTGCTACCTACATATGGTTGCATATGGCAGTATAAAAAACCAAAATACATTAAACAGAAGCAAGAAAAAAGATAGTAGCTCAACCTCAGACAAAGGAGATTAAGAGCAGAAGAGATACCTCATGAACTAATGAAATAGGGAAGAAAAACAGAAGAAAATAAAAAAAAAAAGTAAAAAAGGAAACCCAAAAATCCTAAGGTGTTATGGTCAGTGTTGTTAGTTCCTGTTACTTAATATAGAAGTCTAGTAACAGAGAGCAACCCCAAATTAAAATCAGAAACAATATCGTTTAGAAAAGGCAATGTGTTGCAGCATTTTGTAAATACTTGTTCATACAACATGACATGGCCTATGCATACCAGTTATTCTATCTCTGTTCACAAAGCAATTCTCTATATAAATGTATGAAATTTGAATGTTAATGTAACCAAAAGAGTTCCAAATTATTCTGACGCATGACTGAATGTCAATTATCACTGTTTTGAAAAAAAAAATCCACCAGTCAATCAGCCAGCACACTGTATTATTATTACAGATGCAAGAGTTACCAAATAAAGGCACATCAAAATTGGAGTATTTGGAAATAGCAGATCAGAGAATCTCAGAATTTTCAGAGCATCTCAGAGACAATAGTGCCCAACTTTCACTGAATACTTTTACTACATTACTCTGCTATCTCAAGATATGACAGATAAAATCACTTTCATAGTATCTTTCTCACAGCTGATGTAAGAAAGAGAGAAAAGTCTGTTCTGTTTCCTCAAGCTTTCAACTTTGTTGTACATCTGTCCCAGGACAGTGTCCCACTACATCACTTTGAACAAAAAAGCCAACAAACACTTAAGTCTGTTAACTGCCTGTAAATCTGAGCAGCTGTGTCGTGAGTCATTTCAGGACTGGCTAATAATTGAATAAACAACTGTAATTGTGCTCCATGAAACTCCCATGTTTCCTTTCAGTCTTGGCTTCTCTCATGAAAACTGTACAAGTTAGGGTGCAACCACAAAAAGTCAGCTAAGACAATGTTTACCTCATACCTCTAGTCTACCAACCATCATGAAAAACACATCCTGCTTCTGAGAATGTAATAGTAATCATTTCCAAATATTCCAGTGATGAGATGGTTTCTTACAGAGTGATATTTTTGAGGACCCTCAGATAAAACTGCCATTTATTATTTATACTAAAATAATGCTCACAAAGCACAGTGACCAATGAACTGAATGCACTGTTTGTAAAAAAGAATGAAAAGGTCTCTATACCAGGGAATTTACAATCTAAGTGATGTTGAGAGTGTACTGAACCTTTGAGTAAATGTAGCTTAAATTTCAGCTGGAAAGGAGGTCTCTTTCTAGATCAGTAGTGGCCTTTAACATGTGCTCTACTACTAGGAGACCTGGAAAGATAACTGAGAAAAGGAAGTTTGGTTCAGTGGACTTAGATTCACTTTACAGGGGTCCACAAATTTGAAAGAGATTGAAAATACCCATCTTCCTAAAGATTTGCAAACTATACCACAGAATTGCATTCTTGCTCAATTATTTGATGGGATCATTTCCACACTACTGGCTAAACAAGAGAAGCAGTCACTCTGGGAACTTCTGAGAGACAGTGAAAGGCAGCAATATTCCTAAGCCGCAGACTTCTGTTGCCTTCCAGCCAAGTCTCCAGACTCATCCATGCATGCTGAACATTTAGCAGCAGCATCTGGGAGAAAGCTAAGAGAGAAGAGCCTAGGAGCCAGAGTAACTCACCTTAGTTTTGCAAAGTGTTGGAAAGAGTAAAAACAATCTCTAGGGTCTGTAAAAATCTATAGATTTTACTAGTATATAAAGTAATTCCTATTAAACCTCATGAGGTTTATGCAAAAAGTTTGTAATATGAAGATTCCCTATTGGTGAGCAGATAGCTTCGCTGCTGTGACTAATTCAACTTTTGATGGCTTTGCCAAGGCTATAAACAAAGTTTCAGGCTGTTTTATTGACAAGGATGCTGCTGGAAAAACCTCTGACACCCTCCAGGTTTGTATTTCTTTTCACCTACAAGACACCGCTATAGCTTGCACAATATCAAGGCACAAAAAAAAGCAAGAAGCACTTGTGTCTGAAGCCTGAATTTGCTTTGGTAGTTAGTAACTATCTGCTTTGCCATTCCTGGAGGAATTTCTTTAATAAGAGCCTATGTTAATAAGGTTAAGAGATATCCTGGTAGAGCAAGAAGTCCAGAAGTGCAGAGTCAATCTGGGGCAAAATAGAGAAGCAAAATGAAAGAAGCAAAAAGTTTTAAAATGCTCTCAAGACTATATATTTGGTTTTGACCTGCGGAGTGAAGATCTGTTTTAATCACAACATGTTATTATAGCCAATATAATTGGCTATAATATTGGCCAGTATAATTATTTTTCTGAATCTTATGGACAGGTATGACATGAAACTGTTTCACTGGAAAACAATACCTATAGATGCAGACACTGTTTTTTGTTCTTGTGTATAAAAACAAGAGAGTCACAAAGAATCTTTCTTTGTCTACCAGGCAGCTGATACGCATGGTATACAAAGAAAAACTTTTTTTCAGCATGTTTCCCAGAATGAAGTCCCTTTTGACAGTAGTTAACAAGCAAAGAACCATCTTTATTTAAATACATGTTAGAAGCAGAATATTTTTCTATTCTACCCTAATCACTTGAACTATGTAAAGTAGTCCTTTTTACTACCTTCTTTCTTTTGATTGAAAAAAACCCCACACTTTTATGCTGCCTTTCTATAGGCCCAAGACAAGTGTTTTGACCGGCTGAGTGTACGGTATGGACCTATTGTAGGCTTCCACAAAAAAAAAAAAAAAAATTAAGCCAAATGTTTGTTAAAATCAGTTGTTCCTGTCTGGGGCAAAAGATTTAGCAAGTGGGGGAAAAAAGAGAATTTTCTCACAATACCAAATATCTTGATCAATCTCTCTCATTCTACAACCCATCCTTTTGCCACTTTTCACATTTTTAAGTTCTTTGTGGGGATCTTGGACTTATCATGTCTATCCTATCACTGCATTCATTGATTCTTGGCGCCAATTTTTTTTGCACAGAAGGAGAACATAATTTCATAACCGTAAAAACGGAATAAATATCCCTAGAAAGAAAGAGACCTCCGATTTTATCTTATATTGCTCATCTTGTTTCTTTTGCATATTATCAAACATGTAATGCCATATATTATAATGATAAAATACTGAGTCTAGAAAACACTGTGCTGCAAGCAGGTTTTCTGTGTAAAATACGATGCATGAGGACAATTAAGTGTTAGTGTTAAAGTAGGAGGGTAGTGATAGAAATTTCTTAAGAAAAGGGAGGAAAAATGCCATCATTTCTGATCTGCCCCCTCTCCCTTTTGGGAAGTCTGGGAAGGCTTTCCTCTCCCCCTGGGAAGATACTCTGAAGCAGAAAAAGTAGAGGAAAAAAATTATTCTTGGAAGGGCAGTCAGAGAGCAAACACATTCACACATCCTTCCTTTTGAGTAGACTTTTCTGAAAATTGCCTCAGATGTCTGCTGAGCTCTCATGGAAAGATTTTTCCTTTTTATTAAAAAAAATAGTCAAAACCTTCCTCTTTGTGTTTTGGAGCCAGTAACTCTCCTTATTGGCAGCAGTTTCCAAACCTGTTATTGAACAAACCTAAAAAAGTTTACACTGAAGGAAAAGCATCTGCCTTGACTGGGACCTTGGAGACAACAGCTTAGGCAGCAATAGTCTACCCAAAGCCCATCAGTAATTAGCATGCAGTCACTCATCACATCAATCTCTGCCTAAAACAGTTCTCAGCAGCTTCGGGTTAAAGGAAAACGTATACTCATTGTAGATGTTTTGCTTGTGTTTGATGTAGTAGACTAGTGCTGAACTATAGGCAAACATAGAATGAGGTGAATCAGAGGAAAAATTGTATTCTTCCATTTGAAGAACACTTTGAGTTTGGACAAGGCTGTTAAAACAAGTAGTAAAAGGAAATTAAAATTAGCACTGGTTATTTCTCTCAAGAAGTTCCCTTCCAAAATTCCAATGAAAATTGACTTTGACCTGGCAGATTTATGAGGCTTTGAAACTTTCAGTTGGAGCCCAAGCAATAGTTTGTTTTGTGTTTAGAATAATAATGCTTCTTAACTGAGGCAAAGAGTGGCGGTGACACCACTATTTATGGCTTGTTGTCCCTCTCAGTTTCTGCACAGGGAATGCAGCTGGACTGGTTATTGCTTTTACAATTACCACATACTTTTTGTATTGGCAGCTGTCACATATTGAAGAACTACAAAATTGCTCCTCCAGAGCAGAGAATTTATTAAAAAGAAGAGGTTTAGGTAAGTGATGTTTTCAGTTGTTGTTGCTTGTCCTCTTATTTAAGCCATTTGTGTGTTTGTTTCAAGTTTCCAAGTTTTTCCCCCAAAGCATGAATACTAGAAGCTGAGATCTTCATACATTTTAGGGTTCTGTTATCTGAAGCCAGATGAAAAGCACTAAATATCATAGTAGTAGCAATAAACTTGACAGTCACCAGCACAAAAACTTGAAAGAGCTGTTTTGTCTTCTCAAATTGTGTTCTTGATGAAAGATAAAAATACCTCAAAATTTTTGCACAGCATTTTTGACAGGTGGACATATAAATCTGATTTAAAATTTAGTATTCTTGCCTTTCTTCTAGAGTTTGTATAACTCTAAACTGAAGTTTTCTGAATGTGCTAGAAGTACTTCTTTCTGTACAACCTTCTAAAAATTGGCTCCATAATGTAGTTTGCCTTTTCTAAGTGGAGGTACTGAATAAAATGGGATTTTTTTTTCTCTCCCTATTGAAAAGGCAAATAGCATTGTTTTTACTTTTGCACAAGAATTCGAGAGCTGCAGAATCAATAGGCTGTTTCATATCCCACCATCAGCAGATACTGGGCTGAAAGCCAGTTTCTTCATGATTGCTTTGTTTAGCCTAGAGTTTTGTAATTCTAGTTAATTGATTGCTGGTTTGTTTGAGTTAGCACAATTGAAAATGGTAATGTAGACATCCAAGAAATATTTGGGGCAGAACAGTTCATTAATCAAAGTTAGAGCATGCCCAAAACTTTGTAACAGACCAGGTTAGTTTGGGTATAACCTCTCTCACCTTTCTCCTATCTGACACTCAGGAACTCCATCCACACCTCCCTGGGGTCTGCTGCACTGAGGGAAGACAGCTCTCATAAGGGCCTGGGTGTGGTACATCAGTCTTTTGATTACAGGTGAAAGCAGACAGATTTCCTGCAGACAAAGCAAACCTTCCACCCAGTCCCCAGCACCAAAGGGAGACAGGATGGGGCACTGCTCAAAAGCAAAAGCAGTTGCACTCAAGCACCTTACCCCCATTAGTGCAAACAGCTGAACCAGCAAAGATTACTGCATCTAAACTTTGTCTTTCACCTCTGCTTTACATTTGAATGTGAAAGAAGTTGTTTTCTTTCATTTTCATATAACCACATAATAACCACAACATAATCCTTGGTGGCTCCTCATGCAGGACAGAACTGTGCAGAGTAGAACCATTCTTCTGCAAAGAAACAAAAAATATGAACAGACACCTATAGTTACATTTATGCTCCCAAATTCAGAAGGGTGTAGGTCATTCTGATGTGAATGATAAACCAAAGTACTAGATTTTTTTAGCACTACCCTATAAAAGATGGCAGTTATGAAAAAGCATAATTGATCTAGACACTCACTACAGCATTTTGGCCTAATATAATAAACTAAGTGATAAAATTATACTATTCTTTAAGATGTGTGTCCCTTGCCCTCATATAAAAGGACTTGCAATTCAGGATCCCATGGTGCAGTTGCAGTCCTGCTGGTGGACACTGTAACGCAGAAGGGATTTGGATGTGTTTACTATTCCATTGTTTGACTTTATCCTAGCATAGCACAGTTCACTATGCGACACAATGGTTTGAGTCTTCACTGCTGCTCAGCTTTCACCACCCATAGACAAAGTTTAATGACAGAAAATTGTAAACTTAGAATTTCATGGTGTAATGAGGCTGGAATTTGAGCACTGGTCTCAAATCTTAGCTATGTGTTTTCACACCAGAACTATGCTGTTCTCCACTGGTAAGCTTGCATAGTATTGATGTTATAAGGCATGAAAATAATTAAAAAGTTGCATCTGACTTCAGACAGCAGATAAGAGTATACACACCACTCCTAGTGAGTGTACATCAGACTTGACCCTCTGTTCCTTTTTTCTCTGGAATGGCTGATATCAGCTTGCCATTGGTTCTCCCAATGGTCTGGGAGAACTTACATTTCTATCTTTCCTCTTATACAGGACAGTGAAAAGCTTATAGTAAGGTGAAATAGAGCTGGTCCCTGCTGCCTAAGCTGTGCCATAAGCAGACTCAGAAGCAGTTTCCAAAGTGCAAACTGATTAATGACAGCTCAGCATGGGGACGCTGAGAGACTCAGACTCATGACTGATGGATATGAAAAGACTGATGAACAGGGGGTGGTCAGGTCTGAGAAAACAAAACCCATCACTGAATTTGCTGAAAGCTGCTGACAATTGTTTTTGCACACAGAGGCTATTTCTAAACCAGAGAAAACTTACTGCTACTAACTGCTCTTCTGTGTTTCCCCTTCCCATTGTCACAATTCCAGTCTTCCTGCCACGGTTAAAAAGGAAATCTGGAAGTAGGAAACAAGTCAAGAGGCAGCCCCACCTTTATATAAGGAAACATCTATGTTCCATGGAAGCGTCATTCTTACAATAAAAAGAGAGATTGTAGTTTTAATAATTTTTATTAATTAATCGACCTTCACTAGCCAACCATTATATTGATCAGTGTATTATAGTTTATATATTTGACCTCCTTGTCCTAGGAGATTAACACCCCAAACCAGATGACATATGTGACCCCGAGAGTTCATCTGACATGTGAGGAGAGAGAGAGATCAGATGGTTAGAGGGGAGATGAAATAAGCCATGATGTTCTAAAGCCAAAAGTTTTAGACTGTTTATGCATTATTCTATTGTTTTCTTAATTTCTGTCATACAGATTTCTCTCCTTGGAGTATAGCAAAGAATATATCAAAGTCAAAGAGACAAAGTCAATGCTGTAATATGAGAACATTGGCTAAATGAAGTTAATACTTCTTCCCTAGAAGCCTCAGTCCCAAAACACTTGATGCATTCCTCTCTCTTTCTTTTTCACAGTCTAACATTAGGTGTCCTGATTGGTACAGTTTCCTTAATAAATCAGGAACTCCAGAATAAGGAAAACCTGGAGGAACAACAGCTCCATATCAGAGACTATCACTCGATACTTTTACTGCATAATGACAAAAATGTGTGCAATATACATTGCCCTAAAGAAAAGACCATGCAGAAAGCCATGACAGCACTATTTTTTCCCACAGTGGAAAGGAAATTTTACTCTCAGATTCACAGTTCATGTACCTTCAAGAAAGGTTCAGTCCTATTTTCAGTCACTGAGGGGCCTTCAAATGGGGTCCTGGAATATGCCAGGAATTTCCCCTGTATTCACAGAAGCCACAATGAGCCGTTATCCCAGATACTGTAAGAAGAGCTTGTTCAGTAAATGTGACATAGAAAAAAGTCACCTTGCGTGGGAGCCAGCACAGCATATCACTTGAAACAATGGTCAGTGGCCCAGCCAAGTGCATGCAGCATGGATGGGAAATCCCAGCCCTGAGACACCGACCTTCCTGACCATCCCTCACCCACGAGAGCAAATCTTCTGTTCCACTGTGCTTGGCAGTGCCTTGCCCTTTGTCATTAAATTACTTCAAAGAAAACAGATAGTAAGAACATCTGTTAAGCCTATTTGAGAAAGACCCTCTCCTTATTACAAGATGCTACAGGGAGAGACCCACATGCTATATATTATGGAAATCATCATCATTGCTTTGAAGCTTCAGTTAATAGCAGTGTTTCTGTTACATAGTGGGAGAAGAGGTTTTTTTTATGTTGAAAGAACACAGAACTTGACAGTGAAGTTAAATACAGTAGTTTTTTTTTTCTGAAACATTTACCAAAGTGATTTTTGTTTAGTGAAATCCATGAAATTTTGTGTACAAGCAGGGCTGAGTATAAGAAAACATGCATGTCCTTCATAGCACATAAGTCATTAAACAGCTAGTGGTTAAAACACCATATAACAAGATGGGTGGAGTTTTCCTAGTGGAGGCTCTGAAATTGTTTCCTCCTAACAAAAGTTCAGAATCCATTTGTCAGCACATATAATTTCCTGTGCTCCTTTGCTGCATTTCAAAAGCTAAAATATGCATCCTATTGTAACAAAACTCCTGGTTTACCAAGATAAACAAACAACAAAACAGATCTGCATGGTGTCAGAACTCCAGGCAGCTCTTTGTATTTTTTGGAAGATCTTACTGGGTTAGGAAACAGTAATTATTTCTAGGCAAATTCAAACATTTTCAACAGAGATTGCAATGAAAAAAATGTAAGACCTTTTCCCCTGTAGTTGAAAAGTTGAACTCCTCAGTAATAACCTTAAACCTGACCATTAGTTCAACTTTGTCTCGTGTTATGCAGCTATGCAAAACAAAGTCTGTTGATAAAATGGAAACGGTTTCCTAGAATGCCAAAACAGACTGCTCCCTCCCCACAGAAGACAGTCACTCTCCAACAGTGAAGTATGTTTACTAATCTGTGTCATTGTTAAAAGATATACTGGAGACACAGCATTTGAATTAAAGCCTCTGGTAAATTAAGTAAGTGATCATACTGCATCAATTCAGAAAGAAATTGGACCAGCCTAGAGTTGTAGAATCTTCTAGGCCTCCAGTACATTGCTGGAGACAATTTAATAATTTATTAAGCTGTGGCTTCATGGACAACTGAGCAAAGCTCGTGCCCTATGGTGGCTAACAAAGAGGACGTGTGACCCTCGCCTGGCCTCTCTTCTCCCCTGTCCTGCTCCTACAATACACATGTGACATCTGGACTCTTCTGGATGCTGCCCTAACCTAGTAGAAGACTGCCCAGCTCTTCTGCTGAGTAATTTATCCTGCTGGGCCAGTCACTTACACTGCTCTCAGCCTGGCAATGAATCAATAGGAATGGACAGGATGGCACGTGCATGAACATGGGCAAGAACAAGACTCTTGTATCTCGGAATCTGTGAGTCATTAGGTTGAGCAGCTGTGCAGGGAACCACTGCTCAGTAAATAACAATGTGACAAGACTCAAAGAATAAGGACTTACCTCCCCTGCTAAAAAAGACACTTCCTGCTGACTTCAGCTAACTAATTCTTACTAATTTCATGAAATTACAAAGTGCATAAAGATATTCTGCAGGAAAGTTTAGGAAATCCCTGTGTTATTAGGTTTGCAGCAGGGAACCTGACTAGCAGACATCCAAGAGAGAAGGAGGACTGCGTTGTGTTTGACTACAAATATGTAGCAAAAATTGTCTTCTGCAAATACATTACAGCTGAGCAAATCAGAAGTGAAAAATTATCATGTCTATAATACAGGTCATCAGCAATATCAGAACTCAAATTGAGCCCTTGAGGCTGTCCTGGATCACTGTCATGTAGATCTCTCTTGTTTTCTCAATGCCTTGAACTGAGTAAGAGCTCCACTATCTTATATTGTAGAGTCTTTAACTGCTATTGGTCAACAGTCAACTCCATCAAGTTGTGTAAAAAACCCATCCAAATTAGCTTAAAATGCATACTAGACATTGGGCTTAAAAAAAGTTTTGTTTCAACAACAATTTTGATTCCAACTATATAGTGTTTTCTCATAAATATTGATTGCTAGAAATACCTGTGGGATTTGTCATTTAATTGTTTCATTACAGATTCGTGCAGGACTGAATGGACAATAGTTGTCTTCTTCTGAGTTAAAACTGTGGACAATATTCATGCTCCAACAGAGTGAGACTAGAAGGCAGTTCATCTCTCAGCTCTGTCTAAATAAGCACACACAGTAGTTAGTATCAACTTAGGTACACTACTTGGATGTTTATTGACCTGTGTATCTACTGTGCTAGAGCAGACTGTATTCTACTGAAGCCTTTTGAACTCTTGCTTGTGTCTGTGGTTTGCAGACAACACAAATTTCTCAGAATAAGGAGAACCACCAACACATTTCAATTTACAAAACATGTGCGGCCCATATGAGAAATGTATCCCAAAGGAATGGGAAATTACAGTTTGCACATGTGTGGATAAGAGTCAACTGGTGTTGAAGGTAATTAAATTTTGTCACTAATTATTTTCAACCAACAGTGTGCATTAATTAATCCACACAGTGCTCCTGTGAAAGAAATGCAGAAAGCTCTGAGACTGAGGGTTTGTTGATGGATGAAAATTGATGTATAACAGGATAGGGAGAAATTTTTAAATGGATAGCTGCTTCAGATTGTCTCTATGAGTGAACTTTCCGAGTCTGGAGCAAGTTCTAACTTGCTTAGTCCAAATGCAAAGCAGCTTGAACTCATTTAGAAAGAGATGAAAAAAAATCACCCTTCTGTTCAAGATAAAACCAACCAAACTCCCAAACCAGTTACTCATTAAATCTATAGACCACAACCACGAGTCCTATTATTTTATGTCCTGGAGTACTTCCATTGTTGTGCATTTTTCACATTTGGCAAGTGTGTTAGTATAACTCTGATGATGCTCCCTCTGAAAGGATACAGTAGAACTTGGAATACTCTGAAGGGGGACAAGGGTAGCTGCAAGTATGACTCAACACCTACTCAAGCAAAGCAGGCCATCTTTCTTCAGATGAGGATGGCTTGTGTGTCTGGGGACAGGAGGTTTTTATCATAACTAGGACAGAGAAGATGAATAAGGAACAATTGTTCATTATTCCTTGACATATAAACAAAATAATTTATCCAATGACAGGTTTAAAAACAGTTAAAAGCAAAGGGAACAATTTTCCACACAAGAAGATATTGAGCTGTATGACTCACTTCTAAATTAAGTTTGGATGTGAAAAATATTAGCAGGTTGAAAATGGCATTAGGCAAGTAAGTTGGAGAAAGGTCCATCGAGGATAACTAAACAATGGCCCTAACATGATATCAAGAGGAGGAAATGCCTGCAGCACTGATCACTAGAAGAAAGGAACGAGGAATGGATCATTGTTGTGTTTCTTAAGCTCTTTCCCCTGAGCAGTTGGTGCTGGCCATTGTCTGAGACAGGCTAATGTGATGCTCAACCAGCATGGGATTTCTTAAACTGGTATTTTTATGAGTTTCCAGTGACAACATCTGAGCTTAAATGGGTTTCAACACTACATTTAAAAGAAGTAATGGTAACATATTACACAGAGTGTGCAGGGCACCAGAGCTGGGTTTGGATCTTGTTTTGAATCCAACCTTTTTGTGTTTTCTCCTTTTTAGTAGCAATTATGATTACTCAGTCTGTGTCTTTCCTATCTAAGGAGCTTTGCAGCTGTATGGGAGGGATGGCAAGCACTATCACTGTGAAATAAGAAGAAACTATAAATAAGTCAATTCCTTCCATGCCCTATATTTATCAGACTCAAAAAAAAAAAAAAAACAACAACAACAAAAAAAAAACTATTGATATAATAACCCAGATGAGTGAAAGATTTCTTTATGAGGATTTTGACATTTTGGTCACATCTGATGAATTGAATGCTATGGTCATCGTTCCAGAGGCTGTATATTGAGAATGAATTTGCCTTGTAACTATCTGGCTCTAAAACTTGATTGAAAGACACAATGAAGTCTTTATGGCCTTTCTGGGCTCTGATAATTTTCCAGTTCCCAAAACCTATTGACAAGAAACTCCTCTTGCTTTTCTGTTTATTTCCACATTTCACTGTCCTTATTTTACGTGATAATGCATTTTAAGGATTAAAACTCTCTCCAACCTATTTTTCCATCCCAGCTATCAGTGTAGATTTTAAAAAGAGGTTTTCAGTCAAGGATAGACAAATTCTTTTTTGCCTAATTTTGACCTCACAAAGAAAACCAAAAAAACAAACAGAAAACCAAAACTAAAACCGGATGAGATTAAAAGTTCAGTTTGACCTTTTTGTGGCATTAATGAGAGAAAAGCCAATGAAAAATAGATTGCAGTGAAAAATAGAAAATAATTCAGAAGAGAGAACGTGTAATGAGGACATGAACCCTAAGATCTCCCACACATGCTAAACTAGTTTCTGTGGAATGGTGGACAGTCTGCCATCTCTAGAACACAAAGTTCAACTTACCAGAAAGCCCTACAACCAACCAACTGAAAAAAAACCCCAAATTAACAAAAAACTCCAATCAATATGGTCAGGGGAAAATCATAATTTGAAATTGCAGGAAAATGTAATTAATGGTAATTATGTCAAAATTATGTTAATAAGATTAAGGGTGATAAGGAGTGAAGAGGACTACACTTTTTGCCAAACCCCAAGATTTTTTAAAAATGTAGCTTTATATAAAGTAACCACCCAGTGAATGGTTTCTATATCTATTCTTACATTCAGAACAAATTTAGAAAAACAACAATATGAAATTGTTGAGGGATTAAAAATATACTCACCAAATGGATTTCTCAATTAAGAAAGATTGGAAGAACAAAAATATAGTGCACAGCATTATAAGCTCTCAGGTAACATTTTAATTACATTCTATAAGTGCTATGCCATTTAGAATTAATGTTATACATATGGTCTTCCAGCATTCAATTTTTTTTTAGAAATGAAAATTCAGATGCTATTGAAGCAGTCTCCATAAAGCACCTCTATTGAAATCCAAAGACATTTAACAAAGGGACAGTATTGATGAGTGGTTTCTAGTATAGTCTGCCAATCACGTGGGGAGTTTTCATCAATAGAAATTATCTTAGAATTGTACTGTAGTAGATCTTGTTTAAGAAGGCAAAATTTCCTTATTCGCTAATAATAGACAAGGGAAAAAAAGACTCTACAAAAATACAGTGAGGATATAAATTTCATGAATTACATACCTAAGTATCATGTGTTTGTTGGAAACGTGCCAAAAAAAAAGAAGATGCAAATAAAGCTGAGGAATTCTGTGTTGCACTTAAATAGTCATCTTGTGATGCTATTCATGAGTTCACATACTATATGGGCAACTTATAAATATCTTCTAAAAATAAGAAAGGAGCATTTTTAAAAATTCTGTGGACAGTAGAGCCAAATGAATACTTTCCCCATGCCCACCTCACCCCAAAAGTGTTCAAGGCTTGTTAAAAATACCAGTAGAAGTAGAAGAGGTAGAAGCAAGGGTTCTCGTTTTTTCAGAAAACCAGGCATACATAATCGTATTTCCCACTCCCAAGTATTTGGGGGGCTATAGAAGCATTTCAGTCCAAGATGAACACAGGCTAAAAGTTGCCAAGATAATTATAAACCCACAAGCTTTATTAAACTAGAGGTATGATATGCAATACTTGCTTTCACGTGGTAAAAACACAGAAAAAGCTGTTCTAGGTTCCCATTCCAGGTCTCCCATTTAACGCTTATGTGGCTGCAGAGATGCCAGGGAATATCATGGGACAATATTACTGCACATGATTTCTTTCTCCCCACTGACTTGAGGATGTCTCCTAGGTACTGGAAACCTCAGTTTGATTCCTTCCTCTGCTTGAGACAGCTTGAACATGCATTTCTAAATTTCAAGAGAGGGTTCAGACCCCAGGTGTACACAGCACAGTTACCTGAATTTTTGGACTGCACTCCATCCAAAGTAGGACGTGCAACATGGAACCTGACAGTCCTGCTTTCCAGGGGAGCAGCCAAAAGCTGCTCAGCACTGGGGCAGTTCCAGTAGGCAGGACCCAGGAATCTGCCACAGCCCGAGAAGGACTCTCATCTCTGAAACATTAGGAGGGGATGGCATCTCTGAGGAGAATCGCTTCAGTTGGAGAGGAAACATAAACTCGTATCCCAGGACAGTGTTCAACGGATAAGCTGTAAGATAAACAGGAAATCCTTCTGATAGACTTTTCAAAATCTCACTTTCTATCCCTGCCCTATTTTCCTCATCTCTCTTCTACCACTTCCAAAACTAAAATGTTCCAACAGCGAAGAACTCATTCTGTGTTGAACACAGCAACTTTAGTTCATCATTCCTTCACAGTCTGTACCACACAGTGCAATCTGAGATTACTCTGCTGGGGTTTTTGTGTCTTCTTGACACAATGAACACATTTACATACAAAGCTATATGAATAAGAGTGGTCTGAAAAATGCGCTATTTCAACTACAGATGTCAAAATCTTTTTTCCCACATTGTGTCTTCAATCAATGATGAAATACAGAGAAGGCAGAAAGACATAGCATTAATTTGCCTCTCTGACTGCTTTACATATCCCCTCATATCTCAGTGGGATTTCTGGAAATAATGCAAAGCCTCTCCAGTGCTTGACGTGCAGTACCTCCAAACACGACAGAAAAGCTCTGTAGGCAATAAGCAGGAAAATTTGCATAAAAATGGAAACTAATTTCTCTCTCCATACAGAGAATATTCTGTGTCTGGCAAGCAGTATGAGCCTGAATTTGCATACCTTTCTTTGCAAACAGTAATACAGGCACTGTCACATCCATTCTGCTGCTACTATGATAAAAGCAAACAGCATTTAGCTCAACTGTTACATATTGTTCAGTGAACAGGTTGTTTCAGAACCTAACAAAAGACATCTACCTCTTGTAAATGTTTCTAAGGATAAACATGTGCAAATTTTTATAGGAAAAAACCTTTTTTTCCCAACATGTTTTTCCATTTGCTCATCAGCTTCTTGATTTTTTTTCTGTGGAATAGCAAAACAAAGCCATGCTATGTTCTCAGCAGGGCTATTTTCATAGTAGAACAAGTTTCAGAGTTGTGACTTGGTACTCTTCCATCATTAAAAACATAAAAATAAAAAACTGATTCTTTGTCCTTCCTTCAAGGAAGGAACTGGAAGACACAATTTCCAGTGGTATTCCTGGTATCTCTGTAAGCAAAAAACAATAGCAAAAGTTTAGCATACATAATAGAGGAAGGAAGAGACAATGAAAGCAATGTTTTTGTTTATTTTCTCCAGTGTATGTACTCAACTATCACTGACTTCAATGCAAATGCCATTTTCCACAACATCTAAAGAATGAGACTGATGCTGTAGGAGCCATACCCTAAAGTAGGAAGCACGGGAAAAAATTAGCCAGGCAAACAATCAGCAGTCTGCTCTGAAAGCTACCACTGTGTGGAGTGGCAATGTACAGACTCCTTTTGCCAAATTTGCCTTATTAGGAGTTTTCCCATATACTCTTCTGTTCTCATTTTGCTTTTAAAGAAATAGAATCCAAATAGAGAAGCAACAGGTCCCCTAGCTACAGTAAACACAGGTGGACAAAACAGAGTAAAAGTTAATTTCTTATGATCTTACATTCAAAGAAGATAAAAAGCTCGTGCTGGGATTTGATGTGGCCTTTTGGAACACAACTTGCTTTCCCAGCTTACTTGTCTGACCTCTGTACTGAATGACAAAAACTATCAATACAATGTGCAGAAATGATGTCACCCCTTTGGTATGAAGGGTGAGGGATGGCTCATTTGGGATATTTGTTTTAATGATATCACAGTCACACATCGTGTGATTTCAATCAAACAGATTCTTTTGAGCTTAAAAAGACCTATTGATCTATCAAAATATTTTTTTGTTTTTGGTACTCCAGTATGCTCATTAGCACTGTTACCATTTAAATGGCTTCCTAGCTGATGAAGTAAACATATTCAAAGATACAAACAGCTTGGTTTTATTTAAAAATTGAAACAAATAAAACTATCTGTCTCAAACAGCAACAAATAATTTAAAATCTGTTCCTAGTAACTGCAATGGAAAGTCACAAGTGGCATCTGCAAATTCTCTGTGAATCTAAATCATCTGTCTGATCGTCATCTGAAGCAGATCTGTCAATAAGAGTCATTTGCTTCACAAAAACTACACCTCCAAAAAATCATTTCTCAGTTTGTACCTGTTACCATAATAATAAAAAAAGGTGATGCAAACATGATTAGCTCAGTTGGTGGGAGCATGGTGCTAATGACACCAAGGTTTTTGGTTCAATCCCCATATAGACCACTCACTTAGGAGTTGGACTCCATGATCCTTGTTAGTCCCTTCCAATTCAGAATATTCTGTCATTCTAGGATGTGTCTGTGATGCTTTAAAAATTCATTTTGGCATAATCTGTAGCATCAGTGCAAATTTCACTTTCCATAGGCTTTACTTTACATCAATTTTACAAGTTGATGGTAATGGTGTAGGATCTCAGTATTATGTATAATTAATAAGAGCTAGACATGACAATAAATCTGAATTAATATAATGAAATATATCAGTCTAAATGATAATATTTAAATTATTTTTTCGGTTTTATATCAAGTTTTCATTATACTTACCTGGTTTATACCTCTATTTTCAAATTCACAAAGAACAAAAGTTCTCATAAAAGGCGTTGCTAGAAATATATCAAAGACATCAGTAGCTCCCAAATTTTCCCAGCTTCCTTGCTTTACTCTCAATATCAGCCATCAATGTTTCAAATGAAGAGCATAAATCAGTTCAGGATATCCTTGTTCTGAAAAGCAGTAAAGATCAACACAGATCAGTAGTACTTGCTGAATCAGCACACAAAGATATAAGAATTTAGGCTATTCCCCCATAACATGAGGTCAAAACAGTTTTCTGTATACAGGCTCTTCGTGAATGAAACTACAGGGATATCTGCCGTGGATGATACCTGGTATAGTTTTATAACAAAAGGACTGTTCTAGGAGAGTACTTATTCAGCATTTGCCCTACACCCAGTTGGTATAAGTATGTGAGTTCATACTTCCATTTTGGTTCCTCTTAGTGCGCTCACTGAGCTCTGTGGGCTTAGATGACTTAAGTTGCTGAAGGTAAAACTTATCTGTATCATATATGCTTCTGCTGTATTTACTGTGATCTGTTAGCATTGCAGTGATGCCTGTAGTATCCTGCCAATAGTATCCAGTATTAGTCTACATCTAAAAGGTGTACTGAGAAATATTTTTTTATAATACTTGCATTTAACTGTAACTGTCATTTGCTTCCAAAAATTGCATCCTGATTAGTGCAGTTCTTAATTTAAACCAACTGCTCTCTACACATGTGAAAAAGACTGTCACTATGGTAGCAAAACACCTGGGATAAACTCCTAGGCCATTGAAAAAGCTAGTTTTGCCAGTAACTTCAGGAGACCAGCATTCAGTCTTCTGCTTAACAGAACAGATAATGAAGCTTTTGTTAAGTGTTCTGGCCTACCTCTGCTCTCTGGCGGATGTTTTCCTTGGTAAATTTGCCACCTGTATCAGAAAAAAAACAACTTATTCTTACCAAAATAAAAGACAAGACCCTATATCTTTACAACACATGTTTCCTTTAATAGAAGATAATGTGTTTACAGTCTCTGTGCTTCCTCATCTCGCTTGGACTTCATCACCTTGGCTTATCTCCCATGCAACTTGTGTTTGCAAGTTCAGTAGTTTACACTGGAAACAGTGTAGTTAAAGAATATTCTTCATTACACAGGCAGAATTTCATATGTTTTCTGTATTGATGCCTTTTCCTGCAACCAGAAACAAGGACACATAAACCTAAGTCTTTTGGCACTCCATTGGTATAAAACTACAACATCCTACTTTTGAAAAACAGTTCAGTCACTTTTCTGAATGAGTTCCACACAAATGAAAGAGCTGATGTAAAACCCAGATGCACAAGCCATCCCTCACTGATGAGACTGCAACACTGGCCAAAGTCTAGTCCTTAGGGAGGAGAACAATGCTGTGTAGAACATGGACAAATAATACAGGATTACAGTAACAGTATTAATGGTAGAACACTACTTGCTTCTTATGCCAGACAGACACAGAAAACACTTGTAGAGGCTTAGGAGATCCCCAAACATTCAGCCTAAAATCTGTGCAGATATTAATGGCTTGGACTTATTTCTGCTGTTGGTAAGCACATTGTTTCTAGGTCTGAAATCATTAGAGGAGTGTTCTCAGGAAAGCAGATGCAAAGAAGCAGCACCTTTTCCCATTGCATGCCTGCTCTGTGTCAAGAGCTCCTATGCCCTCTCTAGGTGACTATTCCAGAAAGATGGACAATACAGCTAGATTGATGTTTCTCACACATCATCAAAACCTCAACCCTGCCTTATGGGTGTCAGAGATAAAACTCCCATTAAACCAAGATGGGATCAAATTTCTCAAATTCAGCAAGTTGCTCCTAGGAAAACCCACTACAGGTGGAAATAGTCAGGCTGTTGTTGAGGATGTGAGTTAAGGCAGTCGTCACATATGGTTAGGTGACCTAGAGTGGACAATTTGAAGGTTATTAGCTTCCCAGGTGTCCCCCAGTGGGCATATTGTCCTGCAAAACATGCCTTTCAAGGTATGAAAGACCCCCACAGCTTTGGCTGGCTGCTCTCAGGCTTAATAGAAGATTGATAGTTTAAACACAATGTTCACAGCAATATTATTAATAAAATAGGTGCTCAAGGTTAATAAGCACACACAGCTATCTCATCCCATTTGCAAGTGAGTTTCCACCTTTTGGCATTTTATAAGCAAATGGCACTATCATTACAGCTGTCCCCTGAATTACTACTACTTCCATCACTACCAGGACAACAGCACTGGTTTACAAAGCAGCTCCTGACTTACACTGCCTCCTGTGCAGGAGCAGGCATTTCCCATACCTGTTGCAAATGAAAACCTGAGTTACAGGTATCCACTACATCAAAAAATCAAAGCCCAGACATTGGCTTACATGAATTATCAGTAAATCCTACAGAAAACCACAAGTCTAAATGTTTTCTTTCAAGGAGGGTAAAAGGAGAGAAGGAAGAATAAAATTTCGTTTTGATTACACTCTACTGTTGTGGCTGGATGGAAGTGCAAATTTTATAGTTGTCCTAACCAAGTTATTCTTACTTTTTTTGTGAGGTGATGAGTTTTTTGGATAAAGTGTTCATAATTTTATCTCATTTCTGTGAATTTTACACTAATGGCTGTTCCTCAACACAGCATAGAACCTGAGTGAATCCATCCCATAGATCCACTAACACTAACTTTTAACTGATACAAGCATTTGGGATTTGCAGTTGCAGAGAATGCACAGAAAGCAGAAAATAGCCAGGTAGGTGTGAGATACCAAGATGTCCAGGGAGTACAACACAAATTTTCATAGTCAAATACTGCAAATTCTACATAGACAACTCGCAGGCTCATTGAGAATCAGAAGAAAAAGAATGGCACTGAGATATAATGACAAGGGAGAGATCCCCATACCACTCCTTTATGAAGAAAACTGAAATAGTGTATTGCCCTGATGGGAATTTTCTTTTTAAGTGGCTATAAATAAGATGCAATTAGCACAGAGATAGTAAGATACAAAATACCCCCTCTTATGCTACTACTTTGGAAAAACTCCAGCAACTTCACGATGAAAAAAACCCAAAACCCCCCCAAAAAAACAAAACCAAAACCAAAAAGAACTACAAAAGTGTATGCTAATCTTCATTTGCAGTTTTGTGAGTTTATGTATTTTCCCTGGAATACAAATCTCTGTTTTATTTATTCTCATTAGAGTGATTTCAAAAATTCCTCCTCAGACATGTCTCATCATGTCATAATTATTCATCATCATGAAGGCTTCTAACAGCCTCTAGTTACAATGCCATGAAGTTTTCTAATAAAGTGAAAGGATAATTTAGCCTCCATAACCAATTAATCTTTGGCTTCTTAGCAAAACTTAGTTCAAAAAAATTATGTGTCCCCTAGTCTTGGGAGAGATAGACTACAACAATCAGTTCACCTCACTCCTTCCCTGGAAATAATCAACATATCCTAATGCTTTCCAGTTCCGACCAAACAGGACAATCCATAAAGGGCATATGGAAAGAGAGTCTGAAGTAGCCTCTTTGCACTCCCAGTTCTTCTTCAATGGCAGAGCAGACCAATGACTTAGCATCTCAAAATGGAGACAAAGGAAAGATTGGCATGAGCATATCTCAGGCTTGATTTGGAGCAGGATCTCATGCATTTGCTACAGACCTTTGGCTAACATTTCCTGAGATCAGTGGAAATAGTCCATTAGTTTCATGGCTACTGATGTGCATACTAGGAGGGGAGACACAATGTTATTATATAAAGAACAGGGGCAACCAATGTAAGCATTTGGACTTGCTACAGTAGGTAATCAAGTTGACAGCTGTTGAATTGTGGATATATGAGCCCAGGAGTAAATATTATTAAGAAAAACCTAGTTTTGTGGATACTAATTTAATCTGGATCAACCCTTCATAAGACTAAGTATTGGGGGTTTGTTTTTCTAAACTTAGGTGTCTGCAGTATCTACAAATGTATTCTACTGTATGCAGACAAGGTCAGTGAGATGTTTCAGGTGTCAAGAGGGAAGCTCTCACATTTCTGGAATGGTAGAGGAAAGATTTATAAAGTTTTTACTGGCCTGAAGGAAAGAAAGAAAGTAAAAACATCTGCCAGAGTAATGAGTGGACTGTTGGCTAAATTCATTCAGCGGAGGAGTCTGAAACAGATCATCTCTGTCTTAAGAAGTAGGCGTTAGTGGAGTCATCAAAAATAATTACTAGAGAGGAGTCCAGGACATACCTACAGGGAATAAAACTAATCTGAAAATGTAAATTAAATTGACAAAGTATGGATAGAAAAGCTAGGAGTTCTTACACTCCTGGACTCACACAATGTACCAACCTTGCTAAAGTCTTATGAAACAATAACAGAAATATTTTTTATTTGAGTCTGGGATAGTACTTATGAACATGTCAGTAAAAGAGGGAAAGTTGCAGACAACAGAGGTTGCTACAAATACAACTATGATCACACTACCCAGATCTTCACTGTTATAAAACATCCATCCAAAGACACAAGCATGGATTTCATATAATCACAAAATGTCCTGAGTTGGAAGGGACCCTCAAGGATCAGTGAAGTCCAGCTTCTGGCCCTGTACAGGACAGCCTGAAGAGTCACACCATGTACCTGAGAGCTTTGTCCAAACACTTTTTGAACTCCGGCAGGCTTGGTGCTGTGGTGACCTCCCCGGGGAGCCTGTTCCAGTGTCTGACCACCCTTTGGGGGAAGAACCTTTTTGTAATATCCCACCTAACTCCCTCCCAAACAGCTTCATGTCATCCCCTCAGGTCCTGTCAGTGGTCACCAGAGAGGAGAGATTGGTGCCTGCATCTCCACTTTCCCTCATGAGGAAGCTGTAGACCACCATAAGATCTATCAAGTCTCCCCTTCTCCAGGCTGAACAAGTGACCTCAGCTGCTCAAACTTTGGCATTGCCTGCAGTGTTTCTAATGTGCTCTAGAAACTCACTGGCGCAGAGAGAAGTAAACGTAAGTGGGTGGAAAAAGGTTCAAACAGCTGAGCAGCAGTGACAGTAGTACAAATTTAAACAACTCTCTCCCTTTTTAGGTTTTGAAGAAGATCAAAAGGAGGTTCTGCAGTTCCTGAGGTGCTCTGTCATGAGTGTGTTTGTGCTTGCCACCTGGCACTATTGTATAAACAACATACAGTACACCACAAGTGATGCAGCCATTTCCCACAGCAGCCCTTTCTCTCTCCTCGTAAACAATCCCAAGGCTGTGCGTATCCTTTACAGCCGCCCCGGCCTCTCCTCAGGAGCTCACATGAAAGCGCTTTGACTGTGTTTTGCATTAGTTTGCTTCCAGTGCCAAACAGCCTCCGGACTCGCCCAGCGCCTACCACGAGCCCCTGCTCGGGGAGGGCAGACAGCTGGGCTGTGTGAGGCCCACGGGGCTCACCCAGGGCCGGCAGTGCAGCTAGGAGCCCTCTGACTGTACAATGGATGGATGGTCAGACCTCTGGGTCTGGGGTTATCTGCAGGATTTGCTCCATAGACCTGCCCTGGAGCAGCCGAAGCTCGGCGGAACGGCGGCACTTGCAGCCAGAGCTGCTTTGTTGACTCTGAACGTTAACACCCGGCCTTCCCCCTGCACTGACGAGTTTCTGTGGTTAAACTGGTCAGGAACCAGGCACGTGATTTCTTCAGGGCTGTTGGAAAATTGATTAATCCCATTTTGGCACTGGTCAAAGTCTTATGAAATGTTGTACAGAAATTGTTTTAGTTCCTTTCTTTCTGAGGGTCTGCTCCTCTCCACTGCCCTTCCACTGCTCTGGCTGCAGGTGTCTGGCCCCAAAATAATATGAACTGGGTTTGTGCAACAAGAGTGTGGAAGGAGTTCAAAACTATGTTTCTCAGTCTGGGCCTCCAGAGGAGGGCAACTATAAATAGATGCAAAGGCAAGGATAATTGGCATGTAAAATGAATAATGCCGCAAGCTCACCCTAGGAATTTTAGCAAAATAAAACTTTAGCGGCCATTCCACCAACTTGTATTCTGGTTTTCCTTATCTGATTTTTTCCAGATGTCGCACTTTCCCTTTCTTCTTTGAACAGTAGTACTTTTCCCTGGAGTCCCAATATTGTATAAATTATATGTATTCCAGCCTCTAATAACTTTCATAGATTAAGAAATGACCACATGAAAGAGGAATAATCCTAACAAGCCTGGTGCTTGTTTAGCTTTTTAGGGAAAATTAGGCATGCTATTAAGTAAAAAAAATTCTAATCTCATGGTCCATATGGGGACTGCTTTTGGCCTTCGACATGTCACTGTGAAGAGGTGCCTTGAGCCCAGGTAGTTTGGCAAGAAACTTGAATTGTAAAAGCACACCTTTTTTACCTCATTCACAGGTAATAATTTGACAAAACATGAACTTACAGGTCAGAGTAACTGCTGACCTATTGCTCATCCAGACTTTCTCCAGGAAAACACCCTGAAGAAGAAATATATGGGACAACAGAACTTTCTGTTGAGAGGAAACTGGAAAAAAAAACAGTTAATATGATCTCTGTTTCTAACTCATACCACATTTTGTTTTCTGACTCTTAACAGACACCCACCTCAGACTTGGATCCACTGAAAATTTCCATGGATTTCATAAAAACAGGATTTGAAACTCTGTTGTGGCAAAAGTATGATATAAAAAAAAATTAAAAATTTGTTTCTAAGACCCATCAGATTAATTTTCCCTTTGGCTTATGCTAAATCTTGGGGATGGAGGAGGAAAAAAAATAGCTCCCACAACTGAGCTCTTCAGCGTAGGACTTGAAATTATGTCCTGACAACTCACAGCAACCAGGCACGACCAGCTTTCATTGCCCCACAGGAAAAAGAATAAGAATCCTCTGGAAGTCAGAAAGCAATCTGAATTATCAAGAAAAGTTGTTTTGGGTAGGGGCAGGGAAAACAGGGTAAGAAACAAGCTGGTTGGTCAGGTCAAGAGAAACTATCTGTATCTGAAGTATGGAAAACCACTGTTGTCTGTCACTACAATTATTTTTTTTCCAAAAGTAAAACCCAAGGGTATGAAAAAGGAAAATATTTAAACCAAAAATGATAAACTGCTCTAGCAGAGAGAAGAGCTCAAGGAGAAGTCTCTCCATCAGATTGCTAACAGATATAACCCATGGAGAATGAAGTGCAGGTAGATAGATGTTGAAAGCAGACTAGATTGTGTAGTGTGTTTCAGAGACACAGACATCATCTTCACTTCAGGGTGGTGATGAAAAAAAATCTGGTCAAAATTCAGAGAACGGAAAGTAGGCCTTAGATATCAAAGAAGAAAAGGTCAATTAATTTAGTTACAGCTATAAGTGACAGATCCTCTTCACACTGATGTCGCATTCCAGGTCTCAGCCTTCTATCCCTCCTTCCTGGAGATTAGCTCCATACACAAACTGTTATGAAATAATCTGTGTCTGATCAGAGCATCTAATGTAAATGTACAAATCCTTCTGTGTTCATAAACCAGCAAGGTGATATGAGAAGCTATTTTAATTATGCGTGTCTAATATGTGGAAAAAACCACAGATGTTGTTAACTCTTTACATAAAACTGAGAATCAAATGCCCTGTGTCTGACCTGGGTTTCTTCCTGGAAGGGATGGCTGAAAGGTTCCTCTCCAAGCTAAAACTGAAATCCTATGGCACAATTCAACTCAAGAACTGAATTTCTTTGCAGATGCATGATTCCAGGAGGATTTTCACTAAATTGAGCAAAGGATGCTCTGAGCTCTTGCCCCTGACAAATCAGGGGAGAAAAGTCTGTGAAATGAATTCGAGGCACAGAGGAGCTTTTCAGAGCTTTTCTGCATTGCAAAAGGTAACTTCAGAAGGTTAGGTCAATAAACCTGAAGTATGTCAATAAGCCACTATACATTTTAACAGCCCCTACCCAAACAAGACTATTTCATTTGGATATTTTGCTTTCAGAAGGTCAACAGTTTAATTGCATCACGTAAACAGCAACCCAATTAAAGTTACCTCAGCAATGCATAGATACAGTTCAAATAACTCTCCCAAACAACATAAATGGTCTTAAAATGGCACCCTTTATAATCACAAAGGAGATCCTTGGGTGACCATCAGAGAGATGAAAGGTGAATGGCACAGCCCTTTACCCACGCAGTCTGCTTTTATTGCCTTTAAAAACACAATTGTATTGCTTTTAATGCTTTGGCAGGTTCTCCAGGGTTTTTTTTTCTTTTTTCCTGCAGCAAGATCAGGCTACAGGAAAAAAAAGCACTGTTAACACTGCAATGTCTTAAGGACTATTTTTACTGTTCCTGATTTATTTCTGACCTCCTGATTTTTTTCTGTTTGACCTTTTACATGAAGACAAGGAAAAGAGAACATTTCATTTGCCAGTTGAGAGCATTTTCTTTTCTTCACTAGCAGAATTATAGTGTTTTAAGTGAATGTCAGCTATTCTGCCTGCAGGCTTTTACTTCACAGCAACTGTATACCAGGCCTTTTCTTTCTTCACTAGTAATAGACTTTGTTGAGTAAGGCAATGTTTACTGAGCAAAACCTGCACAGCCTCTAAGAGTTGAGCTGAATGATGATGTTTTGCAAATCAGTTTCCATTGGGAGTCAAAACTGGTGACATGTAGCCAGGTGTTTTCTTAGTGCTATTGGCTTGTTTACCAAACCTGCACATTTCCCACCAGGGTTCCTCTGAATCACAATGAATGTCACACAAGCCCCTTCCCAATTTTGGGTTGCCTTCTGACCAGAAATTGTTGCTTTCTGTTGTCTCACTTCACCACCAATTCACTCTACAGCTCGAAGCGTACGGTCCAAGCCAAGGTTAATGCAAATAGTTGTGTGTTCAAACTACCCATGTACTGTGCTAGATAGAAACAGAAAAGGTTTGAGAACATCATCATTGCATTAGCACCAGGGCTATGTTAGCAACCTTGCTGAGAACAAGTCACCCCCTCCTCCTCCTTTCCCTTGCTCTCACAGTACCCTAAACTGTCAGCCTTCAACAGTGTCCTGTCTCCAGTTGTTCTGGTTCTTATACCTGCATCCAGAGCTTCGAGAACAACAAGAACAGCAGGAGAGTCATGGGTAGGAGAAACAGAGGTGGGTGTTGCACAGAAGCAAACAGGTTCAGATCTCAGCTAAACAAGGCTGCTGCCTCCAAGACTTGGGGCTGAACAAACTATGGTGCAGCCTTCACCTTCCTATGGCACTCCCAATCTAATGAGAAACTTAAACTCTTGTTCTCAGCTATCACTGCTGCATCTGTGGCCTCCTTGCTGGCAGCTGTGTTTGTCTCTGCTGCCTATGCCAGTAAAAAAAGTAGAACTTTATTCCTACTATCCTGTTTCAATGAGGGACCAACGACAGCACTGGCCTGAGACAGGGAGGCTCTTTCTTGTGGTTAGAAGGTGTTCCCAGGACACCACATTCCAAGATCTTGGCACTAAGGGGCCTTGAAGCCATTCAGAGAAGCTGTTAAGAGAAAGGAGACCAAGGTACTAGGGAAGGTGCTGGGTGCAGGTTTGCTGAATTTCCTCCTTAGGACTCCATGTCCTTGTTAGGACATAGGATACATCAGCATGAGGCAAGGGAGTTTCTGCAAGTCTTGAGCAGGAGGCATGAAGGGCTTCCCTGGCTTCTTTCTCCTTAGCTGACTAATAGCATGGACACAGATATTCAATAACCTATCTTAGAGATTTACTGTCTGCAGTTTGCACTTGTCCTGCTGACCAGCCTGAAAGCAGATGTGGCCAGCAACTGACTCCATCACATGATCAAAGGCTTATCTACCATTTTTCTTGCTTGCACCACAACAGAGTATCCAAGAAAGTTAGTCTGTGCAACTTCACCCTCTCCTTGCGCCCAGCAAATTACTTGTATCCCATTAACTATCAGAGAAAGGATAATATCTTACTTCATCCTAGTTACAGAAATTAAAATAACTGGAAAGCCTCCTCTTCTCCCTCTGCAAGAAGCTTCACCCAAGTTTCTTCCAGGCTGGTGTCTGCAGTGTGCAAACCATTAGGGTCTCCTGCCAAAATTATAAATTTCCAGTCAGTCTTTACAAAAAGCAGCATTAGTTTCCTAATCACACAACTGGGAAAACAGGATATGAAATCCCAGTTAAATTAACTTAGCAGGTATCCACAGATTAATAAAAATTTCCTTATAACAAATTTGAATGTCTCTGTTTTCCCCTCTGTTTTCAAAATCCAAACAGCATTTTTCTTTACTCAAAACAAGTCACTGAACTCTCAAAAAGGCAATTCTGCCTAAAAGGTATTCTTTGTCATATGGAATTTAAACATCTGAGTTTCATTTTGTTATAAAAGATTGTATAAAAAATATCTTCTACTGCATTTCTGTCTTCAGAGCTAAGGATAAACTGTTGGTTCAACCCAGCTGCTACTGAAATGCATTTTGCTGCCTCATCCACACAGAAAGACTAGATCCTTCTGACAATAGTTAAAGCAGTACAAGATAACCTCATTTTCTCCAAGTATAGAAGCAGTAGTACAAACATGCCCTCTAACAGCACAGTTATGAACATTGAAAAAATAATGGTGGATCAAAAATGGCATCTAGCACAATGTACTGTGCTTGACACTGGCCAGCAGTGAGCATCAGGGAGCAATAAATTAGCATGGAAGGCTCAGACTAATATTCTGCAAGATTTCATACTTGGTTTCCAGGGATTTGTGTATGACACACACCTTAAGCCATGGTAGGTATATTTGTGTCTGTTAAATATCAATCCATCTTTCATCTGTGAACCTTCAAAGCCAGTTTCTGAAGCTCTGAGAACTTCTGGACCCCAAGACATGCCGTGGCCAAGGATTGCATAACTTCAACATGCAGTAGCCTGTGAAGCAGCCTGTTATCTCTTGTTTGTTTTGAACCTGACACCTGATGGTTTCATGGCACACTTACCTGCTTTGGCAATGGAAGCAACAGTGATAAAAGCTTTCATAATGACTTTTTCCTTCCTACTCTGAATTTTATTGACATCTAATTTAAGCCTCCTCCCACATCCATCTTTCCCACTGCAAAACCACACCCTGCTGCTTCTGGTAAAGAAGCCTCATACGGCAGGGAAGAGACATTTTTCAACTAGAAGAGTAAAAATATCAAAAATACACTATGTCACCTGAAAAGTCACATTTTTCAGGTTGTAAGTAGTAGTGCATTTGTGCCAGCTACTTTGCATTAACTGCTTATTTACATGCCACTACTCTGTAGTAAACACAACATACATTATCCTTCAGGGAGAGTGAATCATCACTGAAACAGAGATAAAATTTATCAGGTAGTAAGAATGCATACCCAGGCAGGGACCAAGGAGCAGCTGACACCCACACTGTATTTATGTCTTATTTCAGCCTATCAATACTCATCAGGCTTAGTCCAACTGAAGGGACCTTGCTTGGAGATGCTGTGGTATTGCCTGGGTAAACAGCCCACTGACATCCCAACCACCAAAACCACTTCAGCCTCCTCTGCCTCTTCTTGAGCTGTTGCACCAACCTGCAGACTAGCAGGCAGCCGTTTCCTCCCCTCTGCTCACACTCACTGCTCTCCTCTGCCAGAGCCTGATGTTCACATCCTCCCCCAAAACAGACCCTACTGAAAGACCCAACCCCCTGCCAGTTGCTATAAACTCTATAGGAATGGCAGGGCCAAAGAAAAGATCTTTATGGACACTGATATTTATGGTTGGTTTGTGATCATATCAGCTGTCCTTAACCTGGACAGAAGATCTGGTTTATGGGGAGAGACACAAAGAAAATTTCCATAGTTAGGATGGCAGGCTAACATGATGACAGTGCTCTGGTCAGAAGGAGGAAGGGAATATGGTGAAGGCTGCTTGAGGAGAGGAGAAGCCAGATTTTTAAAATAACCAACATTTCGTAGGTATCACACAGGCTGGTTTGCCAACAACCAAAGCTATATACTGAAACCTTCACTGAGACAAGATAAAACCTTTCCTCCTGCAATAGTGGAGTAAACAGTTGCAAGGTAAGTGCATCACAAACAAAATTCACCGTTCTTCAGGCTTCATATCTTTCTATTGAAATATAGATCATTGTACAAGGAAGTTAATTACCCATAGGGGTTAATTAATTCATAACAAATCGCTGAATCACTTCTATCATATCCTTTTCAGCTGATCATGGGCACATCTGTCTAAAACCTGTGCTACATAATTTCTGTGTGCTACACACTTGACTTGACCATTCATATTTCCTTTCTACCTTCTCTCTTTCACATGATGTTGAACAAACCAATTTTAGAGTCATTTAGAGAAAGAGCATTACTGAATGAAGGTTGAGGTCAACTAGTGCCATGGAATTCCTAGTAGGAAATAAAGCTACATGATCTTCAAGTATAATTACTGCCCATTTCTTCAGAGTAAAGCACACACACACACACCTCCCTCCCATCTTCTGTCCTGATGAACAGAAACTTCTGTGCTTTCATCAGTTACAGTCTTCAGAAAGTACCTTAAATAAAGTCGACTTTACATGTCATCTCAAAAGACAGGTTTCCTAATGTCACAAAAACAGAAGTTTTTTGAGGTTATAAGGGTCTCAACCAAGAAACTCCTTCCTTCACACCTGCCTTTCTGAAGGTTTACTTAAATGATTTACTGCAAGTATTAAAAAGTTAAGCTAGATTATCCAGCGGTGTTTAACCATGTGGTCATGAGTCCTTAGGTCATGCAGTAAATCAGGCCAAGCACTTCTTGTAGGAGCACACCTGTGTGCTAATTTTAACACGGGTTCTCTGCAGCTCCCAGGTTACAATCCTATGAGATTTACCCATTAATGTTTTGTTAGCACAGCTTATCCACTGGACTGCTCAGTCCAGATCACTGCTATGTAGCCATAGAGAAATGATGTGCAGAAGGCAATGCAGAATCTTAAATATGATTATCAGTGTGCACTGGCAGCTAGTTGAAGGTCTTCTACCTTTCAAACTCTTAGTGTTGATACAGGCTATCACCTGCTAAGCAACTTGAGTCATATAGTTGTCACAGAAGTACAGCAAGGAAGGGACTTGAGAGACAGCACAGATCAGGGCCACGCACAGAGAGGATCAATTTATCTGGATTGTCCCAATTGATTAAAAATTCTTCTGAGGGTTTTGCCAAACTTGTTCTTGACCACAAGGGATCTAGATAAATTATGTCAATCTGATGTTCATCCTCATCTCATTTTAGTATCAACTGAATCATAGTTACATTACAGTACTTGAAATACTTATGTTATTCAAATCTTCTGTAATGTATATAATCTATACGTTTCAGCCTTTTCTTTCTTCAATGCCAGTCTGTTCTATGTTTGTTTCACACAATTGTATCAGCTCTTTGGAAATGCTGACATCACTGCAAATTAATTGATCAGAGATACTGGAATAAGCAGAGGCACTGAAGGAATTGAAAGAGGAATGTCCTGCATTTGCCTTTGAGGCCACAAAAACAGCAGTGGGAAGGAAGAATGTCATGTGAAAGCACGTCTCCCCCAGACAGCATCTCCCCAGATGACAAAAGAAATTTAAAATAAATGTTTATGCCACAAGAAACAACAGGAAAACAGGAACTCTCCTGCATAGTGTCAGGGAAACAAATGCATCTTTCAGAAGAAGGTTCTAATTAAAGCTTTCTAGCTATTTGAAGTCTCCTTAAGCTTGCAGTGTTTCAAAAGAAGAGGACAGATTGTTCAGTCCAAAAGATGCATTACATTTAGGCTTTTTCCTTTCTGTGCCTTCTCTGCCTTTTCTTTATAGTCTGACAACAGCTGCCCAGGATGTCTACAAATAAAATAGTGTTTCCTGGCACTCTTATGCAACTTAGGCCTTTTGAATGGCTTTCAGATGCACAGCTTAGATGTGCATTAAATACCAACAACCACAGCTGTACCCCAAACTTTTGGTCCTTCTTTAATATTATCTTCTCACAGAAGTTATCACTTCCACCATGGACGTGACTAGAACCATACACATACCTAATGTATGCAACTATATTTGTTGTATATTACATTATCAAAGTCTCCCTAGTTTGCTTTTTTTTTTATACTGTCTTTGTCAGCACAGTATCTGAACAAACTATTTATTTTAATGGCCCCCAAAAGATAACCATACCACGTTTTTTATGGCATTTTGGCACTTACTTAGAAAGCACCCCTGGGTATAACTCACATCAAAATTAATTCAAAGTAGGCACCTATGTCTAGACAGCTTAAATGCAATGTATTGCTTCCCATAAATCAAGCTTTTCTAAAGGCCTACAGACAGAAAATGTTCCTGAGAGATCTCTCTCCTTGCCTGTTCACTTTGATTTTAAGCATTGGTTTCCACCAATAGGTCCATCATTCCAACATGCAGCAACTGCTGCAAGTTGTGACAGCTTCAGGTGAGACAAAAGTGTGACCAATGCTACTGGCTCCAAATTACTGAAAAAAACAAAAATCTTTTAGTACTAAAAAGTTGGCTGATACTTTTAGGACTAGTTGAAACTGTTTGAGTTACAACAGGAAAAAAATAAAAAAGAAAAAAAAAAAATTAGGCATATTATGCTTCCACAGTCAAGTCAGGTTTAGATTTTTTTCCTTGAAAATGTTTTCATGTGGTCTCTCCAGAAAGAAGACCAAAAGAATGGAGACAGTTAGCAACAAATGAACAGAAATATAAAGAAAGTGACAGAAACCATTTTGAACTGCTGATGTTAAAGTTTAGCCACTGAACCACCTCATGCAGACAAAAATGTGCTGAAGCCTGGCAGGAGACAATGCTCCTTCTCCTACAAGCACACTGGGTGTCACCTTCATACCTTTGCCATCACGAGTCCATGACAGCTTATGTTTTCCTCTTGTAAATCCCCTGGGACGTCAAACAGGATGCAAGAGTCTTGCTCTGTGTAGTCAGGGACATCCCGAGTGTGTACACCTGGAGTGTATACGGCTCTGAAAGTCAGACTGCTTCTGTCAGCACATATTCAAAATGAACAGATGAATTTGTGTGTGTCAGTATTTTATCCATCAAGGCAGGAAGCAGGAAATTCTGCCTCAGAACTAGATCTGTCAATATTTCCTGAAATCATTTGCTATAATGAAGTCTTGTACATGTTCTGGTTTTTCAGAGGCTGCTGGTAATTTGTCCCTTTGAACTAGAAAGAAGGCAAGAATTATATTGTTAGGCTCTAAATAGATTTTATTTTCTGTTTACTCTTTGAAAGTTTTATTACAGAACCTCTCTCCTCTTTTTACCATCTGACTGATAGGAAATCAAAGGATTCTAAAATGGAAAACATCTGATTGTAGAAATGAAGCAATTAACTGGCATCAATACCAATAGCTTATCATTACTGACAAAAGCATAGCTGCAACCTAGGATCTTAAATTAAAAAAAAAAAAATTGCAGCAGCCAGAGGTAAGATCCGTTCCAGCTTAATGGGAGAAAGCAATGACAAACTAACTGATATTAGCTTTACTTATTACAATGGCTTAACCCGTTTGCTCTTTGCCCTTGGAGTATTTTATTGCATATGATAAATACATAACAAGTAAACACTTCAAAAGTGTTAATAAAAAAAAAATCAGGTAAAGCAACCACCATGTCTATTAAGCTTAATGTTTCTATATTCACTTAATGGTACTGCATAACCAAAAGGCTACCCTGTCTTGCACATAAAATACATAAAAATAGCAACTTCATTACTGAGCTTTAGAAGATACTAAATCTATTTCAACAAATGAACTATTAGAAGACATAAAGATGGATTCTGAGAAATGCTGTTAGTGAAACATTCAGTAGAACAGATTGAAATTATGTCAGGGAGGTTATCAGAATTAAGGCTGTTTTAAAGACTCCTGTGGCAGGAATCAGTGAGGTTGCTCTGAGCCTCATTTCTCCTCTCTGCATAAGGCTGCCAAACTCCTGTTTCAAAGTCAATGATACAAAACCAAAAGTTAAGTCTTGTCATGCTGACTCTGAATAAGTCTTATGGGATCTTTGACACAGAATTTAGGCTACAAAGCTCTCACACGAAAGCCAATAGGTCAAAATCATGTTTTGCTTGGAAGTGTTTTTCAGTTCCCAGGAATTTATAAGGGTTTGTACACAACAGTAACAAAACAGCAATAAGGGCTCTGCAACTGAATCACTTTCCTTAGCAAACCAGAAGAAAAGACAGAATGGCCTTGGTCTTTGATGTTTGACTAAAAACACCAAGAGTGATCCCTGTGGCCATATAAAGCGGCCTTGGTATAATCAAGGCCCAAGTATATCTGTTTGCTTCGCCCACATTATACAAAATCTCCATGTGACAGGCAAAAACGTGCCAGTCTGCTAGGCTGAATTCATTACTGGGAATAAGTGGCAATAGACTCTAGGGGGAATTTTTGAAACATACAGGGAAAGGGTAGGAAAAAAGGAGGAGACAATTTTATTCTTTGCCTTGATACAGCATCAATTACTACATTACTTTTTTCTCTTTTAAGTAACATCTCTGTTTTCCTAATGGGATTACTTAAGGCTTTCTCCTGCCCCAAAACAGGTGGTTATCTGTTCCTGCTCTATCACCCTAGAATACACAATAATACAATACATACATGTAATTACACATAATAATACGGAGTAGAAAATATCACCCATACAATTGAAGTTTTAAGTCCTGTCTCATTATGACTTCATGCAAATTACTTAAATTAGACCATTTCCCTGGGCACTATGGAAATCCCATCCTCTCCCCTGCCTAATAATTCCCTTTCAGCTTATCCTTGGTCTGTCTCTTCAAACTTGGCAGAATCTGACTGTCTCTTTTCCTTCAGACCAGCTTTCACCCTAGGCTCTCCTGCCCTTGGGAAGAGGAAGGGTTGGGAAGGTGACAGACAAAACCGGGCCAGACCCCTCCCATTGCCACTGTAGGAGTGGCAACTGCTGTAGGAGAGGAAAAGGAAGAGAAAAGTGCTGAGGAAAGGGAGAGGTAAGGAGAAGCTGCAATGGATCACAATGCATAAACATGCAGGTGTGTAAACTAGTAAGACAAAATGCTCAAAGGCAAGAGGATTAATAGGAGGCATCGAGGTAAAATTGGGCCAAGTGGAATGACGTCTCTACACAAAGAAACTTAACTGAACAGCTCTGTATAAAAATAACAACTTGCCTTGCCAGCCACATTCTGCCTTTGGCCCCCAGCTGTTTCCACTTCCTTAACATATGTTGAACCAAATAATTTCCTATACAGCTTTTTCAAAAAACACAAGGCCGGAAGAAGGTGAAAAAGACCAAGCAAGAAGAACAGTAGAAGATAAAACTAAAGTGTTTAATCAGTGCATTTCTCTGGGGTTTTCTGCAGTTCTCACTTAACTACTTCATTACCAGAACTGGCCCAAGGTGAATAGCCAGAGGTAGCAGTTTTATGGAAGCCAAGTGGATGTCCAGGGCAAGAGATGTCAGAATGGGATCTGTTCTTGCCCTGACTGGCTAGTAATGATCACAACAAAAAAATAATAACTACAGCACATCTGTCATTCACATTCTAGAGGAGGTGCCTGAATTGCAGCCCCCTGCACAATCCAGACACAGACAGGAAACACAGTTTTTTCTAGTTTTCTCCTTTTAGCAATTCTAATAATAATAAAACAATCAAAAGCTCGTAGCATATTTGCTGGTTCTCTATCCCTCTTCCATCAGCATAGCTCAAGGATAATTAATGCATGATTCCCTGGCAGCAGTCATTCTGTTTATTCATGAACCCAAGTTAATAATCCAAACCAGTAATCTCAAACTGCTAATTCTCACCCACTTGTATCACATAAACAGGAACAAAGCAGATTTATTCACTCAACAGGAGAGAAGGAAAGAACTGAGACCAAAATGAGAGCCTTGTTCATATTCAAACACTCTGCTGCTGAATGTGGTGCAGTTGTGCTCAGCTGGTGTGCCTCTCTGCCCTCTTCATATTGACGCAGCTAGCTGCAAGAACGTACTGTACCTGTAACAGAACCTCCCTATTTTCATAAAGATGTTCACAGCCTAATCTCTTCAGATGTAACTGTTTGTCTCAGTCATGCTTTCACAAGATACTTAAAAGCCAGTGAGAGAGCTCCAGGCAGGGACTGACCACAGAAACAAATTTCCCTCAGTTCCTTTTCTCATACTTTTTCTTGTGAACACAACTTTGATGGAGCAACAGGTAGCACAACAGGTGAGATGAAAACTGCAATTAAAAAGTAATCCTCGGATTAGCAGGTTTAATGAGTCAAAATCCCTGGAGATTTAATGAAGTAAAAACCTGGAATAGTAGCATGCACCTTCAGTCTACAGAGAAGTGTGTATTGAGTTTGAAGCTTCAGCATTTATTGTAAGTGCTTTGTTTTCTACTATCTCCTGCACCTGCCATGATTCAGTTAATGAGGGAGAAGAGCCTTATATTGTAAAACTTTTCTCAGCAGCTTTCCAATCAGCATGCAGCAACTACAATGCAGAATAGGGAAGAGTTCTTTTTCTGTTGTAAAAGTGAGGATCTTTGTTGCTCCCACATCTGCTGAGCAAGAGGGGTAAACACTCTCATTTGAAATCTCAGTTGATAGCTCTTCACTATAAATCTGCAGCATCTGGGTAAGTAAAATCCATCAACGGAAGTACAAGGAATACAATCACATTTCTTTTCTGTCAGTTAGGGTGAATGTTGCTTGTGAAGAGAACATTGGCATGGTGCTTAAGGTCAGATTCTCTTGAATCAGAGAAAACACTAAGAAAATGCAGAGATACTGGGCTTTTTCCTTCCCCTTTCCAGTTACTGATCATTCAGTTGTCAGTGCCTTCAGCACTGCAGCCTAAGTGAGGACATGGGTCAAGGAAGTTTTCAGTGGCCTCATCCTTCTGTTTCCTGGTATCATGGAAAGCCAACTTGACTTCCAGTGTCTTGCAAAGCAGTTTCATGGCTGCTCTGATCCATTCTCATGCACCATCATCCAGAACATGATACATTCCATCTATGACCCTTCCATCCTCCTCTTGGCACTGAGGCTCTACAGGCACAACAGAGATTACCCCCTTGGGCTTTCTTCAGTACCTCTTGTTCCTTCTCAAGGATGGTAAAAGAGTCTGGATAATGAGCCCTAAAGAACTAATTCACAGTAGCTTGCTACAGTAGGCAGAGTGATTAAAAAGGACTGAAAAGCTTACACAGCAGCTGCCAGCCTAGCAAATAGAAGTGTTCTCCATACTGAAAAATGTGGAGCACAGGTTTTAGAGCTCCTTGACAACACAGCCCTCTATGGAATAGAATTAAATAGGAAAAATACAAATACAAGCTAGTACACTGCTGTAGTTAAGACACTTCCTGCACCACATGCAAAGGAGGAAAAAACAAAACAAAACAAAACAAAACAAAAAACCCCACAAAACAACAAAAAAAAAAAACCCTTATGCTATAAAAGAGTGAACTACATTGTATCAGCCACTAGACATCCCATATATGTCTTCATCTTTCATCTGAGGACCACAGCCTATCATACTGCACTTTCTTCCATTCTGAATCAGGTCAGAAAAATCTCTTCAAGAAGTGGCGTTAAGGAATACCATATTCCCTACTTTATTTGACTCTGAATGATTAAGGCTCTTACCAGTTGCACTTCTGATGTGGTTTATTCTTAATCAGTCTGACATCGCTTTGATTTTACTTCCACAACTGCTTGATCTTGCACTGACTTGTCCTCCTGTGGCATTGGTGTTAAAGCTCCAGCCTTCAATCCCTTTTTAATTTATAAGCTGTTAACACATTCTTAAAACATTTCCAGCTAAGGAAAGGCAATCTCTCTAAATCACCTCAGCTTACACTGAGGAAATTCTCTTAAGGTCTGTCATGAATCTCAAGGGCTACAGTTTAGAGCCATTTTTTAACTGTCTTGTTTCTACTGTGTAAGTCAGAGAGAGAAAGCAGGATGAGTTTACAGAGGCAGGAAAACAAGCACTGTTGCTGACTTCCTCCAGCTTGGTCACGCTGGAACAGATTTGTGTCAAGTTCATTGTGTTATAGGAGCAGCCCAAGGCTGTAAAACAATTTTCTTATTTCAGGGCACATGAGCTGCATGCCAGTCACAGAGCACACAAGGGATTGTGTGCTGATAAACTTGAAGCCTCCTCTCTCTGACAAGGACTGGCACCATCTCTGCATTCAGATGCAACTTCACATTTGCATTCCAGCAAATGTGGGCACACCCCTTCTATTTGTACTGCTCTGCCTTATTCACTTCCAATTTCTTTTTCTCAGGCAGCTGCCACTCACCCATATTTTTCTTTATACTGTGCATACTTCTCTCTTCTCCTCATCTATCTCTGCCATTATCTTCTTTCTTTGTTTCATCCAACTGCTGACATGAACTCCATTTTCTCTTGGAGACCTCAGTGCACTCTCCAAGGAGCTGAATAGATGGTAACAGAACTGTTCTAATTCCCAAACAGTCATTTTTATTTCTACAGTGCCTTCTAGCTGTGCATCATGAAATGCTCTGAAAAGATAAGCTAAATAAATCAGCAACACTGCATTTCTAAAGACAGGAGTGCTAACCTCTTTCCTAATTAGGTGAAACTGGGCACAGAATGACAAAATGACATCTCCAAGATGGGTCATGCAATCTCCAGGCCAGGCTTGCTTTGCAACCTACATTCCTTACATTTACCAGCCTTGCTGTGATCTTGTGCTCTGTTTGGAACTCTCCTTTCGCTTTGCTTTGATTCCGGTTTTTTTGTTTGTTTGTTTCTAAAAATTCATATAGTTTTAAAGCTGTTGACAACTAATGTCTATGCAATTATCAGCCCAGAAGGGTTGCAGTGTTTCAGAAATAAACATAGGGTTTTATAGAAGTATCTGAAAACATGAAGTTTGTGAGAAAACTTGACTTGAAAAAAAATCTTGCAGGTAAAAGCTAAAAATATAAACTTACTTAGAACTCACTAAGAATATAAACGCCCCCAACCTTGTAGCCACTATAGTGGCTCTTCCAAAGGGAGGAGACATGTTGAAGTTGCAGGGTTACAGAGTGTCCTTGCTGCGCTCTTGCTGGGAAAACAGGTGACCTAAACGTTTCATAGCAGTGACGTGCTAGTGCCCCAAGGGGAAGGAAATTATTCATTCCTCATTTCTCAGCTGATTTATGGCTACCTTGGCTGTGATGTAAGTGAGGAAGCTTGTCAAGCAGAAGAGGGAGAAAAAAGATAAGGGGATGGGGTGACTAAAGGGGTAAACATGTAAAGAAGAAAATAGCATTACATATCCAAGCTGCTATCCAAACACTCTTGTCTTCTGCATATCCATATGGTCACTAAAGACTTTTCTTTTCCCATGATACTAATCAAAGCTCCCACTGCATCATCAGATTGCTCTTATATCCCCAGATTTTGTAGTTATGATCCTAGTTTCTCAGTAGAGGAACACTTCTGTTTCCCTGCCACACACGTCACCTGTTTGACTGGGCAAGAGGCAGCATGGGTCACAGCTGATTTACAACACTGAGTGCTGACAGCAACACTTGCACATCATAGGAGTAAGATAAGGACTGAACTCAAACTTCTCTTTTGTCTTCTTCCTCACAATGAATTTGCATGATATTTTTTAGGGACTTATCGTCTTAGAAATTTTCACTTCTGCTGAATTTGGTTGAAATTTAGAATTTATTGGTGATATTGCAGAGCTTGACAGGCCATACATAAACCTCATATTCACTCAAGTTTTCCTATTTCTGTGTCTCTTTTGGATCCTGCATTGATCTCAGGTAAGTGATTCTTTACCTGTTTCTTTCTATAACATAAACATGAAACAGCCAAACAGAAAACAAGAGGTGGCAAAAAAGAAGGTAAAGGGAAAATAACCAGCTCATATATGAGCCTTTAGCAATTTTGTCAGCCAATTACTTATGGTTTAGTCTCCTTTCCTGACACTTAGGAATGCTACTGATGTCAACATACAGTATGCAGCTACCTTAGGTCAGAGGTAGACACCTCCTAAATAAGAAAACTAAAGCAAATCCTGCAATGAACCTTAAAAGTTATTAAGTCACCAGTGGTTTTTTTTTTTGTTCCACAGATTTGGCAAATGATTCAGTCTTGTAGCTAATAATATTTCATAAAGGTGAAAATCTCTAGTCTTGTTAGCTTCCAAATGTAGAAAAACCCTTAATAGTAAAGGAGTCACTGTGAGACTTTATCACTTTTTAATTGTTATGGGGACAATAAAAATTGCTGTCACTTGCTTTCTTATTGACTGCCCTAAGCCCAGAAACATACTCATTGTCAAGAAGGTAAGGAGAATTTCTAGACTGCTTCTTCAAATAAAACCAAGGCCAGTTTATTGTAACATGGTTTTCATTTTTGTCAAGAAGTTTGAAATATTACTTCTCAGAGTGTGGAACCACCTTTTCACGTAATGAATAATGTTCTGAAAAAAATGACATCTTGCCTAAAAACAGTAAGAAAAAGTAATTTCACCTCTAATTCCCTTTTGATCTATTCTGTTGTCTCACTCATTCATGTCATGAAATGCGCTGACCTGAAAGTAGCTGTCAGGCCAACAGTATTAAACCTGAGGTTTAATACTTCAAGAGCAAATGCTTTTTTGTATACAAAGGATATTTTTTTCCTGAAATATGCTACCATGTCCCATGTATTTTGTTTGTGGGAATATGTAAAAGGTAAAGCAGGTGCATCAGTAAATATTGGCTGATATTGCTGGTAGGCAGACAAAAAAATGGATACTTCTGTAGAACCAGTAATGTAGTTTTTTAAAAAAAAAAAATGGGATATGCATTTTTTTCATTTTTCAGCCTTGTGTTAGTAATGTGTCTGGGAAGATATAAAATTGAGGAAGCTGAAATGTTTTGTCATACTGATCTTGAGGTCTATGACAGATTACTAAAGGAAGGTTATATGTCAGTGAAAAGGAAATTTTTTTAAGAGCTATTTTTGTGTTTTGTTCTGTGCACGTGTGAAATGATAATTTGTGATCAGCATGCTTTGTTTGCTCAGTGCTGCCAAAGAACATCCCATGTAATAAGCTTGGCAAAATCCTCAATTAAATCAGGTCAGAGGAGGTCAGGGCCCAGCACCCTTTCCAGAAAGACATGCCCTTTTTTCCCTACTGAACTAAAGATAAATCACATACTGCTTCTCAAAGAGGCAAGAAGCTCCCACCTTCCATATGCTCAAAGCTGTACATTACCTCTGTGCACAACAGGAATTTCCATCTTTCAGGAGCAGAGTATGCCTGGAAGTCACAGCCATCCCCCGGGAAGGCACAGCAGCTCCCTGCCCAAATCTTGGTGGATGCCATTCAGAAGGGACTTGAGATTTTTGATTTTGGAGTAAAGAATTACTTGGAGGGACAACTCCTCTTGCAAAAAAATACACAGCTTCCACATCTAGCCTCTGGGGTGAGTGCTTTACTTGGCATGTTCTTTAGTTTTGATTTCATGACTGTCTGACTGCACCATGGTGAAAGCCCATTCAGGCTCATGAGCTTGAGCTTATTTCTAGAAGCTTGAAAGCCTGAGCATGGAGAGAAAGATGTAGAGGCTGGCTCATGAATGGAGTCAAAACAAGAGCTTGAACAGAGCTCCTTATGCAAGACTTGGGAATCACTCCCCAGTCTTCCAATTGATTTATCCCTGGCCTGTCACATCACATAACCATTACTAGGAAAATCCATTGTACCATGTGCTGAGCAGAACAGTGATGTGGGAGAAATCCACATTACATAGACTCCTGTGGACTTTGTGACATGAGGTCCATTTTAGCCTTGGCATCTTTTTCAGATGATGCAGCCATACATGGAAATCCCTCAAATGTCACCACAGGAAACAAACAAAACCCTGCTAAACCATGGTTTAAAAAACAAGCAGAACAAGTTATTAACAAGTTTGTTAATGTGGAATATAATAGTGATACTCAGATCTAAAGAAAAACCTCTAGATATGGTTAAACATGATAGGTTTCTGTCTCCTCATATTATTTTCTAACACTGTTTAAAGCTTGAACAAAAGCTGAGTGAAGGTGGCATTCAATTTGGTGGCACTGCATAACTCTTCTCCCTTCTCTCCATTAAAAGCTGGACTTTAATCTACTCTGAAAAAGGCAAAGTAGGAAAGAAGCAGTCATTAGTCAGCAGGTAGACTTTCCTGCCTTGTGCTGGTTATTCAGCAGGGAAGCATATACATGAATCACCAGATCCAAATTGGGTGGCACTAAGAATGAATGATGCATTGGAAAAGATAGTGAAAGAGGTAAAAGGACAGCAGATGGGGCTGAAAGAAAAACCTACACAAAGAAGCAAACAAGCAGAACCATGATTTGCATAGGCTGAAAAAGAATTTGGCCTCCATGGTCCCAAGGCAGGACTGAGTGGCAGTAATCTCACCTGAAGGGAGACAAATCCATTTCCCTGCAGCAAGTTCCAAGCAAGAGTAAAACAGGAGTTCTGGCCAGCTCCCCTGCATCCTCAGCAGCATATCCTCTGCTGATTCAAAGCCCATGTTCAGAGGCCTCCTTCTACACATTCCAGGTATGCTCAGACTCATAGAACTCTGCTATCATGTCCCCACACTCACATTTAAATCCATAGTGAAGAAGGGCATAACCCCTTAAGGCAAAACTGACAAAGATTAATTTGGTACAGCTAAACAAGATACTTTCAGGGAAGAAAACTACCCTTCAGTGAACATCTAGGTACAGAGCTTCAAGTTCCCTCAAGCAGCTTCAGTCTCAGAAGACAAAACTCTAACTCATTCATCTGCCTGGCACAGTGAAACCAGGTAAACTGAGACAGGTATATTGAACATGAGAATATTAAAGTATTTTTCCAGAGTGATATTACAGTATTTTTCCAGAGTAATGAAGGAAAAAAAAAAAGTCAGAGGCATTATTCAAATGGAGAAGAAAAGAGGTGTAGCACCACTACTTATGAAAATTACACAAAGCAAAAAATGAGAATTCTTGCTTACATTATGTGTAGTATTCAATGTTTTGAAACTGAATGTACCAGCTAAAATGTCTGTTTCTGGTTTAGTTTACAGACTGGAACAACAGAAGAAATTGTATCCTGAATGATTTAAATTACAGTATATTGTGCAAGAACAATACACCTTCATTTTCAAGCAAATGTTATCTCCTGACAATACCAACCTTAACCAAAATGTACTTCCTTTCACTATATTGGAAAGGAAAATTTTATCTCTATCATTGCATGCCAGAAAAGATACAGCTCAGATAGCAAAGGGGATGTCTGGTACCCCAAAATTCTCTGATGTTTGCTGAGATCCAATGGCTGCTTAAAACAAAGAACCACTTGAACTGCATCCATAGCACACTTCAGTCCCTTCACTTTAGAAGCAGCAAAACCTCAGAAGATCAAAACTGACAGCCTTTTTTAGAATGGGACAGTGCATTTGCTAGGGATGACAGATTTCCAGTAATATTATGGGCAATGCTACAGATCCTGGTTATCTACTAGCTCCTGATGCCTATCAGCGTGGCCTGATGCTGACAGCAACCATGCCACAATATCACTGGGGCAAGTGAGACTGATTCTTTAAAAAGCATTTTTCTTAAAACTACTGCTCAGAATTTCAGAAATGACATCCAGTGGTCCCAGCTAATGAAAATGCCTGTAAGTTGCTGCAGTGATTGGATTCAGTAACACAACTGGACAAATACCAATGGACTATTTCCACCAACAGACAGGGCAAATTTGAAGAAGAGTGTACTTTCCAGTTTGTACTTCACTGAAAAGTCCAGTCAAATGCTGCCACACTGATGGCTTGCCAAAGCTTGTTTTGAAGCGACACACGTTATTTGCTGATATCACATTTAGTACACTTTAATGTACATTAGAAAGCATATATAAACCACCAAATAGCATGGTTTACCTGGTCACTGCCACTGAACAAGAGCTAAGCATTATGGTCACAAAATATTGCTTTCATTTCAAAGGAAGTGTTTATCCTCAAAGAGGACTTTTATTTTTAAAAAATATCAATGAGATTAATTAAAATTAAACTGGTTTGCCAGAGTACCTTTGTATTCATTAGAGGGTTTGTTAAGATGTATTTATCCTGTCCTGGTCAGACAGTCAGGATCAATTTTAAATACAAAAAATTGAAAAAAAGTTTTATGGAGAATATACCAGAAAGTTGGGAGACATTGAAAAGCACTTAGATTTGGTCACAACATAATCCTATGACACATGCCTGCAAGTAACACACCATTACCTGGGTTTCACTACAGGGTGTTTTTATGCTTATCAAAAATAAAAATAACAGAGACGTGGTTTAAAGTGACTAAATCTTTTAATGTAATTGTATCTCATGGGATTTGAATTTATTCAGCAGTACCATGTGGATAACCTTAACCCATTCAATTTGAAGCAGGTTTTTGGCTCAGTGGTAACCAGTGGTCTTATAAATTACATAACACAGAAAGTCTTCTCATCACTTTGTCAGAGACCTAATACATTCTCCCCCTCTCCAAGAGGGCCAACCATTCAAACATAATCCCAGGAAATCCCATTGTTTACAAAAGATGCTCTCATCCCAACTTGCACTTTACAGCTCCCTCCAGGTGTGGCTGGACAGTTCTAAATGAAGTCACTGGAAGCCCAGGCATGTGTGCAGTGTTGCAAAATGCTTTTCTGATCACAAACACCCTAAACTAAAAAGAATACATGGTCTTTGTGCTCTCACTTCATAGCAAGCAGCCAGCTACCAGTATTACTGAACCCTAAATTTGCCTGCCCTGCTGGAATGCCCTTGTCTTGCACCCAACAGAGCATAAAGCATGCAAGGTTGAGAGCTGTGGCAGCTACATTACACAGACTTGCCAAGTTCTGTGCCCTGAGCATGAGCTTCCCATAATGTGCTGCTTTATGTTGCCAAGGAGGGGTTCTGATCGCCACACTACTGGTTTCAGCTCTGAGACCCTCTGTGCCAAAGCAGTGCATCTTTAAATCCATCTTTAAGTCATCTTTAAAACTGTGTTGTGCCAGTGGGTGGAAAGGGATGGAGGCTGTAGCTCTGCAGCCCATCCCAGAGTACTAGCCTAGATCTGTGATAAAGCCTGGGATTTAGGGGATTTGGTTTGCATGAAGACCTGGGAGGGAACTCCTACTGAAACTGCAAATCTTTCCCACACAGCGTCCCAGCTCCTGCCCACACACGACGTTGGTCTCTTGGATTTGCCTTTCTCTATCTCTTCAGGCCTCCAGAAGTTTTCCTCCCCCACTTTTGGCACTGAGCCCAAATGCAGCTGTACCACAGTAAGGCAACAGCTCCTCTTTCCCTGCTCCTCCCTTAGCTCAGACTGCAATCAGACGTCAGTGTGCGGATCTCTTCCCAGGAGAAACAGCCAGAGTAATTAAGTTCTAGTTCTGCTTGCAGGGATCCCAGCTCCAAAGGGAGACGGTTCAGCTGTGCAGACACCCCGAGCCTACATGGCTGAAGACATGTACTCCACCAGTGTGTGCTGAGTGATAATTAGAGTCCCCTTCTGCACTCGATGTATCCAAGCCAGACTACATGGTCTAGGTCTGGCTCAGACTGATAATTCCCATATTTCTGAAAGCAACTAGCCTCTTCCCTTTCATCTCTCATCTTCTTCCTGTTTCTTCCATCTTAAAAAGCCAAAGCTTTCCCTTGAGCATACAAAACCCCAAGGACATCTGTGATGGATTTGAAGATGCCTGAAATTGTATATATAATCTTTTAAATGTTTGTTTGATTACTGGAAGGCAATTTACTGTATAAAAACATGGAGTTAAATTGAAAAATAAGCTGCCTACATTGGGTAGGGAAGAACATAGTTCAGTTTCATACAACTCTGCCATTTACCTACCATTTCTGGAGAGGGTGGTCACACTTAGGATCACTGGGCTCTTCAGAGGTTATGGAGGGGGTCTTATCCCTCCTGTCAAGTTACAAAGTAGGGTGAGGGAATACTCTAGGACAAGACTTTAAAATGCTTTCTTGTGATGGTACAAGAGCTTCCCAAAGCCAGATTAACCTGCTATGTGAGAAGTTAGAACTGTGGAGGAGGGATCATCTGACTAGGTTTAGAGGCACATTTCCTGACGTATTCAGAAAGACTATTAAGAGAGTAGACAGCCTTCAGTCCCACCTTCTCTCCACTCAAAGCTGGGAGTCCCAGTAGATTCCACTTTTTGGTTGATAGGCTTCTAAAGAGAACAAGTCTGTTTATCTGCTTGTATATTTCTTTGATTCATCACCCCCAAAGTTTAGTTATTAGGAAATACATGGTGCTGTTTTATGTACAAGCCTACTCTTCTAGATTCCAAGACCCTAAAACAAAACTAGAGAATGGTGTCAGGACTAAAGAGTCACAGAAGTCTTCTGTGATGGACTGCCACCTAAAATTCTCTTCTTTAGAAGGCTGACCTAAACAATTGAATAGGAAGGTAGAAGAGAAGACAGACTCAGATAGGGTTATACCCTAATTTCCAGTCTCGGAATGCACATCACATATTCACGTTCTTGCTCCAGATAAAAAAAAAAAAACCAGCTTTTGTTGTCACAAGACCTCTCTGAACCTCCAACTGTCCTCCCAAATACCTTCTCTCTCTGGGGCAAACACACTCTCCCAGCCTTTAATTCCTTCTGTCTGGGAGATAAGTCATGCAGCAGAACCAGGAAATTACTAAAACCTAGCTGGCAAAGGGCAGCACTGAATAATACCCCACCCTGCCTAGTGCACCCATGCCATCCCCCTGTGATCAGACTCCTCTGAACAGTGTTCAAACACATGTTCCCAAAGGGAAGGTTACACAGCACCTGGCCCAGCACGGATGAATGCCCAGCAGCTGTGCAGCACTTTGTTTGCTGCAGCATGACAGCACTGCTCCTCACAGCCTGGGTGTCAGGGAGAAGCAGGGGGAACTAGAACAGTGCTGAGCAAAAGTCATGGGCCCAGAGAGATTAGAAAAATGAGAAAATATCCTCCCACTCTGTCCTCAGGCTCTTCTGGATACTTAGACACATCAGCAACACTGCGTGCAGGAAAAGAGTGTTGAGAGCAGGCTGGAACCATTTTGCCCCGGGATGATAAACAACTCTCAGAGGCTATCCAGGGGATTAACAGAAAGAAATCAGCATAAAAGAAGCTAATAGGGTAAAAGCAGTGACAGGAAATAACAATTCCATCACTAACTGCTACCATTTCAGCTCTCCCAAGTGCAGCTTTTCCCTCCTCCACATTCCCCCCCCTCCTCCCCCCCCCACCATGCACACACTTTTTATTTCACATCAGGATGCAGGTGTGATGGAAAGGAAAGTGCTGCAGGAGAATCCTGCTATGCTCCTTACAATGGTTTAATCTCTTTGACAAGCCCTCCCCTTAGGCTCACCCTCACTAAAAATAGTCAACTCTTCAGTCTTGCATAGGAGTTTATCTTTAAAGACTGTGGGATCAGTGCTTTATTTCCTCCTTCAGCCACACACTTTCTTTCTTCACATGGGAGAACTTGTTCCTTCTGCCTTGCACCACCACAGGCTTTGATAGATGCCCAACACCCAGCACGTGCAAGCTCAGCAAGAGCCATGGGCTGGTCTGGGTGAGGTGATGGTCAGCCCTGCAGTCCTCAGCATTGCTCTGATTTCTGCTCCTTAATTTTAACCGCATCAGGCATAACCACACTACCCAAGGCGAGTTTGATCCTCAGCTCCAGGTGCAGTCAGTAAGGGGATGTATGCAGGGAGGCTGCCAAGGGCATGTACAACTAATAATTTCCTATTGCTGTAATTCATGAAAACACCAAAGAATAGTTAGTAAAATTGCTGTGGAATTGTATCTCTCAAGTAATGCAATTTTGCAAAACAGCAACAACTCTCTACCACATATGCCATGAATTCATAAGACCCTCTCATTGCTTAGTTGTCAGTGATCCCTCTGCTTCAATTTTTCCCTTTAGCAACTCTTTCAAGGTAAAAATTAAAGGTATTTCATCAGTTTCTCCATCAACTGCTCTGCATTGCCTCTAGTGAAAAAATGCAAAGCAGTGTGCACTAGGTTACACAGCAAGGAAGCACAAAATAATCATATTAATTGGATAAATTTCACTCATATCTATATAACCATTATACAAACAACATAGTAAGGAGGCTTTCATTAAACTTGTATGAATCTATCTTTAAAAAATCCAACAGTATATATTCCATCTAGTGCCTTGCCTTTGTAAGAAATTTTCTACTTCTTTGTGAGTACAGGAGCACAGAATATAGACGGAAACCCCTGCCTGGGAACACTTTCTATTTTCAAGTGGACACCTGGAATCCTCCTCAGAAGCAACTGAAATGCTGAAAGCAGCATCCAAGACAAATTTTAAATTCAAGCATAAAATCTTTTCTTCCTCAAATACACAAAGCTCATTGCTGCCAGCCTGTCCAGTGTTGAAATATTTCTGCGGTATTTATGTACCCTTTCTTGGTCTTCTACTTTCCTGGTACCCTTTTAGCAACCACAATTACTACAGAAAGAATACATTTGTGATTAATGATCAAGTACAGATAAGGTTTAGTCACAATTAAACTGAATATGAAATCTGGAAAACTGATGTAAGCAGCAAATTTGAGATTATCAGACCAAGATTATCATGGGCTGCTCTAGTGATTTTTCCCCTTCATTTCCTTTGTAGATTAGCATCACAAATCCCACCATTCATGCACTGACAGAAAAAAAATATGGAAAGTGATTTATCCATTGTCACATGGACAGGAGTTCCAGCCTTGTGTCTTAGCTACCTGACTGAATCTTCCATAAGGAAAATGTTCCTTCACTTGATATTGGCATCTGATTGATTCACTGCTTGGGCGCCAAAGTAACTCCTCCACACCTGCAGACGAGTCCAAGCCTACCTTCCCCCAGTACACAATTTTTGTTGTAACACAACAGATCTAGCCTGAACACAGCTTTACAGACATGCCTTCAAACATGTGTTCCACTCCCACATCTTTCTGCCCTTCTATGCTCCCATTAGGCTTCTAAGGTCACCACACATTTTTGTGTTACATAGTTCCCTCACGATTTATCCATATCTGAAGGGAAAGAAAGAAGGAACTATCTCCTTTTTCTCAATCAAACAGCAGAAACTAAAAACGTCTACACTCTTTAATCAGAGGACAACCATGCCTTCTGTTTCTCAGGAGCAAGCAAGAGCCTTTGAGCAGACTGGAGTTGGATCTGCTTCTCAAGAGACAAGTGTCCGCGTGTCACGCCTTAGCTGCTGGTCAGCCAGGATTGCAGAGGTCTGGAGAAGAGTATGAAGACCTGCAGTGGAGGAAGGGAAACACATGGGGAATTAAATCAATGAAAGGAAATGGCTGAGAATTAGTGACCATATGCTTATTTGAAGACACCTGTGAACTTGACAGTCTGATGTATGACTAATGGGAAGCTTTGCATCTGTATCACTGCAGAGCATATGGCAATATGTGGCTAGGTAACTAGATAAAACTGGGTCACTTCTACAGCAAAAAAAGCCCCGCCTATACAAGGCTGTCAGAGCTTGGATGAAGTGAGTTTCACCCTTTGCATTTACAGTCAACTCTTAAGCTATTGAAGTGCACGACAAATTCAGTCTTTGTGTGCAGTCCTTTTTTGATCACGGATAAAACTCCAGCTTTTATCTCTCAGATGCAGATTTCTAGATCTGTGATTTGGGTAACAGAGTGTGGTTAAAGGTAACTGGAGTAAGAGGACTTAAGGAGTAAATTTATTTCCAGGCAAAGGTCCTCTCTTCCTAAATGGTATTCCTGTGCCATCTAGTGGTACAAAGGCAGCGGTAGCAAATGTAATGGAGCACTTCATGTGTTTTCTTGCCAATTACGAGCAGCTAGGGATAAAAAAAAAATTGTAACTACAAAAGGTCAGGGGGAAGCTCCTTCCATATGAATAGGCTTTCTCTGAGAAGCTAAACAATAGATTTACATTTATTTATCCAGCCCTTAGAGAGCAGAACAGGGGTGCCAGGTTAGTTATGCAGTTCATAAACTGGGAAAAAAATATTATTTAAAACATCATTTACTTTTTTCCTACAAAAGGCATTTTAATTCTGGACAGGGATACTGGCCTGCAGGCAACACTGCCTCCTATTACATCAGTTGACTCTGAATAATCCATGCAGAAAATAGTATTTCCCCATTTAGCTGCTCACAGAAGGACTCTGCTCTCCTGGATCTAAGGGACAGAAAGGAAACACATTCCTCCCACAATACAGGTGTGCTGCGTGATTGTGCAGGTGAAAATACACAGTCTTCAGTCAAGAGGGACTCTCATGCTGTGAGGGAACACCTCACAGATAGGAGACATTTATGCAGAGGATCCATCACCATCCATGGTTACTCTCCATGCAAATTTTCAGAAATCGGTCACCTTCATCTGCCCTGAACCACCAATGAAATGCAAAAACCACAAAGTGGGAACCCAAAGAAGCTAAAATAAGCACAGAGTTAAAGGTAAGTGAATTCTGAGGCAATTTTTGATTCAGACCTGATTGCAAATCTTCTATGTTAAATTCCTGCAGGTTAAACTGTAGTCTCCTACAAAACAGTGTGAATTAGTTAGCAGTCAAGCTGCATTGCTCTGTATTCTGGGTCTACCCAAATTTATAACACTGCAGTCTCATATGGAGTGAGCACTGTGCTAGCTAATTACAGCATCAACTACAAACTGTTTTCAGCTGCTAATCAAAATGATCCACAGAATATCAATTACGTGCTAAAGAAATCCTCTACTAATCCCAAATACTTACATTCTTGAACTTTGCAATTTGTTCATCAACAATTTACTAAATTAAATGAGAAGGTAATATTCACAGAGAGTGTTTATTCACTTCGATTTGCAGGATAGGAGCTGTCTGCCAGATTTCTCCTGGCAGTTAAAATAGATAACAATTGACAGGAGTTTGCTCTAACCTTTGTTTATTACCTCATTCATACTTGTGTTTTGTCATCTAATTATAAACAGATAGTACAATAAATCCCACTAAAAGGCAGACAAACTTTGGAGTCAGAACCACTTTTTGCTACACATCTAATGGAGTTCAGGTACTAAATCCACATAGATAAAAAAATCACAGTAAAAATAAGTGCAGAAAGATGGATACCTGCACTTGCTGTTTTTCTGCTCAACACGCTTTGCCAGCTCAACACACTTTGCATAGTACTCACACTTGTTCTATTAAAGAATAGGAACACCATGCTTAGAGCTCAAAAAGCACCTACAGCAAAAATATACTGTGAGGTGACAGATGTGAAATGAAGGACAGAAAAGAAATTGAGGTCAAAACCATAAGAAAATAGATAAACAAGAAGCAGATATTATTTTGCTGCTGTTCATTCATCATGAATGCATTCAAATTGTACCAGGTATCAGGGAGAAGCAATAGTTAGAGGTTACCCTGTATAAAACATTCCTATCTTCTGCTAAGAACCAATACATTTTTTAAGAATACTTCTGACCTTAGTGCTATTTTCTGAGACTTAACTCTGTTCCTTCCAAAACCAGCAATGTCCAGTGTTTGCCTAAGATTTCCTTCCTGGGAGAGTGGCAAAACTGCAGCCAGTTAGGAAGCACCAATCTGTATCACATGAGGCAAGAACTTCTGCTGTGCCACAGTCCTTATCTATGCTTTATATGCATGCATACACCTCTTATACACAGACATTCACACGTACTTGCACAGCCAGAGTCAGTGGTCACAACAAGAAATCTCCCTGTCAGGTACCACCCATCGACCACCTCTGATTTATGATTGCTGCTACTGTAGCAGAGACATTTGAGGCATGATGTATTTAAGGTCTGTGCATCATGTTTGTCTCTCAGATCTCACTGGGCTGCTGAAATGAGCCACCATGCCCTGTTCAGTGCATCCTTACTGAAACACAATCCGGAATCCTACACAGAGATGATCAGTTGTTGCCTTGACATTCTGGCTAGTAGACAGTTTGGAAATACAATTTCACATTTCAAGGGCAGTCTGAAATACAGTATCTTTCAAGTGATTCTACTTGCATATGCTGCTTTGGTCTCCAAAGCAGTGAAAGAAAATAGTTACAATTCTTTTCATGCTTCTTGAAAGTTAATCAAAATGAGTCAGTATTTTCAGCGGCTTTTGATTTCTAAATAGATAACTTATTTATAAATATTTCAACTATTCATTTTGAAGTTTTTCTTTCCTTTTCAGGACCAGCTGCTACTAAAGTTAATTGATAATTCACCCTAGTTAAAAGTTGAGGATGCTCTTACTTCATACCATTTTGCAAAACTGTAAAATATGTGATTACTTACCATTAAAATTTTTAAGGCTAATGTCCATCACTTTGTTTATTTATTACGCCACCTTTTTGCTTTGACCAATATTTCACTGAATTTAAAATTATTCTTCTCCTGTCATATGCCTCATCTCCATTTTCCAACAAAAAGGGAAATGGAGACCAATATTAAAGAATGAGCTGTTGTATTTACTCTAAAAAGTACCCTGAGAAATAGAAGGCCCTGTACCAAAGAGGGGTGGTGTCACAACTGTCCTTGACAGCAGCTAAGTCATTGCTCATTAGGAGCTTTTAACACATAATTCCAAGAGTGACACAGATTTTTCAAGGGTCACTTAGTCTCCTGAAATTTAGTCAGATCTAAATTTAATGCATACCAGTTCACAAGCAGGAACAAACTGAATGGCCAGTGTAGGAAAGCTCTTTTTCTCCTTAGCTCTTTGACTCCTTTGTGTCGACACTTAGCATTGCCTGGTAGCTGTGCCTTGTCTTGCTCTATTTCTTTTTTCTTCATTCATAAACCACAAAGAACGAGTTTACTGGTACACTAGCACTGAAAGCAAACTAAGATCTTCAGACTTAAAAAGGGGTGACTTATATCACATCTCATATTTATTTGCCTCAGGAAGGCAAAGCCAGCAGGTTGCTGTTAACCCTTCCACTTGCATAGAAAGATCTTTCACAGCAAGCTGCTAGGGAACATATTTCTCTTTACCCAAGAGTGGTACCTTGGCATTAGTCCCACAGAGAATTGGCTGTGACAGCCTTCTGCAAGCTGAATGAATAATTGCTATCCTATGAGTGAGCTAAAGGAATAGTTTGAAGATGCTAAAAACCTTTTGACATTTGGACCATTTGCACTACAAAAACAATGACACAAAAGCTTCATTAAAATCCAGTGCATAATCTACAGACTCATGTCCCTGTTGCATATACAACTGAAAAATGACAGGCAGCCTGTTACAGCAGATCCTCTCTTTGGAGCATATCTGTGCCTGTTGTGGGTCTCCATAGCTGTGCTTTTGTCTGACTCCTAATATTCACACTTTGAACCTGGTATTTGCAGGAGGTACTCCTCAGGATAACTTCACCAATGCTGTCACATTGTAGGGCAAAACTGTTGGACTCTGGTCTCACCCTTTCAGCTGAGTCACTTGTGGTCTTAGCTACAAGATCCTGCCCTCAAGTAATAGACAAGAACTTACCCTCAGGCACAGGGCAGCTCCTCATAAAAAAATCCCAAGAGTTCTCTTAAAAATCCTTCAAACACCTCATCTCTCAAATGTATGTCTCAAAAAACTTGGCAACTGATGCTTGGGGTCATGGTTATTATCCATCTTCCTGATCAGCACTGTTTTCCCATGTCTTATACTGTGTTACCTGGGTCTTGGAATGCCTTTGTTGTTTCTATCAGAACTAGTTCAACTCAGTTCCAATCTTGTAGCTAAGTTAATACACATACACAACCTGGAACAGGATGTGTATTTAACTGGTAACTTCAAGCTTCAGTGACTCTTCCATCTTAAATTTGAATGGAACTCTTGCCCAGCTCTCATCTAATTAAGTGTTCTCATTACGTACACTCTACAAGCACAGGAGAGTTCTGTCTATATGGGCAAAGGCTTGGCTCTCGTAGATGCCTGATACAGGTAATATTAGCCAAAAAAATAATTAAATTCCCTGAGAGTTCTAAGTCATGAGTACAATGGCTGTTCTGCTTTGACTAAGCTCAGGTGGTTTGGAAATCTTCAGAAACAACACAGTAGCCCAACCTCTTCCTAATGATCTTCATGGAGGTCTCATCAGTGACACAACATGATGCCAAGGCTGAGCCCTTCTGGAAACAAAAACTTCTCAGGACTTGTATGTGCTGGCAGAATTAGCATTTGCATTTTCATTTCTTTCAAGTCTTTTGCTGGGAGCAGTTTATTAGTGCTGTGGATTCATGTTTTGTCAGTACCTGGCATTCAAGTATAGCTGATCCTGCCTTGGAGTGCAAGCTGGATTATTTCTCAAGATTGATTTTTCATGGGCCCATGACATCTATGTAGCAATTAAAGAAATAAATCAATCAGATGCTGACTGCACATCTACTTGCTTAAATGTCTTTGAAGTGCTGCAGCTTAATCAGAGCAAAACTGCAACCTGAGGTAGGGGCTTTTGTGCTTTTTTCTATCTGAAGTTCACAGCACCAAGCTGTTACTTCTTCACACCCCGAAGTTTCTTTACTTTTATTGTACTAGTGTGAATTTGTATGGTAAGAAATGCTGAAACACACAGCTAATACATTATAGCCTGTTCCATCCCTGTGGACCAGCTCAGACCCAGTAACTCTGCCTGGGAACAGTTATTTCTGCCAAATTCAAAATAACAGCACTTAGCTTTAAACTACTTGCAAAGAAGCTAAATACTGACAACATACTATTTCCATCAAGCAGAGAGCACCTTAGATGGTTACTACAGCCCAGCTAACTTATGGGAATCTTGAACTTGATCACATAGCTGCAGAGGAGATGGGCACATAGACCAGTGGAACAGAGTCCTCAGTTCAAAAAATTTCTAGCAGCATCATTTGAGTTCTGGCTCACCGGTCTTGAAAGGAAGACACTGGAGTGGGTAAGGTGGTGCTGCTCCAGGAGCAATGCTTCCCTGCCTCGTGGCACGGCCAGCTGGATTGCTGATGAACATCAGCTTCAATATCTTCCAGCTACCTGTTCAACGGCAGACTGAAACCAACACCAGTTCAGTCAGACTTGCAGTGGGAGGAGATGAGCAGTTGGCCGTCGTTCCAACAAATGTGATACTTATTCCTTTAATTATCCAGATTGTCATACAACCCACCATGTTGCACCTGATTTCAAGAGCAAAATGCAACCCACCATGTTGCATCTGATTTGTGGGAAAATTTCAGACAGTGAGAGTCCTTGAACACACGCAAATTAGTCCACGCAGTTCAAGGAAGAAAGATCCCAGACATGGAGAGAGCCAGTTGCTGTCTGCAGCTACCTGATGGAAAGATACAGGAAAGGTGAAGTCAGACTTCTCTTGGAGACGGGTGGCACCAGGCCAACAGGCAAGGGACACTAATGAAAACGTGGGAAAGTCCATTCAGATAGCAGAAAAACAATTTTTACCTTGAAATTGAACAAATGCCAATCAGATATCCCTAGTTAAATGTAAAATAATTTAAATGCCAACCTTTGTTTTAGTCAACAGTGTGCTGCATGGAAAGGCAAAATTTATTATTATTTAATTGTGTTTTAAGTAAAGACAGTGCACTTATTAGAGAACAGTGGCAATTCCAAATAGGCTTGTCACAACAGGAGTACTAACATGATTTACAAAGGACTCTGCAGTATCATCAGCAGTAGTAATACTACTGAAGTATTCCATTTGAATAAGCATTTTTAAGGGAGGGAAAGAAGAAAAAAAAAAAAGAAGAAAAAAGAAGCTTATTTTACTTACATTTCATATTCCAGAAATGCTTTTTTGGATAGAATCTTTCCCATCTTTCCCATCTAGTAGGTGTGAGGGCTTGAGTTTTTAAACTGCTATGTGTATCTTAGTGTCCAGAATGAACACATAGAGGAAAAAAAACAACCATTAAGCTTCTTTGGTGTGAAGAGGCATATTGGTATATACCAGTGCTTGTTATTGTGACAATTTTTAATGTATTTTTAGACTGCTTTAGTTCTTTGGTTTTTAGTTATGAAACCACACTAGAAATAGCCTTATATATGCAAGCTCCTGCTGTTTCAAATTGAATTAATTTAGTAAATTTTCTCTGAGTGTCATCTATTTTGCAGACTGAGACCAGGCAGAAGCAATTCATTTCTGTAGCTGAGTTTATTTCTGTAGGAAAGATTGCAACTTGACAGGGATTCAGTCCTCCCTTTGTTGATGTGAACTCTGAATTAAAACATAGTAGTACCAACAGGTACAAACTGCTTGTGAAGGGGCATGATGGGGCAGAGCAGCATCTGCACAGAAGGAAAACTTGCAACAGTGACTTTAATATGTATTCCTGATAACTGGGCACCTGAAGCTGATCAGCCTTGGCTTCTTGGCTTGGTTCAGCTCATCCCTATCTCCCTTACTAGATTTTAGACCTTGACAGTGTGTAGATCCAGGACTTCATTTTTTTTTTTTTTTCCTGTTTAGATTTTGTTTGACTGTAGTTACAAGAGCTGATCTCAGACTAGGCCTGCACAAGAAACTTCCTGCCATAGCTGTACCACTGAGAACATGAAATAGGCTAGTACAACAGATGAAGACATCACCACATCTGCTAAATACAAGCAAAATGGTCTGTCAAAGAGGAAAACAGTTTTTCCCACTAGGTGCCAGAGGCATTGACATGGCCAAAATCTGTACCTCTGCAAAACTTTATCCCCTCCACTTACTCAGCTGACAAGTGATGGTAAATGGGATTTGACTTGTAGAATCAGAGAATGGTTTGAATTGGAAGGAACCTTAAAGATCCTGTACTTTCAGTCCTCCTGCTGAGCCTTCCATTAGACCAGGTTAGACTTCAGATAAGGAGTGAGTTAACTCAGAACACAGAAATATCCTGAGTTAAAAGGGACCCCCAAGCATCATCGAGTCCAGCTTCTAGCCCTGCACAGCACCACCCCCAAGAGTCACACCGAGTGTCCAAGAGCATTGTCCAAATGCTTCTTGAACTCTTTCAGGCTTGGTGCTGTGATAACTTCCCTGGGGACCCTGTTCCAGTGCCCAGCCATGCTCTGGATGAAGAAGCCCTTTCTAATACCAACCTAAACATCCCTGACACAACTTCAGGCCATTCCCTCAGGTCCTTCCTTCACCATCTTTTTTGCTCCTCCTTTGGATGCTCTCTAATAACTTTTTGTCTTATACTGTGATACCCAAAACTGCCCCAGCACTCAAGGTGAGCCATCCCCAGTTCAGAGCAGAGTAGAGTGGGACAATCCCCTCCCTTGCCCGGCTGGCCATGCTGTGCCTGATGCCAGGACAGGATTGGCCATCCTGGCTGCCAGAGCCCTGCTGACTCATGTTCAGCTTGCCATTGACCCCCAGGTCCCTTTCTGCGGCACTGCTCTCCAGCCTCTTATCCCTCAAGGACGGCTGAAGCCAATTTGGCTGAACGTGCCTGACGTTGGACGCAGCAGAGATCAGGGTGGGGAAGTGTTTCCCAGACCAGAGAGCCCTGCAGGAAGGACGCGTCTCTTTGAGCGTTTCCCCTCTCGCTGCTGGCGGAGCCGGCGGGACCCGCGGCCCCACGAGGGGGCTCTGCCCGCCCGGGCATCGGCAGCGCCAGCCCTTCCAGCGCGCCGCTCCCAAATTCAGAGACCCTGACACCTCTCACGTGCAGGGTCTCTGAAGTACTTTCAGTTTCAGGGTGTTAAACTGGTATAGTTGTAGGTATGAACAGGATAACCAGAATAGTAGCTTCCAGTGGAAGCAGCGAAGTACCGGGGACACGACTGATAGCTGCCACACGATCTAACTGTGCCTGGAACACACACAAATAAATGGTAACAAGCAAATTATTTGTATGCCTTGTTCCCACTAAATTTCCCCCAACCTACAAGACACTCATAGCTGCAATAGTTTAAGAAAGCCTGGTACAGATAAAGTTTTTGAGATCAATCAAGTAGAGAAATCCTACCATATAGGAGGAAAATAGCATCTTTCTACACACAGCTAAACACTGTAAAGGGGAAGGGATATTTAAACAGCACACACTGACCAAGACAGGAGCTCAGTTTAACTTCTTTGTATCTTTTAATACAACCTTCATTAAAACTCTTAAGTTAAAATAACTGCGTAATGGCAATCACAAAAGTATAAGGAAAATACATATTCCAGTTCAAGAAGAGATACGTCCCTACAATGCATGAGAAAAATCAAGTGATGAGATCATTTAAATGCCATTGTACATACTCCCTGGAACAATGCCCTGGTCAGATAGGTTACAGCAGCTGTCCAAGGCACAGTGCTTGACTGCTCACTGCTGTTAGTAGATTACTAGCACTAAAAGAAATGGAGATGTAAACAGCCAGAGCAATGGCGACATAGGGGGACAATGCACAGAAACAGCAGTGACATCTTCAACTGTCAGCAGGATTGCTCTCCTTCTCCTGGCACTGGGCTCACATGACCACCATGATGTCTTCCAGCGGCTTCCGGCTCAGCGCAGGCACAGTGGCGTCTTTCTTGGGATAGCCAACGGGGAGCAGCAACAGGAGCTTCTCGTTTGCTGGCCGGTGGAGCAGCACCCGGAGCTGGGGGCCGCAGTTCAGGGGTGTGGAGGTCACTGTGTACAGACCTGCGTTCTGCAGCAAGACAGCAACAGTGAGACAGAGGTCTGTGCTCTTTATTTGTAGTGGTTTTTCCCACCACACCTGTACACATCCTTCTGTCAACTAGTCCAGAAATGCTGCTTCCTTAGACCTGCTGCAGCCTTTAGAACACCTGATTTACTAGCAGCCTCAGTGGCACCATAAAAGATGCCTGCTCTGCTTACAGGGAAGTAGAGCATTTCTCCACCGCAGCAACAGCACAGTCTGCCTGCCATGTCTGTGTGCTGTAGAGCCACAGCCTGCCTGCTGTGCCAGTGTGATGGGGAATCCATGGCCACAGGGAAGCTGGGAGGCAATTGTGGCGATATGATTGGAATGTCATCCCGTGGTGCTGGTGGTTGGACTAGATGATCTTGAAACATCCATTCCAAACCAAATTATTCCCTGATTCTATGATCTGGCTCATACAGAGAACTATTTCAGTTCTTGCCTCCATACAGCTGGCAGGAAGATGCGTTACAGCATGTGAACACTTGAGGTCCTCCTCATGAGCTGTACCTCGCAGGGACAGAGGGCACAGGCTTTGCCTCAGAAGTTGTCACAGGAGTCTGTTGGCATCTCTCACAGTGGCCATTGTTACAGATTACATCAGAATCCCAAAGTAAGTCTATGTATCAGTCTTCCTCTTATTCAAAATCTCACAAAAACCCTAAAAAATCTGGACAAATAATAAGGAGCTGACATCATCCAAGGTGTGATCACACAGCTGAGTCACTTCCCAAGAACTGCACATGTGGATTTCAGTCTCTCTGTCTACACAATGCAAGCATTTTGGGAGGCTTTGAGATACAAGTCAGCCAAGGAGAGGTGCCCAGGAAATGCACCCGTCACCTTAAGTAATCTCTACGATCTTCTCAAGAGAAGAGCTAATAGTGATGGTGCTGAATGGTGCCTGAGGAGCAGCAATGCACGAAAGAAAGTGTCATTCAAAACAGAATGGAGGAGAAATGGCAGTGCATGGTAGGAAATTGGCCTAATATAAGAGGAGGCACCTTGCTATTATCTTGCTGACAGGCCAGGTTAACTATCAGAATAGCTTCTCTATTTAACACTTGTGTGAGTACATCAGGTATGAGAAGCAGAACTGAGCACTGAGAAACTACTGAGAAAATTTAACTGGCTGGTGTCAAACATGCTGAGCTTTACAGATCAGTTCACTTTTAGAAATGTCTCAGAAAGACTCATTGAAATAGTACAGCATGTTCTGTGGAATATGTCCCTGATTTTTTTTTTTTCAGCATTGTATACTAAAAGTGGTTCGGTGTCAAGCTGTTTTATAGAGATTACTGAAAAGAAGGGGCCAATGCGGCACCACACAGTCGTGCTTGGGTAGTCTGAAGAGCCTGTCAGCCCTGTTAGCATAAGGCAGAAACCACAGGGGCTGAAGACTGTGCCGAGAAAAGAGTGACAACTCTGAAAGCTACATTATATTTTTCTTCCTGTTAACCAGTACTGAGGATAGGAATCACCTTCTCAGATGTAGACCTGTTTAGAATAACATTAAAACTCAAAACTAAGACATATTGCCAGGAATTGGAATAATCCAGGAGACTGAAAATGTTAAAATCTAAACTAGGTTCCACCCACATTTGGGCAGAACAGTCTTGGTAGATAATCCAAAATAATATATTGACTCACAGTATGTTGGTTCTGTCAACATACCTGCAGTGCAGCAAGCAGGATACCACAGGCAATGGAAACACTGATTTCATTGTAGTAGTGGGTCTTCTTTTTGCCATTTGGAAGCTGCCCATATACCTGCTTGAAAATAAGGATCAAATACGGAGCAGTGTCCAAGTACTCTTTGATCCAATTTGTTCTGCAAAAGAATGTTTAATACATTTATTTTGCAACCTCTTCACTTTCCTGTAAGTTATATTTACTGTCTGCAAAGGGACACTAAAGGTACATGACAATTATAGTAGTAGACTAAACCTTAGAACGTTTACTGCAAAGGATTAAATATCATCAGCTTAAACAGAAACATTTCAGAAATAAAAAAAAAAAGCTTGAATAGAGTTCTCAATTTCAACAGATTTGGCTGAGGAGTTGATGTGCTCACTCTGAAGAGTGGAATTGCATACATACAAGAGATAGTTCTTGATCTCTTATCTATGAACTGGCCTCATGAGCATTTGCCTTTGTGATTATTTAATTCCTGGAATTTTGCAGATTTGTCTGTTACCAGCAGTGCCAACTTTTTTCTCATTGCAGGGAAGACTGCTGTCAGAAAAGTTCAAACCTATTTTGTCTAAGGTCTAAACCTAAATATATTCCAATGGCAAAAATTGTTATTCTGTTCCAGTGTATTTAATCCCTGTTACAATTAATTTGGTTCCAAATTTCTTAAATGACAATCATGATATAGGATTTAGACAAGAAAATGAGTGTTTTCTACTGTTGTCACTCACAACATAAGAACCTCTAGCATTTAGTTGTTTGCATAGCGCATAAATTTGCATAGCACCTAAGCACCTGAAAAATAGTAACATAATCAAACAAGTAGGGCAAGTCAACCCTAGAAAACTTTGTGCACATGCTCCATTTGACAAGCCAAGACTCAGCAGACATCTTCCCATTGTGTGAAGTTAAGCGAGTCAGACTTCAGAGGGCATTTGGAACAATTAAATATTGCATAATTCAGCACTTGGATAGGGACAGGCCTTGGGGCTTCCTCAGTTGGTAGCGAAGTTTCCAGTGACTTTGGGAGCTTGACTATTTGGCAAACAACAGAAAAAATCTGGGACAAGAGTTTCAGCCACAGAGGTTACATAGGAAAAAATAATGATGGAGCCAAGTGCTTGGAAAACTTTCAAAATAGAGAGCATGTAATCCCTTTTACTGGAAGCAATTTTATGAACCAGCCACCAAGGCACAGTTCTACATATATTTTGAAGCTTTTGTTTCCAAACATAGATTTTAGAAAAATATTAAAAGTGAGAGGGAGGAAGAAATAGAAAATTACAGAAATCTTTCCTCCACTGAAACAATAGCTATCTTCACACCCCTTAGGGAACTGACTTTCATACCTCAATCTTTTCAGGTCATTAACCCATCTGTCTCCCATCCTTTTTTTGTAGTTGATTTCCTCTTCTTCTTCTACAATTTCACGAATCTTATGTTTTAAATATGGATCTTGCACTACCACAAAGGTCCAGGGCTCAGTGTGTGCTCCACTAGGTGAAGTACCTTCATACAAAAACAAGGAAAAGTAAAAACCCAGGAAGGAGGGTGGGCAATGAGAGGTATCAGCTCTTCCTTGTGAGCTTTTAGGCTGACCAACTGAGTAATGAGAAAGCAAGTGGATGAGATGGGAAGAAAATAACTAAGTTCTGGCAGAAAATCCTGTTCATTACTTTCTCAAAGAATGTGAAATCTCATTGAAGAACAGAGGTTAGTCCTTTCATACTGCCATTTTACAGGAAGCCAGTGTTAAAGATTTGTAAAAAATTCCTTTTTTGGTGGTTCTTATAATGAGGCAGTAATATGGTGCAATATTATGAATGCAGTAATGCTACTACAAATTGTTGTACCAAAAGCAGAGCTCTGTCTGAATACACAGCCAACTCTGACACGTGGTTTTAGCTAAAGGGTTAAAATAATGGCTTTCAGGAAAGCAAGGCTGAGTGATCACCAGCAGAAACCTGTGAGTGACTGACAAAGATAAGGAGCTGTACAACAGAGACATCTGCCATAAAGCATACAGGTTTGAGTTTGTTGTCCCAAAGACAGTTGGTGTTCACATATCTATTATATATATTATATTTATATTTAATATATGTTATATATATATTAAATTTGTACTTGCTCATCCACCAACACCACTGGAGAAATATTTTAACTGCCTAGAGGTTAAAAGCCAGAAGCTGAAAAATATATATCTGCACAGCTTCACAAATATATCTATTAAGAAAACAGTTTATATCTCTCTGGTCCCTCATACACATTTTAAAATACTTGAAGAACTTGAATACAATACTTGCATACAATACTAAGGATTGGGTTTAGTTCAAGAAATGCTGAATAAGCAGCTTGAACTTTCTTGATATATGAAAATGTTTTTATATTGTGAACCTTACTTCTCCTCAGGTTTAGGTAAAAACTGATGGCATTCATGCTTCCCTTTGTTTTCTTCTTCTCTACACAGCCCAAAGCTTTCAGGGTTACTAAGTACTTCATCTGCACACCAGGCTTGTTTGCTTTGCTGCATTTGCCAAAACATGCTCAGTGTTTTAATGATGCCTAGTTAATTACAGGGACATGGAGACTCTTTACAGTGCAGTAACAAAGCTGCTTACAGTTCTTAAAGGGAAAATAATGCACTTCAAATGTGGAGATTCTTTAGATTATTAACCCTGCTAAAGGCTACTGAACTTTTCTCTAAGGCGGCTTGGAAATATTTTCTATAGGAGCAGCACCTGGCTCATAGAATAAGAGAAATCATGAGAGTCAAAACCACTCCTGGCTGAAGTCGATGGGTGCTAATTCATTCCAGCTACAGGTGAATTTAGGAAAACCATAAGCAAAATTCCAGTTCCCTTGGCTTTTCCACACCACCTTTTCACAGTTACACAGTTGAACAGCAATGCTGATCCTTTTTATTTCCCCAGACCTTGAACTACTCAGTACCTACCTGCTGTTCTGATGACATTATCGATAACCTCCCTGGGGACTGACTCATCACTGAGAAACCTGACAGATCGCCTCTTATTTAGAAGCTCATAGAATGTCTGCGACCTCTTAATCATTTCAGCCTCAGAGTAGCGCTCGCCAGTGAAGGGGACATGGGCAACATTTTCTTCAAGTCCTTGCCACTCTTCCTCACCCTCTGCAAGAAAATACAAGTGGTTAGGGATTTTTTTGCTGGAGAACTCTTGATATCCTTGGCATTCACATCGTAAGGCACCTTGTCCTGCACTGGCATACACTGCACTTCTACACCACTGGTCAGGCAAAGTCTGAGGTTCCAGCTGATACAACTCATTGATCCCCAGCTCCAGCTACTGAATAAACACCTTGTTTAAATACCAAGAGGCTGGAGGGTCCTGGTAGGCTCTATCAAGTGTGATCCACAAAGCAGTCATTGCCTTCTCCACTTCAGCCTGCAAGCCTGCCTGCAAAAATGGGTTACAAGCTCAAACAGCATTGAAAAAGTGGACAGGCTTCCAGCCCAATTTTCTCAGCAAGTAAATGTGAACATGTGTGTTCCTTCTTCAGCTGTTCAATAAGGAAAAAAAAAAAATCAATTAAATTACTGAAGTTAAGGAGAGAGCTTAATTACCAATATATGTAAAATGTCCTCTGAAGAGCTGAATGTCAACTTCTTCCATATTCATGTTTCATAGCAGAAACATTGCAAGCTTTGGCTCTGCAGAAATGTGACTTTGTGGTCAAGCTCTTTGGTTTCCCAATACTTTCAGCATAAGAGGAAATGGATGTCAGGCATCTATATTTAGGATAACAACATATCAAATGTAGGATATTGTGTTTCTTGGCTTTAATTTAAAAACTTAAAATGATTCTCAATTTCACTGAAATCTGTCTGTTTATATCACAAAATGAATCTTCTGTTGTCTCTGAGGCCTCTTTCTCCCCCATATTCCTAGAATCAGCATGGACAGCATTTTTTTTGCAGCTATGATGTGGAAGTTAAAGCCATTTAAATGCTACATTTTGACTAGTCAATAGTATTGAGCAATCTGCTACAGAGAGCTGAGTCAGGAAAAAAAATTCCAGTTCCTTTTCTGTCGCTATTAGGCTATTATTCCCAAATCATAGCAATCTCCAGCACAAATTCAAACAGCAATTACTTCTGTGTTTTAGTAGTATGCAGTTGCCTTAGAGACCAGGCTGGCATTTTGTTCATTTTAAAAGCAGGTAAATATTCACAAGTGTGGCTCAGCCTGTGCAAAGGGAAGAAACAAATCCAGTTTCATAAACTGAATCTAAATGGAATGGTTCTAGTCCCCAAACCACACACGTTTCATTTTGTGTGCGAAGAATTCACCCTGAGAATTTATTTGGTTTAGCATTTCATGCCTGTGTTAAGCACTCTTGGTCATAGTCTGCAAGGACCTGGCTCCAGGTTAATGGAAAGCAGTGTAAAAATTATGTTAGTGATCATCTTGTAAAAATTGTAAAAATTATGTTGTAAAAATTATGTTAGTGATCATCTTGTGCACATTCAAAAAGTAAAAGGGTGCCTCTTGATAATGTTCCCTTTGTGGTTTTCACTCAGTAAAATAGTGAGTGCTTGCTTGTTTTGGGTTGAGTGGGGGGGAGGGTTTCTGTGTAAGTACAAGAGAAGTGAAGCTGCTGTTTGGTCAAGATAGTTCAACTTATTAATAATAAGGTGAAAAAAGCAATGTATTTCCAAAGATTTTGAACATGGGACAAAAGTGAGATGACTAAAGAGAATGGAAAACCTCAATACACTCAACTTGGGAATACTGGCTGAAGCAGAAAAACCTAGAAGTGCAGGAACCGACACACAAAACCAAAACTCTCCTGGCAAATTCTTTTTAAAATAAATTAATCTATTATATATTCACTTCCACCATGTGTCTATCATTCTTTCTTAGCAGTTAACATTATCCATATGCTAACTTTAAATCATTATCAGCACCATCTGGTTAGTGCATGCTCTCTATATCTCTAATTGCCGTGTTTAGACACACTCCTGTTTGTACAGTCACGTTATACAATACCACAAGTGTCTTGTTTATATCTCCTTGTATTCCACCATTTGATGGACAACAGACATCCTGCTAGCAAGTCTATTACCTTGTTAGCCACAGTCTCAAGATCGCCATCAATTCTGTTGCCCATTTACAGTAGTCATCAAGCTTCCTGCTTTTTAAGTAAATCTGGAATGGTTTTGGCTCAGACATCCCAAATGGAATCTCATTTTAAATGTACATTTTTCTATTTCTATCAGAAATTCCTCTCTGGATACATTTTAGGATGATAACTATGCTCTTCCCAGCAGTCCATATGGGAGGTTATAATCAGCCTGCAAATCATGTAATAAATTTTACCTCAGTTTGAAGCATGAGTTCTTAATTAAAAACTCATACTGAGAACAGTAAGTTGTCATTTCACTTCTGTTGGCCACTTTTTTTTACCTACACTGACACTTCTCTGTGTTGCTGGCTTCCAATTTTATGTCATTAAGATATTTAACTTTTACTCTCCTTGGTTTTATGCAAAGACTACCAGATAATATTAACAATTGATCCTGAGACTGATCCTTGAGAAACCCTAGTCAATACTGCATTTGCTTTCCAAAGAAGTTTCTTCTCTAGAGAATTGCTTCCTGACCATACAATTCCTCTCTCTCTTTTCCAGTATAAAGACATGATGCATAGGAAAAAAATTCAATGTATGTAAAGAAAGTTTTCACATCTTTAGTCTTAAATGCTGGGTAACTGACCCTGTGGGTTCTTTATCTGATTAATGGCAGAATGCTGCAAAATGGGCCACTGCAGGAATCTCAGTAGTGAATCCAGCCCTGAACTGAGTGTGACTAATAGGGAACTAAAAGAGATGGATTACCCTACTAGTGGGTCATAAATAGTGGTTAGCAGGCTGATCCTGGAAACCTTAAGAGTGGGTCAGGGATCTTAAGCAAAAAAAGTAGCAAGTTGGAGAGGCACAGAACCTGGAAGAAAGAACCCAGCATCAAAATATGGTGAAAATTACCTCAACTGGAATATAGTTGCTGAAGGTTTCTTATGATCTTAAGATAAATAGAGTGGCTATTATATAAAGAGAAAACCTAGTATAAGGAAAGCTGAGAGGTAATCTGGTTGCTATCCATAAACCACAGGAGGGTATATACCAGGGCTGGAAGAGAATTCTTTAAAATCAAGAGGATGGAACAGATTAAATATATATACAGTAGTATTAAATAAGTTTGGGCAGGCAGAAAGGTAGGGAAGAGTTTTTAATCCATAGTAAGAAATTCTGGACCAGCCTTTCAGCAAGGTTGAAGTGTCACAAAAGTCCAGTTTTCATGTTCATTCAGCTGATGACAAAGGCTGGATGTATTTGCAGCAGCAGAAAGATACACACGGTAATGCATTGTGTCCATCTAAGTCCTGTGTTCCTAAATGATACAAAACATGAACTGTCATTGAAAAGGACGTTTAAATTGCTACTGCCTCATCCATGTCAGTAGTAGTATTACTAAGATATGGGAAGTCTTTGAAACTGGGGAGAGGAGAAATGCTTTTTAGTGGTCATTTAACAGGTCTATTATAAGGAGTATCACAAGCAAGTAGCAGCACATTTTCAGGAGAAATGGAAAAATTGGGACTTTGTGTGTTGTTTTGTAGTCCTTAAGTAGAGTTCATCATCAAGTGTCCCTGCCAAACCACAGCACAACAATCTCTCATTCTGAATCTTATAAATGAAGAAAAAAGTTACAGGATAGATGGGCATGCAAAAAAATCTGAAGTACTGCCAGTTAAAGCATTAAACAAATGGACTGAGTGCTTTGCACTTAACAAAAGAATTGGGTTTCTGGCTGCTACGAGAAACATTCATCTCTTCAGCTGTGGAAAGCACAACACAGACAAGCTCAGGAGCACTTGGCCCTCACCATTCTACCCTTCATTGCCAAAAAGTGACCCTACTGAGTCTGCCCAAGCAGTTCAGCTACTTACAGTGAATGCTCTGCTGCTCAAAGGTATGTCCTTCTCATGGGAAACATCCCTGAGGGTTCCACTTCAGGGAAGGCTCGTGGGGCTACAAGTGAGGTTGGTGCTATTCTGTTTTTCTAACTGAGTGATTCACTCTCTCAGCAAATAGACCTTGATTTGGTCAGGGACATGAATCAAGAGACTTGGTCTTCAGCTACCCCTTCCTATTCAGGGGGCTGCTGAAAATTCAGCTTGTTCTTGTGGGGCAGCCCTAGATTCTAGCTTTAGACAAGGCCTTAAGAATGTAACCTTCATGCTACCTAACTCAAATTCTCTTCAGAGGAACTTAGTCTTTAAACACAAGCCAGCCAAAGACATTTAAGTAGAACTGAGCTTGTCTGATAAAGTAAGATACATTTATAAAATAACAGAATTTACACAGCAGGTATAGGATTCTTTAGTATTAGAAAAATCTCTTTATACATCCATGTTTCTAATTCAGCATCCATGTTTCCATTTCAGCAGTTTCCATTTCCTAGTGCAGTCAGTGAAAATTTTTACACTGAAAACAAGGTTAACATATTTTGATCTTTAATTAAGGCTCTAGCAAAGTAACAGATCCTTACTAACTCTTTCTTCTCCTTACTACTCTTCTCATGTAGGCTGGGCTGGAGAAAAATTTCCTGGTGAAGAAAACTTTCCCTATGAAGATTATATTATTTTCATATTTCTAGAGATAAAAGACACGACTGTTTTACAAAGAAATTAGTTTGAAACACACACCATTAAGGGAAAGATCATTATTTGTTACTAAAAGAAAAATAGCAAGAAAATTTAATATTGGATGACATGGCATATTGAGAAAGGTTTTATTTAAAAGTAAATAAAACTTAGAAACAGTACCAACATGTCTACCTGTCAAAATTTTTTTGCAAGCAATATTTTTTGTAACAAAAACTAGTACAGTTTTGAATTTAGTATCTGAACAACAGGGAAAGCAACTAACACATAAAAGACTAAAATGTGAGGCTCCTTGATAAGAGCTAATAGGTTTGTTTATGCAAAGGATCTAAATTTCTTAAGTGATGGAAACAGCTATAATCCAAGATGGTAATTCATAGATTATCATTTGAACTACCCACAGGAATTCTAATTTGCAGCAATTTAACTGAAGTAGTAAGTCATTATTGACAAAGAAATTATGGAATAATTTTATACAGCATCTATTTTGCATTGAACAAAGGAGGATACAACAGGTGAACTGATTTGTAAAGAAATTTTATATATTTGGAAAATAGTCAACAGGGTTTAAACCCTTCTTGGTATCAACTATTTTCAGAAACTGATAAACAACAGTAGCTCAAAGTATACTGAACACTGAGAAAAGAGCTATAATAGTTCTTAGAAAAAGGTCTATATGCAGAAGAACACTGTAAGTTTTAAGATTCCTAGAAGCATACTGAGGGAAGTGTTATTATGGGGGAAGAAAATAACCCAGACAGACCCTTCAAAAAGTCTTTGAAACCAGCATGAGGGAGAAAAAAAAAAGAAAAAAAGAGCTGCATTAAATACAATTTTAAGAAATTGATAGGAACAGAACTCTGTAGATTTTTGTTTTACAAAGAAATAAAATGAGTTTATGGAGGATAGTTAGGAAGTAAGATGAAGGAAGGTTACATTTTGAACTTAGACTTTTTTGTCCAAGCTGTGAATCAGAAAAAGCTAATGAAAATAAAGGGCATTCTGTATGGGTTCAAATATGCAGATGAGGGACCAGATTATCACCACCACCACATTTTGTTCTTAAATATTTGATCAACACAGCTCCCAACAAAGCTGCCATTGACATTCTCAGAAGCCACAAATGGAGGACCTTTGTAAAAACAGTAATAAACTCATTTCCAAATTTTTAGCTGTGCTGAGACCAAATATGTAGCACTGAGTGATAAAATGGGATGACTGCAGATAGAAACTCTCTACTCACGTCTTCCCTTTGCTCACACTAATAAGGCCTGGGAAGAGACTGTGGGGAATTCAGCAGGAACTCTTTTCTTTCCTTACACTGTCCATAGAATCTCTCACAGGGCTGAGATATGCTGTACAGAGGAACAGACAGGAGTCTCTGAGAATATATTTTTTATATATATATGTGAGTTTTTTGCACTCTGATCTGTGGGGTCTGGAGGGAATTTACACCAAGGGTAACACTACATGAGGACTGCCTCCTTCCTGGGAGCTGACAAGCTCAGGGCACAGCAGCAGTGTTGGGCTGATTATTGCTGTCACTGCGGAGAAGTCCAGAAGATTGCACCTCCTTTATTCGTATCAGCAGATAAAATTCAAACAACAAAGGTGTTTAGGATAAGATTTTTCTTACCTTCTTCTTCTAAGGGATGGTCAGTGCTATCTTTTAAATCTTCATCCACCCATGGGCGAGATGGATGCTTGCTTTTAGTGTCACGTTTTTCCTTCTCTCCATTTGTCTTCTTCATTATTACCCCAATCAAAACACATATAATGGCTATAAATACTGGTGTGAGGGAAGAAAAGAGTGCCATGACTGTGGAAATGTGGAGCCTTTCTTCCACGTTCAGTAGTTTCTCATGAAAAGGAGAGGCTGAAGAGGGAAGAGCAGCAAAGCAATAAGCAAAAAGGGGTGGAATCAAGGTTCAGTCCTCCACCCTATCTTGCTTCTACTTTTCAGACACCGCCTCCACAATCTCATCTGTGATGGGCTTTTGCTGTTAATAAACAGCTCCTGCAGTTAAAAAAACTCCAGACCCAGGTTTATATATTTTCTGAGAAGAAACAGCTTATAAACAGCAAGCAGAGGCGCTGACCATACACACAAATGTTGTCCAGTGCAAAATAAATTTAAAAACCCCAAGGTCTTTTCAAACTCCAGACTAAGGTAAAAGACTTCTCCCCTCTTATTTTTATTGTTATGGTCATCCCAGTAATCTTCCTTGTAACAGTGATTATGAGAAGAGCCAAGTTTTACGACTTTTAAAAACCAATGGCACCTCTTCAATGTTTAACTCATAAAATTAGCATTTTACATGTATCCCAGGAATTCAGAATATCACCAATCACAAATCAGTTCACAGCACCACCCTCGGCTATGTCAACACGTCAATAGAACAGATAAGTAAAGGGGCAGCATTGCCTCTCTGTAAAGCGTGAGTGAGACAATTCACAGAGCCCTGTATTCATCCTGGCTGTTCTGGGGCAACTGACAGGAAGAATTCAAGGAGTCAAAGCAAAATTCTGTGAGGGCTGCAATGAATTTAAAAGGCATGTTTCAGCATCTTATCGAAGATTAAAAACTGATAGGATCCTGGTATAATCCAATAATGGTCAATGTCTAAATGCTTAACCCATTTTTACCTCAGGCAGCTGCTTGGGAACTGAACCAACACAGCAACACTGATTTGCTGTATTTAGCTGGGGCTACTGGGACATACTGGATAATGAAATGTCAGATAGCAATGGGTGCTGAGGGCTGTGCTGGAGAGCAGGGTGCAGGAGTGCTCTCTGTATGCAGTCACCAGTGTCCATCAGCTCTTCTTAGCACCTGCTAAGCACCATCCTTGCCAAGCCTTATCTCATGCCATACAGGGCCATTTCTGATGTCCCAGCATCCGTGGCAAGATTTCATATTTTGAATAAGCCCTCCCAAGATCAGTGGGAGCAGTTGTGAGTGTAGCTATACGAGGAGATGGTGAGTCCCAGGGCATGTCAGCGCTGCAGCTGGCACTCGCAGGGGGTCATTGCAGTCCCCTTTCCTCAACATGAAAACCAGGACACAAAGGGAGAGAGAATTTGGGGTATGCACAGGTTCCATCCTGACAGGTTCTCTGTCCATGCCCTACCACTCATGCCTCTCACCCCACCAGTAATTCAGTGCTGGGCACACCCTTATTGGTACCATTTGACACTGTCATTCCAAGGGCTCCCTACCTTCCAATGCTCCAGAAGATACTGCCAGCTGCCTCGAGGATTGGTCTGTTGGGAAGTGCAGATTAATGACCAGGTTGCTGCACAAGAAGAGGAATGTGTGACCACACTGGTTTGCCACACACAGTGATAGTCTGGCTGACAGTCCAGACCTATACCCTCTTTTAATACAAGCTCCTTGTGTTAAAAGGGCAAGGTCAAGTGAATTGCTCAGCTGTGCACATATTGTCCATATGTGCTTAGAGGCAAAATGAAACTGCCTCAAAGCTTATACCCAGGCTGGGCTTTCTCAGCTGCTCGGCTCAGATACAGAATAAATACTTTACTGCTGTTGCACTGCATCCTACTCCAACACACAAGCCCCCAGTTCTTGTAGGTACCAGTCCTTATAGGCAGTATTTGGGATCTGTGTAAGAAGGATGGCCCAAGAACCAGCCAAGGAACTGCACAAATCCATCAGTGATGTAAAAAAGAGGACATGAGAAAGTTGTGCGTAGTTCCTAATTTAATCTAATATAGTAAAGTTGGCAATAAACTTTCATTTACCTCTGGCTAAAAGGACAATTTTCTTGAAAATCCAAGCCATGAACCTTGTCTTTCCTACTCTCTAGTCAATTTGTGACCTGGGACATGTGCTTGGGTTATTGATTTGGGCTGCATGTATAAAAAGCCCCAAAACCAGTATAGAAACAATCATCACGTGGGGAAAAAAGAAAATATGTAAATTTATCCTCTCTCTCCTTGATTTAGAGTGGATATTTAAACTCATTTGTCCTACCTGATGGCTGTCCAGTCATGGGGAGAGGTACTTTACTTAATCCCAATTAGAAACATTAAATTAATTCATGAGAATAGAGAAGGAACCTGCAATTTCATCAAACGCATTTTCAATAGCCTACTCTGTGGCAAGGGAGGAAAACAGAATGTGGTCTGAATGGCACTGACTGTTTCTCCCACAGGGAATGTATTAACCTTGATTATTCACGTGCACATAAATTAGGGTCTGGGGATGCTTTGCAGCTGAGGATTCATCCTATGAAGAGACAGGTCTGTACTGAAAGAGAGAGGCAATATAGAAGGCTGAATGATGTTGTTTAAAATAACTACCTCTATTTGCAATGCTGGAAACTTTGTAATAGCTCAGTGTTCCAGAATAACTTTGGCTTCCTTAGAGGTAATATTCATTTTTCTTTTGTAGGACAAAGAAAGAAAGAAAGTTAAATAAAAGTCCCTTTGGTATTAACATAAGCAAAATGTATTTGTTGTTACATATTGAAAATTGTTAGGTTGCACTTCAAACCCACAGAAACCCCAGCCTACCTTGTTTAATTAAAACCTGAATTTGTTTAAATAACTCTATACTGTAGACATTTAAAACAGAAACATGGTGATGTCTTGAGGAACTATCGGAAAGGGTGGGTGGAAGCAATTAATTTTTGTACAGTAGCTTTCAATCAGTTTTTCTGTAAGATTTTTTTTTCAATCCAAGCTTTATGGAAATGTGATTAGTATTATAATGGCAAATTCAAGAAAATTTAATACAATTATTTCTTCTGTTCTACAGCACAAAACCTGTAGAAACCCTAAAAAACTAGCAGCTGAATTTTTGGGGTTTTTTTGAGTCTCAAAAAAGTCAGGAGAACCTTGCAAACAGCCCTACTCCTAGAAATTAATGGAGATTTTCTGAAAAACATGGAAAGAAGTTAGAAAATGTTGATAAAAATACAACAATTGTGAACATCAAAGTACTCCACTATTACTGCAGGAAAAACATGTAAGCACTCCTAAAAGGTACAGACAATCATACTAAAGGATTCTGGTCCCAAAACACTTTCTTTAATATTTCCCATTAAATCCTCTGGACAGCTGTTTTTGTTCTGAAGGAAAAAGAAAAAAGTACTCTAGTATCAAATATAGCCTGTATTTTTCTTACTCAAAGTAAAAAATTGCAATGAGCAAATGCCAGTAGAGGACAGACCCATGGTGGAACAGTCACACAACGACCACCCATGGGCACGAGACTGCCACGTGGTGGGCACTTGCACCATTGTAGGCTGCAAGGACACTTGAAGGCAACAAATGACACCTGCTCATCACACATTTTTACTTTCAGAAGTCTCTTTATTGGAGAACTCTTAGGGCTCCTTATTCAGTGCTGCAGAAAATTAGTAAGATCTAAATGTTCAAAAAGGGATCCAACACATCTATTCAGAATTGATTAACTATCAAAGGCTAAGTATGGTAGTTAAAACACCTAATTTAGGAAGTCTCTGAGACTTAGGAAAGCATATGGAAGGAGGGACCATTTCATGCAGTCCTTAGCCTTCTTGTTTTTCTTACTTTTGGCCATATACACACAGGCTATAGCATTTGATATCCTCGCATGGCTAGGATTTGGTATGAGAAGTTGTTGTGGTGTAGGAATGGAATTACATAATTTACTGCTCCCACTAAAATGAAAACCACAACCCACTCCTCTCCTCCCCCTGCCTCCAGTGAGACAGACAAAGGGCAGGTATCCTTAGTTGAGATACGAAAAATTTACTGGAAACAGCAATGAAATAGAAAACTATGTTTGCTTCTTGCCTGTTGGTGGGAACACAGTTGGTATTTTGCTGTTTTTTGACCATGTCCATGAGAATGTGACAACAATCATCTTGCCATTTTACTCCAAAGACTTGAATTTCCTGGGCAGGTCCTTTAATCTTACTTTGTTTTATGGCAGAACTGGCCTTCAGGAGGATCTGGGTTATCTTCTCCCCTTTCTCAAAAATTTCCTTTGCCATGTTGCTCCATACAATGATGTCATCAAAGAACTGCAGGTGTTCTGAAGCCTCACTGTTTTCCAGTGCAGCTTGGATCTGTCTATGGCAGATGGTGGGGCTGTGCTTCCACCCCTGGAGGAGTCAATTCCCAGTGTACTGCATGCCCCTCCAGGTGAAAGCAAACTGAGGCCGGCATTCTGCTGCCAGAGGAGTGGAGAAAAACACATTGGCAACATCAACAAGCCACATCATCCTCCTTGGAAGGGAGAATCCCTTATTTCTCCCTCCCCCTGATGAAGTGGATGGCATAGAGTAACAACCTAGACACACACACACACCTCCAGGCTCTGCCACCTCGTGGCTACAGCTAAAAATTAACCTGTCTTTGGCTGAAACTAGGACAGAAGTCTTACTGTAGTCAAAAACAGATCTATATTAAAGAGAACAGTAGTAAAAATAGAAGAATGCTCACAGTGAACGTACAGAGAGCAGAGTAAGATGAATGAGATACTTGCAATAAATCTGTGAGTCTGTAAGAGAAAACATGGTTTTGGGTGCTGGCTATAATTCCCATTGCAAGTGTCCTTTGCTGAACATTCTGAGTTACATACCTACAAGGAACACAAAGTCCCTGTTTGGACCCTCAACTGATATACCAGTATGTGGTGATGAAAGGGTCCACAAAAAAAATTTCTCTGTTTATAGCTAGAAGCAAGAAGAATTCACTACTGGGTTTTGTCTAGAGATGCAGCAAAATACTGCATTTGCTTCAGAAGTGAGTTTCACACTGAAGCTTGTGTTTTCAAAAAAAAAATTCCAAAGGCTATTTCAATGCCATCCTTGGTCAGCTCCCAAGTCAGTATATGCCTGCTGTGGACAAGGCAGAACCATTCATGGACTACTTCATCCAATTTCCCAATCAACACATTGAGACAAATGTCTGGAATCAGCTGAAACTTATCTATTAGGTATCAGCATTACTAAAAATATCATTAGCTTAATAAGCATCTCCATCTCTGTGACATAGCTAGGAATCCCCTCCTGCCTCTGCCAGTGACCAGCACACAGTGCTTCTGAGCAAGGTGACCCTCACTTTTCTGCTGCCTCTTGCCTCTTCTTGCACTCACACCCCTTGCCCCGAGACAGCTGTATGATCTCTTTATGACCCCTGGAGATATCACATATCTTGCCCTGGAGCATTAGATTTGATTATCTTTTTCATTAACTTAGCTCAGATTGCCACAAATGTTATTAGTGCTTATGAACTACCCTTTTGAAATCTAACAGTACAGTGGGTAATAGAATTACATCCCATAGCAACGAAAGCACAAGACAACAGAGCACCATGCAACAGAGCAATTCTTTCCATTTGTCCTCAGTATAGCACCCTTCACTTGCAAACTCCCTGTTTTTATGTATCACAGGCAGAAGAAATTCTTAACTGTAGATGTGATTCACTAGTATCTTTCTAAATAGAATAATCCATTTATTAGGATCTGTCTTATCAGATACACCATTAGTTGTTCTCAACAGGACAAAAAAGTGCTCCTAAAAATATTTCTGATTTCAGAAAATAAATTTAACCCAGAGACTAATTTGCCCCCAGATTCATAGCAGAACAAGAAATTTGCTGTTGCTGTACCAATGTTACCACCATGAAGCTGTAGGAGTGAGTTTCCACATGGCAGGAATCTGGTGGACACTTGTAGTGCTACTTACTGAAGTAAAGCTGCATGACTGAGCTTTCAGAAACTCACTAAAATTCTAAACAAAGACCTGGAAAACATCACTGAACTTAAATGGAAACCACCAAGGGACTGCAAATAACACAGACCTTGAAAGACATTTGCCCCAAACTGGGGCAAAATAAATACAAAATATTGTTTTTTCCACAATCACTTTTAGGCACAGACTCATAATAGGCCATGTTCAAATCTGTTTTATTCTATGAGTAACCTTTGATACCAGCTGATGGGGAAAAGTAAAGCCCATTTCTGAATAGCCCCATTCACAGGGGAGCACATAGCCTAATAGAGACTGGTAAAACCTCCTCAGAACAGGGGTGTTTAGGGAACAGGAAGGAGGGGTAGCAATGGTCTCCTCCCACTGGCCAGCAGGCTGAGAATAGCTTCTTTCAGATAAAATATCACAGGAAACATTCTCCGCATATTGGGCTAACGAGGGGCAGGGGCAAATGCAGAGACAGAAATCCAAAAGGCAGATTCTGTATGACTATGCTGCCCAAGGTGTGTGCTGAAGCATATGTATAGGTAGACCTAAACCAGCTCCATTATCAGAGCCAGCACAGTTACCACCATGCCAAAGGCTTACCCAAGACCTGGGCAAAGACTCTGACAGCACCTCATTCTAAGCACCCCTGCAGCTCCCCAGCCTTCATCCCCATACCTGCTCTGCCTGGGCTTCTGACTGCAGCACTGGTGTCATCCCAGATCTGTCTTCCCCATCAGCCCACAGTGCAGGAGAATGAGTGTTTATAGCAAATTTACAGTCATGCCCCACATGATCAGACTTTTCAGATCATGATGTCGAGTGAGGTAACAGCAGTAAAGAAATGATAACTAGATGTCCTTTGTAAGAAACATTGCTATTGTCTTTTTGATGCTAAGAAGAAATACAGGGAGAAAAAAATAGAATAAAAATATAAAGTAAAAGGTAAAAGAGGACAAAAATTATCTCCTCTATTTTTTTAGAGCTGGATTTTTATTTCCAATTGCTAATATATCCTTCTTTTTGTATGTTCACAGAGAGGAAAACTGTCTTTTGTTCCATACTGCTATGACAGGACAGCATGGAGCATTTTAAATCAGCATTTCAAAGCTTCAGCTGTTCCAGGAATAGCTATTCCTATTACTTCACTTCTTACTTGCACCAAATCAAAACACAGCTTAGCTTATTTGAAGAGTTCCTTAGCTGATTATATCTAAGCCTCTAAAACTTTATCTAGGAAAACAGTTTCTAGCTATGAACATGAAGGAAGCCTTGAATTCCTATGTAATCATAAATAGCAATGTTCAAAGGGTTCAGGGTTTTTATGGGTTGCTTGTTTCAATTTTTTTTTTTTTAATTCTCCTTTACATGCTTTGAATGAGTTTCATCTCCTAGCCCCCTGAAGAAATCTATCACAAGTCTGAAGCCCTGTCCTTACTGCCAAGGGTATCCACAGCCTCCTCTCATCATTAAGGTGGGTCTGTCCTTCATTAGCTCGACCCTCTCCAATTCCTCTTGTTCACAGGAGCCACACCTTGCTGTCTATAGGGTTGGCTTGGATGCTGGAGTAGCCACATAGGCTCCTCACTCAGCCTAACAGAGAGCATCTCCCTAAGGGGACTTTGCAGCCCCCTGGAATTACCTCCAAGTGAAACCCTTCCTCCCTTCCCACAGCAGAATCAGTGGCCAAGGATCAGCAGTCACTGGGACTCTGCTTCATCTGCATCAAGGATGGTGCTGTTCAGTATTTCCCTCTGCCTTGCTCCAGCACTTGTTGCTTATGAAGGGAAGCTGGGAAGTAAATGCCTCTACAATGCACTAAGTCCAGGGTCAGCACATATGCTGACCCAACTCTCAGGTAAACCACAGAGACATCAGACACCATGGGAGACATTTTTAGAGTGTCTGATAATGTCAAATATTTTGGTACCCAGGGAGGGTGGGATAGCTGGGTGGTCAGGTCAGCATGTGCCACAGCAGTCCTGAGGCTGGAAAGTCAAAGAGAAATCCCAAGAACACAAAGAATTTAAACAATATTTCTTGACAAAGATATTTCCACCCTTTTCCCCAAGGCCAGAAAGGAAAACATTTTCCCCACACAAATCACTGACCTAAGAGTTCAGGAGATGCAGATCTCTTGCCCAACTCTACTGTTACTTTTACCCTATGTGTAAATATTTATTAACCTGTCACATCAGCAAATCAGTTCTCTTGGGTTGCAATCTGCCACCTGACAGGTTGCCAAGGGGTGATTAATATTCACCATCTTCCCTCCTACAGAAAGAAGCTGCCACTTTCCCTGGCTGGTCCAGGAAAAAAAAAGCAGCCTTTTTCACAATGACACTTCAAAATCCCAGCACTGTTCAAACAATTCACTTTACTCAACTAACACTTCTTTACAGACAATTGCTCTCTGAAATTGAAAGTGGATATTATTGGACTATTTGAAAAATACAACTGTGTGGGACAATTAGACTTCTTGAAGTTTGCTATTCTACCAGCCAGTGAACTCGGCATGTGGTTTCTTCCAGTGGGGTCAGATCTGATTTATGCATACAGAGCTTGGAAATGGGCTTATCTGAAATTTTCCTCTGGATCTTTGGGATCGAAGTTCATTGAAAAGATCAGACTAACTACATAGGCAAAACCCACTGTGAAACTCTTCACATCACAGATATATTATGACTGTAGTCATTGGTATGTGGAAGAAGAAACTCAGACGCCACAGAGGTTCCGTTACTTAAAAACTTATGAATGGGTATTTCTAGAAAATACAATGTGCACCATAAATGAGTGAACTCAGAGATCCAGGCATTCTGCCAGCATCCTTACCCTCACCTTGCCTTGTCACCAAAACAGTGACAGAACAGACTTCTGCCCTGCCTGATGCTCCCAGATTATCTTGCAGCAACAACACAGTCCCTGTTCACTGCACGTGGAGTTCAGCTTGGGACAGCTCTGCACACGTGGCTGATGCTCTTTTAAAGATTGCCAAGGTGCTGCCCCAATACCAAGTGTCTTCCCACCAGCAATCAATCATATCTTACCTTGCAATCAGTGCCCTGCAGTCCATTACAGTTAATCAATGCTGGAGCATCTTCTGTGTCCAAAGAGATAAATAAGCTCATTTTTTAGTATTGACTGCAACTGTTTGCTTTTCAGTGTGATTTCACTCCAAAATAAAAAATAATTAGGACCTATATAGTGCTTTCTCTGTATTACAGATTTGTCCTGCCCCTACTAACTGTGAGAGAGTCTGTCATCCTGTGCTTTGCCAGCAGGGACACACATACACCGAGGATCCTACTTTAGAGCTTTTTGCAGCATGAGAACCCAATTGCTCATTTTAGTCAGGTTCGTCTCAGTAAATGAAAAAGCAGCAAAGCTTTATCTATGAAACCAGGCAGGGCTCCTGTCCAAGCCCTGATGTTAATTGAGGTGACCTCTGAGAAGCCTTACCTCCCACCCAAAATCAGCTGCCTTTGAGGTTGTGCTGATAGCAAAAATAGACGTCATATGTGACCAGCACTTGGTTATTTCCCCTTCCTCAGCTAATGCCTTATTATACAAGACTCTGAGGGCTGTGGCTGTACAACTAACAATCTGTGAAAGCATATTTCCCCAGCGGTTCCTTCCGAGCAGCATGAAAGTGTCAGATGAGGACAGAAGCTGGCATTATGCTACTGGCATGACTGAATCACAACAGGAGCTCTGTTGTTAACCATTTAACTGTCTAAATATATTGCACAGCACTGTCCTGTCTGGTTTCTGCCCAGCATTATTCCTATTAGAGAAGGTTCAGGGAGCTAATCGTCCAGCAAAACTGTGTGATGAGCCTCTGAACAGACACCAAACTGAGAGATCCAAGCAACTGTTCAGCAACCTAGCAATGGTGGCAAAAAATGCCTCAGATTATGCTAAATCCTCATCTCTTTCAAAACCAGGTGCATTCATGGCAATGGTTATGGCAGATCACTGTAATCTCTGAAAGTATGTCAGCCTTCTCTTCAGAAGGCAAAGGCTTGAATTACCATGACCCTTCTTGTGCTAGTTTACAATTATAAGTGGTCTCTTTATTTCCGTAGTGCTATTGCTCACTGCACTGCAGTACTTCCAGCCTCGGCAAGATTAAAGGTAGTAAGAATCTTAACCTTACATTTCATTGCTCTTGTCAGTTCAAGTTAGCTACACAATGTCATTATGCTTTTATATATAATACAGAAAAAACAACTTGTACTTCTAGTATTCTTTTTAACTAAATCCATTCCTTTTCTAGGCAGGAGATAGCAAAAATTAATGTCTGCTCTCATAATATTCCCTGGTCGCTGAATCAATTAGGATTCATTGACTCCTATTAATGGTTAACAGGGCACTGTGTTCTTCAAGCAGACCATAATAATGAGGCTTTGACTCTGTGAAACCACACTAGATAGCCAGGAAGTCATTTAAGTTACATGCAAGACTTGGTTTGCTGGAATCAAGAAACATGAATACATTTTCTTCAACACATTGATGCCAGCCAAAGTTCTCACAGCACAACTTTAAAACATGATGTCCTAGGTTCATCATTTTTACATAATCCCTTTTATTATTTAGTTGTGTTTCAGGAAGACAGAAAGACAACTTTTCTGATCACTGTCAGACACAAGACATGAGGAAATTCAGGGTCTGTAAATTTTCAAAGAATATTTTTAGGAAATACTGTTCCCTAATATTAGTGCAACAGTCCCATTGGCAATTTAAATTGATACTCTAAGTGATAATAGGGCCATCTTCATTTAGAATTATATATACTTCTGTTCATACAGTTATACAGCCTGTCATGAAAAGGTTCTGAACAATTTTGCTTGTATACTTTAAAAACAAAAACCAACTTTGTGCTGAAGCCCATACAACCGTCCTTGAAATGTGATGCTAATAAGGAAATTTTTTGTTTTTCTACTTATAAAGTTTAAGAAGCAAATTAATTTGTCTCACTTGTGAGAACAGCATCACCAGTTCCAGTGGTTGTTAGCAGTGTAAAGCAAATAAGGTTGGGATCCCTGGACACACTGTGCTTCTCAGAAATAATTGCTCTCTTGAAAGAGTTAAGAGCCTCTGCCCTTTCTAAATGTGGCACAGTAAAAACATTGCTCTCACTAACAAGTGTGGTTCAGTAATTGGAAAGTAATTTAAAATTCTAATTCCAAGTAATTTGATTTGCAGGAAATGGCAGTTAATTACTCATGCAAATGCCTCTGTTAGGTGTGGCTGGACTAATGCACAATGCATGGAGCAGGGAGAGCACACCGTTCAATGTCCCTCAGACAGCCTGAGATATCTCTCATAATACCAAGTAGACCAATATTTTCTCCTGCAAATCACTACCTGTTGAAAGTAATTTCCACATAGAAGTTTAAATTAGAGGTGTAGTGCAACATAAGGAATAACTGTACTCTAGCCAGTTTTAACTACTCTTTGCAGTCTCGTGGCCAACATGCCCCTCTGTGACAGTCCCTTTCTGTTTTTCTATGTTTCACAAGGCCTGGCCCTTTCTGCCATCACAGTTTCATCTCCAGGCCATGGAGAACTTCCAGCATGTCTAAAGGTATGGGTTTACAACCCTAAGCAGGCCCTAAAGCTCACACACAAAGGGTCAAGTCAGACAAAAAAATGCCCTGTTTGGAAAATCCTGCCTAAGGCAATGTTTTGACAAGGGTAACCAGCACCTTTTCCATGTGGAGAGGTTGATCCTACTGTGCTCAGCCAGGGCTTTCCCACTCCCTCTTCACAACACATTTGTAGCGTGCTAGCCCTCACTCTGTCACACAAGGTTAGCAATGCTCCACTGGTACTGTAAGTACACTCACACACCTATTTTTGGCTCTACTATGGCACAGATTCCAGTAGTAAATAAGGTTCTTGCTATCTGCAGTCTACTTATCCAACCCTAACCCTGTGAGCTGGGAAAATACCACTACACCCACAGCACATGCAGGGAGAGAGGCAGAGAGAGACTGAGCTGTGGCACAGCAGGACTGAACACCCCACTCCCATGTAAGCACACAGCCTATCCTACCTGTCTATGCTTTAATAATTTTTCTTTCTCCGAGCACATAGGTTTTCACTTGAGAACAGTGTGATGTGTCCTGTGTACTGGCCAAGGATGGGGCCAGGACACCAGCAGGCTGCTGAGGTCCTGGAGACCATCTCTCTTCAGCTCCAGGGTGCATTGCAACATTCAGTCACAGCTGTGGGTCAAAGCGGCACCAATTCCTAAAAAATTATCAGAAGCGACATAGGAAAAGCAGCCTGACCTATGAACCAAGAAAATTTGGAGGAACTGTAGTAGTGAAAAAAAGAGTGGTCAACTAGAGAAGCACAAGCTACTTGGGATGATCAGAGTATGAAAAGTTAGTAGGGCTTTTATAATGAGAAAATCTTTCTTGCTCTCCCTGGAGAACTGCAAAGGGATCCACAAATCTGAAGATAAGACTAATTTGGTTGACACTGACTGCCTTGATTTTCAAAAACATCTTCTAAAGCATTAGAAGAAACCAAGCATCTATGGAAGGTCTTTGCCTGGTTAGGAAACAGAGTAGCAACATTTTCTCAATGAAGAGTAAGCAACAGTTCAAGAGGGGTCTGTGCTGTTCAGTGTATTTATGGAAAATTTAGAAAAGGGTGAAGTAAGAAAACTTATCAAGAATACCAAGTTATTCAGGATAGTAAGGACTAGCACCAGCTGTGAAAAATTGCGGAGGAATCTCATACAACTGAGCAAGAAAATCCCTCAAAAGCTTTACAACAGAACTGGCAAATGTTCAGAGGAAGGCAGAAGAGGTAGAGAAATCAAAGGTAGAGAAATCTGCTGTACAAGGAACAAATGAGTGAGGTAGGACACATCAGTCTATGAAAGAGGTGACTTCTGGGTATACAAAAAAAAGTCTGCAAAAAGACTGATTGTCTGCTTCTCTAACAGTACCAGCAATAGGGGGTCGTCAGTTGAAGCTTGAAGGAGCCAAAATAACAGCAAAAAGAGCAGCAGGAGCTCCTTGACAAAGGGCACTACAGATGGTACAAGTTTTTGTGGCTTCAAGAGAAGGCTGGACATATTCTCACAGAGGGCAACTGCCTGGGACCACGAAGCCATGAACACTCTGACTTCAAAAGCATGAAGCCTGGGAGAACATCAAGTGTCACACATACCTGTCTTGCTCAGACTCTTCCATAGGTCTTCACCTATGGATACTGTCAGAACTAGCACTCTGGGCTGGGCGAACCTGGGTCAGGGTCTGCATAACCAATGTTATATTCTGGAATAACTAAATTCTCTTTCTTACAAAGAAATTTCAACATCTTTCTTTATGAATTGACTTACTTCTGGGGTTCTGTGTCAAATCTACCATTTTCCTTGGCTCCTTCCCCCAACAATTTTCTAATTTTGCCTGAATTGCATATTTTTTTTTAATTTCATACCAGAGGCAAGCTTGGCTAAATCTCCCAGGCTCACAAATAAGAGCACCAACACAAAAGAGCATAAACATAATTTTAATATAACTTACAACTTCTATGCTACTGATGATTTCAAGGCTTGCAAAAAGTTTTACTGCTACTGCCAAAGTTCAGTTTAAGTGAAGAAAGGCCTTGCAACCAGAATATACTGGCATTGCAAAATTCTGTCTCAAGTATGCAAAAATGCTTGAGAAAGACTGTGTGACACATATGAGGACAAGGAAGACATCCATGAGATGATTTGTGAAATATATTTCAGTCATTCTCTTTGTTCAAAGCTTGAAAAAAAAAAAGAAATTGTTGAAATGGGACATTATTTTACACATGAAGTACTTGGAGATCTGGACGCAAAAACTATTCGATTTTAGTAGGAGTCCAGTCATTATGTAGTGCTGAGCAAAGCCTGTGTGTGCTTAATAATTTTTTTTCTCCACCAGATTGCTGCCTGGATTCTCAAGCAAATCAGTATGCCAGGCAGGGGAGAAAGCATACTGCAGCAAGAAAAGAGGGAAAGGAAAATAATGCTGTCATTTTCTATTTGCACATTTCTGATGCAAAAGGAGAGATATAGAGGTTATCCCTTAAAGCAGAGCTTGCCTGGTATTTTTGGTTCCCTTTTCACAATACTCACAAGGAAGATAAACAAAGCTTCACCAGACAGAGCTTCTGCAGGAGCAGCTGTAGCTGGAAGACATCTTGTTCTTGCTCAGCACCAGCATCCTACCTTCTTGCCCTGAAAAAAGCCAAACAAACCTCTGTAAAAAAAAACCAAAAAACCCCAGACAAACAAACAAACAAACAAACAAAACAAACAAACAAAAAAACACCCCCCACACAAAAAAAAAAAAAAAAAAAAAAAAAAACACAACAAAAAAAGAGATCTAAAAAAAATCCTGATGTAGTTCCAGGTTCTGATTGTGGCACCAGATGACCACTGTAGCCAGCTGACCAGTGGCCACCACAGGGCCAGCATGGCACAGGGTGTCCAAGGAGCACCACACTGAGTTGCAGCGCCCAGGCCTTCCTGGGTGCCTCCTGCACAGTCCCAGCTGGGCCTTCCCCATCCCACCTGCTCTGCTTTAACAGCCCAGTTTCTTTGTGACATCTTACTTTATTAGCAGAATCAGGGAAAGGGCTGAGGAGGGTTTTGTATTCTTGAGTGTTGCGCTACACATGAAAATTGTTGATATAAATGCACAGAGATTCATTCCCTCTCTCCCTTCACACAGCACTGACAAGTTGTTCCATTCCCAACAAGATTAATGAAGCTGGTTTCCTGGTGATTAATATTCTATATCTCATGCACCCTCCTGATCTCAGCACACCACCTCCACCATGGTGGCCTCCTGGAACCACCCCAAACACCTCTGGCTCTCTCCACATCCCCCCACCTTGTCGTGCTTTCTGCTGGCTGCTGAACTGAGGGCAACACCTGCTGCAGGGGGTTTGAGCCCTAGGTAGAAGCTGCACGGAGAAGCTTCTATGCTCCTGCAGAGCCTCTTTGTTCCTCCCTTCTGACTAACCACCCTAACAGAACTTGGAACAACCCCATGGCTTTTGAAACCCCATGCTTCCATCAGATCTGCTCAAGTGTCTGGTGGATTCAAAAATTACACCTGGAGGAGGAGGGATAGGCAGCTTAGAAAGACAGTGTAGCTGCTCAAGCTACATTTCCTTTGGGAAGTTTGACTAATCTTTCCACATTCTAGTCTGAATTTTCATTCAACTGTTCATCCAATATTTAACACTCTGTGAATTTTTTAAGGCTATTATTCCACAAACTTGAACATTTTCTGCTTCCATGATGTTCGAATACACTCTGACTGGTGAGTTCAAACAAGGTGACATTTTGGTGAGCAAGATGAAACACTGTAATTGACCCTGTTTTCCCATTTACTTCCCTTTTTAAAATCCCAGTAAAAATAGAATTCCCTCAAGGAGGCTTCAAAAAGTACTTGAGGTCCTTTTTTATGAATTGAAAGGATCCACAGGAAAAAAAAAAAAAGAAAGAAAAAAGAAAGAAGACATTTTTCATGTAGAAAATGGCACTTATAGAAACATACATGCAAGGCTGTAAGCAATCAAGCCGCATGCCCCGAGGGCCATAACTGTGCTGCACTTAACTTCAGCTGAAGCCACTTTACTGGGGTATTTGATTTACTCTAATGACTACTACTTAGCTCAAGTTCTATCAGTAGAAGTCCCATGTAATTGGGGACACATTTATCTGGAGCTGATGGACTGTGTAATGTTTAACCAAGTATTAAACAAGTGTGTAAGTTTAATCTCTTTTTGATTGATAGAGGAAGAGAAGATTCACAAAACAAGCAAAGGCAGAACACATTGAATTTCACTTTTAGAATTGTCTTAACTAATTTGTTTCACTTTTACTCTCATATTTTTTTAAACCCATTTATATTATTTTCATGACCTTCAGGCTTACTCTATAGGAGTAAGCCTGAAATATAGGAGGTCAGATTAGATGTTCACATCAAACCCATAGAAACTGAAATCTGCATAATCTCAGAAGACATGATTCTTCCAGCACCCAGGCAGTGATGGAAAGGATCTGCATGCATTTGCAACTCAGAGATTAGGCTGGAATGCCTACACTTCAACTTGAAATGGAGAGCACGTGGCACCTTCACTGGCATCCAAGGGCAGGTCAGTGCTTATGCCCCATAAAACCTCAATTATGACTAAGCAGACAATTGCCTCTTAAACCTTGAAAGTTCTGTCTATATCCTAAGGAAACTGGTTTGTAAACTAGGCTAGATCAAAGACAGAAGCAGGGACAGAACCTTGAAGGTAGGGGATAACAAGAATCAAACCAGGCTGAGGTATAAACACATTATCTAATCACTGTAACAGTATGTGCAACCAGTAACCAAGGGGAAAAAAAAACCAACACAAAAAGGACGTTTTTCCAGACTCACCACAAGTACTCAGAACATCACTGTGCTTTAAAGGCACAACTTGCTTCAATCCAGTTCAATCCCTCTCTTGAGGAATTGCTCCCTTCTTGTGCCGCCAGCATCTCCAGCGGAGCCAGTCCCACGGCCATTCCTGCTGGCTGCAATCAGGCAGTGGAGCCTGGCAGCCTGTGCCAACCTCCACAGCACAGCCTGAAGCAGGAAGATAGGCAGCACACTGACTTGGTGTGGAAACAGAGAACACAACTTGTGCATTCCAAGAAATCCAGAAAACCAAGAAAACCAGAAAATTTACTGTGAAATAGAGAAGACTTGATGCATCGTTTTCAGAGAGCACTTGTCTGTGAATGTGAATGGGACAGGAATGCCCCAAGAGCTACAGGCATAGATAAGAAAGGTGTTCAAAAGGCAGAAGACCCCTATTTCTAGACATTTAAGAGTTACCTTAAATTAATGACAGTCCTGCAGACCTCCTCAGCTGGGGGGAAAGAAAAAAAAAAAGAGAGAGAAAAAAGTCTTAACCAAGTAACCATTAATATGCTGCACGTTGCCTCTGGAAAAGGCAATTGTAAATGCAGTGTTTGTAATGAGACAGTCTGGACTGAGACCCAAGAGAGCTTTACCCAAGCATACAGGCGTGTAGGATGGGTTTGCTCCTGCCAAGAGATCTGTACAGGTCTCTCCCATAAGTTACAATTTACATGCTCCTGAGTAATCAAACTCATATAGGGGTTTTCTTGGAATGAGCAAGGAAATGAAGTGACATATTGATGCTGTGGGAAGAGCGTATGGACACGGAGGGAATGTGTCATTTTATACTTCTCTACAACCAGAGGATGTGAAACATAAGCTACAGGAGATGTTCACATTGCACTAGAAGTTCTTGAGATGTGAAGCTTGATTTATCAGCTGATAAGCTGATAAACAAAATATGTTTTAAGGTAAGATAAGGTAAGGTGGGCAAAACTGGAGTAGTTGCCAACATCAGAGTCCAGCCAGGACACAAAAAATGAAGGAAACACTGGACTGATTCAAAATGTCTTTCCTTCTGTGTCTGCAATAATTATGAGCACTGAGGCAAATCTCCACAAGATGATTATAGTCATGGCCTTCGAGGCTCAACCAGATACCTGCAGAACTCAACATCAATATTAAATTTGATGTTGAGAGGTTCCAGCTGGACTGATGAGAAGGAAACTGGGCAAAAAGATTTTTTAATCTTTTCTAATGATTTGTTTTTCATACTGTTTTCAGCTCTTCCTTATTCCTCTACCAAGTGTGCATACATGGATGCACATATATCAACCTTATTTTCCTCAAGCACTTCTCTTCAGCCTCTCTTCTTCTAACAGACCATTTTTGTTTCTATTTCTGCTTTCCAACTTTTTTCCTTCTTTGTTCCAGTTTTCTCCCTTGACTGATTATTCTTCCCTTCATTCACCGTGCTTTTCTCTCATGGCCTAAAACTCTGATTTGCTCTCCTTTTAATTTCCTAACCTTTCCTGCCTTAGTGTTTCCACCTCCCACACCACACCCACACCACACCACACAAACATAGAGCACCATAGAAACAGCTTTAACCCTGATGAGCTCCCTCTTGATAAAAGCTTGCAAGGTTTGGACTGACTCTATTTACAATGTGTCTTTCAGATGAGAGAGGGACTTCTTCCTTAAAAATAAAAAAATCCCTTGTTCCTTCATTCTCCTTAGCCTTATCATCCATCAAAGCAGTCAACCCTTTATAAGATGAGCTGCCATGAGGGGACTCTGTTGGCAGGGAACCTGCTCTGGCTGGGAAGCTGCCAAAGGCTGTAAAAGCACTGACAAACATCATGAGAGAGAGAAAAGGAAGCCATAGCCAGCATCTTAGAGACGTGTTAGTATTATAAACGGGATAAAAGGCACCAAGATGCTTCAGAGTTAGTGTCCCTAGTGCAAAGCCACAACATTTTAGAAAAAGAGTGATTTAGAAAGGATTCCTTTTCTCAGCAGTTACCAGTCCAGAGCTAGCACTGCTCCTCTCCCCCACTTCTAGATTCAAATACAACCAGCAGCTGTTCTTCAAATCCTATGATGCTGACAGAGCAATATCTTGTCATCAACCAAATTCTCCCCACTTGGAAAACCTCCTATTAATGAGTGTTTGCAAAAAACAGATGTAAAGAGTCTCCCAGATGTAACAAATAGAATATTTATTTTCCTCTAATTCTTTTATACAAAATTCTACTTGAATGTCCATCTGATCTTCCACATCAGATGAGATCTAGGGGGAAAGTGAGAACAGCAAGTTAAAGAGGTGATGTTTGTATGCAAGTACTACAAATCATTCAAAGCCTCTTAACTACATTTGCTTCTGGCCTGCAAATGTACATCTGTTCCCACAGCTACTTTTTCCATTCACGTTTCTCCGTTCTTTTCAGCAGTTTGCTCTGTCCATTCATAGTGTCTTGGCTCCACTAGGCTCTAAACGATTTGGCATTCCCTGCCCAGCACCTGGCAAACTGGGACCCCAGCACTGACAAAAGCCTGGTGTGCTCTAACTGCATAGATAACTGCTTAAACAGAGAGACATTTGTTCATGAAAAGGATGGATCTAAAAGCCAAAACCTGAAAGTAGAACAGTATTTAACCTCACACCCATTTTTTCCCCTTCCCTTTATCTGTGTGAAGAAAGAGGTTTGAGTGAAGCACATTTTTAGGCTGCACTCCGGGAATTTTCTATGCTCTTTACCCCAGCATCACAGAATCAGTGTGATGTGCCCATCAGTCAAAATGGTCTGCTCATTACCACTAGCAGTATTGAATCACTTTGCCCCAAAGGACGGGATTACAGAGGAAGAGAAGCTGGAGACACTTACTGCAAAGAAAACTCATTTTAATATTTGGGATTTCCACTTCTCAGGAAGCTGGTTTGAACAAGCCCAGCATCTGCAGAAGCTACCCACAGAGGCTAAAGGGCTGTAAAACTGATCTGTCTTTAAATTGGAGAAACCTAAATGGTGATTTGAAAAGCATCAGGGTATGAGCCCACTTTTATCTCTACAAATAAACTCAGGAATGTTTCACACACATGCAAAAGAGACCAGGAGAAAGGTCCAGGCCTTTTGCCACCTTCAAGAGTTCATAAAGATAGTGCAGAGCCCTAAAAGAGAGCCCTAACCAGAGGGGAGCACCTCAGGCAGGGATTTCTGGATTTGCCTCATGTCTAATTAACAGGATGTTCCTGCTAAATACAAACATAAAGATGGTCTGTCAGGACATCAACATTCATGTGTCCCATTCTTGTAGTGCTAAATATTTTCCCTTTCAGATCTGAAGGCTAGAAGTCAGGACACAGTATGTCACCTCTTTCAGATCTTCCTCTGCTTCTGAAGCCCCTGGCAAAAGACAGCAATGTGTACAGCTGCAGAAGCTGAGTACAGAGTAGATGTCCTCAGGGCACTTGAATCCCAAACCTGGCAATTTCATTCAGCTAGTTGTACTGGAATAAGCTTTCTGCCCTTTTATAAAATATGCTGAGCCTTTTTAAACATCTTCTACTGCAAGTTTCTGAACAAATAATTCATGCCACCCTCTAACAACCTTTCCTTTCTACAAAGACTAACATCCACATTGATTTGTATAATATTTAGACTATTTTTTTCTTTCAAAGTTAGTCTGTATTTAAAACAGATCATTGTGTTTCTACATATTTAATGAATATGACTCATAAAACCTATTTCATCTGGGATTTTTTTTTGTTATCCTTATGTTTTTTTGATGTTGTTATTTTTGGCTACCAAACAAGACTATTTTGGTGAGGAAAGAGACTCTGAATCTTATGGACCTCACAAACATTATAAGAAAAGATAGTGCTCATTCAGGTATACATTAATAATTCATAATGCAGCCTCATTTTTAGCACCATAAATTCAACCTATTAATTTGCAAATCCATTTTTGCATTATTCATTTTCTTCTAATTGCAGAAAACCTTAAATAAAGTAGGGAAACACTGCCATGCTAGGAATTGTTAGAAGTTAGAAACAAATAATATTTTTCCTTTAGAAGAAAACCAAGAACAGAGGCACATTTTCCAATGTGCGATATTTGACTTCGGGGCTAAACACAGCTTGACCTTCTTAGCCTAATTTTTTTGTGGAAATACAGCCAGTGCAATCCCAGTGTGTGCATGTATGCGTGTGTGTGCCTGTTACGGGTTTCTTAAACCCACAGGCCAAATTCCATGAAATTTCACAAAAGAGCAAAATGCCCTTATGCAGTCTCAGTAATTTTCATCTATTTCAAGTTGTTTGAAAATAGATAATCACAATAAATAGCCACAAAGAAAAGTGATATTTTTTTCTTGCTCTGGCTTAACACACGTTTAATTAGAAACTGGAGAAGCCCCATGGAAGGGAGGTAAAAATACCCCATTTACAGGAAAAGCTCATTCAGCTCTCTTTTTAATTTCAAAGGCTGATGTTTAGCTCAGAAAGAACCATCTATATTGGCAAGCATCAAAACACATCTGGTTTTGTGCTACAGTACATCTGTACTGTATTCTCTGGACCAAGGGCAGCTACTACATGTAAAGGTCATGCCTATGACAGAGACTTGTCACAGTGATCTTCATCCTCTGATTTTAGTTGTAAGTAATTCTGTCTAAAGAGCACACAGATCAGCCAGGCAGTTCATATAATTCCCCCAATGTCCTGACTCACCAAACCTGGATGTCTCAGGCCACTGCTGCTGAAGGAAAGGCCAGGTAAGCCAGTGGCTTCTGATAGGTCTCTCTTGCTGGCCATCTAACTTAATACCAGATAGCATAAATTTATTGAGACAATAAAAAAAACCAAAACCAAACAAAAAAAAAAAAAAAAAAAAAAAAAAAAAAAAACCAAAAAAAAACCCCAAAAAAACAACATTAGTAAAGTTACTTATCTCTTACAGCACCACCTCAGGATTATTGTGTAATCGTCTGCCCCCTGCAAGAAACCCTACAAGGAAATCCACAAGCAGAGCACTGGGAAGTTCTGAAGAACTCCAATAACTGTTTGCAAGAGAGTGGATAAATACTAGTTTGACTCTTGCAACAGCTCATGACTTATTTAGCATCTCAGAGGCTGCAAGATGTGTGTCCAGATTCAAACAGGGCTGTGACTGCATTCAGCTACTTTGGCAGCCAGCCAGTTACCAGAAAGGATTGATATATGTGTATTTACATGCCAGCTGTGAAAACATGTTGAAGGTATCGAAGTAGGTATCAACTGCACTTGATATCTTACAGAAAAAATAACAATAATTTTAACAGACACTGAAAGATATGCCTCAGCCTCGCAACTTTGTCATCACTGATATAAATGGCAATTGCTATGAACCTAAACGGGGCCTTACTTTGGGCCAGTCATGCGTAGTTTTCTACACACACTGCACAGTGGGGTCCAAATCAGTATAGCCCCTGCCTATGACATGAGAACAGATTTCTCATAAGACCAAAACATTCACTATTTGTACAGATTTTGGATATCATGCTCGTAATTAATATTTTGGATTTTCTATCAGTTGCTTAGTCAAGAATAATGTATAATGAGAGTGCCTGAAATGTAAATTATCCATATGAGTATATATCCAGTGAGAAGGGGTACACTACCTGGAATCTGGCCCTGTAGGTATCTGTTTTAAAGAAATATTTAAGCTGGGAGAACTCCAGGAGGTAATGAGGCTGCCACTGCCACTTTGTTGCTGCAATGGTACAAGGACAAAGAAAATAAGTTGCCTGTCATTCCCTTCAGGGAGGCTAGAGCCAAGAAGCAGCACTAAATGCTCGTGGTCCTGAGCTAAACACCCCTTCCCTGCAGCCTGGTCTCTTCCAGTTAAAAATATCTCTGGTTTCCCTCCAAGCGAATATTAAGCTTATGGTTTGAGAAAGCATTTGGAAGAAGATAAATGCAATTTCAGCATTGGGATTTTGAGGGTTAGCCACCACATTGATTTTAAAGAGTATTGTTAATACTAATTCTCTCCCTCACCCTGCACAAGCTCACACCAAAGGGCATTAAGCCTCAAGAGACACATCTGAGGACATTCCTAAGGCAGCCCTAAAACCCCAGTTTCACCTTCTACAAGGTAGTATGAGGGCCACAACCCTAGATATTAAAAAAAAAAAAAAACTTACACGAGATCTGCAAAGACAGAGCATACCATCCACTCTGTCCTGCTTCTTTTTTCCTCAAGAACACCAGCAGGAGTAACAAACTCTGAGACTGACCCCAGCACAAAGAAAACTGTCCACCAACAATGACTTGTAGGGCATCCAGGACATTCCAGTGCACACACGTGCAAAAAACTGGGTCACCACTACTTCTTCCTCCCTTTTTTCTTCTGCAGGCGCTCTGCAGCATGAGGTAAAATCCTGCAACTAGATCAGCAGGATCACAGCATTACAAAACCCATCAATAGATCAAGTGCTCAGGGACACAGAGGTCTAAAACACATTGTGAGAGCCTTTTCTTAGCCAGAAGCTTCCCATTCATCTTATCTGCAGTTCAGTGAAGCAAAGTATTCAATCAGAATTAATTCTTACTTTATAAAAAGTGAAACACTGTACATTTTAAAAACCTTAACAGAGCTTTATATCAATAACAGAGGCAGGCAACAGGAAAGTTCTCTACAGCAGATGCAATTAGGAAAAAAAAAACCAAAAAAAACCCATAAACATTTCTCATAGTTCTTTGGAAACATCTATTCAAACCAACTACACTGGGCAGAGCTGGGGTTGTAAAAGTGCTCTTGGTTCAGGATATGTTCCATCACCACCCACACTGGAAAAACCCCACACAAGGGCATATTTTCTCTTCCTGCTATAAAAAGGGGAAAATGAAAAATTTTAGAGCTTGGAATGACTTTCTTCGGATGTGAAGGTTCCCTGGGCTGAACTATAGTTGGAAACATTCACTAAAGGATTGGGCAAGGGGATGTGAGAAACTTTAGGTGGAACCCCACAGAATAGCTGAGGAGTGCACCTCATCCTGCATCAGTGAACATGTCCACAGCAGTAATGCTGCAGCCCCAGCTGCAAGCCCCCTGAAAAAGCAGGCAGATCAAGAACAGGGGTTTCCCCCTGGAAACCCTGCCCTTCACCACTCAGTCATTGTTTCCCACACAGTCTGGCATGTGGGGCCTTGTATTCGCTAATTTTAATCTGGGTAACAGCATTTTGCACAGCTTCCAACTTTTACTTCTGCAGTAGTCTGAGGGGGAAAAAACTCTCCACGCTGACTTAGCCAACTCACCATGATGTTAGTGACAGAAGGAGGCAGGATAAGGGTGGGGGATTCAAGGACAATCCCTCAAAACATAAATGCCAACTTGGGAAAGGTCAGCTGAAAGAGATTCTAGACAGAACTGAAACAGGGCTGAGCAGGTAAAGCATACATACATTTTCTGCTTTGCTGGAAAAGAGCAGAACTCTAAATCACATCTTTAGATATAGGTATTTAATAGGCATTAAGAAAAAGAAGGTTTCCATAAAAATTCTTCCACTACACCCTTTTTTCTGCATGTGTGTGTATGTTTTCTTGGGGTGGGGTGGAGGAAGACCAATATGGGGATTTTTTAACCGTGTAAGTACTGTTTGCTGAATTTAGACCAGAAACCTACACCTAATGCATCCCAAGGGCAAGCTGAAGGTTGAACCAGAATACTTCAACACGTGCCCTTTTCCTCATCAACTCCCTCAGCATGCACCAAACCTGTATTGTACCCAAAATCAGTGCCTGAACAAGCTTGGCACCAAAGACCAAGGTGAGGGTGGAGCTCACCTTGCCTCACAGCAGTGTGGCACAAGTCTGCAGAGACAAGCTACAGAGCTGCATCCCTTCCTCTTCATCATCACATCACATCACATCACATAGGATGATCCAGCCAGTGGCTACCTGGAAGCCACATTCTCTAGCAGAGTTACCAGCACTCCTAGCTAAATACCAAATCTTTGATGCGGGGCTGTTCTGAAAGTTTTCCTAGCAGTTTCTTCTCTCTGTTTAATTTGTCCTCTATAGGAAAACCGAAAACCACCAGCAAGGAGGAAAATCTTATGCAATAATGAAACGTGGAAATTTCACTCTTGAACTCTCTTTCAGTTGTCTACTTAAAAGAAAAAAAAAAAAAAAGTAGTTTCAGATTTCTGAACAGTTGCCTGGTGCCATTCAGCAAGCAGCATAAAAACATAAAAGCACTTGTCACCACATTCAAGGGACTCATTGGGAATCTGCCTTTTGCCTCACCTCAGGTCAAATCAAGTCATTGGTTAAGGTCTTTGAAACTTTGTAGAATTTGTTATCATAAAAATGCTAATATATATATGCATTTTATGAGTATTTTGAAATGAGGAAGAAATACAATTTCATAGAGAAATCCCTGTACTATATGGCACAGAGTACATGGAAGCAAAATTACCAGAACACTCTTTTATGATGCCAAATATATTGAAAGCAGGAACAACACTCCCGTTACTTAGCATTTACAGGCCATTCACACAACAATCCTCACTCATATATCCATCCCTTCAGGAACCTAGATATTCAATGCATAACGTGAACATAACATGGAAGTGTTTTCATCTTTTACTTGGGTAAATCACTGATTTTTCTGCTATTAGCACTCCCCATCGTAACTAACATTAGTGAAGGAGGGAGAAATCCAAACCCCGAGTAACCCGATATTTTCACATAAATGGGCAAATGAGATGAAGAAGAGACAGAGAGGTTTCATTCAGCACTGTTTGGGAGAGACAGCATAGCTCACTGCCATTGAATATAAGTTTGTCAGGAGAATTTAGCAGGGGAAGAGGTCTGGTCACATAGCTGCATAGCCAGTCAAGAAGCTGGCACAAGGCCACTTCCTGAACACATTCAGTGAAACTTTGCCTGAAAGAGCCTCCAGTTTCATTCCCACTCCCGAGGGTGCAGCACCCTGTTACAGTCAGGTTTTGTGGCTCTTGAATATTGCCTTAGCCCTAGTCTTGAAATGCAACAGATGATGTTATGCAAGTATCATTTAAAAGCAAATTACAATAATTGCTTTAGAATATAAGACACATGTGTAATAAATTTCTACTACCAATCCTATTTATTGCAAAACCCAATGTTGGTGATGGCCCTCACTGCAGTCTAGTTATTCCTACCAGAAACCTAATCTCCATCTCAGGTCCTTGAAGCAAGCAAGGAGAAATGCTGCAGAAGCAGACAGGTTTTGACTGGGTTGCAATTTAATTTAAGGAGCAAGTGAATCCCAGGGCATAGGTCCATGAAGAAAGCCCCATGCTCACTTTTGAATGAATGTATTTTTCAAGCATCAACAGAGAACATAAGACAATCTCGAGGATGCTTCATGCACACCTTGCTTCCTGACCATTTCAGCCTCATGCTAACACATGGGGCATCTGGTATGATTTGGCTGATAAAAGGAAAACAAAAATCTAACAGCCAAGCCAACTGAATAGCAGGGAATTTCCAAGTGCCCTGTCAGAGAGCTGTGGCTCAGTAGCTGTGGAGGTCATCCTATGACTCAGTCAATGGTTGTTTCATGTGTCAAAACAGAAAATGCTAATAGGCACCTATAAATAAGGCATCTGAGCAGGGCTTTGCAACAGGCATTTTCCTGCCTTGCTGTACCAACTTCAAGATCTGCAAGAAGCTGGAGAACGTTATCACACAGACATTTCCATCCCAAACAACTCGCTGTTTTTTTAGGAGCAGCCAGCCATCATAATTAAGCTGACAGCCTATTGCTAACACTTAATTTATCTAATAACACTATTGTCTATCAAACATATTCTGCACTAAGTTCAGCTAGAAGTCTGGAATACAGATGGTCTTGCAAAATCTGGAATAACTCACACTTAGTGTGAAGGGAACTACAGCCTCATTTATTTAGCAGTCATTGACTCAATATATAGCTCACATTACTTCAGTGCAGATATTTACGTCTGAAGCAGTGTTCTTGTAATGAAAAAAGAAAAGCACTGAACAGCACACTGAACATTTTCCAACATGGTTAGAAAATGCAGCACCACGTTTAATACAGAAACAAGTGGGATACAGAGACTTAAACAGGAAAAAGTAAAAGCTCCTAACAAGGTGATACAAGCATCATATCGTTTCTTGTGGACTAAGCTAGCAGAAGTTGCTGCAGAGGTTTGAGCACACCTCACCCATTCATGTGTCTGAATGTGATGAAATAGGTAGAGAAGGTATAACTCGTTCTTGTATTTGGCTGTGCTATCTCTTCTGAAGTGGAAGCCTTCTGTGCATCCCAAGGTCAACATACAGCAAGCTCTGGATGTGCAGCAGTCCTCCTGCAAAATCACCGTCTGTCCTTGTTTCCTACATATCCACCTGCATACACCCCATCCCCCCCCCCATCCCTCTTGGATCCCAGTAGTGGCTTGCTGCTCTCCACTCTTACAGAATGGGCTGAGCCCCATATCCTGCACCAACCCCTTGCTCTCTCTATATTGAAATCTGAACATTGGTTCCCTTCTCACAGAGGCAGAAGTAAGCCTTGCATGGGAGCAGGTCTGGTTAAATCACACAGAATGGCATTCTAAGCAGGAGGGATTATTGCCTGGAATTGTAATGGGTCACCCAGAAGAGAGCATCACAAAGTGCCAGTCCAGTGGTTTTATGAATGCAATTCACAGAGTCCCCCGACGTCTTGCTTTTCTAAGGCTTGCTGTAAAACACTGCTGTATACTTCAACGCACACACTGAAAGAAGAGGTCCATTTCTTTCCTACAGAGGAGTCTGAACAGCATGAGATTCTTGAGGACTAAAAGAATTCATTCACAGAAGCATTGTAATGGGTGCTAATCAAAGGAAAACCCCAGAATGGAAAGATTTGCTTGTCTGAAATCATTGAATGAGCATCTTGTTATAACACACGAATGATTTGGGGTATTTTAGAGCTGACAGAACTGTTTCTCAAGTCAATTAAAGTCATATTTAATAAAGAATTTTAGAGAGGGAAATGCTTTGACACGTCTCTTGTACAATAAATTTAAAATAGCATCAACAGAAGAAGACCCTCCCATTGAGAAATAAGGTTGTGTAGAGGGAAATATTTTATGTTGAAATTATGCTGTTCAAAGTGGGGGGAGGTCTTGCATATTTTTAAACTCTCTGTCGCAAAGAACTAAGCAACACAAATAATTTTCATTTCCCCAAGCTCAGACGTTTTGATGCCAGCTGTGATCTTTAAAAGAATCTCAGCCTCAGAATTCACATCTAATGCCATTTTGCTATCCCAAGTTGCTGTAATTTAATTTCTGCTGCTTCTGACTACCATCCTTCCCCCTCACCCCCCAAGACAGAAACAGTCAGAAGAGCTGATTCATGGAAAACATGTGATCAGAACTCTCCCACTCTTCACAGGAGTTCACACCAATTTGGCTTCTATACTTCCGTCTGGCTGGTAATCAACATACTCACTCCATCTTGGCCCTACCAGGAGCAACCTGGGGGCTTGTGCTCTCTGTACAACCTGTTTTCGGGACACGATGGGGTGAAAGGATATGAGTCTTTTCCTTTGGCAGCTGTTTAATTTGCCTTTGGATAAGGAATATAATCGATTTGCATTTATTAAGGAAAAGAAAGGTCTACCCATCAATGTCTATTATCTGTCTGTCATACTTTGATTTACTGAGGAATCTTAATAGATAAGCACTGATTCCTCCCTGATTACTGAAATCATTGATTGAACCTAGCAATAAGTAACGCATCAATATTAACGCTTACTCCAAAACCACAGCATCTGCTGAGCGGGTCACACCTCTGATGAACATTACCACTGCAGCGTGAAGACCAAACAGATGCACCCATACATCTACAGCAGATGGGATCTGCTTTCTCCACTCAAAGCCACTCTGCTGAATCTTATGTGGGCCTGCCTTCAGTGTAGCTGTGCAACAAACAGACTGAGCAGAGAATAAAACCCCTTCCCAGCCCCTTCATGAAAGGCTGCCTTACCGGGACAACAGTGGCCAGTCTGAGCATCACTCCAAACCCAAGGGCAAAGGCTGCCTGCAATGGCCCCAGAGGGATTTACTGGCAAATTTAATATTCAAGACAGAGAAAAGAATTTTCACAGCCTTCAGCAGTTAGAAATTTTTTTTCTGGTTATTCTATGCTCAGCTGTCTTCTTGTCCTCCCCTGAGCAGCTGCCCTTGTGCAGGATGCTGCAGAAAGCATGACACTCCCTCCTGCAAACAAGCCAAATCTCATAGGGATATCCCATTCACTTCCAGAAATGAGAAACCCTGACAGAAGGGAAAAGCAAATATTTTAATACTCTCATCTTTTCATTTACCTTTCTGCAAGCTTGTTTTATCTTCTATAGTCTTCATCAGCACAGAAGTGCAGCTGAAGCCAGCCATTCCCAAGGCGGCTGGGAATGACCAGCACCTCAGATGCTCTCATCCACGCTCTGCAACATCCATCACAACTCATACAGGCACATATCTGGGTTGGCTGAGGCACAGATGTGGTTTTCTGTGGTAGTCTGTTATTTTACAGTTTGTTCTTCTGTAGTATGTTTTGATATTCCTTGTTACAAGTTTGTAATGGTTCAGTCTCTCTACCCCATTTGGCTTCCCTAATGGTTCAGTCCTGAGTTGTTCACCACAGTTTTCCCCACCAAAATGTATGTCAATCCACATGTCAATCCACCTGTATACCTCCCTTGTTCCCTTGTCTCACGCCTGTCTCACGCCTGTCTGTCAAAGATAGCACACTCCTTTGGTTCTGGAGTGCTCCCTGTCTTTCATCACTTCCTTGAAGCAGAATTGGATTGTAAGGTTTGCTCCCTCCCCATGTTGGCTTCTCTTGGGGAGCCCGTACCCTGCACACCTCCCCTAATGCCCTCCTATTGGCCAAAGGTTGTGTCCTCCCCGTGTTCCCCCCATCCCTATAAAAGTAGTTCTTTCATGTTCAGCTTTGTCACTTGCTTTGCCCCACTTTGAGATTAATCCTTGGACACTTAGGCAAGTGTCCATCCCTTATTCCTTTGCCTTGGTTTCCTCATGCCCTGTGCCTCTCCTGCACTACCCACACCGCAGCGATCACCGCCATCCGTACCGGTCTCGGCAGAGACCCGGGGGCGGCCACTCGCGTGTCTGCCCTCCGGCCACAGGCGGGACAGCGAGCCGGCGAGCCTCCATCCTGTGGCCACCGGGAGCCAGGCACAGTTTTCTGCCTGCTGCAGGATACAGATTGCCTGTGCTTCCTGCTCACGAAGTCCCATTTCTCTTCCATCCTTTATTTGGAATCACTCCATCTGAGTTGTGAGACACCTTCCTATGGCTTTTTGAGAGTCTGCTTAAAACAGGTGGCTCCAACACAGGTTCCCTGTGTCTCATAGATTAAAAGGTGGTGTTTTTCAGAAGCAGAACTAAATGGTTGAACATATTTGGAAGCAATTTTTCAACACAAATCTCCCAGATCATGGTGACAGGAATAGATGCTTCACCAGCCTATCTCACAACATGAAACTTTGTGGAAAGTTTAATACTTCCCAACAGAAGACAGAAACATGTTGACTCACTGCTCTGTCTTCTCCTAATAAGAGAGACAGAAAGAATGGGTGGGCATATGCTTGTCAGCAAAGGTAAAAAATTGCCATGGGAGTAAAACAATACATACAGGAGACCACAGAGCAGCCTTTTATCTGTTTAACTCCTTCTGTTCAGACAGACATGCAGCAAACAGCTAAATTAGTCCCAGTTACCAACAATGTAAAGCTCTCTCCAAATTCACTAAGTAATTACATTAAATTCTCCTTTACTTAGCCCAGGCAACATGAAGGGAAGCAGAGTGCTTAAAGAGGGAACAGGACTGCGCAAGCACAGGGAACAAAAAGCCTTCTTAATAAACTTAAGGTTTTGGAGAACAGAGTACAACAGGTAGAGGTAGAAGAGACAAAGAATAAAATATTTAAATGGTTCAATCAAAAAATAAAGCCAAACACTGAAAGGTATTTCTAATTCCTTAACTATTTGCTGAGATTTTCATCAAGCACTGAAGCAATTGTGCTCTTCAGTGATTATTGTGTCAAGTATCAAGTTGTTACTGCAGACTAGGAATAAAAGTGTCATGCAAACAATTTCTATGATTTTGAATCGGGTAAAACAGATGAGCAAAAAAGTATCAGCAGCACTATTCAAAGAACATATCACATCAAAGAGAACACAAAATAGAGCAGAGGGGAAGGGAATGCAGTTCAGAAAAGATTTTTAATTTAAAATTAAGAAGTCAGAACAACGTAGGATGGGAAGAAGATGAAGTCTCAGAATAATTTTGTCCCACAGCAGGATCACCTTGTACCTCTATTTTTTCCAGGACAGATTTGGCTAATCTGCCTTAACCACTTTGTAGTGATGAGGCATCACCAACACTGCCACTCTGGAATCTATTCTAGTGCTTTGTTTTTGGAAAGATTTTCCTGTGTGTTATTTGAATCATCAGACTGCCCAAGGGCAAATATTGACTGCTTCCATTTATTAACTACCAACGGGTAGTACCTTGAACTTGTTCCTATTGAACTGTCTCACCATATTTCCCAGCAATTCCTTCAAGTTATCAAAAAGCTTTGGGATCTTAAAAGGAAGAAAAACCCAATATATACTACCCAAATCTCCACTTGATCCATCCTATCATTTTGAATACAAACCTTTAATGTCACCGGAGAAAATGGGTATTGTATAAATTTTGATTCTACACCTCAACAATTCCATTTTTACCATTTTTCTGTAGTTTACTTATAAGGACATGTGAAAGAGTGTCAAATGCCAGGTCCTGCTGATTCTTTTTTACCTACCAATGGGCTGCTATTTTAGAAGAAAAAAAAAAATAAAATGACTGGTTTAACAATTTGTTCTTGATAAATTCATAAAGGTAATCTTTATTTGTTACCTCAAGGGTGCCTACAAAATACATATAATTATTTGTTTCAGAATTTGTCAGAGAACTGAAGTGACAGGTTAAAAATAACTCACCTGCTTCCCCTTTTTTAATTATCAGTATCATACTTGTATTTTTCTCATTGTCCAGGACCCTGACTGTTCTGTCACCTCTTCTTCTCATCCAGAGGATCAGAGACTGTATAATATCATGATCACCATCATATTAATTGCTCTCTAGCATAAACTTTTCAACTCTTCCTTCTAGTAAGAAATAAGTCTTCGAGTACTTTTCTTCCTGTTGCTTTTACCACCTGGTGTCATAACTCTCCACCAGTACACTAAAAATTGGATGAACCATCTGTGTTCTGTCATGTTTGTTTTCAGCAAATGCCTGGGTAATTAAACCCCCATTAACAATACATGCTGCTCTGAAGGATTCTGTAAGTTCATTTTTGCTAGGACATCTCTGCCAATTCTTAATAGCAAGCAAATTACATTTGGTGATTTGTCAGTCTGGGGAAACTAGATATAAGTTCTCAGGGATCAGATACAGTTTTTCCTCTGTCCAGGGTTCAGACGAAATTGGAGAAAGGAAGAATAAACATTTATTTGTATAATGAGCAGGTAGACTCCAAGAGGAGAAAGACTGCCATGCCATAGAAGCAGCCCACAGCAGCTTCTTCACTTTCCACAGTGCCCTGCATCATAGAATTCATGCTGTTTGGAAAGATTTACAAGGGTTTAAATCTCGTGTCTGAGAGCACAAGAGACAGTCTGGTGGGGTAGAGCAATGGTCCGTCTGCATTGGTATTCTGAATGTGAAAGATCCAAGCTGCAGTGCGCCAATGAGAACTTCTTTATCCATGTTCTTTGATGCATGTACAAAACTCGAGCAGAGCAGCAAGACAGGATCTCCCTGCAGTGACAGAGACTTTCCAAGCCAGCTTTGTTCATCCACATTTGCAGACCTTCTTTTTTTCCAACACTAACTAGCCAAGGGTAGAAATCAGACTCACTGTACATCCCTTGATCCTCTCCAGCCCCATGTCATAGGTAGGAATTACCAGGGAGACCCACTAGTCTGCTGCCACAGCAGGTACAATATGTCACACAGGCTGAAGAGCAGCAACTTCACCTTGGAGATCCTTCAGGAGTCCAGGCTAGATGCCATTTAGTCCTAGGAACTTCTTCATTTACCTGCTTAGTCAAACCTCACCTATAACCTTCCTGCTGTGAGAAAAAAAAAAAAATCATTGGGTGTAGGAATCTCCCCAGCAGCAAAGACACATGCAAATACAGTGAGTTCTTGGATATGAAGTACTGAGAGCACCTTTGACCAGCAAGTGGTCCCATTGATCCCACAACTGGCTTCCCAATTCTTATACATTTGAAGAGCTTGTCACTAACAGCTCAAGCATCATTAGCAAGGCTATCTTCAAGTTTTATCTTTTCTCCTAATTGCCTATTTACTTCTCATAATTTTTGGACTCTCTTCCTTTGGGCAATTTTCCCATTTTTTTTTTAAAAATTCACTCTTTGTGATAGCCTCAACTTCTTTATTAAGTCTTGAAGGGATTTTACTGGATTTATGTTTTCTTTCTAATTGTAATGCAAAGTTTACCACAACTTCTAATACCGTAATTTTTAGAAGCCTTGATTTTCTCACTTCCTAGACTAGTGTTTTCAAGGTTGTTTTATTTTCTTTTTTGAAAAATTGCCTCATTTCCACAGAGCGCCCTGTCTTGAAATTGAATATTCATGTTCTGAATTCACTTGGCTTGTTTTTTCTGAAATCTAATAATGTTGAGACAGCTGCCTCCTGAAGTAGGTCTCATGAACCACTTGGGTCCAAACAGAGATCAGTATCTTCTGCAAGTTGTTCTACACAGCAGGAAATACTGCATGTCAAACTTTTTTACCTCCACACCTTGCCCTGACAAGGCATCAATGCAGACTATAGAGGGATAACACAACTACCCCCTTTTGCTCTCTGTTTTGCAGGTGCAGCTCTTCTCACCTCACATTGCCCAGTCCTGTTATGATGATCAGTCCCTGTCCTTAATCAGGGGCTTGACAGTACAGTCCCACCATGCCACAATTAACTAGGGGTTACACTGTGTGCCTCTTTTCCTTGGAACATTTTTATGCCATTACACTTTATATTATCCTTCAAATACAACGTCACTCCCCCACAAATATGTCCTGCTTTCTTTTCCTGTGAGATTGGTAGCCTGGCAACACCATATCCCACTGATCCGACTCCTCCCACCATGTCCCTGGGATGACTGCTCTGCCAGGGTTCCCATTTGAGTCCAGGAATGCTCATTATCCCATCCTCATTTTTAAACACTAAATGCTGCTGTAAGAGCATGGGTTTACTTTTCCCTAGCTCTGTCACTGAGCAGTGCTGGCCAAGAGGGACCACAGGCAGCCTCATTTCCTTGTTCATTCCAATCTGTTTATTTCCCTCCCAGCCTTTCCAGAGTCACAACCTGACCTCATTTAACCATGGCATAGCCTGCACAGGTTCCTCTTGTCCCAGAATTGTCCTTATTTCCTAAAACACTTTAATCCTACCTTTCTGCCCCATCACCTCCTCTGTGAAGGCTCTTTGCCAATGGGAATTGCAAGGTAAGCATCCTGCTGGAAGGCCAAGGTCCATCCATCCATGTGGTCCTCATTCTGATTGATATCAGATGGATACTACCAGGAGAGGGTGGGACCAGTTCTCCTGTATAAATACAATATATTTGTAGAATGGTTTGATTGGAAGGGACTTTAAAAATCATGTATTTCCATGTCCCCCACCATGGGCAGGGACATTAGATATTAATTAGATATGTTTTTAATTAGCAAGGATGAAGAAATCCCAGGTACCGCAAAAAAACCAACAAACTAGCACTGGTGTTCAGCAGCACCCTTCCTCCCACATCTGTGCTGAAATAAAACCAAGGAAGATCTCTTGTTCATTGTCCTCCATCCTGAAAGAAGTTGAGCCTAGTGCCTTGGAAAAACTGCAGTTTGAGTCATTAACATTCAGCCTACACAAATCCTCTCTATCCTAATGCCTGGGCATTGTGCTCCCTTCACAGCATCCCAGCAGCTACTGCGCAGCGCAGCATTGCAGCTCAGCGCTCAGCACTGGCCACACCCCTTGCAAAACGTAGCTGTTTTCAATGGCAGATAAAACAATTATTTAATGTAAAATCTTCAGCACAAAAAGGCGTTTTTACTTTTCAGAGTAAAGATGCATGGGATAGAAGTAATCAAATGCAAAGCTGTCTAGCTAAAACTCAGGGGTTGGATGGGTTTTTTCTTTCTGTTACACAAACCAAAATAAACATGTTTTAGCACATAGGGGCACTTTCTTAACATTTTAAAATACTGAATAGCTTTGTTTCCAATCCAAAACCTAAATAAATCATACTTCCAAGCCAAAGGATTGGTTTTTAGATTAAAACCACAAAGTAAAAAAGGAGTGTTGTGGGCCTTTTTCTGGCAAGTTACATGAAATGTGGTAACCAGGAACCGCACAATGCGAGATTAGAAAACCATATGAAGTGATGAAATTATGTATATAAAACTTCATTTTGCACAGCTCCACAGGGATAAAAGTGCTAGTTCAGTGAAAGATATTATTAGAATTTGTAATGCTCTTGCCATGGAAATAGCTGTCGTGTCACCCACCAGGATTATGGGTGGACAAATAAGAAAAGCAGATGATACATGAAAGCAGGAGAGATGGAAGTATTTTTCAGAATTAGACAGCAATGACAAGGGAAATGAAAATGACATGTAAGGTCTAATTGGAATTCCTTTAGTCACTTGGAAAGGATATTAAAAAGCCTTTCTCAAAGCACTCTTATCAACATTTTCTTCAGGAATTAGTGTACAGCATAATTTAGTCAGTGCATAAGCATATTAATTTTTCATTCTGTGAGCAGGCGGCAGAAAGCTTGCATATATTAAAGCCAGCCCGTGGGCCCTTGTTTGGGCCACAGCAGAGAACAGAGCTGGGCAGCAGCAGGCAGCTGGCTGCCCCCTGTGCCCAGCTCCTGGGACACTGTCCTGCCACAGCCCTCAGCCTCAGGTGATCCACAGCCTTAATTTTGCCACATGAGCTCACCGGCAAGAGGCAGCAGGAACACATCAGAGCTAGGGAAGCTGAGCTAGAGGACTAGGAAAGGACATGACACAACTGGGTTGCTTAATTTCATTTGTGCTTCTTCATCCTGTTCAACAAACCATGCAGAAGACCGTCAAAAGAAGTATTTAAGATACAATCACGTGTCTACTGTCTTTGAGCACCACCCCAATCCCCATACACGCTGACCCTCACTCCCAATACAAACCTACCTTGAAAGCAGTGGTCAACACAACAGTAAGGGAGGCTGAAAATAAATGACCCACAGCGAGCATGAGCTGGCTTTTCCAACCCAGTAAGAAGTTTCACCTAAATCCCACATACTGCTCAGCTTCTCTGGGAGACAGCAAGGCCCAGAGGTTGTGTCTATTGGGGAAGGTACTCTCAAAGCACCTTCTGCCACTCAACAGCTGGGCAAGAACTAGCACTCATGGACAGGAAAAGCTGCTAATTTTTCTCAGCCTTTCTTCTGCAGTGCACTTGGGGGTCAGTCTTACCCAATCACTTCTCTCTTAGGACCAGTTCACGTGCCTGAATTGCTCTGCTTGTAGCACATATTTGCCATTAACCCTCCTAGCCCAGGCTGGCAACTTAATTGTCTCTTTATCTCAACATCCTGCATCAACATCACAGTCCCAGTGAAAAACAGATAATGTGAATAGATATAAGAAAAAAAACCTGGCCTTGCAAGATTCATTACTTCTTCACCAGCCTGGCCAAGACACAGTGATCTACACAGAACTCAATGCACTGGGACTAGCCCATGGCTGAGCACTGAAACTGCTCAACACAGTCACTGCATCACAAAGAGCCCCTGACCAACCTATTTTGATGTTGAGGTTAATGCTGTTTTTAGAAATTGGTCAGATTAAATGACCTCCAAGTATTCCTTTCAGTAGTGCTATTCAACTCTATTCTTCCAAGAACTCCTTACCGCATCTTACTGAAGATTCCCACTTTTTTAAGATAATCCTGAGCTATAACCTCACCCCAGTATCAGTTTTCATCTGTATTGTCCTTACTGCATTTAACAGGGATCCTTCATGCAACCTTTGGGGTGAGATGAACTAGAATAGGGGCTATGGGGTTCTCCCCACAGCAGTTGTTGGAGGACTCATGTTTTTCCTCCACGCATTGCAAAATTGGCTTCTTTTGACAGAGGAAAAAGTCCTTGATATCAAAGGGAAATTTATGTAACATACTTGGAGAAGAAACTTCTCGTTTATTAGCCCTCCCCATTCTCTCTCTGAGACAAAGGAATGACACAAAGGCTGTGAACACTCATCATTGGGAAACCAATCTAGTGAAGTCAGAGCAGAAAGTGCTATTTTACCAAAACATGTTCCCTAACATGTTAATAACTACTAACATTTTGTATGTCAGTTTTATTTAACCATCACAGAGTAGTGATCGCTATCAGTGTGTCAGGTGTTTGATGTAATCCCAGATCAAGTTCCTGATTTGTATGTCCCTGCTCCCTCAGCTCTTATCAGGCCTATCATTTTATATGTGGAGTCATAACTGTTTTGCTCTTACATGCATCCTTGAACATTCATTTATGCTGAATGTCATATGCAATTTTTTTTTTTTTTTTTGCTCAGTCACCCACTATTACAAGGTTCTTTACAGCTGGTTCTGCTTCTTACTAATTTGAACAATTCAATGTCCTCAGCAAATGTTGGCAGCTCACAGCCAACCCCTTTTCCAGGTCACATAGAAATCTGCTGGACTGCACAGACCCCACAAGCTCCTCTGGTGATTTTTCTCCAATCCAAGAACTGCACACTTTTTTCTGCCCTGGTTCCTGACCTTAAACCTACGTAAGGATTTTCCCGTCTGTGGGTTGGCCAAGAGTGATATTCCAGAAGGCAGCAAGTGAATATCCTCTACTCTGTGCCAAGATTCAGATCTTCAGCTTGTGTAGCTGGGCTCTGTCTCTCTGACCCACTAAACTGAAACCACATTTCTGAATTCCTGTAACTACATCGGTAACTACTGCCCCACAGACAGAAGATATACTGGTATATTTCCTGTTTGCCTACACCCATTCCTCACATGCCAAGGCCCTGCTAAGTTAGAAGGGGGCCTACAAATACATGAGTGCTGTTTTTATCAAGATGCTGTTCCCTTGGTTTCAGGGCAAACTAAAGCCTGGTGTGCGAGACTGCTGCAGAGATGTTTCCTGCTTAAACCTGACTGCCAGGCATCAGCCACAACATGGGTAATTGAAATCTGAGAAAAAAAGACATTACTTCTGTCAGTTGTTCTTGTTTACTGTACAAGTTTTATTATGTGACTTTTTTTTTCCAGGGCTCTTCCATTTATTTGCTACACAGAATATTGTTGGATTTTACTTTACAGTTATTTTGGTTTCACCTTTATTTTTCTGCATGAGGTACAACTTAATCCCTGCTCCAGAGAAAGCATTAGTTACTTCCTCCAGTATTTTTCAAGACTATCAGATCTCCAAGCATGTCAGAAACATTCAGATGTCAAATGGGGAAAAAAATACGTGCAAACCCTGCCAGAGTTTAGACATGCAGCTGACTGCTGCCACTTGAAGAAAAGCTCAACTGAGAGCCAAACCTGGTTTACATCTTTTACCATCTACAGCACCAGGGAAGATGGGATCTTTTGCCCATGGCATATGCTTCCTGACAGCAGAATAAGAGTCAAAGGGGAAAACCTCAGGTTGTCATCCCAGACTTAGAAGTAAAGGCTGCTTTGGTGGACAGTTTTGGGTCCTCTACTATGACCCAAAACCTGACCTCTTTTGCCTTTCAAATCTAAAATACAGAGACACTAAATCTCAAATAAAATGCTTTTACCAGCATAGTCACAGCGACGCCCTCCACAACAGCTTCAGAGGAACCAAGGAGATGCTGGCTGGAAGGCAGTCCAGTCCCCCATTCATAGCAGGGCTATCAGTAAAGCCCACATCAAGTCAGTCACAGATTTGTCTATCTCAGCCCCAAAAACCTTCAAAACCCCTCTGGGTACCTTTACTATGCAGTACCCATCTCCTTTTACCTTGGCTCCAACCCAAGCACCCCATGGTGCAGTCTGTGGGCATTGGCCCACGATATACTGAGGAGAGATTTGGGTCCTGCATTCTGTGTAACTATTTTCTGAGTTCTTGAGCATGTCACCATTTTCTGCATCGAACATTGCTGCCTCCTCTCTGTTAGCCAATCCATATTTACCCTGAATTTCTTTTAGCAGCTACCATACCTGCAGGATTCCTTCTTTGTTACCCTTAAAAGCCTGCCTCAAGTCTTTGCTCCAGCTGGGCTTTTGTCTTCTTGATTTCATCCTTAGGCACACGGGGCATGCTTTTATACTCCCATTATCTGTCCCCACTTCCATCATCTTCGTGATCCCAAGTCTCGTCCCAGTTGTCTTGAAATGCTGGTTTTCAGACACATTCAGCCTGGGGCAGACAGCTGGTATGAAAAATTACAGCCCAGTCACCAAAATGAGCATCTTATAATGAGCAGGGTCAGGAAATTTCAATAATTAGTAACTCAACTCCTCCCACTTATAATTATTTACTGTAGCTATTGCAGCCAGTGCTCACTATGCTCTGACCATATAATCCTTTTAAGCAACCCTGAAGTGTATTTATGTTACTCAAATAAATACAGCATTGATCTATCCTAGCAAATGAGTGCTAGTGCTTGGTCTGTTTAATATTATTGTATTATCTTCCACTGTTTCTGCAGCCCTGGACATTTTAAATTTATTTCTAATATTTATATCTTCTTTTCCCTCAGCCACATATAATTTTATGTTTTCTAGTCCTTGCCAAGGTTTTTACTACATCTGATGTCACTTTCCACTTTTTTTCATTTCATCTCAAGCTGTTCCCTGCTGCTCACCTGCTTCTCCCCTGGACCTCTCTCACACAATCAGTTCCTATCTTCATATTTCTTCTCAGACACAGCTCTTCCAGCTTGACACAAGCTTTTGTTCATATAATTTTATTCCAGAGCAATCCAGTGTCACACATTATCTTCCCTCCTGCTGTGGGGAGAGGCAAAGTTCAAGCACAGAGTGTTTCCCTAGGACACATTTGCTCTCCCCTTTGTCCTCTGTGCTAACCTCATCCCTGACCCTTGTGGCTGGCAGCTGTCCTGGGCAGCCTGTGTTTCACAGTCCAGACCCAGGTGCAGAGATGTCCTCAGCCCACCCACAGAGCCAACGACCCTTTCTGACTCTGGTGGAGCTATTCCTGCCCCTTGGCTTTAGTGGACAGAGATGAGATGCTCTAATCAGGGCTGTTTCTTCATCCAGGCCTCAGCTGGGTGTTGAGTTTGTTTGGTTTTTTTTCCTCCTTCCCTGCAGGGACCCAAGATCACTGTGTTACATTCTACAAAAGTCATTGGCCTTTCTTGGAAGATTGAGGTCAGTAAGTCATACCCACTCCTCCCACCCAGGTGCTGTAAAGCTGCACAGACAGCTGTCCCTTACTGTTTCTGGATGCCACCAGCAACAGTGGGAGGGACACTGTGCCAAGCTCCTGTGGCAGTAGCCAGGAAGAATACCATATCCAGCAAACTTGGAGGCAAAGCCCCCTGCCCTGTACTTTCTGCATTATCTTGGGCAAGTCCAGTTGCTCCACAGCCCCTACTGAGAACAGAGCTTTCCTGAATCTACTTAGTCTCAGACTGGCCTATCAGATACCCTGAGAATATAGAGAGCACCATGAATATTGCTAAGATAAATAAACACAAATTTGGAATAAGAAATCAAGAAAGCTGTCAGAGAATGTTTTCTATTTTCTTTGCCTGGGGGAAGCACGATCACTATCCATTCGCTTTGGCAACATCCACCACGCAGAAGGGAAAATAGAGGGAAGCTGGCAGAGCAAGAGCTCCAGCGTAGGTCTACAAGGACATACCACAGCGAGATTTGCCCACAGCAGATGCATCTTTATAAAGGAAAGTGCCTGGCTCCCATTGTGGCTGACCAAAAGATAGACCCAGGAGCTGCCAAGCAGCTGAACCTACAGGATCATCATTCTAAGAGAACTGTCCATTTAACTGAGCAGTCAGCCCCACATAAAAATCCAGATCAGCCAGATGGTCTCTTGTTACTGTGCAGACCACTTGGTATGAGGCAAATGGCCTTTGCACACTGAAGTGTTGCCTAATTTGTTTTAACTGTTTAAAAATTGAGTGCATCCTCAACACTTTAGCTACTCCTGCTTGTTTGCTTCGTTCTGTTAGTAGGTCTTAAATATTTAAAAAGCTCTTACAAGGTACCTTCTAACAGCAGGTTCAGCTGTTGCTATGCTGCACATAAATAATTTAACCCCCCGTGGAATAAAAATGAAGCCTGGAATGGTGCAGTGGTATAACCTTTATATTACACCTCTGTGTGCTGGCAGATGGGAGACTACAGCAAGGGGCTTCAGAGGCTGCAGCAAGACTGCTCAACATGTAAGGACTTTTGTGCTCCCACTTCCTGTCCCTGAGACCCCAAAAATGAGCTGCCTCCTCTCCCTTCAGCTCTCCCCCTTTCCCCCTTCCCTATTTGCTCCACGCACCTGGGAAGGCTGCTTGTCACTACAGGAACACGGCAGAAGTCAGCAGTCCTGCCGCCTCCAGGTAAGTGATGCTTTATCATGGCACCAACAGGCTGACGGGCAAGGGATGTGCTGGAATCTCCCTATGCATGGAAGGGATAAGAAACAGCATTACTGCAGAGGACAAGCTGTACTTTGGCTTTCCCCACTGTCATAGAAAAAGCACTTTCTTTCAGAGGGACTCTCACAAATGTTTCTGCTTTTATTGCTAATAACAGCCTTGCCTGCTCCTCCAGCAGCTCTCCTTTCAGGGGCATCCTCACAGTTGTCAGTACATATCACCAGAGCCTTTGCAAGGGAACCAGATTTCCCAGACAGCTTTGCCAGCAGAGCAGAGCCTCCACCAAGCCACACAGCAGCAGAGCAAGCCTCCCTGCAAGCCTCCACTGGGGACAGGCATGCAAAAAGCAGCTTTGTACCTCTAATTATTTGACCCATCAGCTTGCCTGAACATGTTCAATGGTGTTTTCATAGACAAGCTGACTAGGAAAGTATTGAGCCATCAAGGCGAAAGAATTCACAGAAGTTATTTTGTGTACCCACAGCTAAGGTGAAGGGTGCTGGGACTCTGTAAATACAGCTCAGAGTATTTGAACAGGACAACAAATTGAATTTTGTCAAATTCAAGTTTCTGGCTACAAGCTTATCTTTCTTTTTTATGTAAAAGTGCTTCAGACCATAATGAGGGGAAGGGAAGCAAACAAAAAGCAAGTAAATTAATACAGATTTAAGTACAAACATCAACTTCGCCTGAAATAACCTGGCATTGGGAGGCACTGCTGGGTAACAGTGCTGCAGAAAATGCAGGCAGAACTTTAAAAATAGTAACATGGGAATTATTAGCACACCAGCTTGCTATTCCCCTTCAGCTCCGTAACTCGAGAGGGCTCTGCTTCTGTTAAGCAAAATGCAAGGCACGTCCCGTGGGTAGCATTAGCCTCGTGAATACAGCACTTCCCCCACTGTTAAAAATAACCTTTCTTGTCTCTATGTGCCGGACTTTGGGGTTGGTTTTGCTTTCTGCTTTACAATATCAACATAATTTCCAGGCAAGCTAAGAAAATCTACTTTATCAGGGTGAAAGTGAGGCATGTGAGTTAGGTGACTTAGACATCCTGTTTATTGGATGCAATCAGTCAAGACAGTGAAGTGTTTCATGCCACCACAATGCTTTGTGGCCTCAGCAGCTTTTATTCTGGCAAAATCCCTGTGACAAAACTAGCCCTGGACCATTAGTGCAAGGGGAAGTTGATGCACAGAAGCAACTGTCATAAGGCCACAGAGAAGACTGCTGGCACGAGAGCAAGCCTAAATTACAGTTTGAGGAGATAATGTTCTTTATCAACTGCATTTTTTTTTTCTTTATTGCAGCCAAAGCTCATTTGTATTGGGAGTTCCTCCCTGCCAAACGGGAAATCCCCAGAACACCACCCAGGTGAATCAGAGCAGTAGTAGCTTGGGAGATCCCTGTAATTGCTCACAGGAGGATGCTGTGCAGCTGCTTGGCTGTAAGCACCAAGCCTCAGCTCAGACAGAGACCTGTGCGTCTTCCTCGCAGTGTTGCACAGCACTGAGATGCTACAGCTGAACAGAGCCCTGGGGACAGGAGGGAGGTGAGGCAGGAGGCAGTTCAATCACCCTCCCCTGTGGGCAAAGAAGAGCTGCCAAAGCAGGAGGGGTCAGGGTATGGATGAGGAATGGCAAGGACAGACACCAGAGCTTGAACGCTGAAGGGACAAACAGTGGAGTGTCCCATGGGAGCAAGCACAGCAAGGAGCAATCTGGGACTTTCTCTGTAATGGGTCAGGAATATTTTACTTTACTTTTCTACTGAGCTGGATCAAGCCATGGTCCAGTGCATGCTACCAACATCTGAAAGCAAGTATGCCAAGGCAGCGTTACCTAACCACAGCAGCCAGTTAAACTAAAGAGCAATACATGAACCTAAAATCAGACAAAGCATTGAAGAAACCTCACATGTGCTACTTCATTCCCAAAGTATCTATAGGGTTTTAATGGTGCATTTGAATCATCCAGTTCTTTTCAGGCTACTCACTGGGCTGGAAACCTTGCATTCAGGCACTCAGGTCTCTTCTTACCCACCAGCTGGGTCAGAAAAAGCTCCACAAGGTTTTCTGCCATCTCCCAGGCAAAACCAGTGAGGCTACAAAACCAAGAGATAATGACTTCATACACAAAACCCTTTAACAACACTCAGGGTCCAACGTTTATTTCATTCAAGTCCATTAAAGCCAGCTCACACAGCAACTCATCTATTGCACTTGTCAGCAAACACTGTCTGAAGCTGACCTTCACTCAGACCACAACATCCCGAGATCTGATAACAACTCCACTTCCTCCAAGCCTGTCCTGAGCTCAGAAATTCACCATTTGGCTGTAGGACTTCAAGCTCTGTTTGCTGACAGTGCACATTGCATACCTGAGCCTGACTCTTTATTCTTAGCAAGTTACCAACAACTGCCTTTGCTTGATTCATTGATTTATTCCCTTCCTTAGGCTGCTCCAGATGACCTTGTTCTGCTCCACACACCAGGAAGACCATCCTCTGCAGCAAAAAATATTCATATGTCCTGAACTGAGGCAGGCAACCACACCAAAACACTTCTCCCCACTTCAAATAGCAGAAAGTGCTGCACACCACCACGGACAAAGGAGGAAGCAGTGGTCAGTGTAAAAGGAGTATTTTACATATTGCTACCTTCTGAATTTTTAAGAGTTCTTGGGTAACAGAAGTTGGTTTGAGAGAATGTTTTTTTTAAATTTAACCCAATATTTTTATGGGGGAAAAAGCTTTTGGCCTGCCCTAAAAATGAGATGCTAGCATTATCCTGTCAGAATATGGCAGTTTATTTAACCATAACGCCTATCTTCTTCTTTTTTTCCTCACTTAATGCTATAGCACCAAGCAGTCACAGACCTTCTTACCTAGGTATATGCTATTTGTTTATCCATCAATATTCCAAAGGTTTTCAAGAATGGCCAGCAATCTGGGAGCCTCAAATTTATATTGCTCCAGGTGTGAAACATTGTGAAGAGTATTATTCTAACAATAAAGGTCCATTTAAAGTGTCCCATGTAGAACACCAATAAATCAAGGCACTTCAATCAGTAGTTTTTATTAATGCCTCAGCCTTTGGCCTTAACGACGTTGCAGCAGAATGAACAGTGTGTGTTGCTAGTAAGAGAAAATCCTCAGTCTGCATAAACTTCAATCTTGACTATTTAGACTACAAGAACCTTGTATTTGCCCATACAGTATTCCTCTACAGCATAAAAAAACAGCATATCTCTAATGTTCTGGAAGGATAAAGATTATTTTCCCATTAGTAATAACGAATACCTTAATCCTATTTAAACCTTTGAAATATACCAAAACAACAACATTGCCTCAGCAGGATTCCCACTTGTTACATCTGCCACAGCTCCTCCTTCACAAGTGATCTTATATTACACAGTTCAATTTTTTCAGAGTTATTTTAAAAACACTATTTATGACTCCTGCCAGTGAGTCATAACTGAAAGATGATGGAGGATGGAAACGCTCACATAGAGAAATGTGAGCAAAGCTTCTCAGCATTAATTTAGGTGTTTACCTTAAGTAGTAAAATCTCATTAATCCTCAAAAATTAAAGAGATCAGTGTGCTGTCTCTGATGTGTTCAGCCTAGAGAGGGCCTTTGCTACCAGGAGGTAGGTCCAGCTGGAAGGGAAAGATGTTAGAAAGCCACTGAATCAGCCAGGAGATTCCCTGCAGATTTGCTTTATTTTTCCAAGTCACTGCCAGCTTCCTGTAGTTTCCTCCTGAATGCTTTTGACATATCAGCTGCTCAAAGGACCAACTCCACTCCTTTAGGGAACTAGAAATCAGGGAATAAGGAAGGAAAAATACTGATATACCATTAGATATCTGTCCTGAGAAGCACTAGCACTGAATTTTTTGAGGGGCACCAGGATTTCCTGTCCTTCTTCAAAGAGATTGATCATAACCTGTTTTGACAATGTGATCTAATATGAGATACAGGAGAGTTCACATGCTTGTTTTCTAAAGGCAGCAGTCTTACACAAAGCTTTTGGCACATCAACTGTCCTCTGTGAAGAGGAGAGGAAGCGCTTCTCCTTGCTCCTGACACTGCTGCTGACAGGCCCACCTGACATCTGTAGGTGGGAGCATCACCCATGCCCAGGCTTTCAGCCATGGGACTTGCTGACACCACTTTAGGTGTGAACTTGTGAGAATCTGTGTGTTTTATCTGAGTCCCAGAAGGAGCCAGTAGGCAGGTTGTGCTCACTGGAGTCTTTCTCTTTCCCTAGGTGGTGATGGATAGCACACCATCATGATCCATGTAGGGATAATGCAAGTAGTAGGAATGAACATCCAGTTTCACAGCAGTGGGTAAATGCAAAATGCTGTCTTATATCCTCTTGTGGTATACTTCTCCAAGATCTGCAACACAGGAGACAGATGACAAAATGGCAGACAGTAAGGGATTTTTAGGTTGGAACAGGATAGATGGAGCAGAAATCTGTCTTGAACAGGTCAGCAGGAATAATAGATGAATAATAGATGAAATAAAGAACTAAATTCTGTTTAATTAATGCCAATGAATAGGGAGGAAAGTATTTTGTGGTCTTTAAATACAAGAGCTCAGTCATTTGCTATGTCTAAGTAAATAATTACAAGTCTTTAATGCACTGCTGTGGCACTGACCTCTGGCTTAATTTCGAGTTGTCTGACACCAGACAAACCAGTGGGATCAACTGCTCTTCATGCAGACCTGGTCTATCTCTGGGAACCCTTTTAATTTCCTGCATTGCCCTAACAGTGGGAGGGTTCCAATTTAATTTGAATAAATCCCAACAGCACTCACACAAATCTTGTAAGATAATCCCTGTCCAAAGCTCTATACAGAAGGTAACTGCTGGTTATCTGTTTCCCCTAAGCACTACTGCAGTCCCAGACCATGAGGGAAAGATCCGTGGATAATTGAACCCCACACCTAATCTGTCATTTACAGAAAAAGGATATAATGAATATGTTGTCATTTCAGTTTGCTCCCCCTATGGAGCTCCCCACAAACATGGCATAGAAAGCTGTGTATCCATCTCCTAAAGGCCATTACACAGCTCTGAAACCTTCTGCCAAGTTTTGAGCATCAACTACTATTCATTTATTAGAGTTGTTTGCTCTCAGTAAGTGACCCTTTTAAAAATGAAGAGAACTCAAAAGACTTTTTTGTTTTACAGGGAGCCCAGCATTTGACAGCCTTCTTCTGTCCCCAAAGGGCAAAATTTGGAAGTATAATTGCTTGGGGTGTTAGCTAGGCTCCACTGCAACTCACTTTCAATCTAAACACATTAAAAATGAGCTTGCTTCTCTTTGCCCTCAACTATTTATACCAAAGAGAGAGAGCTGGTTGTTTCTAGTACTCACTGAAGGAGTGCTTTTCTTTCACCAGGGTCCCTGTGTACTGCAGTAAAGCAGGGATGAAGTGATATATAAAAGCCCCCATCACCAACTTACTTTAAAGGAAGGTTGTTTTCCAGCTAATGAAATGAGTAGCCTGCATTGAAATGGATAAAGAGTAAACCACATCTAATGCCAAGTAACACCAGCATATTTTAATTTTACCTAACTTGTCTGCCTCGTAGGGTTTTGTGCATGAGCAGGCCTGAGCTTCTACCAGCACAGGGAGAGCTCCATGGGCTACATGAGATGCATCCAAAAGGGCAATATAGCAGATTAAGAGTAAGGTCAGCTCCAGCATCTACAGATGTTATTTCCCTGATTGTCTCTGACTTTAATGCTTTTATCACAAGCCCAGCATCTTTCCAATGATTTCTGTTCCTGAAATTGCTGGAGCTGGGAAAGGAAGTTTCAGTCTCCTGTCAACAGTATGAACAAATTACAAGTGCTCCCTGAGAAAGCAACTCAAGGAACAATCAAAGCATTATAAAAGATTTAGGTCTCCTGCCTCAGAGTGCCTATTTTATTTGTCTTATAATTCTTGAACATTTGAGATACGCAAGGTTCAGACAGTGAGGGAACTTTGAAAGAAGTGAAAGAGCAGCATATTCCATGCCTGCTGTTTGATCTGGGGTCCCCTGCCCCCCTGCATATTTGACAGTTGCTCCACAATTTCTAATTAACAAGACTGAGAAAGGACAGCTCCAAACTTATTTATTTTTTTAAAAAGCCAACTTCAAAAATTAGTTCCATCTGAGATTTTTGAACCAAATCTGAGTTCTAAGTGCTTTATTTTGGGCGCTTAAACAACTAAAATAAACACACTCTCCTAGGGAAGAGTCTGGTTGTGTGAGAAGGAAAAGATGTGAAATTCAGGAGTGGGCTGGGCATGACAGCCTAACTTTCTCCAGCAAAGAAAACAGAGCAATACTGTGGGTTAGTCTGATTTATTTGATCTCTCTTGAATCCCTGCCTAGTTATCTTTGCTGGTGCTGCAGATGTGGCATAATTTTGACATACCTGAATGTCTTTTACAAAAGGATGAGAGCAGAAGAGAAGAATTCTGAGGGAGGGTGGAAAGTTGTTAGAGCAGATACTAAATGCTACTATAAATAAAAACTGTAAGAAATACAAGTACTAAATTAATTAGGAAGCACCTAACAAGTTTAGAACTGAAAAAATCATGCTAATTTCAGGAAGCACTCAGGTTTTGCAGATTTCAAAGGTAACCGGGAGAGGAAAATGTTAAACAATTATCAATTCACTCAACCCTGGCATTAAAACTTTTAATTTTGAGAAGCTGACATATCTTTAAACACATTGTCCATGTGCCAAGCACAAAAAACCCAGCCTCAGACTGATTAAGTGCTGAGCTGAATGTACAACTTCACAGATGAAGAAATAATCAATACTTCAAATATCAGCTCTTGGCCAAGGCACATCAGAGGACAAAAGAAAGAGCCAACAAATTAGGTAATTTATTAAAATTCTAAGGATTTACCATTATAAAACAAGCACTACTGTGGTACATTGTTGATATGGAAACAGAAATACCTTTGAGACAATTCTAAGGAAGGGAATTTTACAAACAAGTTTTAGCCTTTTTCCAATATCAGATCCTTTTGTGCCTGGTTATAAGCCAAAACCAGCACCAGAAAAATACCCCAAAGGTGCTAAAGCTTTTCTTATGACTATGAAACCTATATTAAAAGGTTAACTGGAGTTTAGGAGGCATAAATTAAATTAGTTCGGAAAAAAGAACATTGAACAGCTTCATTTTCTCAGTAAACCAGACACTGCCAGTTGGTAACAGCATATTTACAGCTATACCTATTTGAAAGGTGTCCTTTTTAGGTACCTATATCAGAGGAACAAAGTTATTGATATGTGTGGGTTGGTAACAAACTAGTGCACCTCCCAAATGAAAACATGCTAACATGCTCTTTCTTAATTTAATGCCTGAAAAACTGCAGTATTCCTTAGTGGCAGTGGCAGCAGAGACTGTACACATCACAAATCACTGCAAAATGGAAAAGGGTGATGACATATCCTGCTGCTCTGCCTGAGACACTGGCTTCTTAACAACCCAAACACTGGATTCAGGATTAAGCAATTTAGCTGGTATTGCAATAAGCAATTTCTGCAGTTACAGAAATGTGTTCATGTCTACAGTATTCTTCAAGGACCAGTACTCATCACCACAGGGTACCTGTCTGGACCCAGCACAAAGCCCAGTAGAGCCTAATAGAAGTAGGTTAGTTTCTGACAAGCACTGAGCTCAGGAGACATGGATGTGGGTTTATTTTTTCTTTTCTTAAAGGACACAAGGAATATGTCCATTTGGTGAGTTTGTGTGTCTGCCACCATTCAGTCCTTGTTTCATCACTTACACTACACCCTGAGGTTTCTAAACAAGAACATTTCTGTGGCACTGCAAATGCATCTTCCAGATATCTGGGGGAGAAAATGAAAACCACTTTTGTATTTCTTTCTCAGAATGTAAGAGAAACTGATTATTTCTAGGAGTTTTGTTCTCTTCCTATAGTCTGTGGCTGAGTTACATACACACTCTGATGAAAACTTATTCAAGGAAATAAAGAAATTATGCAAAAAGTGAGTAAACTCCAGCAGTATGAGGCCATAAATCAGAAGACACTAAAATTTACAGCATCTTCTCTAGTCTTTTGGATTGACTTGGTACTGACCATGACACACCATGACACATTTCCACTTCCATATAGTATTAAACGATCCCTAAGAGAAATAATTGAGCTGTTAAACTTGAAGGAATGGGGGAAAATAATGCAGACTGTTGGCAAACACACCATGAGGTACAGGAGACAATGGGCACCAAAACTGACTTAGTAACTATTGCTTTGGCAGGCTTAAAATTGAGTCTGGAAAGACACAACAGAAAAAACACAGTTTGTTGGGTTAGTGGCAGAAACTGGGTACAAAACTGTTGCAAGAGCCAAAACCTTGCTGACACTGATTGTAGGATCCTCCTTTAGGAAGGCAGGAAAGACTCTTATGCTCTTATCCCCTTTGCCCCTAGAAGGGGTGGTAAAACAAGTCTCTGTCCTTGAAGAGGATCAGCTGCTACATTTTTTGCCAAGTAATTATGGGCTTCAAGTCCAACCCAGTAATATACAGTTAGGCAGACCAAAACCTCTGCTAAGGGTTACCACAGGATATTTTTTATTTTGATCTTAGGAGGTAAAAAGTTTAACTAAAATACCAATAAGATATCTGAGTTTACTACCAAACAAAACCTGTTAGCTGTACCTCTGTCGCCCTGATTTTTCAAGATTTTCTAAAGCCTTCTGAGTTTACATTCTTGTAGCAAACTTTCTCACACACTTTCTGTAAATAACTTACTGTTTTTGCATTCCTTCATAGAGACGGAGAAATTTGATGTACTGGTAGTTTGTCCAGTGTCGTTGGAGAGGTGGCACTTTCACCCTCCAATCCACTGTCACCTTTGGAAAACTATAAATGCTGGAGCCAAAAGAACTTTCAGTATTATATACATTTCTTAGAATAATTTTTTAAATAGCTCAGTTTCATTAAACAACTGATGTCAGTTTTTGTTGGAAAACAGAAAAGTCTGTAAACAGTGTAAGTTCATAGAATTTGGTCATTACTTCCACCAAAAAAACCACAAAACAAATAAAATCCCATTAGCTCTTTGATTATTACAAATAGCAATTTTAAAACTTCAGAAACACTATGTACACACTGATGACAGAATCCTCCAGTGGCAAAAATAAAATTTACTGCACTAAGCACTTATCACATTTTCTCTTCTTCACTTAAATTTCTCTCTAGCTTTCAACAGCAACTTTAATTACATTCACAACTCCTATTTGCTTACTTCAGAAAAAATAAAAGTAGTACCATGAAAGTCAAGCAAAAAGTACTTGAGTTATATATAAAATGTGTAGCTAGTATTAGTAATCTGATTTGATCACTACATAAGCATGTTGTTACATTGCCATAATACATAGAAATCAGTTTCCTTTTAGGTTCCTCTACTTTAACAAAAATCTAGAACCAACCAAAAAACAAAACAAAAAACCCAAAACAACCAAAAACAATCATAGAAAAAAATAACACCAAACAAACAAAACCCCATGAAGCAGAAGTCTAGAATTTTAAGGTTTTTGATTACCTTGACTGAAACTGAATAACTGATCCAATGACAAATTATCTAGAAAAGCATGCCATTTCAATTTGGACATACTAATAGATGTCAATCTCACCTATTCCCACAGTAGCAAGCTCAAAGGGCTCATCACCGTCAGGATGCTCTATTTTCTTCAAGTTTCTTTCCTTTATCTTGCAGGTATTTCTCCTCGTCAGGCTTTTCTCCCACACATGAAAGCATTGACATCTCTCATTTTCTTTCCGTACAGAAATATATGCAATAACACAAGATTCTTCTGTTTTCCTAACAGGAAATTTTCTTAGTGATGTTTTTTCCTGGACTTCTCGACATCCAATTTCCTTTCTGGCTTCCTCCCTATATCTCAACACCTTTTGAAAAGTATTGCATGTGGTTACTCAGGACCCAAATACAATCTATGCATGATGTTACCTATGACAAATCTTATGCAGCCAAGAAGCAATTTTTCCTTTTGTTACAGCACTTCACCAGAGTTTTAAGTTCAGCTGTTTGTTCAGAGTAAGACCTGCATTTTCTTCTAGCTTCCACTCAAATAGATCTTCTGTTGACGTGGCTGGCAATAATTTTTTTTTACCCCGAAGCTGCATGTTTACATTAAGACTGTCCTGAATCTAAAAACCCATTTAGAAATAAATTGCTGAGTAATTTCAATTTCACATACGCTGTTTTACCTACCAGCATAAAGTACTAAGAATTCTTACTAAGACTCTGTGTCAAAGAGTTTCAAGTGCACAAATAGGGCAGATATTTTGCTCCTGCTTTTCTTGGCCATATTCTCTGAGAATAGAGAAACTCTCCCTTCACATTCTGCATGATGTTCCCTGCATGAATGGCAACTTCAGGAGTAAACCCCACTGTTGGGGGGAAGGAACAAAAATAAGGCTGGCAGGCAAATGGCTCATGTCCTTTCTTCTGTGCCACAGGAATACACCATCCTGTCACTGCAGCCTCCTGAAGCATACTAAGTATGATTACACAAGCACTTTGCTTTTCTTTCTAAGCCCACTGTCAGGTCCTGCTGTAAAACATGCAAAAGCTAATTATGTCATGAATCAGACTCCCAAAACACATGCTCTTGCAGGCAAGTTTTTAAGACTGCAAAGGCACTTCAATCCAATATAAAAACCTCAGCTTCACTACATATTTATGAGAAGGAACTTCAGTTTCTTTCATTAGCCCCTTAAAAAGCCCAGAGGAAGATCTCATTGCAGCAACTTGGCCCTTCTCACGAAAGCTGTCCAGCCAAGACAGTGAAGAGACTGGGCTGTAAGATTTAATTTCAAGTTGTTTCAGTAACAGTGTGCTATTTATATGCCCCTTGAATATTGCCCCAGAGCCAAGAACACCCACACAGTATAAAGACATAAAGCACAATTACATCTTTAGTGAATGGGTCAATTCCCCCCTCACAAACACCAAGGCCAAGAGTAGCTCCATTAAGTAAAAATTAGCAAGAATGAGACCCCAAAAGCGCCCAGGAAATCAGGCCAGCTGCAAACAAAAGCTATTTAGAGCTTGGTTTTGCTCACTGACACTTCTAAGACAGCAAAACCTGTGGTGCTGGAGGAAACTCTTCTCAGAAGTGACTTAGCCCATCTCCATGAGGCAACAAAACAGTAAGGACTGTCCCAGCCTTCACCATTTCTAAGTGCACCACCAAACTTACTGGTTTTAGAAGGGGTACACTGCTACTTTGCACAGCTATTTCAGTGCAAGATGAATACGATAAAAGACACAAACATGTCATGAGTACAGTTAGGTGGGCAGCTTTTAGTCAAAAAACATGAAAGAAAAAAAAATTGTGGATAATATTTTTTGCTGTAGGTAATGAGAGAATTGGTACAGTTGCCATTAATTGACATCTGATTTAGCACACTGTTATTATAAAGGGAAAAAAGTGATATTTGAAACTGTCAGTGAAGTCACAAAATGCATCTGAGAATGTGAAAATTACTAGAACACTTATTGTTCAAATTGTGGGCTGTTTCAGACTCCATCTCAAAACTCTGAACGTTATAATTGCCAGCAAGTCCAAACCAGAGATAAAGTGCAACTTCAGCAAGATACGAGATTTAAATTTAAAATGCTGCAGGTGAGTCTTTTCGCAGGGGTGCTGGAATTTCTAGAGGATCCAAAAAGGTGCCTAAAGGAAGAAAGGTAGAGTGTCTCCTTCTGAGAGATCCCTTTCTGCCACACCTTCACTAGGAAACTGAGAGCCACCCAGTGTAAGCCTTCCCCTATAGTCCATCTCTGGTGGGAAAAAAAATCTGAATTTATCAGCATTTATCTGCAAGAATTTCCAAGCTTTTTTTTCCCCATCTCTTTTTAAATTCCCTAGGGCACAGGGAAGGAAAGTTTCATCTGGAGGAGACTTTCAAAAGTGAAGCTGTACACCAGGTTACAGGAGTGTGAGTGATTCTGAGTACATTAAAAGCCAGTTAGGGTCTATACAGCCGAGTTCCCATGTACTTACCACCTTACAGGCTGCTCTTTTTGACAAGCAATTCCATTTACAAACCTACTCAGCAACAGTAGTCTTGTAAAGTGTACATGTAACAAGTCACAAGTTGTTCCATTTATTTGAGTAAATATCTGGTAAATAAAATCATCAGTAAACATTACAAAATTAAATACATTAAAAAAGCTTGCCAGTATACATAAAATTCACAAACATGTACTTCTTTTGAAAAATAAAATATGTTCAGAGCACCCTTGATATAAAATGCCTGACTAATGTCACCTACCAGTAAATGGTAGCTTATCAAACATTCTAGTTAGGACATTTTCCAGAAGGGAGCAGGGATCTCTGCTCTTGCTCTTACAAGTAAGAGAGCCCAAGTTAAGAAGTCTCCCACTTCTCAGGGCAGAGCCATAAACAAAGGCTGTATTACTCCTTGCTTACCGTAATAGGAGAGGAATCTGCATTAGATTAAGACCACATCATTAAAAGCAATACAGTACTTGCAATTCATTTTGGTATCACTGCCTTTCCTCCAGCATGAACCAGCTTTTAAATGGTCATGGACATTTCTCTAGATATCACTCTTCAGCTCCAAGACACCATGAGGTGGAGAGGAAGTGATCCTGGCAAAGCATCAAAATCAACCAAATAACTTTTAAGTCTACAAATTAAGCCCTTAAAATTCCCAATTTTCATATGCTGCGGTCTAAACAAGGAGATATGATGAGATTCTTCACTGGGCTGCTTTAAGGGTATTTAGAAAAATGGCAGCATTCATTTTAGTGATCTAAATTGGTACCTTTTGATAGCAAATTTGCAATAACCACCATTTAAATAATTTACTATAACAAACTTCTCCTTCCATCCATGTGAAACAGTATTCACAACCCACTTTAAAATTTATGTACAGACAAGCACAAGAAACTTGACATCCATGAGTTAAATGTACAACCAACTTAAGAAACGTTATCCAGCTAGTTGCAAGAAGAAGTCTCCTAGCTCTGTAAATTTACAAGATCTTCTGGTTCACCACATAGGCTTGCTGCCCCTCATCTCTAACTCTTGGATTCTTCACTTGCTTCAGTAATCCTCAGGTGAAAGTTGAGCAGCATCCAAATTGCTGATATTTTTGATAAAAAATAATTGACACTTAAAAAAGAACCCTTAAAACACACCAAAAAAAAAAAATTCCTTGAGTCAAAACTGAATAAAATCAAAAAAGTTGTGGAGAAAGACAATTATTTTAATAAAGGTCTTGTATTCAAAGTCCCATTTCCCTTGCCATGTCTTTTACAGAGTGCTATTAATTTGAGTTATTTATATACTCTTCTTTTGAGGGGGACTGAGTTTCCTCATTCCTCTTATCCGAGTTAGCAGCTCTTTGATAAATTCCTAGGAAAAAAACAGAAAATATTAGTAATTTTAATGGTCCCATAATACTATAATCAAGTTTTTTAAAAAAAAACATGGACGATACATTTTTATTTAAGCTTTTAGTGCTAAGATGGGATTTCCCTGACCTGATCACCAGGAACGTTATACACATCTTTCCCATCCGACAGAAGTGTGAACAATGAGCTTTTCCTTGTGACTGTGCTGGCTCAGTTATAACCCATCTTTCAGGCTTGTACTGCACAGGGCCTTAAACTGACCACTGAATGAAGCAAAACCTATGGCTGGATACAATGCAAGCAGTCAAAGCAGACTTCCACAGTTTAAGCCTGCACAGAAATCAGCATTCTTGCCAAAAGAGGTGTTTCTCCTGCCTCTCTCCATGCTGGAACCAGTATTTTGGTTGGCTGCATACTGAGCTGTACAAGAAAGCTGATCTGGCTAAAAAACTCAGCTGTTTTTCCTCTTGCCCTGCTACTTTCCAAGCTGGCTCAGCTCTCTGACCAGGCCCACCACCCAGCCCACACTAACACTTGTGTCAGTCCAAGGCAAGGCAGGAACAAGGAGCCAGAGGTAGCACCACTGGTATATCATAGGTTAAGCTGGTTGCAGAACTAAGTGAATGACACTACTTTGAAAACAAACAAACAAAAAATTAACCCAGCCCTTCCCCCACCCCCCCCAAAAAAACCCCCAAAAAACCCAAAAAAAAAAAAACCCCCAAAAAACCCAACAGAACACAACAGACCAATTCATGGACCAGGCCTTTAGTCACAGTGATATTTTCCCCAGTTTCAGCAGATTTCCTCTCTAAACTGTGTGAGAGCAGAAGCTTACAGATTTGCATCTCTGAAACTCTTTTGGTATACAATTTCTTGCAGGTCCATTAAAAGCTAGGTGACCTCCTTACTGTCACATTGCGAAAATAATGTTTTTCCACAGTACTGTGTATACACCTACAAAATGGTTCTTATTAAATCAGCTAGCTGCAAACATGGAATGTAATTATTCGGTTAGGTTGATGTGAAAAGCCAGGTTAGACAGGGTTTTGAGCTTCACAGATGTTGTCCCAGCCCTTGGCAGTCAGGCTAGATAATCTTTAAGGTCCCTTCCAACCCAAAACACTCTATGATTCTATGAAACAACTAAAAGCATGATTTCCTGGGTGGATGCTTGAAGTTAAAAATTCCCATGAACAAAGTCACCACTTAAATGACAACACAATACCTTTCAAAAAAGGTCAGGCTGAAACATGTATTGCAAGGTGCTACATTTCACGTAAGGAAAGTCTATGTAAATGTGTATTTTAACCTGAGAAATATGTCAGGTTTTTCTGGTGAGACCTTGGTCCCAACAAATCAATTTCCTTTCCTGACAGATTATGCACCTCTATAGTGAACTGCATATACTGTTGCACCATGGTTATTGTTGCCTCCACACTACCTGTGACTGCAATGAACAGCAGCAAAGGCAGAGCAGCTACACAACAGTGGGGTTTCCAACCTGAACTAGGTGAAGGCCACTTCAGGAATACATCTACGTATATCAGTATTATGCTTCCCATCTGGACAGAGAGCCTAATAAGATGGTCAGAAAAACAGGTTTCTTAAGACCCCCAAATCCTCTCCCTCCATCCTCTTGAAGCTGTCTTACTTCACACAAAGGCACAAGCCACTGCAACAATTTCACTTTAAACTAGTTACAGTCCAGTACTTCTCCACTGAAAAATCAGCAGGAGGAGGAAGACATGCTTACTCTAAAAATGCACAGCTTTCAACAAACTTTGCATTAGTTCTGTGTCATCATATCATCACTGTAAGGATCTGATAGATAATGCAAAACTATATGGCATGGTGCTGCTTGAAACACACAAACACACTTTAGGATATTTTTCCTATCAAACTTATATAAAGCTGTGCAGTATAATCCTTAGAGAAATAAAGCAATCATAGAAGATTTTTACTTGGGATTAGTGTCATTTGTATTGCCTCTCAGCAAATATTTCCATTTTAAAAAACCAACAAACTGTAGTCCTACCAGATTAAGACAGCTTCGGAGAAGAATGGGCTGAAGTGCAGTTCTTCCCTTAGAAAAAAATTTTAATTGTCTGTTCAAGTCACAAATACTCTACAAGAACTGCATCTCAAAACTCTCCAGCAGCTTCACAGAAGTAAGAGCCTTATGGGAAGGGACATCTGCAGAGTGGGCAGGAACACCTATGGTACTCTGTAGTCATTAGGGACACCCCACCCTGCCATTCCTCTGCCTGTTCTCCCACAGCTCAGTAGAGTCTGGAGCAAGTTTCTCTTAGATATGAAATGTAGCCAAGGGTCAGTTGCTTTTTAATATGACATTATAGCAAAAGAGAGGAATTCCTCCCCTTAACTTTGAAGAGTTATTAAAAGCACCTTCTTTTGCAAAACAAGCTATTTGCTTGAAGTCTTCAGGCAAGTTTAACACCACCCAGAAACTTCTTAATGCTGCCAAAATAAATGAAACTGTAGGGTTAACCCCCTAAAGGAGATCTGAAGCAACTGCAACTATTCTTAAGGCAGAGAAGGCATTCATTTGAAGAAGTACATATAATGATTTTAAAGGCTTTATTCCCGAGGAACTTTTTTTTTTTTTCCTTGAAATAAGGGTCTGTGTTACCCAACAAAAACATTTTGCATGTGGCAGACATTTTGCATAATGCAGCAGCACTGTTGTGCACTTCCTGTAGACACCCAAACCAGAGCACTGGTTCAGCACATTTCTGATTTAAGTATCACTTTGCATCTGACACTCGCATGGAGCTGGCTGTCAACCACACAGTTGTGCTCTGGTACTTGTGCCTTTCTTGCTTTGCTTTTTGTTCCCCATGAAGGAAAGTTAGCGTTCTAGAAAAGATGTACATTTTCCCTCACGGAGGCAGGAAAAGAGACCTCGCAGCATTTCAGTAAACCTTCACTTTATAACTAATCAGCTCAGGTTTATGTCACCAATACCCATTTTGTTTTCTTAAGCCATTGCTCAAAAATTGCAGTGCCGTTCCTTGTGGGCATTTGAGTCAAGACTTAATATCCACATCTATCTCTACGTTGTACACAAAAATCATTTTACACAGAGCATTTTACTGAAATCCCCCCTAACAAGATATGCTGAAATTTAGCATCAGACGTTTGAAAGGTGACCATGTACTAATCTATGTTAAAAGCACTTCTGTAATACAGGTTGAATTATCTACCTATATCTACTGATTTAATTCATGGAGTTAAAAAACAAGAATAATTCAGCTAAGGATTCAAGAACTTGTTCATTATTCCTTGAAGGGTTATAGCCAGGAATACACAGGCTACATGCACTTCTAATACAAGAAAAATCTCACACCAGCACTTTGCCTTGGTAAATAAAATAAAAAAGAAAGTTTTTAGAAAGTGCAAAAATGTATGCAAACTTGGTTAAAACTCTTTTTTACAGATTTTCTGAAAGGAGGCACCCTTATTATAAGTCTTGAGGATTTTGTTAATTTCTAATACTAAATCCTTGTTTCTAGAAGACATCTTTCTAATTCTAAAGGCAAATTTTAATGAGAGACAGACTAAATATATAGTTCATTTGAACTCATCTATATTCAGCCTTTGGCAAAAAAATAATAAAGGCAAAAACAAAGGTGAAACGATAATTCAGAAAAGGGGAGGAAATCACTTCACCTCTCTGCTTTGGTGGTGTGACTCATTCTTTTAATGAGGTCATTTGACAGACAATGAATTTCAGGCTTCCTATTCAAGTCTTCCAATTAATTCTGGAGACTAATTAGACTCTGCCTCTCCAGATTTCTCTTCCTTGAACAGTACACATGTACTAGGACTAGTTTTTAAACTAAAATTTAGAGTTTCTAGTCCTCCTGCTTCACTAGAGCATGAAATGGATCCTAAGTTAGCTTTCCTTCAGAGCTTTACTTCCCTATAGCCAGGTCAAAAACCAAGATTTCCTTAACTGTTTGCCCAAGGCCATTTCTCGGAGATGGCTTCATTAGTTGGATGTAAAAACTAAAGTCAGCCTGGAGAGTGATCCCACAGCTAAAGCCAGTTGTACAGAGAGAAGGGAACTGCTTTAGGAGAGCAGGACCAGGAGATGCCTTCTATTAGCAAGAACCAGCGCAGCATCTCTGTAGCCTCACTGAATGATGCCCTCAATGTGCCCTCTCCAATGAGGCCACAGCACCATTAGTGTCCAGAGCACGAAATTTTTGGAGCAATTCATCTTCTTGGTGAGCTCTGTATAAAGCACTAAGTATACACCACAAAGCTACAGTAAAGACTTGCATCCCAATTATTCTTCAATTTGGCAGCATGTAAACAAGCACAGCTTATACTTGCTCTTCCCTTCTGATATTGCTATGGGTATTTAGAAGTTGTGTTCATGCGTACTTGCAGAAATGAAAACATGCAAGCTTAATTCCCTCCAAAGCTGTAGTACAATATAGGGCAGATCTCAGCAGGCACATAAAAAGTTTTAGTTCACTGAATTCAGTGGTCAAATGGATGAACAAGAAATCATGTTTTACTTGAAATGCATCTGCCTGCATTGCTTTTAAACAAGCATGTTTTCTAACCTTTTTTTTTTTTTGCTATAAATTCTCCTATTTTATTTCAAGTAATATGGACATAAAATACATTTGCTGTGACTTAAAAATTTACCACCCATCAGCTGCCCTGGCTTGCCCAGATGTAAGGCAGCACACTACATGGAGGCTTTAGTACACATCTGCAGGGACTATTGCTTCTTGTGGGTATCCCTACATATTGCCGCTTTGCAATTACATAGAAAAAACAAACAGGAACATTGATTGGAAATAACTCCTAACATATTAGGACCAAAATAAACATATGGTCCTTCAAAAGTTATGGGGTTTTGTTTCAGAAGCATTGACCTTTCTATTAAGGCCTGTATACTAAAAACATACCTTATGTCAATACATACACAAAACAGCTTTTATCTTTAAAAACCACAGTGCCTAGACAACTCTGAAAGTTGCATCACAAGCCTGTCATTTGCTCCAGCTAGGAATTAAACTTGGAGAAACAGTTAAGCAAATGCATCTCTACCTTTTTCAAGTGTTAGAAGCTGCTGAAATAGTCCAAACACTTAAGTAATTGAGTAGTAAGTAACTTAAATCTCTGCCCAAGTTATCCAGAAAATATGCACAACAATTCAACATAGTTTGTTTGCAAACCATATTAAAAATTATTACTAGAAGTTTTCAGCACTGCAACTTCCTTTAATGATGCAACTTCATCTCCTTTTTCTCCTATTTTTCACTAAGTGAAGAATTATACTAACAAAATAGATTTAATCCTGCCTGAATGAGAGAGATCTCCAGCCCATTTATCTGAAGCTTTGTATATTTCTATAAGAAAAGAAAGAAGTAAATAAACTGCAAATCTAATTTATTCAGCTCTCTTCAAATACTCATTATCTGCAGACCTTGTGTTGCTCAGCTGCATCTTTTGGAGCCGGTGAGCATAAAAATTACCTACTCATTGGATTTCTCTCCCATAGCAGTTTAAGAGTTTCTTTGCCATTTTGCCTGTCATCACTTTGACTGTCCCACTAGTGGAAGCTCTAATTCACATCAGCCACAAATATTTCAAATTTTCTCCAATGCCCAGTCTAAATAAGTGGCCTTGCTGTTACCAACAGCAGAGATAACAGCAACACAGATTTAGTCAGCCTTCTTCAAAATATATGTCTTGAAAAAACCTCATGGATTTCACAATCACAACTGTCTTCCTATCCTAAATAAGACTATTGCGAAGTATCTAAACATCATCATCAAGATTGCAGATTATATTTAAATCTGTTATATTCACTGTGAACATCAAGATTCTCCACCATCAGATGATGACAGAGAACACCAGACAGAGCTGAGACAGCAACTCAACAGAGGCCAGGGTGGGATTTTCCACAAGTGACGTGTGGGACTGTATGAAGAACTGACTGCTCTGGCACACAGATGATGCTGGAAAAGGATGCTGCTCCCTGCTCCTCTTCAATCATGAATGTTCAGATCCAAAATTTGACTATGGCACTGATTTAGCAGATACTAAATCCTTTAAGTTTGTGTACATAATAATTCTTTACATAAAACTCCCACATTAAGCATATTTCCATACAAATTAAAATAGCCATAACTGCTACCTAAGAAAAGCTCTTAATACTTTAAAGTGCATTCAACAGTCTAGCTGTATTTCCATTAGAAGAAAGGTTTTGTAACAGTTCCTCATTAGTTACTGTCAGCTACTATCTTTGGCCAAATTATTAAAGAGGTAGGGAACTCTTTCCATGTTTTAAGTGACCTGGATAACTCAGCTTCCTGATGAAAAGTCAATCCAAGATACATACAAACGTTACTCAGTTTTTCCTTAACCTTTAGTCTAAATGGAAGATACTGAGCAAAACTGACTTCAGATATACATTTGCAGGTTTAGAGGGTTTTTTTCACAGCTGGGCAACAGCTTTGAGTTATTAAGCTTTTTGCCTGTACTATTTTTCTTTGTTATGAATAGCAGGAACATCATATTACATCACTTTTCTCCCAGTTAGGGATTACTACCTTTTCCAAATTGTAAAACTCCTGATGATAAAACCCCTAGTGCACTTGACAGACTGTATTTCATTGGTCAGGAGAAATTCCATTAGCTCATATCCATTATCCACAAATCTTCTAAAACTCCTTCCACAAGCCAACTACCTCAGTAGTTTTGAATGGTTTGCAAATATAAAAAGATTGCAGATTCTCTAGACTAGGTGTGGATCCTTATTAGTAAGTTTAAGCCAACTAAAAGACTCCTTAGTCCACATATGGCAGGATAAAAATCGCTATTTTTAAGTGGCCTAAGCTAGCAGTCATGCAGTGTTACCGGGCTCACCATGCCATAGATGAAGAAAAGTTGCTGTCATAAAACACATCCTGGGATGTGACTCATTTTGGAAACTATCCTCACAGAATCAATTAAGTTGGAAAAGGCATCTGAGATTGAGTCTAAACTATGACCAAATACCACCTTGTCAACTAGACCATGTCACAAAGTACCTTTCCTTGAACACCGCCATGGTGGTGACTCAATCATCACTTCAGCAGCCCATTCCAATATCTACCAACCCTTTTGTGAAGAATTTCTTCCTAATGTCTAAGCTCAACTCCCCTGCCATAGCTTGAGGCTATGTCCTCTTCTCCTATCACTAGTCCCTGGAGAAGAGGCCAACACCACCTGTCTACATCCTCCTTTCAGCTAGTTGTAGAGAGTGAGTGGATTAAGTACCCTCTCAACTTGGCTATCTCTAAAGATTGTCAAGGAGGATGAAAATTCTCACAGATAAGGGAGCTGCCTCCATCCCACCCACAAAGGATTGAAAACACGGGTCACCAGTTCAGTATTAAAATCTCACTTTGATCCAGGTGCCTTGAGGGCAGACAATGATATGTCCAGGATGTTGTTTCCTTCAAACTGCCACACCAACTTAATTTACCAGTATGGCACAAATCTTTCCTTTCAAGGTTTCCAGTGGAACACTCACTGACATCTGTCATGTGCCCTTATCAGCTCTCTGAAATTTGTCCTTGCATTGTGTCAAACTTCACAGCTGAAAAAAATCATTCATATGGCATGTTTAATGAAGAAGGAAGAAGAGCAATTATTAGTAATTATTGGATCTCTGCCCTCTTCCTCTGCCTTCAGATAACACAGAGATAACAGGTCAGCACATGACTGACTCTTAAACCCTTGCAAACTGTTTCTCCCACTTAGTCATGACTCCAGCTTTCTCTTACTAGCCTGTGACAAGAGCCACGCCAGGTTCCACATGCCATATCCATCTTCACACCTATCTTAAGAAGAAGCACCAAGGTTCAATGGCACTTGCTTAGAGAAGGCTGGAGAAGGCTGTGACAGAGTCATTTGTAGTGTAGCATTACTACAGTGAGACAGCTGAAGACTTGGCATTATGGCATCTCCATAATGGAAAATGTGTGTTATCTGCTGTAAGGCAACCAAGATACAATACATAACAAACTCTACAGGTGTTATCAGCTGAGTCTTTCTGTGTCAATTCCCCAATGTCAAAAGGTTTGTACCAGCAACTACAATAACAATTCTGGAGAATCTTCCCAATCTACCATAGAAATCAATAAAAATGGAAAAGCCTTGAAGAAAATATCTCATGGACTGTGAAGTGCCTATTCAACTGTACCAGCAGTTCTTCTTGATAGTCTGACTATCCTTAAGCCCCACCAGTTTATGTGGCTACAGCTGCAGATATACAGAAGAACCAACCTATTTGCAGCCTTATTTCAAAACCAAACACCTGGCTTCTAGTCATGCACAGTTGAAAAGCCTCTGACAAGAGGAATTCTGTAAGCCAACCCCTCTTAAATACTGTGCAGCAGTCACTTCTGGGAGAGAACTGACTCTATAAATGGAACTAACAAAGTGACCCATGACATAGACTTTTGATTTTTACAATGAGTCGAAGGGTTTTTTTTTTCAATTTTTACTGCTCCTAGTAAGTATATATTACTGTATGAAAAGCAGGCTATATTGGCACTGGACACATTAATAGATACACAAGCTGAAAGCTGAGTAACTAAATCCTGCTAGTAGAGATTATCTCACAATTTTATTCAAGTCCATTCACACAAACAATTAGCTGAGCTGCATATCTGCAGAGTTCTCAGAATAAATTTTACTGTCCTAGATAAAATTAAATTACTTCACAGTGAAGAGCATAGTCCAACATGCAAATATTTTAGCCATCTGATGATAACTATATTTAGATTTCTCATAACATGGCAGCTTTAAAAGTCAGTATAGTCAGTAAGGACATTACAGCAAATAATATTGATAGTTCAGCTGGAATGACCAGCAGTTCCTCCACAGGATACCATCACATTCCTATTGTAGCTAAGTGACAGGCACAAACATTTTTAGGATATAAAGCTCCAAGTCTATCAGCTAGCCATTAATATTCATCTAATTACTTTATCATAAGAATTAAAATAAAGTTACTTTAGCTTGAACATAACTACAGTTTCCCCAGGTAAATAGCATTTAAAAAAAGTTTTACCTCTGTTGGTTTGTAGCAATCTACAAGAGTTTCCTAGAAGCAAAATATGAAAGTGTCAGTATCCATACAGAGTAAGAGTGAACATAAACAAGTCATGGCATGAAACCTGGCAAGGGAGGGGAGAAAGAAGCAAGAACAGGAATCACTGAATAAAGATGTTACTGAAAACCCAAAGCTATACAAGTCACCTTTGCTCCCTATGTGGATCAGAATGATTTGTACCAGGAGAGAAATGATGGCTTCTTTCTCCAGGTATGAAGTTACAAAATCCCTGTCTCTAAGAAAAACTGAGAAGAGGAAGAGAATCCAAGAACATTTCTCCCAGGAACAGACATGTGAAAGGCAGCTTTCTGTGAAGACATGAGAGTCTGCAATGCAGAAATCGAGACATTAGTTATTCCTAGCTGGGCAATCCTAGCAGAGGGCTGCTGCAGCTAGTTTAGGCAGAAGCAGCAAAGCTGTTTATGAATGATGAGCAGACAGCCTGGGGCCATGCCCCACGTCTCTGTGGCTGGCCAGCGGGCACCAGGAAAAGGGTGCTAACAGGCACGAAAATGAGATGTGCTGCAGCAAAGCACCACATTAGTCACCTCCCAGGAGCAAGCTGAGGGCAAGCCATGACTCTAGAACAATTTTCCTTTTCTTAGTGCATCTGAAAAGATTTTAAATGGAGACATTTCCTATTGGTTTTATATATTGATTTAGAGAGAGATTTATATTAAGGCAATAATATTTCTTTTCTTTTCCCCCTCATCCTTCCATTCATCAACTCCTACCACACACAAGATTCAAAAGTTTAGAGAGCTGGTTTAAACTGCTTAATTTTGGCAGATAGCTTTTGAATTTCCCAACTAGTTCCTGTTCCTGACCATCTTATCCTTTCTTTGAACTTTTTGATGGGTTCCAATTTCTTTCTAGTGTAGACAGAAATAACTGCCAGTAGTCTAAGCACAATGGAAGATTTCTGGTCTGTATACACATTTCTACTGCTGAAGTGAATCACAGAAACTATCTGGTCATCATAACTGACTCTCAGTCATATAGCTTTTCCCATATGCTGTTCTTCATTTTTCTATGTTTTCTCTTCTTTATTTTATATACTTGTACAAATTGGAATAAGGCTAATTTGGCTTAGCATATCTCCCTCTATTACTGGGTTCTTTGAACTTCTATTTACTAGTGTTATCACCTACCTTCTAAAATTTTTTTATCTAAAAGGATTTTGATTAACTTTGAACAGTCTGGTAGACTATGCTAGACTGATCAAGGAATCTCTCCTTTCTAATTCTACATTTACAGTGGATTCAATCAAACACAAGATATCGATCCAGATGCATTACTTCAGCCACCTTCCGATTTAAAATTATAAAATAATATTACCTGTAATTTGAGAGCTCTCTCCTCTTCATTGGCTGCATCAAGAAGGTCATCAATGTCAATTTCTACCTCTGGCATTTCTTCTTCCTGAAATGCAAAAATACCCACTTAGTCCATAGAGCTATCTTTTAACTAACCCCAAAAGCAGCCTAGTGATAGCACTCAAACCCATCTTCCTGGAGGCAGACAAGGAAGTCAGTAGGGGATGATGGCTTGATTCCTTGCTCCCAGGCCAGCATCAGGCCAAGCCCCAGCCTCACAAGAAGTGACAGCTTTTAAAAAATCCTTTGCTCTCAGCCAGGATGTGTTACTAACTCATGGCCAGTAGGACAAGTCATGCTACTCTCATAGTACTGGGCAAGAGGATGAAGAAGAAAAAGTAGAAGGAAGAGGAAGTAGATAACAACTGCAGCAAGCCACAAAATTGTTTTGAAAGCATTTTGGATTGGACTGCTTTTCTTGGTAACACTGTGGAAGATCTCCCTTGTGTAAAGCTGGCTTACAAGGGTGACATACATGCTCCATCAGAACTCAGATTTTCAGTACCTGCAGTGAAGCACAAAGTCTAAGGCATAGAGTACTTTAGAGAATTTTTCTTAAACCTCCTCCACCCACACACTTCTCTCTTTGCATCACCAACACATCAGATGCCTTGTTCCCTGAGTTACAGCAGCAGTCCATACATTTTGAAGGACCTCTGAACTCTAGAATCTCAATGAGAATTCATCATCCACATATATCACCATGTATTGCATTTTCAGTTATGAAAAAAACATTCTGCTGGCCATTTTATACATTTTCTCATCAAAATTGTTATGCAGCTCCTTGCTGCACATACAAAACTCTGGTCTCAGCCACTCTCCCACACCAAGTCCAGCCTTGACAGTGGCCTCAGTGCCATGGCACACAGCTCCTCTGTTGCCCCTCCTCCATCTAAGCCAACACATAGGCACTGCAAGACTCTCCTCTCCCACAAGTACACTGCCATCAATCGACTTGCTGATGTGGCATCACTTTGGCACCTACCTAATGAAAACATGGACCTGAAGGCCTCCAAAGGGGAGGGTGGATTTAAGAGTCAGGATGAAGCAAAAAGACCACAGCAGCAGCTGCTGCCTTCTTGTACCCCACCAACACTTCTCAAGAGCCTTTAAAGAAGCATTTTAACAAAAATGCGGTGGTTCTAGCAATTGTGAAATAATTTAACAGCTCCAATAGCAACTGCCTCAAGCAATACCAAAATTATTCTTCTACTGGGTAAAAAACAGTCCAAACATTAGCAATGAAGATAAGTTAGTTCAAGTTAATCTAAGTGAAGTTAAGCACCAAAGTGGCAAACGAGTTGTATCAAACTCCAGCTAAAATGCCAACTGTTCAACATCTTTTTGAGTCGGAGGAGGAAGGACAGAATTTGGATGATTAAGTCCCCCATTCCCCATCTCTGAAGGAAAGTGTGCAGGGACACTATAGCGCAGTCATGCAGGCAGTTATACCCAATGAACAAAAATACACAAGGCACACCCTTTGCCCAATCAGCCTGGTCAGAAAGGAAGAGTGGACATTTGCTGAGATGAAGATACCAATTACTGTAACACAATCTGGCAATATGGGAGTTTCTAACCCAATGCAACAGATTCACTAGCAATTTAAACAAGAGGAAGAGAAGTCTTCCATGGGCTATATATTCAGTAAAAGCCATCAGAATTGGAAAGGATAAAGAATAATCCATAACAGTAGTACAGTTACTTAGTAGTTTATAATCCCAACTCTATGCTAATTTGCATATCACACCAAGAACCAGAAATTCCCCACATAGGTAGTAAACCTCCTGAACATTTTATCTAAGCAGCTCAGCCTAAATACTGTTGAGACAGGGTGCCTGGAGTTACTGCTAATATTGTAAACTTATCAAAATACACATCCACTGAACTGTGTAAATAGCAATTGTGCATATGTCTGCATTCAGAAGCGCTGTTCAGCACATTGAATATTTTGTCAGTTACACATTTTGAACTCTGTCCCTTGGAGTGCTATTCTAGCAAACTGAAACAATGTTGAAAAGCAGCAGTGAGGGGAAATTGCCTAGAAGGTATATAATGCTTTTTTGTGATCATAGTTCATTGAAGTTGAGTGCTCCTGAAAGGTTAGTTTTACTCTGAATGGTACCAGTTAAATGGAAGAAATCCTTGCTTCTTCCTTCTTCTTCAAGTCAACTTTCTCCTATATCTTTGAAGTTCACAGTGCCATCAATTCAGAGGGCAACTGCACCAGCAGTTCACTGAAATTTCAGTATAAGAGGTAACACAGCTCCTGTATATCACAAAAAGTGATAACACAAAATAAATTACAAATGTTTATGAAACAAAGAACTATAATTGTATCTGACACAAATGGCATTCAATTAAGTTACATCTTCTGTAAAATATCATGTGTATCGTCTTCATTTCACAGCAGATTTGAACTCTGACACATAACATAAATGGAGGGGGAAGCCCAAAAAGGTAACTCTTGTTCTTATTTTTGGCTGAATGAACAAACAATCAAAACATCTTTTCTCCATCTGAACTACTGCGCCTGCACGATCTGAAGAGTTTTGTGTAAGGCATGAAAAACATGCCCTTAGGTCAGGAGCCTGACCACTCCGTAACAGCTGTAATGACAGAGGGAGGAAAGACAAAGTCATGTCTTCTGTTTGACAGATTCTATTGGTGAGATTAGTCTGGTTGCTCCAATTACAGTTCAGCAGCTAGATATAGATTGGGCTGGGCCAAGCCTGAAAGGGTCTGTGCATAGCCAAAGGATGGTATTTTAAGGGTCTTGTTACTGTCATGAGGCTGTGCAAAAAGACAAACACTGCCACCAGTTCTGTTCCAGTAAGAGGGAGACAAAGTGATGCATATAGCAGATGTGGGGGGCAAGAAACCACTAGCAGCATCTGACAGGGAGCAGCCTCCAGAAAAGCTAAAATAGGGGTGTGGGGGTTCTGGGTGCAAACATCTATCAGCTGAAACTTTTGGGGGAGAGGAGGATGGACACTCTCCTTTCAAGCACCCTCTGCAGTCTGCATTAATAATGTAGGCAGGACATGAGCTGATTTGTGCTTAATCATTCAAAAGTCAGAAAATATCAAAGACAGCTTCCATGATATTTAATTCAACTTAAATCAACTTAATTCAAACTTAAATTCAACCTTGCATTGAAAGACAGCCCCATTACTCTTTAGATTGCATGAATTCTTTGCAGGCTACTGGCAAAAGACCTTGGGCACAGATATGCATTAAGTAGTAAATAGCTGTTGCAGTTTAAGACATGAAAAGCTCTCCAGCTGGCAGTGGTGAATGAAACAAACAGGTGAAAAACGATTACTGAGACCAGAATAAGTTCTTCAAAACCAGCTCCCACAACAGCTAAAGCCAAAGGGCTGGATTTTGCAGGAGCATCTTGAAGAACACTGGCACACTCCAGTCTGCTGACCCTAAGAACAGCACCTCCAGTACAGCAAAAGCAAGCCTGACATCATTCCAAGTATCTACTAATTAAATATTTATTGGAGGCTTTAAAATTTAAAGGACAATGGTTGACCTATGGATAACTTCCCACTATAAATCCATCTGGTAAATTAACCTATTATCCCACACCCTCTACTGTCATTCACTGTGCATCATCACATTTGCAATGCTGGAAAATAATTAAATAGGCTTGTTTGATTTTTACTTTATATTTTTAATCTAGGAAAGAAAGGAGAAGTTAAACACAGCAAGGCAAGTTAAAATCATCATTTGTATTGTGAGTTTGGAAATAGCAGGAAAGGATAACAAGAGAAAAATGAAGGAAAACGAAGGAAAGATGACTTTAAAATTCAGACATATGAAAGCTTCAGATTGTATGAATCAGGAATTTCTCTCATAGTCCTGGAAGATCGCAAGTAAGTGATCAAAATCAAACTAGAAAATAGGACCAGTTTTTCTGGAAATATCCATTTAATATCTGAAAATATTTAATTATTTTAGAACAGCTCTAAACCAATTCATCTGCAGACATGGATGGCACTGCAAGACAGGGGTGCAAGTCTCAGAATGATAAATAAAAAAACCCATGAATTACCAGGACTAGAAATCATTTGTTGCATATGTAACCTATTGGGATTATGAATGGATTGCACTTAGTCCAGGTAAATGAATATGACCAAATAGTAATTTTTAAAAAACACAAAAGAAAAACTAATGTGCTTCTTGTTTCAAAGCATTCAGTTGTTTTAGGGGACTTATGCATGAGAGGAAAAGTGGATAAAAGTGAAAACAAAAAAAATAGTTTAAGTGATCAAAAATTATTAATCCAGAATTAAAGCTCTTTTTTGTTTAAAGCCATTCCTAGTTAAGTGCAGAGTCAAAATGCACAGCTAAAATAAAGCAATTTGCAAGACAAAAAGATTGCTCGGTCTATTGATTGGTGTGAGGAAAAGAAGACTAGGAAAGGATGCTGAAGACAGCAAGAAGGTACTCAAAAGTGCCAGGGTTCATGAAATTTGCAGTAGGAACAAGAATCCTCAGTGGTAAAACCCAGTTACTAAATGACAGCATGTTTTCTCCAATACTAAAATATTAAGAGCAGTAATGCCATAGCAGACATGATGATCTAATGTTAGACATGAAAAAAAATTAGCTCTCAGTTTTTTGGTCCAGGTGAGGCAGTTCATGCAACAGCGAATGTTAGTTTGTACTGCTGATAACCAGTGAACCCATTTAGAATACTGCTCCCAGTATGATACAATCTTTAGCACGCAGTTACATATTATTTTCTCCCCCATCAGGCACTTATCTCATTAGCAACCACTCACTGGTGAAATCTCAAAGGCAATACAGAGAGCGAGGCCCCACACTCCTGAGCACATGCCATTCAGTCTTGGCTCCAACTAAGAGGAGGAAAAACCCGTGTTGTACCCAATCTGTTCTAACCAGAGCAGCAGCCTCTTCTACCAACAGCAAGTGTACCTCTATCACTCTTGTTTATTGAATAAAAGTGCAGAGACATTCAAGGCAAAGTTACCAGATTTCTTCACCCATTTTGAGTCAATAATCCTACTGTTTATAAATAATCATAATTTATCTGTGGCAGTGTGGCTCTTTAACAGAAACCTTCTCTGTGCTGAGCCTGTCCTCAAGTCTGACATCACATGGATCCAGTTAAATACACAACAAAGGAGGGCCACAAAGTCACAAAGTGCACATCTGTCAACAGAATGGCTTATGCAAGCTGCCCAGCATCTCACTGGTGCACCAAATGCATCTACAGCTACATAACATGGTATGAAGGGCTGGATGAAAGTCAAGGACACGATGTTTTATCTATATGGTGCAGATCTGACATACTCTCACCCAGGAGCTAGCAGTCCATAGCCTTGTGCACACACCACTAGAGGGAGGTAACAGTTTGCAAACACAAGGGCCCTTGAAGTTGCTGGTAAAGCACGGAAAGGTCTTCTGAGCCCTACATACAGTTCTTGGTCTGGAGAACAAGTCTAACTTTTATTACAGTACACATTGCCCTCTGCTCCTGATTTTAAAAATGTAGTCCTCAGCTTTAACATCTTGTTTCCTGCAAAATCCTACCCCTGCTCCTATAAAGATAGGATTGGGTATTTGCTTCTACATCCATCCTTCTCTAGCCCTTCTCTGCAACTGAGGGCCAGAGAAGGGACTGCTGGAAGCAGAAAAAGGAGCAACTCAGCTCCCAGGCACCGTGATGAGGGCTCCCTGCCAAGATGAAACTACAAGAGCCCAGCCCCTTCTAGTTACCCACAGTGCAAGCTTGTTCACATATGCCAATCTTTGAGCTTATTGCCAAACTTTAACAAGTTCAGGCACATGACAAGCACAAGTGAAAGAGGAGGGGAGTTGCTTGATTAAACTGAGAACACTTTCATAAACTGGCCACAGGCATCTCCAACACACAACAAATCTCGTCCCTCCAAAATTTCCAAGATCACACATACCAGAGTTTCAACTTGGCTGTTGAAAGTCCTCAAGCAATGTGGAAACCACTTTTTTTTTCTTTCTGATTTTAATCTCAACATCAGAAATAACTGAAATCTTACCTAAAAAGCTTTTCAAGATATTGCAGCTGACGCAGGCACATACTGTGAACCTCCTCAGCTCAGATTATTTCAATTTGGACAAGTTGAACATTTTAAGTGTGTTTGCCAGTTGTTAAATCAAGAGTAATGCCAAGAACAATGCTTACAGAGTTCTGCATGGAGGACTACAAACTTTGCTGTGAAGCAGAAAGGGAGCTTACCTAGGAATTTGCAAAGTCTAGCAATACAGAGGATGAAACAAAGCTGCAGGAAAGGTAAGAAGAATGGACAGACACTTAAACACACAGTGATAGTGTTTACACGGGCAGGCATTGCTGGACCGCAGCTTGCTCGGCCAGTGTGCACAAACTGCATGGTCCAGAAAACATAGCTGCAGCTTTCAGACCAAGAGAACAAACCCTGTTGGCAGAGCATTTATATTCAAGTGCCATAGTTTATTAACATAGCAATTAGATTTCCAGACCAAAGCTTACCCACAACCACCTGGCTCAGAGAAGAAAGGAACTGCTTGTAAAAATCCTGTCTGCATCTGCCAACTTACCCTATGTTTGTTAGTAGATAAGTGGGAAAGAGCCTCAAGCTTATATTGGAAATACACATAATATTACAAGGAAATCTCAACTAGGAAATCTGTTGGAAATTCATGTCTGAACCCACAAGGAGCACTCTCAAGCTCCAAGATCTAAAACATAACCTAACAGCATCCCAGATCCAGGTCAATATGTAAGTTAGGTGTGTGTTGCTCCCAGCCAGAGACACACTATAAGAAAAAGCACAGGATTATATGTTAAAAGGATACCACCATACTCCTTGGATAATTGAAAAAACATGCCTATCCCACAGTCTAGTCAGCCTTTCTTGAAAGAGCACTTTTAGGAATTCTTGGCCTCCTCCATAACCATCACCATCATCTTTTCCTGTCATACAGTTTGGAGAGCAGTTTGAGCAGTATGTTCCTTACAGAAAAAAGGACACAGTTTTGATTTAGTCAGTCTACATAATGGCAATTTTAGAGATTTAGAGTCAAACAACAGGACATGCTCCCTCTGTGAGATATGTTACCTGACATGACTTGTCAATCAGTACTTTTCTAAGCTGCCTAGAAAGAGTAAGTCATGAGGGTCACAGATTTGTGGGGTTTGAGTTTGGGTAGTGGGAAGGAGGAAGGAATTCAGATCAGAATGATCTCAAGCAGGACAAAACCCTATATAAGGATATCACCCTAAGCAAACTGGAACACTAATCCTCTATATTAATGTTACTTACTTAACAATAGTCAAGAACAGCTCAAGCTTCCTTACTTAGAAACAATTACAAATAAAAAACATGGTGTAAGACATTTGAAAATTTCTGGGAATCCCTTGTATAAAGGATAAAGGCATCTTAATGTCCATGTACATGCCAGCAGTTAGGTACAGCTGCAACTTCAGACTTCAAGAGGAAGTGAAAAATAAATTAACATGGCAATGGTTATACAGTACACACAAAACACATTCTAGTTGTGAACCTCATTAAAGCAATTAACAACTAAGATTTTTAATAATCAGGGGAGGATCATCCACTCAAGCCAAGTTCTTCCATCTCATTACCCAAGTGGGCTCTTTCTCTTGCATCAGTCACTGTAAGCCATTGTTTGTCTCAAGCTGGCACTATCATAGATCAGCCTCTCCTCTTGGCTCTCAAGTGACAGTAGAGCAGAAGAAACAGACAGATGCTATTCCAATTACAAGTTCCATTCAAAGAGTCAGCCCCTCTAAAGCAGCAAATGCACTTCAAAGTTTTTACTGTAAAATTGCTCACAAGTACACAAAAATGGAAACAGCACAATCCTGGCACTCAGGTGATACAAAAGGAAACAAGTCTCTTGTGCCCTTATTCCAGGTGGGGTCCCTCTATCAGCAAGGAGGGATCAGGGTTTTGGGCAGAGATAAGAACATCAATCCCTCAATGCAATTCCTGTGAAAGCTCCCTTTATGGGCAAGCCTTTGTGAAAGAGTACAGGGAAAGGACATCCACATTCAGAGTACAAGTCTCCCCACCCAGCCTCCCTGAATATCTTCACCCACCCCCAGAACACAAGCCTTCTGCATTGACATTCAACACAGAGTCAGCTGCTGTCTTTGCAGATGCCACTGCAGTTTTGCCTTTCCTTCAATTAGAAGGTTAGAGGGCAGAAAGACGATGGCAACACACCATGATTCCCCCCAGACTCCTTACAGTTACAGGCACTAAATTTAAGTCAGCGGTTAGGTCCTAAATCACAACATAGTTAGCATAACATTTTAACCTGTATAAGAAGTGAGGGGAAAAATAAGACGGCCAACTGTGTCAAAAAGCCAGCTGAAGGAGGGGATAGGGGAAGTTAAGCTAAAGCACAGTGAGACAGGTACAAGCACTGCCAAAACCCTTACTCAAGTTACTCAGGGAAGGGGAGGCAGGGCCAGTTTCTGACAACAACTCAATATATAGAAGCTGGGTCTTCCAAATTAGAACAGTGGAAAATCTGGACCACGCCCCTGCTACTGTGTTCCACTGCATCACAGACAGATGCTACCCATCACACCTAAACTGCCTCAGTGCCACACAGTTATGCCAACACAAAGCTTCAAATAAAACATGGCACCACTTCCCAAACAACAATAGAGCAAGTAGTTGAAAAAACATTGATATATCAACTTGAAGGTAGAGCTTTATAATATTAGCAGCTTGCAACAGATGAAGCATCATAATTTCTGCAAGTTGTTTCAGTGTAGATTCAGGCCTACCTACCCCCAGAACTGGTGGCAGTGGGATTTTCAAACAGAGATCAGGGGCTCTCTTTAATCAGTACAGGCAAACTAGACATTTCACTTTACATTTCTGCACCAATGTGACCACTACTGTCAGAGTTGCCTTTGTGTTTATATAGAGCATATGAAAATGGTGACATGGTGACCTCAGTCAAATACTCTAGAGTGCCTCTGCAGAAGAAGAAATCTTCGTTCCTCTCTTTCCACAGTTCTCCAACCTGCTTGCTAGTAGGGCTAAAAAGCTGCTATTGAAAGAATAATGTGTTAGGAGAAAAACCAAGTTTTATTGCACTTCGAACTCTGCCAACTCGGCTGAGGCCACGCTTGCCTAGCAGACACACTGCCTACTGTTGGTCACCAGCACACCCATCAAGTTTTCTTCCTGGAAGGAAGGCTTTCTGTGCCCTTTCAGAAGACCATGCCTCTTTATTTAGATGCCTGGGCTGCCTGCCACATTTCACTGGCTGCACTCTCCCATCAGCAGCAGGGAGGTAACTCATACAGTGTTGGATGCAGCCTGCAACTCCATGAACAGCACTGGAGGCTTGTGCAGGTGTCTTGGCCAAGAAAGATAAATAACAGATCCTTTTACTTTTCTGTTCCCCACTTCTGTTCAAGATTTTTTGCCTCTCAGGTTTTTTTTTTTTAATTTCTTTATTCATTATTATATGGAAGCTAAGGAAGTAATTTGCAAAAAATCAACAGGAGTAATTTTTCCTCTAATTAACTGCTAAATGAAATTTTATAAAGGTAAAACAAATGCACGCACACACTACTTATAGTTGTTTTTTTTTTTTTTAATCAAAACAGTTTCTTGGTATCCTGTGTTTTAACAAGTTTCAAAAGAAGCTATTATGTCTGTGGCTGAAAATACTTATCCTGGGCCTTGAACTTGCTATTTTTAGTTTGGTATTTATCTGTTGCTTGAATGGGTGACTGAAACACTAGTCAGGGGTCAAACACTTGCAGTGCCGACTCTGGTCTGTCCATACACAGTAGTTCTTGTATGAGCAGCTGTTTAGGAAGTGCTTGCTCAGAGCCCCTGCCATAAAGCATCCAACACTGTAACAAAATTGGCTCTGACTTGGAATGGAACAGCGTATAGGGATCCTTAGCTGGCCAAAAAAACACAGTTTGGCAAGAGTTGCTTGGTTCATGGCCTCATTATTCATTTAAATACTTCCATCAGTTTATTTGGGAAATGGAAGTTGAGAATCAGATACAACTTATTTATTCATCTTTTACCATGTATTTGATAATTTCAGCAAAAATTGTGACAGCTCTTAAAAATAATGATGGTTTTGACTGTGACACTGATGCAACTGCCCAGTACAACTGAAACATGGCCTTTAATACGTAGAATATTTTTAATATGTAGAATATCTCTTTGTGCTTTCCACTCCTGGTTGGGAAATTCTTGCCTAGTATCCAAGGAAGGGTCATCATGGTGCCAATGCAGATGCTTCTATTAAGTTAGAAAAAGCCAGTTTTGCCCAACATTTCTCTGCAGAGAAAATAGGCCAAGCCAGTAAGAAACATACAGAGAAAGCCGCATTTCATTATCACTTCACAATTTAATAAAAGTCTCATCTGAAGATTTTGTATCAGTGGAAGAAAGAGAAAACAAGTAAGTGCTGGAAGGTGAAGCTGAATGTGCTAAGTTCAGACTATATTCTATCGTTGTAATGCTGTATTAATTCCTTTCAAAATAGGGATTTTCAATGGAATCATTCAGATCTCTTTCTTGCACTGAAGTGTTATCTTCCCAGCTGGTTTGTTAACTGGGATTTCCATCATGCAGAACGGCCCTTCCTTCACACATTTCGCAACCTGACATCTGCGCTTATGGGTTCTGTGTCATTTTTATCTTGTTTTAGTCAATATCTAATTGCCAGCAAGCTTTGAACCACTCACTTTCTTTCCAAAATCCTTTTATTGTATCCAAATGTAGCATGCTTGAAAGGAATTTAAGTTTTAGTTACCATTTTAGAGTACCTCCATTTAAAAACTCTCAAGAGTCTGTGAAATGCCCTGCCATTCATTTGGTTTCAAGTATACACATTCACACTTTCCTGAGAGTCTCCAAAAATGGGCTGTAAGGAGACACTCTATTTCCACATCAAGACCACATCCTTGCCACCAGCACACAAATGCAAGAGAAGAATTCATTGCCAAGAAGTCCAAAGCCCAAGCAAAACAAAAGCAAACCCTTCTGACTCCCAGCTCCTCCCACATTCTTGCACCCATTTCACTATAAAGTCCCCTATGGGCACATTTACTTACCCCAAGCTTTGCTCGCTGCCAAAGTATTGCTCAGTAAACAGCCAGTAAACCTTATAAATTGCGTTGCCATCTTGAAAATGCAGACTGCACAAGTGTCCCTTGGCTGAGCCTGCAGATGATCTGCAACAACTGTTTTAAGAACAAATATCAGCCTAATGGCCTTCCAAGAAAGCCTGTGCCACCAGGAACTCCCATTTCAGCTCCCTTGATCCCTAAACAGTACACTTTTTCAACTGAACTGTCACTTTGCTGTGGTCAGCCTAAAATTTGTTCTCTTCTACTTCACTTCAAGATTTATCTTTCTTAAGCAGATATCAAATACATGTGAAAATATTTGCATCCATTTTTCAGAGAGACACAAACATGCAAAGTCAGGGATTGTCAGCAATCTCTAATCATATGCATTTTTTGAAATTGTCACAGGCTGAAGAAAAAGTGTGTTTTTCTTCCATATGGCATTCCAAAAGAAGTAAGTTATGATGATATGCATATATAATTTTTTTTAAGAAATAAAAGCTTTGTAGTTCCATAACCATAGCCTGAGAAGTAATTTTAGGCATACAGAAGGAGAAAAGTATAATGTAAGGCAAGATATTTGTTGTTTTGGCTTTGTATAAAAGTAGAAAACTGAAGTAATTCCTGAAGCTTCTAATTTACTTACAGCTTTACTTTTTAAATGCTAAAGAGCCTATCATCTTCCACAACATACTCTCTTGCCAGCAGCAAACATGTGACAGACCTTTTCATATTGGATAATGAAAAATTGCAGTGAGATACATAATCATGATAGTGTTAGCAAACCCAAAACAGAATGGAGTCAAAGTACTGAGGTGTCCTCTGCTCCTCAGATACACAAACAGGCAATATTTTCCAGCACACCCATAAAAATTCCAGATGCTCATGCAACAGCTGCTAGTCCTCACAAATCACTGTAGCAGAAAGATGATGTAGGCAAACAAAGAAAGTCCAGGGCTGATGAAGGCCCTTAAAATAGATGACTTTGCAGACTTGCAATAGCAAAAACAGAGAAACTGCAATTGGGCTGAAGAGAGAGCACTCCAACAGGCTGCTGAAGGGTGAGCACTTATTCCCCCCAGCCTTTTTTCTTAGCAGTACCGCTCCCATGTATGTGCTAAAGAAAACAACTGCTTAAACTGTTTCCTATGACTGAACTACAGCTCCTGGAAAATACTGCTTTTTTAAAGCTGTATCAAGCCTAGCCCCTCATTTTTAGGGTTGGAGCCCTAGCAGAGGGACTATAACCCTCACGTTATCAAGTTAACAAAAGAGTCAAAGATTACTCTTATGTATCTTAATTAACACATAGGAGGGATAAGGGAAAAAAAAAAAAAAAAAAAAAAAAAAAAAAAAAAAGAAAAAGGAGGAGGAGAAAAAGATTTTAAGAGGAATGTAATTTTCTCAAGTATACCTTAAATGCCAGAAGGCGCCACTTTCAATTATCAGGAATACCAAAGATTCCCAGAAAGGAGAGAACTCACATACATACTCAAGCTCTCATTTCTTAAATAGTTTCCTGGTTCTGTAGGGCAACGCACACACCAAGACTACCTGGGTGTAGTCTTGCAACTCCTGGAAGCCCCAAACACAATCAGAGCAATGTTTCTGGTTAGCACTGAGTTTCCAGAGGCCAAAACACAGGTGTGTTATCAGAGGCTTTGTCTGCAGCCAGCTAGACACAGCTTTTCAGACAGAATCCAAATGATTACAGCAGTCTGTCAGTTTTCTCCTGAAGTTCTTTCCATACTATGCAAAGCCTTTCCAGCAGCTTAGGTATATTAAAAATAGAGCCAAACAGTAGCTTCACTGAGACTGATGTTGCACTGAATTGCAATACTATTTCATGTTACACCATCCAAGAGCATACTATATACACCGTGCACACATACATATACACTAACCCTTCAGGACCATGTCAACAGATCAGAAATATACACCTACATCCACATATGCATGAACAGTTACCCATCGTTACAGAAAATTATCAGAAGAAAGGGAACGTACATAAATTTCTGCAATGAAAGTGTAGCTAGCAATGCCTTGAAGAATCATGGCTTGTCATAGCACAGCAGAACATATTAACAAGCCATCTGTTCATTATAACAAGCTCAACAGGATTCATCTTCTAGATGCAGAGATGCTACCTACAGCATGTCCCTTGATCAAGCAGACAGTTGTTGGATATTGCCAAAGTCTCATCACATCCCTTTCAGAGAGCATGTTACACATCTCTGCCACCAGCACAGTCTGGATTTAAAATCTGTCTTCCCAGGGGGCCGTGCCTTTGAGCAGAATTAGTCACACTAACTAGCAGCCCACAGTCAGGTTCCTCCAGCTAGGTACATGCAGACAGAACCAGTGCTATTTGCTTAAAGCTCTCAACTTCTCCTCTCACCTTGGAGAAAGATGCACTGTATTTCCAGGAACACAAACACTGAAGAACAGGAAATCTGTTCACAGAGGGGTTACTGGCTCTCTAAAAAGAGACAAGAATGATATTTCTCTCTAGCCTTATGCAAGCAAGATGACTGGTCTTTCAGTCTCTCCCCCCACCCCCCATTGCTATGTTTCTCCCTTCAAACAGAAAAATTATGAAACAGCTGTTGCTTTGCCAGCTTTGTGAGAGGCAAAGAACAGCAGTCAGAAGTAGCAGCAGGGGAACAAGACTGTAATATACTCCGGATCCCATCTGTTGCGAGTGGGTTAACAGAAGACAGAGGACAAGGAGACAAATAGGGACTCCAACATACAGTCAAACATCTCTTTCCTCACCCACTATCCTATGGCCTTCAGCTAAATACCCAGCAACTGCAGCAAGAGAAAGGACAAAACTCTTCAAGTTAAATGTACAACATCAATCAAATTAGTATCTTGATAGTGTTCACAAGAAAGTTGTTTAATTAATACACTGTCCCGCCAGTATTTTGGCTTAGCTGTTACTCTGCCATGTGGCAAACTAGACAAAGCAGATGGTCAATAAGCTCTGTTAAACTGTCAGGGCTAGCTATTATGAAGATACACAAAACAGCTCTCTGCTTTTTTCCAAAATTTTTAAGCTAAATCTCAGCAACCTCAGCTCAGTTTCTCCTCCTAGAAGAGCTGGCATCAAAAGAGTCAAGGTTAAACTAGTAACTTTCCCAAGACTCGGATCTTGAAATTCAGAGCATGCCAGACACCATGCTAAGAGATGTTCAAGTTCATTAACAGCCACAAAAAAAATGTGAAAACAGCCAGTATCATCTGCACTACACCAAGAAACCTTGTGGTTTGCATCTTAAAAAATAATAATGAAAAAAAAAAATTAAAAATGTGTGGCAAGTAAATCAGGAGAGCTGCGATTGAAATTGAATATTAACTCTTCAGCCTTTGAATTCCAAACAGGAAAACCAACATGGCATAAATCTTATTAAAAGGAGTGCTTAACAAGTCAAATTTCAAAATACATACTTCACTAAAAATGTTGTCATATAAACTCTGAAACAATCTCAGACACTTTACCTCACATGTACCTCCAGATAGTACTTTGATCCTCACAACAAAGACAGATGCTCCAAACAAATAACCAGAGTTGAAGTCTGGTTCAGCAAAGAGCACAAGCTTTGCCACATCAGAGGATGTGTTACTGGTAGTATATACAGCTACATCTTGTTTTGTTCTGCTAAAATCCATCTGTTTGTACTACAGTAGCCTCTTTGCTTACTCATCGTGTAGGGGCCTTGTTCTGAGCCATCTCCAGAGCTAAGTGTTTTAACATTTTTTAAAAATTCCATCCTGTTTTGCTCACAGGCCCAAAAGGAACCCAGGCTAAGCTTATGTGTACTGCTCCCTGGCCAGATAGCAGCTAAAAACAACACATATCCTGCTTTAGCACTACACCTAGCTACAGGAGCTAAATTTTGCTTAGGATTAAAAAGTTTTGAGCCCAAATCTCTGAAAATCCCTATGAGGAGAGGTTAAAAGCTTAAACATGTCTTTCAGGCCCCAGAACACATGAAAGTGCATCAGAAAAATACTGTGATTAGAAGTTAAAATGCAGTATTTTACTTAATAGACAAACTGGGAATGACGCCGCATGGTAACAGTCTTGAGATGATGTTCAGTGAGCTGATTCCCCTGTCTCTGCAAGCTCATGAAAGGCAAGTGTCCTTTTGAAGTGTCCTTCTAGAAAGCCACCTTTGTGTTCACAAACAAAGTATTATTAGTTAAGTCTTCTGCCACCCAGAATCTTTTCAGGGTCCAAAATGGTGCTCATATTTAATATCCTATTTTGAGTCCAGCCACCTCAGATGAGAGCTGGAGACTACCAACAGCTTTTGGATGGACTGAACACTGTCTCACTTGGGTGCATTGCAATCACCATCACTAGACATTCTTCAGGCAGTACTAAATCTCATTTGCATTTGCGATTAAGTGCCTATCACAGTAGGGCTCTAATAATGGTAACTTTGTCTTGCAAAAGGACCTGTAACAACAGCCAAAGCCTTTTTAATAAGTTCTTTGGCATCATTCAAAAGCTGCTGGCAAGAGCAATTAAGAGTAAAGAGACAGGCCAACTTTGTTTTTCTAAATTACCCCATGATTTCTGTAATATGGGCTCAAAATTTCTAGTTCTTGAACTCAGCCAATACAATATATTTACAGCAAGGAGCCAGAATAGCTTGAGCAAGCCATCAGGTGAGACTAACATGTGTTTTGTCCTTCTGGACAATACTAGCTAGTTTCTAGCCTCTGGCACACTCTCCAGGAACCATTCAAGGAATTTATCTGGATTCACACTTGACTTGCTCATTCCTGAGTCTCACTTTCCTTTAATTGTCTTGCTTCTTGGAAACACTTGGAGGTTAGTTAGCCTCCTCCAGTCTTCACCTTCCCTGCTATCAGATACATACATTCATCACATGACAACTAAAATTCATACATACAAAGCCATTTAACATGTAAAGAGTCATATCTAACTCAGGAGCAGACATCTTCCAGAATGAGAATTTCATCTGGTCAAAATAATTTATGTTGGACAATATTTTAAAGCTAAGCTACAAGTTTTTTAATTTTTTTTTTTTTAAACCAAGGCCCAGGGCTCACAAGTTGGGATTTCTCTCATCTGGCTTTCTATGTCTACCATAGAAATAGTATCATGCCCCATTCCTGGAAGTGCTATGCCCCATTCCTGGAGTATTCAAGGCTAGGATGGATGGCACTTTGAGGAACCCAGTCTAGTGGATGGTGTCCCCGCCCACATCAGGGGGGCTAGAACTGGATGGTCTCTAAGGTCCCTTCCAACCCATTCAATGATTCTATGATTGAGCAACCATCCATCTGCAGCAAACAACAGGAGACTGGTAAGGGAGCATCAAGCACTACAGCACAGAGGTCTGTCTCCCAGCAGATGAATCTTACCAATGATATCTCTCATATAACTACATGGAAGACCTACATCCGCCTGTTACAGGAGTAGCTGAAGTTCACTGCTGCTATTCTTGATCCTGAAGGCAACATACAGCATCATCGTAGTCCAGGAAATCTGGATACAGTGCTTTCCTTCAGACCTTGATAAAGTTAACCCATGTACCATGATAAAGGTTGGGTCAGGACATGGGACTAAGGACAGTCTGATTATGCTGCTCATAATGCTAGAGCAGAAGACACGTATTGCAAATCACGACTAATGTAATTTCATTTTTCCATCTGTTACACTGTATTTTAAGACTAATTATTTTACTACCACATCAAAAGTTTTGAAGATGGGCACTACCAGCTGGTTACCTTGAACAACTGAAAAATGTTCATTTCAGTGACCAAAAACACCACACACAAAAAAATCCAAACAAACAAACAAAAAACCAAACCACAACCCTAACCTTTCTCAAGTCAAACATTCATCTTGGACAGATTTTAATTAATTTACTCAATATAGTGTAGTAGTCTCTTCTGTTGAAAATTATTTTGTACTTCCAGATACCAAGAAAATGAACTAATACAATCTGAGCATCCTTTCTGCTCCAGTTCTTAAACACAGTTCAGCTTTTTATCACTGGTACATCTCAGACAAAGAGCTGACTATTTTGCATTCTTTTCACATTACTCCACCTTTGAAATAAAAGATAGGATTGGAAATGTGGGAGAAGAAAACTTCAAGCAGGTAAACACTGCAGCTTAAGATAAAATGGTAGGTGTAAAGGACAGCAGTGTTCTCACTGCCACTGTACTTAGCATATACTCTGAAACCCAGAGTTTCAAGTGCCAGTGAAGTACATATAAGAAATGTAACATCATTACTGTACAGGGCATAGCTGAGGAACTAATTCCAAGGAATCCAAAATAGCGTCCTTCTGTAGAGCTCCTTCTAATTTGGCCCATGCCTACAAAACACCTGCATATTAACCAAATACCTGCAGCAGCCTATTTCCATTCAGGGACAAAATGATAGCCATAAGCAATCACACACCGTCGGCAAACATTGAGCCTGACCTTACAGTCATGGTTACAGAACTGCTGCCATCAAAAGGAATCCAGAAGCACTCCTGTGCATTTTTAAAGTACCAGTTGTGTGCTAGTCTATGTCTGATACAGAATAGCCAGTTCAAAGGAACTTTGAATTTGAAGTATAATACTCTGTTAAATGAACAATAAAGTTATTTTTAACTGGCTACTTTTTTTACTTTTTTTACAAAGTCTTAAGATTTGAAGCCCTTGTAGAGATCAGCCTGGACGCAAACATGTTAATGAGGAAGACTCCTTTAATCTTTGCTCCTCCAGATTCTCACAGGGTTTTCTATCTCCACCTACAGATTTTCTCAAATGAGAGATATTTTAGGGAACACCAGAAATTATAATCAAGTCTCCAGACGTAAAACTGCATGAACACACACGGAGAATCAGGTGGAAGGAAGGTAATAAGATCAAAGTCAGGCACTCCCTTTCCCTCCCTGGGAAGAAAAGATAAAGAGAGGAAGCTCCATGCTGCTACTGTCTCATGTTTCTGTTCTTTTCCACTTGAAAAGATTTCAGTTGTCAAAGGAGTTTTCAGTGCAAACTACATCCAATGCATCCCAAAAGAGTTGACTTCCACAAGATTTCTTGTAGATGAAAGCTGGTATTCCAAGCGATCCAGGATCACTAGGTTTTGGGAAAGTGAGGTGGTGTATTTTCAGGTGGATCATTTTGTTCTGTTTGTTTGTGGCTTGCTTTTTTACACTGTGGCACACCAAAGAGCAATGAAATGGCACATCAACAGAGGAGATCCAGGGAAGGACTGGTAGCTTGACAATGTTTCACATCAGCGTGGGACTTGTTGCTAGCAGGTCATTTTCTTTAATGAAACATACACTTTAGAGTGAATAGTCTTCCATAAACAAAACAAAAACCAAACAAACAAACAAATATAAATCTGCCAAGATTAGTCTGTCAGTATCCAACAAAGGAGCTACTCAAAAGAAGGCTGTGTATCACTTCTGTGTTTGAATTCCTCTTGTCTGTTCTTACACAGAGCAGAAACAATGACATGGATTGGGAAGCACCAGTGTCGAGGAAGTGTGGGTTTCCTCTAATTCATGTCTTGATTCCCAGGTGCCCAAATAAAGCCTTTACCTTTTCAAGAATACAACAAAAGCTGTAACAACTTACCTGTATGGATTCACTTAAAAAAGCATGAAGTTGTTTGCTTTAGTGAAGATACTCATAGCGTGTGTAAGTTTTGTGGAAATAAGCAGCTTAATCCTATAGGTATTATTGTGTTATCATTATCTCTCTGGCCAATTTCAAGCTAGGGTGATAAGAGCATTGCAGAAGACACACACAGACGTATTTTTCTTCCAAACATTTCTAACGTGTCATTTTAGCTTAATAATGGACATAAATAAACTTAATGCCTTTAAAATGCAGCCAACCCTGATCTAGTTACAGTCCAAACTCATATAAGCCAGAGAAGCAGCTTTCAGGATTTGTATTTGAATGAGTTCAGCAAGCTGTCCTGAGCTTAGAAATAGTGTTTATGCCCATTAAAAAAAAAAAAAAAAAAAAAAGTACTCCTGCTCAGCTTTTGAATACCTTGTAGTACCAGTTCAGAAGACTTTCTGCAATAGAAGAGGACCTGTTTAAAACTGATAGTGGTAAATCTGTGTTCAGGTAGCTCTAAACTCTCATTTCCCTCCTCTCAAATCAAAAGCCTGAGCTGTAGAGGACTCCCATGCATAGTCATGGTTGCATGTAATCACTCTGTCCAACCTACATTACCAGATTCCTTTAAAAGTCTTGTCAGGCATTCTAAAATATGCTAGCATACCACATTAGCCACAAGCTGCAAGGGATGCACATTTCTTTAATACTGTCTCATATCAATGAACAAGGAAACAAAACAATTAAAGAGCAAGCATAATCAAAATGACAGGTGGATTCTGAAAATCACTTCAGGCTACAGCTAATAATAGAATACCCAGTTTCAAATTATAAAGTCTGGATGAGCTGACTGACACCCTCAAATTCTAAAGAAACACCAGTTCTTTTCCAAGAGCTGGTCAGGATGAGTGAGCATGTGAAAATACAGGAGGAGAATGAGAGTTTTCTCATGCAGTAACTGGCCTGAATTCAAGCTCCTGGATAGACTTTTTGCTCCAACTAAGCAGAGCTGGGCTGCACACATATGCAACCTCCACAGGCAAGCTTTGCTTCAGCAAACCAAATCAAAGCATTTGAAACTTAGCTCAGAGAAGGCAGTGGCTGGCACAGGGACCTACCAGTCAGCACAAACTGGTATCATCAGCTCCTTCCCACTGACCTTCACTTGGTGCAAGTCCTCTTAATCATTCAAATGGCCAGTGCAAGCAGAGTTTAAAGTTCACCTCACCACTTTCAGAATGTCTCTACAATGAGCACGTCTAAACATGAGAAATTCCTCCAGTGCAGCAAACACTTTCCGCCCCTGCATGCCCCTATTTTCTGAACTTCACTGTCAAAGTAACAGCTTAGGAAATGTCTGACTCCTCTGGTAGAGGGCTTAGAAAGCTTGGGCCATTTTTGAGGTCCCTATCTGCTGATTCAAAGACAACATCAAGATTGGAGGAGTGAGAACTGTTTTCTGAAGATAAAGAAGAAAAAAAAAAAACGTTGAGATGTTTCTAAAGAAGCTACATTTGGACACTGTTTGAGGACCCCACTTTCTCATTACTGCCCAAAGCTGCCAAATATCTACTTTTAAACCTTCTCTTATTCTTCCAAACCCAGATGGTTTGGAAGACAGAAGATGGAGCAACCCCCTCAAATGCATCTTCACAGCTTGTAGAAGATATGTGTAAAAGACACTGTACCCATAATTCCTCCCACCTTAGATAAAGCACAAATGGTTCAGTTCTGCACACACAGTGCCAAGCACAGAAGTCAGGACATTAATAAATCCCACATTCATAATAAACAGTGCTGCCTTCCATAACAAGAGTTCACAGGGTAAAATCCACTGAATATAGAATAAGTGTAGCAGTCCTTGCCTGGTCATTTCAGCACAGCAAAAAATACAGGCAACCAGGCAGGATTTTGTGACCAGAAAAGAGGCCAACACAAGCTTTCTAGCTGGCCTGTGGAATACAGAGTTACAAGAAGGTAGCAGAATCCATTGCCAATCACTGAAATCAAACATACCCAATATCCCTTTGTTTAAAATCCCCATTACCTTCAGCTGCAAGAAGGAGATCACTGTGCCAAGAGTACTTCTATATTTATTCCACTTTAAAAACGCTGAAGATGCTTCATATAATGCCTTTGGCATCTACCACTGAATAAAGACAAGCCAAGGCATAAGATACTTTGTAAAACAAAATATTCAAAACCAAAGTACACAAATTTACACCACCATTTTCCAAAGGGATTAAACAATTATGTAGTTAATTAGAAAAATTAGGACATCAGTTTCACCTTGTTTCTACACAGACCAGAACTCATTTCCTACTGTGGTTTCTGCTGTAGATCTGGGTAACTACTTATAAAAATACACTAAGGAATGAAGGTTAATTTTTAAGTTCCCTTATGCTGTTGTTTTTAACAAACAAACAGAAAGTACACACAAAGAAAAAATAACTACTTTTTATAACTGAAAATCCATGTATGCACTCAAATAGAGAATATTCATATGAAGCCCTGAAACACTTCAGACAGAGCCAAAGGAGAAATAATAGCTGGTTGAGCTTCCAATCTACAAGATTCTGAATGTACAGAGAAACAAGCTGCAGTTTAAAATTACCAGTGTCTCAGTAAGAGCAGCTTGGTGGCTTATGTTATCTATACATTCAATTAGGTGAGAGGAACACTGGGCCAAAGTTTTACATCAAAGCATCTTCATATTGCCCTAGTAGCCAAGGCAACAGCACCAATCTTGTTTAACTTTTTTATTCATGGGAAACTATTCTGGCCTTCTTGTAACATTTTGTTTTATAGCAAGTCGGCATTGGCCTTTACTCATGCACTGCTCCAAACAAGCTCCCACTCACATAAGTAGTCAGTCCACCTTGCATTCAGTGCTCCACTCCCAGTCACCCTGGCCAATTTGGAGCTACAGGCAAAACCCTCACTGCTGCTTTCTTGTGGGCTAGTTCTCTTCCACCTTTTGATGATTATAGCCCTTTGATTTCAGCCCTAAAGCAAATTCAGTTATTTGATACTTTCCCACAAAATCTTCTTCCCTTCTCCCTCAAAACATGCCCCAAGAACAGACAAGTTCTCACAATTCCCTGGGAAACAGAAAGCACTTCAGTTTAATGCAGAAAAAACTCCATGGGAATAAGACACCAGCAGTCCTAGCAACAGACACATGGGACTGAAGTGGCCAAGTACACAGTGATCCCTGCTGCTTATGAGTGCACCGGATCCAGGAGCCCAGGTCAGTGCACCTGCTCTGCATCTGGCTGTTTTACATGCAAGGCTGTCTTGCACACAAAAGGAACATGCCAGCTGAACACCAAATTCATTTGTACACTACAAGCCTGCTATCCTGCAGAAGTTCACAATTCACAAGGAAGTTTGTTTCTGAAGAGAAAGACCTCCACTCTTAGACAGGAATTACAAACAGTAAATGGAGGTGGTCCTACAATTAAAGACAGCTTAAACAGATGAATCATTCCAACGACCTTCCAGTAGTATCTTACCATCAAGCATGTGTGTTATAAAGTGATTGTTTCTGTCTCTGACATGAAGGAAATACTTAGCTAGCCCTTAGTGCAGAAGCTTTGTTCATTAACCTTTGAGCACTCCAGAATGTGCTTCAGAATTAAAGCAATGGAAACAGGAAGAATAAAATTTTCTAAGAGTCAAATGAAAATTAATGTCAGTTTTAGAGACCTGTCTTCCAGTTGCTTGACTGTCCTCAATCACACAGCCTCAATGTTACATTAACAGGCTTCTTCCTTTTAAACTGCATATAATTTTTTTCTTGTGTTTAATCTTGGCAGTTAAATGGATCATTAGGATTGGAAATGTACATCTCTTTGGATATGAATAGGATGAAGCAGGGGAAGTTGTTGTTTTCAAAGCTGCCATTAGCCTGCTGATAGTTTTCTTTAAGGCACCATTAACACAGCAGCAGTCAAGACCAACTTACACTGCTGCAAAGAAACTATTATCCAGCAAATTTAATCCTTTTTTTCTTACCTACAGGAATCTTTGCAGAAATCTTCACAGGTCAAGTAGTACTCTAAATGTTATGGAGATACAACCAGAAAAATAATCAGCTCCTGTAGTTCCTTGAATCCTGCGTTACCTACCACTGCACTTGCAGGAGAGCGCATGGCCAACTTCTGGAGGAACAGAGGAACAGTGGATCAGATATAGTAGTCATGCCCTTACCGTCTTTTCTCCTTCTAACACCTCCAGCCAGCCCCCAGTCCCCGACAGGACTGCAGCACTGATGGACTCTGGGCTTAGCCTGCCCTTCTTCTCCCTTCCTGTCTCCTGCTCTGCCTTTTACAGCTACTACAGCAACAGACTCTGTAGCAAGCAAAATCTTTCAGCATATCAAACTATTCTGATGTGAGGAAATTAAAATAAGAAACGTGGTTTCAGAAGTTGACATTTAAATGGGTTTTGTGGCTGAACAAAGGCACTTCAAAATCAAGTCTTTACATAAAAACTAAATTAATGGTGCAACACACACCTTCTCATCAGAGTCCATATGGCCACTTTGGTTATGATAACAAAGCTGGCTCTGCACTGACCTCTTCAAACGCTCAGTCACGACACACATGTTAACAAAACCCACAGCCCTGTGTTACACTCTGCAGTCCAGACCTGGAGCTCTCCCTTCAAGGACAAACTTCCTCTATTTGCCCCGAACAGCCTTAAAAAACACCCAGGCTCAAAGGCTCCTATAAAAATGTATCCTAAAACAGGCTCTGCCCACAGGCACGCCAGATCAGGAAGCCAAACTGAGAGCCTGGGCCACAGGGCTGTCCCCATGGTCCCCCATGTCAGCTCCTGGGGCCATGAGCCCCTGCCCCAGCCACGTCCCAGCTGCCACAGCCCTGCCCAGCCACCAGCCCTGCTGAGCTGGACCCACATCCCAGCCTGCCCTTGGCTCAGCCACAGGGAGACACCCAGGGCTGGGCTGCCCCAGTGCCCTTGGCTGCCTGCTCCTGGCTGGGGGTGGGACAGGCCCTGGCTGCCATTCCCTGCCCCAGGCAACGCCCATGGAACAGGTGTGGCAGGTGGGTGACCTGCAGCAAGGCCCAGGGCGGCATGCTGCAGTGAGCCCCACACAGCACTGCCAGACCACTGCAGAAACCAACACTGCAGAGCAGGTTTTCCACCAAATACCATTTGTGCAGTCATTTTTGACAGAGGCATCCCCAGCTGAGCTCACGCAAGGAACCCTTCCTGCCCAGCACCAGGGAGCCGGACACAGGCTGCCACTGCTGTTGACCATTGGCCAGTCCCAAGTAGTGTCCCTCAGGGCCAAGTACTGGCCTTAGTCCTGTTCAGTATCTTTACTGATGATCTGGATGAGGGGATGGAGTACACCTTCAGTCAGTTTGCAGATGACATTAAGTTGGGAAGGAATGTTGATCTGCTGGAGGGTAGGAAGGCTCTGTGGAGGGATCTGGGCAGGTGGGATTGTTGGGCTGAGGATCAACAAGGCCAAGTACTGGGTTCTGCACTTGGGTCCCAACAGTCCCATGCAGCGCTGCAGGCTTGTGGAAGAGTGGCTGGGAAGCTGCTGATTAAAAGAGGACCTGGGGGTGCTGGTCAACAGCAGCTGAACCCGAGCCAGTGTGTGCTCAGGTGGCCAAGAAGGACAAAGGCATCCTGGCCTGTAGCACAAATAGTATGGCCAGCAGGACAAGGGAGTGCTCATGGCCTTGTACTGAGCTCTGGTGAGGCCACACTTCAAATCCTATGTTCAGTTTTGGGCCTCTCACTACAAGACATTGAGGTGCTGCAGCATGTCCAGAGAAGGGCAAGAGAACTGGTGAAGGGTCTGGAGCACAAGTCTTACAAGGAGCAGCTGAGGGAGCTGGGGTTGTTTAGCCTGGAGAAAAGGAGGCTCAGGGAGACCTTATTGCTCCCTACAAGTATCTGAAAGGAAGTGTTGGTCTCTTTTTCCAAGTAACAACTGACTGGGCAAGAGCAAACAGCCTCAAGTCATGCTAGGGGAGGTTTAGACTGGATATTAGGAAAAATTTCTTCATGGAAAGGGTTGCCATTCATTGAAACAGGCTGCCCAGGGAATTGGTTGAGTCACTATACCCAGAGATATTTAGAAGACATGTGGATGTGGCACACAGGGACGTGGTTTAGTGGCAGACTTGGCAGTGCTAGGTTAATGTTAGGACTTAATGATCTTAAAGGTCTTTTCCAACCTAAACAATTCTATGATTCCACAACCATCCTCCTTTCCCAAGGGTGCCCAGGTTTTTCTTCCCTCACTGCCAGACAACCTCACCAGCAACACCACTGCTCTGCAGCTGCATTTTTATCAGAAGTCAGCTCCAGCATCATTGTTGCTCCACACTGAGTATTACAAGATTTGAGAGGGGAGAATTTGTGTATCAGAAGAGAGGAGACAAGAAGTCACACTCCTTTTCTTCCAGCTTCCACTCCATGTCTCATTTCCTGCAATATCTCCAACACAATGTCAGAATAATGCCAAACTAGAATATCTTAGCATATATTAGTTCCTCTTCAGTAACACACAACCTCCACTTGCTATCATTCTTCCCCTTCTCCTTAGACTACAGCAAGCAAAGGCTCCTCATCTACAGCAGCAGAGCTGAAAGCCAACTGCTCTGCACACAGCCACCCTGCAAGTCAGTCTTTGCTAACGCACAGATGGCTTCCCTTCTTTTGCCTTGTCTATATATGTCAATGTATTTTGTCTTCCAGGGCAAGAAACTCCCAGGCTAGGTTTTCATGCAACTTTCTTAATGTTGATTTGCTAATTGACCACTTGAAAATCAAAGCCAAAAACAAAATCCGCATAAACATGGATGACTCCTAAAAGTAACAATCATATGACATGAAAAACAAGCCAGTGTGGGAGGACAGAGTCAGACATACCCTAACTTCACTGCTTTTATGCTTAACACTGCAGCTGTGAAAATGAAAAGGGAAGAAATATGCTTTTTCAAGGCATAGCCAGCCAGTCTGTTACAATGCTTCCAAAATATACCCCTAATTCTCCTGTTCAGTGCTATGGAAATATTTGCATTTATTGTTCAGGTTTTGCCTTTTCATAACATTTTTTTTTAAGTCAAAAGAATGAGAAAATAGTGGTATTCTGTAATAAAAGCAGATGCCATAATGTGACAGGGTGAACAGGTCATTTCAACAATAATGGTGGAAGACTGCAATTTTCTAACACGTGTATCAGAGGTGGAGCACTAAAATTAAGTAAGCGTTTAGCTGAGTTTCATGAGTGGAAAATCTCCTCTATTAAAAATTTGCCTCATAACATGCCTTTAAGAGGTACAGAGTGCAGAACATCAAACCTGTCTATTATTTCATTTTTGCTGCAGCCAGCACCTCAGACCTTTAGACCTGGTTCCTGATTCATAAGAAAACCCTTATGGCAATGAACAACTTATCTTATTGAACACCTATCATCCCAGCACTGTCTGAGGAAGAGCCATCTACAAAGACCATTTCATCTACTGGTAATAGACTCAGAGTGATGGGGTGACTGCACAAATGTAACTGAAGACACTTGTCCAGATCTGATGTACAAGTTACAAAAAACACTGGACAAATGCTTTAGAAGCATTTCAGTACATCATATGTCTTCAGAGTTAAATGTACAGACATCTTTACCAATTGTAGAAAATACCAGCAGTTATTGATAGTGACCATATTACTTCTTCCTCTAATCCACCCCCAATGGACTCTCCAATACTGGCACTGCTTTAAATATTATTCAAACAAGTCTTCCTAAAATTCCAGCTCCTACTTGTCCAAAGAGCAACATCTAGAGGAAGAGAAGCAAACTTATAGAAAACTAATGTCAATCTCATTTGACTCTACAACCCCTGACTTCTGAAGTTCTCTCTTTCACTACCATGAATATTTCTGTGACTCTTTAGTAGACAAAAACAGAGGGGACAAGTTCAATCAGGGACTTGAGGGCACAGGAAGAAAGCAAACCAGAAGAAAAATTACTTATATTTATCAAACCAGCAAAGCAAGCCAGCAGAATTTGGCCAAAGAGACATACACCTACACACCTGGATCTGAAGTCCATGCTAGTGGAAGAAATAACCTGGAAAAAAATGGAAACAAGGCAGGTAGCCTACTATATACTTTATACATGCATACTGCCATCTCTACCTTTGTTCTACCTCTCCAGGAACAACTTTCCACTTTCTTCTCCAATCTCTTCCCACATGTCCCTGATAACCCAGCACTTCCCATTCTGAGGCAGTGGATATCCTTCTACTGCCTATTGCAGAGACACAGAAGCAAGCCCTAGAGGAGAGAGGTGTATTTGTTCTTTACTAGTAAAAGTCACGGCATTTATGACAGATATGACTTGCTAGGACAAGGGTTTTTAAAAAAAGTTACCAACGACTCCAACTTCTCAAGCACTTACATTTCAGAGCAGTTCTCAAGGCAGGAGATGTGTCCATGTGGTATGCATCCTAAGAGGATAAATTGCCCTAAAGCCACGGGCAGTGAACACGGGGTTATAGCCAGCAGGTGGGGGTGTGGGCAAGACACAAGACAGAGCAGTTCTCTGGGATTCATGCCATTGCTACTAAATGATGAAAAACAAGCATCACATGAAATACAAGAGCAAATGCCACAAGATTCTGAATTTTGAGAACACTCCACCTCATTGTGCCCATAACTTCAATAATTAAAGTCAATCCCCTGCTACAATGGCTGCAGCTCTATCATTTCTTAGGACAACACAGAAAAAAAATTCACTGGCAAGATGATGTGATTACAGGGAAAAGATTTTATGATACCAAAATGCCTGTTTTCCAAGAAGGGACTGCCAGTCCTAGTAGAGCATACCAGGTATTCCATTTGTCCAATTCTGTTTGTTAATTTAAAAAAAAAAAAAAATCACTGCTCATTATACAAAGAACCTTGCACTCTGCAACTTCTGTGTCACTAGTAAGCACAGAGAAGAAACTGATACCCAGTCACAGACTTCATTTCATCTTCTTCAGTACTAACACTGCTATTTTGCTGTTTTCATAACTGAACTGTCAAAACAACTTATCCAAATATATCCAGAACATGCTGGTTAAGGAATTGTTGTCTAATTTGTGCATTCCTACAGAAGTCTAAAGGAATCACTCGAGTGTGAAATTGCTAAATGAAGAAGAGGCATTGATCACAGACTATACTGAGCAGAGGAAGAGAAACATTCAACACCTCCTAACCATACCCATAACATAGATTCAATCTCAGCAAGATATTTGTTGAAAATCAAGTGCTGTCTCCAGAACAAATGCTTTGTGTTCTCAAAACAAAAATAGGACATGCTAAGTCTATGCCTGGATGTCACTTATGTTAAACAAAACACTCCAAAGCAGATAGGAAGGACACATCATGGGTTTTGTCATCATCCACTTTCACATCAAGCAAAAATAGTTTGGCAAATAGTTTAGCAAATACATGTGGTACACCAAATCACTCTTACCTAGTCACTCTTGAAAGGCACAGAGCTTAAGCCACCAGGTTTAAATGTTGCTACCTTGATGACTATGCAAGTTGAATGACTTTCCACATAGTAATCACAGGACATACCTACCTTCTGCGATTCACAAGAGCAGGTCACTCTCCATCTCCAAGCAACAACAGGCACAGATGACTGCTTCCCTGCAATTTGTACATAATTCTGCCTACAGCAAGAATGAAATAATGATTAGGACCATGCTGCACTAGGTCAAATTTGACAGATTGATTGCTTTTTTCTAAGAGAGAAGATGAAAAAAACCTAAGGAATATATACTCCACGAAAAACTTTTGATCAAACAGGATCAACACCAGGTCCTTTGCAGTCTGAGAATTTGGGCTAAACAGCAGTGCAATTAAGTAGGTTTGCCTCTTGGGCCACTTCAAGGATTAATTACTCCATCAGATTGTTTGAAAGAACACAAGGAAAGAACACGTGATATAATGAGGCCTCTAAATGGCTCTCCTCATCTCAGTTTCAGCAGCCCTGTAAAAACAATCTGTTAGTCTCCAGTATTGATTTTCTTTACACTGAGAAACTGCGTGTAAATTGACTTCTGCAATAAAAGTCATACAGTATGGGTACATCAAGCATCTGACACAGTCAGTCTTCTCACCACATTTTTGTCTTACCAGCCAATTAAAGTGTTACTGGTTGGAACAGGAGACAGTTTTCAATCATTATTATTTCTTTAGCCAGAAGTATTAGGTCCTTTAAGATTTAACACGAGAGACAAGATGTCTGTTTTCTGGGGGGGTGGGGGGTGGGAGGGGGGGGTGGAATGTTTTATTCAGTGGTATCAAACAAGTGCACTCATATTCTGCAATGTAATCTTTTTGAAGAAATTGAATATGCAAGAGATACACAGAGTTTCTCATGGCTTGTAACAAGTCATTCCTCCAAGTGGTGCCTGAGCATAGGAGTGTGCTCTACACAGTGACTACTCTCCCTCCCCCCAGATACTCATTTGGAGCAGCAGGCAGGCCAGGGACTGGCAGTCAGTGCATTCTGGCTCTGGTCCACTGGTGTCAAGAAATATCAGCAGGAGTTCTGACATGCTTTAAAGCAGACACTCCTCTTCCCTGGGGGCCAGAGACACCACTCGGCTACACAGGCAAGTCCCTGAACTGCAAAACATGGAAAAGTGCCTAAGGGATCTTTAAAATGAATTCACAAACAACTCCAGATCCGGGAGGTGGCAGAACCTGCTGTGACTATCCCACCAAGGATGACAAAAAGAGAAGGGGGCTAAAGACTATATAGGACCCCTGTTTGATTCCAGTGCTGCTTCTCACTGTCAGATTCCCAGAAAAGTATTTTGGCACATAGTCCTGCCTCCTTCCACTTGCTACATTAAATGCACTACAAACTACTAAACAAGAATAAGAGCTAACAATTCTAATACTAAATGTAGTCATTACATATTTTAAGATGAAATCTGATAAGAATCTAAAAAAAAAAAAAAAAGAAGATGAAAAAGTGTTCAGAGACATACTGGGGAAAAAAAAAAAAGGCAGAGATGTTTTTTAGGTGTTGATTTTTACAGAGTTAGTCCTGGAAGCCTGTTGCCCCAACCTGAGACAAGACAGTCTCCAGATCACACAGTGAAAGATTGATACTTTGCTGCCTCATATAAATGAATTGTCTGGTTATCACAAGTACTTCATAACACTAAACCAAATCTTCTTCCTAAGAGTTTGGGTTTAATAAACAAAAAGTAGTTGGCTAGCTACAAGCAAGTTGATTTAATCTTTAGCTAAGCAGACTAGGCAGTACTGCAGCAACAGCTGAAGTAAGACCTGGAATGTTTCTGGCTGCCAGTGAGCTAGTTACCACCAGCACTCCTTCCCCTAACCAGTTTTTGCACTCAGAAAGGATTCAGTTTTCAATATCAACATAATCCAAATTCTAGGGAGCTTTGCTAATGTTTTAAGAAAGAAGACTAAGCACTTTTACATCAACACACCTAAAACAGGAGTACAAAATTTAACTGTAAACCTAAAATGGCATGATTGCTACCAGCATAACAAAAAGACACAATAGTTTATTCCAGAATATCTGGTTCTTTTCTGACAAAAAAAAAAAAATATTTGCTATGTGCTTCACGTACTATCTTTTAAAATGTAAAGCAACCAACTGTAAAGGCTTAGGGCATTCTTTATGTTTAAAGTGTGTCAAAATGTTATATACCAGTCACCTAAAGTAGAACTAATCACTTGTATCATGCTAGAGTTAATTTAGATATCTACTTCAAAAAAGTTATCATTCAAGTGCTAAAGTAAGTTAGGATCTTAAGCCACTAACATGTTTTCTAAGGAGTGCTAAATTAATTCCATGAAATATTAGTAAGCACATTTCTCCCAGAGTCTGCAGACATACTCAAAAGATGGATTTTGTTATAAGGTAGTAAGTAACCTACAGGAGAATCACTGTCTTCATATTTCTCCCCATTTGCTGTGGTTGTCACTTGAGTCTGATGATGCCCAGAGTAAGAACAGGCAGTAAAGCACATTTACAATCTGTTTAAACTTCACCTCAGAGTGAAAGTCCAAGCAAGCTCATTCCAAGCAAGTATTGGTCTTTCACTTATGTCTTTCTATATTTTATGGAAGGAATGGGAAAGATTCTAGTGCCTAAAGGGTTTAAAAGTAATATTTAAATACATAAAATAATGCGGAAAGAAACATCATATAACCAAGTTACTCCATTAAAAAATTATATCAAATGCAAAGAGCTTATCTGCAAATAAGAAGGCAGACCATGTGACCTAGGAGATCCTTCCCAGTTCTGTGTTCTGGAAAGTAATCCTATTAAGACAGTCTGGTAAGAGGATTTTCATTAGGCATTGATTGTGCCATCATTTGCACTTATGAAGTCCAACACAGAGGACTGAGGTGTGTGTGATCCTCTTCTTGGCAGCATATTTGGAATGGTGAACTCTTCTGAGTCACCATTAGAAGTGTCACCTCTAGACTAGCACCACTGCACACACTAGCCATTCACTTACTTACCATTAGGCCTCTAAATTAATGCTATCTTCTATGCTACATTTGCTTTACAGGCTGAACAGTATTGCACTGAATTAATAATCTACAAGTGTTCCAATAATTAAAGACCTATAGTAACATGTTATGATTTTTCTCTATATTTAGATCCACTAGATCTATGCTACTGATAAATAATCACATGGATTGAAAATATACAATATGCCTTCTGGGGCTGCAATCTGTGTGTTCCCTGAAAATAATTTAAGATGCCATGCTGAACTGGTTCCTAGAATACATATCATGCTTCCAGGGTGGGAGGGAGTGGTGGGGAGAGGAGGGAACAGTTCTGCTAATGAAATGTGATCCTCAGAATTAAATACTTATCACTTCAAAGAAGATTTGATTTGTTTCAGTGTGTACCTCTGCCCAAGCAATTCCTTGTTCCAAGAAGATCTTTAACAGGCTAAATTTATTCTATCCTTTGAAATAAAGTTGTACTGCTGCTCTAGGGACTGCATACAATTAAGATTTTATACCCCTTCTCCAGCATTAATAAGTTCTAGAAATCTTGACTTCCATAATTCCATATGTCACATGGGAGAACAGCAAAAGAAGCTGCTAATGTTTTACAACAGGCAGCTAAAAGTCGCGGTGACAAAGATGGATGGCCACGTCTAACCTACTCAATTTGTGCTGTCAAACAGAAGTTTCTGGAGTTAGATGTAAGGCAGGGAAAAATGAGATCTTGGCGTTTGAATACTGCAGGCAAGACACAAGACTGGAAGAACGTATTGATATTGCTGTTGCCGCTTTATCACCTGTAGTGACAAGAGACAAGGGGACCATAACTCAGACTGAATCAGGTTAGAGTTGGGATAGGTTTTTTTTTCGCCATTGCTATCTCCTGCACTGTCAGAATATTATGTAAAGTATGTATACATTATGTACCATAGTATGCTTTTCAAACCACGGGTTTTTTGGTTGGGTTTTAAGTACCGTTACAGTGTTTTTAAAGTGGCTGATAACCCATTCTAAAGGGAGAATTATGGAAATGCCACCAGGAATGCAATCTTTGCAAGGTATGAACCAAAAGAGAATGAGTTTAGGGTGGTCATAAGAGTCAACTATCACACTACTTGTTCTAGTTGAAGTAAGACTTAATTTCACATATTTTTATTTACATACAAGACCTACCTAGAATCATTCCCTATGCCTTATAAGAGAAGTAAAACATTCCATGAAATAGGTACTTTCCTCATTTAAATACAGTTATTTTTGTTTCAGGCATTTCCTTAGACAGCACAGGTTAGATCAGCTAATGCAAAGCACAGAGAATAAGGAGAGACTGTCATACCACAGGGTTACAAGGAACCAACAGTGCTCAAGTCAGCCCAGCACCTTCAACAAAGCACAATATAACCTGCTCTCAGCTATCTGGGGATGGATCATCCATGTTGTAGTTTACTTGTGCTACAAGTACAGACACATCCAAGCTACACTCAAGTCCAAAAGCAATATAATTAATTTTTGTTATAAACCTGAATGGTTAAAAGGGGTAGATTAATGACCAGTTCCCATTCTTCCCCTGTAAATTCACTGCATGATTTGTAGCAGAGTTTACCCTTTTTTTTTTATCCACAGTTTTTCCATTGTATCCACATTCTCCCACCCACCCCCTCCTCTCCTTTGTTACCCTGGATAATCAAGTATGTAAAACAATTTGCCTGAAGGCACAAGAGTCTTTGTAGCCACAGATTGGAAGCTACTGTTAATAAGAAATACAATTATAAAATCTTAAGTGATGTAAGCAATCAATTATGTATTCACCTTGTTATAAAACAACCACACCTACTGCTTCAGCAAAGAGACCAGTTGAATCTTGAACAGAGAGGAAAAGGACAAAAAAATTGCTATGGAAATGCTGCTGAAAGATAATCTGTGTTGTGAAGCTTTAAACTGGAAGTCAAGAATATTGCTGTTGATTCAGATAAAACAATGAACTATGACCAATGCAGAAATGACATCAAGACTAAACAAAGATCAAATAGTAGAAAAAATAATTTTCTTGGAATCATAGAAAGGTTTGGGTTGGAAGGGATCTTAATGCTCATCTAGATCCAATCGCCCTACCATGGCATGGGGACATCTTCCATTAGGCCAGCCACATCCAACTTCAACACTTCAAGGGATGCGAAGTTCACAACTTCTTTAGGCAACCCATTCTAGTGCCTCACCACCATCACAGTGAAGAATTTCTTCCTAATAACTCACCTAAGCCTGTCCTCTGTCAATTTAAGGCCATTCCTCCTTGTCCTCTCACTACACGTCCCTCTCAAACTGTCTTGCAGGCCATGTCTAAGTCTCCCTGAAGCCTTCTTCAGGCTGAACAATCCCAACTCTTGGCTTTCACATGAGAGGTGCTGCAGCCCCTGATCATCTTTGTGGCCCTCCTCTGGACTCATTCTTACACGTCCATGTCCTTCTTATGCTTGGGGCCCCAGAGCTGGATGCAGTACTCCAAGTGGGGTCTCAGAAGAGTGAAGTAAATGCTGAAGAACTATCTCCCTTGACCTGCCGGCCATGCTGCTTTTAATGTGGCCCAGGATGAAATTGGCTTTCAGGGCTGCAAGTGCACATTGACAACTCATGTTGAGGTTCTTGTCAACCAACACCCCCAAGTTTTCTGCTCAGGGTTACTTTCAATCCGTTCTCCACCCCATTTGTATTTGTGGTCAGGACTGCCTTGACCCACGTGCGGAACCTTGCACTTGACTTGATGAACTTCTCTCCTTGAATTCCTTTGCACTGTTGTACACATTTTGCATGCAAAAAAGAAGGCAAGTTCAGTAGCTGAACAATGGTACTAGTTTCCTACCAGAGTAGGGTCTTTAGAACTTAAGGCAAGATCCTAAGAAGTTCATTTAGAAACAAAAGGCTCTGGCTTTGTCACAACCAGGTGCTTGCTACCCTCACAGATCCTTAAGCCCACTCCTCCAAAAAGAACTGCATGCATTTTACAAGGTTTGTTTTAAAACAACATGCATTTCTTAGGCTTCCCATTTTCTGCTCTTGGGATTCAAATACCTTTCTGTGATTGCTACACGATAGAATAAGCCTTTGCTACACCTGTTTTGCCTGTGTCCTTTACAGGTCTCTGATCACAGCAACTCTTCAACTGACGCAAGTATGTTACACAGTATCCCTGCCCTCAAGAGAGGACACCAAATTTTCTGCTGTACAACATGGAGATCTGTAAGAGCTGTCCAAAATAAATAATCCAAAGAAATTTCTAAGCACCTTGGTGGGCCTACAAGTTCTTTACTCCAGTGTATCTGAACTGCAACATTCAATCTCTCAAAGAAAGAAATCCTTTATTATGCCTCCTACTAACTTGCATCCTTTTAAAGGAGTGACACTCGCTCTAGTTCTCAGCTTGTTCTCAGCCTCTTTCCACTTCTAATCCATTGAGAAAGAAATCCACATGCAATTACCATTTCTGAGATCTTAGTCCAAGTTAGAAATCTATTCAAAGAGTGAGACTGTAGGCAAAAGTTTGTTTCTGTAGCGTTTTATTCAGTGGATTTTCTTACCAAACGCCTTTCTGAGAAATGAATAATGAATTTCAAACATTATCTCACTAGAGCCTGAGGCATAAGTAGTACCTGATCATACCATCAGGTCCACATCACCACATGGCAGCCTTAGCAGCATGCTGACCGGGCTGTTTTGGAAAAGACTGTGTGTGGAGGGAAATGTTAGCCTATCCCAGCAGCTTCAGGAAGACAAAGAGGGTGCTCTCCAGCTCTGCAGTCACTGAGCAACCAGACAAAGGCAAAGGGAGCTCTTGATCCCTGCAGGACTGAGTTAAATTGCTCCTTTCCCTCCCATACTCCACAGCCAACATGCAGTCCCCTACCCATTTCAGTGCTTCATGCCACTCTCGTCATTGCAGTATCTGTACCAGAAGATGGAAGAAAATCTTACACATAACAATTCTCAGTCTGGCGTGGGTTTGTACTCTTAAAGGAAATGCCTGAAGGGCCTTTATGGGCAGCTCTTCCAACTGCATTTTATTGTACAGTGAATTTTTAAACACAATCTCAGGGTATTTCCATTCCTGGAATGGAAAAATAATAAGCTTGGACACAACACTCTGGCACTGCCAGACCAACATCATATGCCCTGCCAAGCACTGACTTCCATACATCACTAGACATACCCTAATAAAATATTTGATTACTCAGCTAAGCTCAGCAATATCTCAGAAGGCAAGTCTTGTATTCAGCTTTTAGAGTGTGAAGTCTAGGGGCTCATTTGATTTGTACATGTAAATCTCTACATTAAAAAATATTCAGCAACAAATCCATACACAAGCAAAACCTTTCTTCATTTTTGTGCAAAAATCTGTGTGCCATTTATAGCAAATGCTATCATTCTGGATAGACAGGACCCCAGAGCACAGAAATTCACCTGCAAAATCAAATGGTTTCTGGGGACAAGTCCAGTGGTCTCTTTTTTTCATATACAAAGTCGTACAAGTTTGGCAGGTGCACACAACATAGATTACACATCTGGAAAACTGGTCTGTCACCACTTTCATGCTGAACTACAAGTTGCAAACCATCAGGGAATGAATAGTGATGATGTAAGTTGTTCTGTGCAACATTATTTTGCAATTCTTAACCAATAATGGACTTAGCCCAAAACACAAAGCATCTGTGGAGAAACTATTTTTAGTACCAAGATACCTAATAAAGGTCAACACTGAAGCCAGTTCAAGTCCTGCAATTAAGGCATTGCATTTTCAATATACTAACCTGCAACTACAACCTCAGTTTCAGCATTCACAGAAACCAGAACAAACAGGTTATAAAACTTTTTTTTTTTTTAAATTAATCAGTCCCAGATGCAGACAGCCAGACCGATACTCACCTGAAGCACCTGACCTGAGTACCTTAGCCTGGCAGGTGCTGGTGCCAAACAAATCCTGCTTAAGTCTCTCTCTGGTCCTATTAAAGTTTTCTACCTTGATAACCTTTACCATTCAGGTAAAGGGTCTTTTATCCCTCGAGTCTGCATCATGTGGAAGTAACGTTTCTAAACCTAATCTCTGTGTCATATAACTGAGGTCTGCATTAAAAATAGTCTCAAATAGCTCCTTCTAAGTCATATTTCCAACACCATTATATTGCTTGGCATCCAATTTTTAAAACTAAAAATGTACCAATAAGACAAGATCCACTAGAAAAAGAACACAAACAAACCTGTCTCATTATTTCCCAACCTCATCTCTTAAACTTTGTTGCCATGCCAAGACAGGCTTACAGCTGACTTAACTTGCAAGTACTTGAGAGACTATGAGGACATGTTTAGTTTTGAATAAAGGCAATCTTTCTGCAAGTATCCACTTACTGATGAATCTCAGCATAATAGCAAACATTATTTAAATGGAAAACAGTGAGCAGGCACTACATTTATGCAGTCCAAAAAAGAGATATGCAAGTCTTCTTACAGACTTTCAGTACACCACATTGCAAGCACCCTCTACTTATTTCTGCTCTTCCCAGAAATGAAGTGCACTGCTCCTTACAAATGGAGCTCTGAATCAGAATAGCAATGAAACAATTACATTGGTTAGCTCTTCCAGGATTAAAAATTCAATGGCTATTTCTGACAACCTGGAAGATTTTAGATTGTTACAGAATTTAAATGTCAGTGCATTGGGAAGTTATTGTAGATCTTCCACAGAAGTTGAAGTGAGCAATTCCCAGCCCCCTCCCAACTTGCCCTCAGACAGGGTTATTAACTGTCTGCATAGGTGATTAAATTTCAGCCTGAGAGCTACATCTCTAAGCCTCGAAGTAATTCAAGCAGATTCAAGCAAAGCATCTTGCATTAAATTGCTATTGTCTTTAATCACTACAGTCATCATACATCTTCTACTTTATTCTGATAGCATATTAATAGCTTGACCTTTTCACTACCATCATCTGTGCTGACTCTGGATAGAGTTGATGTATCATAGCAAAGAAGAGCAGAAGGTGACTTAAACATTTTGCCCTTGGCCTTCAAATCTAAAAACATTTTGTTCTGTTATATTAAACAACTTTTTCCCCTAAAAGTCACCTCAGAAAACAAATCATCTAACAAGTTATTTTTATTCAGCTATATATGGTGTCCACCTTAATGGAGACCTTCTGAAGCATACATCCTTCTACTTTAGTTGGAAGCAACAGCTATAATAAGGAAAAGAATGAATTATTTTCCTCTAACAAGCCTGTGATTTGAATACTATGAAGAGCAGCAGCAATTCCATTGGGCTTTGCTTTGGTTGTATATACCACATCCTTTCTTATGAACAGAACAAGCTCACCTGTATGTGAGAAGCACACAGCCCAAATAGGTCTGGTGCTTTTGAACAGCAAGAGTCAAACCAGAGGACAGTTCCAGCAGGCCAGACACTAACTACGTTATCAGCTTGCACAGGCACAGAATCATCAGTTCACACAAACAACTGTAAACATTTCTGGCCTCAGAAAAACCCTCACAGCCTACAGGCTATGTGGCCAAACAAGTCATGAGACTGGAGAGACAAGTCACACCAAGACGAAGACTAAGAACTGCTTATTTTTGTTATTTTTAACTGGAGTTTCTATTTGGATCTTTCTTTCCCACAGCTCATGGATGTGAACAGTTAAGGAGGTTTAACTTGACACATACACATTTTTTATGTGTCATTCTAACAAATTTGCCAATAAATCACTTTTGAGATTAAAGGAGTTTCTTTAAACATTTGTATTATGCGTGTGCTAGATATTCCATCCAGGTTATTTATATTTTCACATCCACACCTCAAGGACTGTCAAGCTCTTGTCTTCCTAGCTCCAGCATCCTCAGGAGTGAGATATTGGCTCCTGGACATGCTAGCTGCAAAATTCACATCTGGCTTCAACGAATCTCAATTCAGAAGTCTCTAACAAAAGTGAATTAGACTACTGATGGGAAAAGTATGTATGAACGTCAGTTTAGCCTTAACGTTTTGGTAAGACTAAATACCCGAGGTGGAACGAGATACGATCCATAGGGAATTAGAAGGTCTACATTTTTAATGAAGCTTTGACAAAACAAAGTACTGGTACTTCTTTTATTTACAACATCGTTTTCTCCACAAGGAAGACAACAGTTGCCATTTCTTTGAAAAATCTTGAAACATCTTCCTGCTCATCTGTCCTCTACAAAAGAGAATTCATTCTGGCAACACTCGTTCCTTGCCCAGAGTAGCAGAAAAACAGATTTGATACGTACAAATCACGTACATACAAGCCCCCAGAGTTTTCGATTCTCGTCCTAATGATTCGCGAATTGCTCACTGATATTTCCTGGCTAGTATCTACCCCGCTCCTGTAGGTCGGGATAATGCAACACCACGATCCAGAGGGGACCGTACCCGCACCGGAGTCTTTCCTCTACAACAGCCGCCTCCGCACAGCCCCCGCGCACGTCCCGCTCCCTCCTCCGGTTCGCCCTGTGCCCAGCACACCGCTCTGCTCTGCGACCCGCCGAGCTCCCGGCGCTGGGCCAGCTCGCCTCTAACGGAGACTGACGCCCGCCCAGCCCGTGGAAGGCGCCTCGGAGCGCCGGTCCGCCCTGCCCTGGAAGGCTGCGGGGACAGCGGCTCCCGGGCACCACAGCCGCGGGCGAACCTCCTGGCATTCCTGGACCTGCCGCAGCCGCCGGCCCCCCCCGCTCCCCGGAGGAGAAGGACCCCTCCATGCCCGGCTGTGCGGCAGCCACCGCCCGTCCCCAAAGGGCGGTCCCCTCTTATTCACCTCGGGAGGGCACGGGGGACACCCTTTCTATAGGACATGGGGGACCTTTCACCATTCCCTGAGCCGAAGCACCACTGAGGCGTGGGGCAGCGGCAGGGTGGAGGCGGCGGACCGGGAATGTCATTTGGAGGTGGCGGTGACAGCGCTCCTCTGCCCACCGCCGAAATGCGACTCGGGGCAGGAGGAGGATGCTAGGGGCGAGGGACGCAGCGGCGGGCGAGGGAACTGAGGCGACAGCAACCGCGCCGGGGACCCCGCGACTCCGGCCCCGCACCTCGCAGCCGTAGAGCTGCCCCAGCTGCTCCACGATCCACTCCTCCAGCACCAGCCGCTTCCGCAGTTCCTTCCGATCGTATTTCACCGTCACTTTCCCCTGCTGGTGGCGCCGCTGCTGGACCTGCACCACGGCCGCCGCTGCCGACACCGAGTCCTCCCGGGAGGAGCTGCCGGAGGAGCCGCCGCTCCCGCCGCCGCCACGGGGGCTCTGGAAGAAAACGCGGTTCCCGCCGCCTCCGCCCGCTGCTGCCGCCGCCTCGCTGCCCCCGGTCGCCACCGACATGCTCCGCTCCGCCGCGGCTCCCGCCGAGCCGAAAGGCGCCCGCCGCCGCTACCGCCGGGCCGCAGCAGCCGCCGCTTACGCGTGTGCTCCGCTCCCCCGCACCTGCCGCTTAAAGCCTCGCATGGCTCGGCGGCGCAGCGGCCCCGCCGCCGGGGGTGGGTCCGGACCGGCTGGGGCGGGGACAGAGGAGGGGCTGTGTGGTACGGCACGGCACGGGTCGGGTTGGCGTAGCGCGGCACGGTCGGAGCGGCTCGGCTCGGCACGGCACGGCACGGCACAGCGTGCCTGCTGTCAGCAGCTAGGAGCGGAGTGTGGAGCACCCCGAGAGTGCCGCGGGGCTGCCCCGGTGCCAGCGTGGCGTGGGCGGCCGCTCCTCGCCGTCGGCGGAGGCGGAACGGCTGTGCCCACGGCAGGGCGCTCCCGGGGAGCATACGCTCGCTGGGTGGTTTATGACTTTTTTTTTTCTATAAGGAAATGCAGTATTGTCCCGTCACGCACACCACGTTTATATACATTGCATACCTGCAGCACTAAAACGCTGACTGCGATCGTTTTCTTCTCTTCGTGGTGTGTGTGTGCGTGGGTACGCGTGAATGATTTCAGGATAGTGAACCCCAAGAGCTGATATTTCAAGCTATCAGCAATCAGTGTAAAAATTAGCCATGTGGAGATGGCTTTCTAAAACAACCAGGTTAGCATCAGTGCTTTCAGGCGCTTCTTGTTCCTCAGGAGATACTGAGTGAAATCACTTATAGCCCATCCTATACACCAAAATGTGCCTATGACTGCAAGTAAGCAGCCAACATAGCACAGGCGCTGGTTAGGGATGCCAAACCATCCCCATTAGCAAACAGGTTCTCCTGTGACAAGGGGCAGAAGTCAACCTCTTGCATGTTCAGAGCAGGGATTGGGAGTGCTTGGTGTCCCAGGTTTGGATATGGCTGTGGGAATTATCTGCTGTCCACACTGCCGTGGAGGTGAATGTCCTAAGTCAGCAGGGAGCAGAGGGGAAGGAGGCATGGATCGCTGGCCACATCTACGTGGGTATATCTGCTTCAGTTGGATCCTTGCTGCTGTTTGGCATGGCCATGTGGTAGCAGTCACATTTCAGGTTCTGCTCTCAGCATTTGATACACCACTCAGAAGGAGGCTGGCATGAGGCATTTGAGCCTCATCAGGCTATTTAGGTAAAAGATTGTGACACTAAAGGGATCATAATCTGATAAAATCTTATTACTGGTCTGAAATGCTAGGATAGCTTTTAGATTTTCATCTAAAAAAGCACTGGTTTTCAAAGCAAAGCATATGGAGTTAAGCTCTTTATCAGTGTGTAGGGACCACATGATTTTCAGAGAAACAGAGCAATTGCAACTAGGTACCAGTGTAGGTCACACTTGAAGCTTGGGCTGCAAGCAGAGCTTGAGAAAAATCATATCCCACAAATCTGAGTTTATGCAAGAAGTCTGCCCTATTCACGGGGCAGCCATTACGCAAGTGAATATCAACTTCCAGATGGGTAGTGCTGCCTGCCTGGCTTTTATAACTCTAGGCTTGTGTAAATGCAGTAGGAAAATACCATCATCAACAACTTGTTCTTAGAGAAACCAAAAAGAATACAAAAGAGTATTTGAAAGAGGGGAGTGGCTGTTTTTTAAACTTTTGTGTTTGGAGTGGCCTATAATTTGGGTCTACAGCTCGGCATGTCATGTTGGAAGCCTAGTGCTGACGTACTCAGCCACAAAACTTGAAACTTTCTTGTTCAGAGCAGGAACATTTTCATCTATATAGACTGGTTGATATTTACAGTTGCTGAGAAAAAAATTGATTAATGTGAAAGAAGGTCAATATTGCTTAAGAGGCTTTTAAAAGCCATATTAAGCATCCTACTTGGGATATATTCTATGAGATATAAAGTAAGAATACCCAAACTTTCACCATAATAGGATGCTTTGTGAAGCCAAAAGAACACTGAGGTGTTCTACGCTGGACCTAAACTGACTAGAAAATACTGAGCTTTTTCTTCTCTGCTGTAGCAAATATCAGGTGAACAGATGGCTAAAATATTTTCTTTGAGTGTGAGAATCCAAGAGGTCTCAGCTGAAGGACTTTTCTGATACTATCACTAACAGGATATTGTAATCACTGCAGACATTTAAAATCTGGTACCCGCTATTCAAATAACACTTCCACAACACTCTGAAAGTAGAAAATGAGATACTGGTGATTAAAAAGCATGTCCTCGGAGGTTATAATTTCAAAGTCACAATTCTAACATAATGCATAGTGCTTGGTAAATGTGGGTGGATGAGAAACTGGTAGAACTGCCAGCATTGTCATGAGGCAGTTTTATGTGCCATTGGTTTTTCATTCAGTTTTTAAAGTGAGCGCATTCCTCAGGAAGCCAGAGCAAAAACTGCTGCCAAGAATCTTTTCTGCAGTGATTTTGCTTCATTTGAAAGAAAGAACTAGTTGTTTAAAAGTCAAAGTTGAGCAAAAACGTTTAGATCTGCTAATATCCTGGGAATGAGCAATGCAGTACAGTGTGGGCACAAGCTCTGCTTTACTCCTGAGTGGCTGGAGGCATATGAGAGCATTTCTTGGAGAGAGGTTTCCTCACAAATACTTCTCCATACCACAACGGAACCATTAATGGTTACACCCATAACAAATACAAGAGTAAATGTGGCAGGAGAAAGACAATCCTTCCCAAAACTTCAGCCTTAGTTTTAGACCTACCTTAAGGAACTAATTCAGGGCATAAGAGAATAGGCTTCAGAGAAGAGATTTTTTCAGCAGCTGAATCAAAATCACAGTGCAGCATTTAATCTAAAGCTAATGGTTGATCAATAAAGCCAAAGGGGAGATAAAATACTACACTTTTGAAATATTGTGCTCTTTCAGTGTGATCATGTCTAGAGCTCTCACAAGAGCATTGTATCAGGTGACAGGACAAGTAAAGAACAGACAACATGAAATAGTAAACACCAAAGGCAGAGGAACACTTTCATAACTTGTACTTCCTTATGTTTCTTTCCCAAAGAGTGGATGTGGGAATCTCTTGTGAATGTAAGCAACATGAGGCTGTATCCACTTCCCATGTAGATATCATAAAGTCCTAATCTGTTTTCCAGCCAAAGAAAATAATACAGAAGATATGGACTAATTTTTCAGGAGGCTTAGGCAGTGACCATTAGGGATTCAAGGCCCTGAGCATTAATTGCCTTTTCACCTTTAGTAACCCTCTATGACAGCACATTTGTTCTCTTCCTAAACAATTGATACTTCCCATCAGTGCTGGCCACAAATGTCAGCATAGACTCATTTCTATGCCTAAGAGGTTCTTCTCCAGGCAAGCTTGATGTTTAGGAAATTAACTTTAGATTTGTTATCTCCAGTGATAGTCTGAATACCCATTTTCCTATGCTGTCAAATACTACAATGGCCAAAACCAAGACCTCTTTTGTAATGCTGCTCTCCATAGGTTTTCCTTCCTCAGAGGCTGCTCGAAGGAAAGACCTCTGCAGCTTGTGTGTTTTCCGTGGCTTTCATTTGTTTCATGGCAACTTCTCTTAAGTTTTTCCATGCTTTTTTTCTGAACAACTTTGGAAATAATAGTTGCTGGGCTCTGAAATAAACCAGTATGTGTCATGAAATTTTTTTTTCAGCATTTGTTATTTTCCTGAGTCATTTATCTTTCAGGGATTCATGTGAGTTTAGTTCTGGTGCTTTCTACCTTACATGATAAGGTATTCATGAAGAAATTAAGAGCTGAGTGAAAGACTCATAGCTGGAGATTTTCAGCAACCCAGAATTGTTTAAAACTGCAAAGTACACACCAGTCGGTGATTTTATTTCCTTATTGAAATGCACATTTGCTTTTACATGTTCACAGAATCATAGGAGTCATTTCATGCTTTTATTCCTTGGCTTGTTAACAAAATACTCAAGAGTTGCCAGGGAATCTCCTAGGTGTGTAATGATAGACTCCATTATTTTTGCAAGGCCAGACAGTTTTTGCCTACTGGCTAACCCTGCCTTTCAAAAGCTCTGTGTGGCATCTTGTTGGTGAGCTGTGAGACCTCACTCCATGCTCACCAGTGAGATTCACTGTTGCAGGGCTTCTCTTTTGCATGATTATTGGAAACTTCCTTCAACCAGATAGTCTGTCTTGTGCCTGGTGACGGCATCTGAGGAGCCTGAAGACACCATCCTGAGTTAATTGATGTGTAAGAAAAGTGTAATTTTGTGTAAGAAAAGTGTTTCATCTGTGAGGAGCCTTGACATCCCGTTCAGCTGGGAGGAGGTCTCACCTCTGTGGTGTGGGTGCTGGGGTCATGGATCAGTATTGCCATTCTCCTCATCAGTAAGCCTCATCATCACTTCAGGGGGATACTACCATAACTACCATAAACCACTGCAGAACTAAGTTTTGCTTTCATCATTGCAGTACCCCATGTGTGTCAGACCGTTTGAATTTAGCTTAGGGCTATGAGCTGCTAATGGGCTCTGTGTCTCTAAGTGATTTCCTACTTTGCATGCCCTAATTAATGCCCCTCCCTCTGACTGATAAGCTTCTTGTCTTTCCAGATATATTATGATTTTGTTTTCATTTATAATTGCTTTTAGTCTATTTGTAATATTGATGTTCCATACTCCAGAGACACTGTGTTTGTGTCAATCTATCACTCTCAGCAGTGCTGACTTTTTGTTCTTACTCATCATCCTTTTGATGCTCCAAACCTCTACTTTTTTGGCTTGTTTTGCCTTTATTACAAAGCTCATCACAGTCTGGCTCATACAAATGTTTGTTACCAAGGGCTGCTTTGTCCTTTGTTCTTCCTTGTGAAGAGAATAGTGGCTCATTGCTCAACCTGCTGCTGTTTTACCTGTGGTAAAAACAGTAACTCTAATAATATGAGTCAGATAAAATAATGGCACAAAGTAAAGGTTTGTTATATTGAAGTGTTTGCTCTGGTGCCTTTTGCTTATACTATTATCTGTTTATAGCTTGAATGAAACTTTGGAATATTTGGATTCCAGGAGGAGAGTGTTTCATATGCTTAAGTTACACTGGCAAAGATACACTCAGGTACAAGGTAAGTGCTACATGAGAGAGAAAAAACAGAGGGAAAAATAAATTTCCACACATGCACTCATTATTTCCTAGAAAATGTGCACAATGACAATTTCTTCCTGTCTCAGAGCAGAGATCCAAGCATGGAATGTGACTGTAGCCTCACTTCTTCCCTACACCAGTAGTGGCTAGACACCACAATGCCCTGAATCTGCCAGCAGTGGCCATATCTCTGTGGTAGAATTCCTCCAAACTCTCACCTTACTCATGTAGTGTAGGGCCACAACATACACCTCTGTAGCTGCTCCCAGACAAGAAGACTCATTAGGACTTCTCTATACCAGCTGTCCATAGGAGCAGTCTCTCTTTCCCCCAGTTCTGCTGATGGCTGCCCAGCCAGTGTCCTCAGAAGGCAGAAACCTGCCCTTCAGGCTCCTTATGATTGCCTGTCTTGGCAGTTTACATGGGATCTGGGATGTTCAGCTCTGGCTCTCCCAGCTGCTCTTGCAGCAGCAGTGATGGGAAAGGACACAGAGTCCTTTGGAGCAAGAGGTCTCTGTGGAAGGGCTCCAGTGTGCAAAGGCAGGCAGCCTGGGCGCCCACTGTTGTGTCTCAGAACACAGTCAGAAATTTAGAGAGCTCTCAAGTGTCAGGTACAACACCTCCAAGCATCTCTGGTGCCTGCTGTTCAGACATGTTAGGATGCACAGACTGTGCTGTCACAGCACTTTGTGTGGAGGATAGGTGGCAACTAAAGAAGTGGGTAACCTCTGTTTACTTGCACTTGCCCTCAGTAACATCAGCAATTCCTGGTACAAATAGCCTATGATTGTTCACCTGAGCACTACCATCCATGCTGTCACTTTTATTTAGAAAGATGTGACAGCCATCCTTTTTTCTGGAAGGGATTAGTGGAGAGGTAGGGAATCAATAAAGGCAAAGATTTGAAAAAAAAGCCAACAGCAAAACAAACCAGGAAGCAGGGTTGGACAATTAACATCCCACAGCCTCTAGTAATATTGATTGTTGTTTTGCCCTTGAATTCCACTTTGCTTACATAGAAGTATTAACCCTTTGATAAAATGCAAAGGGAGAAAATGAGTGAAAGTGTTTGTACTAGTTCATAAAAAGAGATAAACAAAAATATTAAAAGATAGTATGGGTTAGAAAGTAAGACATTAATATCTAGATTGATAATTGTCAGGATCAGTCATCTCCCAGACTGGTATCTGTCACCTCTGCTACACAAATTTCACTTGCACTCAAGAAATAATGAAGAATGATAATATGTTATTCTGCATAACTTAGCCAGCCTGTAAAGGAGTAACATAATGTGGTTTACCCATTTTGCTTGGCAATTAGTGGTGAGTGATGGAATTTAGGAATGAATCTGGGAAGAAAAAAAAAGAAAGCTAGACTGACAGTAATGACTTAGAAATTTTGATGCCAATAGTCCTGCTTTCCTTTAGGTCCTCTCACCCCTACTTCTTAATGCATTCTGCAGAAGAATGTATGAGAGTGAGCCCAAGATTGTCTGAAAACTGGCAGCTAAAACCTGGCTGGTTTTGCTTGTTGTACAACCAAGACAGACATGCTAAACTTCCCAAATCCTTAGTTACCTCCTTGGGGAAAGCAGGAGCCCTACTGGGCTGTCTAGCATGGCAAGAGTCTGTGCCCTCCCTGGCTATAACAAGAGATGCCAAGAGCACGTTAAAACATGAGGTAATGGATGCCATCCCAGTACAAGCTCTTTCAAGCTAAATGCCATTTTGAAGGAGGAGGCATAAACAATCAAGAAGTCTTGCTGGTAAAAGCTATCAGCTAGGGTTTGAACAGAGAACAAAACAAGGAGCAGAAGAAGAGCAATACTACTTAGGTGCCTTTCTGAAAGATTTTTAGGAGAGTGCTGAACACACTTTTCAAGTTGTTGAATATACCAAGTTGCCACTCAGAATCCAGTAAATTAAAAACATGGAGGGTGCAGGATTGAAGACAGATCAGCAATATGTAGAACTGCAACAAAACCAGTTCATCAGTTTTATATGTATATCACAGGATGCAATTCAATAAAAGAAATGCAAACACTCCATATTCATCTGGAGTAGTCAGCTACACAAACACACAATTGGAAAATGTGAATTTGACAACAGTTCTACCAACAAGGACCAAAAAGGGATCTGAATTGCAGACTGAACGTGAGTCAAAAACACGCTGTGCTGAAAAAAGCTACATTGCAGTGGAGTGTATAATGAAATATGGCATGCATATGAGACATGAGGTAACTTTACTGTGCAAGATTCTGTGGGTAAGGGCTCTTAATTCTCACTTGTTAAGTGAGACTCCAGAAGAGATTGGACCAATTTGGTAGAAATTGAAGAGAAGCAGCTGGAATGACTGGACATCTAAAAGACATACCCCTTTTGAAATATCCTACAGGGAAAGACTAAAGGAAACAGAAATATTTTGTTTATAAAATGCAGATGTGTCAATAAAGCTGGGAGAAATAATGTGCTCTGGATCTCATGTGGTGAGTGCAGGGGAAAATGACCCTAAACTGAAGCGAAGGAGATTTTGATTAAATGTGCTCCAAAAATTTCAAACAGTAAGGACAGAGAAACGACAAAATATGCTGCCTAGGGAGACTGTGTAATCCACATCTTCAGAGGTTTTTCAGAAAGAAAAAGGCTAATATTTATTGTCTACTTATTTCTCTGCAGAGAGTTTATTCAGCCTGAAGGTAACGAGATGAACCAGGAGTCTCTCAGGCTACACCTATCCCCCTAAGCTCTCAAGGGTCAGGAGAAGGCTCTGATACCCAGCTATTCCAAGAAGCCACCAGGGTTGTCCTCATTAGAGCTCAGCCCTGCCCTGGTCACTGACCTGAGGAAATAATCTCCAAAAACTGTCCCCAACATCCACTTTGGACAAGGCTTTCATACATGGGGGGAAAGTATTCCTCTGCACCATGGTATTTACCCTTAGGGAGAAAGAAGAGATCATGACCCCATTTCTTGTAAAGACAAGCCTAAAAGTGCCCTCCAGTCCTAATTTCTCTGGTTATTTCTGTAGCAAGCCATTTTTAACAAGGAGAATCCAAAAGCCCTCTCTAAATATGTGCAATTTAAGTGAATAAGCTTTTATGTGTACAACAACAAGCTCTGGGGCATTCATGCAATTTTGCTTCACTTAGTAGCTCTGTATAAATAACGTAGGAAAAGAAACATTCTATGTGCATGCATAAGATGTTCATAAATACAAAATAGTTATAATAATTCATTCCATTATTACCAAGATGCAAGTCCCATTATCCTAAATACTTTCACAAATATGTAGCAAGAGACACTCCCTGTCCCAAACACTACACAGGTTAAAAAATCATGGTAATGTGAGAACATTTTCTTAAGTGAAAAAATGAGATTGTCTGAAGCAATTTTTAGTATAAGGCACAATTTAGCTCTCCCCCTCCACACTTAGGCTTAAGTCATTTTCTGGGAAGTTCAGCTAGTAAGCTTCATATAATGACATGACTGCTCCAAAACTTCCTTTTCTTATACAAATATACATATTGGTTAATCTCTTAAATGTCTGTCCAGATTGTCTCCATTTAACAAGCTTCAAAGAACTGGGTAGTTCACAGATGATTTTGGGGCTTTTACCTATTTTTTCCTATACTTAACTTTCAAATTGTAATTGGAGGAGAGTGAAATGCTGTCAGGTTTTGTAAAAATTAATTACTCTCTTTTAAGTGTAGTCAACTTTAAAGCTATTTTATCATTCTGGCTTTGCATGTTTCTAAGCACCACTGAGAGTCTGGGTATCAGCACTTCAGAAAACTTCTTCCTAAACTGAAATTCAGAGAAGTGTTGCAAAATGAGCCCATATATTTCTCACAGTAGTGAAAATACCATCTGAAAAAAGTCAGGGTTATTTTCTTTTCCTTTTAAACCCCCATAAGAAAAACACCACAGGCATTAGCTAGTTAGTAACCTCTTAGTGCACTGACCTGTTTGAAGTTCAGAGGAGGGTTAGTCAATATATTAGCCTTAGATAGGGTACCATTAGTAATTTATGCATGAATTTTATTACATAGTTCAATCTTTGTCTACCCCACAGCCTGCAAATGCCCCTCTATCACACACTGCTACATAAAATGTGAGTTATGAGAAAAAAGTTATTAATTCTACTTAAATTTTGGTCCTGTGCAAAAGGCATGGTATTGAGGTATGTTTGTAATATTTTGCACTTAAAAGATGGTATTATGTTTCTACTTTTAAATATGGCATCCCAGCCAATGTTAAATTAATCATTAATCAATTAGGACATTTCTAATGATTATTATTCCAATGCCACTCTCTATTGATTCTGAAAAACTTGCTAGATTGACCTCCAAAAATACCCTTGGCATTTGAAGAAATTACATGTAGATGGGTGCTAGCTTCTGTGACTGAGTAAGTTAGTAATTCATCTCTACAGAACAGACAATTAAATGTCCCTGGTATGTTGTAAATGGGAAAAGATTGCAATCTGCCATGGAACATCCTGAGAATGGAAGCTTAATGAATCAAAGAAAAACCAGTCAGAAATTGAATTTGATAAGATACACCTGCTAAGTTATGTGTTTTCTGATGGTGAGGCTGTATCTAAAGCAGCTGTTCTAAAAAATGGAAGGTGAGTCTGAAAAATCTAGAGGCAGAGCATACAAAGAAGATTGAACCAATGTTAGTTGCTGTGCGAAATGGTCCTTCAGCTCAGATGCCTGTTGTTGAATTATCTACCTGTGACTATTTTTTGATATATAAGTGCACTTCACCCTGATATTTTTTCGAGCAACAGTACATTTATAGTCATCCATCTAGATTATTCCTGCTAGGATACACAGTCCAGCTCTGTAGCACTAGGAAGTGAGACAGTTATAGGTAAAGTTAATAAATCCTCTTTGACTGCCTTCCCCTTTAAGAGCTGAATCCCAAGCCCATGGTTAGGCAGCTACATTTTCCACACAGTACAGGGGGCATCTCAGAAAGGAAGCCAAACATACCTCTTGCTTTTGCAGAAGCTGCCCAAATTGAGTTTGAAGCAATGAGCCTCGTTCAGAATTGCCTCCACTGATTGTGAATGGGAGCTAAGAGCAGCTTAGCAATGTGGTTGCAGCACTTTATTCAGGTTTATTGAGCCCACTTCTCAGAGCCTGACTTCAGCAGAGGCTGTGGGGCTGCCCCGGCAGGCACCAGAGGAGCCTCCTGGCAAGAAGCGCTTTTTTAGGGTGACTGAAGCAATTCTTTAGTCAACTTCTCCATCTTTCTGTGTGAGTCTTTTGACTATGGAGTTGCTCTTTAGGCAGTGGAAAACAAATACCTCTCCTTAGCAGTTAGTAAGCCTGTCACACCCTAAAAAATTCTGCCAGCAATTATGATGAAAAATACTACTAAACAGCCTTTCTATGAGTTTTTAAGTGAAGTGTTGCAGTCTTTCATGGATGGAGTGTCTCCTGCTAGGCTTTCTCAGTTCTCTTCCCTCAGATTTGGGGCCATAGGATTTTGGCCTACTGTCTCTTAGTTAAAAGAGAAAAAAATATTTTAAAAATCATAATTAAAAAAAAATAGAAAAGAGATGTTTCAATGAAAAGACACGCATTTGGCTTCATCTCCAGTCTGATATACCTGATAGCAAATGCTGCACATCTCTGCATCCTTCAAAAGAAGATGGCACAGTGCTTGTGTAAGTTATATTTTTAGGAATCTCTTTCTAAAAAAGGTGAAAGTTTAAAAAAAAAAACAGGTGTTCCTTCTTTGCTGAAGGGAAATGGAGGAATTACTTCTGAATTTACTCTGAATTGATAGTCCTCTCTAATGCATGATGCCTGAATGGATATATTTTACTGTACAATACTGTTATTCTTATAAGAGATAGGGTATTTATGGCAGTAATGATTTTTTACATTAAGCAGTTCAGAAATTACCATGTGTTTGTTTAATTTTTTTACCCAGCTGATCTCCCTCTTTCCTGTATTAGCTATGGGATTTGTTAGTCCTGAATCCTCTCAGTTCATAGATTAGCATGACATGACATGTTTCTTTTTATGTCAAAACATTTACAGTGTACTTATAAAAAGTAATAGAACATTTAAAATAAGCCTCTCTCGTAGCACATTTAGGTTGTTTATTTCTTATTTTCTTATGAGTACTGTCAATAAATGTAGTTCTTAGCAGAGCCCTCTACATTTTTGATAAAGTCAGATGAAGATTTTTCTCCCTTACTGTTCCCATTAGCCACAACAAATCTTTCTCTTGCTGCCTGTGCATGTTCTGACTGTCATTTCAACACTGACTCATCGCTGAGAAAAGATTAAGACTTTGACTCAACAGGTTATAATCCTCTGCCTGCGCCAGGAATGCAGTGCTCTGCTATCTTACAACTGCCAGCCCGTGCCTAAGGAGGCATGATGGCCCTGTCTGATGTAATTCAGCTTGTCCTGATTAGATAGGGAGAAAAATACACACATATCTAATTGAAGCATGGGAATTATTTTACTGGATTACTAATGCACTTGGAAAATCGATGGTAACATTTACTAAATAAGTATTTGTGCCCATGTGTAACCTGGCCCAGTTCATTACACAGGATGAAGGTTGGAAACTGCATCCTGTGAAGTAGTTGGAGTTTTTCCCCATTGCTGAACAGGCAGCATTTTTCATGTTCTTTCCAAATCATCCTTATGGTTCACAACGATCTTCTTTCTCTCTCTACTGCTTTATTTTATTGCACAAATGCTAAGAATGGCACTTGTTCCAGAGAACATTACCAGAGCTTTAATATATATTTCAGTATATTGCACATATTGAAGAAAACTTACCTTTAATAAAATGTAGCAATGCAGTTACATGTAACACAGCTCATGAATTTTCTTATGCGCTCAGTTTCCTACCATCTGCTTTGCACACTCAGTACTCAGGCTTGTGGAGCAGCTTCCTGGATTTTGGCATTTTTATTGCAGATGCCATGCTTCTTCCCTGTTACAATGCCAAGCTTTTCTTTAACCTGAAAAGCAACATACACAGGTTATACACTAGACATAGTGACAAAGATGGAACAGTGCAATTGAAAAATAATGATTTCCATAGGAAACAGCCTGAAATGCCTGGTAGGATTACATCATATCAAGTTGGCAGATACTGATTATCAATTTATATTTAATTGTCATTAATTGCCATACTGAGGTAATGTAGCCATTCAATTTAGAAAAATGACAGAAAAGTCCTGAGGATCATTACAAAAGCATAGTTTTCATTAATATATTTTGGGCTTTGTAAGTGTGTTTTGCTTCCCAGAGGGCATAGCAGGGAGAAAGACAAAAGTAGGTTTATGGCACTCACGTAAGAGAAGGACCCTGCCTGGTAACAAGGGAAAGGCTGCATCATCACCTCTTTGACCTGGAGTGTGGGGAGAACAGGGCAAAAAGTTTGAGCTAAAACCAAGTGACAGCGCATAATTCAGAAGTATAAATAGGCCCTGAATTTCATTAATTAATCCAAGAGCAGTTCTGTTTATAACAAATTCCTGACTCTTTTTTTTTTTGGCAACATCCAACAGGTCCTGCTCTCCCAGCACAGATGCAGGAAGGTTCACAGCAGAGCTGTGATGGGGCAGGTTTAGGGCAGGTCATGTCAGTCCCCTCTGTAGAGTCACATAGCAACTTTGGATGTGCAAACCACTGCTGCTTCTCTGTGATGCTAGAGTCATGCCCACTGCACTCTGGCATGCCTGGAGAATGCAGGGACTCAGGCACGTCACAGCACGGCAGAAGTCTTCCCATTCTTCAGCTATCCATTCTAACCCTGCTCCTCCTTTCTGTGCCCAGTGTGAAGCCTCAGGATGAAAGGCAGCCCCACCAAAGTCAACAGCAAAACTCCACCTGTGCAGAAGAAATTCAGCTGCTGCCTGGAGCTACAAAGTGGCTCTCCTCGTTCAGCCTTAGTGTCTGCAGGAAAAAGACTGAGCAAATATGCAATTTTGAGATCTGTGAACCCAAACACAACGTCAAGGTATTCTGACACAATTTCAAAAGCCAAATGCATTCAAATATAGCAATTTGTGTCTCAGCCAAAGATAGCATTATGAAGCACAGTATGTGCTTCAATAGCTGCAGTTTTGTCCCGTGCTTCACTGGGGACATCCTGCATGTTCGAGGCCTGGCCAGGAACATGCACTGTGTAAAGTCAAAGCAGCTACCTAGACCAAGCACGAGTAAAATCCTTGAAATTGTCATTCTTTCCTGAACACTGAAGACTTATTGAAATCTATAGCTGAAACCCAGCTCAAAGACAGCTTTAGGGAAAGTTCATCAGAACTACTCTATTGCGGCAGTACTTCCTCTCAGCGAGTTGGTCACTCATGCCTTCCCTTGCCACAATCTCTTGATGACCACAGGAAGCAGATGTTTTTATTTCCATAATACGTTTTCACTTCTCAGGTGCACTTCATTTGCTCTTATTAATAATGGAACAGGTTTGATTTGGAGCAAATTTGGCTTCTACAGCCAGCTAGGTAGAAGAAGTATCAGATCTTGATTGTTGTGAGATTTTTTTCCCCATTATTTTAGCTGGGAACCATTTCACACATGTAGGGCTTTTCTTACATTTACTGGGCTCTGGAAATCAATCAGAGTGCAGGAAACAAAAATCTTGAAGGTTCATCAATATTTCAGGCCCCATCAACAACACATTCAATTTTATTTGGAAAGGGATTGGAAATTTTGCTCACTTTTCAGCTTTGAAATAGAGCAAGCCCAGCTCTGTGGAACTGAAACCTTGAGCAGGTGACAGTGCCAGATGCTCCACCTGCCCCTTGCTGCCACCCAGTCCAGCAGACCCACGTGGAATGCCATCCCTGTGACCAAAGAGCACTGCAGAGCAACAGAGATTTCACATGATTTATTTGTGTCTCCCACACTTAATGTTGCAAAGGGCGCTGATATGGAGGGAGCAGACAATTTTTAGTCTCTCTCTGAGACTTTGGACCAAAATTCTTGCCCTTCTGCCATCACCCTGCTTACAGATGGCACTGACCATTGGGAGAGCAAAAATTCAGTCTTAACTGGGAATCCCTCCTTTCCTCAGGGCTAGCTTTTAGGCTGATGGTCTATTTTTTGCCTCAAGGTCAACAAAACACTACCCAGAAAAATTAACCTAATTTCCAGAAAACACAAAGGCAGTAGTAAATCAGGCACAACAGACCTGTAGACATTTGGAAAGATATGAAAATTTATTTCTTTGCTTGAGTGCTACAGCTTTCAGTTCTTTCTTTATTCTTTTTGGTTAATTTATTTACATGATTATTGCAGCTTTATCTTTGCTTGACAAATAGTGGGAATTTCTGTGGCTTGGGCTACAGCAACATTTTGAGGGCCTCTTACAGGACCTGACCCCAACAGGATCATAGCTTGTCCTCATATTTTCTTTTCTGCAGAAGTTTAATTTTTTGAAATTTAGCTCCTATTTTCTCTATTTTCTATTTTCTCCATTTCTCTATTTTCTCTATTTTCTGTTTTGTATAGGCTTCTCTATTTTCTGTATGACTGTTTCCTTTAAGGCTCAACAGTTTTCTACCTGTTGAAAGTGTACCAGAGATTGACTAATGGAACAAGTGTCATGATTCTGGAAAAGTATTTCCAAAGCATGTATATTCTTGTTTGACTCACGTTGTTTCTCTCAGTGGGAGAGTTACTGTGCTTAGGAGAACATGTTATGTACCAGTTAGTCAGGTAGGCTGGTGATTACATGTAGGTTTCTAAAGGAACATCATGCCTTTTTGTGCAGTTTTGACTTGCTTTTAGGTACTTTTTTGGCAGCTTGCTCCTTCTACTTTTTTAAATGCCCCAAACCACACCATTGTTTTCAAAAGTCTTAGAAAATTAGATATGAATGATTTTATTTTATTCTTCCTGGTCAATAATTATGCACTTCTCTCTCTATTTTTGCTTTCCTCATATTTCAATGTGACTAATGTACAGCAACACAAAAATAAATCTTGCAATTACTGAAAATGCAGTTCAGGGGTACAGAGATCAAAAAAAGAACAACCCACAAAGAAAGGGAGGTTTGATTTTTACTTCTTGGCAGGCAAGGCAACATGTGAAATCAAACATATAATTAGGATCTAGCTGAAATGGTAAGCCACAGCCTTCAAGAAGAAGCTGCGTGGCCACGTTCTGCCCAGTGCAGTCCCAGAGAGGAATTCTTCCCAGTGCAACTGCAGGGAAACCCAGGATTCTGCTGTGCTACAGGCACAGAGGCAGAACATAACTTTTTTGGAGTTTTTCCCACCGTTGCCATTTTCCATGGGTGGGCAGGGATGCACTCTGCTCCCTCACCTTCTCCATGTCCGGTGTGATTTTCTCTGCCTGCGGCTGCCCCGGGGGCCCGCCCTGGCAGCTGTGCGAGGTGGGCTCGGCAGCAGCCCCGTGCCCTGGCTCCAGCACCCCCTGGCCCAGGCACTACCTGGCCTCTGGTGCCCGGAAAGCTGCGGATGTTAGACAGGACTCCTCTCTTTGCTCGGTTTTGCCCTCCTTGGGATAAACAAGGATCCTGTACTGTGGGCAGGCTGCCCAGAAAGGCAGGCAGGCTTGGAAAATGAGACTGAGGCTTTTTCTGTAACACTTCCTAAGGAAAAAGAAAAGATGTTTTCTTTACTTTGGAGCAAATAATGGGCATGTGATAAATCAACGTGAGAGAATGGGTATGGCAGTTTTACAGCAAGAAAAACTCACTGGGGAAAAGCACTAAACTCTGCCTCTTCCTCTTGTCTCCAAACGCCCTTACAGGTTAAACTCATTTATTCTGTATTAAATTTGCAGAGTATTATCTACACAGTCGTTCTGGGTTTTTTAATCTCTGGAGACTTAATTCATGAGAGATACCCCAAGGTGTAAAATACACCATTTTGAACCAAAAAAACCAAACCAAAACAAACCCCCAAACAAACAAACACAAAAAACCAAACAAACAAGAGAGAAATTCTAAACAAACAAAAACCTCAAAACCAACCCAAAATCCACCAAACCAAAAAAAACCCGAAACCTCACGTTGGACTGGATGTTGTTCATTTTAAACTCTTCAGTCCCAGATTATTCTTGCTTTCTATAACAGCTGCATACCCAAAAGCACTTCTCTCCTTTAAGTAATGAAACAATGAGATGTTAGTGCTATACAGCTCTTATGCAAATCAGGGTGAGGGAAAAACTAGAGTTATACACAGGACAAGAGTAGAAAGAAGTTGTAGATGCTCCTACAGGAGTGACAGAGAAAAGTGTGAGGGTGTGGAGAAGCCTAAACTTCTCCATTTGCAATAGCACTGGGAAGAACAGCAGTGGACAGAGGCAATTATAAGAGAGAACAAAGGGCAGGACTCACCAGGGACCCCCAAATGTGTTTTACCTGACACACATTGCGTGACACATGCAGGTAGTTGCACAGACTTCTGAGAGTTAACTCCACACCCTGAAATTCCCTTTTAATAACAGTAAGTATCACACACAGATAAAATCGGCTGTGCTCCATCATTCTTTCCTTCTCCCCCTGGGAAGAGAGTATGAAATCTGTCCGGGCTGGCATCCACGCAGCCAAAGGCTCATTCTCCCTTCCACATCCCCAGGCTCATTGTGCACACATCTCTCTAATGTGCTAGAATTGGCTTAATTTGATCTTGACAAAATAAAATTAAGTAAGCGCAAAACCACTAAAGTTATTATAGAGAGTGACTTTCTAAATCACGTTTAGCTTCATGCCATGCCAGGAGATAATCCCCAGCTAAATCCAGCCTCAACTGAAAAGAAATATGCAACTAATTCAGCTCACTATGCTTTAGATCTCAACTGCAGAGTAACTAAAACTACTAACCACTCTTTTAAAACTTTGTCATTTCCCAGGCTATTTTAGCATGCAATGATCTTGATGATCACTCGTAAAATCAATTTCAACTTCCAGGCACAGATGATGTTAAATTAAAAAAATATATCTCTTTCAGAAGTCTCTCTCCTACCAAAGGGTTTAGATGATCTGCCACTTTCCCAGTTTGCTCAAGCTGAGCATACAGAGGTGGAAAGAAGTTCTGTCTTCATTGCAGAATAAAATGTAAGGGTATTCAACTGACAGAAGCTGTGATTAAATTGTGATGAAATAAATTCACATTTAGATGTAAGATCAAATCCTGAGTAAGTGTAAAATCATTACAACCCTGTTGAATTAATTGAATTTTTGCTCATTTTCATCAGCTGAGACTGACTAGAGCTGAACGTTTCTGAGTAATCTTCAGCTCTCTATTACTAGCATAATTAGTAATTTGCTTTTCCAAGCATCTTGCAGTGTTTCTATCCATTAAAATATGTGGAGTTCCTCGTCAATGTGTCTTGTAGCTTGAACATGAAGCAGGGATCCTGCACCAATTCTTGCTGAATCAGGGCTCAGTGCATATACTACCAATCACTTTTCTCACAAGGGTGCTTAAAATAGCATCGTCAGCCCATTGTAGCTCACTGGGAAATCTGTCAGCAAATTTCACATTTCTATTATTACAAGACCAATTTTAGAACTAGAAAAAGAAATCATAGCAATGATAAAGCTCCAGGTGGAGATGGGTCAGTACTGCAAATACTTTCATAATGAAGTGCTGAAAATTCATTTTTAGCATTTTCACATTATCTTGAATTGGTTTTCCACAAACATTTGGTCGATTAAAATGTTGATTGACAGCAGTATTTACACTTCATTTCTTACAAAGCTGCATATGCAATTATTCATGGCTAATGAGTTTGCATTAGCATGAACAATTACTCTTGCTAGAAATGCTCACGCATTTCTGAGTTTAGGAGAGCAGGTAAATCCCTCCATATTGTGGGCAGTATTGAACTGTATGCTTCCATGTCAAAGCCTTCCTCCAGGCTCAGTTTAAGTTCATCTATTGACATGAGGGACCCCATAATGGAAACTGTAATGAGACTGGGGGAGGTGGAGACTGGGTGCCATATGACTTATTGACTAGTATGCTTAAATAGCTGACACCATGCTATTGCCCAGAAACTTCATAAAAACATAAACACAAGTGGTTAAAATATTTCTAATAATACATCTTGAGAGAAATCACTAGTGCTTGTACATGTGCTATAATTAGGGAGCATCCATTATTTAGTCACTTCTGTCAAATATTACTTTAAAATCAATCCAGTCTAGGACTGGGGTTTTTTTTCCCTTTTTAACCAGACTGCAGGCATCCTGGTTAATATCAGAAAATAAAGGACTTCTGACATGCTCCTAAAAGAGAAAAGTGCAAAAAATTCCTCAACATCTATGAAACTAGACACCTATTAGTAAAGAATTAGGTAACTCTAATGCCTGGAGTAGTCACTGTGTTGAAGGGAAAGTCTGATTTAAATCATAGAATTGTAAGGATTGGAAGGGACATCTAGTTCCAACCATCCTGCCATGGATAGGGGTGCCACCCACTAGACCAGGTTTTTCAGGGCCCCATCCAACCTGGCTTTGAACCCTTCTAGGAAGGGTTGTTTGAACAACTACTCCTGGCAACCTGTGCCACTGCCTCACTCCCCTTTGAGTAAAGAATTTCTTCCTGATATCTTTTCTAAATATCTCCTCTTCTAGTTTAAAAACCTTCCCCCTTGTCCTGTCACTGTCTGCCCATGCAAGAAGTCACTCTCTGTCCTTTTTTATAAGCCCTCTGTAAGTATGGGAAGGCTGCAGTGAGGTTCTCCCAGAGCTTTCCCTTCTCCAGGCTGAATAAGGCACACATGCCTCCTGGAATAATTTTCTGGGCTCCATAGCCCTGTTCCAACCACATTCTGAAGGGTGTCTTAGAGTCCCTCCCAGCATAGCACACCACTGAGGTGGTCAGAGTGGTGCTGCTGAACTGACTCACTCTTGAGAGGGCAGCTGGAGACCAGACACTGTCTGAAGACGTTTTAAGTAATGTGGAGAACTGGCTGGCTTCAGTTGGAAACCAAAGCAAAAAATAAAATGAGACTACAATAACTTGCTGTGCCTCTGAAATTTGAAGGCTTAACCATGCATTGCAGATATGTCATTATGAAATATGACTTTGTGGTTCTTCATGGATATGTCCCTCAGGGACCAAACACCACTCTGTATAGGTTGTTTCACATTTGGTTGACTTTGAGCAAACCTTTAAAATCTATAACTGTTATGACAGTCAGTGTAAGAAACACAGATCATGAAGAATGTATTTAAGTACTTACTATCCTCCTGGGTTTTTCTGAATTTCAAATAAAAAGACAATAAAAACCAGGTTTTTTTTTTAAGGACAGATTTTTGGTGCAATTTTGTGTTCCAATCCTAGGGATAGGAATCAGGACGCAGATTTTTACATCATCATTTTGGGGTCCTAATAATAAACATGCATAAACTATTTTTTAAATGCAGCAGAAATTAGGAACCTGAACAATGCATGCTGCTATAAAACATGTCTTGTAGGCTGTAAAAATCTTCCCTTACCCATATGCTTCTTCAAAGAAAATTAAATTCATAATCTCTAGGTATTGTTTTGAAAAATTGATCTGAAAGAAAAGATCTGAATATAAGAAGGATTCAGAAAGACAAATTAATAAAAAACCCCAATCTAACAATTCTGTCTGGACCCTAAACATTCTGCTAATAAGCAAGACAATTGCTAACTGCTGGCTGGGTGCTGCTGACTTGTGCTGTTCCTGCTTCATCTGCCACCATATTATTATTATTTTGCCTCAAGCATTGCTGTGGAGCTCACTTTAGCTAATGATCATGCAACTAACAGTCTGTCAGCCTTAATATCTACGAGAAACAAAATGGAATTTGTCCCTACACTATTAGCCATGCTTTCTAAACACACTTCCTTTGGCCATATGTATTGAACATTATTATTTAGTGCCTACTCTACTATATGCCTACTGGATCTGTGAAATAAAGAAAAAGTTTATAGGGCAGTGTGTAGAAGCCTACATAAACTTCCTTGGCACTTCCTTGAAATACAAAAGCAGATCAACTTAGATCATTGCTCAGTTTTTGGAGTGAATGCAAGAGATGAGCAGTAGCAGGTCAGTAGACTGGCAGCCAATAATAATGCCAATTTATTGAAAGACTCAGTTTTTGCCTGAGGTCATCTAATTACATGTACTGTAACCGCAATGAGGTTTAACACAAGGGCAATTAAAGCTTCCATTTTGGGGAGGTAAAGAAGTCTAATTCCAGGGTGAATCAAAGGCGAGGAGAGGCAGCTGGGGTAAAGTCAGCAAGTCTCCTGATCTGTGAGTCCCTTAAACATGGTAAGGATTAATATTGCTAGCAATTGCCACCCTGACCACCACTGCTCCCAAAGCGATGGGTACTGAGCTGAGCCAGGAGAAAAGCTGGCTGCCTTTGGTTCCCAGAGTGAGCTGGGAAGCCTCAGAAGCCTTCTCTCTGCCCTGCTGCATTTGCTGCAGTACTGCTGAGATGACTCCTTTCTTATGGCAGTGAAGTAATCTGTGAACTGTCAGGAAAGCATGAGAAAATGGAACTGGGGAAAGCAAGCAGTGGGTTCCTTTCAGGCAAGCTATTGTTGAGTCAGAGCCTGTCCCTCTAGACTATGTTTCCCTGTTCCACAAATAGCTTTGCATCAAAAAAAAAAAAAAAAAAAAAAAAAAAAAAAAAAAAAAAAAAAAAACAAAACAAAAAAAAAAAAAAACCAGGAAAAGTGAAATGACTGTGCCTTGTTTTCAGCACTGTTTTTCTATCTCTGAACACAATTATCACTTTCTCTCCTGTCACTTGTTCAGTTGGTCAAATTTCACCTCATTAGCTAAGAAAATGAGACGTACTTGAGATTTACTGGTTCTTTTCAAGTGCTCAGTGGCAGAGACAGGAATCTTTTCTCCTGATTTGGACTTAGACAAGCTTCAGTTTAGGACCTCCTGACATAAACCCAAATTAAGTGCAAGGAAGCTTTTGAACCTGTAGGGATCTCCCCTTCCTCTAAAACCTGGCTCAAGGAGTAAACACTCACTGCAAGGCAAGTGTAAGGCTTATTGTCTATACCTCAGCTCTGCTATTTGTCAGCAGAGTTGAGGTCCTGAGTATTTAGATATTCCCACTTTGAAGCTAGTGAAAATACAGTCAGTTCACTGATACCTGTTTAAGTTTTGCTAAGAATAACGGATTTAATTTTTCATGTGGTGGAAGGTAATCATCCAAAGTGCTCAGGAAGGGTTGAGTACTAAATAGGTAGGCATATTAATTCTCTAAGTCCTTTAATTAGCTTCATTTCATCATATTTTACTTCCTTATACCTGCCCCAGGGTCTTACAAAACACCTCACACCTGCTGCCACATTGTCTCAGTATCGGTTTTCCACCAAAGCCAGTGTGTACCCTACAAAGAAGATTCCTACACAACCTTCTTTACTCTCCTACATATATTTTGTTATACATTCTACATTATGCTCAGTAGGTATGTGTTTTACTGACATAGCTTCAGAGCTGAATATTTCAGGAACAAAGACAGTCTCTTAGAGAAAGGGGTGGTGTGTATATAAGCACCCAACAGGAGATCTGCGTGCAGTTGTTTATATCCTATGCTTTAGGAAAGATGCAATCAGACTGGAAAAAGCCCAGGGTAGGCAAGAAGAGGAGTTGTGAGAAAAATGGGGTTGTTTAGTCTAGAAAATGGGGAATGTGAGAAGCCTTTCAATATTTAAAACATTATTGCAAAATAACCTGAATGAATAAATTCCTATGTGACTGAAGACAGGGAAAAAAGCAACAGTTTATGCTACAGCGTGAGAGATTTCAGATGACCTTCTAGAAAATCTTTCTAATGGTTAATGGCAGTTCAAGACTGGAGTATCCACTGGGGAAGTAGTGGAAGTAAGAAGAGATAAATCCACTGCTTTTACAGGGGTCTTGACATAAGATTATTAACAGCTTAAATGTGTATCTCCATGACATCCATCTCTCGCCACTCAGAAAGGCAGTTGCCTTCAGATGGGACCTTCTGAGGCAGATGCAGGTGTCTTCAGCACAACAAATTGACCACTGCTGAAGCAGGCCAGGCTCTCTTTCCATTTACTGGTTCTGTGAGGCCAAACTATGGACCTTTCACTCTTTTTCTTAAGTGGAGAAACAGTTATTCCAGTATTCAGGTGGGAAGTGGCTTGCTCAGCTGATTAGTAAACATTGCTAATTATTCTGTGGTTTTGAAGTCTTGAAACTATATATTCACACTCTGCTGGGCATGAGACACCACATCAGAGACTTGAGGAAATTAAAACAAATGAAAAGCAAGTTTTTGCTTTATAAATCATATGTAAAACCATCAGAGTATTCAGAAATCCTTTTGTGTTTTCAAAGAAGTTGTCTCAAGTTAGATCTTCATCTTCAAGGTTTTCATAAAAACCGAAATGAGAAAAACATTTAATATAATAGCAATTGGGTAGAGCACCCAAGACTTACTTTATTTGAATGTTCTCCTTGGCCCCCAAACCACCAGTGTTAACTCCATAGAAGACTCATACAGTCTTGTATTAATTGAAAAGGTCCTTTGTTGAAACAATACATGAGACTACAGATGTCACCTGGAGGTAAAAACATTCAGCATCTCAACACTAGAACTGTCTGAATAGCAAAAGACATAGGAGCCAGTCCTGCTGCAGTGGAAAGCAGGACAGGGATATTTTGTCTATAAGTGAAGGTCCTGGAGAAAGCTTAATTTTGTACAAACTTTCTGAGGCATGAAAGGTATTAATTTTAAACAGTAAATAGCAAACTAAACACAAGATTAAATATAGGACCTTCTAAATAACTATATTTGCAATTTTATATTAACATTATAAAAATAAAATGATTGCTAAATTGTGTCATTCTGTCTTACTATACAAATTCAAGTGAATAATATATTTTCACTGGTAGTCAGGTTGTACATACACACACTTCTATTGTAGTAGGAATTACTGTTTTCACTTCCATCAGTTGCAAGGATTATAAATGTTTTCACTTTTTACATCCTTTTCTCTGGAAAATTAGCTGAAAGTGATGGACACACACGTTTTGCCACTGAATAAAATTTGCCTAGGCTTAGAAAACATTATAGAGGGAAGAATATATCTTTTTCATATTAGGACAATAATAATATTTTTAAATCCATTTGCATTTTAAAAGAGTGATGTAGACTGCTTAGGAAAAAAGGGAAATTTGAGTCTACACAGTATATTTGTTTTTATGGTAACTGCTGTTCTTCCAAATATAAACAAAATGGGACTTATAGCACAATAGGGCACTTAGAGCCCATTAGAATCTTATGCTCTATTTCATTGGGTTTTTTTTTTAAATAAAGTTTAAAAAAAGGAGCTCCTACTTGAAGTTTCAAACTTAAAGCAAAAAGCACTTAGAGTTAACCACGAGTGCATATAGAATTCTTGACTAATACTCTAAATAAAAGAGTTATATTTTTTCCTGCTCAGAAGGAAGTAGGTGCATTCTTTCTGACATTCTCAAGCCATCTCACTAATCCCTGCTATGCTCTCATTTATAATCAATATAATTTGTGGAGCAATCAATATTTCCATTTTTATGACAAAATGACATCTTGTGTGCAAATGAAATCTCTCAAAGTATCTGTATCAGCATGGCAGTAATCAAATTGCTTGGTTGCTCTGTACAAGTAGGGAACACATCAGAGAAATAAAGAGGTACATTCACACACAGGTGGAATCTGCTAGTTGGGGAATAGCTATAGTAACAAGCTCATGTGAAACATATTCTGTTCAATTTCCTGCTTCCAGAGATACACTTAGTTTGGTATACTTAGATGCTCTGCATCTCCACTTGTCAGTCAAGCCACCATCTGCTCCTACTCCCTGTAACCCTTTCCAGGTTCCAATGTACTCCCATATATCTTCAAATCCCTTCTACTTCAAAGAGTTTGAACAACCTCTGATCCTTTCCCTTCTGCTTTGAGCATGTCCCAGCTCCACAGTATGTGGGCTGAGAAGTGCTGGCCTGTTAAAAGGTTATATCTACATCCTATTTTGAAGACAGATGCAAGTTTGCTTCAAGCTGGTGGGAAGCGAGCCAGTTTGGATGCAGAGGCCACATGACTGCATTATCAGCATAATGCTGAGCTTGATGCAATAAGCCTGACAGAGAAGCAGAATATATTAGCTGAGCTTCAGTCAGTGCAGAGCTCAGGCAAAGCAAGCTTACATCTGTCTGCAATCTGTCAGGCAGCTCCATATTGTGCCTGAATCGCATAATTCCCCCTTCAGTCTTAATAGCCCACACACAGACTGAAGCAGGGACAGAAAGCCATTCTGTTTGCTCTCTACAGATGAATTTGCTGATACTGGGCTTCTGTCAGAAATGGCACACCTGCATGGAGCTCTGTTCCTCTGTGCTGCCATTTCTATCATAAGAACCAGGTCTGCATTTGCCAGAAAGCTTTTATACTCCACATCTATATTTACATTTGCTCAGTTACCAGTAAGAGATTATTTTCTGCACTGCTACCTTGTCTCCACCCACTGAGAATCAGTTTGAGAGCCACAAAACATTTATTACAAAGAAAGATTTGCAATTCTCTTTCCATTTTCAATCTGTCCAAAAGCACAAGATTTCTGATAAAATAAGACTCACAAAAGCACTACTTGCTTTCAGTGGTCCAGCACTACTAAGGATGGAACCCACAGTTAGCCATTTTGAAACACATCAATAGAAAATAAAGTGACTATTAATCCTTAGGACCATATGCCCCTGGGAGACCTTACATGCTACCTTTCCCAAAGTCCATTTTCAATGTTACACCTATTGATCATAAAGACTGGACACTGTTATATGTCCAGCTGCCACATTCTCTGGCCATGGAAAACCTTTCTTTAATAAAACTTGAAGATTCCTGGCTTAGAGTTCTCTGTGCACAAGCATTTTCTCTTTTTTTTTTCTCCCCCAAGGAATCCCTGATATATAAAAATTACTTTTTCAAGGAGATACAACCCAAATGCCTGCAGCTTCCTGAAGTGACTGCCTAATACTTAGATTACTACACTGATCATACAAAAGTCTTGATCCCTTTTTGCATGTTGTTCTTGGATATGTTTGTAAATTTCTCTCTCAAACCACAGACATCAGCTTGGAGAAATATTCATTATCCCTGCTGCTTCTTTCTGTTTGTAGGAAGTGAAGGTATTCTTCAAACAAAGAGTGTCTAGCTTCTCACTGAAGCTATAGCAATTATTAACCTTTAAGTAGCATCCAAATTCACTGAAATTAAAAAAATGAGAAGATGCAAACAGGTTTCCAACAACAGGTATCCGCTACAAAATCTAAGATACAGACTATCTCTCCATGCCTCAAGAAACATGCAGTGGAAGTTGGTACAGGCTGGAGCAAACCACACAACCATCTTCAGGCTAAAGGAGAGGGCAACAGGACCAACATGTCCATGGTTCAATGCTACCTCTTTTATGAATCTCTTTACCTCTCTTTTATGAATCCTGACCTCATTTATCCTTGTAATACAGAATTCATGACTTCTCTTGCAGGCATGTTCATCTGGCTTGACTGAATTTCCACTGTGTCAATCTGCTTCTCAAATCTTTCAGCCAGCAAAGAACACTGGTGATACCTGAGCGGAAACATAGATGACAAAAAGTACTCCTGACCATTTTCAGTGGGAAATTATTTCATATTGGTTTTGTTCAGAAAGGTCTGACAAAAAGCCTACCCTAAGAAACTCCTCTGTCTTATACATCTCACTAGTTAAACACAAATAGTTTAAGCATGAAATAATCGCTTTTTTTTTTTTTAATGAAAGACCTAGACATCTGAACACCTGTGTTTTTATTGACAAAAAAGTCTGTTCAGTCTAAAGCTTGGAGTGGAGACAGGCAGCTCCTGACAGAATTGCTCTGGAAGTATCATCCTGTGACTATACTCTAGTGCCTTGCAGTCAGCTTTTCAGGCTGGAGCACTTCTCCTACACTGTTATCCCACCTCCAAAAGCCCTAGGAGAGTTCTGTGGTATTGCCTACACCCTAAATCGATTATCTGGGATGACTGCTTACCCCTGCAGCTCCTGCAGTGTGACATGACACCTGTGTGTGTATCCCCCATAACTCCCCAGAGGCACCCATCAAATTTCCCAAGCATGGAGAGAGACACCAGCATTCACCAGACACAAGCTGTGGTGGCATGAGGAGCAGGAAAGGTTCTCCTCAGGAGCAACAAGATGAGGCACATGGGTGCAGCCATAAGCTTTAATGCTCACAGAAATCAACCCGACGTTTTTTGGCTTGGCAAAAACCACTTCTGCCTTCTGCTTGAGAAATGTCATACAGGCAATGAATCAGCACTGCCACAGTCACAATGCCCAGATGCTACAAAATTGTTCTCCCAGCCCTGCTTGGGGTGGGCTGAGACAGCTGCTTGACCAGAAATGACTCCTGCTTCAGCCATCCCACCCCCAGTCAGGAGCAGCCCCAAGCCTGGGCGTCTCCCAAGGATGGGCACAGGGCCTGCTTTGGTGGGGCCCATGGCTGGGCAGGGCTGTGGGCAGCTGCACACCGGCCCTGCTGCAGCATGGCTGGGGCAGAGGCTGACAGCCCTGGGGGCTGGGCTGTGGGGAGCCCCAGGGGGCTGGCAGGGACCGTCAGGGCTGCCAGGGACAGTCAAGGCTCAGGGTGCCCCTGGGGCCCTGCCACCAGATTTTTTTTTTTGGTCAAATTTCTGTTCTCAGAGACTTTTCTCTCATCTGAATATGTTGACGGTCTTTTGCTCCCTCTCCCTCAGCACTCCCTGACCTTGCTTGGCTGTAGGAACTCCCTGTGGATCACACTTGCTCAGTAGTGGCACTAAAGCAGCCATCTCTTTAAGACACACATGCAGCCTTATTGCAGCCCCTGAGCCAGCCTTTGGAGAGACCAGTGCCACAGTGGGGACATGCACTGTATCATGCCTGCCTGCAGCTCCAGCAACAGGAATGCCCCACCTCTCCCCCCACAGGCTCCCAGCTTCCTTCTGACTACCTCCCTTGTGAACCACAGACTCTGGATCAAGAAAATCTCCATTCCCTGGGTTCAGAGGCAGTAGTCACTGCCCTTTCAGTGCTGCACTCGAGGGACAACTGCTGTGTCTCCCTTTCTGCTTGCAATGGTCTCAGCTACAGCAGCCCCTGAGCTGCCATGACCTAAAGAGGCCATGAGCCTAGGAGCCACAGGTCCCTGCCTCAGCACTGTGCTGTCTCTGCTTTACAACCCACTTTTCAGCCATCAAGTTTTAGTCAAAATTTTCTCCTACAGGTTACAACAGCTTCTTCCAGATGCTGGCTCATTTACAAGAAGTGGGTTAGCCTTCACCAACCTTACTCACTGTTAACACTCCCTGACTCATGCTCCAGTTCAGGGAGTTCAATCCTGTCATGCTTTGATGACATTTTATTTTAAGTGCATCAGTATTTTGAGTGGAAGGACCTGCTTTTAAGTTAGACAGAAAAAGAGAAGTTAAGGTTCTTCCCAGCTAAAAGGCCAACTTTGATACACCCAGGGATCAAGGAGATGAAGTCTATTCAGCTGAGGATCTCAAAGAATTGAAAGCATGAAATGCTCCCCATTTCTTATAGCAAAAGATTAAATCAGATATAGAACATCTTTTTGTCAAGAAAAGGGGGAAAAAGCCATTGGAAAGGAATATAGACTTCAGCAAATGAATAGGCATATGAAAAATGTGGTTAGGACTAGGCAAGGAGACAGGGGGCAGGTGGATGGGAATCTCTAGAGAAAGCTGTTTCACGGCATCTGTAGCAGAGTTGAAAAGACAGACCTGCCAGTCCACAGTTGATTTAGTCCACGCTGAATCTGAACTCTAATGGAACTGTCATTTTGGCAATATATTGTAACAAGGAGTCCTATGTGACAGTTATGTATTTGCCCTTTAGTTTCACGATTCCCTATTTTTAAATATATTTTCTTGCTATTAGTTTGACCTCCTCTGACACTAAATCACTGCTGCTCTGGCGTTCAGTGAAGAAGTGCCTTGTGAAATGTCTCACTCAGCAATTGCCTCCACTGCCCTTTCTTCCCAAGGCCATCATTACTGTTTGCCTCCCAGGTCTGCAAATCTGCCATGAGCTCCAAAAGTTGTCTCCCAACCACACATTTCAGTGACCTCATCTCTGCAGGCCACAGTCTCTCTCACACTTGACATAAACTCAGATCAACAAACCCAGCCCCTAAAGCACAGATAATTATACTGCTCTACTGCCAGGAAGCTCTAGTACATCCTAGTGAATCAAATGTGGAACAAACCTCAATCTTTGCCAACAAGTGCAATATTTGTTTCCATAGATGTCTATGTATGTCTTCAGTTGGAGTGTGAATGTCCTTGGGGCTTGCATGTGCAGCAGAAGTTTGTCTCAGGCACCCTTTCATGATCATTTGGAGAGATAAAATTTCTTTGAGTTGTGACAAAAAGGAGTGAGTTTGGTTCTGTCTCCATAGAGTCTCACTCAGTTGCTTTTGGATACAACCAAGGTTCAAATTCCTTTCAAAATCATTAAGCTGCATTTTCAGTGGGACAAAGCCTGCCTGGAAGTAAAGAACTTATGCTGCAATGAGATAAATATAATGTACTCTAATGAGAAATAAATGGTTAAAGGATAGGACACAAAGGAGAAAAGTCTTCAGAGGAAGATCACCAGTGGGCTCCCACTAGGCTGTATTACATGTTGTTATTATTATACATTATATACAGTGTATTCCCACAGGAATGCGCTGATTGATTTAGTCCTAAGTGACCTGGAAAGTGGGATGAGATAAAGGAACAAAGTTTGCTGATAATAATGAGTTATTCAAAGAAGTAAATTTAGAGCCAACTGCTAAGAGCTGCAGAGGGATATCAAAATGCAGAATGACTTGGAAATAAAAATGCAGTTGAATTCAATATTGATAAATGTAAAGTAATGCACATGGGAGAAAAAGCCCAACTATACAAATGCAGTGTTGGTCACCAAAGTAGCTGTTACTACTGTGGAAAGCAATTTTGAGGTTATTATAGACAGGCCTATGAAAATGTCAGCTCAGTGCTCAGTAGCATTTAAAAAAGCAAACCAAATATTAGGAAAGAAATTAAGACCAAATCAGAAAATAGCATGAATTTGCTGTAAAGGTTTACTGTGTGAATGCACTTAAATAGTGTGAGTTCTTCTGTCCCCATCCTCCTGGCTCAAAGAAGTGTGTAGGGAAAAAAAACAAAGATGCTGAAAAATCTGGAACAGTTTTGGTGTGAGAAATGGTCAACAAGATCAGGAACCTTTGTCTGGAAGATGAGAAAACCAGAGAGGGCACATGATAAGCATCTAAATAATCTTAAGTACCTAGAAGGAAGCAGATGGAGAAGTGTTCACTGTCTTCCAATATAGCATTAAATGGAATCAACAGAGGTAGATTCAAATCAAGCAAAAGGAGGTAACTTTTCAAACTACAGTTCAGCTGTGTAATTCGTTGCCACAGGAGGCTGTGGGCACAAAAAATCTCTGTGGGCTTAAAAGATTCTCAAAAAGGAAATCTGTTGAGAATTCCTGGATATGGAGACTCAGAGTTTTCCAAAGGCACAGACCCTGGGAGTGTGAGAGAGGGGTCTAGCAGCATGCCTGTGTTCTTGCTCTATTTGTCCATCCCTTTTTCTGCTGTGCATCCATTATTGCCCAGTGCTGATGAGCTGTGGTGGACCCTCTAAAAAAGTTCCAGTGTTTTATGGTTGTCCCCTTAAAGGATCACAGTAAGTCCCAAAGCTCACTGTTTCCTTCTTGGAAGTGAGTGAGGCAAACTTAGTTCTGATGCCTATTTTATGCTGGAATAAAATATAGTTTGGTCTAAGTCAGAAGGGAGGTGTAAGCTGTGTGACTTGGATTAATTTGGCATTCAGTGGGTGTGCGAATGATGACATACCCACCAATGGAACAGATGGTCTGGGCAGCAGAAAAAATAACCAGATAGCTATAAAATAAAGCAAGCTCCTTCCAGGCAAGTTCTTATCTTCATTTCATCTAAATAAACCTGAAACAATTTCATTGAAAGGACCCAGCTGTTTACCTCTTTCACTTGAGGTGTATCTTTTGTCTTTGCTTAATTTGGACTCATGCTGGGATTTACTTGCTCTAAATTCATCTTCTTTCTCCAGCTTGAATTTGGGTCCTTATGTTATTAAATCTCTTGCTGAATCTCTTATACAGTGTCTATGGAGCATCATCTAGACTGACCACCAGAAAGCTGAAATCAGTCTTGCATGAATTTCTCCTCAGCCCTGTGCATCCTGGGGGTGGCAGCTGGGATGAAGAGATCATGAGGCTGATGAGGCAGGAGTGATACTTATGTCTCTGCAGGCATTGCTTGACATCATGGCCAAGCAGAAAGTCTGAAACCTCCTTAAGTTAAGCTAAATCAACCCTGAAGTTGTTGAATGACAGCAAAGGTAACAGTTCTTAAACAAAAACTATCCTGCAGTAAAAACACATCCCTAAGAGATGCATCCACTGTCTCTCCTTTTCTTCTCTTGCCATTTCCACGCACCCCACATAGCTCTTTGTGCTGTGGCTATACTGGTGTCAGAGGCAGACCACAGAGATAATAGCCAGTGTTGCATAAGGAATTTATGAGATATGTCCCAAAGCAATAAAATTTTTACATGCCCTAAAGTGACAGCAAGATAAATAATGACAATGTGATAAACAAAAGTGTTCAGATTTTAAAGGTAAAACTAAACTAAAACTGAGAGCTCCCTGTCAGAGCTTTATCCCATAATAATATGTTCCACATTGCAGAAAATGGTTTTCTCTATTTTCACGTAATCTGATAAACATAGTTTCTGTTATCCTAAGCATGAATGTTTGTCAATACCAACTTTAAGTAATAAGAGGTTGATTTGGTTGCAGGAAAAAAGAATGAGTCATCCAGCTGAACAAAAAGCACTGCATTCTTGTAAATGTATCCTGTATATCTGTACACTAAAAGAGGCCTGAGATATGATGATGCTATATTGTTTCCAAGTAGAAACGGTATCCAGAGCTCTGTGTGGGTGGGTAAGTAGTGGGTGGATATAATAAAAACCTCTATGATGTATTGTACATATCACTCTCTTGTTTTCAAATATGGTTCTGAATTATTAATACCTAAAAATGGAATTGTCCAGTTCTGCCCTTATGCATCATTGTTTACTTCAACAAACCTAAATTTAGCAGGAAATGGTGAATATTTAATTGTGCAGCATAAATAATGAAGATTCCAAATCATTCTGGAAAGTCCCTGTTTCAGCGATGGCAAGTGCTTGATTTTATGTTTTATTGCTGTACTCTGCTGCTAAAGTCTTCTGCTTCATGACTCAGCCACTTGATATGCTGTGTTGAACTCCTCACTCTCACAAACCAGGGAGAGAAAACAGAAGGGTCTCTGACTTTGTCCTTCATATCCAGGGCATCATTTACCAAGCAGGTGCAAACAAGTACGCAAAGCCCTAACTTTGGCTTACCCTTACTTTGGAACTCACAGTTAAAGATGGTGAGTCTTCTGCTCATCATTTCCTTGATTGGTTTATGCAAACCAGGCCCCCTTGCCTGTCCCATCTGTGCTTTTCTTTGGGTGCTGCCTGGAAGGAAGGCCGTGTGCCTGTCCACAGGAGAGGCCCAGAGTGTTTTTGCCTGGCACCCCAGACAGTGGAGGAATGGCTGTCTGTGCTAAGGACACACCCTCAAAGCCAGACATGAATTTCCTCGAGTGGTTTGTAGTGCAGGATCTTCCCAGCTTGTGAAGGCAGGTACTGTTTTGCAGTTATAAAAATCTGTGGTTAAGGAATAATTGGGCTGTTTCCTTACTCCAGGTCTCCAGGAAGTCCATGGCCTCTTCCAAAATAAAAATGGGTTTCATAACACTGGATAACTCAAAGAAAACATAAAAAATGTGGTTCATCTTGTTGTGGGCCAGCATGCAAACATGCAGCTGGATGCAGTGGGGCTATGCTGGGGGCAGTTAGATTTGTTGAAATCACAGAAACATCCTGGGAGAATTGTAAAGCACCTCCAGCAAGCTCTGCTCTCCCCCACAGCACAGCAGCCTTCTGCTCTTCCCTGGGCTGAGCAGAGGTTTCATGGCCCCTGTCTGGCCCCAAATGCATCCCTAGAAACATCAGGATCCTTTGACACCTGCTGACACAGGAGCCTGTGCAGAACCTTTGGGGGATGCAACCTCAACCATCTCTGCATGCTCAGGGCCTCTCCCCCTGTGCATACACACATCTAGAAGGGACAGTGCCAGCTGATAGCACACAATCACAGTTTTTTTAAATACAACAGGGAGCTGAAGTTGGCCTCAGACCTCAGCCTGCCACTGCTCAGTCTGGAATACTAAATATAACCCATATTTTGTGTGTCTAAGGAGAATCATCCCTATGAATGTAAGGCCTTCACCATTCATCTGCTCCCTTTTCTGTACAGAGCTACATCTACCTCTATGACTTTAGTCCTTCTTTGTTCACTTCCATGCACTCTACTAAGAACCAGAGACAACTGCACATGTATTAATCTTTTTAAGAAATTGCCTGTGTGCTACTGTAGGAGTAAACTGTAGGAGTGGCTCTGGTTGCAACCTCCTTTCCCAAACTCCATAAACCAATGGGGCAATGCACAGTCTGGCAACACATTTGCATGAAACTTGTGAACATGGCTTGGGGTTTAAGGGAGGTAGTGTCAGGAAAAGGAGATTCTACAGAAGGATAAACAAGCAGATACAAAGGCACACTCCATATTTCTTTCACATCTGTTTGTATCTTAATTCTTATCAAGACTGAGTATCCAGGTAATTGAAACTTACCCAAGCTAGAAGAGCGTTCTCCATATCATTTCTCCTCAGAATTTCAGAGATGCAGAGATGCCACCTTTTGATTGTCATTCACTTGTCCCAAACACAGAATACAAAATGGCCTACGTAAAAGTCAAAGTATTTCTAAAACAAATTTTTTAAGCATAAAGGAATAAAACTGGATTATTTCACACTGCATCCACTTTGTATGTCCTTCCCATGTAATGTGAATTATGAATCCTGTAATTACACACTTCATTTTGTAGACAATGATAAGCAATTTTAGCATTATAGTTAGTGCACCTGGTCTGGGTCAGATCTGCAGCTTCATCTACAGTGCAGATAGAAGTGTTAACATCTATATTTTGTGTCACAGAATCCTATGCACACAGTATAACTTCCATGGGGAGGGAATTGAAAGCAGTGCCCCAGCCAGGAATTATGAAAAGGTCTCTGAGTGTGATCGAAAAGCTGGAGATTGACAGAGATAACTGGAATTGAATAGGGAATATTATTAATACCAGAAGAGCAGAGAGTGCTTGCTAGCCTGCTAACAGGCATATTATTGTGCTGAAGAAGTACAAAGCAAAACTAAACAAAACTTGTTTGATTTATCCTTTCAAGCCTACTGAGGAATGAGTGGCCACAGAGGTAATACAGAGCATGGTAAAGATATTTTATAGCAGTATATTGCAATTGCAGATTGTGAGACTACTGTTTAAAATGAAGGACTTTAAAGTCCATAGTCAGAGGTGCTGCATGACTGCTTGTAAAGCAAGATCATGGTTTAAGCCCAGCCAGCAACCAAGCCACAGGCAGCTGCTCATTTACTCCCCCACCAGCTGGATTCAGGAGAAAATCAGAAGGTTAAAAGCTTGAAAACTCATAGGTTGTGAAAAAGACAGGTTAATAGAGAAAGCAAAAGCCCTGAAAACAAGCAAAGCAAAACAAGGCATTAATTCCGTGCTTCCCATGGGCAGGCAGGTGTTCAGCCATCTCCAGGAGAGCCCCATCACCTGCAATGGTTACTTGGGAAGACAGACCATCACTCCAAATATCCCCTCCTTCCTCCTTCTTCCCCCCACTTTATATTCTGAGCATGATGTCAGCTGGTCTGGAATATCCCTGTGGTCAGTTTGGGTCACCTGTCCTAGCTGTTTCTCTTTCCAATCTCCCTTTCCCCCCCAGCATCCAAGGCCTTGGCTCTGTGTGAGCCCTGCTCAGCAATAAAAAAACATCTCTGTATTATCAACCCTGTGTTCAGCACAAATCCAAAACACAGCCCTGTACTAACACAAGCAGGTAAGTTGCCTAGTCTACAGAGAGCTTGGATGCTCTCAGCTCATGTATAATACATAGTTCTGGCCTCATATAGGTTAATTACAATGTATGAGGGCAGATAGGAAACTATTCTTTTAATATATTACAGTAATCTTTTTTCACTCCCAGGTAGTTTATGCCTCAAATGCAAACCTGTTGGTTTTTGTTTTTTGGTTTTTTTTTTTTTTAGGAATTCATTCAATTGATACTGAAGTCAGTTCCAGCTTATTGATAGAGCTTGCTGATAACTTTTTTACCACTGGCAGCATCCCAGCTGATGATGGTTATCAAGGGCCTACACTTTTTAACAGTAATTCTGGGGTTTTTGATGTTGCAAAGGAGGTGGGAGGAATAGCACCACTCATGCATTTGTATAAGACATAAAGAATGCCATTAAAACTCCATTCCTGCGATAAAGTGACAGTTTCCACTATGAGGATAAAGCCCACTTATCAATATCATCTTCAGGCTAAAGAGTGAACTCTTGCATCCACCAAGAACCATCTTAAATATTATCCTCCCTGCCTTTCAAAAGATCCATTCCTCTTGAGCCTTGCCTTCTCTGGGAAAAAAACCCAAAACTTTAATTACATTTACATAGGTTTATACATACAAATATACACATATTTGGTTTATTTATATATAGAACAGAAACAAGATCCTATTAAAAGAAAACCAAAACCTATTAAAACAAAGCAGTGCTCCAAATGCACAATTTTTCCCAAGAGAGCCATGAGGCTGAGCTGTTAGTGGCAAATAGCAGATCCAGACTTGTACTTGGATATTGCTATGAAGAAAGTAAAATGAAAAGCCACATGGAGCATAATGGAGCACTCACTCTCCACGTGCCAGAATCACCAAATGTGTAAGAGAGAACACCCTCATAAGAATGGAGAGGTTGGCACAACCCTGAGCTAGAGTTGCAGGCTGCCTGCAGGCTTCAGGTAAAAATGTGCTGAGGTGACAATGATAGTGTACTTCACCATGTCCCAAACATGTAGATTATTTGCATCACTCAAATTGAGGAAGCATGGGGACCACAAGATTTTCCACTCTGAGAGAGTTCACTCATTTCCCTCATCTTCCAAGCAGGGTCTCTCTGTCTCTAACCAGGTCCTGTATCTTCTCTTCTCTCAGTGAGAACCTAAGTAAATGCCACACTGACATCCAGCCTTCAAACCCACCTCTACTTTAACTCATGCCATCTCAACTGGGCTGTGCAGGCAACCACAAGGCTGCCCCAGCTCTTGGGATGTTTTGGCTGCCTAGAGGACTGAGTGGCTTTGTGTGGAGGTAGTGCTAGGTGGCCTCTGGGGGACAATATGCAGGTTTCCATGTAAAAGTTTGGGAGTAGGGCTGTCTTTGTAGGCCATGGTTAAGGGGCAGATATGGGGTAACCTGTGTGCAAATGGATTGGCAGAAAATAATTTGGAGCACAAAGACTCAGGACCTGGCTAAGCTTCTTCAGGTCCTTTCCTTCAGCTTGACAGCTGGATATGGTCTGGCTTAACTGAAGTCTTCTTGAGCAACTCTCCACACCATGGCAAGCTTGATCCACAAAAAATTCAGGAAAAGGGATGCATAAAACTCTGGTCTCTATCTATGTCATTCCAGAGCAGACCAGGATAAAAGTGCCATGATGTCATTCCCAAATTAATCACAAGATTTTTTTTTCCAATAAAAGGTATGGAAAACTATCAAACAAAATGTCTAAATTCTTACCCCATTATTTTAATGTAGTCAAAGTTCAGAAGGATGCACAAATTTGTCTTAGCTAGACAAGAAATAGTGCAACAACCCTGGGACCTTACTGGGGGAAGGAGGCAAAACACAGACTTTTCGTGACCTTGGTGACCATGTTAATGTATTCCTTTACTTTCCACTGTACTGTGTAGCATAAAGGCTTTACACCCAGAAAAACTCTCCTCTTTTTGCATAGCCAGAATAAATCAAATAAGGGGTTGAGGTTTTTTATAATAGAATTAAACCCAGATCACATTTAGCTGGGAGAAAGTTATGGGCCTGAAAGGGAGAATAGAGGGACACAAGCATGGAGGTCTGGTTGGGAGAGCTGGTCCCAATGTGGAGAGGAAGGAAAAGGGCTGTAAGGGACTGTCCTGTTTGCAGCATGTGCTGTAGAAGATTGTGGAAGGCAGGGCAGGGGGAAAGGAAGTAGAGTGTTTATGTCCTGCTTGGGAGAAGTGAGGTGTGATGCTGGCTAGTGTAGGGACGGAGAGAAAACTCATAAGGGCTGTGGCCTGTGGAAGAGAGATAGGGCACAAGGATTATTCATTATACAGACTTGGGGTGTAAGGAATGCAAATTTATTTCTAGTACAAATTAAAGCTACTTCTCAAAGTGCAGGGTCAGACTCTTCCAACAGATCAAGCTCCACTCAGTGTCCTGATCCAGAACTGGGATATTGTAGGGAAATAACTGCAAGAACAGCACTGATGATTTGCTTCAGGATGTCAAAGGTATGGAAGGAATTCACTTAGAGAGAAAGGAGTGCCATTTTTCAAAACTGTCAAATGTGGAAGTTGTGTAAGCAGATGTTCACTTTACTCTTGTTGTCTAACAAGTGTTATATTCCATAATGCCAAAATAATAACACCCCCTCAGATAACTAAACAAAAAACCAACATGCTATTTCTCAAATTCTAAAGCTGAAAGTGTTGTGTAGGCATGATCCCGGTGTGTCTGGCTTTGGAAAGGCAGCCCGGATTAGCGTGGCTGCCTGGATGTTGAAAGGCCATGAGCTAGCTGGGACACATCAGAGTGATGGTTGGGCAATACATTGCGAGGATTTGGCAGCTTTGTTACAGGAGAAAATTATACTGAGTATTCATGCAGGCTATTGCTAAGCTCTTTAAAGCAATACACAGATTAATAAATAATTGAAGCAGCTTAAAGGAACAGGAGGATAAATTTGCTGTAATCAAGGGACACATGGTGCAAAATTAGGCAGGATCCCAAACTCCATTACGAATAGGTGCATGACTAAGTGGTATCCTGACCAAAGGCAATGCCAGCCTATGGATAGGTGTGCTGTAGTCACTGAACAGCCTACAGGTGCTTAAGCATTTTTTAAATGTGTTACACATCTGCCATTCTTTTCTGTGTCAGACCTATGGAGGGACAAAGAGAGAATATCCAGAGGCATTGGAAGACCCAGATATCATGGAGTCAGATCCCAGATTTTAAACAGTCTTTACCTTGAGATTATATTCCATCTCATGACATACTGAATATGGAGTAACACAAACAAATGATCCTCAGACTTGAAGTTTCAACAACAGCTCATGGAAAGTGAGTAAGCAAAGCTGAAATGTCCTATTAACACCATAGCAAACAAAACAACAGTAAAGTCTTTCCCTCTTTGCCATGCATGCTGTAACTAAAACATTAACTGGCTAATGCCAATATTCTTGAAGAAATATTACATTATTACTATTTTTGAGGAGGATGCTTACTCACAAAAAATGTAATTCCACTAAGGAGAGGATAGTTTTGCTGCAGGAGCTTAATTTTTTTTCTATGAAGTATGGAAATTACCCAAATATATTTCACCTAGCTTTTTCTTGAAAATAGGAGTTGAGTAACAATTACAGAAATAAAATATTATGACTGTGCTAATTGATGTAAGCATTAAATTACATTATGCTTCTGCCCCTTTTATTGGAAAAAAAAAAAGGATAAACATATTGTTGCCTCCTCTGGATTGAAAAAGTTGATGATAAAGATGGAAAAGCTAAGGAATTAGAGGGAAGATCTTTTTTAACGACATTAAATTAAGCATATAAACTTTCCTGAGAGCTGTTCAAAAATACCAGAAAACCCTATAGCACATACCATTATCACTTTAATCTACCTCTCAAATAAACTGTCAATCCCACACACTATCCAAACTTTCCATACCATCTGGCAGGAAGTTTATACAGAACCTGAGAAAATTCCTCAGATTTCAGTCTGGATGGACCCAACAGTGTGATTTGTGAGGTTGATCTAACTAAGCAACACATTTGAATACTGTTCCACACATAGCCAAATTCCTTAGCCCTTGGAGAAGACTTTCACTTTTTATATAGAGAAAGGTGAATGGAAAGGAAAAAGTATGCATTCCAGTATTTATCTAAGTATTAGGAATCTGAACACTTGTAGACTGTATATTGGCAGAGAGCAAGAAGTTGAAGTCTGGCCCAGCTGGAAAAGATCCAGCAGGATCTACTCTACAACAGTTACTTAGATGAGAAGAACAAATAAATTCAGTAATTTTATCAAAATGAGTTATTGCAGTGTGTGCATGCTTTACAATCAAACAATAATAATGAGGATGTTCTACAGTCAAGTAGTTCCAGAATATCCTATAGCAAAGCCTCAGTAACTCTGCTGAATATGGTATGAGTTCCAGTCAGGAGTATGAGTTACCAGCAAAAGACATCTCACTCACAGAGCTAAGATTACACCAGTGACACGGCCTCTCAGGATTAGTCCTTTGGCTTTTCTGTAGCTGCTGGAGATGTAAAAATAGGGGCAGGCTTTCAACACCAGAAATGCCAAGCACATATGCACTACGCAATAACTTGACTGTGCAGGGAAAGACTTTTAAAATGGCTTCATGATTCAAATCAAATACATTCTTACTGTGACTTGCACCACTTCTAATCACAGTTTCCCAGTTTCAGGTATAATAATTTCTGTACAATATCAGCAATGGGAAAACCACCTAAGTGAAAAGTATATTGTGTAATGCATTTAAACTGTGTTCTGTCACAGCCCTTTACACTGGCTAAAGCATTGCTTGTAGGAATGTAGTATTTTCATGAAACAGAATCATAGAATCATAGAATGGTTTGGGTTGGAAAGGACCCTGAAGTTCATCTCATTCCAAACTCCCTGCCATGGGTAGGGACAACTTCCACAGACCAGGCTGCTCAAAGTCCCATCCAACATGGCCTTGAAAACTGCCAGGGATGGTGCATCAGTTCTCTGGGAAACCTGTTCCAATGCTTCACCATCTCCACAGTAAGGAATTTCTTAATTTCCAATCTAAATTTCCCCTTTTGGTGTGAACCCATTACTCCTCATCCTGTCACTGCAATTCCTGATGGAGGGTCCCTCTCCTGCTTCCTTGTAAGCCACGTTCAGATACTGGAAGGTTGTTATGAAGTCTCCATTCTCTTCTCCAGCTTGAATAGCCCCAACTTTCTCAGCCTGTCGTCATACAGGAGTTGCACTAGTGTCCTTATCAACTTTGTGGCCCTCCTCTGGATTCACTCCAACAGTTCCATGTCTTTTTTATGCTGGGGGCACCAGAGCTGGATGCACTGCTACAGGTGAGGTTTCATGAGAGCATAATCTCCCTTGACTTGCTGGCCACACTCCTCTTGATACAGCCCAGGATATATACATACATACATACATACATACATAATACATGTGTTTGTGCATATGTGTGTGTGTGTGTGTGTGTGTGTGTGTGTGTATGTCTATACACAAACATGAAAAGTCAATATTGTTCAAGTCCAAGTATTTTCTTTTTCTCTCTCGAAAAGAAACACAAGATGAGAGAAACTGGTTTGGTCAAACCATGAACGTGCTGGAACCTTCGTATCCTGACAAAACTGAGCTTCAGGGGAGCTGTTTCTGAGGGTCTGAAATAAACAGTTTCCAGATTAGCTCAGATAAGAAGTGCAGAAACTCTGAGAAAATGGTTGTTATCCCAATATTTCAAGTCCACATTTGAAGTAATAAAAAGTATTCAGTGCATTTAAAAAGTATTTTTCAATAGTATTACCAGCCAGTTCTGGAAATTGTAACATGCAATAGCTCACATATGTATTCAAGCTATGGGTTCTTATAAAATAATAATGAAATCTGAAGTGTTGGGAAAATTTTGAAACTTGCACTCCCTGAAACAAAGTCTACATCACATTTAGGACCTTTTTTGTTTAATGCTACCAGTGATCTTCATTGCACAATTACCCTGGGTAATCTGTACCAAAATGCAGATATTCTCCCACCACAGTGTATATACTGTAAGAACACTTAAATTACAGATGACTGAGATAAAATGACTGGGATTTTTTATGCTGACACCCTGTGTGTTATTTGTCTAGCCAAGTTTGTCACCTGTGAGGAAACATGCATCCTTGGAGGTACATACTGGAAAACAGTAGGAAGAACATTGGAGGATTATTTGCATTCGAGTCATTTTGCCTCCAGCTTCAATACAAAATCTGTGATTTGCAGCCCAATTTAAAGAAAATCCCACTCTCTCATCTGTCTAAGTTAATTTAACAGCCCTCCTGCTTTGAAGTCCAGAAAGACTTTTTTAATGAGGATAGAAGGAAAATGCTTGGGATGAAACTCATATAAGTGCTCCAATTAACAGGCCAGTTATGACAAAAACCTAAAACCAATTTCTCCACTGGTAGCAAAGCAGAAACACCACTACAACACACAACTGATTTCATCTGGAGAGATTTGTGTGTGTGTGACCTACAATGCAACTGATAGAATTGTACAGTCAGGGTGCTTAAGATGTCCAAACACAGAAATCAAAGGCAAACACAGTCAGATCAACAGCAAAAGAGGAACTGAACTGTACTGAATGAGAAAGCAGACAACAATATTTTTAATTGCATCACTTAATTATTCAATGCAATGACCTCAAAGTGTGTTATTAATATTAATTAATTTTTCTATTGCAACTCTCCATTTATAGATATCTATTAGCATTTCCAATTTGCAAGTAAGAGATGCAGGTTTTGAATCTGACCCAAAGACAGCTAAAGCTAGCAGAAGACTTTTGTCAGAGCTGAGAGGACAAGCTACATGATCTGCTCTCCAAGACAGAGAAAAGATCTACGCATCTTTTTTGTACACCTTCAGACTACGCAAAAACGTTGTGCTTCCAGCTATCAGGGGTTCATTTTTTATGCCTGCAAAAGAAAAATACATTGGGTCCTACTTCTTTGACAAAATACTAGCTAGGCAAACCAACGTGGCAAGGCCATAAGCTATCACTTCAATTTTTAAAAATGAAGTGACAACCTAAGAATAGTCTTCTACTATTTTTGAACAACAAGGTTCAGAATTCCTTTACAAGAATTTTATCATCTTTTCACCTAATCATGGCTGTGTGCACTTAAGACAGCAGAAGGATAGGAAAGCATCCATTCAGGTGATTGACTGAACCAAACTGCACATTTTCCCAGTGCTAGCAGATTTATTAAACCAAACAATGAATTCTCAGTGTTAAGAAACAAAGCTGTATTCAAGAAATTGCTTTAGAAATGTCACTGAAAGATCTATTAGCTGTAATACAATGGGTTAAAATTATATGCAGTGATTGCTACACTCCTTACCATTATTTAACATCTCCAAGAAAACAGCAAAAGACAGAGGAGTCTGGAAGAAAATGAAAGTATATTTGAGTTTACAAGGAGTTTCGTCTTTTACAATGGAGGTTAAAAAGAAGCCTTAAAAAGAATAGAGTGGACGAAGCTGGCTCCTTGCAGTATAGATCAAGCCGTCCAGTCAGGTCATGACTTTTACTGTCACAAGTAAAGTAAACATTATCATCATTATATTTCTGTTTTCCTGTAAGATCAGGATACAAAGGCTCTGCTGCCATTGCAAAACATTCTTGAAGAGTTTGGAAACTGCCAAAAAGGAAGAAGTGCTGCGAAATTTAAAACTCTTCATGTAAGAGGGGCATACTAAATGATAGAGTACATAAATGAAGAACTCCATATAAAACTGCTTCCAGTGACCAACTCTTTGGCTTCTTTTTGTCCTTTTTACAAAAATCATGAGGAATCACTTACAGAAAAGGGTGTGTTGGTAGTTACATCCAATATATTTGCTAAGTCAGTGGCATCTGCAGAGCTTGCTATTATTTTGCAACCTGTTTCAAAATCTTGGCATTATTGATCAATGTCAGGGCTGCCACCAGCTCCCATTGACTCACTAATCATGAGCATATTACCCAACTGATTTTTATCACCATGCTGTGCTGCAGAAGAATCCATGGATGAAATAGCCATGAATAATTTTTTCAGGTAGATATTTTCCTTCTGGGAAGCGATTTTTTGTAGTTTTATGTATATTAAAACTTCATGCATTTCAAAAAAACCTCCAGAAACACAAGCATAAATGATTTGGGCTGTCAGTTCTGTATGTTCAGACAGTACATGAAATAGTTTTCCACACTTTCAATATGCAGTAGGAATTTTTTTCAATGACTGGGGACACAGCTTATACAAATCTTTGTTTGGCTAACACTTTGGAGCACAAGTTGTTCTGCTACAGTATAAATACAGACAATGTCTTCGAAGGTTATAATATGATGACTGTAAAAAAATGCATAGTATAGATTCATCTTCCTTCTCTCAACTGTTCCCCTCTAATGATGCTGTTTACAAGGTAAATTATTTTTTTCTTCTCCTAGCTTAACCTGGGCTCTGACTGTTAAATTAGGTTTTTGCTTTTTGTAAATCATTTTTAACCTATTTCTACAGAACTGGCTGGAATCCTGGGTAAAAATATCCAGCTCTAATCCTAACTAACACTTTTCCAGAGAAGTACTTTATTATTTTTTTAATAACTGTCCTTCATCCCTCAGACTGTGGTTTTACAGGTTTAATGCCCCAAGAAGCAACTGCCACTGCTGTTGCACTGACCAGAAAGATGCTGAAGGACTATTTCGTGGACTCCAGTTGAAAAGAAATGTGTTTTTCCAAGATCCAGCAAGGATAGGTGGTAAGAGTGGTATTATTCTGTCAGCGATACTAGGATTTATTTGCTTAGCTTTACCCTACCTCTCTTTTTACCCTGCCTGATTTTGATTTTGGTGAAACAGTCAGTTCACCCTAGTAATGACTTAGGAGAAGCAGCAAGAAGCATGATGATTATGTGACCTCAGAGGGAATTTCACCTTACACCAGTTAATAAGCACTGCTAACTTCACTTTACAGAAATGGCTCCCCTCTTCTCAACCCTACCCATCCTTGTTCTTTACAAGGAGGGTTTTTTGTTATTTTTTAGGAATATTTATCTCAGTAGCAGAACCTCAGTGCTTTTGCCGTCAGAGTATCTGTGCTGATACCACGTGGTGCCTGGCTGATGCTGTGCAGTCAATTATGCAGTATCTGGGCAGAGAAGCAATCGCAGCACGTATGAACGTAACGTTAAAGCAATCACCTGATTTCTCAGCCTGATCCTTACCTCTGCTGCCAGTAGGGAAGGGTCTCTAAAACACAATTTCCTGCTTTTTTTTTTTTTTTTTTTTTTTATTCTCTGTCTCCTTTCCAGTTTTGTAGTAAAACACTTGCTTTGTGTGAGACACAAATGCAGTCAGGCATATAGAAAGGACGGGGGTTGTTAATAATATTCCACTTTATCAATCAGGAGAGCTCTCATTTTTAGTACACTGATATTTAATACAGCAGTAGAAAGACAAGCACAATTATACACACTCATACGCATTCCAAAGACAGGGCATGGCTATTTTTCTCTCCTTTACAAGGGCAAGGAAAACAGGTTTACCATACTTGAACTAAAACCATCTCAAGCTGGAACCAGTCATACCTTTTTTATTTGCATCATAATGGGATGTTCATAAAGTCAATTTTATATGAAGCACTTTCAGGATCACATTTTTGTTTTTCATTCTGGAATTTGAAAAATTATTCCTCCTCCTGTTTTCATAACACTGGCACCACAGCATTACAGAATTTTGCTCGAGAAGAATGTGAAATATTAAAAAAAAGACAAAACACAAAACTTGATTTAAATACCTGAGTTAATTGTTTTGCCTCCACTCTAACATTTAATACCGTATCTTGTGTTATTTATGCAGAACTGCTCTTACTCTCATGGTCAGAAACCTGAACTGTCAAGCCGCAAAGAAAAGGTTATCACTTCAATTCATTCGTGGGCAAATTGCTCAAACTTAGCTGTCAATCAACAGTCCACTCCAGCATTTGAGCTGATTTGTATCTATAACGGGTGTTTACTTGACAGATTCTCACAAGCAAACTGGAGCAGAGAAAATGTGTCTAATGATAACATCATGCCGACAACATGTTTTCTGCACATAACATTTGCATTATGTGTTTACTGTTTGCAGAGCGTCTGAAAGACATCAAATGAAAAGGAAGATATGTTTCTTTTTCCGAGCACATATTCCAATTAAAAAAAAAAAAAACCAAAACAACAACAACCAAAAAAAAAATCATGACTCCATAGGAAAGCACTTCAGATGAGGAAGCCTAGCTATAACTTTGCCTTTTCTTCCTGCTTGCTTTCTGCATATTCAATTTCTTTTCATCCTACTCCATTGCCTTTCTGTCCCCTACTTTTTAAATTCCTGTTATTCCGTTACTTTGGAAAAAATCAACTAAAGGAAAAGTAAAGCAGATGCACTCAGACTCTATTTCCATAGTTTCAGCTATTTTATGAATTTTGAATATGAATAGAAACTAATCAACAGATGGTTGGAAACATGAATATTCATGAATTCTGAAATCCTGTATTACTTTGCCAGGTATTGTTTGGATGTAAAGAATATATGTGTAGTCTAATCTCCACTTTTGGAAAAGAAATCTAGCAGTCTCTTTAGCTGTCCCATACCTGATGGAGTGGACATTTTGGACAATAAACTGTGGTACATGCATGTATCCTTTGAAAAGGAACAAAAAAACAAACAAACAAACAAAAAAAAAAAAAAAACACAAAAAACCCAAAAAAAAAAAAAAAAAAAAAAAAAAAGAGTAAAACCTGACAAATATCTTTATGAATTTCTAAGGCCCTCTCTATGAAAATCGGCCATCCCAAAATTTGATGAGAGACAGGAATAAAATATTTTAGTGTTACTATAAGCTAACAATTAGTTTTGATCTGCAACTCCAAAACCCAAAGAAAACCTGAGGCACTCACAACAATGATCCAATAAAGAAATGTGAAATTAAATATAAGTAGTTATGAATCTGTGATTTCCCTTAGGCAGACATTGATGTTTAGCAGCAATCTGTTTTATATAAGTAATAAGCTGCTGCCACCTTCTGAAAAAAGCTCAGCATGACTACAAATGCTATCTTTCTCCTAAGGCCAGGGTAACAACATACACATTCTGAGCCAAGAAATTGGTCAACAAAAAAAACACCTGCTGCACTTAGAAATTCTTGCTCAAGAAGCTAATCAGAGAGTGGTGTCAACTCTTCCACACAAAAATGCAAGCATGCCATCCTTATCCTAACTTAGGATAAGGATCCTACTAACTTTCAAACTGGTAAATGTGACACTAAAGACAACAGGACTGTGACCTCCCCCTTTCGCCAAATCCTTCTTTGTCTTTTAAATGCTCACCTGCTTGAAAAAGAGTCTACTCCCCTTGGAGATACCTTCCAACCATGGCTTCCTCACTATAAAGTGTTAGAAAGGGATCATTTTTCTTTGTGTTTTCTGCAAGAACCTGCCACTTCAGTGTCACCACCTCTGACAACCAGGGATCAACTTTCTGGTAGAACTGGATGCAACAAGGATGGTGAGAGGAGTGACCCTCTGTGCCCTGCAAATGGGCCCACACTAACCAACGCTGGCTGTGTGCTGATCTAGAACAGAGAGCTTCTGCTCAAACAGGGTAGTTCCAAATCTTTGATCATTCTGAGAAGGGATGACTTGGTGCATTTTTTGCTCTGCCAGCTTCAATGTGCACCATGCTGGTGTGAGCTTTATTTTGGTTTATACAAACCAGTGTCATCTCTAGCAAATCAGTGCATTACAGTCAGTACCTCTGTTAGGAATAGATTCATCACCTCTCCAAAATCTTCCTAAAAATAAAATTGTGGCATTTTAGCCTGATTTCAAAGCAAATGAGGATTATATCAGGTGACTGTCTAGCTCCTCCATCGTCCTGTAATCTTTGAATGTATTGATCAGTTTCAACTAAAATTGATGGGAAATTGAAAGTGTCAAAAATATAATTTATAGGAATTTAGAAAGCCCATAGAGCACACAGCCAGAGAAAATCAATCTTCAGCAGTTGCCCTGCTGACAGGCCAACATGCTTCAATGAATCACTGAACTACAGTTCTGTGATTTGGGAGAGGAGGAGAAGAAATCATAATCCAAACTACAAGCTGCATGTGAATTTCCTGGGCAACACCCAAGCTCCATGATGGCAGAATATTAAAGCGGATTTGTTTTAGACAAAATTCTGAGTTATGCTGGGAACATGGCCTAAAACAAGCCAAAAATACGAAGGAGTACAAAGATGTTTTAAAACCATTCCTAATATGTCTTACTTTTCTTGCTACTATTCTAAGCATCCTGACATGATATTTTTGATGCAGCTGTTAAACTTTTTCCAGTAATTAAAGAAATGAATAAGTCTGCTTAAAGATGCTTGGAAGAATGAACCAAATGAAAATGAAAACACAGAGCTTTCACTTGACCTGTTATGAAATCCCTTAGTACACAGCTCAAAACCCACCACCACCTCTCTACATTTACAGGCAAGCTTATGTTTTTCAGTGCCCGTAGACAGGTCTCAATGTGCCATTCTAGCACTTTGAGGCTCTGTGCATCTGATAAAAAATAACAAAGCAGCTATTTTGAAGGATTGCTGATTTTCAGGGATAATACTGTTATTAATTTGTGTTAGAGAATCAGCAATAATTTCATGATAAAACAGAAGTTGTGACAGATGTAAAACTGATTAATTTAATTGCAAGAATTTCTCTGAAACTCGTTTAGCAAAGACTTCAAAAACTTGCACAGGGAGTTCTTCACCATTGTTTTGGGTGGTTAAGATCCTATCTGGTATTTTTTTTTTTTTTTTGCAGGTCAGGAAGTTACAGCTTTGCACATTATGTTTTTGACTACTGCCTTCCTTTTTTGGAAATTTCCGAACAGAAATGCCATGCCCAGGATGGATCTTCCACAATTTCTTTTTTATCTCTTCATTTGTTTGTTTCCTCAGGTTCACAGAACCACCAGCAGTTTCAGTGACCCCCACCCAACCCCGATTATTTGCAGGTGTCATCTCCCCATGCGGAGTCATAGAACCGTCGAATCACAGGATGTTAAGGGCTTCCACAGAATGGAAGGGACCTTAAAGGTCATCTAATCCCAATCCCCCTGCTATGGGTAGGGACACCTTCAACTAGATTGTGCAAGGCCTTATCCAATCTGGCCTTGAACACTTTCAGGGACGGGGCATCCACAGCTTCTCTTGGCAACCTGTTCCAGTGCCTCACCACACTCACAGTAAAGAATTTCTTTCCAATATACATTTTAAAATTCCCCTCTTCCAGTTTTAACCCCTCCATCCTTCTCCTATCACTGCGGCTCCTGAAGGAATGTCGCTCTGGGGGGCGGTCCCGGGGCGGGGCCCGCCGGAGCTGTTCGGGGCGGCGGGTGCTGAGCGCGGCCGCTCCGCCTGGTGCAGCCGGGCGGGGCCGGCGCCTCCCCGCGCCGCGCTCGCTGGGGGTGCCCCGGGGGAGCCGCTCCCGCCGCCGCCCGGGGCCATGGCGGCGCTGGTGCTGGTGCTGCTGGCGGCGCTGGGCGGGCGGGCCGTGCTGCCGGGCGGGCGCTGCGCGGCGCCGCTGGCCGACCTGCGCTCGCAGATCTCGGGCGTGGAGACGCTGCTGGAGGAGTTCCGCCGGCAGCTGCAGCAGGAGGAGCCGGGACCGCCGGCGACAGCGAGCGGCGGAGGGGGCGGCGGGGAGCGGTGCGGCGGAAGCGGCGGCTTCTCCGCCAGGCCCGACTCCATCATCCGCACCAAGGACTCCATCGCGGCCGGCGCCACCTTCCTGCGGGCGCCCGGCGCCGTGTCGGGCTGGCGGCAGTGCCTGGACGCCTGCTGCGCCGAGCCGCGCTGCACGCTGGCCGTGGTGCAGGGTGCCGCCCGGCCGCGGGGCACGGCGGCCGAGCCGGGCTGCTACCTCTTCAACTGCACGCACCGCGGCCGGCCCGTCTGCCGCTTCGCCCCGCACCGCGGCTACAGCTCCTACAGCCGCCGGACCGCCGGCATCGCCCCGCCGCCCACGGGTAAGCGGCTTGCGCGGCGGGAAGGCAGGCACAGAGATGGCGGGGGCGGCAGGGCCGCGGAGCCGGGAACCCGCTCCCGAGTCGTGGGGCATCGCCGGTGGGAGGACGGGGCGAGGAGAGCCGGGCTGCGCCGTGCCGTTCGGCGGGGTTCCCTGGGCCGGGAGAGGCGGCCCGGCTGTGCTCAAGGGAACCTTAACAACGTGTATAAATACCTTAAGGGGAGGGGGTTCCAAGAGGATGCTCCCAGGTTCGACTTGGTGGTGCCCAGCAATAGCACAAGAGGCAACGGGCAGAAACTGATCGTGCTGAACATAAGGAAGAACTTCTTTACTGTGCGGGTAACCACGCACTGCAGCAGGTTGCCCAGAGTGTGGAGTCTCCCTCACTGGAGATACTCAAAACCCGTCTGGACACAATCCTGTGCCATGTGCACATGGGACGACCCTCTTTGAGCAGGAGAGGTTGAACCAAAGACCCACTGTGGTCCCTTCAGACGTGACCACTTCTGTGAGGGCTTTGGGGGTGTTTGGGCTTGGGGAAATGCAGCGTGGGTTTGCAACTCCAGGATGCAACAGGGAAACCCATCCCTCAATATCTCTGCCTCTGCAGAGCCCTTGGCGAGGCATTGTGCCAGCCAGCTGGTGGCTGGGAGCCAGACAGTGGGATGTGCATGTTCACTGGCCCCACACTCTCTGGGGAGCCAGAGAAGTCCCAGCTCCCCAGGAGCTGTGCATGTTGATCACCTTTGAAAGCATGAAGTGCTGGTCCCAGCCATGCCATAACGTGGTGCATGGCCTGAGAGCAAGCACGGGGCAGTCTTGGGAGTGCTATCCAAATGTCATTGCCTAAGACAGCTTCTTACTCATTTAAATCAAAAATTTTCCTGCTTAAGAACTCGAGACCTAGATTGAAGAAGATAGGGATACCTCACCAGTAGTGCAGACGCAGCATGGACATTCTCCACAAGCACCTCTGGAAAGTAGGCCACATCAAAAGCAGCTGTTTGTTCAGCTCTGAAGCATATTTAAGAACAATATTATCCAGACCAAGCAGCTGTAGATGAAAACAAATCTGGATTTCTAAATTTGGAGTCTGTTTCCTAGCACCTGATTCAAAGAATTTATTTGCCTTCCCCCACCTCCTGTTGTTAAACAGTCTCCTCTTAACTAATTTTGACTAAATTTCATTATTTCTGTGCACAGTACTTTCCCAAAAGTCATCTGTATCTTACTCAGTGATAGATCTCATCTGAAGTAAATTAGTCACTGCATGCAACAGGAAGAAGACCTGGTGTTGGTGTGGGTGAAAACAGTGCCCAGATTTGCCTACTGTTACTGCTCTCTTGGGAGGGGAGACCTCAGGCTTGAGGTTCATTCAGTCCTGCACATTTCATGAGAATATTAGTGGGAATCCCCTGGAAGTAAAAGAGAGCAGGGGCTTGATTTGTAGAGGCATTATGATTCCTGAATATTTTTTGGAATGTGCATGGACAGGTAGATTAGAGAGCTATAAGGAAGGATCTTACAGCAATAGAGATGAGGCAAGCTTAAGGTACCAGAAAAACCCAAGGTGTGATCTTGACATTTTCAACAGGAGGAGTATTAGTTCCACAGTATTATTTTTGTAGCAGCTTCATGGTAGCTGTATTTCATAAGCCTGTATGCACTTGCATGATATAAGGCTTAAGATGAGATTTTTACATCAAAGTCACACAGAATTAGGCTTCATTTTGAACTGCCTTAATTCTATTAAAACCTATGAGGAACTAATTTAGGGTGCAGTTATGGCACAATATAAATAATATATTGTACAAAATATGCTCTGTCTAGTAGAAATCTCGAATTTCTTCAATTCCTTGAGTTCTTGAATTCTGGAGTTCTTAAATACTTTGCCTTTTGGCAGCTTTTCTGACTATCAGCACTGGACTTGCAAGGCAATTTCAGTTCCTAATCTGCAAATTGCTCTGTGTCCTGTTGGTTTTATTTAAAAGTCTGCCTTGTGGGTGATGGTGGTATTGGAAACAGGGGATTCTGATTTCTTAATGCAATTACACTGGAGCTGAAACAAAGCCACAAAGGAGAATGAACTTTTATTTAAGTATCTGTCAGATGTGACATAGACCAGGATAGTTAAAGTTAAGATTGAATAATTTTGCTCTGATGTTTTGTTACCAGTGCATTCTTGAATTACATTGAAAAACATTCTGGACAACAGGATGATGAAGGCACATCTCTTTTCCCTTCTGTCACCCCATGAATGAGTTTAAGAAGTTTAGTAAAGAACTTTTCATTTCAAGATTTTTTTCCATGAGGGGTTTACATTTTAGCTGCTCCTTTTTTTTGTTGTTTTTTTTTGGGTTTTTTTTTGGGTTTTTTTGGTGTTTTTTTTTTGTTTTTTTTTGTTTTGTTTTGTTTTTCTTTCAGAGTACTTTTTTTCTTGAATCTTCCACTGTTTTCTTTCTGATAATACCAAACCAACACTTACCCACAGATGTGGTGCCCTCATAATTCCAAAATATTTCTGTGCATTGGGATACAGTGATCTCTAAGATCACTAGTGGAGAGCAATGGGAGGATTCAACATCAAGGTACCTTAATACCAAACACATTCAGGAGTTGGCAGTGAAATAACCTTTTAAAACAAAGCCTTCATTCAGAAAACTAGCTGGAAGCTTCATTATTGACAGGTCAAGTCTGTATAAAGGATAGAGGGAACAGAATAAATAAAAAGCATGATAAAAAAAAAAAAAGCCTATTGTGTTGGTTCCCAAATAAATAAGTGTTTCACCCCTTTTTCTAGAAAGGAGCCAGCTCCAGCATCTCAGAATGTTGACCTGGTATATTTCAGTTCCATTCTGCTTATTTACATTCAGCTTAAATGCAAGTTGAAAGCAGAAGTTAAGAGATTATTTTTCTGTTGACCTGTGGCTGATAGTGCTTTATTCCCATGAGTGGTGGTTGCAAGTGGCTCCAATGAGTTTGCCTCTTTGGTACTTTTGGTATTGACTTCTTATTCCCCAGATTTGGAAGTGTTTCACTAAGGATCATGTATTCCATTGCTTAAAACTTTGCTGTGGAAAAAGAATCTTCAGCTCAAGAGGCTGTCTACTCCCATGCCATATGTCTCAAGCCAGATTTTCCTTTTTGCCATTGATTTACCTTTCCAAAGATGATCTGGTGGCTTACAGGCAAAGGATGGTGCCTCTGTCCTTTGTGACCAGAGGTCTGTGTGGTCCGTCACTCATCTTTAACAAAGGGCTGGCATGAATTTCTGTGACTGACTCAATGTGAAGTGGTCCTTCCTTTGCAACTCCTGCTGCAGAAGTCTAAAGTTAGTCCAGGAAGAAAGTATCCTCATTGCTTAGGGGAATTAGGGCTTGTTTCTGCCCTTGCAGGGCATTGATCAAGTCATTTAAACCATTCAGGTGACATAAAACCCCTCTCCAAGGTAGAAGCAAAAGACTGGGCTGTGCTGTTTGAAACTGACCCAGGTCAGTTTCTTTTTGACAGTTATTTGTAAAGTAAGTAACTGTGTGAAGATTGTACATAACTCATTTATATCATCTAAAAGTTGCCCTGGCACCATAATGATGGTGTTTATTAACAATTAGTTTTGAGGTTTTATTAACAATGAGTTTTGCGGGTTTTTTTGGACCTGGATGTTGCTTTTTAAGCAAAGTTGGTTTTGAGAAGCAAGTGTATACAAATTAGGGAAAGCTTTGTCATTGGATAAACAAGAACTGTTTCATACTTTCTATGATTATACCTTTCTATTATTATACCTAGTTATTGTATGTTTTCCTAACTTTAGATATTTACCTTGAAATTTTCTATGCCTGACCTACTACTGAAAAAAACAAGAAATAAGAATTTTTCTCTTTAGTCAGAGGTAAACAGTTGTCCCACTGCTCCCATGAGCTCCAAGGCTTCAAGCACGTTCATGATACCGCTGAAGAGCACGTGCAAGGAAGATTCCCCACATTGATGAAAGGTGATGAAAAACCACCTTTCCTTGTGCAGCTCTGCCCACATGGAGTGCAGTTACAACCTTGATTTCAGTAATTGCTCTTCTGAGCATAACATCAATATCCTTTACAGGGTATCCTTTGTGGAGGTTGAAGAGCAGAGCACCCTGGCACTCAGGATGCCCAGAGAAGGAATGAAACTTGAGTGGGGAACTGTAGAAAGATACAGTCTTTGGGTTAGACTTTTGTTAGTCTAACCCAAAAGTTTGTGGTGTGATTGGCAAAAGCACTTAGTACTCACAATTTTAATCAGTAAAGATTGTACTTTGAATATAGCAAAATGCTATAAATAAATATTCTGAATATCCTAAATATTCTGATATTTTAGCTTTTGATATCTTAAATGAGGCACTTAAAATTGGTGGTCTTTGATGATTTCTAATAATCATGTACACTACTTCATCAGGGTGCCACCTTATGCTAAATCAGTCTTTCATTCCTATAATGATGCATTGTAAATAGGGACTAGAAGCCTATTGAATTATGCAGAGTACTATAAAAGGTATAAAAAAGGTGCTGTAACTACCATCTGTATGTAAGTCATATTTAGACCTATTTTCCTTAGTTCAGATTAAAAAAGTACACTGATGCTAATAATCCTGTTTGTTGTATTACTGAAACATCCAGGTACCTAGAGAGGTTTTCTATGCCATGTGCTTCTAATGTTAATTCCTGAAGACATCATAGGACAATTAACTAAAATTGAAGCAGATACTACTTTGCTTAACAAAACGTGCACTAATGAACACGTTCCTCTTTCAGGAAGTTGCACAAAGGTGAAACAATACCTTAACCAAGGAAAAAAAAGTGGTTTATATAAATAATCACTCCGCCTTCCCTCATAAATAACTCATCTTCTCTTTTTTTGTTCAAGAAGAAGAATATGATGAGCCTCCACAGTGTAGGGCGGGCCAGGACATTGTGCTGCAGTCACCTGTGGACTGGGTGCTTTTGGATGGCCGGGAAAGTTCTGATGACCACGGAATTGTGCACTATGAGTGGGCACTGCTGCAGGGTGACTCATCGGTTGAAATGCAGGTACATGTGCAATCCCCTTGTGGCCAGTTACTTCCAGGTTGTTGTGTTCAAGTTTTAAATGTACAGCTAAAAATATTAAATATATACAAATCTGTCTACAAGGCACCAAAATTAGGATGCCTGTACAACTTGAACATTTATTTCACACAAATGTAGAGCAGCCCAGGTTGGAAGGGACCTCAAAAGATCATCTGGTCCAACTGTTTGTGGGACAAGGAGCCTCAATGAGATTATCTTATTTGTCCAATCCCATCCTGAAGATCTCCAGTGAAGGAGACTACACTGTGTCCCTGGGTAGTTCCAGTGATTATTTCTAGTGGCTTACACAGTTAATCTCTTTCCTGGATGGCATGGGACAACCAGCAGCAAATAAGTAGATAATAATACTCCACTGTGTTTGAGCTGTGCTTTATTTATACTCACTGCATTTGGTTTTCAGCTTCTGTCACCCCAGTTAGAGACCCCTCAGTAATTCAGTTACTAAAAATAATAAAGGATTTTCACCAGCAGTCTCCTGTCAGTGCTTACGGAGAAGCTACAAAGAAACACTATGGAAACCTTATGAGATATTTTATCCATCCATTTTCTGCTGTGCTTTGATTTCAAATTAAAATTACCCATGAAGAGAGGGATTCTGCATTTTAGTCTTTTTTGTCAATGCTCTAGGATCAGCAGAAAAAGAAAGAAAAAATGTCTCAAGTTCACAGATTCTACTCGTAGTCTGTTCACAGCCCAAAACATCCAGGGCACACTGGGAACTCCACCTAGAGCAGGAAGGATATGTAGAGGTGAGAGAGTATGAAGCAAAATGAAGCTTAGTTGCTAGATATCATCTAGATAAAAGGAACACTTCATTATCAAAGACTTCATAATCTGTCCCCTTGCAGCATTATTTTCTTAAAAGAGCAATTAAGTACTTTTAAAATTAATCTTTGATTTAGTAGCATAGAATAAAACAAAAATTAGAATTTAATAAAAACATTTAAAGTTTATATTTTTAATATTACTCAAAGTCACTTTATAAAATAGAGACAAGCCTTATATCCATTCAAACTTGTAAAATTCACATTAACCTTGGTGGCTTTTTTGTATTTGTTAGCAGAAAATGAATTTGACACACATTAATGCTTAAATAAATACTTTTCCATTGTGTTCAAGTGAGCAGGGATTTCTCCTACAGATATGGACTCTGGTGATTAACCATGATAATTTAAATTCTAGAGTTGAATTAATAGCTGTGATTTTTTTTTATGCATTCTTCAGTTGATGTCTTCAGTGCTTTGGTTACTGCCCTGAAGTTACTGGATTTCGTGTCATTTATTCTTTGAGAATAATGTATGAATCCATAGCTACAAGGGAGAATGGGAGTGTGTTTAAATAAGATAAAAGGCAGCTGTTGCATTGCTCTTATGTAGCAAAGAATAAATAGAAGGCAGAGGAGGGGGAAGGACTGCTATAAAGAGATCGTATCATATTGTAGAAGGAAGCCTTTTTTTTTTCCTGTAGTGACTGATTGTTTCTTTTTTTAGGTAATTTGCTTCTTTGATTACTACCCCTATTCTGTAGCTGCACAGCTCCTGGACACTTGGGGACAGTAATGGGTTGGAGGTTTTTTTTAATGCTGATTATCTCTTTTGAGGCAAAGTTTCTGTGTAAGCAGATATAGGCCAGCATTCTTCAGGGCAGCATGAAAATAAGAAGGAAAGCACAGAGGACACCAGGAGTGGTGGCGTATTCAGAAGTCAGTGGCATTTCTGTCTCTGCACTGGGAAGAGACTTGGGCTCCATGGCTCATGAGTTTTAAATACCATACTTGCTCTCCCAACAGTCACAGTGAACAACAGCAGGTGTTTTTTAGAGTATAATAATTTCTTTAACGTATTAAAGAATAAAATTGTAAGGGATCATACACTCCATCAGGAGGTACTCAACAGTCTGATCAGATAACTGAGTCCATTCATGTAAATAGAAAAGGTAAGAAATTTCAGGTAGGAAATTTTCTCACTTAGAGAAAAAATGTGTTTATCAATACACTCTTCTATAATGGAAGGTCTAGGACTCTATGGCCAAATTAATCAAAAATTATTGTTCTCTTTTAGGCATGAAAATTTATTTCTGTGGATCCATGTTATATTATCTACAGACTAACTTGATAAAGAGCAAAAGGCCAATATTTTACTGCTTATCCTCTAAAATTACATTTTTAATTACTCAAAAATTGAGTTAAATGTATGTGACCATTTGTTCTCAATTTCTCCATTTGTGTGCTGAGATCCACAGCTCCAGGTAACTGAGTAGATCATGAAAACACTACCTGAACGCTGTGAGTTTTTTTTACAAATGGATGCAAATGTTACATGCTGAAATACATGCTTGAGTAGGACATGCTTGAGTAGGCTCACTAGTCTGCAGTAAGTATTTAATCTGCATGATGAGCTCCTTTTTCCTGGAAGGTCATAGAAGGATCCATTGTGCCAATATGGTTTTTTTACTGTGTGTCTTTACTCAGGTACCACAGCCAGGAACACTGAAACTGTCCCACATTCAGGAAGGCGGGTATATTTTCCAGCTAACAGTGACAGACACTGCAGGTCAGAGGAGCTCTGACAACGTCTCTGTGACCATTCTGCCCATGGTTCATTCTGCAGCAGGTGAGAAAATGGCTGGAGCTGTTGCCTCTGTGACACCCAGGGTATGATACTCAGAGCAGAGCAAGGGTCTTGATAAAGGTAAAAATGTTATTCTCCGTTTCCAGTGTTTTATTTTCCCTTGCTCATTAAATAATGACATTTCTTTCAACTTTTAATCGCTCTTGTGATGAAGCAAGCAAGCATCACTTGCCTGTTAGAGCAATAATACTTTCAGGCACTGAAAAGTATTTTTGTAAAAAATACTTGTATTTTTGTAAAAAATTTTTGTAAAAAGTATTTGTCCTTCTATTGCTAATAAGCATGCAGGATTTGAGGAGTGAAATATTGACACAGGTGTCAGGTGCATTGTAACAGTCAGATGGTGTGGGCATCATAACAGGGCTTGTGCTATAGGGAAGACCCAATTAAAATTACTTAATAGTATGTTTGAGGCAGACTAATACTAATACTGACCTGCATCTGTAGTCTGAAAGTGGTTTTTTGTTTTAATGCATTTAAGTTTTTCTTTCTAATGGTTGGTATTGAAGCCTTATGTTACTGGGGAAGCTGAAACTGGAACTGACCCATCATTTTTAAACTCTGAGCTTCAGAAACATGTGCAAAGCATAAAAGAAACTAAGTTAGATTTCAGTGGCTGTCAGTCCTGCTCTTAAATGTAATAACTTCTAATTACATTGTAATTAACAAGTTGCTAATGCAGATCTGCTGCTCTGGCACAAAGTTAAATAGCATTATCATCATGTTTAGCAGAACCAGTGAAAAATCTTGCTCTGCACAATATGTCTATGTGAGAGGGTAGTCCCTCTGGCAATAAGCTGTTATTAAGAAAAAAATCTGCTTAATAATGCCTGTGTTCCAGTAATGGATGATGGAGTTGTGTTCATTAATATTTAATATAGCTGAAGCAGCCAGAGAGGTTTGGTGCTTTATTTATTTGCTGGTGTGGGTATCTGGGGTATCTTTTGTATGGAGTACATAGGGGATTTGGTGTCTTTTTTATTTTTCTAATTCCCCAGCTACATTAGCAATTCAAGTGCTACTGCTGTAGCTAAACCAATTCTTGATGCCTTAATACATGCAAGATCAGTGCTATTACTGGAAGTTCAGGAAGTTCAGGAGATGCATTTTCAGATTTTAGGGGTTTTAAACAGTTATCTGCATTCCTGGCATCCTTCCCTTAGCGTGGTGCAGCGTTTGGTACACAGCAGGATAACAACCAAAGGCTGTGCTCCCTTATGCAAATTGATTTGCTCTTACAACGCTAATCAAGCCCTGAACTTGATAGTTCTTTACAAAGTGATGAACTGCACTGCTGTTGGAAAGACAAAAGCACAGATGTAAACACTTGACAATTACAGAATCAGAATGGGTTTCAGGAAAGCTTTGAGTATGCAAAATGGGGCATCCAGGGACACTCTCCATTTCCAGGGGAATCCAAATGTTAAAGCAGGCAGCAGTCAGTTCTTTCTGGTGAAAGTAATTTGTGAGAATGTGACCTAGTCCTCTTTTGGTCTGTGCTGTATTGAAGTCATTGGATTGCTGATGTCAATAAATGACAAGCATTCTTTGAGTATTTTAATTATGTTGCAGAAAATACGTCATAAAAGATCCCATATGGTCCAAATGTGTGCATGTAAAGCAACATGTTGGTGTTGAATGAATATTTAGTAGGAATTACTACTAAAAGGAGGAGGGATGCAGTTACAGCCACAGAGATTTCATTTCTTTATTTCCAGGACTGTTCTGCATCTTTTAAGCCTAGGAAGATCTTCTTTCAGCTTAGGCCAGCAGAATTCAAAGCACTGTAAGGGTGCTGCACAAGGTGTAAGGTGCAACAGCCTCCAGGTTGAGTATTCCTGTAATATAAAGATTACCAGGCTAGTGATGAAGGTGCCAGGAGCAGCTATTGCCTATATTTGCTTCTGAGTCAATATGATGTCACACAGCTGAGTCTGGACTTTCTGCCTTGTTCATGGTGCTTTTTGATGTAGCGTGGTTTTGCTTTTTCCTCTATGCTGCAGATTTTAGCCACTGACTCAGTCACTGACTCAGTATTTACTACTTGGATTTCTCTTTTGGTAATTTGGGAATTGTTTCTCAACAGCCTGCGTTGGGGTTTGCTCTCGCTACCAGTTTATCTGTGATGATGGCTGCTGCATTGACATCACATTTGCGTGTGATGGTGTGAGACAGTGTCCTGATGGATCAGATGAGACTTTCTGCCAGAATCGTAAGTGTGCCAGGCCACAGTGGCACAGTAGACTGTGAAAGTAACCACAGCCTCAATGACCAAAGGGGGACAATGCCACTTCTGTGACCTCTCTCCCTGTAAGCAAGCAGTTTGCTCCCAGCCTTTCACTGGAATTAGCACATGGGAAGGTTTGATATTTGCATACTCAGGTGCTTAGAAATTTTCTTCAAAGCATATTTAAGCTAACTGTCCCTAAGTGACAGGTTTTGTGTTCAGCAGTTAAAAGATCTGTTTTGCAGGATGATTCTGAAAACAAGAACCGTGGTCTCTTGTGAAAGGGTGTCTCAGAGGTACCCTTCACAGTGCTGTTAGACACCTTGCAAGAATCTGAAACACTGTGGACACACAAGGGAACTGGTTGATTCACCATCATGCTGTTTGCTTTCATTAGTCATCCCTCAGCATGTGCCCATGCTCAGCTAAGAGAACAAAAGCCACCAGAGGGTGAATGGGCACAATGGCTAATCATTTGTAGTTTAGTTACTGGATTTCACTGTAGGGGTCATGAGTGTACTCTTGTGAGCAAGTGTTAGCTATCTGTGGCTCACATTTCATCATATGTTTGAACCTGAGGAAGTTGTTTACTCTGCCTCAAGGCCTGTCTTGAATAGTCTTCCTTAAGAACACTTCAATTCCCTTCAGCTTTGTACAGAAACTTTTGTTTCTGTTGACAGTCAGCTCGGGTCGGAAGACGGTGACACATGCAGCTCTTGGCACTACCCAGCAAAGGACTGCAGGACTGACTGAAAACATAGAGGAAAACTCTGCCGTGAACACCCTGAAAGCCACTGCCAGAAATCAACCACTTCTCTCAGTGGATGCAGACATGTCTAACCAATCGCTTTCTCAGGGACCAAAGAAACAAATCAGTGGATTTGTGCCAGGTAAGAATTGAATCAGTTTCGATGACACCTTCTCCTTAAAGAAAGGAAGTGTCTTGCACCTTAAATTTGATTTAATTGTCTTTTGGTGCCTGGCTAACAGGAAAAAAATTAAAATGTAAATAAATACAAAAGAAACCTGTAATAATGAAGTTCTAAGTAGGTTTTGATTTATTATTGTCAGTCTGTTTTATACTAGGTGCAAAAAGAAAGTTGAAGTGTAGGAATGGTAGGGAAATAATACAGTCTAAGGAACAAAATGTGCAGTGAACTAAATAAAAATTCTGCCACAGGTTCAGCTGTGTAGGCTGATGTATTAAGGGTCTTTAAAATCTGTAGGGCGTATTTCAGGAGCACATAAAAAAATACTGTTCAACTTGGGTGAGAGTAATTTCTTTTCTCCTGGTGCTAAGTATTACTTCTCTCTCTCTTTTTTTTTTTTTTTCCTTTTTTTTTTTTTTTCCTGAGCTAATATCTTTACTATTATGGGCTTTTTTTTTTTTTTTTTTTTTTTCCTGAACTCTGTCTCCAGGGCAGGAGAAGTCTTTCATCACTGTAGAAAAGTCTCAGGCTTTGGTAACAAGCTACCTCAGGTGTCTGCGTACAGGTCCCCAGTATTGTTCTGCACAGTGGCTGCAAGCCTGTAGTGAGTCATTGTGTGATGTTACAGGCAGAGCCCCAACCCTGGCCTTGGTAAAGCTCCAGAAACTGCAGTGAAATTTATGTGTCTTTTAAGGTTCATGCTGATGAATTAAAATTCGTCAGCTGAAATGGCAATTAAATGAAAGCAAAGCTGTGTGCACAGAGTGTAGAATCAGTACAAACCCCCCACTTTTATTTCTTCATGGTTTAGACTGATTCATGTGCCCCAAGACACAGCTATTTATAACCAGCTTTATTTTCCAGTTACAACAGAGCAGTGCTCAGTGCCCTCTGCTGTCGGCTCTGGAAAAGGGCACTGACCTGGTTGGCACCTGGACGTTCCTTCAAGGTGCATGTACTTCATCTGTGGAGTGCAGAAGGAGTGAAATCTCTGTAAAGGGAGTGAAAACAATGTTCTTAAGAATTCGATGGCCTCAGTGAATGTGTGGGGACTGACAGCAAAATCCTGTCCCAAATGTTTTTCCCTTTTCTGGCAGTATAGATGACCTCTAGACCACTCCTCACTGCTGACTAAAACTGAAGTCTGCTTCAAACCCTTCTCATTCACATAGTCTTGAGTGACACCTGATATGGGGCCACCCAAACTAAACATCAAACTTCCAAAAGAGCTTTGCAGGCTCCAGTGGGAAGTCAAGTAGGTCCTAAGATTTTTGAGACCTACTGCTAAGTAGGTCTCAAAAATAATTTGGCTTGTGAATCCAGGCATAAAACCAGAACTGAGGTCACCATCTTCAGCAACTGATAATCAAGGGTTATAACTGGACGTACAATGCAGAAGCATTTTTGCATAATAATTTTCTGTGTTCACCCATTGCACAGTAACTTACTTGCACCAGTTTTGTTCTAAAGGTAGCTTTTGCACAGCAGTACACAAGCAAAGAAAGATTCTTAGAAAACTAAAGAAGTGTGATGGGGCTTCTGTGATTAGTGTACTACCAGTACCTGTTGTAATCTTCTAATTTTCAACAGGCAAGATTTCAAGCTGTTTTAATTCTTGTGGGTTTAATGTTTTTCTTTTGACAGGGCTCAGTCAAAACTTGATTTTAGTTGCTTAATTATTTCCCTGTGGAATAAAAGGATCCAGTCTTTACTGACCCAGGAGCCCAATACGTCTAATCAAAAAAAGCAGCAAACAGCTCAGCTGTTTAAAATAGGTTTAAAATAGATCCCCTATGGATCGATTCCAGTTAGGGTGCGTGGGGTGAGACGTGAAGAGGTGCTAGGTGCATGCTAGGTACATGGGTCCAGAGGGCAGAAACCTGCTCTGAGCTGCTGTCTTCTCCTGCAGACACTGAAACTTCATGGAGTCCCATGCTGTGTATTAATGATTCACAGAGGTCCAGAGAGGCTCAAGTCCTGCCCCACTGGGAAACACCACAGTCTTTATGGAGTTGAAGAGACAGGCATTTAACCTATTCCTTAAAATCCACCCACATCCATTAATTAGATGTCCCTCCACCACTGCCATCTCAGGGAGGTTACAGACCAAATCTAATACTTATGTGATACAAAAATGAGAGGCACAGAAATGCTGGAGCAGCTCCATGGAGCTCATCCGGAAACGTGTCCAGGAGGGCAATAATGCTAGATACATTTTCGAAAAGAGATAATCAACACTGAGCAGAAATCATACCAGCAGCCTCAAAAGTTCAGCAATTCCACTGGCAGAAATCCTGTTTTGGGAGGGATTGTCTCCTGCTGCTGGTGCCAAGGTAGAACCTCTGCCTCTGAATCACTGTAAAGGTCTCTGTTGGACCAAGGCAATCGTGTTCTTGTTGGCCTGGAGCTGACATTGCAAACATCCTGGCTTCTTATATATATTTTACATAAATTTTGAAAATAAGCTTTAGCGGTTTTAATGTCACTATGTATATAAGATACATATTAGGGGATGTGGCTTTACAGTGGCAGCACAGGTTTTGGCTTTTCACTTGCAAGTGCTCCATTCAGGGCCACATTTTTCGTAATTATCAGCTGACAGTTTCAGATCATCATGGAAATCAATCCAGGAAGGAAAACATGATGCTCTTAAATCAAGTGACTGCAGGTAGAGTAAATTAAGGTTTTACCTACTGGAGACAGCATGTGGCACATTCCAGCTGCTAGACTCTATGCTTGATACAGGAGCTTTGCGTTGATATTTAAAGAAGAGAAGTTTTTCCCAAGACATTGTAGGACTTGGGAGTTCTTTTGTTTTCTTTTTTACATTTGTTTTTTTATTAGTGGTGGCTAAAGTACCAGTAAAGGCCTGTCCCTTCTGCTACTTAGCTCTCCATAAACAGTTTTCATCTCTGAGAATTCAATAAAGATGTCTAATAAAGGGACTTCCTTGTCAAGTATGACCAAATTTATCTTTTCTCCAAAGGAGCTGGGCTAAGTTGTAATGTTTTGGACTGTGAGATAGTTCCTGGTAGCAGATATATGAGCTTTCTACCTATGAGTGTGATACTAAGGGAACTTTCTTCCAGAGTCCATTTTCTCTTAATAGATTCTCTGTTCCAAATTTCCTTTAACCTTCCTTACAGTGGCCCTTCATACTTAGCTCTGACTTCATACAAACTTTTTAAGGATTTACACCGAAGCATGAAAATATGCAAGTCCAAGTTAAGGACTGTTTAAAACTTCTGTCTGACCTAACAGGGGATCTATTAGAAGTAAAGTGAAAAAAACCACAACCAACCAATACAAAACCCAAAAATCATTGATTGTTTACAATGGGTAAATCTTGTTTTGCACTCCTGCCTTTTCAATGGGATTCCTCTACAGCAGGGTAAGTCCAGGGGAATACCAAGTCTGACTTTGAGATAGCCCCCTCAGACACTCAGGGCACTGAGTCTTCTGCAACAGACTCATGGTCTACTTTTGCCCAAGCTGAAAGGCCAAACATTTTCTTTCAAAGTCGGGAGTGGATGGAGGAAGAGGCATTTGATGTCAGTGAAAGGGTTCTTTCTCTCTCTGCAGACATGTTTCCATGGTAGTAAAGTTACCCAGACTGCATCTCCTGCAAAGGCCAGTGCAGCATTTCTGCATGGCTGCCTCCAAATAGCCCATGTCCTTCTCCAGGGAAGTTCTTAAGCCCAGCTGCATATTCTGGCACTCCTGAACTTGCAGATGAATATAGAAAACACTCAGCAGCACAGCACTCTGGAGTGAGCAGGGGGCTGGTTTCTAAGCAGCAGTGGCCAGTGGCAAACAGGGTCGTGCAGACAAGTTGAATTCATGAGCAGCCTGAAGATTTGCACTCCCCAGCGCAGCCAACCCAAGTGTGTAAATCACTATAACAGCTTTGCATTCCCCTGGCACAGGGCCTCTGCCTCTCCCAGGCTGCCCGTGCAGTGCTGTTCGGGGCTGGGATTACAGCATTTGACTGAGTTCCCAAGCCTTAGTCATGTTTTTACTGCGGAGGCACCCACACCAGTAGCCGTAACCTAGCTCTGTAATTTAGGGTAATTGGAAAGGGCTGTAAACGGCAATTTCCTCTGAGTAGACCAGAAAATCAAGAGAAAGTGAAAACTAAATTAAACCCGTGTAAAATGCTTTATGCCAGGCTCCTAAACTTCTTTGAGGAAATTGCTCATTGTGTTCTAGAGATAACAGATAAGATATTGAGCAGCATTGACTCTGATAGTCTCTTCAGTCGTGTAAGAACAGCCACAAGTCCTAGCAAAACCCTACAAGCTTTATTGAAAGGATTCTATTCTTCTACCATTCCAAAAATTTCCCACTAAACTATTCTCCATATTTGCCAAATTTCTTTACAAACAGTTGACTTAAATATTCCCTTTACTTAAACGGCAGGGAAACAAGTTTCTAAAACAGGCGTTTAGATGCAGGCTGGAGCAGCTCTTAAAAAGACCTGATGTCTTTTGGGTATTTCCAAAATAAAGACAAAAATTCATTTAGTTTAATTCAGGAAAAACAGCTGCTGCTTTTGGTGTCAGTTACATTTAGGTGGTCTTGCACATCTCTGATACCATATGGGTATTTTAAAGCCAGTACATTCACTGTTAGGATTTTTTCCAGTCTACTTTACATGCCAGGACAACATCAGGAGCCCAACAAGGAGAGGGCCATGGCTTGTTTCTACAGCATTCCCTGCAGGTGAAGTCAGGGAATGGCAGGGCAATAAAGCTGCAGCCTGCAAGGCTGCCTTCTGCCTTGGAGTGGGAACATTAGCATGGACTTTCATGACAGTACCAATAAAACAATTTAAGCTTTAATTAGCAGTCGTGTGCATTTGCTGCTGCTACTGCCAGGGACACCTGCAGCTCTTCAGAGCTGGTGGTAGTGGGTGGGACTTACACACAGTGCACATTCCAAGCTAATTGACTTAAACACTTCCTTAACACCCACCACTACATGTAATTCCAATTACAACATTTCACAATCATATTTTACAGATCTTGTAGCATAGTGTGTTTCTGCTAGCTCTGTCACAGTTTTGAAGTCTGTCAGCAAATGTATCAAAGTGCTCTTGCTTTTGGTTGAGATGCATTGTGGTTTGGGATGTAAAATTGAATCTAAATTTTAGCTTTAGTTTCACATTATTTCAAAAACTCAAGTTATACAGTCGAAGTCAGAAGTTCTTAAACTGTTCTTTTGTTTGTTTTTTCCCCCTAAGTTTAAGTGCTTCACGTTATTTAATCCTAGTGTCCTGTGGATAAGATTTCTTGAGTCACTGAACTGCAGTATTCATTTATCTTGCTTGATTTTGTACAGATAACAATTCCTCAGGGAAAAGAACAGATAATAAAAATGGGGATGGCATAATGATGCCAAAGAGAGATCAGCTTGGAGGTGGTCGCCCAGTCCCAGAAACAGGTAAGACCAATGATGTGAATTAATTTTGAATTATGTCAGTTTTTCAGTCAGGTTCTGTAGATACAGATGAAGTGGTCAAGAATTGAATAATGTACTTACATATTCTGAACTGTCCCTAACATGATTGTGCAGTTTAGCTTCATAGTATGAGTTGTTCCAATTACTAACATCTAATGATAGACTAGCTGTATTTTTGAAGATATAGTTCAGGTTTTCTCCACCAGCATCTCACTGTGTTAAATAAAATGTAATTTCTCTTAACCTCATTGTAGGTGCTGTGTTACCCTTAGCCTTAGGCTTGGCAATCACTGCTTTGCTGCTGCTTATGGTTGCTTGCAGACTGCGCTTAGTGAAACAGAAGCTCAAAAAAGCTCGACCCATTACATCTGAAGAGTCCGATTACCTCATCAATGGGATGTATCTCTAAAAACTGGATTTGGGTCAGTTGTTTTCTCCCCTTTCTCCTGTGTCCACGAATCTTTGCCTCTATAAAAGGACCAACATCCTTTGTTTATTTTCAAGTTTAGAAGAAGCCTATGAGATGTAGAACATACTCTTCCCCTTTGGTGATAATATAAAAAGTGGGTAGATGACCTTGCTCAGAAAATAAGAAACATTCAGCCTCCAGAGAGTAGCTCTAGTTGATTGTTGTGCAGAAGACACTTCAAGGTGGGGAGACCCCAGACTGGATGTGGAGTGCCCTTGCCCCTCCCCACAGTTGTTGGGGTCTCAGCCAGTGCTGAGTGCACCCCAGGGCCTGGGCCCTGGAGCAGCCAAGGCCCCACAGCCCAGCTGTGTTGGCCAAGGTGGGAGGGAAGCCTGTGCCATCTCAGTGCTGCCACCACTGTGGGGACCTGGATGCTCCAGCCAACATGTTCCTTCACTGTCCAGCAGAGACCAGTTGTGTTCTTTCCACCTGATGCACTGGGAGTATTTTCATTAAAGAATGTGTCTTGCTTTGTTAATTAAAAGCAATTGCTATCCACGCACCAGCTTTTGCAAATAAAATTGGGATTTAAGGAAGAAAGCATGTTATTTTCACTCAGTTTAAGTCTCTGCACTGCTAGCTGACAGCCATGCTTGCTAAATGCTGAAATGAAAAAATGCAGCTCCTCAGCTGGCTTGGACTTCCCAGTGCTCAACAGCAGTTGTGTACTGCTGCTTAAAGAAGCTGTGGATGCCCCATTGCTGGCAAAGTTCAAGGCCAAGCTGGATGGAGCCCTGAGCAACCTGGTCTAGTGGAAGGTGTCCCTGGCCATGGCAGGGGGGTTGGAGCTAAATTATCTTTAAGGCCCTTTCCAACCCAAACCCCTCTAGATTCTGTGTACAATCCCAGGAACTGTGTCTCTCCCTGGAGCTCAGGGCTTGTTCAGCCTTTCCCACATCCAGCCCACCACCCTCACACAGTATGAGAACAGCACAGAGCAGTTTCTACCCAAGATAATGGAGTGTAGGATTCCTGCTGGTTATCCCTTAGCTCCCTGCAAAGCTTGAAAGCTTCAGTGATCTGCCCTCACCCCAGAAAAATTCTCATAGAATTAGAGCAAGTAATCGATATGTGTGAGTGAACTGCAGATGTGTTACCAGTAAAATGTGTACAGTACATGTTATATATACATATATATATACACACACTATGCTGTCTGTCTTGTTTGGCTGTCCCAAGGATGTCACATTCCTCATGGGTCTCAATAAAACCAGAGTCAAATGGGGCATGCATTGTTTTGTATGTTGTCTTTTGTACTTCAGTAACTTTGAGTCAGCAAGAATATTGCCATGGTATACAAATAGTTCTTCAAGTAATTTGTTCTTGATTACTTTATGTAAAATAGCTCTAATAAACTGATTCTATTCTTACACTTATTGCATTGTGTTTCATTTCCATTGCCAGCTAAATTCAGTGCTACAAGACTGCATCATGAGAGCAGACAGAATTTCTCCTTTCTGTGGAACAGCCTTATAAGAAGGTAGAATGTGTATGTTGGGGGGAGTTGTTGAGATACTTGTTTCAGGGAGACAGAGAAGGACAGGACATCTGCCTGTGTGACCTGTCTCTCAAGCAGTGCTTGAGCTGAGCAGGTCAGCAGTTGTAGAGCTGGCTGTGCCAGCCACTCAGGGAATCTGGTTGCCAGTGCTCCTTGCTCGTGCCACATGAGGCAAAGTCTGGTTGTTTGTACTTGTGTTACAGTGGGTCCAGGAGACCATCTGCTGATGCTGCCCATTTCCAATTTGGGAGTATGGCCTCTCTTCCATCCCAGTCCCCAGCAGACATGGCAAATAGCGCAAGGCCCAAAAGGCCACATTTTAAATACAGCCTTCTAGGAAAGACTCACTGCCCATTTGGTTGGGGTCTTATTTTCCATTATTGAAATTTGCATTGGGTTTTAATTAAATACTTTAATGTCCTTCATCACCTTACCAAAGCAGCAAGAAAAGTGGTCTTTTCCCTCTGTGCTCACTGTGCTCCTATTACCAAAACCCATTACCCTGGCACACAGCCAGCAGCAGAACAAAAGGTTTGGTTTGTTCTGCTGGGCAGGGCATCAGCAAGATCTGGCACAAAGCACAAGCTGGCCAGTGCAGCCATGGTGCAAGAGGCTGCAGCCTTTGTTTCTGTGCTGCTGCTAGTGGAATAAACTTTCACGGATTTTGCATATGACAGCTGAGAATGAACACCTGTGAGCAGAGAGCAGCAGACAGCAAGCAAGGTACAGAAGTTCTGTCTAGTGCTGCCTTAGAGTGGCCAATCTTCCCAGGGAGTCTTCTTTCTAGGATGGGAGATGGTGACAGTTACTACCCTGTGGGCCACCAGCTTGAGGCCTGTTACTTCCAGGTGACAGCAAACTCCACGGCTGGAGTGATATAAAATCGTTTTCACCTTAGCAGAGAGCCTGGGGGCATTGTCAGCTGGATGGAGAGCAAGACAAAGTTGGCAAAGTAACAGATTGGCTTGGAAGCTCCTGCAATTAACACACACACTGGTCTCAATATCATGTGTTTGCATTTAATGGCTTTCATGCTGTTTGATTTTAAAGAAGTCATACTGAACTACTGAGCTAGAGCACACCTGGGAGTAGCAGAAAATACTGTAAACATGCTCAGGATGCTTTTCCCCTTCTCCCCAGGCAGCCACTGCCTCCTGCTGACACCACTTCCATAGCCCCTTCCCAGCCACTCCCAAGGTTGGGGCTCTCCCTCTGATGTCAAAGGACTGCTCAGCGCAGGCAGTGCTTCTAGTCTATCTTCATGGCTGCATTACTAAAACTGCATTCATGGCCCCTCATGCAGACCCCAGAGCTGGGGAGTTGCACACAGTCGCAGATCACAGAATATTTCTGTGTCAAAAGGGACCTACCTACAAGTGTTTATCCTGTAGCAGAAGCGAGACATGCTGTGTGAAAGTCGTCACTATTTGAAGTCTCAGATCCGGTTTTCCTGTCCTAAACAGTGACGTTTGTCTATCCACATACCTGTGAATATGCTTAGTCCACCTATTCTTACCAGCATCTTAGGTAAGCAGGAAATATTGACTACCCTGACTGCATAGCCCTGTGGATGTTGCTCCTCTGTGTATTAGGAGAGGTCATTAAAATTTATTTTGTCAGTGTATTTTAATGTTAATCAAGATTCTTATTTCATTTAGACTTTTTTAAAAACTGTTTTGCCCTTCAGACAGCTTAAGGATACAAATTACTTCAGAGTAGCAAACAACACAATACTTACCTATGTTTGATCCATATTTACAAGTAAGGAGGTTTTTTTTCCATAATATGGGCTGCTTACTGCCCACTTTTTCAGGGGATGCGAGCCTGAACATCTCACTCAATAGCACTATAGGATAATAGCAGAGGCAGTTCCAAGAGCACATTTACAAAACAAAAAGGCTGAAATAGGTCAGTGTGATGCTCCATTTGCTTTTCAAATCCTAGATAAAGCGTAAAGAGTTTCAATCCCAAACTGCACAGAGCCAGCCAGAGGCATGAACCAATAGCAACACGAACATGCCACCCCAAAACAAAGGGAGAGCCTTTCTAGTAAGCCCTAACAGAATCCACAGTCATGCATCACTGAGATCTGTTCTGGCTGTTTTTATGTGCATCAGGAATTGGGATTTTTCAGTTTCTAATGGCAAAAGCTAAAAGAGTAAGAGCAAAGGGAAAAGCTAGAGAAGATTCAGAGAGTGCTGATGGGCATAAAGACCAGAGACAATAAACACACAGTAATTAATATGAAAAAGAGCCCATGACACAATTGATCTGAGCTGAGTGACCAGGAAACATGCTGTAAACAAGTAGTATTTAAAGGGGGGGGGGGGGGAATTGTGTAAAAGTAACTCTGCTCTATATTTTTCAAGTAATAGTTACTTAAAACAACTGAAAAAGTGAGCTGCACTCTGCACTGGAGCCCTGAAACACAAAGAAAGAGAAATCTAGAATTACTGGATTAGCACACTTCAGAAACAAGTTTTTAAATACACCTGCTAAAATTTTAATTTTTGCAGTTATAAGGCTCCTGGCTGGCAGTTATAAACCACTCATAAACCAATGAAAAGTGTATTTTGAGCAAGTTGGCAGAAACCAGACAAGGCAGAAAGGTTCAGTGAACGACAAAGAGTTGCCACTTCCTTGGCCAACAGAAATGTATAATCCTGCTCTAAAGAGGGCAGAACAAGACATTTTAACATAGTTCTTAAAACTACAAGATCCTAAAAAGATTAAAGAGATGAATTTAAGATTTCTACACTCAAACAAAGTGCCTGGATAACACAGATATAGAGGGAGCAGGTAGCTTGAATGAGTGCAGCACTGTAAAGAGCTTGAAAGCAGGCAGCCCAGTGGAAGATTGGGCCTATAGGGAAAGCATGCCTGAAGGCTAATTCCATGCCCAAGCGATGACTGTCCTAAGGCTGCCTCTATATCCAGAGCAGAGGAGCTTCTCTAGAGCTCTGATCAGAGCAGTAGCCTTGGCAGGTGCTCTGAATTACCCACTTTCCTAACCAGAGGCCTTTGAGAGTGTCCTCCTAGTCCATAAGGCACCTGCAATAAAAGTTACTGATTTAACTCAGATGCCACTTCTCCATTATAGCTGAAAAAGGATTTGGCAGAACATAGTAAGACACATGGCTTGTTAATAGTACAAACACATAAAATGCAAACATAAGCCCAAACATGGCTGAAAAAAGGACTTCAGCTTCTCAGAAGCATTAGGGAATGTTCTCAAGAGTATCTACCAGGTCAGTTGCTCAGAAGCATATGATGAAAATGGCTGGACTACAAAGAAACCTTAGAGAATAGAAATGAGATCTCAGAGTAACTTTATCAACAATCTTTATGAAAATAGTCTGCTGTTGCTAAAAAAGTTTTGCTAAAAGGCACAGAATTGTCTCAAGTTCTAAGTTTGGTATGATGAGACATGACATGAGTTATTTTCATTTCTCCTTCTGAAGCTTTCAGGCAATTCTCAATGGGCAGCTGAATCTCCTCCATACATATTCCAGCAATAGTTATGTCCACTCAATTCATAATCTAAAGGAATACAGTTTTAGTTCCCAAGCACATCCTGCTGAGCATCTCATTAACACCCTGCCAAGAGCATAAGAGAACAGTAACAGCCTTTCATAGGAAAATTCAGAGTGCATCTGCTGCAGCATGAATTTGTACTGTGTAAAAAAATACTACCTGGAACAGAAAGCAATCCTGTTTGTCGAGGATGAAGTGTGGGAAGTAAATAGGCCAGGTAGAGGGAAGTGTACATCACCTCCACCAGCATAAGGCTGAGTTTTAGTCCATGCTTATTTTCTCAGACCTGGCTGAGGCATGGAACCCCAAACCTTGCCAGCTGAGGGCTCTGAGCACACAAGTGTGTGTTATTTACAATAAAGGCAGAGTGGGGTTATGGTATCTTAAGAGTGTCTGTGACTTACCACAACTGGTCTGCAGTTCACAACTTTTCACAGTTAAAAGCAGATGGACAAAACTCAAATAATCTCAACAATGGCAAAATGTCCGAACACACAAACCAATTTAAACCCCATGCTTGAAGCCATCTATTGTTTACCACAATACTTAAGCTCTAATTTACCCTTCCCGATCTATGAAGTCTGAACATCCTGAAATGCAAAAGACCAATTTCAGACCTCATCATCTCCTGTGTCTCCCTGTGCCATCTGTGAGGCAACACTTGCCCTCTGAATTTTTTTTGTTTTGCTCTGCACAATGTGCATATGTGACCTCATCATCTGCCTTTTTTCTGAACCAGGACCACCCCTTATTCACTTCAGCAGAATACCTCTTCCACATTGCTTGGGACAGGCATCAAGGTTGCATAAAGGTAACTATTCATCTCTCGAACTGCATTCTATAAAATCAGCTAAATAGAACCAAAGCTACAAATCATGAGCATGGTTTGTGTTACTCATCTTTTGTATCGTGTCAAGGTTCAAAAGGAATTGTCTCATGTCTTCCTTCTGTGAACTGCATTTTAATCAAAAGCAGCACAACCTAGGGCACATTAATGAGTAGAAGGAAGAAAACACTATTACTGTAAGAATGGGTTAACAACTTTCTTCCTGGCAGGAAGGAGAGTACTAGTTCAGAATTTTCCACTGACTATTTTACTTTACTTCTTTGTGCTGATTGGTTAATTACACAGTCCCTTCACACTCAAAAATCCTGGAGCTTGTCACCCTGTCACAAAAACACTGCACATGTGGAGAGAACTGCTGCCAGCTGCAAGCTCCAGAGCCTACCACGCAGAGCCCCCAGGCATTATTGACTGTTTTAAACTTGATGACTACAAAACATTTCAGGAATCATCCAGGTGGCTTCATCAGCAGTGCTGGTGCACATGTGCTGTGTGCTGGTTTCCCTCCAGAAAAAGTCATGCTATGGGCTCTGACCAGTCTGAACAGAAAAAGTTCCTGCTACAGAAACAGAAAGCATCCCTACAGCACATCAAACACCTCTGTGGAGAGCCCACAACTCTTGGTGGGTTTTCAAGATACAGGTATTGGCTTTCCAAGTCTTCTACTGTCTGGATCCCAGAAACAACACAGATGTGTGTTTCAGAAATTCCAAACAGACACCAAAAACCCCACTTACATTCCAGGTAGTGGAACCTACTAACAGGCTACTATTAACAGGATTTGTAACTGCTGCAATACATTAATTGACTGAAAATGGACACAGTTCTGGTCAGTTAGCAAACTGGTATTTTTATACATGTTTTCTTCTGGATATGTGAAATCCTGTTGAAAGTTAAAAAACAACAAAATCAGTCACAAAATCAGACAGACACCTAGATACAACTTCCTCTCATTTTGTTTTATTTGGCAAAGTAGCAATTCAGACAGTTCACACAGCATTTATTCAAGCTCTTCAAGTCTTCTGCATTTCAACTTGTCCTTGTCTCCAAGTTTTCACTTCAGAACCATTGCTCCATCATGGAGGAGTTTCCATTTTTGACTCCTAAATGCTACTCCTGGATACTCCTTTCTGTCCTAGTACCTTGACTGTCATCAACTCCTTCAGTGGAATGGGTGCACTATTCCCACCAGCCTTGGTCCCTGAAGCCTTACACCTCCTGAAGGGGTTCTCCCCCAGGAAGCTGTCATCGGGTCTCAGCTTTAACACCACTTCCAAGTCAGGCTAGCTTATTACACTGTGTCCAGAGACAGGAATTTGGATACAGTTGAGCTCGTATCTTTCATTTAACTGATTAAATTAGTGAGAAGATGTAAATAAAGCTGAACTCAAACTGAAAGATACAGTGACCGAAAGGTTGAACGTTAGCATGCATCAGTTAAGATATTTCACTTCAACACCAAGAACTAGAGTCACAGTTGATTGTGGGTTAGTACAAATTTGTCAGACGCAAGTGGATTTTTCTGGATTGTATTTTCTAGAATATGCACTATATTAATTTCTTTATAAGATTAATCTTGTGCATGTGCTCCCAGGCTACAGTCAGATCAGGAGGTGGTACATTAACTTCCAAACATCTAAATAAATTAAGATACTACTATAGTATCTTTCACAGAGGAACAAAATGGGGCGGGCCTTCAAGAGGCAGGTTATTTAAAATGTTCCTTTTCCATATTCAGAGACCTTTGAATTATAACCTTTATGCTTCCAGGGATTAATCCTATCACAAAATTTCTCTTCCACCATAAAAAGTTGTTTTGGGTTTTTTTCCAGTGACACTATGGGTTGTTTTCGTCTATAATCTTTCCTATTTTAAAAAAAAAGAAAGGATAGTAAGCTGTTTACTTTAATTCCTGGTTGCTCAAATATGAGCAAGGTGACTGAAGACACACTTCCCTCCTTTCTTAAAGCAGCCCACTTTACTGTACTGCTTCGTAATTTGCTGTTGATATCTTACAGTACCAAAATAGAAAACTTAGGGCAGAAGAAAAGGTTTATAGCCTTCCAACTACTCTTCTATATGAAAACTGAACAAATGCATTTATTTGTACTTTGGAGTCCAGAATTCTTTCCGATGCATTCCTTTTACAGCAATTTAGTATTCACTTTCTAAAAAGCTAGAATTTTCCCTGGGTGTCCACAGATATAAAAATGAGAACATTAATACAGCAAATGGCTTTTCCAAAAACAACTTTTTCTTAGAACCAAAGGGGGTTTTGGCTTTTAATAAAGAACCTAGCAATCCATATCTCAGACTACCTACCCATCCTAATCTTCCACACAAGCACAAAACCCCCTTTTGCTTTTAACTTTATTTGGCAAAGCAGCATTGCATAAATTGTTCAGTGATTGGAACACACCTCATCTCACAGTTACAGAGTTAGCTCCATGTGTATCACACCAGCACTCAGCTATAAACCACAACAGAATTTCAATATTACATTAATCAATTTTAGAACGAAAGGGAAAACTATGTCTGTTATGTCCAGCTTGAACAGCAATGTTTGATAAGAGTGGCCACCTACCTCTGATGTCTTGAAATTTAATATATACAAATGCCTGGCTTTAAGGTAAAAAAGCAGCTGATTGTATCTACTACATGCTAGTCTATGACACCATGTCAAAAGCTTAGGAAGGAAGATCATCTCCTTTTAGTAGCATCTAGCAGACGTTGGAACACAGAAAACCTGGTATTACCTACGTAGTGTCATAAGGTGCACAGAAGCAGTTTTACCAAGGGACACAGGAGCCGAGAGAAGTGAGTGTTCAAGTTCCCCCATCAAAATCAGAGTTCACAAGCTATAGGTCTTTATCTGCAGTTTTGCAGAAATTCACTTTGAACAGATGAAAGTGAAATAAAGGCATGTTAAATAAAACAGTGCCCACATAAAACTTTCCACCATTTCTTTATCAGATTTGCCTTGAGCATCTAAAAAAATAAAACAAACAACACGCTTTTCCATGCTGATAACAACAGTATAACGAAGTCCAAAACAAGCTGCAATGCTGTTGGTTTTCAAAAAGCTTTTAGAACTGGAGATGAGCAGTCCACTGTAACACTATGTTTGGGTCAAGATGATGTAGCTTTTACAATTCATCCCTGTAGAAAGAAAACACATGCAGTTATGTTTCTTCTCCCCTTGGAAATGGTATTTGAAAAGTTTTGATATTGAAACAGGTTATATTTAAGTGCTCACGGACATCAGCAAAACTTCTTCAAGCATTTGAGAAAAGAAACAAACACCAAAGGAAAGGCAACAGCAATCCCATATCATCTCATACTACTATGTGACTTATTGTGAAATATGGGTCCCTCTATTTTACATTTAATGGATCACTTGCTTTAAGGAAACCCCTCCACACTGCACAGCTAGTAACACAGCTACCTGCCATCCGAATTCTGCTGGCTACGCACTGGCAAGCAACTGAGCCAACTTACTAGACAGAGTATTGGCAAAACCCATCCTCTGTAGCTGCCAAAAAGGCAAGTTTAGCTTCAGCTGCAGTCTCTCAAGAAAGTGGGAACAGTGTCTTGCATCCCTGTTCTGCAGTTTGTACCACTTAGTTTATTTATTTCTCAGAGAACTCAATTAGCTCCTGAAGGAGCTATGATAATTCAGGAGTAGGTTATGGAAGGGTTGGGGGCAGTGTGTGCGTATGTGTGTATGTGTGTGTGTGTGAGCTAAAAGGAGATCTAGTTAGGAGAAAGGATGCATCAACAAGTCTCTCTAAATGACTGAAAGGAATCTAGAAAATGCAGAGGTTTTTTTCCTGTAGGACATTTAAAACACATTGAAACAAGAAAGCCATAGAACCTATATTCCAACTATAAAGTTATCATATAGTAGTGATTTGTTTAAGTATTTCTGAAGCATTAATTTTAATGCAAAACACCCATCAAATCTGAAAGCTGTGCACTGTGCCACTCTGAGCAATGGGAAACTCAAAGAGACGTGTTTTGCCTCTTTTTTTTTTTTTTTGACAAGGCACAAGCAATCTATAAATTCAGAATGAATTTGCTGCAATTTTTCTTTTAGTAGGTGTATCAGCCTCATTAGCCAAAGCAAACAGTGTCTGAATTAGAAAAAAACTCAGTAATAATGTGATTGCTGGCTCAATACACAATAGTATTTCCAGCTATCATGCAAACTAACCCACAAAAATATAGTTCTACATGCACACATACAAAACCTTTAAGTTCCAAAGACATTATTATGCTCCAGGAATCATATAGCATGGAATGACAGCATGCAAAACATTTTAAAAGCAACTGAAAAGGCTGTAGAAACTAGTGCTTAAATAACTAGTTTTCTATCTAATGCAGTTGGGATGCAAATGTTGTGATTTGTAAGTGATAAATATTTGCATTCTTTGCACTTTGCACTGCCTCCTAATAGTAAAGTACTAATCACAGAGTTTTACAGCACTGCAGTAATTACACACAGCAGAAAAAAAGCAGGAGGCAGAAGAACACATCTTGGCAGGGATAAAGAAAAATCTGTTTATAGCTAAAGGTTTGGAAGCTCTCCATATTTGTCTGTCTCACAGAATGGGTATTTGCTTATTTTAAACAGATAAAAAGAAATGAACATCTGATACCCAGTTTAAAATGCAGTGCCAGTGAATTCAGGACAAGTGCTTCATTCATCCCTAACACTTCCAGGAGCTGCATCATCAGTTAATTTTTACAACTTCAAGAAGTGTTTGTAAGTAATGACTACTGCTGTTGCTGGCTTAGTCTCATATGCCTAATTGTGGGTGTGATTTTTATCCTGATTCCTACCACACATTCACAGCTTTATAAAACCCTGGTCTTTTACTGTGACAAGCAATTCATAATCCTTCAAACCCAAGGCAGATCCTCAAGAAACTGTAAGCCTAAGAAACATTCTGTATTTACTCTGAAACTATTAAAACACAATAATTTTACCCAGCCGCAGATGTTAGCAAGGCTTTTGCATAATGTTGCTAATGCACTTAAAAGTATTTAAAGTATGGGTTTGTTTTTTTCTTCTCCAACATGCTATTTCTACTTAAAACATATAAGTATTATATAAATATATCATTTAAGGTAAATTATATTAGCATGGCAATGTTTTAATTGTTGGTATTTTTTGTTGCTTTAACATATTCCTGACCACTAAATCCTATATGTGACATTCAAAAGAAGGATTTTCATATTTTATTTTTTAGAACATTTACTGTATTAAGGGGATCAGCTTTCCTCAAGAGGTTTTTTCACTTGCTCTTCACTACTCCTTAATCTAACAACAGCATGCCAGCCCAAACCAATCCACTATAGACATGTTGAAATTATACAACATTTATTTTCTAGAGACAGAAGTTGAATTTATATGTGCACTATTATGTATTAGAAAGTTCCAGAAAAGTCTCAGATCACCCGATAGGTAACAGTTGTCAGCTTTCTGCCTAATGTAGCACAGCTTGCAGACATAAATACATACTGCAAACCAGCATCAGCTGACCTGAGCTGATCCTGTATGGATTGGAAGCTGCCAACTTATGAAACCCACCAGATTTCAGCGACTGGTAAGAATCAGGATACTTTATCCTGTCCTCCCAGTGGTATAACAAAATCTATCCTGCTACAAACTTAAAAGGAGACTCAAAAGACTGCTCTTTCCTTGTTAAAACTATCCTGTTGTCCTCTAGAGCCACAGGAAAGATCTAGTAATTTGCATCCTTTCTGGCCATGGCTATTTACTGTGACTCTTACACAACTCACGTAACTTCTCTCCACTTTCATATATGCACTCCTTCCAATCTGCTTACCAGCTCCTGCTTAGCAAGCGATATATATATTTAGGGTTTAAGTCACCACAGTAGTCCTTCTCAGGCTTTTGTAATTTCAGCAAGAGAATCATTCATCTATCAACTGAGGCATCAAAGCAATTTTGTAAACTCAAGTTAAAGCAAATTTCAGAAGTCATTAGCTCAAAATTACTATTCTTGAAAAAAATGTAAGAAAGTTTGCAAAATTTTCGCTTACTACTAGGGAAAACATATACATGAATATTCTACACTTCCCATTATGAAATTCCAAAAAAAACAAGAAACATTCTCAGAAAAAAATCTAATACGCAGCTTTTCAGGTAAATTACAAACTATAAAGAATCAGTAATCTTATCAACAATAAGTTTGGGATACAAATAAGTCATGCAGCTTTGTGATCCCTCACCACCTCTTTAGTAGAAGGGATTCAAATTCAATATTTAAACAAACATTTATAAATCTAGCTGAAGTCTGTATCTCATTCTTTTAGGTCCACTTCAATTTTCTTGTCATTAGGCAGCATTTGACTTTCCCTTCTCAATACGTCATTCATCTATGAAAAACATGGTGTCATTACTGAAAGCGAAACTCAGAGTGTAGCCTTTTACGAATTAGAAATACAGCATCTACTCAATGTTTCAGCAGCCCATTATTTCTCACTTTATAACTTTAAAGATGCAATATTTAGACTTGCAGCATTTTAATCTGGAAAGGTGCTATTATATTTATTATTTGCTATGATCAATCATAAAATTGAGAATAAATTGAAATGATAAAGGAATTTTTTCTGTAATCTACTATATCAGATATATGACATGCACTTTTACATCATTGTATTTGGTTTGCCTGGCAAAGTTTTGGTAATAGTGGGGGGAGAGTGTGCTGCAGGGGTGGCTTCTGTGAGAAGCTGCCAGAAGCTTCCTCCATGTTCCACAGAGCCAATACCAGCTGGCTCCTAGCTGGACCCTCACTGGCCAACACTAAGCCAGTCAGGAATGGAAGCAACACCTCTGTGGTAACACATTCAAGGAAGAAAAAGTTATTGTACAGAGAAAAGTGGGGTGAGAACATATGAGAGGAACAGCCCTGCAGACACCCAGATCAGGGGAGGAGGGGCAGGAGGTGCTCCAGGTACTAGAGCTGAGACTCCACTGCAGCCCCTGGTGCAGACCATGGTGAAGCAGCTGTGCCCCTGCAGCCCATGGAGGATCACAGGGAGGCAGAGATCCACCTGCAGCCCCTGGAGGAGTCCATGCTGGAGCAGTGTCTGAGAGGACACTGTGACCCTGTGGGAAACATGCTGGAGCAGGCTCCAGGCAGGGGCCTGCAGACCCATGAAGAGAGGAGCCCACAATGGAGCAGGTTTCCTGGTAGGACTTGTCACCCTGTGGGGAACCTACACTGCATCCCAAGAACAGTGACCCACCTTGGAGCAGTTCATGAAAAACTGTAGCCCATAGGAAAGACTCATGTTGGAGAAGTTCATGAAGGATTGTGTCCTGTGGGAGGGACCCCACAGTGGAGCAGAGGAAGGACTCCTCTCCCTGAGGACCAGCAGGAAGAACATATGATTAACTGACTGTAAACCCCATTCCTTGCCTCCTTGCACTGCTAGGGGGCAGGACGTAGAGCTAGGAAGGAGGGACAAGGGGTGCAGGAAAGATGTTTTTAAGGTTTGTTTTACCTTTCATTATCTGCATTGATTTTGCTTGGCAAAAATTTCAATTAATATCCCCAAGTCAAGTCTGTTGTACCCATGGTGGTAACTGGTGAGTGATCTCTGCCTGTCCTTAACTCACCAGCCTTCCGTTGTATTCTCTCTCCTCTGTCCAGTTGTGGAGGGAGCAGCTTTGGTGAACACCTGGCATTCAGTAAGGGTCAAACCACCCTGATACATAATACATAATTCTTAAATTTAAACTAAAATATTTTATGCAGAGATTCTTTTTGCCAAAGTAAAATAAAAACTTAAACCATAATCATTACTCTGCATGGCCTGAGGAATTCCAGCAAACAATACCTGCTAATTTCAAACTAAATTGGTCAACTAGCTCATTAAGGGCACTTGAAACATTGAATAAGAGTTTCTAAGCAGCAACATATTAAAAGGTATCCTAATAAATACATTTTCCAAAAGGGTGTTAGTCATGGTTTTTGTACAGATAAGTGGGATACAGTAACAGCCCCAGTTTAGTCACTGAAGTTTTTCTTCAGAAAGGTCATACTGTCATTATAATTTTGTATTTTATCAGCAAATATGAATTTAGCATGACATATAAAAATCATTTCTACTAATACAATATGTAAGACAAAAGTAGTTGTTAACATTTTTAAACAGCTGCCTGTCTGGAAATCAAATCTGAAATGCAACAGAGACTCATTGCTGTTATTTACATTGTTATTCTCTTATGCCTCTGTATGAGCAGTAGTGTGGCCAGCAGGACAAGGTATCCCCTGAAAGTGTTTAAAAGAGGTCTTGAAGCGGCCCTTAGGAACATGGTTTAGAGTGGACTTGGCAGCACTAGGTTAACAGTCAGACTCAATGACCTTAAACGTGTTTTCTATCCTAAATAATACCATGATTCTGTGACACTTAAAATTGTCTTTCCATATAAGTAGTAAATGAAGTAATAAGTTTTATTTCACAGAGAAATAAAACCAGAGAGATCCTAATTTATACAAGATGTGCCAATAAGGCAGCCATCAAGCCATGTTCCCAACTGTGCAACACAAGAGGCCCTCTCTCCATCCTATTTTTCAGTAAAAAAACCCAAAGCAATTGAAGTTTTATGTGAAAGGATACCCTTATCAGTATAATCACATAACTGGGCATAGATCGCTGGATCTCTGGCACACTGCATTGTTTTGTTTTATACCAGAGATAGGGTTCCTGTGTATATTCTACTTCTAAATGTCCCAGTGAGTCTTATCTGAGAGGATTCCCACTAATATTGGGAGCTTAAAAAAATACTACTGCAACTGAACCAAAACTACAAAGTCATGGCCTAAATCTAAAGAAATTTAACAGTATTCACAAGTAAGATGCTTTATTTAGCAATGTACTGAAATCCAAGGAATCTTTTCCTTCCAGCTAGTCCAGACTTCCTTTCTCTGTAAGTTCCAGTTTTACATAGGCAAGCATGATACAAAATACCTGAAGATGGGGGTTGACTTCAAACACCACTTAAGAGTGTTGTGCTGCTTTGCAAAAGCACCTTACAGCCCCATTAAAGAACATTCCAAAATGTGAATGGCTCAGCAAAAATTAAACAGCTTCTTTCCTGCCAACTGGAGGGTCTGCTACCCTAGGAAATTGCTGCTGGCCTATCATTCTGTGTCCCTATGTATTCTGTGAAGGGACACCCGTTCTTCATTCAATGTGATGAAAGAGTTACCTGCATTAGGAATGAAATCACATAATGTAAACTAAAATAATGACAAAGTAAACACATAGAATTGAGCTAATCTTAAAATGATTATTGTTTAATGAATTTGAGATTTACAGCAACTAGTCTCCCGTACACTACAGATTTTTATTACAGAAACTCTTAAGAGATGCTTTTTCAGAGGAGTCTCTAACTGAACTCTGCTCACTGATCTTGACCAATTTAGAAAAGAAAAACTGAAATCTAGGAAGTGAAGAAAAAACACCTCTTTCATCTTTGATGCTAGCACAGATAGCAAATGCTGACCTATAATTAGGAATTTCCTTAGCAGCAGCTGCCTGACCATACACTTCATAGCCACCAACAAGGAAAAACAAAAAAAAAAAAAAAGATGTGACCTCCCGTAAGGTCAGCAGTACACTGACAGTTATCCTAGAAAATGAAATGGGAATTTTCTTCATATCACAAAAAGGACAAATAAAGAAATAGCAAATGTTACAAGAACTAGACTTCTGAGATTTTCTTTAACAGAGTATTCCAAGACTGAACGAAATTTAAATGTGTATAGCAAGATACAGCCTCTATGCCATTGCAGATGAAGCCTTCAGGCTAAGCACTTACATTTTCTGGTAACACCACTGTAAATTTTTAAATTAAAAATAAATAAATAAAATCAAGAACTGTTTCAGAAAAGCACAGAAAATGGCACGAATTTCTAGGGAAAATAACCCTACAGTATGCATGACTGAAGAAGACCCAAAGACAAGCTATTAGCTCTTCCCAAGCTGGCAGACAACATGAAATACCAAACTGCACAGAATAGATGCAAAAAACTCAGAATTCTAGTCCTTAACACAGTACCCTACCTTCACTTGTAGTAAGGGATAAATACCATCATACGAGAAACCCTTATTAAAGTGTTTAATGAACACACGTTGCTATCCTTTTTTGGGATACCAAAAAAATCCCAATTGCTACTATAATCAGATCAGGTGGAAATAGAGAAAAATCTATGAAAACTCTCTGAGAGAAGGAAGGCTTAAGAAGACGACTACTCTTTTTTAGAGCAAGTGAAGCACGGACTCCAAACTTAAATAAAACATTTGCCAGAGGAGGAAACTGACCACAAAGGAAAGCTTCCAAAGCCTTACAAGAGGCAGGAAACCCCTGAGTACCACAATGAGGGAATACTGGCAATATTCGAGGCCAAAGCATTCGTTTGCATAACAAATACAAAACATTTGAATAACAAACATGCTTCATAAGCTTTGAATTAAGCAGTATCTCACTGAAGTTGTTTTAAGAATAATTTGTACGTGGTGGCTATATAGTAATCCAAGAAACACTGAAATGAGGTTTCACTAAGCAACAGTATGCAAACTGCTTTATTTGTACTTTTTATGAGTATTTTGATAGGTAGACTAAGTATTCATGTATTCAAATCACAAGCTATACTCCAAAATATCAAGGGGGAAAAAAGCCAAAAATCTAAATTTAGGTTATAAAGCTCAAGAGTTGTTTTCAGAGCTCAATGCGCATCTCTGCACTTCACTAATGCCAATAATACATTCACAAGCACTTTCTGCCAGGAAGCAAAACAGTACTGCTGCTTTGTTCATTCACATACTAATGCCTAGCATGGCTTAAGCTGACAGCTGCATTAAGTCTATTTATTTATTCATTTATTACTGGCTGTTCAATTCAGCACACTGGAAGGTTTCCTACTTCTAGAAAGGCCTTTAGAGTTTGCTGTATTGGCAAACACAAATACTGCCACATCAGAGACAATTACAGACTTCTAATAACATGTCTGAGAAAATTTTCTAAACACTGCTCAACTACATTTATACTTTAGGGAAGAAGGAACTATCTTCTCTACTTTTTTCTACTTGAAGGCTAAAGGAAAAGCACTCGCAAGATCATCAACATTTTCCACAAAGGATTTTGCAAAGATTTTTCTTCATTTGTAGTGTTTCAGAAAAATAAAAAATGAACACCCAGTTACTACTAACTCAAAGGACAAAACAGTATTTATTAAGTAAAATTTTACACTTCACCCTAATTATTGGGTAAAATAGTTATAAAAAGTTCATTAAAAGTGAAGTTTAACCTTAGAAAATACTGTGTTTAAAACTACAAATAAGAATCTTCAAAACACCAAAGACTAAAGAAAACATGTCCAAAAAAGACAAAGTGCAACCCATGCAATATTTTTCTTTTGCTTTTAATTTAACTCAAACTTAGCATAACCTCCCTTGAGTGATGTAGTAATGCAGACTGCGTCACTTTTCATGGTATGGAGGAGCAGAAAGCAATGACAGCAGCAAAGGCAGGCCTTGCAGTCTATCTGCTTAAAATTCACACCCTTTCACCTTGCATGTGTGTGGAAGAAGTAAGTGGAACAGAAAATCACTTCCACCTGGACCACTGCTTCTCTTTATCTGTTAAAGGCACATATATCACTCCCATCAGAGGCTTCATTTTGACACTGCCATCTTCTAGTTTGTCATACTGTTCGAGCATCTGGTTTCCCCCAGCAGGGCCAACTGGTAATATCAATCTTCCGCCAGGTTTTAACTGGTCTATAAGCTAGAACACAACACAGAAATTAGAATGTAACCAGCCACTTCAGAGAAGCTGGATCCAAAGTTTGTTACAGTAGATTAATAGCTTTGCCATTATGTATCTATCTATTTTTATGCAGTAGATAACTACTTTCATTAGGAAAAATAAAAAGTGCATTGAAAATGAGAGTATTACAGCAACATGGTACAAGAACTGGTATTACAGTAAAATAATTTAATTAATTAGGTAGGTTGCAGTTGTGTTTTCTATATATGTGAGGAAAACATGTAAACCACAAATTATTTTTAAGCAGATTCAATCTTTTGAAAATGTTTAATTGTTCAATAGTTATTGTGCATCAGTACAGGCCCATTGTCAAAAATTCTGGGGGTAACTGATCTCCCCTTAAGCCCTCAGAATAAGATTTGAGATTGGTGACCTTCATTATTTCTTTACCTGGAAAAATTTTATCTACAACACACTGCCCAACAGCTCCTCTTTCATTTTGTGAATGGAACAGCCTTTTATGAAACTAGCCTAAAATAAATGAATATTACTAAGATAAGTGACATGTAAACACAGTATGTGAGAAAAGCTTGCATTTTTTCCATAGTTAAAGGAAGCTGATCACAGTAGTCTCAAGGAAAATTTCATACTTCCCAGATGTCATGAAAAAAAACACTTAATCCCTGTTACTAACAAAAGTTACAATTAAGAACTGTTTCATTCACAAATAAGCTTTCAATTACTTTTTTAGTTGTCATCTGTCAAAATTTTGCTGGGAACACCCTCCCACACACCCCCACCAAAAAAAAAAAAAAACCAAACCAACAAAAAAACTCAAACAACAAAACCCAAACAAATAAATCCCCCTCAAAAAAAAAAAAAACCCTAAAAACATAACCTACTTTAAAAAAATGAAGCAAAAAACCCCCCCACCACTGGTCATTGTTTGAAAATGTCCAATCTGTCTATAACATCTCAAAGCCCAGTCTTTCACTATCCCTCACTAAGATTTAAAAACCTTAACTGGCATCTAGCATATAAAAATAATGCTATGTATTACCATCATGTGCCTGATGAAAGGAAGAGAAAAAAAAATCTTTTCTGTAAAAATGGACTATATGTATGCATACTCTAAAAGTCCAGTTACTCTTCAGCTTCTCTAGTAAGAACTGCCCTGTATCCATTCTGAAAGCTACAAACAAATGGCACAGTTTGTACTTCCACCTGAGCATTTTACTTTCAACAGACTCAGTGCTTTGGAACTTGGGAAACACACTTAAATTGAAGTGTTGGTAAAATTGAATTATCTTATTAAATAAAATTCTCCAGTTCATTGTTGTAATAGAGGGTTGCACACATGTCATTTTAAAATATGTTTATTTAGAGCAGAGTTATTAGAACATACAGCTTTATCAAACCAACAGGAAGACCAATTGTAACAGAGACAAAAACCCCACACCATATAGTAATACCACACTGTCCACTGATACTCCCAGCAGTGCAAGCTACCAAGTATTTTACATTCAGATGTATGCAAAGCATTCTCTACAGCTAAGATATTACAGAAACACACACACAGAACATAAAGGCTTACTGCTTGGGGCACAACCGGGGCTGCAGCTCCAACATGAATTGCATCATAGGGAGCTTCTTCTGCATATCCCATACGTCCATCTCCCACTGCAAGAAAACACTATCTTTTAAAACATTTTAAAAAGGACTGGAGAAAACAGCTGGTTTTCCATATCGACACATAAAAAATTAACACAACAGAACACCCTTATATGTGCATACACATGCTTACAGAATATACTAAATACTATAGAAGCATCTGAAATTAAAGCCTCGCAAGGACCTTCTGCATTCATGCTCTTTAGGAGAGCACATTTCCTCAGAAGCTGAGAAGCCTTTTAGAGGTCAGTGACATAAATACTCATATTATGAATTCTGACCAGCACAAGCTCCAACCAAGGGCCACAAGCAAAAGCTGCCAAGCAAGAAGTACCAGTGCTTCAAGAGAACTCATCCCTATCGATCACCATTTCCACTAAGTCAGATGGCAACAGAGATCATCAGTAATGAAAGTTCCAGTATTTCCAGGGTGTAATCCCTCTGACTGCCAAAGTGGGTTCTACTGGAACAACCACCTCAGTGCAGTCAAGTATATAATTTATATCTTAGTAGCACTGTACAACTCTTCTAAAGCAGCAGCAATGATGTGTTACTGAACCAAGCTGCTGTTCCATCAGAGATGGCAATGGAGAAAGACTTCTTTAGCTTATTCATCCAGATACTGCTAAAAATCATGTAATTTACACAAGGAGGCAGATCCTCATTCCCCAGGGTGCACAGCAGGCATTAGAAGCAGCCATCTCCAGTATTGCTGGCAAAAGATATGATTGCCAAGTTGAAGAAGCCACTGTGAAAGAAACTGCTGTCACTTCTAAAGGAGAACACATGTACTCTGAGACATAAAGGTCCCTAGTGCACTCTCCAGAGAAGTTGGAATGTGACTTCTGCACATCTTATCACTTTACTGAGAGCAGTAAACCAGACCCAAAAACAACTAATCCCTTTGCTCTCAGAATCAATAGCTAACATCTTCAAAAACAGCACACACTCAACCAAAGGGGGGAAAAAAAAAAATCACACTCCTTCATATGCATCACGCACTGCATGGCTCTTCCCTTTTAAATTCCACTAAAATTCTTATAGTTACAGAAGAAATATATCCACCCACCATGGCAACACAGTTTTAGATATCCAGAACATTTAAAAAATAGTTAAGTTTGCATTCATATATTCAATGTCCTTCAAATTACTATATTATTCAATGTCCAAGGGGAAAGAGAAGCCCAAATTTTCAGCTTGTGTTTAAATCCTGAATAATGTCACCTATACTACTCATATCTCCAGTTACGTGCAGCCTGTTAGTGAAGAAATTGTGGTGGTGGGTGGCAGGTGGTGATGAGGAAAAAATGTCTGGACATTTTGATATAAAAGGATTCTTGCTTATAAATCTAAACCTGATCTGCTGATCACAGTACCCAAGCCTTCAGTGCTTCTATGCAGACCTGTTTCACATGAGTTGTAGCATGAGCACAGCAACAGAAGAAAATTACTTCCCTCAGTCATTTAGAATCCCTCATCCCCCCTGGCTATGGCTGCATCAGCAAATAGTGCAGTACAATAGAAGCAGATCTGTACAGCAAAAGTTTTTGCTGAGAACCTGGCATCCATGCAACATATACATTTCAGGATAATCGCTGCAGTCTAGATCTAAGTCTTATTGTCTTAATATGCACATATCAAACATATTTGGCTGCTTCTTGGAACACATAATCTTGTCTAGTTTCATCCAAAAGGAATCAAATATTGTGCTTTCCCAGAGTACTCTCATGTGAGCCAAAGAGTGGTAAGTAGAAGCACTTGAGAGATTCACCTCACTTCCTCCTGATATTAAGAGGAAACAAAATAAAAATAAAGTTTAAAAAAATTAAAAAAAGAAAAAGATCCACAAACTAACAAAAGACATGTTAGTCCAAGTATACCTCTTCCCAGCTTCTCAATGCAGTTGTAATGAGACACCCCAAAATAATTTTGGTGTTCCTGAAATGCAGTTATGGTATATGTGAGATATGACAAAGCAGAGTAGAATGGCTGAAGCACACTGTGAAAAGCCAGCAACTGACACACTTGGTCTTATTTCATAAAGCTCCCATCATCACTTAACTGGTTTTCACAACTTTTTTGTTTGTGTATTTGGGATGGGGGGTTTTGGGTGGGATTTTCTGTTGCTGTCTTTTTGTTTTAAATTAACAGCTGTCTGGATTCTTGCTCCACATCAAAGAGTTCCCAGGAATCCAACACAGTTGAAACATTCTTCTCCACCTAATTCATAGAAGTATTACTTGTCCATCTGTACTTTTTTGAAATGTACCTCACAACAAAACTATCCACAAGTCTCTTAGTCACCCTGCTATATAGTCAAAAATAATGAAGATAATTATGTTTACTTAGAATTCTACACTTGCAAGACCACCACAACTTGCAAGAGTTTGTTTCAGGAATGACCAGAAGCATAAGTCGAAATTGCTTTTGTACAGCATCAATGGAAATTATTCCCTCAATCCTCCTCTACAGCCCTGGCAGCCTAACTTCTTTTCCAAGAAGTTCTGAGACATAAGTGTTCTCAGTGAGATACATTGCATTTTATACATGTGTACGTGTTGATAAACTTATTTAAAAAACATTTAGAAAAGTCCCTCATTTACAAGAGAAGACCAAGAATCAAAATGGTAATTAAGCTGAGCCAAACATCACATAATAATAATTTTTCCAAGTGTTCTTGTAAGAAGCCTCAAAAAATTTCCAGACCTTCAACTTCTTTTTCAAACATAGTGAATAGAATGACACTTTCCTCTTGCCAGCCTTGCATCTTCTAAGAAAAACAAACATTAACCAAACAAAAAATCCCAAACAAACAAAAAAAACAAACAAAAAACCAAATCCTTTTTTTTTTTAGTAAAAAACATTATTTAAAATAATTCACTGTGCTTTTATCATTTGGGCATTATTTCCACTCAGTAACTCTAATTGAATTAAAGTACTTTGGTGTCAATCAATTCCCTACCATCCAACTACTGTCAATTTTAAAAACAAGTGAAATAAACATCAGTGGTGCATGCTGCCAATCTAGCACATTTTCCACTTGAATCTTTGCATGCATCTTTCTCAACTACTCTATCAATATGTGAAGGCTTTCTTAAAACACTCAAATTTAGATGACAGGGTATTTATTCAAGAACAGTTGTGAGTTTAACCCCAATTTTAAACAGCAAATATAACACAACAGACCTTCAGCACATATTTTTACCAAAAAACCACCACCCAGTTAACCTTTTCTAGTAGAATGATTATGTAGTCTTTGAGATCACCAGAAGTCATACTCTGAAAACTGGGGGAAGATATTGATTTTCAAAGGTAATTTAAATTTTAAAGTTTTAATTTGGCTTCTCTTTCTTGGACTTAGCTTATTAAATTCAAACTTTTAATAATATCCAATTCAATCATTTTCAACCAGCTGCTAGAAAGAATATCAGTTTAATTAGTAAGTATATCAGTCTGATGCTCACCAATCAGTTTCACTCTTCCTGAAGACAGCAATGTGGGATCGTCTTTTTTGACATTATTTATTGAGTCATCTACTAGTTCTTTGATATGATCAATTCCTACAACTTGTCCTTTGGGACCAACCTGGAATAAAAATATACAGTTGAACAATTTCTGCTGGTTTTATTTACAGAATGAGTACTTATACTTCCTGACCTCATTTCTCTAAATAAAAACAGGAAAGTGGAAGTATATTTAACCAATGTTATTAAAACTAATGTTAGAAATGACAAATTTTGACTGCTAGAAGCACCTGATAATTAAAGTGTGTCTGCACAGTTTTATAAATACTTGTTAAGAGTGATCTTTTTGAGATGTGATTCAGTTGTGTTATATTTGTAAGTGGAGATTTCTTCTTGGAATTTTTAGAAGTTAAATTTGATCATGTTTGTTTTCATTACCTGCAATAAAAAGTAACAATGTCAAGGACAAAGACTAGAACTGATCTCCTTTCACACTGAGTAAAACTTACTAAGGATTAAGGTTCTTCTAGAGAAAACCTACTTCAAGGATTAAATAATGATTTTTATTCAAAAATCATCTCAAGAGTCCTATTCTTTCAGAAGCAAATGCTGCAATTACCAGTCAGGGACAAATTCCCTTCCGCTCACCCTTGCATTCATGAATCTACTTTCAGATTTACAGCTCTCCTCCACAGGAAGAGTGGAACTTCTGAGAGCTCTTAACTCAAAAAAGGTCACAAAATTTCTGTATTCTGAGAGGGGAAAAAAAGGTCTACTAACCAAAACTTCTCCATTACTGGTATTTCTTCCAGAATTTTGTCCTTAGTCCAGAAAAAAACATTCAAAACCAATCCAAATCTTAAAAAAACTGACCACTTTTAACAGGATTCAGCTCAAAGACCACAATAGCAGAGTATGTCCTAGTAAGGCCCATGTTGCCTAACAACTGTCTTTGGACACATCTACATGCACTGTTTATATTTCTGTATCTTACATTTTAATATTGTTAAGACATATAAAATTAGTAACTGGTTATCCTGGGGATTTTTTTTTTGTTTTATTATGAACAAGGCCGATGTAAAAAGCATTTAAAAAGCAGGTTAGCTTTTCTTGTTTGAGTGGAAGGCCATTCCAGCCTCTGAAACATAGCAACACACAGAGCAAGTTTTCACTATGACAGCCATGGCTTGCTGTTCGGAGGAATGCCTGGCAGTCAGTTGTACTATAAGCTGGCAAAAAATCCAGTATATTCCAAACAGTAACATCACAGAAAGGAAAATTTAGCTAAATGTTCAGAGCATGAAATGGCCTGATAAAGTAAGAGAACCTCCTGCTGCATTATGCTATTTCTGAGTCCTCATCAATGCCTCTATTACCCTGGAATTGTGAAGTGCATGCAATTGAGACAACACAAAGAGGCACAATTTTTGGATCTCTATGTTAGGAATAAAAATATACACCACTTTTTTCATAAATCCCATACTGACAGGATGAAAACTGTAATTACTTTAATTTGCCAGCAACCTTCAAAAGTAAATAAACTTAAACTTATCTACATAGCTTGCAAAACTACCCTAGATGTTTAACATGAAAATCTAAACAACAATCTTCAAGTCTACTAGTTTACAAGTCTTCAAGTTTACTAGTCTAAGTAAACATAAAGCTTTCCCAGAGGTACCACAAATGAGATTATCATCATAAGAGTAAAATTTTCATCTATGAGCACTGAGGTGCTTGTGCTACAAATGTGAGCTACTAATTCTAGATATGAAGTAGACTGAGAAGCAACATCAGCATAGTCACAAAAAGCACATCCCCAAGTGAATTTTGGTGGCAAAACACTCAACCATTAATTCCCGTATTATACTGTGTCATGGGGTGACTTTATGATGCTTGTATCCCCAACCATCTGTAACTTCTTTCAAGTTTTTGTTACAGTTAGCAGTGCTATCAAGCAGAATGAAAGCATTTACTCAATTTTTCATTACACACTTCTGTAAGCCATTCCAATGCAAACAACCAAGGAGGATTTATAAGAGGCACATGACATTTATATGGCAATAAAGAGATAGAGGGATTAATTTCAGGAAATTGGAAAGCAATTTCCTTTTTGTGCTGATTCTGACTTCTCCACAGCTTGCTTTAGTAGAAAAAAATGCACAACTACAATTTAGCATGTCCTATTGAAAATGGCTATTCCTTTATGCATTCATAACTTTAGTGAGAAATACATATAGCCTGGACAAAAGTTTTAATGCTTGTAGGCCTGTCATTCCCATGCTAGCATTTTATTACTAACTTCACAGAACAAAAATAAAAGGCAGCAAGTTGAATTAAGTGCCATTTAAAACTTACTCTAAACTGCAGTTTGGTTAACCTATTTCAACTACTTTTTTTTTTTTCCCCCCAGATTTTGCAGCTAACACTTAGAAATCTAAATACTTTTGCAAGTGCATTGCCCACTCCTAAACAGTCCCAGCTAACTCTTAACACTGGGAAACAGAAGCGATTGCAGACTCAGACTGGTGCTTGAATAAGAGAAAATTACGTAGCAAAGAAACTTAAATGAGAAATTATCATATGTATCAACACATTTCAAATTAACTTTGCAGAAAGACAAAACAAAAAATCAGGTTGGCAGTTTAACGAATCATAATCTAATCATAAAGCAATTATAAAGCCCTGGAAGAGAGAAAGAACTGATTATATTCCTCTTCATTAATCAGTCTAAGAATACAATTGCTACAGCCACTAAAATCCAAATTTTTAAATCTTTTTTATTTTTTCATCTTTGTTTTTCCCCAATGTAAGATAGGGAAGAACACAGAAAATTCCTTAGGTACAGGTTGAATAACCCAATTGAGATTAAGTTACTTGGCAAAGACATAAAATTTAAATTAATATCTAAAGTTAAAAAGGTTAAATTGACACCTACAGTAATGCTTGTACAATATAAAAAAAAAGCAACTAAATTCAAAGAAAATGTATTATATACACAAGATATTTTCCTGTGGAAATAAGATTCTTTTACGCCTCACTAAGCTCTCATTGTAACAGGCATCTGTGATAATTTATCACAATGAGAACACTCACAGCCACACAAGATAACAAAATTTGAAACAAACATCTTCTTCCTTCAAGATATAAAGCAACAACTAAAATTCAATCATTAAGAAAAACCCAAAACAATCCCAAAACCCTAAACTTCCTCACTAGGGGGTTTCTTCACCATTACACCATTTATTGGGCTATTTAACTTGAACATCTATTATCAGCTACCATAAGAAATGGGTACCAATCACACCCAGGAGAATAAATTATTTTCTGTACAATATACTTCAGTTCATTATGAAAGATGCTTTTCTTTGCCCCGTAATTCAGAGTTACACTCGAGTCCAAGCAGTTCTGACGATCAAGTGATTGAACTAAACAACTCACCATTCGCGAAAAGCATGCTGTAAGAATTCCACTTCCAGATCCTACATCGAGTGCTTTGGCTCCTTCATGTAGCTGATCAGATAGAAGTTCAAGTGCATACGCATGCTAATAGAACACAGAGAGAGAAAATTTCAAATTATTTTAAGAATCTGTTTTACTCAATAGATGTTAATTTCTTCAGAGATTTTGGGAAATGCCCTGAGCATTTGTGTAAGAAATTTCAGAATCATTTCTATTACAAAAAATGGGGGGGAAGGAGTTAACTACATGACATTCTTATTATCATTGTTATTTCATTAGCTTCAAAAAATTTAATGAGGTTGTTTTTTTTTTTTTGGTTAGTATTCATATACAAAGCCTCATCTGACCATTCACACTTCTAGCACAGACTATTTATTAGAATATTAGAGTATTAGAAAAGACATTATAAATCAGTTTATTTCTCCTCAGGTCTGCTGACTCTTACTATTCTGGCAGTATATGGCCAATAGAGAACTTAGTTTATCATTATGCTATATGCATTGCAATAACCTGATACAAAAGCTAACTAGGAAGAAGGCAGCTCCAGAGCATCAAGGAAAATGGCTATTAAAACTACCTCCTGTATTACCTGCACGCTTGCTGAATCAAAGAATAGGAAAAAGAAGTTGTCTCTTACAAAGGCAAATAGCCAGGCTCACGGATGAAATGCAGTAGTCTACAGACACACTTGATAACTTTTGCTTTGCTATGTGGTGGACCAGTACACAAACTAAGCATAGGCTGCACACTAAAAATTCAATTTGTTCTTTCATGTTTCAGAGATAGCCATTACCACACTCTTTCAGCTTAATCCATCCCACCCAGAAAATATAAATAATTAGAATATTCTCTGTTAGAACATTCTTTGTTAATATTTGCTTATTACCTTTTTGCTCTAACACTTCATATACTACTAGTGCTAACCATTGGAAAAATAATGACTTAAGGGACTTAAAATTTTGAAGCATAATTAATACTTATTTTTCCCCTTAGCAACAGTACTTTTTTTCAGTCTTTTCTTGAATAATATTGTTAGCATCTCTATACGAAATTCCTGGTTTTTTTTATATTGATAACTAGGTAAATTCTAAGCCAACTACACAGTTTTTAGTAAAGAGAAGCAGACTTTTACTATGTTTTGACACCTTCCAAACATCGCAAAGACAAAATACTTGCTTCTATTCACCTTGTATCTCAAATAAAGAAACACAGAAAAATTATATCTGCTTTAGATGCATGCACTGAAATCCCAACTGGAACACTCACCCTGGTCTCAAACCACTCCCAAAAAGCCCTGCAACTCAGTACAATGTATCTTTTTTCCTGTCCAAAGATTTAAAGGCATTACCGTAGTACCATACTATAGGAATCACTGTCATTCACTCCTGAATTCTTATGATTTTATATATTACAAAGTAATTTATAATGAAAAGATCTCTGGAAATCTTCTGGTCCAGTCCTATTTCAATACATGGGCATTTCAAATTAGGCTTCTTAGAACCCTGTTCAGTCAGCGTCCTTGTATATCAAAGAACAGAATTTCCACAAGCTGCAAAGCCTTTTTCAGGGCTTAACTACCCTCATAGTTTTTTTTAACTCTAGAAACTAATCAGGATTTCCTATGTTACATTTTTTTGCCCACTATCCCTCATCCTATTACTGTACATCTGCAAGAAAAATCTTGATCAATCTTTTCCACTTCCTCACAGTAAGCAGTGCACAAAAGTGTCACTGCAATCAACTGCTCATCAAATTTACTAGGGTAAATATTTTATTTCAAAAGCACCTGGATATTTATAAAATCACTATACTAATCACCTAGCTTAAAGCTTACCATGTGTGGAGCACTGATTGTTGCTTGGAAACCTGTAAAATAAGAGAATGAGAGATGTTCATTGTTGTTCAGAGAGTAACCTTACAATCTTTATTACCTTGACTGTAAAGTGCAACACCTTCACTGTCACCCTCATTCAGGGTACAACATCCACACCCCAGCAGTTACACATGTACTCTACATTAGAACTGAGTTAGGGTACCTCAGCTGAAAGCTACGCTGTGTCAACTCTGCACAGGAAAAAAAAAGGGTTTTATCCTTGATCTCAGTTACAATCTCCATTTTGTCACTATACATTGAATGAATATCACATACTGAGCAAGTAGGTCCAATTCAGTGGAGTAGTGTCTCCCAAAATAATGTAATTCCTTTTTAGTCAGCCCCTACATAAAAACCTGAATTTGTCAGTTTGAGTTTCACGTAATGGAGACCATTGAACATCTGGAGAACAACCTCATGTGTTTTGCAAACAGCAAATGAGAACAAACACCTATAAGAATGGGAGGAACACTCACCTATATTTGTTTTTGTAAAGATACATAAGCCTTTGAGTATGTATCTTAAAATATTTTTTAATTTTCCTATATAACTAACAAAATCCTAATAAAATTCACTTACCACATACAATTAAAGGCAGGGAGAAGATCAAGAAAAAAGAATTTAGTACATATACATAGCTCATTTTCTTGTCTTGGAAAGATAAAACTGGGACCTGGATGGAAAATTACTGTCCTATCAGAAGACCTGCCCATTCAAAGCCTATTTTTAAAGATTTCACATAATGATTTAAGAAACTTTGCGTTGGTCCCAACTGAATAATTTCTGTAAAGACAGGGAATGTTTTGACCATAAACTGGATGCGAATTATTTTTATATATTTACATCAGTGACACCATCATAAGTTGCTGTGGTTTGAAAAATAAACACATATTTACACATACCAATATTGGCTGAAATCACCTCTCTACCTGATGTATCCTAATATGCCAACTGCATTCCACAAGAAATTGAAGCTTAGTTAAAATGTAAATAAATTGATGAAGAACTAAACAACTTTCCAAATAAAAAAAAATATTTTCACATTCTTAACACATAAATGACAAAAGCAGTCACAGATACACAAAGGAAAACAATCTCCATCACTTTTGCAGGATGCTCTTACCTATAGACTGTGGAGAGTCCATGTAGGGGTTGTACTTTGCATAGTGGCAACGGTCTGTAGCCAGCATTACTTCAAATACCTTGTCTGTTTTGATTATTCCATTTTCTATAAACAAACAAATATATAAAAATGAAGGCATTGTTTCTCTTCTGCACTGCAGGAGTCTGTGAAATGTGTTAACATATTCATAGCATTGTGAGAAATCATGTACCTTACACAGATCTTACAATCTTACCCTCGTGATACTGCCCATGGCAGGGATTGGACTACATCATCCTTAAAGGTCCCTTCCAGCCCAAACCCTTCTGTGATACTAAAATTAAATCTGGAGTCCAGAGATCAAATGATGCTTAAGCCAGTGACTGTTGAACAGGACTTTCCCAGCAGTTACAAATGCTTTCTTGAAACCACTTGAGAAGATCTACTCCCTAGGAAAACTCAACTTCATGCACACCTTTGATAAATCCTGAAAATACAGTCAGTAAGAAATTAGTATTACTACACACACCAAACAAGATATACTTCATATTTCTAAGAAGCCATACAAGTAGTTATTGAAAAATATACAAAAGCAAGTTAGAAATGTTAAGGTGAAGCATCATTGATCAGTACTTTAGTTTCCAGGTCTGTTTGTCTTGTGTTAGCAGAAAAAAAATCCATTTGTTAAGAAACTCCCACTGAATCTGAATTCTTATGCTGGGGCAGACTGAGGCCAAAAAGTTTTTATAACAAAACACTTTGAAGCTTTTTCCACTTTTCAAAATAAAATATAAATGCACATGCATGTAAAATGCCAGAAGCAGCCATGTTTCCTTGCTGTTTTATTGAAGTTTTTTAAACATTGTTAATTCTATTATTTTGAAGTTCCCAAGAGCCCATTAATGAATAACAGAAAACTCTGGAAAACAAATGGAAGAAATTAATTAATTATTTGCATTAAAAGATTATATAAACTACAAATAACTGACATTTCAATGATGGATTGCTTCTTTAAATATGGATTTATTTGCAAAATTAAACTTAGAAGGAAAAAAAAAAAAAGATAATTTAAGCGCCATTAATATTTAACCCAAAACATTAAAATCAGATTATGGAACTTGTGTAAGATTGTCCTGAAGTTGGACCAGGGTTTTTGTTTTTTTTTTTAAAAACACACCTGTGCCCAGGAATGGGCTAACTTCTGCAGAGACTTTACTGACTGTTTACTGGATGCTCACAACTACACCTATTAATCATGGGATTTTCCTGTCTTTTTTCATATCTACTATTTGTGTCCAGAATTAATTATCCTATATAATATAGACTTGAATTCAGAGAGGAAAATCATTCCTCAGATCATATTCATTTTTGGTCTGAAGACAAAGTATCACATAGAACTGGAAAAGAAATATACTATTACTAAGGAAAACTGTAAGGAAAACGATTCCTTTTAAAAATATATTATTTTTTAGAAATATTTCTGTATCTGGTAACTCCCAGAAAAAGCATACACTCCACTCACAGTCCCCTCACATTAGATATATCCTGTTCTTTGACTTCATTTTGAACTGAATACTACAGCAGTTCCAGTTAGAGGAAACTCATTTCAATCCAAGATTTTAAATCTGAGCCAGCAGGCATTTGCAGCAGTTCAGAAGTTTACTTACTGAGCAAAACTGTACCCAAAAGAAAACAAACAAATCAATCAATTAATACATTGGCACTAACAACAGAGGATAGTAAGGAAAAAAAAGTTTTCCCTGACCACTAGAAATTAGTTGGGATTAGTTGTATAGCAGTTCTGTGAACAAAGCACAGAAACCAAAAAAATCAAACTCTTACTCTTAGAGTCTCATTAAGAATCACTAAGAAGTTAGTATCTCCAAACCAAATGGAGACTTTAAAAAAAAGGAGAATAAGCAAGTCAAATTATAACAGAAGTGAGGAGATAAAGGCTCTAGGGGGCTGAAGGGATGTCAAAAAGCAGTAGCCAAGAAGCACTCACAAAAGGTCTAAAATAGTGATTTCTTTCTTTACCTGCAGATAGGTGTATATATTCTAGAACTATAGGTAGCCACCTGCTCTTTCCTTTTGTGCCTTGTGGAATAAACATGCAGAGAACAAAAAGAACAAGCTTCCAGCTTCGAAGTGCAACTGCAGGGCCCTATGATAAGGCCAAGAACCTTCTCTAATTTTACAAAACTTAGCTCCAGTCAAAGTACATACAACTATCAAATAAGATGCTTACAGCGACAGGCAAACTACCAAAAAAACAAAACAAAAAACAAAAAAACAAAAAAACAAAAAAAACAAAAAAAAAAAAACAAAACAAAAAAAAAAAAAAAAAAAAACCCCAACAAAAAAAAAAACCTGAAAACAGAAACCACTAATATTCTACAGATTTTGAGCATTCAGGATGCTCTCATTCAGCAAACAATCATGAGATTTGCTGACTGTTGTACTGTCTTTGATTATTGTAATATTTTCATTAGTAAATAAGAATTGAAGAAAGTTACTCAGAACCTGTGGGAGAAACTGAATCTGCTGTCAGCTGTTTATTTCAATTATTGAATAACACTTCATTCTCATAAAAAAGACCAACACCCTCTCAGCCACCCCCCACAGGTTAAGTCTGCTTTTCAAATTTGCTTATTATACAATGGAAACATCATCAAATTTTAGGTGGGAATTAAGAAAAACAATCAAGCCCTAAACAGTAAGGTCAATATTGACTTAGTTGTCATTTTTGTTGTGTTGATAACAATAAGATTTTTTTTCTTAGTCTCACAGCTGAATATAGCGAAACATAGCAACTGTAAGTACCAAACTCCAAAAAAGTTCTTTCTTTCCTTCAACAGTCAGTCCCAAGATGACCAGCTGCCAGGATCTTAATTCTGTCTGAAACATGTCTCTATCAAATTTTCAATTAAGTCAAGAAAACAAGTATATCCCCTGAAGAAGCCAATAATAGAAGCTTATATTGCAAAGAAGACTTTCTAATTTTATGACCTCTCTACCAAAAAACCAAAACAATAAAAAAAAATTAACTATTAATAAAATGCTCACTAAAACCATTTTCTAAATCTTAAAACGAAGCTATATATTGCAAGAAAATAATTCACAATTAAACGCATAGTAGAATATCCTTTCCAATTATAATGTGCACAGAAATCTCTCCTTGAGAAGACTGCTGGGTTTCAAGAATGATAATCAGTTTGTACTGTAAACAAATCAGATACTCAAGTGTTTACAAGCAAAGGATAATACACAAACACACTGACGGCTTGAAATAAAAAGTAAAGTCAAATAAAACAGAGTTATATCAGCACAGCTTCCAAGCTTCAAAGGGCTGAAGCTGAAAAGTAAGTACTTAACAGTGAAGCACTGCCTGCCAAGTTCAAGAGTTGCTCTGTGCAGAGGCTGTGGCAATGACAACTTGACATAATTGGAGCATGTTTTGAAAACTCTCTCTGGTCTGCCTCTTTTCCACAAATAACACCATGAAAACAGGAAAAGAACTCAGAGCAGTCCTTGGACTTGAAGGTGGGAATATACCACTGTTGAATGTAACCTGGGAAACCAGGCAGTTGGCTGTCAGAGAGCAAGGAAAGAAGAATCTGAAAAGGCACCATGGACTTGCAACAAGTAAACAACCTATCTTTTTATTTTGTCTTTTATTTAGCAACAAATGCACTACTGAAGTGCTTGTGTTTCAAAGAATTGCCTACCTCACTGATGGTATCCTGACTGTTGACCAAACATGTTTTCTAACCAAACCATAAAATACTAGCAAGTCAACGTTTACACCAACACTGGCTTCCAGATCAGAAAAGAGAATGTGTCACTGCCACATGATCCAGCACACAAGCTTACTATACAAACCATAACACCTACTCAAACTCCTCCTGTGGCTGACTCTATGTATTAAAAAAGTCCTCGTGCAGATCCCAAAACCATTTACTACTTCGACATCCAGAAGTAGTGCAACTACTTCAGCATCCACATAGTCCAGCTTCTTAGATTACTTTCTCCATAACCACTGCAGAATACTTCACTTAGGAAGATGAATTTTCAGCGAAACAGTGATATTTTGAAATCATACAGAGATCTTAAGGCATGATGCAAAGCACATACAGCTTTATGTTACAAAAGATTCATTCATGTAGATGGAAATTACTGATGTGACAAATCATAGAATGGTTTGGGTTAGAAGAATCCTTCAAGGTCAACTAGTTCCTTCTTATGTTGGGAGCCCCAGAGCTAGATGCAGCACTCCAGGTGGGGTCTCACCAGTGCAGAGCAGAGGAGTAGAATTGCCTCCCCTGCCCTGCTGGCCATGACACTTTTGATGCAGGACAATTTGCTCTCCACAAACTTGCAGAGTGCACTCGATCCCACTGTCAGTGTCAATGACAAAGATGTTAAACAACACCAGTCCAAGTGCCAACCCCTGAGGAACACCACTCGTCACGGTCTACAACTGAACATAGAGCTTTCGACCACAACTCTTTTGAGTCCTACCACCCAGCCTTATCTATCAAATAGTCCATCCATCTAATTCATACCTCTCACTTTTAAAGATATGGATATAGTGCAGGACAGTGTCAAATGACAGTCTCCACCTGACCCATGAAAACCAGCTAGTAGTTTTCCAGAGGAGAATGGGCTGGAACAGAACCACATCCTGATTTGCAAGCAATGTGAAGACTGTTTGTTTTAAGCACCTGATCAACTGACATTTTTAAAGTCAGGGTCTTTTTGTTTGAGCAGAGGAAGAAAAAAAAATAGGAAAGAATGTGGTTCAGTTAATAGAATTTTATTTAGTAATGAGCATAGGAAGATTTCACTGTAAAGCATGAACACAAAGAAAGCACTTAGAACAAGAAGTGATGCATCAGCACCCTAAAATCCAGTAACGGACACTGACCCAAACCATACAAAGCTCTTTGTGCTAAATAAATTGAAAGTAGGTGTTTGTAAACAAGTGTCTCTTATACCACTCACACATGCAAATTTCTTGTGCTTTGCTGATAATTTAAGAGGTATCTGCCTCAAATATTCAGCTGTCCATCTATTTTCACTGTGATTTGGATTCACAATATCCAAACATTATCCAAAGGAGGTTGCATACAGCTCAATGGAAGGAATCACTTGAGTGTCTCTTGTTCAGAGACACGACGACAGAAAGACTGAGGAAAGCAAAAGTCCATCAGAGTTAACCTTACAGCGCAGAAATGAAACACAAATATCAAGTCCCATGAAAATTCTAAAGTGACAGAAATTTTTTAAAAATAGGAGTAATAATAGGATTATTAATAATAATAAATATTCAATTACCATTTAAATGCTACTCAAAACCTGCAGATGTAAAACAGGAATCATAAGCTAGGCTCAACACAAACTAGTATACAGCCTCAAGCTTCAATTAAATACAAACTTACCTGTCAACATTTCACTCTTATTTTAAGGTAGCATTCCCTCCCTATTTAATAAGGATCGCCTTCAAAAACAACCCATCCACTCTGGTGTAACGGGTAAGAGTTTTCTATTCATTTTCATGGGTCTGAAAGTCTGCAGCTAACTAATTTAGACATTTCAACCACAGCTGTATTGCCCCCTCCTACCACAAGGCAGTGTTGCAAAGTTGGTATTAACCATTTTTTTCTCCAGGGGAGGAGAAAGGCCTGCTAAACACAGCCTTCCAGCACACAGATTTATACAGAAGTTCTCTGTAATGTACTCACATTTATCCTAATAATTATGTTGATTTCATCTAAATCTGTATCAGCAGCTGAATGAAGAAACTTTGAGGAATACATGAAATAAAAAAGTAACTTCAGGGTTGGTTTCAGCATGCAAAAACATAGAACCTCATTTTCCAATGAACTTTAACACCCATATGCAGATGAGGGAGACTTCAACATCTGAGCACTCCTCAATCCCTCAACATTTGAGAAGGCTGAACTTCACTTACACATCACATGGAAATTCAAAACTAAAGAGCTCAATACAAACTGACAACAACCATCAGTAATAATCAAAAATGTTGCAAAGGTTAAGATAAAGTTAGCTGGATCAGACAGAAAGACAGGGAACTCTCTTCACAATAAGGCTTGTGGCAAAACTACTTGCAGCTTTAGTAGATCTGTAAAGAAGGCAGATGGTGCACATCTCACACCTTACTGAGCAGATTCCATGCAACCACTCTGCAGTTTTCAGAAAAGCCAATGCTGTTAAGACCAGCAGCTAGACCACATGAAGAGTTTGTCATTATGAAGGTGGTTTCATTAAGGCACTAGTACTACACGAAAGCTGAGGAAGATCAGCAAAATATAACTCTGACTCTTGGGGCAAAATGACAAAGAAATGTCCTATTAACAGAAATTAGGAAGAATTTCTGAAGCTGTATTTCAACAGTGCAAGCATTTAAAACTATTTTGTCCTCAAGTCCACTATTGAAGTATTCAGGTTCTGAAGTCTTAAAATGTAACTCAAAAGTCAGCCAGTCCAAAAGTCCACAGTTTACTGATCTCAAACTTTAAGAGCGTTCACTCAGTTTTTGCCAAATGTTGGCAATTTAAATTAAAAATTAAAACATTAATAAAATCAATTAAAAATTAATACAATTATTTACTTAAAGTGTTACGTAGCGCTAAAGAACATGACTTTGAGGCGTTAAGGGATAACAGTCACATAAACAATCACTCAAAAGAACATGAACATTATACATTTCTTTCTAGGCTTTCCAGTAGCTCTTAGTGATCTCCTGATACTACATCAGGATGAAAGAAACAGTAGCATTAAAATAAAAGCTTACAGTTGTACTGAAGCTAAACCATAGAAGATTCCCTCTTTTTAAAATGCCTAGATGCAGCAGTAATGACCTGTTTTGGACACATTTGCATTATCATTTCCATTTTGCTATGGATTACTAGGCAGCTTCAAACCACCAGAAAAAATCAAATCATGACATTCACATACAAAAATAAAAATATATCTTCAATCAAGCAAAAGAATGAAATATTTTAAATTAAAATTATTTATGAGGAGTTCTAAAGATTTGCGATGTAAATCATCAGCAAAAAAATGGCCTCTTTTTTTCTTGAATGATCAAGGACTTGGATTTTGATGCACTGAATTTTGGGAGTGTCTGGGAAAGTATGGGTATGCTTTTAACATTACATTGACATCCTGTCTAACATTAAGGGAAAAAACATGCCAACAACGAAGAACCAGTTAAGAACACAATCTTAATTTACACACCAATAAGACGTGATAAATGTTATTAAATTTAGGTTGGGTTTTTTTCTTTCTGTTATAATTTCCTATTATTTGGGATATCTAGTTGTCTTGATTTACATGAAGGCCTGCCTCTTAAAAGATCAAGGGTATAGAAATTCCTTCAAAACATTTCACTGATATGGGCAAATCATTAGCAAATACTTAAATCTAACTTAAAAATAAAAAAGTTTCACAGCAACTCCTTTAGGCGATTATTCAAATTACTTGCTAACAAAATTTTTTTTAAAATCTCAATGCTCCAAAAAATAGCATCACAGATTTCAAGGCTGCCACCTGAGACATGAACTAAATTTAAGAAATTTTAGATATTCTTAAATTAACTTGTCAGTGGATGTGTTAATTTTTTATTGAAAAAAAAATAGCTCACTTTCTAACCCTTTCACTACCTGGTCATAAGTTATAATGCTTAGTCACTGAAGCCTCAATACATTCATGATGAAGGAAAAGGTGGTCACTGACTGCACATGACAAGCAGCATAAATACTTGTACAGGGGAGTCATTAAGTTTGGTCTAATTTTCCATTATTATTCCCCTTCTTCATGTTCATCCAAGTTACATTACTCTTCCTTAAAAAAAATTAGACAGATGTAGAAGAGATTTGGATAAACCAAGGGAAAAGATATAACAGAGGAAAATAAACAAAACCAAACCAATGTTTACTACTTGCTGAACCTAGCTTAGGTTTATTATATGCAATGTTTTCCCATGCATGGCAGTTCCCAAAGAGATTTTTTGCGCAATAAGAAACTTGCATCAAAAGTGCAGATTCATTGCAGATAAGCCTTCATCATGACGAAGCATGCCAAGATGCCATTTTTAATTATTTAACATTTAAATAATTAAAACACTTGGAGAAATACCTTTAGCATATTTAAAAATAGAATTCCCAGACACTGATAATACTTGAATATATACTGATTTCAAGCATCATTCACATTGAAAAATTAAGACTCTGATCTTATTATGTAAGGTGCAAAATTCTGTGGAATCTTGTAAATTACAGTTGCTAACTTTCGCAACACAAGTTTATCAGGTGAGGAAGGTAAAAGAATGGTAGCAAGAAACAAATCCACAGATGGTTAACAACTTCTGCCACAGACAAGTTAACCCACTTTCACTGGGAAATGTGGATTCAAGAGCAGGTATACATGATGAAAACACCATTGACATAACATGATCAGAGAAATAAGCAAAGCAAGTTTGTCCTATGGCAGCATGACATTGACTGGAGGGAAAAGGCGCAATAAGGAAACTCAGTGAACTTTGATTGCTTGTGAATTGGACAGGGAACCAATTTTTCTGTCCTTCACATGGGAAAGCTGATTTCTAAGATGTTGGCATGTAAAGTAGCAGGACTTGGCAAAAGCCCAAGTATGAAAGAAGCTGAAATGATCTTATAGTAACCTATCAGTGGATAGCTGAAGATAGACAGGGGAAAAAAGTAACAGATTTAGAATCTAAAAACTTTCAACCAAGCAAGACAACAGTAAATAACTCACCAATTCTTTTCCTCCTTCCATAGCACCTCTATATGACAGATGTATAATTTTAAAACATCTCCTGTCAGTTCTTTATTTAAACACAGGTAATTATTTCTGTGTTTAGCATGATTTCAACCCTATTCTAACCTGCATTTAGAGAGCTTCCTAGAAATGTTTTCTGCTAAAAGATTTTAGTTTAAATATATTTTTGGGAGAAGTTTACTCAAGTTTGACGGCATATGTTCAACTATTTTCAGTTAGGAAGAAGCAAAGATTTAAATAATTATTCCATGAAGGTGAAAAATGTTTGTTTTAAGGCTTTAATGAACAAAGAATCATTCAGATTTAAAAAGGCATTTTTAAAAAATGAGAAGTACTTTCAAGAACTGCTGAAACAAAGCAGCTGAACCGCTCGTAGCAACAGCGCATTCAAGGACAGCATTTTTGTTGTGAAGAGCGTGTTTTAAACAAGTTTATTTTGCATATGTCAAATTGTGCATCTATGATGCCTCAAATTAACAGCGCAAAAAGATGTTTACAGTGCAACAAGAAGTTAAAAATCAAAACAACAAAACAATGTACTGCAACATTCTTCAGTCACTTGTCCTTAAACATGTGCTGAAAAACATGCAAAGTTCCTTATTAGTTTGTCCCTTTTAAGACAGGACAGCAAAGATAAAGCCTATAAAGAATAACTGCCTAAATCTGCATTGTAAATACCCAGAATCACTTGTCACTGCCCTAATACAATGATTGTTACATTACAGAAAAGTTAGTTCTACAGTTAAGGCAACAGTGAAACGAGCAGTAAAGCAAATGTTACAAAATGGAGAATTTTATTGCCACAAAACAGAAGCACTAGTAACTGTCAGTAACAGCTTATAATTAAGAATAATCTTTATAGCTGTTTTAAAGGAAAAGAACATGCAGCGTACAGGAATCTTCCAATGATGTTTTATTTGGAAGCAAAACCACTTTAATAAGTTCCCATTCTTCCCAGCCCTCATTAATCCACAACCAAGTTTACTGCTTCTCTAACCATAATAGTACAACAGCTTATAGACATTGAGGAGTTTAAATCTTGATGTTTCACAAGTCATGAGAAAGTGACCCAGTCTTACAGCACTGCCTCTCTCACAGGCAATTCTGCTAGAACAGTCAAGAGAAGAATTGTGGCATAAGGGCAGGGGCGAGAACCTCTCCACCAGGATTTACTGCAGAAGAAAACATACATGTGTCACTATAACCTGCCTTATTTTCTTTAAGTTATGCAAAATATACATTACATTACACACATATTTACTAAGTTACACACAAGGCAAACACTGGACAACATCAAATTAACCTCATTCAATTTGCATTCTCACTTTTAGCATAAAATGCTGTAAATGCTATGTAGCTGTTTTTAGAGAGGGGAAAATACATTGATGGATCTACTACTCCAAAAGAATTCTCTGGAACATTTTAGTCTTTCTTTAACCAATAACTTTTAAGTTTGTTGAAACATATATGGGGGAATTGTATGACATTAAACAGTACTTTCTCCTAAATCTGTTGCAAACTTTAGCAACAAGGTATCATCCTTCCTGAGGAACTCTTACTTGAAAGTTATGGTCTTAATTCAGCAGCTGTTCTGCACTGATAAAGCCCTACACCATGAACAGAGTCCCACTGAAGTTGACAATGCAATCTTCCTGCAAGATCAAAGGCCTCTTTGCTTCCACAATATTTTACTGCCAATCCACTCTTTCCCTGTTTTACACCCCTCAAAACATTTCGGCATGCATATGCAAAACAAAGGGAAGGGGGAAATTACCATCAGTGCATGCTTTGAGATTACAATATTGAGCACTTCTATTTTACTTTCCTCTTTCTATACAACTATTGCAGTATACGAACTACAATGGTTTTTAGCTTTGTCATCGTTATTTGCAACGCCCTAAACAGTTTCCATGTGTTGAAAAACTCATTGTCTTCTGCAACAAAGAAACTGGTTTTGCCTTCAGGTTCTGAGCGCCCTAGACTATTATGGCAATAATTGCTTTTTTGGAAGTATTTTGGCGTTTAACGTTGATTTTTACATCAGAAAGTTTTTCCCTGCTGTGTAAGAGAACAGTATTTCACTCAAACAGTATTTATATCCCTTTCAGTTGCAAATCAAAACAAAACAAATGTATTGCAACACTTGTAACTAGAGAAGTTATTATCAACTTATTAAACAGAATTTTTACAACGAAACTCTACGATAATTAGTAGCTTTTACAGGGAAGCTGAAAGTCACTTCAGTCTGTATTATTCTCCTGGATGTGATAGTTTTCAAAAAAAATACTGAGAAAGACCACAGGATCAGATGATCCAACATAAGCAGAGAAAAGGAGAAAACAACAAGAGTGATTCTCCTATGACACCAGAATAATGTGGAGGCCACACAGATGAACTTGTCTGTGGTGTTGTAGTATCACTAAAATAGGAGACACCTGTCATAATACAGGCTCCAGATCTACATCCATTTACATCTAGGACACGGACTTGAGAAGAGGAAGGGAAAAGGCCAGAAGCAGAGACGAGAGACACTGTAAGTATATTTAAGAGAGATTAGTTCTATTCTAATATGAAAAATGGAAGTTCCGAATGCATAAGGTGTTGTCTCTCTGTCCTCTCAGGACCTGCAGACTTCAGGATATACTGAAGTACATCGGCGAAGAAGCGCCCGCACAACAGCTTCCACGTTCAGCACGGGGACAGCACAAACCCTCGGCAAGCACAAGAGAGCGCCCAGTGCCGGGCAGCCACCGCAAAGCTCGGCTGTCACAGCACGAGTCCGCAACACCGACAGCTCCTCTCCTCTCCCCGCGGTCCCAGCCCACCCCTCCGAGCGGAGCCACTCGGGACCCCGCCGGGAAGGGGGGAGGAGGGACTGCTGCCACACGTCCCTTTCACCCAACACAAACAGCCGCGGCCTCTTCGGCGCGATTCCCAAACCCAGGCGGCTCCCGCTGCGTTGTTCAGCCCGGGCCTGAAAGACCGGAGGGCGCCCGCCGACACCACCAGTCCCGCCGGCCGGAGCGAACCAGATGGACGCCGATCCGGCTGCGTGCGGGGGTCACGGGCCCTCCGGCACTGCCGCCGCGGCCCCGCCTCAGCTCGCACAAGGCAGACGGGAACGAGGCGGCGGGAACGGGGCCGGCGAGGGGGGGACGCGGCGAGTAGGGAACAGCCACGGCCGCCGCACGGCGCTTCCCCTCCGGGATCGCCATCGGCGCCACCCTTCCCGCCGCATTGCCTCCCGCAACAACGGCCCGGCCCGCCCTGCGACACCGGCCGCCGCCCGGACACACACCCCTCCGCCCGAGTACCCGGGCACGCACGGACACACCCCCGGTCGGACATAGAAACACGCACATACAGATACGGACGGACGGACAACGCGGACACACGCGCCCGGGCGCCGGTGTCGCTCCCCGTGACAGCTAGCGGCGGGTCGGGCGGGCGCCGCGGGAGCGCGCGGTCGCTAACGGTCACCGGGCGGCCGGTCGGTGACGGCCGCCCCGCAGCCCAGGGGCCCCGCCCGCGCCCCCGCCCCGAGACTCACTGCGGAGGTTGTGGATGAGCTCGGAGTGGCTGGCGCCGCCCGACTTCCAGGCCATCGCTAGGCACACTCTGCGGAGCAGGTACAGAGCCGCCTTCAGCGCCGCGACTGCGCACAGCAGCTTCCCCAGGAAGGACACAACCTCCAGCGCCGACACAGGCGCCGCCTCCTCGCCGCCTCCTCCCGCGGCCGCCGCCGCTGCGGCGGCCGCGCGCTCGCCGAGGGGAGGGGCCACGCGCCCACCGCCCCGCGTGCCCGACATGCCCCGGCCGCCGCCGCTCCGCCGGCCGGCTCGGTGCCCCCCCGCGCATGCGCGCCCACCGCGCCCAGGGGCGCGCGTGGGGAGATCCTCGCGCGCCGGGGCGGAGATGCACAGCGGCTGCTCCCGGCCCGCGCGTTTTGTTGCCGGGACCCTGGATCCCGCGCTGGCGGCGAGACCCTAGTCCTGCCCTCGAAACTGCGGCGGGGCGGGACGGGTCTGGGGGCGCGGGTATGTGAACTTAGGAGCTCTGTTAATTAATGAGATAGCGAAACGGCACCTCGGTGCGCACGCACTTTCCTCCCTGCCCCGGCTTTAGCCACTCCCGTGACACAAGTCGGTGCACGCCGGGTACCGGAGAAGGCGGTGTCGGGGCGGGAGAGCCCCATCACGGTGGCTGCGCCGCCAGCTCCGGGCTCCGACCCAGCGCGCGACCCGCCGCCTTTGCGACGGAACCAATTAGCGGCGTCTCCCGGCGCGGTGTTTTGCATGGGGCGCGCCTATTGGCCGCGGCCAGCCCGCGCGGGCCAGGCCTACGTGTTGGAGGCTGCCATTGGTCAGGTGGCGCGGGAGCGGCGTGGCCCGTGCGTGTCCCGTGTGTGTCTACGGCAGGCCACGGTGGGGACGGGGCAGGGCGGGTGCGACCTGCACCCGGGAAACAACGCGAGAATGGGAGCGGGCTGGAAGGATATGGAGAGTTGGCATAGCCGTACATTGGCTAAAGGCCGCGAAAGTATCGATGTTTCACGGGAGCATCTAACGGTGCAATACCGATGACGTAGGACAAAGTTACAAATTAGAATTCCTTTTAAGAGGTATCCAGGACAATAGCTCAGAATTTAGTAAATGCCGATGGGTCTTTATTCTGTCCCAGCCTTAGGCCCATGATGAAGTAGCAATCTGAAGGGAAAAGTAGCACCTTCGGATTCTCCCGCAGCTGTGACGTAACGAGGAAAAACAGAGAATTCATTTCCTACAGTCCTGTAGTATTTCTCCCCCCTCTGAAACTCCTTTATGATTAACTTTGCTGCCAATATTCATTTGCCACCTGTTATCTATACACGTTTGTATTGTTTAAAGGGGAAGCATATATCATCTTTGCAATTTTAGGAACCCACTGTCAGTGTTGTGACTTCTGCCTTTATGCTGCCTTCTGGTCCCTGCAAATGGGCTGCACACACCTGGGAATAGTTTTGCAGCACTTCCTTTCTTAACCAGGCACACTGGCACAGGTTTTTCATCCACATGGTACCAGACAGCAGGGTTTTCCGTTCTTGGCTTTTAAAACGTGAGAACCTATGGATAGGTTGGCCCTAACAATAGTATATTGTATAAACATTGGGGGAAATAAGGTGTCATCTAGCAGATATTTCAAGTATTTCTGATACAAGGACACAGCCTAAAATACCACCATGGGAGATTACACAGATTATATCTTCTGTGAGACAGCCCATCTTGACTATGAGTGTTGAACCTGTTCCAGCTCCACACAACGCATCTATTTCATCCAATCATTGCTGGTTCAGGTGAAGAGGTGAAGGTGGGAATCTGCTTCTCTACTTTGCAGTCTGTCCAGGGCAAATCTGACAGTTGCTTAATGCATATACCCTAGACTTCCTGTCTGGTTCTTTTAATCCTGGAGACAGATCTACTGCTTCATTCTGTGCTCTCCATCTAACTTCTCCTAAGCATGATCTGGCAGCTGCAGTCCGAGAGAGGCTCCCAGCCTGTCCCAGAATATAAAAGATCTCCCTGATACACCCAGTGGGCTGAGAGAGAAGGAAAGAAGCCATGGAGTTAGAGGAATTCCCAGAGGGCAGCATGTACAGAGAACAGACATTGTAAAACTACAGCATAGAAATACTTAATTGTTTTAAATGCAAAAGACATTTTCTATTGTCAGATGCAAGCAAACGGCATTGCTCTCTCATAGAGAGGTTGCTGCCAAGAAAATAGCTGGCCCATGTTTAAAAGCATTCCAGGGATACTTACCCCCTTGGGAGACCAAAACCACAACAGAAACCATTTACACACAAGCTGATGCTGCTTACCAGGACCAGCTTGAATTAGTCTTAGGCTTGTCACAGAGCACTGAGAGCAAGCCCGAATTTCTCTCTTAGGAGTTTGCAGTCTTGCCCAGTTGCTTTCTGACTGAGTGGACCTATTTGCCATGTTCTTGACATGAGTATTCAGAGAATGAAAATAAGTGTGAGCCTTCCTTAACAATATCTGGGGTGTCTTGGATGGATATCAGGCATGTGTGAAGGAAACAGCACTTGGCTTGGCAGGCTTCCAGGAGCTCTAAGACAAGCCAAGTTGCCTCAAAGGGCCCTGGGAAACTAACATGCATCAATAGTGGCAGGATGCACCCATTTATGCAGTAAACAAATGGAGGAGGCCCTAACTCTTTCAGTTCCACGATCCCAGGCCATTAGTACATTTTAAAAACCTGTTAGGAACACATCCATTGAGACTAAACTAAAAGCAACATAGACATTCTTTACTAGTGTAAAATACAAGCAGAATTAATAAAAAACCATTGTTTTCTGGCCATCACCATTCATGTGAAACCTGTCCATTTGCTCTGATACTCAGGATTTCTGTATCCTACTCCAACTCACTTGTCCAAATCATTCTGAGCACCTTGGTCCCTGGATGCTCACTGTCTATTGCAGGCACCTCCATTTTCCACATGTAGAGCCATTTCCCTAGACTCTCCAGGGAGCTGATGCATGGACAGTCCTCTTAGAGAAAAGGCACAGGAATGCCAGCAGCCAGAGTGGGCCACCACTCTGTTCTGACATGAAGATCCCACTAACTGTAAGCACATCGTCTCTTCTTCCTTTGCTGCACATTCACGCACATCCCAATCCTTTCTAGTTGTACTTACATACATTTATATATAAACCCCTCCAAGCTACTATTTCTGTTTGATTCCTTCCCTCCCACCTCATAAGCCCATTAGATTTTTTAAAATTCTTTGAATTTAGAAAGAATTTGAAAAATTGCTCATCACTGTCTGCTCCCATCTGCTTCTGCATACCACAAGCAGAAATTTCCTTGTGAAATGTTCCTGCTGTACATTTCCGCAGTTATATCCCAAACCCTACACTAATTGGCTTTTACACCTACACTCCCTCCTCTTCTTGACTCCATTCTATTTTTTAACTTAATCACTCTCCTTCATCTCATTTCTTTTCCTATAAGCTCAAGCCAGTTTGATGTGTACCTTCCTTTTTTATTACCATTTCAGAAGTTTACATTATTTTGAACTCCACATCCATGTTTTACCAGCTCTGCACTCAAAGATGAGGTGAGAAGAACTCAGTAACATCAATGACTTTCCCCATTAGGGAGCAGCAGAACTGGTACCCCTTCATGAAGGAAGGTCAGTCTTCCAGATGAGACCTTCCAGATGACACATCAAAGCAAGCAGAGCAGGGCTGGGGACAGAAATGGTTTTGTCATCAAGTGAAGTGACAAGTCAGGCCCCAAGTCAAGCTAGCCACCAAGTTTGGGCAACACGGCTGAGCACAGGAGCCCCTACAACAAGCTCAGGCCAAGAGCAGGGTGTCCCAGACCAGATGGGAGCCCCAGCCAAGGGCAAGGCTTATGACTGCACTCAGGGCTGGGCCCTCTGCTGTTACATCTGCTCTGCACTACACTGCACTGTAACTGTACTCGTTCAAGAGAATAAACTGGGCAGAGCTCCAGGAACTCTTACCAGCTGTAGACATTGTTTTGGCATCTCCAAATAACTTTCTTTAAATATTGTTCATTGATGACTGCAAAAAAGCAGATTATAGGCAAATCCAGTTCAGAATTAGCTTTATCCTGTCCCAGTACAATCACTGATCTAGTAAGTGCCTTTGTTCTCAGGCCCCCTACTTTCTCTGAGACAGACATGCTTTCAGTTTTCTTCCCTTTCACTCACACTCCCAGCTTTAGCCATATTTAAGGGTAATCCATAGATGCTCCTTGTTGTCTTAGCTGGTATGCTTGGACCCAAGGCTTAGAGTCAGCTTAATCTAGACTCAACATCTTGAAAACCACAGAAATACATGATGAGGCATATTTTCTCTTTGTGCTTACCTGCGCTTTTTATGTGTTTATTTAAATCTGCCATTACACTGAAATTATATACTAACACAGTATACATCTTTCATAGGGATCAAGCACAGAGAATATATTTAAAGGTTTACAAAGCAGCCCTAAATCTGCCACAGCTCTCACTTCCGTCATATAAAATGCTGCCAACATTTTCTTTAAAACATGTAGGACAGGGAAGAAAAACTGTGACTTTTCTTTTCCTCTAAGTGAAAATAAGCATCTATGTCCAACTTACTTCCCTTAATACTTCCCAAATGCTTCTGAACAAGCAATCCTGAGCAAAGAAAGAAATAATTCAAAAGCACAAGGTAAAATAATACACACAGAAATCACAAACTAACCAACAAAAATATTTGCCTAATAAAACTTTTCAATAATCCCAAAGTGTTTTCTATTCAGACTGGTCTGTAGCTGTATTCTGAGGCTGCCTATTGATATTTTTCCTAAGTGTTGTAAGAATTAGCTGAAAATACCCTTGGAGTCAAGAGTGACTTGCAGAACTGCTGTGAGCAGCTTAATAAGGGTGCCAGAAACATTTGCTACTGTAGAACAACAATGCTACTGCCGTGTGTAACAAGTATTTTTTTAAGGTATGTTTGCAGTATGGTAGTCTACTATAGCATCCAGCTTTTGGAATATGTAATGTGTTGGATTCTGCTGAATGTAATTATGGAAGAAAAAGTTAAATGAAGTTCAAAAGATGCATGAAGCACATAAAATATCAGTGGTTTGGTATCACACCTCAGGGATTACACAACAGTATAGCAGACTTAATGAGGAACTCAAAACTGCTGTATAGACAAAATAGGAAAACTGCAATAACACAGTGGAAAATTTGTCTAAGCCACTGTTATGTCCATCTGACAGAACCTCTGAGATTGGGCAGCATCAGCTTTGGAAAAAAATGCAGCAGAAAACAAAGTTGTAAAAATCTTTGTGAGAAAGTCCCTTACTGGACTGCAGTGACTGGATCAATGGTCTCATCCTCTGAAATGACAGCTGACTACACAACTGTGGCAGCCTTTAATTTTACAACTAACCTCTGAACTTTTTATTGCATAGCTGTTTAGGTCTCAAGTGAAATGCTAAAAAGGAAGTACTTGTGTGCTCCTCTTTGATTTAACATACCATTTAGGACAAAAAATATTCTGTTTATTTCTGTACAGGTAGGAATCTGTCAGAGCAATGACTATCACTCGGAAGTACATTATCATGGTTTAACCCCAGCAAGCACCAGGCAAATATTTGGTCACATAAGCCCGACAAACTCCCCCAGCCCACCCCAGGGGGAATGGGGAGGACAACTGGAATAAAACCAATGTAAAAAACACGTGTTAATAATAACTTATCTCTTAATAACTTTAATAATTCAAATAAAAAATACAAACAGCCTGTCCCTAGGCAGTAATTGGTCCCTCCTGGCCAATGTTCCCCAGTTTAATCAGTGCATGTGATATTCTGTGGTATGGAATATCCCTCTCGCCAGTTTGGGTCAGCTGTCCTGGCCATGCTCCCTCCTGGCTTATCGTCCACCTGCTCACCGGCAGAGCGAGGACTGAAAAAGTTTTGATTTGGGGTAAGCACCACTCAGCAACAAGTAACACATCAGTGTGTTGTCACCGTTGCTCTCACATTAAATCCGAAACATAGCTCTGTGGCTGCTACTCGGAAGAAAATTAACTCTGCCCCAGCTGAAAGCAGGACATACTTAAAAGCAGATCTTAGACCAGAAATGCTTAGTCGTTGTGTAAGTCATTCATTTTGAGAAAACAGGAGTCGGTGCATGTAAGGCAAAGGTGACATACGGACACAACGTTCCGGTGGATGCGGCCCAGCCGAGCAGACAGGTAACACAGCTGCACGATCGCGTCATCCCCCGCTTCCTCCTCTCCGAACCCGACCTACAACCGACACCGAGCCGATACGCGCCGGTGCAGCTGCTCTCAGGGGCCAGGCATAGCGCCGCGCCGCCCCGGTCCGGTCACCGCGGGCAGCGGCCGCCGGCCGCCTCCTACAGAGGGGCCGCCGCCGCCGCCGCCGCCTCAGCGCCGCTCCCGGCACGGCCCGAGCGCGCCCCCGCGCCCCGCCGCGCCCCCGGCCTGTCCCTCCGCGCTCGCCGTCGCGCCGCAGCCAATCCGCGCGCGTGGCGCGGGGCGGGCGGGAGCGGGCGCGGGGCGGGCGCGGCCATGGAGGACGTGAGCGCCAAGTTCGTGTCGCAGAAGATCAGCCGGACGCGCTGGCGGCCCCTGCCCGCCGCCTCACTCCAGCCCCCCGACCTCTTCGCCACCGGCTCCTGGGACAACGAGGTACCGCCCGGGCGGGCCCGGAGGCGCGGCGCGACCTTCCCGCCGGGGCGCGGGGCGGGTGGCGGCGGCACCCCACGCCACCTCGGTCCCCTGCGCCTCCGCCGCTTGGTGCGTGAGAGCGGGGCCGGAGCCGGCCGTGAGCACTGCCTGGCTCGGCAGTCCCTCGCTTCGCTTGGCCGTGCCGTGCTCGCATCCCCAAGGAAGCCGTGGGGCCGCCCCGGCGCACGGCAGCGTTATCCCCCTGGGCAAGCGCTTCCCTCCGGCCGGCGGCGGCTTCCTCAGGAGCGGTGCGCAGCCCGCAGCCTATTGCTTTCCCTGGCTGAGGCTTATTGCTAGGTACTTTCAGAAGCATTTTCGAGTAAATGTGGTATCGTTTCCTTTCAGGATAACAGGATCTCCATTTGGTCTGCTGGCGACCTTGGAAATGCGGGCCTCAATGGTGAATATCATGGAGAACCTAATTTGCTGTGTGACATCCAGCACAACGGTGATGTTATGGATATGCAGGTAAAATACCTGTGTTGAATAGATCCGTATTTTTTAAGGGCTTATCACTTAGAAGAAGTTGAGTGAGAGTGAACTGTCAAAATGCTGAGATTGGCCAAAAATTCTTCCAAAGAAAAAGTACAAAGCCAATCAATATTGCTGTGTTTTTCGTGGGTTTGGTTTTTTCCCCTCCACCTACCAATGATTTAGGTTAGTCTAAAGTCAAAATTATCACTGTGGTACTAACATTGGCTAATAGCATTCTTATCTCTCTCTAGTTTTTGGATCAAGAGAGAATCGTGGTTGCCTCATCAACAGGAACTGTAACTATATTCCGTCATCATCGAAATAACCAGGTATGTGACATGCACTGGCTTTAAGATGCTATTCTCTGTAATACAGGTTACTTTGATCTTAGCATAAAAAACATCTGGCTACCAAAATTAATTTCTTTTTAAAGTGTGTTAAAAAAAGCTTTCACTTGCCAAGTACGAGGAAAGAAAATAGCGTTTTACACACATGCTACATAAACTAGATTCCAGAGTGAGACAGACTGAGGTACCTCCTTGTCTGTATCTGTAACCAAACAGCCCATTCATTGAAAACATCCTTGAAGACATTAGAGTGTTTTGGGGTGGTAGATATTAATGGACTTCTACGTGCCTTATCAGAGTTTTTGAATTCTTGAACTAAAATACTTCTTTTTCAATTCTGAATTGAAAATTATGAATGACTTCTCATGAGTGTCATGTGAAGGAAGATATGTAAACTCTGTAGCCTTTTGCTTTGGTTATAAATCACTGGAAATAAATGCATAATTACCTTTTTATGTATGTTCACAATGTCACAGTAAAGGTGAATATCAGTTAATAATTTGGTGTGGTACCTAAAATAAACTAATTTCCTTGCAATCAAGATCTGAATCTGACCTTTTATTTTCTAAGGGCAACTGTTCTTTTCCCCTGTCCTGGGGAAATAGACATCAGCCTAGTGAAAGGCATTTTACAGTCCATAGTGTTATTTCTAATTGCTAGATCATGTGAACACAGTGGTTCAGAGAAGAAATAATTAACGTTTCGTAAAAGGGTTGTGTGCTTAAGAGTTGATGAAAATTTGGATCTCTTGATTTGTATTTGTATAGGAGGCTCTCATTCCCATGAAATACTGTGGCTTTCCTGGAGCTTGTTTCTGGTTTCATGAGTATTCTGGAAGATTTGTTCTATTGGGTTCATTATTTAAGACCATAATTTCATGTCTGGTTACTACTTAGACATTATCTGCTGACCACCGGTGGGAGAAAGCCCATTATCATGTGGATCAAGACACAGCTTGTGGTGGAGCAGCCTGTACAGGAGTCGTCTGCAACAACCCAGAAATTGTCACTGTTGGAGAAGATGGTAGAATAAATCTCTTCAGGGCTGACCAAAAAGATGCAGTAAGAACTATAGGTATGTGAAATACCTGGGTTTTTAAACTAGTCTAATTTGGAGGGGGTTTGGTTTTCAGCTTATTATAACAAAATAAAAAAATAGTTTAATATGGATTTCAGTATTCCAAGTTGAACATGTTTGTTCCAGATTATTCCTGTATCCCTCCAGAATTCAAATACTTGAAGCATATTTCAGATGTATTTCTATATTCTATATATATTTCTATATTCATCTTGGTATTTTTAAATTCATGGTTTTACAGTAAAAGTTGGAGAGGTAAGAGAGAGAACATCTTGGAAGATGCTCTCAGGTTCTTCAGAATGGAGTTCTGTGGTGTAAGCAATCTGTTTTGCTGGTTCCCAATTCAATGACATCTTGACATTTCCCAGGCACTAAGCTGAGTCCTTAACTTGAAGATAGAACTCTTATACCTCATTCAATAGTTGCAAAGGAATGCCTTGGAATTTTTGTTATTGTTTAGTGGATTTAAGAGTACAGTACAAAGTGCATAGGTTTGTAGTTAGTTAAGGTAGGAAGAAAAAAATATCTAAAGTTAGAGTCTATGTAAAAATCTTTTGGAGTCATAAAGGTGTATCATTGCTAAAGCACTTAGTGTTAGCCTGTCATAAAACTTTTAATCCTCTAGAACTTCAGCATTCAGTAATCCAACATTTCTTTTTAATGATGTCTTAGTGAGTTTTTTCTTCCCCTCTGCTTTAATTTAAACAGTAGGAAGAAAAGTCATTCAAATGTCTGTAACTAGGCATCAGTGTAACTTTTTTGTCTCAGTATCAGAAAATATTTCCATCTTATGCAGAAAGATAATAATTTGCCTATATTTTCCATATGGGCTTACACAAAGAATTTTAAAATACTTGAGGTGAAAGTATACTTAACAAAGTTACCCCATCATAATCAAGATGAAAAGTTTATATATAGTAACAAAATACAAGAAAATAGTGTCTGTTTTTCAGAAGGCCTCAAAAATTTCACCTCAAAGCTGTGAATTGCTTGACATTGTAAATTACTGTGACAAAAAGATGCACTGGAGAAAAGGACCTGAAAAAAAAAAAGGGCTTTGCTATTTAGTTATTAACAAGCACAGCATAATTTGGGTTTAACTTGGCAGTTCAGAAAAGGTCTAAAAGTTGGTGAATTAAGTGTTTCTGTATAAAACTGCTTAATACTGTCAGCCAGTTACTGTTCCTTGTGTTTAGAACTCCATTATGAAAAGCTCCATAGCTACTTCCTGTCAGTAGGTGCTGGCCATATGAAGAAAACTTCTGAGAACCATAAACTTGGTTGAATTAATTCCTCTTCTAGGAACTACAAAAAGAAATCTTACGAATCAACGAGTAGTTTTGTAATCGCCAGAGCTAATTTAATACATCTTACAGATTTGTCTCAGTAATGTTTCATACAGTAAGCAAGGAAGGGCTCCTTTTTCACAGGGTATTTGCAGATACTAGGGGGTCTCTGACCCTGAAACTGCAGAGGTTATGCACATATTTAAGCAACTCTGTTCTGTTCTCTATTAAGAATTACTTTGTTGCAATTAAATGGAGACTACCATTCCATACCAAAATGCTCTCCTCATCTCTTGCAGACAATGCAGACAGCAGTACACTCCATGCAGTGACTTTCCTTCGCACAACTGAGATCTTGACAGTAAACTCAATTGGACAGCTAAAAATATGGGACCTCAGACAGCAAAGAAATGAGCCATCTCAAATATTTTCTTTGTAAGACTTCCTAAGTAATTTGTTTTACTTATTTACTGAAAAGCATGTGCTACTTCGTATAATCTGATTCAAATCTTTCCTAATAGCTTCCTAACAATAGGATGGTCAATTACTAATTTTTTTTAAAGGATTTTAACTTCTTTGGTACTTAAATAAGCAAAAGGCAGACTGCTTGATGGCTGAACCACTGTTGTGACTCAGCATTGTGCTTAGCAGGTCTGTTTTATGATTTAACTTTTGAAGGACTATTATACCTGTACACTTCTCTTTTTTGAGAAAAAAACTTTCAATCCTCAATCCCAAACTCTTTATATATGCTTTTCTGCACAGGCCTAATGTAAGGTTTCTGGCATTTGGAATGTATTTGAATGGTAACTTTGTGCCTTACAAGGTACTGTGAGAAAAGAAATGGGCTAAATTTCAATCCTGTTGTTGTCTGTGTAATAGTTCCCATTGCTGTGCCTAGACTGTGGTTTAGGTACCTGATTTTATTAGTGCCTGGTCTCCCTTTTTAACTCTTAGTATATACTAAAACTGCAAATATATCATGCATCAGAATAATATTATTATAGGTATACATAGAGTATTATTTGCCTGCAAGGCTTCTCACTCCTTTAAAGCTGTCAGATGCTGTGTAGATGTTCCATAGGGCACGAAACCCGTTTGTAGCTTCATGTTATTGCCATACCTCTGGTTTCCAGTAGATGTCATGTGCCTTCAGCCTGGGGTGGTCAGATGTTAGAGGAACTGAAGGTCCTGTCGATACTGGTACCTCGCTTGTCAGTGCTCCTGATGCCAAATTAAGAAGGGGAAAATAGAAGCTAAATAAAAAATTCGCCTTGGGGTTATTTGGTTGTTTTGTTTTTTCCTCTTTGCAGGGCAGGTGACAGAGTTCCACTGCACTGTGTGGATAGGCATCCCAATCAGCAGCATATTGTGGCCACAGGGGGCCAGGATGGAATGCTGAGTATATGGGACATCAGGCAGGGTACTATGCCAGTGTCCCTGCTAAATGCTCACGAAGCAGAAAGTAAGTATCTGAAACGGAGGGGGGAGAAGAAGGTGACATTTTAGAGAAGTTTCTGATTCCTGTAAAAATATGTTGCTGTAACTGTGGTAGAAAACAATCACATACTTGCTATTTCATTGAATCATAGAATGGTTTGGGTTAGAAGGGACCTTAAAGCTCATTTACTTCCAACCTTCCCTGTCAAGGGTAGGGGCACCTTCCACTTGACCAGGTTGCTCAGAGGCCCATCCGACCTAGCCTTGAACATTTCAGGGGTGAGGCATTCACAACTTCTCTGGGAAACCTGTTCCAGTGCCTCACAACTCACGCAGTAAAGAATTTCTTCCTAATAACCTAATCTAAACCTACTGTCAGTTTAAAGCCATTCCCTTTCGTCCTGTGACTACATGCCCTTGTCCTTCATGTGTTTTAGCCTAGCTTCTAGGAGGATTTGTTCGATGTTTTTCCCAGGACCAGAGCTGAGGCTGACAGGTTGGTAGTTCTCAGGGTCTTCCTTTCTATTCTTTTTAAACATGGGTTTGTGGCCATCTTTCCCTTTTTCCAGTCCCCTAGTACTTCACCGGACTGCCATAACCTTTCAGACATGGAGAGTGGCTTGGCAACTACATAATCCAATTCCTTCACAACTCTAGGATGCATCTCATAGATTTATGTACATTCGGGCTCCTTAGATGGAACCTGAGCTTCTTGTACAGTGGGAAGGACTTTTCTCCCCCAGACCCTGTCTTGCAGCCCACCCACGTGAGAGGTATGGGAAGAGAGGTTGCCATTGAAGAATGATATAAGAAACTTGTTGAGTAGTTCAACCTTGTCGCTGTCCAGTATTACCAGTTTTCTAGCATTGATTACTGGGGGCGTACACCTTCTTGGACCTTCCTTTTCTGGCTGACACACCTGTAGAAACCCTTCCTGTTGTTATTTTCATCCCTTCCCAAGTTCAGGTCGAGCTTCTTCTTTGCCTTCCTCACTCTATATCCCTAACCTTCATCTCTGTACTCTTCCCAGGATACTTATACTGCTCCATGTTTTCATCTGGAAAATGTGGCTTCCTTCTCTGTATAGGAGACTGTTTTTATCTAAAAGTGAACTCTATCTAAACTAAAAGTAGACTTAGTAAGCAATTCTTTAATGAGCTATTAGATGCATTTGATCAGAATGGCTGTGTTTCTAGCAGGGTAGGTGTATAAATAGCCATGGAAGCTAGTGCAGATAGAGTAAAGCAGAATGCAGATACTAACAAACTTGAAAACATGAGGAAGAAGGGGAGACTCAGCATTCATTTGGCGTCTCCACAGCGTTGAAACAGCTCACTTCCCTGGTAACTATGTGAACAAGACAGCAATTAATTTTATGCTGAAAATCTTGTGATTTGATGCTACATTTAAATTAAAGGAGTAAAAATATTTCTTGATATTAAATTTTACTGACTTAAATGTCTTCTGCAGTTGTGGTATTTAGACACAAAATAATGTGTGTCCTGGGAAGGAACGTATGCTATGTGTCGATTTAAACTTAACAGTTGGGAATATGACATGATAGTACACAAAATGCCTGAATTCAGATAAGACTTTAATAATTTTCACAGTACTGAAAATGCAACAAAATAGGATCTTTTTCTTTGTTTTTCTTCTTTACCACTTTACCCCTGCCAGCAGAGGGAAAACTGCAGTATATAACTTAGGATGGGGCTTTGGGTTTCCTACCCACACAGAAGTAAAAACGAAAGGTTTTGATGGAGGCATGGGTTCTTGTAAATACATGTCTATATCATACTATCCAAATACTTTGATCAAAGTACTTGAGACTTTTTCTGAAGTGGTTTTGTTTGATACTTCCAGTGTGGGAAGTTCACTTCCATCCCTCTGACCCTGATCATTTATTCACGTGTTCTGAAGATGGATCTCTTTGGCACTGGGATACTTCCACAAACGTATCTGAAAAACCATCTTTTCTTCATCAAGGTATGGATGTTTGAAGTCCATCTGTACTGAATTTGTCAGTTGGTAACATCATTACAGTCAGTGTTCTCACATGACCCAAGTAATAACACAATCTTGATACAGAAAATTAAAAGCAGCTTTCTTTTCTTAGAAAGCAAACTTAGATAAGCACTTTTCTTGGAAAAACTACTTATATGGCAAACAGTTGTGCAGGGCTTTTCGTGGTCTGGTTTGGGTTTTTTTAATCTGCTACCCTCTGACCAATGTGTGAAGGGGGACATCTATGATTTCAAAGATAGACTGTATTCACTTAAAAATCATCTGTATGTAGAAAAGAAACAGAGGCAGCCTGACTGACATTATTGAGTCTCCAAGGGAGTTACACTAACTTAGAATACAAAAATAATTGATAGGTTAACGAGATAGTAGAATTATGAATTTACAATTCAGGGTAATAATTGGAACTTTCAATAAATGAAACTGGATCCTTTTGCATGGTGGTAGGATTTTAAAGTTATGATACTGACTTCTAATACAAGCATTTATTTTCACATTCTAATCACAAAGACTGCTAAGTGCTTGCCACATTAGACCGTAGTGGGGAAACTTCCAGATGTCACCTGCTGCCTTTGGCCTCAAAGTTGTCATTCAAAGTTAAGTTTTATCTATGGAAATTATAGGATTACTAATTCAAGTTGGACTCTGCATGTTTTCAAGTATATGAAGTATAAATCCTTTAGCATCACTTCCGACACCTGCTACTCTTATGCTGACTTATGGTTCTTACAGTGTGAGACTTCAATTTGAATGTAAAGTGTTCTGTGGAAAAAATTCAAAGTCAAATATAGGTTTATCACTTGCTGCAAAATAGGGAGGAGGAGCAGTAGGGAATAAGTGTTATTGTCACAAAGCTGAAAACCCCAAATAGAGCAAGACACTATAAACAGACTTGTGTTCTTGTACCCTTGCTTTGTTATCTGGCTAGAGAAACTTGAAGGTACTTTACACTGTCCAGTCAGATGAGTTAATAGCTGTTGTGATATATTTGTTGTAACTGAGGGTAGAGCTGGTAGATAATTTTTGTAATTATTTCAAGTACTTGATTTTTTTAAGCTTTTTTCCCTTAATTTACCAAAGAAATGACATCTCAACTACTCTGAAAACTGACTTAAATGTAAAATTATATTTTCATTATGTCTGACCCATATCTACTGTGTTTCTCCAAATTCTGAGAATATATAAACAAAATGGAAACTTACTTCTTTGTCTTCCTTCTTTCAGGAGGAAGAAGCACTGCCTATCTTTCCCACAGTACCATTAACCAGTCTGTAGTAAGTGCCTGGCTAAGCAGTGATCCGACCAAAGACCGCATGGAAATCACCAACCTGATTCCAAATCAGACTTTGTCTGTGAATAGTTTAGACGTTCTAGGACCATGCCTGGTATACGGTACTGACGCGGAGGCTATTTATGTGAACAGACAACTTTTTGCATGAAGTGACTGTGGTATCCCTTTGAAGTATTGACCAGTTTGAACTACTGGGAAATGTCAGGCTCATTCTTAATGCTACTCGCTAGTCTGTTATTGGCGTGTGTGGGAGAGGCCTCAGCTTGGTCCTGGTGCTGTGGAAGAAGTGAGGTGCTTCACATTCTGACAGCTGCCACTTGATGCTCCAGGATGGGTAACTGAGCAAGCTTACATGCCATTTCTTCCCTGCTGCCTGCTTGGCTTTGACAAGCAGGAAAGTAGTCACTAAGGGCAAAATCTTTGCTGTAAAGCGATGTCCATAATACACATGCACATAAAAACAGAAGAAAAAGTAAACCCTGAATTTTTATTTTTCCCTGTAAAGATATTTTTCAAGTATCATTTTTAAAGCGAAACTGTGGGCTTTGTGGAAATTCTTTTTATGTCACCTGAAAGAGATAGGGGTTTTTTTTAACCTGAGTTTTTATATATATATATATAGGGGAACATAACTGTTAATGTTAGTTCATGAGTTGAAAGGAAAACTGTTAAAGCTATGAAATGTAAAAGGTTCTATAGGAATCTAAGCATTCTAGCAACATCATTTTGAATTATTCACAGCTTCATCATGGATGCTACATGTTAAATCTTGATAATGCACCAGTAAATCTCCCAACAGAAAAGTGGGGTTTATAGTTAAGAAGTAATAATTGACAGATGTGTTGGCTGTATTTTCAGGTGTAAGAACAAGACTTTCTAAACTTGAGACATAGTCTTTGTCACAAATTCACATCTGGTTTATTGAAATCTTTTGTAAAGTTTTAAATTTTGTTATTGGCATTGTACCTGCTTTTTGTTACAGAGAGCCCTTTCTCTTTTTATTAAAAGGTTTTGCACAAGAGTAGTTGTCTGACTTACTACATAATTCAAATAGATGTGCTTGCAGGAACGTAATTGGAGTGAGCCTGGGTATTGAGCCTGAAGGATGGAGAAACCTCTGTATTTGGGCAGGAACAGGTTAGTTATGAGGTGTTACATGGCCCTTCCACCATAACCACTCTAGAGTGGTACTTTAATTCACGTCGGCGCGAGTGGCCTGGGTCTGCCGTGGCAGGAGCCCCTTACCTGATGCACATTCCGTGTGTGTCTGGCTGCAGGAGCTGGATGGGGCGCTGGGGACAGGGCAGTCCTCCCTTTGCGGGGCAAGGTGTACTGAGTTGCCAATGAGCTCCTTAGAGCAGCTTAAATTTTTGCTTCCCGATTTATTTGAAATGCAAAAGATGGAAATGAAATGGATCACTCCGAGTGCTAACCGGTGGGTTTTCTTTCCTGTTGGTCTGTAATGAGTCCATCATTCGGGCATCACTTGAAACACGAGGCTCAGCGGAACTTTCTCCCCCCCACCATTAAAAGACAATCGGAAAATTAGAAAATGGGAATTTGTCCGTGGTGACCCGGGAGAGGCCAGCCGTGCCCGCGCCCGGCAGCGCGGGGCTGCGCTGTGCGTGCGGCTGCCCCGCACGGGCGCGCGGGGGTTACAGGGCGCTGCCGCTCCCCGCCGGGGCGGGCGGGAGCCGCTGCAGCTCCATCCGGGAGCGGCAGGAGCCGCGCGAGGCAGGCCGGGATCTGCCCATATCCGGGCGGCTCCGCGGCGGGGACACTGACAAAATGGCGGCGCCGAACTGAGCGGCCCGGGGCGGCGGCGGGCGCTGACGGAGGGACCGAGCGGGCGCTGCCGGCATCGCCGAGGGGCGGAGAAAGGGCGGAAGGAAGGGAAGGGCCGCGGCCGGTCGGCGCCGCGCAGGCGGGGCCGAGCTCCGAGCGCCTGGGGCGCTGCCGCCGCCGCCGCCTTCTCGCCTCAGGTAGAGTCCGCTGTGCGCGGGGCCGGAGGGGGGGTCGGGGCGGTAACGGGCCCGCTCCGGCTCGGCCTGGCGTCCGGGGCCCTCTGCGGGACGCAGCCGTGGCAGGAGCGACCTCAGGTCACGGCCTGGGGCTGGCGAGGCGACAGAAGCGCAGGTGTCCCAGCGGGGCACATTCCGGATACTCCTCCCGGCGGTGAAACCCTCCTGGCCTGCGTGGTCCTCGGGAGGCCGGGTCCTGCTGTCCTGCAGCAATCCGTGCCGGCCCGAGCCAGCGCAGCGGGGCTTTGGCTGCCCTGCAGTTGTGAGCCGTGGAGATCGCTCCGAAGTGCGCCTGAAATGAGTCCTGCTGCTCCAGGGAATACATGTGTACGTAGAAAAGCTGCATCCTGCTAAAGGAGATAGCAGAGCGTAAGAATGGAAGCAAACCGAGCGAATGCACAATGTTCCTAGTGTTCAGCTGGCCTCTGGTTCTTCCCAGCTTTGGCTTCTCTGAACGTATGCAGTTGTGCTCATGTGCTAATTTCTGGGTCCAGTTTTCTCCTCATCCTATGAAAACTTTTAGCATTGGAAGTGCATCCTTTGGGAAATTGCTGTTGCAGCTCAAAGAAGAGCTTCCTTTAGTCGGTCTGAACCAAGTCCCTGCAAACTTAATTTTATGACTTGTGAGGTTTCTGTTACTTTCTTTATCCCTAGTAATGAAGCATTGTGATTATGTATAAAATAAGCTGTTACAATAGGTGCATGAGGGGGGGTACCTAGATACATTAGTATGTGATGTTCAGTACTCAATTGGAAATATCAGCATTGAAAGTATTTTTATAAGGAATTTTAAAATTAGATTATAAAGCTGTATATTTTTACCCTCAGAAAATCATGGGAGTCATGTTGCCATTCAGAGCATCACATTGGGTTGGAAGGGACCTTAGAGTTAATCCCGTGCCAGCTCCCTGCCTCTAGACCAAGGTTGTTCCAAGCCTCATCAGGCCTGGCCCTGAACACTTCTGAGCTTTCATTCAAGCACTTACATTTATAAAGCCCAATCTTTTATGATTACAATGTAAAAAAAAAATAAGATAGGCTTTCTTTTCCCTTACAGTTTGACCTGCAGAAAAAAATACTGTATTCCCATATTTTGAAAAGAAGTGAAAGATTATTTTTTCCAACTTCTTTAGGGAAGAAAATTTAATCAGCAAAAACAGCTGCATTAACAAACACATTATTTAAGGACACAAAACTACAAGAGGGAATAGACATCAGTTCTCTTGGGTACAGTTGGTGTTCGGTACTTAGAAGTACAAAGTTGGAATACTCACTTGAGATACTTCCTCAACACTCTCTTCTTTTAAAATGTGTGCCAATGTCTATAAGCAGAGGTGACTTGTGAGTTTTGAGATTCATATATAAAGCAAGGTAAACTCTAGTAATTCCTGTTTTCTGGAGGACTAATTTAATTTATTTTCTAAGAATTAAGACTTATTTTCACGTGTACATGCTGGTACCCATCAGTGCTGCCAAAAGGAACAACCCACCAAAAAATTTATTTATTTGGCTGAGTTCCTTAGTTTGGTTCATGCTGTGTGGCCTTACAAACAGTTACGCTGTCTGTGGTAAGTGATGGGAGATAAGTGGACTGGCTGGTTTACACTCCTAAACCTAAACTGCTGCTAAAAATTTAAGTTAGAGTGCAGCTTTATTTTCCAAGACTGCTCCTGATTTATGATTTTAGTTTCCTGTTAATTTAACCTTGATTTCTCCTAGGGGGTGTTAGATTTATCTATCCCAGCTACCCGAGGTATAACCATGAAGTGAATACTGAAATAACAGATGAAATTTGTAAAATATGTCGGTGCAAAACCCCTGTTTTCTCCTGAATTCCAGGCCTTTAGAATTTGCTAAGAGCTTATGTGTGGGTATTTTGTCAAGTTCTTACTTAATATTCTTTGGAAAAAGTTTTCTTTGGAAAAAGTATTTTCAATGTGGTCTTAAATATGGCATGTTTGGAAAATTATTTTGAAAGTGGCCAAAATTAAATTATGTTTTAATGGCTCTCATGCTGTACTTTCTGCTGATTTCTGGATTTCTTAATACTTCGGGCAAAATTTCACTGTTAATTATTAAAATTCACTCATGTCTGATGATCTCTTCCTTATCAGTGAGCACTGAAAAATGATATGCTCTCAGACTGTATTAAAAAACATGTTACTACCCAACTACACTCATTTAAGGTTTCAAAGCTATCACAGTGCAAAGAAGGCTTGTGGATGCAGTTATACCCCTTAAGATTTAGAAAGTTTCGTGAGAAAAATTCTGTTATTTCTAAAATGGTTCTCCAAGGAGATTGGGATTAAGCGTGGATATACCTCAAGTGTTTCTTTTTGCAGTCCTCTTTTATGTATTACTTCTTAGTTTTCAGGTATTACTAATACATGGGTATCATGAGTATTTAATTTATATAATTTGCGTATGTTTCAGAGAGTTCTTTTCCTATTAACTTGTCATATTCTTCCTCAATTGCTGAATCGCTAATTGGTATGTGACAGTGCAAGTATTATAGAAATGAAACCTGAATGAAGAAAGAGTGACTTTTTTGTAGAGTGTGTAAAATTTTGATACTTGCCTAATTTATGTGTAATACGAGAAATGCGTAGCAACACAGTAGTAAAGGAACACTGTGCGTTGGGCTTCAACATTTTTGTTGCCTGTGAAGAAAAGACAGCACTGAAGCATTTAGTTTGTCTTGTACTGTCTTAGTAACTGATCTTCCTCTGTGAAGCAGTACAGACTGAAAAAGTTTAATTTCATGGTACTCTAAAGAGGCAAATGCTCTGCAGTTTCTTCAGTGTTTCACTGTGGTTGCTTTATCCTTTGCCATGCAGTTGCAGTAATAATGAGTGCCCAGCCTGAACACAGAGATTTGAGTTCTCTGCACACACAGGGCTCTTTCCCTGATGAGTCAGCGCCTTCAAAATGCAAACGTTTTTTTATTTGGCTTTTGGCAGAAAATTCTGTTTCCCTTACCAAATGTCATAGCTATGCTCTCAGAAAATTTGATGCTTGAGTTGTTAAACAATTTTACAGTAAAAAAAAAATCTGATTAAAATTTTCTTTGTTTCTCTTCCTGCTCTCATTTTTCGTTATGTAAAATAAATTTAAAAATTACTTAACTATTGATGAAGACTGGTTCAAACAGACTTGAGCTAAGAGACTGTGAAAGCTTCAGAATCTGAACCCTTAAACAGTTGCAAGTGGCAGATGATACAAGAAGTCATAAAGTTGCATGCGATGAGCCAGGCAAGTGTTTAGTTTTAACAAATGTGACTGCTAGAGAACGGATAAAATCACTGTAATTACATGCTCTTACTGGTGTACTTCTCACTCCCATCTTTTGCTGGAGGTGGATGTCAGAATCCTTGAACAGCAAGGTTATTTGACCCATGTCCTGGCTGTCTGGGTAGTAGAGTTGGCTCTTCCAACTACAGATGGGGAGAACATAGGTGACAAACAGACACGGGAGAGAGGGGAGGCAAAGAAGCAGTATTGAGTTAGTACACACCAGTGTGTGTGGTTCATGTCTGGTCTTGAAAGCTTTGTCCACCACACAGAGCTCTTTACTGTGTCTGCATCCTTTGCAATTCAGGACTGTTGAGACTTGAGGCACCTAAAACATTAGTTGTTCACAGACAGTTAAAAACTCAACATGGTTTGTAAATCAGGTTGAGTAAAGACTGCCTGAAGAATTCACTTAGCGTGTTTTTAATATCTGAAGGCAGTGCTGCATGTGAACCAGTGTACATCGTGAATTTTTTTACTGCTCTGTTAAATGTGATTTGATTTGTTTTGTTTTGTTAACAGAATAGCAGTTTTGGGTTGTGACAAGCTCCAGCACTACAGGAACCAAGGTTTCACAGTGAAGAGCCACTGCTTTCACAAGTTCTGACATCAGCCAGTCTTCCTTGAATTCTGGTGTGTGCGAGTCCTTGGTGGAGGTTGCATATATACATGTTTTCATGAAGAGAAGTGAGAAGCCAGAAGGTTATAGACAAATGAGGCCTAAAACTTTTCCTGCCAGTAATTATACTGGCAGCAGCCAGCAGATGCTACAGGAAATACGAGAGAGCCTCAGGAATTTGCCTAAACCCTCAGATGCTGCTAAAGCTGATCACAGCATGGGCAAAATGTTACCTGAAGATCCTAGACAAGGCCGAAATCCTCCCAAATTTGTAACATATCATAAGGTTTTGCAGGAGATAAGAAACTCACTTCTGCCTTTTGCAAATGAAGCAACCTCAGCTGTCAAAGGAACATCAGAAGTTAATCGACAAATGCTGCAAGACTTGCAAGCTGCTGGCTTTGATGAGGTGAAGTGTTTTATTTTGAAGATTTGGTGTTCTGCTAGCTATAAACTATTAATGCATTTTGGAGAGGGTGCTGGTCAGGGAATGTTTGAACAGCACGATAAGCAAAAAGCTTCAAAATCTGGTTAAAACATGAAACTGGTAATAGTGGGGGATGTAGAAGAGGACTAGAACGATTTAGAGAGACTTGGCTTTGTTTTTTTAAGCATCTTGTCCAGATTGTTCTTATGTGGTAGGTTGTTTTAATTATTGATATAATTTTAGGCAGAGAGGACTGGACTCTAGAACGTGGATTTTTGCCTCTGATGCTCAAAGTAATTTTGGATTGTGCTCAATTAAAATGGGTTGATAAAATGCGACCATTCTAAATTGAAAGCAATACTAAATATTTTGGAAATTAATCTGAAATGTGATTTCCAGAAAGGAAAAATGAATACACTTACAGCTTCTGTGTTTTTACTGGGACCTGCACGTCACATAAATCACACTTGTTTTCATGCCTTCTTTGTAAACCTGGGTACAAAAGCATGTTTAAAAAGAGCTGGCAAACCACTTATCTTTCCAAAGGAAAAAGGCACAATACCACAACAGGGATTAACTTTACAGGGGTGCATTGCTTGCAGTAGTGACCAGCTCATGAGTTCTGCTGTCTGTGATGCTTTGGTATTTACAGAGAAATCTACCTCTACCAAGAGTGAGCTTCTCCAAAACTACCAACTGGTTTTTCTTCAACAGCATCCCAGTCAAGTCAAGTGCTGATAGTGGATTTTCATGTTCCTTTCACTTGATCAGATACAGAGTCCAGACTGTGTGTCAGGAAGAATGGAAGGATTTTATAATGATAAATTATTTTTGTAATAATTTGCTACAGCTCTGTGATTCATTGCTGAGATTGAGGAAGTTTTTTTGTTGTTGTGTGGGATTTTGGGGCAAGGAGGGGTGTGCATTTGTTTTTCAAAGTAGATTGGTTCTCAGCTCAGATTTGAACCTGCAGCTGGTTTTACAAACTGAAGGTTGTGGTATGTGACTGGACAATAAATTAGAAAGGCATCTTAAGTTGGTGTTTTTGTTGGATCTTTTGTATCTTGAAGCCTTTTGCTTCTACCCTTTGTTCTTGGATATAACTGCAAATTCCCATGACATTTGTGATTATATGGGGCTTTTTTCAGGCACAGTGCCAGCATAAGCCCTTTCTGCCGTGTGTTAACCTACAGTTTGTTGCCACAATAGCCCATATGGCACTGATCTGCATACGTCACTAGGAGCAGATACAGCTGAAGTAGGAAAACAGTTTTGTTGGTCAAGAAGTTTCAAAATGTCTTGGTTTTATGTTTGTTTGGTTTTTTTTTTCCAAATGAAATATAATAAACATTCTTGTTATTTTTCCCCACCTCTCAGGTAGTAGGGTAGCATTAAGGTGTAGAGTGGAACAGATAGATATCAATAAGTATCAGTTGTGTGTATATAGATAATTATATATATATATGTATGTATGTATATGTATAATAATCAGGGTTTAATAATCAGAATGCTGGGGTTTTTTAATCTTAAATAGCTTACAGAAAATTTCTTTTGCTTACTATGGTTCAAGTTCAATCATCACGTGTTCTGTGTATAGTGATATTCTTTAAGACATTAACTAATTCATATTGCATAGGTGGCCAAATTTTTTGAGCTGAAGATGTTGTATCTGCTTTTTCTAATGTCAGCTGGTCCATGAGGATTGTGGCAACTTTATTGTATAGGATTTTTTTATTATAAAATCCTTTTTAAGGGTGGTATGATCAAACTGTTCTATGAATAGCAAGATGACATGATTTACATCAAACTACAATGCTTCAACAAATTAACTTTTCTTCTGAACATCGAGACTGCAGTACTATTTTGGATGATCTCTTCTGAAGAAGACATTTTAAAATTAGTTCTAAAACAATTGAGAGAAATTGATACTTTGTACAACTACTTTGGTAAAATTAGTGGAGGATATTTGGGTAAATAACCATGATTTTTGGTATTTCTTGTACATAATTTTTTTGTATATAATTTTCTCTTTAGGATATGGTTATACAAGCTCTTAGACAAACTAACAACCGTAGTATAGAGGCTGCCATTGAATTTATAAGTAAAATGAGCTACCAGGATCCTCGTCGGGAACAGATGGTTGCAGCAGCAGCAAGACCTGTGAACGCAGGTATGAAACCACCAGGTAAGTGTATCCATGGTCACTCAGTAACTCACTGAATGTATTCTTATAGGTGAAACATAGAACATAGTAAAATTTGCCTTCACGTGCTCACAGTAGAACAGAAATGCTGAGATACAAGTATTTTGCTTTTAAAAACAGCATTTTACATATCTGATGTAATCCTCTGAAAGATAGGTCCGTTTGACTTGAGTTTCTTACGCATTGTTTTATAACTGCATGGTTGTATTACTGTGCGTAAACATTTTATACAAGGAATGGCATTCAGATCTCATTTTGGTAATTTCTGTTACCTTGCTGATGTGGTGCCTGTGTTTTGTTCTGTGTCAGGTGCCACTTAGAAATAAATGCTGAGCATTGAAGAATTCTTTTAATTATTTTGCCTCTCTTCACACACACTCCCACACAACAGCATTCTGTATGTGTGGTTTTGTGTATGTATTTGTCTGTGTGTGTATTTATATATAACTATGATATTTGTATTTTAGGATGTGATATTTCAGGATCCCTCTCTGCTTAATTTCCTGCTTGGTTCTAGCTTTTGTTTGTATAGTTTTTAAGGTGGGCTTCATGTTCTTAGAGATGTTAGAGGATGGACTGTGTCTTTACTAGCACAGTCAGAATTTTACCACTTGCTATTATTGCTTTCTAAACAGATGGTAGCACATTTTTAATACAACTTGATGCCTTTTTAGTGGCATACACCTAAAAAAAGAGTAACTTATTTTAAAATGCTGCAGAAATACTGAACTTTATTTGACTAAAGTTGGGTGCTGAGCTGCTAGCACTGAAGTTAGATTTTAAATCAACAATATAGGTAGGAGGAAAAATTAGTCAGGAGTCGCAAAGAACAGTGTTATTTTCCTTTAGTCTGTTAAGCAGGATTAGTTGGTGCTTGTATGAAGTTCATAGGTAAATTCCACCATTTAGACATAGTTTTCATTGTTACCTGCAAAAATATAGTAATTAGCACGTTCTTTAAGTGAGGACAGGGTGATTTTCAGCAATTAAAGTACTGCGTGTGTTTACACATATTTTAGTGTTAACATTATAAAAACCACAGTAAGACTGCCTGCACTATCAGTTCCTTGTATATTTTGTTTATATGATGCTAAACAGCATCTGCAAAGTAAATATGTAGAGAGGTTTTGCTCTTTAAGTTTTGCATTCATACAGTTTTAATTCTTGCCTCTCTATCTACAACACTTGTACTCAAAAAGATACAACTTTTAAAATTCAAGTACTTAGTCAAATTCTGCATTATGGGAATATAATAAGGCTGGGTGATCTGGGTATGCATATAAGGGTGCAAGCCTTGATTTTACAGCATTCAGTTAAATTTTAAGAAGGTGTTTTTAAGGTGTTTTGCAAGTGTTAACTGGAAGGGATAGCAACAACATTTTTCCACACTATAACTTTTTTTGCATGTAATTAAAAATACATTGACTGATAATGACTAATAATTTTGCACGTTTCCATTATTTTCTATTAAATTTTACATTTTTACTGAAGCAAAATGCAGTTTCAGAAAAGTGATTTCTAAAAAATCACTTTCTGGTATTACAGTTTTATAGTTTCAATGTGTTTTTTTTTTTCCTCTTATATGTACACTGAGCATGTTAGCATGCTGTGCTATGTATTACTAGAAAAAGTTTTCATATGAAGTACAGTGGATCATATTGTGTTGGAGAACTCAAGTCCTGTTTCTGTAGTAATTAACGCAGAAGAATAAAATAGTCAAAGCAGTAAATAGGAATAATTTCCAATAATGTAAATGCTGTGTTTTCTTCTCGTGGAAGCAGGGGCTGTCCAGCAGTCAGTTAACCGCAAGCAGAGCTGGAAGGGTTCTAAGGAGTCCTTGGTTCCTCAGCGGCACGGCCCTTCCCTGGCAGAGGGTGTCGTTTATCGCTCAGAAAGTCCCAGCTCGCAGCCTGATGTAGGAAGGCCATTATCTGGATCTGGCATTGCGGCATTTGCTCAGGCTCATCCTGCCAATGGACAAAGAGTGAATCCCCCACCTCTACCACAGATAAGGAGTGTCACTCCTCCTCCTCCACCTCCTCGGGGGCAGACACCCCCTCCAAGGGGAACTACTCCTCCACCTCCTTCCTGGGAGCCAAATTCTCAAACAAAGCGGTACTCTGGAAACATGGAATACGTGATCTCCCGTATTTCTCCAGTGCCACCAGGAGCATGGCAGGATGGTTATCCACCTCCACCTATGAATGCGCCTCCTATGAATTCATCCACACAGGGTCAGAGAGGCATGAGTGCTGTCCCCATTGGCAGACAACCAATAATCATGCAGAGTTCTGCCAACAGTAAATTTAGTTTTCCCTCCGGAAGAGCTGGAATGCAAAATGGCAATTGTCAGGCAGAATTCATAGTTCACCAGAATGTGGTGTCTGGAAATTCGGTGAGTCGCCAGCCACCCCCGTACCCAATGAATCCAGCTAACAGGCAGAGTCCCACAGCACTACAGATGCAGGCAGGAGGGTCTGCCCCTCCTTCAGCATACACCAATGGGAATATTCCCCAAGCAATAATGGTGCCAAACAGAAATAGTCACAACCTGGAACTTTACAACACAAATGTAGCTGGAATACCTGCATCCTGGTCACAGCCTTCCCCTGTGCAGCCGCAGTCATCGCCGGGCAATGGGCACGACATGCCTGCGTGGCAGCCCAGTATTCCCGTGCGGTCAAACTCCTTCAACAACCATCACGGCAGCAGGCAGAGTCACTCTGGCAGCTCCCAGCCTTCGGCCACCACGGTGACAGCCATAACGCCAGCTCCCATTCAGCAACCAGTGAAAAGCATGCGAGTGTTGAAACCAGAGCTGCAGACTGCCTTGGCACCCACTCACCCTTCCTGGATGCCACAGCCCATGCAAACTGTTCAGACCATTCCCTTCTCCGACAGCCCCTCTACCAATATGGCAGTTATGTCTCCTGTTGCGGAGGCTCCAAATTACCAGGGTCCCCCACCACCTTACCCTAAACACTTGTTACATCAGAATCCTTCTGTCAATCTATATGAGGCAGGACCCAAGCTCAACAAGGAGGAGCCACCTCCTTTGTCCAGGGAGGATGAGAATGAAAAAAATTATGAATGTGTTGATTCAACAGATAAAGAGAAGAAACAAATTACAACCTCACCTGTTCCTGTTAGAAAAAACAAGAAAGATGAAGAAAGAAGAGAGTCTCGCATTCAAAGTTATTCCCCTCAAGCCTTTAAATTCTTCATGGAGCAGCATGTGGAGAATATACTCAAGTCACACCAGCAACGTTTGCACCGGAAAAAACAACTAGAGAATGAAATGATGCGGGTAAACTCTTCCTTCTTTCTAAATCTATTACTAAAGTCTTCTTATATTACTTTTATGAGATAGTCTTCATTGCAGAATTAAATAGTACAGATAAGTAGAGCATTTAGAACTGTGGCATTGAAGTCTATTTTTAATCTTAGTATTTGAGATGTGGCAAGTTTTTTCCGTGTCTTCTTTATATATTTAATTTTCTTCCTAGAAATTGATTTTTAAGTAGGTTTTTTTGGATGTGTAAAGGTAATTCATGTGGCCTACATGCAGTAAGGTGGCAGAAGCAAAATTGTTACATAAACTGAAATGTAGCTACATGGCTCATAGCTTTTTGTTATGGGTTCTGTTTAATCCTGATTTTTGAGTTACAGGCAATATTTTAACGATTTTTAAAAATATTTCTATTTTTTTAAAATAAGTACTGAAGGTACAAGCAAACTGGGGACAAGTGGCAGGCTGGCTAGTGCTGTTATATAGACCCCCAAACAGTAATATGTTTTACATTCTGAAGTTTGTTACCAGTAGCTTTTTTAAGTTCAAATAAAAAAAACATTTAAAGGTTAGTTGGGGCTTTTTTAGAATGAAAGAGATGTTATCTTTTGTCTAATTATTTTGTAATCTGCACTGTAAATATATTCGTTTAAATAACAGCAATTGAAGGGCATAATTATCAAACAAATACATGTGAAATCAACCTTTTTGTGCCTGCATGGAGCCATTGGTCTATTTCTACTATTTCAGTGTTCTGTTAAACCAAATCAAAAGGGTAAAAACTGGAGCTGACAAGCATATGTAATTTCAAAAGAGTAAACAGTGAGAAGTAGTGAAACTAAGATTTGCAGAAAGGTGAAATTGAGATGTGTCACACAAATATATTTCTTAACAATTGTAGTTGAAAGTTTGACATAAGTATGATGTTCTTTTTTATTTATTTTATGAGAGTATCTTTTCGGCTTATACTGCTTTCTTGACATGCTGTTTTTTAAATCTGTGTTTTCTTACTCTTTGAAAATTCTTACTGTAAGCTGTAGTCTTTTGTGTTTGCTTAATCACAAATATGTAAATGTTAGCAAGATTTCATCCTGGAACTCTTACTAGATCTTTATGCTTAGTTTTCTCTCTTTCCTTTTTCACTTCACTAACAGCTGATTTAAACTGTTAAGGTGTGGGAAGCTTTCCTGAGCTCTGTAGCCTCCATCCCTGTGTAGACAAGTAAGATTCTGAAGCAACAGTGTTTCTTAAGAATAGCATGATCCCTTTTTAGAGGGCTTTGCATGCAATCCTGCATCAAAATTAAGCATGAATTTATTTTGGCTATTTTTGAGTACTTAAATGTAAGATTATAATTAATGTTGATTTGCAAACTTCCCTTCTTACTGTGTTGTGTTCTGTAGTATCTCAGAATAAGTATTATTTATATGAAAGCACTGATATAACTTTTCTTGATATTTTTCTTGTGCTTTTAAAGCACGTTAGTAGGGGTATTGCATAATATATAGACTATTAATTTAATTATTAATATTAATTATATTAATTAATTAATATAAAACTATATTAAAACTATATTAAAACTAATGCTATAGTTTTAATAGTTTATGCTGGGTTTAAAGCTGGGATGTTTAATTACAGGCTGGAGGGTGGAAGATGGGTTATTTTACTGCAGCAGATCTCTCCTTTTTCATAAGCATATAGGAGAGGAATGCTACAACAGTAAAGTATATTTTGGGCCTTCATGAGAAGGGGAAAGGGAAATTATTTATTTTCAGAAAGTTTTAAGAAGGTTAAGCAAGTATTGAATCCCTTCTTTTCTGTCCTTTGAATTTTGAAAGAAAAAAACTCAGAATACATCCCTGTAAAAATACCTGCTTTCACTGGATGCTGTATTTCTAACATATGTGATATATTTCTATGGTGTTAGGTCTCCTAGGAGCTGAGTCGTTGCAAAAATGTTTGATTTAGATGTGTGAGTTTGGCCAAGAGTTATAATAGGTGTTTTTCCTGCAAAGAGAAACTTAAGTCATCCTTTAAGGCACAGCAAGATGAGAAGGAAACAAAGTGAGAGCAAACTGTGTGATGCTAGAGAGCAAGTCAGGAAACTTTTGGTGTCTGACATCTTGAAATAATTGGAGATACACGTGCAGAAAAGTTTGTGCAGCTGACAGTTTGTTAATTTTTGGTAAATGCTGAAGCTGGGGAGAGTTCTAGGGAAAATACAGCAATTCAGAGAGAAAGTTTGTAATTAACATTTGGTTTAGTGGATGACAGGGAAAAATCAAGGTGGGTTGAGGGGAAGAGATGATAAATTGCAGAACTTGGGCTAGTTTTTTTATTATAAAACGGTTCAGATGCAAGAGCTAGAGAGCAGGGAGAAGAAAGCAAAGCTTTCCAAAACCAGGGTTTTGGAGACTCTTTGTATGTCTTGGAGTGATTAATTTTTGTATTGAGTCTCACACCCAGGAGTTTGTTGCCATCTAGGTTTTATTCTTTTCCAGCTTTGTCAGTGATGGGTGGGGTTCAGTTTGTGTCAGTTTGTGTTCAGTTGTGTCAAGTGGGTCTGTACAGAAGCAAACCAGCTGGGCCTTAAGAAGGTGACCCCCCATTGTCTGAAGTTTACCAGGCTCAGGTCTTCAGCTGTCTTCTTGACATTTGCAAGTCTTAAAAAAAATCCTTCTGTGCTGAAGTGTGCCTTAAGCCTGTTCATTCATGGAAAACTTCAGATGTTTCTGTCTTGGAAGACAGTATGCAGGTGTTCCTGCAATAAGACAATTTTTTGATTCAAAACATGTAGTTGAACCTATTTCCCACACCAATTTTGAAACTACAGCTAACCAGTCCTAACTACTGCCTATCTGATGTCTACAAAAATTTTTATCTCAAATTTGAGACAGCCTTCCCCATTTAAATCTTACCAAATTTGTATAACTTGTGAAATTCATTTGAGTGGACAATCATATTGTATGCATTTTCCTAATTGCATCTCCTTTGGATCCATTTTTGCTATGATGCCTGTAAGAAATTTTGTTTTCTAACAGTATTTTCTTTAATAGGTGACATATAGTAACTTGTGAAAGCATTTTTAAGATACTGAATGATATCAAATTGATTGTTTTTTGCCTTTTTTGTTAGTCACATCTATTATATTTTGTTTCAAGTTATGTTGGAAGTCAGGTAAGGCCAAAGTCATCTATTAACATACAGTCTATACAGGCCTAGACTAGTTACTTAGTCCTGTTGATGGTTCTGAATACTGCTATGCAGACAGTATCTCAGATATTTGAGGCTTTAAAGAGATGGAAGCAGATTTGGTATCAAGATTTGGTATCAAGAATTGATAAGCTGTTACAGTAAGAAATGGAAGCTTTTAGAATAGTGCTTGAGTACAGTTGTGATACTTGCAGTGTTCAGTCTGGCCATGTTTGAGTTTATGATCAACATGTCTATTAAAAAATAAGGAAGTATGCTATAGGTTGAACTTGGAAATCATTAGTGTAGGATGGTGATTTCAAGCCAGGTAGGAAGATAAAATAATTGAAATACTGTGAAAAAGGTAGCATATAGTAATTTGAAAATGCTGTCAGAAAACAAAAGCAGGAATGAACATTAAGCTATGTGGGGATAATGTCACAGAGGAAAAATATTAAAAATTTGAAGACAAATTCTATGCATATTTCAAAAAATAAGGATTATTCTGATTCCAGGCCCTGAAAATTGCCAAGATAAATGGCACCAAAATTGAATGGGCATTGAAACCAGCAAAAATATACCAGGAGGGCATGCAGGTTGGAGTACAATGAGAGTGATCAATGTGGTTCTTGTAGATAAGGGTTTCCACGCTGTAGGTGATGAGTTGTGTGTGGCCTGTGAGTGTTTCGGCTCTCAGAATGTTGGTGGCATTGGCTGGAACACCAGGGATGTTCAGTCAAGATAGGGATATGTACACAGAGGGGAGCCAAGGAAAGATACTATCAGGATGAGTGAGCCACTTCAAAAGGAAGTGCTCTGCTCAGCTGGTTCCTAGGAAGAGTGGAGAGGAGTGGTGAGAGTGTGAGTGAAGTCCTGTTAGGAGGGGGTGTGTTATGTGATAAGAGGAATTTCGGTAGGTCTCAGCTTGTGGCAGAGGCACGGCCTTGGTGTGGGCAGGCAGTAGGAAGCAGTGCCGGTAGTATCTGTTTTGGGTAGCTACACGTGGAAGTGAGAGAGTGAGGGGGAGTGCATACTCCCTCCTGCAGCTGAAATTCTAGAGCATGGTCAGGAAGTTCAGTTACTTCTGCTCCAGTTAGTCTGCCTTTCCCATGGCAGCTCCTTAGCTCTCAGCAACTTACAGCTCCTAGACATGTCTTGGCTTTCTCTAACCCTGTAAAGAGAATCAGAGAGGCAGCTGATGCACACTGTTACTCAGATAATATTATTTGCAGTGGTTTTTATCAGTAATTTGTAAATTACCTTTCTTAAGAATGTAGTAATCCCTTCTCTAGAACCTCCTGGTGCATGGCACCTTGTGCATTTTGCTGTTGAAAATGATCACATTTCAGTTTTTTATCACTCCTATATGTTTTCATAGAATCCTAATGTGTAAATTAAAACAAAACCAAATCCCTTTAAGTATTATTTCTTGTGCTGTGTATAAGTATTTGGTTTGCTTTGCTTAAGCCTTGTAATTAATTATGAGAAGGTCATCAAGAATTAAGAGTACTGTTCACTCTTCAGATTTAACTCTGTTTGCTGCATAGGTTGGATTGTCACCAGAAGCCCGGGATCAAATGAGGAAAATGTTGTGCCAGAAAGAGTCAAATTACATTCGGCTAAGAAGAGCTAAAATGGACAAGTCAATGTTTGTAAAAATTAAAACCCTGGGAGTTGGTGCATTTGGAGAAGTTTGCCTAGCAAGAAAGGTGGATACTAATGCTCTATATGCTACAAAGACTCTGAGGAAAAAAGATGTCTTGCTTAGAAATCAAGTTGCTCATGTTAAAGCTGAGCGGGATATCCTTGCAGAAGCTGATAATGAATGGGTAGTTCGCCTGTACTATTCATTCCAAGATAAGGACAATTTGTACTTTGTAATGGACTACATTCCAGGAGGTGATATGATGAGTCTCCTAATTAGAATGGGCGTCTTCCCGGAAAACCTGGCACGGTTCTACACAGCAGAACTGACATGCGCAGTTGAGAGTGTTCATAAAATGGGCTTCATCCACAGAGATATTAAACCTGACAATATCTTGATAGACCGTGATGGTCATATCAAACTGACTGACTTCGGGCTCTGTACTGGTTTTCGATGGACCCATGACTCAAAATACTACCAGAGCGGTAAGAGAAATACAAGTATTCTTTACAAGGAATTAAATTATAAATGAGTAGAAAGATGACTGTACTGTTTCCTTTATGAGAAGGTTTAAGTAGGCTTTTCAAAATCCTACTTGATTACTTGAAACAACAGCTGAAGAAGAAGTTGGAGCAAAAGAGAAGTCACGGTTTTGAGAGTGGTAAAATACAGATTATGTGATAACTTGTTTTTAACTTCCAAAAATAAAAGCATACCTTCAAAAACAAGGCTTAAATTACTTCTGATTAGTTTTTCTCAAAATGTCACGTATTTTAGGCCAGACTGTTACACAGTCTCTGGTGAGAAGATAAAGACTTAAAATATGATTTTATTTTTTTTGTGATTTAAATGTTAGAGGTTTATGTTTGCATTAAGTGTAAAAACAATGTACACATTATACACCCAATGTGGTGATGTTAAGAAAAATCTGAAAAGTATCAAGATTGGTATTTTTTCATAGTTATGTCAAAAATTAGCTTAAAAAAATTGTGTCCTCAGAGGTTGGTATTTTATATCATAAACAAAAATCAACATCTTGATGTTGATTTCTGTTTTAACTCTCAGGTTCAGTATTGAAACTGAAACAGATTCTGTCTTGTAACACAAAATGTTAATGGATAAAGAAAATTTCATGTTAGATAAGAACTAAAGTAATCATCCTCAATTTTGCCATCCTTGTCACTCCATGGCAGGTGATCACGCCCGTCAGGACAGTATGGATTTCAGCAGTGAGTGGGGTGACCCGGCAAACTGCAGGTGTGGGGATCGGCTGAAGCCGCTGGAGCGCAGGGCTGCACGGCAGCACCAGCGCTGCCTGGCCCATTCCCTTGTGGGCACACCCAACTACATTGCACCAGAAGTGTTGTTACGAACAGGTAATGTATGTGGTTTTGTACTGCGTCTCACTGCAAAGTGACTGGTACTCAGGTGTGCTGCTTCACTTCTCCCACACTCCCACTTCTACCCAGGATGCGATATTTTAAGAAAAAAAAAATATTTTTTAATATGGAAATCTTAAATAAGTATTGAATAGAATTGAATTCTCTTCTGAACTTTTTTATTCTTAGAAATTAAAGATAAAAACTACACAAAGGCTTGACTACCTTATTTGAACTTTATTTCAGGTTACACACAGTTGTGTGACTGGTGGAGTGTTGGTGTAATTCTCTTTGAGATGCTAGTGGGGCAGCCTCCATTCCTGGCACAAACACCGCTGGAAACACAAATGAAGGTAACTTTAAAAGTCTGGTATTAACAGGTTTGAAACTTACATAGTCTTGCTAATTTGTAGTGGAAACAAAGGTGATGTTTGAGAGCGTTGCTTTTCCAAGCATGTTATAAACTATGGCAATTTTAAAATTTATGTTACTGTGGAGGTGCACTTAATTTATAAAGAGCCTTCTAGAATCACATTTGTAACTTACCTGGTCGTACAGTAAACACGCCAACGAAAAATCACATCACATCTCAGCCTTTCACTGTTTGTATCTCTTCCAGTTGTTATTACCTTTCCCTTTCCCCTTCCCTTCCCTCTTCCAGTATCTGTTCTTTTCCCACCTCTTGGCTTCCACACTTGTTTGCCTGCAGGGGATTTCTTTTGGTGGGAAAGTGGAGGAGCAGTAGATGACTGCCTGCTCTGTGCTACTGACAGCTCAGAGCCTTTGGTCCTTTCCTTCCTGAGCCCCTGCTGTTTCAGAGAAAGCATCAAGGCAGTTGTCTGCAGGTGTAGTTTTTTGCAGAATTGCATTCACGTGGCTCAAATGTAGTGCAGTATTGATTTTTTTTTTTTTAAACTTGAAATCTCTTAGGGTTTACAGTACATCATATAACTCAAAACTCATCTCCCTCACCTTTTTAGGATTGTAAGCCATGTGCCTAATCTCAGGTCCCAGGTGCTGGATTTTATGGTATCTTTGTTGGTTTATAGCAGAGGTCTTCCATGCCAGACTCTAGTTTAGATTTAGAATGTGAATAAACTTTGCCTGCATTTTACCAGATTTCCAGACAAAATATTCCTTGTGTTTCTGAAAGAGCAGCTTCATGTTTTCCCCTCTACTGTGAAAAACGTTAGACATACTGAATTATTTCTTAGTAGTCATTTGTTTTCTTTTGTTGTTTTAATGTATTGTTTCTTTTTGTGAAATTATAAATAAATAACACATCTTTTTGCTTTTAAGGTTATCAACTGGCAAACTGCACTTCATATTCCACCTCAGGCTAAATTGACTCCAGAGGCCTCTGATCTTATTATTAAACTCTGCCGAGGGCCAGAAGATCGTTTAGGCAAAAATGGTGCAGATGAAATAAAAGCTCATCCATTTTTCAAAACAATTGATTTTTCAAGCGATCTACGGCGACAGTCTGCTTTCTACATTCCCAAAATTGCTCATCCTACGGACACGTCAAACTTTGATCCAGTTGATCCAGATAAATTGTGGAGTGATGATGATAAGGAGGGGAACAGAAATGATACCCTTAATGGGTGGTACAAAAATGGAAAACATCCTGAACATGCTTTTTATGAGTTCACCTTCCGAAGGTTTTTTGATGACAATGGCTACCCATACAACAATCCAAAGCCCATTGAGTATGAGTATGGTAGTTCCCAAAACTCAGAACAGCAGTCAGATGATGATGATGATGATGAACAGGCAAGTAGAGGAGTTCAGAATCGTGATCTGGTTTATGTTTAGTAGAGGAATAAAAGTCAAAAATGAAATAATCAATTCTGCAGCTGTAGCTTTTGAAAAGTCTCTTCCTTTAAGAGAATTGAAAGAAGATTGCTAGGGTAAATATGTGCACACTTCTTTTTAAATGCTAAAAAAATTATTTCTTTACTTTCCCTTTCTGTACATTTTGTTTCCCTAGAATACAGGGAAATCCTTCTAAAAATTAATTTATTCCAGTGATGTTAATTGTTTAATTTAGAAGAGATTTGATGTTAGGTTAAAAAAAAATCACTTGAATATTGTTATTGGTCCTCTGTACTCTAAGTACTCAAAATAGGAAATAGTGATTTTTTTTTTCCCCATAAAATGCCCGGTATCTATTTATACATATAGTGAATAATTTTAGAGAACAAATCTCTGCTTCAGAATTTTTAATCACAGTTTTTCCATGCATTGATCAAATATAAAACCTAGTTTACACTAATAAAGTTCTCTGATACATTTCTGAAGAGAAAAAGAAAGGTTGCTGTACCCTCACTTCTCACTGTATTAGGCTCATTATTCACAGTGTTGGAAAAACAGCTACCTGTCTGGTGAAATGTTTCCAGCTGCTGTGGGAGTGGCCTAGTTCTCAGCTTTGAAACACAAAAGTGTCAGTCTTGGCTATAGTATGATCATAAGATGATAAAACATTAGAACTAGTATTTTCTTAAATTGTGATTGGATTTGATAGTAGTAACACTGTAGCATGTGACTGCTACTCCTCTCAAAGCAGGACTGCTAACTCAGAAACAACTTGATTGTCTCTTGTCATCAGTTCTCCTATAGATGTAAGAGGAAAAGAAGCCTTAGAAACAACACTTTCTGAAATCTAGTTCAATTTTCCGAGTACAACCAAACTGTAAAGTGTGTACAGTGCTGCTTTAGTTGGAATTTTTAGTTTGAAAAATAAATTTTAGAATAGTATCTTTATGATAAATTTGAGATAGTAATGGGAAAATATTATAAATTATTACTTTTGAGACTTGTTGTGGAGACCCATTTGCCTTGGCTGGAACAGTTTTCCTTCTGGTTACACAGGCACTGAGGAGAAGGGCTTTGCACGGGTCTGTCTCAGCTGGCAGTACAGTTTCAATGCTCTTTCACAGCCCAGTTCAGAACAGAATTAGGAACTTAGAGCTGTGCCTGCTGCCTTCAGCATTACTGTTTCCATAACTTCCAGCAGCAGATGCTCAGGTATCTCCTAGGGTCTCATGGAGGGTAGTGAGCCTATTGAGGTTATGTGGAGCAGGGATGGGAGCATCACTCTAAGCAGTTTCACTGAGATAAGACCAGGAGTTAAGTGTTGAGAGGCAGAAAGAATTATGTTTTTGTCTCTATCCTCCTTTTCCCTAAAATACAGTGGTTAAAAAAATGCACTATTTTTAGTATATAACTTAATGCCTTTTGAAACATTTCTTCTTCCTTGGAATTGAATTCCAATGGATAATAACATGCATGTAAGCATTACTGCTTTCCTAAATTATTATTTGTGCCATTGCACTGGCATTGCAACTATCTAAACAACATGAAATTGGTGTTCATAGCTGTTCTTGCATCAAGCATCAGTTACCAGTTTACTGTTCTCACCAAGGTGGTTTGTTTGCTTAAGGCCATTTGTTCTTTTTTTGTGCTCCAGTGTCTCTTTGTGCCAGTGCAACTGTCTCTAGTAGTGTCCTAAATACTGGATCACTGAAGGAAGTGCTTGTTGGTTATCATTTGGAATTTCCTTTCTTGTGAGTGTGGTCATTTGAGCGATCCAGTTCCTAGTGTGGTCCAAAAATGATTTATATTGACATAACTGAGGAAACTGCAGCAGGTTGGCAGTGAGGAAGCTTCTTAAATGTACTTTGCCACAGAAAAAAGAGTTTGTGGAAGCTCACCCCTCTACTGTGCAGTGTTTATAATGGTTAGAAGATGGTTATGAGAAGTTGTTTTCTCAAACAAGTAGTTAGTTGCTTACTATAGTGAAAATGATTTTACAGCTTAATAAAACAATCCTGTTCTGCCTTTCCCACAGCTGTTGAAATAGAGTAGTTTTTAAGATTAATTTCATTTAGCTTAATTATTATAAAATGGCTGCAGTGCATAACTACTCCATTTTATATATTAATGTAAAAAAGATTGCTTTTCATGTAAATAAACTTTAAAGATTATCCTCCTTCATAGTAAGTATCCCAGTAAAACTGGTCTACTTGTCTTGGAGCAAAGTATAATATATTGCTGGTTAAAGGTAATTTAATCAAGCCTGCCTCACCATTTTTGAAGTGTGCGGAGAAAATAATGTCAATTCATTAAATTGACTCTTAAAATTGCCTTTTCATCTGAGTATATATCTCCTCTGCCTGCACTATACTATGGTGTATTCCTGTTTAATACTATTACTGATCCTAGGCAATTTAAAAGTAATTCTAAAAAAGAATAAATAAGTGTTCTGTAAAGGCACCATTGGTCTAAAAAGAAAAACCAATTGCTTTTATTAAAGGAAATTATTATTCTTTTAAGGACATGTGCAAGTACTGAAATACTAAATACTCTTTTGCCTTTTTTAAACAAGTACAGGAAGTGCTCATAACTTTAGAATTTGGTAGATGCTTCTGGCATTTTCTAATATCATGTGTTAGAAGTTGTAATGTTCCTTGTTTGAATTTTGCCACCTATATGCTGCAGTGTTAATGTATTTCCTTGCAAAAAGTGCCGTTCGTTACAGTCCAGGTTCTTTTCTGAGAAAGTTACACATGTTGTCACAACTCTCCAGCATGCTCTGCCTTACCCATGTTTTGAAACTTGATGTTTCATACATAGATTCAGAGTCTGTTGAGATTCTTCATAGTTGCTGCTTAAAACATGGGTGTTTCACTGGTGACCTACAATGGGGATTGGTTTGTAGAGGCAGTGGAGAAGAGAGGCTCCTAGCCAGCAGCTGTGGAATTCTGCAGTAAGTTTTAGTTCAGGTTACCTTTATTTTGTAAAGCATGAAAACAAGTTTCCCTTTTATGTGCCCTTGTATACATATTAATTGTATTTATAAAATGTTCTATAATCCTATAACTTGTACTGTAAATACTATTTGATATTCAGTGGCATTCTATCCTCGGGCAGGCCCTCTTGCTGTATCTTTTCTATCCTCAATTTGTAATAGAATCTATAGAATTTATGGCTAGAAAGTCTCTTTGAGACTGATGTATCTTCCGCTGTTGCAAAAACTGTGAGTGGGAATGATTTATTTAGACTCCTTTTAATATTATTCAGCTGATAGGCAGTGCAGTCGGTGGGTTCTTAGATTATGATGCTGTTACTGAAGATACTATTAGGCTTTTGTTTCAGATGTTGTGGGTGTTTCAGATCAGACTTTAAATCTATTTGCTTTATTTCAGCCAAAGCAAAAAAGATAATGAATTGGGTCAAGTCATACTAAAATGTTTTGAATGCCTTAAGATGGTCATGATAAAGGCACTATTCAAGTTTACTGATTTATATATATCTATATAGATATATATAGACATATTCTGTGTGTATATGTATATATAATGTCCCTTTTGTATTATAAGACTGTCAGTTCTTTTGGATTCTCCTATTAAATACATAGACCATCCCACAATTCTGCTTAAGCGAATCATTCATTTATTCTGTGTCTAGCTAGTAAAGTTAACAATTTTGCATCATCTCATGGCCATAGTAAGTTATTCACCATTTTTTTTTTGAGTATTCTTTACTTGTCTCGATCATGACCTGGGCATCCCGTTTTGCCAGGTCTCTGCATTCCTGCAATCCAGCTACATGTGTGCCATGTGATCTCTGAATGCCGATTGGCACGTTTGGGTCTTTGGGGCTTATGGGGTGGTGGCTTGGACCATGATCTCCAAGACTCCTGGTGTTCATATGAAAAGAATGTGCATCTCTGCTGACTTTTCCAGTAGGTACACTGGAGCATCCATCCCCTCCGTCCAGGACTGCCAGGTTTCCAATTTATCAGTGCCCAGCAGTTGAGCAGTGGAAGCTTCCTTGCCCCTGTTGACTGAACACACAGCATGTGTGTTTGACCTGGGGGATGGGATGTGAGTGGGTGGTTGCACTGACACCTTCTTAAAAGCTATTTTAGAATAAGAGAAAGAATTCCAGCTCTCATGAGCAGCCTAACTGAATTATCGGCTACTGGTAGTCAGTGACATTCTGAGTTGTAGAAACTGTTCCTGTGTTCTCAGAATCAGTTTCTGTAGTGTAACACTTGATGGGATAATAAACCCCACACTGGATATTTATAAGAAGTGAAAATCACATTCTTATTTTGGCTATTCAGACATGAAATGTAAAGATTAGTTGCCCAATTACATTTATTTTTCTGTCCTTCACATCCCTCTTCTACAAGTCCCATTTATGCTGCAACAGTTCTACTGTTTAAAATGGCACATGTGTAACAGCAGGAATGCTGTTGTACTTGGCTGTCACCTCATGTTTGTAGCCTGTTCTCAAAAGTATACATGTTGATGTTCAAGAGTTCAATTTGTTGGTATTCTTTCTGTGTCCTCTGCTGCCTCTTTCATCAAAATAAGTAAATCTTATGAATTACTATTATTATTTTTTATTATTTATTATGCATACACTATGTACCATGAAGCTGTTCCTTAAGAAGACAGTGTATCACAACTTTCATCTGTATTTGTCTGTGTGAAAATCCCCTTCTTGAAGTGCGCATCTCCAAGTGCTAATGCAGAAAGTAATGTGCTATTGGAGAGACTGAGTTATATTCTAATTCTTCTACACTTGTGGAGGAGGTTGTGGAAGTACAGTACCATTCTTTATTCATTAGCCCACCTACAAAGGGGAGAAAGGAAATTCTTCCAGCTCGCATCAACCAAGTGATGTGATACACTTAAAATTTTAGAAACTCATCACCAGCCTTCTGTGTCTTAACAGCTGAAGTAATGTAGGAACGGTTGTTTTAAACGCAGACGTTTGTTAAAGGGAAAGACTAAAACTGCCAGTTTAAGAATGGGTAGAAATAGAATAACAAGACGAGTAAGAATGGATGTGATATACTTAATTAAAGGATGACATTGTGCTGTGGGGGTTTGGAGTTCACCCTGAAGGACTATCATAAACCTCCTGCATTGTGCTCAACCTTTAGATCCTCTTTGTTGCTAAGCAGCTGAGTATATTTAGACAGGTGATGAGGTACTGCTCCATCAAGGATACTTAAGGGCAATTTCCTGGTCTGACTACCAGCAGCAGCAGGTTTTCCTCCGCACTCTCAGATGCGTTTTCTTCCCCAGAACACCATCTATGAAAGTTTGAAGAGGTGCAGACAAGTCACAAGCAAAGAACATGTAGATGTGAGTGCTTGCTATTCACTCGGCAAAACTCACGTGTGTGAGTTACGAAAAAGAAATAGCCAAAGGAAGGCCCTCGGCCACCAGGGCAGGACCTCAAGTGCAGTATAGCAAGGAAACTTGCGCTTATCACCTTCGAGTCATGAAGACAGAGATCGTTTCTCGCACAAGCATTGGTGGTTCAGTGGTAGAATTCTCGCCTGCCACGCGGGAGGCCCGGGTTCGATTCCCGGCCAATGCAGTTGCTCTTTTCCTCGCCGCCTTTTAAATTTGGTGGGTTTTTTTTTTTGTTTGTTTGTTTGTTTTTTTTTTTTTTTTCCCCTTCAGCTCCTCTTTAACATTTAAAACCAAAACAGATCTTCGCTTTTAGTAATAACGCTCAAACGGACACCAACTCCTTGTCGGTCCGGCTGGGCGGACCTTCTCCCCCGTCCTACCAGGCTGGAAGTGACGCAGCCGGATTTGCCTTCAAAAATTGCCGGCGGCGGCGGGAGGAGGTGGCGGGCAGGGCCGGGGCGGGGCCAGCGCCGCTGCGGGAGGAAGGGGGCGGAAGAAGTGAAGGGGTCGTGGCTGGTGCCGCCGTGAGCTCCTGCCGCCGCCGCGGGTGCGAGCTCCGAACCAGGAGTAAGTGAGCGGGACGGGCCCGCGGGCTCCGGCCCGGGCCGCAGGGACAGGCGGGCCCAGGACGGGGGGCGATGGCCGCGCCGCGCGTGGCGGGGCCACCCCGAGGGTTCCCGGGCACGGGTGGGCTCCGGCCGCTCTGCCCCGGCGGCCCGAGGGCGAGGGGCCGCGGGAGTTGCTGTCGCGACAGCCGTGACCACGGAGCTCATTATGTCAGGGCTGTGGCTCACACGTGCTCGGCTCCGCACGGGGCATCTCTGTCGGGGGCTGCCGCTGCCCGCAGGTGTGCGGCCGGCGCTCCCGGCCCCCGCAACCCACCCGGGTGGGCTCCTGGGGCTGCTGGTAGTGGCTCACGCACGGAGCTCTGCTTCCGAAGTCTCCCTTCACCCTCCACCTGTTTTGTTGTTTTGGGGTTTTTTTGTTAATGTGCAGTAATCTGCGGCGATGCAAGTTTTCTCTCCAGACAGAAGCTGTAGGCAGCAATTTCAGGTATCTATTCAGCCGCAGACCTCTGTAAACTTCCAGAGAAATTTGTTAATTTAACATTGATTGTCAAAAAGAATGCCAGCCCCCATGAAGTGGGGAGAAGCCTCTTTAATAAAGCCTTCTGAAAGGCTTAGCCTGGAAAACACAAAATCACATGCCACCCCTGTATGTCTACCTAGTGATTGATTTTTAAACATTTTTAATTTTCCAGAAACTGCCAGCCGTACTTAGATTTGTGGCTGGTTTTGGTTCTTCTGCTAACCGTTACTGTTAAATACAGCAACTGCATGAGAACCATTATGTTTAGTATCCAGTAAGTCTGGCAGCTTGCCTTCCCAAGTAATCCACACAGTCACTTGTTGATACCAAATGTTGCTGGCCGTGGATGTTATGAAGAAGAGTATTAAAGGTGGAAGGGAACTCGGAGGTGATGCAGGATATTATGTCATCAGTAAAAACTGATCCCTGAAAGCTGTTACTATGGGGTGTTTTTTTTCTCATCTGGCTTGCCAAGAGAACTTTAAAAATATTGCAGGGTTGCTTTGATGTCAGAGCCGGTATAGCAGGCTGAAATAATGGAAACATACGCACTCTGCCAAAATTCAGGCTCTGGCTTAGTTCAGATATTAAGGTTGGAACGAAGAACTCCTTGAAAGTATTTTCCATGAATGGTTCATGCCTTCCAGTCAGCAGGTCCACCACGGTAATTGACACACTATCAGTCAATGTCTTATTTTTTAAAGTTTGGGGGACTTCTTTGTGTTACAGGATTGATGCAGTGTTCCTGGATTCTAACGTATAACTGTGAGCAGAAATTACTTACAGTCATTTCATTGATGATTTCATGAAGTTATTATGGAAAATATGAAGTATCCCCAGGGTTTTCTTGATAATGGTTAGGCTAAAACAAGTTCAAAACCTCATTCTCACAAGCTGTAGGGATATTGAACTTTTGTTAGGTTCAACCCTTGCTGGTCTTGGCTGTTCTATACTCTAGAAATATATTAGGTCCTTGGAGCAAATGATAAAATGTATTTTGTAACTAGAGATGGGTTAATTTCAGACAACCTTATATACTCACAGCTGGTGTGAAGAGTGATTATTCTTGTGAAGTCTATGTGTTTGTACACAGTGAAGAATTAAACTTGGAAGACAAAAGTGCTTAGGTTATTTTCCTTATATCCTGTTCACTGTAAACTTTGTGAGCCCTTCACTGTTTCAGCGGCTGTTGGAACATAGATAACTTCACTGGTCATGATTCATGGAAAGGTTGTGGCTGATAAATGCAGACCTGCTGCTTTGACATCCTGTTACGTGATAGCACCAAGTATTTGTAAACACATGTGATATTGCTAAGTATTTGTAAATACTTAAAAAAATATTAAGTAGTGCAGGATTAGTTTTTGAGAGTTTTAATCCCTTCAGTTCTGGTTTAACTCTGTATTTGTGTGTAGTCATGCCCCTCCCATGTCCTCCACCCTGCTGAGCTGCCCCAGTAGATTGTCACCTCCTGCCACAAACTTCAGTCTACTTTCAGATTAATACTCTAACTCTTCTTTTTCCCCCTTAGAGCTGCTTTCCATCTTCACTTAAAAGTGCAGCAGACCCATGGACTCATTAGTGTATCAGCTCTGACACTGCCTGAAGTCGTGGCAGCAGCAGTGGCATGTCCAGACATAAGCAAAGCCAGCAGCTTTTTCTGCCTCACTTGTACACAAGAGCCTTGTATTTGGAAGCCACTTCAAGCACTTTTGCTCTCATGAGTCAAGATGAAGCAGCAAATTCAATTAAGCCAAATTATCTTGCATTTTCAATAGCACTGATGAAACAGGTAGATTCCAATACCATTATAAGCTTGAGTGAGCACCTTCTTTTTTTTTTTCTTTTCTTTCCACGAGTTGCTGGCTTATTCTGCTTACATGTCTGTTTCTACTTTCTGTCCTTATATTCTCTGCCCTTTCTAACCTGAAAATGTCATTGACTCTTTTATTATGTGCAGTGCTATCCTTTTGGTCCCAAGCTTTCATATGTTTCTGACTTACCTCTTTAGTTTTGTTGGTTTTTTTTTTCCTAATTCTAGTTATTTTCACGTTTACAGATGAAAACTATTCTTATTAACTTTTTTTTCTTTTCTGTATACATAAAGTCGCTGTTCTGCTTGGATTGCTCTACAGCATTCAGTGAAAAAAGTTACCTATGACTTCCCTCTGTATTTAAAAGTCTAGTTTGGTTTTAGTAACTTGCTATTACTTGATTTTTAAAACGTGCATTAGCATCTTGCTCAACTTGTGATTTCAGTAGTGTTAGTCATCGGTTTGAATTCTCAGGACAGGCAAACAGGTGTATCTGGTAGGATGAGTAGGAGTGGAAAAGCTCACTCCTAAGTACAGCAGGGAAAACTTTGTTAACATCTGTGTGATGATCCATGCAGCAGTTGACAAACATCTTCAGGCTCTTTCTCCTGAGGTTAAAACCAACAAAACTCCCAAGCCAAACTGTGTCTCCAAAGCCTAATTAGCTTGGGATATGTTAATCTTTGTAGTTGGTGGTCACATGAACTGTATCAGCTTGTAGACATCACGGCCAGCTGGGCGAGTGAGTGTCTGGCCAGAGTGAGATTACACGGTGTAGGTTCTGTGATAGCAGGTTCCCTGCTCACCCCACGGGTCCCCTCTGCAGGGATGGGTGTGGGCTCTCGGAGGCCTGTCTTCAGCTCCGCTGCTGCCAGAGTTTTGCTCTTCTGGACTGAAAATTTTGACAGCAGCTATTTGCTCTAATGGAAGCTGGGGAAGGAAGAGGAAGGAAGCAAATAAAGAAGAGGATGTTGGCTCAGGAATGCCTGAGCTGTTTTTCTGCACGTGAAACTACTTGGGAAGGGGACAGAAAACGAGTAAAAGTCCTAAAATGTTTGATTTGTACTTAACAGCCCCTCTTTACGATGGAAAGCTCACATTTTACCAACAGGTTGGCAGGTGTGTGCAAAGAGTGGCTTCTGAAACCTCTGATAATGTGTCTGAGCTCGACCCTGACCTGGTCTTGAAATATATTCAGCCTAAGTCTGTTTATTGCGCATGTGAATTTAGTGCCTCTTACATTCTTTAAATAGTTGATCTGTATCAAGTATGCTGCATCCCAGGGCTTAGCTGGAGTTGTTTGTCTGCAGTTGCTTCTTCCTGGCACTGGGTACAGGTACCAAAATGAGAGCAGGATGACTCTCTTGCAGCTGTGTTTTTTTGCTGATTTCAGTGTTTTCTGTGCCTGGTTAGGAAATTATGAGGAGAGGGGAAATTCTTGGTGTGTAAGAGACAAGAAAAGCGGAGACTGCACAACTGTCTTAGAGAAGAAGTAGCTGGGGTGTATAAGACACTGACAATGTGAGAGAACTGCTCCATGGACAATAGCACTGTAAAGAATGAGTCTACTTCTACTTCTTCTACTTCTGCTGTACTTGTATAAGTAATACTGCTGTGCTATTCTAATCTAAAAGTGCAGATTCTGTTAGTGCTGCAAAGTGGAAATAGTGGAAATGTTTGCTCCAAAAAACCACAAACAAGCACCACTGACAGGGGAAAAACAGCATGGTTTGAAAAATGCATTAAATAAAATGGGTGGTTACATACTAAAGGTTTGATTGTGGCTTTTGCTTACCTTTCAGTGATAACTTAAATAGCCTTGATGTTTTTCAGGGGTTTCTTTGTAGGTGTAAGAATGAAGGTGATAGGAAGGTGCAAGCTGGGCATGGAAGGTGGATATTTGTTTCGAAGAAACATTAAATAAATTTGAGGAATTGTAAAATCAAGCTAATGGGAGAATAGTGTTTTCCACAAGGCAAAATCAGACTATTAAAACTCTCATGCACGGAATTAAGGATAAAAAAATTAAGAAAACATAATGCATTAGGAAGAAGGGCTTTGATTTATTGCTTGTTTGGTATTTTTGAGAGTTTTTTTTAAACCACACAAGACAGGCCAGGCACAGTAAAATACTAATTTATCTTACAGTAGAATAAAGAGGTAAGGAGAGCATGCAACTGTGACTTGTAATAATGCATTTAAATCTACATATCTTACATGGACTTTTTGGCAGAAACTCCATGACAAGAAACAAAGCTGTAATGTGAAAAGCTTAATTTCTACTAATAGAACATCAATTATCTTTTTATATGTATGACATTCATTTTAGGCCTTTTTTTTTTGTAACCAGCATTTTCTCAGCTTCTGTGTTTTAATATGCCAAATGAGATAATAAGCGTATGAAAATACTTGCAAAAAATTGTTTCAGTCCTCAGTTGGTTTTTTACTTTTTTAATATTTCCTTCTTTTTTTCAGCTTCATGTTGAACATGAGCCTTGTTATGATCATTGAGAATGTGAAGTTGGCCCGTGAATATGCCTTACTGGGAAATTACGACTCTGCAATGGTCTACTACCAGGGAGTTCTTGACCAAATGAATAAGTATCTGTACTCTGTGAGAGATACCTACCTGCAGCAGAAATGGCAGCAGGTAAATAGCACTTTTCTGGGACATTTTGAGGGAAAAGCATTGAAGTAGCAAGAATTGCCTATCTTATTGCAAACAAAAATATGAAAAGACTTACCCCCTTCTCTCATAAAGTAGTGTTGTTATATATAGGCTTCTTTTTTGTTATATAGACTTATTTAAGTCATCTTTATGACTTCTTTGTCTGACAGTGGCAGAACAGTCAATGGAACATGGCTCTGAGGAGCAAGTGCAATGTCTGCCCTGACAGCTATGCTGATGAGTACCCCTGTTTTGTTCAAGTTTTTTCACCTGGTATCTTTAGGGTCTTATTTCCCTCGATGTTTTAGTGGGGCTAAGATCCTTAACAGGAAGTTGATCATTTGTCCTCAACAAAAAACCTCTTCTTTTTTTTTCATTGATATTCTACCTATTAGGTTGATACTTTTGATTGATATTTAGTCTGTTAGATTCTGTCGTACCTGTTTAATCTGCAAAACTTGTCAAAAGTCTCTTTGATACTAAATCCAAAATCTCTTCGTTTGTTCTTTAAATGTGCTGAGGAAGGCAGAAAAACTTCCTTAATATCTAATGTGTGTAATTCTTGTTTACTGAAGTAGGATTAGGTAGCTCATTAAACCCTGTGGAATCCATCCAGGCATTTCATGGGCTTGAACAGAGGACTGTTACAAACTTATTTCCAGTGTGCTTAATCTACCTTTTTTTAAAATCAGGTTTGGCAGGAGATAAGTGTGGAAGCTAAGCATGTGAAAGATATAATGAAAACACTGGAGAGTTTTAAACTAGACAATACTCCATTGAAAGCCTCACAACAAGAATTACCAGCTCACGATGCAGAAGTCTGGTCTTTGCCAGTACCTGCTGAACGTAGGTAAGAGGAAACCTGAAGACCTAAATTAATATTTATCAGGACAAAGTGTGCATTGACTTCAGCCTGTTGTGGTATAATTTTTGTTCTTGAGCTTAGATGTGTAACACTCGCACCACCAGCTTGACACCATTTGTGGTGAAGGAGGTGTCAGGTGAACGTTCTGGGGGTTTTATCTTACATAGTCCTGACTAATGTCAAGGTTCTTCCCCCCACACACTGTTGCCTGAGATGTTTGGTTTTTGGTTTTGAGTTTTTATTTCACTTTTGTCTCTGTTGGCATTAATTAGCTGGTTCAAGATGCTAAAGACATTGTTCTGTGTGTCTAGTGGTTTTTGTTTTGTTTTTTTGCCTTTTTTTGTGAGTAGCTATCTGACCTGGTTCACTGGAAGTTCTAACACATGCCAGGGGTAGCATGAAGGAAGGGACAGACGTACGTGCAAAGCAGTCACAGAACTGTGCATTTTGACAGAAAGTGACTATTAGATTACTTTAACTGTATTGTCAAATTATTGTTTGTTTGTTAATTTTTTGAGCTCCATATTACTTCTACTGATGAAATATACAAAGCAAGGCGCTTGTTTTAAACAGGTGGACCCTGAGCTTGTGGCACAGGGAAAATGGATGTTTTAGTCACCATCTAAAAATATCTGTCTTGTTTCTGACATCCAGATTTTTATCTTGAGCCAAATGGCTTTTCAGTTTGTAACCAGTTGATTGGGTTGTGTGGTGCTCACCAGTGGCTTTACACTGAGGCTTTTTGCATATGTTACAACTAATTAGACCTTCGCCAGGACCCAGGAAGCGTCAGTCTGCTCCATGCAGTGATTGCAGAGGCCACAATAATCGTATGAGTGCAGCTGTCAGAGGCTCTCACCGTCCCTCCTCTCGGAACCCCAATGATAAAGGGAAGGCAGTCCGCAGCCGGGAAAAAAAGGATCAGCAAAATAAAGGAAAAGAGGAAAAGGTAAACTTGAAAATAACTTCATGGAGTTGAGAAGCTCAGTTGTGCTTTCTTATTATTGAAATTATAAAATGTATTATAAAGTGTGTTAGAAAATGACATGCCTATAAAATGTTTCTTCTGTTCATGTCAGCGTGCTGATTTGAATCTCACCTTGTAAGGTGTCTTTTCTTTTGTGCACAGTGTTGGTTATGGATTAATTAAAAACAAACAATTGCTCTGGGAAGTTGGGATCTGTATCTGAAGGTGTGTGCCAAGAGGATGTTTCCAGGCTCTTCTTGGTGGTTCCAAGCAAAAGGACAAGAGGCAACAGGCAGAAACTGATGCACAGGAAGTTCCACCTGTACAGGAAAAAGTACTTTTTTACTGTATGGGTAACCACACACTGGAACAGATTGTCCAGGGAGGTTGTGGAGTCTCTCTCACTGAAGGTACTCAAGAACCTTCTGGACACAATCCTGTGCCACGTGCTCTGGCACGACCCTGCTTGAGCAGGGAGGTCGGACCAGATGACCCACTGCGGTCTCTTCTAGCCTGACTCATTCTCTGATTCTGTGATGTGTTTACTGCAACTTGAAGTGATTTAAAGTGGTTTAAAGTGATATCACTGAATTTCTGATGTAGAGCCCGGTAGAGCTCATTCACGTGGAACGTCTTTGTGGCATAATTGCTTTGAGTATAATTTAAACCAAGATTGACTTGCCTCTTCCAAAGCATATCAAAATTTACTTAATCCTTAAATGAGACCTTTGCCTTATTTTTGTTTCTTTTTTTTTTTCTTTTGAGATATGCTGCTAGCTCCATACTTTCTTGAGTTGTAAATGAACAAAACCCCAGCATACTTGAACAGTGATCAGTTCTTGGCAATCAGAGTGCTTTAATTTTTGCTTTGTGCTCTGGTCTCCATAAATTTAGCAGATGACCAAGGTGGGAGACCATACAGGAAACAGCAGATTCATATTTTTTCAGTGTCTAAATAAATATCCATGCAATAGTTAGTTAGCTTCAGCAACCTTAAGTTGTGATAAGATGTCATGGCCTGTGGACGTAGTATAATCTACAAGGGTGGAATTGTTTAGCTGTGTAAGCTACTACTTTTATTAGGAGCTAAATTAGATTGTCTTTGAGTGATAATCCTCTCTCCATCAGAATATACCCACAGAGAGACAGGATAGGTCTCTTTTTCTCTTTTACAGTTGTTCTGTCATCACCAGTGCTTGCTGTTAAATGTATAAAACCAGGGTATGTCTAGTGCATTTTATTTCCTTTCAGTTGCATGGTCTCTGCTGTTTGAGCCCTTTCAACTATGTAGCTTCTTTGCTTCGACTCTGCTGCAGAGCTGCTTCTCTGCTGTTCATGTCCATGCTTCTGTATCAGTTAATTAGCTCTGGTTTTACCCCTGTGGTCTCCGTGCAGATCACCATTGCTCATTCTACATATGGAAGTCATGCTTAATTTTTTTTTTGTGTCCCACATACATGACATATTTGTGACACTTAGAGAATTTGAGATACTCTCAGTGTGACACTTTGTGGTCCAGTCTTACACACAATTTCCCCCTATTGTATCTCAGATAGTTTCAGATTTCTTTGTGAGAAGAGGCAGAAACTGTTAACACTGGGATAGGTGTATGCAGTTTTGATTAGGTACCAAAACAAAGAAACTGCATCAGTACAATATGCTGGCTTTGGGGAGAAGGAAATGGAACCAGGGCAGTACAGAAATCTGGGTGAAACACACAGATCCATCCTGCAGTGCAGCTGTAATATGGATGCTTCATAATTTTCATGCTGGTTTATGTTGCCACCTTCTAAAAGTATGATGCTGTTGTGGACTTGTAAAAATTCATTAGTAGCATGACCATTGTTATATATTTACATTGTTGTATCCTTTATATGTAGAACAAATCCACATCTGATATTTCAGAGTCTGAACCAAAGAAATTTGATAGTACTGGATATGACAAAGATTTAGTAGAAGCTTTGGAAAGAGATATAATTTCTCAGAATCCCAACATCCGATGGTAAGTTTGAGTACTGCTGCTACTCTCTTGAGTTGTTTCTGTTTCCTCTCACATGATATGACAAGAATTAATTATTTTAACAGATACTTACATATAAAAAGTACATACAGGTTTTCCTTACCGCTTTTAAATAGGCAACTAAACTTTTTATGTATTTGAATACTTCTAGAGCTCAAAAAATTCTTTTTCCACACATAGATTCATGTAATAGTTTGGGCTGGATGGACTTTTAAAGATCAGCTAAAGCTGTCCCCTGCTGTGGCAGGCACATCTTTCTCTAAATCAAGTTCCCTAAAGTCCTGTCAAACTTGGCCATACAAAGCTTCTCAAAAATTTTTGAGAGTCCTAATAGCAATTTTTGAGATACTCTTTTGCAGTGTAAAAGTTCCTAATTTCTGTCAGTGTCTCTTCATTTGAAAATCTTTGTTGCTACTCTTTCTTGCATATCAAGACAGAAAATTGATTAACAAAGAAGTTACGTCAATGTAGGAACCCTTTGAAATGTTGCTGGATGTAATGTGGCCATTAGTATAAAATATAACCCTGTGCCAGTACCTTTACATAAATGTGTTAAATATTAAACCTTATATAAATCTTGTTTTGTATTCCAAATGTTTCCAAGCTTAGGTGGTTTTGTGAGGATTAAATGAGCAAATAAAGTAGGCTTTAAAAAAAAAACCGAACAGTCCCACAGAACGCTTTGTGTGCATGCAACTGCCTTGTATTTCAGTTTAATATTTAAATATATGTTTCAGTTTTTATATCAAATCTTAAATTACGACTTCAGGTTTTAAACCAGTTCTTCATATAGATTTGTTTTGAAATGAAAATGTTACTTGGGCACATGCTGATAAGAGGAATGCCCTGAAAGTTACTTTCAAGAAAATAAGACCAGCCTATAAGATATCTAAGAATTAATACTTTTATAACTCTGAAAAAAAAATCTAAACATTCTGTTTAATTTCACTCCATTTATTAGTCTTCAGTGAGTTGTTCTTGTGATAATGAAAAATGGTATTTACAGTTTCAGGGACATCCAACCTCTCAGCAAAACAAGAAAGCATAATTGGTAGTTAGACTAAGTTTAACCAACCTGCTTTCTTCTCCTTGTCTTTCTCTGAATATTTACAGTGCTGCTCTAGTGAAATAGTTCATGGATTTCTTTTGCTTTTGCATCCATCTGGAGTCTGCCAGGCAGATGACAATTGTAGCTGATACAGGCTTTTGCCATTAGAACGTAAATAATTCAGGAAAATGAATTAGATTTATGGGAGAACCAATGCATAACAAGAAGTTTAATTGTGCAGTTTTTTGAGCTGTGGAGTGATTCTTTTACCTCCTGTCTGAATCTGTCAAACAACTTTCTATTTCTTGTCAGGGATGACATTGCTGATTTAGTAGAAGCCAAAAAGCTGCTTAAGGAAGCTGTAGTTTTACCAATGTGGATGCCAGAGTTTTTCAAGGGGATTAGAAGACCCTGGAAGGTATGAAAAAAATCTGCTCCTGCGATCATAAGTAGGATTTTGAGATTGGATCTTGGCAGAACAAGAAATTTTAAACGTTTTATAGTTTAAATAAATTCCTCTCATGTTTTAGTAACAAGATTTATTGTAAATAACAACAGAATAAAGATGTCAGCCAGATACCTGCACACTGTCTTCAGCTAGGTGTTTGTGAGTAAGCCATGATACTCATTACTTACCTTTGAATAACTGTTCAAGGGAAAGTTTATATCCAGTAGTTTACTATTACACTAAACAAACTGTAAAATTCTCTGTTTTGATTCTTGTCCTAAAAGTGGGTCTTTTTTATAGGGTGTGCTGATGGTTGGTCCTCCTGGTACTGGAAAGACCCTCCTAGCAAAAGCTGTAGCCACTGAATGCAAGACAACTTTTTTCAATGTTTCTTCTTCCACGCTTACCTCAAAATACAGAGGAGAATCTGAGAAACTTGTTCGTCTGCTGTTTGAAATGGTAATTTAAGTTTCTGAACACGAACAGGGAGATAGTGAAGTAGAATCACATCTAGAACAGTGAAACCTTACCAAGGTTTCAAACTTATAACATGCTTAAACAACTCTCCAGACCTCAAATGCTTGGGGCATTTCTCATTTGCCCATTTGCATTTCGAGGTTATTCCTAAATGGATTTATAAAAGCTGAAAAAGAGGTTGTCTTTTATTTTCAGGGTTAGCTTGCTACATTAGAGGTAGCTCACTATAAGCTGTTGAGTGCTGTAGAACATACTTGAATGGAAATCTAGGGATGGAATTAATTGCTTTCTGGGTGAGGACCCTATTTAGGCTGTGTGTTTTGTGGATTTTTGTTTGTGGTTAAAAGAAGTGGCCTTCTAAACTGTAGTTGGCTTCAGAGCACATAATACTTGAAATAATACTCAGAAGATAGTTGTCTTTTTTATTCCATGTGTTGCCAGGTGTGCGTGCAGTGTTTGCTAGGGTGCCCAGTACTGAAGGGGACAGCAGAGTTACAGTAATCAGAAAAGGCAGGAAATAAAAGATCTTTTACATTATAGTTTGTTAGGCAGGATACCAGCTCATTTAATGTGATTGGTCAAAAATGCAGATAACACAATGAACAGCATCTCAACTGCTCTAATACAATAGCTTTTATTATTCTGCATCCTTGTCTTTAAATGCTCTTGTTTTCAAAAATGTCAGTTACTTTGCAGTTGACCTATCTCTTGGACAGGTTCCATGTCATGATGTCCCAGCTTAACATTCATCCTGGCTTTAACTGAAATATTATTCAAGCATTCCGTGATGACTTTCACAGTTTTAAATGTTTCTCCTAATGTGGGAAACTGCCTATAGCTTGTGAAATGTTTGTTTATAGCCCTAACAACTACAGGACCTTGCCAAAAGCCCTTCTACTCAAAGGCTCTGGATGAATGCACAGCTGCTCTGTACCTGAATACTGGGGTCCAAGAGAGGGAAGGGTGGGGATCCTTTGATACCTAGGAGCTGGGGTAAATACATCATTACTCTGCTCTGAATATGCTGCTACTTCTTAAGTGGGAGTGAACTGCTGTTTCAGCTTCTGCTTTATCATTTGCTTTCTTCAGGCTCGATTTTATGCCCCAACAACCATATTTATTGATGAGATAGACTCCATCTGTAGCCGCAGGGGAACTTCGGAGGAGCATGAAGCCAGCCGACGTGTGAAGGCAGAACTGCTAGTTCAAATGGATGGTAAATAACCTGATCACTGGGAACTGCTGGACTGGAGGAAAATTGAGGGCCAAAAAAAAATAGAAAACTTCATTCTTCAGAAGCAGTTTTTCAAAAGCCTTACGTGAAATTGGGGTTAAAAGCTACAGGTGACATTATTTAACATTCTTTTGGCCTCTGAGCTATGATCTTATATTAGTGACACAGAATAAGGAAGATTCAGTGGAAAACACAGTATTTCAAAAGAGCAGCAGGAAAAAAAAAAACCTGCTTCTCTCACTTCTTCAAAATTAAGTAAAAAGTGCTTCAAAAGAACTGTTACCTGTTTCTATTTAAACTTCAAAGGCAGTATTACACTTAACTTCTTTGGGATCTCTTTTTCTCCTAAAAATATAAGTAAGAATTGAAGATCTTCTGTTTTATAGAAATGGTTGGGAGTGTTTTCATTTCGTAATACTGAGTTCACTACAGATATATGGCTAAAATTTCACAAATCAGTGAAGTTCAAAAGTAGGTAACAATGCAGAGTTGCTATAGAGGCATCCATTTTATATTCTGAGGAGCAGAGAGAAGGAAAGGAACACTGAGAAGTGTTAATCTATGGACTGATTTGTGATAGAATTCCATGAGTCAGAACATTTGCATATTTATTTCTCCTTCTCTGATGTTGGTACCCTTTTATTTTTGTATTTAAAGAGCAGCAGAGCTCTAATACTGTTCTCATATTAGGTATGTACATAATCTGATTTTATTAGTAAGAACTATTTGAATCCTTTTACTTAGGCATTAATAAATTGTGTTTTATATATAGACTCTCAGGCAGACTAGGTACAACAGCTAGGTACAACAGCCCAATCCTGTTGTTCTAAGCAAAACCAGTAGATACTGAGAGTAGCAACTTCAGCAAAATTACCGTCTTCCTGTGGTAGCAGATTCATAGTATTTAGAAACTGAGGTGCTCTGTCTGTCTCTAAGAACTTCTGATTTAGTCCACCAAATTTAGACATTCACTTCATCAGTTCACACAGTCCAGCTGTACATATGAAACCTTTGGCCTGATTTCAGAAGTGAAGACACCTTGTAGGGGAGTCATACTGCTTTAGTGTGGCTGTTGGTGAATGCTGTGGGGGACGTTGGGTTTTGGTGTAGTGATGGTGTTGGGTGTTGTTTTGTTTCCTCACAGGCTGCTACAAGATGTTGGTGTGAAAACTGAGCCACTGTTGTGGCAGAAGTACAAATAACTGTGCTGTAAAACCATTCTGGCCATGATAGAGAGGAACTTCCTGGTCTGAGCAGTGCCCTGTGGCCCTGCTGCTCTTTAAACCAAGCTTCCATTTATGCTTGCTGGCTGTCATAGAGATGAAAAAACAAGCTCTGTTGCGCTTGGTGATTCTATTATGCTTGGGCTCATTAAAGTGCAGTAGAATACAGTTCTGCTTTAATACTGCAGAAGTGTTTTCTCTGTACATGAAATTTCAAAAAAACATATGTCTATTTTACCTCCTCTTTTCTCCACTGCAGGTGTTGGGGGGGCTACTGAAAATGATGATCCTTCTAAGATGGTCATGGTACTTGCTGCTACTAATTTTCCTTGGGATATTGATGAAGCCCTAAGACGGAGACTAGAAAAGAGAATTTACATTCCTTTACCATCAGGTATGAAGAATTGGGGAGAGGATGGCTAAAACTTCTAAAATCTAAACTTTTATCAACATTCCTTTAGTTTTGGTCACTTGTTTTAAAAATCTAATTGATATGTATATGCAAATTCACTTATGGATTCAGGACCAGCTGAAATCTAAAGATGAACATTTACTCTTGTAGCAAGTAGAGCGTCCTTTTTCTCATTCTTCTCTCTTATCCTTCTTCAATTTATTATTTATCTTCAGAAAGTAAATTGTACAGACTCAATTTTCTTTTCTGTGATTAGCCAAAGGTAGAGAGGAACTCCTAAAAATAAATCTGCGAGAGCTGGAACTGGCTGATGATGTTGACCTTGCAAACATAGCTGAGAAAATGGAAGGTTATTCAGGTGCAGACATAACCAATGTGTGCAGGTAAGCTGACATTGCATCATTTGTGTTAATACTGCTGCAAATTTCGAGAAAACTGTTTGTAAGGTAGCCAGTTTACATGATTAAAGTTATTGGATAAAAATGGACTGTAACTTGTCTTTTATGTATGACTAAAAGTTGAAATACTGCATTAATATTTACCTAAATTTCCATTTGAAGAGTAGTTACAACCTAGTAATCTAATAAGCTGTGATTTAGGTAAAATTCCACCTTCTTTCATATAGACTAAATTCCATGCATGAGGATTATCCAGAGGATGGTTAACTTTAACTTGTAGAGTTTCAGTCATTCTGCTTGGGCTGTATGACTTCTGCAGAAATCCATATCTGAGAGGCAACAGTGATAGAGGCTGGAATAACTAAAGTAAAAACATGGAGTTTTCTTCTTTCATGACATGGAAGAGGTGGAGTCTGGTGTGATGGTACAAGCTGTGTACTCAGCACATCGGTTTTTGTGATGAGACTGATTGAAGTTTTCTGCTGCCTCCTTTATTTCCCTGTCTCCTCAGTACTGTTGATTGTGGGAATCTAGCCTAGATTCCTGAAATAATTGGCTAAAAATATCTTCTAATTCTTCCCTTATATTTTCTTTGAAAAATTGGAAAGGGAAGGAGAGGACTGATCTGTTAAGAGACAAGTGTTAGTTGTCCTGTTTACATCAAAAGACTTGCACTGGCACAGCTGTAACAGTGGCAAGCTCCAAGACCTGCAGAATGGGACAGAGAGCTGAAGCTGCTTGAGATGCTGTTGTCATCTGATGAGCACCTGTGTAACATTGCTTTCAGGCTTTGGAGGTAGCACTGAAGTGTGGCAGGGCAAGGCTTGAGCTCCTAGTTGTTCCAGCCCATTCTGTGGGCTTTGAGCAGGATGAGAGAGCTGGAGTAAAAGCACCTCCTGGCTACTCCCTCAAACACAGATCCGTTTCTTGCCTAGATTCCTGACACGGCTCTGCAGACACGTGTCAGCACAGCTGAGAGGACAATGTGCTGTGCCACAGGGATGAAAGCAAGCAGCCTGTACACAAAGCTGCCACCAAAGGCTCTGTCAGCAGGGCCACTGCAGGCTGAGCTAAAAGTTTGGAGCCTCAGTAGAGTTTCCTTGAACAAACCTTGCGCAGTGTCTGGGAAAATAATGGTATGTTAGTTGCTCTGAATCTCTGTTGTGGAGATTTGTTTGATTTGTAGGTTTGTGAGATGAATTTCTAGTGTTCTTTTGATCTTTGGTTCTGCTTTGAAAGGAGTTTGTGCTAATAGGTTCATGTTGTATGAAAGAGTTTACTTAGTCAGCTGTTTTGTGCATTTTATCTGCAGTTTGTCTCCTCCAGTCTGTTCAGTGTTTGTTGTTTGTAATTAATTTTATACTGAATATCAATACACTTATTTTAGAAATGAAAATACTTGTAATGTTTTTCCGTGAATTTTATGTGGGTTACTTTTGATTTTTTCAACCAAAGCCTTTTAGTACAAATACTATTAAAAAAAAAAAGGTAAACAGACTAAAAAACACAAAGAAACATCTGAATCTTCTATTTGTGGCAGTCTCTGAAGTGATGACTGAGGTGGCAGCAAGCAGAAATCCAGATGAACTGAGATTTGGATGTACATGGTTTGAAATCACTAAGAAAGTACTCGTATTAGCCTGTGTATTTGCACTTTGGTCATGGTGTCAGGAGAAATAGCTCTTGGATATGATTGTTTCATTTACATTGAGACAAAAAGATGTAGATTATTTAAAAGTGCATTTTTATGGTTCATGCTCTCAGGCTGTAAGCAGGGTAAAGTTCAAACCTGTATATTATGACAGTCCTTGCTAGTGACACAAGCAAAACATAAGTGGACCAAGAGCTGTGGTTTACTGAAATTACCCTCCTATCTTAAGGAATTTGAGGTGAAGTCCAAAGTTTGCTGAGCCAGAGTGAAAACCAGTCAGAGGTAACACTACAGTTCCTAGCAATCAGCACATAACCTTCATTTTAAAATTCCAGAAATACAAAATGCATCCAAATTGCAGATTAGATGTGAGTATGAAGTAACTTTGAATTGTTGTTTTGGGTGGACTGTCAGTGTTGAAAGGCCTTTAGAACAGAACTGGCCCCTGCTGTGTCTTCCAATGGGTGGCTGCCTGTGTTTTCAGTACAGCTTTGATGCTTCTCCAGGCACCAACAGTGCATTTGAGAAAGCACCAGGAGTTCAGTTTGGAATACTGGACTGTCCATAAAATGACTTCACAAAAGGAAGTGGTGGCAGCTGCATTTCAGTTCTGTCAGTGTGCTAAGGTATGACAGGCCTGTTGGTTGATTGGCTGGATTGTTTTTGCTGGACTTCCTGTTTTTTTTAACTGTTGTCTGAAAGCAAATTAGATGCATAGAATGTCCCCTCACCCCATTGTGTAACAGTAATTTATGGTTTACAAATTATGTTGTAACAGCAAAGCATGGTGATATTTGGTTGAGATGGAGTTCAACAAGGCAACCTTTTGGTTGTCCTGAAATTTTAGTTACTGTATTAAGAGATTTTGATTTATTAATTTACACTGAGTATTAGCTCAGTTGATCAGAGCATGGTGCTAATAATATCAAGGTTGTGGGTTTGATCCCTGTACAGGCCATTAATTTAAGAGTTGGACTTGATGATCCTTGTGGGTCTCTTCCAGCTTCCAGCAGGAATACTCTGTGAATTATTTAGTAAATTCCTGAAGTCTGAGAGTTATGGTTTCCTTTAGCGGGAGGGGATGGTACTGAAACAGAATATACTCAAACCATTTTTCTAAATTCTTCCAGAAGACAAGGTATAAGTTTTTCTCTCTTTGGATTCTTACCTTCTGATATGGCACAATATACTGTTGTGATATCACCAAGATTACACTTCCATCTTTTTTACTGCTAGGCAGATTAGCAGTGTTTTCTTGTTATTATAAGATCTGTAACAATGAATTAGCAGGAACTTCAGCCTTCCAGTGTTATCTAATTATCACCTCGCTAGCTCATCATCTGCTGCTACCACATTTACTGCTGGAAATCTAAATGTAATCAAACCTAACACTAAAGAAAATGACACGCTTGTAAAAGCAGTCAGTGCTCATTAAGGCCCAAAGTTTGAGGAGCTACAGACAGAACAGATTTTGTTATTTAACATTTAGCTCTTGAGTGTACAGGTTGGAGGTAGATACTGTTGACTCCTCCATCTTTGAAGTGGGATTCTTGTTCAAACCAGGAAACATTCAAAACCCTCCAGCTACTCCATCTATATCTAGGAGGAGTGAATTTGTTATTGCCTTCTTCCTGTGTAAAAATACTATAAACAGCAGCTACATCATAGGCATGCAGTGGCATCAGGTAAACCAGTTTGTCTTTACCTCTTTTGCCTAGCCTATGAATAGTAGCTGATCAGATACCTGGTGAGGATAATGCCATGTTTGAAAACTATGGATAGTGTGGTAATGTAGCTTGTACAAGCACTTGGAGATCTTCCTATAAAAGTTTACATTTCTTTATTGAATCTTTTTGAATGCAGCAGCTTAACTGGAATGCTGTGTTGAGCCTTTCAAACAACTGAACTCACCATCCTGTATTTGAGTAATGATTTTATTTTCTTACCCTCCTAACTAGAGATGCATCATTGATGGCTATGAGGAGGCGTATTGAAGGCTTGACACCAGAAGAAATCAGAAATCTTCCCCGAGATGAAATGCACATGCCAACAACTATGGAAGACTTTGAAATAGCTTTGAAGAAAGTTTCTAAATCTGTTTCTGCTGCGGACATTGAGAAATACGAGAAATGGATAGTTGAGTTTGGATCATGTTGAGTTGTCTTCTCTCAAACAAACCACCTTATGTCTTAAAACAGCTTTAGAAGTAATCGGTGACGTGTCAGTGCACTGCGTGCTCTTTTTAACTTTTGTAATTTAAGAGCAACCGATGTCTAAATAAATTTTTTTCTAAAATGCAAGTTCTGCCTAGCTCTTTTTGAACTAGCTCAGAAGTCACCCATTTTTCTCAGATGCTGATGGTATCTGATTTGATTTTCAAGATTTTAAAATTCCTTTAATACTAGAACTCCTTTCATCAGTATTTACTCTTGAAAAATTGCTTTTGTGTCAATAAAACCCCCCTGCTAAGTGAGTCAGGGATGCTGAGAACTTGAAAATTGGACAAACAAGATGCAGTTACAAAAGGTAGTTTTCCTAGCTGATCTTGGAAAATTCTGACATTAAACTGTTGTTAAAGGACCTGTGCAAAGCTTAGATGTGGAACAGCAACCCTCATGCTGGAACAGTGAATGAAGTTAGTGGAGTTTGAGCAAGGGGTTAAGATCATCATGGGTTTACAGCAGCTGCTAAAAAATATTAAAATATGTCCAGCTGGTGTAAACTAATTCTGAGCAGCCAGCAGTGGTGCTGTCACATGTATAATTTCCTTGTTAGTCTGAGAAATCAAAAGCTTTCTGGCATTAATTCTGAAATAGGTGTTTCTTCCTTGACTGTCTGGTACTGCAAGCAGCAAAACGTTAGACTGGTGAGTTGGGTCCTGGTTTACATGATTATTCTGGTAAGGCAGCATGTGTTGTGTTTGTGCTCAGTTCATAACCCTGACTTTACAATTGACATAAAATCTAAATTCTCTTTTTTCATTATTTAACTGCTTCTACATGCCACTTATTATCTGAGTCAGCAGTAACCATTAAGGTAATAATTTTAGATTTTGCTGAACAGTAGTAATTGTAACTAAACCACCTTTAATTTCTTTCCATCTTCTACTGTTTCGGAAACTTTTCTTCCTGCTAGCTCCTCCCATTGCAGCCAGCTGTAGCTCCGCTTATGGGTAAACTTCATTATTTTTCATGAATCAAATAGGTCTAGAGTTGTTCCAGCTGGTAGATAAATGCTGTATAAAGCTGGCTGTGGAATTCCTGCTCGTAATGGTAACGCAAAGTTGCAGTCTGAGTAGGAGGCAAGTGCATCTCAAAAGACAGCTGTGTAAATGGCATTATTGTGAGCATCTTGTTCACGTGCCTAAAATTTGTCGCTATGTTGTGAGTGACAGCTGGACATGCTGTAAAGGGACTTCAGCAGTGTCAGCAATGAGAGGCTCAAGTAAGACACTGAGAGCTCCTGAATCCCTGGGTGGACCTGGCATGATGAACCCAGAAATGAAATGAAAAAGTTGAGGTGAGTATACAGGTGTGCGTTATAGACGTCCATTTCCAGAATGGAAAACAAATTTACTATTTTTGGATAGTCTTATGTGTCAGAGTTAATAAAAATACACAATATTTTGAAGATGTAGGTACTCTTAGTACTTATTTTTCTGTTTGTATATAAGGATAAGAGTGTAGCTGTCAGGTGTTGTTGCAGATTTCTTCTCATAACTCACTGCAAACAAACCAGAATACTTAATCTGTCTCCCACATAAGAAGGGAGAGTAAGCAAGCTTTGGACCTTGGCAGCAGTCCATTAAGGGGCCACTTAGACTAAGTGTGATATATTTTGAGAACTCCTAAAGTAAACCTCAACTTAAAAGCAATAATTTGGTACTCAACCAGCCCTGTTCACTCTGATTGAACAAAATTAACATCTCTGTAATGCGTAGTACAGGAAAGAAAAGGTGATAGAGGCTGATTTTGTAGCTCAGAGGTTCATTTTGGTTTGGAACACACAATGTGGTGATACACAGTTCTGAGGGCAGGAAGGGCTGCAGTGAGGTGCTTGTGAGGAGATGATATTGCTGTTTCTAGGAACCTACCACTATCCCACCTGGGATTTTTTTGGGTAGATGGGTTTTGTTGGTGTTTGTTTTTTTTTTTTTCCCCAGTTCCCAGTCCCCCCACATACCTTCCCTTGGAGGGTACATCAGTTCATGTCCTGGAAAAATGAGACCTACCATGACTGGCATGCAGGACAGTTGCCCTATCCTTCTTATTGTCTTAGTTAGGTGAGGTGGTTTTTTAATCAATTTGCAAAATAGTTTAGAGTCATGCCAGCTCAGAGTAGCACACCTCTGAAAGGCATGAGATTTGTGATTTGGGAAAACCATGTGCATGCTAAAGCAGAAACACAAAAGCTTTAACTTTTTTTAAAGACTTGGTAACTCCAGCTCCATAAAGCAGCAGAAACTGGCAGATACTGTGTTCAAGATTTGCACTAATTTTAGAATTCCATTAACCTGATGGTGATACTTCTTTCCTGCTGCTTTGTAACTTTACAGAAATCAGCCAGGTTTTGAAGCAGTACCAACACTTTCAGGCTTAACCATGCATTTGTTGCAGCTGTTTAGAACAGCTAAATCTCCTTGTGGCTGTTTCTGGTGCTTGGTTTCCAGTTTCACAAGGAGGGATGCAAAGAGCACATGCAAACAGCTGCCAAGTTTCCATCTGCAGCATAATTCCTACTGTGTGCATTAAGGGAGAACTATTGTGTTTCTTGTCCATCCTATTTTTTTCCCCAGAAGAAGCTAACTTCAGCCTTGTACATCACTTCTTCTTGAACTATGCTAATGGAGGGGCCAGGCAATATCCACATACAGACAAGTTTGTCTATTCCTGTTTGAATACTTGCTCTTGTCTGTGCAGTCACCATTCCTGTGCTAATCCTAGCAGTTTCCTGTTCAGCCATGGGTGGCAATCCCTATGCCACCCACAAGGTACTAGAACAAAAAAAAAAAAAAAAAAAAAAAAAAAAAAAAGGGAAATTTGAGCAGTGCCCGTTACCTTGAGCTGGTGTGGTGTGTACCACACTGCACTGCTGGATGGTGAAGTTAGGTTTGGTTTTTTTATAAGGCCAAGCTGGTGTTAGAAATGTTCCTTTTATCACTGCAATGCTGTCAGTTCAGTGAGACAAATGAGAGTTGTTCCTGTCACAGACCAGCATCTGAGTAACTTGGATCTCATTACACACATGATGTTTCCTTAGGGCAGGAGCCGGTGTGGGGGGGAAATCCCAGCTTTTCTCCCTCACTCTAACAACTCCAGCTGAACACAGGTAATTCTGATCACTCTGATGATAACTGTGCTTAGTCTAGTGTCAGGTAGTTACAGTTCTGAGGTTTTTTCCTATTCATTCTTTTGACAAACAATTTTTGTAAGTAAGAACAATGAAAAGCTAAGAAACAGATAGTGCCCTGAGTCTGAAATGTTTGGCAAACTGCTGTTTTACCTAACTATAAATGCACACATGATTACAGTCTAATAAACAATTTAAATGTTTATTTGAAAAACGTTAACAGTACGAACTGGCATGAGCAGACTGGGCCTACTCAGCAATAGTAAGCCAGTATTTCTGTATAATTTAATGGAATTTTCATTTTTCTTTTGGGACTTCATAGAATTCTGCTGTCACAGATACAAAAAAGCAAGCTAGTTACAACTGCTAACAATTTTTATGAGTGGAAGGGACCATAAAAATGTAAAGTGCTTGAAATATAAATCTGCCGTTCAAATTTTTGTTTTGCATATATAAAATGTCAGATCTTTTGAGTAACACAAGTGTTTGGTAGTGGTATCTTCCTTGCAAGACACACTTAACTCTATGAGACCTGGAACCAGGTGGGGTAGCTTTGCTTAGGTTTGCAGGCACAGCTGATGTTTGCAATATTTCCTCAGATGTTTTTTAAGAATGCTATCTCTGGACTTAAGGACACCCTGAATTTCATAATCTTGTTAGTCAGGACAGCTAACTTGGTTTATGGGCATGAAGGCAGCCAGCAGCCTGTCTGAGGTGTGGAAAAGTGACTTCACAGAAGTTAAAACCAATGGTAGCCCTCAGGGTGGAAAGCTGCTCTATATTGAAACTTCTGAAAAGGCAGCTGCTCTACTTTGAAGCTTCTGAAAAGGCTGCTTGTTTATGGAGAGGCACAAGGAAGTCAGCTTTGGGCCTTGGCCTGAGTGGCCTTTTATCAATTAATCAACTGACTTAGTTTTCTTAGTAGGAAAAAAACCAAGGTATTAAGATCAGGTGCCAAATATCAGATCAACTAAAAGTGTGTTTTTAAAAACCAGTAACTCCAAAGTAAATACAGTATTAAGTACATGCTTTCTCATCTAAATTATTTTTCCTGTCTGAAAGGTCTGAAGGCAGGCTGATGGTAGTCACAGGTACAAAGGTGACTTGATCCAGCAGAAGGACGCCTCTGAAAGGTAAGGTTACCTGGCATTAGAAAACAATACACAAAACGATTCTGTGTTCTAAAAATTGGACTTATTACTAAACTCCCCAAACTTAGTTTAAATCAAATGCATCAACAAAGTTTAAATAAACAAAGTTTAAATCAATGCATCAACTTAGTATTACCCTCATAATATCTCTTATATGAAGTTGCAATGAAAAATGCTTCCAAAATGTACCGGCTGTGGTTTCTGAGAGCTCCCTTTGCCCAGTTTCTACATCTGAAATGTCAGCAGTGTAGGCTCTAGTTGCTCAGTTTCATAGTAGCCTAAAACTGTTTGCTGTCAGGATCTACAGCTGATTCTCCAGGACTCAGTAACAGCCTCCAGTTTCATCAGTGTAACAATGAATGGCATTAAAGACTTGGGATGAGGTCCCAACTCACATCTGCAACTATCATTCACCAGATGAGATGTTCTGGTCATTCTTACTGGTTTACAATCCTGAGTTAAACCTTTACCATTTTTCACATACGTACCACTTTACCACAGGAACCACTTTACACAGGTAGAAAGAAAATAACTGTGGTTTAGGAGTTGTTTTTTGGAGGTTTGTTTTTGTTTTTTTTTTTTTTTTAATGGAGGGGGTGGTTCAATTTCTTTATACACTCTAACAAGGCATAAGCAAGCTCCATGTTCTCAACTGGAAGAGAAATTACTGCAAGCTGGTTCCTCTGCTCCATACTGACTTCTGCTATGGACAGGTTATCATCCACTTTGCTGAACAGTTTGTTGGGATTAGAATTTTCTTCCCAGTTCCACTTAGTTCAGTTTCATACATGGCAGTGTTAAGCTGCTTACTGGGGAAAGTACAAAGTGTTTCTCCACTCTTTCCACTCTAACCAGGGGAGCCCTCCCATCTGACAGCACGCTGTGTGAAATGCCAGGGGAAGCACTGCCTCTTTTGTCACTGCTCTTTCCAACCTTCCTGATCTTCCCGGTTTTTCAGAAGGACCAAGAACACCTGTACCCCTGAGTGCATACATAAATTAACTGCATGCAGGGCCATTCAGAGGCACAGCTGATCAGCTGCATTTGAAGACATCAGCTGTGCTTGGGGCTGATGAAGCACGCTGCGCTGTCGGTCGCTTCCCAATGAAGTTCCAAGGGACAGCTCTCCCAGAGCTGACTTAGGTTGCTTTAACGTGCATATGCTTGCCCATTCCAGCACTAAATCTACACTGATTTATGACCTGCAGTTACTAATTCATTCTGCCCCTTGCTCTGAGACCTTGCTTTCCCAAAAAATGTGTTGCTGGTAACACAGGGAGTGGATGGATACCGCCCTTGCAGGCAATCAGCTTTATTTGTGGCCTCTTGCCACCTATGCCAGCACCAGTCACTATGGCTTGGAAGCTGCCTACAGAGGTTGGTCCCCCTTGAAGAATTCCCTTGTAGATTTGCAAAGCCAAATTTGAGGCCTTTCAGAACTACTGTAAAACTCCAACACAGTAGGAGTATGAAAAGACTGGGAGATGTTGGAATTGTTTAGACTTAGTTTCTACCCTCCTTTCTTGGAACTATGTTAATAGCATCTCACAATGTAGTCCTTAGAAGACTTGATAAAAAATTGGCAGTATGACAGCTCAGCTAAAGACATTTCCAATGAAATACTTTCCCATGTCTCTCTGAAATGCCTGTGTGCCAGAAATGCACTTGGAATGGAAAGTTACCAGTAGCTTTCTCATTGAATTCTTGCTACAACTATCCTACAGAATGGGCCTGCATCTTGGAAGATTATTTTAGTCAGTATTTTGCCTTCATCAAAGCAAAAAAAAAATTACAAAAATTACTTACTTATTTTCACAGGAAGGGAGAATCAGCTTTAAGACTTTGATAATAAGAGCTGCTCCAACAACTCCAACAACAACAACTTCCATGAAACTAAACAAGATAGGCAGAGACTGAAACCAGAATCTGCACAACCCTTTTCTCAAGTCTTCCACCCACTGGCACATCACCTACAAAACAGGTAAAAGTACAAAGATTGCGAAACAAATCAACTGCTGGGTTTTAGGGTTTTTTTTAGCTACTGGTAAATCACATTACGTGGTGATAATTTTACTTAAACATACATAAAAGCATGATGGAATTGACTGGTGGCTCAGATATCTTTATTGTTCAAAGTCTGAAACAGGTAAAGGTTTAGCTCTCTGTTAATTAATGGTCCCTTTGGAAAATAAAGGACACTTGAACAGAGCAGACAGTGGGTTGTAACTGTGTTTTGGCCACAGAGGAGGCCATGAAACCCATCCTTGTCTAAACTGGAACTGAACTTCTCCAGCTGTTACTGTGTTTCCTACAGCAGGTGAGACCAGTGGTCCATTTCTCATAGGGACCATGCAGTTGAGCAGAGTCAGGAGAAAATGGTGGAATTTAAAGCTAAGCAATATTTGAAATTGTCATAAATGCTTAGCTTGGTATAATGTAAATGTCACAACTGCCTATCATAAAGTATCTGTGTGGTCAGAACATGGCAAGATTTAGAAGCCCAATGGATTCCTACTGGACTTGTCACTGCTGAATAGTAATTTAGGAGCAGACATTTTTTGGTTTATTTGGGGTTTATCTGCAAAAATCCACTAGACTTAGTGGTTGCCTGTCTTTAAATAACTGTATTTATATACTAATAATGATACTGATCATTAAAACAAGCAAACAAACAACAAAAGCACCTTGTAAGAAGATGGAGGTTCTACCCTAAGAGGGGTCTCTGGTAACTTGCCAGGTAATGTCTCTTCATCCACTGTAGTTTCTACTTGCTGGATGAGGTACTGACTGGTAGTCTGCAGTGGATCTTGAATATCTGAAGAAGAAGAGCTAGATTTAGGGGAGAGTTAACTTTTTGTTTGACTCACTCTGAAGGAAAATAAAGACATGCAATGTTTCTCTACAGAGGGTACAGTTTTCACACATTTACAGCAAGAAGGCTTTTTTTTTTAATTGAGCAGTGAACTTGATAAGAAGCAGAAACAGTGTTACAGTGCAGCCTTTAGCTATGCCCTTAGCTGTAAATTTCAGCTGTCATCAGATTAAAAGGTGATGGACTAGATTAAAATTAAAATTTTAATTAAACAAAACAGAAATAAAATTAAGGCATCAAGTAACTTCTACTGCTTTTAAGTTATTCAATTTAATAACAGAAAACTGTTCTGTGGTTTGGAATTGACCCAGACAGGTATTTCCTCTACAGTTTTTTCTTTCATTCTCAGGAAAAAGGGGGAGCTGTAGAGAAACTTCCATCGCAGATCTGAGAGAGAAATTTATTCCTGTCAGATGTCTGGATTGCAGACTGCCAAGTATCAAGTACTTCAAAGGAGAACAGATTTGAAAACAAACAAATAAAATACCTAATATGAAGAGTTGAATTTAGGTGTTAAAAAAAATAAAAACCAAGACATATAAAATAAAACCCGTCCCTGTTAATGAAGAAACTCTTTCACTATGTAAAACAAGGGATAAATGATGCTCTCTTACCCTGTAAAGCACAACATTGAATATGGATGAAAATACTACTTAACAGCTGAGAGATACCTTTTCCTGAGAGGTTGGGCAGTGTAAATAACACGTCGTTGTCCCTTGGCATGGAGTACAGCATGCTCTCTTTCAAAGGGACAGTGTAGTTGGAATGTCTAAGTACTCTCAGGTCCTTTACTAAAATATCTATTTCTGTCACTTCTTCCTGCTGAACCTACAAAAGATGCAGACATCATATTACTGAGTTTAAAGCAAGACTGAAGGAGCCTGGCAGATGACACCAGTATGTCCCAGAAAACTCCAGGCCACTAAGACATACACACGGGGCTGTTACAACAAGAATTGGTATTTTTTGTTTTCACATACCACACTTCTGTAGACCATACCACATCAGAAAATATGCTGAACAGACTGGGTCTCTCCCTGCAAAAGCACATGGCAGTCAATCCATGGGCTTTTAACCAAGTCTTACATAGTACATCACTATCCTCTTGCAGGGAGGCATTTTAGGGCATGGAAAACTCAGATATGTAGTGAAAGCACTTGCAAACACTTGCTAAGGCAAGACTGAAATTTCTGCTTTTGCAGGAACATTGCTTGTTTTTAACAACTGAAAGCCAAGTGTTCCAGCATTTGACACTGACGTGTTTGAAACCCTTATCTTGAACCAAGAGACATGCACTTGACAGATGGACCAGGCACTGGATATGTATGGCATTGGCTGAATGCTTGCACTCTAGAAAGTTGCTGCCAGTGGCTCAATATCCAAATGGAGATCAGTGACAAGTGGTGTCCTCAGGGATGGGTATTTGCACTGCTCCTGTTTAACAACTTTGCTGGACTATGGACAGTGAGACTGAGTGCACCCTCAGCAAGTTTGTTGATGACACCCTGTGGTCAACCTGCTGAAGGGAAGAGACATCATCTAGAATCAGTTGAACAGGTTTGAGAGGTGAACCCCTCACCAAGTTGAGCAAGGCCAAGTGCAAGGTGCTGTACCTGGGTTGGGCCAGTTCCAAGCACAAGTACAGGCTGGGCAGTGAATGGATAAAGAGCAGCCTTAGATAAAAAGACTTGGGAGTGATGGTGGATGAAAAGCTCAACATGACCTAGGAGTGTGCACTCAGGTTCCAGAAAGCAAACTCTGTCCTGGGGCTGCAGCAAAAGCAGTGTGGCCAGAAGGTTGAGGGAGGTGATTCTGCTCCTCTACTGTGCTTATGTGAGACTGCTTTTGACTTAGAGGAGCAATCAAGGAAACAGCATTAGCTTTCTGGTTATTTTTCCTAGGTCCCTATGAAAATCTGAAATGCATTGTGATGCCTAGTTTGAGGCCTGAAATACAATGCCATTGTTGTGTAACAACTGAATCAAACAACAATTCTTAGCCTATTATCAGTGGAATAAAGACCTCATTGGAAAAGCTACAGACCTCTCAGTGGGGCTTTTCACTAAGACTCTGACATGATACAGATCCCTGTAAAAACTTCTATATGCTGACTATGCAATTAATCAAGGATCAGTGGTATTATGATCATTATAATTTAAAAAAATAAAAAGGCAACAGAACACAAGTCAGCTTCAAAAAAGCCTGGCCACATGTAAGATGCAGATGTGCAAAAACAGAAATATGACACAGAAATAAGCCAGTTGCTGACTTCAGCAGCTGGATCTTTTCTACAGAATCTCTTTCTGTCAGTAAATCAACTACACCATACAAGTGATTTTGAGAACTTAGTTCTGCACATTTCAACCTCAGCTAGAATTGCAACCCCTCACATTGACTGCTATTTGTGCAAATACTGTTTAGAAATCAGAGGGGTGGAGGTGCTTGTTCATCTCAAAATCCATGTTCGTTATCAAGATTCAAATTCTCAGGAGTAGTGGGCTTTCACAATAAGCCCACTTGCCATAAGAGCTTCCTGCTGCAAGCTGTTCCCCATACTTGAAAACTTTTGTTAGCTTGGAATAAACAATGGGGAAAACCTCAAGACACAGAATGAGCCCATGCCCCTTTTGTTCGTTTTGTACATTATTTTATAAACCAACTCTTGCTTGTGAGTCTGGCTTCGCTTGCACAAGTTCACTTATTCAAAGTGCATGTGATATAGTTAATTAATAAAATGTGAAAAGAAGCATTAAAACTTGTAGTTTCCTCATGAGACACCCCCACTCTTATGCTGCCAATGCTGCTGTTGTCTCCCTCAGTGCTATGTTAGTTAACATTAATTATACACTTTGTGTTCTAATCACCAGCCAGATACATGTAAACCTTGTAATCCCTGGGAACTACTTGCCTCTCCTAAATTAAAAACAAGCAGAATGTTGTAGCAGGACTTTTTTTTACCTGTTTTCCATCAATTTCTGTCACTTCTTCCTGAATGACAATCAGCTGCAAATCAGAAGCGGATGCCAAAGGCCACTCGTGAACCATGATTCTAACACTGACGGTTCCCAGGTGCTGCTGATCCGGTAAGTTATCCAAGCTTCTGTTCTCCACTGTTAACACACAATGTCATAATTTTCAAAGAGAAACCACCTCAACCAGAAAGCAGCACCCAGCCATAGAGAAAACAGGTGCAACTCTGACACAGATGCCTTTGCACATGCAGACCTGAATGGAGAAGTCAGAGTACCACTAGCATCAAGCCAGAGATGCCAGAGCAACAGTACAGAACATCTTAACACTTCCAGTAACTGCTTTTACAACCAGTAGTAATCTGGACAACAGCTAAAACAGGTTCCATGATTTTTTTACCAGTATATTACCAAATCAGGCTCAGAGCAGGTCTATAACACAGCAGAGCTGTACAATCCCCTGACTCGTGAAGCCTGCAAACAGTGTCACATCTCTGCCTTTGAGGTTTGCATTTAAGTGCTCTAAGCAGAGCTCTTTGGCTTGGTTATTGCTGCATTCTTATTTCAGTTGTCCAAAAGAGTTCATGAGAGTAATGCCACAGCTTAGACAGCCACCTGTGTAAACATCTTCATTTGCACAACATTCCCCTTCCTCTGAATACAGAAACAAATATGGTCTTTTTCAGGCACATTGCATCTCCTGCTCAAGATGAGTGCCAGTTCCCTCCTACATATTTTTCTGTCCTCCTCTCTGTTTTCATATGTGACTGGTAACACCTCAACCTCTCTTCCTACCCAAAAGCTTTCAGCTATTTCAACAGCTTAATATTCTACAAGTACACACGGAACTGCCTTTCTATCCTGGCTGTTTCTGCACAGTCTTAGTATCCTTCTCCCAGTTACCACACCTCTGCTTCAGGTGAGGGCATGCTAGAACTGAAGTCCTGGAGAAGCACAAGAGTAGAGGTGAGGGATCTCTCCAGTATGCAGATACCAAGGGACATGAACTGAGACCAACCCATTCCTGATGCTAAGCCACTGGTGCTGTGTGTGTGTCACTTGGAGTGCTGAGCCTGTCAGGTAATGTTGGATACAGCTCAACTTGAGTCTCAGTCACACAGTAACTACTCAGTGTGTCCACTACTTTTATGCTGTGATCCCTGTCCTCATAAAGCTATTTTTATTATTTAAAATATAGAAAAATACTTTCTGGCATAATTTAGTAATGTCTTCTATTGCCAAAATAAATGGCAGAAGGAAAGTTCCCTACAGGTGTGAGCCAGGGCACTAACCTGGTTGCTGAGTTTTCTGACTTGGAGCAGCAAGCTTGCACTGAAGGCCCAAAGCCTCTAACTTGCCAAGCAGCTGAAGCTCCCTGTGTTCCCAGCTTTTACCATGTGTCAGGCTGTTCAACCACCACTACATTCACGGGAGTGACACATACACTTCCAAAACTGACTTTTGGGGGAACTTCAAGTGGGGATGTAGGTGCCAAGAATGCTCTGACAACTATGTTAGAGTACATGGTCTCCAATATTCAAAAGCATGATTATTAAGGTCAAGTTTTGGTTTTATATACACTCAGGAGTATTTCCCCCTCTATTAATAAGTATCTTGATATTTCTTTAGCATTTTACTAACACTATGCTGAATCTGAATCTGCTGTCAATAATTTAGTAAGTAAATAGTATAAACATTACATTACAGGTAATGTTTATACTATGAGAGAAGTACTGTGCTGGGGACTCAGACCCAAAGATGGAAATAAAGAGTTTCAGGTTTCTAGCTCCCAGGTCAAATCAGTATTTTCCTCACTGTTTCAGATTCAAAACTAGTCATCACAAGCACTACAACTATGATTTGGGAAATTAACAGGAACTACAGAAGAGTGCTCAGGAGCTCTCAGAATTACTCAGTAAAATCATATCTATTTTTCTGGAGTGAGTTATTTTGCAAGTAAATTATGTTTTTGCCACGGTTTTGTAACAGAAAAAGAGAATTTGATTACTGCTTTCCCTCTCCAGGAAAGAAATACTGTCAAATTAATAACAGATAACGCTTGGGAAAGAAGGGTTCAAGCATCAAGGTCAGAGCTCAGAGAAGCAATTTGTAAAAGTGTATTCTGTAAGTCCCTGATGAGGATGACCTCAGATATCAACCTAGAGACTGACTGCATCTTATGCAGCAGAATATGGTTCTCAATACAACAGAAGCCTACATCAAACAAGCCTAATGGTCCTTCTTTAATTAATTATACAGTATGTTCTGTGGATCTCCAAAAAAAAAAAAAAAATCACATGGTACTTTCTGTTTTTTCACCAAAAAATGTAGCATTGAATCAGTGGAAAAACAGCAAGTTCAAGACAATTTGAAGTCATTAACTACTGCAGTCATTAAAGTGCAATATTTGTGCTATAATATCCTATCCAGCAGAAACTTGTTTGTCCAACAGATACAGAAGTGATATCATTAAAAAATTGTCCTAACAACAATTCATACTTTTGTTAATGAATCTCCTTCTGGATATAGGCCAACCAACCTAGGGACACAGCCATTAGCAGGGTGGAGTTGCATCCTTCTGTTTACATTGTCTAGCTTGTAGTGCAAAACATTCTTTTGAAAAGATGGGCAGAGTCTGGATTTCAGATTAGACCATTTACACACAAGCCTGTTAATGTGACTTGAGATGAAGGCAGTAAGATTTTTTTTGATCCATTTTAATACCAAAATTGTCCTACCTTGGGAAATGTTTTGCTTCCACAATGCTCTGGTTTACAAATACAGAACACATAGCCATTGCAAGCTTTGGTTACTAGACAACAGGGAAGCCAAATACCCCAGGGGAGGGAGGAAAATGAAATAAAATAAAAAAAAAAAAAAAGGAAAAGAGAATACTCACATATTATTGTTTGACATGTTATGTGGGCAACCCCGCTTTTCATAGGAAAGTCATTTAGATATACCTGTCCATTAACATAGGTGATGTTAAAAAGAACCTGAAAGAAAGACAGCCAGAATGAGTGTACGTTTCCTGCCCCTGTGCTGCAATTCTGCTCTCAGAGGAGACACTCCCTACTGACTGATGTCAGAATAAAGGATATACTTGCAGCTGCTGCGGACTTTGTTTCACTGCATATTAATTCACTGAATAAACAGAAAAACTGGACAAACCTGTACTTTGTGAAGTTCTCCACTGGTGTTCAGCATCATAACACCAACTCTAATTGCTTCCTGGAAAAAAAACAGAAGAGATGTTAGTCTGAGAAAACACATGAGCCACTGCAGGCAACTTTCTTGCACTGTCCTAGCAGAATGACTTCATACTAATCCCAGAGCGCATTGCCAGGCTTTCTGTCCAGCAGATAGAAGGAAAAGGAATATGCCTTCTTGTTTCATGTAAGGATTACTCTGTTTTTTTCACTCTTCTTTTTAATAAAGAGGACTGATGAAAAAGAATGACATCTGCATTCCCCTATGTATAGTTTGTGGGTTTTTGTAATAAAGATTAAGAATAATAATCACTTGTTTCTCAAGTGATATAACAGAAGTCTCTCATATTAGCTGAAAATTAACAGACCACAAAACGTAAAAACGTAAAAATCAGATTCTCTGTAAATGTTTTTTTTAAGCACTTCAGTTAGTCTTCAAAGTGAAGCTAGTCTATACTAAAGAACATTCAGTTCTGTCAGCAGAAATTCTGTTTCTTTGGTTATGATTCCCAAATTATGCCACACGGGACACCTCAAACTCACAGAAAATGGGGGTTTGCTTCTTTCTCTCAAACCCTAATTGCTGTAGTTCATTGAATCACTCATTCTGTCCTCTCATTTCTCCCTTGTAATTTCAGGGGCTGCTTTGCAAATGAGACCTTAAATCTCCCAGATCTGTCTCTGAAAAAAAACTACATACAAAAATCAAATCTTGCTTGCACATAGCCAGAAGTAATGATTGCCACACTGCCTTCCTCAGACACCTCTTCAAAAATAATGTTAAGCTCCATATTTGGTCTGTGGGAGCCTTAAATCATTATAACTTCATTTCATTAATACCTGGACATGGCACTTAGTGCTATGGTATAGTTAGCTGGGTGGTGGTCAGTCAAAGGCTGGATTTGATCTTAAGAGGTCTTTCCAAACCTAAATGATTTGGTGATTCTGTGGATCCATTTTCCTCTGAAAAATTTCTCCATACCTTCAGCATCTTCTTTAGCTCTGTAGTTGAGTCATTGTTTCACAACGAACAGTTAAAAAGTGAGTCATGTCTCAATAAAAAGTTGAACATGCTCAGCATTTAAAAGAAATAAAAATGTAAATACATAAGAAGACTTTTTATTTAGTAATTTTATACAACACTAGATTTTCAGCCAGAAAATATGTGAAATATACAATACCTAACATAATACAACCCCAGTTCAGAAACAGAAAACTCTGAAGTGTGACTATAATGTCAAAAAATCATTGAAATAATGGGTGTTAATGAGCATACTCAAGTGGCCAGAACTGTCAAAAACTGAAAAAACAACCTCAAAGTCCAATTCAGCTGGAATCTGGCATCATGAGAAGAATGGTTTCAAACCTAGCACAGATAACCTTTTGGTTCTAAGTGACTTGGAAATACTTCAGACTCATTTGGCATATCATTAAGAAAACTCTCTGGCCACCGAGACCAAAGAGAAATCTCTTCCTCAATGCCCTTTCTATGAAACAGGTTTTTATATTGACTTTTCTTCAGAACTTAAATCCTAGCTATTCAAAGGAAATTAAAATTACCAAATTAGTCAGAGAAGTGAACTCTGTAACTGAAAATATAAACTGGATTAACAGTATAAACATAGGATATATTCTATCCTGTCTTCCTGTAATTTCCTCAAACCACTCATTTCCTTCTCATATTTTATGAATTGTGTATATTAATAATAAAATAAAAATCCACAAAACTTTTAGATCTTTTTGCTCTTAGCATTCAGAACTTAAGTCTTTTACACTCTCAAAATGTTTAACAGATTACCAAAACTTTGTTCCAAGGTTTTTCTGTTTTCTGGGAATTCAAAGGGCACAAAAGATGGATTTTCCAGGCAGTCTTAATAGTCTTTCATTTTTTAAGCCACAAATTACATTACACATTACATTACATTTTTACACAGAAAGTATTTCACAATCTTTTTTCAACATCTACAAAGAGACTCACTGAGATTACAAGAAACAGGAAATGACTGATGAAAAATCCCCACCTTTTTTTTTTTTTAATCAAATTCTTTATTTGAAAGTGAAGGGCATGAAGGAAGCTAGATATGCTCAACAATTGACTGTTAAATGTACAAAGTCAGCTATACATACAATGATTAATTTCCTTCAGAACAGCTGTCAGCTCTGTTGACACAGTATCCACAAGCACTGTTACGAATTCTGGAACATACTTAAGACTTGCATTGAAGAACATGGTACATGTTTAAGAAATGAAATATTTCAGTGGATCGCTTCTGTTCAAAAATCAGACAGTAAGACAGTTTAACCACTTGCTGCCTCTGCCACGGAAAGAGAGGGTGCAGATCTCTCCTGCACATCATCCCTTCCCTCTCAATCCATCCCAAGTCAGTGAGGTAATTTAGTTCATTAAATTGGCACAAAAACTTTCCCTTTTTTGTCAGACCGTTTTTCTGTTAGTTGAACAAGCAAGGAAGAGCTGGACAAGCACAAGAGATCCAAGGACACAGCTGGGAAGAATGAGCTGGGCTCCTTGTTCTGATGCACAGAGATTGTCGGACTGCCTCTGCTGCGTGGTCTGTCTGTCCTTGCAGCATCTCCTTGGGAGACATCTGTACTCACCACCATCTCAGGTGATGGTGATGCATCTCCTTAATGGTACAGGTTCATAAAGCTCCTCAGTAACTCAGAGCAATGGTCAGCATTTCCCTACAGCAGCTGCATCATGACCCTTGCAATTTTGTGTTCACACACAACAGAGAACTCATACTGCTGCCATTCCTGGGACTAGTCTGTTTACATCCAGATCAAAAAAAATTCTACTGCTCTCTTCCCATATTCTGTACATCCATTCTACTCAGTTGTCATATGCTCTCGTTCTGCAATTTATGAACAGGTTGTTCGTTACTCTTCTTATCTTCCCACAGAAAATAGCAGTGTTCCAGCTCAGTCTTAACCTTTCCTTGAAGGTGGGTTTCATACTGCTGTCTTCCCATGGCTTCCCACTGGTGTCTCCTGCAGTGCCACACTCAAAACTCAATGGGTCCTGCTGTGGCAAATCATCCTGACCCTACACATACCCCATCTAACAAAATCTACAGGATGGCAAAAACAACAAGATGCATGCCAACTGCAAGGAAAAGCTGGGCAGGAGTGCTGGGGAAAGGAAGCAGCAGCTCACAGGAGAGCAGAGTACCATCCCTGCTAACCCACTTTCACCCACAGCAGGGAAGAAGTGATGCATAGCACTGGCCCTGTTATCACAGGCCTGATTGGTACCCCTTGAATATCTGCATGTTGACAAGTGCTCAAGAGCCATTCGTTGTTTATGCCTCCTAAAGGGGAGAGAAACAGATGTGGCAGGTCAACAGCTCTTGTACCAGTCTTTCAGGATGAAATGCCTGGTCTGACAAGCCACACTTGCTAGAAAGTGCTCTAGTGATAATTCAAATCCCAATCTTTCCAGTCCTAGGGCTGAAGACACACACTTACAGAACACCCTTTAATTTCAACAGATGAATTTTTTTTGTTACCATAATAAAATTCACAACCTGAGGGTGGAGGGGAAGAAAGTGTTTTATAGTGCTTTGTATGTCTTGTGGTTATGTACTTCAGTACTAAGAAAGGTAAATAACCCCACATCCCTTATTTTGTAAAAGCATAGCAAGCCAATCCTGCAGTAACAAAGCCACTGAGAGCAGAACACAGGAAATCTGCAGCAGTCCATACTGTTGCACTGTCAGTTTCTGGAGAAGCCTCAACTGTGAGTGTAAAACTTGGTTGCTTAACTTATAATACACTTTTCAGCATTAACAGTATCATGCAAGTTTCAGACAAGCCTGTAATTTAAAAGGTTCTGAATTCACTGGGATATTTAAAAAAGCAGTGCTTTGACACAGCCAGAATGAAAGGACAGCCCCAAGAAGCAATTCAAGTCCCTAAGAATTGGGGTGTGGTTTCAGCTTACCATTGACCCCGTTCTATACTTCGCTGCCCCTTGCCCCCTCCTGTGCTGGTAAATGCCTTCACACAAAACTCCAATCTGCACTAAAAATGGCCCTATCATTCTTAATGCTCTTACAGGATGTAAATGTCTCTCCTGAATTTTCCTATGATTTCTCATCTCTGTTTTAGTACTCCAGCAGTGATATTTACAATGGTAATGGCCACTGAACCTGCAAAGAGGACAGCATCCCTACCACAAATATAATTAATTCTGTTCTAGGACAGCTAGGCAGCAGCAATAACAGTGTGATGACATAGGTTACAGTGAACTAGTGAATTTTTGTAAACTTGGATCAGCAGAGGTAAGCAGGTAGTGATCATTTTCTATTCCTTTTCTCTTTCACTGTGGGCTGCAACAGAATCCAGGACTGTTAACTGGGGCAGTATAATTACAGTAGCAGCAGAATAACAAAAAGGGGAAAAGATGTCAGCAAAGAATATAAAGCATCAGGCAAAAGTTAAAAGGGAATATTCATTAATTGTCAAAGACTAACACCACACAAATCTACAGAGAACATTTCACCTAATATTGCTTTTTTAAAAAAATGCCGCAAAAGAAAAAGCTGATGGGTCCAATCACACAGGAACTTCAAACAGATCTGATTAAAGAATCATGGAAAAACTTTATCCACAGGCAGTGAATACCTGATGGGGTGCACTGTACAGTTTATCCTAATACAGGGTAACTGTTCAGTCCTACACAGCTGCATCAGTCACACACACCCCATCAAGATTCTGCTGCTAGCAGCCAGCCCACTTGAAGCACAGCTGTTCTCTATTGAGGCTCTCCAAACAAGGCTCCTTCTGCTACGAGGCCTGTGGGAAGCCAAGTGGGCAGCCCTAGGAACAGATGGCACAATGCCGTACAAGATGGCCAGCTGTACAGAGACGAGAAAGGCAGACAATCCCCTCACAGCCATTACACAGGCACAGCTGAGATCCTGTTTGCAACTGAAAAATGTCAGGTTGCCAAACAGGTAAAAAATAGACAAAACCAATAACCTGTTTCTAAATTTAAGAAGAGATTAGGGGAAAAGAAGTGTGTGAACAGACAAACAAAACTACCACACAAACTCATACCACTTGAGTCCTGGCACTCACGTGGACAACTGGCTCCAAATAGCGTAATATTTGGATATTGCAATATACATTTGTGTATATATTGCAATCCAGGGTTCCATGATCCATGCTTCACATAATTCTTTCATAAGAATCAAAAAAGAACTATGTTTTAGAGTCTTAACTGCAATCAGGCATAATTGAATTGAGAAGTAACCATGGTAAAAGCTTGACATGACAAGATAGACTTTCACAAGTTTGCAGGACGATAATTTGTCCCTCACATTTCAGAAAATTTTTGTACAAAATTTTCTCCATTAAGATTTGGCATTATTAAACTGCATGACAGTATTTAGGGTAAGATAACTACATCCAGTATTTTCTTAACTAGCTAAAGCTGAACTCTTTCTTAATATAATAATCTGACATGATGCTTTTGCTTTACTTTGCTTTTCTGAACAAGCACACTTACTTTCATTCCTTCCTTGTTTTACAATGACTCTTATTATAATATGGTTTATCCTTCCCTTTCCCCTATGTATGTTACTAGAATTAATTGTCTTTGTATCCTTTCTATTAAAACAACCTATACTATGATATTTTATCATGAGTTTTAAAGGTGAATACTCAGTCTCACATCACAGAGACACAGTTACATAATATTGCTTTAATTTAATCAAATATACATTGGAAGACGATGTCAGCTCTTTTAGGCCTGAAATTCACATGTGCTGGGCTGCTAATAGAGAAATTGGCATAAAGCGATGGAAGAAACATTCCAGCACATTGCTATTAACAAGTTTCTTCTTTGATTAAAATACATTGTACTCACTGCATCAAATGGTTGATGTAGTGAAGATTATTTCCTGCTGTTGTGAAACGACCCATCCACACAGAGTTCTTGCAGGCAAGAAATAATATAAAAGCATTTTTTTTTCCAGGCAACTGAACTAAACAGAAAAAAAAGTCTGGTAGGCAAATATCTTATTAAAAAAAACTCTATTAGCCTCAATTATCAAGAGGTAAACAGAATAAGCAAATAACATGGTGTTAGTACTGCTTTCAGCCAGTTCCTATCAGCACATTAAAAAAATACTCTAAAGCACAAACCCTTATGCCTGACCTTGCATCAAAAACATTACTTTAACGTGAAGGTCAGTTGTCTTATTGCATCATTCCCTTTAAATTTTTTGTAAGAAAAAAAAGCCCAAAACAACCACAACAAACCCCCAATTTTGTCTAAAATCAATCAATTTTTAGTCCAGTTTTGCATATCCAAATTTTATGAGGAGATATAAAAACCATAACAGACATGCTAATGTTAAAAAAAAGTCCTGATTTCAAAACAGCTTTTTTAAGAAATTACAAGTATTGCACAACAGTTGAGGCGTTCACATTCCAGAGCTGAACAAAAGCATTTCAGCCTTACAAAATGCTATTCCAGTGTATCCAGGTTTTTCCTCAGTCCTTCCGCTATGGTTTTTGTAACACCATTGCCATCAGCACGGAGGTAAACTTTGACACCAGCTTTAAACCCCACATGGAAGAGTTAACAAAACGTGAAGCTGTAGAGTGCAGCCAGCGGGCTCACAGAGTTGTAAAGCACAGCTGTGGTGTCCAGCCAAAGCAAAGCTGACCATGTTGATGCTGCCTGCTCCCAACCAGTCTGCAGTCCCAAGCCATCCTGAGGAAACAACATAGTTATTCTGACCCTATAGCCCACTGTCACTGAGCTCATAGCTTCTGAAGGCATCTTGACAGCATGGCATTCCCACTCTGCCTATTCCCACTGCCTAGGCACTTCTGTTCCTAATAGGCCACTAAAAAACAGCTCAGTGTCAAAAAACATTGATTCTTCTACTCAAAGCCTTCTCCAGACACACTGTTCCTTTTGCATCAAAACTGGTCCTGTATGTACAAAACTAAATAGTGCAGGAGAAAATACAAGTTTTTATTTTGCTAAGTTTAACATATAAAAAGAAAAAAAACACTAAAGTAAAAATTTTTATGTCCCTTTTTGACTCTTAGAAGAAATTTTCTGCAAATACTTAGGCCACCAGACCCGTATAAAACTAAGAGTGCAGACACTTCCAAATTAGCAAATCATGAGCTCACAAGACCACTTGAGCAGTAAGCCACAAATGGTCAAACTCAACCCCACAAACAGCACAGCTGTGCCCATATGGCACTACAGTTCCTAAGTCAAGTCCTACTCACACTCCAAAACATACCTGTTCTATCCCTGACCCCAAGCTGCCTTACGTGGCACTGCCCTGGCACCCCTGTGCCCTGCTCATTCTTTCACATCCAAAGACAGCAGACACAAATGTGCCATGTCCTTTGAAACTGCCAGCAGTGACAATTTTAATGCTACCAAGCTGTAGTTTCAGTGTGGAAGTGTGACAGTTTCTGGGTAGAAGGTGAGCAAGAGCCTAAGTCTGGATTACATTGTCATTTCATGAGCCTTTTGGAAAATTCAAGCCCGCACTCCCTTTCTCAGAGGGATAAGCAAAGTACCCAAATACTGAGCTCCCTCTGCCTTCTTTAGCACACCTCACTTCAGGCATTCAGGTACTTTTGTAGGTGTCTGAAGATCTAGATCCCCATTCTGAAATCAGAGCTAAGGAGGTCTCTCTTCAAAAGTTCATAAAGAGAAGCAGAAACCAGGAAGTAAGGCCAGGAATGAATCCTGCTTCGCAACACAGGATGTGCCAGTGCAGGGCCTCTGCCAGGCTTTCTTGGAAATGGTTTACTTAAATTGCACTAATAAATAAGTAACTCTGGAGGGGAAAAAAGACATAATACATTTGGTCAGGTAACAGTAACTTCACATTGGCTAGACAAGTTGACTACAAATCCTTCACAACTCTTCCCTCTGTGATCTTACACTTTGGGTTCACAATTATAACAATTGTAGATGACGTATCTGATAATGATTCAAGCTCAGGCACACATACCCAGCTCTTCTGTAATTCTAGAGGTCAGAGCTCACTGGTGCTGTGGCAAATCTTTTTATTTCCACTGGAAAGTTCTCCTAAGTAGTACCCAAAACATTCCTTCCACTCTTTTAAAAAGCCACTAAATTTAAAACGGATGTCACCAAGATACAGCATAGATATTGGGACAGAAGAACAGACAACACAATGCCCTGTGTACTTATAGATATACACCAATACATCAAAACCCTTTTCTTGGCTCGAATCACGAGTAGGCTAGGCTCAAGTATGGACCTAATGCAGTGCGTACTTGTACAGCACTGAACCATGGAGATGTAGGCAGCCAAGCCTGAAAATACAATATAAACACATTTATATTGCACAGAAGTAACTACCTTCCCCCTCAGACCTGTCAGATACGGCACATCAAATCCTATACAGGCAAACCCTCAAAGGGAGAGGGGAAACCCTGTCTGCCCGCGGCAGGGTCCGGCTCAGCCCTGTGAGGGAGCGGGGCACGGCCAGGGGCCGGGGCCGGGCCAGGAGCAGGAGCAGGAACAGGGAGAGGGGCAGGGGCAGGGAAAGCGGCAGGGCAGGGCTGGTACCTGTCCCAGCGGCGCGGCCGGGCCCAGCAGAGCGGCGGCCAGAGGCGGCAGCAGCAGCGACAGCGGCAGCAGCAGCAGCTCCCGACGTCCCAGCGCCGCCTCCATCTTGCGACCCGGGAATTAAAAGCAAGTGAAACATCAACAGGCGGGGCCGGGAGGAAGCGGGGGAGGCGGCGGGAGGGGGCCGGCCCTGCCCCGGCCCTGCCCCGGCTCTGCCCCTGCCACTGTCACTGTCCCTGTCCCTGCCCCTGCCCCTGGCCGGGCAGCGCCGCCGCCGGGAGATCCCGAGTTCGGCGTTGCGGAATAAGGCGCGAATACGGAGCTGCGTCTACAGGAGCCCGTCACGCTTAATAGGCGAATGCAGCCTTTGAAAGCACTAAGAGAAGTGCCCGTATAGATAGTGCTAATAATTGCAGCTGTTTGTGAAACGGCCAGCGTGTGTGGTGAGGCTCCCGTGAGGCGCCTGCTGTTGTCACCTGCTCTGCGTGGAGAGGGTCGTAGGGCCGGAGCAATACCGCCCGAGTCCTCAGCACTACACTGCAGGAAAGGGTTCTGGAAAGCAGAAGCAGGCAGAGTACTTCGGGAGGGAGCAGAGAGAGTCATCGGGAAGGAAGAAAGCAGGAGATAAAGTTTTCAAGAGCTAGAGGTCATCATCCTAAAGAAGAGGAAGCAAAGGGAAACTTAGTAGTGGCAGTCAAAACCATGGAAGTCTCAGGTAAAGACAAAGAAAAGCTAGACCACCAAGTTCTCAGTGGATTTGAAGATAACAAGTGTTTTATTTGGAACAAGAAGGATTGCCATTAGCAAAAAATGGTCGGCATGGTAAATACATGAACACCTTGTCTAGAGAGGTTTTAATACTGCCATAAATTAGCTGTCCTGTTGAAGCAATCTTTAGCCTGATTTTATGACTCCCTATTGGTTGATAATGAGCATGAATCATAAAACCCACAGAAATGTCTTACTTTGTATGCAGTCCGCATTCACGAGACACTGATGCAAACATCTGGTACAAGGAACAAGGCATTGGAAAATGAGGCCTAAGAGAGTCGTATATTGTGAAGTATGTTTTACAGACTTCCATGAAACCCTCAAATATGTAATCCCTAAACACATCAGCAGTTCCTACTGTTTTAGAGATTGCAAAAAACAGAGCTGACTAATTGCCTTTGTAATATCCACAGATATCAGTAACAGAAGAAGGGATAAAAACTGACATCTTAATTTCCACCACCTCTCTTCACTATCACCTAGTTTACCTAATTTCTCACATACTCATCCTCAAGATTTTTTTTTTTTTTAATCTGTTAAACCTGAAAGCAATAGGTAAAGGATCTGTTCACTGTGCTGCCTCATAAGGCAGAGAACTGTGAGGTAAGTGAGCTCCCCAGCACGGCGTTTTGCTGCCTCTCCTGACAGCTGCAGGAGCATGTTCAGGGATATGAGGGCTGTCAGAATGCAGCTCTTGTCAGTACTTGCAGTCATTTGCATGTGCTGGTGGGAGGAAGTTTAAATTACCAAAATTCCTAACTGTGAGTTGCATTCTCTAGAACTCAGAGTGGGGGTTGCCTTCCAGCAGGAGAATAGTAGTGTTTTTTGTAATAGATTCATTACCTCAAATGTTTACAAAATGTACCAGAGGTGTAATAATTAATGTTATTCGGGTACATTAAAATGGAGGGAAGCAAAGATCCCTGATCTGCAGAATTTTTAGATTCAGCAAAATTCAAGCTGGGTTCTGAGCTGACCTTGAGGAGTTTAGCATCTCACTGAAATTGAATAGTAGATGAATGCCTTTTCATTTTTTACTATCTCTGCTTGCAAGTTGCCTTCAAGTACCTATCAAGTAGTGCTTTCCTTCTGTTTCTGTCCCCATTGTTCTTTCCTTTTTCTTTCCATCTTTTCCACCCTCTTTTCTTCAATACTCTCTCTTACTCTCTTTATTCTCCTGGAACTTAATTAAAAACTTTAAAAATTATGGACTAATAGTGCTTTCAAGTATTTCTGTTTTCTTCAAATTTCAAAGCTTTCATTAGTCTCACAGCATAACAGATGTCATAACAGTTTTATTTAATGTAAATTGTAGAATTCCTTGCAATAACTAAATAACTTATGATCAGTTTCACAGCTGAACTGTCCTTGGGTGAAGGTGGAGCTACTCAGTGCTAGGAAAAGCTGCGAGCATAACAGGGCTTTCCTTTTGGGCTCAGCTGCAAGGCTCTTGGGCTCCTCCAGTCTGCCAGTGAACATGTCCTGACATTTTAAACTATTGTTAGAATATGTAACATTTTTGAATATATGGTATTGAGACTGACTACTGCTTGAGCTGCTGTATGCCAGAAGTAGTATATTTCATTGGGTTTTTATTTAAGTTGGAAGTAATGTCTTTGACCTTTCCAACTAATTGTGAAAAGCTGTTTTTTCTTTGAACCTTCATTGCAGGCATGGGTTATTAGGAGACAGAAGCCAGTGTAAAGAAGAAGGAAATTAGGATTTAGGTTTTTTTATGACTAAAAAGAGTGATAAAAGCCTGCTCTTAGTTAGTAGTATGTTTTCTTACTGAAGTGCAAAGTAAGAGTACTTAGAGTAGCAAGTAAATAGTTAAATTTCAGGCAGCATAGGCTTGCATGAGACTAATGTACCATTTACATCCCTCCTAAAGTTTCAGAATAATAAATTTAATGTGTGCTATAGTGCTTTCTTCTGTCGATAACTGCCATATGGATGGCTTAAAACCAGCCTGGAATCAATTCTGGATTGACATACAGGCTGGGAATAAGCTCACAAGAGCAATACAACACTGTCAGTCACTTGATGACAGCACAAACAGCTTTGAGAATTAGCACAGTGTGGAGGCAAAACACAATGCCCTGCAGGGCAGATCATGGCCCCAGGACCAGCCCACTATGTCCCCAGGACCATCCTGCAGCAGTATAGCTTTGAAAAGTAAATTCCCTGCTTGGCTGTTTAAAAAGGTGTTATTAGATCTGCTGCTGCTTTTACTAGTACTTAAAGAGGAGATCCTGCTCTCACCAACCTACAGAAACCTCTGCACTCCCATCTCCTGCTCCCCCCTTTCCCCTTCGCTGGTTCCATTTTACTGCACAGTGAGTCAATTCAGGTCACTAATCTGGCAGAAAACAAATTCAGTGATAAAAAAAGAGAAATAGTTTTGCAGCAGATTAGTGACTTGGACAACCTCATTGTGTGATGAGTACCAGAGCATGATCTGGAAAGAAGTTAAGACAGTGGCCTGAAGTAGAAGTTCTCTACACTGGGGAGCAGAATCCCTTATTTTGAAGGCAACAAGCCTGCTTAGGTGATTTCAGCTGTAACACATAAGCCCAAGAACTTGCTACATGTGTAATGTAGCTACATGTACACCTACACGTGCTATACTACATGTAGTGCATGTGCACTACAGGAAGGGAATAGATTCTGCTTGCTTGCCTGTTCTTTCAGAGGTGCTCACAATACTACAGGTCATGTTGTGACCATGTACTCACAATAAATATGTGGACTGTTAATTGTTTTGAAACCCTCTAATTAGTATCTGTGAGATAGACTGGGTAAAATAAGCACACAACCCCTCAGTGTGCACCACACTCAAAAGCTGTGTGACCCACATCAAAACGTGTACTCTCCCATAGGAGGTTGCTCCTGGGGTGGTGTGGGTGTGTGTCTTTCATTTTCCACATCCCCTCCAGGACAGGCTCCCTGGCAGCCTACTCACAGCATTGTCCACAAAGTCGGATTCGTTACCTGAAGTACAACAAGCCTATAGTTACACACTCAAAGGAGGTGCCCTACTTTAATTGATAAAAGGTATGTCCTGCCTAGGTGGTGGAGATCCACTCTGAAAAGGGTGTGTCCTATTGAAAACATTATAGTACTGTAAGTAAACATCGTCTGTTTTACTTGAGAGGTGACCAGTTTAGGACTAGGCAGTCTCATAAAAAGCAGTTATTCATTGTATTCTAGTGCATATGATCCTGAATGGAGAGGGGGGCCATCCATATCACCATCACCATCATCTCATTCCACAGGAGTGCAAATCCTGTTGGATGCTATCAAAGGCAGGGAATAGGATAAAATCCTTTCCTTCTCTGTGAATCAGTCCAGTGGCAGTGTCCTGTACTGTAGCTGTGACACTGCAGCTGATTTCTTTTCAGCTAGTGTCATTGAATTTTTTTTTTTTTGTGTTCTCATGGAACGTATCTGAACATTTCCATGCATATCTACCTAGAGAAGATGCATATTTGTAAAGGAAATTTAGTATTTACATGGATGTCAGCAGCTAAATTTAATTTTTTTGTATTTGCAAACTAACTGTTGTGATACAGAGCACAGTAAGCAATTAAAGCTCATTGTGTGAAAGCAGAACTAATATTTTGTTTTCTACTTCATATGATTGTTGTGAAGCTGCATAAGTGAAAAGCATATTGAGTTCCTAAATGCAGACTTTTGTTAAGTGTATACTTAATTTTCTGTGACAATCAGCACAAAAATAATAAAGTAGAATAATTGTCTTGCAAAAAGCATACGAAATGTGACACTGAGGTGTTCTGGATGCTGTTAGGAAAAAATGGGGGACATAAGTAGTTTGGGAATTAAGATAAAGCTTCTCTGCATGGGAATTGATTGTTTCTCCTTGTTCTGACCTCATCACTCCTGCTGCACCTGAAATCTGTTCAGAGTCACAGAGCAGCCAGTTATTGCTCACCTTGCTGTGATCTGTGCAGTCAAAAGCTGCCTTTTTGGTGCAACAGAAAACAGCTCTTACAGAAGCACACACTACTGAGGCCAGTACTTATGTTGGGAAGTTCAGCTTTCTCCCACCTCCTGTCAGTCTTTACCTTTTTGTTTGAATATTGTCTGCTCCTGAATGTTCTCATTTCCAAACTGATGGGAGCATGAGTCTCCACAGAGCAAAGTACTTACTAGTAGACCTGGTTAGAAGCTTTTTAGATGGAAGTCAGAGGGAGATTTGTGTTTATTTATTTAGGACTTCTGTGGTCTTAACAGAAAGTGACAGCAGTCCCAGCAACAGAAAATCACAATGATTGGCAGTCTCCTGAGAAATGGGAAATGCAGGGTAGGGCCTGCTTTCCCAGGTTCCAACAAGAATCCTAATGGGAATCTACTATAAAAAGGGATCATGTTGCAGAAGTCCCAGTGGTCTGGTAGCAGTGCCAGTGCTGCTCAGCCTCTGCAGAGCCCTGGATGGAGGCACCAGGTGCGCTGTCAGTGTTGCCTGGTGTGCCTTTGGGGTGTGTACGTACAGAGGGCTGGGAGCCAGGGTACTGGGAGCTGGACACTAGGGACTAGTATCTGGGGTTTGGTGCTCATAAAACAAACACTGACAGAGACAGACCAGAAAGAATAAGAAAAGCATTATGGACTGAAACAAGATTCTTTATTTCAGTGCAGTACAAAGAAATGGGAGTTACTTTGCTTTGAATGAAAGTACCGAAACTAAAAAAATGAAGCAGATAAAATATATTTGTGTAGTACTAGGAATCCCTGGATATCAAAGCAGTGAAAAATTACAGCTATTATGCTGCAGAATTCAAATAAATATTTACGTATCTTTAAACTAATGTACTACTGCCTTGATTTATGTTATATCACTGGTAACTTCGTTTCCAGCAGTATAAGATACCACCACTGAAAATGCTGTCTTAGCCATCAGTCCTTTAGCCAGTGATTTCTTTATGTTTAAAATGCTTTGATACAGAAGTAGCACTCTATACCAAGCCAGCTCTCCAAAATCCCAACAAAATCAGTCTCTTTTATTTTTTCTTCCAAAATAATGAATTATATCCGTTTTGTTAATTACATTGACCTTTGGTTAGTAATATTGTAAATATTGGGCCCAGTTCACAATCAAGTAGTATGAACTCGTTGTATTAAGGTCATGAGGAAATATTGTTTAAAGGCTGCTCAGGATTTGACTTTTTCAATTACAGCAATGTTTTTCAGCTTGAATTTGTTTTCCTATTAGATGTAGATGATTTATATTTTTGAAGCTACCAAAGCAGACTGGCATAGTGGTTTGCAGCAGAGACAATAGCCCCATTTACTGATTCAGGGATGCTTTTCTAATAAATAAGCATTGATTACACAGGTATTGCTGTGAACCAAGCCCATTGTCCAAAGGAAGCACATTTCTTGCCTAATTAAAAGTCTTTACATAGGAATATATTTTTATAAAATAATAAATAAATAAATAACAATCAAATAGCTGCTGTGCAAGTTATTAAAATCATGTGCCTTCCTGCTCACACTTTGTACCAACACAAAAAAAAAAAAAAATAAACATGCAGTAAAATGTAGCACCATTTAGAAAATAATGTGTAAAAAAGGTAGGTATTTCCTAGCACTGTGCTGGGACATCTTGCTTCCTTTGGTGGGGAGGAAGATAAAGGTGTAAGTAATGTGATAGCTTCCCTCTCGTGCAAGTGTTCAAAGAAAATCAACAGACACTTTCAAAGGTGCATTTGGGGGAAAATGTGGTCTTTTTTTTTTTGCATTTGTAGTCTTTTCCCAAACTATAGTGGGTAAAGACTCTGTAAGACTTCTGTTCTGAAATAAGTTATGGGTTTGGCCTGCTTTTTCAAGACAAAGTCAATGAGTGCCTCCTAAGATCATGTTGAAAAGGAACATCTTTATTAAAGTGTTTGTGTAGTATGGATGCATGTGTCATGATTTTCAACCAGCCTTTCCAGAACAGCGTTTCCAGTGGCTGCAGTTGTTAATGCTGCTGAGCTGTCCTTTTCTCGTGATCTGAAAGTGGTGAACTTTAGCCACGGCACAAGCTCCAAGCTCCCCCCTGTGGCACCATAAATTTTGTTGTGCAAGGAACACACTTTGCTTTGAGGAATTCATAAGCAAGAGCTCTGAACTTTGAGAAAGTACTTGAGCCTATGCTGGAATTATTTGGATACAGCTCATCCTCCTGAGCAGACCTCTGCATCAGAACAGGTAAGCCCAGGGGTTTGCTTGTGTAGCTGGGTCTAGCTTAAATTCTTTTGAGTAGAGATGTGGTGACAGGCTGGGGAAGCATGAGTGAAGGAGGATGTGTGCCACATCATTATTTAATTGTATTTTCTTTTTAAACAGTAAAGTCTTGTAAACCTTCAAGCCTTAATTTGATTTCCTCTGCCGCGATTGTATCCACTGGGTTTGTGTTTAGTTTCCCCACATAAGTGAGACCAAAACCAGGTCACTCATCTTTCACAGCCCTTCTCCTGTTATAAATATTCTAAACAGTGCCCTTTATGTTCAGCTATATCTAAGAGAAAAGTAATTTACTGGCCAAAAATAGACACTCACCTGATCATCACTACCTGCTGCCTTCTCCCAGTAAAAGGGGAGCAGTTCTTGGACTGAGAGATGGCAGTCATCCTGTGTGAAGAGAAGTGTGTTTCATTTGATGTTTTCTTTTGCTGTGTGAGGGTAGCACAGGGTGCAATACATTTTATGTTCTGTTTCACAGCATCTTCTCTTGACAGCAGTGGATGTGGAACTTTGAAAGTCAGATTATGGATAGAAGTAAAATGTAATGATCCAAACCATGGTCTTCCTAAGCAAAATATAGTGGCCAGCTGTTTCCATTTGTGCTGCCTCATTCCACATGGAAAGTAGACCTGACTATTATAGAGCATTTCCCTTGAAGAGAAGAATTTTCAGTTTCTCTCCATTAGAGCATTTCCATTGAAGAGAAGACTTTTCAGTTTCTCTCCAATAGGATTAATAGATGAAAGTATTACCATAGTCTTATAATCCTTATTCTTGGTATTGATGAGTGACTTCAAAATTTCTGAAACATAGTTATCTGACTTTACAATAAGAGAAGAGGATCGTGCTGTCTTTCCATCTGGTTCTTCCTTCAGACCTCTTTCACTGGGGTTATTTGGGAACATTTCTCATCTCTAGTTCCATCAGGACTAGAACAGTGTCCTGTCAAGTTTGAGCTGCTAGGTATTAAAGACTTTGAAAAATTGTGCCAAAAGGAGCTGGAACTCTCTTTCATCTTTATTTATGGCCATACATAAATTACAGATTATGTTTCTGTAGCTTGCCTTACCTCAGAGACACTTCACTGTCGCTAACAGTAGTTACTGTAATTTATATGGGAAAAAATATATTTATGTGATTTTGGCTTGATATGGAATCTCTAGATCAGGTTTTAAAATCTGTGCCTTAGGTCCTTCAGTAACCAAGAGATTTCAGAAATTGATGCTTTGTCCTCTTGGTTAGCACAAGTTAGAGAGAAGCCTCTTTTCAGAGGGTGCTTTTCAACTGAAAAGCACGTTCTTGGGCTGTCGCCCTGTTTCTTCCTGTTCTCTCACAACTTCCTAGAGTCATCCCATGATTCAGCCTGTGGTTATGATCAGACTAGTTTTGATTTGTGTGTGCTCGCTGCCACTACTGAGAAGAGAGAGAAAACTGCTTAAAATAAAAAGTCTATTTTATAGCATGACAGTTTATATCAAGTGAAAAAAATGGAATCGAACATGATAAAACTACTTGATGCCTTTCAAAAAACACTATGATGCCTTTTAAAACTATTTTTCGACACTTTATTGAAATGGATTATCCTGAAGAATCAGGTATTTTTCTATTTTAATAGTATTGTCTTCAAAACTCTTGTTTTAACTTGACTCGGAGAGTTGTCTCTCCCTGCACTTTAGTCATTCACCAGAAGGTGGGGCTTAAGGTATTGTTAGTGAACTAGAACTAAAGGAATTTCACAAAGTGCTTTGGATTGGAGAGTTTGGAATGTGCATTCTCTCCTCCCTGTTTTGCAGAGGAAATCCTGGATCAACATGACAGCTCCTCAGGCCGTAGCACCTCACACTGAGGAATCTTAGTGGTCCCAGACTGTCTGGTACCAGCACAATTTAATTAAGCCAAAATATCATCACCTAAGACACATCAAAGAATAGAATAATTGTGCCAAAAATGAGGATCACTGTGCCCCTGAAGATGCTAGTGATGTTCTTTGGGATTACTGGGAAACTAATGAATGGGAGAGAGAGGAGTGTTTGCCTCATGTTTCTGCCCCAGTTCCCGCAGGCACTGGTGTTACAGAATGATAGAACAATTTGGGTTGGAAGGGTCCTTAAAGATCACCTAGTTCCAGCTCCCGTGTCATAGGCAGGGACACTTTCCACTCAGCCAGGCTGCTCAAAGCCCTGTTCAACCTGGCCTTGACTTGTGTCCCCATGGGTCAGAAGCTGCTCAGCTTGATTCCTGTGTGGGAGCTTGTATGCTGGGCCCCACACACCTCTTGCAAATCTTAGGCTTATGCAAGCTCTGGCACCCAAACCACTGCTGCCTTGACATGGAGTTAATTTGTCAGCTGCAATCATTGCACTGAAGTAGCAGGAAGCCTTCTGGACAGCAGGGACCCAAACCCCACAGTGCCTCAAGGACAAGTGTCTCAGATGTTGAACCTGAATCAATTCTCTGTGAGGCCATGACAGAGCAGCAGGGGTACATAAGGGTGTCTGCAGTGACCTGTGTTACTAGGATGCTGCACACCAATGGGCTGCATGGAAAAGAGCATTCTCATGGCTTTCTGCTTATATACACAAGTTGCTTAAGTCCAGTCTGGATCATGCTAGGTCATGTTTAGAAGATAACTGGAAGCTGGACAGATTTGTCTATCTGCTTTATGGATGTACTCAGGATTAAGACTTCATAGTGAACAGTACTTGACTAAAAACATAGCATCTCACTTAGCTTTCCTCAGCTCTAGCTTGGGAGGAAGGATAGCTGCCTTCTCTGCATGATGCAGGGAGTGTTTGACTCAGAGCAGCCATTGTTCATGCTCTTTTCTAAGAAAGATACAGTTTGGGTCCAGTTACCTTTGGCGGAAGTTCATGAGTTCATGTAGATCCTTTTCCTAGATGATGTGGATGGGATGAGATTTTGACCCCTTGCCCTTTTGTGAGCTTTCTACTGAAACTTTGACCAGAGTAGCTGTTCTCTGTAGTGGCAACTCCTGTCACAGCGCCAGTAATGTCTTTTTTGGGTGAAACCAAAGTTTCACCTAGATCCTCTCTTTGTCAGTGTCCTGTCTTTGGGAATGGCCAAAGGCTGATGCCTAGGAAAGAGGAGGAGAATAGAGCAAATGTATAGCAATTGTTCTCTGTAGTACTTCTCTGATCAGCAGTGATTTCCAGCTGACAGATTCATTGAACTAGAGATGATGCCTTTATGTTCAATTGCCCTTTTAGAGACTTGGAACAATTCTAGTGGTCAGTTTTCCCAGACCATGTTAGTCTTAAGGCTAAATTCCCACTACCTCAACTGAGTAGTTGTAATGGACCCATTGGAAATCAGTGTTGAATGTAACAGATTCCCTTGGTTGGTCATCTAGGTGCTGACTAGTGAAGATTCAGTTCCTCAGTTTTACACTGTTCCAATGAATGGTGGAAAATCATTTGCTCAAGATAGCAAAACCCAAGAAGGGTGGCAAAAATTTTGACCCATTGAACCAAAAAGAGTGGTTCAGTGTCCTCATGAAAAATAGTTTTCTGCCTATTTTATTTCAAAACAATAGACTTATCTCTGTTTCAATTATATGTCCTTTTTGAACAGTGAAGATAAGTTCTGATGTGTATTCAAAACATTAATCTCTTTCCTATCCTGAAAATCAATCAATAGGCTCAAAGCACTATTGGCACCCAGCAGAAGCTAACCACAGCTAAGCGTGAGGTTAACAAGGCCAACCCACTTGCTCAGGAAGTTTTTGAGACAAATCTGAAACACAGTGTTCCTGTCTGGCAACAAAGAATAAATGAAGTGTTTTTCTTAGCTCTTAAAATGCATTTAAATGCCAGCATTCTCATGGGGAAAATTGGTTTCTGAAAAGAATTTGCATCAAAATTATCTTTGTACCCACTTCTTTAGAAAAAGAGTTGATTGTCATTTATTTTCATAATCACTGTGCCAAGTATTCCAAGTATGAGGAAATACTGAATTCTGCATCTGACTTGCAGCAGCAGATTTGCTCCAGACAGCCTCATCTCCCAGATAATTGATGGCTGTTCTCCTTGCAGGGCAGCTTGGATGGGGTGCTGCCACCCATCTTAGCCCTTGCTCTGAGGCACAGCTGCTATAGACCTTGTTTGTTCTGGTGCTGACAGAGTCCAACAGGGGTGGTCTGGTTCTTCCAGGTTTCATACAGCAGGAGAAAAGAGATTAACTCTGCCAAGAAGTACAGAGAGAAAAAGGAAAGACATACAAAAGTAAGGCACCAGAGACTGCTGAGAAATGACCATGATAAGGTGAGGGTTTTTCAAAGGTCTGTGGAGGTAATCTAGATTACCTAGAAGTACAGATACAAAGGGAATTAGTTAAATTCCATCTCTATCTGTCTGCACAGGGGTTCTTGTTTGAAGTGAAGATGACCTGATTGATGCCATTGAACCAGTTTCACTTCACAATTTTCATGAGTTCCATTGGATTTTTTTTTGAGTTTTCCATGGTAGACACATCATGGTACTGTTGTCTTTTCCAAGCTGGGGCTGGAAGAAGAAAGGACAGAAGAAAGAAGAGCCATTCTTCTAAGGGTCAGAAATGAGAGAATTGGGTACCTTGTTAAAGAGATGAGGTTTGAGCAGACATCTGCCCTTCAGAGCAATTTGTCACTTGAAGAAAATCTACACAGGAGAAAGCAAGGCAAGCAAAGCAAAGGCTGAAGGATGACAGAGGCTGAGAATGGTCACCTAGGGAAGGTCTAAAAGGTAAAAAGAGAAGCCTTTGATGAGGTATAGCCAGTGAATGCTAGGAAGCAAGAGGGAAAAAATAGAGTTAAGAAAATGGGAGTAATGCTCTGAAGGGAGTGGGTGCAAAAGGGGACAAAACTGGAAAGGAGAAGGGCTGTGAAAGGGTTTGAGAAGAAATGACAGATTTTAGGGTGGCTGAGGAAGGTAAGAAAGCTGAGACATAGAAACAGTCACCCAGAGGTCGGCATAAGTGAAAGATGATATGCAGGAAAAGGGTGGAGGGGACTTAGAGAAATTTGGTATTAACCAGTCAAACACAGAGGGCAGTGCTAAAGCAGACCAGTGAGGGCATATTCCATGGCAGAGGTGAGATCCATTTCAGTGGGTTCATTTCTGTATGAAATATAGACCATAGCTGCGGGGCAAATCATTGAAAGAAAGATGCCAGGTAATCAGATGGGCACCAGTGTAGAGGTGAGAGTTAGTGAGGTTGTGGTTAAAAGGTAGTGATGTGAGGGAAAGGTGATGGTCTCCAAGTTGTGACCTCCAAGAGAGCTCAGGATGGGACATGTAGAGAATTTGGATGAATTGCTGGTGATGGGAAGAGGGTGAGAAAGAGCAGGGAGGTGCTGGAATTATTGATAATGAGAAGAAAAGCCCAGCAACATCTTTCCACTTTTTATCCCTGGAATAATTAATTGTTAAGAAAGATGTGGGAAAGAAAAGGAAAGAGTAAGCAACCACAAGAATGAAGAAATGGTGAGATGCTATTTGAGGATAAGGAGCAAAAAGTTAATAAAAAGGGAGGAAATATGATTAGGCAAAGGAAAACTGAGGGAAGACAAAACAGTAGTGCTGAAGAGGACAGGGAGGCAGGTGCAGTTGGAAAAGACCTTTTGAAAATGCTACTTGGACTTCAGGGTTCTTAAAATTCTGAACAGAAGGATAGTAAGATGCAGGTCCCTGTGACTCAGAGGTGACTCTGGTAGTCGCAGTGTGTTCAAACCACTACTAGTTTTTCCTGGGACAGGCTGAGTTCCCTCTCCCTTTGTGGTACCTGCATCCCAACAGTCCATAATCCACAGTCCCATGCCACATGTCTCAAATAAAAGTACCTTGTCCCTGAAGCAGAGAGAGAACTTCATCAATGCAAAGCTTAATGATAGAACACCCTGAAAGACACAAATATCCCAGAAGAGCTTTGCCCTGTGCTGTGTTTCCAAACTGGTACTTCAAGTATGCAGAGCCACCATGCATTGAAAAAAACTTCCTTCTGAGGCAACAGCAAGAGAGCTGCACCCCTCACAGCCTGGTAGTGTCATGTTCAACAGAGCATCTTCTGTGCCTGGGGCAAGGGCACAGCTGGCCTGTCTTGGTAGTGTCTTCCAGCCCCACTGGGCAGCCCCAGGTGTGCCCAGGGGCAATTCTGCCCTCTGAGCTGCTCCTCTGAGATCAGCCAGGCAACACTGGGCCACTCTGGGGGCATCCATCTCAGGGAAACCTTCAGGCAACAAGTCCTAAGAGCCAAATATCAACAGCGCCTGCTGCTGAGCTCAGGAGCAGGAGCAGCCGGCTCTTGTAGGGTGGCAGCCAGGGCTGCACATGGATCTGGCCTTCCTCATGGCCCTGGTGACAGGAAGACCATTCATGAAGAAATTAGGCACAACCCTTCAATGTTTTGAGGATCTGCTTGTGCAATGGCAGCATTGTTTCCAGTCACCAGGCTGACATGAAGATTTAGGCAATGAAGCTGCTCAGCAGGAGGGCCCTTTCTGAAGAAGAAGAGGAAACACAAACATCTTAGGGTGCTGGAGACTTGCTTGGAGCGTGTGAGGAACTAATTCCTGTATGCAAAATGAGCAGGAGGGAGGGTGCCTTGGCCAGGATTCTCCTTTAAAGATAGCCTTAAATAGCCTGCTCTGTGCATGGCCCAGAGTATTTAATAGGTCTGAGTGATACTTTACCTTTATGCTCATCAAGCAACATTTTGTAAAGTTCTTTGAGAAACCCTGACTTGAAAATATATATAACATTGGAGGGGGGTGGGGGGGGAGGGGGATGGTGAATAATATTTTGGGGATGATTTCTTGACCTCAGAAAGTTAATTTATTCTTATTTTCTATTTAATTAATGAAAAACCATGTTTCTCCCACACTTTTTCAATTATCTGTTTAAGATCTGCAACCACAAATATTGTAAGTCTATGCGAGTCACCCTAAAGGTTGAAAATCCTTTATATTTCTTCCAAATATTAGTAGATACACCCACAGTTAATTTCAGGTCTTAAATACCACAGATGCAAAGTCACCTCACTCTGCAGATCACCATCTGCACTTTACCATGTTTTCAGGGTACTGTTACTGAAGGATAACGTGACTTCAGTGATGTGACTGACAGTAAATTCATAGGGTCATGCTGTGTAGCAACTGGAAGAATTAGTCTTGACTAGTGAGATGCCTCTCTGCCTTGTAGCTGTCAAAATCAAACACTAGTTTGAAATTCATTGCGCTGGGTGCCTGCCAGAAAATGCAGTGCAATGCAGTTTATTTGAATTCCAAGTATCCTGAGTGGGGCTGAAGCTGGAGTAAGCAACATCCCTAAAAAAACACTGAGAGCAAAGCAGTTGTAGTCATTAAGGAAAAAGTAAGCCTAAGCTGTTGATCAATCCTAGTTCTATTCTTGCCAAATAGAGCAATAACAATAGCCTTCTCTTTTAACAGAAGGAACTCAGAGAACAAATATCCTCTACTGCTGTAAAATTAGAGTTGTGTTCTCACTCCTAAGTTTCCAGGAGCATGAGTTTCATGGAGATGCCAATTAGGAATGGGCTGTCACTTGCTCCTAGTGGTGGGGCAAGGGAAGTGTTGGGGCAAACAAGCTGGGACAACTTTGTAAATCAGTGGAGTTTATGTGGGCCCAGCAGAATTTATTGGTTGGGAGATGAATCCTCTGAGGCTCTTAAATTCACAAAGAACATCCTCTCAGAATCCTGTGACTGCCATCCTTGGTGAGAGCTCTTTCCTCACAGGACCAGAGCTCCCCATCTCTGTCTCAGTCTCCATCCCAGTTGCCCTCTGCGGGCCAGCAGCACACAAGTGTCCCTGCAATCACTGCTCTGAGCTGCTGGCCATGGTCTCATCAGACAAAGAGGAGCAGTAAGGATAACCTCTCCTGGACTAATCTATAATGCTCCTAGTTTCTGTCAGAGTAGCTGACTGCCGTAGGAGTTAAGGAGAGGAGGGTGAAAATGGGGGTCTAGAAGTCCTAAACTCTTCATCATGTAGACAGGCTGTGCTGCAGGGCTTGTCCATGCAACTCAGATGGTCTCTACCCCCTGGAGTTGTCACGAAAATCTGTTTATTTTGGCAAAACGGCAAAAGTCAGGGTTTTGTGTAAAGCCTCAAACTCATCAAGTCTCTACTAGAAGCTTTTTTTTTTTCTCACGTCTCAAAGTTACCACCATCTGCAACGTGGGGAATACAAGCACCATACGGGAACAGCAGCTTAGGATCCCTCCACGTGCCTTTCCAGTTCAGTGCTCTTCCACTGTGGAGGGCTCCATACAGAGGGATGACGCATTTTTCCTGTTTTAGAAGCAGCCATAATCGTGTTTTATTTGGAAGAACCCATGGTAAGAGGGGTCAAACTGACACACCTTTTATTAGACTGCTGCTTGCCATGATGAAGCTTTCAGGACTCGACACTTCATTGTGCTGACTGAGCTTTAGCAGCTGAAATGGCCTTGAACCTGGACAGACAGTGTTGCATTTCTGATGGCGCCCATCATCAAAGCCTGTGTCAATCACTCTCTCTCCTGACAGTTCCCAGGGTGTAAACATTAATGTCCAGCAATCACACTGGCAGGGATCCCATACCACTGGGGATTGCATGCTTCAGGCAGTCAACAGCACCCAGGTTTGACATGCTGCTGGACTTGGGTTTTGTGACACCAGGCAGGAACACAGGCAGCTTGTTCTTGATGCTTTAAATACAAATTTTGCAAAGACTTTCACAAGTAGCACTTACATTCTGCTATTTTAATGCTGATTGGTTGCAGTGTTGAAAGGTGTTTGGCAAGGCAGCAATGACTGAGTTATATCAACTGAGTCTCACCAAGAGATGAGGAATAGGGATCATGACATAGCATTATTACATTCACTCTGACAAAACTGCATGGTAGAATAACACAGCTCTCTCCATATGCATAAACACTCAAAGGAAAATATTAATTTGCACCAGAAGCTGAAGCAGTTTAATGGAGAGGTGCAGCATTACTGCCACCCTCTATTGTGGTATGTGACAAAGAGTGGGAGAATTACAGGTGTGGCTTCTCTGAGAAGCTGCTAGAAGCTTCCCCATGTCTGATAGAGCCAATGCCAGCCAGCTCAAGAACAGATCTGCCAGTGGTCAAGGTTGAACCCATGAGTGACAGTGGCAGCACCTCTGGGATGATGTGTTTAAGAAGGGGAAAAAAATTGCACAACAGCAACTTCAGCCAGAGAAATGAGAATATATGACAGAAACAGCTCTGCAGGCACCCGGGTCAGTGAAGGAGCAGAAAGAGAAGGTGCCAAGTACCCAAGCAGAGATTCCCCTGAAGCTCCTGGTGAAGACCCCTTGGGAAGCACTGGAGTAGGCTCCTGGAAAAAACTGTGGACCCATGGGGAGAGAGAGAAGTTCACAGTGGAGCAGGTTAGCTGGCAGGACTTGTGACCCAGCCCCAGAACACTGGAGTAGTCTGTTCCTCAAGGACTGTGTCCTGTGGAGGGGACCCACACTGGAACAATTAATGCAGCCTGTGGGAAGAACTCACACTGGAGAAGTTAATGGGAGAGTGTCTCCCAGGAGAGAGACCCCACACTGGAGCAGAGGAGGAGTGTGAGGAGTCCTTCTTTTAAAAAGGAAAGAACATGCTGAACTGACCACAGCCTCATTCCCTGTGTCCCTGTGCAGCGGTGGGGGAGGAGGTAGAGAAAATTTGAGTAAAGTAAGCTGGTGAAGAAGAGAGGGGTAGGGGGAAGGTGTTTTGGTTTTATTTCTCATTACCCTACTCTGATTTGATTTGTAATAAATGAATTAATTTTCCCAAGTCAAGCCTGTTTGCCCATTACTGTAACTGTTGAGTGATCTCTCCCTACTCTCATCTCAACCCATGAGCTTTTTGCTTTATTTTCTCTCCCCCGTCCAGCTGAGGAGGAGAGTGATAGAGTGACTCTAGTGGGCACCTGGCATCCAGGAGGAGCTGCTAAAATGGAGCTCAACAGAAGTGGTGCTGGGCACTTTGTCCATAAAAGTCATAGAATCGCAGAATCATTTCGTTTAGAAAAGACCCTTAAAATCATCGAGTTCAACCAAAGCCGATGATCTTAGCGCCAAACACTGACATTGCTGTAGAAGAATGGCATGGGAAATACATGTTTTCAGACATAACACAAGAAACAAGGCATGCCAGCTCTACAGCTGCCTAAAAAACTTTAGTTACTCCTTGTTTGTTTGCAGCATTCTTTAATGACATAATCTCTTCTTTAGTTTTTGTTTCAATGAGTATACCAGATGGGCATACAAGAATTCTGATTCCGCTGACACTCATCTGGCAATTTCATTTAACTTAAGCAAGTTTTAATTTTCTTCTGGCAGGTTTGTTTTTTTTTTTTTTTTTCTTGAATCTCTACCTAGAAGCTGGATTGGGTAGATACCCCACATATTTTCAAGAACACATGCCTAAACCATTTTGTTATTATACAACCAGAAATCTGTCTTTTGGTTTAAGTGGGAGGGTTACCAAAACATATAAATGTAAATAATTAACAAATACATTAAAGAAACTGTTTCCAGGCAAGTAAACCAGAACAAAAGGCAAAATTCAGCAAATAATTATTGCCTACTTGTGATTTGCCCATAACAAGTATATCTTCTATGCTGTCTTCTTTTTTAAAAATGAGCATTTATTTTTACATGATGCAGCTATTTGTGCTTCTACCAACCTGTAGCTCAAACTGAAATAGGCTACCTGCAAGGAAAGGAGTGGTTACCAGGTGCACGTAGTTTTACATTGCTGGAAGGTATTTCCTGGCTCTCTTTCATTCTCTTTTCTCTCCATTAGCGGTCTTCAACAGAATTGTACACTTAAAATAATAACATGAGTAACATGCTTAAAACTGTTTCTGTTCATTTTGGAGCAAAATAGATACTTAGGCTTATGCATTTCAATATTCCTAGCATTTTGTGCAGGTTTAGTGTTAAACAGATGCAAAACATTTACAAAAGAAGGGTCTCAGATCATTTAAACAAAATTGTGTGGAACAGTGGTTGCCATTAGAGTAAGTGGTCAGAAACTTGCTTGGCAGTGTTTAATGTGGCATTCCTCCTTTCTTGCGCATAAATAAAGCAAATGTCACTGGCATTTAGTAAAAGGCTGCTATGTTTTCACTTGGATCTGAAACTGTGACTGCAGATGGAGTAGAAGACACTCCACAGCAGATGTGGCTTTAGCTGTTGGGTGCTGAGCCATGCCTGTATTTGAGCCCATGCTGCCATACCTGGGCTGATGCTGGGGCTGAATCTTGATTGCTTGCATCCAAGTGAGCTGCAGCCAGTGCTGTAGAGAATTACAGAGGAGAGAAACTCTCTGTACAGAGCCCTTGAAATTGCTTATAAGTATCTGACAATTTGGCTCACTAAAATTCTTCCTTTATATGTCTCTGTCTGCCTGTGTCTTCCATTTGTAAACCTGCCCCTACAAACTGTTGGGAGTACCATTTTTATCTCACAGCCTGCAGCTATCTTTCCTTTGCATCAATGACAAACATACTTGAAGTCAAGAGTCAGTAAGTTTGTTCACCAAATGCAAAAAGCTGTTCCATTAGCTGGTGTAAATAAAAGAGCCCCACAGAGAATGAAAGGAGGTGAGGCAAGAAGCTCTGCTAGACTGTGCCAGCTGAAGACCTGTTTCAATGAGTTTTCTAGAAATTCTGAAAACAAACTGCTGGTGCATTGCATCTTCTCTGCTCAGGATTTTCCAGCATATAGTGATTATTTGTCTGGCCTTATATGGTTTCAAGAGAAGCACTTGCATAAACAAGAGAGAAAGAATCAGCAATCCCAAATATCCCTTGTCTTGGTTTACACTATAATTTAATCTTAACTGTTATACCAATATTAGCTGAGCTAATTACAGAAAATTCCTTTCCTGCAAAGAAACAGATTTCACATTGCCATAGGAACAAGTCCATACTCATTGCAATATGGTATCTTGGTTGTTTCCTGAGCAATCCACATTCTCAAGAGAATTCTGTCTTTTAAGTGAAAAACCTCCAAGACTGCACAGCCTATATGGGTGAGCATGGTGGATAGTTTCATGCAGACAGATAGCTGCACCCCTGCATGTTCAACCCTCTGTCTCTCCTGGATGCACTTGCATAGAGCAAGCACTGAAGAAACAACTGAGGAAAACAAAACCCCTTCCAGATTTGTGTACTCTGCAAAGATTCACCCTTTCCAGTACACCTATATACCATTTTGCCTCCAGTTAGCAAGTGCCATGGTTTTTCCCTTTTCAGAGCTGTGCTTTAAAAAACAGCAAGTAGGCTTGACCCTGCTGAGTAATGTCAGCTTCCATGGGGGGATCCCTCTGCCACCTATGACCAACTGAGGAGTGAGAGGGGCTGTGTGAGTGCTGGAGGGGCATGCTGAGGCCATTCCTCCTGCCTTGCCAGGTACCATTTTCTCTTAGGGCAAGCTCAGACATCCTTATCAGGGAGTACTGGCACAGTCACATCATTCCACTAATTATATCCACTGAAATTCCCAAATGTGCACCATGTAAATGATACCTTCCTCACACAGAACAGCTCTTGCTGCAGATAACAGGCAGGATTTCGATTTCTGTGATGCTGAGATCCCTGACTCTAATAGATACTCTTTACCAGGTTTACTTGCTAAAACTTTTGACCAGAATATCCAGATCTCCCAGTGTGGTTGTTTTTAGTTTTTTCTCTAGCTGTCATGCTTTGCTAGTGAAGTGTACTTTCTCTCAGAAACAGCTGGTGTCCCACATGAGAATTGCATGTCTTTAACCAGTCAGTGTTCAAGTCAGTCCTTGATTCATAATCCAGAAAAGGCCTTTCAAAGCTGCACTTTTGCATTCCATTCCACACGATATGACTGATGATATTGCATTGGGAACTACATCCTTGAGAATGCCACTTAGGAAAGAGAGAAGCAATGCTGAAAGGGAATAATGAAGTTGTGATGCTGAAACAGGAGTGGTACAGTGTACAGAGCAATGAGGGGTACAGTGACCAGTGATGCCTGGTGTGATGCAAAGCCAGGAGGCTACAATGGACAGCAATCTACTAAAAATATGGTATTACAGATGTGCCTTAACTTGAGCTTCCTGAAACCCTGTCATCTAGAGACTCCTTCTGTTTGCTATGCTGCTTGGTTTTTAAAAGCTATAGCAATCAAGTTATAGGAGGAAATATTCCAGGAGTGGTGAAAGACAGCTTTCTGGAGATACCCACAACTCCCTTTGCTTGTTCCAGTGTGGCTTCCTGCTTCAGTTCTGGACTACAGTCCCTACCTTGTGCCTGGCTGCTCCAGTCTCAGCTTGCTCCCAGGCTTCCTTAGAGAGTGCAGTGATCACCTAGCAATGAAACAAAACCCAGGTGTAGTTCTGCAGGAGGCTGCCCCATACCCACTATGGTTAAGCAGCTGCCAGGTTTGGCTCCCTATGACCCACAGAGCTCTCCAACACCATCCCACTGTAACATCACAGGGAATGCAGCCTACAGTGTTCTACTGTGGACACACATTCAGCTCATCAGTTAACACTGTCTGCACCTCATTTTGGATGCTGCAAACTATGAAAATGCACATATGTAACACATATGTAACAGGGCACAAAGGATACTGTGTATTCACTGATACCAGTGGGGACGTGGCCAGTATGCTCCTGTGGGCTGTGGGACCCTGGGCAGCTTGGCCAGGAGGGACAGAGTGGTGAGTAGGACCAGAGTCCCAGAAGCAGCTACGTCCAGCAGCAGAGACGTAGCCTGAGACTTTGGAGCCACTCTGTGCCAGTCCTCCATGTGCTCAGCCATGGAGCTGTGTGGCAGCATGCCAAAGCCAGTGTCTGGGCAGAAGCAGGTGTGGAGCCAGATTCCTGTGCAAAGTCTGCTCCTGTTATTTGGCTTCCTTTGATTTGTACTTTTGTTTGTTTGGTCTGTTTGTTTCTTTGGTTTTTTTTTTGTTTTTGTTTTTTTTTGTTTTTTTTTTTTCTAATATATGATGTTTATTTTTCTCAGTCTCTTTCCTCTCCCTTCATAGCAGGCAAGAAGTTTTATGCCCATTTAGTTTTATTTTGATTTTATTTTTGTTTAGGTTCCACAGCAGAAGACCCATTCAAAAAGTAGGTGGGGGATATGGGTTAGAGGGTTGTGGGAAGAGCCAGACAAGTCGGACTCCGAAGTGCCTTGTAGATCTAACAGTGCATCTCTCCAGTGCAAGGCTACTGAAGCAAAAACCCCGGCCAGATATGGGGTGAAAATCACAAAGAACAAAAGATGATGTGAAGAAGGAAAGACAGCCTGGTATAGAAAGCTCTGTATAGTGAACCTGTGCCCACGCAGGACTGAATACCCACCCCAGCTGGAAGGGCACAGTGCCACAAGTGGAGAAGACAAAAGGCAGCACGAGGGTGCGGGTAACACGCGTGGGCCAGCTGAAATTCCCCTGGTGCCGAGGGGCAGGCTCGGAGCTCGTCGTCTCCTTGGGGAGATGCTTCCCGAAGGAGCCAGGTGCCCTCACGCCAAGGGAGGGGATGCTGCGGGCACTGGCCGCCGGGGCGGGCGGGCCGGGGCGCCGGGCGGGCCGGGGCGCGGGGGGCGGAGGGCCGGCTCCCGCCTCCGCGGGGCCGCCCCGCTGCAGTGTCCCGGCAGCCCGGGAGGAGGAGACGGCGGGGCGCGCAGGCAGCAGCGGGGCAGCCCCGCCGAGACGATCGCCGGGCGGGCGGCAGCTCCGCGCCCCGCCGCTCCCGCCGCCCGCGCCCCGCGCCCCCGGCCCCATGGCGGGGCCCGCCGGCCCCTGGGCCGCCCTGCTGCTCCTGGCCGCCCTGCTGCCCGCCGCCCTGCCAGGTACGCGGGAGCTGCCCCGCGCGGGGGTGAGCGGCTGCCGTCCCACACGCGTCGCTGCCCGGCGGCGTGGGGCGGGGAGGTGCCGCGGGGCGGGGGGCTCGGGGCGACACGGTGCTTGGGGATGCCCAGCGGCGCCGCTCTCTGCCCCCGCCCGGCACGGGGACGAGCGCCGCGGCGGCGTCGCGGGGGACACCCCGGGCGAACCGGCCGCCTCCCTGCCCCGGCGCAGGCACCTGCCGCTGCCCCCTGCGTGTGCGGGCCTCTCGGCGGGTGCCCCCCGAGCGGGGAGGGGAGCTGCAGAGCCGGGCAAGCCTCGGCGCCGAGGGTCACCTGGCTCTCGGAGAGCGGCCGGGACCCTCCGTGTGTTAGCTCGCTGCCGCTCTGCCGCGTTTCGGGCAGCTCCGGAGCTCACGGCTGGCAGCCCACAAGGACGCTCGTGGCCAGACTTGAGCAGATGGCACCGGAGGGTGACAGCCTCCTGCTTGCCTTCAGTCCGTGGATGCCTTTTCCCCCCTGGAACCTCGTCATGGTTCCATCGTCCCGTCTGGGCTCTGCTGAGGAGACCCGCTCGCGCGGTTAGCGGCACTGCCACCGGGTAGCCCAGCGCTGCATCTCTCCGGGAAGCCAGGAGAGATCCCTCTTCCCTTCGTTCCCACCGCCGGAGTCCTGTGGATCGAACCGTGTATCAGCCTGGGCGAGGCTGGCGCTGCTATCAGAGTTCCCCGGGGCCCGCAGGCTCAGGTTTAAACTGTTCTGGAGGTGGCGTTGTGGGAGGCAGTGGCAGATCTGCCCTGTCCTTTCTCCTGTGGAAGCAGTGTACGATCACAGCATCCGCTCGGCACTTTTTTGCACCGCAGGCAATGCTGAACCTAATCTCCTCAGCTTCTGAGCACAAGGTCTGCACCAGAGCACGGGTAAAGACAGAGTATAGACACACATAAGGAGTCATGTCAGCGCTAGAATGTACCTGTTGGGGTTACAGTAGCCAGAGCGGCACAGGGACACTTGCCCGCAGGCTCCGGATGTGGTGGCTGTCCCATCTCCAGCCCCGTGCTGTAGTCGCAGAGGAAGGAGCCAGCCAAGGGCGATAGCATTCTCCCCAGCTCTCCCTGCAGCTCTGGGCTGTGCGGCAGAGCCTGGGACTTCATGTCACCCGTGGCTTCTGGTGAGTCTTAGTGTGCAGTTAAACAACCAGAAAGGAATGATCTGCTTAGCCGGGAACTGTAGTCTCTCTGCAAGTTGCTGTGCCCGTCCGGGTCAAGCTGGGGATCACACTCCTGGAAGCGGTTTTATAATAGTGCTCCCTCGTGGCAGTGGTAAATGGAGGGGGAACTGGATTTCCGGGGCTGCCAGCTGGAAGGTGAGAGGAGGAGGGAAGGGAGCAGGGGAGTTTTTGTTCTGCTATTGAGGGAAACATCGTGAGAAATGTCATAGCCTCTGAGGAAAAGTGTTAGCTGCAGAGTGCATGCAGGCTCTTGCTTCCCTGACTGTGTAATGTCTAAAGTGATTCTTGGAGAATCTGATACTTCACTAAAATTTTTGCATGTAATATCCATATAGTCTTTCTTTCTTTGCAGTCCCACACCAATGTGCTATAAAATTTTGGCCAATTTCTGAACAAACCCAAATGTGTTGGCATAGAGCTGCACAGAGCTCTGCGTGCTTCCCAGCTATGGAGCTCTGGAGCACACCAAAACCTGCTGGAGTGGGAACACTGCGCTGTTAACTGCGCTGTTAACTCCAGAGTGGCTGGACAGGACTGGATGTGGGCTGCATGTGTACTCCCTGTCCTTGCTGGTGTGCTGGCCACACCGAGTGGACACCACATTCCTTCTCCGGTCTAGAGAGTAGTTTATAAGCTGCTGAGCTGTGTCCTGAGCAAGTGCAGTCTCAGGCAGGAGGGCTGGTGGGTTCTGGAGTTCTTTCTCAAGGGGTAAAAGCCATTGCTGAGCATTTTTGCTGCCCTTGGTCCTGCTTTCTCACACTCTAGCTGTGTTTGAAATGGTCCTGCTGACCACCTTCACTGCATGCACTCTGTCTAGGGAACCTGTCCCAAATCCACTCTGTACTTTGGAGCCTTTGTCCAAGTACCATGTCTATGAGACAGGGAGGCTGCCTTGGCTCAGCAGACAGGCTCCAACGAAGCAAAAAAGCCCTTCAATTTTTGTCTGTGGAAAGAAAAGAAAGATTTTTCCCCTGTAAGGGTCTGGCATTGGGCTGGTGCTGTCATTGACTGTGTTCTGTTTATCAAAATAGAAAGTCAGTGTGGGGCCTATGCCCAGGATTGTTGTGGCAGTCCTCTGGCCAAGAAAGCTTAAGAGAAGGTTGCTGTACTGGAGCCAACTCAGGGGGCAGATCCCATTTGTGTATTGCCAAGAGAGATTTGCTGCTTGCTGTCAGATCCCATGTGTGGAAGAATGGATACTGACTACAGAAAACAGTAGTCACCCACCCACCTTAATTAGCTGAGACAAACAGTATTCAAGAACCACCTGCAGCCAATGGGAGAAGTTTGGGAGAAACATTAAGAAGAGGCTCTGCTCAGAGCAAGAGCCTTTCTGACAGTAGTACTAACTCTCATTTTCCTTCCTTGTCTAGACTGTCTGACACAAACAGAGAAAGCAGAAGGGTCTCCAAGGGAATTTTCCACTTCATTTAGCTCTAAGGAATGTATCTTCTCAGTTATTTAGGACAGTGCTGTAATGGTCTTAACTGTATAGCTCTGTACCAGCCTCTGGGTGTGTCAGATGTATGAAAGCTCCTGTGCCGTCCAAGTCTGTGATTCCAGCTCTTCAGACAGCACATGGACTGATTTTGGCTGGATGTGTGGTTAGGAAGATGCTTTCAGAAGCTGATCTATACAGAAAGAAATTAGAAGGGGTGGGGGTGGGGGGGGCTGAGTAGATGATGCAGCAAGACAAAGACACACCAGCAGGGGGAATGGGATCTTGTGTATGTGATCCAGTGTTTTGAGTGAGCATTCAATTGCACAAAAATATATCTCAGACACATTCAGTGATCATATTTCCCACGCAGGACACTGAAAAGTGACATCTAAGTTCTCAAGATAACTTAGGCTGGACTTTATATCTGCTTCACATTGTATGCAGCTGTCTGCAGGTGGGCTGTTGTCTTCACATGAAGGAAGCATAACAATATTTCCACCAGGTGCAGTTTCTGGTGCGTGTCTAGGACTCATGGTTTCTCTAGCTGGGAGTTACGTAACACATCTCTGTCTGTCACTGAGGAAGTTCTCAGGAATGTGGCTAAGTTGGCATTGGGATGTGCTGGCACGAGGGATTATGTCTCTTAAATTTATGCTGCTGCAGCTCAAGCAGAATCAGGACTGGAACCTCTTCCTAACCAAAGACCTCTAGAGTGAACCTGTGTTTAGTAGCCTGGATGTGATCCCAAATATGCAAAAAATTGCAGCCAATTCAACACTTTTTTCTCCCCTTAGTTTTGAAGTGTCAGGATCTGCTTATCTTGTTTAACTTAACTGTCTTCATAAATTAGTATTCCTTTACTCCCCCCTTCACCTGCCCAAGTGAACCATAGGTAGGTTCATGCATGTATCATGGGAACATTCACCTTTTGTTGTGCTTTCTGCTGGGAAAGAGGAGGGAGCATGGATGATAGACATGTCTCCCACAGACTGCTAATGCACTAAGCAGAAGTGGTCACTTCCCCAGAGGAAATGGTGTGGACATTGATGTGCCCTCCTCTTGGGAAGCCCCATGCTGCTATTTTCTCCCCCAAGCTGCAGGTGTACCACACTTTTGTGCAGTCTTGAGAGGGTTCCCCCAGCCCTGCAGACTCTGTACTGATCCTTCAGGCAGGTGCCAGTACTCCCTGTTGTCTTTTTCTACCCTTGAAATTGCCACGTGTCATTTCTCTTTTATAGCTCCCTAAAGCAGAAACACTTTCACTGGCGTGCTGCACTGCGGGATTGTTTTTATTCCTTTGAATGCACATGAAATTTAATTCACTTGCAACTATGAGTGTTTTCATTATTCCCCAAGATGAGAAAGATGGCTTCAGCTCTGCAGCCAGTGCCCCTGCCCAGCATGAGAGGAAGGGATGAACTGCTGGGATGTGAGGCAGTGAAATCCAGAGGAGAGCATCAGATACTGAAGCTGGGGAGATCCTTTCCCTCTGTCTCGTGAGAAACCCAAGCATTTTTCTTCCATGTGGGTTGAGAAATTGCATTTTGGCTATGTTTGCACTAACATCATAGCCCCTGAGGAGTGCTATGGCTTACATTTCAGGTCAGTTGAGGAGTGATGGGTGTCTTGGAGAAATGTGAGGTTGTCTGAAAGATCCTTTGTTGTGCATGCCCCAATAGAAAGCCTTTGAAATCGTGTCTGCATTTTCTTATACGTGTTTGCTATACTGCTTATTCTGCTGCACTCTTGGCTGCAAAACCTACAGTCTGTGTTGAATGTTCACAAACTGAAGTGCCAAAATAAGCACTGCCAAGATCAAGACAGTGGCTTAAATTGCACAAGATTTAAAGAAAACCAAAGAACTGCTGAGATCTTCTGCTTTGCTGTCCTCTGAGTCTCGGGACACACGTTTCTTAACTTTCCTCCACACCCTGGAGGTCTAGGGATTTAGAAGGGTGGTGTGGTTTATTCCTGTGTCTCCACTGCTTGCCTCTTACCAAAGAGGCATTTAGACCAGCGGGATTTTGCACTGCCCTTGTACCTGGCTAGACTGACTGTGCACACTCTGATCCCAGCTCTCACATTTATTCTTACATGAGGCACCAGCAGCCTTTGCCTGCAGCACCTCTGTAGTAGGATTCATTTCCTTTGGGGGTGTACAAGCACCTGGAAAGTGTCTGCTTTCCCTGGTTCCTCTTTAAACTTTAGACAAGCTTGTAATGAAAAATAACTTCTTCCACAGTGTACCACATGGTTGAGTGCTTAACTGCTATACTGGTAGCAGAGTTAACAGCAGCAACATCAAACAGTGTTTACACAGCGTCCCCTTTATTGCCTGGTCTTGATTTGCCTGGGGAGATGAGAGCTTGTGCTGACAGCTCATGTGCTTCTGGTCCCCAGCAAGACCTGTGCAGGCTGCTGAGCTCCCTCTGCCTGCTCTCTGCTGGATGGGACCTCTCTCCAGACTGCTTGTCCTGTGTCCCACCCTCCTAAGGCACATGGCTGCTGGGTCATGTAGCTCTGGAAATGGTGAACTCTCCTCCCAGGTTCCCTAGAGCTGCTGTCTGGGGTGTCATATAAGGGCTTTTCTCCTACTCAGTTTCTGCAAATATGTGTTTAAACTTCAGCATGTTTTGTACTGTTCACAGCACTTTCAGGATGGTTAAAATCTCTCTGGGTTAAATTGTACCTTTCTCAAGCAGCAGTCACTGTACCTCACTCTCATTGAACTTGTAACCTCTGGCCTATTGTTAGCTTTTCATAAATGACAACTGTGCAGTGGGACACAGCAGCTTTTCCCATGTGCCAGGTTGGGTTGTGTACCCCGGCTGTGTCGCATCTCTGTGCTGTGGTGACAGCTGAGCACTCTTCAGTGCCTCTGAAATCAGCCTGCATATGTCTCCATTTTGGTATAGATGCTTGCATTTGGCAGGTCTGTATTTAAAGCAAATAGTCTTAAGGAGTGGAGAAGCAAGGAAAAGTGGAAGAAAGACCCAAGCCATGTAGCAATTGTGTGCTTTAAACAGAGACCTTTTCCTAAACAAAGAGAAATTGTTAGTTACATCAAATGTAATACTGAAATCCAGTGGTAAGGAAGGCTGTCCAAGCTTCTCCTCATCCTGGAAGAACACATAAAATGAACATCCAAATTTAACTATGTACACATTAAAAAGTGGTCTGGAGAAGTGTGCATTTTAAATCAACCCTCTTCGGTGAATAACTCAGTCATCAAATCAGCTCTTCATTAAACAGAGTAAATTACTCTTTGAGGACTGTGGAGTGTATTCATATTTCACAGTTCCAGTGCAGCTATTCCACTATTACATAGTTATTAAGTCCTCTTGGGCATCCTGCAATGATCCTAGTTCCAGCAAATCTTTCTGACTGTTGTATTCTTCCTGCACTAAACTGATTATTTTTCCATTGGAGGAGTTGGTTGTTCTTAATATATACATTTGCTGTAAAATAAGAGGCCACTCTTCAAATGGTTATTTGTCATGTTTACTGTAGAGCTGACTGCAATATTTTGGATGAAACTTTTTTTTGGGAAAAAGTGCAGGACTGCTGGAGCTGCAATGTTAGTGTTTCCGTGTCTCTAAAAAACAAATACAAAAATAAGAGAAATTGAATAGTCAACATAATTTGTTTTGGTATTCTGTTATGAAGTGCTTAATCCCTTCTTTAATCCCTTCTTTCAGAGTGGTGTCCTTGGAAGAGTGTACAGAAGGGTTTAGCTGGAATCAGGAAATAACAACTGAGTGTGCCTTAAAATTCCCACAATGGAAAGCAGCAAATGTAACTGGCAAAACATGCTGCCGTGCATGTTTTGTGGTACCAGAGAACAGCCCAAGCCCTCCCACCCGTCTCACCAGCCCTCTCAGAGCCCCTGGATGCTCCTGCTGCTGAGGGAAGGGAGTGTGGAGCAGCACCCAGTTCCCAAGCCTAGCACCCATCCTGCAGCCTGAGAAGTAGCCAGGCTTCATGTTCTCAGCCTCAGGAAGACAGCCTTTAATTTTGCCTTTGCTGCTGAGATCTTGGGGCAGGTCTGAGAGCACAGCAGGATACAGGCTGTAGCCAGATGGATGGAGAGCTGGATTTAGATGCTGTAACTCCTGCTGGGTACTGTCTTGCTTCATGTGGCAGCCCCATGGAAGCACCTAACAGCATCAGAATCTGCCCCTGCATGAGTAACTGAGCTGCACTTTCGCACAGTCTGCGTGTCTTTCCCTTTCATCACCTTTTGAAGCCATGCCGAGCTCGGTGACATAATTGTGTGGTCTTTAGCCCGGGATGCATTGCAGATGGCCCTCAGCTCGCGCTCCAAGAGGCTGCAGTAGTGTGAAGCTGACAGCAATCCTCAGCCAAGCAATGACTTGGCTGAGGGCTCGCTGCACTTTGCAGGAGTGGGTGCTCTGGGTTATGTGTGGCTGCATCAGCTGAGCTTTGTGTCAGCCTCTGTCCCAGCTGTGCCATTGGTCTCATGTTTCTGGTCTCCCAAAGCAGAGGGGCTACAAACAATTTAAAACCAAATGTAAGTGATGGAAATGCTCCATTTGGCTTTGCTGCTCTGAGACTTCAGGCTGATTTCAGGTTGCATGTATTTGCAATATATGTATTTGATAAGTGTCTAAGATTATGTTACTAGGGAAGTGAGTGGGGATCACAAGGTCTGGTTTCATTCAAAAGTCTAAGACAGACTTTGAAAGTGGTGTCTCACCTTTCCTGAGCTCCACTGGCCCTGTTTTAATAACGAGTTGAATGTTTTTTTCTTTGAAAAAGTGACATCTCACCTTTGAAAGTGACATCTCACCTTTCCTGAGCTCTACTGGCCCTGTTTTAAAAATGGGCTGAATGTTTTTTCCATGCTGCAGTGCTGAAGAACTGCCCAAGCTAAGACTCTACTCTCTTCTGCTTGAAATTTTCCAAACAAGAAGTAATGACTGATGTCTTGTGAATTGCCCAGTTGCCCAAAGCTGAATACACGCAGAAGCAAAATTGCTGTCCTTACAAAGTCAAAAGAAAATGAAATTAACCAGAAAAGCTGTTCTGTGATAGCACAGCAACAGTATTGAAAACCTAGAAAGTCTAAACCTTAAACAGCAATATTAGCAAGCCAAGTTTCCATGCTAGATGTGTACAGTGATGTATTATTTTGTTTGCAATGCAGTGATTGCTCTGCCAGGGCACTAAACTCCTTTTCTTCACTCGTAATGGCTACTGTAAGTCAAGCTGATCCTCCAGGAGCCTGACTCCATGCTTAAATGAGAATCAGGCTCAGTGGGCACTGTACGTGTTTTCATGAAAGCCATTCCCAAGTCAGAGCTGCTGGGTTTCAGTTGCTGAGCACAAATTTATTGCCACAAGATGTCTCACACCATACGTGCTCCTCATCTGCCCTCCCAGCAAGTGAGGCCCCAGTGCAGTTATGACATGCCCCTTGGAAATGCTGATTGCTGAGGGCCAGACACCTCTGCTAACACACTTTCTTTCATCTGCAAAACACCTGTTTAAATTACCCTCAGGGTGGGATGATGAGTAGTATGAGACACTGTGGGATTCTAGTTGTGTTTGGTATCACATCGTGCAGGTTGGGCTGGAAACCTGCAGTTGATGACGTGACGTGGGAATGGGAATGAGTGTGAAACCTTGGAGGGATGGAAACTGATTTCAGACCACTTCCTAAGTGAAATTAAAAGAGAAATGGCTTGGAACTGGCTTAAGTCTTCCCTTGTGGTGGTGACAAGCCAGCTGTCCCACGTTATGCTAGCACAGGGTAGTCACAGGCAGTGTGGTGTGGCCACAGTTGTGCCTGTACAGTGCACAGTGGGAGTGTGTCTGGGAGAGGATGGTATCCACATTCCCACTGGGAGTGGAGGGAAGGAACTGTCATGTGTGTGTCAACAGAGGGAAGGGAGAAGGAAATACAAGAAAAAACAAGATTTTTTTTCCTAACACCAGCAGGGAGATAGGAAGGATTCAGCCCAGTGGAGAGAGCTGAAGTGAGAGCTCAGATAACTGATGGACCTTGGGGTCTGGTGGATAGAAGCATCAGAGTATCTGATGAGTTAGTATGGATGTTTCTGAAAGAAGATGGTGTGTTTGAAGATGGAGGAGTTAATTTTAGCACATGCCTACTGTTCTATCTGTTGCTTTCCTTTGGGAGAAGCACGATTTTTCTTAGGACTGGACACTTACAGAACAAGCTGCTAGTAATTGTAGTGAGGGTGGCAGAAACAGACCCTATGAATCCTAACATAAGAGCCTCATAAAATTAGACATAGAGTTTGCAAGATTTTTGCCAACATGAAATGAACCCTTTGGGTTTTTCAGCAGTTGGACCTTTTGCAAATATATTTTTTCTCTGCTTGTGCTGTATAAATACATTCTAAAACCCCCAAACTTTTGTTATGCTTGCAAGTAGTCCCCATAAAAACTGAGAAGGAAAATAGTGAAACTTCAAAATGCTTGTAGGAGCTTTTGAGTAATTTGGGGCCTCTTTGTATGGAAGGAAATCACTGTGTTTCAGGAAGCTTTGCAGCTTCAGCAAAATGTTTATGCTCCTGAATAGTAGCAGATGGCCAACCCACAAAAGGTTAGCAAGTTGCTTAAGTTACTTGTAAAATAGTGCAAATTTCCTTGCCTTGCTCTTAGCAGCCAGCCTTGGTTTGAGGGATCCAAGCTCGAACCTTGTCTCTGCTGTTGCTGCAGGGATGCTTCCCCAGCACTGGCCACACAGAACACCCAGATTCAGGCTGCCCATTGCCCTGTTGGGTAACCTGTCCTTGCCATGCAGATCTAGTCAAAGCCCTGTGAAAGTAGAGGATACCACTGCCACAGAAGTAAGGGCTGGTTTTCATCAGAGGCTCAAGTTTGAAGAGAGAGGGAATTATTTTTCATCACAACATCATTATAGGTCACCAGCATTGGTGATGGGTGGGTCAGAGCTCACAAGCAAAGCGGGCAGTGCTGGGCGGGTGTTTTGGTACTAGAAAGCTTCATTCCTCTGAACTGTACCGCAGCCAGCTTGGTGTCACAGGTCACCTAGCAGCAGTCAGAGTGGGCTGCATCAATACACCCTTCCACTGCATCCTTCCTTCCAAATCTCCTACTTTGGGTGTTCAAACACCAACATGAATAGCATAAAGTAGGAGTCCATGTACATTGGTACGTAGATCTAGCAGGCTGCTAGTTAGGGCATGTTAAAGACTCTGGAAGTCCTTCCTGAGACTTGCTCTCCTGATTTTTGCAGAGGCTTTGTTAACAGGAAGGATTGATTTTCTTCTTCCCCAGAGGCTCATCTTGCTGTACATCCCACTGGTCAGGGATATTCTATGCTCTGTGGGGAGAAGCTGCAAGTCTTGAACCTCAACACTGGAGACCTAACCAATGTAGATATGTGTATTTTCAGTTCTAGATGTCCCTGGGTTAACCCAAGGAAGATGGCATAGATTCTCTTTTACAAACCTGCAGAGCTGTCACTGCATCTTTTTTATATGTTCAGATTATTTTCAAGGTTATTAATTGGGCAAAATCTTCGCCAACTGTCCCAGTACTTGACAAGTCATGATGAGGCGAATCCAAGTGGCTGCTGCCGTGTGTCTCAGATGTATCTGCTCAGCTATGATAGAACTGCTTATAATGTGTGAAACAGCTCAGCTTCATGTCAGCATGAAGACATTGCTTTGAATATGACTGCAGAAAGTTGCTCTTTGGAAAAGAAATTAAATAAGAAAGTAATTTATCAGTAGTGAAGATCTGTGCCTATCTGAGCCCAACCTAATACAGAGCTCCTAAAAATAGTGATCATAGTATTCTGTCCATTTATCTAGGATTTATGAGTTTTGCACTTTGGGAGCCCTAGAGCGTGCACCACCAGCTTCCCTTTTACAGTACAAAGCTACATGTGTAGATTTGGAAAAAAACTTTTGTAATAAATAATGTGGAATAAAGTTAGTTAGAAGAATCAGAGTGGGTCTTACTTCAAGACATGAATCGTGAACAGTTTCTTATTAGAGCTATATAAATACTATTTTAGTGGTTTTTATTTTCATTTTCCATTAAGAGGAAGCAGCAAAGACTATGTTATTTTAAGATTTACGTTTTCCAGTCTGTGTAAAGTAACTTAATCTCTGAGAGCTGCTAATGAAAGAGCAGACACTAATGTTGAGCCTGAGTTTTGTTCTTAGCAAACCTGAACCTTGGGAAACTAACTTTTCTGATTTATAAAAGGTTTGGAAATGTGAAACAAAAATGAAGAGTTTTAGATTTTATTTTCCTTCAATGCATGATGAAACTTGAATTCCTACTCTCTGACTTTGTGAGTCTGAGGCATTTTTGGCAGTTTCAAATGGAAAGTTGAACATGCACTTCAACTAAAGATGGAATGGAAAGACTTTACATAAGCATATGAATCTCCAGTAGATTAAAAAATCTGTGCTATTTCACTGGGTAAGGGAGAAAATTTATCTATATTGAAGTTGTTTTGGAAAGAAATGTAAATCAACCATCCCAAATGTAAGTAGGATCCTTGAGGATGATTTGGTTAAGTCTGTGATATGCGTAAAGGAATGAACTAAAAGCAGAAACACAGCATTCAGATTACCAATGCTTTGGATTCAAACCCAATCTTCATTTCAGAAGTATCCTACTGATCATCTTTTTCCCATTTTTTTTTTAATAAGTGAAAATCAATTTTCTGAAATTTTCAAAATCCTAGATTTCTGAATAACAGTTGAAGCCATAAGGTTTTTTTACTAGTTGTGGCTTGGTTAACACTTGTTGCTGTGCCCACAAATGACTGATGTAATCCATTTGCTGTGTTAAAGTGGCTGAGATTAACAGGCTTTTCAGGGGATGTGAAGGTGACTGAGGGTTGTCACTTTCCTCCCACAGCCCATCACAAAACAATACAGAGTAGGCTGTAGGCTACCATTTGTCTCCCGCTTTGAGGATGGGCCATGAAACATCCCAGCAACCAATAGCTGAGAGAAATTTGAAAGGAAATTGGGTATTTGGGTAGAAGAATTTAACTGATGATAAAAATCTCAGATAAATGAATAATATGAATAAAGCATGCGAAGCTTTGTGCTTTGTGGATGTTGGTAACCACTGCCTGATGAGGTTTGAGTGAAAGCTGGTGCAGAAGGAGAGCTGTGCTTCCTCCTGTGACTTCCCGTAAGCCTAGTCCATATCCTCCATCAGGATAATTACATACAATGTTTTCTTCAGCCTTTAAGTGAGCAGGGCCTCATTCTTCACTTGAGCGCTTCTATAACATGCCACTGGTTTTAATGAGATTGCACGGATGTGAAAGGAGAGCAGACTGAGGTTCATAAGAAATGATCCAGGTGCACAGCATAAAGATGCTGCCACGGTTTAGTTAGCCTCCTAATGAGCAGTGCAATTTTAATGGGTGTGTGTTTTCCTTACTGGAGATCTATGGCCATAGCTGTGGGGAGCAGGACAGAGGTTGGCTCACAGAAGCGCATGCTCTGGCTCTGACTTGTGTCCCCTGCCAAGCCACTTCAAAGCTTCCTCAGGCTGTGGGCACAGGGGGAGGGAGCAGTGGTGGAGGGGATGCCTGGCAGCCTAGAAACAATACTCTCTTTTTTTACTACCTCACCTGCAGGCATCCTCTGAGGTCCAGCTAGAGGGAAATAAGCTGTCTCATCTGCAACCTGTGTGGGAGTGACAGTAAATGTGGGTAAGCTGCAGTGCAGTAACTCACACACCCAGGACCCATGTCCAGTCTGGGCAGAGCAGCATTGTGCAAGCTCCATGCTGGTGTCAGTGCTGGAGAGAAGGGCATTTGTGAGCTTGTAATCCTGCATCCTTCCTATCTAGCCATAGCTGTGTGGGCATCAACTGTGGTTCCAGTTTCACCTTCAACTTAAAGAAAGCTCTGCATGTATTTCCTTATGTGGAAATGAAACATTTCCTCAGTGGCAGCTTCACAGAATGTGAGAAAGCCACTGAGACTAAGTCACTCTGAGCAAATATTCTGTCTTATTCCAGGTTTTCATGAAGCCACCATAAACTTCAGTTAAATGGAGCAGTGCTACCAGCTGATGTTATTTTTTCCTACTGCCATGGTGGATTTTACCATATACATTTGTACCAGCAGTCAATTTTTTGTCCTAGAAACACATGTAGAGATTGTGTCTCAGATGTGGCAGCTCTCGGTGTGGGAGTCAGTATACTTTACAAGAGGGATAATATCCATCCTAGTGCAAGTTTTTTGTTGTCTTCATGCCACCTTCTGCTGTTGTCATGGTCAAACTTGCCAGATTGTTAGAGGAGAATAAGAGTGTTTTTGCTCATCACGGGTTGTGCAGCCAAAATCCTGCCTGGGTTCCAAGTGGCACTTAGAGTATCCCCACACCTCTGACAGCCTTTGAAATGTTTGAGGGACAAACAGGGGACTGGGGTAGTGGTGAACAAAGGGCAGCCCTGCTTTCCAGGAGCTTGCATGGAAGAGGCTGTTGAAACCCATGAGCTTGCCCCAAGCACCAGTGACAGATGGATGCATGAGGGCCCTTGGGTCTGCCCTCAGGAGCCATGGAGTTGCTTGGGGGGATCCTGCTGCCTTTGGAATCTCTCAGGGATTTCTTCTACCTTCTCCTGCAGTCAGAGAGAGAAATATGAACTGCTTAAAACCCACTTCTCCCCACTAAGGAGAGTGTTACCACTCGTGATACCAGTGGGCTTCTTCTGATTAAGCTGTGTTTCCAAGGCCAATGCTGTTAAAGGCCCCAGCCTTTGTAGAGGTGGCTGTGAAGAGAGTGTGAGGATGGTACAGGTGGAAGTCAGGGATGTCCCAGGGAAGATGTGGCTTCCACATATTCGGGACCATATTGTGGGTTTCTTTTCTGTGCTGTCCACTTCTCTTAAATGAACAGTCTGTTTTCAATACCTTCTTTGACAGCAAAAATATACATTAAAAAGTAGTATGAGTCAAGTGTCCCTAATTTTAAATAGGAAACTAACCAAAATTGTAGGTCTGTTAGCTTTGTGGCAATGTTATGTTTGCTCTTAACTTTCCTGACACAGTTTTGATGTAGTGTGTGCTTCATCTTAGACTGTTAGAAACAAAGAAGTTACCACAGTTTATAGTAAATAAAGAACATGAATATGAAAACAACAACAAAGTGTAGGTGAAAACAATGTGGTGACTACAGTCATGAACATGGTGTGGAAAGACACAGACTTTGAAGGGGGATGCTTTATTCCTGACAATGTCTTGCCATGGCATGAGTTGCTTGGTGTGGGCTCATTGTTCTAATTTTCTCAGGCAGGTTTCCTTCCTGTCACTGAACTTCTGACTAGGGCTAGAGGACAGCCTGTACAAGGATTATCTGCGGGAAAACAAGCTCAGTTCTAACTTTATCCTGTGCTTTTGTTGTGTTTGTGATTGCAGTCAGATTAAATTCAGACTGCACCATTTAAAGCAGCCTCAGGCTCTGATTTATCTCAGAAACAGGGCTTAAGATGTTGTAAGTTGATATTTGTGCTATTTCTACAATTGAGTGTCCAGTGAAGCCAAGAGATGAGAGTTTCTTGCACAGTAAGCAGAATCTGAGTGTCACAGGAGCTGCCAGTTGAGACAGCCAGGAGTCTCATGAGGCAGTGTGGTGTCAGCACTGGGAAACCTCAGGTGCATTTCAGTAGAGAAGTACTAATATGCCCTTTATCCTGCAGATGAGGAGTTGAAGGGGTGTATATGGAATCATTTGGGTCAACGGCTTTATCAGATCTATTGACAGCTCAAGCTATCCCTCCTTGTTGATGTAAAAGAAATAGGTGAGCTTTGCTATAAACTTGTTTTTCTGTAAAATCAGTGAGTCCCCCTTCTTGCAAATCAAATTTCCAGTGACAGGCCTGATGAAGTAGAGGTTTCCACTGAAGTCAGGGAGCTTCAGGTCAAACTAGAGTACCACAGGCATCCAGTCCTTCCTTACAGTCTTCCATTTTTAAGTTTAGAAAAGGTTAGACTTGAAGTCAGTAAAAAAAGAGTGAAAGGATACCTGTATTAACATTTGAAACGTAGTCAAATAGCATAGATATGATTTTTATTTGCTATCAAAAACTTAAGGGCTGTAAGCCTAATTCTGCTAATGGTACCACCTAATCCTCAGACTGTTTTCTGGACTCTTAAGGAACAGCTGGAGTCAGAATTATGACTCTGTCCTGCATAGGAAAAAAATGTCCTTATGTTGTCAGTATTTTGGCAGTATCTCTGGCTGACACGGTTAAGCCATGTAAAAGAGAACAATCCACCAGAAACAAAATTATTTTCACCAGATGAAGAACTTCAAAGACTTCAAATGTAAGGAAGCTAATATTATCAGGACCTTGAAAGATGCATTGATGAGAATCAAAAAGAAAAATAGATTAATATAAATCTGAGTTACTATTAGACAGCCAGGTGGAGGAAATGTATCTAGACAAAGGGATACTTTGAGTGACAGGTTTAAAAGCCACCTTTCAGTGCTGGTTTTGGAGTAGCTGGTTTTAAAAACACTTCCGAAATGGGTCTGCCAAATGTTCAACTTTTTCTGTATTTTACTTATTAGGGAATTGGGAATAATTAAAGTTTTTATGACATACAAAGTACATTCTTCATAAATGCTGCTCTCTTTTCTGTTAGCGATTGAGGAGTTTATTTTAGAAGGGTCACACCCCTACATACTGTTCCTGATTTACAGAGTGTGCTATATTCATCCATATCCATCTCACTGCCTGATGTTTGGAAGCTTTCAGGAGGCCTGCTGCTGGAATAGGTTTCATGTTTTGCACTCCAAGAAGTGGCTGCCTAGTTGAGCAGTGGGCTGTAATTCTCCAGGAGCTGAAACAGTGGCCTGATGTAAACCATGTGTTTTGGAGCCCAGGCCATGCACATTAGTGTGGGTGGCAACAAGGAGACCCAGGGCCAGAGCTCTGCAGCCAGGAGAGCTTGAAGACCACCTGCTCAGTTCTTCTGGACTGTCAGGGGTTTCTGTCCTCTCATTGGACCTAAAGGAGCAATGGCTTGGTCCCTCTACCTCTGGAGCGGGGGGTAGATTTCAAATTAAGTTGGAGACAAAGTGTGCTACCAAGGCTTCAGCTGGGAACTAGGAAGGTTTAAGCTGTGAGAGAGTGAAGAGCTTTGAATGCAGTCTTGAATCAAAGAACTCAAAGGCATGTGATGAGGGATATATTTAAGTGCTCATGAGACTGATATCAGTCTCCAAGTGACAATTATAAGTGAAAAACGTATGCAGTAGTGGCACAGCTATGTAAAATAAACCAAGGGGTCTGTTTATAAGGCATAGATATCCACAGAATCTCTTGTGAAGAATGTGGAAAGAGAAAGATGGAAAATGCAAGTTTTAAAATTATAACAGTGGTGTTCTGAGAGCTGTATGGCTCAGAATGGATGGCTTTTGCTGTTGCAGCTCTGGGCCCAGATGGAGGAACTGTTTCCATAAATTTTTGTTGCTTGGTTAATGCATGCAGCAAAGCACAGCTTACTGAGTCTCAGTTCTCCCTTGCCAAGTGTCATGATTTTACCCCCTTTTCATGCTGACTGGAGACATTATCCATATCTTTGTAGCTGTCATTTTCGAGGGAACCACAGGTGGGCCCTAATTCATCCCTGCATTTCTCTGTGTGATACATTGTTGGTTTTCTCTGGAAGCTTCAACTGACTAACCCTTGCCCAGGTATATGCTATGGATGGTTGCACTGATACAAATGATGCTTTTCCATCATCTGTGATGTCTGTTTAAGCCAACCAGTCACACCTACAAGGCAGAAGGGTTAGAAGGCAGCTTTGTCCTCATGGTGACTGGCAAGAGAATGTCCTGCCAAGGAATGTGCACAACCACATACCTGTTGTCCATACCTCACATGTGGGTGCAGTGACTGTGCACTTCATCTGTTCTGATGCTGGAGTTCTTTGTAGTGCCTGGTGAACAACATGGTCACTGATGATGTAATGCATTTTAAAGGTTTTGGCTGTATAAATACACTAACAGATGTAGATGAGTGACTTCATGATTAGGGCAAGATACCAAGGGTGCAGTCTTCAGGGAGAACAGACAATTACAGCCCAATAAGTTAATGGAAAGGAGTCCCCCCAGCTCAGCCTGTGGGTGAAGCCAGTAATGGTGAGGGCAACCCCGTGCCTTTGCCAGCTGGTTTCACCTGCTCTGTCCCCACAAGGAACCCCCTAAGCTGTTGTCACTCCAGTACTACCTTTCCTCCAACTCAGTGAACAGGCAGGTGTTGGACAACACCCTGAAAGGGCACTTGCAGATCAAGGCCATGGCTGCAGTGTGCTCTGACAGCCTTTGTGAGGTTCCTGGGGGCCTTTGCACAGTAGTTTGATCACTGGAGAAGACCAGATGTGAGGCATCCAAAACCAGTGAGTGTGAGAGACAGACATTGCCCAGCCTCAGAGGGCTCCCTTCAGAGGTCATTGATGCAGAAGGAAGCCTGTGCATTGATGTCAATGGGAGAATGTGAAGCCTTCAATAACTCACTGTTGGTTTTTCCTAAGTCGTAATACACGTGTTAATCGTGTAGAATTACATTCCTGACTTTGAAAAGTGCCCTGATCCACTGTGCTTAGCATTCAGAGGGCTCTTCAAAGGGAGCGCTGGAAGCTTCTGTTGACGCTGTCAATTTAAAGAATGTCCTCCGGATGCCAGGTAGCTCCTCTACAGATCTATAATGAATCATTTTCCTTAAATCAGACATTACCGCTGGATACTGGTCCTCTGCCCAAAGCTCCTGACCGGAGCCCAGTGAATTATGGCACAGATTCCATTGTGCTTTGCAGGAACTAAAGCGTTCCAGTCCCTGCTTTCTGCGCCAAGCAGAAGTGTGTGGAAATGTGCTAAGTTTTTTTTTTTTTTTCCTGCAAGAAACAAAGGATTTTTATGTTGCTTGCTTCTACTGCTTTAACTGATTATCTTATTTCCAGGAGGAGATCTGATGTTGAGTGTATAAATTAGTGGCATTACAAGAGTTGATCAGCCCTCACAGGGACAAGTTTAACAGTTCATTTTAAAATGCTAGGGGACCCACCGACCCAGTAAGCCTCAGGGTGGATTTGTTTTTCCATTTCAGTTCTACTTTCTCTGGTCATACACTTAGGCTTTTTACACATGTTAACTGCTGCACTACTCTGAAGATCCCCACTAGAGCTCTTGTTCTGCTCTGTGCCAGGGCAGGTCTGAAAGAAATCATTGAGCCTAGAGTCTTGTGCATTTAGATCAGTCAGCACATTGCAGTTCAGAAGGCCACATCAGCACTGTTTGAACTGGCTCACCCACTGCAGGAAATATCTTTGCAGAGTGAACTCTTCTTGGGATGGCCCCAGTCCAGCCCTCATTGAAGATGGTGAATTGCTCACATTTTCTTAACCGAGCTTGGGTCATCAACTTAGAAAAAAAACTTATCAAAAAAAATCCAGTAACACTTAGCCAAAGTGACATGGGACATTAATTTTTGGGTGGAAAACAACTATCTTCCTGTGATACTGTGTTTGTCCTCTTTCTTCTTTTCTGCTGATGTGGCTTGGGGATAGCTGTGTGGTGACAGGTAACAGAGTATGTGAAGGTGAGGAGGAGAGCAGCCACCCCTGTGTGGATTGCTGGATGAGAATCGTGAGATGTTTTCTTTCCCCTTTGCTTTTCAGTTATGGTAAAATGACATTTTCCTTTTCCTGTTCATGAATAATCAACAAAGGTTGAAAGCCTTAAAATGCACAAAGGACTGCAGAGCTTAGATGCCTGGCTTCACTGGTAAAGCTCTGCTTTCACCTTGTCAAATACACTCTGTTTCATAATCTATTTCAAATTTGGTGAAAAAATAAGGTGGTGTATCTGAATTGCCCCAACCCTTAAAGCCAATATACAAAGTGATTTACCTACTGGAAGATAGTAAAGCACCATATGGAAACCAGCACATGTTGGGGGCATGAAGAAGAAAGAGCTGATCATGTTGCAAAGGATTTTTGAAAACAATAATTTTTTCCTGGTGAAGGTCAGGCCACGATGCAGCCAGGACATGAACACTGCCATGTGAGTGTGGGGCTTTACTCTTTGACTTTCCTGGTGCTTTCTGCAGGACTGACATTCCTCAGTCTTTCTGTACCCCTGGGCAGAATCCTGTCTTGGTTTCACAAGCTGCCCAAAAAGGGCACCTGTAGAGTTGCCTTAGGATGTGTTTGCCATGTGTGTCCTGAAATTGAGTGTCACCACTCAAGCAGTTGCATCTAGGAATGGCCAGTACAATAGGTTTTACGCATGTGAATGTTTTACAAAGAGTCTTACCTCACAAATGGAATTAAATTTAGAATTGCCAGCTAAGGAATTGAAATATAGTCTCTTTTTTCCTGTTCTTTAATTAACTATCCTTTTCTGCTACAAGTACAGCTGCCATCTTCATGGAGGTAGGGCTTGGACACTTATGGAAATGCATAGTATGCAGAGTGTTGTTTCCCAAAGAAATAGCTCAGAGATCTAGGAACTGCATCTGGCTGAGGTACTTTTCTAGTCCTGGTGGTGGTTTTGAGTGGAAAGGTGCAGGGGTCTGTAAACTGAGTTGCTCAGCTCTGAAATTGGATTGCAGATTGTCAGTGGTGCAAGGTTCTTACCTCAAAGGACAAATAGTTGAGCTTAGGGAGCAGTTAAAGACTTCTTAAGACAGGAATCTGCTTTTTGAGAGGGATGAATGAACTGAGCAGTTCAGTACTTTCTTTAACCTTTCATACTGTTTTGTCTGGTAAAGCAGCAGTAGTCTCAAGTACAGGGTTCAGAATCAGAAAGTCCCATTTGATGCTTGGAACTTAATCTAAAATAATAAGAAAAACTGAAACACCACCTTTCCCCTAAAAAAATCTGCAAAAATCCTGCCAGTTTGCTGTTGCACTGCAGATTCTGATGATTTTTGGTCAAGTTGCCCCTTGCAGGATTTCATTTACCAGCTACCATTTTTGGTCTTTTCTGATGACATTTTTATCTTCTTGCAGCTACAGTTTCTGCCTCCAAGCTGTTACTTAGGCCAGGGCTGGGTCACTGTACTCAGTCTCCCAGACTTTTGCCTGAAGTGAAAAGAGAGATAGATAGTTGTTTATGAACTATATGGATGTTGTCCACTGACTGTGCCAAGTTATGTGTCATCTCTGCAGCAGAACACATTGTATAGGTCCAGTTTTCCAGTCCTGAAGTTATGGTGCACCAAGTGTAGAAAAGTTTTTGCTGAATATGAAAGGCAAAAGGAAAAATCTGTACCTAGACTTGTAGTGGTAAACTGAAGTGCCTAATTTTTTGTGATGTCAAATTTCAATGACTTTTTGTACTTGTATCTTAATAGGTTTGAGTTGTTTGATTTGTTTTCCCCTGCAGTTTTAGATTGATTGCTAGGGGTCAGTACTTCCCTTTTCTTCTGGAACTATTTCGTGTTTTCCTTTGCTAGATAATTGATGAGACCCTCTGAAGAATCTGTATGATTTGGCAAGTGCAAGCTTCCTCCTTGTGTGGTTGTTCAGAGGATGTTTTACCCTCAGCTTAGACCTTGTGCTTTGGGCTTACATAATTTGTAAAATGCTTTCTTACACTACAGAGACATTTTGGCGATACTAGTGGACATTTCATCTGTGAAAAGTCAATATCAAGGTTTTAACCAGCCCTGAATTTCTGGGGCCAAGATACTGTACACAGATTCCTGCAGTCTTAAGTAATGTTGGATTTTGAGACTGAAGAGAGTGAAAGGGAGTGACTCTCATTTTTGAGACTATAGAAAAGCATTTCATTGCAGGTAGATCTTTAGATGAGTTCTGAAGATGATTTCCAGTTGATTTTGTTTGACCAGAGTGGAAGTCCAGAAAGCTGTTAAATCAGTTTTGGAACAAAAGAGAGATGTTTACAGGGGTAAATAATGGACAGATGAGGAAGACTCAACCTTTAGTTCAGTCACGTACTTAGTAACTAATTTTTTAAAAACTGTTCAAGACTATTGTTCCTGGGGAGTTCAGTATCCCCACAGGAAGGGGCTACATTGGGAGTTGAATTACTTAAATGATGCATGGGATTTATTACTTCCTCCTCCCATCCCTTGTCTAGTGAGTATAGCTTGTTTAGGATAGTTCTAATCTTTTGGTGTGATTTTTGTTGTTGTTGGTGGTGGTGGTGGTTCTGAAGGCTTTTTTGAATATGAATGAGCCTGCCCAGGAGGACAAAACTCTGGTCTTTAGGATACAATGAGTTTTTCTTGTTGCTCAGTGTCTACAGTCCCAGGGTTATCCTCCTTGTGGAAATTCAGATTTTTTTTTCCCCAGAGCCAAGATGAGAGCAGGACACCAGGACAGGGGGATGCTGAGGTTTAGGGGCTGTGACTGCAGAAGACAGTGACTCTGTTGGGAACTTAAGGAGTGTGAAATGTCCTTTTGACTGGGAAGTGCCGACCCTTTGGCATGGCTAAACCTGTTGGGACAGCAACTTGATAGGTACTTCTATGGGGAGGTGTGAACCCAGCTTCATCCTCCCCTGTATGGCTGAGGTCAGGGCCTTCAGCCTTATTCCAGACCAGACTGATGGCTTCTGGGCTGTGGTAAGCTCCTGCTGCTGCCTTTCATTTTTAATGAGAAGTTCCTTTCTTGTAAAGCTTGGAACAGACTTCACACAAAAACGCTGTTTTTGTTGGATCAGCAGTTATCAGCGATGCCATTTTAACCATTGCTGATAACTCCATCTTAACCATTGCTGATAACTCCATCTTGGGTGCCTTCAGACTCCTGCTGGTCAAATTGTGATGAGAAATGATAAATAGAAACTGGAACTAACTAGTGAAATGGGAACAATGTAGTAGAGTGTAGTGCTACCATGAGGCAAGTAATTGAAGCCTTGGAAAGCCCTGGTTTTAAAATCTCAGCTGGTCCCCTGCATTCAGCCTTAGGGTCGATACAATTCTCTTTGCCTAAAACCACATTTGTTTTACATGGAATACTTTCCATATGGCTCTCTGGCTGGGCTGGTTCCTTTTGTATCCTTCATCCCTTGCAACTCTATTTTAATTGCAGATGAAAGCTGCAGCTTTGACTGGGGAAGAAGAGCTGTTTGGCTGCAGTGTTCTTCCAGAACATATAGGGCTGTTGAGAGAAAACCAGTACAGTGTGCTTCCACTGCAGCCTGGGAGACCTGGTTGAGGAGAGATGTTGCTCCCCTCAGCCAGGGCTGGGATGCTCAAGAAAATGTTGAGATCTGGGCATGTGGTGGCTACCAATGGCACATGGGCTCCAGTGGGAGCCTAAGGGAGTGGGCTGGCCCAAACAGGAAGACAGGAAAACATGTCTCAGCAGCCAGCTGCTCCTTGGTGGGAGGCTGCAAGAAAGTCACTCCTTGGTAGAATGAAGGCACATGTAGTGCTGTAACGCTGGGCAGCAGCTGCAGGTAGCTCTTTGGGATGTTTGGGTTGGACATGAGGAAAATGTATGAGAAATAGCGTGACAGCAGGACCAGGGAAGGGATCATACCCCTGAACCTGGACTGGTGATACTCAACTACTTTGAGTTCTGTGTCCAGTTTTGGGCCCTCAATACAAGAAAGCCATTGAGGTGCTGGAGGAAGTCCAGAGAAGGGCAACAAGGTTGGGACAGTTCTGGAGCACAGGTCTTATAAAGGAATGTTGTGGGAGCTGGAGTTGTTCAGCTGGAGAAAAGGAGAAAAGGTCTCAGGGAAAGCCTTGTTAAGCTCTACAACTGCTTGAAAGAAGGTTGTAGCATGGGGGGAGTCAATCTCTTCTCCCAAGTTGCAAGTGATAGAACAAGAGGAAATGGTCTCAAGTTGCCAAAAAGGAGGTTTAGATTGGATACTAGGAATTTTTTTTTTTCACTGAAAGAGCTGTCAAGTCTTGAACCAGTGTGACTTCTTAAAAGAATGCTGCCAACTTGTCAGCAAATGTTAAAAAATACCCAACTTGCATGAGGTACCTTTTACAGTGCTCAAGGGATCATATAATAGGAGTTTGGGCAGTCAGGAATGGAGGCATGTGCAGAACAGACATTTTATACATGTGTCTGTTGGAGAACAGAACAATTAGAGATGGGTTTAGGAGAAAAGAACCTGCTTTTAATAGTAAAACTGTTCTGTGCTTCATTTTACACTGAACTTTAGCTCTTCCCAAAAAAATAATGTACCGGTGTGCCTGAAGTAGGGAAAGGGGGTTTAAAAAAAGGAAAAGGAAAATATTTAAGCAGGAAAGCTACAAGACATCCCCAGTTTCTGGCAGGAGTCCTTGTATGATATGTTTTCACTTTCAAGGTCTTGCACCGGTCTGTCTGAAGGGCCTGGGAAAAGGCACTGTTGAGTATTGTACATCCCACTTGGAAAGCTTGTTGTTACTCCAATTTGGTTTTACAGAAAAAATTTAAAAAGCCGTAAAATTATGCCCTTTATTCTGATCTTAATAGATGTGCTTCCAACAGATATATGTGGACTGCTGATATCATGTGCTCCATAGTAACTATCATGGGGTTTGTGTGTATATTTGCTTGTTTTGTGAAGAGAAAGGCATGCCAAGCAGACCTCTGAGAGTGCGAGCCCAGTCTTCAGATGGCAAGTTACCTTTTCGGTGGAAACCACCTTATGGAGCAGGCTTCAGGGGTCCACACAGCAGATCCCAAGGCTATCCCCGTGGATACGGAGAGAGCAACCGAAGGATGAGCTATGCTCCGATGCCACAAGAGCGACAAAACCAGGAAGCAAGAAAACTAGGTGAGTCAAATTTCCCTGATTTCTAAATTCCTAGATGGCTTAGCTAGCACACTTCTGTAGTCCCCTGCCGCTGAGCGCACACCACATGCTGTCCTAGGTATCAAAAACCCTTCTTCCTAAAAATGAAAACACTTGTTATAATTGTGTTCTGTATCTTAGCAGAGGGAGGGTATTATGTAGAGAATAGGGTAGAAATTGTAGGAGAACTTGATGCTAAGTTAAAGAGACACCATGTGCAAGTTTGTCATATTAACAGCAGAAGGAAAGGGTGAAGAGCCATAGCTCAGATTCTGCTTACAAGTGGTGGGACCACTCTGAAATCCATCCTTTCTTTTAAATGAAAAAGGTTACAGGAAACTTTCTGCTTTTTCCCTGCCTGCACAGCCTCTGAATCAGTTCATGTGGTTTCGCTGCCATCAAGGAGCTCACAAGGACGGAACCAACCTGTCTATAGGTCATCTTTAACTAAAAGAAAAGTCACAGGTATGTTTCTTTCACATCTACTGTCAATGAGTGGAGACAATTGGATGCAAAGAGATAGCTTTGTGATTTTTACACTGGAAGTCTTGGCGCTGGAGCTACTGGGTTTTTCTATTTTGGGTAAAGAGCTTGATGGATGTCTCTAATTCTCTAATTCAAGCAGGATTAATAAAATAATACAATTTTGTAACATGGTTGGTTGAGTTTCTGAGGTCCTGTTTGGTTTGTTTTCTTTTTTTTCTTTAATCTTCTCTCTATCTACTGACAAATATTATGCATTGCAGTAACTGCATGAAAAGACTTGATTAAATCAAAGCCAGACCCCCCAAAATGATATGCCTTCTTCTTCTCAGATCTATAACCCCTTTTCTGAAGGGTAGATTACCAGAAGTGTCAACCTGGTAAAGTTTTCACTTTCACTGGAAAGAAGTCATTGCATGCTGCTGCCACGATTAAAAAGGATGACTGAGATTCTGAGTCATCTCCATGCCGGTGTGCTTTTTCACCCCCTCACACTGTGATGTGAATGGCATGGGAATGGCAAAGTGTTTAAGAGATTTTGATGGTGATAAACACCTATGCAGGAACTGAGAATTGTGGTTGAACTGTATTCAAATCCCATCTCACACCTTTTCTGGAGATGTGATGCTCATCTCTTTATTGTGCTCACTTTCTTTCCTCAGGTGCTCTCTTTGCAAAACTTTGCAAATAGGCCCCCTATGCTACTTGTGGGTAGCAGATGGATCCTCTTGGCCATTTTTGCATAGTAGCTGTTTGGCTTGGAAAACCTGGAACTGTCTGAAAATGCTTTGCGTTAAAAACCTGTTTGGAAAAGGGGAAATGTGCCTCCTTGCTGCCTGCCATTTGTGCTGACAGTGCTGGATTTTGGGCTAATGCCCTTCTCTTCAGCAAGAGAAGGGCAATTTCTCCCTGAATTTCAGTCATATATGAGTAAGATCCCTAGAGAATGAGATCATCCTCCAGAGTTTACTGGCTCCTTTCCTTTCCTGAGACATCTATATTTTTTCCAGTGTTACTTGTCTATAAAACTCTGTCTGGAAGGTCATGCCTTGTACGTTCTGTGCCTTTGGGAGATTTGGAAATAGTTGCCATTACACTAATAAGGAAAAGTAATAAGTCTCTCATTGGCCGGTAGATAGACTAGGCTAAAACAACTCTGATGGACAGATAGAAAAGGAAAACTCATCAAAATGAAAAATCACAGAATATCAAATTAGTTTCACTTAATTTTAAAATTTTGTAAATTATTTTCAAAAAGTACTCTGATATGTCAAAACAGCCCACTTCAATGATATTTTTCATTTTTTCTTGTATACCATGAAAAATTAAAGCTGAATTCAAACAACCTGTTTGAAGCACTCAAAACCATAAAATATACACTAATTCTCCCTTGTGAAAAACATTTTGAAGAAGGTTTTATTGCCCTTCAAAATGAAACCTGATTTTAAAATCTCAGAATTTTCTTTAAGACAAAATTTCTGCTCTCCAGGTACCTCTAGCAGTGCATTTGCCAGAGATGGTGAATATCAGTATGTTAATAAAACATTTGCAATGAGTAACAGTTTGGGGATGAGTAGAATATTGAAGGACTGTAGAATGTATTAGTACTGTCGTCTTGCAGGCACACAGCTAACAAAAGACATTATCTTTCCATGAAATACCATTAGTAACCAATGTAATTAGTCTTCCACTCCCACCTGTATTTCTAAATCAACTGTGCTGTGCGAATATTATAGTGTCAGTTGAAGACATTTGCTGCTTTTTACGAGAGCTCCAATGTTGTTAAGGATATGCTGTTCTGTTTTGCCATTTCAGAGGAGGAAGAGGTGGAGGTGGCACAAGATGTAACAGTTCGAGTTATGTCCTCTCAGTCTGTGCTTGTTACTTGGACAGACCCACTGTATGAAAAGCGGAAGGTTGCAGCAAATAGGTACTTAGCCCTGGGTTTTTAAATGGTACTGAAGGGGAACTGCTGCCAATGCTCTACTGAATACTTTTGCATTCATTTAATTGCTGTTGGTTATGAGAATAATTCAGCTTGCCTCCTAGCGCCCTGCTTGTTAGCATTTAGAGATCTGTGTGAGTGTTGTACTCACTCACACAGGGGTTTACATCCCTTCTGAAATGTTGCCAGCACTAGCTCCAGTATTTGGCTGTTCCAGTGTTGGTATATCACCACAGTCAGCAAATCCCCAAAGATGCATGGGCAAAGACGGAGTGGGAGCAAGGCACAGCCCACAGAGATGAGGTGTTGAGTTGAGTTATCAAAACAGACTACAGCTTCAAGATGACCCTGCTGTGGGTGGAGTGGGAAAGACACATCACTGCAGTGAGAAAAACACCCATTATTGCACCCTGCATCCTCTGACCCTCCAGAAACCTCATGCAGCTGAGTCTGAGCAGGCTGGGGTTCCTGTGAGTGAGAGCTTGGCTTGTGGCAGCATGCTGCAGCAGTTGGAGACCAAAACAAACAAGGAAATGAGCTGGAAACTGCCAAGATCTGAAAGCATTGGATTGTGTTGCTCAGCCTGGGAACACTGAAAAGCTGCGGAAACTGGTTCTGAAATGCCCTGAGAGTCACAGCAGGAAAACTAGTAATTTTAGATGCTCTCTGTTTCTCTGTGGAAGCAGTTATCTAACCAAACAGGTGGGAACTGAGCCACTGGTGCTGCTCTGGGAACAAGGGTCTGCCAGCAATCCAGCCACGCTCATGGCCATGGGGCAGTGAGATAGTGGTGTGGACGCCCCCAGGATGCCTGGCCCAGTTCAGGAAATCCTGCAGCTTCCCCCCAGGGAAGAGGGTGTTTTGAGTAAGAGTCTTGAAAGACCCATCTTGGAGAGTCCATCCTTTGGGGTAAAAGTAATCACACTCCATTAGAGGAAGGAAAAAATACGCTGGGTTTTGTTGTTAGTACTTTGTTGTTTGCACTTTGGTAGGTTCCTCCTTAAGCCCCAGCAAGCTACTTGAGGGCAAAGCATCCCTGTCCCACTCTGGTTCTGCTAATGCTAGACTTGCACATGCTAACTTTTATTTTCCTGTGTTTCTGGTGCCAGGCAGTATAATGTTCGCTATCGGGAAAAGGGGGAATCGGCAAGGTGGGATTACAAGCAGGTGTCCAACCGGCGGGCACTGGTGGAGAACCTAGTGCCAGACACTATGTACGAGTTTGCCATCCAAATCTTGGAGGGAGAAAAGGAAGGCAAATGGAGCGTGTCTATTTACCAGCGGACCCCAGAGGCAGGTATGCACTCAAAGGGTCCTTGGGGTAACACAAGTCATAGGGTTTGAGCTGTGGAATAGGGCTGACATGAGGGAAAGCCAGAATGAACCAAGTGATTGCTTGGGGCAGCAGAGGGTTGAGAGTGTGGGAAAGGCCTCTGTGCTGCTGCCTGCTCCTGCCCTGTGGTAGTGAAGCACACCAGGGGAGCATACCCAGCTGCTCTTGTGGAGCAAGGAGAACAAGGGGAAGTGGCTTAGGTATTTTTGTGGGATGGTTCAGCATCTTGGATCCCTGTAGCTATGTGGATATTCTCAGCTCAGTCAGAGAGAAAGAGAAAGGTTTTCTAACCAGGCAAGAGCCTGGGAAACAGTTGGGAAAGAATGTAAATAATTCTCTAATCTATCTTGTTATTCACATTGTTTATAGATATGCTCTGCCACTGCGCGTCATTCACTGCACACCAATGGTGTGGGATGTTTTCACTCTAAGACCAATGAAATTAGTCTTCTCGATGTCCTCTATATATAGAGCGGTATATTTGAAATAAATCAGAGCTCATTTTCTTTGCCTTCTGATCTGGAGTTCTCTGTTCCCGTCCTGCTTGACAGCGACATAGCTAGATGTACCTCTTCCTTTGAGAAGAGCAACCTGGCTTCCATTCCTCTTTGTGGACAGCAAATTTAAATCCTCCCTCCACCATGGAGAAGCTGTCAGGCCCCTTTGGTACAGGGAAGTGGTCCATAACAAAGAAATTACCGTGTCATTCTGGCTAAGCCACAATAGCAGTCTTGTGCAGACTTCCTGTTCTTAAAATTATGGAATAAATTTTCACTATGGCAGTCTGAGAGAGAGATGTAACAGAGACAAGCATGTACCTGAACCAAGTGTACTCTTCATATTTATCTTTGAAGTAGCTGTATAGGAATCTCTACTATGGAGCAAAAGGTGTACGCTGTGTTGATTCTTACTTGCCTCTTCTGTGTATGGCTGTTTCCCAGCTCCTGCCAGTGCACCTGAAAATTTGGATGTTTGGCCATTAAAGGGGAAACCAACCTCTGTAGCAGCATCCTGGGATGCTCTTCCAGAGAGCGAAGGAAAAGTCAAAGGTGAGTCTTCACTGTTGGTTCCTAACTCTCTCAAGGAGCTGTTGATCTCAAAGGCAGACTGCTGCCCTGCAGTAAGCTGGAACCTTGGCTGTGCCAGGATTCTTTAACTTGATTAAACCCAAGCAAGATTTTCATGTTTCCAGCCCAGTGTCTCCACAGAGCCACTGAGAAGCCACTGTCACTGTCTGCCTGGGATGTCACAGAGGTTCCTGGGGTATCATGCATGCACATTTTACCTCTTCTTCCATTAACAGGCAGGTTAAAATGAGGCTCAAGAAGGATTTTGAAGAATTAGTTGAACAGGAAAAAGTTGGGTAGTTGCCAAGAAAGAGAGTGGCTTTATGTTGTGTTTTATTTCTAGTTTGTCATGGAGGGAAATCCTCAGCTTAAGAAGCAAACACAAATCTGATTTCAGAAGATCTCATGCATAAATCTTGTGTACTATAGTGTTACTGCACATGGTCATAAAGAAAGTTTGCCAGTTGGCTAAGTTTTTGCATAGAATTAAAGAAAAAGAAAAAGCTCTTTCTGGGATTTTTTTCCTGTTTCCCTCTGAAAATGAGGCTGATTTTTTTAGCCTCATGTTCTTCAGTGGTTACCAAGATTGTGTTCTCAAATTACACAAGTTTTTGGAGGTCCCTTATCAGTGCTTCATCATCTCAAGATTTGAAAATTCATTGGCCTGGAGGGAGGCACACCGTGCCTGCAAGACCTGCTTTATGTGTTCTTCAGGAGAGTGGTGGAATTCCTTCCTTTTTTGAAGTCAGTAGAAGTCTTGCCGATTACTTCAATGGAGCTGCAGTTATGTCCAAGAATCATTATTTCTGTAAGAAGGGTCATGCAGGGACATTATGTGATATTTCAGGTCTGCTCCTAATTTTTAACAATCTGTAGCCCTTTGTGCAGTTTTGTCTGCATCGTTCTTAGATTATTCATCCAAGGCAATAATTTTAAAGATACCTTAATATTCAAGGGCTGAATGCTTATACACATCTAATATATTGTTACTTGAGTATGAAGTGTGATAGGAGAGGTCTTATTTTTAAGCTAAATAAATGACAAGATATTTTTGCTGGCTAAATAAAATCACTGAATTAACATTTCATGGTTATTTTGATAGCATGTGGTAAACAGGAATTTTTGTCTTTTGATCCTTTTGTTTTTCAACCCTGTCCTTTTATGTATTAATACCACATATTAAAATAACAGGAAAAAATGTTCTCCAGTAGCCATTTGAGAATTATCAGAAGCTACACCAGTGTCCCTGCCATGAAAGCAACTCCTGTGTAAAAAGAAGGAAAAGAAAAATATTCAAAGAAAAAAGATTCAAAGAAAAAGATTCATGCCTTCTGATACCTTGATTTGTTTTCCAGTGGAGCATTAAATGTATTTGCATATGAAATATCAATAATTTTTTTCTCTTGATTTTGATGAACTGTGCATGGCTTATTTCTTAACACAATGAATATAGGCTCACTTTCAGAAAAAAAGAGATGCCATTATGTTCTAGAATTTTCTCATTGTGGCACTATGGCTTCTCAGGTATTATTGTGGGTTTTTGTATAGAGAGAGAAAGCTGGCAGCCCATGAAATTTACTATCAAAACCCTGGTTTTGTCTGATACCTGTGCCTGTTAAAGAGGATTTGAAAAGAAAACAGACCTTGCACATGCCTGAGATCTCACCTGCACTTCTTGGGAGTATAATGGGAATATTCCTCTTCATGCCCAAAATTCCTATAGGGGTGAAATTTCTCTCAATACAGAAAGCTAAGACAGAGCACAGGTATCACAGTAATTCAAAACCTGAAGGTGAGAGCAAGGTGAGTTTCAAAGTGGCCACCCAGGCCTTGCTTTGCGCTCTCTGCTGTGGTGTTTGACCCTAGCTCTGGCTAAGCACAGTGTGTCGTATTTAGATTTTGTTGGACAGATGTGATGTTGCTACCATTTGGCAAATCTGCAGTGCTGATATTTTCTGGTAGAAGCATCTCTTCTGAATAAGAACAAATATTCAACTTAACCTACATATATACGTGTATCTCTCTCTCATGTCTTTATACTCCAGCTGTTGACTCGGCGTGCATTGCCAGTGTATTAATTTTAGTAATGCACGTTCTAATTCATCCTACCCATACAGTCTGTCCGCTGGAAACAGGACTGTTTTCAGTTTCCTCCTTCCAACCGTCTGCCAAATCATTTCAGAATACATTCTTTCATACGCCCCGGCTCTCAAGCCATTTGGAGCAAAGTCCATCACCTACTCTGGAGCTACAACATCAGCCATAATAGATGGTCTGCAGGCTGGGGAGCGCTATATTTTCAAAATCCGTGCAGCAAACAGGAGGGGACCGGGTCCTCAGTCAAAAGCCTTCAGTGTCGCCATCCCAGCAGGTGAGCATCAAGCCACGAACCAATGCTGTAATTCACCCACTCTTTCCTTAGTCCCAGTTGTGTTAATTCTTACTGACTTAACTCCTCTGCACTCTGTCTGACCTGTGGGATTTGACTTCCTTGATATTGTTTTTGCTTGCTCTTTTCATCATTATATTGTCCAAATAAGTCTTTGTCACTCTGCAACATGCAAAAGGTTATTTTTATGGACATTTTAGCCTCTTAAATAAATGCATGTCATAATCTATGACAACACTATGTGCTCTTGTTATCCAAAGGTCAAAGAACGCAATGCTCTGGGTTTTTGGCTGCTATGTTCCTGAGAGCTCCCACTCTTGAAAGTCACTTAATGTCTTACTCAGATACTACTCCTTGTGTTTGGCTCTTGCCAAAAAGTTACTGTTGTAGGGACAGAATATTTGCTGGGTTAGCTAAAAAGGTGGGCCACAGTCTTACATGGGATAATGCAGCGCGATGCCATCAACATGACTAAATTCTGCTGAAGATTTGGTTCCCCTGAAAGGGTGTTGCAGTCCCTGATTTAAGATATTTGATTTTAATTGGTCTAAGTTTTACCCAAGCTACAGTAATTCCACATAGGTGCCTTCCTACAACCCAAAATTTATCTTGGCTGGACTCCACAGCCTGGTTAATACAGAAATAGTTATTGTCTTATATTCTCATAAGTTTTGTTCTTGCTACCTGAGTGTTTTCTGCTTTTGGTCAGTTTTTGTGAATCTTCTATTGTTGTGAATAAACACTTTTCTTTTTGCCCCTAGCTGCTCATGAGGATTCAGTTGGTCAGCCAAAGACAAATATTCAAGATAATTCAGAGGCTAAAAAGACTGGGAATGCTGGCTCATCTTCTTCTCAAAGTTCTTCTGTTTCTTCAAAAGCCCAGCTGTCTGTTCCTTCTTCTAAGCAGCTGTCTGTTCATTCACCTAGTGTTAGTGATAAAAAGAGTCTTCTTTCTGAATATAAGAACAAAATCCTGACTCGAGGGGTCCTAAGTAAATCTCAGTTACCTTCTAGAAAGACAGGAGAGCTGGAACCTGACCTCCAATCCACTGAGGTAACAGATGATCTCAGTTCTTCCCAGGAAGCTACAACGTCACCGCCAAAAGCCCAAGACCAGAGGAGGAATGTTAAACCCCTGTCCCCTAGTCGGCCAATCCACCCTGTCCTTGCCTCAGGGAGGATGTCTGTTCGAACCCACACATCTGAGGTGTCAAGCCTGATGAACACAGAGAAACGTGAGCCACCAGCACTGTTACCGTCATCAGCACAACACCCTTCTGCCTCATCTGTTCCCAGATACACAGATAATGAAACAAAGCAATTGAGGCAAAGCAACAACAATGTGCCTTCTAAGACCTCTTCCCATCCTCTGCCCGCCAAAAGTAATGGTCTTGCGAGTAATGTGGAAGGGAAGCCTGACCCCATGCTGGTGAAAGTGTCTTCTAAAGCTTCAGAGCCTGGTCGCCAGGCCTTGCCATCAAATCGGCAGTCTGCTCTCTCTCATGAGGGTGTCTTAGGCCATCGCAGTAGGTCTGGCTCTCTGGGGCATTCACATCAACCTGCTTCCAAATCAGCAGATTCCCACACTCATAATAGCCACAATGACTTTGACAGTGAAGAAGCAGAGGATAGAGCAGGACAGCCAAGCTCTAGATCACAGCAAACAAGGTTGTCCTCAGGCTCCAGTTCCCGCACATGGAAGGATTCAAAATCAGCTGCAGCGGCAGTCTCATCAAGGTCTGCTGCTCCTGGTTACACTTCACCTCACTCTCGCTCCTCCACCAGTGCCAAATCCAAGGGAAAGGATGTTGATAAGAATTATAAGGAGGACTCACAAGATGAAAACCCCTTATTTCCTACTTTGCCTTCTTCCAGGCAGTCTTCCTCAGCAATCTACTCAAAGAGAAGAAATCTTCAGATCGATTCTGATTCTCGCTCCAGAAAGACACATGGTGAAAAATCACTCCACTCTGACTCAGAAGAACAACAAAGTCAGACAGCTGCTCCAGAAAAGCATTCTCTTTTACAGTCTTCTCTTTCCAAATCCAAACCTGAAGAGCAGGGCAATCGAGAGGTAAAAGAAACACTTGCTCGATCAAAACCAAGCGAGTCTTTGCCTAGAAAGACACTCTCTTCTCGTCTTCCAGTGGAGAAGACCTCCCACTCAGAGCCTCCACAGAGGGCACAAACCAGTCCTTCCATACTCCATTCAAGGGGCCGGCGCCTCCCATCTCACCGCGCCGTCTCATCCCAAAGTAATGAAGAGTTGCAGGAAGATGATGATGAGGATGAAACAGAGGGCAGTGACAGAGCAAGCAGGCACTCTGTGTTTCTTAAAGAGGTGTCCTCTTCTAGGGGATTATCTGCTTCTTTCTCTCAGGGAAGCTCAAGTTCATCTCAATCAAAGCAACAGCAGCCAGGTTCTCAGGTACCTTCCTACAAACCAAAACACACTCAGCCAGACTCCAGTTCTGCCAGTGATACAGCAAAAGACAACCAGTATAATCAAAGGTTGTCACCCACTTCGAGACAAACTCGTCCTTCATTACCTACTCGCTCAGGAGTTGCTACAAGAACATCATCCCAAACAGAGAAAAAAAAGGGCCTGTTGCCCTCAAAAATGTCTAACACTGAACATCCTCAAAAAGTTCCATCCCCTTCTTCATCTAAATCTCATCAGTCAGTTTCTAATGAAGAGGATGATTATTACAGTGAATATGATCAGAAAGAAATGGAAGAGAAACCCACATCTTTGGCAGCAAAACGGTCCCCTTCTGTTTCTAGAGGTAGCAAAAACATATATGAAGACACTGCTAGCAATAAAAGAAAATCTATGGACACTCTTCTACCTCACAAAGTAAGTTCTGAAGAAGAGATGGAAAAACCTTCAATATTAAAAATGTCTTCTCCTGAATCACCAAGGAGCTCTGCCATAGCATCACAGATTACTCAGTCCTCTAACAAACATACCCCATCTAAACCAACCTTTGTCTGGCCACGTTCTTCTACATCTACCACCACACACACCATTTCTCCAGCAGTTTCTTCCACTTCATCTCCTCGTCAGCGACTAATGAACTCCAGGCTAGGGAGCCCTTCTCAGCGCCAGTTTGTTAGACCTCCTTATAGACCAGGTATCCTGCCTTTGTTGTACTAATGTCACTAATTGTGTTTTCCTAAGACCAGCAGTTAGATAAAAAGTCCTCCAGCAGGATACAGGTTCAGTTATTTAGTATAATGTGATGCTTTTTATTTTGGTGGTTGCTGGAAAGCCCAGTTCTTGAGGACATTGCCTGTTTGGTGTAATGTGGTGCCCCAGACCCTTTCTCCTGTGGTCTGATCTGCACAGGATCCTGTGATCCACAAAGAGGGTGACAGAGTTAGGTGCTAAATTGGAGAAGTTCCTTATTGAGCAATGACTTCACCAAATGCTCATTGAAAGACCATTTATACTCAGAATATGCCAACCTTTCAGGTACATAGCTCTCCATCATGGATTGCTAAAAGACCTTTGTAGGTTCCATAGTACCATGTTGCTCATGCCGAGACAGTGAGGTGTTTCCTCATGGAGCCCTGGCATTCCATGTGTTCTTTGATGAATTTTTAAGCCACTTTTCCCTTTTTTCTAAGTGACAGCTCAGGGTTACCCATACCTGTTGAGGACTGTGCCCATCACAGCCAGGCCATCTAATAATACCTTTATGGCTGTGATTGACCCCAATCTTCTTTCCTACTTGGAAAAGTAATCCCTGGTAATAATGGAAAACCAAGTGGACAGAAAGTAATCAATGGCCCTCAAGGAGCAAAGTGGGTAGGGTGACCTTCTCTCTAAATTCAAAATTGCTTTCTGATGGAATATCTGTGGACCTGGGTAGGAGAATAGAGGGTCCACTACACATCAAGTTATTTATTCCTCATGTCAACTGTGGAAAATCCCTGATAGCCTTGGTGACTTTGCTAAGTAGAAATACCTTTTCTCCCTCCAGTGCATGGGCATCCAAAATAGTATTTAGTGACCTGAGTGTTTTAGTAAATACCTTCTGTGTTATCTGTAGGTAGTCATGTTTGGTTCGAAGTGGCCTCCCTGTTATACAGTGAGGACTGTGCAGCTTGATATGTTTCAGTCAGACTCAGTGTTGTGTAGAGATTCATCAGCTTAAAGAGCTTTAAGATGGGAGTAGACCTTGAATAATACCATGGGGAATGAGATGTATGGCACGAAAAAAATAACAGATTTCTGTATGGAGGTTATCTAAGGTTACTACTAGCAATGCAATTGTGAAGTTATAACCAACAAGTGTTTAGTTAATTTTTTCCCCAGTCTATATATTTTTCCCATTATATTTTTCTGGAGGCAAGTCTCTGAGATAAGATGTGAAAGTTGCTGCCCTTTCAGAGCTGGGGGGCCTACAGCTCAGTACCACTGCTTCTCCACTTTTGACATGAGTGTACTTCCGTTTAGCAGTGGTTTTTCAGGTAGAGAAGGAGATTCCTTCATTTTCCAGGTTAAAAATATAGGTGTAGGGATAATTCCTATGCCCTCTCCTTTCAGTTTGCCACTACAGCTTTGTATAAGGATAGGATTGAACAAGTGGTTGTGTTTAATAATGGTTTCTTCCTTCATCCCACTTCTGAAAGATCATTTACAAAGATCACAAACATTTTAATGACTGTTGTGCCATGAAATGTTGCCCTGCTTTCCTAAAAGAAAAAAAAAAAAAAAAAAAAGAGGGAATAGAGAGACCAAATAAACATGATAGAGATGAACAATGAGTGTTTAACCTCTTCAGAAAAAACAATTTCAGATTCTTGTGTCAGCTGCAAAAATCTGACAGTGTCACTACAGTTGCTTCAAGAAGTGGAGTGCCTGGTTTGTGGAGTGTTGTGAGGCCTCTTTATGTTCTTGTTTATATTCAGATCAGCCAGAAAATGCATTTACTTGCAATTTAAAATATGGCTTATAGGTTGCACAGCTTTCTTCAGAATAGTGTGTTTTCTTCCCTGTTTCAGGTTATAATGGCAGACCAAATCTTACAACGAAAAATGGAAATGGAAATGGAAAAGTAATCCCTGGTAATAATGGAAAACCAAGTGGACAGAAAGTAATCAATGGCCCTCAAGGAGCAAAGTGGGTAGGGTGACCTTCTCTCTAAATTCAAGATGTTTTGGCCTTCTATTTTACTTGTATTTTCATTAAGAAAAGACAGGCAAGCAGTGTCCTCAGTCAATGCAGCTTTAAAGTGAAGCTATACTTAGTGGTTTAGTTTCCACTGTTCCACTGAAATCTAATGACAAATCCTGGGTTTTGTTATTTTAACATTTTAAATTTAAGCCCGATGGGTTGAATTTTAAACTATAACATTACTCCTATAAAATGGAGACAACTATTTTCTTTATCAAATCAGTGAGATTTGTGCTCCCCAGTGACTCAGGGACTCTTGACACAGCAGGCTCTTGTCTGCTGTGCAGTGTGAGTGGAGACTGCCTGGAATAGCTGCTATGAAAGATGTGTTCAGCAATGCTTCTCCCACACTCTCACTCCAGGTAGAAGCTCCTGAGCAAGACTTCTGAAATAAAAAGTGCCTCCAGAACTATCACGATGTTTTAAATTCACTTATGTAGATTTTTGTTTCCCCATGTTTGCAGAGGTATATGCAGAAGAGATCAGATGCCATTGATAGGAAAGCCCCACAAGCTGCATACATGCCCACACCTTGTCTTTTAACATCCTTTTCAATGAGTTTTTAACTAAGGAAAGCAGGGGAAGGAACTGGTGCTTCCTGCATATTTTCTCAAGTGCTGAGCAGTAGGAGTCTGTGATCAGCCTCCCTGGTATCAGCAGAACTGCTTGCACATGGCATGACACATAAAGTCATTTATTTTATGGCCACTTCAATCTTACCATTTTCATTAGAGGAACATTAAAAAGTGTCACATTCAAGGGAGGCATTTTGAGAAGCACATCCAAAGTCCTTCAAATGGGCTCCAGAAAGTTGGTTAGGAAGGTCCTTGGAATGCCATGGGGCATTTCTCTGCCTCTTGGGGGGAAGGCATTGCTGCTAGCAGGATGAACACCTTGCAAAGCAAGAGGATCTTTGCCAAATATGGGGCCTGGAGCTTCAGAGACTGATTTCATCATCTGCTGTCCTTCCTTCTGCAGTCTTTTCCTCAGCCCCAGATGTAAGTCTGTCTTGCCAATTGCTGCTTTGTCTCCTTCCCAATTTCCGTACAGTACTTAACACCTTTTGCATTTTTGTGTTCTGTGGCTCAGTGTCTGTTACCTCAGGTTAAAACAGCATACAGTTCAGCTATTTTGGGTTGAAATAGCAAAAAGGATTGAATTTTAAGTGCAGTTAGCTCTGGAATTCCGTCCAAGCTCTCAGACATATTTGCTTTATGAGACAGAGGCTTTTCTTCAGTCTCCTACCCCAATTAAAATCTTAGCTACTTTGTTTTCATTGCTGTTTCTATATAAAGTAAGTAGTCTAATTTTTTTTTTTTTTTTTTTTTTTTTAGTTAGGCATAATTCTAAATCCCATCTTCAAAATGGCTCAGTGTCATACTGAAATCAGTATTACAGGAATTTATCTTAGGACTTGTGCAGCCCAAGAAAATCAAGGGATTTGCTCATTTGCACTCCCTACTCACTACAGTAGGTGATATGAATATGGACCCCAGCTCCTGGGAATCTGCTTTCTTCAGCAATGATATTTCAGTGATTACTATACACTTAGTTTTAAAAGTTCAAGTGTGTTGTAGCTATTCCTGAGCATCACACTTGGTGTCTGAATTTCCCCAGGATTTCTGTTGCTGTGAAATTTCATTTCACCTCCTCTTGGGTTAGCTAAACTTGAGTCCATCTATTGCTTTTAGATTGTAGATCTTGACCGAGGGCTAGTGTTAAATGCTGAAGGCAAATACCTCCAAGACTCCCAAGGCAACCCTCTCCGAGTGAAATTAGGAGGGGATGGACGTACAATTGTTGGTAAGTTACAACTTCCTTCTTACAGAAAGACGCTCTATAGTTTTTGTACACATGGTACAAATGTTTGAGCTCTTGAATGCTTCAGGCATCCCCAGGTCCCATGCAAGCCATTTGAAGTTGCTTGTCCTCAAGTCTCCACCAGACAGTCAGCACATTGCAGGACCTGAGGAGGCTTTGAGTCACCCTGTGAGACTCCAGAGTACGAGGCAGCAAGAATCACTCAGGTCCATCTCACTTGTATCAGAATTAGAAAGACTGGAGAACTGAGCCAGAATAAGGACTGATGAGTAGAATAAATATCGGTGATTGTTTATATCTTTGAATACATAGAAATAATTATTCCCCACTGCTAGTAGTGTACCAGCCATATGGATGTGTTTATTTCATTTTTTTCTTCTAAAACTGAACACAAATAGTAAGAAGCCCCATTTGTGTTCTCTGAAGACACTGCTGTTTGCATGTCAGTCCATCTGTACAGATCTCTTGAATACAAATTCAGTGCCTATTGTTAACCTGGCTACCACGAATATTTATACGGGATTAATATGGGACCCAGAATTCGGCACAAAAGTTTACCTGCAGTGACAGCATCTTGCCACCTCATCCCAGATCTTCCTTCCTTGACATTAAGGAGCAGAAGATGGATTCATCATATGTTTCATCAACAGTTCTGAGAGTGACTTAGATGAAATGCCGTCGTTGTCTGCATATTGTGATTCTGAAGTGAAACCTCCCTGGAGTGTTTATCAAACAGCTGAAAAATGTGAACACCACTGTGGTTTCTCTGAGGTTCTTCTGAACCATTTTCCAGCTTCCTTAGCCATGGCTCTTTCCTAAGTAACAACCTCCTCTCTGTCAGTTTACTTACAGAAGGCTATATTCACTCTATTCAGTCCTTTTGTGGCGTCTACTGTGATAAAACACAGTAATGCTTAATGCTATAAGCTTGAAGTGGATTAATGGTGAGATTTTTTGGTTTTGTTCTTCTCTCTTAGATGAAAAGGGTGCTCCAATGGTGAGTCCTGATGGATTGCCTTTGTTTGGACATAGCAGATTTAGTAAACCTGTAGCGAGTGCACAAGATAAACCAATAATAAGCCTTGGAGGAAAGCCTCTGATTGGTCTTGAAATGATTAAGAAAACAACCACTCCCGCAACTACTACTACAACAATACCTACAACAACTACCACAACAACCACCACAACCACTACAACTGTTGCTACAACCACCACCACCACCACTCCTGAACCGACCACCACTGAACCACCCACTGAGAAACCCGCACCAACCTGTCCTCCAGGCACCTATGGACAGTATGATGATGAAGGCAACTTGCTCCTGGGGTTCAATGGCCTGCCAGAGTGCAATGCAGAAGGTAATTTCCTTTTGTGCTGTTTGAATTTCCATGGCTGTGCTGTTTGTACAGCGCAGTTACACAGATGTGGAATGGTGGAGAATCTGCCTTTGAAGATTTGGGTCCGTTTGATAAGATAGGAGCTGAGATTAAAGCATATGAAGAAGGGTTTGGTGTTAAATGGATTTTTACTGGAAAATGCCAATTTTCACCAAAGCTGAGGTTTTTTGTGAAATTGTGTCGTTTTCAGCAAATTTCTTACATTGTGTTGGATCCACTTTTATCACATATGTTCACTCACAGGGTTACAAGTATAGGCAGTAGCTTTGTGGTCAAAGCACTTACGTATGAATTTTTCTCATTCCATTTCAGGCCAGGGTAGGAGCTAGAGGAGCTATACATTTTGTTTATTTTCTGTTCACTTATCACAATGAATTCTGAAGAGTCTCTCTTTTGAGCCATGGTGGAAACAGCATTTGCAAAGTGAGATTCTTGTTCTCTTGCCAGCCCTTGGAGATAGATTGTCTAGCAGGAATGCAGCACAGCACAGATGAAGCTGGTGAAAGGCAGCCCAGGTTCTGCACAGATAAGGCAGAGAGTTGTACACTGATTTCTTTAATACCTGAAGATACGAACCAGTGTCGGTGCATGTCATTTTCCCCTGTTGCTGTTATACAAGCTTAGGTTGTGGTGCCAAACTGAAATCCAAAGTAAACACATATAAATGCACGAGAGTCTTTGGTGTTGAGCCTATAATGTTTTATGCTTTCAGCACCTGGATGTTGCATTGCAAGTGAGTTAGCTGCTTATTTTGCCAGATCAGGGAGCACCATGGTACCCCCTTACCCTTCCCATTTGTAGATAATCCTCAATTCAATCTACTAATAGGCAATAGCAGCACAGCCATAGCTTTACCAGCATGTTGGCAGTCAGACATCTGACAACTGCAGCAGCCAGTTTTAATGAGTAATGAAGCCCCTTTACCTTTCTCCCATACACCTGTATCTCTTAAGTCAAAGTAGATTTACAAGTAGGTCACGAAACCATGGCCTAGGAAGCTGAACTATCACTTTGAAAAGGGCAGTGATATAGAAAGGTGTGGCTCCTGCAACTCACCGTGAGTCTAAGGATGGCATCTTGGGAGAAGATCTCAGAAGCAGAAAACAAATTTCCCTTACCAGCAGCTCATGACAGTTAATGAGTCAGAGATGTCAGTTCCTTGTGCAGGTGGAATTACAATGAGTTATAGTGTTAGTATTTATTAACAATTAGCCACATTTGACAGTTATAGAAGCATGCTTGCACTGTGTAGATATGCACAGATGTGTACACACATATATATGCACGTAAAAATCATATCATCATTAAATATTAATATGAAGAGTTTTGCTTTTCCCTATGGAAAGTTCATAGTTCTTAATTGTACTTACAAAAGTGCTACAAATATTGTTATATATTGTCACTCTCATACTTTCAAAGTTGCCTAAAGGGAGCCATGATTTTTGGCAGTTAGAATCCCTCCCACACGCCCCAGCTGCTTTTGCTTATCTTAATATTGATTATGTCCTGTAATGTTTCCTCCTTTTTGGCCTGTGCTGTTTGGTACCTGGAGGACCCCTTCTGAGAATACACATTTTAACAACGGTAGAAGTTCATGACATATATCTGGGGTTAAACTGAAGGTAGGCTCCAGAAGCTGAACAACAAAATCCTTTGTGGTTTCACATTTAGCAGAGTTGTGGGCTGGAGAATTTTCATATGATTTTCTGAACTTTTAAAAAATTCTGCTTGGGCTTTTTGTCTTCTACCAGTTAGGCTTGCTGAATATTTGAACGTGATAGAGGCACGAATGAAAATTAAGTTTTTATTCAGGCTGTGTGTTCAATGAGAATGGTCTTGAAGTAACTCATAAACTGCCTGGCATTTTGACAGTATGTCTGCAAATGCCTCACAGTGGAAGACTGAAAGGATGGTGCTGGATTTCTGCTTCTTACCTGGTTCTTAAGGCTTCTTACCTTATAGCTTTTGCAATATTAGTCCCTACCTGGGAATTTTGAAAGCTTCTCTGAAGTCTTTTTCAGTTTTTTTTTAAATCCTAGTGACCTGCTTCAGGATTAGATAAACACAGGAAAACAGTGTGTCTGTTCCACAAAGGAACTTGCTAGAAAAGTGAAGATCTTTGTGGTATTTCTTTAATGTTGGCTGTCATTGTTTAACAAGGGAAGTGTATATTTCAAGAGGGGTAAACTACTACTTGAATTATCAAAACAATGCAATTTTCACTTGACCATTTCCAAATTACTTTGAATTATATTTTTCTCTTGTCTTTCCCTTTAATCTGAATCTAGAAATTACTCCACATTGTGTAGTGAAGTACTTTTTCTGCCAAAGCTTGATATTTGTTGCTAAGTGCTTTACTCACAAACAGACAGGGTCTGCAAGTGCCAAAACCCAGCTCCAAATGTTCTACTTAAGCTTTGGCAAATTCTTTTATCTCTGGCAGGAATTTTTCTTGATCCAGCAGAACTTATTGTCAGCTTTTTACTAGATTCATCAGTCTTTAACTTTCAAGGAGGAGTTTGGCCACACAAGCGTGATTTGTCAGTGAAATCAACTAAACTTTATTCATGAACTAACAAAGGAAAAAACAGGTGGAGACTTAACCACGTGTTACATGTGATAAAATCAAGTGATGGAATTTGTAAGATGAGTAAGACAACAAGTCTGTCCTTACAGATGCCAAAAGTCTGCGGCAAGTGGTCATAGGAAGATTTGGCCCCATCTGTTACAGGCAGGGTTTACTCAAGAGATTCAGCAAAGGGTGATGGAGCAAGGTGAAGAACTGCAGCTGGAGTATGTACAGAAAATAATAAAATAAGAGGTCTGTTGGGAAGTACTCTTATTGTTACCATGACACTGCTAATGCTAAAGAAGACAGACACTGAAATTGGGTACAAAAATAGAAAATGAAGTTTGGCTTTGCTGGACTGTAGGTAGGTCAAGGACTTACTAGCTAATAAGCATGGACGTGTTTAAATCTGCCCGTGAAAGATTTCAAATTTCTGCATATCTGATCCTCTTGATTACTTGGATGTAGGCAGGCAAAGGTAAGTGCATACATTATAGATGTTGGTTGATGTTGGCCAGTTGTGGGTAGATCTGCAGAATTCAGCAAAGAATCTACTTTGGGACTCACTACCCTCAGAGAAGTCAAGTGACTTCCAAGGGGATCATCTCCTGAAGAGTGGCTGCAGAAGTCTACCATGAGGAAATGTTAGATTCTAATATATGAAAGTCCGACAAGAATAAACCCATTTCCTGTCTTATTTTGGCATTAAAATCCTGCAGTGTATTTAAAATACTTTTTAGGAGAAAAAAAGCAGTTATACAGTAATTGTTGGTTCTAAAAAAAAATCAGCAAAATGAAAATGTATCATTCAGATTATATTTGTGAGCTATTTAACATTGGCAGTTGAAACTTTGTGCTGTTTGCAGTTCTGGTTTAGTAAAAATAACACTATTGCTTCCCTATTGAGTGTTACAGGAACGTGACCGATGTATGTGAAGTGTCTGGAGGTCAAAGCTGTCTTTCTCTTGTCTTTGTTCACATGCTGGCCCCTCCCCAGCCCCAGCATTGCATTGGAGACTTCTGATGGTACCTGCAGTGGGTTACACAGTGCTTTTGCTTTGTTTGCATGGCTTTCTATGACTGTGCTGAGCTTTGTGTACTCTTTGGCTTCCCCGAATAATGTGGAGAAATGCTTTCTTCAGAGTGCGCAGGAAAGCCTTTGGGATTCAACAGATGCGGTACTTGATGGCTGATGTATCTGGTGCTGGATTCATGTCCTGCAGAGATAATGAGATAATATCAAGGAATAGTCAGCTGGGAAGTCTATTGGTGCATCTGCATTGGGTTTTGGGGTGGATCAGTATAGTGTTTTTGATGCGCACCTCATAATCATCTGTCCTTGCTATGTTTTCATTTGCATTCTGGGGCAATCTCTGATTTCCTGAAAACTGAATTCATGCTGGATGAAACTAATGCAGAGCAGTGCTTCAGGATTACACGCATGTGACCCAACCTGTAATGGGCAGCCATTCCATAGGATCAGAATAGAGCTAGTGCAGAGTAAAACCCCAGAAAACCCAGCACTAATTACTTTACTTTACAAATCCATTCCTTTTGGGCTGCATTCCTTGCAAGACCATTGAAATGGTCTATAAATGTCATGGCTCTGTGGGCTGTTTGTTTTTATACCTCCACAAAAATATTTGGGTAGAAATACTTAATTCCTTGGTTGGTTTTTTTTGGCATGTAATGTTTTCACATTTGCTGCTTCCGAGACTATTAAATATTGTCATATCCAGATGTGATCATTATATAGTTGCTGGCAGCCTACCTTTGCTCCAGAGCAGCTGGGGCCTGGGGCAGAGCTTGTGGAAGGTGATTACTCTTAATTTTATGTAGGAGCCCCGAACCCATTTTCCCCCAGCAAAACTCCTGACTACTGCACTTAGCTTCTCATCTGTTATTCTCAATGTGCAGGGCAGACTGTCACTGCATTATTTGGAAACCAGGAAGTTATCTTTTTCTTTACAATTCCACTGGCTAAATACTTTAATATTAAACTTTATTCCAGAATTATTTTAGTGAATTCTTATAGCATTTTTTTTCTTTCTGTGTCAATAGATACATTCTCAGGACTGGATTCAGATGTGACAACAACTCCAGAAGCTTATGTGATATACGATGATGGTATGCTTTAACTGTAGAAATCCATTGCAAATGGCATATTGCTTTTTTCTCTGTCTTCTTTCTTTGGAACTGGGTTCAAGGAGGCAGATTGGTAAATGGGAGCTTAAGCAGGTGATGGTGAGCTGGAAAACGGTTCTGCATCACATGTGAAGAGAAAGGGTCCAAAATCATCTGTTTATGGACATAAAAGTCCCTTTTTATCAGTCCAGCAATCTAACAGGAACCTATTGAGGAAATAGGTTACTTTTCAGAGCTATGTCATACAGGCACTGCTTCAATCCTAGATTTACTTTCTCTGGTACAACTTCTAACTCCAGCCCAGTCAAAGTCAATTACCTCCTCTAAAATACAAAATCCAAATAACTTTCAAGCCCTGAACAACTGAAATACCTTAGCGAGTTATTTCTTTAATGTGTAGTCTGCATTTAGACAATTAAGCATGCTCATACTGAATAAGATCACCTACATATAAAGTAACTAATCTGCTTAATTGATATAGAATTTATATCAAAGAGATTTGAAATCAGATGAAAGGAAAAGAGGTAAATATTTTTTTTAGCGTTATATTAATGCCATCTTGATATTGGAATCAAGGACATACAAGGACATACAAAACTTAGCTGAAGAGGAAGCGTCAAGTCTCACAGCATTTAATTGAAAGTTTGCACAGGGAATGCAAATTCTCAATTACTGGGACTGAAATTCACTTTCTGCCATCAGTGACATCTGATGTTCTATCCCTTTTAGTCCTCAAATTCCTGCTCCTGCCCCCACATATGGAAGTGGATTAGTACAGACCTCAGTTAAACAAAAAGTTTTTTAGTAGAATTTATGGCTCTAGAACAATGAAGGTTTTTTTTATTTGTGGTTGTAGTGCTGGATCTTAAGTCTAACCAACAACAGAAAAACATTTAAAAAGAGTGCAGCAGCTGAGCGGAAGATATAATAGACATTTGTACTTTTAATTCTGATCACTTCGTACTGAAACTGACATTTAGAATGTGGGGAGGAAGGGATGAATTAGAAACTACGCAAGACATACATCCCATTTCCCTTACATCTCCATGGATGCAGAATATCCTCAGTGCATAGGTCTTTTGCCAGGCCTCCCCTTAGGTACAGATCATATGCAGAAAACATATGCTTTAGCAGTTTAAGCACAAAACACTCAAAGACATGAGCAGAGCTCCCCATCCTGCATGAGGTCATGGCAGAGATGCCAAATGCTACTTTCCCTTCATTTTGTGTGCCAGTCAGGTAGGACAGTAGCTTTTCAAAGAGCACTGAGTTAAATAGGACTGAACATAATGGGACTCATGTGGGAGAGTTTGCCTTCCTTCATGGCCCTGCAGGGACCACAAATGGAAAGTACTGAACTCTGCACCTCCCGTCACAGGAGGGTTTGAGAGCAGTATGACCTGTCTCTAGGGCTTTAGAATTGTAACACTGAGTTTTCTTAGAAAGCCAATTTTTCTCTCCCTTCTCCTTCCTCAGGCATTTGACGGCTTTGGCCAGGGTTTCAATTACTGTACTATCTTATCTTGGGGTTTATGAGAGGATGTGGCAGATGCACATTCCGGATATTGTTGTACAAATACATTTGATAATTTTCGTCCTGTTTAACTATGTGAGTGAGGTTTAAATCAGCAGTGACATGAGTATTCTGGGGCAAAGACTGTTCTCCCCGTCCATCAGTTTGGTAGAAACCACTGCAAGGCTGAAGTTTGACCAACCTCGACATAGAGTTCTGTAAGGAGTGTGCCGTGGCCCCACTAGGCAGAGTGTGTAGCACTTCTTTGGGACTGTGGCCAGTGATAGAATTGTTTCCCTTCTCATAGTTAAGCCAAAATTAGATGAAGCATGCTAACATTTTCATCTTGTGTTTCCTCTGAAGACTACGAGTTTTTTGAGAGCACTTTGCCGCCAACCACCACCACTGTCACCACTACCACTGCTTCTACGACGACAGAATTGGAGGTTGTCTATCCAGAGACCGGTGTTGGTGGCACTGGCCCTGTGTCAGAATATGATATTGCTGGGAAGAAACGCTTCACTGGTAAGGATGCCCTTTGGCTTATGTAGCTTGCTACTGTGCTGCAAAGAAGTCTTGCTCCAGCTAGGCCAGCCCTTCAGCTGAGATCATTGCACATACATATCCAGTAGACGTGTGTGTGGTCCTTTTAAGGATTGCCACCCTGGAAACCCAAAAAGCAGTACTTTTTTCCTTGCTTCAATGCTTGCATGTCTATGCATGGGCCTACAATGATTTTGTTCAACCACTAAAAACCTCTTTGTACTCTTTCAGTGTAAGTGCTCTGTTCTGTGTTCTGCATTGTATTTGGTCTAGCTGAAGTTAGTAAGAGAGCAAGAGTGTCTACACCAGTGCTTAGTTCAGCTTAGCTGCATCTAACTTCACACCAGCAGTTCCATCAGGGGAAGTCTCCACATAGGTGTGAGTCTTCCTCTGGGGGACCTGATTGTTTTCCAATGATCTGTTCAACCCCAGTGATTTCATCCACGCCGCACAAGCATGTATGTCAAGAGAAATGAATGGTAGTTTGGATATGAACTTTCCAAAAAATAAATCCAGTAGAGATAAATATGATTTTGGTATTTTAATGTGCTCTCAGTAGAAGGCATTTGATGAAGGAGCCCCCATTACATGAGCCATGTCTCCTGTGTACACAAACCATTCAAGTGTGTAGGTTGGTGTTGCAGCACTGACTTCAGAGCTGCTCTGCTGCTGTGTCAGAGAAGCAGCTGGGGTCCAGAAGACAGGGATTTGGAGATTATAGGGCACTGCACTCCAGCTTCCACCCCAGGCTGGTGACACCTCCTGCAGCCCTTTGCATAATTCTGGCACTTGAACTGAGGTCAGGTCAGCTGCTGACTCACCTGGCATTTCAGAAAATAGTTCAGGGGGTGGAAAATCGTCTTTGACATGTCTTGGCTTCCCTTCTAATATCCACAAGCATCATGTGGCTTAAGTGAAACTCTGCTGCTGGAGTGAAAGATTTGTTTTTATATATGCCAAAACTTTTTCCAGTGCATCTTCAGTTTCCCTGTCCAAACAATTTCATGATGTTTCTATTCAGCTCTCTCACTGACAGTGCTTCTTGATTCATTTAGCTGGAGAGGCTAAAATTAACTTCATTGCAAGATCTGGAAAAAATTCATTTAGGGCATGGAATCCAATAAGATAAACCAAGAAACGTTGGTTTATGAACATTTCAAGGCACTAGGGAAATAATATTACCATTTCAATGAATTGTATTATTGCAACTGAATAAACATCTCCAAAGCAAGTTTTATAGTCCTTACTTTGAATGTTACGGTGACTTTTAAGGCAATAAAAAGATGTTTTAAACTTTTCCTGAACTGAAGTGCAATTCCAGTCAGTACAAAGCTTTTCAAAATAGAAGTTACAGGTTGGGAGCACATGCCTGGAAGGTAGAGACTCCTGGCTCCTGGTCCCTTAGTACTCAGGGGACCACAAGAATCCCTTTAAACTGGTTGGACTTCACCTTGGAATTACTCTTCACGTTTCTTTTGTTGTTTTGCTCCAGCTTCAGGATGTTTGTGTAAAAACCAACCACTTAAACCCGTAAAGTCTTAGATGATTGAAGGCCCTGGCAGGGACTTGTTCCCATGTTGGAAAGGCAGAATTTGGGTGACATTTTCATCCCACCTTCCAGAGAAGCTGGAGGTAGCGAGCAGAGGGTGCTGCATTCAGACTGCTCTCTTCTGCCTCTTGTAGCAAAGACAGTCCTTCCATCTTTGCATAGTTTGGTACAGTTGCGAGTGTGGGGTAGGTAAACCTGAATGCTGGTATCCCATTCCCCCTGCTCATCAATCAGTTTGGCTCTAAGCCATGCCTTGTTGGCAGCGGTCTCTGGACTGGAAGGTGAAGAATTTTAAAATGCACCACAAAACTTGACTCTCTTGAGGAAATTGCTAGCCTGTGTTCTACTGTGAGATACCTCAAACTCCTTACTAAATGCTGCCCTTCCCTGTCTCTTCTAGCTCCTTATGTGACCTATCTCAACAAGGATCCAGCAGCCCCCTGCTCCTTGACAGAGGCCCTGGAGCATTTCCAAGTGGAGAGCCTTGATGAAATCATTCCCAATGACTTCAGAGAGAAAGATCAGCGTCCCCTGAAAGCCCCTCACAACATCACAGTTGTGGCAGTTGAAGGCTGTCACTCCTTTGTCATTGTGGACTGGGCCAAACCTGCTCAAGGAGACATGGTAACAGGTATTCTCCTGAGGGTTTCTCTCCTGGTGGGAGAGTAGAGAAGAGGAAGGTGTTCCTAAATGACCATTTGTAGTAGTGTCTGCACAGTTAATGTATCACTTAAAACAGTGAATGGGTTACCTCTGTCATCTTTTTGCCTTCACTGTTTTTTAAATCAGAATTCACAGTTGGGTGCTGTCCTCTGATATAAAGCTCCATGATTATTAGCTAAGGATAGGAAATTCTTACAGGCCAGGATTTTCCATGGGAGTTAGGCATGGAATCACTTTCATGTTCAAAGATGTTTCAATTCCTTTTAATCCTTAAAATTTACCATGACACCTAAGGATATAATTTATTTAAAATTAAATTAGAATCCTCACAACTATTTCTCTTTCCTGTTTACAGGCTATCTGGTTTACAGTGCATCCTATGATGACTTTTTAAAGAATAAGTGGTCAACCAGGACTGCTGGGTCTACTCACTTGCCAATTGAGAACCTGAAGCCCAACACACGGTAAGGATTTGATCCACTCATTTTCAGTTCTGTTAAGGAAATAAAACAAATTTTGAGAATTGTCAGTTGTTTTTCTTGGTCTTAGTATAAATGTTGTACATCTGGTTTAAATTTTACTGATTCTGTTAGACAGCAAATTGTTCTATAAACTACACAACAGCAACCTGATATCTTTACCATATTAACCCTGGAGCAGATGGCAGTGGGTACATGTATATATATTTGTGTGTATGAAAAGACGTATCTGTAACAAAGAAAATACTGTTTTAAAATGCATTTTCTAATCTTTTGGATAACTGAATCAAATGTTGAGGGGGGGAGTATACTAAAATATACCCATGATGTGACTTGATATGATGTGGGCCATTCTAGCATATGTGTGGCCAAGATTTGATGCCTACCGGGGAAGTGCTGCCCACTGGTCTGTGTTTGCTTTCTGTTCACATAAATAGCGCTGGAAGAGAAGGCTTGGTGATATAAAGTGAGGCTGTGGCAATTGCTCAGAAGTCAGTTTAGCAGGAGCTTTAGGTCTTCATCTTACAAAAAATCTGATTGAAATGGCGGAACAAGAATGCATGCTTCACATAATACCGGAATAATTTGTGGCGACCGGGGGCAAAGTAAACAGCTACAGAGGGATCCCATTCAAACTACTCCTTTAGAGAGATGCTCAGTGTCTCACATACTTGTGTCTCAAATTCTGAGCCTGAAATTCTTTTGGTACTCGCTTGAGCTTGGCCTTCACATGCTGCTGTCTGCAGTCTCTTAGGCACTAGTGGAAGGTGTTGCTCACACAGTGGAGAGATGCACTGGGATTGTGGGCTGGAATTAACATGCCTTACTTGATGCTGAGCCGCAGATCACTGCGTGAGGACTGACTGCTTGGACAGGCACATAGGATTTGTGCTAGGACAGCACAGAAGAAAGAAACAGTGTGTCAGCCAAAGTATCTTTTCTTTCCAAGACAATTAATAGTAGTTGATTGAGAACCTCAACATAGAAAAAAGAATTGTTTGAGCATGGCCTTCATCTAAAACCTTAATAGACAAAATGATAAAATAAAATAAATAAATTTTGAAAAGCCAGTACAGTGTAGCCAATTTGGGGGCATATGATGAGGCATATTTTTCTGACCACATCATGACACTTCTCCAGACTTCAGCATAGACAGGTTTGCCCCTGCAGCTGCTCCTGCTATCTGGGAAATATCCAAGTACCAAGAAATCAAAGTATGTTCAAAGAAGGGGGTGCACTCCCATCTCTCCTCCACAGAGACTTCCCTCCAGCCAGAGTTCTGAGGACATGACATCTCCTTGGGAGAGCCAGAGCCTGAGCAACTTCAGCAGCAGTTCCTTACGCAGTTGCACAAGGGCCTTGTTCAGCAGAGGACACCTGCAGGGTCAAAGACCTGGAAAATTAGCAGGGGAATGCTAATTATGGAGAAGCAGGATAAGCACATCCAGAGCACCCACAGAGTTAAAAGAGATAGATGTTACAGGAAAACATGGTCCATCTTATCCTTTCCTGTTTTGTCTACAGTACTGTCAATCACACGCTTCATGAGGCATTTTCTTACATATCCAAGAGCTTAAAAAGGCCACTTATTCAGAAGATTGGTAATCTAGACCTTAGTGAGAGTCTTTGAGGCTGGTTCATGGTGTGTTAAAGCAAAATTACTTCACAGTGGAGAGCTTCAGTGGTATACTCTGCATCTGCTAGTGCTCTCCTTACAAAACATTGTTGTTACAAATGTATATAGGGTAGTATGTGGCACAGCTCTTTGTGGGTTTCACCTGTTACAGCAAGATATGATGGAAGCACTATGGAATGCAGACCATTTTGCCTTTGTATATCTACATCCTTGTGACTTAAGGACTCCCTTTCCCTAAACAACTCTCCTCTTGCTGCTAGAACCCATTTCTGCCTCCACATCCCAGCCTCCTCTGTATGCCAGCCCTTTTCCCTTTCACCAGTATTCATTCCTCCACTCTTACTTTGTCTTCCATGCAGGCCAGGGAGGCATTGTCTTTACATCCCAGCTTCTCCCGGCTGCAGCCCTCCATTTCTTGCTTCTGTGCCATTTCTACCTTTCAGCTGAAGCTCCTCACCTCTTCAGTCTTTCAGTCATGTCTCCCTCTCCTGATGCCCAAAGGACAGTGTTGAAGGCCAGAGATAACTCTCTGCTTCTCATACCCAACACCTAAAGGGCTCCAGAACACCGGAAGGAGTGGCTGCAGTGAAAGCTCACAGGAGTTCTGCAGCTGCTGTCCATGCTACACTCAGTGCAGGGGAATTGGTGGGAGTTGGGCTGCCAACATGTCTGAGATGTACATTAACTCCAGGCTTCAGAATGTCACATTTTGTCTGTATCTGAATGGAGTTTTATAGGAACAGCAAGGTTATGGATTCATGCATCTCCATGAGCCTCGTGACTGTCTTGTTGAATCAAGGTTCTGTTTCATGACAGGGAGATTCAAGCAAGTGCTATTTATTTAAGCATATTGTTTCACCAGCATCTTCCTGAAGATGATATAATTCATTGGCCCCTATTGTATGCTCTGTGAAGGCAATAAAGGCTTCATGTGGGGTCTATGGTGGAGAACGAAGGATCTTTATAAGAGAGAAATTTTATGTATCAGCCATTCTCATTTACATTCTCCAAAACAACAGATTGAATTGATTGCATATCTTTTGTCTTAAAAATAACTCCTTAACCACTAGGAAAAGATAACATGCCTAGGCAAATATGGCATGAAAGCTGAAGTTAATCTAAAAATGTTGTGTCTGCATTGTTAGTGCATTTTGTGAGAAATGTCTGATTCAGTCATTTGCAGTGAGCAGGTGCTGTTGGTTACTGGGCGTCCCACAAGGGGCTATGGGTGGTGCAATTTTGCAGCATGCACAGTGTATGAGAAGCAGGTTGGCATCCTGGCTGAAGTCAGCACCAGAGAAGATTTCAAGCTGTCAACATATCCTGGAAAACATTGGCCTGTTATTTAAGTTTTACAAACAAAACAGAAATCTATGTTTAATCTATTTCATAAATTTTCTACTGAGGCCTGGCCTGACCTCCCTTTGAGAAGTGGAAGTTTTTCCATTAGTGAAACTCTGGTCAGCTTCAGTGGGTACAGGAGCTGCTTCCTTGTGATTTGTGATTGTAAACACTAAAATTACTTTAAACTTTATTAAATCTTTAAGCCAGTAGTTTTGACAAGGTCCCTTTCCTAACTTTAATTCTCAGCTGTCACAGAAGATGATGCAAAGGGCTGGACAGCATCTGCTCAACCACTAAATCAGTCTTATGCAGTCAGAAACATTATAATCCTTGCCATAAACATTTCAGTCCTCTTCCTGAGCATGGTTAGACTTTTTTCTGCATTTTTCAGGAATGCTGTGTCAGTCCTGATGGGAGTAGCTAGATAGTCTCATGATTTAAAACACTGTCCTTCACCCCCATATCTCCATGTCTTCTGAAATCTTTCCCTCTGTTCACTGGGTTTTGTTCAGTCTGGGGCTATCTTGATCCCACAATGCCTACTACCAATCCAGTGTTGTATATAGTATTTCATAGGAGGTTCCTAAACATTTACTCAGGGCTTATAATGGCAAACAGAGCCTGGATCTTCTGTTTCAGGGGGCCAGATGCACCAAAAAACTCAATTTCCTTTTTATAGCTCCATTAAAACAAAGCCATGGTATGTCCAACAAGCAGCATCAACCACAGGTGGCTGCTTTGTGACTCCAGGGCCACACAGAGCTAAGATGTCCATGAAACCATTGCCCTGTGCAAGTGGTAGACCTGTGTGGCACATACCTACCTCATACCAGCTCTGTAGGAAGCTCCTCTGCCATCTTGGCACTAATGTCTTATTATAATATTAGTTGCAAATATTGATGAGAGATGTAGCGGTGGGCCATTTCAGAAGGAGTGAGACACTTTGCATTAGCCTGTGAACCTGCAGGCACTGATTTACACATTTTTCTTCTGGAAGAATGGTGCAGTTGTAGGCAGAGGATTTTAGCCCTTGCTGTGGGGGTGCATCCTGCCATTTCAGCCTGCCACTGAGCAGAGTGCAAGGCTGACAATCCATGAAGGCATGCCTTTGGCAAGTGTGGAAAAAGGAATTTGAGGCTATTTTTTTTTTAAAGCTGCTTCCCTAATTATCATGCTGAGTGATTATCTCCCTTTTCTCTGTGAGTGCCAGCCATTTAATTCCAACAGAACAGAGACACCTTGAGTTAAGTCAGAAAATAATTTTGCTCTAAATGACAGGTATGTTGAACAATAAGTCATGTAGCCTAAATGAAAAAACATGTTATATATTCAATACCCTGTTACAGTCCACTATGTCCTTTCTTGACGTATGACTAGAATTGGTATATAAAATCTCAAAGGAAGGTTATTTGTAGGAGGAAAAGCCTTTTTGTTGTCTGTATTGAAAATGAATAACAAATGGTACTGCATCTGTTGTGATTCTTCTGTGCCTAATGGTAGCAATTCATACAGTTCTGCCTAAGCAAAGTGTAAATCAAATTATATATTGCAAATTTTGTTCATGTATCTATGTGATGAAAACCAGTCAAGTTATACTGATTTGTGATTTCCTGGCAAATTCATCAGCTGAAGGATTCTGACTAATGAAAATGTCAGATTCCTGGACCTAGAATGGCTTTGGCAATTTCTTTTTTATTTGTCATGTCTGAGAAAGAAATATATCCCAACTGCATTATTTTATTGACCTTCTTAATACAGCAGTCACAGCATTGTCTATGTTTAAATCACAGGTCAGCAAATCATGAGATCTGGCTCTCTTTCTGATACAACTAGAGCTTTCTTCTGTATATAAAGGCTTAGGAACCCATTTTGCAATTTAGCAAAGAAAAATGTACTCATGACTTCATCACTGTTTTGTTTTTGGTTTTTTTTTAGAGAGTCAAGCAGGCAACATGAACCATCATATGCCCTAGATGGGCTTCTATGTATGTAACAGGACAGCTGAATGCACAGTTGTCCTGATTGCATAGGTAATCAGTTCCTGCATTATGCATTGGCTACAAATCTGCGTGTTTTTCCCCACTTAAAGAGATGCACAAGGTTCTTGCACTGCTCTCTGGCCTGTTTCAAGGGGAATTATGGCACTCATATGTCATATGTCTGATGGGAATGCTTTGAGGCTACCATTAATACACGTGCATGAAGTGTATTTAAAGAGTTACTCAGACAGTGCCACTGTGTTGAAAGGTGGTATCTGATTATACTTTGGAGGCAGTGGGAAGTCAGGCATCCATACTTCCACTATGCTTTGAAGCATTATGGGAAAGGTGTGAGCTGGACAAAACGTTTTTCTCCTGCTTTTTTGAAGCAGCAAACACTGAGCTAAGTCAGTTAAGCTTGGTGCTGTGCTGTAGCTCTTTCAAGAACCACATTGAGGAATTACTGCCTTGTGTCCTGTCTCTATGGACAGGCTTGTGCTGCTCACCCCTGTCCCAATCTATGTGACAAAAGTGCTGGTGAAGGAGATGTGGATGAATGCAGGTGCCCCATGAGAGCATTGGCAACTTGGGATTAAAGCAGCGCTTGAGCTGCCATGCTCTGCTTGGTGGCCAGAAGTAGAGAAGCACATGGGAGGCTTTTTGCCTTTCCTCTCTTCTTTCCCCAGACATGCTAAACACTCTTTTATACAAAAAATCTAGATCAGTAGTTAAAAACAGGCGCAAAATTTTCTGCCAGCAAAAGGATTGTGCTGGGCATGAGCAAAAAGCACAGCCTTGCTGAATTCTGCATTTATCATATTTTCTTTTTGCCACATCATATGTGTCTTTAAAAAAAAAAAAAACAACATGAGTTGTTTGTGAGCATCATATACTCATTAACTGAAGGCAGAACTGGCTGCAGAAAGCAATAGAGGAGTAGTTTTCTGGTATCAGCTGCAGGACACAGCAGGGACAGGGGACACATCCCTCATGCAGGCATGGGAACATGTCCCACAGAGAGTCTGACCGTGCATGTGCTCCAGGTCCAAGGAAGATAAAAGGTAAATCTGTTGCCATGGATGAAGTCCAGAATATTTCAATTCTGGTAGCTTCCGCATTGATTTCACCTAGACAATGTACCTACAATTTTTAAGGAATAAACGAGATGCCCTGGCCCATACCCTGGAGATAACCGCCTTGCTTCTTGGCAAAACCCAGTGTTCATGTGACTACCACCCTTCAGCCAAAGAAGAAGGATTTGCATATCTCTTCCTACCTTTTCGTAAAGATCAGGTTGATTTTAAGGCAAAGCAGTTCATCTTTCTTGACAAAAGATATTCCTCTTAATGAAAAAAAAAAAAAATCTGTTTTGCCAAAGGGCTGGTTCAACTGCGTCCCCTCTGGTTTTTCGTTGTGATTAGTTTCACATGGGCTTAGGCCAGACAGGGGCCTTTTAGGAGGGACCTCCAGGCCCTGCTATGTGATTAAGTCTGAGAGATCTTCACCAGGAAGAGCAGCCTGATGTTTTTGATGGAGTAGACTGCCTTTCACCAGCTGTGATACATCAGGCCTGCCATTCCGGTGGGACACTCTCATGTGAGGTAATCCAGTGCTTGGTGGCAACCATCCATCCAAGTAATCACTTGCCCTGTTATGTGTGTAGAGCTTCTGGACATGTCTGCTTTTGGATGAGAGGCTAAATCAAGATCCAAATGCTATGTGGATATTACAAAGGCACAGTAATTATAATTTTTTAAATTAATTTCTTTACAAGAATGAAATTGAGCAAGCAGGCAAGAAAGGAAACCTAAACTCAGGAATTTAAAAAATGCTGTGCCGGAAATTTTTAAGTTATCATCCATTCTAGTTGGTTTCTGTTGGACTGAACCAAATATAAAAGGAAAAGAAGAAAACATTAATCTGGGGAAAAATGTCAGGGTAGGCATCAACTAAAAATCATTGTATTTGGAAATGAACTAAAAACATACTTACATGTATTCTTCTCTAAGGGTGAGGATAAATTTGCTTCTATTGAGCAAAGAATGGAGTTCTAGTGGTGATTCATGTGCTTTGAGTTAAGCATGTGATTTAAATACTCCGGAGGAATCAGTAAGACATCATGTGATGCTTTCTTCTTTTACTCAAGTATTGTGATCTTAATGCTTCTGGAGTTTTTACAGAAAGGTCAAAAGCTTAGCTTCTGAGCTCATGTAAATCTGATGCAGTTTCTGTTTGCAGTTTACACCACTGCTTCCCTAGGAGTTATTCTGGTTTAAAACTGTTCCTGAGATCAGAATTTGATTTCCTTGCAACTTTTTCTTTTAGTCTAGCTATTAGTTGTTTCGTAGAAAGTGGATGTCGTTGTATGTGGTTTTTGGAAGGGAGATGATTCATAAGTAAGTGTTCCAAAAATATGCATGGGAGCAGTTGCAAAAAGGAGACATTTGTCTGTAACAGCCAACTCATACTCTGGCTCAGTATCCAAATCCATTTAATGCAAAGGATACTCTGGAATTCTTCTGCTTTGATTCTTACCCTGTTTTACTATTAGTTATAATTTAGCCATTGCAATGTGATCTGTTTCAGTATTATTTTCCCTTTCTTCTTGTTTCAGGTATTATTTTAAAGTCCAAGCAAAGAATCCCTTTGGTTATGGGCCTGTTAGCTCTTCAGTCTCATTTATAACAGAATCTGGTATGGTTTGCTTTTTATTTTCATCTCAAAACTTGCAATAACAGATGTGGTAGGACAATGACTGAAACCAGCATACCAATAACAGTGATTATTCTGGACTTGCTGCTTTCATATTATTTTTTAACTTTAATTATTTATTTTCAGTTAAGCTAGGAAAATAATACGCACTCCTAATGCCAGTATGAAAATGTAAGTGATGTTAAAGTCAGCTGCAGGAGAAGAGGAAGTTGAATTTCAAATACAAAGGGCTACTAATGTTCAACAATACAGGAACAATGTGAAATTTAAGGTCTTTGATAGATTGACCAAACATTTAGTAAATTAGTTTCCTAATTGTGAACAGCTAAACAGTTGGAAGCAGTTGTCTCTGGAAGAAAAACAGAAAGCAATAGAAGAGTTCCATCAGACAGGCAAAGTGCTCTGTTCTTTTTTTTTTTTTTTTTTTTTTTTTGACAAGGAATACTGCTCTTTCACAGGGTTAATAGTACATTCAAGAGCAACACCCCCTTCTAAAAATAGTACATTAAATGAGCTAGTTTTTGTCTGTTTCTTCTTCTACTTCCATTGAGCTAGAGGCCAGTGATTCCACTGAATAATAAAGAACAAATTTTAAAGTCTTTACTTGAGTGAAAGGTCTTGTTTCTTGCAAATTTTGCCCTTTCAATGGCATGAGGTTTACACAGTCTCTGCCATTGCTCATTTGCCTTCACTCTGTAGTACTCACTTCAGAAGCTCCACTAAGAACTGTGGAAGTAAATCATCACAGAAGGGAGACAGAAATGTGAGATAAGTCAGTGGTCCTGGATAATGTATTCAGATTTTCATTAAATGAATAAGAGGCTCAAATGTTAATCCAAGCATAATATTTGACATTACCCAGGTGGCCAAGAAGGCCAATGGCATCTTGGCCTGTATCAACAATAGTGTGGCCAGCAGAACCAGGGCTGTGATTGTGCCCACACTTGGCACTGGTGAGGTTGCACCTCATGTCCTGTGTTCAGTTTTGGGCCCCTCACTACAAGGAAGACTTTGAGGTGCTCGAGACCATCCAGAGAAGGACTGTCAAACTTTGGAGCAGGCTGCTGGGGGAAGCGGTGGAGCTCCCATCCCTGAAGGTGTTTAAAAAACATGTAGATGTGGCACTGAGGGACATGGTTTAGAGGAGGACTTGGCAATGCTGGGTTGACAGTGGACTCACTGATGTTAAAGGCCTTTTTCCAACCTAAACAATTCCATAATTCTGTGCTGTATCTTGCAGATCATTTTCCTGTTGCCAGCATATGGGCCTGAATGCTTAGTTTTCCCATCCAAAATCAGCTCCTTTGGGAGCTTTATTTAACACGTTACATACACCAAATTTAAAGTTTTGTTTGCAGCACTAATCTTTCATCTGTCATGGCCAAAGGTGGCTTTGCAGCTGGCACAAGTACAAAAACCAGTTGGTAAATGCAAGGCCAGGTAGTATAGTTACAGTGATGGAATAGGTCATAAGAGAAAGAAATTGCTAATTCAGAGCGCTCTTCTAATGCAAGTGTAAGGTTTGAGCTGATGAGAATATTCAATAAAGAATGCCATCATAGGATGAAGTACCTTATTGAAAATGTTCAATCAGTGACTCTGTATGTTGCGTGTTATAAAATAAGGTTTGGAGCAAAATACTAAACGATGTGTTTTTTCTTCTAGACAATCCTCTCCTCATTGTTAGGCCACCTGGTAAGTCTTACTCTGTTGTTTCATTCATGAAGTGAATAAAGCCTGTGCAAAACAGTTCAAATATGGGAATTAGAAACCTTTAAACATGCAGTTTTAGGTACAGTTTCAAGTGGGAACAGGTAGTAACAAATGGGACTAATTCATAAAATACTTTTTGTCTTAGGACCCTTTATTCTATTTTCTGAAGATAAGCCTTGTAAAGATGTGTTCAAATAAGTACTTGATTTTGGTCCATATTTTTCCCTGGTACAACAGCGTTAATTGCTTGGTAAAAAGCAGTAAACAATGTTACTTCAGTATCTGTGTCCTTCAGTTGCCTAAGCATAGCTTGAATAGCAGGATCAGGTTTCTCTCTCTCTAGTCCTGGTGCTCATCTGTACAAATCTTCATGCCCTTATAAATGCTAAAAAAATTCAAGGATTTGTTACTGACCTGAATAATATGCCACAAATGCTTTGTATTTCCAAATTTGCAATAAGCCAGTTCAGCCCATAATCAGAAGATTTGATTTCCTGGTGCTGGGACTAACCTTGCTGACATGAACATTGGTAGTCTAACCCCAGGCAGTACGTGCTCTTAGAAGAGATGCAGGAAAAAAGACCTCATGGTTACTATGCTCCATCAGCTTTCCTAAGGTGTTAAAATGGCTGGTTCAGGATTTTTTTGCTACACTTTTCATGAAAACTGTGTCCAGTATATCCCTTCCTTCTCTGTTTTATTGTGCTTGCTAGTCTGGTTTCTTTATGTCCTCGGAAGTCTCTGAGGATTGATGATCAGTGATTGCTTCTCACATGCAAGGGTTTGCAGGATTTGGTCCATGTGCCCAGTGAAAGGAAGAATGACTAACAGAAGAAACTTCCAATCTCATTTGTAAACCACCTAGAAATAGCAGAGTAAAAATATGGCTTTGGGCCAATTATCACATTGGAAGATTTTTGTATTATTCTGTATACATTAATACAACAGCAATTTCAAAATAAATATTTATCTTGGTAGTACAAAGCAAATATTTAGGCAAGCCAGTAGGAATATTTATTCTTTTGCAATACAATTAAGCAGTCTTATCTGCAGCAATGCTCTGAACAGAGTTCCCCAGGAAAGGTCTCACTTGTCTGTTATTGGAAACTAATCTGTTTTGATGTAATCTGGGAAAACAAAACAGAAAAGTACATTTTTGATATGATCTTTTAAACTAAATAGCAAGAAGAGACTTCATAGTCTGTTGCTCACCACAGAGTTCTTAACATCTGTTCTTCTGTAAAAGGGTTACGTTTTAAAGTCTTACAAGGCGAGTCGCTGTCAGACCTAGGATCAGGCTGTGTTAAGAAGAGAAACTGTGTAATGCTAGGTAGAGAAGAAGTCTTACTGAAACAATTAAGACTGTTTACTTAAGCTGTGGTTCAGTACATGAAATCATATTTTAATAATTTTAACAGTTATTTTTGTCTACTGCCTAGGAGAGATTTAATAAAGTCTCTAACTTTATTTTTAATAATATTTTTTTCTTGAAGTACTACTTCTGAATATAAAAAAAATAATCTGTTGCAGCATGTTTTCTGAAACATATTATTAGATGTTAAACTCTGCAAAACTTGGACTGAAGTGTTAATGTCTGTCCCTAACGTGGAATTTATTTCTTTCTCCGAGGTGGTGAGCCTATCTGGATCCCATTCACTTTTAAATATGACCCCACCTACTCAGACTGCACTGGCAAGCAGTACGTGAAACGAACTTGGTACCGCAAGTTTGTAGGAGTGGTTCTTTGCAACTCCTTAAGGTACAAAATTTACCTCAGTGATGACCTGAAAGGTAGGCACCAAGATTAATTTCCTGCTACACTATTACTTGTCTCTTCATCTTCTGGTTTTGTTTATTTCATATGTGTCAGAATTGTGTGACCACTATGCGAGAGTCCTTCTCTCAAGAAGAATTAGTAGTAGCTCTTACACGGGTGCAATGCCTGTGAGATAATGAAAAAAACTTTCCATATTATTGAGCTGGGGTAATGGGATCATCTCAATGGTCTTTCAGGCTATACTAATGACTATTGTAGTGCCTTGGTATAGTTTCAATACAGTGTTTGGATAATAAGAGATAAAGGGCTCTGTTTGTTTGAGAAAGAGAGCTCCACAGTTCTTAATTTTCCTTTGAGACTGAAGTCAAACTAATGGTATTGACATATTGAGAGTTTTTTACTTTCACATGATATATTTCAACTAATCCAGTTGAAATTATCTTCACCTGTCACCTGTAGTGCACTGCCCATGGACTTGCAAAATGGGGACTACTCCTTACTGAGCTGTAACGCATTTATTTTCCATAATTTCTGCTTCCATTCTGTGAAGGTAGTCTCCCTCTTTCCGGTCCCTGTTTGTTCATTGGTGATACTGTCTGTGTCACTGCAACATTCTTACTGCTTTCTTCCACACCTACTTTCCTGGTGGTAAAGAGTATCCCAGACATAAGTATTGCTGAGTTAAGTAATCTGTCTGTATCACTCTTCAGATACCTTCTACAGCATTGGGGATAGCTGGGGAAGGGGTGAGGACCACTGCCAATTTGTGGATTCACACCTGGATGGAAGAACAGGACCTCAGTCATACATTGAAGCCCTGCCCACGATCCAAGGTACAGCAGTGGGGGAGTGGGATGCTGGCCAGGAGCCTGCTAGCCCATCTATAGGAGGATTAAGGGGTAGGGAGCAGAGCACAGAGTGGAGCTCTGTCCACAGCTGCTGGCAGCCCTCCAAGGAGTCCAGCTGATGCAGTAGCTAAGAACAGATTATGCAAGTCCCAGAGGACTTGTGGGTGCAGAGAGAGAGAGACAGAGACAGAGACAGAGACAGAGACAGAGACAGAGACAGAGACAGAGACAGAGACAGAGACAGAGACAGAAAGAAAGGAGCATATGATGCAAATACTATGCAGTGATAAAATGCAAAATGAAACAAAACATAATTGTACAGGTCTATGAAAGCTTTCTCTTATTGACAAGACCTGATTCATTGAATCGAGATGCAAAACCTCTTCCATATGCCTAAAGGGACCAGCTACATCTTTGCAAATACAGCTTTTGTGAATGATTTCTATTAGGTCATTCAGTGCAAAGCACAAAGGAATATGTTTAGTGACTTAAGATCAGTACTTTTATTCTGGCCTGGTAGACACCTGTCTCAGAGGGAAAATTCTTACCTTGAAGGAGTTCATCTGAGCAAATTGCTCACCTCACATAACCAGGTAGAAGACAGGTTGCTTCCCAAAATGAAACCAATCATAGAAGTCAGCCAATTTTTTCAGTAAGTCTGTTGGTTTAAATTATTCAGTTAGCTTTAGTGGTTTCCATGTTAAATTATGTGTTGATATTCTTTGCATGGTGGTGTTACCAGGAAGAAACTGAAATAGTCATTGATATTTATATATCGTGGTGAAGTACTGCATTCTTAGCTCAGAAGACAGATGATTAATCCAGATGTGTATATACTAGGTCTAAGAGATAGAGAGCACACAGAAGTTTTATTATTGGCACAAGCCATGGGTGTTTCAGATGTTCCAATGCACGAGCTATGCGGACAAGAATGCTGCACCTCTTCTAATGCTTTAAGCAGTCACATTCTTTCTGCAGATGAATTAAAAGGGGAAGGGAGGGTTTAACTCAATATTTACTGCATGAAATGATACCTTTTTGTTTTGTGAAAAGCTAACTTTTGCTGATAGTCTCTTAAGCCCTGTGAGATAATGTGATTTGATGGTATTTTTTGCCTCAGAGTCCTTCATATATTTAAACTGACTTAAAAACTTCATAAACACAGCTGAAATATGCCCACCTTTTAGAGTGAAATGCAGCAGCTCTTTGGCAGACCACAGCATTACACAATAGTTACAGAGATTTTGAGCAGTAAAACCAATCAAAACTACAAGAAATATTAAGGACCAGAGTTAGATCATTCAAGAAAGATCTTGGCCAAATACCTGGGCTAGCCAATACACTTTTGATACAACTCTCTGCCAGACAGTTTATAAATTTTCGTTTGCGCTGTGGGATTGACTCTCACTGCATCTGCTACTTTTGTTAAATTGCTGTGTCTGTGTTCTGGAATACAAATGGGTGCTTTTCTCCCGACAGGGTATTACCGCCAGTACCGCCAGGAACCTGTATCATTTGGACGCATTGGATACACAACACCCTACTACTACGTGGGCTGGTATGAGTGTGGTGTGCCCATCCCAGGGAAATGGTAGCAGTCTGTCTTTCCTGTCTTAGGTAGACCATGCTTTTCAAATGATTTCTACTAGAGAACTGTGAGCAACTGATTTGGAAAAGGAAAAATAAAAAGATAAATGGGGCAAACCAGTGAAGACCAACTGCTCAAGAAACCATTGTGAAGACAAACATGGACACCCTTTACCAGCCTTAATCTGTGGTGCTACTTGATTTCTGCTTGGAAGCAGGGATAGGATATAAGTTTCCTTCTTTCCTTCCTCTTCTGTGTCTTTAAGGCACAAAGAGAAGGTTGCAATGTGTGCAACCTGTGAAAATTAGAACTGTATTAGCCATGAAAATTTGGAAGTTTATTGTATCTTACAGGAACGACCTAAGCATGCTGTGCTTGCTTAATGGGATGCTAAACTGTCTTTTGCTGCCCGATGGGGCTCCCCTATGCAATCATGCCATGTAACTGGCCACCCACCAAAGGCAGTATATTCTCCTGAAGACTTACCCTGTGGGTTCATCCACTGCTGGACTAATCACCAGGTCACAGTGTAAATTCACTTTGAGATATATCTGTATCTATATCTATATAAATACAGTACTGTACATCTGCAGAAATACTTCTTAGAGATGCTGAGATCTTCTTATTCACTAGATAAATATGTTTGGAATTTTTATGTAAAAGGTGCTGTTAATTCTTTGAAATATTGCTATGCAAAATATATTAACCAAGGAAAGAGCTCTATTCTTCTTGTGAGTACTGCTGATGTAACATTTGAATTATTGATCAATACCTGTATCCCATTTCCTTGGCGGCCTTTGGACTGGACATTCAATGGATTTCTACTCCTCTATCCATGTTAGAGTGGCACTGTATAGTCCAGCAAAAACATACACAGCAGTTCATCAGCATCAGTTAAGCTTTCTATCCTTTACTATTTAAAAGTTTTAGTGCAACTTTCCTTCAATCCATTCTCATCTTATTTTGTATGTTATTTATTCCTTGTCAGTATCTTTCACTGCAGAGGCATAGGATGAGTAATTTGGAAATTAGAAACTGCTTTTAACTTATTTGCTCTCCAAAAAGAAGCCCAAGCCACCAATACAGGAGTCAACTAGCAGGAAGCTCATTTGACCATGGGGACAAATTGCGATACACTTCTTTTTAAATACTACCAACATCTCTTCCAAGCAGACCAGAAAGCAGAAGTGACATGAATGAAAGGTATAATGATTGTTTTTTTAGAAGGCGTTTGGAGGCTTGCAATAATGTTTCATGGTAACATCTCAAGAACCTTTGCCCACGTTAGTAAGACTCACCTGTTCTGGCAGCCTAGGAGAGTAGCAGTAACCCAGGGTACAGATCCAGTCTCTGGTCCATCTTTCACTCTTGTTCCAGTTTACATGTAGCGTAGGTTTAACACTTCTTGAGTTGCTTCCTGTCGTTATTTTAAATTGTATGGGGGCAAAAAAGGGAATTAAAGTCATTAAAAGAGCATTTTCTTTTTCATGGTGATTTGGATTTTAACGTTTTAATTTTTCTCACATATTTTTGCTTCAGTACAGTGCCAAATATATGGTCTTGAAGTATAATGTTTTTCCCTAATAAACCTATGATACATGGTTCAATTTCTATTTCATCCTTTCTGGTCATCTGTGTCAAGTAATATATGTGACAAATTGTTAGCTTTCAAAAAGTCCTCCTTGGGACAGGACTAAGTGTCAACTTTTTGTAAGGGACTGGGAGCATGTGAATGTGTTCTTCTCTTTAGAAGATAGTTAGCAGCTAGTGTGGAGTTACCAAGGGCAAATCCTACCTGGCCAGCCTTGTCATCGTCCTCGTTGCAACGACTGCCGCCGTGCACAGGGGAAAAAAGGGAATGTCACTGGCTTCCGTAAAACACTTGGCATGGTCTCCCACTGTCTGCTTGTAGTGAAACTGGTGGAATATGGCTTAAAGAGTTGGTGATCCACTTTGTTGTGAGGCTCAAAAGCTTGTAATCAAAAATATTGCGAAGTCCAAATGACAGGTGGTTGCAAGTGCCACCCCCAGGGGCCAGTACTGGGTCCAGTATGGCCTAGTGACCTGGACAGTGGGATGGAGTGCATGGATGGAGTCAAGCTTGCCACTGATACTAAACTGGGGCTGGAGAGTGGTTTATATGCAGAGAGCTGCTCAAAAGAGGGACTTCTATGGGCTGGAGAAATGAGATGTCAGAAAACTCATGAAGTTCAGCAAAGGGAAGTGAAAAGTCCCACATGTTGGTCCTGTGGCAATACAGGATGACTGTCCAGAGAGCAACTTTGCAGAAGAGTTGCATTATACCTTCAGAGAACACAGGTAAATTCTGATTTATTCAGCTGAAGAGACATGGTTCTTTCATTCCCTGCTGAAAGTACCTTTGGGAGTGAGACAGTCCCATTCAGAGATGTTACTAGGGGTGAAGATCTGAGACAGTGGCTTTTTCTGCAGCCTCAGCTGAGGAGGAACTGGGAGGGGCTGAGGTAGGGGTGGAGGGCACTGTGCACTCTTCCCCTCCAGTGTAAATCATCTCTGAGGCTAAACCAGCCAGGGCAGAGTCAGCAGTAGGACACAGCAGGGAAACACATGAACTACAATGGTATGCAGCCTTCACTTTGAGGTCTGGATAAGTCCTCTGTGCTGTATGAGGTGATCTGATTGACACATTTGCATCCTTTGCTCCATGCGTAGGGTAAACTTATTATCGTGATACTAGGCAGTTTCTTGATGAGATGATGCTGATCTTGCTCTTTGTTCATCTAAGAGGTGGTGGGATTACAGAGGTGACTAAAAGCTGTGTGGGTCAGGAAAGCCATGTCCCAATCCAGATCCTCTCTCAAAGGCCCTGTCAGTACCCTGAACAATGGGCAACCCTCCCCTTTCCTTCCCTACTTCTCTGCTGTCCCCATGGTACACTGTGCCAGCACAGAAGCAGCAGCACAGCCCCTTGGGAGATAAACTGCCTCTCAACTGAAGTAGCTGTACAGCTTTGTGGCTGCATATCAGAGAGTGTCGTACAACTTTGAGTACTGCTAGTGGGAGAGAAACGGGTCTTTCCCTCTCTCAGATCTCCTCCCATGCCCTTCTTACTGGCAACACCACATCTGCATCTGGTTTTCAAGCTCTTGGCGCCAGCTCAGAGAATGCCATGTCCCTTCAGAGGCTCTGAGGGGTGTTGCACCACCCCTGCTTTCTTGTCTAAGTGACCTTGAGGGAAGAGGATGGAGGAGAAAGAGGATCCCTACAGAGAGAAAATTCACACAGCTTGGGCCTGCATCGCCTCCGGTCCAAGTCTCTCAGGGGTGGAGAGATGCCAGGGCCCTGCCTAGTGGGGAATTGTACGGAGCTGAAAAAGAAAGGGATAAAAACACAACAGAGGAAGGGGTGGGGAGGAAAAGACAAGCAAGCTGCTCAAAGTATTGTCTGGCCTGGTCAGTTCCAGATGCAAATCTCTGATCATTGTACCATATTTTTGTGAGAATTGGGATTTCTGCCTCAAAGGCAGCAGGAACAATTGCCAACATGTGAAAAATGCCAAGGGTTCTCAGGGGCAGCCAAAGCCCTGCATGTGAACCCAGCATGTGAACAGTGGAACTCTTTGGTGATGAAGGAAGCACTGAGTGTCACTTGGAAAGATAATAGAAAGCCTTTGTGGGAGGTAACCCTACCCTCTGAGCAATGTGAAATGATCCTTGCAGTTCCTCTCTATGAGGAACTATACAGTTTTCTGTCTGCAGAACCCTTGTCCTCTTTTCTTACCAGGCAGATAGATGTTATTCAAGTGAAAAGCTGCCTTCCTCTGGCAGAAAAGAAAGAGGTAAATGAAGAAGGGAATGAGGTCAATATGGCAGTAGCCCAGCTCTGCTTCCTAAGGAAAAACTGGCATCTATGGATGTTTAAAGTCCCACCCAAAGAGCCCTGCCAGCCTGCCTGAGGGCCCTTAGCTGGTAACATTTGAAAACAAAGCCATGCCTTGTACTGCTGCTCTCTTTCTCATCATGCTTGTGTCTCCCATAAAGCAGGAAGCACTCCCACCGGACTTCTGCCACATCACTCTGCCAACTGCATCACAACAGTTAGTGAAATGTATGAGCCTGGTGAGAATGAGCGCTCGGAGAGAATAACACCGGAATTGTAGCCGAGTGCAAAAATCCTGGTGTCAACACTGGCGAGTCAAGTGTCTAAGGCAACAGTTTGGGGGCTAGGTCCTCAGGTACCAAGAGCTGCCATAACTCCTCAGGGCCAGTTGTGTCGCCAGTGCCAGTGTCACCCACCTCCAAACATGGCCTGACCAGCAGAAGAGCTGGAGAACCTCCACGTGTCACATGCCAAGGAAGAACATATTTGTGTTAGTGAAGCTGAGCCACAGACCGAGCTGCATGAGCAAGGACACAGCCAGTGGGCTCAGGGATGTACTTGTCTCTTCAGCAGAGGAGAGCTTGCACATGGAGTATCTTCTGCCCTTCTGAACAAGGCCAGCTGGAGGACATCAACAAGAGGATGACCATGATGGTTAGGGCACAGGACATACAGGGAAAGGCTGAGCACTGGGTTTGTTCAGACTTGGGAAGGGAAGGGTTCGCTGGCAGTGATTTGATATCTCAAATGGCCTAAAGGAATCATAAAGAAGATAGACACACACTTTTGTGAATGATACACACACTTGAAAGGCTGAAGGGCAATGGACACAGACTTCAACATAAGAAATTCCAAGAAATATTAAGAAAATGCTTGTATCATCAAACTTATCAAGTACAGGGACAGCAGCCCAGAGAGGTAGGGAAAACTCCACCCCTGAAGGTGCTCATGACTGGCCTGGACAGGGCCATGAGTAGCCTGATCTAACTTTGATGCTGGCCTTGCTTTGAGGTTCAAGTGTGTTGGATCTGATTTTCAAAGCTTCCTCCAACCTGGAGAATACAAGTCTATGAATGATACCAACTACTCTATTATGCAGCCAGACAAAACAAGAATGAAAATTTCACAACAAACAAATTTCAATCTCCACACATTTTCCACCGTGGATTTTTATATTATTGGACAAAAATAATCATAAATTCACAGAATGGCTGAGGTGGGAAGGGACCATTGAGAAACATCTAGTCCAATCCTGCTGAAATTAGGTTAGCTGTAGCAAGACCATGTCCTCTTGCATTTTAAAGATCTCTGATGATGTAAACTCCACAGTTTCTCTGCAACCTGGGTCAGTGTTTAACCACCATCCCACAATATAAAATATTTTTCTTTTGTTTAAATGGATTTTCCTGTATTTGAGTTTGTACCCATTGATTTTTGTCTGTGACTGGATGCCACTGAGAAAAACCTGGCTCCACCACATCAGGGATATGGTTCCACTGTGCTTTCTCTTCTCCAGACTGAAAAGTCACAAGCCTCCCAGCCTTTTGTTATATCAGAAGTGTTCCTGTTCCTAAATGGAAGTTGCAACTAGCTCCGAGATAATACATGATTATTTGTGAGGGAGTGAGGGAGGCCCTGAGGGCAAAAGCAGGGAAGGGGTGTGGTCTCCTAGACTCCCATGAAGAATTTCTGACCATGGTTTCTTATTGTGAGTAGTTCCTGCACATGCGTTTCAGATGTGGCTTGTGGAAGCTGAGCCTGAGGATCAGGTCACCCACTGTGGGTAATACCTTCATGGTTTGAAGAAAGCCTCTGGATGGCAGGAGATACTGTTTGGCCAGGACTTACAGCAGGTCCATGCTGCAGGAGATGAGTGGAGGGACAGAGGAGTGGATATGAGGGGATATGGATATGGATTTAGGCTGGATATCAGGGAAAATATTTTTTCACCCAGAGGGTGGTTGGGCACTGGAACAGGCTCCCCAGGGCAGTGACCACAGCACCAGCCTGATAGAGTTCAACAAGTGTTTGGACACTGCTCTCAGGCACAGGGTGTGACTCTTCAGGGTGTCCTGTGTAGGGCCAGGAGTTGGACTTGATGATCCTGATGGATCCCTTCCAACTCGGCATATTCTGTGATTCTGTTCTGTGTTCCTTCAAAATTTCACACACATTGCGAGAAAATTCTTTTAATGAAGGCATAGTTTTGGTTCAGGAGAGGCAAAGTCCATTCTCAGGTCTTAGAGAGAATCTTCAGGAAGAAGTCCATCCCTCACAAGATAAAACTTGCAGCCTCCTCTGTCTGAAGCTTTGGAATGTTCTAAGTTGGAACAAGTACAAAAAAACACTGTGTGATCCTGCTGGGCTTTCACTGGTGATAATTTTCCTAAGGTTGCAGGCAGTGTGATTTTCACGGGAGTACTGTGGGCAACAAGAACCAGTTTATCTTGCAGCAGGAATGAAAGCATTACTGACTGTTTCCAGGAGGTTTTCAAAGTCTTCCTGAATGTAATAGCAACAGTGTTTCTGCCCACCTAATTGCTTTCCACACAACTTCCATCCTTCCAAAGGTCTTTGTTATGTGAAGGTCTTCTTCCCATTAAAAATATGGGCTGCATTTGTTTAAACTCCTGATAAAATCCCAGAAGCTTTTGCTGATTCTCCATAATTTACCTCTATCTTCCCCTTTCCTTTAGTTTCTTCCTTTGATAATTGGAGATTCTTTCTTGGAGCTGAATGTCTTTCTTGAAGCACTGTGTCTTGAAAGTGTAATCTAAAGGTATATCCAAAAATATTTCACAGTTTCACTCAGAGGTTGTTGTTCCTCCCTGACACCCATGGGCATGATCTGTATTGTCCCACTCAATGCCTGCTAGCAGATGTTTAACCTGCCTTGCCCACACATTTCTCTCCTGCATGAACATAGCAGATGTTAATGCCACAAACTCCAAAACAAATGTAGCAGCATTTCCCTCTTCCCTCTGGTCAGTAGCATCATGAGGGAATAAAACAGAGGCAATAAAACACAGGAGTGGGCCTGTGGTCGGATCTTCTCTGCTCCTCCACCTCACCCAGCATCTTTGTCTTCATGCTGGCCCCTGTCTTGCCTGGTCCAGGCTGCAGAACCTCTCCTCCTTGTGCTGCCCGTGGGTGCCCCTACTGAGCAGGAGTGCCTGCATTGCAGGCCTTGCCTGGGGCAAGCTTCTGAGCTGGAGTCAGTCACCAGTGAGTCACCTTCTCCCAGACTACACGTGCCATCACACTGGGTGATGAGGATCATTTTGGGTAGCCTTGGAAGGTCAGTATTCATAGATCAGCTTTGGAAGGGAGGGAAGGGACTGCTCGAAATGGCTCCTCAGAGTGTTGCAGCTGCCCTGCTCTTTGGCTGGGACAACCTTGAGAAAGGCAGAGGCTGTCTGTACAGCTGCACCTGGCACCCCAACAGACATCTGTGGGCAGATACTGGGAGTCCTTTCCCCCAGGGAAGGGCAGGGTGAGAGCCCAAACCTCTGCCACGGTGACCCATACAGACAGAATTGCCGAAAGGCAATAGCATACACAGGAGAGGCTGCCCAGAGCAGATACACTGTGTATTTTTTTTGTTCTCTACTGAAACAGCAGAGTACGTAAATACAAGTCAGCTGAGGTCTGTGTAGTTTATGCTGCTAATCAGCAGTGAATAAACAAGAGAAAATTGTTCCAAGCCCTGAGTATATTACAATTTCCTCTCCCTAAATGTGAGAAAAAACAAAACCTACAAAATGAATAGTATTGTCAACAACAGCTTTAGGGAGTGCAACCTAAACAAAACAGAGAAGTAACCAACCAGAATGAGGACTTGTCCATTCAATTCAAGCAGCATTATGGGTTATTATTACCTCTAATTTCAATTTTTGGTACTCTCCTGCCTCGAAACTTTACCTTGCAAAACTGCACACTGATGGTCTTGTCCAGTGTACTGCATCAGCCTGGCTCCTGCACAGATCATCCACGGTGACGCTGCAGCCCCTTTGCTCTCCTACCAGGTACTCTGCTGGTCCTCAGTCTGCAGAGGCTCAAAACTGATCTTGCCAACAAACATGGAATGACTTTCAAGATGACGGGGAATGTTCCTCTGATGGGAAGGCTGGTGATTCCTAGTTTCTCTGCTTGCTTTTTGCACAGAAATGGTCTAGGTTAGTCAGGGCTGACCAACCATTTCCCAGTTACCTTTACTGAATGCTGCAGCTCTTACTTTACATTTTAAGGTTATATTCTTTTTCTGGATTTTCAGCTCCCCTACTAGAAATATGCTTTTAAGATCTTTTATTACAAAGAAAACTCTGCTTTGGTTTCTTCCTTTTGAAATTTTCTTCTGAAAATTATTCTGGAATTATGTGCTGAATTATGTTTTCTGAAAACACCAAAGGTTCAGAAACCAGAAAAAACCCCATGTTGCTCAGAGTAACTGACATGCCATTTATTCATATAATTAGTGAATTCTTATGTTTATTATGTAGTATGTTATAAGATTTTATACATCAATCAATATATCACAAGACATTTGAGTAACATGTACTGAAAACAGAGTTGCTTCAAAGAGACAGCATATAAGATATAGGGACAAAAATGTATTACGGGTTGTTTGAGTTGCATCTGAGTAGAAAAATGTATGGCACTGAAGGATATAATACAAACAACACGTGGTATACAGCAAATTCTTAGTGAGTTCTAGCAATATGCTGATGTTTCTAACAAGTGGATTAAGTAGGTATTAGAAGAATTATGATGATTACAACTTGGAAAATTCTGAAGACATTTGGAAATATTTCACTGGTTCACATTTTACAGCACTCTCAGGAGATTGAATGTCCCTTGGTAGTCAGTTACTCCAAATAGCTTGAGGTTAATTAGGCTGAGTGATCAAAATGTGCTGCGCTTTTTGTAATTCCTCAAACTTCTGAGATTCCCAGGCCTTGGCTTCCTTAGCAAAAAGAGACAGACCACAGTCTGCCAATGGAAACGTTCTTGGTTCAGGAATCTTTGCTGTGTAGCAAAAGCAAGCTGCCGAAGACAGCTGTCTAGTTTCTCTGTGCTGGGGGGTGTTTCTGTCATCTTGGTGTGTTACTGCAGATTTCCTTTCTCATCATCCAGATTTTCATTTTTATAAACATTCTGTTCACCTGAGAGATTGCGGCTCTGAAAACATTTTCTTCAAACAATCCTGCAATGTGTCACTTGGGAAGTAAAAATGCTGTGGTGCTGCACCCCGTAGAATGTTGAGATTTTTATAGCTGTTGTGTGTAAAACAAGTGAGATTGCCTAATTTGCCTTCTCCCTTCAAGGCTTTGGTTGTTGGCTCCATTATTGTGGAGGTGAGCATGCTTCTACATGGTGGGCATTCACTTTTCTATAGGTGTTATCTTCCACCAGCCACATCAAAACCAACACATTTGTTTTCCAAACAGAAAAAGAGGCAAGAATCGGTACGATGGCCTGGTGCCCTCTGGAGTTTTGCTGACTTTGCCAAGTCGCCCTTGTTCATCCCTTGCATGCAACTAAACCTGAGGTCTCCTTATGTTAAACACTTTGCATTTCATTCAATGGCAATACACCAAACCAATGCCAATTTCATCCTCTCAGTTCTCTGCCAAAGAATAACAGGAAAGGAGATTGCAAGAATGTCAATGAACAATCTCTGAGGGTATTTCTCTACAAGAAAATTCCCTGATAAATATTATCCTTGTCTTAATGTTGCTTCATGCAGTTACGGAAGTATAAAAGGGACTCTTTGGAATCCTCACTGAGTCCTGATGCTTCACAATACTGGACTTCAGATATCTTGGGGATCTCTCAGCATGGGACAAAATTTGGTCATGCGTTTTCAAGTTTCACTGCTCCGTAGAGACTTGTGCATTGTTTAGGAAGCCCAGTTATAGGAAAAGACCCTCAGTATGGGGTCTTGTTTTCAATCTTGCATCTTTTCAACAAGTTTTTGTTTCTGTTGTTGTCACTGAGCCTGAAAAAACTGTGTAAAAAGTCACTTTGGTACAGACTCCACACATTCACACACACGGATCTGTAGTCCTTTCCAGGGTCTCAAGTAACAGCTGGAATTGAAACTTCCTCCTTCATTTGGGCCATTAGGGTGTGGGTTAGCCAGCTGCCAGCAGCTGAAAGGAGACAGTCTGGAGCTGGAGGCTTCAGACCAGGTGATTAATCCCTTTCCTATAAACCCCCTAAATGTCCTTTTCACTTCTTGAAAATGCAAAATCTGCCTTCTGAAAAGTTGAGGTATTGTATTCAAAAAAAGGGTACTAATTAGTAGTTCACTCATTACTGGACTAGGGAGAAGTTATAGCTACATTTCAGTTGTCAGCCTTCACAGAAGATAATTTAGAGATATTGAATTTAAATTGGTATATAAAACTGGACAACTAACTGTTTACAGATGCAATAAATTGAATGCTTTGTTAGGTCTCACATTGTAGTTTCTGCCCCCATGTACTGGAAGGAGAGCAGGGCAGCTCTGACCACAAACTCACACTGTGGGTCAGCAGAGATGCCTCTGTTGAGCTTCACCTGAGTCATTACTTTGAGGCCAGAAGTGACTAAAGAGAAATTAATATTTTAAAAAGATTGTACAATGCCACGTAAGGATCTGTTTGCCATTTCCCTCCTCCCTGACTGAGTCTAGGCATCTGTTTTAGTCACACAGCTAATGTGGTTTTCTTTACATGCATACTATTGCTGTGTTTCCCTATTTTATGAGAAATGTTTATTTGGCTACTGTTATGTTACTTTGTGTTTTATGACGTTGAACTGGGAAGTGGTTCTCCTTCAAGATCTGAATAGATCTAATGGGAAATAATGCATGCCAGAATATACAGGCATGGTTTGACAGAAACAGTCAACCCTCAGATAAATTGCAGTTCTTGCACTTAGGTAGGAAACGGACCCCCAGAGAAGGGGGTTTACATTTGGCTCCTCCTTGATGTGTGGATGGTCTAGTTGATGTCTGTGTTGACATGGACAGCTTAACCCAATTCTTGATTTCCAGGAAGCACTCAAGGAATGGTGCATCCACATCTGAATATGTCCTGCTTGCATAGACTTGTGTTTTGGAGTTGTCACCTTTTTGTACAGAGCTTCAGTAGTCACGTTCAGGCACATGAATTTGCTTATCCAGTTTGTCCCTATGAAACTAGCAGAAGCTAGCCAGCTGTCGAGGGGCAGGAAGCCAGCTACAGAACAGACTCTACTGTTCCTGAAAACAGCCAGTCAATCAATCATATGCTTTTTTCAATGCTGTATGATGAATGCTTCATATGAACCAGCTACAGAGGAAACTCCATATAATAAATGTTGGCACCACTACCAACATTTGATATTTTCCACTTGCAAATGGTCTTTGAAACAAACTGCACTGTGTTTCCAGAGTTTCTGAGCAAACATGCTCAGACAGTAAGTAGCTATAATCTAGAGCTGCAGGAAAAGGAAATGGAGGGTAAAAATGCTTTCTCATCCTCCAGAAAATAAAAGAGGCACAAAACAAATTAAGAAGGTGAATGTGGTTGTTATAAGAGACCTTTTGGAGGTCTGCCATTAACAAAGAAGGAGAGATGTGAGCTAGGGCAGTGCTGGGGTTGTGTCACAGGGAGATGTGAGAGTTAGAACTGAGACCAATGGACTTTAGTGTAACCTCTCTGTGTGCCTGACACAAGGCAAAAGAGCTGCCAAATGCCAAGACCTTCACCAGAACTTTGCTTCCAGTAGCAAAGAGAGTTTCTCTCTAAGCTGGTAGCACAGATGGTAGTAAGAAAGAGGAAGATATTTAGGTATGGTTAAGACATATTTCCACAGAAGAAACAGTTGAAAGCAAGAAGATTTTAGTGTCCTTCAATGGCCAATAAAATTGAGACAGGCCCATAGCAGACTGCAGCTCTCCCAGAAAAGATTTGGAGATGAGAAGAACACACCACAGTGCAAAGACAGGATGATTAAAAATCCATTGTCCTTCTCTTGAGGTTGGTGTGAAAAAAGAAATAGCAGAAAACTTGGCATCCAGTGTGTGGAAAGCCAGCTTCTATGAAAGTGGGAGGAAGAAGAGTTAATTGCTGAGAGAGAGAGGCAGAACTTCACACTGGGAGGTTTTACTTATTTTATGGGGCTTTTTCTGGGCTGTAGAACTTTTATGGGTCTCTGAGGCAACATCTCAGCTAGCTAAAAGTCCTGCTGAGCTGGAAAGAGCACAAAAGTGCAGTGAGCTAGAGATAAGAATAAATATTTAACTCAATTTATATTTCCCCTTTTTGTAATCCACACATTATTCATATGCTGATATTTGCTCTTTCCACCCCATCCCCCACCAATAAACCTTTCAAAGCACTGAAGCATCAGAATTTTTTTCCTAAAGAACATTGGTCCTTAGTATCTTACATCTTAACATAGGTCCTTAATATCTATCTCTTATTTTAATATCTTACACTGAAAAATAATTTTGCATTCTTAAGCCTTGCTATTTCCAAGATGTGGGGACAGGGATAAAAATCCATCAAGAAATGAAAAGTTTTCAGCATGGTTTGGGGTTTCAGTGGTTTCACTGTTTAGCCTGTGCTGAGAAGGCATTCCAAAGTACACAGCTCTTGCTAATGCCACTGCCAGAACACTACTCCCTCATCCATGTTTTAAATAGTCCTCCCAAATATGTGAAGTAGGAGAAAGGGCCAAGAGTGGAAAGTGCAAAGCCCTGACAGAGCCAGAACATTCTGAGGTGGGTATCTATGTTACAGCCAGACCATGGCTGGCCAGGATGAGTTCGTGTCTGCTCTGTACTGCCAGTATAGCACACAGTGGTGGTATGGGGCAACTCTAATGCTGTGCTTTTCAAGCCAAATCACTTTCCTCTGTGATGGAGACGTCCTATTTCAGGTCCAGGCCTCCCTTGCCTCCTGCAAGTCACAGGTAAGTTTGCTGTAGTAAGTAGTTTCTACAATTGTAGTTCATTTTCCATTTTATAAATACAATGCTGAAAGTAGAAGGCTATTGAAATGCAGGCCCACGTTAAATACCTGTTTGGCACTTCAAGGTACTATAACAAGCCCTTTAGAAATTTGTGGAGTGCAGCAATCACCAAAAGAGCCCCAGCACCCCCATCTCTATCAAGTCCCACTATGAATCCAGTGTTTACGAAGACTTGTTCTGAATTAGCATCTTCTGTCAAGGAAATGCTGAGTTATATGAACACTTTTGAAATGTGATGTTTTTTTCAGAGCAGGGGTGAGGAACATATTCCTTGCTGACAGCCAAGTAGACCCAAGCACTCTGTAGGCCAGGTCCCTTAATGATGTCCAGTAATGGAATGGCATGAGCATGGAGGGAAGTCGGATGGCTGGGGACTGTAAGACTGATGTCACAGACCACAGCTGTCCCCTAGCCAGCCCGGCCACCCATACCTTCCTTCACAAATTAGACCAGAAGGTATGGGGGGCTGCTCTTAAGTCTCACAGAAACTCGCTTCTGCAGGCTCAGCAAATCCAGCTCCCTCAGCTTCTACTCACAAGTGCTTTAGTCCTGACCATACTAGTGGCCTTCCACTGAAACTTCTCCAGGTTATTGGTGTGTTCCTAGTATTGGAAACTTCAAAATTACACGTGGTATTCTGCACATGGTCTGTTCAGTGCTGAGTGGAAAAAGCAGACATTTCCCTTAATCTGCAGGCTGTGCTTCTGCTCACACAGCCCAGGGAGCTGCTGGCCTTCTCTGCTGCCCTTGGACAGAAAGGACAGGAGAACAGTCCTGATTTTTCTCATGCTTATATTAGTCACTAATTTTATCCTGGCAGGCCTGAGAGCAAAATTTGGTTCAGAGTAAACATCTTTCAGCCTTAGTACTTGGGCTTTGTCTCCTATCATTAGCTAAGGAGAAGAGCAACAGAGGGATGAAAAAACCAATTTTAAAAAATAGCTAAAATAGCTTGAACCACAAATTCCAGTGAATCTGTAAACTGCTAACTACTAAAACTTCAACTGATTAATGTAGAGAAAAATGCTGTTTATCTGATTCAGACAGCTCAATTCACCTCCCAGCCCTACACCAAGACCTTTCTGGGCAGGCACCTCCTCCCTGTCTAGCGCAATTCCAAAGTCCATGTTGCTGTCAGCCTGAATCTTTAACTGCTCATCCATTTTCATACACTTCTGTGTGACTGGTGCACAAAACACTAGCCATGAGTTTTCTGGGACTTCAGGGACCTGCACCACCCCTCTAGGTTTCCCTCAAAGGTCTGCCTTGTGAGGGCCCCATGCTCCCTTGCAAGTGTTTCATATACTGAGCTGCATTACTCTATAGAGCCCCTGCTTATAGTGGAGCTGTATCCAGTATTGCAAGACACAAAATTGATACAGAAGTTCAGAGAAGGGGTGAAATGCTGGCTTTAAGAAGTCAGTGAGAGCCAAAGGAAAATGTTTGTATTCCTTCATCAAGCTAAACTGTTTACATCAATGATTCCTTCTTCACATACTTTGCACTTATGGTCATGGTGCTGCTCAGGAAACACTTGCATGGGCTTGAATTCAGCTGCCTACAGGATCCTGGAGGCCTGGGGGGACTGTTGCCACCAGCCAGCAGGACAATGGCATTACTCTGATCAGAAGCCTGGAGCAGTGACATGCTGCATTTCAGGAAACAAGAAGACTGAAGATACAAATCTGCTGAAGAGTTGACAGCAATGAACCTGGAAAGGTTGGCCATTTCTGGTAATGTATCATATTCTTTCCATCTGCAACTACAGATTGCAATTTCAGCAAATTTTGGTTAATTTCCAGTGGTTTTTTTCTTCTTTGTGATGCTCTTTGCTCTTCAGGGGTCTGACTAATAGCAGAAATGTTACAATTCTTTCCACTTTCTTACTGCTTGTATTTGCAGCCAAGCATTGTCCATCCACAAGGTTTATGTAAGTATAACGAGCATTTTGCTGGCTATTGCCAAAAATATCCTTATAGGTAAACCATCTGAAACACTTACACACAAGAGCAATTTCCACAGGTGATTTCTGTGTGGTCTTGGGAATCCTCAAAGGTTCCAGCTGACTGGAAGCTCGTGAACATTGTCCCAGTTTTCAAGAAGGGAAAGAAAGAGTAAGCCATATGAGGAGTGGCTGAGGTCACTTGGTTTGTTCAGCTTGGAGAAGAGGAGACTGAGGAGAGACCTCATTGTGGTCTTCAACATCCTCACAAGGGGAAGCAGAAGGGCAGGTACCGATCTCTTCACTCTCACGACCAGTGAGAGGACTTGAAGAAACAGCATGAAGCTGAGTCAGAGGAGGTTTAGGATAGGTATCACGAAAAAGTTATTCACCCAGAGGGTGGTTGGGCACTGGAACAGGCTCCCCAGGGAAATGGTGACAGCACCAGCCTGACAGAGTTCAAGAAGTGTTTGGACACTGCTCTCAGGCACAGGGTGTGACTCCTGGGGTGTCATGCACAAGGCCAGGAGTTGGACTCGGTGATTCTGATTGCTCCCTTCCAACTCAGCTTATCCTGTGATTGTATGATTTATTTACTTATGGGCATTTGCAGGATCAGAACATGAAATGTTTGTATTTAAGAAATTTCCAACTTAAATGGAGGAGCTATGTCATTAGGGATCCTGGAAAATGTTTCAGATCATTCAAGATAAAGATTCTGAACTCTTTTCAGGGATGAGAATCCATTCCTGGAGACAAGGAGACTGCAAGCACATATGACTTAATTTAGAAGAAAGATAGGAAAGAGAGAAGAACTTAGACAGCTCTTAGCCTTAGAGTGTGCTATTTAAATATTGCAACTCACAAAAAATCACCAAGTGTTAGTCTACTTCTCACCCCAAAGTCAGTTGTGTAAATTAAACATTTTTTAAACAACAAAATCACACTTCTCTTCATTTACATTCTTGAACTGGTGCATTTTGCTCTCACCATGTTTCCCATGAGATTGCAACAGCTGAGCTGAAGAAATGGAATGCCTCTGATACACTTCTGCTACTTTGATTTCAGAAGTTAGAAGGCAAACAGAACACCAAGCACCGCAAGAATTGTCCTCAAAGATGGTAAACTTGTCCCTAAGAGCTGACAGTGCTTCATTTGGGCAGCACTGTGCTCTTGCATGACAGCTCCATCTTCCACTGAACTAACTGCATCTGTTATCCCTGTAGGGGTAGAGATGGCTCAGTGATCATAGAGAGGACAGGGCTGCAGTGTCTTCCCTCTTTGGTGCCTGCTCCTCCAGGCAGGAATAGTCATATAAATTACAATTAAAACGAGCCTGAACTACTGACTCCCTTCAAGCTCAGTCCAGAGATTAGGTGATTTATGTTTTTACAGGCTGGATGAACTGCAAGCATCCTGGCAGGTGTTACTCACATCCCAACAGGTAGCTCTCAGCACCTGAGTGCAAGATCAGCTGTTGCCTTTTTAGCTCAGCTTGTTAGCACTGATTTGGGAGGGGTTACCGGAAAGGAGCTTTCTCCCTTTCCCCTTCTTAATGATGACAGCTTAATGTTTAACTAATTGTTAATCACTTCCTACATACTAGTTTCTGTACTCACAGATGTTTTGGATGGGTTGGATCAGCATGGTTTGCTGTGGCTCGTGGAAAAAAATCAGCTTGTGGAGCTGAATATAGTTCATGTCCTAATAGCAGCCACATCCAGCCCTGCAGGCTCATTGTTCACACTCATTTCCCTTCTGGTGCCACTGACACTTCCTGAGCAGCGTGGCTGTGCCTAGGAGCGCTGTAGTTCTGTCTGCTGTAATGGGGGCAAAGAGGGAAGTTACCCTGCTTTACAGAAACCTGGGGCTGTGCTGACACCAGCATTCAGTTGCAGCAGGAGTGTGTTTTTGAGGTATCTGTGTTCCCCATGCACAACCTGCAAAGATTTGTACTGCAGACTGGCCTCAGGGAACTCAGACTGGTGGGTAAAATGAGGCTGAGAAGGGTCCCTGGGAGTCCTTGGAACATGTGCCACATCTTCGTGGGCATCTGAACCAGGCTGGAGGAGATCTGAGTGACTTGAGGTGGGTCCTCAGCACTGACCCACTCCCAGACCTATTCCAACTGTGCTGCACTGCATGTGGGTGCAGATGAAGTCATGGCCTCCTCAAAAATTCACCTTGGCTATTAAGCATGGAGTTTTGAAAATAGCTGAGCATTCCTTGGAATGATTGCATACAGCAACAGGAAAGCTAGGAAATAATAACTAAAAAATAATCCTGCACACAGAGAGTGAATCTAGGAAATCTGTTTTGAATAAAGGCAGCACAGCCCTGAACTTCAACAGAGTTTCAAGCTGCAGTCTCATGCAGTTCAGAGAAATATGTTCACCTGGCTCTCCTCTGACTTCCAGAACTACTTCTACTCCTGAGAGCCTCTTGCAGCTTTTTACTGCTTTACTGCTTTAAAATCCCCTTGTAGCATCCCTGTGCAAGCATGTGATCTTTGAGGGTATTTCTGCCCCACTTTAAGATCTCAGAGCAACTTGTCTGAATTTTTGCTCTGGTGCCTGATCTAGTCCAGCTAACAATCATATGCTGGAGAACTAGAGTCCATGGAAATATTTTGACCACAAAAATTAGGGGTAAAAATTTTGCCCTTACTGATGTTCATAGGAGACTTTCCATCATTTTTGGCTGGGTGAGGTTTCAGCCTACAGCATTGCTTGCCTTTAACATCACTGTGAGGAATTCATGTGCAGTCACAAGGTTTTTAGCAGACTTCAAAACTATAATGGGAAAGAAATGCATGCTAGTCAGTGTTAAAGAAATTTGTCAACCTGATATTTATTTTAGAACAAACAAAATAATTTCCCTCTGTTCTTCCCACCTTAAATGGCTAAAACATTTTCTTGCAAAGAAGTAAATACTTCCAGGAATTTTGCCACACAACCATGAAGAACCTCAATGTTCACCTGTGTGGTGGTGGTGGTGGTGGTGGTCACAACATTCTCCTAGACAGGGGGTCTCCAGCACCTGCAGCACAGCTGGGTGAATTTCCTGTGCAGTCAAAGAAAAGAAATTGACAGATTTTGTGGAAAAACTCATCTCACCCTGAAGTGGGGGAGGGATGTAGCTCTAGGCAAACACCAGAGTGTTGGTACCTGCTGCTTCCTAGAGGTAGGACTCAGATGCCTAAACACAGGCCTCTCCCTAAGGTGCAGAAGTGTATCTTGTGTGGTCCCTAGACGTGATCATGGGAAGCTGTGGGTCACCTGTAGGTCTGGTATTTTACCCCCCAGCCCCACAGGGTGTCTGTCCTTAGGCACCCATATTTAGGCAAGGGAGTGAAGGTGAATGCATGGGGTCTGCAAAGCCAAAATTCTTCCTGGCAGCACCCCTAACACTCAGGGAGTATGACTGAAACCTGCACTATGGTAGGACCAAAATATTTGTCGTGACTTCAACATGTTTGGTGTATCAGATGCACAGTGAGAATAAAGGCAGGGTAATTAAGCCTGTGTTTGCCAGTAGCCTGGTGAGTGAAACCAAGAGATATCCCAGACTGTTGCCTTCACAGGGTCAGAGAGAGGGCACCACCAATATCTTAGAAATCCTCACTTTTCAGAGGATCACTTTTGAAATAGAGATGTCTTAAAATGAATGCCAAGGACAACAAACACATTTAGGCTAAAGGACAAATTTCTGGATGATTGCAGACACAGGCTTTCTCTTTTATTTCAGAATGCAAATGCCATAAGGTTTGTTACCAGTTTCAGACTTCAGTGATTTGATTTTTCTTTTCTTGACAGGAGAGGAATGATGAAAACCACAAAATTAGTAATAATGTTCTGCATCTGTTTGACAATCAATTTCTCATTGCTTTAAGTGTGTTCAGCAGCTCTACATCTCTGCTGAGTCAAGAATATTTAGTGAGAAGCAAGGGTGAAATATATTAACTTCTAAATAACTCCATTAAAATTGCAATGAGGAAAACAGGGAGAGAAAACTTCAAAGTTCTACCTCTTGTATGAGTTGGCATGTTTCCCTTTGTTTATTATCTGTACTGGTATAGTGCCTGCTGTGCTTTGGAAAATAGCTAACAAATGTGTCCCTGCTCTGTGGCCCTGACAAGCAAAGTCAGAGAGGAAGTGTAAAATTGATGGAATTCAGGTGACACATAACTGAGAGAAAGAAAAGCTTTAGGTCAAGCCTGTGGAAGACAGAGAGTAGAATCTTTGTTTTCAAATCACAAAGCTGTAGGAAATGGAATACAGTGGAAGCCATTTTCAGCACTGATTTTCTTTAAGATATTAAACAATTACTTTTATTCTCAGCATCTTTTTCTACTCTGGTGGTGGTTTCCTTTTGGAAGCAAATTGCTCAACTGGTTTATGGTCCAAGGGCCCATTCCTGATATGAATGATGTGTGCACACAAGGGCTGGGTAGGAGAAGCTCCTCCAGCCCTATAAGGACTGTCAGGCTCTAACATTCTTTTCTGACCAGGAAAGAAGAAATGTTGAAGTCCTGGAAGGAAAAAAAATTATACAAAACTATTTCAAAGAAAATGAACACTTCACACTGAGTGACTGGATTCTCTATTTTCCAAAACTTTATTTTGATTTTGACCTTTTAAAAATGTTTCCAAATGTTTTTAATTTTTTCTCAAATAACAAATCTTTCAAAAGGGTATGTCATTTCAAATGCTAGAAAGGAAATCCTTGGGATGCCAGAGAGTCCAAATGTTCCAACTATTCCCCAACTTTTCTTTTTGCACCAAGTCGTACAGGGGTGTGAGGACTCTGCAGTGGCAGCTCCCTGTCAAGATGTGGGGAAGGCTAGAGACAGGGTTTGCCCATGGCATGGCTCTGGTGGCCAGGCTGGTGCTGGCTGCTCCCACAAAGGCCAGCTTCAAAAGGACCCTCACCCACCACCCGTGTGGCCTCCCACCCCATGCAGAAGGTACAGGTGAGTGAGGTTTTGCCCTAAAGCCATAAGGACTTGTCTTCCTTCCAGCAGCTGTGTCAGCAGTGACAGCTGGAGGTACTTACAGTCTTCAACAGCCCCATTTTGTTCCAGTTTGCTTCTGACCACATTAACCTCTCTTAAAAGACAGGTGTTGCATCCTGTTCTTTTCAGACAGGACCCACATGTTCACTCACTGTAGAGATGGAGGGTTCTCTGCTCACACTGGCTGCCATGGTATCATTTCAGAGAAAATTGGTGTGGAATGGTCTGGCAGCCAGCAGAGCCATGGTGAAGCTGCCAGAGAAACATCCTTGGTTCTTAGGGAAAAGCAGCCACCTGGAGGATTTTAATGATATGAAAGACTTTCTGAACTGATCCTCAAATGGGATTTCTTAGCTTTAGGATTGCATCTCAGAATGATACGTAAAACAATTTCATTGTTTTTATCCACCTGCCTACCAGAATCAATGATGGTCCAGCTTGCCTCCTCTGAAGTACAATTCATGACATCTTGAAAGCCCTAAACTGAGTTGGATTGCAATCCCAGCATCTTCCAGGCATCCCAAATGTGAGTTCCCAGAACCACTCTCCCTTAAATCCTTCCAAGCTGCGCTCCCTTACTCAGTGGTTTTGGCTGCCACAGGGAATTTGTGGCTTGAACCTTGATGGAGTCTGAGTTCTGCTATCAATCAAAGTAACATTTTACTGACACTGTGAAAAAAAGAAAAAGAAAAAAGGAAAGAAAAAAGAAGATGAAAAAAGGAAAGGAAAAGAAAAAAATAGGGAATAGCATGTAAAATTTGGAAAGTACTGTGATTTGGGAAGCAAGTATAGATTGGAGATTTAAGGAAAATCTCACCCAGTTTATGTGACAAGACTTCACCCTTCTGAACTGGAAAGGACAATAATCTTGGATAGAGCTACTGGCTGTGAGGTGTTTATTTCCATTTCCATTTCATCAAACAAGAGAAATGCTGGACTGCAGTCATTTCCATTCCAGAAAGCTTATGTCTGCAAGTCAGTGGGAGAAACTCAAGTCCACCAGACGAGGATGAGTCCTTATGGCAATCAGCAGTTTTGTAGCTCCTTATCTCTTTCAGCTCATAAGATTATTTTCCCCATAAATATTTCAACATCCAGGAGAATGTGGTGGGAAGCCAGAAGCCCAGCATGCATTCAAACCTGCTGTCATAAACATGGTTTCACACTGAAGCTGTCCTGAAGTCTGACCCTTCAGGTGAGCTGTGGCAAGACAAACTGCGAGTATCATCTTACACAAGCTAGAAGACAGGAGGACAGCTGGACACCTTCAGATGCCCAGTGTAACTGCCTTAACCAGATAGTCTGATGAACAGAGATGTAGGGTAAACCTGGCTCCCACCCCTCCTTCTGGACAGCAGAAGTGAAACTAGTATTTGCCTGCTGCTGCTGCTGCCGGTAAGTGGAAATTATGTCACACGCTTTCACATTTTATCCATGTGGCCACTGAGAAGCAAAAGTCCCAAACAGACTACTTAGATGCTTAGAAACAAGCTCTACAGGGAAGAGCCAGTATGTCTTTGCATAAAAAAGTAGCTGAGCTTTCTCTCTTTCCTTGCAGTGGATGCCCTACTCCTGCTCACCACTTCACTCTTCTTCCATTCCTTTCCAAACTTTCATTTTTCACAAAACTATACAAGCTGTGTTAGTCCTTACATGCAACAACAGTGCAACAAGCAAAAGAACCTCAGTTATGACCAGGCATCCTTCCAAAGAAGAAGAAAATTAACAACTGTGGCTCCAAAACTCTTGGAAGGGCTGTGTTGAACATATGTCTGTGGTAAACAGAAATTTCAAACCTTAATAAAACACCTTCCTTCTTATAACACAGATGGAATTACTGGAAACTTACTGTGCTTGGTAATTGATCAAGCTGTTTAAAATAATAAGAGAAAACATCAGTTGCAATGTCAGTGAAAAATATTTGCAAAAGTGCTGATGAATATGATTTTAATCCCATATAAAATTGTGGTGAGAAAAAGGAAATTTCTATTGGATGCTCTCCACAGTAAACCTTAGTTTTTGCTTGGTATTAATCCACCCTGAATAGCTTCTGATCTGATTATATTTTACAATAATGTGGGAAGGCACACCAGGCAAATCATTCACTGTGCTTTGTTCAGGTAACTTTTCACATGAAAAGAGAACAGGAAATTAATGCTGGGGGAAAAAATATATTGATGGACTTCCCTGATCATTTTAAACTTTCCATAGTACTAGAGGAGAAAGTGGTAACAAATGAGTGGTCCTCCACTGGGAGACTGGTACATTTCACAAGCAAGACCTAGCCCTGCCAAACCATTGAAAGAGGCAGAAATTTCAAAGGATAGTTTAAGATTCTGGTTTGGTTTCTTGTCCTTGGAGGGGCCATGAGGTGTAATTGCAGATTCAGCTGAGTTTTTGCAAAGCTAATGCAGAACTAAATATAACGACAGAGTAAATTTCAGAAAAGTTTAAGTCTGGCTTCCATTTTTGTTCTCCTAAGTCAGGAAATTAGACTTCCATGGGAACATCTACATAGATCTCGGTTTATTCAGCCTAGAGAAGAGGAGATTGAAGGGAAAACTCATATCAGTCTACAGCTTCCTCACAAGGGGAAGGAGGGGTAGGTCTCCTTCTCTCTGGCCACCAGCTGTAAGACCTGAGAGAATGATATGAAACTCTGTCAAGGGAGGTTAGGAAAAGTTTCTTCACCCGGAAGGTGGCTGGGCACTGGAATAGGCTCTCCGGGGACATAGTTATAGCACCAAACCTGACAGAGTTCAAGAAACTTTTCAAGAAGCTCTCAAGAACAAGGCGTGATTCTTGGGTTGTCCTGTGCAGGGCCAGGAGTTCGATCACTCAATCAGTGATCCCTGTGGGTCCCTTCCAACTTAGGGCATGCTATGATTGAATGATGATTCTATAATAGGGCACCGTGAGTACATAGATACACAAGACTGCCTTGAGCAAGGTGACCTGAGTTCCAGAAATAGGGCAGCCATTGCAGCATGAAGGTTGCCATCAATTGCTTTGGAGATGCTTGGCTCAGCTGAGATGAAGGTGGCTGTCTCCCCTTCCCCATAAGTTCTGGGGGAAACATAATCCAGTCCCATCAGCCCCTTCCCCAAAAGCAGAGGCTGGGGTGTGGACACCATAGTTTTCCGTGCAAAGGTCTGGGAAGGGTTGAAATTGCAGGATGCAAAGACACGGCGGTCACGTTCTTTGCTGCTAGGACTGTTGTTTGCCTAGCTCATCTGAACCATAAAATACTGATCATCGCCTCTCATTTTTTGTGGTATTCCCCCTAGAAAAAGCATTGTTTAGCTCACTATGTTATGGGTCCCACTTATTTTAATGATGTAAAAAACTCCATTTGCAAAGCAATTATGATGGGTATCTAAAGCAAAGATGAGAAAGTGCCGAAATAAAAAGACCCTCAACTCTCCCAGATTTAAATACTTCTCATTTTATGCTCTGGATATGAAAAGAAAACTTAGAGGAGATCAGATTGGAAATGACAGTGTTCTTTCAAATTACAAATTACAATTTGTTACCAGGGCACTGGAGAGACATCAGCAGGGTGTCTATAATTTGTTGACATGTACAACAATTTGGAATTAGGTACATTTTAATATAGATGCTTGCTTTATTCACAGTGTGCTATCAAGGATTTTCGTGCTGGGATTTGACCTCTTCTGTGTGAGAGTTCTGTGTTCCCTAGAACCAAAATGGCTTACGACTTTTAGCTGCCCTCAGGGGTGGAGATGATGGTTCTGCACAATGGTGGAGGAAAGATCTCTGAAGAACCATGTGGTCTTGTAGCTCTTTCACTCCAGGCACCCCTTTCCCTCCCATTTATTTTTTCACCTACTTGTACAGTTTCCATTTGCAACAGCTTTTCTGTACGGAAACAAGAGTAGGAAAAAAATCTCTTTCATAAGACCTGTTAGAACCTCCTTCGACCATGCAAGCTGTGACCACTTTAAATCCCCAGGACGAAGGATGAAGTTTATCAGGTGAAATTACAGGTGTTTCTCTTATTATTTAAAGTATTGTTCTTCTAAGAGAAACTGAGAGAGAAGGGTGTTCAAAGCCACATCTCAGATTTGGCCTTTTGACTAGCACACATCTGCAGGGAGTTTTGGTTTCTGTTCTCTGTGGTTGTTTCATACTTTCACACACCACATTCAGCATTAGAACTAGTTCTGGAAAGAGTACACATTGAGACATTTGATAATATGATATGGTTTATCTTGTGCATTTGTGTGACATCCTTTAAAATGTACATTTGGCATGGGACTGTCCAAGAAGTGGGCACTGCAAAAGTTTCAACTCTACTTCAGGAAGAGAAAAAGATTCAGGAAGTTAGTTATGGGACCAGCTCTTGAGTAGTGTGCTCCTGAGGTAGCAATTCATACTAAATGAAAGTGATGAAAAACACAACCAGTCCACATATCTGATCACAAAATCACCAGGAAAAAGGCAAGCAAAAAAATTGTCTCAAAGATCACGCCTCATAGAGAAGATTTTCTTAGAAATATGTAGGTCAGCATAGAGAAATAGGGAAATTGCCATGGGGAAATTGGGGATGGGGAAATCTATTGGAGGCAGCAAAAATCCCTGCCTCAGTTGTCTGAGTTTGGCTCATTGCAAACCAACCTTCACCATGTTCCCTCAGTGTGGCAGAAGAGTCTGAAAACAGAGATGAAATCTGAGCATTCCTAAACTACTTGAAATGTGAAATTGCTTTAGAGGACATTTCTAAAGAAAGAGGTGGGAGAAGACCAGTGCCCTTTATAAAATTGTCTTATATTTCCCAAACTGAGATGGCAATAGTCAACTTGATTTGCCTTGCTAAATGTCTGAAGGACTCTGAAGCAGTGAAACCCAACTCTGGTGTTAATCTGGGACGATTAAGCAATGTTGGGTCAGGAAGAAACTGGGCTTCTGGATCCTGTCTTTGGGACTGGCTGGTGACCAGGGTTAGTCTGTGTGTGTTGGGATGGGTGGCAGACCCCACATACTGAATGCTAGTAGCCACAACACCGTAGCAAATTTCAGACCTTCAGCAGGTAAAGCCAGAAGCCAGAAATTCATCGTATGCCTCAGGAAAGCAGAAGCCAAGATCAGGTACTGTCAATGTCCTCAGCCCATGTAACAGCAGAGAATTTATGAAGTTAAAATGAAGATGAGCACTTCACCTTTCTCCAGAGTTGCAAAAGAACAATCTGTACAATATCAGGAGTTAACCTTCTGCCACGTCTAAATTTCAAACCTGGAGAAAGCAAGGCTGTGATACTGATACTCATTGAGCTGGCCTCACAGTGGTCTGTTCAGAAGGGGGCTTATTTCCCTTTCTTTACCACAGACATCAGAAATAGTTGATAGGGCTGTCCTGCAAAGACCAGGAGCAAGACTTAACTCCACATTAAAGTGCCCTGGGGCAGGGTGTGACACACACTGTGAGTGTACATGTGTGCCAGAGTGTGGCTAGCCAGGTATGGTGCAAATTCACCCACATGCATCTGAGCCTGCTCAGTCTCTCCAGATGGATGAACTGGGGGGTGGAGATACACACAGGCACAGTCCATCCCCAGCCTGCTCCCTATGGTTTTCCTCTTGCCAGAGGTGTGCTGCCTCTGTAGCCCTTGCTGCAGTTCATCTCTTCCAGTGCCAGTGAACTGGGAACAGCCTCTCCTGCACACTTGCTGGACATTGCTGGCTGGCAGCCCCTTGGCCTTCTGCTGTGTGACCAGTGGGTGAAGTCATGCAATTGTCTGCAGCACAGAGAAATTTGAGACACCAGCCCAGCTCTAGGCTGTAAACACATCCATCTTAGTGCTGTTGTCACTTGCATGATTAAAAGGGGGAAAATGGAAGGAGACAAAATGTCTTTGGAAGATCAACTTGGTGAAAAGGGAAAAAAGATCAAAAAAGGAGGTTGATTAATGTACTTGCATCCAGGCCAAGAGATACATACACTGAAAAGTGCTTTGACTTATTCCTGTCCATTTCCCATTTTGAGGCACATTGAGGTAGAGCTTGACTGGCTTGTGCCACGTGCACACTGACACTGTGCCAGCAGTGACGAGGAGATTTACACAGACTCATGTTGCCTTTCTGTCTCTCTTTCTTGACTTTCTCAAGAAGGATCTGGACAGGGATGGGAAGCAGACTCTGATAAACTTTGGCGTTATGTCTCCATTCATGTCACACTAGTTTCCAGTTTCTTGTACCTCTGAATGACTATGGCCCAGGATGAACGGTCAAAACTGCTACAGCAAATAATGAAGTGAAAACTTTGCAGTCACTGAAAGCTGCCTCACATTTAGGCATCATACTCTCTCTTTCTCAGACTTGGCAGCAGTATGAAAAATTACATGTCCAACAACACCTCAGCAGTGATGAAAGTGCAGAGCTCTGTGCATTGCTTGGTAAAACCTTCAATTCTGCTGTCCAGGAGAAATTCTGAGCCTTCATTTGGAGAAGATTAGCAAAAGATAATCTCTCAGCTTGGACTCTCTTGCCTGCCTGGATATTAAGGGCAATGGATAAGGTGTGTGTGCTCTTTCTGTGTGAGATTCACTAAAAACAAAAAGCAATACTGTCAAAGAGCTCCATGGGTAAAGCTTGGCTGGATGGTGAAGGAGTGACAATCTTTGTCACAAAACTTTGGCTTCATTCCCCTACAGCTGTTGAATACTTTCATTTCCAGCTATAAAATGTAAGGTTCTAGTTTTACTAGCTGGAAAATGCTATCAGGATTTTATGCAGAGATTGTGCTTGCAGTTTTGCCTTGTTAAAAGTTTGATTTGTTTTCCAAGTCAGAAGACCTTGTTCTAATGCAAGTCTAAAGAGCATTTAAGCTGTCAGCACTACCCAGAACTATTTTTTCAACTTGACATGTACTAGAAAGACTGACTTCTCCAACCTCTTCCCAGATGCCTGGGGGAATTCTACTGGTGGTGTTAGAACAGAAGAAGGCAGAGTAGCCTTAGTGTGAGTGGACAAGCTGTTAACCTACTCTTCTTGCAACATCATATCAGCAATACATCGTGGGCCTGTTTCACTAATTGACTCCAACCCTGGAAGACATCCAGTCATTTCTAATAAGAGTATGTAATGGCTTTTGCTTTTAAGAATCTGCAAATAGTCTGGATGCCCAGAAGAACAGATGCTGAGGCTCATCAGTAACTTGAAAGTAAGGAGCTACCACTGGCAGGCAGAGCTGTGAGAAGTTAACATAATGGAAAAAACAACACATTTTCCATGTAAAACTTCTCTGTTAAGTAGAACACGGCTGCATGGATTTTTTAAGCATTAAATAGTCCTCAAATCTCATTTCATCTCCCAGAAAAAAAGGAAATATAAACAGGCCAAATGCTGGGAAGATGAAGGAGATGGAACTGGTGACTTGCAATCTGGTCGCGAGTAGACCTTTGCACCATGGCTGATCAGAGATATTGTGTTGAGTACACACTTGGGGCTGAATTCTGGCTGATGTGAGACTGACTGAAGCAACTGTGTTCATGCCAACATGCAGAACCATGTATTTGCACATGGCAGCTAGCCTTGGCATAGCATATGTGATCAGTCCTGCCTTCCCCTCCACACCCCAAGGTACATAAAATCTACATTCTTGTAGGCAGAAACACATCTGAATGAATGAACAAATTAATGAAAGAATGCATCTAAAGGGCATTGCATTGCATGGCCAGCGACACTGTCCAGTTGATGTGACTAAAGGAAGTCACTTGGAGGACAATTTCCCTCAGGGCAAGAACCAGTTATAGAAATGGAGGATATCTGACATGACCCCATCATGGACCCCTAGGGAGGTATGGCAGCCCCATTTCCCAAAGAGGCAGGAGTATGAGTATCACAGAATCACAGAATCACAAGGTTGGAAGAGACCTTCAAGATCATCAAGTCCAACCTGTTCCCTGACACCTCAACTAAGCGAGTGCCACATCCAGTCTTTTTTTAAACACATCCAGGGATGGTCACTCCACGACTTCCCCGGGCAGACCATTCCAGTACTTTATTACTCTTTCCATAAAAAACTTTTTCCTAATATCCAAACTATATTTCCCTTGGTGCAGCTTAAGGCTGTGTCCTCTGGTTCTGTCAGTTGCTGCCTGGAGACAAACCCCCACCTGACTACAACCACCCTTCAGGGAGTTGTAGAGAGTGATAAGGTCACCTCTGAGTCTCCTTTTCTCCAGGTTAAACACCCGCAGCTCCTTCAGTCGTTCCTCACAGGGCTTGTGTTCCAAGCCCCTCACCAGCCTCGTTGCCTCCTCTGGACGTGCTCAAGCATCTCAACGTCCTTCCCAAACTGAGGGGCCCAGAACTGGACACAGGACACAAGGTGTGACCTCACCAGTGCTGAGTACAGGGGGAGAATGACCTCCCTGCTCCTGCTGGCCACACTATTCCTGATACAGGATGCTGCTGGCCTTCTTGGCCGCCAGGGCACACTGCTGGCTCATGTTCAGCTGGCTGTCAACCAGTACTCCCAGGTCCCTTTCCACACCATCCAGACTCACAATCCCCAGCCTATAACACTGCAGGGGGTTATTGTGGCCAAAATGCAGGACTCGGCCCTTGGATTTATTAAACTTCATCCTACTGGACTCTGCCCATCCATCCAACTGTTCCAGGTCTCTCTGCAGAGCCCTCCTACCTTCCAACAGATCGACACACACTCCCAGCTTAGTGTCATCTGCAAATTTACTAATGAAAGACTCAATCCCCTCATCCATGTCATCAATAAAAATATTGAACAGAACTGGCCCCAGCACAGGCCCCTGAGGGACATCACTGGTGACTGTCCCCAGCTGGATGCAGCACCCCTCACCACCGCTCTCTGGGCCCGGCCATCCAGCCAGTAGAGTAGTAGAAGTGCCTTCCAACTCAACTGTTCCCAAACTTGCTAGCACGGCAGCTTGTCAAACTCAAGCTGCCACCCACACTGGGCACAAATCCCCCTGGCTTTGCTTTTCCAATACACACCCCAAGCCTGTTTCCAGAGAAAATTTCTGCCTGTTGGCTGAGGCTGCCTGCAGTATGGCTTGCACGAGCCTGGGCCTCCAGTTCTTTTCCTTAGACGAAAGGGCTTGACAGCTCTTCAGTCTGACAGCTCATTCTTCCATGGCTTTAATGAGGCCTGTAATTGTTATGGACTACAGTAGTTAATTTTGGACTGTAGAAGGAGCCAGTAATTGGATAGGAAAAGAAGGGGTATTTATATTGCCTGTCAAATCGACCTCCTTCTTCCTCTCCCTCTCTCTCCTCCCAGAGTGTCTCATTTGTGACTTTCTTCTCCTGCTCTCCTCATTGGCTCCAGGCACCACCTCATCCTCCTGCCGAGATCCATATGGCTTTCCCCTCCCCTGCCTCCCCATAACACTAAATTTCCCCTGCACTCTTTCCTAGTGGTACCAGATGTCATCTCCCTCCCTGCCTGGTGCACTCCCCTCCCACCAGAGCCCCAGCCCAGGGCATGCAGTGGTAGCTGGGCGCCGGTCCTACCATGGCCAATGGCCCTGTCTGCAGGGCCAGGTCAGCCAAATGGGAGATGTCAGTCTGGGTAGATTTTTAAATTGCTTTCATTTTTCAATCTGACTGAATAGCACAGGCACAGTTCCACAGCAGAGGAGGCTCATGCTGTTAAGCAAGCAACAGCCCAAGGAAGGCCAGGAGCCTTCCCAAGTGCAGAAAACAGTTTCAGCTCAGTGAAGCCATTACAAAGGTACTTCAAGTCAGGGGAGTGATTAAGTGGTCTGAGAAGCCTCAACTTCTACCACTTCAGGACAGAAAAGAAAGATGTCTCAGCAAAATAGAGCCAACTTTCTTTCACAAAACTTGTGACATTCTGGATACAATCTCAGAGAAAAGCTGCCAACTATGAAGGCATATATGACTGCGTGTTGATATCAATGTGCTTATACATCAAGCCCATTCCCTCATGGGGTTTGCTTGCCCTGAGATGATTTTATAAGTGAGAATTCCTCACAGAAAAGAAAAAAATTAATTCTGCTTGAAGCAGGTTATCAGAGCAGAAAAGGTAATTTCACATGCATGGTCAATTGACAAGCTATGCTTTACTCTGCTCTGGGTTGGTAAAATGAGAAGCAGGTCTGTGTCAGGTTTGGGGTTGCCTTGCATCAAAAGCCCTCAGGAAAGCAGTGCTGAGACATAGCATGGTAGGCAGAACTGAGCACAGGGGTCTCCTCTGTCATCAGAGGCCACAAAGCACCCACAGCTTTCATGGTGGGCTGGTGTGCTACTGGTCATGTTGCTGGGTTTTAGTCTGGGAAATGCTGGCTTCTGCTCCTGTCCCAATGGCCTAGTGCTGTATTTTGCTGGGCAAGACAACATTTTAAGGGACTCTGCAAATTTCTTTGTTCAAACAGGCCCTGGCAATCTCAGTGCTGAGACCTGTTGATGGTTAGTTTGCTCAGGTACACTGAACTCAACCATAATGATTGCAAACACACTGAAAGGTTACTGCTTGGCATAGATCTTCAGAGACCTTCAGTGTGTCTACCAGGCTAAACTATGCTTGTGCAGGTGCCTAATTTTTATTTTTCCTTCTGGGCCTTTTGTATAATAACAATGTAATGAAAATATCCCTGTAGGGTCCAAGGCCCAGGCAAGATTTTTGCATTGTACACTCCCACAGTTTCAGAGCAAGGAGGTTGCTCTGGAGGCTTTGAGATGAAAGGTGCTGGCTGAGCTGACAGGTGCATGCTGACACTTAATGCTGTTCAAGCCCCCAGGACTTCAAAGAACAGAGACAAACAATCAAGGAGAAGAGGGAGTATGGAAAGTGGTTTAACCAGCTGTGTCACTTGGCAAGGCATTTTTTGGGCAGCATCACACACAAGCCTGGCAGTACAAGGCAGACGGGATTCTGCTCCTGCCCCATGCAGAACTTGTGCAACTGATAGGGTGGCTGTTTCTGGTGTGTCCTGTTGATGCCCTTTAGGCTTGTGTGGCTGGATCCCTGGGCTGCTGCCTCAGTTTGAAGGTGCAGCCATCCCGCAGACCAGGAACAGGACAGACTTCTGGCAACAAGGCTTTTCCATGCCTGCTCTGTTCCACTTTGCTAGGTAAAGTACCCTCTGTCCTCATGTTAAAACCATGAGTTTGTTCTTTGTTTGCACAGCAGTGGCACTGCAGGCTGGAGCTGCCCCATGCAAGGCAGAGTTGGACCAAACCCCTGGGCCCTGGTTTTGCCAGCTTTCAAAAGCAGGCTTTTTAGCAGTTCTCCATCTGAACAGCTGTCTTGTTATTACTCCCAGAGAAACAGAGATGGGGGACACACTTTAAGGGCAGCAGTAGGTTGCATCCAGTTTAAATCTGCTAGCAGCTGAGGTGCTCTGGTGCAGGGGTGTGCAGGGGGAAGAGTCAGCGCCAGCAATCTGCCAGCAGGGGCTGAGCTGTGGCTGATGCTGAAGCCCAGCTCAATGAGATGCTCTGCACCACACCCACCATGGCCAGGGAACAGCTCAGCTCTGAAGGCTGTACTGCTCCTTGGGCATTATTGCATGGGTCTTATGTGAGACAGTTTTCCCTGTTTTTAATTTGCTGACAGGTATATTGTTAACTGTCAGCAGGACTTGTTTCTGAAAGCATTTGAGTGACCAGCTTTGTTTGCTAGTGTCAGGAATTTATCACAAAGCACTCTTGTTTAAGGTGCCTGTTGCAGAAGTCACACTCTCTCAGTGCTGCATGAACACATGGCTTTGGTGGCAGTACTGGAGTCAGATCTTTGGTTTCCGAGATAAATCCATGGATGGGTATGTCTGCTTAATCTGTTTTCTTCTCAGCCTAGCTGGTACATAGTAAGCACTTTTCTGCCTTCATCATGTCCTGTCAGCAGATTCATTACCTCAGTTCTGGAGAGCATAATCAGATTTGATCTGTTAATTTTCATGGTTGTTTTCCAAATGGCCCACAATAGAGAAACATGACTTCTTCCAGTTTTCCTCACAAGTATTTTCTGTTGGACACATTCAATTATGGGCCAATAGTTATCCCAGCAAGACACCCCTGGATCAGAGATATGAGGCTTGGATTCCTCACTAACAAAGGATGCTGGTTTTTGCAGAGGTATTTCAGCATGAAGACAATCAATATCCAGCTTTAACATTGAGGAATGGCTTGTTTCTGGATAAGCATCATTTTTTCCTGTATGCTGTATTCTCATAGCTCCCAAGCAGACAGGAAAGTTTGGACTCTGGGAGTGGAATATTTTGCTGCAAGGAAAGAAGTGGGTTACTAGAGACACATGACATTGGATATCAACATATGAAGGGTAAAACATTAATTTTTGTTTTAAAAATGTGCTGTTAGAAATTGCTCTCCTAGCAACAAACCACCTTAGTTTGCCAAATGCTGAATCTTAACACACCATATTTGTGCTAATTCCATCTGTTTCAGTTCAAGACAAGAGTTACTAAGTGAATCAACAGCAAGCAGCACCAGTGTAATAAAAGGTATAATATCATTTTCATGTAACCTGTCATTTCTTTGAAAAACTGAAAGACAGTGATTGTCCCAAAGTTTCTGGATTACAGGGAAAGAAGCATTTGAAGGAGAGGAACAGTGCTATGAAGTGTTACTGACTTTATGCTGCTCACTGATACACTGTTGGACTTAATGCAGCTATAAATCCCCATTTTTATGTATTTCCCCAAAGTCCTGGTTAATGCAAACAGAAGAGGCTGAATGGTTAGATGCACAGAATAAATGTTTCCTCATCTTTTTACAGTGTTTCTTCAGCATCTGCTAGCTACGCATGCTTTCCTCGAGGAGAAGAGACTGGGCTGGTGGTTTCTAAAGCCTGCAGAAGTGAACATCACTGCAAGTACCTTCAGCTGTGGGCAAGGCTACATTGCCTACTTCATCGGGAACCCACTGCAGCTGAGGGGCATTTGATCTCACCAGAGACAATTCCTGTTTCTTCCTTCCATCTTCTCACAATTTCAGTTGCTAATTTCATCTACCAACAAGCAACTTCCTTTTCTTGATCTGTAGTGGCTGGTGTCCCTCCTTAAACTGCAACACATATTGTTCTGAAAAGAAATGGGGATGGAGTAGGAAGCTGCTTTGTTGTCTAAATTTTAATATTGACCTGGCTTTCTTCTAAGGCCTTGGGTACATCTTTTAATGTTTCTCTCAATATTTCCTGTCTGCTGGATGGTTTCTGACATACAAAGGCCTAACGAGGAACATGCTGGAAAAAGTTTTGAAGAGAAGTGTTATGCCTCTGGATAGATCCATTGAGGACGAACAAGGGTCTTCTTCTAGGTCTGCTCTACCCAGATGCAGATTTTTTCCTTGGGGTAAACTCATGGAACCAGAGACACAGTGGTTGAGGAAGATCTTGGGAATTCTTCACTGTGAGGGTGGTGAGGCACTGGAGCAAGTCACCCAGAGAGGTTGTGGATGCCTCGTCCCTGGAGGTGTTCAAGGTCAAGTTGGATGGGGCTCTGAGCAATCTGGTCTAGTGGAAGGTGCCCCTGCCCATGGCAGGGGGGTTGAAACTAGCTGATCACTAAGGTCTCTTCCAACCCAAACCGTTGTATGATTTTATGAATTTAGTTTGAGATGCAACAGAGAGCACCTCCAGCTGTAGAACACCTTATCCTGAGCAGCCCTTGTCAGCATCATGTGATCAGATAAGAGAAGCAGAAAGTGTCTGAGTACTTGCAGAGCTAAGGAAGGCAGTGCATGCCTGTGGCATCTCCAGAGGAGCAGATTTCACTGATGGTGTCAATTATAAACTTATGTTGTTATTGTTGTTTGTTTCCTTTTAAAACATAGTTTACAGGGAGATATTTAGAAGCAGCAGGAAATTATTACAAACTTAAAAGCTTTGCTTGACATTGTCAGTGTCCACAAGCAGGTTCAAATATTCCTCCTTCCCTCTTTCCTGTCATTGCCCTTCAGTAAGAAGTGGATGTTTTAAACAGAGCTGAGTGTGTGTCCATTTGGTGTGACTGGCTTCATATAAACAGTAAAAGAAGGTGCTAGAATCAACTCTAAACCCTATTCTCTTGTCCTCACTGAAATTTACTTACGAAATATTTGTAAAGTACACAAAATCATAGGTCAGGGAATGATTTTCAAGTGTTCACACATTAAATAAAGTGAAGATCCTTAAAAATGCAATCTTTAAGAAGTATCTTTTTCCATAGGAAAACATGGTTTGGGCTTACCTATTTATTTAGAACAGACTTTTAGAAATATACACAGATGAAAATGTCAAGAGTTTTTTAGTGAAGTAATGTTGGTCATGTCAGAACCAGTAAACACATCTCACCCAACAGAAACAGATTGCAGCTGGCATAATAAAATAACCACAGTTGTTCTCATTCCAGATGAAGTTCAGTTTAGTCATAATGTTAGCTGTGCCTTCCATCATATGGGCACTAATGTCTCCAAAAGAATATTTGCAGAGACATAAAGCAAGCAGTGGATTACAAGGAAATTGATTCATATATTTTCCAGAGAGCTGAACTTCTGAGCTTGCTCAGTGAACACTGACTGCAGGTCACCTGTGTTTATATCAGTCTGATTACACTGATTTCCACAAGGAGAACTGCATTCTGTTCCTGCTCTGATATCCAAAAGCTCTTCAGTAGTTAGATGAAAAGACTATAAGAATTTTCACTCTCACATTTCAAATAGCTGAAATTTTGTCAAGAGAACTGGTTCAAATTACTGTAATTATTTCTGTCACAGGTTGTTACACAAACTGGGTATTAAGCATATGATAGGAATATAGATGAAATTAGTTAAAGGAACCTAATCTAAACTTATTCTTTGGTGTAAAGTGTTTAGTTATATTTGTCTCAAAATGAAGATGTAGAAATGGGCTGCAGTCATTTTCAGTGGGGACAGCTTGTCGTGACATACACTGAGGAGCATTGCCCAGCTGTCAATTTGTGACAGCCACAACAGCCAGCATTGCACAGGTGGGATGTAGAAAGCTTCCAAAAAACCATTCCAGCTCTCTGAGCTGGAAAACAACTCTTCCGGATATCAGAAGGCCCTCAAGGCTAGATCCAAAAGGGATTCGAACAAAGTCACACATGGGATAAACACCAGCACAGGATCACATGTTCCTATTAAGGAGCATTTCAGTTTTGTAAGTAATAGGAGCTCTTCTGAGTACCAGCCTGCACTACTGATCTAATAACTGTCTTTCCCCCCCAGAACTTCTCAGATTTTAGGCCCTTGAAATAAATTTTCAGGTCTTTCCAAAACCTATTTCCCACTTTTTCTTGGAATTTTCCTTTGTATTTTAAAGCTGTTTCTAACGAATAATTCTTTGTGAAATCACATAGTGAGTAATACCAGTGTCCATAAACTCCCCTTTCTAGGTCACTTTATAGCCTACATGCTAAACTTCATACCAGCTGAGTTAATAGAGTGCATGTTTTTTCTCTCATGAGGCAGCTCCCAGTAGGTTGTAGGCAAGTATTTATGTTTCACAGTATGAAGACTTCATAAGCATCCTTTTAATTGAACAGTGGTACTCAGCAGAGATCACTCAAGACTGCTCATTTTGGGCTGTGTGGCATTGTAAGAATAAATTTTTCATTTATTCCTATCTGTTTCCAAAATTGTTTTTTCTGGAAAAGTGATAGGGGCTTTAATGAAGCCTGTGAAAGGTCAAAAAACAACATCTCTAATTGAATGCACTCTTGGGAATTCACTTGGAAATAATCCTCTTCATTTTTTTGTCTCCCTTTCTGGCTGCCGGTGTTGAACCACAGAGTTAATAGCAGCCCTCTAAAACAAGCTGGCTTGTGTGCTGGGTCAGCCACAGTCATCTCTCTAAACCTTTCCATTTGCTGATACAGAAGAACAATGGAGAAGAAGCACGCAGCTGTGGTGGATATGAGACATGCCTTCCTTTTGGCAACAAGCCCCTGCAGTCCAAAGGACCACGGAGTGAAAGCAAAGGGCAGATGATGGTTGTTTCAGAAGAAAGCTCTGCAATTTGCTCCCCTACCTAGGCCTCCCAGGGTAAAGCTTTTCCTCCAGGTGTCCCTGCCAGTCACAGCTTGAAAGATTTCAGACTGAGGGAGAGCATGTGGGGCTCCAAAACCCAAAGAAGTGGATGACGAACAGTGACAGCAATCACCATCTGGCCAGGCAGGAGCAGAGGCACCAGTGTGGTCTCAAAGGGAGGGGACACATGCAGCACTGTGGCTGACTCAGGCTGGGCTTTCCCTGCCTCTATCAGGAGCAGTCAGCTTGCAGGACTGCTTCACAGCAGGCTGCCAAGTTTGCTAAGAGGCTGCATAAACAGTAATTAGCACCTTCCCCATAGCTTAGCTTACAGTGAATGGGAAAGATGGCCAAATCCCACATGATTTCCTGCAAACCCTTATTTCAACATCTTTGGTGTTCCTCCAGCAAGTGACAGCTACTGAATGGTCCTCCCATAACTCCAGCTTCAGTGATGAGCTGAGTTCCAGACATGAGGATTTTGTGTCATCTGCTGGCAAGTCCCTTGAGGCACCCAGTCACCCATAGGCACAGCCATGGAGACTCCATCCTCTTTAAATTTCAAGCTGGCAGACCAGGAATTAAATGCTATTAAATTAGACTATTTTAGTGTGGTGCCAAGTTTTCTACAAACTTGAAAAACTTAGCTCTGAATTAATGAGCAAGTATCTTCGGATATCAAAATGGATTGCACAGTATTTGAGACATCCAAGTTCTAATTTTAATTATTTTTAACAGGTGAGATTGGCCTGATGTGCTTTCCTTCAGCCAGTTTGCTCTCATTTTTAGAAAGCTTTTTGAATATTTTACTGGCAAAGAGGGGAAGATTAATACTAAAGGAGTTTCATGACCAGATCCATAAAGACACACAAAATAAATGAAACTTTTTTTTAATTGTAAGAACACATGGATTTGTATATGTAAAGGCTGCTTTCTTGTGCTATAAACTTAATGGAATAGATGAAAGATGGTCTTCACGGCCTTATTTGTGTTGCTGTAATGATTCAGTTCTGTGGGGTTTTATACTCCACCAGTCCTAGCAGCATGGGAATGGTTTACTATTAAGAGCAATAAAATGAGAATGAGTTATAGTAATCTCTTCTGAGCCACCGCAAGCATTCGGACAAGCAGACTTTTCCTCATCAGGAAACAAAAGAATTCTTCGTTTCTACAGTGAGGTTAAAGCTGTGGTGTCTGTCCTGCGTGGCAGAGCTCTTGCCACTCCCCAGGACACAAGTCGCCAAAATCTGCTGTTCCAGAATTTCCTGTTTGAGGATGCTGACAGCCCAGTGCAGAAACACAATTCCTTCAGAGTGTGATACAGCACTTGGAAGCTACTCAGCCAGGCATCACACACAGAGAATCATGTATTTGCTTTTGGCATCTCATTGGGAACTTTCAGAGAGCCAGCACTTGGCATTGTAGCCTGCAGTTGGGCTCTGATCATACAAATGTTCCAGTAGGATTTAATTGCCATAATTCATAATTCACCAAAAAAGAAAGTGGGACAAGTCAGACTCTGGACACAAGTAATGGAGAACAGCAGTCAAGTGAAGATAACAGCCAAGTGGTCAAGGCTCCATTGTGCATCTTTTTCAGTGCTGGGTCTGCCACCTCTGAAGGGATGTGACAGGAGGGATGGGAATGTAACAGACATGGGGATAAGAGCTTGCCATCCCTTCTCCTTCCCTTTTTCTCTCCTGTAACAGGCATGATACGGTTTCATGGCTCCAGACCTGCCCCTCCTTCTTGTGGCAACCACTTTGAATTTTCCTCCACTGCTAGGAAGCCCAGCACAGGCTTTGGCATGAAGAGTTCAGCCAGTGAAAACGCTGTCTAAGCTGATTTGCTCCATCTCTACAGCTGCCCTGAGAAGGTCAGTGGGGTGAGCAAAATGTCCACTTTTATTAATTTCTCTTGAAATGCCAACTAGAAATATACCTAGAGCCATGTATACACATGAACATACCCGTGAAGAATTTTTAAATTAATACAATCATACTTTAATAGCAGAAGCTTTTCTTTTTGACCAAAGCATAGACAAAGCATGATTTGTTTGCCTCTGTGCAGGGAGAGATGGGAAATGCTGTCTTTTTCAATAAAATCCAGCTGTTGATTTTATAATACAGTCAATAGCTCTGCAACTTCAAGAGACATATGTCCTTGCTGCAACTGCTGGATCCACAGCTGTTCTCTTAATGTTAACCATTGGAATGTGGGACTGATTTAGCCCTGAGAGATCAAGTCTGACAGACGTTCATCACATCTGCTCTTCAGAGCTTCCAGTAGACAAGATCCCACCATCTCTCCATCACAATCTTCACTCATATTGATCCAAAACCCCCTTTGCCACAAATCAAGTGGATTTCTTTTTGTCCTCTGCTACAAGTTATATAGGGAACTTGTGAAAGAGAAAGTGTTAGGAGGCAGAATTGAAAGGCACAGATACAAAGAGGAAAGCATTCAGCCAGGCAAGAATGCAACAGAGAAAGGTCAAATAGCTACACACAATCAAAAATAAAAATGAGTCTAATGTAATTTTAGTACTGTCTCTCTTTTTTATACAAATAATTTTAGATTTGTTGCCTGCTCTTGTCTGTCTTGTGAATAAATTTCACAGGAGCTCTCTCTATGCCAAGATCCAAATAGAAAAAGATACAGATCAGACCTTAGGATTTCCTTTTCAAAGATATCTGTTTTGTTGGACAGCATGACACACAGATGACTGCTCCTTGCACATGGTTCTAAAACTGGTTGTGCATGGTGGTTCAACAGAGATTATTTCACTTTTTTTCACAAAAAGAAATCAGGGTGGAGAGTGCAAAACACTGAAAGCAAGAAAATTTTGCTTGTTTCCCCTTTCTTCTCCAGATGGCTTATCCCTTCAGAGGAAGAAACTAGATTGGTTTGAGGCAGTCAGTTCTTGACAAGGTCATGCTGATGCTTTTATATCCCATCATTCTCTTTCAACCCTTATTAATTGTTTTGTTAACAACCATGGTGGGATGGACATCATGCTGATGTCTGAGTCATGAAAAGAGCATATGATTGTCTTCTTCCCACTGCTGTCCTTTGATGAAGGGCTCTGGGTCCTCTGGGTCTAAGACAACAGATGGTTGTGAAGCACCTGCCAAAAGAGCAAGAGGGGACAGAATGATGCATGTGGTCATATCCTGCACCAGAAAATTAATAAAACTCAGAGCATGACTGTTCATTACTTCAATAGAAAGCCAGAGCTTAAATGAACATCAGAGAGGATCTTAACACATTCTTGTGTGGCATCCCAAGCGTGCTGCAAGTGTCCTTCCAAACTGGTGAGTTCTCTCTAGAAGGATGCTGTCTTGGGCAGTGTCTCTCAGTAAACACAATTTTTCATGCCACAGGTGACATGTTCTCTGAGTCACCCCAGTACAGTGCACTTATCCAGCTCACCACAAATCCTGATCTGTGGGGAAGGCTCAGCATGCTCGTGGCCCCCATGCTAAGAAGGAAAGTGAGGAGCAGCAGGGCTGGTGTGGGAATCCAGGGCATCCCTCTGGCTGCCCTGGAAGGTCTGGGACCCTGGCAGGGGATCAGAAACCTCCCTGTACAGAGCCCTGAGATACACTGTCTCTGATCTCTGTCCATGGAAAAGAGTTTTCAATCTTACAGGATGAATTACAAGCTCTGAGTGTTTGATATAAGTAGTAATTAGTGTGGCACAGGTGCAAAAGTAGAATTTTAGGATTCTAGATAAGGTATTCAAAGGGGGCAAGATGGAGGAAACTGGGTGTGCCTTGTCCTTTTTCTTCTTCTTCATGCCCTCCATGTTTCACTGTAGTGTTGGCATTTTTCTATTGGTTTAGACTGGGGACACACTGTTCAACATGGGTGATAGATATTGGCACGTTATTGTAAATATAGCGCACGTAGTTTCTAGTATCTAATGTTTGTAATATCCCACTGAGGGGCAGAGCCCCGCACGCTGTCCTGCGAGACAGACCTGCTGCAGGTCAGAGAGAAAATACTTTAGATAAGAAGAAATAAACAACCTTGAAAACCAGCATAGACGAATTACGACTCCTCCTTTGGCAGCGGGGCTGAAAGACAGAGACTTTCTACAATTTTGGGAGCATTTAAATATCACAGATCCCAACAGGCTGGGGCTGGCCACTGGCCTCTGCCCTCTCTTTCCAAGCAGTAAGCTTGTCCCTCAGGTGACTTTCCCTTCCTATCCCCCTGGGGTTCCTGGAGGAGCCGGGAGGGCAGTGCAGGTCTGAATCCTGTAACAGGAACTACTGAATGCATGTGGATGGGGCTGTGAGAGCATGTCTTTCTGCCCAGGTTCTGCCTCTGCCCTTCTCTCAGACCAAGGGGAGCAGAATAACTACCAGATTTGTAGATGCCCCTTGGCTTTACCACCTGGGGACACTCCAGACTGGAAGGGACTGCTTTCCCATTCACCACAGAACAAGACATGAGCAATCTGCAACCCCTTTTTTATGCCATGCAACAAAAAGCTGTCTTGGTCCTCACAGTTTCCCTACTTTTGCACCCTTCTTAAACTCAGTAGGCTCCCTGCTATGAGAGGTTTGAACTCCCAAAGGTTTATTGCTGGAAAATACTCTCTGCCACTTGTTGTTTGCTGAGGCTGAACAGTGAAGCTGAATGACTGGCTTTCAGGCTGCCAGCACCTTGGCAAAGCTCTCAGAGGATAAAAACCAGAAACGTTTAATAACTGAAATCCAGACTTTTCAAAATGACTCAGAAGCAAATGCCCTCATGGGTGAGGAGAGAATGGGAAGGGGACCTAGAGAAAACAAAAACAAACCAAAAAATATGTCTCTATTGAACGTGTCAAATTCTGCTGCTGGGGGCTTCTGGAAACATGCCTCTGCAGAGTTCTCTAAGATTTTCTCAAGTTATACATTCTCTGATGCAGATGCAACTGACCCAGTGTGTTTCCAAAAGGAATACTAAAATGAAGAGCACTTCCAAAATAAAATTGCTAATGTTTCAAACACTAATTTTGCTAATGTTCACTTATAATCACTTAGTCATGAAGAAGCTGGGGTTCCAATTTATGCTTAGAGGCTTTTAAAACCATTGTCCTGAAAGTGTTGCAATACCTTTGCCCTCAGGTGCTAATATCAGCATATAATAATAAGACTTGTTGTCATCAAGGTACCCAGCCCCCTGAGCTGCAAGACAGAGACAGGGAGCAGAATGAAGCCTCCACAATCCAGGAGGGAATGGTCAGTGAACTGCTACTCAACTTAGACCAGCACAAGTCCATGGGGCCAGATAGGATTCATCCAAGACTACTGAGAGAGCTGGCAGAAGAGCTCACTAAGCCACTTTCAATCATTTGTCAGCAGACCTGGTCAACCAGGTAGGTCCCAGGTGACTGGAAGCTGGCAAATGTGATGCCCATTTATAAGAGGAATTGGAAGAAGGATCCAGAGAACTACAGGCTTGTCAGCCTGATTTTGATGCCAGGTAAGGTCATGGAGCAAATCATCCTAAGTGCCATCATGCAACAAGTACAGGACAAGCAGGAAATCAGGCCCAGCCAGCATGGGTTTGTGTCGCCCTGATTTTTAAGATTTTTCTAAAGCCTTCTGAGTTTACATTCTTGTAGAGAACTTTCTCACACAAACTTCTGTAAACAACCTATTGTTTTGCATTCCTTCATAGAGGCGGAGAAATTTGATGTACAGGTAGTTTGTCCAGTGTCGTTGGAGAGGTGGCACGTTCACCCTCCAATCCACTGGCACCTTTTGAGAACTATAAATGATTGGAGTCAGAGGAAATAAATTAGTCTCTTCATTGTGACCATAGCTGTGGTGCATCGTTTTTCCTTGTGTCATCTGGTGACAGGTTTGTGAAAGGCAGGTCCTGCTTGACTGACCTGCTCTCCTTTTATGACCAGGTAACCCATCTAGTAGATAAGGGAAAGGCTGTGCTGTTGTCTACCTGGACTTTAGTAAAGCACTTGACACCATTTCCCACAACATTCTCCTGGAGAGACTGTCTTCCCATGTTATAGATGGATGTACTCTTCTCTGGGTAGATAGCTGGGCCCAGAGACTGATTGTGAATGGAGCTAAATCCAGCTGGTGGGCAGTCACCAGGGCTCTGTACTGGGGCCAGTCCTGTTTAACATCTTCATCAGTGACCTGGATGCGGGGATTGCGTGCACCCTAAGCAAGTTCACAGACAATGCCAAGGTTGGTGGGAGTGTCCATCTGCTAGAGGGTAGGAAGTCTCTGCAGAGGGATCTGGAAAGCTGGATAAATGAGCCAGGGCCAGTTGTATGAGGTTCAATTATACAATAAGCTGAGCCCTGCACTTGGGTCACAGCAATCCCATGAAGCACTACAGGCTGGAGGATGAGTGGCTGGAAACCTGTCTGGGGGAAAAGGACCTGCAAGTGCTGGTTGACAGATGGCTAACCATGAGCTAGTGCGTGCCCAGCTGGCCAAAAGGCCAACGGTATCCTGGCCTGTGACAGAAATAGTGTGACCAGCAGGACCAGGGCACTGAAAGTCCCCCTGTATTTGGCACTGCTGAGACCACACCTCAACTCCTGTTTCCACTTCTGGGCCCCTCACTGAGGCACTGGAGCGAGTCCAGAGCAGGACAACAAAGCTGGGGAGGAGTTTGGAGCACAAGTCTCATGAGGAGTGGCTGAGGGAGCTGGGGCTGTTTTGCCTGGAGAAAAGGAGGCTCAGTGAAGAGCTTGTTGCTCTTCACAACTACCTGAAAGGCATGTGTCAGTCTCTTCACTGAGGCAACCAGTGACAGGACAAGAGGAAATGGCCTCAAAATGCATTGGAGAGGATATTAGGAAAATATTTTTTGCAAAAAGGGTTGTAAAGCATTTGGACATGGAAGGGGTGGAGTCACCATCCCTGGAAGTGTTCAAAAATGAATGGATATGGCACTTAAGGACATGATTTAATGGTGAATATAGTGGTGGTGCTAGATTGATGGTTGGACTTGTATGTCTTAGAGGTCTTCTCCAATCCTAATGATTCTATGATTCTACCTTCTTGAAACAGTTTCTGGGCCAAGTTCTTCTCTACTTACATCATTACCTGTTCTATTAACTTTAATGGATTGGAATGGCCATAGTTCTGCCCCTATAAACCAAATTCAACCCTTGTTTTCAGAACATAGACTTTGAAGAACCGAGAATTGCCATATTGGCAGTTCCAGCAGCTCAAGAAGACCACCCAAGGGTCCTGTCTGAATAAGTATATGCCTTTTTATCTTAATAAGCATGGTAAAACCATGGTAATAATTAGAGAAGGCTGGGAAACTTGGAAAGCAGATTCCAACATGAAATTTAAAAAATCTTTAAAGGCAATATTTAAAAACAAAGGAGGTTCAGCAGTTCATTTCATAGGTCATGATGTCCTGAAACTTGTGTAATCACCAAAAAGTTGTTTTAAGTTTTTAGGCAAACTGGAGCAATATAAACTAACACTATAAAAATGTGGGTGAGGTTTTCAAAAATACTTGAACAGGGTTTAACAGAGTTCCTTCCTGTATTGCATCGCATTTTGAATGCACGACAAGTCAGAGCCAGACAAGGATTTTGAAAAGTCCTTCATCTTTTCTCCAGCCTTTAGTTTCAGTGCTCCTGTGTAGGAAAATAATATGCTTTCTTATCTACAGACTCTAAAATCATGTATTTCAATCATGCTGATTGAAAACAAGCCTATTTTGGCTGAAAATAAAGTCTATCTTGCACTTCCTACCACTAAAGCAGATGCTGGATGGAAAAGATGCTCAGATGATAATTACTCAGCATTTTACTTCAAACTTCAACACAATTTCTGAAACCTAGCTTTATCTCACCCATACTGCAAGACCACAGGGGTTTCATACCTCTGCTCCTTCAGCTTCTGCTTGTGGCACTTGACAGGACAAGAAAAGCAATTCATTCTTCAGGAAGGCTTTTATTACAAGGTTGTTCAGGGTGCTTTGCTGAAAGCCCACAGATGAGAGGATGCATGTGATGTTGGCAAAGGAGGTTGAAAAAGCATATGTAAAGGCTGGGGCATTATCAAAAAAAATCAAAACATCTGAAACAGAACATATTTTCCTTTCCTAAATTAAGTCTGAGTTTGCACCTAGTTTGTATGCTGCAAATGAAGATGATCCCTGAATTGGTGGGTAATAGTGCCAGTGAAACTCGATTTGCTTCAAATTGCTGAGGCTCAAACTTGAAGTTTCCAGGCTCTTTCTAGTAAGGGAAGGGTTATACTGAAGTCTTGTCTTTTTTGGTGGCACTAATAAATTCAGCAGCTCCAGTACAGTCATGTCTTTCCCTGAAATATGAAATTTATGTCTGCATCTCTCCTCTGTTAAATCTGAGAAAAAACTGGCTAGGGGATTCAAGACTTACTAGGGATAGACATGCAAAGGTATACACCTATATTGCTATGACTACAGAAGCCTTAGTCCTCTATGAACACAGGTTAAAAGTGTGGAAAATTAGGCTGAAACCAAAGTTGAGTGAAGAATTCTTCTAAGATTTTGGTCAATGCTAAATCTATTTTGATTTTATTATGTTTTCTAATGTTGCAGTCACTGGTGGAGTGAGATTTTGTTTTTGACAACATTTACTGAGAGTCAGTGCTGATTAATCATGTAAATACAATATTTTCAACAAGCTTGGCTGAAGAGACACACAGTGCCATGTGACTTTGGCTAACTAATTGGGTAGCTCAAATATTGGAGCTCAGATACATGAACAAATAGCTGTGGTGAATAACTTGTGAGCCAGTCACAGACAGATGTTTACTTATGGAAAACTTTCAGCTAACAGTACATATTTCTGGAGAAGTCATAGTCTGTTTTACAGGCAATTTCTGGCATGGAGGGACTATATTCATCAATTAAAATGTTTAGTCTGAATTGGTTTCCAACTCTAATTGAAACTAAATTAAGAGCTGGCTAATCTGGGTTGCAGCACTTTTCTTTTAAAATGCTCCAACACATATGCCTCTTCTTGATGTATTGGTAACTATGCATGAGTTTGTTCAGTTTTGTCTTTTCTCAAGGGTGTGGTAAGCATCTGCTTTTCTTGACCTCCTGTGCTGGTTGACAGGTTCTTGGTGAAGTCTCTCAAAACTTGAGGAGGAAATCAGTAAGAGCAGGAAACTGAAGCTTGTCCAAATAATGCTAATGATATTGCATAAGTTTGCCAAACCATGGCAAATCACAGCTGATCACAGAATGGGTGTTCAGTTTAAGTAGGAACATCCTTACCTTGTGCTTCCCATGGAAGCTTCTCTCTAACAGGAGCCTGGCTGGCTGGGACTCCTTGGCAGGCTGCACCACTTGCTCTGCCAGCAGTAGCTGTTACCCAGCCAGGGAGACCCTTCTTTCTCTAGTACATTTCTCCAGTTTCTGTTGATGCTTTGTGTTGTGAAGGACGAAACTCATGTAGCCATGTAATAGAAACAATCCACTGGATTGCTGGTTGGCTGCAAAATCACTGTAAATAAGAAAATATTACTGGCAACAAAGGCTTTGGGGTAGGAGGGCAGAAGCCTCCGCAGTTCATGGATGTTGCCAAAATTCTTGGCCATCCATGAAATGAGAAGCCCTTTGAAAGATCAGCCCTGAAAGAGAAAAGGTATTTGGGCTATGGAACAGAGGTGAGAACATGAACACCACCAGAACGCTCAGCCCACCACATGGTATTCTTCACTGGAAAAGTTCAAAAGCACTCCCCAGGTGGGGTCAGACTGGACCAAAATGAATGGGTGCTCCCTCCTTCCTGCTCTTGTTTTCATGCAAGAAGCTTGGGCCAGGTGGGAGACAAACTGTGCACTCTCAACATAGTTTAGACTCTTCTCATTTCCCTGCCTGTAAAACAGAGCTATCAAAGGTTCATATAGGCTGGTTCAAATTAGTAGCATTGATGAAACTAACTATCATGGTTGCTCAGTGTTGTGATTTTCCAGGCTTTTGAGGATGCTGGATCAGTCTATAATGGAAATGTGACACACTGTCTCTTAGTTTTGCTGTTGTTTTTGGCAACATGGAAGTATCTTCAGCATGCTCCATTACCCAATACCAGAAGACATTCAGCCTTCTCATAGATGATATGGTTTCAGCTTGTATCTTACTGTGTAATGAGCAAGACAGACTTGAAAAGTATTACATTTAATGGCAGTTTTTTGATGCTTTGGAAAAGATCAACAGCAAAACTGAAAACAAATATTGGTACTCAAATGTCTCTAAAACTATGTAGCTTGTGACTGGAGCAAAAAAATAAAGCCAGTATTCCCAGTCTTCGTGGATTTAAGCAAGAGTCATTTGAGACCCATGGGTGTTGACCAGGGTGTTGCAATGATAGAGGGTGCTGGACTAGTCACAGACAAGTTAATATCTCATAAAACAAAAACTAGTTGGTGCTTTTTGGATAAACTTGTTACTGAAATGTTGGAAACCTCTTTGTCTTCTTTGTCTTTTGTTTTAGCAGGAAAGCCAGTTGCAGTAAATTAGGCAGGTTTTCTGGGTGCAGATCTCAGAACAAAGGTTTTCCTTTTGGCCAACTTTATTCATGCCAATGATGACAAATACCAGAGGTCTCAGCTGACAAGAAGAATATGACTAACCTTCCACAAATGTGTCCCTCAACTCCACAGTGAAAAATTAATAGAGGAAGAAGATGAGCAGTGACTACTTTAGTGCAATATACAATGGTATTTTTCTCAAGACACTGTTCCATGAAAGTGAGGGAATTCTGGCCTAGATCTTCATTAAAAGGTGATTCCAGATCAATGCAGGCTAGTAAAATACAGTCTTGAAGACTCAAAAGCCTTGAGGCAAGGGGAAAAAAGCAAACCACCACATATATTTTATTATTTCTGAATTCCCATCATCTCCTAAACTGATCTGACCTCGGACTCCTGGGCATTGTGGCTTGGCTGCCGATCAGAGAGAGAAAGAGAAGAGGTGGCAGAAGGTGGTTCAGCTCCCTCGCTGAAGTTCCAGCGGAGGTGGCTTGGCTGCTAACACAAACAGAAAGCAAAGAACACTCTGAGCCCCTGCTGGTAAATGGTGTTGACTTACACCAGTGGAAAGAGCAGACCTGAGCTCAGTGTACACTTCTGGGTGAAGACAAAAGACAAAAGCCTTCCAGGCAGAACTAGTAAACTAACGAAAGTCTAAGAGGAAATTCTTGTGGGAGTGCTGTCAGCATTACTGTGATGGATGGTGACTGTGGTCCCGGGCATGGGCCCCATACAGCTCAGACACAAACACCCTTCAGCCAGACACTGTCCACGTGGTGGTGTCCTGTGCCCCTAGAGAGCCCCAGTGGCTGTCCATGCAGTGGTTTGCCTCTACTGCTGTTCCAGTCCAACATCTCCATATCTACTGGTTTGTGCAGCCACCAAAACAGTGCTGTAACCCAGAACTGGCCAGGGGTATGGCTGATTGGGAAGCAGGCTGTGAGGGGGCTAGAAGAGTATCAGTGAAACATTAGCTCTTGGAAACCTGATCGAGATTTCTCAGTATGCTGGCAGCTCTCTGAGATAAACACAAATTACTGAGCCTCAGAAACTTCTAAATGATATAAAATAATTGTGAGATTGGAGAGTCCAGCCAAAAGTAGATTCACAGAGCTTTTTCCCAGAAAGATGGAAGTGTGTGCGTATGCATGTTAGAGACTTTTCTCTCCTTCAGAACCCCAACACCTGCTTCTTCCTCAGGCTCGGCAGGAGAGATGTGAAGCTGAATTCAGTTCAGGTACAGCCTGTCCTTTAAAGGTATCTGAAGGCAGGGCATGCCAGGGGAGTGCTGCAGTGCCTGTGCTCCAATGTGCTTTCCCGTCTGGCACCAAACATCCTCGTTAGTTTGAGCGACAGAGGCAGCGCTGCCAAAAGGAGATAGTTTAATTACTGTTTTCCTCCTTCCTCTCTTATGAAGTGGCTGTAAAACTACTCACTGCTGAACCTGAGCCATCCCAAGGAACTGACTAAGTGAAATATTTAAGAGGGCTATTTATTTAGGCGTCAGCTTCACAGGCTCCCTTCATAACTGTCTGTACAACTCTGAAGCTACTGAGTACTTCCATAACAAATACTATTTATGATCAGTGTCTTGGTTCCTGTGCACAGACTCTCTCAACCATGCACAAATGGATGGTGTGAAATGGATTCAAATACCTATGAGCCAATAACCAGATGAGCTGGTGCAAATCAAGGGACCCCAGCATGAGGCCACCCCCAACTGGAAGGCACTCAGACCTGGGTTTCTGAACTCCCCTCCTCTAGAACACAACAGATTGCATGGAGGCTTCAAGGGTGGGACAAAATGGGATTGGTTTATTGGGAAATAGGAAGTCAGCTTGCATGTACTTGCTCTGAGTGCTAGCTTGCTCATAGCATCTATGGACATATTTCCTTTTGGTAAAAAGCCACTTTAGCTGTCACAAAATGGTAATTCCCTTGTGATCCCTACCAGCACACAGTATATGGAATATGCTGGTATCCCTTCAGCCGGGGAGCCCCACAGAAAGGAAGTAGGTGTGATTAAAAAAAAAGTAGCAGATGGGAGTAGACAGCATGGAATCCACAGACCACCAAGAGAGCTGGTTGTCCAGATAAAAAAAAAATCTGAAGCATTACCACAATGACTTGGGTCATGTTATTGAACTTTGAAGGGGCATGGTAAAGAAAAAGGAAGGAAAGCACTTTTCTGTCTCCTATATTTGGTACATGAGCAATTAATACAGATATCTCAAAGACAATTTCAAACCACTCCTTATCATTTCAAGGACTGAATGACAGGTCTCGAGAAGGAGGTGAAGCACAGATGCAATACATCATGGCTTTTAAGGTTTTCTCCTAGTGTTTTGCAATATATTCTTATAAGACAGCTTGGGAAATAGGTTGCAGAACTTGTATATGGTTTGGAAGCCATACACAAGGAGTAGCTGTCAGTGGTGTAACTCTGCATTAAAAGCTGGGTACAGAAATAGACCCCTCCTGTGGACAGCAGTATTCACTGCTTTCCTCAATGACCAGAAAGATGAAAGAAAGAGCATGCTTATTAAATTTAAATCTAGTGCCAAGTTTTCAAAATACTGAAAGACAGGGTAAGAGTTCACAATGATCTCGATGACTTGGAGCAGAGTCATAATCTGATGGAAAAGGGGAACAACTTGGTAAGCAAAATGTAAACTGTAGGGATGGACAACAAGTCTCCTGTTGTTTCACGTCTAGCTACAATTAACCAGCACCTTCCTAAATGTCAGGATTCCTGTAGGTCCTAAAAATATTGGCAAGGATTAGCACACATCATAGAGGGCTTGTTGTCCCAGATAGCTGAATGATCTTCTCCTTCTCCAAGCAACTGCTGCATATAGCAAAAAGTGCCTTCTGGTAAAGTAATTTCTGTAGGAAAGGAGTTGAGGTGAATTAGATTTTCAGTACTTTGTTTTGTAAAAGGTGCAATTTCTTCAGTTTCCTTGAGGACATCCAGAAAACTTTTGTGTTTTAAAATTTTCTTTTCATGGGGATCAGATGTTCTTATCAATGTCCCTCCACTCAGGATGTTTCTTGTGAAAACTGAAGAAGAACTTCCCTGCTTCAGAAACCAAGAGTGAGTGGGCAGGCCTCTCCATACAACAACATTGAAGGTCCAGTGGAGACAAGGGCGTCCAGGTGACCCTGCCAGGGCACTGTGCCATAGGGACAGACAGCAGGCGGTCTGTGGTGGTGCAATGCCTTGGGCTCTGCGTGCATCCAAAGAACCCCTGAGAGAAGGAAGCAGGAACAGTGTAGATAGCCACAGAAGTCTGAAGTCTGGATGTGATCCTTGTGATGGGAGATCAGTGTATTCAGCCTTTCTGGTGGGGTGTAACTGAGACCAATGGCTGGAAGTTGGAAGAGGCCAATTCATGCTTGAAATAAAGTCCCTACTTTTTGAAGCAGGAAGGTGACTGTAGTGCAGATTTTTATTGCCCAACTTCTTGAAGGAGAGATTGGGTATTATTCTGAAATATGTGCTTTGATGCAGGATAAATCTCTTGCCACCTGTGTGTGCAGCTGGTTCAAACCCAGCAGTCAGCCGTGTCACTGAGCTCGTACAGACTCTTCTTGGGAGGAGTGGCCTTCCTTCACCGATACCTGCCACGCTGGCCACCTCTCACCCCATGGACATTTTTCCAGGGCTACTTCAGCTGTGGGATGGATGTGTAGAGCTCGGAGGGGGCGTGCCATGGTTGGCAGCTCCTGTTGCACAGGCAGATGGTTGTCCCAGCCTCCCTGCAGCCCGTGCCACAGCCACCAAGGGACATTTCTCTCCATCGGTTCCTCACCTTTCTAGTTTCCCTTGGACTATGGACCCTGCTGAAATCATAGCCCTTACTGTGAGATAAATGAGTGAAAGGTAACAAATGGCCCATGACACACGGGAGGGCAGCGAGTGTCCCAGCGTGGTTCACTGCGCTCTGGAAAGAGCGCTGGGTTGTGGGCAAACCAAGCAAATAATGAGTGCCATCTGCCGGCAGATGGGAATAGGCTTCTGGGGATAATGGCGTGAGCAGCGAGGGCTCTTCTCTGCTCTTCCGTGCTGCCGGGCTGTGTTGGCAAACCCTGGCTCCTACCGTGCCACGGCCACGGGTGCCAGTGACTGGCAGACGGACAGAGGGACAGCACGAGCCTCGTGCCGTTTTCTGCGCTCATGAGCTGGAGCTCCCTGCGGCTGTGTCCTGACAGAGACAGACGGACAGCCATGGGAGCAGAAACCTTGGTGTGCAGGTCTGGCCAAGAGGCTTGGCTGATGGGATGGTGCCCAGGAAGGTGGTGGGAAGGTGCCCAACACCCTACAACACAGGATCCTTACAGCCTGTAATGTGTGGGCAGTGGTTCACATCTCCTAGTTTGGCCTGAGAACTTCTTTACATTGCTCACTGCTCTGTTTAGGCCAAAACCAAAGGGAATTTCAGATTGTATATAGACATGTCTATGTAGTTTATTATATAAAAATCAAATGATACACAATCTAAATAAATCCATTGTGTGTCTTTGTTGGTGAAAACCTCAAAAGATAAGAAAATACTGGTCACCAAATATCAATTTTTTGCGCAAATTCAGAGCTATAATAATGCAGAAAACCCTAACCCTTTGACAGGCAGAAGTATTTCCGTGCAGGCACTTCCAAAACAAATGCCATTGGAATAGCATTCTGTAGGAGGTGCTTGCTAACAGATGTGAGGACGGAGCAGCACTTGGAGGGGTCATTTCTGTTCACTGACAGCATGGTGCTAATCCCACTAGAAAATAAGACAGCCATGCACTATCTATGAGATAATTATACTCAGTGATGGGAGACAAAGGCTAATTATATATAACTTATCAGCTAAAAGAACTGAAGTGTGGTGTTGACTTAGAGGGGACTAAACTGCAAAACATTTTTTTCTGTTAATTATAAGATGCACTTTATTTTTTATTTTGCAAAATACTTGTTTCCTTCCTGCCAGTTTTTCAGGGAGTGTTGTTGCTGTGCATTCTGCCTGAGAATGCTGGAAACTTCTCAGAGAATAAAGACATGTGCAATGTATATGAAAACTCCTGTTCATAGTTTTCAAGTGAGCTGCCTAACTTAGGCATGGCTTCCTTTTCCAGAGCAACTAATCACTAGTGGTGGTATGGGACTCCACAAGCACAATGGATTTTTAGATTTTTTTTTGCTTCAACTATGCAATGAGATATAAGATTTAAGACCTAAGTTAAAGAAAGTTGTCAGCCTCAAGGACCTCAGTTCATCTTGCAACACCCTTTGGGTGTGAATGTGAAAGCTCTGAAAAATGAAAACCATGAGCAGTATTTCTACTGTTTGGCTTGAATTCTCACTGGAATGTTTGTTCCACATATCTCAAAACAGAACAAATGGTGCAAACTGTTCCTGAATTCAGATCTGCAATGAACCTGTGAAGATGTAATGCAGACAAAATGTGGAAAAGAGGTTTTTGACCACGTCCTTCAAAGGCTAGTTTAGTCCTCTGCCATGTTAACATATTTTGGGCAGTACTTATTAAAAACATTGCTGCCACAAACATGTTTTGATACTTGGCTTTTGTAAGATGCAACAATAAATTAAAACAATACAAATTTGGAGAGGGAAAAGTCAAGAAGTTATGTATCACCATACCCAGCAGAATGTCAAGCTCTGACCTGAGCTGAGGTCAGTGGAGGTGTTTTTTTGGGTGGGTATCCCATGCCAGGCCATTGAGAAAAGGGATGTGATATAGAACATTCACATTATGTCCCAGTACAGACCTTGGCTTTGCCATAGGGCTAAGCAAGCTCTGTATATAAAATAAGCTTTATAATAGGGTTATATCCACAGGTGCCCATTTGCAAATGAGATCCCAGCTGAGAGAGGAAAGGCTGCTAGGACCCTGTGTCTGTCCTTGCTCTATGGGATCTCTAGTTATGGAGGCATGGGGGATAAAGAAAACAGGTTGCCAGTTGTTTAATTGCATAGCCTCTTTCAACCCAGTTTATTTATACTTGAAAAAATAAGAATGTAAACTTCTTCCACAAGACAAGCATTTATTGTTAATTTTACGATGTGTGTTTTTATGAAAAGTGATCAATCTCCAAGTTAATTTCATGATCACTGTTTTTGTTCATGTGGTACATACACGTGCAGCATAGGCAGATGCCTTGTGAAGGGGACTTAATTCTTTGAGATGAGTTTATAAGCAGCTCAAAGAGAGCAACCCACTGCTTCTAGTTGAGAATGACAGAGAGATCCTAGCTACATAGAGTCAATTAAATATAATCTAAATAGATTTATAATTTTTTTTTGAGATTGTATGTAAACAGAGATGCCTTGTTTATAGACAAACCTGTTAATTTCAAAGAAACATGCATCTAGTTTCAGACACCGGTAAGATTTCCAGGGAGTTTTGCAGTTGCTCTTGTGATCTCATGTAGTCGAAGCGACACTCAGTTTCCTGCTCCTCCATGCTTAGGATTTTAAATAATAGCATAAAAATCTGAAGTGGTTGAGAATAAGAATGAGCAAAGTATGTTGGACTGGGTTTTTTGGAACACATTTCCTCCCCTTGGAGTCGGTGCTGTTCGAAAACGGATGGACTGAATCCAGTGTAACATGGACCAACGTGTGCAAACTCCAACTATAGTTTTTAGGAAACAGATGTGAAAAATTGGGCTTCTCGACATGTGTTTGTTTCCCCTTGCCTTAGATGTCCACAGTGCATTTTCCCAGAGCCAATCATCTCTGTTCTAGGAGAAGTTAAGCTGTGCCTGTTTCTCTCTGTGTGAAGGCAGCCTGACCAGCTTGTTCAGCTCTGTGGTGAGGTGGATCCTAAGGAATGCACAGAAGGCCTCACTCCAGCAGTACCAAGCTCCATGCTTGCTTGGGGCCATGCACTTGTCTAAGTGTCCCTATGTCCCAGACAGGTAACTTTAGTCCTGCTCACTGTAGAGAAGAATGAGTTGGGGGGCAGAGCCTGAGGACCCCCCAAGAAGGCACAGAGGGTGCAGGCAGACTTGTAGAGCCTGTGCCAAAAGTCACACTGCCCTTATGGCCACCATGCCCTGCCCCATCAGAGAGCCTGGGAAGCCTGGCTGCACATCCTGCTGGGGGACTTGGGCTGTGGGAAGGCAGTCCAGCCCACACACAGAGAACCCTGCTCTGCACTAACATCACACTGGAGAAGATCCTTCACAGATGAGAACACCCTGCTGTTCTTGGTCTTGGAAAGGCCTCTTTTACACATCTCTCCCTGGAAGAGTGAAAAACTCTTTCCAGACATATGGCCTAAGTTTCTTTGTCCACTCCTCCATTTGCATGTAGATACCCTCTTACCCTTTCTCTGCCCCTCACACTGTTCTTATTTTTGCAGGAGAAAAAATAGAAAAAGATAGTTTACTTAATTTTTTCATGGATAGCTGAATTTTCTGGGGGGATGAGGAATGTGGGAAAGAAAAGTTTGTTTTTGTTTCAGGATAAATTTTTTGGACCTTGTTACATTTTCTGTGTTTTCCCTATAATTCTTGGCAAAAAAATACTTAAACAAGATGAGGAGAAGAACTCCAGATGAATAAATCTGTGTGAAATTAACGGATTGTTGATCTTCATTTAACAGAGGCTAATGAATTAATACATTGTTTTTATCTGTTCATGGTGTCCCTGATTTCTGTTTTCCAGACACTCAGTTCTGAATGCTGGATAACACCTTCATACAGAGGTCCTTGCTTTGAAGACTCCTGTTTTCTAGATATTATGAAAACTAGGAATCTCAAACATATTATAGTAATTTTCAGTACAATTGTTTTTCCCAGCAGATGTCCGAATGTTTATAATGCACATATATGCTTATGTTGCACATAAGCATCTTCAGCTTACAAAGGGGAAGTTATAACAGATAAAAGGAGAGTTGGCTTGTGTTGCTCCAGCAGTTCTGTGAGCAAACCTGACACAACCACTTCTGTGTCAGCTGACAGGCTCTGCTATGCTGGATGAACTACCTTTAGATTATTCTCTTGAATATAACACTGTTTCTTCACTTAGCTTGAAGAAATGTCATCCAACAAGAAATGTGGGTTCTAGACGTGCCATATAAAACAGATTTTAGAACCTTAATGAGGGAAAAAAAGAGGCAAGATGTAAGAAAAAATATGTAGATGAAGATATAAGCTCCAAGTACATTCAATAAATGAAGTAAAAATAAAGTCCACGTCTGGCTATGTACTGAAACCTGGGGAATTCTGGCAAGCAAAACCCTTAAACAGTCCTGTGTTGACGCTTGGAGAGAAAAAGAAGATAATGTTCTTTCTTATATCTGAACCACTTGGATGCTGACAAGTCACACTAACAGAACTTGCAGCTAAGTTCCCTTTAGACAGAGCAGCATGAGATCAACCATCAGTGAGATGCTGGCTGCCTCCCTTCTCTGCTGACTCCCTTCTCCAGCTCTTGGGCTCACCCACAGAGAGCAAGGGAGAGCAGCAGAGATACTGCTCAAAGTGTTAGCACAAAGCCTAGGTGGAGGAAAGAAAATCCCCTTACTGCAGATATTGGGAAGGTTCAAGCAGCAGTGTGGAGTCACATGGTGTGAAGATGGAGTGCACAGGTGGTCAATGTTCACGGTGTATAAGCAGTGGAAAATGGAGCTGCTTAGTGACATGGAAAGGAAATGCAGGGATCAGGGTCATGCAGGATTAAACTCAAGTCTCCTTTAAATTAGCATCATTGATTAGGGATGCATCTGTGCACATGATGGCTGGAATCGAGCTTTTTAAACAACCTTGTAAATTTAACATTATTGGCTGTACCCATTTTTAATAAGTATTTTTTTCCAGTTTACTCTAATTTTAACTATACAACTTTCATCTTAATTTCCTAATTAATCTTTATAGCCAAATGAATCAGAAAACAACATGTGGTTTAGCACTGTCACTGGAGTTACAAGTTGCTTTCAAGGTACATGCAGAACTACTCATGGACCTCTGAATTAATATCAGAAACAGGTATTTGAAAGCAGAATTAGGGACAAACAGCTTCTGTCTTGGAGTTATTGATTTTTAACTTCTTGATGGAAGATTAGATTGAGGAGCCTGCTGACATCAAGTGCCAAGTGAGGAATTACAGTGGAATGAAAGTATTCTGAGCTCTCACCCTGGTTCTGTGTCCTTCCCAGTCACTGATATTGGACATAGGCATGTAATAGTCCATCTGTGTAGGTGAAATTTGGGTCTGATCCAGCATGTCTACTGATGTTTTTCTACCACAATTTAGTAAGGAAAATGTTTATTAACTTCAGACACATAAAAGTACAGGGGTCTGAGATACTAAACACCCAAACCTATATTCCCCTAAGCATTCTTCTATACCCAGTGAAGAAAAATGGGTATCCAGGTGCCATAAAGGCATGGAGAATTACACCTGAAGGAGGCATTTTCACCCCAGAGACTTGAGGGGACTGACCTGGGTTTATATGGCTAATTTCAGATACATAAGTGAGGTAATAGAATTTCCACCCATCCTACTGCCAGGTGTAGAGAAAGGTCTGGAGGACTTTTGTCAGTTTGAGTAATAACAGCTTTCACTCAGATCACAAGAGCTCTTGGCACCCAATAAAAAGAATAGAGTATGTTTGAAACAAAGCCTTCCCCTTCCACCCCTATTCACTTGCCTTTTCATTTTGAATGTTCCTGCCAGGATCTGAATGATCTACAACATACTGACTGGCATGGTTCCCTCCAGCTGAAAGACAGCTGGGAGGGAGAGGGGAGATTACCTTTTCAGCTTGCCAGCAGGCTTGCTTTTTAAACTAAACCACAGTGTTGTTGCAGCAGTGCTCCTGTAAACTGCTGTGTGTGCAGACAGGGAGGCACAACTGGTGCACAATATTGGTGCCAGCCCATCCATAGTCAGATATGCCACTCTCCACTGAGCAGCAGTGGTGGAGATGCACTGCTCCCCTCTGGTCTGCCTGTTCTGGGATGGCCTGCCAGGGGAAGTGGTAGAGTCATCATCCCTGGATGTGTTTAAGAAAAGACTGGATATGGCACTTGGTGCCATGGTTTAGTTGAGATGCTAGGGCACGGGCTGGACTTGATGATCTTGAAGATCTCTTCCAATCTAGTCATTCTGTGAATTCTGTGTGAATTCTGTGAATTCAGTAGGCAGCACACAGCAAAGTGGAATACACTCTAACCACAAAGTCAGTGGGATTGTTCACATTCTTAAAATTAAGCACATGTTTAAGATCTGACATCCCCACCTTATCCCTGTGAGGGTCTGGATGCCACTCAGGACTGCACAGCTTTTGAATTCGAAAGTGTTCATTGCTCTGCAAACTGATGATGCTCAACTTTACTGTCCAAGCCACTTCCCTGGAGTAAATGTCCCTGCTTTGCAGTTTCCTCCTGTCTCCAGAGGCCTCAGACAGGCTATTCAGTGATCTATACCTTCCAGTGCTCAACTCTGAGCACTCCCATTAATTCATTATCCTACAACCTATTGTGATCACTCTCCCAAAGATCACAGCATTGTAGCAAATCCATATCATAAACCTGGCCATGATAAGGATGCAAATCCTTATAAAACTATGCCAATGAGCTAGCCAGTTCTGCTAGCACAGCCTCTTAGGTTTTAATGAAAAACCACACATGCAGTTTCACTGGACCAGAAAGTCTCCTTCAGCCTTTTAGCTTTAAGCCATGCAGTGCTAATGGAGGATTTAAACCCTTAAACCTGATGTACAGACACGTGTTCTGTAGAACTACACAGAAGGAAAAGCTATTAACTTGAGTAATAGCTGTTGCATTTGGTTAGACTTCTTCTATCCCCCAGAAACATACAGGCATTCAGCGTGTCTACCAAGGGTCTCATCAAGTCTGGAGCAACTGTTCTTGACAGTGTCCTCAATGAATGCCAAGCCAAAAATGGCAGAACAGACATATGCAATCTTAGGTCAACCCCCATCATTTCCAGGGGGCTCTTCTCTGAAAGAAGATTGGATGAGTCAAACATCTTTGCCCCAGCAGAGCTAGACAGGCTGCCTTCCCAGAGGAGCAGACAAACCTCTCTGATCAGGTCCAGCAATGTTATTTGGCATCAAGTGGGGAAAAATGCACCCTTTCTGGTAATCTTGGAGAATTTCACATTCTCATGGTTTCATCCATTGTGAGACAAATATTCAAGTACAAGCACAATTTGTTTAAGTTTTATTTTTATTTTAACTTTTATGTAGTATAAACTGCACTACCTTCTTTGCTGGTGGAAAATACTATAACTATCATCTAAGCAATAGATGTGCTTAGTTTTCCATCATTTGAAGATCCAATGGTCTAAGCCAAGTCTTCTGAAAGCTACAACAATTCATTCAGTACAAGTTATTATATCATTCTGTAGGCACTTTAAAATTAAATTCAGTAGCTAAAATAGTATAAATGTATAAAAGATCAACAGCTGGATTATTGCCCCCAAGATCAAGATTTCTGGTTATAAATACTAGGAAAATAAGAATATAAATACTAAGAAAAACCCCTGACATCTCTCCCATCAATCAACATTTCTTAGACGTGATATAGAAAAAAATACCTAGCTCCAGGTAAGAGCAAGATAAAATCTGAGACGTGGGGCCATATGAAATCTGCAAAAAAAGATTTCTTTAGGGTAGCTGCCTTCAGAGACTTGTGCACAATTTTGATTGGAAGGATGAAGAGAGAAGAGGATCAATAAAATAAACTACCCATAAATTATTTTAAATGTCTTTTTTTAAATATAATAGGTTTTTTTTTTTTTTTTTAATAATAGGGAATTACAAACCTTTCTTCTTTAGCTATCACAGCCAATATTTGAACAGTATGTTTACCTGAAAAGTCACCAACCCTGACTGAACCTTTTTGGTTCAGAAAAAGATTCAATTATAGTTGACTTGTATATATTTTCCTGCTTTCCTTAATGTGATATGGTGTGCCAGATGATTTTTTTGACTGAGCAGTGTGAGCAGATGAGGGCATCCACAGGGATAATCTGACTAGCATGCTCAATCCATCTGGATCACATCAGCTTTTTTCCCCTCACGTAAGGACATAGAAAAGAGGCAAAGGAAAAAACTGATGAATTGCTCCCTCAGATTAGTTGGCCACTTACATCAGCTTCAGGCTCATTTCATAAAATATGGCCCCAAGTCTCTTGTAACCTTACCATACTTCATGATTTTCAACTGAACCCACTCAAAAGCCTATTTAGAATCTATGATGCTTAATCAAGCACGTGAGCAAAATTTCCCTAAGGATCCCATCACACAGAATGAATTCTAGCAACTTTTAGAGAATACTTATTGACTTAGCTCAGCTACTTTAAAGTTATGTTTTACACTCATTAAAATAATCCTCTTGCTTATTCAGGACCTTTTCAGCAATGAGATCATTGATGAGAACAGCACATGAAACCTCTGTCCTATTTGTTTCTGGACAAACATATGTTGCCCTTGTAGAAGGAGAGCAGAATGACTGTCCACTCCATTCCCATACCCTTGGGTAGGGAGAGCTAAGTAGTGCCTGACTGGCACTTGTCCAATCCCTTCCTACAGACCTGAGGTGATGGAAACTCTATGGGCTCCATGGGAAATATGTTCCAAAGCATCACTGTCCATTATGCTGCAAAGTTATTCCTAATGTATTTTCCTAGTTAAGTACTGAACATCTTGGTCGAGAAACAGACTAATTTTGTTCTAAATCATTTGAAGAATCCCCAAACTAAACTTTCTGGGATAGATTAAGTCAATTTTTTTCTAACAGTGAGGAATGTGTTGCTACATTTTTACAGATATTCAAAAGAGCAAGTAGATACTTGATTAAACGGATGAAAGTGCAAAATTTCTAAACTGTATTCCATGCACAAGCTGAACCTCTAAAGGTTTCAGAAGCTTTGTCTGCAATTAATGTAGTGCCACACTGCCTAATTGACCTTTTCTGATTAAAACATGTCATATAATCATGGGCAATATTTTCTTGATGAACAATAGCAATGAAAACTCTTCATTCACCAGAAACCCCATACTGTACAGGCACAGTAACAGCTGTACCTGTCCTACTCTGTTTTATTGGGCTTTGTTGTGTCAGAGGACTCCTATGACACAAGATCACTTTTCTCAAGTGTTTCCCAAAATGCTCTTTCCTTTACCATACTGGAGAACTAATTTCTGCTCTTCTTAAATGTTGCCTTTCTGTGGGAGCCTGTCATATGACCTGGGCTGGGACACTTAAATATCTTCCTCCATGAAGACAATACTGCAATATCCAATACACAACCCAAGGGTTGGGTGCAGTCATCCAGTCTTTATGGTTGTTGCAGTAATCATGTGTTTTGTCCCATCAATAGGATTGTACATATGGGAAATACTGTGAGGATCACAATTTAACCCTCAGCTTTGGGATACATGACAAAATATGTTCTTCACTCTCCTTCCCACTTCTTGCACAAGAAAAAAAAAACCCTCAGTTTTCTTATTGTAGTGAGCAAAACTACAATTCCCAGTGCTCTAGAAGCAGGATTTTCTTATGTAGAAACTCTTTGCTGGCAGAATGATTGCTGGTCCCTTCCTTCTCCTGCCTATCACATACAACAGCTGGGACTGATATGTCAGAATCCATCTGTATCTGCTGTTTGTTTACAGAGCTGAAAGGAAAAAGCAAGCTATAGGACTTGGCTCTCTTTAAGCAGCAAAACACAGCTAACCCCCAGTCTCACGAGACCAAGAGAGCTGATACTCCCCATCACAGGATGCCTCAGGAATGGAGATGCTGGCTAGATTGAAGAGGTCTGGTCCAACATGTTTCCAAGAAGGAAGAATGAAAACTGGTCTGCTTTAATGTTTTCACAAGAATTAATAATGCTGTACATTTCTGGCCTGCCTTTTATTTGCTGACCAATACTAAGACTTTAACAGCACGGGATCAAAGCTCACCCTTAGGGAGATGGAGTTCTAATAAACCTGCTGACCTGCCAGCTCCCACCCTTTCGGGGGTGACAGCTGTCTCCACAAGCCATTTGCCCCTCTCCTGCTTCCTCCACTTTTTCACCCTCCCCCCCCATGCTCTGCGGTGTAACATGTGGGGAACTCTGCTCCCCAAATTGCTTAAAACACTCTCTGTGTGTGGTCACCTCTACCCTAAATCTTCTCTTTGCAGGGGTGACAGAGGCAGGTTCATTATTGTACCTCTCCCCTGCCTGTGCTTCCTCAGGACCTTGAGGCCCTGTGTGCCACTTCCTACTTACGGACTGGTGCATACCTCCAAAACTACAGCACCAAGGAGCTCCTGCTTGTGCCTCTCCTTTCTCCTTCAAGTAACTCCACATGGAATACACCAGTGCTAGTACACCTGAGGAGTGAGATGTGCCTCGGTGATGGACCAAAACTGGCTGAAATCTGTTGCTTTCTGAAAAACAAATATTGGCAAACGTGTTTGCACACAGTGCCCTAAATTTTAGTTTTCTGTGTCTACAGAAAACAACACACAAGCACTTTTTCCTAGAGCCCTAATTGTCTGGACATTAATTGCCATGCAAATTATTTCTTTTCTGCTTGCCTATCTATGAGCTTATACAGGACTTTGAAACTCAGTGAAGCAATGGTGACCTGCAAATGACACATTCTGCCCACTGGAAGCAATTATTGATTTAAAGCACTGTGTGAATGACTCAGGACTTTGGTACCTATTAGTGAAACACCTTTAGGTTTTGAGATTTTCTCCTGTCCTTTCTAAATACAGATTGTGGGGCTCCCCCCTCTAATATGGTGTGCCAGATCCCATTGGCATTTTCTAACTGGACTGATGGCTCTTTCTCCAGCAATCAGATGCCCTCTTGTACAAGGGAGGCAAAACAGCTAAAATCTTCATGAGGCCCTGGTACAGAAGAAGACCACGGTCTCTGTCCTGGATTAAAACCACAAAACCTGTGCTAAGGGATGGCTGTAGATTGCTCACGAATGGCAAATGATGGCTGGCAAAACCAGGTGTGCTTCAGCAGCTGCAAGTCCAAGCAGGCCTACAGAGAGTGGAGATGGCAGATGTGTGAGCAGAGGTTTGCCAGCCCCGATTAGTGCTGGAAGCCACTTTAGTCTCTGGCTGGCTCTGTGCCAGAGAGAAAAAGGTGTCCCAGCACTATTTCTCATCACCTACAAATAATCCTGCCCTTTGCTGCACTCATCTTAAGCCTAGTTTGATAAGGGCTGAGCCCTAAGCATTTCTCACAAGGAAAGCTGGTTTGGTTTAGTTTGTGTATTGAACAGCAGCTCTGGCTGTGCTGAAGGCTGCTTGTAGCAGTTGATTATTTCCACATGGTTATCAACAAGCCTGAGCAGTCTGCAATGCAGCTAACTTCATACCAGGAAGATGAGGCACTGGAGGTTTCCATCAGGGCCAGGGGGCTGCAGAGGGAGGGTGACCAGGTCCAGAAAACCGTGTGCAGAGAGCACAAATAAAACAGGGAGCCCGCAAGGCTACTCATGGCAAATTGTTATCTGCTGAGGCTCAGCCCTTTCCTACAGGCAAGACCTGCACATCACAATGCAGATGCTCTCACTCTCTCTCTTATTTTACAGATGTCAGCTAGTGCTGAACCTTTTGACAGTTTCCTAAGTCTGTCTCAGACAAGTTGCCTAACCTCTCTATTTTTTCTCCCCAAGGCTGCCATCATGGAGAGCTTTTCTTTGTGCTACACAGCCAATGTAGCACTATACAGCCAGTGGTCCGGCTATAGACACCTTCTTCTGGGGATCAGGGATCCCAAGTCACATCCCAGAACTAAAAGGCAGGGTCAGTCAAGTCCCAAAGCTCTGCCTGAAGTTATTAATTTGTAAGGAGACACTCTAGCCCTTTTCCCCTTCTATCTTCCCCTTGCCAATTATGATGTGGAAACTTTTCTGTTTCTCTCCTCTCTATGAACATGTTATAGTGCCAAAACTCAAGTTAAGAGCATGCCTCTGTCAATGTACTCTGTAAATATATCTCAAAATAGTCATGTTGGTCAAAACATATTTCAGTACTTTGATTCAAATGCAGATGATCTCATAGGGGGAATTGCAATTAAATGAAGCCATTTATTAAAGACAGAAGACCTGGGAATCAATTAAACCGTAAAACTAAGGAAAACATTTTTATATACATCCATTCAATACATATTTTCTTTCAATTTTTCCAGAATCCCTGGTCCCTTGCTAAGACATCACTCAAAACACTGATGATATTTTCCCATCTCCATTCAACATAGCAGAGGTCAAATAATGGAAAGTGGTATTTTTTCCAGATTCTTTGTGGAAACTCAAATGGGTAAGTAAAAGATAGCCGTACATATAGCCTAACTTCTGATGTTTCATATTCACCTTGACAAATGCTAAAAGATGCACATTGCTGACAATAATAAGAATAGATTTATAAACCGGGACTTAACTACACTGGCACTGCTTGGAACACAGCTGGGTATTCACTTTAAAGGATGACTAACACTAGTAATGTAGAAAACTAGGGTGTTAAAAGAGTTAGTTACTCTACTTCTGTAAAAGAATTATAAAATTTACCAGAGAAAAAAACAATGCAATAATGCTATTCAGTTTCTTTTAAAGCCCCAGGAATCTTTTTTTCAATACCCACCCTCATGAATGAGCAAAAACAGGAGGTTAGAATTAAAGTAGCCTAAACACTTTGCAAAGTCAAATGCAGATGCAATATTCACTCTCAGGCATGAAAATTTATTCTTTATCATCTCACATTCAGAAAGGACTGAAAAATGTCCCACTTGATGTGGCATCAACAGGAAAGTAGATATTCATTTCATACTTCTATACATAAGAATAAATCTTATCAGGATTGTCAATTTGTGCATCCATGCCCCCAGAACTCAGCTGCATAAATGTAAAAGACCACAGTTCAGAACTGAGAAAAGCTAGAAAACCTAATCACAGGCTGAGGAAATGAATTCCTGGGAATCACTTTGAAGAGAATGGTCTCTCCCCGAGGGCCAGGGAGTGCTGCCTGCTGAGGAGGAAGGGTTTCTATCCCAGAACACCTGGGTTCCACTTAAATGATCTCGGTAATAAATATCATGAAAAACCATAAATTATACCTACTTGAGCTGTGTGCCTTAAGCAACTGACATTTGCAAAGCACAATGAAATTCTTGAAATGAAAGAAAGCACATGTGGTGCATGAAATGAATTATGCCATCGCCTAATTTCATTCCAGAAGAAAGCTCTGGCTACCTGGAATTGCAGTGTGTGTGCTGCAAAGCACAGATAACATTTGGGACATTTCCTTTCATGATGAACATATTTTTACCATAATAAAATTCACAAAAAAAAAGTATTTTTTCTCTGTATGTTTGAAGGAAGACTAAGTAGACATCTTCCTCTCAAACAAGGAAAGAATTCAGATCTGTCTACATATGTCTACATGGTTAATGCAAGGAAGGTGTTGTGATTTTACTGAAATTCACCAGTCCTAAAACAGACTGAAAAAATTATCTCATGAGCAGTCAAATACAGCTAAGAAAGATTAAAGTTTGTTATGACAGAGGTTTCATAAAATTATAAAATAGTTTGAGTTGGAAAAGACCCAGAGGAATCATCAAAGTCCAACTCCTGGCTCTCCTCAGGACACTCCTAGATTCACACCATGTGCCTGAGAGAATTGTCCAAATGCTTCTTGAACTTTGTCAAGCTTGGTGCTGTGACCACTTCCCTGGGGAGCCTCTTCAAGTGGCCAACCACCTTCTTGGTGAAGAACTTTCTCCCAGTGTCTAAACTAAACCTCCCTGGACACAGCTTCAGGCCATTCTTAGGTTGCCACAGGGAAAAGATCATTGTCTGCCTCTCTGCTAGCCCTCATGAGGAAGTTGTAACTGCAGTGAGGTCTCCTCTCAGTCTCCTCCACGCTGAACAGACCAAGTGACCTCAGCTGCTCCTCATACAGCTTCCCCTCCTGGCCCTTCACCGTCCTCATGGCCCTCCTTTGCAAGCTCTCCAGTAGTTGAATGTTGTTATGTTGTGGCACCCAAAACTGCCCCCAGCACTGGAGGTGACCCTCCCCAGAGCACAGCAGAGTGGGACAATCCCCTCCCTCGCCTGGCTGGCCATGCTGTGCCTGATGCCCCTCAGTTGGCCCTCCTGGCTGCCAGGGCACTGCTGACCCCTGTTCAACTTGCCACTGACCAGCACCCCCAGGACCCTTTACATGGCACTGCTTTCCAGCCTCGCATTCCCCAGTCTGTACGTATTTCCAGGGTTGCCTCACCCCAGGTGTAGAATCTGGCACTTATATGGTGAATGCCCAGTCTTCTCATTGGTCAAGGTCTCTCTACAGGGCCTCTCTGCCTTGGAGGGAGTCAACAGCTTCTCCCAGTTTAGTGTCATTGACAAAGTTATTTAGTATTTCTTCTAGTCCTGCATCCAAGTTAGTTATGAAGATGTTGAAGATTCACCAGTCTTTGAGATGTTTGAGATTTCCCACACTGCAAGAAGTCTGGAGGCTACAGCTTGTCCCCACATGAATGTAGACACCTTGGTGAGATGCGAGTCTCCTCATTTCCCATGACCTCAGGGAAGGGAGCAGACTTCTCCTCGACAAAGTCCATCTCCTGCCCTGCATGTGAGAGCTCTACATCCTATGGTCAAGCTCCTTCAACATTAAGAATGGTAACCTGAAAACAGTATCTGAATTGCTTTTTCTTTTTCAATAAATGCCTCTAATTCTGCATATTCAGGATGAAAAGCTCTAATTCTCACTTGAAGATAGCTGATGCTGTCCTGAGTCTGAACACAGCTTTCAACACATGCCTGGGGGAATTGAAAGGCCCTTGTTCTAGCCCATGAGAACTCCTTCCAATAGCTACAAGAGGCTCTGAAAAAAATGTTGCAGACATACTCTGATTCCCACTGGCTACATAATCTTTTCCAGGAAGATGATGGATTCTTTTGTCCATGTGAGCTTGAGAGAGCTGAAAGCAGGAAAACTCTGGGGCACTTGTATATCACCAATTAAAATGTCTGTGGTGGGCTGGAAACAGAAGCATCATAACCAGGGTGAGATGAATTGAACATAACATGAAAGATGAGGTCATCTCGGGGATTTGCATGGGTGTGCTATTCCTTTTCATAGTTCATTCCATAGTTTCTCGAGAATCCACCAAAGTGCTAAAAAAAACCAGCCACCTGGTCAACACTGCTATCTGACTAGGCAGGAAGTGACACTGCTATGGGACAGACTTAAGAGGGAGCCTAAAGCTGTTTTTGTTCCAGACTGGGAAAAAGCCAAAATGCTTTTACAAAGCAGAATGAAGTCACATCTCCTGTCTCCATATTATTTGCCTTTATCTCAGTGCCTCAGGAGTTAACCTGTCAAAAATACATTTGCGAAACTTTTTCACCCTCAAACCAGTATCTGAACATGAAATAAAAACTGCCATTAAAATGTTGAAAGCAGCTCTTCAGTGTAGGTTTATCTGACTGCAGGAGCAGATTCTCCTTTATAGTTTGCAAGTTTTAAACACTTTTTCCTCAGATATTTGACTGAAAATGCAGAATACTTTATTGCTGGAAAAGCACTTCCTACTATCCACATTTGAACACACTGCAAAAGCATGTGACCCAAGGAAATGCTTTTCAGAACATTTTTGTTCCAAAATTCTGTTTTATTGAAAACCAAACGGAAGCATGTCAGTATTGACCAACCTTGTCTTAAGTCCAGGATGGAATTTTTGCTGGAGGAAACCTGTAATGCCAGAATAGCCTGATAATTATCATACTCTCCTGCTTCAGCCAGAGCAATTAGGAGCCCAGAACAGACAGGACCCTACTTCTTGAGGTCCTACTAAGGACATCAATCGCTTAAGAAAATATCTCTGGCTCACTTGAGTGTTTTAATTAAAAGTTTCAAACAGACTGGTGTTTTCAGCTTTAGTACTACAAAGGGTAATTAAAAACCCAAACCAGAGTTATTTTCCCTGCAGTATGTGAGCTGCTATTTCTAGAGAAGGTCGTGGTTCCCCACCACAATCAATGGCTGGGACAGCAAAGACCCAGCATGTTCGCACTTGCTCACAAAAGCCTTTTGAAGCAGAAAGCTGCAGCTTGAGACAACAAGACCCTTGCCCTTTCCTTAGCAAACATACAAGCACACTCCATTGCTGCTGCTGGAGGCGTGTTTCCTGTCCCAGCACGACCATGTCATCTCCGTTTATCTCATACGACTTGATCAAGTTAGCCTTTGATAGCTTGTAGGGAAAATGGGACCTCATTCTCTGTCAGGCTGTTGACAGCAAAACAAGATCTGTTTCCTTTGGGCTTGTGGTATTTTGGTTGGGTTCTTCTTAACTTTCACATATCAATCAAAGAAGAAGCCTCAAACTGCTCCAGCAGTTCAGTGAAATAAATTAAACATCTGCTGGTAGAGATGGCCTCATGCTGAGGTTGAAATTGGCCCCGTGGGTCTGGGAAGGATCCTCTAGCTTGTTTTTCTCCCATGAAAACAATAAAAATAAACTTTTGGGGGCATTTATGGTCAAACTTTTGAATTTTGAAAGGATTTTTTTTAAGTTTTTGAAAGCTTATCTTCCATTTATCCATATTTAGCTTATCTTCCATTATCTTATTTTTTTAAGCTTTTGAAAGCTTATCTTCCATTTCATTTTAGATCAGCAGAATTGTTTTGAAAGCAGTGGTTTAACCTGTCAGTTAAATCCTACTAAAATGCAACGCCCTGGACTTCTGAGGGAGTTCTGACATCTCGGGGCACAAAGTTAATTATGGGTTAATTATGGGTTAATTATGACACCTCATCCAGGTTCAGGTCTGTCACCAGCTGTCAGAGCAAGGTAACAGTATGGCAGATCAACAGGCCTCTGTGCACAGGCTGAGCAGTAACTTACCCTGTGCATATCAGCAGGAATTGCAAGGTGATGACATCCATCCTAAACATTTTTCTCCTGGAACTATATAAAGATACCTCACTCTGTCTGCCATGCTCCAAGAGCACCTGCAGGACCATGACCATGACACAACAGGCAGTACCTTAGTCCTGTGCATATAAATTTTTATGGATTGGCTGTTCATAAGGGACTCATATGATTTAATTTTCCAAGCATCTGTATTCACTAAAAAGTAAAATTGACAACCTGCTTATTGTTTCTGCTACCATAGTTACTGGTGCTGGCTTTATTACTATTATTGCAATTATTTTTTATTTATCAAAGTACTGCCATGGAAGAAAGCTGCCCTGTTCCAGTTATTTATCCCACAGAGAATACTGTCCAAGTAGATAATGCAGAAGAGAAGAGCTGAGTTAAATGCACAGGCGAATTCAATGGCGTGGTGGCAGTCAGTAACACATTAACTGTACCATGTGATGGCTGTCAGGTGTCAGGAGGGAAGGCAATGAGTTACCTGCAAGGGGTTGAGCTGAAGGGGAGAGGTGGTGGGAGAAGCAGATTTGCACTGGTAGGCTTTTATTCATACAGTCTCTCTTTCCAAGGTGATGAATGCCAATTTTGATGGGAGAAAATGTAGAAGTTTCTCTTCCAATCCAAACAAAACTCATTGAACTGAAATTTGTCCAATGATAGTGTCAGAGCAGATAAAACTAAACTCCTTGTATGAAGAAAGAGCATAACTAAAAATAAAACCAGATCATTTCTTATCATTGTATGACACCCATTCCCCAGCAATCAGGCACTGCTGAAGCACTGTGTTAGAGAAATTACTGAGAGTATGAGGAAACACCATCTGCTTGAATTACTTGTTGGTTCTTTAGTTCTGGTTCATTATCACTGATCCTTTGTAAAGAAGTAAAGAAGTGTTGTTCCAAAAATACATCTGTGTAGCAAACCTCACCATTTCCTCATGGCTTGGCTTCACAGCACTCAGCTCTGCACATCACCCCCACTGCTCTGACACTGTTGGGGCAAGCTCAGTGACAACTGCTGAGTACTGGGCCCTTGGTTAGCAGACAAATGACTTTTTTCAGAGAGAGAGAAAGGAATATGATCTCATGGGAGGGGTTTCTTCAGTACCAAAAAAGAGCAATCCTATCTTTTGTGTCAAGGTCCAAAGAATCAGATAAGGCCCCATCCAAATGCATGTCAGGACAAGCTCAAGACATTTTTACTGCCTTTGTATCAAGTGCCACTTTGTGCAGTGGAGTATCCAACAGCAACCACAGCTTCACGGCAGGTCACAATGTTGTTATCGAGATATACCCCACAGTAATTAAGAATTAGCTCAGTTTTGTTACCAGAATAGCTGTCTGCAAAACTCACCTGTGAGAGGTGGAGAGCAGCCAGCCATATTTCTGCACTGCTCTGCCTTCCATGAGTCTGTGCTTGACTTCTGCAAACCCAAATATGAGCACGGGCTGTCATTAGTTCAGAGGCTTGCCTAGTGACAGGTAGCACACCCACCCAGCATCAGCAGCAGAACATGGCATGGATCCTACCACACACATCAAGAGAAGGATTGTCAAGGATTTCAGTTGGCCTGTTAGAAACTCCCCAGAAGTTCATGGGATTCTTTTGATAAGCTGCTTGCTGCTTGTTGGAGCCCAAGCAGAGAGGGGATGATTGTATAGACAATTAACTTTTCCAACACTTCAAGTGCCTAAAGCAGTGCCCAGAAACACAAAACTAAAGGACATGAGAGAAAGATAAATCAACTTACATGTCTGTAATTCCCCTTAAGCAGAGCATTTATTTATTTAGGAGAAAAGCTGCCTTTGCTTAGTTTCCCATATGACAATTCTCTGCTCAGTCTTATCTTGGAGTGACTCATAATATGGGTCAAAAGGTGAAGAGAAACTTTATGGTAACCTCTTCATAACCCTCTTGTAAAGTCTGTTTACTTTGGCTCTCCATTTGTATCGGTAATCAGTGGGCAATTTCCCCTCATCTCTCTATTTTCCACCCTTCCTTTTTGTTTTTTAATTGAAAACTTGGTAAAGTTAAGGCTCCTTTTGTACCAAAAATGCCCCCCCTCCCTTCCTGCCTCATTTGTCATGTGCATTCCTCCATTTCCCTTCAGGCCATATCCTCAGCTACTGAAGGATGGCAAAACTCCTTTGCCTCCATAGGTTAGTCCATCAGTGCTCCAGGAGGGCTGCTCTCCTGCCCCAGGGAAGAGCAGTGCACTGCCATGGCTGGGTGCAGTCCCTGGGGGCTCCTACCCTGCCCATGCACTGGGTGCTTTCTAATGTCCTCCAAACACAAAATCACTCCTGCTTGAGATAATGTATTCTGATACCCTGAAATATTTTTCAGCCTGGCTTTGGGCTGGAGGGGTTTGCAGTGAACAGCAGATTCTCTCAAGAAATGTTCTTGGGAAAGATGACAAGAACTTCCCAGCAATGGCTTTGCCTCCATTCTCTCTTTAAGCAAAAGTAAGGGCTCCTCCCAGCCATTCAGCCACCAAATCCAGGTCTCAGAAAGAAAATGCTCACCCATTCCACTCTGCACATCCTCTTGCTGGATGGAAATGACCACCAGTCCTTTCAAGTTAGCAGTCATGACTCTGAATCCCTGCTGCTGACATAAGAAAAGCAACTACCTAGCAAGTGTGACACCCCCAGCTCCCAGAGTCACGAGACTGTAGGCAAGCCAACACTCTTCTGAACATCCATCAGTGTGCATCTGATTCTCAATGTGCGCTTAAAGACCATTAAACCTAATGGAACTGAGCATGTGGATATCATTAAACTTATGCTTCAGTACTTCACTGACAAATTTAAGCAGGCATATAAATATTTTGTTGAACAGAGGCTTGTGAACACCAGCCTAGAAGGATATTTTTGTTTATTTTTCAAGTACTGAGAGTTGTTCTTAGTCATACAGAAGTACAGCAGTGTCTGCTGCAATGGACACATACCAAAGGAAGGGAGAGATGGGCAGAGAAAGCTTCTTTCCTAGATTTTTCATGTATCAGTGGCCAAGCATGTGCAGATGCCTGGGAGATGAGTCTGGAAAATGCAAGCAAAACAAACGTGCAGAGTGAAATGGAAACAGTCCTTGCTTTTACAGTTACATATAGCAGTACCACCTTAGTGTTAGCAGCAGCAAATTTTTCCATTCCCCATCTGCTAGCATTCATTTTAATTCCTGCTGTAGTCTACTATGGAAAATATGGGGTCAGGGAGTCCTTGCTTTTTTCTTAATTCATCTGTTTCTCTTTTCACCCTTAGAGGAAATTTTTCTGTTCCTACACTATGGCCATTTTCAATGATTTGGGTTTTTATATCACTGAAGAAATTTAAAAAAGGAAAAAAAAAATAGCAGTAGATTTTTTTTTGTACAGACCTAACGTCTGAATCACAGTCAGTGAGAGGGCAACTTCCATGCAGTGTTCCAAATGGCATCAGTGTTGTGCCTTTCCAGACAGTTTTGGGTTTTTTTTTTTCTCACAGACATATATAGGAAAAGTAGGATGTCAGTTAAAATTAAACTTCTAACAACCATGTAATCTCTTACAGAGGTCTGGTATCTGAGTGCCAAACTCTTTGCTGTTCTTTTGAAAGATGATCTGAACAAATGGCTAGAGAAGACTTGCAAAAAATTATGCAAAAAGATTCAAGCAGGTAAATTAGGGAAACCTTTGGCATTGACAAATGGAATTTGTCATTGATAAATGGAATTAGCAGTGGTGACATGTGGTTGGTTTGGCTATGCAGTGCCCTGCTATAAAAGGTTAACAGCAAAAATAAATGCTTTAGATTACAAATCTCCCACAGACCTCCTGGCTTTCTGGCAGGCAGCAGTTCCCAAAGAAGTTATTTTGTTTTTTAAATAAATAAATTGTTTTCTCATGGATAATGGCAGAGAGGTAGGTTAAAAACTAGGTAAGATAGATATAAAGCTCAGTGCTTTTTTTTCATTCAAGTAGGATTCAGGAACTGTGTATATTGTTAAAAACTAAAAAAAAAGCAGGCTTTAAAAAACCCAGCCAGTGCCTTTATTCGTGATGGCCTGGCTATTTTGAGCTGCATGTGCCTACACTGCAGTCCATAAGGAAAAAGGCACATATAAGTGCCCAGCAAGTACGAAAACACCCAGCTCAAAATGTCCCTTTGTGAGACTTGTTCCCTTCTGACACACTGTGTTTCCCTGGTGTGCTGCACATTAGGAGAAAACAGAGGCAGAAATAAGCAGCAATAAAACATCTTCCAATTAACAAGTGATTAGATCTCTGGCAGCATACAGCAAAAATGAAGTATATTTGAACAAGCTGGTGAGCATGCTGGAGGGACAATGCTTTTAATGAGTCAGGATGCTGAGCCATGCTCCCATTGTGCTGGCCTCTCGTCAGTCACAGGAGCACAGTCCTGCCCTTTCTGTCCCTGCAGCAGCCCTTACAAGACTGGTACACCTGAAATAATGAGTGTCCACCATTTGGTTTACAGCAGAGCAGTGGGAAGAGTGAATGTCATCAACATCCAAAGTTTGACCCACCTGCCAGGTGACCAGTGCCACTGGATACACACTCCAGGAGCTGCAAAGAGATCACTGGGCATCCCACATTTATGTCTTGCCAGTCCAGAATAACAGTTAAGAACAGCAAGAGCTAATCTGTTACATGCCTTGCAACTAGAATGCTTTCATGGCACTGTATATGTGGTCATAAGAACGATCATCTGGATGCCTACACATTTCCCAAACCAGTGCATAAATTCCAAAATGCTGTATAAACATACTTTGTACAGCACTCGTGGGTGACAGGAAAATTCTTCTCATAACAACTGGCCTGTGGTTTCCTGAGTAGCAAATGTATGCCAGAGGGAGGCAGTGGAAAAAGATGTGCTAGAAAAGCCTAAGTGCAAACTAAGAGGAGAATCAGGAAGAAATAAAAGAGGCCAAATTAGCTCCTTCAGTCATTCTCCTGACAGGACTACAATTGCAACAGAAGTGAAATTTAACCCAAGAAATAGCACTGACAGACAATGTTTAGCAAGTGCAGGAATTTATTTGACAGCTGCAGAATGGTTCCTTGAACAGCTAATCATGACTATACGTTTCTGTAAGCCAGGCTTTGGACCCCCAGCTTTGCTCCTGCTCACACCCGTCCCAACACTGAGGTTTCACTATGAACTGTAAGTGGGGTGAAATGCCAACTTACAACTGTGATTGCCAACTTACAATTACAATTGTAATGCTGGATTTAGTCCTCCAAGAACACCAGTGCCGAAAGGTCCATAACCTCAGCAATCTACTAAAAAAGGTCTGGCTCTGTTTTTCTGAAGCAAAAGAGGTTTCTTTTTTTGTTTGTTTGGGTTTTTTTTTTTTTTTTTTTGTTTTTTTTTTTTTTGTGTGGCTTTTTTTTTTTTAATTTTGATAATGGCTTCAGTAGGAATACCAGAGCAAACTTTCTTGTAAAACTTATCCCCAAAAAATCTAAAAATCTCTTTGCTTTAACTGCCCTAAGCAAAGCTGTTTTCAGATCATTTAAGTAACTTAGGTTTCTTAATTTTTTTTTTCCAAAATAAGTGAGTGTTTTCATCCTCCTAAAATTGTAGTTTTCTATATAGTGGAATGTTCCCAGTTCTGCAAGCACTTGTTATCTAGTGCATTCAGTCCCAAAAAAAGTCCACAAAACTCTTCATAATCTTAAATATTTACAGCACTCACTTCTCAGATTTTCTGGGAGATTCCTAAATGTGTCTGTGTAGGTCACAACTGGTCTAAGGTAATATGGTCCTTCTAGACACAGAGATTGGTTTTCAAATCATCATTGTTCAATGAACAATAGAAATTTACTGTGTCAGAAGTGCTCCAATGTGAATAAAATAATATAAAAACTGTATACCTTTTTTGTTGTTGTTGTTTTCTCAGTCAGCAAAAGAGAAGAATCAGCACTGCACTGTATTCATGGAGCTTCTCATGCTCCTGGATAGAAGCACACTTTCCTGAAACCTCATATTCTGTACAGTCCTGTCTTCCCTTTTGTAGTTATTCACCTTCTACTTGTGCACACACAGAAAAAGTGTGGGTGCCCCAAGGTGGGCAAAACCACAGCATCCAGATCCCAGGAATCCCAAGGAATCACTGTGAACAACAGGGTGAACACCAGTGCCCTTTTCCATAGGTCTCCTGAGGCTGCATTTGTGCTTACTGGTTCTGTTCCTGCCATGCCCACTGCCTCCAGGACAGGGTGACCACTTGACACATGTGGCCAAGGAGCAGACAGGCATCCTTGACCCAAATAAAAGCTGCAACCATGAGGAGCTGTTTGGTATAGAACCTTCCCTTAGCCCTTCCCTTTCTTGTAGTGCCCAGCTCCATGGCCCTCATCCCCAGGACACTATGGGGCTGGGGCAGCCCCACTCCCTATAAAGTATGGAATGATGCTCCAGCCCTCCTTGAGCTCCTGAGGGATCTGAAGCCCTGTGCATGGGCTCCCCCTGCTTCATGGGGAGCTGGGCATGTGTGCTTGGCATGGTGTACTGCCACCTGCCTGTGGACCGCCCCAGGACTGGTACATGACATCCTTTCTGCTGTGCTGCCAGAGGAGCCTGGTGTCACCTCCAAGAGGATGAGGACAGGGAACATAAGTGACAGTGCACCTCCCATGCATCATGGTACACTTTCATGTGCAGCAATTTACAAAACCTGCAGAGCAGAAGAGCTCACATGATATGAAACACAAATAGCTAAGAAAATTAACAATTTTCAACTTAAATTTTTATGGTTGTGGTCTCTTCTTTTAAATTGTGGATATACAACTTTGACACTTGGATCACTATGAAGGTACAAACTTGATAAACAGGTGACAAAATAACAAGCAAAACAAAGGGGGAGTGATGGCTAAAGATTTTGTAAAATTAAGGCACAGTCCTGGCTTATTTTTCATACTGAGTCCAATTACTAGCAGTTTTACATGCCTGAAAAGTAGGAAGCCATTTATTACAGAGATCAGCTTTTGAACCATGTACTTATTTTTAATAACAACTCCAGTAGTGAGCTGCAGGTGATTACTCCAGCTTTGGCTCACACTCACATCCTGGATTTGGATAATGTCTAGGAGTCATGCCACAATTTTGTAAAATTTACACAGATGCTAGAAATGCAAAACCTCCAGCTTCATCACTTTCCATCCCAGGGAGTGGCAAATGACTTAATAGGGGAGCCAATAACTAATCCATCATGCTGTCCTGATCAGGAAAACCAGGTGTGTTAGGAGAGGAACCATCACATCTCACTGCCCTGCTTTCTGGGGTCTTTTCTCAACCACAGCAAAAATGCTTGTGTATTGCCCCGAAGGCCGAGCTGCACCACTGCCATTCCCCCACTGAAGGGATGGACATTCCCCTGAGGGAAGCTGTTTGTACAGCACAGAAGGGTTGGGAAGGCCAGGCAGACACTGGCCAGAGAGGTCAGGCAAGGACAAGGCAACGTGGTAGGAGGTGCACAAAAGAGGAGAAAAGCTATTATCTCCATGCTAAAGTGGTGAGCAGGAAAGCTCCCTCACTGCCTTTCCTCCTGCTCCCCACACGGAGAAAAAGGAACGAGAGCTTATGGACACTTATGGTAGTGGTGATCCTCAGACAAGATGCTGATTCAGAAGATTGATCCCCCAAATATTAGACTGTAATGGTAAGGATTTGACATCACTGTAAGATCTTTGGAATAGGAACCCTGTAATAGTGTTGATGTCAAGCCAAACATTGCTGTTAGCAGAAGTGAAGCTTCCTGGGTTTTAACCTTCATCATCTTGTCCCATTTGAGGCTAAAGTCCTATGTAATCTTAGCAGATGCAGCAGATGCTTTCAGTGGCCACTCAAGCAAGGCTTTGTACCTCAGATATGCAACCCTGATGGGCTGCAGCATGCTTTTCTAATCTGTGATGGGACCAGAAACCAGTATTAGAGCATGGAAGGACGTAAAGAAAGGAAAGGATGTTGCCCATACAGAAAACTAAAGTGGGCATGTCTTTCCACAGCCTGGCACCTCATCACACATCAAAGTTTAAAGAGGGTACCACCAGATCAGGATGGAATTACTTTATGCCTTTTGGGCACTGTTGAGAAAGATGAAACTGGAGAAAGACAGCCAGGAGGGTGATTTGCAGAAAATCATTATGTTTGTCTCTACTCCCTTCTGTCTCTTCACCCAAATTTCTGTGGGTAGGACCAAGAATTTGAAGATCTCTGTTCTGTTCTCATCCATGTTCTAGAGTCTCCTCTGCAGCCTCTCACAGAATGAAAGTTCACAAGGATAAAGGAAACAATCACTGACAGATAGGACATCTCATATCTGGTCTTGTGATGAAAAAAAAAATAATAATTATTCTCCTTTTTGCATAATTTCTGTTTTATGTTCCAGGTATTTGGTGACAACACAGTTTTAGTGAGTTATTCCATTTTGTGAAACAGAAGAACAGCAAAATACTCAGTCACTTAAAGCACATGATGTGCAGCAGTGAGCAGTGGAAACAGGAACATTTGTTATTCTAAAAGGTCATACTTCAAAATAAAGTAATGGGTTTTATTCTGTGCCTAATATGAATGATAACAAAAATATTAACTTCCTTTTTTTATACTACAAATCAGCTCCACTGAAACCACCTCATGTTCAGGTTCTCTTTACTGCATTGCTTTAAAGACTGTGAGGGGAACATAAAACTGACATCCAAACCATCTGCTCATCAGCATTTCATCTCTTTTGCTCTAATCTCCTCACACAGAGGAAAATTATCCAGCCGTCTCTCTGAATACATGGACATATGGGATCTCAAACATGCAAGGATTTGTGATATTCTTTCTGCTGCCAAAAAAATTCCTGTGCACATTACCTGCTTAAACCTTATCCTCCTCTGCAACAGAGAAACTGCCTGAGCTGGGAGATTGAGATCATGGGATTTATACGAATAAATGCTGATCTAACGTCATATAAAGACTTTGATTTCAACACATGAAAGTGTAATAAAGCATTTTTAGGTGACACTAAGATACTAGTCTTTCAGCCAAAGTTAACAGAGACAAAGACTGCAGAAATAAAAAAATTCTTCTACTGAAAAAACGAATTTAAATATAATATAACATAGATATGACTGCTACATCACCAGTAAAATACAGCCAAACCTGTCTATGGTTTGTCCAGGATCCTGTCCTGCCTACTTTAAAATAGCAAAAGACTTGAGTAGAAGTGATTTGTTAAGTTCTGAAATTAATTGCAATGCAAAAGCCTTTCCAGTAATACCAAGAAAGACATGGGTTCCAGAACCTGATCTCTGCAGCTATTGCTAGAGCAAAGGGGAAATGTTCCTTGCCTTTCAGAGGTTCATCTAGCATGCCCAGTGGTAGCAAAGAGTTAAACAACAGACACTCATGCTTCCAGTCTTGAAGCCAAAAGTTACTTCACATTCTTGGGAGTAAACTATTTGCCAGATGCACAAGAGAGTAGATCCATGTGTAAAAACACAGTACAGAAACATTCCTAATTAATGAAAGGTTGCACAGTCAAAGCACCCATACTGCCCAAGGTTCCTGCAGGACCTACCAAACATCCAGCTCACCCAGCCCAGCCAGTAAGTCAGCTACCTGCAGGAAGTATAAATGCAAATTCCTTAATGACGGAGGTCCTTGCTCTTTGGGCAAGGCTTTTGGTTTCTGAAAGAACCAACGCCATGGAGTGGGGTGAGGAGGGCTGTGCCCCACTTCAGTTCATGGCACAGTCCCACCACAGGGTCAGGCACAGGGAAGAACCATGCTGGACACATGGGACAGAGTATAGGTCAGACATGGACGTGCAGAAGCAGGTCCTTAGCTCAGCTCAGAGGTGGGGAGGGCTGAGCTGCAGCAGGGCACTGCCCTGTGCATGGTGGGCAGCTTCCTGGCATCTCTGTGTCCTGCTCCACTGCTGGCCATGAGTCTCCCCACAGCGATAACTGGTGTTCCTTTATCCTCTCAGACCTCTCCACCCCACTTTGGGTGATCCAGGGGACTGTCAGTGACTGTCTCCAGAGGAAGGGGAGGTTAATCTGTGTGTGTGGAAGCAGTGATGGGGCAATGTCAGCCTCCCAGGTGAGGCAGCAACCTACTTGATACACTTCCAGCCCTGGCACTTGTGCCCCAGGGCAACATTGAGTTGTTGGCCAGGTGCCTTTCTCCTCCATCCATGCCCCCCCTTACCTGCCCACAGGACACCTGTGGTCTTGACAAGGGAACAATGAGAACTTTTTCTGCATTTTCCTTTTCCCTTAGGCTTCATTTCTATTTGAATTTTTCTGCCTTTGATTTCCAGTCTTTGGTTCTTGTTATTCAACAGGATTAAATTACTCTTCACAGCCCTGGATTTTCTCCCTGAGGAGGAATTCACAGGCTATAAGCAAGCTGTTTTCAAATTGTTTTCCTTGTTGTTAAGTTGTGATAAATTTATTGAGCCTGAAGACACTCACTGTAAGGGATTTGCTTTGGTACTCAACTGTCTTGTGTGTCCCTTTCCTCCAGGTATCTCAGAACCTCTGAAAAAATTTTATGCCATTTTCCAAAATGAGTCTGTTTCTCTAGTGTCCTGAGACGAACTCACTCTCTCATTAGTTGTCATCCAAACATATTTGAGCAAATGAAGGGCACAGACAAAATATTTGATTTCTCTTTACAGCCCTAATTAATTTAATGCCATCCACAGATGCACTAAATGATCCCTGGACAGGTATAAAAGGAGATTTAGTTTAGATTAGCAGTAATCTGTTTTGCCATAGTGGAAACTCTTCACAATCTGCTGGGGCAGCTGGTCCTCCATAGTCCTGCAGTCCTCTTTCAGAAGCTGCATTTCCAGGCCCCTGCTTTGCCTCAGCTAAGCCAGTCCTGAGTTACCCCTTCAACAGAATTTAACTCCTTTCAGTTGCACCAAAATATGATGCTCATCACCCCACCACAAGTGCCACCTGTATGTGGAATCTGCGCAGGGGGAAATCCTCTCCAGGCACGAGTTGCAGCAGCAATACCCTGGTTGCCACACTTTTTGCTCTGTGCCCTTTCTTTCAGTGAGCTCTTGAGCTAAATCCTGACCTGAAGTGCAAGGATGCTTTTATTCCATGCTGGATGTTTCCCTAAAATGACATTTGCGGGATCACAGTTGTAGCTGCACCAGCATCATTACTACAGCTTTGCAATAATCCCAGACTGACACAATGTCAGGGCCTGGAAGATCTGGGGATCACCCCGACTTTGCTGGTGTCTGGGCTTGTTCCCCAGGGCAGGACTTTACATTTCCCTTTGCTGAAGTAATGAGGGACCTCTCAGCCCATTCCCCAGCCTGTGGAGATACCTCTGACTGTCAACACAGCCCCCTGGTACCAAATGCCAACACACTGAAGCACCTTGCTTTAGTGTTCCCCGCAAATTAACTGATCCTCACACTAATGTGGGCTAATGTGGCAGCAGCTCTCTTGCCACAGAGGGCAACACATAAATTTCCCAGGCATCGTCCTGGGAAAGGCTGTGAGAAGATCAGAGAAAAGAATGATAAACAATTCTTACCTTCACTTGCTGCACCTGTTGTTGTGAACATGTGGAATGTGTTATGGAGGTTTGTTTACCAAAGGGTGGTTTTTTAATTAGCCAGTGGTGATGGTGTTTGGACTGGAGGACCAATCAGGTCCACCTGTATCATATGTGTCATGGAGTCAATGCTAATTATTACCCAGCTGGGGGCCTGCAATGACAGGCTAAGGGAACTGCCATCATGGGAACAAAGGCAACACCCATTCCCAACACCTCTTAAGTTTGGGCTTCCTAATGGCTTTTAGCTCCCTCTTAGCCCATAGAATACACTACACACAGATTTTATTCTTGCATCTTTTTCCCACTACATATGTCTGGTAGACAGGCTCAGTGGAGCAACCTGGAGAAAATAACTGCAATAACAGAAAATGAAGCACAAACCAAAACTATGGAGCTCTGATCCAGTTTTGGGGAAGGATGTTGGGAGAGGAAGGAAAGGAGACTGGGATGTGTGGACGCTCTGTAGCGGTGGCTGGTTGTGACTCAGTAAATGACAAGTGGTGGCGGAGCTGTGCATACCTAACCGTGCCCCTAACTGCCTGCTGCTGAAAAGATTAAAATGCCCTGAAAGTGTTTATGGCAGAGGCCACTCCTGATTACAGGCAAGTCTAATGGCACCAGGCAAGTCCAAACATGACTTCTTGGACTCAGTGTTCAAAATCAATCTTTTGGGACCAGCTGGCTCCTCACACATCTTCATTACTCTTGGAGTGCGTGACTTTTTCCTGTTTCTTTTAAAATAAAGCCAGCTAGACAGTTCCCAGGGGTGCAGGGCAGGAGTCAAAATGCTGAGCAAATGTAAATGCCTGCCAAGGTGTGTGCTGATCTGGCAGGACCCAGTCCAGGATTCTCTTCTCCTGCTTCAACAGAACTCATTTCTATCTAACATTTAGGATTATGCAGTCATGCCAACTTGCACATGCTACAATGGCACCCCAAAGCTGCAGTAGGATTGGGACTTCGCTGGGAGAAGACCTTGATCCTGAAAATTTAAATAAACAGAGGTTCATGTTTGCCTCTTCAGTGACAAATTTCCCCAGCAGATTCACCATGCAACAGCATGAAGCATTGCTCAGTGTACTCTGAGTTCATGTCATTGGTAGCCAACCACATGATTTATTAATATAATAGCATGAAATCAATGGAATAATGGGAAACCCTTTCGTTTTTGACAGCACAAACCCCAGCTGATTTCATTGTGTGCTGGCAAGCAGAACTATTAGCTATTAAAACAAAACAAACCCAAACAAAACAGAAAATTGCTACAGAATAGAAAAGTAGTTTTCTAATAATCTGTTCTAACATTCAGGGTGGATGAAATTCAAAGTTTTTACTTGAAGTTTCTGATGCCTTCCTCTCTCTTTTCAAACACACACACACACAAACACACACACACGCGCATGAGTACTTGTATATCGTGTTTCAGCTCATGGCCCTGGTATTCCAAAGAGTGAACACGATAAAGAAAACTTCTAAATGTAAATAAAAAACCTATCAGAGATGTTTGATGCCCTTTCTCTTAGGTGAGACAAAATGGTGATCATATATGTAAATTTCTTTTCTTCACCTAAATGACTTTCTTTCTCACCAAAGTGTTTAGAGGAGCAAGGTGGTTGTGCTAGGAACATTACTGTAAGAAAAAACTTCAGTCCTTGAAAAATCATCCTGAATGCTTTACTTTCTGAAACAGAAACAGCAAATCATGTGAAGGACATGCCTGGGGAAGCCAACAGACTCTGGGTATCAAGTGCAGAGAAGACCCTGCTGAAGAGGGCTTGAAGGAAACATGGTGCTCCCTTCATTCCCTGCTAGCTGCAAGGAAGCAGAATGCCCCTTCAGCATCTTCAGCTGGGGATGACACTGCATGCTGCACTGCTCTCCAAATCCAGGATGACACAGGCTTCCCAAGGCTCTTCTGTGAGAAACAGGAAAGCAGATAGCAAAGCTCTTTTTTACCAATCATGGGGAAAAAAGAGAAAAATCAGAGCACTTGTCAGCATTCTTCTGCTTGCAGATCCTTCAAGAACTTTAAAAAGAAATCTTCTAGCACTGCCAAGGAAACTGTCCAAGAAGAAATGTGGGCTGCTTTTAAAGCCTTCACACAACTTATGTCAGCCACCTTTGCATCACGGTAGAGGACCCAAGCCTTTCAGCTTGGTTATTTATCGCAGATTTCTTCATCCCTTATGATTTCAACCTTCAAAGTCATCCCTGAGTCCAGTTTACATCACCACAGGCTTGATATTTCATCTCAGGATGGAACCTGGTGCAATGAGGACTTGGGTCAAAGGGAAGAACAATGCATCTCTTGCAGAAGTGTAATTTGGTAACAACTTTATTTTACCTGCAAGCATGGGCATCCTAGCTGAAGGAGCAAGGACAGGTTCTCTTCTGCAATGATAGAAATCATCCTGTGCCAGCTGAACTGTGAGAGTTGATGTTCAGGAGACAGACAAAGTTACTTGAGAGGGTGGTTGGCAGTTGACAGTGCTTAGTACATGCTGCTCTAGGGATGCACATGGAAGCTGCACAATGCACCTTGCATGTGGGATGACTGTAGAGCATCTGGTTAAGATCAGAGTCCAAGCTGGCTTGCCCAAGTGGCTATTTGAAATAAATAAGTGCTGTATATCCCCTCACAGTGATTGCCTCACAAGCTGTTGTTGAGAGGGAAATGTAAGCATGTTGTGTACAATTTTAGTTTTCTGAGGGTTAGATGAGTGCTCTGGCACCAGCAGCCCAAAATACATTTGGTGTGCGTGCTTGACTTACAGCGTGGCTGTTCCAGGGCTGTGTATGTTGCTAAATAACTTTCCCATTGTTTCACTGGTTACATTGCTCTCAGTATTTGGCTTGGCATTTGTTTTATGTCCCAGTCCCTTTAAAGCCTGTCTGATGGAAAATGCATAACCCTTTCCTGAATCAAATTTAAAAGAGCCTTTTTTGTCCATACTTCTGTGAATCTCCCACTTCCTTGGCAATTCTGCATGTCCTGTCTTACCTATAGAAAAATACTTACTCTTATGACTTCAAAAAGAAAAGTTTAAGAAAGGACTGTAAAATGTTATAATTTTCTTTACAGAAAGTTATATATAAAATATCATTTTATTTATACAGGTCCTGTCTACAGGATCATGTTAAACACAGGAAAATGCTGCCTGAACAATACACACAGGGGTGAGCCTGGGGGAAGGATCCATAGGCAGATGAGATGAGGGACCAAGTTTTCTTGGAGCCTTATAAGACACAAGGTTGAGATCCCGATGTGTTTGGTTTGCTGACTTTCTCCACTCCTGAAGAGGTTGATGTTCAACATCCCAGATGCCAGGCCTTTCTTGGGGAGGGAGAGCTCCATCTGGGAGACTGTTGTGCTCATCCTTGTTGGAATTGAAGGAATCTGCTCAGAGAGACTGAGGGTTGCTGACTGGTTGCTGAAAAATCTCCAGGTACCTTCAAACTCTCAGTAGACCTCGGAGTGGGCAATGACTTAAATCTCATGCTGTGATTCTGCAACCATTGCAAGGTGTCCTTGACCCTGTCTGGAACCAGAATGACACAATCTGACATAAACCCAAGTGTCTGATTCAAATGTAGAACACACAAAGTGGAACACTTTCTGTCCATTATTCTCACAGATATTCCCTGAAGGTTTAGGCAGTAACAGCATGACTTTCCTAAAGGATGCAGAAAGATGGCAGTGCCCAGAGTTTCTTGTGTTGCACTGGGTGCAGCATGTCCACTCTGATGCTTCTACACACCTCTCTTTCCCCAAGATAAATGTTACTCAGTCCATACAATGCAGCACTCGCACAGTCTGACAGTATGACATTCACCCCTGTCCAACATGTCGCTGCTGTGCCTGGCACTGACCAGATGCCCAGGGCTGATGGTCATGGAAACCTTACCATGGAGTCTGTCAGCCAAGTGTGAGCAGTCCCTACAGACCTGGAGAGGAAGGGACTTGTGGAGGAATTTGTTCTGGCATGGTTGGCACTTTCTTGGAAAGAAGACTTCCCATAATTACAAAACTTCACTGACACAGGCCTGTTGGTGGTGTATGTGAAAGGGAGGGGCAAAGAGAGGAGGGAATGGGAGCACAAAAGCAAACTGCAGTCCCTGAGGCTCAGCTGGAACGCTGCTACTCAGCAAACCATGGGTTAGAAATATCTGTGGTGAAGAGTTTGGATTGCCCTCCAGTGGCCAAATGGGATTTCAGATCCCAGGAGAGGTCAAAGGTAATGTCAAAAGAAAAGAAATTTGGAGAAAGAAAACTCAGCCTGCTGAGTATTTTAAAGGATGTTGATATCTGTGTTACCATCATGGCAGCACATCTCTTGCCTTTTGTCTTCTTCCTTTTTAATATCAGCTTCCTTTCCACTGCTTTCCTGTGGTCACACTCACCTTCACAGCAGCCACCAGCTGAGCATGCAGCTGCAGGGACCTGTGCTGGCAGACCGGGGTGTGACAACTGTGCACATGAGGCTGAGGTCAGCAGTGGGTGCTGTATCCAGAGAGACACACCAAATAGAATTACATACAGCAGGAAAAACAGTCCCCTTGAAAGCCCAAGGCAGCGTGCCAGTAACAGCACTCATAGAGAAACCAGCAGAAAATGTACCAGAGTCGAATCTGGCATCAAGGGCCCTTGGTCTTATCACATGTCTTGGCTTTCTGGCACTGCTGTACTAGTACAGTGATCCTGTTCTGATTATGTACCACCATTCATGTTGCCTTCCTCTCTAAAAGTAAACATAGAGCCCCTGAAGGCTACCTGCACTGGGTATGAAAGAAAGACAAGACAAGTTTGGTGTGCTCTGGGTTTGTTTGTCTGCTTTTTTTTTTTGTTTTGTTTTGTTTTGTTTTTGTTGGGTTTTTTATTTGTTTGGGGGTGGTTTTTTTGTTTGTTTGGACAACACTTGTTCCACATCCATTTTGGCTAAAGACTAAGCTTTTACCTTTTGGCTACACATCTGACCCCTGAGCATTTTTCTGCCTCTTGAGTGGGTTTTCTGAAAGGTATTCCTGGATTTTCTTAACAGTAGGTGGTGTTCCCTAATTCCTAACGTAAATCACTTTTGCCATAAATTAAACCAGGTCTTCCCATATCCTTACGAGCACCATAGTCTTTCAGAGTAATGTTTAAAGTACTGGAAGGCTTTCATTATCTCTCATCTCAGGATGCTTTTTTCCTAGATTAAAAAAAAAAAAAAGAAAGAAAAAAAGAAAGAAAAAAAAAAAAAAAAAAAAAAAGAAAGAAAAAAAGAAAGAAAAAAAAAAAAAAAAAAAAAAAAAAAAAGAAGAAGAAAACAAAACCAAACACATTGTGAACTCTTTCCTCATAGGTCATGTTTTCCAAACTCATCACCATCCATGTTGGTCTCCTCTGGCTCTTTTCTTTGTGTCTTCAAAGGCGCAGCCCCAAAGCACACACACTGCTCCAGTAAAGACCTTGCCCATACTGAAAAATTACCTCCTGTGGATTACACAACAAGCTACTATTAAAGACCAGCACAAGACTGGTTGTGGGCTTTTTACATTTTCCTTACAATGCCCTTTTGTTAGGTTATTAATTAATGAATTTTCAGTCCTTACAGACACACCATGAACTTCACCTACTGTGCTGTAATGCTGTTTAAATGTGTTGATAAATTAAGACCTAAATTGGAAGTAAATCCATGCAAACAAATGGTGTAACTGCAGTAATAAAAATGGTGTAATAAAAGTAGCAGGAAGCACTGTCAGGACCAAGTCACAGACTGAACATTGGTGTATTTAGATTTCAGAGCCTATTATGCCTATTATGTACTACCTTTGCCTTTAGTGGAAATCTACAGAGAACTTGGCCATATCCCTAACATATGTGTATTGGTATTTTTATTTATTAGCAGTTCCCTCACCTAAACTTGTGAGCATCTCTAAGAGCAGAATCCTAAATCCTGCCCTCATTTGGCACAGGCAGGGTTTAGAGCATGTATCTGTGGATCACTTGAGGATGTGGATGTCCAGATAGTCACAGTAACCTAAGAAAATAAGCACTACCTTTGAAAATATAATCCTTAGGTTTGACTTGCAATGTTTGCATGTTGTAGTCATAACTAGTGTAGTAGTTATTCATTATACAGGAAGTAGAGATGCTGTGAGTAGGTTTTATGAAGTAATATTTGGCTGTCTCATAGTTTAATAAATATTGTTCTGTAACTGCTTACATCTCAGTCGGTGTGCTTCAAAACAAGATTTCTATAAATCTTTATAATGCAGGGAATGCACCCAAAAATATTTGGGTAGGATTTTTTCCCACATAAAATATGTTTTATATGCTGCCCATCAAAAACACCCACAGGACTATGCAAGCCATACAGGGGAGAAAAAAATTCCTTTGTCTTTGTTATTATATTCATATCGCTAGTCCCCAAAGAGCAAAACTAAAACATAGACCCATGCTAGGAAAGTCCAGAAAGATAAGAGAAATGAATGCATCTAGACGTCAGCTAGACCAAGAAGGGAGAAAGTTTGTAAATCTAGCCAAGAGGAGGTCATTTGTGACCCTGAATATTTAGACATATGACTCATATATAAAAGAATACTCGAACCATTAAAAGACTAATCATCTGCTTCTCCTCAGTCTCCCTTCCCTGCAAAAAAAGGAATAATAATTAAAAAAAAATCAGTTTTTTTTCCTCCCTTTGCATTTAATTATTCTATTAATCTACATTGTTGTAAAGCACCTGATTTGGACTGGCAGGAATGAATAGCCTCTAGCTCATAGTAGCAGATAGCAAGCAAAAGGTGTCCTTGGACACTGAAAGAGGGATTCACTTAGCAAATGCTGATGCCTCTGAGATTCCATAAATCCAGCACCAGGGAAGAACAGGAGCAGAGTAGATCTCAAGCAGAGAAGGTACCATAGAAAAAATCATGAAAAGGTGAAAAAGCTTGAGACTATGCTATTTTTAAACCCTTCCCTTCAAAAGCCCAAAGAAAGATGATATTTGGGCTCCTTACAGAAAATGTGTAGATGGCTCAGAGGCATCAAGCCACACTGGATTTGACAGATGCAAAGGATCACTGAAACAGAACACTGGAAGAGGCTCTCCAGTTTAACAGTGTTACTTAAATATCTCTGTGGACTCAGACAGATTGCAGGATTTGCCTGGATTATACACTGCACTGCATCCCCTGTATGGCTAATTGGCAGCACCGCCTTGGAGGCAAGAATTGTCAAATACAGTTCATGTTTTGGCTGTTTCGCCTCTTCTTCCAGCCTTTCTCTGCTGTGAAGCTGTACAGAATTTCACACAACTGTGCCACAGATTTACCACATCTCCTCTACTTCCTGCCACTGGACAGTTTACCGCACATCACAAGTCCCAGCTTCTTTTTCCAGGGAGTGTTGTTATATCAGATGAGCCTGTGCTGATATGAACTGTGCTGATATGTGCTGAGATGAGCTGTGAATAAAATTAGGCACTTCTCTGAATCCCCAAGTAGTGCAAACTGGGAGTTACATCTTAGTTCCTGCACACTGACAGTGAAAAACAGAAAGGGATTTCTTTTCCCTTTTTTATCAAATTTTTGGTTTGGCTTCTTAGCAGAGTTCTTTCTTTATTCACACTTGACCTTGGGAAGCACCTCACCAAACTCAAATAATGAAATGACCTTTGGAGATCAAAGGCTGGTGTCCTTGTTTTCCTACAGAGCATGGATTTGATCTGAAAGTTCATGGGATTGCTAAACACCTCGCATCCATTATGGGGAGGATTTGTTTCTTTTAGCAGGGATAACCTTCCTCACCCGGCTCTCTGCAAAATTCATCACCATAAATCATGGAGGAGCCACAAGTATTTGGGAGTTTCTCTGAATTCTAAGCTGTGGTGGAATAGATTAGCACTAGTGCCATGGTACCTCTCCCCCAGTTGCTACCAATCAAAGTAACTTTCTTTTTGAAAAATACAAAGGAGGTCATCGTATTATGGTACTGTCCAACAGCTCTACCTGTTACTATAAACTGAAATTTGCAGCTTCCTACCAATTCCACTGATTTCTTTGGGAGGAAGTACTGAAAATAGATTAATCCAGACATGGCACACTGTTAATAGAAAAAGCAGCCACACTGGTCACAGCAAGTGTTTCTGATGGAAAAATAGTAGATGTAGCAGCTTTGGCAAGTAAGATAAATCAGACGTAAGGTCTGATTTAAGAGGCAACAAAGTCAAAACCTTTCAGAACTCTGGCACTCTTTGGATGAAGTCCTCACACTGCTCCACACACAGTGGGGAAATAGCTGGAGTTGCTGCTGTGCACTGCCATTTACTGTACCTGTCTCAGTCAGTCATTTATTGAATACTCAGCTTCCTTTCCTCTAGACACAGACAACTTCACCTCATCAATCTAAAGACCAATCATGGTGTTTCACTGCATCTTGGATATAATCTGCTACCTCCTTTATTATTTTGATTTAAATTAAAGGCATCTAATTCCCTTGGAGCTACTGAAAAAGGAATGAAGCATCAGTGTTTCCTGTTCTTTCTCTTCTCTTCTCTTCTCTTCTCTTCTCTTCTCTTCTCTTCTCTTCTCTTCTCTTCTCTTCTCTTCTCTTCTCTTCTCTTCTCTTCTCTTCTCTTCTCTTCTCTTCTCTTCTCTTCTTTCTCCTCTTCTCTCTTTTTTTCTGTTTTCTGTTGACACACATCACATTTATCCATTTGTGAGTGTTTTATTTATTTTTACTTTGTTTGGAGAATTTGTTTACTCTGTTTGGAGAATTCCAGGGGGAATACCAAGCAAAAGAGTATTATTAATTTACCATCGATTCTTAGAAGTCACACCCATAGTCATACCAAGCAATCTGCCAATACCACCACAGGACGGTGATCCTGTATGCAATACACGATGTATGCAATAATGAAATTTGTTGCTGCTAAAACATCCATGGAATCTGGGATAATAAAATTAATCTGCACACGATTAATGCCACCTTTTGCAACTCAGTTTTCCTGTACTTTGCAGCATCTGTTCCCATGGTGTCCTCACTTCTATCCCATCTCCCTTTCCCCATGGTAGGACAGTGCTCAGTGTGTGGTTGCTCAGCAATGCTGCTGCACATGCTGCACATGAGGAAAGGGAACAAGATTTTACTTGATTAAGGAGAAGAAGCCTAGGATTTTTAGGAAGAAGTCTCTCTGTCCCCAGCATGCTCCACAAGCTGTCCACATCCATCATGAGGTATGAACTGAGACTCAGGGGTCAATGGAGAGACACTGACTTACCTCACTTCTGTCAATCTCTTGGGTGCCATCAATCCCTTATCCAAAATATTGAAGAGCTTTAACATACCTGGTGATATTTTAATACCTTCATCAAGCATATGTATTGTGAAAGACTCGAGCCATATCCACAGGAACACAGATGTGAACACCAGGAGTCTGGGGTAAGTTAAAACCAGAAAGTTTGTTCTCCTGACCGTGTGTGATCTCAGGTGACTCTCCTCTGGCAGCTGCTTTCCTTGCAAGAGAGTAACACAAACCCCTCCTACATGCAAAGTGGTCCAGCAGTGGGATTCCTCTGAGCTTCTTTCAGCTTTCATCCAGGGAAGATCAGTCACCGCTAATAACAGATTAATTAGATTCAAGTGGCACTTCATTATGCTAAGCAGTTTTTCAAAGGCTGCAATGTTACAATTGGCTGTGTCAGCCACCAAATTTTGAGTAGGTTTTGGGGTTATTTGAGCAAAATTTTGGGGTCATTTACAAACTTAACCTAGTTTGGACCTAGGAAGGACTCTGCTCTGAATAACCCATCTTTCTATTTCACGTGAATTATAAAGGGCATATTCGTCTGAGTGCACATTTGAAAAGCTGTGTTCCTCATATATGCTGTTTATTAACATTTCTGCATTCCCATCAGCTTTTTATCTCCTCCTTGCAGTTAAATTGATGATCAATGGACACAAAGAGTACTTTAAGTTATGGGCCCACTACAAACACTAAGGCAAAGATTTCCAAAATAAAAATTTCAAATCTGACCCATTTACCTTTCAGTTACTGTTTTCAAACTGCATTTTCCCAGCACACTTTGTTGCAACTGAAAGATGCCAAAACAACTGTTTTCTTTTACATACAATTATTCCTTTCCAATACCTTTTTTATGATGATCAGAGAAAAACAATTTTCACAATGTCCATATACACCAGGAAACACTGGTTTTAACTGCAGGTGATGAAAAATAAATGCTTTCCTTCCACACTCTCAGACAGTCCAGTCCAGCTACCTTCTCTGCATTGCTGATCTGACTCTGACTGCTTTCATTTCTACTCAACAGCCCCACAAATCAATCAGGAAGATGGCTTCTTTCTGGCCTTTTTATGAAGAGACAGTTTGCAGTGTGAAGCCTTCAGTGAAGGTAGTGTCAATTCACATCAGACTGCCTCATGTTTCGGGCACTTTACTCCTTTGATTCTCCAAAAGCCTCCCAATTCTCACTTGAACTCAAACCTTAACTGAAAAGTACAATCCCAGCTCCCAGAAACAGACCAGAAAAGGTAGGACAACAAGGTTAGAAGTAAGTATAACTCCACTAAAACACAGTTTAAGATGATGTTTGAAGCTTTTCCTTTCTTTTAAAACCTCCATACAGAAGAAAACAAGATAATGACATCTTGTGTGTCTGGCTAATGCTGTGCACAGCCTGGTTTATGTTACTATTCAAAGCATGAATCATGTAAGTGGCATCTTTACACTGAAGCATTCACCTCAATTATTAGTTTGCTTTTACAAGGTTGGAAATTAATTTTGGCACCGATGTTGCTCTGTTAGTAATGTTATAGATTACAGACATACAGATAAATTGTAAGATTTAGTGACCAAAAACCTGAAAAGCAGTCCCCCAAAACAGAAACGCAAACACGGGGTCTGATAGCTCAGATAACCTCTCTCAATACAATAATGTAAGATGCTTTATGTTGGTAGTTCAGATGTTTAAATATGTGCCACTCAAGGCAGATTCTGTATCCTGAATCAAGCAGCTCTGTGATGGGCCAGAAAAGTGGCACTGCAAAGTTTTCTGTTAAACCCAAATGGTTGTCTGAAATGGCAAGGAAGCTTATGGAATGATGCAGGAGAGGGGTAAAGTGATCTCTGGAAGGCTTTGAGACATGTGAAAAAGGAGAAGGCTAAGAAGGTAACTGAAAATTGGGACAAGATGCATCAGAAATGTGTCTGAATAACGATATCATTTTTTTTGTAATATAGATGCCTTTCAGATGGGGCAATACAAGTCAGCCAAACCTCTCTCAAAATCTGTATGGTATCACAAAGGAATTATTAACTAAAACTGCAAAAATGGGAATCGGCACTGAAATGGATTAGGAGATGAGGACATTCCTGAGGAGATGACAAAGGGTTCTCTCACAAAGAAATATAACAAACTGAAACAGTTTTTCAGGAGTGAGGCTAAGCATCAATTCAGCATGATCACTGGCAGAGAAAATGGGAACATCCAGTAGTGTTTATTGATAAAACTGGTGGCATTATCAGTGTAGAGAAGACTCATGACCCAGAAGTCCAGGCTAATAAATCCAAACAAAATCGAATAATTTACAAAATCCAAGCTCATGCAAACAGGGACAAGTTACCCAAGTGTTTGCAGTCATTAGGAGTCCTGCCAGCTGAAAATGAGCATGGAAGGAGACCTGTGTATCCAGGTTGTGTCAGGTGCCAGACCTCTGAGCTGGCTCTTGTCACTCAGCTTCTGAAGCCAAACTGGGCAGAAGTTGGGAAAAGGCAGGTGCAGTACAGAAATTTCCAAAAAGACAGATAAAGAGTAGTGCCCACTGGACATGGACAGCCCTGGGGAGACCTCACAGGTCTGCTGTGCACAGCTTTCTCAGCTATTTCTGCATTGAAGGAATAGAAGCAGTGAACATGAAGAGGACTGACTGTGGGCTTACTGGGGAGGCTGTATTCACACACCAGATGGGACAAGTCAAAGGAAAGCCAAGGCTGAGAACAGACATGACTGACCTTTGTAAATGCAGCAGTAGATTAAAAAGCAGAGAGGGGGAAAAAGCAGCTTGAGCCAAGTATAAAGTTCAAATGAGTATAAACCAGCCATAACTATCCTTTACTCTGGAGATCACGAGCACTTTCCTCCCAACTATGGTAGCCCTGTGCTGAAGCAATCTCCCAAATGTGCAGCAAGGGCACAAAGTCTCCCTCCTTCCTGGATGGACCTGGCTAAAGGTTTGGACACAGTTACATAATGGTTGTAGATGAGACAACCAACCTTCATGACCCAGGAATTTTTTCCAGGCCCATTTGTTCCATTTCAGCTGCAGAGGAAGTGCCAAGGAGTCAACAAAAGTTAGAAAAATAACACGTGCTTAGAGATGGGAATATGGAAGAAGGACAGACCACTGAAATACATGGAGAAAGCCCTAGTGGATGGAGTCCCCTATAAGCAATTGTATTTGCTTGTGAGAGTCTATATACATACAATTCCAGCCATAATTAAACACCACACTCTTTATCCATCGATTTTACGATTCCTATTAACTAAAATATCTAGTAAGACAATTAAAAACACTACTTCCTTCCTCCTCTGCTAATGACATGGGCACAGAAGTGACTCTACCTGTGCCAGTTTGCATCATAGCAAGTGTGCACCCTCACTGTGCATTGCAGAACCTGCATGACAGCACCAACTCCTGGCCTCCTTTCCCTCCCACAGGCAGCAAGGATCCTTCAACAGAGTCACCTGCAGTTCTCCATCTCCACAAAGAGGAGATGGAACATAATGCTATGTTGATTTACAAATTCTCCCTAAGCACCTTGTGTAAAGGAGCAGAGAGCAAATAAAAGTTGACTCCAAAGTTAAAAAAAAAAAAAAAAAGAAAGTGCAAAAGGAGCAGTACTGAATTTATTAAACTTGACCCTCTTTGTTTCTCCATTTAGAAAAAATTTTTTAAATCTCCAGGAAAATCTAGTGGGCCAGACTGCATTTGTTCCACTTGGATAAGAAGTTTCCTGAAAACCCTATGAAACAGCACAGAATGCAGATTTGCCTTTGCAGGAAAAAAGTCATCACTGGTTCATAAAGAGAGCACCAAATTATCTGTGCCCAGGGCTTCATTGTTTTGCTTATAGTCTGCTTTGTCAAGCAGGAAGGAGATGAGCAGAGCAATCTACCAGGTTGGAAAGGGGATGGAAATTAGTGTTTGCAAATCTACAGGGTGCTGAAAGCACTTATTGAACTTAAATAAAAGGTTAGCTGCCAAGGACTATGATTTTTTTCCATTTTTTCATATGGCTGTTTCTTTGCAAGAACTGAACACTAAGTTGTTTGCAAGAAAAGGACTGATTTCTACTGAGAGAAAGAGGCTGGGTTTTTTTCTCTTTTTAATTGACTTCATCAAGTACTTCTCGAAGAGGTAACCAGAGAAACAGAAAAACACATACTTTCTAGCTCATATTTACAATGTTTTCTCTCTGAAACTCATGCACTGCTGTAAGACTGTGTAATACAGTAGTGCCTGGGGACAGAATGGAAGTGAGTGTTGGTGTGTACCTTGATCCCTGGAGGAAAATATCCCCTTCAATATTTTTCACATTTACTCAGAAATACTTAAACCCACTACACTCCTTGCATGCCAAGAAGGGAGCCAAGAACTCAAGGATATTTTTTTCTTCTCTCCAAATAGCATATTTCCCCACTCAAAAGAAAAAAAAAAAATCCCATCAGTCTGACAGACTTCCAGGAAACAGGGAGATTATTTTTTAGTTGCCAGGGTCCAAGCTCTGTTTCTTTAGGCACTGACAAGAAAGGGGCTCTTCTACATCCCTGTTTACATAGGGAATGAATATTGGAGAATGCTTAGCAACCTTTTGTCAAGTAGCATGGGATTCCCCTTCCTAAAAACAGATTCATCAAGCTGTGGTGCAATTATTTAGCTCTATTTCAGTGTGTATTAATAAGGGAAATTATTACTTTACTTTGTGTTACACAGACATATTTTTTCCATGTTCTCTAAAGGCTTCAGGTTTTTTAAAGGTATGGTTTTTTTGTAACATTATTCACCTACTTTTCCCCTTTCTTCTCAAGAAGTTTTTATCTGTTATTTCCTCATTAAAAAAGTGTTTATTATTCTAAGAATATACTGAAATACGCTGTATTCTCCCCATTCTGTTTCACCAGCAAGGAGTTCTTAGAGAATGGCAAAAGTTGTTTGGCTTAAGGAAGAGGAAACAGATCAAATGTAAGAAAGAGATTATACAGAGAGATTTTTAAGGTGCCTCATAAAAGTGAACCCAAATGCCACAACTGCCATCTCAAAAGTTACCTTCCTGCAGGGACGAGCCAGCAGCCACTGTCTTCTCTAAAGGGTGTAAAACACCTCAAAAGGGTGTCACCCTTTTGTAACCCAGAAGTGGTTCATATGCAAAGGACAGCGTCCTGGCACCCCAGACACGATAAGCAGTTTGCACAATATCACACCTGCTCACTATGAGCCCATCTAGGCATGAGCCAAAACCAGAGACACAAAGAGAGCTCAGTGGCCTCCCACACCTGACTGCAGCCATGAACAGTGATGGCAGGGCTGGATTTAGGGCCTGCCACGGTGAGTTTGGTCTTGCAGGTAGTTGATGGGCAAGGAGGGGATCAACTGGTTTTGACTTCTGCCCATGGGCAAACCAGTCCCCCCCAAGACATCTCAGCTTGCTTTTCTACATCTGCTCATAGTGAAGCAACAGCTCTCTTTCTACTGAAGTTTTAATTTAAAAGTGTTTCAAGCTGTTCAGAGAGGCACCTGGCTTCCAAGGCAAATTACTGAAGTACTTTCTCCACACTAATTTTTCCCTTCCCCCTGAAGCCAGCAGGTGACATCTGGAAAACATACAAACCAAAGAGAAAATTGTAATTTCAAAGGGATTAGTAACTCCACTCCATCTGTGTGGGCGCTGCAGCCCCGCTGACCTCCCGTACCACAGGGCCGGGAAGCTCTGCAGGAGTGGGGCCAGCATCCTGGCCATGCGTCACTTCCCCACCACAGACACCTCAGTGTGCCTTGTGTCAAAGGGAACGGGAATGTCTTGAGCCAGAAGTGAAAGAGCATCCTGTGGAGTTTAGCTAAAACAATACAATTTAAGGTGCTGGGTGGTATGACTCAGTTCTAGGAGAGGATGTTTGTGGTATGGAGGGAAGTCAGTGTGTTGCTTGCAGAATTCTACTCTCAACTCTCACACAGTTCTGCTGAGAGCTGGAGATAGTCCTGTCAACACCTCATAGCCAGCCACAAGAGAGCCTTCTCCAGCTCGTGAGGAACATGGGTATCAGTGGCAGGAGAAGCACACAGCACGGTCTTTGTCGCTGACCCCAGCGCTGCTGCTGGCTCAGGGCTCTGCAGTGGTGCTGTCAGAGAGACCTGAAGCATCACAGCTCTCTGCCTGCCTGCTCCACTGCGTGGGCCTGACATGCAGATCTGCATTCTCAAATGCACAGGAGCGAACGGAGAGGAATATAAAGACAAGAGTGAGACAAATGACTAGGCAGAGGATACCCAAGATCTTCCTTCCAGGTCAGTGTGCCATACATTCAGACAACTTGTGCTTCATGACTGCATTTTGTCAGGTGTACCTGCAGTCTCACCAGTATGGGGCTTTCTTTTTCTCTACCAACCCTGCACTTTGTTAAATCACCTTTACTTTTTTCTCATCTTTTCTCATCCTGAGTCCACTGGCCTGGGACTGTCTAGAAGATTCCTCAATGCTCAATCACCAATTGCCACACCACAGCCTCAGGCTGATTATTGCCTTCTTGTGAGCCTGTGAAATAGGGGAACACCTTTGTGCTTCAAATACATAGTAACAGGCTAAAAAAAAAAAAAAAAAAATAAAGATGAGTACTTAGGGTGTGCAGCACAATGAGTACCATACATACACTGGAGATCTTTTATTTCGAGCCAAGAAATGCTGCAGGGCTGTAGATTTGTTTTACTACATGAAGCAAATTTGGTGTATGTGACAGAGAGGCACTGAATTTGCCCTCTCTGGTGGCACTTAGTGCAGCTTGGTAGGCTTAGCCTGCCTGTGCTGGCTGGCTCAAGTGGCCATGATGCCAGGAGAAGGTAGTGCCCTTCTGCACAGTCAGTTCCTGCTCTTCTAGGGCTCATAAATAAAGAAAAGCACGGCATAAACATCATCCTCTGGTCCCTAGTTTCCCTATAGCATGCTAAATAACCCCATGCTTTTGATGTGTAACAGAAATGCAGTAGGCTCACACAAGAGCTCTGTGAACTTGCCTGTTTGCACACTGGGAAAGAGCCAGGTGGGGAATCTACCTGTTTAATCTGCCAGTCCAAGAAATTAGGTCCCAGGGCAATGACTGCAGGGCCAGAAGCAGACTGGGATGCCAGATTTTGCTGCATTTTGGCCCCTCTGGGAATGGGGTTTGACCCAATGCTATGCTTGTGTGGCTGGCCAGCTTCCAGCCTAGAGCCAGTGCTTGTCCTCTCAGCTGGGAGCAGGAGCCACAGACCTGGGAGCATCCAGCTGTACCCTGCTGCAAGAACACATCCCTGGCCTGCCAGATTTAGAAATGTGTTTGATAAAAGTGCCAGACTCCAAGACTGAAACAAGAACAGGGGTGAGATGGGACCTGCTCAAGCCACATTACCCTCATCATTTTTGCCAGATACTGAAGTACCAAAATCCACATACTATGCTTAGGAACTAATAAAAAAAAATGTAGTCTTACTGTAAATGCACTAAAAACATAACACAAAAGGGAAAATTATTTAAACTTTGCAGAGACTTCTTGCCTTTGAGTTGTCTGAGCAACAATGGAAAGCAAGGATGAGGAACATCTAACGCTTTTTTACTATGCACTTTAAAGCATGTTAAAGTAACATCCCCAGCCAGGTATTTCAAAACAATGCATAATATTCTGTAGTAAAAAGTTACAATAATAATTAAATCACATTTTCTTTCAACTCTATGGGTGTTGTAGTTGAGCTCAAAGTCAAATTAATGACAACAAATGATTTAATGAACAACATTATGCTGGCTGTGTAATGACACGTAGGAGGACTGGTGCTGGTAGCTCAGAGGCCATTACAACCATATGGAGTGATTAGATGATGGTCAAGTGTCCCACTCAGTCCTTCATGCCCAGACACAGAGCTTCCTTTTGGACAGAGCTGTGGGAGAGAGTTGGAGTGGCCAGCAGGAGGCACAGGTGGCTCTGTGGTGTTCAGAGATGAAGAACGGCTGTCATGTGGGAGAAAAGCCGTATCTTTGCCATGTGTATGGAGACCTTTCCCCCAAAAGACATGGCATAACCAGAAATAAGAAAACTAAACTCAAAAAAAAAAAAAAAAAACATAGCAATCTCAATCTCTTCAGCAGGCAGGGGGGAGCTGATGAAGGAGATGAGGGTGAGAGCTCTGACTTGTGGGAAGGAAAAGAGTGGCTGGAAGGTTGTGGGGGCACAGGGCCCCCACAACAAGAGGCAGAAGGGTTCACAAAGCAGGAGATATGGGCAGGTACATCAGAGTCTCAATAAGCAGAAGGTAAACAGCAGGGGACTATTTTTCTTTGAACTTTGTTGCTTGATTCCTCCCCCAAGCTTTTGAGGAGAAAGCTTTAAGTAGCAGAGAAGACAGATCAAAAAACATCCAGATGGCTCACACGAGAGACCTCCAAGACAGACCAAAAATCTCAGAGGAAAGTGACCTCCTGCAGCTGTTGCCAAACAATACCATGTATACAGTATAAACACTCTGCATTCTGGAAAAATTTCAGAAGATAAGTATGTGAAACATGATCAGTGCTTTTCTCTGCTGATAATTCAGCAGTAGCAAAAAAAGGCATGTTGATTAATTTGACTAGCTTGGTTTGCTTTATATGTGGTCTTCCAGATTTCCAGGCGCACAGATGTTGAAGCAAAATCAAACTGAAAATATTTTACCCTATGGCCACAAGGGAGGCCACAGATTCAGATTCAAACCCCAGGCTTCCCTTCAGCCTTTGGTTCCCAAAATTCTGGGGAACTGTCTAACCCGCAGTCACATCTGCTGTGGCAAGGTTTAGCTCAGGACACAGGAAACATGAAAGATCACAAGAAGATTCTGTGAATTCTCATCCTTTCTAGACCCTGGTTTTCTTCAGATTTACCCTAAGCCTGACCCAATTCTGAAGACTAGCACCACACTGCAGAATTCACCATGGAAGACACAGCATCTGCTGTCTCTGAACATCTCCTTGGGAAAAGGTAAGTTTTGCTGGAAGCCAAAACCTGCCTACTTTTATATAGCAGTATCTCTGAGTACATTGCATCCTGTCCCCTGTCACTAAGCTGCCGGCCAGGTACAAAGAATGTTATCTCTCTTTGGCTCTAACACACCTCTATAACAATTCCAAAGAATGTGGCTGGTCATTCTGCTTAGCAGAGGAAAATCATCCCTACCAATAGTGAAGCTGTTCAAACAAAAATTAATTTCCTGAGCTGGCATATCTCACCCAATTAATCTTGCAACAGCCTACCAAAGTCAGGCTGCATTTTCTCTTTGTGTTTTTTTTTTTTTTTCATCCAGTACTACATGTCGGAGGAAACTTGCTTATTTGGATGTCATAACAACTTCTCAGGAAACCAGACTATAGGAGCTTCAGAAAACTGAATTGAAAGTGTATCTCTGAGCAGCCACATAGCCTGTGTCTTCCTTCTGTATCATAAAGGGATAGCATAAAGTCATGCAAAGAAATAGTTTTACTTACTTGGGCAGGCTAAGTTTAAAACCATGGTTTCTAAATGTTTCCTAAAGAGCCAAGCTGTCCAATGCTCTTCCTACATTTTCCTGGATGACATATAAGGCCAAGGATTTCCAGTTATCCAAAAAGCCAGAAATGGTGCTCAGAGTTGTTCCAAATGAAACTCTCGCTGCAATATTTTAAAGACATCTATGCAGCTTCTAACCAACCAAACTCCCTTACCCTGGAGTGCAGGCTGTGGCATGGCAGGAAGATAAACCAATGCTTTCTATTTGCTGTCTGTGAACTCAGCCAGAAAGACTGAAGCATTACAAATGCTATGGCATGGCCACAAAAACTTGCTGTGCCAACAAGAACTAACAGCCTGGAAAGCCACTATACATTGTAAAAAATCACAGACCGGTTGCTGTGACATTCTATGAGTTTATATCCCTAGAAGCAAATAAATTAAATGAGGAATGCCTTTGCTTTTCACATAGCCCCCTGTAAGCCTTGACAATGAGTTATTGCTGACTAAGCCAGTAGCTGTGCTGCACACATACACCATGTCCCCCTGACAGCCTCCACTGTAAGACCCTCTTGCAGCTTAATTAGAAGTTTGCCTGTCTTTAAATACTTTGATCAACACTTTCATGATGTGAAGATGGTTGATCTCATCTGAACTTTAGGCACCTAACAAAGTGTGCCTTAACTGTGTGATGGATGGAAGCAGGGCTGTCTGAGAGGCTGAGAAGCCCCACTCAGGGGTAGCTGTAATGAGCACCTGGTGCTGTCCTCCCTGGGTGTCTCTGTTTCAAGGCTGATGAGAAGGTGCAGTGACAGGAGGAGCTTTGGTTTCTGGGTGCTAATGGCTGTGAGGAGGCTCCAGACCACAGCAGAAGGATGTTGTTTTAGAGGTCCCCCAGGATGAAGAGAGAATGGCATGCAAAGATTAGGAACGAACTCCATGCTTTTAATGCAAAACTTGAGAAAGCATGAATGAAACAGATCTGAGGAATAACTGGGAATGTGGGACTGACTACTTGAATCAGGATTTGGGAGATGGGAGGAAGAAGGAGGAGAGGTATATACTGTCAGTGCAGCTATGAGGCATGTGTGGAGGTCAGGTGAGAGCACATAACCTGATAGGTAGAAAAAGAAACTTAGGCTGGTAGGTGGGATGAGGGGAAGACTGAGATGTGGACGAGATAAAAGGTCTGCAGCTGGCAGCAAAGCAGGAGAGAGGTAGAAGCTCAGACTAAGAGAAATAGGAGGCTGGAATCAGTGACAAAATCCTAAGAGAGAAATGATGTTATCAAAACATCAAGGCTGGTTGGTGTGGCCCAGGAAACCTTAAATCCAGCTTTTCCTAAGTATTCAATGCTTGGCTTGCAGTATGTGCTGTGTTGTTTTAGAGTAGACTCCCCAGGTAATGACTGCACAAGGGCTGCCATCCATGTCTGGGTGCTGTGACATTTGAGGTGGAGAAGCCACCATGCTAGCAGGCCATCTCAGCAAGTACCTTTGGCAAGTACATGCCAATCAGGAATGGAACCCTAAGGACAGGAACAAAGCCCTCCTCAGCCCACCCAGACACCTGTGTGTCTTCTATGATGTTGAAGAGCTGGCCCCCCTACAGTGACCACCTCTCCAGGAGCACAGCAACAGGAGGGCTGTCATGTACTGCTGTTCCTTTTGCACCTGCAAAGAGATGGCCCAGGGACTGCAGTGCCACATCGGGTGTAGGTCTCCAGAGCATGGCAGAGGGGACAGGGAGCATGCATGCAGCAAGGCTGAGCTGGCAGCAAGTTGCTCTCTTCTATCAGAAACCTCATAATGGATCTGCAGGCTCAAAGGAGTCTTTCTCCACCACTAGGAGAATCCCCCAGAATGTGCTGCTTCTCATTCTAGTAACAAAGACCAAGCTTTTTGCCTGGTGACCAGCTGGTCTCTCTGCCAGTGCCTGATGAGGAGTGATTTCAGCGCTCTGTGGCTCTCTGCACAGTGGCATGCACACTGCCTGCAGCCTGGCATCTGCTTGCAAAGCCACCAGCCCAATTGCTCAGAGCCAGGATCCCCTGAGGCAAGATGGGTATGGGATACCCTTTGTCTCCAAAGGGAGACAATGGATTTTTTTTCCTTTTTTGGGCTGAAGGAGCCCACAGCTAGAGTAGCCTCATGTCTCCCTCAGCTGCTGGAGGACTGCATACAGCTGTGTACCATCCTTAAAACAGGTCTTGCACATCTCATGATGGCACCTGAGGGCCCCTGTGGGGCAAGGAGTGTACACAAATGAGCCAGCATGCATGGTACGCAGATGAGGAACCCAAATGAGCAGGCAGTGGCACCAAGGTGCCATTCAATCCATGTGGCCAGCTTCCCAGGGACTCCAAGCTGACTCTTTCTTCCTGCTAACAGCTGCCTTCAGATCAGGCAGGTGCCGGGAACCATCTCCCTTGACTGAGGTGGAAGAAAGGATGGATATCTCTGCAGCTTGCTCCTGCTCACAGCTGAGTAAGGAGCTGTTCATGGTGTCTCCTCACCAGTGCACCAGGTAGGAGATTCTTGTGTGGATCAGCATTGCAGTGCTCCCTCCTCAGAGACCAGAAGGTAGTCCCAGCTGAGAAAGGCCAAGGCCAAGTATCCAGCTTTTCCCACTGCTTATACAAATCCAGTTTAGCAGCATGTGGTGTGCATTTACCCCCCTTTTAACCAGCCAGACACTGTGCTACCAGAAAGCCAGCACGGAGCAGACCCCAAGGCACACCTCCCCCCAGCCTCACCTGCTGCTGCTGTTTTAGCAGCGTCTAACAGCTTTTTCCAGAAGAGCAATGACTTTGCAGGAGGCAGAGACGTCTCCCTGCCCACGGCATGCCAGGCCAGCTGCTCTCCGTGGGACAGAGCCAGCGCAGAGATGCAGCTGGCGGCACTCAGCGGTGCCGGGCTGCTGGGCGCAGAGCCTCCCCCGGGCTCTGAAAGGCACCATCGGGGCCTTCGTGATGGGCCGTGTGCTTCAGAGCCAAAACTCACGGGCCTTGAGGCCAAACAGATGGACTTCACTGGGAGAAGGGGGAGGCCACCTGAGGAAGGGAAACTCAAGCCAACACCAAACATGTGTAGGGCTCCTTAGCAACAAGAGATTAGCCTAAGCATGCCATTGCACTACAGACCTCTGGATATGCACGTGCTCTCCCTTACTCACACATGCTAAAACCCTCCCTGAACTTCAGCATCCTCAGTGGCCTCCCTCCAGCAGCCTCCCTGTGCTGCTCCATCCTGCTCAATGGAGCCCATGAGCCAAGTCCCAGCACTTCTTGTTGCTTTCCCACACCAAGCAGTGTAATATCAAGCACCAAATGTACCTCAGTCTGCCTTTTCTTTTCTCTTTCTTTTCTTTTCTTTTCTTTTCTTTTCTTTTCTTTTCTTTTCTTTCTTTTCTTTTCTTTTCTTTTCTTTTCTTTTCTTTTTTCTTTCCTTTCCTTTCCTTTCCTTTCCTTTCCTTTCTTTCCTTTCCTTTCCTTTCCTTTCCTTTCCTTTCCTTTCCTTTCCTTTCCTTTCCTTTCCTTTCCTTTTCCTTTCCTTTCCTTTCCTTTCCTTTCCTTTCCTTTCCTTTCCTTTCCTTTCCTTTCCTTTCCTTTCCTTTCCTTTCCTTTCCTTTCCTTTTCTTCTTTTCTTTTCACCCCAGGATATCACAGGCTCTTTGGTATCTTAGATCTATGAGAGGAAGAAGAAAGTCAGTGCAAGGGTTTCTAAATGGATACCATTACCACCAGCAACACACAAATCATGTCACAGTGCTGATGGCTTGTGGACATTCAAAAATGCAGCTGCTGGTGTTGCTAATTCAGAACAGCCTTACACTGGCAGGTGATTCCATTAATGCTGTTCTTTAACTAAGCCCCAGCATCACCTCTGTAAGTTCCTCAGATTCACAAAAGTTGTCCCACACTCCTGCAGGGAGTGCATGGGTCCCCACTGCCTGTTCTGTTTGAGAGGTCCATGGCAGAGGCATGATGAGAAGCAAGCCAGAGAGCCTCCTCCTGGAAAGCATAACCAGGAACAGGACCATGCTCAATATTTGCTTGTTTCCCATACATAAAATCCTTCTCAAGATGGGAGTGACATCTGCAGCAGAGAACTCTGCCTTCCTCTCAAATGCTTCTCCTTGGCTTGTTGCCTTTCATAGCAAAGCTATAACTCCTCTAGTGATTTCCTTTCATCCTGCATGCAGAGCTTGTCCTCTTGCTGCTACCTTCCCCGGCTGTGCCAGTGCCCATGGCAGTGTAATCCTGTCCCATGTGTGCAGAGGTACATAAACAGAGCAGGGCTAGTGAAAAACCCCCTCTCCCTCCCTATCTGGATCATGTGTTCAAATCCAAAACAGTTTGGAGGTATCACTGCTCCATCTTCTGGGTCCTGTCATCAGCAGCACGTGCTCTTACCAGGATGTAACCCAGCTGGTCTTTTTTCTGTGAGCTGCTCCCCACTGTCATAATGTGATTGATGAGCAGAAAGAGCCAGACAGAAGAAAGACAAGAGGGAGTAAAGAAATGGGAGAGAAGGCAGTGGAAGAGAGCCGTGGAGAAAACCCCTTATAATGGTGAAAAACAGGCAGAAAATGAAAAAGAAGGAAGGCAGACGATGACTAAGTAGAGAGAAGAAGGAAAGAAAAACTAAAGAGAACAAAGAGTTTAAAGCAATAGGAAACTGAGGAAGTAAAAAAGGGAAATAATAGCTGAGGCCATCCCCATCTTGAAGATAAACAACAAAAGAGAAAGCCTTGTGGCCAGCACACAGTAAATAGCTCAGTCAGGAGGTAGCAGATGCTGCCCTTTCTGTGGGACTGGGGCAGTCATTTGTCACAGGCAGGATCAAAGGCATCCAAAGAGACTTTTGAGGGAGTTACCACAATAGGATCAGAGGAAAAATCTGTCCTGCAAGCTGGAAAGGGTCATTAAATCAGTTATCAGAGAGCTGATCTGTTGGAAGCTCATGCTCGGTTTGTTTGGCAGCAGAGTGTTTCTGTGCCCATGTCCTGCTCACTGCACTCGCCTGGGGAGCACAGAGAGTTCACACATAACACACCAGCAAGAAAACTTTCTGCCTCCTGAGAGAGTGGGGCCAACCTCTGCTGCATGCAGAGATATATGCTCTCTTCCAATGCAACTATCCAACTAGTTATAAAGCTGGTCTCTCACAAAATAAAAGTCTATTTGAACTCTGCTTAATATATATTTTTTCGTTGCTGAGATGAAAACCTTATGATGAAAGCCCATATTTTACCAATTTAAGGAATACTGAAAGAAAGAAATACTGAAACATTAAATGTCAAATCAGAGGAAATGAGTAAAACCCACTTTATTCTCTTTATAACCTTCTGAGGATAGGCATGCTACCAACTCAATTCTGACTTCATTACCTCCATGCACACATGGAAGGAGGCTGCAGGCATGCATATGGGGGCAGAAGTTGTACAAGGAGGTTTGAGGGAGTTCACGGCACTGCTACTTTTGTCCCTGTGAGGACAATTACCCTGCTGAAGCACATGGTTGCTGGCACACACTAGGCTTGCTAGGTCAGAAAATGCTGGAGCCCTTCCATGGACTCTTTGCTTTTGAATCTCAGCTCTCAGTGTTCAGAGCAACTAATTACACCAGGTTTTGGAAGGAGATTTTACTAATCTGCAAGACCTAGGGTAAGTTTTTCCAAAAAATCCCAAGGAATTTAAAAGCACTTCTTGCCTTCTAGCAGAGCGTAGATGTCTTCACTGCTCTAAAGCACACCACAAATCAGGAAATGCTCACCAAACTGTGCTTGTACATCCTTGGTAAACAACCAGCCAAAAATCAGGGGAGGAGACACGAAGTGGGATCCTGGCCTCTGTGTCACTGCAGGAGCAGAACTAGGGAAAGAAACTAGCTTCTCACTGCCTCCAGCCAGTGCCAACCATCCAGTTGCTACATTCAGCAAAAATAAAAACAAATTTTCAAAACGCAATTTATGTTTTGGCCTGACATGAGCATTGGAAACACTCCTATGACAGACTCTGTAGCCATGAAATATTTGTTCACTAAAAAGCTTCCTCGGTCATAGGAAAAATTTCTTCACTGGAAGAGTTGTCAGGCTCTAGAATAGGCAGCCCAGGGAGGTGGTGGATAACATCCTTGGAAATGTTCAAAAACCATGTAGATGTGGTGCTTAGAACTATGGTTTAGGGGTGGACCTGTCAGTGTCAGGTTAATGGCTGGACTTGATGAACCTTGAGGTCTTTTCCAACATTAATGATTCTGTGATTCTGTAATATAAAGTAAAAATATTCATCCTCAAATTACAGCAGATTGGAAAAGTAAACAGCTGCTGTAAACTGGTACCCTTACGCAGGAATCAGCATTGGCTTCTTCAGAAATGGCTTTCAAAGAACAATGAGAATTTACACCACATGAACCTCTGCCCCTGAGCACCCAGTCTTTACATGTCAAACCACAAAAACATGTTTAGCATTAAAGGCTGAACTGGAACAACAAAGTCAGACTCTTCATTAATGAAAAGACAAATTATCAAGAGATTAATACAGTTACAATAGAAACACTATTTCTGATCCATTAAAGCATTTTGGAGGTCTTGGTGTAAAGCACTACTTGAATCTGTCCCAGAAATAAAACAACAGGGAAGCAGCAATAACATGCAAATTAAACTTGACTAAAATGAAGGCTTTTGGTAAGTAGAACAACTAGTTCAATATTTTTAAACTGTTAGTAAGGATTGGGGCTCATTTTTTTTTTTTTTTTTTAGAGCAGTGATGACATAAAGGCATTTATAGGCATAAAATGGAGGAAGGAAAATTTTTAATTGTATCAGATACAAAAACATCCTTCTACACCCACAAATATACAGATAAAGAAAAAGTGTTATGTCAAGAAAAGACAACATATATGGTTATATTTCTGGTTTATTTTGTATATTTCTTAGATCAGCAAGCCTTTTAAATCCTTTTACAGTCTTTCAAAAAATCACCTTGCACTGAGGGGAGTTATTTCTGTTAGATAGTGGTGTGGTTTGTTGCATTGTGGTTGATGGATGAAGGTGTAGAGGGGTGATGCCGTTAGGCAATACTTCTCCAGGGTTCCCCAGTCAAGGTCATAAAGAGCTCCCAGTAATTCTTCACTGGCATTGGAGAAAGGAGAGTCATGACCCTCCTGACCCTTAAAGCAGAGTGTTTCTCATTTCTGCTGTTTCTCATGTTGCTACCTTGTCAATGCAGGCTGCAAGGCTATGAGAGGGTGCCAGCAGTTCAGAAAGTTTTCTTCACCATGACACTTGAGCATACCCCTTCTTGCTCAGATCCATAGCATGTGTGATGCCTTAAAGCTGGATATGGAGCTGCTACACTTGAACATCTCAGCTCTTCCTCGTGCAAAGACTTTTCCCTTCCCAACACCACACACCATCCTGGAGCCAGTATCCCACTCTGAGATGCTGCCACTGGGATTCAGCTTTACAGTCACTCCTACTTTATGTGCTGTCAGTAACAAGTGAGGGAGACCTCACTGACCCTGCAGCCACACAGACCCTCTTACCCACATCATTATAAGATCCATGCTGTGGCTTGGTTAATTAACTGTGGTTGTACCCTTGGGCTCAGGGGAGGTCCATCTGTTGGAGCACCAGGCTTTAGGAGGAGGGGCCTGGGTCTCTCATTTCTGGATTTCTTCCTCTGGCTGTACCTTGCAGGATGTCTCTTCTTCAGGTGTCACTGTATCTTTGCAGCAATTTCATGCCTCAAACTGTGACGGTGCTTCTTCAGTTTTACCCCTCATGGTAGCAGGTTTGTTTTAGACATAGCTGGCCAAAGCTTTAGCAATGTGTTAATCGGAATGTGAAGCTGACATTTTCTAGAAACAAACTCAGGAACCACATAATCTGTTTTCAGTGTCTAAACTGAAAAAGAATGTAATATGTAAACATACAGTATCAACTGCCACAAGCTATTTCAAATTTTTTTTTTATCTTTAAATTTTAATATTAAAAGCTTTTGTTCATAAAACCACAGAAAATGTTTATTTTATTTTAAAACAAAAGCATTTTCTGCATTCTTAGGAGATGATTTTTGTGACAACCTGCACTCAAGCCTTGAGATACTCAATCCAACAGGTTATAAATGCATATTCATATAGCTCTTAATAATGAAGCTAATCAGCATGTTATTCTTTCTCCAAAGGATTAACTTTTTCCTTTGTCACATCTGACTTTTAAAAACATCAGTCTCAGCACTGGGTAGACTGCATTAACAGAAAAGATGAAATCACTTCATTACAAATACTCAGTGTACTGTTATATGCTATTATTTCAAAGTCTAACTGCAAAATTCAGCTTTTACAAGCAGGATGCTGGCCAAACTGCTTAGTTACCAAATGTTTTTGCATTTGTGTTTACAAACTGAACACATCTCTTCCTTCTTTTAATTAAAAAAAAAAAAAAAGTTTTAGTTTATTAAGCTAATCCTTCACTTGCTCGCCAATGGTTGAACAGGAATGTCCCTTCCCGTCAATCACCAAAATTAGCAGTTCTCCCCATTGTCCCTTTGCCACACCCTGTGTCAGTGGAGACATCTCCACCCCACTCAGAAACAAGCCATCTCCTTTGACAAAAACATGATGTATACTAGAGAAATCAGCTGGGCTTTGGCAACTGCATATTTCTTGGCACTAGAAAAGCTCCCATGCTTTTGGTGTAAAGGAGGGGTGATAATTCTTCCTTATCTGACATGATTATTGTGAAATTACTCTATTTATGTTTGTAAGAAAGTCCAATATTCTGTGCAGTCTGGAGGAGAAGAGGCTGACAAAAACCAGGGATGTAGCTCTGCAGGGGATGCTGGGAACTGCCTGGAAAGAGGGATGAATTGGTCCAGCAGAAAGGACATACCAATGGGACGCAAAGCTTCAGGAGAAAGTCAAGATTCATAGACTAATTTTTCTGAGAGCTGATGGAAAACTAACAAAAAGACCCCTCCAACCCCTCACCATTTCCTCCCTGCCCAGCCAACAAACAAACAAACCAAAACCAAACAAAACCACAAAACCAAACAAAAAACCACAAAAAAAAACCCAAAAAAAAAAAACCAAAAAAAAAAAAAAAAACCACCACCAAAACCCCCAAACCCCCACAACTTGTTCTTCATGTTACTACAGGAGACAACAACCAAGAATGACAGACTGACTGCTTGGACTGGCCAACATTGTAACATCACATTTTCCGAGGAGGTTATGTTGGAAAACAGAAGTGCACACCGGCGGCAGTCAGCTGGGATTGTCTGTACCAACACAGCGCCTTTGGAGAAAAACCACAAGCGTCACACGGCACTAGGACCTCTTTGGCATGTGACAAACATAAATGGGCAGAAAAAGGGCTCTTTCTGCTCCTTCTCTTCAGAGAGGCCTTTCCAGGCTTCTCTGTCCCTGAAGGAGAAACAACACAGTATAGCTTTGGTGGAAAGCATGTAAACAGATGTAATATCAAATACTCATTTAGCCAAGCACTGCATTTTCCCTGGCACACATTACTACACAGTTGCAAAATTTCTTATGAGTCTGTAGGGGAGATTCCTATGCTGCATGATCAGAGACAAAATTTCCACCCAGTTCAGCAGGGCTGGAGTTTTACCCAGTCTCTCATTCCTCCATGCCTTTTTCTGTCTGGAGGGGGAAGTTTGCACTAATCTTTCATACCTTGGGCTGATTTCTATATACACTCAGTTACACCAAGCCACGGCTTGGCTCTCCATCATCCTTCAGGTGCAGCTCCCCACCTTTATGCCCTTACAAAGAACAGCAGCCAGAGCTGAAGGAACATCCTATTGCTTTCAATATAAACACCCCTGTGGCCTTCGGATTTTTCAGTTTTGTTATTCCAAGTGAGTCACTTTAATTTTGTATTACTCGGCCTCTATTTCAAAGTACTTTGTCCCCCGTGGGATCTGAAGTAAATGAAAAGTTATTATAAGCTAGAGGACTTAGAAAAAGTGCTTGCACTATCTGAGCAAATATGCAGAAATCAAGTCCATTGCAGGGTTCTTGCCTTACAGAAATCCCACCCTGTGCAACAGATAACAAGGTTGCCTGTCAGACATTTATCCTTCTTTCTCCTCAGCATGCACAGAAAAAATCAGGGGCTAAATCACAGTGATAAGAAAAGGATAAAAGTGACAGCTCAAACTACTGTAGTCAAAAACTGGCAAGAGTCCACATGATTTCCATATTAGGGCAGTCTGATGGAAGTCCTGTAGCACCAGATGCCTCCTCTGATGCCCAGTACAGGGAGCTGAATGAGCTAGAGGAGAGCCCCGCTGGATGCAGGTCCTATAGTGGGGCAGCCCATGGGACTGCCGGGTCTCATCCCACTGCTGGGGTGTCAGGAAGGAGTGCCCCATTCCCACAGGTGCTGGCCTGGGTGCCACCAAGCCTGGCCAAGGGGGAAAACCACCAGTAAAGCTGCTGCAGCAGAAGGAGGAGTTCCCTCTCCATCCCAAAGCACCCTGTGCTCACAGTGAGGCACCAAGCCCCTTCCAAGTGCTGGCACCAGCAAAGCCATTTGCTGCTGGGGGTCTGATCCAGGTGTCCCCACCACGACTGCAGAGCATGTTCCCGGTGGAGCTGCATGATCCCCCTGCCTGTGGGAGCCATCACCCTGCACCCCTGCTCAGAACCCACCTGCCCCCCACCTGGCTCTGGACCAATCTCCTCAGGATGCCAACACCAGCAGCTCCGATACCACCTCAGAGATGTGCCAGAGAGGGCTCTGCACTGGCCACCACACTGGCCACTGAAGGTGCTCACCAAACTTGACAAGGGCGGGAGGTCCAGAATGAAGGCTTTTTTAGTATATTTTCCCTAGGAGGACAAAAAATACCACTCTAAGAGAGAATATGTATGAAAATTGAACAGACACATGCAATGCTTCGCAAAGGAGATCTGACTTTAGGATTAGATCATTTTAATAAGCCACAATAGTAATGTCTGCCAAAATACTTGCCATGTTAAGTCTCTATCAAAGGACCGAGCAGTGAAACCAGCATGATGTATGGCAACCCTAATTACCTTCTATAAAATTGCATTTACCTCCATACTTTACTTATAAATGGTCATCTGACCAGTTCAATTAAGCTGCACTTAACTGATGTTAATTGCATTTGCATGTCAGTGTTACTCTAAGACACCAGCCAAAACCAGTGTGAAGAACAGTGAAAGTCTCAAACCACAAAAAAGGGTGAGGATTTGTTTTTACAAAATGAAGTAAAATGAAAAGTATTCTAGGCATAGGTTTGAAGGTTTTTTGACATTGGTACAAAACCTACTCTCAGACAGTGTTTTAAATTTAAAATATTATCCAGAAGGACTGCATATCTAACTGAATAAAATGCTAGCACAAAAATTTGTATTACCATAAAAAAAGAGTAAGCACAAGCAAACACAGTTTGTAGGGCTGGGAAAGATGAATTAGTCAGTGGAGAAGCTTATGGTTAAAAGTTCACAAGTATAGAAATTAAAAAGGCAAGTAGTTGTAAAGAAATGCAATGTTTTTTCTACCATGTATAGAAGGCAGAAGGACTGAAAAGTGTGGCTGATGTGCAAAATGGAGAAGGTTGAAATGAGGGATAATCTAGACAAGTCCTACAACCTGCGTTTTTAATGAAGATGCTGATCTCAAACATGGGAACAAAGATGTAATGGTTGACACTAGCTGGAGAGAGCAGGTTCCCAAAACTAGGATGTAAGTAAGAAGATAATGGAAAAAAGATAATGCATGAAATGTCAATGGCACATACATTCCTTCCCCCATAACCCTGGAGAACCTACAACTGGAAAAGGGTGAAGCCATAGTAACTAAGGGCACTGTGACAAGCAGAAAAGGCAATGAAACCTAAAGTGCATTTAGTAGGGCTAACATTTTGGGATACAAGACAACTGCTTTTTGGAAGAAGAAAATTCAAAAGATCTGTTCTTTTTGACCGTGAGTAAAACATTTCCCACTGCACTTCTTGTGGGAATAGCTGCAAGTGACAGCAGACTAAAAGCAGAGGACAGACTGTGTTGGAAAGGATTGGTGAAGTTCATCCAGTGGAAAGTTCTGGATCACATAGCAACACTTTCAGAAATGACCTGAATGACCTCTTACTGTTTTTCATGTGTTAATGAAATTTTTGCTAATGCAACATAGAAAGGAATTGCCAAGAGGCAAGGACTGAAATGTCATTTGGGAAAAAACTGGATGACCTTGAAGTCTGGAACAGTAGAAATTAAATTAAAAGTACAAAGTCATATACTTAATGTCTAGTAGGAAGGATCTCTGCTATATCCCAGGAGTTTGTGTGAGATGATGGAGGAGACAGACTGAAGTGTATTGTTTAGGGTGATGTCAAGCCAAAAATGTGGTGCATCCATAAGAACAGCATATGTGATCACAAGAAACAGATACTTTGAATACAAGTGAGATTCATGTGAACACAAAGTTCTTGTGATACTTAATTTGTACTGCTGTGCACAATTTTTTTGTAAAGAGTAAATTAAATTGGAGTAGTGCTAAGCAAGGTTACTGGGGGGATCAAGTGACCAGGGAAGTTATTCTACACAAGAAGAACAGAAAAATAAGGCTGAACATGTGCAATTGCTCTCTAAAGCTGTATCAATTAAAACACACCACCGATTGAATATACCTTTTTTTAAAAGAAAGGTAAACTGCACAAAACCCCAAGTCAATAAAAATGGTCCTTAAGTGACAAGATTTCCTGCAGAGAGCTCTGAAGAAAGGTTTGGGACAGGTACGTAGGCTTAAAGCAAAGCCTGATCCACGGAGAGGAGAGGAGAGGAGAGGAGAGGAGAGGAGAGGAGAGGAGAGGAGAGGAGAGGAGAGGAGAGGAGAGGAGAGGAGAGGAGAGGAGAGGAGAGGAGAGGAGAGGAGAGGAGAGGAGAGGAGAGGAGAGGAGAGGAGAGGAGAGGAGAGGAGAGGAGAGGAGAGGAGAGGAGAGGGGAGAGGAGAGGAGAGGAGAGGAGAGGAGAGGAGAGGAGAGGAGAGGAGGCTAAGATGCAGTAGGAAAAAATTTACCTCTGAACTGCAGCTCTTACTTCACTGTAGAGGTCATTAGGTTCCAACCCCACCCAAGGCAGCTGTGCTCAAGCTTTTCAAATGAAGCCCAAAGCTTGTGACTGTTTTTGGCTAAAGGAGAGAACAGAAGACTGCTTGAAAGGAATTCTTGGAAGGAACAGGGAGGGTGGAAGAAGAAAGCTGCACATGATGTGCTGGTCACAGAGGATGCAAAGGGGCATCCACCAGAGGTGGAATAATGGAGATCCAGCAATGGCTGGAAATACCTGAAAATCAAATGGATAAATTAAGGGTAGCAAATGGGCATTCAACAAGTGTGTCTGACACAAATAGCACAGGCAGCCCTGAATACCTCTTCAAAGGCTTTCTTTTTTTTTTTTTTTAATAGAAATGAAATTTATGACTCATCAGGGATTTATTTTAATGTTATTTTATTTTGTAAGGAAATGCCCTACATTTCATCTAATAATTTGCAAATGGATGGAAAAGGTAGGATGTGTTTAGGAATCCCCAATACATGTTTTACATGAGATCCTGCAACTCACCTCCATCATTCCTCTGCTCTGGGTGAGTCACCAGCAGACATAAAAGACAAGGAAGGAAGCACTGGGGTTAATGAAAAACAGCCTGCTTGCAGACTTAATTCTTATGTTAACAATCAAAGAAAGCAGAAGATACAGTATTCCTTCCAAAGCAAAACCACTCCATTTGTTCAGAGCAAGCCAAAACCAAAACAGGAATAATCTATTCCCCACAGTGTGCAGAGGAAGAAAATTATGGAATGAATACATTATGCATAGGAAAAGCCCTGAAATTTTTGTAGCACTGTCAGTGGTAGCAGGAGCTGGTATATGTGGATAAGGGAAGCGACTCCCAGCCATGGTTAGTCTTTGAGTGGTCTCCATGTGCACAAGCCATGGTCACTGGGTGGCCTTGCAGATTTTCTCAATATCCAGCAGTGATGGTGTGTGCCCAGCAGAGTGGATGTTCACTGGATACTGCTATCAGCATTCCCATTTCAGCTGACCTTTTAATTTATTGGATCCTTCATTTCACAGATGTGTTTTTTCTATTTTGCCCACATCTTCTCACTCAGTAATGGTGGGCATACTGGGAAACACAGAAACTGGAAAAAGGAGACCCTGCAGAGGCAAAGGCAATGAAGCCTGACCACCCAACAAGAGCTACTGCATCCTGTGGCCCTTATTACTGTATGTAAATCAGTTCTTGTATCCTTTCCTCTGTACTTCTCCTCAGAAGCCTTATTTAGCCAGAGGATCCCCGATAATTTCAGCAGCATAAAGAATTGCCCTTTCCCAATAGACCTGCCCTGGGAATGTATGCCAGTGTAAGGATGTCAGGTGCTGCTGATGCAAGTACAACACTACCAGTTGTTGGGACAGCTGGACCCTGCTCCCCAGATGGAGCACTGGGCTGCCTTGGTGGCACTCTGCTGGCATGGTCAGCGCTGCCTGCCAAAAACTACTGCTGCACGGTGTGCTACTTCTTCAGAATCTCCAAATGTGGCTGTGCTGGCAGAGCTCTTCTGTGCAGAAACCTGAATTTAACATCCCATCCTGTTACATTCCCTGCACCAGTCAGAACAGAATTTCATGCAGCAGGAATAGGTCCAATACCCTGGGACATCTCTTTCAAAATAAATCTACAGATCCTCTCTGTAAGCAATATCTTGTGTGTAGAAAGACAAAGAAATCAATCAATCAATCGATCAATCAATGTACCTATCTCAATCAGCATCTCCTACCCTTTATCAGCTGCTCAAATTATCAAATATTCACCTGCAGTCAGGTCATTAAAGGGAAGTCTCTACTTCAAACCTACACTGGACTCACACCTCTGGATCTACCACCACCATTGTGCTTCTATCACAGCTGTCCAAGTACGAGTCTTTATTACATACATTCTGTCAGAAAGCATTGCTGCTAACTAGAAAGGAGGCTCCTGCAGATGAAAGATAGGAATTTAGCTGCCAAAGGAATTATGCCTACAGAAATTTCCCCAGAAAGTCTGTTTCTTAGCCCACATGTCATATTATTTGAAAACTTGAAATTTATATAATTTTCTGAAATGGATAAAAAGTCCTTTCCTACATGGCAAGTTACTTCAGGGCCAAGCAGAGAGTTAACTTTCTGTAATGCAAGTTACTTCTCCTCCTAAAGTCCTGAACCATGAGGCTTTGCACCCAGTATCTATTTCGCTTACTGGCCTGCTCAAAGGTCTTTATTGTCTGTTAGAATGACCTTCAGCTTGTTGAAATTATACTGCATCACAGTTGCTAATAAATTCCTTGTGCCTTCCCTTGGCATTCAGTCAAATAAGCAAATGTGTAAATAAAAACCTTTTCCTTTTTAACAAGAAATCTTATAAAAAATAGAAAAACAAATTACATCTTTACAAGTACCAGATAAATAAAACTAAATTTTAAAAAACTGTACTTCCTGTAGAAAATGTTGTGAGCTGTTTACCCTGGAAAACAATTGAGAGCATTGACTCGTGTTTCACTAGGTATGGAAAGAAGTTGCAGCAGTGGAAACTGCAATGTGCATCAGGCTTGTTTAAGCATAACCCACCCTAGAGATTTACACAGAAATCCAGGCAACGAGCATCTCTGCCCACTCTGCTCTATGTCTGTCCATAAGACAGAGCAGCTTCTCTTCTGTGAGCAAAGCTTTTAAGTGAGATGAAAATACTAAGCCTTTAGACAATGATTAGGTCTCTTTTCTTTGACACATAACTATGACCAAGCATCCACACCATGGTAGGTGATGCTATTTAGACCTGGTGATTCTCCAGTCTTTAAGTCCCTTTTCTGAGGGAATACGAGGCTTAGAAACAATATGGGCAAACCTTCCTCTACAGGGATGGCTGCAACACTTGTGGGATGAAAAATTATTTTCCTGATCTTCCTCTCTCACCAACTTCCACTCCAATATGCTCAGGCATCCTGGGATGAAGAAGTGGTGCCAGCCACTGATGTGGGAATGGGAGGAGGTCTGTACAGGTGGCACCATCTCAGTTGCAGGGAGGGGGACCAGGAGAGGATACGTTTATGATGACTGGTGTTCACCAAGTCATTTCCATAATATGAAACCCCTCTAGAAGAAACACCTGACATCCCTCCATTAAGAACCCAGCAGCTCTATGATGCTGATAGAGAAGTGCTGACCTACATCTGCTGAAAGGCTGGCACTTTTGTTTTGTCTCGGAAGGAGCTCCAATTCAGTGATCAAAAGCATTGACAGGCAAAGCCTGCGTGTCCTTTTACAGGGCCATGTTGATATTTTTGATATGTCACACTGATAGATCAATATCTAATTAATGATTTCTCATCTAGTCCTATTGATATTATAAATGTTCTGCAAGAGGACAAAGTTCATCACTTTTGCCTCAAAAACATAAAAACAGACATAAATACATAGCAGAGAAGGGATCCACCCTGAAGTCTGTTTCCTTTATAAGTGCTAAAAATATTTGAGTAGGTCTTGATGCAGTCCTACAGAGTTAAGTCATTATATGCTATTGACTTTGATGTAATAAATTTACTATTATCTACTGACATGTTTTATGATAGTTTCATACCATGATTGACATAAACCACTACAAAACCTCATATCTGAACTCAGATCAAAAGAGATTATGCACTAGCTCAGACAGATGCTTTTTTATTCAGTTCTCTCAGAAATTCCTGGAATTTCTATGGCAAGCCTTCTTGGGACGTTCTGCAGATAGCCAGTCATACTCTGAGCAGTCTGCAGATTTACAAAGGTTGCTGCAGAAATTATGAGAGCTGGAAGGAAACTCATTTTCCATAGCTCAGGCCACATTTTTCTCTTGGAGAGCCCTGCATTCCATGGGTTTCACTGTCTGAGTTTAATATATATGACATTCAAGTTTCTAAATGTGTTCTCTGTGAGATTTTTTTTTTTTTTTTTTTGCTACCACAAATACTTTAAAGCAGGCATCATGATAGGAAAAATACTGGAAGAGAAGTGTTAGATGATAGAAGGGTGAAGTAACAGGATCATCATTTCCCAAAGGCTGATGCACTCAGAGGAGTCTGCACAAACTGGCCATTCAGTTAGAAAGGAGAGTTAATAGGAGCTAACTGGAAAATTTTTTTTTTTGTTGTTTTTTTTTTTGTTTTTTTTTTTGTTTTGCTGGAGCCTGAAAGTCCCAACCCCTAGTGACCACCAGCTACCCCTGGTTTCAAGGCTTCTCAAGGTGTGACACTCCTTCTGACACAAGAAACACCCTCTCTGTCAGGAGAGCAGACATGTAGTTTCTGAGCATATTGACAATTTTTTCATTTTCTGACAATACCAACAGTCACAGGAGGAGTTTCCGGTGAGCACAAGCAGCAAGTGCCCTATGTCATAAGCCTGGAACACAAAGTTATTTAGATCAAAATTGGATCTTGACACACATTCCCCCTACATACCAGTAGAGCTGGGGCTGAGCACTGGGACTCTGCAGTGACTTTCTTGACTTGTGCTCCACAATCTCTATGGTTGCTTGTACAAACCTATTACTAGCTGCTCATCAGTGGTTACTGCACGTGTTGGTGAGATCTGGCAGCAAGAAATTGCTAAATGCACAATGACAGTGCAAGACAGAGTCTTGTTTCCTGTGCAGTGCATGCCACTAAGCTGATGCCACCCTTGAGGACAGGGCCCTTGCTATGGCAATTCTCTGAGCAAAGCTTTGTGGCCTTGCTGTGCCTCTGCACAGCCTTGCTGTGAGGTTCAGGAGCAGCAGAAGAGCCCTCCTCCTCCTCCTTCACACCTTGGTCACCTTGGCCCCCTCAGCCAGCCAAAGGCAAACTCGGAAACCTGGGAAGATCCTGGTGCTACTCACTGTTTCCAGAAGTACCCTGCAGTCACTGGCCACGTCAGCAAAGCTGGAAGGCGAAGCCCAGCTGTAGGAAGGGTTGCTAGAACTTGGCAAGTACTCGGTGACAGCTATCTCAAAAAACACTTAAAGCCTGACCTCTTCCCAAACACTGTCAGCTTTCAGATGGAGGAGTGGCCATTCCAGGCTGTCCTGTGCCCCGCCCTGCCAGCATGGAGGGGAAAGCTGTGCGCTGGGGGCTTGGATTTGGTTGTGATCCATCCCCTTCTTGGATGCAGGCAAGGGCATGGAAATAGGCAGAAGAGCAGTTCTGCCTAAAACACACTTCTTTACAGACAGCAGTGACATGGAGAACAGTCCAGAAACATGATGTCATCCTTTTTATCATCCATAAATCTCCTGCTTTCTGTACTCCTAGCCAACTCTACGACATGGATCAAAATTTTCTAGAGAAGGAATAGAAGCCCACTTGTTATGTCTCATTAAATACCCTGTGGATCTGCTACAAAGGGATATCAAACACTGTTTGTCCAAATCTATAAATCCTGTAGGGCTTAACATAGGATATAGTTTCAGTGCAATTCCATTACATATGCTGTAAGACAAATAATGTTACCCTGAAGGAATGGCACTTGCAAGTTTTGAGAAACCAGTCCCATAGAACATCTCCTTTGCTTCATATAAATACACTCACTAAAGTCTTGAGCCTTTAGCTCTGCTGAAACCATCAGACAGATAAGTGTCCCGTTTATCCAGATAAACATCATGGGGGAGGAGGTGTCACCCTGAATTTTAGGACTGGTTTCATGTAAATTCAGCACTGTAGAGCAGATTGAAATACAATTCAGGAGACATGTAGGAGGACAAAGATAAGGTATGTCCCCAAATAAGTATCTTTATTTTTTTTCTAAAATACTGCTGTCAGTATCTGAGTATTTAAATCTCATAGGACATAGCAAAAACCCATGTTTACATGTTTAGCCAAGGTCAAAGAGCAGTTGACCACTACATGAAAAAGGAACACTCAAGAACATGTTCATCTCTGTTGCAATATATTGCCTCAGTTTGATTGGCAAGTTAAAAAAACACATTTAACTTGCAATGTGAGTGCAAAAATGTTGATGAGCTGAGTACCCTCAAACAATCCAAAGCAAATGTGAAAAGCCCTGTCAGCAGTCCTAGCATAATGCATCCAGTCCAAAGGGACTGTCCTAGGGAGAGGAAGATGCTTATCTGAGGCAGAGCCTGAACCTATAGTCTTCAGCAATCTCTAAATTATCTTTGTATAGAAAAACCACTGTGGAGACCCAATGTTAGCACCCTGATCCCTCCTCTTTTCCTGTGGTACCTTGCATTTGTGACTTTTCCACATTTACAAAGAGTTTGCTAAAAGCAGTTTGCAGGGCAGTTGTAGCTGTAGGTGTGAGGTTGATGTCTGTCAAGTGTGGGGCAGGAGGAACACGTGTTCTGCTGCCCTTTCCAGACTGAAGCCTGATCCCTACTGCTGCTCTTGTGGACTGGGCTCACCCCACCACATTTACACCTGCACTCTTCAAATAAAGAATAAATTCAGGTTTATTGTTCTTTTTCACAATATGTGTGAACTCAGCCACACAGAAAGGTGCCAAAGGACCTGAACCTCAACATGCTCTTGTATGTTTCAGAAATCCTTGAGGAACTGCTCATACTTGTAAAACTCATACCCTTAAGGGACTGCCAAAGTTATAGCTACCAACAACATAAATGGCAGATGCATAAGAGAAATGTCACTTTGCAGCAGGACTGGCTGCCAGAACTAATTCCTGCAAGCATTTTCTGACTCATTAGGTAGCCTCACCCTTGCCTGTCACTGTTGCCAGGCACAGCACATCACCAGCTTTCCATCCTACAAAATCAGCTGAGTGACAGGAGCACAGCTGAGGCAAACATTGGAAGGAACAGGTGTATTATTTGGCTCTTGCTGGGTTACACACATCCATCTTCAGCTGGACTCTCATATACAAAAATGTGCTTGCCTTTGAGCTAAGAGATCTGTACCTTGGTAAGGACCAACATCAATATGTGTGGGGTATTAGCAAAATCACATTCCCTTCCTCACTTCAGTTTGGCTTAGTGGTCTTCCCTTCATTCAGGGACAGATATCTTTGATTCCTGTCATGTTTAAAATCATCAGGAAAATCTACAGTGTTTATCCCATCTTTGTGGGAAAGGCATTTAGGTATTTTTTTCTGAAAAGTAGAATATTTTTCAATAAAACAAACGCAAAGATCATCCTCCAGTTCTCCACGTGATCTCACAGCAGTTCTGCCTCTTGAACATTAAAACCAGGCTTTTCTTTGAAAAGTAACATACCATGGACAATTCAGTCCTCAACAGGATGTGTGTATCAATCTTTCTTTTCCTGCAGAAAGGATGGAATGGGAGACACCTGCATTGTTGAGTGAAAAGGACAATTCCATCTCCCTGCTGCAGGGAAAACACCTAAGACTTAACCCGAGCAGTCTGTGATCCACCAGCATCCCCATGCCTGATGTATCCTGCCAGCACACAGTCCTTACCAATATGTGTAAAGTAATTTTAAAGGGAGACTGTTTTGTGGAGGAAGAGCTATAACACTGTGCCACCATGGACAGTCAATGAATCTGGTCAGAGCTCAGTGAGCACGACACAAAGGTGCTGTATTGCAAGGATGTGGAGTAGGAGATGCCTGTGCTTGTGTCCTGCAGCCATTAGCAGGTTATGCTGGATTAAATGCAGCACCAACGTAAGAGAAGGGCACAAGCATGTGTTGGATGCAGGTGCTGACACTGCTGAGCTTGGTTACAGCACCTTCTCCCCCTACACCTCACCCCTTATCTCACCTAGCATCCGTGGCTATCCAGAGCCATGTTCTCAGTAAACAAATGGTATTGAAAATCTGCATCACAGAAGCTGTAACTATTTAGGCTGTTACTTGTTGGTATTTCTTAAACAGTGCATCTGGCTATTCTCACAGCTTGTGAGGCTGGAGCTGTTCTGTTTACAGGAACATCAAACATAATTTTTGAGAAGTATAGACAATTTGGATTTATTTATATCGAGCAAGTGCCTAGAAATTCTAGGTATGGACCAACGCACAGCTTGGTAGAGTTTCATTCAAACATAGAACAAAATGATTCCCCACTTCAAGTCTGTGACCAAAACAAAAGAGAAAAACAGAGCAGGCACACGTGGACCATAAGGAAGCAACATCTGTGTGTGACAAGTGTTTACTGTACAACTTGCTGGGTTTGATTAAAAACTGTGAATGTAATTTTGAATGAAACATCAGAATTAAACATAAGAATGGTTGTGCTGGGTCAGTATAGGCTGCTGAGTTCCCTCTGCATGATCTCCTTGCTTTTCCAACTCCAGGGCTGATACCTTTGCTGGACTTCTCTGTGCCAACGGCTGTTCATGCAAGAATGACAGCACATTCCCATCTATCTCCCTTGCCTAGAACTCCACATTCAGAAAAAGTGCATTGTGACTTAGACACCAATCCCAGAGGTAGTTCAGATCCACACACAGCTCCCAGCTTGGGAATCTCCTCTGACCTGAGTGACTGCAACAAAGCCCAGGTTTGACCAGTGTACTTTATATAAGCTGTACATCATAGTCAGGTGCTGGTGGCTTAAAACACTCTCAGAGGAATGCAGAGCTGTTACTGATTTACACAGCTGCTCTGAAGAAAAATCCTTCCTCCCTTCCTCCCTTCCTCCCTTCCTCCCTTCCTCCCTTCCTTCCTTCCTGCCTGCCTGCCTGCCTGCCTGCCTGCCTGCCTGCCTGCCTGCCTTCCTGCCTTCCTGCCTTCCTTCCTGCCTTACCTGCCTTCCTGCCTTCCTTCCTCCCTCCCTCCCTCCCTTCCTCCCTTCCTCGAAACATCTTGCACCCATCTTTTGGCTCATTCACTTTAACGAGAACATTTAAACATAGTAGAAGAAATGCAATTTCTGTAACACTGCTTCACTTCCAGAAAGATACTCATGAAAACAAGATGCAGGTGTGCATTTCTGCCTGTGCCTACACATCAGCTGCTCTTTCAAAGATGAATCCAACTGTTGTTCTTAGTTTTCCATTACTATTTCTTGCCCTCCCTGTGGGTTTTGAAAGTTAATAGAGCTTCTTCAAAATTATGATAGTATTCCCTTTTATTTAATAACAGGAAAATTTGATACTCATAGTAATGATTTGTTTGAAAAATCTTTCCACTCACCTACAGTTATGAGTAATACTTAAACATACTGTAAGATCATCAGTCTGAGACATCTGAGCAAAAATTCTTCTTTCTGTGATATTTTGCAATGCAACTGAGGCTAATGGGATTTAATAAAGACATTTATACAAAGTGACCAGTGTTGGAGGAGAATCTAAGAGCACTTTACAGGTGCAAAATGTCTGTCACCTGGTCACCCTCTCAGCAGATGCAGGTGGGTGGCTCCAGGGATGAAAATGCTTGTGAATATGGCACTCTCACTTCCTGAGTCAGAAAAAAAGTAGGGATCCATTGCCTTCCTCTCAGGCATTTTGCTTGTAGTTGTTCATTTCCTTTCTTTTCTTGCAAGTTATTTCAATAACACATTTAATCTGGAGTCAGAAGGGGTATTTCCTGCCAAACTGTGTAGACTTCGATTCTGCTTCACTGGGTGAGAAACCAGACTTCCTTTTTTACACTACTTCTATCCAAAGCCAAATAATTTTTTTCACTTCATCTGGCTTGACATAGCCTCATGAAGAACAAAAAGCACAGCCATGCCCCACACCACCATCAGTTCAAGTGCAAGGGGAGAGGCAGAAAATGAGCACAACCCTCTTGACTCCTCCTGCCTTTCAAGAAGTGACAAGAGTGGACAAAGTCTATCCTTCGTCCCCAAATTTATGGCAAGGGCTGTTGTTCCAAATGCTGGTTGCCTTGGGCTTGTCTCATCCTTTATTCCATGATGAACCTTTGTGTGGTGTCTGACATCTCATGGGCACCTGGGATGAGACAACGATTTGAAAGACCATCTCTTTTCAGATATGCCAGAGACCAAAACAAAACTGGCATACTGACTGAAATAAAGAGGATCTTGGTAGTAGTTACTGAGTTTCTTAAATCTCATCAGCTGCCCTCCATCCTTTCTGTACCTTGGCATTTAACCCCATCACTAGGTGTTTCTCCCTTACAAGTGAAACACATCCATTTCAAGCTACAAGGATGTTTCTCTGGTGCATTGATGAGGGAGATACATCTCACACAAATACACAGCAGCATTACTTGCTGCTCAGCAGGTGTTTGTGTCCCAGTCCCCTCAGGAGCTCCAGTCACCCCAGTCTGCAAGCAGAACAGCCTCCACAATGAGCAAGAGGAACCACAGTGGCAGCATCCTCCTGCCAACCCTGTTCTGCATTCCAATTAGCTTGTGGGTGCCTCTGCCCTGGCACAGGTACCCTGGTGTGGGCAGGAAGGAGAGTAACTTCCCCCCCAGTGGTAAAACAGCAGCTTCCTCTCTTGTGCTGCACATCTGGAACATCACTATAACAACCTCAGCCAGCAGTGCAATCTCCTCCAGGCTGCTGAGGAGTAGGACAGCCATGTAGCCTGTGCTTAAGTGCAGGCACTTCATAAAGGGCAAAAGCAATTTCTATGGCAGTAGCCAATCTTTCCTCTGTAGAGGAAATCTCCCTAAAATGCCTGTCTCAGGGTCTGAGTGCTTGGATTTTGGTAGAGGGTGTATAATTGATACTGAAGAGGAACAGTCGGTGAATTGAATGCTTGTGGCTAGAAGGGCAAATGGTTTGGCTGAGGCTATCCCCAGTAATTACAGAGATCACTGTAATTAGGAGGTTGATGCTGTCCCAGGAGCCTGGAAAAGGAGCTGTCTTGCTGCAGGGATCAGCAAGTAATTTCCCCTGCCATTCCTCACCATGCAGCATTGCTTTGTCCAGAGGATGTCCTGACAGACATCCTAGCCTCCTGCCTGGGAATCTGGTGGCTAGCAGGGCAGCACAGCAAATGACCAGTGCTGAGCTCCAGCCCTGAAGGGGAACATCACAAACTTGAGACCACCATGGAAATGAGCCATGGAAAACCTTTGTCTTACACCAGAAACCACAGCCATGCCATTACAGAGCGTTATCTGTTCCAGCAGTGACCACCCCAGCACTCTGCTGCGGCTGCCCACAGGGATCAGCATTGCTTGGCTTGTGGTACATCAGTGCTCCAGTCCTCTTTGCAAAGTCACTCTGGTTTACCCAGACAGCAGTTCCAAAAATCTCTCCTTCTCTTCCCCTGGCCCTGCAGCAAGGCAGCATTTGGGGGAAGTGCAGCTGAGGCAGGAGATGTTTGTCCTACAGCTGTAGGGTTAAGTGACAGGCTCAGGCAACAAAGCTAAACCTGAAGACAAAGGTCTTGTTCATGGCTCTCCAGCTTACCAAGGCCTGTTTTGGGGGTGGGAGGTGACAGTGAGGAGGATGGCATGAGTTACCTTCAGGACTTCCTAGCCAGGTATAGAGCTGTAAGCATGGGCAGATACACTTGATTATACACAATCATATATGTATATATAAATATATTTACATGTACCTAACTATATCCCCTTGTATATAGAAGAGATCTCTGTACATGGCAAACCCATCAGTGAGCAGTCCTACTGTTGGAGCACACTAAGACCTTGGCTCAGATCACATTATCTATAAAGAAGTAGAACACTATTTTTCCAACCTGTAGGCTGAGGTGACAGGCTGCGTTTTCCTCCTTCAGTTGAAGAATACTGAAATATTCAGAGGTCCCACGTGAAGGGTAAATATGCCAATTCCATTAACTTCCTTAATTATTGTCACAGCATCACCATGAAAACACATTTGTCCAGAGGTGAATTTTTCCCTAATGGGATAAACAGAAGTATCTGTAAGAAGTATTGTGTCCCTTCCTCCTCCCACAGAAAGCTACATGAGAGACCAGCAAGGACGGGAATCTAATGAATCCAAAAGAACCCAGTAACAAAAGCAAAGGTCTCTCTGCAGTGGCCTGAACCCAGGAAAACTTTCCAGCTGTTCAGTTTACCTTCAGCGAGCACAAACCTGGCAGGTAAAAGTGGAGAAACACCTTGGGAGTTGTTGCTTTGAGTTCAGGTCTTCCCTTCCTCACACCCCACATTCCTTGGGAGCACACCAACAGAGCTTTTACTTTTTCCTGCAAGCCACTATCAGGCTACATGGACAGGAGAGGACAGCCAGCTCTCTGAATTAAAATGACAGGCAGAGGCTTCCAACCATGCTCCTAAATGCCCTGTTTTCAGTGCAATTACTTCAATTCTTGTTATTAAATTATCTGTCCACTGCAGCTAATCAAACAGGAGAATATTTCCTCTGTGAGTCAGGGAAGAGTTTGGTTTTGATAACAATGAAAGATGACAAACCCACATTTTGCCTTCGGTAATTCAAGATGATACAGCTCGAAACACCAGTAAAACTTTTTGCCTGCTTGACAGTTACAGTCCAGATCTTCAACTAGGACTCTTAAAAAAAGATGGGGACAAAATTCCCCTCAGAAAACATCATCAATGGAATTGATGATCAATCTCACACCATGAGATTGCTGCAGTATAATTCTCTAAACAGAAAAGGTAAACAAAAGAAGCTGAAGTTGCTGTGAACCAATGGACACACTGTGAGATTTTACCAGAAAATACCTGAGGGGATAAATGAAGATGGATGTTGAGAACCTGCTTCAGAGTAGCAGACGTACCACAAAGGTGCATGTTAAATGAAAATAAATTGCAAGGTGAACAGTGGTGGAAAAGACAAGATACACAGTCTCCAAGGGGAGGCAGGTGACTGAGGCTTATAACAGGATTTCAAAGTATCCATATCGGGATTTCATTATATTAATGTTTCTGAATTCCTATTTCAGCCACTGAGCATAGTTGCAAAATATCAGTCAGCAGATGCTCTAAGTCAAAAAATACATCTCATTCCAACACTTTAGCAGCAAGTTACAAACAAGTTTGTTATGTCAATGATATGCATTCATGTTCAAATGTTTTATTTCATCTAAAGTTCACTTTTCATCCTCAAACAGGGTGTAAAAGTGTAAGCACTTTTAAACCTCTAGAATAAAACCTTTTCCTAAAAACACATTCCTAAGCCCATTGCCTGACTGAACTTTCAGCTAAGCCTCAGCCAACCCAATAAAAAAGTTATTGGCCAGTCACTAATAATTAATAGTATGCTGTTGATAGGAAATGTTTCAGACAAAGCAGGTCCCGTTGATGATCTTGCAAAGAGAAAGCCCAAGAAGTCCAGTTGCTTGCTGAAGTGCTCACACCCCCACACCTCTATGTCTCCAGAGAGGACATCTCCTCTGCAGAAGTGCCACATTTTCAGCACTAGAGCTAAGAAACTTATTAGGCTTTTCTAAGTCTCATATGTTTTGAAGCAACAGGAATAATTGTTCTTGGCAAGCATCCTCTCCAAAATGTGCAGATAGTTCCTATACAGTAAAAACGAAAGATAAAATTGCACTGTACAAGAGGAAAACTTATAAAGCAGACCTTCCTGAGAGGAGCCAAGCTAATGGTGTCTAGCAGTCTTCAGGAACCTGCTCTGCTTCAGCTCCTGTTGCCCAAACCACAGGGCAGTGCTGGGCTTGGCAAAACCCTGAATGCTTACGCTGTTTACCTGGGGGTCCTAAGAGTCTGCACTCCCTCCAGATGCGCTTGGAAGCCAGCATGATCATCTTTTCTGTGACAGGGCCAGAGGCTGCCCCCATCACTCAGCTTTGCTTGTAGAGCAGCATTTCTATATATCTCCAGGCTCATAATCTTTGTTTGTTTCTAAAATCTCTCGTGTCCTTTCTCTGAACAATTTCTTCCCTTCCCTATCATCCTTAGGGGTCTTCAGAAAAAAATATATCTTCAAGCTTATCTTCTTTCCTACTCCTCCAGTGAGTCTATACCTTCTCTTTCCTTCTTTCACAGGCCTCCTACCCACCATGCCTGTGACTGACTGTATGAGCTCAAACACTATCCAGGTCTTAGCTGCTCCATCAAAAAACTTCATAACTTCATTATACATTATACTTCATTATACATTATATATGTCTGGCTGCTAGCAAGCTTATGTCATCCTGTTCTTTTTACTGGCTGACACGTGTCAAATCTGCCAAGGTGCATCTGCTTGAGCCAGCTGAAACTGCAAGTTTTTCATTATTTTCTCATGCAACCAGAACCAATTTCTCTCACAACAAGGCTTACATTTATCCTGAGTATTCAAAGCAGAGCTTTTTAAAGAGTTTAACATAATGCAGTGAAGAGTGTGAGGTCACATCAAAAGAAGTGTGACCAGCAGGGCGAGGCAGGGGATTCTCCACCTGTGCTCTGCTCTTGTCAGACCCCACCTGCAGTGCTCTGGGGTCCCCACCAGAGGAAGGAGATGGACCTATAGGAGTGAGTCCAGAGGAGGGCCATAAAGATGACTAGAGGGCTAGACCACTTCTCCTTTGAAGACAGGCTGACGGATTTGGGATTGTTCATTCTGGAGGAGAGAAGGCTCTAGGGTGACTCTTGAGCAGTCTTCCCATACCTGAAGGGGCCTACAGGAGAGTTGGAGAGGGACTTTTTACAAGGGTGTGTAGTGACAGGACAAGGGGGAATAGCTTTAAACCAAAACCAGGCAGGTTTACACCAGATATAGGCAAGACATTCTTTCCTGGGAGGGTGGTGAAGCATTGGATTAGGTTGCCAGTGGAGTTGCAGATGCCCTATTCCTTAAACTCTTGGAGAGGTCAGGCTGGATGGCACTTTGTGCAACCTGAACTAGCAGAAGGGGTCTCTGCCCATGGCAGGGGGATGGGAATTAGATGATCCTTAAGGTTCCTTCCAACCCAAACCATTCTATGATTCTATGAAGTTCCATGGCCAGATGTTTCCACTGTTGCAAAGGGGATGGAGGATTGCTGTTGCACAGCTGCAGCTCCACTGATGCCTGTCCCACCTGCTGCTGCACTTTGTGTTACCAGTCATTGCTGAGTTAATCTGAACCATCTGGCTGCTGCCATCCTCTAACAGCCACACATTTTCTGCATATTTTCTTGTCATTGCAGTGCTGTGTTCCAGTGTCTTTGAGAAAACATCTGCCCTGAGGATCCCCCTTTTATAATATCTTTAAAATATGTCACCATCTGCTCACTCTTAAAATCTCTTCCTTTATCCCACCACAAGTAACTGGCCCCTCAGTGACCTACCATGTCATAGCAAGGTGCTTGAGCAGGAGCATTCATTTCTTTGCAATACTCTGTCAGGTTTTGATCCACTGGTTTGTTCAGTGTAGAACAGAGAAATGCCTCTGCTTTAGCAAATGCCTCTTCTCTTGACTGTTGTAGGCTCCTCTGCTTCTTGGCACTGGTGCAATGTCAGAAAGAAGACCTCCACTTCAACTTCCCCTGAAGCAGCCCAAATCTAGGCAGAAATTCCTTTGATTCTTGCATTGTTAGAAACCATTTTTTCCACTGCCCCAAAACCCATCTGCACCACACACCAGACATGACCACTCTGGAATCTTCACTGCTTGCCCTTCCCCTTGTCACCTTGTTTCTCCTCTGCCACGTACATGCCACAATCTTTTGCTGCTCTCTCTAACAGCCCAGCATGTGCTCTCTCCATTTTCTTTACCTGTTCCTAGGCTCATTTTTCTCAAACAGTGAAAGCCAAAATGCACTGCATGTCGTGTTCTCTGGACATCACAGAGTGACTAATTCTTTACACATCCCTGTTGAATCAACAGAGTAGTTGTTTGTTATGGACAAATTCAATTGGGGAGGCTAATTATAGAGAAATCAATTAACAAGAATTTATTAAGCAAGCGGTATTAAGCAAAAAACAGCGCTGGGCGGCCGGGGAGTTTCCACTCTGCCACGGCGCGCCTTCCCCCTTTGACCTTTTTGTTTTTATAGTCCCCCCTTTTTTTTGGTTGACGTATTTTCTCTCGATGTACTCTGCGCTGGTGCAATTGGTTGCTAGGGGGTCCTTTTTCTCTCTGCCCTTGGTGGTCATAGGGATGAAGGCTCCTTATCTTCTTTGCTGGTTGTCCTTGGCCTAAAAGTTAGCTTGTATATAGTTAGTTACACAGTCTTCTGTGCTAGCTGCATTTGCACAATTCTTAAGCAGAATACTTGTTGTTTATCAAACCACCCCCCCCTTTTTTTCTCCTCTTTCTCTTCTCACAGTCTGAAATTTTCTATTCAGTTTAAATTCTTATTTTCTTTCAATGTTCGTTTTAATGAACAAAGACCTTTTTATTACATTGTTCAATTCCCTATTCTAAAGAGAAAAAAATGAAAATTGATTGTGAGGGCCCAAAAGCTGTTTTCTCATGCCCAATGGGCATGGTTCTCCATGTAACTCTTAATTTACAGCCAGTTCTTGATAAGAACAGTGAATATCTGCTTTAAGATGAAAAAAATGATCCCCAGGTCTTCTTTACAGCTCAGCTTTTAGCTGAAATTTTCTCAGGTTTCACAAAGAAAGCCACCACAATGTTCACAACTGCTAGGCAAACTGTTAGTGTTTTAGCTCCAGACTATCAGTATAAAGAAACACAACCTCTTTTTCCAAAGATTTGAGAGGCATGAAAATCTGTCTTGCTAATCTGTCTTGAAACAGAGAACAAGGAGTAAACTTTCCCTTTCATCTGTCAAAACACATACTTTAAAAAGTGCTAAATGATTTGGTTTGCATGCAAATACAGGAAGATTAGAAAAACAGACTTTGATTTCCTCAAGCAAGTTTATATATTAAAGGCAATTGACTTAGCTAATTTGAAAATATGAAGTATGGAAAAGATAAACCAGTTCTGTAAGAACATACCCTCCACAAAAAACAGGGAGGAAGAACTGCCCAAAGAGAAGGATATCATTCACACCAGCAAAAGAGAAGGATATCATTCACACCAACAAACTGGACTTAATACCATTAGCTTGCAAACTGGGAGAAATCCCTGGACTAGAGTCCTGTGAGGATGAAGGATAACCCCTAGACTGCTGGGACAAGCAGCTGACATGCAGAGACCCCTTGGCTCCCCAAAGGGTTTTTTTTCTGGCAGCTGTGGCTACACAGCCCCTTTGGCAACCCTCAGCAGAGCCTGGAGCTAATTTGTGGCAGGTGTTGTCTTTCTGCATCTGAGAGCTGAGCCTTAGCCCAGCAATCCAGCTGGTCCTGGTTAGCCAAAACATTGCAGAAAACTAGAGATAAATTCTAGCATCTTAGAGACCTAGAGTCACTGATGTTATTGGACATTATTTTTGTTTGTTTGAATGCAGCATGCTAGAGCATTATCTGTGTTACTGTGAGGATCTGAAAATGGAATCTTTGAGATGAAAAGAAGAACTTGGTTTATTTTTTCCTTTCTTTTTTTTTTTTTTTTCATTTGCTTTTAATTTATTAAAATACTTGTGAATTTTCCTGGAGATTCACCAGGAATAATTCCCGAGGGACTAATACTCATAATTTTTCTGGATCCAATTAAGTCTAACATCCACTGCCCTCATCACTAACATATGTTCAACAGAGCTAAATATTTCATCTTATTGTAAATTGCATATAATTTGGCTTCTTTGTTTTTCTTTTGTGGGCACTGATAGTTGTTTTCTGCTCTGAATTTGTCATCAATAAACCAGAACTCATCCAGAGAGAGAGCCATTAACTGCTTGTGTAAAGTAATCTATCAGAAGAGGTTCCCAAAGAATGTTTGTAATGGACATTACAGAGAGTTACAACCATTTCTAAAATGGGGAAAATGTTGCAGTTCCTGCCACTGTTCATTGCACAATTTGGCTTCTAAAAACACTGGCAAACAGAAATATGACACTGCCAACTTTTGCAACTGTATCATAGTTCCTAATACTGAACTTTTTTATGAAGTCCCCACTCCTGAAAGCATATGGATGAGATGAAAATCTAAGCTTCCATTTGTTATAAACACACTGTCTTTCTAAACCACACAAGCAGGTCACCTACTCCACTCTACAGTCCATGAAAGAGGCTGGTACCTTCACAGATTATCCTGCTCTCTCTACTCACTGAGAGCTCAAAGCCTGAGCTCAAGGATGTGGAAAGAACAGGGCTGCTTCTCCTCCCCTGTGTTCACACGTGTCCTGCATTGAGCCCCAATCAACTTGATTCAGCCCCAACAACTTGATTTCAAAGGAAATCCAGCAGTGGAAACAAGAAACAAATCCATGTGGCTGTGTGGCCTCACCATCCCCAGCATTCCCTCACCAAACAGTGGTCTTGGCCTGAACCCTCGAATGGTGCTGGGTGTCGCCTGACCCACAAAAACCATCAGCTGCCCTGGCAGAAAGCTGTGAGAAAAAAGAGACAATGGAGCTGTGAGCCAAGCTGGTCCCATGGGTGCCAAGTCATATAGAAAAAGACAAGAACCACAGATTGTGACTTGGGAGATTTTTCTTAGTATTAGGAAAGATCTTTTCCTCAGGAGGCACTGCAGTGCTGGAGCAAGTCCCAGGTACAGGGTGTGCTTCCCTTCCTTGGAGGTTTCCCAAGGACTAATCTAGTCTGGTGTCAGTAGAGACTAGGGCTGAACTAGGTGATCTTCAGGGTTTATCTCCTGCCTGTGTCAGGAGATTTCATTATATCCTCACCCTGGAAAAAGTGGATTTCCCATGAGTGATTATGCCAGCCTTCCCTAGAAAGAACTTCTGACACATTCCTCAGGTGCTGTTGGGAGTCAGCAGAGAGCCCATTTTGAAAGGCATGAATTGTGCTCCATGTGCTGGAACATGCTCTCTTTTCATTTTTAATGCTCATCTTTTGTCTTCACTTTCTTAGAGCAGCTGTGAAATAAGTCATAATGTTTTAAGAGCTCCCTTCAAAAAATGGTTGTGGCTCCTCTCCTCTCCTCTCCTCTCCTCTCCTCTCCTCTCCTCTCCTCTCCTCTCCTCTCCTCTCCTCTCCTCTCCTCTCCTCTCCTCTCCTCTCCTCTCCTCTCCTCTCCTCTCCTCTCCTCTCCTCTCCTCTCCTCTCCTCTCCTCTCCTCTCCTCTCCTCTCCTCTCCTCTCCTCTCCTCTCCTCTCCTCTCCTCTCCTCTCCTCTCCTCTCCTCTCCTCTCCTCTCCTCTCCTCTCCTCTCTTCTCCTCCCCAAAGTTTTATAGCTCCAGAAGGCTTGTTTGAGAGTTAGGGATGTTTGATGATGACTGGAAATACTGTGTTAATAGAGGGAAATGCAAGTTTTGTGAAAGGAAAGTATTGTGTGCTATGCAAATTTAGTAAAAGACTATTTGAAAGACAGTTTATCATAGGTAAAAGTGATTATGAAAGAAGTGATGGTTAAGAAATCTTAGCACTTGCTCTCACTTTCTAAGGCAGATACAAAATTTTTAAAGCCCAGCAAACAAATGGAAAACAAGACTTTTCCTATGTAAAATATAGCTAGACATGGAAGTTCCTTAAGTATCCTACTGAAAGAGCAGGAAATGCCATGGGAGGATGAACAGTAATTCCACAGTTTGAAGCTCAAAAGCTTATCAACATAGGGAATACCTCCCCATAGACCAAAAAAATCACTGTATTTCTGCTTCACAAAAAACCTAGATGCTCAAAATACTGCATTTAAAGAAAACACAGGGAACAAGAAAAATGTCATCACAACGCAGGTAGCAGGCGTGTCTGGACACCAGAACTGGCAAGCAAACCGAGCTCTTTGGGGTTGGAAGATCAGCTGCACAGGTTTTGGGGTGCAGCATCTGAAACACCATTAAAGGTCTGCTGCAGAAAGCATGCAAGGCTAAGAATAAGAGGGAGATTTTTTTCCAAGTCAAAAATTGGTACCATAAAAGCAAACACAACCCTACCCCAGTGGAGCAACAGCCTATCATTGTGCGGTCTTACCTCTCATTTGGCATCTCCACAGCAGCATTACCTCATCTTGGCTATTTTGGTTGTGGAAGAGCAGAGGCAGAAACACGCTCCCAAGGTCACATGCAGACTTAGAAGTTACATTACAGAGTACCTGCGCTGCAGCCAGCAGTAAACAATCTCTGTCCATGTAAGTTTGCTTTCAAGTTGCCATGTGTCCAGCACATGGGGAATGCCCCAGGGAATCAACACACTTACGGGCAGAACATGCAGGAATACACACAAGGGAGAGGCGTCAAGAGCAGTGAAAAATTCACCCTTAATCGTCTGTGTGTTTTTCACAGGCTTGCAACAGAGTTTGTAAACGCAGAGCTCCAACACCTCAGTTGTAGCAGGGTCTTGGTGGGACATCCTCCCTCTTAAGGATAACTGGTGCCCAGGTAGATTGCTGGACAGGAAATTAGTTTAAACTTTCATTCCTGAAGCCACAGGATTCACATTTGCTCAGGAAAAATTGCCAAGGGGATCCAAAAGCCCTTCAGTGGTTCTCATGGTCAGCCATGAAAATCTCTCAGGATTGAGACTAGAAAACAGTAATGCTACCCATCTTCAACCACAAAGGAGAGAGCTGCTGCAGCTTTGGGGGTTATTGTCCCCTGCTCAGAGGGATGGGGCAGAGGCACCCTCGGGATACCCACATGGGGTTTCAGTGAGCAGCAAGGAGGAGGTCAAGCCACTGCTGGACAACGAGCAAAGTGAAGACCGCTTTGAAGGGTAGATTTGTAATGTTTTTCACATTACTTTGCTGGCTGGACGGCAGCATGGAGCATCTGTTTCCAGCTACAGAACTGCTCATGGAAAATACTCTGGTGATGGCAAAGACTCATTTGTCCCTCCCCAAAGCCTCCCCCTGAACTGCACAGGGCTGGATTGCAGGCCTCACTGCTCAGGGCATTTTGCCTGTAATCACTGGCAATAGATTTAGACATGTAGTCCAATTATGTCCCAAAATTTGTGATTATAACAGAATTATTTATGCTGCAAATGAGAGAGCTAATGGGTCACAAGACTTGTCTTTCAGTGTTTCTATTTGTTTCCCCAATGTTGTTGTTGTTGTTTTTTTTTTTTTTTTTTCTCTTTCACTTTTGGAGAGTTGGAGTTTGGGTTTTGTTGCTGGTTTGAGCTTTTTCCTACCAGAGGAGCTGCCTCCTCATGGCTTGACTGTACCAGGCAAGAGGGAGGAGGCTTGCCAGTGGGAAGCAGTGACTCGATGTGTCTTGTACAGTTAATTGGTTTTAATTTATGAGCTGTAGGCAGATGGTGGCTGCAGCACATTAAAGCTTCTTTAGGAAATAACACATAGATTTTTCCCTCCGGTGCCTGAAAATTTTGCATCCTGAATAAAAAGTTAGGACTGCACAGCCCAGCATCAGCACTGCGGTAGCACCTGTGTACAGCTGATGAGCCTTATGCTCCGTTGTTTTCCAGGGCATTTGTTTCATGAAGGCAGCTAAAGAAAAGCACAAGAGCTCCAACAAAATCAGAAAAGCTGATGACAACAGATGCTTGCTCCCTCTCACCCTGTGCAACACTGTCTCCATATCTATTTATCTTCCTTGAACTGGTGAGAAACCTCAAAGGAAAAAGAACAAAGTAAAAGCAAACAGAATCTTGGAAGAGAAGAAGAGCTGCTGCTATGAATAAAGGATGCCAGATGGGAAAATCACAGCACAGAAATGCAACGTGAACCACTACAGCAAGAAATATGGCTCTTCTGGTATACCTGGACCATGGGAGGCAGATGTAGTTGCAGACACCGTGTGTCAGAAGCTTGGCATATACTATTGCTGTTACTAAATATTTCATCACAGGTCACTTGGAACATCTGGTTATAGAAAATGTTTGCAAGAAGACTGAGCAGCTCTCTGGATCTCTCTGCTGACAAATGTAGAAAGACAGATAAAACCTTTAATTCTGCTCATGACATGAGGACTCCCCCATCAATATCTTTCTACCCCAAACAAACTTGGCATGGGATGCTGCAGGTATGAAAGTCTACTTGGGTTCAAGTGACAGCTTTACATATTCATGAGTTAGAAGTACATCAAGAGCTATTACATACTCACTTCTATCTGGAGGATAGGGAAGCATCCTTGTGCATTTGCCCCATGCCTACACCATTCCCTGGTTTCGAGTGTGAGTAGTGGCAGGGCTCATCTTGCTGGGCTGGGTGAGCCTCTGTTCTGACCACTTGGTTGATCTTATGTTCCTGTAAGATGCATTTTATGACAAGTCTGGTAAATTACTGGTAGATCATTTCCACACCTCCTCTGAGACTGTCCTTCCATGAAAGAGCATATGAGGTATTACCTACACAGTAGTTTTCATCAGTGTAGTAGCTATTAAGTGTTTTAATGAGTCTGATTGAGCCAATGAAAGCTTATACACAGGCACAAAGTGCTGTAATACTCTATTTTAACTTTGAACTTTTTTTTTATTTCCATCAAATGAAAAGAAATCAGAATAAACCACTCTTTACCCCCAGTAGCCTATACCTATGCTGTCCCATGTAGCCACACCAACTAAAATATGGAATGTTAATTAATCCCTGATATTTTGCATGGAGAGCAGGCCTTTCTTGCAGTTCCTTGGGGATGCTTTGTTCAGCACCATGAAACCACAGCTGCAGCTGTGGACAGAAATTTATGAGAGACTATATAGAGGTGATACAATGTTAGGGTCTAGCATGTCACTCTGCATGCCACAGGGTTCTGGCAAACCCCTCTCTGGTTGTTGGGGGTTGAAATACTGCAGCATCGACACTCTGCACTCATGCCTCAGATCTGAGGGGCTGGAGAGACATCTTTTCCCTGGAAAGGCTGCTTGGAGTAACAGAATGCCTTCGAGGCATCCAGCCCCAATATGGGATGAGCACTTTGTTCCATTGCAGTAAGGAGATCAAACCTAACTTGGATTTTGGACTGTTTTAGAATACAAGTATAAATAGGAATTATACCCAACACATACTTCACTCCTTGCAGTGACAGAATGTGCTTAAAATTGTTCTTTCCATTTGTCTGTCCCTGCTTCCAGTAAAATGATTCAACCTTGCACACCATGCAGAGCTTGAACCTTGTGAGGGTTATTTTACGTGCACGTGTCTGCAGAGATGAGAAACTCTTCTGGACATAAGGCCGTACTTGATGTGTGAAACAAAATCATATGGAAAATATATTGCAAAGAACCATATTAAAATCTTAAAGCTTAAAAAATACAGTATTTAAAGCAGCTGACTTTTACTGAAGGACAGTGCAGAAGGAGTTGGTAAAGACTTGTATCCCAAACAAATTTCCAAACAGAAGACAACTTCCTTCATAAGCCCAGTTTGATGTTAACCAGCCTCCTAACACTACAAGCAATATATACCCTGAGGTCAAAGCAACCAGCTTTACCAGGTCAACACATTCAAGCTGTCCTTGTGCTCAAGAAAAGAAAGCATTGAAAGCCTCCTGGGCTCATCACAAAGAGCAGGACTGTGCCAATCTACACCATCAAGAGCAAGAGCAGAATTTTTGTTGACACCACTTTGTGTAACTCCCTGCTCAGTGCCTGCTGCTCCAGAACATGAGCACAGCCTCTGCAGGCAGGCTGCCAGGAGCCTGCTGGTGCCGAGGGATGGTGCTTCATGATCCATCCGTGCCCTAGGCACCTGCAGGAGGGACAGCTGCCGTGGCCTCCCCCAGGCTGCAGCTCTAGAGCACTGGGGGCAGAAGCCAGTGGAGGCTGAGCTGTGTCCCTGCCCTGGACACAGGGAGAGGGGAGCAGAGCCTGGAAGTCCCTTTGCCACAGCCTGGGTTTCTGGGAGCAGTGCGGTCCCCATCCAGTGGCTCCTGCCAGCACCACTGTTTTCTCTCTGGGCTCCTCTTGGCTTCATCCTGTGCAGCTGTGCTCTCCACATCAGAAGGGACTTTTCATAGAAAAGTGAAATTAGCAAAAATAAAGATAGTTGAATGCATTTTGTTTCACCAGAGAGACTGTTTGTGGTTAGCAAATAGACATGAAATGTTATAACATAATTTCTAACAGTACCCTATAGAGATGACTTGTCTGTTAAACATGAAATAAAACTGGCAGGAAACCACCATATTGACTTAATAAGGCATAACATTAACTGACACCAAGAAACAACTTAGTTAAGAAGTAGAAAACTTTACAACCTCAGTTATTTAAAAAATACAGAGGTATCCCAGCAATTAAATAGAAAGTGATCATTAGGGTAATTTGCACTATTTAGTTCACTGCGATTAAACATGATGCCATGAATGCATTGGGTTGGAATTTCTTTGACTCCATTATTCTCCTGACTAGTCCTGATCAAAAACACATTAAAATACTAACTGCCAGTTGAAAACCATACACTGTTTGGCAATATTCATTTAGAGTTTTTTCTAGCTGAGGCAGTTAAGGCTTCAGAGTTTATGGAGAACACATCTTCCCAGCCCATAATGGTACATACATTATTGACATATTCTGTGGCTCAAACTGGATAGCTAGAGGTACTGCCTGGGTCTAAGTGAGGCCCAGGTATTGTTAATCCCTTCTGTCTTTTAACTGGGATTTTGCAAGAACATCTGTGCCCCCAAAAATGGAGAAAAATATAGTAAGATGCTGAGCTAGAAGGTAGTTTCTAGTTCATACCTATGTTTCTGTACTGTGTTCCCCCGGTCCTGACTTAACTCCTTATGCCATGGGGCCCAGAAGAGCCTCACAGCATCTGCTGTTCTGGCTGTCATGAGTAGCTTTGTGGAAAATCACAGGATACTCAAATGGCTGGTGAGGTGGGATCAGTGTGAAATCACAGAGAGGTGAACACTTGTTCATGCTGCAAGCAAGCCCTTGTGACAGTGCAGCTGTTACTATTTTAATTGCAATACCACAGTCCCAACTCCTGATTGTTTGTGTTGGGAATCTAGGGTACCAGATCATCTCCTGATGCCTGCCAGCAAAGGGCTAGTATAACTACCTTGAGGTGGTGCATGATCTCGAATTATACCATAAGAGCCTATTCCATGGATGCAATTCCTCTCTGTTCTCCCCACTGTCTGTCTCCTTTTGGTCACATCTCCTCTAATAGCATAGTTAGTAATTTGCTCACTTTTAGATGTACAGCTTCCCTGAGAGAGTCAGCAATTATCCCTTTTTTTGCTAAAGACAAGCACAACCCATGTTGGGGTGTCAGGATTGCTTCCAGCTGCCCCTTTGCCAGGCTAATGAAATACTTCAAATACCCCTGGTGTACAACAAGAAATACAGCTACTGTAAACATTTTCCCAGACTGGACAGCCACAGAAAGGCAGAAAGGTGGGAGTTTTTTGGTAGTGCTATGTGTTTAAAGAGTGTCTAGTAACATGGATTATAGAAAGTACCTAAGTCTCCTAAGCGGTAAAATATAAAGAAATTAATTAGGAGAACAAAGTAATTATATGGAGTAAACATACAAGAGCAATTGATTCAGCCTTTCTCCTTAAACTCTAGAGTTGTGGTGCCATTTGTCTAAATGTAGAAGACTTCAAATGCCAACACGAAAAGCTTTAATATGCTTTTTCCCTAAGGCTAAACTAAAGAAAGATTGGCTGCACTTTCCTGGAGTTAACAGGTCACATTTATCATGCTGCCACTTATGTTCAAGAACTAGCAATTTAACTGTTCCTAACTGGCTTGGTTCAGCCCTGCTGAAACTGGAGATGGGCTGAGGGTTTTAAACAATCTTATCTGCTGGAAGTGACTAATATTAGAATGACACAGGACTACAATCTTGGCATTCAGGAAAGCTGGTGAGATCCTATCCCCAAATTCTCCTTAAATGCTTCTGCTAAATTCAGTAGTGTTTGTGTTATTACTATGATTTTTATATATAGGTCCCAGATAAGTTACCCACGAAGGAAAAGATAATTGACAAATTCTCCACTAGTCTTCTGAGTTGTTTTTTCCCCTCCCGGGATCAAAATTTCTTTAGAAAAAGGATGATTATTCTCTCCCCGCAGCTATAAATTCCTCAGCCAGCTCCTCTGTTACTATGCAGTCTGCTGGGCATATTCCAGAATTATTTCTGAAGTTTTCTCAAACTTCCATATAAGTCAAAAAATTCCATAGACCTGTTGCATGCCAGCATGACAGTCGACCCTTACTGCTTGGTATAAATTCTTGAAACCCTCAGTTCCACCCATGCAGAGCAGCCAGTTAAATTAAGGACACAAAATCCACATAGTGCTTTGGGAAAATGCTGCTACAATAATCATATCCATCTCTCCAGAAGCTGCAGTTCTTTGTTACAAACCAATCTGCCCTAGAACCTATGGGGGCCATCACCACATAGTCCAACGCTGATCAGCACCAGAGGAAGAGGTGTTGAGGGGCAGTTATAAAAAAGAGTGGGGGAAAACCCCTAATATCTGTGAAAAAATGCATGAATGGTACAAAATAAAATAATGCTCCTCCATTGGAGGCAAATAAATCACTCCCAGGCTACAAGTCAAGTATGACTTGAAGCACTTCATGAAAATAGATGCAGCATTCTCAGCACGATGGTGTCCACAGTGAGGGCTTCCTACCAGAGCCTGGTGTCCCAGGCATGGTGTGCCCCCACGCCTACTGCAGGCTGCATGTGCAAGGCCAGCATCTGCTCATGGCCTGTGCATCCCTGCTCCCTGCTAAAAGAGCGAGTTAGCCAACAATAACAGTGTCTGTTTTGTTGCCATCTCAGTAGACGCTCTAATAGAGCTAATAGGAAAAAGAAACCTCACCAGAGAAGGGAAAGGTCAGAAGGCTAATAAAATAAATGCAGCTATTGTGCGATCCCTTGGCAATTCATAAGTGAGTGTGATTTTCCTTTTTTTTTTCCTCAGCAGCATGAGAATCTTCTAATGAATCCAAAATGAAATTTCAGCTTTCATGCAAAGTTTATTACTGACAGTCACTCCATTGCAGAAGTAGGAATATTAGAGATTTAGGTCTACACTTCTTACATTCCCCCTTCATTTCATCTCTCTAGGTTTTCTGAGTTTTTCTTCCAGTCAGCTCTGTCTATCAGAGAGAAGCAGTGTCATACATGACAAAATGTTGGCCAAAACGGTAATTTTACACCAAGAGTCCTGTGTTGTTTTTGAAGGGCACAGCTGGCCAGCTGCTGCCCTTTTAAAAGCACTGCCCATCTAGGAAACCACGCTTGGTTGCTCTTAATCTAGCGAGTGTTCCTCTGTTTATAATCAAATACTTGCTGAAGTGTTTGGCTGTTCTAGGACTTCAAATCAAGAAAACACAGTCTGATAAATAGTTTTCTTCTAAGCACACTCCTCTCCAGCACTATGTTGACACTACAGCACTGCTGGGTTCAGGGACAGCCATTCCTGAGTGTCTAAGTGATAGTCTAAGATACACACATATATTCTGTGTCCCTGAGAGTCACAAGCAACACACACAGCTGGAATTTGATCCTCCTAGCAGTAGCAAAATCACTACAGTGCTGGAGAAGATGGCCTAGTGGATAAGGGATTTAAATGCAGCTGCTGCCCCTTCTCTAGGAAGGATCCCCCTGTGCTCCTCTGCCTTCCAGGAAGAGTCAGCAACAGCAGCCTGAGGCTATGGATGAGTGGGCACCTAAGGAAGGCCTAACTGGTACCCCAGTGGCTGCCCTGCATCCAGGCAGGACACACAACCAAGGCAACAAATCCTCTGGCGCTGTTGGCCTTTGGCTCTTCTCATACCAGTGGAGAGGGACAGACGTGATTCTGAAGCAAGGCAGCTGTTTCAAGGGATCTGAACACAGGCCATGGTATTAGAAATAGCACAGCACAAGCTCAGGGAGAAAGTAGCCTGAAAGGCTGCAAAATAAGCTGCATGGCCTCACTTAAGAAGGTTTGTTCCCAGGAACCACAAGAGGAGGCCACCTGCTGCAATGACACTCTCCCCGATCTGCAGAAGGATGCGCTCGGGCCAGCCCTTCTCCCTGCTATGGACTCCTACAGAGCCATCAGCTGAATCAGCAGCATCTGCAACTTCCCTAACGGCCCAAAGACATTGCCTAGATTAAAAGCCTATCAAACACAGGGGAAGCTACATCCTGGCTTCCTGTATGGCAGGCTGATGCAAGAAAACACCCAGGCCTCATGCCCTGGGCTGGAGGGAGGGCAGTTGCAGCGGTTACCTGCTGTGACCTCAAGCACTCTAAAAGCCCCGGCGAGCGCTGCCTTTGTAAGGCGTGGCTGCCGCGTGAACAGGCACTCCAGGGTTATGGCGTTTGCCTCCCTGCTGGTGCTGAGCGCTCCGGCGTGGGTAACGCAGCTTTGGTAGCTTCACGCTGAGAGGAAGCGAAGGGACGAGAGAAGGACGCTTTGCTTGCGAGCCTGAGAACGTTTATTCCCCCATGCGTGGTCGGAGCGAATCGCCCTCAGTGCAATGCAAGGCAAAATGGCGCCAGGACAAAGGAAGGCATTAGGTTAAGTAGGGGGTGGGTGGACAGGGGTGGAAACCTACCTCACCCTATGGGGACAGACGACAGGGGAGTGACATGGATCACAACAACCTATGGGAACATAACAGAGGTGGGTACACTGTTCTGGGACAAACAGAAGTGCAAAGGTGGGGTGATTGATATAGAACCTTCATGAAGAAGCAGGGAATGACTACAAGACTGACACCCCAACAAGGAGTGACAACCCCTGACTGACAGAATTTTGTAAGGAGAAAACTGTGTGAGGTGAGAAGATTGCCATGTCTGAGTGACAGGAGCTCCCATGGTAAACAGCTTGGAGCAAACCACTGTGAGGGAAAATAGGGGTACAGAGAACCACCTAACTAACATTAATAAAATCCCTGACTAAACCAACCCAACCTACAACAGGCAGTGTTTTGGTGTGATACAATTCCCTTCCCAGCATACTAGAGGAGAAATTCACTGTACTAGAGAGGAAAACCCATCTGTCATTTCAGCCATCCCCCTACAGCAATGGAGTTTTTTCCTAGACAATGTTTGTTACTTTAAAGGGTCCACTTTGCGGCATTTCACAGCCTGAGATTCTCCACAGAGTTAATGGGATGTTGCGATAAATTAACAGGATATTAAGCTTCACTCAGAGGTGCTTTTACCCTGCACACACAACTCTGGTGAAGGCAGGACAAGGAGAGATGTAAGTACCAGGCTAATGACCATTCATTCAAAGGGATGCTGAAAATAAAGCAGGTTCATAGATCTGCTGCAAGAAAAATCTCATCTTTGGTTGGAGATCATGTTCATACAATTGGTGACAGAGCATGAAAGAGAGCTCAGTTAAACAAAGCAAAGCATGGGAACACAAAACTGGTTTGTGAACATCTTACGTTTTTAGTCCACATAAAAACCTATTTCTCACCACGTATAACCTACCCTCTTGGCTACCCGGGTCTCCTGCCTACATTAGTAGTACAGCTCCTTAGCTCTCCCTGAAACTTTTCTATCCAACCTCTTTCTTGTACAGAAAAAAATAAATTATATTACATCAGTGTGATTGAGAGGGAGATTAGTTATTGTTGCCTCTAAAACAAGAGGTTATTGTTATTGTTGCCTCTAAAACAAGATATCTTAATTTTTTTTTTGAGGCTCTCTTGTATCACACAGAATTGGTTGGCCTTGGAAAATCTAGTTATTCCATATACTTCAGTGCAGAGGCTCAGACTAGCCACAGACATCCTTCTCTACTGGATTATACACATTAGAAAGAGGAAGGCAAGAATTTGATCAAAGCTTTCAGCTTCTGCAAGGAGAGAGAACTCAACTTCTCATCAAGGAGAAAGACAGAAAGAGTAAAAAAATGATGCAGGAAACGAGAAAGGGAAGAAAAAGATTAAATTTACAGGCTTTAAAACATAAATAAACACTGTGATCATCCATTTTGCATAAATTCCTGCATAAGCCAGGCCACAACATGATTGATTACCTCCAAATAAATAGGTGGTTAGTTCCTCTACAGCTGTAATTACAGGTGTTGTCAGAAAAAAACCCTTACTTGTATGTTAATATAGCAGTATTTACCAGTGTCACCCATTCACATTTTGGGAAAATATTCCTACATCCTGTTCCAGATGCTGGATGTGAACTTGTGCAAAAATACCTCAGATATGGTTAATGCATTCACTAGGGAATCTCAGAAGAATATAGGATTTCCCAAACCTCTTTGTTAGAGAACATATATTGTTTTTCAAACTACTTCTAAGTCAGCATCCCTCTGAGGAAGAACTGGCTCAGATTTTTCTGCAAGCTCTTATTATCACAGCAGTATTTATGGCTATGCCTCAGGGAAACAAGCAGACAGCTTCATCCATCCCACACACAGCCAGCAGTTCCTGGACCCTGCTTACACAGGGGGTTCTTTTAATACTAATTTTATCTCAGGCCAAGGGTTCAGGCAATGATCTTCTAGACACCACCACCGCCCCAGCAATAATTGCTTGGACTGTTATGCCACATTAAATTTCATATCCTTAATCTGCTAAGTGGTACTGAAAGAAGAGGGAGAAACCACGAGGTCATAGCTGTTCTAATCCAGCCTTAGCAATCAGACAGTCACAGACCATTGTCATGCTGCTGGGGCTCCTAAGGACTCCAGCAGTTCCCAACAAAAAAATACAAAACCCTTCTCAAGACACTCCAGCCTTCTCCAAATGCATACAAATCTGACGTGTTTTCAGAAAGCAGCAGCTTTTTTTCTGGTCTCTGCTGCTTATGTTCATTCTGAAATGTACTGATGTCCTATGTATTAAGGAAATTGCAATTGAAGTTTCCTGTAGGACTTGTTAAGAATGAAAGTTTTACATGCTGAGGATGCAGGACAGGCATGACCTCAAGGACTTCAGCAGCTCCAGAGATGTGCTGAGACTTGCCTGATAGAGAGGTCTCTGAAATGCAGCAGGCTTTTTACTCCATTACACTCTTGGCTATGAACACCACATATGAGCAATTTAACATAAATCAGAATTTAGACTCTACATACAAGAGAGCACAAGAAGCAGATGGGGTTACCATTGTCTGTTCTCTTCTCTCTTTTGCCACATGGCAAAGAAAGTGCAGTAGAATTGATTATTTTGTTTCTATGGAAATAAATACCATCTCCTGCTGGAAGTGCTCTTCTCTGCCTGTGTAGATCGTGGCTTAACATACAGCTGTCTGATGGATTCATCCAGCTGCCTGTTCTGCTTGAGTCACGAGGATCTGGGCTGTGCAATTGCTGTCACTCAGGAAAAGTTGATGTTGGAAGCTGGAATGTCGACACATTAGACAATAAACCCCACAACCCCACAAGGCTCTTCTGGGAGATTTTCTTTTGGTGATAACGAGCAGCTACCTCTAAAGAGATCACAGGGTCCCTACATACATTAATGCTGCCTAGTTTCATGGTAGTTCAATTTGAGAATGGAAATCATGTGGCAATAGGATATCATCTGGTCTAAGTGGGGACTCTCTGTTATTTGACATATTTTACTTAAAGATTACTGCTAACAAGGCTGGGGCATGCTTGATAATCCTTAACTGCAACCTGAGAATTTAACAGATGATGGCAACGGAGGTGACGGATTGTTTTGAGTGGATGGTGGTATTACTACTAACTTCTATGGGCAGCTTTAAATCACCACCAAAAATATCCTGCAGCAGATAACCAATATAGTGGCTTTCTACAAGCACCTTTTTTGTTTTGTTTTGTTGTTTTCCAGTTATATTATTTTTCTGATTCCTTTGTTTGGACTTCTTTCTCAGAAAAGTTTTACAAATTTTTCACCGTTTCAAGAACTTTGCAAATTAGTACGAAAGACAGAAACAGAGCCTTTTTCCTCTCTCTGTCTTTTCCACTGCATTTATTTTTCTGGTCAAGGTAAAGGATAAAACCTGATTGTTCCTCCAACAGAAGGTGAGGTTATGTGGCTTCAAAAAGGAAAAGTATTATCACAGTTTTCAGGCTATTGTATTTTTTTTCCCGTGAAAAAATCCAAACTAGTGTTGGGAGGTTCCAATAATTTTCTCCCTTTGATCTGCAGTCTGACAGGTAGTTGTTTCTTCTTTTTCACTTATTTTACATGTTACTGGTTCCTACTTTGTGCTAAATTTAGTTTTGCACTATATTTAATTTTGCTCTCATTAACATAACCCAAATGTCACTGCCAACTGCCACCAAGACAGTCATTCTTACTTGAGATGAACAAATTCACTGTGAATTCCTTTGGGAAAAAAACATTCCACAGCCTGAATATCTGTGGAAGATGAAGTCTAAATTTGATCGTGACAAAAATCAGAAAATCAGAGTTCTTGTTTAGCTGCTATTACATGTTCTCTGACTCAGTCAACAAATTTATTTCATTCCTCTTCCTCTTTCAAGCCAATAGAAGATAGTTTCATGCAATTGAAAAATGCTTTGGGCAAGACTGGGAGAAGCAAATAACTTATTTACTGAATATGGGGTGTTGACTGATTCAATATTTCTCGCCAATTAATCCAAAGTCACCAAATGCTTGGAGCTGAAAAGAGGATGTGGGGCTCAGTTAGTGGAACGAGATCATGCTGAGGGCAGATGTTTCCCCTTGAGCAGTCAGGATGCTGCCCATAATATTTTTTTGATATCCAGGTTCTCCTTGTTAGGGGATTATCTTGGGCACTGGTCTGGAGGGGGTCACCTTTGCCTGACTACCTCAGCTAACAAGCAGTTCAGTCATTTTGGCTGCAGGAACTCAAAATACATCGCCTCTGAAATGCTCCTGCCATGGCAGACAGGGCACACCAGTGGGAGATACATGTTCAGGCCCATGTCAGCAGAGGAAGTATTCCATGCTGCTCTCCTGAATTTTGGAGAGTCCGAAGTGCCTACCCAGACAGCAGAGGCAACACTCCAGCTCCCACGTCCTCCTTTGCATGAACTGCACTGTCATCCCACCCTTTTCATTCATCCACAAATAAATCAAAGAGGCAATACACAAGGTCTCATTTCCTTGCATGTGTGTGTGTGGTGTGTAAGGAAAGCAAAGCATATTTTTCCTGAATTTCAGTTCAGAGGCTAACTGGAAGCATTCACTTTTATCACATTCATAGTGCAGGACTGACATTTCACCTCTACAATACATCTGGGTAACTGCAAGCACAGTTCCAGCCCAAGCAAGAGCTTTTTAAGGCCAAGGCTTTAGTGATGAAGCACTAGGAGAGCCATACACAAATTCTGCCACTTGGATTACCCTGGAAACACTTCCATGTAAACAAAGTCTAATGGTGGACACCTTCTGGCCTTCCAACACATTGTCAGATCACACTCTGCCACGAGGAGTGAGTTCCTCTGCAGCACTCAGTTGTAGCAGGGAATCAAAGCATGGAAACCACACGAGCAGAGATTACACAGCCTCTCAAGTCTGGCAGCCAGATGTTGGCTAGCAAGAGTGAGTGCAACCAGATGGTTTTTCTGCCATTTTTTTATCCAAACATTCAGAAGAGGTTAACAGAATGACACACATAGAGGTAAGTTTGTTATCATATGTGTATATTTAGACACATACACATATTACCCCCTCAAAACTGTAATCCTTAAAGATTACAGGCAGGACTAGGATTTTCAGATGCCAGGTCCAGCTCAGACTCTGCAAGAAGCTCCAAGTGAGTAACAGCCAGACTAGGACTACTCCATATTGCTGTCTTGATGTCAGGATCAGCCCAAGGGTGCAATCCACAGAATCCCTTTGCAACCACTTAAAAAACATGCTCCTGGATGCAGTACCTGGAGACAGCTCATCAGCTGGACATGGGAAGCTTTGTTTTTTTTTTTACCCATGCATAACTTCCTTACAGTGAACTGCTTGGGATTTGGAATGAAAAAATACAGCAGGAAGATCACTGCATTGTTGTGACATACTGCTGCTGATGCAAAATGCTCAGGCAAAGGAAAGAAGGCTTTCATGGGATAGTTCTGCATCCCAACATGATCTAGCTGTTGGATACTTCTCTGAGGCAACAGAAACATGCTACTTTCTAATGAAGCTGACATCAGAGACCGCTGGAGAGAAATTTGGGCAGGTCAGCTCAGTATCAGTAGATGCAGATGTTAATTTCAAGGCTGAACCCTCATCACTAGCCCACACCTCTATCCTTTCCACAGTGTCTATGCCAGACAGCCACATCTGAAACAAAAACATTTAGTTCCACTTAATATCCTGTGCTTTTCCATATACAAGACATGGGTTTGCCACTCACATCCTCCATGTGCACTGCATAGTTTCACACAAGCTGGAGAGACAGCATTTGGAACAGCAAGGAATATCAGTAGATGGACAACAACCAACACTTAACTGCTATGACTCACATTCTAATGAAACAAAATCCAGGAACAACTCTAATTCCCAGGTAGATAATACAGAAAAGCAGCAATTCTGGCCCTGAGCTGCTTTTAACTGACCTGGATCTCCCATTGGAGCATTTGACCCTCAGACAGGCTAATTCCAGTTGATTGTTCCCATTTTATTTAGTTATGCAAGCAAGCACCAAGTCCTACAATTAAGCTTTTATAAATATCCATTCATCCCCAAAAAGCCCAGGTGAGAGCTTTAGTTTGGTGACCCTTATTCTTTCACAACAGAAATAAATAAGCAGAAATTAATTAATACATTTTGTTGTAAATACCAGTAGAACCTATTGAAATCAAACCCAGGAAGAGGTGGGGGAGCCCAGATGGAAGAAAAAGTTAGAGTCCTTCTGACAGAAGTTCCTGTCAGTGACTTGGGAAACAAACTCAAACACTCAAGGGACTCAAGAGTCAAGCTCTTCTCCTGGCAGGCTGGCCAGGTTTGTGTGCATCTTTTACAGGAGGGAGAAATCAAAGACAGCTTGATGATGCTTCCTTTGAAAAACTGCATTTCCTCTCCTCCCCACAGCCTCTTAGCACATTTCTGCTAGAGGGATAAGAGTGGCTGGAAATATCCCAGTGAAGCATTTAGTCAGAAGACAGAGAGACAGAAAGCTTTCTTTAACAATACCTTTATGAGCCTAAAATGTTTTGTTTGAAACAGCTGTATGTGAATGACCTTTGGAGAAGCCTGAGGCTTTAAGCTCACAACAGCTGCCTTGACAGACAAGACACCAGACTTCCCTGACAGCTGTAGGGCCTGGGGAGCTTCTGGATTCCTGGAAATACTGACAAGTTGTCAATTCTATCCAGTTTTGACCACAGCCAAATTTCAAAATTCCTGAAAACTGGGAGCCTTTGCTTTTAACTACCTCAGGTCTGAACTTCTAGAGGCAAAACAAGGGTTGCGACATCACCATTTCCTGTCAAGTTCAAATATTGAAATAGTACAAATTAGTCTTTCTCAGAATTGTGACATTACCTTCAAATCATGACACCTAAATGAACAGATGTTCTTTTCTCTTGCCTTCTGATTTGCAGACCTTTAATGTGTCAGTGGTATTTTTTGTATTAACTCCATAAAAACTTTTAATTCTCTCTTACGAAAACAAGGCAAAACTGAAATTCCTGTGCTGTAGTCTTCTGAGCATTTCAAAGGTTATGGATAAAAGTAGCTGCACCACCATGCTACTTGCTTCTAGATGTGACGTTTTAGAGCTACAGTCCTAGTGCCAGTAGCATAAAGGACAAGCCCTTAAGATGCAGCACTATGGAGAAGTGGGTGAGAAGGAACAGAGCTGCAAGGAACAGAACTGCAGAGCACACTCCAAAGGAAGTGGAGCTCAATAAGGGACCTCAGGAGAGGCAGGGAGAACAGACTCGGTTTCTCCTCAGAAAAAAAGATTATGAAAACAAAAAGAACTAAGGAATCGTAGTCTAGCTGAAGACAGACCTGGATTTCTCAAAGTTTTTACCTTTCCAACTGGCACAAAACTCCCTCACAGGAAGTCAGATTCTGAAAGCCTCCAATTTGTCTGCAAATACCACGTGCAATAACCAGCAACTTTTGTATGTTTCTGCACAGTTCCACAGAAATTAATAGTTTCAGAAAACTGTCATTTCCTATTCAAATTTATATGCAACAGAAGCCATAACTATGGGGACTGCCAGTCACTTCACATAGCCCTAATGTCAAGACTTCCCAAGTACTGTGCTATAGGGAGTTCTCTGAGCTCCAGGGATTTCTCATCAATTCAGACATGCTTTAAAACACTGCTGTAGGACACATGACAAAGCTGCTTCTGTGGTGTCACAAGGCTGTGTGGGTTCACCACCAGCTCTGGCAGGTGCAGGCAGCAGGTTTACCAATTTGTGCTCATTGGTCTATCCATCTCTTTAGGTGAGATCCAGCAGCAGCAGCAGCCCTATAAAGCAGCACAGCTGTAACTGCAAGGCTCCGTGCTCTCAGGCTGTGTGCTCCCTGCAAACTTGGCTTAATTACAGCAATGTGACAGGCTTCACCCCTGCAGTTAAATCTGTGGTCTCTGGACTTGAAAGACAATTCAGGATGTCGTGTACAGTGTGTCCCTACATGAACACACTTAAAAACATCTTCATTTTAATTAAGAGCACCTCCCTCTAGCCTCTGCCTGCCTGGCTCTAGTTACAGTGAATTCTGTATTTGACTGTATGTATTACCATACACTGCCTCTGCACAGCAGCATTGTCTCCTCCCCACATGCTGTTCATTGAAGAGGCTCACTTTGATTATTTAGAAAGTGGAAATCCAAACAGATCCCCTCCTGAGCAGTGAGAACACCCAGCCAGGTTCCTAACTCTTGGAAATTCAACTCAGAAGCCCAAGGCAGCGGAGTAAGACAGACAGACACTCCCACCTAGTGGGGAAGGCACAGCTCTGGGCCTCTGGGACTGGAGCTGCTTCAGCTCTGCAGACTCACACACTCCTACCACAGAACCCTTTGCTTTTTGAATCAACAAGATTAACAGCTATGACGAAACATCAGAGTATTACTTCTAATTATTAAGCAGAAGAAAAAGGCAGGTTAAGCCTACTAAGTTACCAGTACTTTTATCTCTTCAGTATTAGACATGACTGCAAACACAACTCTTTTACTTTATAGTAGTGTAATGAATAACTTTTGCAAGGTCAATCCAACAGGCATGTAAAATATTAGCAGAATGCCACAGAGGCATTTTAAACCTACTTTGCTACCTAGAGAGAACTAAATTCTTGAATGCAAAATAAAGACAAGTAAGTCTTCAGTAAATAAAGAGGCTTTAATGTCTAGGAGAGCATACCAGCTCACAAGTTGTGTCACTATCAGCATTTTCTGGAAACAGTTTAGAGGTTTATTACTTTGGGGTTTTTTTAACACATACTGTAGATAAAGGTAAAATAAAAAAATTGTAAGGTGGCAATTAGAAGCTGGAGGGAAAAAGCCTCTCTGATGTATTTCCATTTCTGCATGTTCAGTAAAGACACCCTGCTTCCCAGCAGGATGAAGGTGCCATCCTGAGGGCTCACTGGGGCTGGCCCTAGCAACACCCCCATGGCCTGCCACGGGGGCTGGCAGAAAGGCTGCAAGAGTTTGGTTTGGCTGGCCTTGAATTACTTTAATCTGTTCTGGTACAGAACGAGATACACACACTTTGTGATTCATATTAGCCTTCAAATGTCTTTTTATGGGTGAGCAGAAGTCACAAACATGCACTGCCATTTACCAGCAGCGTACTGCCCTTTTAGACCCAACCGCATGTTTCTGAAAAACATTCAGCCACCAAAATCTGCAATGTGCAAACCAAAGTCTCTGTGTGCACCTGCAAGTATTTATTATGGGATCACCCTGATGCACCCTGTTCTTTCAGCCCATGACACATTATCATTTCCCAGGATTTGGGTTAAGTACTGCACTTTGTTGCCCTCTTGAAAATTATTCCAAGTTTTTATTTTAACATAATGTGACCTACGCACAAATTAACTGTGTCTACAAACACGGCACCTTCATCAGCGACATGAATAAGCCCTGGGGTCTGTCAGGATGCAATTTTGCAGCTCTTGTTTGGTCCAGGTCAAAGACTAATCCAGCACTGAAATTTGCGAACTCATTGCTCCTGTCACGCAGATCAAGTCTGCAAATAATCCCATGCTCATTGATGATACTCTGCACAGTTCAGGTTGGAGATGACTTAACACACACAGCTATTTTTACCACTGGGGTTAGGAATAGATAGAACAAACTGTTAATTTCATGTTTGACTAAAGGGTCTCAGACTTGTCCACAGAGGGCATTTCATATCAGCTGTAGGGCTTTCCCTTCCTGTTTCTCTGTTCATGTAAGGAGAGACAGACCTGCCCACCTCCACAGCAACCACAGTAACACTAAGTGCTACTTCTCAGCAGCAATTCTGAGTTTACTGCCTAACACAGATCAGAAAGAGGTCTATGCACTTTCACTGCCCAGTCAACAGCTTTTGCTAGCACACTTGATAAATTACAGGCACATACTCCACTTCATAGTGCCACAAGAACCACTTTTTCCAGATTTCACAGCAGTATGGAACTAAGACAGTTTAAGCAAGCTGTTACTTCAAATGAACAGGTAAGAAATCTTTGTCCTTTCTGGTGAACCAGTTGTCCACCAGAACATGCATTAAATACTTTTCACTGCTTCACTGTCCCTACTATTTGCCTTCAACAGTTACTAAGTTCTCATCTTCCTATTCCTTTTTGTACAGAGCTGAGGACTTTGCACATTCAGACCTAGACAGGACACAAGGTAGCGGGACTGACTCACCAGCTGACTGGAAGCAGATGAGTGAACTTTTTCTTAATCTGGTGCACAGCAGAAACTGAGCATTACCAGCATGTGCTGGGTCTCAAACTACTGCCTTTAGAGCCTCAGCAAATGTTGGCTGTGACTGAGGAGCCCTTAGTAGTTTAAAGCCTTACCACCTGGAGCTAACTTAAGCTTCCTCCATAGCTTAAGCACTCCTCTCCAGAGCACCAGTCTACAGGCATATCTACCTCCTGTTCCTTTGGAGTGTGCAGTACCAGGATGTCTGGCACACACATTACGGCACTCGCCAACAAAGCCCTGCCTCAGCAGTCACTCACATTGAGCAGCACTCCACCAGTTTGTTTTTCATCTCTGCTATGTGGTACTTCACTGTATGGAATAAGGAACAGAAAAAACTCCAGTTTCCTTCAGCATGGTAAGCACAACATACAACTATCTGAAGACCATGGGCACCACACAGGTTACTTCCTCCCTGCTTCAAGCATCAAGTTTGTTACTACTGCTTCAGCAACATGGCTGTGCAGAGACAACTCATACTTGATATATACATGCAATCAGTCCCTTTAGTTAAAGGATGGTCTAAGACATACCTGAACTGTTAGTATGAAATGAGTATCACATGCTGTCATTCAGGCCCTATGTGAACAATTTGCCTGAGCCAGTACTGTAATCTCTGCCCAAAGTGATGCTTCCAACGTTTGTGCATCAGTGTAATACAAAGACCTCACATAAGAAATGCAGGAAGGAGTGGGGATGACTGAAGACAGTCAATTCAGGCAGGCACAGCAGCACCTATTTCCCTTTCATTTATCTTTTCAACCTCTATGAAAGCTCTGCAGCCTTAATACAACAAATAACAGGCATTTTTCTCTTCCAACTGTTTCAAAATCAAGTAATTATACCAGATATTACTAAAAATGAGTCTCTTGTAGACAGTTATAGAAGATTCTTCTTTTGAGTTTTATTTCTTAATAGTAACAGTAGCACATATTTCCACTTAGGTATTTTAGTGCAACAAGGAAATCCATTAAGCTTCAGCAAGGTGACCTATGTTTCTATATGCAATGGAACAGATTAAAGTGCCTCCCTTTGTTGCACAACAGTTTAAAGCTTCAGAACTCTAAGTAAATACCTTTCACAGAATTAAACAAGCAGACACTTTGCTTGATTATGAAATGCTTTTGTTGGATGAGTGAAGTGCTTTCTGCGGTAGAACAATTCATTTGTAAGCCACAGGCACTACTACAAGAGTGGTATCAGAGTAGAACTGGTGACATTTCAGTAGTCTGTGCAAGAATTCCACTCTACTTTTTGCAAGTTGCATATCTTGAAGATACATTCTCCCAGTTGATCACATTCCAGATGGCTTTCAAATAATCAGGTCGAACATTTTTATATTGAAGATAATAAGCATGTTCCCATACGTCAATGCCTAACAAAGGAATGAGACCTGTAGAAAAAAGAGGATAAATTTTGTAAATGTATGAAAACACACTTTACATGTAAAGTTTTATATTGCATCTTCAAGTTGTACCCAGTTTTTGAGTCTTAATCTGCAGGAAGACAAAGAGCTCTGCAGCACACTGGTCCTTAATGCAATATTTTACAAAACTGTGCTCATACACACACACACACACTGCATAAACTCAAAAGCACTCGTTAGGGTAAACACACCTATAAATATTCTGGAACTGTCTTGAAGACATACTCGAAACCAGATGAAGTCATTTTTGAAAGGTTTCTATCTTTTACACACATATACAAGCACTTTCATGAAAAAATTATGTTATAAAGGTTTCTTGCTATGCCAGCTTCCTTCCAATACTTTAATTACAGGCTATCTGTTAAATGCCTAATTACCTCCTTGCTTTTTTGCTATAATACCCTTGTCACTGAATTTTTAATGGTAAATTTTCACAGGAGGGAGGGTGGAATTCACCCCCATTATAATCTATGTCCCTATACTAAATCTATAGTTTATTTTCACCCTACTGATAGGCAATACACAGTCTGCTGGCAATACATGAAATTCCTTGCCATTCTCTATGAATTCTGCAGAACATGTTTTAAAGGTATCTGCAAAATAATTTGGACAAACTAACACTACAGGCAGATTCTTACTGGTCATGAGCTCTTCTCTCTATGACAGGTGTCCAGCCTGCCACTACCACTTCCATGTCTCTCTAAGGAAGTAAGAGTATCTTGGAAAGAGACCACTGCCAGTACTATGCTGCTTGTCCAGCTGTAACACTTAACCACATCATAGACTAATTTGGTTGACACTCATTATAAAGGAAGGGCAAAATTACTCTTATAAAGGAAGCAAATTATAAGGCTCCATTTTAAACTCAGCCTAGATAGGAACAAGAGTTATGATGTTCATCTTCCCCTCTCCTGTTGTCTGGCCCCCTCTGACAGTGCTGTGAATAGCTCCTCTGCCAGAGAAAAAAAAATCTGAAGGCAAGAGGCTTAATGTTGCTTGATATGTGCAAGTTATTCCAGTTACTCAGAATTCCAAGGAAGCTGAAGCTAAAATATTCTGCAAGCAAAAAGCACTTTCACAATATGACACATCTATCTTCCTTTGGACTAGAAGGACACTTAATCCTTCTGCTCTTCACAGTTTTTAAGTCCTGCTTTACAAACGCTGCTCTAAAAACTGAGTTTTCACTTCTGCTAGAAGAGACATTTGGTTTTTCAATCTATTTATCCATCCATTTCTTCTCAACATTGTCCACAAACCACTTTTCAGATGTCATACACTTGCCTATCAAATCTACAGAAGCAGAGGGGAAGGAAATAAACTTGACCTGTTGTTCCTTGCAAAGGGTCTTGATTTGCACAAGCTGCTATCTGTAGGCGCCCCTGCTCCTTGTTATAGCCAAGCCACCCCCAGCCTGATCCTTGAACACCAACTGATACAGCTGTCAGCTTCTCCTTGAAGTTTGCAAAGGAACCAAAGTCACGCTTGATGGCTTCCATCAATTCTCCTTTAACAGAAAAAAAGCACAGAAAGATCACAGACCTCAATCAAAACCTCCCAAGTTTATCACAACAGCTTTTTTAAGATCTGTATTAAAGGGCCTTTACCTTCAATTGCAGGTCACTTTAGGTAATCAGTACTCCATCCTCCCCAAGGGGATTCCTTCCTTTAGGCTTTAACTACTAAACTATCCCTATCCAAACTGGAGTGTAACTCCAGCTACTAGGCTGAGTGGGTCTGCAGCACATTTCTTCCCTTTCTGTGAACCGAGTACATATGGCAATTTAATTAGCATGGCTTTGTACAACTCTTATGAAGGTGGCAAGGGTATATACAGCAGTAGCCAGGTATTTTGCAGTGTATACATAATCAGCTCTAGAAATTAAAAATACTTTGTACATTACTCATTTTTTATCCTTTTGGCTTACGTCCAACCCCCCCCCAAATACCTCAGAATTTTAGTAATTGTCAGACAGAAAGGTGAATTAACTCTGAAAAAGAAAGATCCTTTAGACTCCTTCAAAGAGAGAAGAGATCATCAATTCTACCTGTTAATTAAAACTAATGTAATAAACCACTGTAACATGCACTAACCTTTAGGTTCCCCTCCTCCATTAGGAGAAAGGTTTGTCCAGAAGATGGTGTGATTGATATGACCCCCACCATTGAACTTCAGTGCAGGTTGAAGTGACACCTGAGTTGTAACATCACCTAAGGATACAGAAAATAAAAATACATAAATAAAAACATTATCATCACCACAACAGGCAGTACGTTTCTACTAGGCCTCCACTGATATCCAGAATCTTTCTACAACATCTACCTTACAAATGGAAAACATAAGGTTTGTACTATTATGCACGTTTTAGACAGTCACAGACAAACTCTATTGAAGATTTATTATCTTTGACCTTTTTTTATGCTGTAATAAGTGATCTGCAATATTGCAACTATCAGGCAGCCCATACTACACAATTGAGACCTACTGCCATTCTACAGCAGAATAAAGCAACAAGGACAGCCAGAACTTTTTGAGGGCCCAGCACATGTAAATTTGCAAACTATGCATTTTTAAACTTCTTAAAACAATTTACAGGGCAAACAGCTTCTGCTTGAGAAAAGTCATTAAGTACAGTGAGCACATACACAAAATGTTCTTCTCCTTCCTTTTGTTTCATTTCGGGTTTTTTTGGAGGGAGGTACTCACAGAAAAGTGATCCAAATCATTTACTACACATGACAGAATTCTGCACCTAAAACCAAGATCAAACAGCTCTGTACTTCCTCTCCCTCCACAAAATGCTGTATTCCTTGAAGAATTCACTGGTGCTTTGTGTCTCTGAACAGTGTTGCACCACTTCAATACAAGTCTTTTCATTACTATTTTGGCTTTTAAAAACACTGAAGCATTTCAAACGTTTTTAAAGCTTTTTCCACCACTCCAATACATTCTTTAGTAAGGAATCAGTGGGAGACCTGTTTTCTCCTGTTTTACTCTCAGGACTGAGTGGTAGAAATTTTCTGAGTCACTTCAACAACACAGACATGAAGACAATCCTCAAAGAAGTAGTAAACCTCAAAGCAGTAGCAGATCTGTACTAAGGTTTTAATTCAGGATTTTATGTTCTCAGCATTTCCTCACAACCTTCATAGAGGGGTACAGCACTGAAACAAAGCATCCAATGCTTCGTTTGGAAAAACATTATTTGCTGGATTTAGGTATCAGGTTAAGGAGAAGTCTCTCATGGCCACTCAGATGGCATCTTTGAGACATTTGCCCTGAATTTTGCATGCCTTAATGACACTTCAAAGTTCATCCAGAGCATACAATATATAGCAAGCCAGAAATCAAAAAGTAACTTAGAAAGCCTTTAATGTGTTCATAACTCTTTATTCCACCATTCCTTAGAAGAAGCCACTCCTCAGCATCACTAGAAACCAGAGATGGCATTTCACCATTGTCCTTAAACAGTATTTGTGCTGCTGAACTTTGCATTGGAAAAAAGAAGGCCATTGAAAAGGGGTAACTTGCCCTCAAGCTACAGCAAAAGTATACTGGAATTTATTGGTATAGAATTCATGGACAATTCAGTAAACCAAGACAAGAAGCTCAAAGGTGCTCAAGAGAGCAGTCAGCTCAGTTTCTCAGCTTAAGTCATTTGTTTCCTTGTAAGAGTGCAATCATAGGTCACACACATGATGGTCAAAGAAGAGCAAACTATGGTAGGAACAAGTTTTCAATGAAAATAAGATTCAAGTTAATATCCTAATATCCTTCAATTAGCAAATCTTACACATTTTGATGGGCCAGTGCCAGGACCAGATTATGTTGAAACAAAGTCCTGCACTGTCACAGAAATGTAAATTAATTTTCAAATGAACTGACAATGTAAGCCAACAGGATTACATTTTTTTAGTTTTCTACGCAAAAATAGATTAATGAAGAACATGGTAAAGATAATCTGAAGAGAATACTTTACTTTCTGCTGCTGAACAAGAGACATTGACAAAGTTCTGCTGTCCAGAAAAGTTATTAGTGATCAGATGTGCTATGTAACCCAACACTGATACACAGCCCAGGAGGATTTTTGACTGTGCTCAGTTTTAGTATGAAAAAATAACGACAATACTGACAGAATGAGGTGGCATTCAGACTTTGCCCCAGTCTTAGAATCTTTTCTAATGAGGGTGAAAATACTGCACATGGTATACTGAGATACCAATTAGGAAAAAACCAAATTTGATTGCTTTGGTGTGAATAACCACAACCAATAAGTAATCCATTTGGAAAATAATCTCTGCAGAATCCTTAAGGAAAATTTAATTTCTACCTCTAAGTACAAAACATTTCAACAGCAAGTGATGAGATGCTATCAAAAGCTGTAATTCCTAAAAAATAACTCAAAGGATCCACAACACTGCAGATGCTTCTGATAACCAGGAATTCTGCCTCCACTAGTGGCTGAAGCTTTTTTTATTTAACAGCATCAGTAACAGAAGCAGCAGACACACTATCTTCTTATACTTCAGGCTCCCTCCCCGTTGTGTTTGCACTAATTACATCTCCAGAATACACCTTTCCTGGATCTGCTACTGGCAGGGAAAGGCAGCAGTCAGTCCTGATCACCTGATTCTTAATCGAATCTCATTAGTTCATTAATTCAGACTGTAAAAGTTATTTTTAGGTTCACTGAGGTAATTGAAAAGCCCCATTCTCTATTCAAATACACTGGCAATTAATTATCAAGGGACACGTGGTTCAGGTTTACTCAGGTATCAGCAATTCTCACTTTCACCCAAGTCCAAGCAGTTAAATTCCACTGTGAAGCCACCTGGCAAGCAGACAGAAGTGAGTCTATACAGTAATTATTTCTCTGAGATAAACTGATACCTTTTAAGAAGATCATCACAACAGCAAAAAAAAAAAACCCAGAAAATATTCCACCTTCTTAAAAAGAATACATGTTATTTCACACACCTTTATCAGTCCAACTGAAAGACTCGAAGTTTGGAAAAAACACATCTCATGTTTCAACGTAGCTCTGCTACACCTGTGAAGTTTTTCCAAAAGGCAGTGTATCTCAAATTTTGGGATCGTAACAAAAAATTCCATGATGGTTTCCTGCGTATTTTCGTGTCTCACATGGGCCTGTCACCTACAAAACCCCTAAATTTGACCCAGTGATATAAGCAACACCCAAATTCAGGTCTCTGCACTGTGTGTTGTATACATTAACAGCATGTTTGTCTTACCTCAACTTGTAGGCAACCGAGATTATTTACCAAGACTGAGCAGAGCATCTGATGTGAAAACTAACAAAGCATGCAAACTTCACTTTATCTAACTTTGCTAATAACCTTTTATTGCAAACTACTTGTTCAGCAAAATGACTGCAATTTCCTACTGCCTCAATCTTTGTTCAGTTCAAGTTACTAATGGAGTATGGACTAAATCCATAACAATCAATAAATCTTCTCGTTTTACAGCACTACAAAGAACAAAATTCATGCTTTTTACTTACATTTGATTTCCAATTATCAGCACCACTGAAGCTACAATAAAAGATTTTCCCCTAACAATATTGCAATGACATAATCCAAAACTTTTAAAAGAATATATCTCACTTCTTTTTTTATTTTGCTCTTCTGTATCATCTACACCAATTAGCTTCCATCTCACCTGCAGACTGCGGAGATACAAACCTTTTGCCAGTGCCTCTTTGTACTTCTCCTCGACAACGTTCAGGTTGTTCACGTAGGTGGCATGATGCTTGCTGTGGTGCAGCTGCATGATCTCTGCATTAATATGAGGTTCCAGAGCACCATAGTCATATGGCAAATCAGGAAGAGTGTGCTTTTGCCTAGAAACCAAGCACCCCAAGGGTGCTACCAACTTGGCACTGCTTCTAGAAAACAAAAAAAAAAAAAAAAATAGAAGGAAGTAGTCTTACTCAGTAAAATTTGGGCTTTACCAGTGAAATAGACTGCATACACACCTATTCTGATCAGCTGCTTTAAGTACCTAGGGTGATATCTTAAGCAAAGAAATCAAATTTCCATTTCTCAAGAGTTTAAAGCAAACATGCTTTGCAGCTTAACTGCAAAGATGAATTCACACAAAGGTCACATATACAGGGCTATGCACTGTGAAGCTGTTGCTTCTCAAACTGAGCCTCCAGGCCACCGCAAAGACTCATGTATCCTCCCAAGCACGCACGTGAGGGAAAAGCAGGAATAGCAATGAAAAGCCAGTAGTAACCTGATGACATTCAAAGCTTCACCTAATCTTTACTGATTAAAAACAGAAGCAAAGATGTCGCCTAAGCGTCCTTCCCTCGCTATCGACAAGGTCCGTGCACTGGGAAGTAAAGACGCTAAAAAACCTGCACAGTCACCGGGTTCCCTGGACTGAATCTCTCCAGCATTCGCATGGACATGTGTTTCCCTATGCCCACAGGGGGTACCGGGAAACCACAGGGGGCGTCACAGCCGCGATGCCCGGCACAGACACCGCGCAGGCTGTGTTACCCTTCCCCATTTTAACACCTCGCACTTGTCATGCGACACGACAAAGGCCACGACGAGAGGAGAATCGCCGGGCCGGCAGGACGGTCAGCTCTGAGGCCCGCCGTCGTACTGCTGGTGACCTTGACATAAGCCAGGGACACACCGCGAGCAAAGCCCTCGGGACCCTGAAGAGCGGTCGAGTGCCGCGACCCCGGCCAGCAAAACCAAGAGGGTCTGGCAGCACCGTGTCAGGGCACCAGAGTTCCTCGGCGGACGGCGCGGGCAGAACCTGAAAGCGCTCAAGGACGACCGCCGGGAGCCCCCGCAAGGGCAGCGCCGACCCGGCGGGGCAGCCGGCAGCAGCGCGACCTCCCTGCGCGCGAAATGGCGGGGGACAGACACGGAGGGGCGAGAAGACGACCCTCCCGCCCCCTACTCCCCCGCTCCCGCCGTCCCGTCCCCGGCTCGGCGGCGGAGGGCGAGGGCGGTGCGGCCGCCGCCTGCCGGAGCGGGGCTCTGCCCAGCCCCGCCGTTCCCCGGCGCGGCGCGGCTCTCACCTGCTCGCGGCGGCAAAGCGGCACAACATGGCGGCGTCTGCAGCCGGGCGCGACTGTCACGGCGCAGCCGCGGCCCGCCCGCCCTGCGCCCCAGCCGCGAGGGCTGAGCCCGGCCGAGCCGCAGGGGACACACCCCGCGCTCACCGCCGGCCTTCGAACTCTTGGCAATGGGTGTAGCTCGTCCTTATGAGCGGAACGGCTCTAGAATCGTTATCGTAAAACTCAGGCCCGCCGTAGTTCCAGCCGAGGCAAGGCTGCCTCAGCGCCCCGACGAAACAGATAAAATGCCGCCCGGTGCCTGTGTCCCCGACCGGATACTCTGCACGGCAGAGTTGGGCTTTGAAAGCCTGCCGCGCAATGACACGGTTCTGGCAGCATAGTGACGGTGCCGGCAGCACTAACGCTACCGTTTCAGCCTTTTTGTCTGCGACTTGCTTTTGTTGGTTCATTGCTGGTGTTTTACCCATTTTTTGGGCATCTTGTTTTCCCCAAACACGTGCTTTCCTGCACGTAGCAATTCAGCGGCCTCTGTTGCTCATGAAAATCCTTTACCCAATTTAATGCAAATGAGTCCAAAGACCCATTAAAAACTGGCTCTCCAGCGAGGTCAGGGAGAAGCTCATCCCTCACAGTTAGGAGGCATTCTGCAGATAAGACAAGCATTAGGTAAAATTTAAATTGTACGGAATTAATCTCTGCTACCACAAAACCTTTCGTTCTTCATACTTTGTCTTTCTGAATAAATACATATAGCCTTAAGATCTTAAAGCACCCACATTTACCAGACTATAAAAATTCAAATGACAAAAATTCAGTGGGGGCTAAGCCTGAACAATTTTGTTGAGAATAAATAACCTCATCTTGCCAGTTGTGAAGAACTCCACCTGGAAAGACCCACAAAGGGAATCCCAGCCCCCTGGAAGACACAGTGCTTCCATCCCTCACTTCTCCAGGCATCCAAGAAAAGGACAGTAACTTAGTTTCTCTGATGAGCCAGCGGTGCTCTTGCGGGAATCTGAGCAGTGAGAATAGCCGCTTTAGCAGCAGCTAAGATATAAGGCAAATTGTCCAAAATCAGCAAGTTGTGTCTTCATCCCCGACTACTGAAAATATATTCAGCAAGATATATACATTATATCTAATTTTAAAGAGGAATATATTGTATGTATTGGATCAATAAAATGTCATTTTTTGTTAAAACAAACCAACTACATTCAGGATTATTAAGTGTCATAATACAGGCACCAACAGCCAGGCAAAACCAGGAATATTTTGTAATTAGTATTTGCATATGCAGTATTACACTGCAGTTCACTAATGCTCGTAGCAAGTGTTATATGAAAGCACATCAATTATATAATTATATTAATTTAATTATTAAGTGGCACAGTTCCTGGGTTGCTTTCATTTCGGGGGGGGGGGAAATCACACAAAGCACCCCAGCCTGCTTATTTAGAAGACAACCTCTAAGCAGAGGATGACAAAGGGAATGGCTTGTCTTACACCATTTTTTTCCCAAAAAGTTAACTTAAAGTCTGATGGTATAATTTGTATTTCTGATTTTTTTTTTTTTTACTATTTAAAAGCAACATACCACTCTTGAGAAAATAAAAGCCTCTTGTAAAGATAGTTTTAGAAGTCATGAATGTCCTGTAATATTTGACTGGTTTAAGTAAAAAGTCATCACCACCTGAGAGCTATGCCTTTTAATGACCACAGATGTCCTCACAAGGCTTTTTATCATCTGATCACATGAAGCCTGATTACTATATTGTGTTATCAGCATTTGAAGCTTCTTACAAAATACAGCATTTTACCATGTACAGGATCCAGGATGTACATATATCTACATGCTACATAAGCAAGCAATATGATGTTAAGATCAAATAAATTCATCATCATCAGGGACTTCTGTGATATAAAAATTCCTTTGGGTGCCAGATGCCAGTACCATTTTTGTATAGGTGTTTGTCACTCCCTTTCATGCATTCAACTGCCATTTGTTCAGGCAATAAGGCCTGAAGAAACAATCAAAAAGCAACAAGATATCACAATGGAATTTATACTTCCAGTGACCACTACCAAGTGATTTTAGAACACTGATGTGAATCCTACGAAATTAAAATAGCAGTGGTGCTAGCTATGGACTAGCATGTTTCTAATACAGACAAGCATACCTGGTAGCATTTTAATTACATCCATTTGTCTTGGACAATATTACTACAGATACTAATTTATGCCACTTAAAAATGCTACCACAGAAGCCCTTCTATAAGAACTTGCTGTAACTGTAAATTTAAACAAAGTCAAGTGTGCTCTAGAACTTTTGAGCAATTCTCCTTTCAAACAAGTCTGCTTCCACAGTGAATTCCAAAGCACTTAAGGTATTTGTTATTACTTTAGTAGCTACATATGCATACATTTTATTAGTCATCTGGTAATTACAAGACTCATAGGTAGAAAAATGTTTAAACTGGACTTAAGTCCACCCTAAAATACACCACTAAGTACTTTTGTCTTACCTTGAACAGTGCTTTTTCATCTTCTTGCTCATGTGCTACCAACATCAAACTAGCAGAGGGAAAATAAACACCAGAATTCCAGGTTCTGAAATTCACAGCTCATTGCTACTGAGCAATAAAAGTATGTTTAATTAAAAGGAATTCTTTCATTCTCTGCACCTGTTAAGAAATCAGTTCCTTCAGGCAGGCATTTAAAAACAAACTTATCCTATTCAAAAGGATGAACTGCTAATTCCTTATGTATTTTAGTTTAATTTGTGCATTTACCTGTTAGGTACTTCAAGCTTTTGGGTTTGGCTTGTTTTTTGTTTTTTTTTTTTTTTTTTTGTGATCATTAATAAAACCAGGTTCAAACTCTACAGTTTACTTATATTAACTTCTCCTTTCCACCTCCCCCCCCCCATCCCCACCCTTTTTCTGCCAATAAGGACAAAACCTTTGGAACAAGCACTATCAGGCTGTCTTGAAATTAGTACTAGTACACACCTACAACTTCATGTATTGGGCATATGCTGTATCAGAGAGGATTGACACAGATACAAACTCAACTCAAAAGCAAGGACTATAAATACACCGCATACAAATAAGCCGTGTAAGCCAATGCAGAACAATGAGGAAATTACATTATTAAAAGTTTTTATTTAGGTTTGGTCAGTACAGGTAAGATAATATTGGAGTCACAGAGCAATATGCATCAACAGGGTACAACAGTTCTTAAAAACTGAGTAACTATGCACACAATTCATAAACATTCGGTCACCTAAGGAGAAAATGCACAGATGTATGGTGGGAAAAATTGTAATTAACACTGAAACTACTACAGGACTCCTTCAGTAAGTCCATCTTTTTAGTGATAAAACTACTGTACTGGGCAAACTTGGCAGTCAAACCCACAGCTATTATGACAAATCTTGAAGGTGGTGTTAAGTATAACAGTATGAGTAAGAATGCCCTTACACAGCACAGGTTTCTAGATATACACAGATTTGTACAGACATCATTTATGTTATACTTTATGGAAATAATTTCCATTTCAACTTCACATTAACTCATATAAAAATAACTTGAGCTACACAAACATCCTTTTAGCAACATTCAACGTAATTAACTGTTAAAATTTCCAAAGTGGCAGAGGTATTGAAGCAAAAAGAAACCCACAAAAAGGCAAAATTGTGACAAGTATGCACTAATTTAAACGGCTTCTGGACAGTATCCTCTCCCAAATTCAATGACACTGTATAAAAATTTTGCAGAAAAATGTTACAAAACTGAACCCTGCACATTTACACTGGAGTCCAAACCATTCTGGACATGACGAGAACCCACAGTTCTGTTACCTTTCATGCTCACCGTTTTCTCCTCTTGAGGATCATGATTGGAGTCTGTGTCATTTGAGTGGTGAGTGAGAGAGTTTTCACTGCCAGTGGGAGAGTCTACACTTTCATACCCAGTACTGAGCTGGTTTATGTAGCTACCACTTCCTCTACCAGTTCTATCTTCAGAGTGGTTGGATAGCTTATTACCATTCCCTGGAGAAGCCGGGAAGTCATCTTCCGTGCCGCTACCCTCCCTATAAAATCCAGGCCCAGACGTCCGCTGATGGGAGGAGCTGCCATTGCTTGGTCCGTTTGCCAGGCGGCTGCAGTCTTTGCCCGCAGCCTCTCCCTGCTCTGTGGGCTCAGAGGATGGAGTCCTGCTGGTGCCTGGGTTGGAGGCCTGGGACTGCTGCTGCTGGTACTGTGCCAACTGCTGGCGAGTCTCCTTCAACTGCTGCTGAAGAACTAGAATGGTACTCTGCATACCCTCTACCTCCTCATCAAGCTGGATGATGAAGTCATTCAATTCTATGTAAAGAAAACACATTTGTTGCAAACACTTAATAGCCCATATTTTAAATCTCAGACAAGAAATTAAAACCCTGTAACTCAATATTTTATGCCGAAATTTTTCAATGAACTATTTCTCAGCCATCAGGTATGCACTGGTTTTAACACTCTGCCTCTGAAGGAGAAAATGCTTAACAACTGTGCTACGACTCCCTACTTTCTATACTGCTATTAAAAATATGTGAGACAACTTTAACTTCTGGGCAAGAAAGGAAGATATTCAGGAAAAAGCTCAACTGCAATAATTAATATTTTGCAAGTAGATCCTATTGTGTCTACTTTTACTCAAGTATTAATTGCTGGCAGAAATACTGTAAAAGCGACCATGAATCATATGCATATGTAACAAATCTGAGTTACTGCAAAACTCTATTCAGTAGCCAGAAGTAGTAGTTTTTCATCATATTTCAAGGAAGTTTCAATTCTTACTGTGTTTAATCCTTTAAATCCTCCAAGAGAGGACACAAAAATACCTTCTTACCAACAGAGTATTAACTAATTTCACTGCGTGTTTTAATATTTATGTATCAGAAAAAGGTTTTTACCATTAGTACTGCATTCTGGAACAAAACAAATTTGACCCCAAAACAGTATAAGAAACACTGATTCAGTCTTCAGTTCAACTGCACCATCAGTATGCCAGAGGAAATAAAATGCAAACTGATTAATATTGCCACAATTTTTTTAAAAAGTGTTCTTGCTGCTACAGAAAACAATCATTAGGAAATTCTCACTGCAGGAGTATCATCATCCTGATTCATATATGGAGAAGAAGCAACTCAGTGCTGGAGATTACTACATTCAAAAGCAGTAGTCTTTAATGAATGTCTACACTTGCTTCAATTATGTACTTGGTAAATGTTGTTGAAGTGCATTATCAAAACAGTAGTTACTATTACCACAAAATGACACTATACAATCATTTACTTTAAGAGTTCTAGTTATTTTATACTGCTACTTTCTCAAAGAGATGGCAATATAATTGGGGGAAGATCTATTCTTAAAAATGCAGGACATCTCAGACTTAGATGGGATGCCATACCAAGTTTCTGGTATCTCACAATCTTCATATGTAAAACAGACAAAAAGATATTCAGGTCTATGTGTTGTCTATATAGGTTATATCCCCCAGGATAACCTATATAGATTATATTCATATAACCTAATCTAACATTCTATGAAGAGCCACTGACACTATACAGAATTCAAGACTGAAGACTTTTAAACCTGCATTTTCCCCTCCATTTAAATTATGCAAGAGGTCAGAGTTTTTAGATAATTTCAATTTAGGTTTACAGTTTCACAAAACTTAAGACTATAAACATGAAGAGACATGTTCATTCATCTGAGTTACCAAAGGTGAAAAAAAAAATCAGATTTTCATATTCTTAGTTGATTTTTTAAAATAAATTCAAATTAGTCAGGAGTTATTTAACAAGAAGCTTTCTGTTCTCAGTGCATGCCTAGGCTTTATGTTAACAGCTTTCATCTTACCAATTTACCAGTAATGTGTGCAGTCTAAACATTTGCTATTAAATTGCAAGACTTACAGTACAAAAATCTCAATTTCAAACACTGCATTACTGGAGCTGCAAACCCCACCAGTTCCCCCAAAGTTAAGGATTTTGTTTGTTTTTAACTAAGACTACCAATTAATACTTACTATTGTCATATTTTACTCAATACTGCCCTTTCATTCTGGCAAAGATGATTTTCTATTATGAGTATCATCACAAAATTAAACTTGCAGAAGTGCAAGGCAACTTCTATTTTTGTTAAAAAATCCCTTACCATCCTGACTGCTTTTAAGTTCCTCACTATATTTCTTCTGTAAAGCCAATTCTGCCTCAAGCTGTGCAATACGTCCTTGGGACAGCTGCCTTCCAAGCTCTTGATTCTCCTGGATAAGCATTCGACACTTCGCCATTAACTTTTTCCCTGTTTGGCTGCAAAGGAAAGAGCCATCTATCACAAAATGAATATAAAACCTTCAGTTATCTTCCTCAATCACAATTACAGACAAAAAGGAGATAGGATTTCTGCATGTCACAATTCAAGGAACATTATGCCTCAACATAATTGTCATAGCAGAAAGTCTCCCTATAGTTACCACGTGCTGTTCCAACGCCAGCTGATCTTCTGTCGCTGTCCCACAAAGTGGAAGGCAAGTTTTATTACTGAAAATATGAATAAGCATATTGTACTTTTTTAATACCAACATCTGGATTATCAGTATGCACAATTTTGCATGTGCCAATTCTTAAGGGAGTTAAATATTTGATTAAAGATGTGTTTTGCAATTCAAAAGATCAAGGACTGCACAGAAACTACACAAGCAAATTATAAGCAAAATCATTCCCCATTTGTTGTAGTAATGAAATTTAATAACTGAATTTGGGTGAAGAAAAGTTGCTTGGGGGAAATAATAAATCTAATGTTCATTTTTCATACTGATGACTGTTTTTCTTTAAGAGGTTTAAACATTCATTTAAATGCTGTCCAGGTACTTGTTTAAAAAATGAGGTAACTATTTTTCTACTCAACTTATATGTTTGACAGTCACATGCACAGTCTGCTTCATGATTTCTATGGTCAGCATTTCTTAAGTACATCTTGTATGGTGAAGAGGAATGAAAATGTAACTGAACACTGGAAGGACATCAAGGAAGGGGTATATTATCTATCTACTTCCTTTAAAATGACAGATTTCAGATCATAAATAATGATCGTTAGGACATTCCGTTTCTGAAAGAAATATGAAACAGGTAGGAACTGACAAGATTTTCTTTACTAAATTGGTAACATTACACATCTTTAATCTTCATTATAGAAATCTCACTGTAAAGCATTATAGGAAGTAGTATGCAAATTAATATATAGGCAATACAGCTGACTCCATAAAAGAGAAAAATTAAGGTCCTTTAGGACTCTTAAGTCTGCCAAGTCAGGATAGCATCCTCAAACAGTTCTCCTTTTAATAGGCTCAGCACCATAATGAAGCTGTCCTTCTTTTCTATAGAAGTGTAACCTCTGCCAAAACCCCCAAACTTGAACAGCTTTATTGTGAATTCAATAGCAAGACTTGCATTACTTTTCAAGACCAAGGTGGTCATTTAATTTTTTGTATGCTTTTAAACAAGTGACAAATACTGAAAAAAAACCTGAGGATTGAAAAAGTAGAGGAGGAAATATCTACTACAATCACAGCCACAGTTCTCTCCTGCAACCAAAATAAAAGAATTTAAAACAGCAATTTCCTTATCAACTACCTTCTGAGCACTCAAGCCTTAAACAACTTTTAAGTTCTCTGCCAACTCTGCCCCATTTAACATTTTTCAACTGACTTTCCCAAATCTTTCAGATGGGCTGCTCCAGAAGGAATCTGGCTGTGTAAAGTCCTGGAGGCCTGAAAATCTGCTAAAATCAGCAGCCTGTTTTCTTTCTTGATGTGATGTCCAATGCCAGGTCCTTGAAGTTTAAATTGTGCCGACCTAATACAGTCCAAGTCGCACATTTAAGATGCAAGTTTCCTTAGAGATGTTCATTCTGTGCAAAGCAGGACCACTTTGGAGATAACCAATGTGACAGATCCCAAAAGTTATTAGGCAGACATGATTTTTAGCCATTTGCAAATTGCTGTTACTGTATTCATCATCACTACAAGTAGAAAAAGTTTACAATGTTTAAGTCATTAAATGCTTTTCTCTTCACAAACCAACATCAACTGAAGAATCAGCAAGTTCTGGTTACCTTGGAATTGGGACAATTTTAGAATCCCATTAATATCTTCAGGTTAACTCCTGCCAAAATGTAAAATATTTATTACCTGTATAGAAATTTGCATAGTTACCTATAATGCTATTTCTTTCCATCAAAATTTTTCCAGATGTTCTGAACTAGTAGAAAATAACCCTTGCAATTTACAAAAAAGACAACACATTCAAGAACATTAAATACATTAACTACTAAAATAATTCCTATGAACTATAAAACTAAGTTCAGCATTGTTTTCACAAATCTTCTTGAACAGATATGCAACAAAACCTGTAAGAATGTAAGTGGTTAAATTTCAGAAGACTAAAGTTTCTTGTACAAGGCTTAATGCAAAATGACATTTCAACTACTTTTTATTCCAAGTTTATACTCTGCTTAATGATGGTTAAAATGGCTTAGCATAGCCATTCCTTTGATGACATGCCCTTTTATTTCCCCCTCCAGACATCAGCAATGTTTATGCTGCACAGCCTTATCTACATTAAGGTCCAGAACTAGCTCTGCTTAGGGCTGCAGTTAATGTGTTAACCCCCCCAAGAACACCAGTTTAAGACCTGAATTGCCTCTTTCAAAAACTAGGCCAGATGCCATGAAATGAGTAGTTGTGTACAAGGATGGATAATTAAAACAATTGGGGGAGGGGGCCCCAGATGCAAAGAGAATGAAAAAAAACCTACAAATATTTTACATGAGCCAATTTCTTCACCTTTCAAGAAATAAAAACCAGTAAAATCTTAACCCAGTTAACAAAGCCTCGATTATTTACCAGGAAATAACTCTAACTTTCTATATTCTAGCCACTGCATGTATAAATAATGCACACTCACAACACAGACTTAAAATTCTATGATGCAAATTAGGGTATGTTGTAGCTACAGAAATAACATTTTCATTTGACACTTGGGTTTGAAAGTTACTTGTCTTTCCTCAGTTGTACTCACACGTTCAGAGGCTGAGGACTTTAGAAAACAACCAACCTGTATCTAAATGTATTAAATAACTTTCTGAACGCCAAGTTAGAAACAAGCAATCTGCATGGAATGCCTCTTTCAACACATTGTAGTGAGCTTTACAAATGGCTTGGAAACACATTAACAATTTATTAATATAAGTCTTACCTCTGTTTTGATGCTAGATCAATAAAATCTTAGATACTGCTATAGCAAAATCATTCCAGATGTATCACTTTTTAAAAGGTAAAGTTTTTCTGTGGATTTTTCTTTTGGTGTTAAGTCATTACTCATGCAAAAAAAAATAAACCTGCATAAGTATACTACTCTTTGATCCCATATTAATCATCTGAAGCACAAACAGTTAAAGATACTTCCAAGTCAAAATTATGTAATGGCATCTTGAAGTCAGCAAAACTGTTAGAATACATCACCTCTGTGACAGCTGAATGTCTCTTTTTAGTTTAAAAAATTCATTTTTAAATTCAGTCATAAAACGTTGCCCAACTGTTTTGAAAAATCAACAGCTCCAATTACTAAATAGAACTCTATTTGCTACGGGAAAAAACAAACACACAAATGCTACACCAGATCTACAATTTGCTTTACAGACCTTAGACGTGCACTCCCAACTGTCCCAGATCGCTACTCTTACAAGTAACTTGGGACAACAGAACAGAGGCATCAAGAGAATAGCAAAAACTCCTTCACTGAATCCAAAGAAAATGCATGCATTTAAGTTTGTTTGTTAAAATACTGACTTCTTTTTCAGCAAAGGAGACAATGCAGAAGTAACAACCTGTTCAATTCTCGTTCATCCCAGGAGTTTCACGATACAACAGTATAACCAGAAGTGTTCCTTGAACTAGGTATTACAACTATTTCAAGGCACATTTTATAGAGAAGCACAATACAAAAAACCCCAGGTGTACAACGGAATAAAAACACCCCACCAACACTGAAGACAGTTGCCATCATGTGCCTTCTGTATTAAGCATTTGAGATCAGTTCTTAGAACAAAGATCGGAAAATTCTCATTTCTGCATGAAAACATGCAGTGAAATTCTTATCACAACCAGTTTTTCTTATACACACTAGTTGTGATCAAATATATATTGCTTCAAACAATTTCAAACCTGCATTTAGATGGAACGTACATTTTTGTACAGTCCTAATTTTGAGGCGTCCACAGTATTACCAACCATCCAGAAAAACAGTTCATTATTTAGCAACAGTGACTTAAGGCTGCGTCAAGTGCTAGAGCGCCCAAAGGCTAAACAGTCAAATATGTACACTACCACTGTTGTGATATCAAATAGCACTCTCGTGGCTATTCAAAACTGGTTAGCAAGTAAACTCTTTAATGCAAAATTCACCTCATCGAGTTTTGACCCAGCAGTTCAGTGAACAAGCAGGAAGTCCACAGTCTTATTGGCAAAACTGACTTACAGTGTCTCTAAGTCACTAGGCTCAAGGTTAAGAGCGAAGCATATTCCACTTCTACATTTTACGGGAATTTTACATGTTCAATTCATGATTTATAATCTCTAGGTTCTCTCTCCTCCAAACTGTCTGTAGACACAGTGTGCCACAGACTTAAGACTTCTGTTTCTCCCTCTATTTTCTTCAAATAGAACAATTTTGCAAATGTCTACATGTTCTAGAAAAGATTTTTTTCGAAGATGGCCATTTCTTCAGAACAGTCCGACGCTGTCAGGCCTCTGAAGCAAAGGGGAGAAAAAAGCTGAAACACAAGGCTCATCTGGTAAGTTTTACATTAAGCATTACAAGCTGGACAGTATAAGAATGTGGCTTTTGCCTCAAAACGTCTGAGTCTTGGTGTGGAAACGAGTACTTGGCTGTCCCACCATAGCATTCTCGTAGTGGGACTGTCAGGGAAGTCTTGACTGGGGAGTATTTGTTTTGTTTACCTATCAGGCGTAAATTTCCAGGCACTCAGTTCATTTTGGGCTTGTTCCAGTTTGTCTTTAGTCTGTTCCAGTTCACCTTTCATTTTTAGGAAAAACAAGTTGATGGCTGGGTCTACCATTGTTGATCGCAGTTGGGCAACACTAGGCTGCTGGACTTGCTTGAGGTACTGAATCTGATTCTGCATAAAATAAGAAAAAAAGACTGTTATTCATACAATATTGAAGAAAAATTATAAGTCATTTCAATACCAGTGTTTATTCCAAAGTTAACATCAAGGCAGCTTGCCTTCTTTCACACTGTAACTTGAAAAACGCAGGATATAAATCACTTGTGCACACGGATTGCCCTCCAGATGCCAAGATTATTTTCTACATGTCAATTTATATTTGTCAGAGCAGTATCTGGAGCATTAGAATGCTCCCTTTCTTTTGTATCTGCCTGCACTCCTTCTGGGGAACAAAGAGCATATGGAAATAATTTTCTGCTTAAAACAGACAGTTAATTCCCACTTAAGTTCAGTGGAAGTTATTAAGGAACATTAGAGCAAAAATTGACAAGAAATATTTACAAGCTAATAAAAAGGTTTCTAGAACCTTCTAAGATATTTTGCAACTGCAATAGTCACTTATGATGCAAGATTGTCTATCTCTAGAAAAATAATTTAGAAATATTAACAGCAATTAAAACAGATTTTGGTTGGATTTTATTCTCTTTGCAAAATCCACAAGCCAAAGGAGTTACAATTTTATATGTTTAAAACACTGGCAAATAGTCAAAATTTCAGAAGTAGTAACTGAGAGATTTTCTTTTAAATATAGTACTGATTGCTAAAAACAAATGTAAATAAATAGTATTAACTTTGAAAGTTTCTTCAATTTGAATCCCATCACAACAGACGTATCTTAAATTGTACGAAAAGTATGTGTTTAGAACTCTGTTAATTAACAATACTGCATCAGCCTGCACAGAATGTGCTGATTTTTAAATTCAATTTATTATGCTCCCTATATCACACACATTTTTCATCAGCAAGAGGTGAACAGAATCACACGATGTTGAAAGACATTAATTGGAAGTCAGGTAGTTTGCTTCCCATGCAGGCAGTCCTACAATCAGACTTGCGAGCAAGAGTTTAATTGACAAACCCTAAAGGGAAAGAATCCCCCTGCACTCTCTCATTTCCTTGGGACACACAGCACAGCCAGCAGCACTGACAGCTTAACCATGTTCCTGTACATGCAGTTACTCTCTTACGGAGTCTATACACAATAGTGGTGAAGAGGAACTACAGAAGTCCTATGTACATGCAGTGTGCAGTAGCAATCTCAGTCACTTCTAAATTGAGTATAATATGTTTTAATTTATATATTGTTAAGTAGTAAAAAATTCTGGATTTTATTTCAAGTAAGTGGTTTCAAAGGTACTGGAATAACTGAAGTATTTCCTTTGACACAATTTGATATTATAAAAATAAAATACTTAGTTACTTAAAACTGTATCATCATACTTTAAATTTTAAACAGACAAAGTTCTATGTACACAGAAAAAATACAAAGGGAATAAAAAGCACTGCATATAAATATTTTCAAGAAATAAAGAATTCAAGAACCCACATACAATGTGGGTAATGCACCTCGAAACAGGAAATCTAGATTAAGGTTACGCTAACATTTCTTGGACGGCATTTTACCTCTCGGGTCCTTTGCCTCACTGAATGCAAAATACATTGCTCTCTGAATAAAGATCAATTTTATTCATTGTTATTGATGTATATTTTCTATCCACTCAGTTTTTTTATTCTTCTGCTACTGAAGTATTTCAACAACCTGTCAATTCTTTGTGATGGCTAGAGCTAGTAGACAGTAAAATGGACAACTTCACCAGCAACATATTTCAGAAATATAATCATGATACAGCAACATTGTTCCCAATCCATTCTTAAAGAGGCATCACTAACTGGGGGGGAGAGGGGGGATGTTCCATGTTCTTTGTCTTACCAAGGCCCAGATTCCTTCCACTGTAAATCTAAAAACAGTAACAGATTCCCTGGATCATTAGCACACAGAATTGCTGCCGCTGCTCCTCAGTCACACCAGAAATGCACTTAAACACTCTGGAGGACCCAGCCAATGCTGTGCAATGCCAGTTATTTGACAATCTCATTGGGGTTTCTCCAGCTCACACTCCTGAGCCCAGCAGATGGCAACTGCACAGGACTTCAGCTCAACCATCATTTCTAAAGCAGTCATGCAGGAAAAAAACTTAAGCTTAACAATCCTTGCTCATTCCCTCCCCAGACTTGAAAGACCATTATTTCCCTCTACTTTTTCCAACTTAAATCTTCTCAATTCCTCCACAAGTGCTTTCTCCAGTTGTTAACTCCAGAGTTCTCATCTGTCAGGCTTGTCATCCATGAAGACCTAGCAACCTCCTCCAAGTATGACCTGCTCCCAAAGCCAGTCCAAATGTCTTCCCCTTTCTGCCAATTTCCTAATTATGTTTGTCTTCCTGCTCAGCCAGTCCAAACCTCACATTCTTGCTCCCTCTGATCACTTTCTGGTATGAGTCACCTCCCACTGATATTCCAGGTGGTTAGGGAGCAGGAGAGTTTGCCTACAGTCAGGACCAACTTCAGGCTACAGCTGAACATACAGGAATAGTCATGTCCTATGCCAGACCCCAGGGGAATGCCCATTCTAACACCTGAAATGCCGACAGACTCTTCATATTCCCAAACATAAAAGCACACACCAGCTGGTATTTTTCAAAAACCCATCAGATGGACAAGCAGAGGTAATTTTCACAAACAGAATAAAAATCTTGCTATCAAGCTTTCTCTCTGTTCCAATCCAAGGCAGGAGAGCACAGAAAGCAGTCTATTTAGAGGACATCAGGCTGTGTGAGGTTTTGTTCATGTGGATTTTTATTATTTTGTTAAAGACAGACAATAACATTTTCAATCCCCTTAGTTCTCACATTCTCGGAAACAGCTGCATGCTTTCAGCTGAAATCATCCAAAGATAGCTACAAAGAACAGACACTCTAAACATGATGAATTTACAAAACAGATCACAGGTGCCTGAGAGGAAGTGTAGCAACCTAAGACAGATCAACTGTATATACTTCTTATAAGGAAGGAATAAAGTGCACAACTAAGAAGAGAAAAAACACAACAGAGCTGTAACCTAAACCACAAGAGTAATGACTACCTAGTGCTACAGTCCAATTGCACCTCCATAAAGTTCCACTCATTGTTATCTGTTCCATGAAAAACATATTTGAGCAGCAAGTATTTCCAAATGGCCACCCACTTACTGACTCTCAGTAACTGTGCAGTAGCCTGGAAGGAGGTTAAGGCCTTTCCCTGAAGTGGCATTAACTTGACCTGCACCTCTGTCAGAAATAAAGCTTTATGTAGAAACCATAGACAATACCTTACCCACACTTCCCTCAGAACAGCAACCTCTTCTAGAGGGTTGTTCCTGGGGGAAGGTAGCTTGAGGCTGCTGCTGACAACAGGCACACAGGATGTTAAATGCCTGAATTCAAGGTAGCCCTTAGTGACCTGAAACCACAGAGTAACTTTGCAGCACCTGCCACAGACTTATACTAAGCTGCTGGCTCTGAAGAAATCCATATATTCTCCTGCTAGACTCAGCACAAAGCACTGGAGAGAATGGAGCTATGCACTCCCCTCCCATCTCATTTCTTCAAAAACAGCATTGACACACAATAAGGGCAACAATTCTGCTACTTCTACTCTGATATGCACACCTACACTTTCAAGATGACAACTGGTGACTTTCATAAGCTGAAAACACACTAAAAAGCTACTATTTTAAAAAAGGGTGAAAATTAAAACACCAAAATAGATTTCATCACACCCTATTTTAAAACAGAGCTAGTGTACTTTAGTAAGCAAGGTGTTATACACAAGTGATCAGAAAACTCAGTCTCTGTCAACTATTAGCAGTTGACTATGGTATGGTATTGACTTTTTAACCATTTAAATTTGAAAGCGGTAAGTTTGTAGAATAAAATGTCCCAAAAACACATCTGTAGTTTTTCAATAAACTAGACACCATAAATGCTCAGTCTTTCTAATTAAAATGTGACAGGAAACACCGAAGGCTTACATATAAGTGTTACTGGTATATTTCACATGTAAGTGTGGATTATAAAAAATTGTTAACTACAATAAAAATATGGAAAAATTATTTTATGGATTAAAATCAGGCATGTCGAGTAATGTCACATGATGAATAGCTTATTAAATGATTTAGCAACCTGTGGCTTAGCTTTGCATCTTATCCAACATGATGTATTTTTCTACTGTTACCGTCGTGGAAAAAATACTCTGTAGTAATACAAAGCCAAGCAGTCCTTCAGACCTTCTTGAAACTATGCACATTTTTGAACTTCAAAATACCTAAAGGTGCCCATGTCTCCGTTATACACCTCCAGTGTATCCATTTTACAACTCTTCTTCAAGGATGCATCTTCCTACCTCCATATACTGTGGAGATTACATCCTCAGTGTTATTCTTGAGTCAAGAAGAGAAGAAATATAAGCCACCTGAGTGTGTGGGCATGTGTCTGTTTTTTGTTTCTTTTTGGTAGGTTGTTACCCGCTCTTTTTTCTTTTTTAATGTACACTGAAAATAAAAGCTCTTCAGAAGTTCTTCTAAACAGATGTTCTGGAAAGATTATGCAGCTATAAACATCTAACAAAGTGCAGCCAAAACCCCTATAGTCTTCATGATATTCAAATCATTCACGATAGTCAAATTCAAAGCATTAAATACTTGAAGTTTGTAACTTCAAAGGAGGAAGAAAGGCAAATATAGTACACACAAATTTGGTTTTGGTGAAAAACTTACAGGTTTTTTTATTTATTTTTAGTATTTACTGCTTTAGCTATATGCTAAGTTCAAAAGAAAAAAAAAACTTATTACTGCTGTTCCACATAGCAGAATTTATAAGTAAAACTTCACAAGTGAAGCAGACCAATACAGTAGCCTCACAACTAGGGAAGTGTTGCAGTACTGTATCAGAACAGATCTTCGCTGGCATCCTGGCCTGCATTAGCGGAGTGCTGCCAACAGGCTGAGGGAGGTGATTCTTCCTCTCACTTGACACTGGTGAGATATCTGGGGTACTGGGTCCAGATCTGGACACCTCAGTACAAGAGACACACACATATTAGGGTGAGGCCAATGAAGGGCTAAGAGGCTGATTCAAGGGGTTGGAGCATGTGACACACAAGCAGAGGCTGAGAGTGTTAGGGCTGCTCAATCTGGAGAAGAGAAGGCTCAGGAGATGTTACCAATGTGCATAAATACCTGATGGGGAGTAAAGAAAGCAAAGCCAGTGGTGCCCACTGAAAGCATAGAAGGTGATGGGCACAAACTGAAACACGGGAAGTTCCACTTAAACATAAGAACACACGTTCTGCTGTGTCAGTGTCTCAACACTGGCAGAGATCACCAAAGAGTTCTGCAGTCTCCATTTCAGGAGATGCTCAAAAGCCAGTAGTGTGCAGGCCTGAGTAACATGGTCCAACTGACCCTGCTATGAACAGGCAGGCTGGACTAGAAACTGCAAGTCTCTTCCAACCTCTGTTTCTGGGCTTTGTTTTTTGGCACTGCAAAGTAAGGTTAATCCCCTTTAGTTTTTTCCCATCTATAACATGTGAACTAAAGTGATCTTATGGTCTCAAGAACAGTGAAAGCACTGTACAGAATTCAGTCACAATACAGACTGCTCTGAAAAACTTCAGGCAAAAAAGAAAGGAAGATTTAAAAAGCAAAGGAAAGCTACAACACTAGTTATTAGTTTTGCACAGAGCTTATATTTTCATAAGAGAAGCTCTGAAGAGTATATTACCAAAACTATCAATAAGCTTTTTACAATCCTTTTAGAAACTGCCAGATTCAAGCAGAATGAAACTTATTTTAAGAAGGTAATCCAGTGTGAGATAGTTTCCAAGAAACTAAAACTAAACACAGATTTAACAGTCACAGAAATGAAGAAGCAAGAAACAAAGATAAACAAAATATGCATTCAGAACAGTAGAAATTAAGCATATCTGCCAAATTTTAAAAGGGCTTTGAACAAGTCAGTAGCAACTTCACCTATCCAGCCAGACAGAGGCTTATAGGCTTAACACTTCATTGTTATTCAAATGCAATGAAAGTGTCAGCCTAAAAACTCCTAAATGAAACCAAATAAACTCAATTGTATCCTTACATTTTTATTTGTTCCTGACTCTAATGATTCTCAGAACATTTTTGTATATATGCACCATAGATAAACGCTAGAAGAGAGTAAGCATGGCACATGCAAGAATTAGTTTGGTTTGAAGTAAACCAAGTTTCAATTAAAACTGCTGCTGAAAATGAACAGCAAAAACTAATATTAAAAAACCTCCAAACTTTTAAGATGTGATCTTTACTAATTCAATTAAACTACCCTGCTGTGTCTTTAAACACAGAAAATGTGATGGTGTAGATACACAAAAAACATAGCATAGCACATAGGTACTGTCTCAACAGCTGATGTTGATGCAACAGTTTGAACATACTTATCCTTTTTAAATACTTACAGTACACTCTTGCATCTCCTGTTCCTTAGTTGCCAGCCTCATCACCAGAATATTTTCTCTTCGGGCAGACTCTTGCTGTTGCTGTTTCAGCTTCTCTTCAGATTCTCTCAGCCCCGTCACATCATTAGCTAACACAAGCAACAACACAGAGAAAGCATGTTTTATAGTACCCTCCCATAGGAAGTTTTTACAAGATAGCTAAAAGAATGTAAAAACCAAGTTCATAAAGAGAAGTCAGTTACACTTTTTGCAGGCATGTTTATAACTAGCATAAACAAAAAACAAAATGTCATTAAGTATTGGAAAAGTTTAACAACAGGTGGCTTTAAAGCCGTATTCCTGGTCCTTCTTTAAGACTTACTAAAATTTTCAACATGTTTCCATGTTTATATAGGAAATCACTTTGTGCGGCAAAAACCAATCTGTAGTCTGTAAAACACTGCTGTTTATGGGCAATCCTAAAACTGGCCTCAACATTCCATGAGCAAACAGTAAGACATTCAAGAACATTCTGTTACAACTAGAATTCTGATCCATGGACATTTATGAAAGATTATATATAAAATAAGGCAGCACATTTCCAAATTGCTCAAACAAAAACACATGCAAGCAACTGAATATCAACTGTATAAATTCACTCTGTTACTTGTCATATGTAAGACAATTAAAAACTTGAAAATTTTAATTTTCATTTTTTCCTAATTTTGGGAGAATAATGAGCTGTAAATATAACCTGAACATCACAAATTGCTTCAGGACAATGATTTCTAAATAAATCTTTGCAGATAATTCATTAACACTGACTACTATGGCCTGTATTGTTTCCAAAATTGAGAAACTGGGAATGTTAAAACAACTTATTTATCTATGTTTAGACAGTTTGAGATGTGAACGGAATCACCTGTTTCCATTTGCTGTATTTTATTCTCTCCAAAATCCAAAATATTATGAGACAGCAGTAGAAGGAGGATGTAACAACAGCAAAAGAGAGGACATCCATTTGGACTGACAGAAAAATACCCTTCAAACTCAGAGGTACACTACATCTTTAAGTATTTAGACTGAAAAGGTGACTGAAAACAGGAAATATACCATCTCTAGCTGGCAAGATAACTTTTAAAAGTGACTTGGGATTGGCTCTTCATTCACTCCCAGAATGTATTCATATTTTATCATTTCACAGTAGGATGTTTTCCCTATATTACCTTCCAAAAGACCAAGTTTTAATGACCATGTAAGAATGACATTCCAATTTGCCTAATCAGATCAAATAATCCTTGGGGACTCATTTTAGACATTTACCTCTAAACACTTTTTCCCCTCCCAGCCTTACAATCCTGTAAGACTACTAAAAGCACAGACGTTCCTGGAATATTTCAGTAGACAGTTTCCTTTTCTAATGGTAAAGTTCCAAAGTACACCTATTTATGGGGTTATGCTTTAAAGCTTTCCCCTGCCCAGCAGTCTGTGTCCTATAGATGCAAAAATAAGACTTTTTAGATAGTGGGATAAATTTGCAAGTGGGAAAGAAGTTGGTAAGAAAGCTGGGAGAGGCTTTCTTTTTACAATAGAAAAAACAGGGGCTCTTTTCCTGACAAGTAACAGTTTATTATAACTTACTTCTAGCACTTCTAGAAAGCACACATATTACTTGATCACTCTGCTTTATACAGTCTGATAATTTGCACCCTTTTGAAACCTGGCAAACTTACAATTAAGGTCTGTGTACTTGCCCTCCAGAGCTTGCACATATGCTTCATATTGTTTCCACCTGTTGCAGATATAAAGAGAAAAAAAAGAATTTCTGAAGCTCTTTATTAAATTAAGGCATCTCTAAGCTTTCAGAGCACACACTGATACTATAATCAGAACATGTCAAGGGGGAATTACACAACTGCACAAAAGACAATTCCAGTTTTAAAAAGGGAGCTTTTAATTGTGGAAATAGTTAAATCTGCTTTGTGTCTCAGAGGAACAAAATGGTAGTTGTGCATTACAACACTTAAAAGTGACATCTTAATAATCAGTATTTTAGACAAACATTAGGATCAAACACTACTTATTTTGTTATCTTTGTAAAGTACCCTATATACATCTTATTCTCATAGCAGAGCAATTCAAACAAAATTCTGTAACAGCAAGTGTGATACAAATACAACACTAAGTATGTTACCAAGTGAACAGGTCAAGCAGAAGTGTATCATAACACTAGAAATGGCAGTCTAGGTTAAGCAGTTGTATCAGCTCATTCAGGTTAAGACCATTCTCTGATTATATTCCTCATCCATAAGCCAAATAGTTTAATAACTCTTTGAAAATGTTATTTAGGAGATTCATCCTCAGTCAAAAAACTTCACTTAAAAACAGCACCGTATTTTATACAAACCATCAAATCTGTAGCAAATAAAGTCCGCTGTGAAGTTTAGCATGAAATGCTTTATGAAAAAGTTTGCAGCACGGTGTTCTGAGATTTTTAAGTAGTACTCTGCCCCTAACTATGTGTGATCCTCATGATGGTATAACTGTACATTATAAAGAAAATTTATCTAATAGCTTACTACTATAGAAGAAGGTGTCTGTTCTCTCCTCCCAATTACCTTCTCTCCCTGAGGCATATTTTATGCCAGACTCATCACAACTGCTCTATTTTAACTCTCTAACCTACACTACTACTTTAATTAAAACTATAAAATTTACCTCTAGGTAATTTAGACCATTTAGTGAAATCAAACAGCACATTAAAGGGTCTAAAAAGCATCAGAGATCTGCAACAGCAAGCAAGACCACATCACTGGGAAACGGAAAACAGAAGCATGAGATCTCTTCCTTCAAGCAACAACAAAATTTTACATCTCTTCAGCTGAACATGCCAACAGTATGAATGAACTCTCAAAGCTCTGTAAAAGAGAGCAGTAGTATTTGTACTTAACCCTTAAACTAATCTCTCTGCTCTAAGAAGTTTCACCATTTGACCATTAAAAATTCTCTGTTAGTTCAGGAGATTCCAATCTCCCAGAAGTAAAACTGAAATGGCCTACTGAACAGCAAATCTAGAAAGAGAGAACCTAATTTTACATTAAAAAAGTGATATGCAATAAACAGTTGGTCTTCAAATACACAGGACTACTTCACTTTCAAGTTACACCTCACAGCCCAAACCCAGTAATTCTATCAAAATCATGAGACCCCCCCCACACACCCCTAACAGCAGCAATATACAGAGCAAGTGAAATGAGGACATTACACAAGTTAAGTAGATGTGCCAGAGCACTAGCTGGAAAAAAAAGGAAAAGAACCCCCAAAATAACCACCCACAAACAAACAAACCCATGTAGCCTACAGTCACCAAGAATGTTGTAGGTAACAGCTCTAAGTCACATCTCAACAACTACTAGTATTTAGGCAAGAACCAAACTCCTGGAAAAGAAAACCGAGATGGCACTAAGCCATGTCATGGATTTCAAGTCATATGCCTACCAACACTTCTAGTAATTGTAACTATTCAGATGTGGCATTTTGTCAAAAACTGGTCAAGACTCTTGCTGTTCAAGCTGTTCATTGGGTCTGGCTGATACAGAGGTAATTTTCTCCACAGCAGCCCTCACAGCACTGTGCTTTTGCACTCATAGCTAGAATGGTGTTGGTAACATACCAGTGTTTCAGCCACTGCTCTAAGTGCTCACGCATCATCAAGGCACGTTTTCCAACATTCCTCCCTCACCAGTAGGCCAGGAATGGGCAAGATCTTGGGAGGGAACACAGCCAGACCCTTGACCTCCTCACCCTGCCCCAGATAACAGCTTCCAGCACACCTGTAGCAGACTAAGGCAGCTCATTGCTGAACCTGAGTGGGGGAAGAATGACAAAGGCTAAAAGGCAGATTTTTTTCCTCCCATCAGTTTGCTTTCCACTCAATATAGTAGTTTATGTCCATAATCTGATGGTTCAAAATTAATAACCTGAAGAGCTTCACTGAAGTGCTACTTGGAAAGGCATTCAAGAACAGACACAGGAAAACTGGGAGGACCCTGCTGAATCTGTTCTGTTGAAGGGATTGCTTACAGTCTCACAAGAACTGGAAGGTAACTAAGCAGCATTCTATCAGTTACTTAATCCTCCAAAAAGATTTAGCAGACTTTACAGAGGTAATGTGAAGCTATGAAGTCCTAAATACTTTTTCTTGAAGCACCCATCTTTTATGCTGAGCTTTGGGGTTCACAGTAAATGTTAAGCAGTTAGGGGTTAAGACACACACTGAACCCAGGCCATTCCAAAAATGACTGGCTCTAAGTCCCTGTTGACTGAAGTTTAGTAAACGCACTGTATTTCCTCAGAAATGCTTATGTAAATTGAAGTGGTTCAGTGTTTTACCAGGTACCCACTCAGCTAAACTATCAGAGCAATACTGATCTGATTTTTAGCAATGATCCATAGTTATTTCTTTACCATGTTTCTGGCTCTTCCTTCTCCCAGAAGCTCCTACAGTGAAGCTAGCTACTGCATTAAAGAGGGGAAAGTTTAACATGAGTCCAGAGCAACAAATCATGAGAGAAGCAGAAATTCAAGGTCAGGTCTAAAGGCTCTATGTTGGTCCTGCTCATGTTTAGTCAACATAAGTTACAACGAACAAACCTAAATTATGCACTTCATGGAACAGTAAAATTGGGACTCATGACACAGAAACTGACAAAACCCCACATTTTTTCTACAGATGTATTTCATCACTGCAACTGTACAGCAATGGTGACTTTATAATCTAAAGACTAAAAGGTGATTACACATGTCTGTCTGAAAAAGCATTTGCATCACCGAAGCACAGATCAAAAAACCACATTCCAAATCTTAAGACAATCTAGAGGTCAAAACATGCTTTTCTACATCTCAAAGTAATAGAAATGCCATTGATTAAAGTATATGCCTAATAATAATATTTTATTCCAGCCTACAAGTGAAGCCAGCAGTTAGTGCAATAATTGCTAGTTTTACATGAAATCACAATTAGAGGTGCACTTACTAGAAATCCTTAATTTTACCCCCATACAAAAAAAAGTGTTTGAAAGACTGATCTATGCAAACTAATCAAAGGGACATGACCAAAATGGAATTTAAATTTCCATTTCTGGGTATATTGAAGAGTTATTCTCCTTAATCCATCAAGCACCCTTTTGGATACATGTTAGTTTTTCTACACACTAAGAAGATGATTCAGTAGCAACATAGCTGTAATTAACAAATTCCCTTCTGCCTCTTCACTAACACAGGTGAGCTGCTGACATACTGTACCTCCTTGGGTGTATTCCATCACATTCTCTCCTGAATATGTGCTGGAAATTCATTTCTTCTATGGTAGCAACTAATCATTGCAAGTTACAGAAGCTGATTACAACTGACAGCCTTTTTTTTGTTTTCATACTATCAGTCAGAAAGCAAGTGGCACAGAATCTATGCTTTGGTACTTTCACATGGATTTTATCGCAAGAAGTTAAGGGCACAGCTTTGGAGACTTAGGAGTTTTCTATAAAAAAGATCACAGGGCCAAAACCATTTAGGAAAGAAGCACTTTTTCTTACTGTTTAAATACATTTTTCTTTACAACCCAAAATACTGGATACTCAGAGGCAGACATAAACCAGTTTTAAACATATGGAGACAGACTGTTTACTCCCTGGAAAAAAAAAAAAAAACTGTCACCCCAAAAGTAGCTGGCAGGATAGTTTACCCAGAAGGGAGGGTAGCTGATCACCATGTACACTAAATGTTGCATATGTAACCCCATGTTTCTACACAATTTAGTCTTTGTTCTATGAAAAAGCAAAATTTACCTTGAGACCCTAATAATGCTAATAACTCAGTGTACAAGAAACCAAGAACTAATGTTTACCAAAATGCAGAGACTACTCCAGCAGATAAACAGATGTCCCACAGAAGGCTAGTTTGGATGGCTTCTGGCTTACGAATCAGGAAATTCAGGCATACAGAAACCAGTGGCCTGGGGTGGTTTCTTTAAGCAGGTGGTCTGGACAACAGGATTCCCTATTATTGTTTCTGTGGTGACGCTTAAGCTTTCTAAAAAGTTAAAAAGATGGCCAGGTTCTTCCCTATCAACGTTCTAGGCGATGAAAACTTCATTTTAACATTTTTCTGTTAATATCTGAACATGCTGAAAGACAACTGCATGGACTGAGAAAGTGTAAAAATAAAGAAGTAAAGGGTTGACATTTTTCTGATGTTTAAAATAACTTGCTGTCTATTAAGGAATGTAAGCAATCATATCTTCTACAGTTACAAGTGAAGAAAAAAAAAAGCTTGCACTCATGTTCTACAAAATGCTATTAAGGATTTTGCCTCTTGGGAAAAAGTATTCCTGCCCAAACTACAAATATTTGAGACAAGAGGAGAAGTTTACAGAAGAGATGCATTATGAAACAAATAAAACTGTTTTTCAGAACAACAATGCTAAAAGACAATGAAAGAGTAAATTCACACATCTTCCACTGGAAGAATGTTGAGATGGAAAAAAGACTTTTTACATTACCTTAGGATAAGCTCATCTCTAGGTAAAACCTTAAAATCTGCTTCACTAAGGCGAACCTATGAAGCAAAAAGAAAAGCAAAATTTATCAAGCTGTCCTGATTACCTGGACAGGTGAAGTCATACGTAATTTTACACATACCTTCTTTGGGAGAGGTTCTTCATTCGTCATTGTGAACTCTGAAGGGAGAGGAAAAAAAGGAGTTTTATTTAGTGTAAACAGAACACTGAACAAGTCAGAAACTTGCACTTCTAGCCTTAAGTGTTTTGGTTTGCAATATTACATCACTGAAATATTCGTTCCACACAATGCAGCACCAGAGTACAAAATAACACTATGACATGTTTGCTCCTGTAATCTAGATATACTCAGATGCATTTTTTCTTAAAGTTACCTCAAAGTTTCTATTTATATCTAAAAAGCCAATCAGTAATCAATCCTTCCTATTTAACTAATCAAAACCACCCAACTTTGTATCAAACTGACATTTAGTATGTATCTACATAACATTGTACTTTACAAGAAAAAGGATAATCTGGGTCTGACCAAAGCAATTTACACTAGTGCTCCTCCTCTTTGGAATAAAAGAGTAATTTGCGAACATTACAACATGTTCTTGCAAGTACTTACTCTCTTAAGATTCAAATAAACAGGAAGTACTGTTATTTTAAAACCCGTGTGAATATTCTCAGGAAAAGTAGGATGCAAAATAAATGGCTTAGATAGGCCATCAAACGGAATTCCTCTGGTGCATACAAAGCACAAGAGGACTGCATTTTGCTAGATTAAATATTCACACTTCCCTGAGTTACAGAACATCCTTCCTTATCTCTAAAGAGTAATACAGAGTATTTTCTACAACTATGATTATGTAAGAAATACTGAGTTCCTAAATATTACAGGCATTCAAGTAACAATGAATGCAAGGTCTGCTGGAGGCATGCATCTTTGCAATATGCTTTCCAGTGGAAAAGTTGCATACAATATTAAGAGTTGACAAGCTTGTAAAGCTACTACTGCACATGTAGCAGGGAAAGGATGTGTCAACTCCTTGGTTGTGAACACTTAGCTTTAAAGAAACAATGCTCTTAAGGAGTAGATATTCTATTTTCTCAATGATTTTTATGGATTACCTTAGTATTTTCACAATGACACTCAATGAATCAATTTAACTTTTCCAAATCCTAAAACTGTTGGTCAGTAAGACAAGCAAATACATTCCAATGAAACAGGGTGTTTTCAACCTGCACTAGCTGACACCACTGACAACTTACACCGCACCCTACCAAATAAGGTCCTGGCTAACAACAAACAAACCAACACTCACATTCCCTTCCTATAATAAATACTGACATTAGAACCCACAGAAAGAAAACATTCAGTAGAAGCATCTCACTAATGAATGGCAGCTTCCTGTTGCTACCTTAGTAACACACAGGCATCTAAGTGCTTCCCTAAACTAAGAAGTCACACCCCCTTCACTCCCGCTCACAAGGAGTATTTTGCTTGAACTTCTGCATGCCGCTCCTTATTTGAAACTGTTTTACCAAAAAAAATATAAAATATAAAATACAAGCATAAGAGGCTGCTGATACAAATTGCCAGTGGCCAATTCAATCATTCAGAGTAACTTGAGATTGCAGAGGGAATGCTTGTAACCCCTGTATTTAGGCTGCCTACCTTCCCCACTAATTTTTTAAAAGATTTTTAGAGTTTTTAACTCCTTTGGAGTTTGGAAGTACTCTTGAAGATCCCAGCTACTGTTAAGTTCCTGGCAGAGAGAAACATGCTTTTCAGATGTCTCACACAACTACAGCTAACACTGATTAAATGGCACACACATGTCAAGTCATGTGTGTTCCCCAGAAAAGTACCAGAAGCACACAGATAACAAAAAACGTGAATTACCCCAAAGACCTGGCTTGTAACCCCTGCTGCAGTATACAGCAATTATAAACATATGCCTGCTGTCACAATCATGACTACAAGAAATCAAAGGTAGATGCTCCATCCAAAGGCAGTCAAATGTTGCATCTCCAGACCTCACACAAAATTCCAGCACCAGACCAGGCTACTCTAACCTCTACACCCAGCACATCACCGTTTACAAAACCACCTCTTGCTTTCAGACAAGAGCATGAAAGACTGAAGTTATGGGCCACTGCATTACAGAAGTCGCTGCCTTACTGCCACCTATTATTACTTGCGATGATAGAACTACACATGTGCCAAAAATATTCTATAGGTTATTCTGGATAAGTTAGGTTAATAATATCTACAGATAAGCACTTAGTGCTCTTTCCACACATATGAATTTCACCTTGCTACTGCCCTGCAACAGCTTTTTGGGAACATGGACTAACTTAGCAGAAGCTTAAACATTTATTACTGCTCTATACTGCTATCGTGCTCCATGTTTCTCAGAAACAGCAGCAGCACCAGGCTGGCCACAGCAACTGTCACGGCGATTTGCCTTCATTTTCTGTTAACGAACAGGTGAACCTGTATGCAACAGACAACAACTGCAACTGAAATATTCATTCTTTGAATCTAACACAGTAACTTCTCCAGCACTGTGCATCAAGAGATGCTTATTATCACTCGGCTCTCCTCTAGAAGAGATCATCTCTCTCCTACCCACATCAGAAATATCTTGCAAGAACATAATGAAGTGTCACTTTCTACAATAAAAAGAATCAATGTAAACAACATTCCTGCATAACTGACTGGAATTAACACAATTGTATTTTGTGATTTATATTATGAACAGCTTAACTGTACTATCCAAACTAAGCACTTTCATGATTTTGCAGAAACAGTGGCTGCCACACACCACTCCTGTGTATCTGCTCCTGGCAACAAGCAACACACCACCATACTCCATACTTAGAATAACACTGTCACAGGCACTAAAATAATTTTTAGAAAAACTCAATGTTTTAGGCTTCTATGGCAGTTTCAATTAAAAGAGATGTGAAATGAGGAAAGTACATTTTAATTTCAGTAACTCTGATACAAGCCTGCACACCTTCTCCTACAACGTTTATAAAACACAGGATTTAAAAACTTTTTTAAAACCTCAATGAACAAAATTTAATCGGGTATGAGGCTTTACTTGCTATATGCAAACTGAAAGTTATTTGAATGATACCAAGAAAGAGCTCCATGAGGAAAACCCCAGTATGGGCTCCCAGCTCCCTATGTACATATGTGTGTGCATATATAAAAAACCATGTAAATTTACAGAATCACAGAATCATTAGGGGTGGAAGGCACCTCTGGAGATTACATAGTCCAACACCCCCGTCCCCACCAAGGCAGGTGACACAGGAACATGTCCAGGTGGGTTCTGAATGCCTTCAGAGAGGGAGACTCCATGACCTGCCTGGGCAGCTGTCCCGAATGAGCGTGCTTGAGATTCTCAAAGATTTCTCCGATCACACTGCAGCCTGGAAGGAGGTTAAGGGGGAATGCACCACCACAGCAACCTGTTCCAGTATTCTGCCGCCCTCAATGTAAAGTTCTTCCTCATATTGAGGCGAAACTTCATATGTTTTAGTTTATGGCCACTGACCCTCGTCCTGCCGCTGGGTACCACTGAAAAAGAGTCTGGCACCCTTCAAGACAGCACCCGCCTTTAGGATATTTGTATGCATTGACGACAGCCCCTCTCAGTCTTCTCTTTCCTAGAGTAAACAGGCCCAGCTCACGCAGTGTTTCCTCACAACAGAAGCATTCTAGACCCCAAATCATCTCTGTGGTCCTCCCCTGGACCCCCTCCAGTAGCTCCTTGTCTTTCATGTCCTAAGGAGCCTTCTGACGTTTAGAAAGAAAAGCTTCACAGTAGCCCCGTAACTGGTCAGCCTTCACACTCGCCTCAGCAACCGCGGGGGTCCCGCCCCCCCCCCGCGGGCCGCAGCCGCAGGTGTTTGACAGACCCAGCTGCTGCAGCCGCCCCCCAGCCCAGGCAGTGCCCGCCCCGCCGCCCTCGCTCCTCTCCCACAAGGGAAGCGACAAACGCGGCTCCCGCGGCCCGGGGCGCGGCGGCCAGTCAAGGCAGGAGGAGGAGGATCCCGGCCGCGCAGCCAGGCCGGGCTTTGGGGCCTCGTACAAAATGGCTCTAAGTGCTTCCGCTCCTCCCCCCCCGCGCCCGAGGTGAAGGATGGAGGCGCCTCTGGGCTTCGGCACTCCGGGACCACGGGCTGCCCGGTCCGTCCGTCCCGCTAGGGCGGAGCGCTCGCACGGCCACTCACCTCCCGCCTGCGGCGCGGAGGCCCCGCGCCCCTCGCACGCCGCTTGCCTGGGCCGCGCTCCGCCTCACATCGAGCAGGGGCGAAACGCCGCCACCTCCACGCCTGACGCCACCAGCTCCGCGGGCGCCGCCGCCACCACCAACAGCAGCAGCTCCACAGCCAGGACGGCCGCGCCCCCCCCACCCCCGCCCGAGCTCCCCCGCACGCCGCTCCCGCCCGCTCTTTATTTGCGGGTTCTCTGCGCTACAAAATGGCGCCCAAGGAGGAAATGAGCGCCCGCCCCGCCCCGCGGTCGGTGGCTGCGCGCGCACCTGGCGTGGGGGGGGTGGCGGCGGCGACGACGACGAGGACGAGGATGAGGACGAGGACGAGGAGTTCCTCGGCAGTGCAGGGCCGCGGCGCGGGTACCTCGGCCCGCCTGTGGGGCGGCCGCTGCCGGGGAGCGCCGCTCGTCCCGCTGGGAAGCGGTACTTCCCGCGGGTTATTAGAACGCCGATTTAAAGCCCGTCGGCCGAACGGGGCGCGCAGTGCTCGTATCCGTGGGGTGCTGCGCGGCCTCCTGCCGGCGGGGGGTGCCGCTGTCCGGCGGGATGGGGCGAGCGCCGCCCGTCTCCCGCCAAACCGGCTGAGGGGAGCGGGACCCGGCGCCTCCTGGGAAGAGCACTTGGCGCCTTCCCGGAAGGCTGGTGGAGAAGATGGGGTCTCTGGGAAGGAAAACTGCGTGCAGTAGTGCAAGATGGGTGCCGGGCTTCCTGGCGTGACTGCCGGCGCTGTCTGCCCGCCGTCCGCCGCGTCGGTGCGAGTCAGTGTCCTCAGCCACTAATGAAAGATGCAGGATTTAAATTCCAACTGCTTCCAAAGAAGTGAAACATCAGTTTCCGTGTTGGGGAATAAAAACCAATAAAGTTAAGTTTGTCCTTCGTTGCGGTCTAGCACTGAGCTGGTGCTTTAAAATAAAGTTTATCCTTCTTACCCTCCATGATTTCACAAGCTGTGTTGTTGGGTAAATACTTTTGCCTTTTTGTCGGCAAAGTCATAAAGCTGCTGTAGACTAAATCAATCTGTCACCTGGGTTGCACAAATGAAATGGATTGTCACTCACTGTCAGTGCTGAAGGTGCTCCAGAAATCTCTCCTGACTCTTACTGGTAGCAGAAACAATATAATCACTACAGAATATAACCCAATACACGTGGTCCCATACCCACATGTATGTGTATATATGAATACAAAGATTTTTCATTGAGAACTTAAAACATTTAAAAACCATGCTGTAACTGATTTGACATAGCTACCTGAGGTAGGGTGGTAAGGTGGCCACAAAGAGAAAGGACCTGAATAAATGCCTTTGAAATCTTACCTCATTTGAAAGTGAAAAGAGATGCACTTCGATTAGTGTACAGTTACCTGCTCCTGCTTTTCTTCAAGATACTTGTTTGAAGCATTCAAGATACCAGTTAACAGATGAAGCCATCCCAGGATATGGCCGCATGAGAGATGCACATTAGTGTAGGCCTTAATAAGAACATTAATGTAGCAAATTGACTTGATTTTGTCATGTGCAAACGTAGACATTACAATACTAAAATGGATATAAAACCAAGCAGAAGAAATCAAAACCTTTTCTACATAAAATAGATGCAGACATACACTCAGGGCAGCTTCTATTCTGTGTATAACATACCTAACATTTTCTGTGTATCAGTGGTGATTTAACTCAAGATCTCCCAGTACTTTGTCTGGAGTTTGGCCACTTTTTGTTATGTTCAGAAACCAAACCTCCTTTGTGTCTTCTTCGTGGTACAGATAGAGGTCTAGCTCATATACCCTCTAAGGTGTGGGATGGTAAACCTTCCACAATTGTTTGTGTTCATGAGTAGGTAGAAAGTATTCCTGCATTTTTTACCCCTTGTCAGCACCTAGTTATTTTAAATTTACAAGTGTAGATTACCTTTGTGGGAAATATGCTAGCTGAGCAAGAGGCAGGCAGCCAGGGACATGTAGAGATAAGTGGAATCAGCCTGCAGAGCATAATATTCTGGGCTGCCTTCCTTCTGTACTTTCAAGTTGGTAACTGTATTATCAGACTACACCTATAATTTTTGTTTAGGGAAATAATGGCAACAGTTTGGTAACCATTCTTCTGATACCTTTGGGAAGAGGACATTTAACTGAAATACTCTTTTGTTCTGTTTGCACATCACATTGCACAGTGAGAACTAGCCTGGGACTTTTTGGTGCTGCTGGATCAAACATGTCGACACCCGCCTTGGGTTGTGTTTACAGTGTGGTAACTGGAGTGAATTAGCTTTTCAAGTAATAGGTGGTATTATAACCCCTAGCAGCAGCATTGGTCTTTGGATGAGAGGGCACATCAACACAAAAGCCAAATTCATATATTGATTCACCTATAATGGTAAAATGGAATAGGAACCAGATTATGAATGAGTGGGCAGCACAGCTCACCAGGTTTTAGGTTCCTTGAATGATGGTGTGTTACTCATTAACTTAATTATCCATTAACTGTATGGCTCCTTCTTGGTTTTACAGGCTCAGTTCTGGGTTTCTATTCCACCCTTTGGTTTCACAAGGAAACCCTGTGGACCAACACAAATACTATGATGTTTCCCAGCTCTGAGGGATGCTATTCGTCCCTGGGGAAGGCAGGCTCTGAGGGAAAACGCTTCCTAGTGTTCCTAGTGTAAAACACTCATAAAAATAATTAGTCTGCAGGTCAGGAAAGTGAGGAATTAGGGGGAAATGACATAAAGCCCTTTTCAAAAGTAAAAAAGAAATAACGTTTGGATTACCGTACATCCTCTTGGCATTTTAAAGGACCTTGAAATATCAGGAACTAAAGAAAGGCCAGTCGGCTCTTGCAAAGGCTGTCCTTGACTTGCAAGGAGAGGAGATGGAGCAAGGCAAACCCGTGGTACATCTGCAGTGAGAATTGAGCTCCCAGGTGCACTGGAAAAGGCAGCTGCTGCCTACAGATGTGGGAGAAAGATAAAATCTTTGGATTGCACTGAGAGGAAAGTGTTACAGAGAGGTCCTTCAGGTAACTACTAGGTAAAGATCTAGGCTGCAGAAAGCCCAAATTTGACATCAGAGGACTCTCTCTTTTAGAGAAGCTTCCTGAATGCTGGGCTGCGGGCTTAATGCTGTCTTTATATCCCCTGCTAACATGCTTTTATAGGTCTCAGTGGAATTTTCACCTATTTTTCTTACATCTTCATAGCAAGAAGTAAATAAACTTCTTCAGAAAGATCTTGCAATAATTACTTTTTATTTAACAGCTTTATTTAACAGTGAGTGAACGCCAGAGCCTGTCCTGAAGACATCTCCAGAATGATAATCCATCCAGATACAATTACAACCAAATGGTGACTCAAGTTAAATTCATTTTTAGGGATGCTTGATAAATACTGCAAGCTTGCACTTGGAGTACAGGTGTGCATATAGTTGCTAAGGATATAAGCCCAGGTGTTTACTATACTTTTTTTTTTTAAACCATAGAAAGGCCAAGAGAGTTTCAGTAGTGCAAATGTTTTCCTGTCTGAGGGGAAGACTACATTTTTTGATTAATCACCAGTTTGATTACAAACATTCCCTTACAAAATGGATTCAAGGAAAACATAGATTGCTCTTAACACAGCCAAGGACATTTTATTGCCTTGATTTCCAAGGACCTTGTCAGTCAGGTGGGAGATTTGAGAAATTTTAGAAAATGTAGCTCTTTACCTCACTGGGAAAACAGTGTGTCTGTCTGTTTTTAAAACATGCCTTATGTGCTGAACCTACTCATAGACAACTGAATATCAGTCCACTGCTAAGAAAATCTGGAAAAAGCATTAATTGTCTTTCTACACATGAAGAAAGGTCTTAAAGTACTAAAGGCATCCAGGAAGCCTGAATTCTCATAGCAGATGGGAATTCAGCAGTACCAATATTTGTGTATAAGACTTTATAGACTAAAGAATTTGCTGTTACAGGAAAGTTGTGAAATCTGTTTAAAAAATGGAATTATCTCATATTGAGATTTATTAATTTAAAGTGATTGGATTTTGTTTGGTGCTTTTTCCTTTAAGAGGTGCGGCTTAATTTTTATTATATCACATACCCAACAAACCTGTTTTTGGAAATATTCATTGAGCAAGTGTCAGATTTAAGGAAAAAAAAATCAAGGGCTTTGCATTATGGTAACAATACTGATATTTTAAAAGGTCAGATTTAGAAAAAAGTTATTTAGCAGGAGAGTAAATCAGTGAACACTGAAATCCTCTAACTTTTCATCTATTTCTAATAAAACTGAGCTACCATTAACAAATGAAAATGCAAAAATCCTTGCACCTTGAGTATTTAATGGAAGGCACTTGTCCATTGGACTGTGTTCATAGCAAAGTAGTAAATAAACTTTGTGCAACTGATGACAGGTAAGATTTCTGTTCTGAATTGATTACTTGATTTCCCAGAGTTTAGATTTCTGAGAAATGGCAAAATGTACCAGCATAGGCAGTAGTTTGTTATTGAGTATTATGCTGCTCATTAACTACATTGAATTTAAAAGCACAGCTGCCCACTCCCATTCAGGAGTGTTTTTTTCTGCATTTAAATGACTTAACTTTGATCTGTACCATGCATTTTTCATAATTATTTGCCTTTGTGCGATTGCTACATTATTTTGCTATGTCACATGCCTCTTTTGTCCATTTGGATCTCAACCCTGGACACCATCCAAGCAGAGTTAAATAGAATACTGCAATCCTGATAGACATACCAAGATAAAATTAATCTCTGTTGGTTTTGGGTGCTCCAACCTCACAGCATGGTTTGTCACTAATGTTGAGCTGCAAAACTGCTCTGCTGGTTGGGGCTGAGAGCAAAGGTGCAGCAGGTCAGCTCACTGGGGTGAGCCTGAAGGCCTAAGGCTGCTTCATATTTGAACTTTTTCTGTCTGCTCGTGAACTGTGGTGAGGGAAGGGGCTGAAGCCTCACTTTATGTTCAATTCAATATTTGTAAAGTTTTAAATTCAAGAGAATCCTGTTCATGAGGCTTACTTCAGGTGTAGTGTCAGTTGTGGACTTTGAACACCTGCTGACATTTAATCTGAGCTCATCTCATATTATTGACTTTGTATTTCCATCAATGGCCTTAAGTTATAATCAGTCAAATGTTGCATTAACAAAGACGTATTGGTATATGGTACAGCTGATAAATGAGGTTACTTGGTGCTGCCCTCATATGTCTGTTACTCACTCTCTACTGAATTTTGAAAAAGTGCAGGGGCTACATTCAGTCATGCAGGGTTGCTCAGGAACTGTACAATATTTTTCTAAAACAATCACTGTATTGCTTCAAATCCTACATTCCTACATTTTGCTTTTATGTTAGTTCTACTACTTGCTTAGTAACAGCCTTTTGAAAAGACACAAAACGTGTTTTTCCCCTCCACATTTAATCTTATACTTTTGGAGGTGTTATCGGCTGCTCTGAGTGCGCAGCATCATTAAAGAAAAAGCAGTGGTACATACATGTTGCCAATTAATGCACCCTTTAATGCATCATCTTAGGAGACTGGTATATCAGTCTGCCTAAGCATTTAGCTGCCTGTGGGGTTTTCCAGCAATTTCCTTTCCTGAAGATATCTGAGGGGATTCATCTCTTGCTGAAAGCTGAAAACCCCTAAGTAACTGAAGAACACATGGTTTTCTGCTTTGGCCTTATCCTCCACAAAGACCAAAATACCTAAAAGGAGGAATGTATTTTGAGTGTTTGAGTCCTGCAGCATGATTTAACAGAGTTATTGGTGAAATCTAGACCAATCTTGCTTTTCATGGCTGAAGTAGGTTTTTTTCCCTATCTAGTAACGTTGTAGGTTTTTTTACATTTTAAAGCAAGACTAGAGGGTGATAGGAGTCAGAAGAATCCAACTCAGGTATCATAGTGCTCCTGTTGCTCGTTGTGCCCACACAGAAGTTTCAGATGCATTTTGTGGATGCAGATTTAATACTGCCAAGTTCAGATTAGCCAACATGCAGGATGTGACCACAGGTGTACTGGTGCGTTAAGTGCATATATAACCGCATTTATGTTTGTGGGTGTTTGTCATCACATGCTGTGTGCTTTTTTAGGATTTAATTTGTACTTCTGTTCGCTCTGTGAAAACCTACAGAATTTTACTACCTGGATAGAAAAAAAAAGTCTCCTGACCTTGTAGCTAAGGTAGGAGCAACAGCACATTTTCTAATCATCTTCTTGGCCTTCAGATGCAAATTCAATGCAGTGCTTTGGCTGGCATGTCCCTTAGGCCGGGTATCCATGAATGAGGAAGGAAGGAGTAAGGACTGAAGATCAAGGCTGTGCAATAGACCAGTTATTTCAGCCCGTGTAATTTTTTTTTTAAACTGTTGTTAGTTGCTTTGACTTTCTTGGTTCCTTCCTTTATTATATCCCTTATTCCTCCAGCTATCTTAATATTATTGCTTCCCACCTCACATCCCTAGGCTTCCCACCTACATTTCCCCGCAGAGAAACATTCCTGCCTGCCCGTCCGGCTGTGGGTTGCGGCCATTGCTGCAGTCGCCTCCTCTCCTTCCAGCTCCCTGGCTGCCAGGAGCTCCTGCGGCCAGCGCCGCGTCCTTCCAGCCTACCTCACCTTTCATCAAGTGATGCCTTGCAGCATCGCTTCCCGCGGAACAGCCTGGGAACAGCCCCCTGCTTGCCTCTTTCCTCAGGTCAGGCAGGAACAGCTTCTTGGCCAGCGGCAGAGCACTGCCTATACTAATATGTATATATATGTCAGGCTTCTGCTGAAATTAGGACAAGTATTAAAAAATATTAAATTATAATTTTTAATATTAAAATATTAAAAATATTTAAAGGGTATTGGTAATCTCTGCGCATCAGTTGCTGAGCAGATCAAACCAGCGATAGGCAGTTTTGTATAGTTTTATTCAAATTATTATTCTTTGTCCCTGCTCACGCAGATCCTAAGAAATGCCGTCATGAAACAAACAGACTGTCCTTAAAGCCACAATATGACAAGAGAGCACTTGACCCGCACGCTTTATTTTGTAGATAAATAATACAGACGGAGCTGGCAGCCGGCGCTGCGCCAGCACCGGGTGTGCGAGCGGGGAGCACGGGGCTGTGCCCGACCCCGGCAGCCCCGGCCTGCCGGGCGGAGCCGCTCCTCTCTCCTGGGAAGGGAAGGGGAAGGAAGGGAAGGGGCTGGGAAGGAATCAGCCAAAGCCACGCATCGATCGCGCCAGGGGGCGGCCCGGCCACGCCACCGCCCGCCCGGCCCCGCGCGGTCCTCAGGTGCCCAGCGACGAATCCCCGGCTCGGGCTCCGTCCTCCCGCCCCGCCCGGCGGCGGGCGAGGGGCGGGACCGGCGCCGACTCCGCTCTCGCTCCGGCCGCGGCCGCCGCTCCCCTCGGGCTCTCGCCGCTCCGCTCCGCTCCTCGCCCGCCGCCGCTGCTGCTGCCGCCATGAGCGCGGATCCCGTCGTCTTCGTGTCCGCCGCCAGGACCGCCGTGGGTGAGAGGCAGCGGCGGGTGGCGGATGCTCCCGCCGGGGCCGGGCGGGTGTCCGGGTGCTGAGCGAGCTCTCTCTGTGTCCCCCCTCCCAGGGTCCTTCAACGGCGGGCTGTCGTCGCTCCCCGCGCACGAGCTGGGCGCCGCCACCATCCGGGAGGTGCTGCGCCGGGCCGGGCTGGCCCCCGAGGAGGTGTCGGAGGTGATCCTGGGGCAGGTCCTCACCGCAGGTACGGGCCGGCGGCGGGACCGCTCCTCCCGCGGCCGGGCGCTCACTCTCCGCGGCAGCAACTCCTCGGTGTTGTCCCATTGAAACGGCTCAGGTGTCACCTTCCAGGGCGTTATGCCTTGCCGTTGGGAACACGGTTCCTTAACAAAGGACTTGAGAGGCATCGTGGCTACTTCTCTCTGGGTGACCGAAAGGATGGGCTTTTGGAAAGGATATTGTAGGGGTTTTTTTAAAATCCCTGAAGTAGCCAACAGTGTATGTATGAATGTCAGTTTCTTTGTTACGGCATCCTTCTCCCCTTGATCATCTCAGCTGCTAAATTTAACATCCTAAGTAATGATAACTCTGAGTTTTTAAGAGCTAGGCCTGCATTTGTGTTTATCTGCAGGACCTGCAAGATCTTTTGATGCCATTTGTTTGGAGACAAATATTTGGATTTAATGAAAATGTAACTGGCAGGGAATTGTTTATTTTGAACTTGATCCTGCTTTTTCCAGGGTAATGTTTAATCAGTAGAATCATAGGCAGCTTTGTATTTTAAACATGGAGGAAGGAAATATATATTTTTGTCTTAAAGATGATTCAGATTCCTCCGTATTCTCAGCTTGCTGAATGATGTGTTTTCCTTGTCCTTTTCTTTGTGTATAAAGAGCTTTTGCCTTGGGAGATGCAGATGAAAACTGTTTTCTTTGAATATAGTGCTCCTATTATCTCCATCAAGATCACAACAAAGACTGGAAGCTTTCAGATCCATCTGCATAGTTGTGCTTTTGGTTTCCATATGAACTTTCAGGGAAAGTTAACTGCTGGTGATATGCAAAAGATGTCAAAAAGAAACTCTTCAGAAAGTAGCAATTTAAATGATTTCTCATCCTACACATACAACAAGCTAGGGCTGATCTGAAGTAGTGTTTCCTCCGACCTGGCATCAAAAGCAGAGTTGTAGATGTAAAACTATCAGTAGCAGGTATTTATTGATCAATATAAATGAGAGAGGTTATCTTTTATAGATGACTGCTGGGCACTTTTCTACCCACCAGCTAAAAGTAGGAGTGTGCTCTAAATTTTTGTGGAATCGGGGTATTGTGAACAGTGACAAGGCAGATGTTTGTGTTTTTAAGAACAGACAAAAGCAAAATGCTGCCTGTTCTCACAGGTGCTGGCCAGAACCCCGTCCGGCAGGCCAGCGTGGCTGCGGGAATCCCGTACTCCGTGCCCGCCTGGAGCTGCCAGATGATCTGTGGGTCGGGCTTGAAGGCGGTGTGTCTGGCTGCTCAGTCCATACTGATGGGAGACTCCAGCATCGTGGTCGCAGGGGGCATGGAAAGTATGAGCAAGGTAAAGCAGAGGGTTAGACTCACATTGCGCTGACATCCTGGGAGCAAAGAGCCCGATGTTGAAACCCTGTGTTTCCAGGCTGGCACCTGGAGGCAGATTGAGAGGGTCGCTGTGCTTCCTAATGAATTTACACGTGCAACAGTTGACTTCACTAGCACACTTCTTTTAAAAAAAGACTTCATACTGCAGCTACTGAAAGGTGCCCTGCTAACACACACTGCATTTAAAATTCCATTTCCATCTAGCCCTGTGGTGGTGAATGATTTTCCTGTGACATATCACAATAGATGGGATTTTTGTATTGCAAGAAGCCCAGAGAAGGAATAACTGAAAATGTTATTGTTTGCCAAGCAATTAGAGTTTGGAAAGAAAGCAAAGCAGTTTTATTTCAAGGTGTTCATCCCAAGGTTGTATTCAGGAATGGGTCTGAGCTGGTGATCTGATTCCCAAGAAGTGGATGGCCTCTTCTGCCAGGGCTCAGCTGCCAATGCTGAAAGTGATGTTAACATTCCCTGACAGCAGAGTGCAATTGGGAACTACCTGGAGCAGGCTAGTAGGATGGGAGAGCTACTGCCATGTGGCCCAGGAATGATAGATTTGGTCTGTGGAGAGGAAACAACACTTGCAGTGCATTCATCAGTTACCAGGGGAATGCACAGACCAAATGGCATGCCAGCTGGCAGGCTCTGGAGGAACAGGCAGAGCGGGCAGCTGGAGAAACTGCCAGGATTTGCCAGGAGACTGCCAGGAACTGCCAGCCCAGCCACTGGGCAGGGGTCTGTCTCTGCAGTAGTCTGTCTGAATTGTGTACTGGGGATGTAAACATGTCACTCCTTTCAAAATACGCTTTTGCAGGCTCCTCACGTCATTCACATGCGAGCTGGGGTCAAAATGGGAGAGGCTTCCTTGCAGGACACCATAATCCTTGATGGCCTTACAGATGCTTTTTATCAGTATCATATGGGCATAACAGGTAAGTGATGACAGTCCATAAAATGAAATGGTCTGAGAGACCATTGAGAGAAATTTCCACTGACAGGAAATTTCAGAAATCTGAAGTTACAAATAATGTGTTTCAAGCTGTCCTTATGCTGTAGTCATGAAAAAGAAAGAAAGAAAGAAATACGTAATATTGAAAGGTATTGAAGGCATTTTCCATTTTGCTTGTAAAGCTGCTGCTTTAGGTTTCTTTTCTGTCTGAGCTAATCTCTCTGCATCTCTTCTACATCTGAGAAATTTAATTTCAGAAAAAATAGAAATAAAATAATCCCTGTATGTAACTGGAGCATTCAGCAGCACAGATTTATGGTTGGGGGGGGAGTTACATAAAGCGTCCTGTGGCTATGCATGGTTCTCCAGCTTCAGGTTATTGCACCCTGGTTGGGATGGTCAGCCAACTGCTTTTCCAGACCCTGCTTATGAAACAGAGTGACTTCAGAACTGTTCCCTTTCCTCAAGTGGCTGTAGAGAGATCTGAGCATAGTACTTCAGAAAAACAATAAACTACAAAAGCTTGTTTGCATTTGTATTTAATTTGATAATATCATCTGGGAGGAGATTCCACACAGAAATTTTCACCCTCAAGTGAAAATACAGTAGAAAATCATGAGTAAACAAAATGAGGAAATCAGAATGAAAACGGTTCAACAAACTCATCTGCTTGCTACAGCAAACATTAATGACTACATTTGTGCTTGCAATTTTGCAACTTAAAATGTTGGTATTTCCTAATGGTGGTTTACATTACATTCCCATTTCAGCTGAAAATGTGGCCAAGAAGTGGCAAGTCAGCAGAGGGGAACAAGACCAACTTGCTGTACAGTCACAAAACAGGGCAGAGGCAGCACAGAAAGCTGGCTATTTTACAAAAGAAATTGTTCCTGTTCTTGTACCTTCTAAAAAAGGTAAGTGTGAATGGATAGTGAGAGCTAATTTTAAGGAAAAAATCTATTTTCTGCTATGTCTTCTGTAATCAGTGGATGGTTCCCCACTTACGCAGCCTTTTTGTAAGCATGTAGCCTGTTTATCTCTTTCAGCTTTCAGTGGTTATATTTTAAATAAGAGAGAAGCAATGCAAATGTGGAATATCTTAGTGTAGCTTTCTGCAAATAGTAATAGTGTGTTTTATTGTAGATAGAATAACAACCTAGACAAAGCACTGACTTAACATAGGCTTGGATATGGTACCAAAATCAGTGTTTTTCATTTTCTTAAGACTCCTGCTGCACCAAACTTGAAACAGTGGTATTGATCTGGCAAACGTTGCCCACCTAGTAAAATACAGAGTGACAATAATTAGGATTACTAGTTAATATGTAGTCAGGTTACATATAATGGTATTTTTCTCTTTATTTGTGAAGGATATAAACAGACCTATTACAATGCTTGAGCCAAGGTCTGTTTCTAGAGCAGGGGAATTCCCCAGCTCCTTGTGAGGTAGATGCAAAAACTGAATTTTCCAAAAAGAAATCAAGAATCAGTTCTTCAACAATTCCATTGAACAGACCCTGCAGAAAAAAAGTCCTGGCATTAGGCTGGCTACAAACTATTTCATGATAACAGTTTAGATGATAATATTCAATGACACTTGACTATTCTTTGTAACAAGATTACCAGAAGTATCATTTGAAATATAGCCTTCTGCTGAAAGAGAAGGTATTGGGTCAGGAACAGCAAGAACAATACTGACTTTTGCACAACTAGACAGCTAGTGTTTGTCTAGAAACACTTAGAAAACCTGAGCTTAGAAAACCTGAGCTGTCTGCCCTGCTAGAAGGAGCTGCCATTTGTTAAACTGCCTTGAGTTGGCAGCTGTCTCTAGCGCAAGAATGCCTTGTTGGTTGAAAGGAATATGGTTTATACTCCCTCTCAGCATGTTGTTTTTGCTGTATTTCTGTTCGAGATGTTTTTTTTGTGTGATTAGACACTCTTGTGAGCATAATGCTGTGTTTTGCAGGTCCTATAGAAGTTAAAATAGATGAACACCCTCGACATGGGAGCAACCTGGAAACAATGGCAAAGTTAAAACCCTGTTTCCTGACAGATGGAACTGGGACAGTAACAGCAGCTAATGCTTCAGGTTGGTCCATCTGGCTTAAATGAAATGGAAAAGAACAGTAGCTGCTTGTGGCTCAAGGCAGAGTTTCTGCAAGGGGTGTGGCTGCTGTGTGTTCACTGCTTTGCAGGAAATGGCAATGTGTTTGACAACATAGGTAGAACTCCATTTTAGATGTGGTGGAGGATTTCTTAACAGAGTTGTCTTTTGTTTCCTGGTTTTCTATAGAACAGTACAAGAGTTTGGACAATGACAGCAGCATTTGATAGGCTGGAATATTTCCTTTTAAAACTAAGGGTTTCTGATACTGCAGGTTTGGACAGTGGAAAACTTAATGATTCATGTTTGAAAATGTTACTCCTGTGGGACTGCCATAAGCATCTTCAAGCATCTTTAAACATCTTCATGTGTCCTTTGCTGCCCTTTCCAAAGCCTGCCTAACAAGTCTGATGTACTTCTTTTTCAGATTGTACTTTGATTCTTCCACCTGCTGCTTTCCAAATAGAATCACAAATGTGTCACATTTACAGCAATATAGTTTCAAGTATTTGTGGCAGAGAACAGACTTGGCTGGTATGAGCAGTACTGACCTAAACCACTAAATTGTGATTTTTGTTTTGTCTAGATTGTGATTTTATCCAAGCAGGAGAAAGTGGTACAGTAAAAACCATAAAGTCCAACAAATACATACAAGTTGTTTGTTATTCCACAGGTTTAAATGATGGAGCTGCAGCTGTTCTTCTAATGAAGAAATCGGAAGCTGCTAGGAGAGGTCTTATGCCTTTGGCTCGGATTGTATCTTGGGCTCAGACAGGTATAGATCCATCTATTATGGGAGTAGGGCCCATTTCAGCAATAAGGAAAGCTGTAAGTAATCACTTATCTATGTATCCATGATGCTAAAACTCTTGGTTTTAATTGCTTTTTGTTTTCTGGCCATGTCTTGGTTTTGCCCTGTTCTAAAGAAAACATAGTAGGAAAAAAGTAACTATGTGAAACACAGACTCAAAATAGTGTAGTATATAAGATTAGGAATCCTAGTGCTACTAAGCTAGTACCTACTTGCTGGAAAAAGAAAACACAAATGCATCTGTGTATAAATGGACTTCAGAGCATAAACTAGTCAGGTTTGTGGAAGGGTACCTAGATAACCTAGGCTAAAGATGAAATTTCAGGCATGTGTGTAACTGACCTAATTCAGTGATACGGTTCTGATGCTGTGTCTGGCCAGGTTAATTTTCAGATCATTGCCTGAATGTATTTGCAATAGTACAACACTGAGGGAAGGGCCACTGTGTGCTATCTGCATTAGCAAATGGGACGGTGCCCTTTGTGCTTCAGTTTGGCCTGCAAAAAGCTTGGAGCTTACAAATTGGATCCTTTCAGGTGTAACTAAACAGGAAGGTGCATTCCAAAACCACATCTAACGTGCTCAGAGCATTACTGCACCCACTGATGTGCTGTGTTAAGTCCACAGGACAAAGTTCTCAATACCCCGCACTGGGCAGCCCTGCTGGTACCACACTGCTTGTTAATACATCCATAACCCATGGCAACCCCAGCTGATTATTTGTTAAAGCTTAGCTATGAAAGTGAGCATGGAAAGAGCTAAGAACAGATTTGCTTTAATGTTCCTTATTTTTTTAATACTGTGTAAAGGCCTTATTTTGTTCATCTCTGAAATGTCCTGGTGATGTGGAGGTCTGACTTGAAATCTCCCAAGCTCTGTGGCTTTTGACAAGAAAATCAGAACTATAATGCTAAAGCCTTTTCTTACCAGATCTCAAACTGTTCTTTTCAATGAAGGGTGCAGTAACTGAATATGTATTACAGTTTTAGTATAAACTGTGGGACAGACAAGTTGTACCTATAACTGTATACATACTATGGAAAGGGCACACTACTTCATAGAGCGTGATCCTAATAACACTGAGGTCATGGCTTCAATCCCTTTATGGGCCATTTACTTAAGAGTTGGACTCAATGATCCTCATGGGTCCCTTCCAGCTCAGAGTATTTTGTGATTAAACTTTGTGTGTTATCAAATGTTCACACCCTCCATGAATTATGTTTATCACTTCAGAATTTTAGAGTAGCACTTTACAGTAAGAGAATGACTATGTTATATATTTAAGTGTTACAGTAACATTGTGTATCCCAATCTTTTCCCAGAAGAATGGGATACTCCATACTGTCTACCTTATCTAGTAGAAAAAGGCTCTCCTCCTTGACTGTAGCCTCAGAGGTGCACCAGTCTGGCTAGCCTAGGTTGTGAAACATCAGTGGTGATGATTCTGCTGATAAAGTATTGCTGTTAGAAACAAAGTGAGTGGAAGCAAAAATTTACATGTGTGAAACATGCCTAAGCCTGTACCAGAGTAGGCAATTGCATCACAAGTTTCTCAAGTGAAAACATGAGCCAAACCATCTTCCAAAACAGTCACCTGTGAAAAGCCTGAAGTGCCAGCTTTCAATGTAAAGGCAGGAGAGACTGGACAATCAGATGTGGCACTGACCACTAATGGTTGACACCTCACTATTTCCTGTGTAAAAGTCACTGTTAATAGAGACTCCCTAATGGAGTCAGAGTATGTCCTAAAAAAATTGCTTTTATGCTTCTGAATCCAGCGCTTGTTGTAGTAAGGCACCAGGTATAGTTTGATTCTCACAATTGCACCACCACTGCTACAATGTGTAAAATTAATCAAGATTTTTATGAGAAGCCAGCATTATTACAGCTCTTTGTACTGACTTGTCTGACACTGAAGCCTGTAGTCTTCAAGAATTCTGTCATCAACATTGGTTATAAAAAATTGTTTTCCTTCAATTTTTTTAAAGTGGTAGCTTCAAATCATGCAATTTACATCTTATGAAAAGCTTCCTCTGGTGCTAAGAAGAGCTAAAAGATAATAAGGTCCCATTTGCACTGTTTTCTCAGATTGACAAAGCTGGCTGGACTCTGGACCAAGTTGACCTGTTTGAAATTAATGAAGCCTTTGCGTCACTATCTGTTGCAATAGCAAAAGAACTGAAAGTAAATCCAGAAAAGGTAATAATTTGTAAGATGGCATTAGTTTGCCTCCTTTAATTCAAACTTGTCCCATACTGTGCATGTGGATTGTAAGGATGAGCACAGTTCTCTTGCAATCCCTTTGGTGTAAGCAAACAGGGTGGGAGCCCCTGCAGCATTTCCTCACACTGCTCTGTCCACTGGCTTTGATAGCAGACAGTTTCCCAGCTGAACAAGTTCCAGTGTTGTTGCAGTGGATTTTTATGAAAATCTAGGCAATTGCTCAAGCATACTTAATTCAGAGTTTGAAATTGCTGCTGCAGTTATATGTGCCATAGCATTCTTTCAGTGATGGCAAAAAGCACTCTCCCCTCCCTAAATTCACCTCTTATTACCAACTATTGCATTCATATGCACTTTCTTGTATGAAGTGATGTTTGGGGTTTCAAGCTCACAAATAATTAAGGGCTAGATCCCAGTGAAGTAAGTTATGTTGAAAATCAGCTAAGCCAGTTAAATGTTCTTGACTGTCTATGTTGGCTTTTTTTTTAGATCAATACACAAGGTGGAGCTATTGCTCTTGGCCACCCTCTGGGTGCCTCTGGTTGTCGCATCCTTGTAACTCTTCTATATGCACTGGAACGAACTGGTGGAAAACGTGGTGTTGCTGCTCTCTGTATAGGAGGAGGAATGGGAATAGCCATGTGCGTTGAGAGATAAATGTGAGGGAATTAATGAACAGCTAGCATGAACTAGCTTTGAAACATTTTACTAATAAACTTGTAATAACATTTTAACAGCTCACATTTTTTTGTTTTGCCTAAAAGTAAATAAGCGTACACCATTACTTTTTCACACTCAATCACTGACTTGACAAAGAGGTCAGTGGTTACTGCAGGCACACTAGTTGTTACCACATACTAGAGCCTAAATTCTCACTGCAAGAAGCTTGCTTCCAAAAATTAAGTTTGTTCACAAGAAAATAGCAGCAACATTCAACCACTTGTTTTATTAACATTTTAGTTATAAGAGTGGGAAGTGTAAGTGAAACAAACATAAATAAAGCCTAAGTTATTCTTCAAGTGCTCCAGACTGAACTGCATCCTCATAGCACCCTCCCCTCTCTTCTTTAGTTTCAGGGTGCAGTTTAATAAGATCATCAATTCGAAGAATAGTAATTGCAGCTTCTGTTGCAAACTTGAGGCTCTTAGTTTTGACCATGGTTGGTTCAAAGACACCAGCTTGCTTGTTATCACGAGGTTTTCCATTGATCAAGTCAAGACCAATCCTGCAAAGAAGGAATGCTGTCAGATGGAGAGGGAGAAACAACAGAAATATAGCTGGGAGTATGCTGGGTAGCTACTACTTCATTACAGCAATACATACACATGACTGAAGGGCAGGGGCAAAGGAGTTCACTGATAACATACTTTTTTTTTTTTTTTACTATGCAAATCACAGTTCAGTAAACTGGGAGAGCAATTTTCCATCTAGGTCACCAATCCACATAACTTTAACCAGCCTTCTACCAGACAGATACTTGCCATTTCAGATTTTTGCGATCCGGGTTAACTTGAGCCTCATTGTGGAATGCTCTCAACTTTGCAACAAGATCTGTAGCATCCTGAGCAGCATTTACTGCCAATGTATTTGGAATTACTAACAGGGATCTTGCAAATTCTGCTATTGCAAGTTGTTCACGTGATCCCTAGAAAGAGGAAAAAAGTTTTTAAACTGATAGCTACAACAAGAGAGGAAAAAAATACAGCCACAATCAACAGCAGCACTAATAGGTAGGGGTTCTCACATGCAAAACCTGTGTTTGGGTCAAAAAAAACATAGAATCTAATTATAACAGAAAGAATTAACTCATAGCCTTCATTTTAAAGAACCATCTTAGATTCTGTAACATGATTAGGTTTTCATGAACCACAGAAATGACTTCTAGTAGATGTAAACAAATGCTTGGAGATTCATTGTGCAAGTCTAACACATACACACCATTGCTTCTTTGTGCAAGACTTACCATGCTGGTTGCATAATTTTCAAGATATATTGAAAGTGCTGCCTCTACAGCACCACCACCTGGGACAACAGACTTGGATTCCAAAACCCTTTTGACAACACAGAGAGCATCATGTATGGATCGTTCCATTTCATCACACATGAAGTCATTGGCTCCTCGTAAGATAATTGATGCTGAAGTACGAGCCTTTGTACTAAGAAAAAAAGGAATCAGAAGTCAGCTGTGTTGGATGGAATCTACATTAAAATTATTCTTGGCAATTTTTTTCTTCTAAAGCAGAGTTCAGTTGAGCCTCATTATTTCAACATTTAAAAGAAAATCTTAACATTGTTATGTCTCCTTGCCGGATACATATATTGTAACTTAGTAAAAAGTTTAATTTCTAACATGCATGCATCTAGTTTGAATTTTAGTCTTTTAAAGAAAGCTACCTGTCAAAGTGAGATGACAAGATGTTTTCCCATCAAAGAGGGGAAAGCATACTTAGATAGTAAGAAAGATCCCTTTTGCACAGCCGTCAAGTAACAGTGACAATTGTTGTCAATGTGACAGAAAAGGCTTTCACGTGGAGCTGGCACACAAGTGCCATGGGCAGAGTGTCATTCATGCTCAAATGATACCACAGGAACATTAACACCGAGAAGACATATTGAAGCAGTGGAAAAGTTATTACCCAAAGTATGCTCTCGTTAAATGAATTGATATTTAAGTCTTAAGGTACCAGACAGCAGTGACAGCAGCACAAGTGAACACTGTCTTTCACTACAAATTGAAAGATTTAGCTCACACCTCTTTATTCAGATGAAATTACTCAGATGATACCTATTTCCCTTTACCATCTCTAAAGAGAAGCCAGTTTAGAAACATTTTTTCATAAGCAAAAATTAAAGTAAAAACTGCCTAGCAATCTGATTGTCTCATATACCGCAGTTCACAAAATGTATCCAGCTCCAGCAAGAGATTAAATACTGATACTTTCACCTCTAATTTGCACTGGATTTGTGCATAACTATTTTCCCGTAACAACTCCAACCACTCAGCATGAAGTAAATAAATGGAATTTTATCTCAAACTTAGTAGAGAACATATACAAAATGAGTATTTTTAAAAGGATCCTTACTTCTTGATTAAAATCAGCTCATCATCACAGATTCTCTCTTGAATCACTTCTTCTGCCTGTCCCAGCATTAATGCCTCAAAACTCTCCTCACCTTCAAGATTTGCAAGGGTTGAACATATGGTTGCTTTAACAAACAAAAAAGTGAAGTTAACATTCAATTCCTGCACATCATCCTTTGCCCATTTCCCAGAACAGATGTACAGAAAGAAAAGCAGAAATAAAAGCTGTGTTGAATAGATTTTTCTTAAACAACACTTTTAGTTCTCAGGCAACAATTCAGTATTTCTGTTTATAACTGATAAACTGACTGCTCCTTTTGTTTAATTTTTACAGCACTTCTTTTTTCACAGCCAGTACAAGTTCCCATGCTTTACCACAATGAAAACATTTTCTTCCAAATTTAAGGATGGATAAAAATATGTACAGGCCCAGATTTTTTTAAAAGTATGATTTAGTGATTTAGGAGTTCTTCATCTTGAACTATCTAAACAATGTACTTAACTGTCTAAACAGAGGCTTGTGAATGCATGCATAATAAAGATTTCTAAATAAACACAGATTATGGCTCCTATTTCCATAAAAGGCCAGTCTTCACAGTTCAAGGCAGCTTCTTCTCCTCCCACTGTAAATCTTCAACAATCAAGTCTTACAATACTACTACTTTGACAAAGGTCACTTAAAAGCTAAAAAGAAGTGGCTCAGCTTTACTCATCCTGATCTTGAATATTAAGAAGTTGTATTTTAAAAAATAGTTAACAAATACCTTAACAACAGCTTCTACTTTGAAGGATACATTTATAAACCAGTTATTCTTACATAGACATACCTCCTGACGCCTTAGCAATCCGCTTAAGGTCCTTTTTTACAACTCTTCGTACTGCCATAGCTCCAGCATCAACGAAGTATTTCAGACACATATCATCAATACCTCCAGTGGTGAGAATAACATTGGCACCAGTGGCCAGAATCTTCTGGATTCTTTCTTTGGTAATATCTGACTCTCTGCAAAGATTAACGTCAAAGTTATAAAAAGGTATTAAAAAATATACCATCACATCTTGTCAGCCAACTTCCTGAAACTTTAATGCAGAGCTCTGCAAGAATGGACCACTGCACAAACATACTTGCATTTCTTGAAAACTGACTTAATACTAGTTCTGCCTCCAGAAGTGAAGGCTTCTTCCATTACTATTTGGTATTGGTGGAAAATGTTAACATTCAAAACATTTTTTACCTCTTGCACTCAGCCAAAATTACACTGAGCCACCTCAACTGAAGAGACCAAACCAAGCCTGTGAAACCCCACTGCCTCAGTTATTCAAGCTTCCACACACCTCTGCCTTATCTGGTCCAGCTTCTCAGGGTCTGAGATAACAACCTGAACACCAAGCTTCATTTTTGCTTTCTGCAGGCTGAAGTCAAGGCATGCAATCTTTGCATTAACTATTCTCTTGGTCATACCTGATGAGGAAAAATAAGCAAGAAGGATTTCGTCAAATTGATTTAACAGAACATCATGTTAGCATTAAGAGATTAAAATTAATGTTACTTTCACGTTTCAGATTTCTCCTGTTTGCTTCTCCACCTTCCAGTTCTGCCCTACTGCAGAAAAATGCCAATCGAGACTTTCCTGTGTTACCTTTTTACATACCCTGTCCCCAAAATGTGAATGACCATGACAATCTGACTTATCGGTCTCACATCCTCTAAGTCACCTAATCACAGCACAGTTCTGCTAAATGGAACCGTTCCCCACAAACCTGGCAGTGGCTCCCCACAAGAGAAGCGTTTAAGTTCCACCAGACCACAATGCTACCTTGCTGACACTGATCTAGGGAAACTACAGCAACTCACCAACACTTTGTGAATCACTGCTAGCTGGCAGGCTCTAGTCTATGAAACACTGGTGAAGTGCAGTATTTTGTGTTCTTGTTTAATTGTTCTGGAACTGAAAACCCACATGATTTGCAATGAATACAGCCAGTAAGGAGAGCGACACAGAAAGATGAAGAGGACTGAGCTGACACAAAAGATTTCTGAAACACAGCCTGTTCTTACCCTGAGAGCCCACCACGCAGTTCAGAGCGTAACCGTTCACAAGAATGCTCTCTTTCTGGCTGCGACCATGGGCCTTCAGAACATTAACCGAGTTGATGGGGTACCGAGCCTGACCCTTCTGGTCTGTGTATTTAACTGCCAGTGCAGCATCCACCACCATGTTAGCAAAGAAATCACCATCACTGAAAGGCTATTAAGGTTTAAACTGAAGAAGAAAAGTAGTATTATGCTTAAGGGGAAAAAAAAACAAAACAAAACAAAAAACCAACAAAACAAACCATGAACAGAAATAACTGACAGTGGCCAAACTAAGTTTCCAAAAAAGAGCTTCAGAAAGGCATGTAAGTACTAGCTCTCCTTAGCACTGTCTTAAAGGAGTTATTCTAAAAGCTGAAACACTGGTAGGAAATTATGACAGACTAGTATGAAACCTGCATTTTATCTACCTTTTGTTACTAAAGCTAAAATACGTACCCCTATGGTCAGTCTGCACAAAAGCTAAAAATGCAGGTTTTTCTGTGCCCATGGAGTAAAATTCAACTTTCTTTCCTCTGATTTGCTCCCAGATACTTCTGTAACACATTCTTCTATTCACACAACTCTTTATCTAGTCTCCCTAACAAGCAAAGCAATTGTTAGGAAACAATACCCTCTAAAAGCTATCATGATGTGCCAACCCAGATTTAAATAAATTGAGAAGAATTTGAACATGCTTTCCCATGCCAGGTCACAATACCTGTAAAATGCTTGTTATAAACACAGCTTCAATACTGTGTCATGTTCATAAAAACTGCTGCCAAGGATACACTCTAGCCTAGCTACTGAAGCTCTCTAATCAATCACTCTCACTTCACTCACTTGATCAATTCAAAGGATACACTCCTATAATTTTCGAGGACATTGATGTTTTAGCAGCATTAATTAGGCACTCCCTGCCCAACTCATCTGTGTTAATAACAAGATTTTCATTGATGTAGCGAACAGCTTCCCTGTAAAATAAAGACAAATACACTGGGTAAAGAACCACCCTCACAAAAAGAGAAAAAGTTACATGTTTTCAGCTCTTCTAAATGTTACCTCAAAGAACAAAGGGATAAAATCAATTGCTCTCCAAGGACAGTAACGTGGCTGTCATTCCTTTACACGATTACAGAAATGCAATTTAAAAAAAAGAAAACCCACAAGAAAATCCAACCCAAACCAACCAAAACCCCAGCACCCCTGCAAAAAAACCACCATATTCGACTTGGCACCAAAAGGTCTGTATTAATGCAGTCACAAAATGCTGAAATTCAACTGTATCAGTTTCTTACTTGCAGGCAAGTCGGTATCCACCAATAATGGAGGTAGGATGAATTTTCTGTTTCACCAGCTCATCCGCATTTTTGAGAAGTTCTGCAGCAATAATTACCTGTTTGAAATACAAACACTAAATATGTGCATTCCACATAAGCAAAGTATCTACCTTGTGCAACACAGAACTAAAACTAGTTTCTGAGAGCTACCTAATTCCAACTTCCATCAAGGTATCTAAAGTCTCAGGCAAGTTTTCAACACTCAGTATCCTTGTTTGTTCTTCAGGTCTTGCAGTTGTTAAAAAATAAAAACCAAAATTCAGCCTCTATGACCAACCTTCAAGATAGGAAAAATCAATAATGCAAGAGAGGTGAGCCAATTCCCTTCCAGAGTACCACTTTTCATATGGAAACTAGCATCTATGGAAAATACCAAATCTAAACACTGACTTTTGATATATCTGCATGTAAAACTTGCTACATACCACTGAGGTGGTCCCATCACCAACTTCTTTGTCCTGCAGGTCTGCCAGCTCACAAAGGACTTTTGCAGCAGGATGTTCCACTTCTAGCAGTTTCAGAATGGTTGCACCATCATTAGTAATGGTCACGTCCTAATTTTCAGAAATCAAATGTGCATATGAGGTATATTTCTATTACACTTTCACTACTGCGTTTCATAATGTTAATACAAAACCAAAATAATTATTCTTTGCAATTACCCATAAAATAACTACTCATAACAAAACTTCCCTGCTTCTTTTTAACCAGGAGTCCTATTCTAGCAACAGAAATGGTACCAGCGCAGAATCTGCACCTCCTTTTGATCAGGAAAGCCTTTATGTTACAGAACCTCATCAACATTTTGCAAATACTGGATAAGTAGTCATGCAATGACTTCTGTCCAACACAGTATTTTATTACATCAGCCTAGAAAATTACAAACTTTCTTCAATTGCTTGAAATATTTTAAAATATAAAATACCGCTTAAAATTTTGTTATTTTTTTTGTTATTTCTCCTGATATGGAGACTAGGATATACAAGTCAGCACCTGTTAAACCTGACATAAATGGTTAAACTCACTTCTTGCAATCTGATCTGTGTTTTAAGTGGCTACAAGGACTTTCCTACAGAAATTAAATAACTGTAACACATACATTACCACCACAATAGATGAAACTAAAACGATGTAACACACATTACACAATACTTAATTTTACCACAGTTCTCCTACCCTCTCAGGATAAAACAGGCACATGCACATTAGGCCTATGAAGCACACTAAATGGAAGCACTTTTACACAGGAATACAAGTCCTCCTGACACTTCTTAAAGTAACAATACTTACCCCAATATCATCCACCAACATCTTATCCAGACCAACTGGCCCAAGAGAACTCTTCACAATATTGGCAATAGCAGATGCAGCAGTAACTGAATAAATGAAAGGAGTAAGAAAAAACAAGTTTTATCTTCCCAGCTTTAGGAGGATTCTCAGGTTTATAAGAAACAGTGCCAAAAACCCACAAACCAGGAATTATACAAGAAGTGATCTAATCTAGTATTACATTTCAGCCTATCTAACCTGAAGCTTTACCTTACTTTGGTAGGCTTGCTGCTACTAAAAAATACAGTCTGCACCAAGCCTCACTCTTCCCTCCTAGCTGGTTTAGCTAGCTAACCTGGCAAAACTGACTGACCCGAAAAAGAATGCCTTCTCTGCTGTCCGTGTAAGATGGAGGACAGGACTGAGGTCAGAGCTGTAGTGGTGTTAAGATTAGGAGGGGTTGGTAGCACTGCTGCTTGTGACTGCAGCAAGCAGTGCCACAAGACTTCACAACTCATTTAGTCCTCAGTTCTGGGCAGACAGAGAACAACGGCATCACCACACATCGATTAGTAAAACATCTTTTGGTCCTTATCAGGCCTGTGACTAAAACAAAACATTTACTTCTGCGACTAAGTCACCGAACAGTGACTTTTGAGTCACTACTAAAACAACACAAAGCCTCTAAAACACTGGCTCATTTAAAGGTTGTTCTGCCATTTTCATATAGGAAAAAGATACAATCAACCTTTTCCTTCAGACCATGGCAAGTTTTTATCTATCCCACAAGCATAGCCACTTAATCTAGAAATTGAAAAAGTGGTAGTTAAATGGGAACAGTTATAACTCAGAGACCTTCAAACAACACAACAATTTCTTTTGCTTAGCAGGATTAACGGCAGCTTTCTGCACAAAATAATGTTGTACCAAAGGTGCCATTATTACGTGGAATCTCACTCGTGAATTAAGGCAAGGCTCGTAAATTTTAAGTAGTTGCCTAAAGTACCATTAGAGCTACAGAAGAGAATCTTTGTTTGATCGGGAAGCAAGTTTTGGCTTCTTCCTTTGTCTTTTGTCTACTCAGAATCTGAGATCGGTCTCGGAATCTGCAGCCTTCCCCCAGGACTGGGGGTACAATCCTGAGCAATGGGTAACGCGTTTCAGAACCACAGTTCTGAAACGCATTTCGAGGGTGGTCCCCACTTTCCGAGACAGGTTATTCCCTGTGCTGGGCAGCGGGGACCTCCCCCAGCAGAATTCCCCGCAGGCCTTGCAGGCTCAGGCCCTACGCGGTCGGGACGGGGCAGAGCGACCTCCGTGCAGCAGCAGCGCCCTGGCCCGGTGTTTGCTGCTACCAAGGGACGGAGGGCGGGGGAGGCGGGATCGCGTCGCCACTCAGACTCCTGGAAGCGGCGCGGGATGGCGTGTGCTCCTCTTCCGCCTGCCTCCCTCCCTCCCTCCATCCTTCCTTTATTCCCTCCCTGCAGGCAGCAGCGGCCCGGGATGGAAGGAATCTGTCGACAGGAGCGGCAGTTCCCGAGCAGACCGGGGCGGGTGAGCACATGGCAGAGGCGACCATGGCCGCGCCATGTTCGCTCCTTGCTGCCCCTCCCTTCCCCCTCCCGCTCCCCCGGCCCTCGCCGGGGCGCGCCGCCGTTACCGTTTTGCGTGCGGACCGTGTCACCGCTGGTCCGCTCGCCGAACACGGCCAAGGGCCCCTCCATCGTCGACATCTTCCCGCCCGGGCGCGGCGCCACACGCACAGGGAAGGGACGGGAGGGCGCGGCGAGGCGGGATGGCCGGGGCGGCGCGAGGCACGCTGGGATCGCGCCCCGCTGCGCGAGGGGGCGGCGGGGCGGGGCAGGCCCCGGGGGGGCGGGGCCGCTTCCCGAGCCTGCCCAATCCTGGGGCGCGGCACCGCCCGGCCTCGAGCCGCGATTGGCGGGCGCAGCTGAACAAAGGAGCCGCGAGACGGGGCCGGGGGAGGGCTCTTCCACGAGCTTCTAGAAGGTGTCGCGGGCCTGGGCGCGCAGGCGCGCGGACGCCCGCGGGTGGTGGGGCAAGGAATGGGCGCGGGAATGGCGCTCGCTGCCCAGCACTGGGAAAGACCCGGCTTTCCGAAGTGGGGACCGCGGCATGCGTGGCGGTAACTGTGCTTCTCAAACATGTTACCCAGTGCTCGGGATGTACCCCGATTCATGGGGGAAGGCTGCAAAGAGACCTGAGACCAATCTAGGGCTCTGAGATGGCAAAAGATGAAGAAGCTGAAGACCTGCTTCCTGGAGAAACTGAGATTCAAGCTAATACTTTCGGCAAAATACTTTTAATGAGAATTAGCCTAAGTCGTGAATTTGATTGCACTTGATAATGGCACCATTGCCTTGCTTGAAGGTCTCTGAGCTCTAACTGTTCCCGTTATCCAACCACTTTTCAATGGCCAGGTTAAGTGGCGATGGTTATAGGATAGGGGAAAAACTTGCTACAGTCTGAGGGTAAACCTCAGGGAGTGACGGGGAGATGGGGAACCTGCAAGGCTGAGGATGAGCACGTAATGATTCGTAGGGCATGATGTAAACAGACTTCTTGTATTTCGACAAACAGGTACCTTGTGTGGCCAGGAGTGACCTCAACCGCCTGGCTCCTGTGGCAGTGTCCAGAGTTCCTCTGGCAGGTGGTGCCAGGGTCTCATCAGGCCTTCATCCTCCTTTCAACACAATTTTCTTTCAGATGGCTCATTAAAAGCATTTTCAGGACTACAGCAGTTAAATACAGCTCCAAAGTAATGTTCCTGCACGATCATGCTTGCAGGAGGATACTTTGAGAAGGCAGAGCTCTGCTGTACCTGTGTGCTGCAGGAGCGGGTGGAAAGAAGCCTAAAACAGGATGACGGTAGCTCCCGAAACACCTGTTGCTTCTTTTACCCACTCCTCTTTCCGCGCCTTGGTCCCTCTTACATCCGTTCTAGGAAAAGCCGACCCAGTGTCGGCCGGCATTTCCTAAAGCCCTTTTTCCACGGAGAAAAGTTAACACATGATCCCCCGAGTCAGGGCAGTGTATTTTTGCTCTGTTTTGTGAGACGCGAGTACCACACAGGCGCCCTTCCCCGGGGAGCTGGCGCGGCTCAGGCGGCGGCCCCGCGCTCGGCGCTTCCGCCTGACCCCGTCGGCGGCGGGCGGAATTCCCGCGGCCGCTTCCGCGGGAAGCGCCGCCCCTCGCGCATGGCGGCGCCCGGGTGTCCCTGAGCGGAGGGAGGGGAGTGGCGGCTGCCCGGGGCTGCAGCGGTCCTGCTCCCCATGGCGCTGAGCAGCCGCCTGCTGCTGGCGGCCGGCGGGCTCCGTGCAGCGGGTAAGCCCAGGGCTCGCCGTGCCGGCCTTTCCCGGCGGCGGCTCCGCGGCCACCGCGCTCCAGGAGCCATCCGGCGGCCGGGTGTCTTGGTGGTGCTGCGGTGCCACGGATGAAGGGTTTATACCTTGTTATTTGGTAGCGCTGTCTCTGGTTTCTTGTGTACTTCGCTTTCAGTGTTTTGTAAAGCTTTGGACCTAGGGATCTCCTAGTCACGCGTGAGTTTATATTTTATTTACGAGTTTAGAAACGTTAGTATACTTGCAGTTCACCTCATAAATTGAGGAAACAGGTCGAGGTCATTCATCTGTTAAGTGCTTAAAATATAAAAGCAAGACTTCTGTAAGCTGTGTTATTCTGTATTGTGTCCATTCTCCTGTCTGCACTACGTGTTTTTTTAATCTGTGGTGGTTTTTATCTGCTCTCCCCTCAAAGGTCTTCGTTTTGCATCAACTACAGCCAGTCTCAAAACTGAGACTGAAGTGGACACAAGTGAAAATGAGGTAGTTGCCCCAAATTTCACTAACAGAAATCCTCGGAACTTGGAGCAGATGGCCCTGGCTAGGAAGGAGCGTGGCTGGAAGACAACATGGCCAAAGCGTGAGTTCTGGCACAGGTGAGTCAAGAAGTTACTGCCAGAAGTGAAGACTCCAAAAGAAAAAAAAAAACAAAAAACACCAAGACAAACCCCAGAAACCCACATACAAAATGTGTATTTTGGGTTGCTGAATCAGTTAGCACATTAGTGTTTCTTATCAGCAGGCATCTTCTGTGTTGAGAGAAGAGTGGACTAGTAGCATGTGAAAGCATATGTGGTCAAGATTTTTCCATCTATTGTTAAGGCAACAGTAATGTTGCTTAAGCAACAGTTTTTTAACCCAGGATTCCTTCACTCCTGTGCTTACCATGCTTCATGGTTTCTTTGAGGCACCATGATAGTCTGTTTGGGGTTGTTTTATGTTTGTGGGTTTTGTTTTGTTTTAATTTACTTGTCCTCTGGAAAATAAGTTCATTTTAAGCTGTCATTTCAAAGTCTTTATTTTGTTCTTGTGGTTCCCCTCATATGTATGTTCCACACTGTGCAGGTGTACAATGCTTGGTTTGGAGTGGGTGCTGGTCCAAGACAACATAGGACTGTGGCCCTGAGTAACTGATGAGAAATTCCAAGTTGCTCTTGGAATTTCACTCTTCTGAGCTAGCAATAGGAGTTGTGTGAGTCGACACAGGCAGGCAGCTGGAACGACCACAAAACTATGGCTGAAATGCAATTTCATTACCATAGCTTAATTTCATTACCTTGCTAACTGAAGGATCCCAAAGCAGCACCCAGGTGGAGACATAGGCGGGAACCCAGGCATTGTTAGGCCTAGTCTGTGCAGGTGGTGAGCCTGCTGTTGGCGCCCATTTATTAGGGGCATTTAGGTTTACCATCATGCTATGGTCTCCCCTGTGCTTTTTATCATCTCTGAGCTTTGATCTTCTGCCTTTCAAAATAGGGAGCTCAAGCATGTCCATGAGAGAGCCTCCAAGGCTCTTTAAACACCTGTGTTATCTCTACGCAGAGATTCTATTTCTCAAAACAGTGAGGATAAACAGCAGTAGGCATAATAGGTGGGGTTTCCCACAATGTTATTCTCCAGGACTTGGCATTCCCAGCTGCAAGGTCACTTCTCCTCATCATTTTTCTGCTTTTAACCTTTTCCTCCCAACATGAGTCCTATTTTGTGTCTTAATAAGCAAAACGAGTAACAGAATGTAATATATTAATACATTCAATTTTACTTTATAAAGAGACTAATTTATGCATTTGACTCTGTTCTCTGGAAAAGACATTATAATCCCGTGTTACTTTTTTCCTGCACTCAGATTACGGCTTCAGCGGACACAGCATTACGTGGAAGCCTTTGTCGAGCGCTCCAACGGGGATGTTGTGGTATCTGCCTCTACCCGAGAGTGGGCCATAAAGAGACACTTGTACAGTCCCAAGGGAGTAGCTGCATGCAAAAACCTTGGCCGTGTAATGGCACAGCGCTGTTTGGAAGCAGGAATCAACTTTGTGAACTTTAAAGCCATTATCCCCTGGGAACACCATTGTGACTCGGCAAGTACCCATCTACTTATTCCTTTGGCCCTTCTTTCCTTTTTAGGCATTAATTTTACTTCTCTTCACCTTTAATTTTGTTACGTGGCTTGACAATTCCTCCTTGCAACACTCAGAAGGGCTTTGACAAGCTGCAGTTCCTGGTATTAGGCTTCCATGAGGCTGTTAACCTCTGCCCCTCATATAACATGTTCCCACTGGTATTTAAGTCCTGCTGGCTTTCTTTTGTATTTATTTGTGTCTATCTTTTAAACAAGATTCAGGAATTTCAGAAAGCTATGGAGGAGGGTGGTGTTGTTCTGCATGAGCCACGAAGAATCTACCAGTAAAATGGAGACCGTTGGGAAGACTTTCCAAGGAACAAGGATCACTTCTTTGTTTGTGTACTGGCGCAGGGAAGGTCCAGATCTGGAAAGAGTTGGAATGTGTCATCTTATAATAAAATATTTTCAAATAGGTAGAAGTGTGTCGTATTCTTTATTCTAAAATGATCAACACCTTTAAGGCTAGAATAAACTTACTTAGTTCAACCTGACAGAATTTATTATTAATTCAACATTTTAAAAATATATTTTATTTTTAATACTTGATTTTGTTTGTTCCAGGCTGAACTCTGGAAATGCTTTGATATTTGATCCCTGTACACTGCCTGTCTAAGCTAGGAAAATGTAGTCATTACAATAAATGTTTAGAACTGTGATAAAGTAATGCGCAAAGTCTTAGTGAAAATATTAAACTCCCCCAACTCACCTTTGCACTTTTCTTGCAATCCTGAGATTCTAACTGCTTAACCACATGGATAGGTCAAGAAGGGAAGCTGCACAAATTCCTGCTATAGGGAAAAGAAGCCCCATTCTCCCCTTGTGTGGCTGCCTGCTGCTTGGCACAGGCTGGCTCTGCCTGATGGCTCGGCAGAGCTCCAGAGTACGACCAGGCTGTGAAATCCCCACAGAAAGTGTGTTGGAACCCTCTGACGGGCAAGTTCAGGGAGGCCAGCCTGGTCAGCGTGACTCCTGTACCTGTGTCCCGGAGCTGTGCCCGCTGCCTCGTGTGTGCCTGCTCTGGGGCAGGAGAAGGGAATGCCAAGGCTGTGTGCCGAGGTTCAGCAGCATGCGGGGTGAGCCCGGCCCGGTTCTGGCATCTTTATTAAATCCTCAGTATTCAACTGACATAATGAGTTTTACTGGATTTTTACCTAGTTGTTGGTTCATAATAATCACAACTCTCAGATAGTGACGGCCTCTGTGCGGTCTGTGTTTCCGGCAGACGCGCAGTGGGAGCTGCCCCTGCGCTCCCTGTGAGCGGGGGCTGTGCCGGGCGGCTCCACAGCCTCTCCAATTTCCAGCCTAAACCTCCTTGTCCTTCGTTCCCACCGCTCGGGAAGCTCCCGCGGTGCTGCCTTTCCCATCCCTTACTGCGGATCGGGCCCGCCCCGCGGGGCAGCTCCGGGCACGCAGGCGCGACGGGCCGGGCCGGGGCGCGCCGGGCCGCGGGAGGGCGGCGATGGACGTGGGCGCGGAGGACTTTGCCCAGCGCCTGCCGCGCCTCAGGCGCCGCATCCTCCGCGCCGCATTCGTGGGTGAGCGTCGGGGGCGTCTCGTCTGGCCCCAGTGCTGCCCTAGGTCCCCGGCCGGCCGCGCAGGGGGCGGCTGGCACCTGCCCGACGTGGGGACCCGGGCACTGAGGGGTATTGCAGCCGATAATGGCGCTGCTGCGCCCAGAACAGCGAGCACTGAGGCGCGGGGATTCAGCTGGGAGAGGGAACCCCGACTGCGCTGCTGGCCTCGCCTTGGCGGGCTGGGGACCAGGGGTGTTAGGGGTTCGGGGTGGGGGCACGAACACAGCACAGGGTGAGGCAGGCCACTCCTGAGGGGCGTGGGGGAGATGTCCCTGCCTCATCCTGCCACAGGAATGAGGCAGCTGGAGGTGTGAGCCCCACAGCTTTTTCTCTTGAGCCTACTTCCTGTGGTTTGACAAAGGTTATGGAGAAGAGAAATGTGTGGGAGACCCTCGTCCTGGTGGTGGTGAAGCGCATGCCTCAAATTCCGATTGTCTTGTTCTTTCCACTTCAACAGCCCTTGATATGGAGTTTACTGGTTTGCATTCAACTTACCTACAAAACAACGAGCCCAGGTAAAGCTGTTGGACTTGAAATGTGAGGGAGACTTGTTGCTCTAGCCCTGTGAGAACAACCTGTGCATAGCAACCCTTCTTGTGTCCACTCTCCTCAATTCTGGTTTTGTTCCTAGCCTGTTTGACTCCCCTGTGGAACGGTATTTGAAGGCCAGGCAGAGTGTTCAGCGCTTCACTCTTGTTCAGCTTGGTAAGTGCGGCTCTGACACGGAAAGTGATCTCCCGAGGTCATACAGGTAGCTGGCCTTTTGCTAACAGGTGCATCCTGCAGATGGCTCTGGCCTTGATTCACTCATTCCAGAGACGTTTGCTTGTTGGGTTTTTTCCCCCCTCTGATGTTTAACACTATCAGCTTTTTAATAAATAAAGTCAGGTGGGCTATATAGTTTTTACGGGTCTAAAGTTGACCATATTTAAAGGTCACAGTTAAAAATGCAAGGCTTTTAAATCAGGATGCAAGCAAGAAGCGTATGACGGCAGCTCCTGTTCAAAGCTGTGTCATTTGATACAGTGCATTATGAGTAAGGGGACTATGAGGAACATGAAGGCTGCTATTTCTGTTATTCCTAAAATAACAAATCAGCATGAGAAAGGGCCTGTGGAGGAGAGCTATTGACAGTTAAGAACCAGTAAAGAGTCAAGAAGGGAGCTTGAAAACAGTTTGAAATATTGTTGAAAGTCTTGGGGTATGTAAGATCTTCATGTGCCTTTTAGAGATTAACAGAACAAAAAAAACCCTGAGAAGTAAAATCCATGTTTCAGTCCTCTGTGGTGCCCAGCTTGTTCCAAACACTATTGTAGTGTAGTTGGACCGACAGACTCATCTATGTATGCACAGTCAGAGACTCATCACCATCTCACCTCTTGCTCAATCTATTTGTTGTTTAATTCAGATTTGACTAATTTTCCCACACTGCAGTGAAAACTTGTCCTGTTCAGCTCTCAGGAATCCAGGGAGTGGCCTGGCAGTTGCTGCTAGGATTGGCATAGTAACATATGTGAATGGAAAACATGTATTTCTTGAGGGGTTCCCCACATCCCTCATCTAATTTGCATGCTATCAGTAGACATCCAGCTAAACGCTGCCATCTCAACAGAGGTTTCTTTCTTGCAGGGCTGGCAATATTCTCAAAAGAAAATTCAAACAAGTAAGTAAAAAAGCAGTTTTCTGTTACAATGAGGATAGTGCAGTAGAGATTTTATGCATAATTCCCTTTGGGCAGAGTTATTTCTTGTAATTATCTTCTAGAGATATTTTTCTTTTCATTTTAGGTATGTGGTGCATTCATACAACTTTTTTCTCTTTCCCTCAACGCTGGGAATAAGGGATGTCGAATTCACCCTCTCTGCATCTAGTATTCAGTTCCTGTCTCATTATGGCTTTGACTATAACAAGGTATGTAATCTCTGTCAGAAATGCAGAACAGAGGAAATCTGTGCAACTGCAGAAGAAATCAGACTAGTATCCCTAAATGTTACGTTTCTGGGGTAAATAGCATCTTCCAAAAGTATGAATACATCATGCAGTTCGTTATCAACAAGGGTAATGAGTGCTGTTTTTTCTGAACTAATGTAAAGGCAATAGCTACATCCTTGGCAGCCTCAGACAGATTCTCCTGCCTCAAAAAAAAACCCAAAACCTTATCTCTGTTGAGCTAAGGATTTACTAAACAAACCCTGGTGGGTGTCTTTACTATCCATGAAGGTACAGAAGTATCAGTTTACCAGCATCCTATGTATTGCCACATTTCCCATAAAATTCAGACTGTCATCCCATAAGAGTACTGTTTTGCAATTCTGGGCAGGAAGCATCTGACTTCTTGATGCTTGTATCAGTAGTATCTTGGAAGTATCTTGGAAGTATCTTATTAAAAGAAAGGTAAAAGAAGAGCAAAAAAAAATTATTACGGTTGACAAATATTATTTTCTTTCCTCCATACGTGTTGGATTGCCTGCAGTTTGTTTGTCCTGACTAACCTGCTAATTCTCTAATACGCTATGAGAAAATCCAGGGGAATGTAACAAACCTGGCATTTTCTCTCCCTTCAGTTCCTCAAAGATGGAATCCCATACATGAATGAGGTACAGGAGAAGATCTTTAGGCAGCACCTCTTAGCAGGTACCTGGTAAGTCTGCAGGTGAGCACTTCTCAAAGAAGTGTCTCCTCAGTACTGTGCTCATGGCTCAGCTTCACTCAGATCACATTTTGTAGAGATACAGAAACCTGTTGATACGAACACCTCGCTGCCAGCTGTTCCAGCATGCCATGGTGTCTGAAGGAAGATTGAGATCACAGGGTATTATGTGGAGAATTGTGTGCTTGTTGGGAAATGAAGCTTTTGCATTCCTACAGCAAGGCACAAGGCTTCACCTGTAAAGAGCATTTCTCACACTGCCTCTTTCCCCTCATCCAGCACTAGTAATGCAGACAGGGATGTCCTGAAGAAAGCTATTGATGAAGTGACCTCTTGGATAGCTGCAGCTAAAGAAGAGGATACTATGATTCTGCAGGATCTGAATGGTATGAAACAGTGCCTCTCTTAGGTACCTGTGGGCTCTGAGTGAGTGTCGGGATCTGTGATATTTAGATGACCCCGAGATTACTGTAAAGTCTCTGTCTTTCAGCCCCGCTGCCAAAGAAGGAGTTGTAATTCTTCTGTGCTGGTTGTCAAGGTTGTTTATTTCTTCTTATCTAAAGTATTTTCTCTCTGACCTGCAGCAGGTCTGTCTCGCAGGACAGCGTGCGGGGCTCTGCCCCTCAGTGGGATGTTACAAACATTAGATACTAGAAACTACGTGCGCTATATTTACAATAACGTGCCAATATCTATCACCCATGTTGAACAGTGTGTCCACAGCCTAAACCAACAGACGAATGCCAACACCACAGTGAAACATGGAGGGCATGAAGAAGAAGAAAAAGGACAAGGCACACCCAGTTTCCTCCATCTTGCCCCCTTTGAATACCTTATCTAGAATCCTAAAATTCTACTTTTGCACCTGTGCCACACTAATTATTACTTATATCAAACACTCAGAGTTTGTAATTAAACTCTTTTCCATGGATAGAGATCAGAGACAGTGTCTCTCGGGGCTCTGTACAGGGAGGTTTCTGACCCCCTGCCAGGGTCTCAGACCTTCCAGGGCAGCCAGAGAGGGATGCCTGGATTCCCACAAGTGGGTTCATAATTTCTTGTGAACCTCTGGGGCTATAACTGTCCTTTCTTTGTTAAATTGCTCTATTGAGAGGGAAAGCACCAGTGCCCACCCTGCCTTTACAACGCTTTACCCCAGTTTATACTTTAGCTCCTGTCAGGAGTTCATCTCTGAGCTCTTCTGCTCTGCTCTCTTGGGGTGGTGGGTCTTTCTGAAGCAGAAGTGGACGTCTGGATGCTTGGAGCATGCTTTGTGGTAATTGGCTTCCATTTTGTGCTTCTTCTGAACTGGAGAATTTGTAGTTACTCTGAATCAGGATAATGTTTTAAATGTTTTAAATTCTGGGTGATCTAGTTTTTTGTTTATTTTCTTCCCCTCCTTTCAGAGTTGAGTCCCTCTCATTGGAGCAACAGGGAGTCCCACAGAGACACATATATGCCAGTGGGAATAAACAGGCCACTTACCCTGTATTAAGTTTTGGGAGCAGTATAGCAGAGCTGAGGAACTTCTGTGCTGACTTGAACAACAGGGAATTTTTGCAGGGACTAATTTGTAGGTTTACTCACAGAACCCAAAATTCAATCTTGTAGATCAGGGAATAAAATATAGAAAAGGTTAGGAGTATTCAAGGCTTTGTCTGTTGACTTTTTTTTGCAGAGTATGCAATAGGAGGGGTGGTGTGCTGTGCTTTTTATCTGCTTTGTCAGCTAGATTCTGATATTTTAAGAGTCTGGCACTGGTGAGCACATGTGATAAGAAAGACATTTATTTAAGTAATCAAGAAGACTGATTCAGGTGTCTCTTTTAATACTATTCAGAAGAGGACTGGGTTAGTTCCTTGTCAGCTGTGGGGGAAAATGCTTTGTGTGCTTGGCTTCTGGGTCTGTTGCTCTGAAACTGTCCAAAACCAGAGAATGTCTTTTTCAGAGTAGTAGCCTTCCTCCCTCTTCAGTTAGTCTTTTCCTTCGTGTCCTTACAAAAGCTCATTTGCCTGAAATTTCCACTGATTTTTGGGTTTTTTTGGTGTTTTGTTTATTTGTGGGGTTTTTTGGTGGTGGTGGTGGGCTTTTTGTGAGTGTGTGTGTGTGTGTGTGTGTGTGTGTGTCTGTGATTTTTGTTTGTTTTGTTTTCTTTCAGTCATTGTGTATGGTAATATACCAGGATCATCTGTTGAGGAATATTTTCTGTATGTTGGGGGAGAGATGTGTCAGTCCGTCTGTCTAGAGGAATGGTGTGTTTTCCTTAATGGGCTTGTCTGCACCTCTGAAGCTTCTACTGCCTTTTTTTTGTGTGTCATAGGCTATCATATGATTGAAGTTCAGCTGGTTCTGAGGCAGGCTCTTGAAAATGTTTGGACAGAGCCTCTTGAAGACAAGAAGGTGAGATGGAATTGTGGACCTTTAGAAAGGAGGATTTCTCTCTAGGCACATAGGACCAGCGTTCTTGCAGGGACTCTGAAATATTGTTTGTACTTTTAATGATAGGGTCAAGGAGGAGGAGAAGACAATGACAAAGGAGATGTTGATTGTGGGATCCTAAGAAAAGGGATGCAGAAAACCGAGCAACTCTGGTTTCTGTTTGTCCTGTAACCCCAAAATCCCTTTAAATCAAAGTGCTTGTCCTTGGAGCACTTCTGGAGGCACCCTCTCTGTGTCTTCAGACTTTATTAAGTCCCTCCTTCAATACCTCCACAAGAATGTACAGTTTTAGTGTTTTCTGCGGTTTTCCTTTGCTGACTTCTGCCATGAAGTTGCTTTGAAGACTTTTACTCTGTGATTTGCTGTTTTGCTATTTGCTACCGGTATTTTGCATTCAGTGCAATATTTTCTGTGTTAAAACTATGGTTGTGGACTTCTCAAGTTATGGGTTATGGGTATGATATCAGTCAGTTGCTTAGAATCAGCTTACAGAAATCTTTTTTTTGCATTAGTCCTATTTGGTGTGATAACTAATGCCCCCAGAATGTCAGATTTACCCAGCTTTCTCATCTGAAGCATTGCCTTGGGGACTCAGCTTGTATGATTGCTGTTTGTTTCTCGGTTTTTGGTACCATGAACTTACCATATTGGTATCAAGTTAAATTGAATTAGGTTAATTTGTGCTCAAAAAAGCCTTTTGGTAGGAATCGTCCTTTTAAGTAGAGAAGCATCATTAAGACTCACTTTCAGCAGGCCTGTTAAGTTACTGGAGCACTGATCTCCATATAGAAGTGAGACAGTCCCAAAGTCCCAGGGGATGCAGTTTTTCTGTCCTTCAGTGCCTTGAAGCTGAACTTGACCTCAGCATTACTGAACCCCAGTAAGCAATGTACATACAACTAACATGGGAGGCTGAGATACTCAGTGAGTTTTCTTTTCAGGTGATGGTGAAAAAAGTGAGTCCAGAGCATCGTCAGCTTCTGGAGAACTCTCCTTATGACCATTGTCAGAAAAAGCTCATTCTCCTGTCTGCTCGGGGCTTCACCAACCTCTTCCAAATACTTGTTAAAGTCAAGAAGGTAAAATGCCTTAACCCCACTCTTATTATTCATCTCTTTTTAATTTTGCTGTGTTAAACGCAATATTAAAAATCCTGGTGTTACACTTTGAGTCACCATCTAAGAAAGCTGAGCAGATTATTGCTTTTTGGGCAAGCTGTGCTTTTCAGCATGCAACAGACCAGTTTATTGCACCATGTGGACCATTGGTCTCACTTTGTGTGGAAATCATTACATTTTGTATGCAGCTTATCAAATGGATTTCAGCTTTAGAGGACTATGGGTGATGTGCAGCAAAGACCGTCCCTGTCCTTTCAAGTGAGCATGTAAATCTGATGGCTGGAACCTTGTTCAGCTGAACTCTGAATCCACTTAGCTCCTTAGGTCCACTGAAAATAGAATACTGCTGAGACAATAGCCTCTCAAGAGAGTCCACAAGTCTGATTTCCTGAAGTCAGTAGTCCTCCTGTGAGCCTTGCAGTCTGAATGACTCCTGTGCAAGCGTGTATGGATGTTGTCTGCTGGAGGAAAGGGTTACAGCTGTTGAGTGTGTCTGTGTTGTTCATCTCTGAGCTCTCTTCAGAAATGTGCTCCAATGGGCTGTTATGTTTATATTCCTCCCATAGCCCCTCGTGGGACACAACATGCTTATGGACCTTATGCATCTTCACGACAAGTTCTACAGGCCCCTCCCAGGTACTGCTGTGCGTAGCTGCAGTCCCGGGCTGCTGCCTTTGCACTGGGGGTGGAACAGGAGGTGCAGTGGCAATTTGCCACCACAGACATCTGCAGGGCTTAGAAAACAGCACGGCTAGTTGCTTCTTCTGAGTTCTAAATGCTGGAGAGAGCACCGTTGCCTGCTGTCACTTCTCTTTCCTATTACTTTGCAGTTGCATTGGATTTTCCCCAGTTTCCTGATGTCTTTCTCCACATGTGCTTTGCTTTCAGAAAGCTATGAGGAGTTTAAAAGGAACATTCATAACCTGTTTCCTGTCATCATAGACACCAAGACTGTAACAAAATCTATGCAGAAGGTGAGATGGACAGGTTTTTTTGTTTGAAGATTAAAAGCTTGTCTTTCACCCAAGAGAGAGGATGTCTTTCCTCCGTGCCCTGTGATAATAACAGAACTGCAAACAGTTCTCAGTGTTGCCTTGGGAAGTTCTAATTTTAGATATCATTTAACAAATTGGCAATGTAAGTAATTGAACTCACTATAAGGTCTGTCGTGGTTGGTTTTCTAATACATTCTTCTTTTATAGAAATGTCTGTTTCCTCGAGTATCTAGTCTTTTGGAGGCATATGCAGTTTTATGCAGGTAAGTGGTGGCCAATATAGCTTTCAGCAATCCCTGTGTTTTCTTTGGAAAGATATTTCACAGTCAGCCATTTCTCATGTTCATACTTTCCCTCCTCTCAAATGTTTTTCAATTGGATCCTTGTCTTTCTAAATTTAAGAGCAAAGGATTTGCACATCTTTGTTATAAAGGAATTGTGTAGTAAATTATTTGTTCTGAGTCACTTCTCACATTGGATTGCCGTTATTTCATTGGTCACAAATTTGGTTTGCATACAGCTGTATAGGCAGCTTGAGTATTATGTTGCTTATGTCATGTTCTGAAATGAGTAAGATGCAGTTCTTGGTGAAAATACATCCTAATTTCAAAAGCCTCTCCTAAGAGAGGGCTGCACTGAGCCCAAAGCAGTAACTAAAGACAATGTTCAAATGGAGCACATGAGTAGATGTTGTATCTCAACATCATGAGCTTAGTCATGATGTGGTAGGAGACTTATTTCACACTTCTTTTGTGAATTAATTTTTTCCATGTCAATTTTGCTAAGGAAAGGAAAATTTTGCCTGTTTCCTGTTTCCCTCTAGTCCCAAGAAGGAGATGCAAAAAGAATACTTTTTTAAAAACAGTACTGGGATCCTGAGGGTTTGTTTATTAGCAATTTCAGACCGCATATTCTGCTTGATTGTTCTTTGTTTTATTTCAGTCATTCCAGGGGTATCTGTTTAACCTCCAGGGTTCCCCATTCAAATAGAACTATCTAGTAAACCTCTTTCCCTGCAGTTTTAGTTCTGTTCACATTTTTTTTTTTTTTGCATGCAATTAGAACAGATTGCTGCTTACAAATTTTGAGCAAGGGAAGAGACTAAGAAAGTATTTAGGAGTTAGTTTTCAGGAAGAAAACTGGTAGATACTACTCAAGTATTTTGGCCTTTACCTAGAGGCCTACCAAAGTTCATTTTAAAGTCTCCAGCAGCTTTTTCTGAAATGAAGCTACAGCTCACTAGAGAACAGTAACTTTTCTCTAACATATTGAGGAAAGACAAAAATATCACACATCCACTTGTCTTCAGCAGCAACCTGAATCCCAAAGGTCCACCGTGCCCTGTTATAGCTCTTGCAAGTGGCTGCTCAAGATATGGTATGTTCTTAAGCAAATCTTCAGTTCTTAAGCAAATCTTCAGAGTCAGATAGATCAAAAGAGGTTTGTTGTATTCTGTGAGTGACCACATACAAAGCATGAGGGAATGCCAGTGGGTCTGCTGAATTTGCCCAGAGCTGCTGGTACACATTTTTGTCCAGACCCAGAGCCTGGGCTCCCAAGTTGTGTGTTCTGCATGTCCCTGGTAGCTGCTGAGGGTAATGCAGGGCAGGTTTGCGTCATGCTGCCGGTACAGACAGCATTTACACTGTGCTGGGCTGGACTGAACCTGACTTGGGCTGTGAAGTCAGGAGCCCTTGAAAGGGCAAGGGGAGGTGGGAAACAGTTGTCTTAGAAGGGAAGGTAGAAGGAACTAATGGCATAGTAACAGAGCTTGGTGACTGGTGTGCAGGGTTAAGTAATGCCTGTGGAGGAGGTTGTGTCCAGGACATGGTGCGATACTGACTGTGAGGCAGATGTTTTCTGGCTTCTCCTGGCAGCATCGTGTCCTGCAGCATAGGACCGCCTGTGTTTTGAAATGGTTCCCATACCATCGATAACATAGACGACACAGTTTGGTTTAGACTTCCATAAAACTTAAATTTTTTTAATGTGCATCTTGCTAAGCTTTTCAGACATTCATGTAACCGCTGCTGCTTTTTTGGTGTTCTAAAATGCATGCTAGAAGCACAAACTTTTTACCGAGTGTAAAGTTTTCAGGATGAGAAAGGAAACAGAGCTGAGGGGGGGGGAAAGAACCTGTAGAATAGTGGATCTTACGAATTAGGAATCTGCAGTGTAGTAGTTTTCACAGCATGCTAGATGTGTTTACTTCCTCATTTTGTTGGACACTTACAGCTGAGAAGGAATCTCCTCATGAGGCTGGCTATGATGCATTTCTCTGTGGTTCAGGTAAAATGCTTCTTAAAAACTCCTTCAAAGTTTGTGTTGGGATTTGGCAATATTTTCCTTCTCTCTAGATCTATTTGATGCTAAGGAATATTTGTTTATACACAGTCTGTTGCTCTTAGTAACTTAGCTGCACTTCAATGCATTTCTGCTTTCTATGTATTTAGCTGTGTTTCTCTAGCTTTCTTCTAATGCCACTTCATTATTCCTTTCTCTAGTTCTTCTGATGTCAGCTCATTTGCTACTATGCAGATCCACAGAGTGAGTAATGTTTAAGTGTTAACTGAAAATTGCATTACAAAGGATGTTTTTCCTATGGAAAACACTCTTCCGTTTGCTCTGACTTTTTGTTTTGCAGGCTGGCCTTCCTTTTGGACAAAAGAAAGTGTTATTGGAAATGTCATGCTCTAATTCGATTTTTATTTTATAAATCTGAAAGTAGTAGTTTTATGTCAAAGCTGACATTTTAAAAATGAAATCAGGGGCCATGTGATGGCTCAGAGGTTGGGAAATGACATTGTGACTTCTTTATTCTTGAACAAGCTCTCTGAAGTTCAGTTCACTTGGGTAAGGGTCAAATAATTTTCCATTAGTTTCCATTTTTGAAATCTCTGTGAATCAGTGCCTTCAGTTAAATTCCTTTCCCTCTTCTTGCAGCTTTTTGACTTCTGTCAGAAGATACTAAGATATGAAATACCTATTCTGTCGCTAGTTGAAGAGCTTCACACTGTGTAGTGCAGCACTGGAGAAACAAAACTTTGTTCTCTTTTGTTTTCTGATTTAGCAATGCGGTGGAGGCTGAGCCTTCTTTCTCGCAGTATCTCACCGTGTTAGCTGAGCACGTGAACAAAGTGAATTTCATCCGAGGTGGTGTTTCAAGCATTGTGCGTATGAATTGCAGGTCTGTGACGTGTTGGTGGGGTGCATAGGTCAGTAGCCTACCTGATGGCTTCCTTAGAGGAAAGGAATCCACTGGTGCTGGGGCCCACCTTGGCAGAAACTGTTGTCATACAAGCGATACAGTGGACCTTTTAAAATGGCCAATGAGTTGAATTTCTGCTTTGCAAAATGTATTTATGCTGTTATTCTGTACTATGGCATTAGCCAGTTTACATTGCTGTTTCTCAGATAGTTTGTCCATGGTAGTCGTGACGATTTGCTTTTATGACAATATTTAGATGAATCTTGGGGGAAAAAAAAAATTACACCAACAGCAGTATTATACAACCTGTCATTTATTCATCATGTTCTGATATTTTCTGATTATATTAATAGTGCCTCTATAGTATTTCCAAATTCAGATATGTCTCAATATTGTACATTTTCTAGAATTTTTCTGGGGAAGATTCTCCTTGCCGTCATCCCCCTGCCTTGGTTGTTCATGTCCGAGGCTGGCCAGGGGTGACTGAGAGACAGATTTACCAAGAGTTTAAACCTCATTGTCGCTTTGATGTCAGACGGCTTTCAAAGAACCAGTTCATTCTGCTCTCCAATAAATACAAGCAGTAAGTGATCAGAAAATCTTAACTCTCAGTCCTCTCTTCCTCTGATCCAGGCCTTTGTCCCACCCCCTCTCTGCTGTGAGAGCTCTTGGATAGAAATTCCTGCCCTGTGGGGTGCTGTAAGCAGCCTGCGGGCTGAGCTCCAGCCGTGCTTTCATTGCAGCGTCAGGCTCGTCCTGCGGGATTACAGGCACCACCCTCACCTGCAGGTCTCCGTCTATCGCCACTGGAGGCACTCGCCGAGCGTGAACTGCCTGCTGCAGTGAGTTGCGGGAGCACGGGAATGGGGCGGAGGGGGGAGCATTCCTTTCAGGTCCGAGGCCCTGGCGCAGCAGCAGCCTGCCTCGTGTTTGCAGTGTCCTCCTGCCAGCCCCTCAGAGGAACAGGGGACTCAGAAGCAGGTGCTGAGTGGCTGGTCGTGAGCTTTCAGCCCTGGGCGACTGGTCTTTTATCTCTCTCATGGTTAACCCAGGTATGTTACCCCGAGGATAGCACAAAACTACGGATGTGCTGTCACAGCAGAGAGGTGGTAATCTTAGTGAGCTGTAGTACCAGCTCTAATAAGCTCAGTGTGAGGGAGGCAGAATCTAAGGTGTGGGATGGATGTGGGTTTTTTTCTACAGCTGAATTGAAAGCTTGGTAGTAGGAGAGAATTGCGGATTCAAAGTGCACCCCTCTTGTGAGGTGGTGACAGTGATGCTCATGAAGGGTGAATTTCTGCCTTGACATGATTTGAAAAAGAATCTAAGCACTTAATAAAACAAAAATTTAAGCCGTACATATAAGTAGCCTAACAACATTTTATTATTCTTGTCTCTTAGAATCTCTGGTATTGTGGCACTGTGGTCTCTCTTGGCCTTTGTGCTTGGAGGAGCTCGCAGCTGTTGACTCTAAAGGACTACTGTAGAGATGAGATGTGAGGAACACTGATCTTATTTCTTGTGTTTGTCTGTTTTGTTTTGTTTCATTCAATAAAATGAGAAAAAAAAAAAAACAAACAGATAAAACCCCAAAACTGAATACTGTTTGAATTGCTTTCTTGTAAATCTTTTTTAAAGGGGGTGTGTTGTTTTGCAATTTGTAGTATTTTGTAATCTGCTCAAAGCATCATCTCCTCCTGAAGGGGGAGATGATTGTTTCAATGCCTAATTTACTTTGGTCTTGTGTAGGTTCTTCACAGCTATTCATACCCTCAGTTTGTTTCCAGTGCCGGTGGTTGCTGCATAAAACACATTTCTGATAAAATTCAGGAAGTTATGAAATGAAAGATGCTATTTTTAGCTTCAGTTGTAAAGCAGGGGAAATGTCACTGTTTACCAAATGAAAATAGGCAGAGTTGATGGAGAAACCACTCTTGGGGCTCATGACAGATTCTGGGGAATAGTAAATAATTTGCAGTGCTGTCAGTGCAGTATCATGCACTGGTATTTTCAGTGGCAATGTGGCTGAGGTTTGACACAGATAAGTGGATTTTATCTGGTTCCAATTTGTGGAGTATACAGAGGTCAGGTGAGTCAGCACACATTTCTACTTGCTTCTAGTGCTCAGCATGTAAGCAGTCCTTTATCCAAAGTAGTGTGAGACATGCTTTGTGGATCAGTTTCTCTTGATATAGCTGGAGTATTTGTCAGTCCAGGGAATGTGGTCTTCAGAGAGTTTTTTTATTAATCTCCTCTTCTTAAAAATAACCTGTTAATCCAGGGTTTCCATATAATGGTTCTTAGATGTCATTAGTCAGACTTAATTGGATGGGGGCCCATGCTCACCTAATAGGCAGAATCTGCCTTTAATTGACTTGTAATGTGGGAGTTGCTGCAGGGGACCTTAAGGCAGCAGCACAGCACTGCGGTGTGCCTGAGGATCACGTGCTCTCTGCTGCTGGGGGCCTGCTGCTCTTGAGGGGAGGAGGGCAGCACATCTTCAGATGTGGTTCTCAAGTTCTGCACAGCTGTGGTTTACAGCCCTTGTTTCATAAACGAGCTCCTACAAGACAAGTAACTGACTTTTTGATGGCCTTTTCTATAACCCTTTAGTGATGGGGTTCTCTGTCATAGTGTTCCCTTCAAGTACCAATGTGTCTCCCTGCTTATTCTGTAATGTTAGTTTGTCTTCTAGCACCATTAGACACCCCCCTTATGTCAAGGAATGCACAGGCTCTTTGCATTGTGTAGGTTTAGGAAGATTTTCAAGGGGCGTTATATACAGTAGTGTGTGTTTTCACATAAAAACACTCTTGGGAAACATAATACCCTTGTTCTCTGAGGTCTGGATTCAGCTAGCTATTTAATTGTGGGGAGAGAAAGCCTCACTTGCATCTAATCTTTAGTGTCTGGGGATCATGAAGATACAGGTGCTGTTACCTGTGAGAAGCCCAGGAGTTTCTAAGAGAGCATGCACTTTGAAGGAACAAAGAAATTCTTCTGTCTTTAAATTTTGTTCCTCCCATTTTCTTCTCAGAGTGGCATACAAACACATTATGGCTCAGTTCCCTGCAGTGCTGTTCTCTCTCATGGTTCATCCTCTAGAGAAGCACACTCCCCTGTGAACAAAAGTAGAGATCCTCTCACCCTTTTTGGAGAAATAGCCTATTGGTCTGACCATGTGTTTTCCATTTCCAAGAGACAGACACACCTCATGTAGCAACATGGTGTAGTGAATCAAGAGACTTGATTTTCCTGCTTTAGAGCTGGGAGAAGTGACAATTGCTGTAGAACTACTAGATATTCCTAGTATAAATCAGTTAAGTTTACATGCAGAGTAAAAATGTGAAGAGATCAGAGTGAGTTGAGTATGTTCTGATCTTCCAAGGAAAGACTTTACAGAAACAAGTTGCCTTCCCTAATAATCAGTGGTCACTCACTGCTTAGAGCCTCTTAAAGGGCTCATTGAGATGTCCTGGCAGTCTCTTCCAATGAAATGTGTTAGCTGGGGGCTAGTCGAGCAAATCAGAGCAGAGACATTTGGCCCTGGTAACAGAGCTGCAAGTTTTTCTGAGCAGCTGTTGGTCAAGACACAATCTTCTTGAGTACGTCAATCTGGCCATTCCAACCTCAGCTGTTGCTTTTGCTCCAAACTAGGGAATTTTACTAATTGAACTTGGAAGCATCTAAAGTATTTCAGGTTATGCCTGTTCTTGCCTGTCTCCTGCAAGGAGGAGATAATTTAGACCGTAGGAGATAATTTAGATTCTTGCGAGGCCAATTCGTGGTGGTGCAACCTGACTTGTGACTCTGGCCCTGAAGAGATGCCTGTCAGAGCTTCTGAGTTGTTCTGAGGGCTGGCAGTTTTGAAAATCAAACCTGTCTCCCTTAGAGAGTGGTAAAATCACAGCAGAGACCCTAGCAGCAGTTACAGCACACCTGCCTCTTAGCTCTGTGAGAAAATTGTACTTCAGCTGCAAGGCTTGACAGGATAATTCCAATCCTCCATGAAAAAAAAGTTAAAATTCAAGTTGTGAAGGTGTATGCTAAAAATATAGCCCTGCAAATGGAACACTGCAGATCAGAATGTATTTATTTACAAGAACAATTTGGTTTTTGATACATTGACTTTTTTTAATGTGTTCAAGATTAAATATGTGGGTTTTGAGATAACATCTCTACTCCAATGAGAAGGCACAGAAAATCTAAATATTCCTTTGTTCTTGCTGCTGCTCATGGCTTCAGTGGTAATAGGCCAGATTCCCGCTGGCACTGGAGGACAGGAAAGTAGGATTTACCTCTCTGAAAAGATACATTTTCCATATAGAAGAAAATTTTTTTATAGTTCTATGTTTTCAAATGGCATGAACCAACAGTTCTTCACAGTATGTTTTCATTCGAAAGACATAGCAGAAAACCTTGGAATAGTGAGGTTGCAGATGTCTTGCTGGATGAATGAAGTGCAACAGCCTGGTGCCAAGTGCCAGCAGTGCTCAGCCCCTTGGTGGGAGGTTCCTCCATAAGCCAGAATGGCTTTGGCTGTACTGCAGCACCACAGCTGGGCCAGAGCATTGTGTGCTCATGAAGAGACTGACAGTTTCCATATGCCTTAGAGATGGGAAAACCCTACTGTGCAACTGCTCTGTTAACATATTTTTGTGGTGTTCTTTTATATGCAGCAGCAAATCTGACATTTATTTTCTGGTTTTTATCTCCCTTTTTCCCGTGGCTTTTCCCAACAGCCCCCTCCACTGGTTGCTGTAGTCCCAGCATTGGGGAATCCCCCCAAGGAAGGCTGAGTGAAAGGGCAGTGCATGAAATGTGTATTTCTTTCAACAACCCTTATGCTTGAGGAGGAGGGGGTGATTGTACCCAGTCTGACACAAGGGACCCTTGGAAGGGGAATGTTGCCTCAGCCCAGTGCCATCTGAAAGGCTTCTCTGAAAAGGCCATACAGACCAGCAGTGCTGGGGAGAGCCCAGACCTCTGATCCCTTTGTCTGCTGGAGGTGTGGCATGGCTGATACCTGTGCTGGCTGTCCTGCAGAGCTGTCAGCACACATCGCAGGAGCACCGGTGGAGAGTGACCCACACGAGTGTCGGTGCTGTGTTACAAGAGCTGTGGCTGAGCAGTGGGAAGGGAAGCAGGACCTGTGCCCCCAGAGACAGGTGGAGCTCGTGGCACAGAAGATGGCCAAGGATTGCTTTGGTGCATGGACTGGAAGAAGAATGTATGTAGGCAGAAGCCGTGAAAAGATTTTTTCCAGAGGCCCCTGAGGAGCTGTGAGTTTGTTGCAAGGCAGGAGGCTATGAAAAGTGGAGAAGAGTTGTAGTAGTTAGGATGCATGGAAGATGAGGGAGAATTTATGCCCAATGTCTCACCTCATGCTTTCTCTTGCTGCAGAAACAACCTTGTTCAAGCTTGTGGTTTTAACTAGTTTTAACAAAACCAGTGCTTAAGTGTTATGGGAGTGCCTTTGGGCTTCCCTTCTGGGAAGGATCGTGGCACAGTCCCATCTCTGAGGGGTACCTGGGCTGGGGTTGCTCCCTTTTTATTACAGACACAGTATGCAGGAGCACTCTCACCTGACATTCAGACCTCTGCCCTGCACCTTGGGCAGGGGAATGAGACTCATCCTCAGAGAAAGTGGATTCAAATGCCATCAGCATCCTAACAAGCAGATGAGTAGTTGAATCCTCTTGGACTTTCTCCCCAGCCAAATGAGCATATAAACAGACAGGTGTTTCACCAAAGTTAAGATGAAGATGGGACTCCTGCACCCCTTTCTCCCCATGCAAGACAGCTAAAGACCCCCTCCAGACACAGGAGTGATTGGCACTCATCCTCCTGTTTGTGGAGATGGCTGTGTTAATCCATTGACCTTCCATGGCCAAGCTTTAAAAGAAAATGGCAACAGCAAGTGTGTTGGCAAAGAGCCTCATGTCAGTGATGTAAGTTAGGCTGGCTTTTAAAATATCTGTGGGATGGAAATCTGTGAAAGGTAATAGCCACTACGCAGGGGAGACACATGGTGCCCTGGCAGAAACAGATCCAGTTAAAAAGGAAAATAAAAAAAGAGTGCTATTTAAAACTTAAAGACAGCTTATTGAACATCACCCAGGTGCACAAAAATTAAGGAAATCCTAAAGTACTTCTAAGTTTGGACCTGGTCCACCCACAAACACTCCTGGAGTTTACCTGGCTTTATAACTAGTGGAAGAGTAATCTGCAATCCTCATTTTGAATTTTGACGTAATACAAACTATTTTACTGGCCCCATAAAACTTGGCACTACTGTTTGCACAAATCTGTAACATGTTCTGACATTGCTTGAAAAGATGCTGCTAGAAATTCCTGCTTTGCCTCCAGCTTTTGGTTTACAAAGGTACAGCTGTCTTAATTTCTCACCATTTAACGAGATGCTTGCTTACAAGTGCAGCCAGCCTAACCAAAACAGGCAGTCATTCGCTCACTCTGGAACTCATCTGTCCTGTGCATGAAACACGTATGACTGACTTTGCCATTCCTACATAAACGTGAGGATTTGCAAATCCACAGGCTCCCACAGCTGCCTGCAGTGCTCAAAATTTGCCCCCTCCCCTGGGATGCAGGACAGAAGCAGCTTGATGTAATTGTTCCACAGGGCCACTGGGTCATGGGAAGCAGTGCCACAGGAGACATGCTGGGCTCCTGGGCCTCCCTTGGGGTCCCACAGCCTCCAGAAGCTGGGTAGTCCCCAGGGGATGGACTGGGTCTGGCTGCTCAGTGAGGGGTGTCTGGGGGCTCTCTGCAGCCAGAGGCACCCCTGTAAGGGGGGGGATGCTCTTGCTCCATGGCTTGCATTGATAAATGTCCTAAATGTACCATAACACAAGAGTACTGCATGGTGATGGGGGAACAGAACTGCAACCGGAGCTCTTCCCAATTCCACAGGCACCTGTCGCTATCTTTAGACTCCCAAGTACTTGTACAGTCTGGCTGGCACCTCTGATTCTACATCTGCTCCCTACTGAACTTACCCTCCTTAATTGCATGCCTCCAGTGGTGTAACTGCTGAAGGAAACACCCGGAGGTGCCTGTCAGTGGCTGCTGGCTCATGGTGGGCTCAAATCGAGCAGGAGGCAGGGCTGTGGCTTCACAAAGCACTGCCCCATCCCCTTGCTGCAGGCAGTTCCCGAGGAAGATGTGCTTGCCTGTCAGCTATCTCTATGAGTATTTGTACTAGAGCAGTGGCCATGAGCTCCTGGCACACATACCAGGATCAGCAGCCTCACTGCTGCTAGGGCAAGAGGACTCTGACCCTGAGACTGCTCAGCTGGTCAGAGTATGGTACTGATAACACAGAGGCTGTGAGCTCAGTCCCTGTATGGGATATTTGTTTGAGAGTGGAACTCAATAATCCTTGTGGGTCCCTTCCAACTCAGAATATTCTGTGAATCTGTCAGCCCTGGTCCCCCCCCCTTCTTCCAGTTTTTGGCTCCCACCATATCCCTGGAGCAGCAAGCACAGGAGAGAGATGGGCTTTGCTCTTTAGCAAGGAAGAGGGACTGGGAGAAAAAGTCGGATTTGAAGAGAATGGGCAGGAATAGGTGACTAGGTGCTGGAGGTGATGTGAAAGGCTTTGCTAATGATGATCTTCAGGGGGAAAACAGTCTTTGGACAGGAGATTTTGGCACTTCAGCTGCATATGAGTTTCTCCTGCTGAAGGTTACCACTTCTCTCAGGGTTTTTCCAAGAAATCCCAAATTCATTGACAAATGGAGTTTTCAACCCCAAAAACTGGGACTATTTTTGAAAACAAGAAAAAGTAAAGTTTACCTTTTTCCCCCCTCAAAAATATCTTTCCTTTGCCAATGGCAAAATGCTTGGCTTTGTCACATTGCAAATCTGACACCACCACCTGCCACTGGTATCACCTCTATTGTAAAATGCAGGCGAACCCAGTGGGAAGAAATGATGACGTCCAACATCAGTTCAGAAGGCTGAATGATTTCTTCATTATAACTATGCTAAAATACATTAATATACAATATAAAGGAAGATACTAAAACTACATACCTACTTTCTCTAACTACCATATCTAACTACCAACAACTTGTGACCCTGTTCTCGAGAGTCCAGACACTGGTGGATCCGATTGGCCATCAGGCTCAAACAATTCTTACCAGAATCCAGTCAAGCAATCACCCCAGGTAAACAATTCTCCAAACACATTCCACATAGGAAAAACAAGGAGCAGAAATAGAAATGATTTTCTCTTTCTTTCTCTTTGTGCACCTTTATGAAAAATCCTGAGAGAGAGAGAGAGAGAAATGTGCTGCCACACACCTCCCCCTCAAATCCACTTGTACTGAAGACCGTGACTCTTCTTGGGTAATACCATGTGCAATTTTCTGTCTTTGTAGTCTTCAAAAATCTGAAAAACTCATCCACCTGCAGAGTGCATCCCTTCAAGAGGGTGTAACTAAACCTCTGGGTTTCCAACCCATCCTGGCTCTGTTTCTGTTCTCACCTTGCTCCCCATGTCCCATGCATTAAGGCTTTCTGCAGGGCTCTCTAAATGGCTTCTCCACTTCTCATCTTCTTTCATGCCCTGACACAGAAGGAGGCCAGGGGTTTTGCACAGCTGGTGGTAATGCTGAATGAAGCAGAAATGTACACGTGCCTGAGTGGCAGCAATGCAGCAAGCCTCTGTTTCACAGTGGTTGTGAGTCTGACAGCACAGCAAAGATTAGAAATGTCATGGCACTGACCACTTCGGGGAGGTCAAGCCTCATTTGGAGGCCACTTTTAAACAACAATGAACAAGATCAAACTGGAGAGAACTATGAGTGGGTTAAAAATGAGGTAATTAATGACTAAAGATACTGATTGCATTGTTGCTCCCAGAGCCTTTAGCAAACAGTTTGAGAGACCTTCATTTCCTGAAATCCTCCATCCCACTGAAACCAAAGTATTGAAAGATGCTTCTCCTCCTTTGATGAAGACCCAGGATATATAACCATGTTGGCAAATACCTGAATTATTATTAGTACTTAATGTGGAAACCAATCTGATAAAATCTTAACTACCATCAAAGAAAAAAATCAACATCTGGATAAAGTCTTGTTTATGTAACTGAACAGTTTGTAAATTTTAGAGAACACAAAGTCATTGATCAGTAATCTGTGTCTCTCTGTGTTTAAATGGTAATTAATGCACTGTGTTAATAAATAAATATATAAAATAATGTAAAGATAACTCACGATAACATTCAATCTTTTGCCTTTTGCTATCTAGAGCAGTTTGCTCATATTTGTATAGACTTGGAAAAGTACAAAGTACCAAGCACCTTTTACCCTATTTATGGTAATAGCAGGTGATAATGTTCAAAATTTGGTGGGAATAGGTGCTATATTTTCCACGAGTCGTGAACTTTGTTGTAATTTGCCTCCAAAGACCCAGCTGGGGTGCAGCACTGATCTCTGCAGCTCCAGTGGGTTGATTTCAATCTGTTCTCTATAACCATCAGAAAAGGGGAGAGCTTGGTTCTGTCCTGGTATTGTTCTTCCTGAGGCTGTGTCTCAAGGCAAGGAGACTTGGCCTCAATGCCTCTGTTGTGAGGAAGGACTGAGTACTCAGCTCTGTCACTGTGACCTTCTCCATTGTGTCCTGGGTTATCTCCTGTCAACAAAGGCGAACACCTTATCAGTCTGCTTTTAGAGAACCTAGCAGTGAATGTGCAAGGGCATTTTTAGAGAATATAAGTAAGAATAAAACGCTACCATTGTTCTTTAAAATGAGACTATAAAAAAATGAAGTTTGGGATGAAATCTTTATTTTGGTGCATTTGATCGCTGAGTTTTGAATGAAATGGCAGAAACCCTTTAGGCTGTTAAAATACTTATTTATGTACTCTGTTTATTAAAAAAGACACAGAAAAAATTGACAACTAGGTGGCATTGACTTAAAACAATAACCCAACTAGTATTATAATTAAAATTATTTCTCTTCTCTCGTAAGCAAAGTGGCTCAGAGGCCTTTGCTAAGACTCTCTTGCATCATGCTTACAGCGCCCACACCTCCCATCCCATGTCCTCCTTGCTGGGGCTGAATGTGAGCCTTGTGGTGGCCTCATGTGTTTTTTGTTTCCTGTGAAGGAGGAACTGTGAGCATAAGGGTGTATTCTTGCTATTACAGTTGCTTGAGGCTGCTCTGGTCTCCAGGGACTCGCAGGAGACAGCCATATTCTCTCTCACACAACTCTTGCTTGCAAGACCTGTAAAGTGAAGCAAATGGGGTGCTGAAGGCTCCACTGGTCATACAGGAATGGAAAGTCTCAGACATACTCATGAACTAGATTAAAGCCAAATAAGCAGACTTTATTAGTACTACTCCTGCACAAAAAGCGCTTGAATCCAGAATTCCCAAGGGCAGAAGAGATGCAAAGCAGAATATGCTGACTTTTTTTTTTGCACTACACCGAAGTAAGATCATTAATGTGCTCAAGAAGGAATGCAGGACTAGAAGGGAGCTCTTTGCAAAGCTGAATTTCTTGTTATTGCAATTAAGAAAAAACAAAAAAATTCCCATCTTTAAGCTGATAATACTCTTTCCTGAAAGTATTCAGGATTTTCAGCCTCTTCTTATTCCAGGCTGTCCAGAAGCCATAATCCTCTGCCACCAGATCAGTTTCCAGCCCAGTTTCACTGTCATGATAGAGGTGATACACTCTTGTCAGCCAGGCCAAGTCACTCTGACACTTCTAGATAATGTCCAACAGAAGTAATCATATAACTTCCTAACTGGAGGAAAAGAGTGTGCTTCACAGGCAGTTTTCCTCAGTTTTTTGGAGCAAAAACTGTAAGTCAACAGTCAAACAAGTGTCAGGCTGGGTCCTGCTCTCAGTCAAGCCAAGGGATGAGCTTTGCTGGATGTTTCAGTGGGAGCTGCTGTGGTAATTAAAATGTTTAAGATATGTGTTAGACATAATTATTTTTATCTCGAAAAACGCCAGCATGCTACTTTTTGCAGATAATGGGTACTTGTGCATGTGAAGAATTGCAGACATTCAGTGGCAGCCACTGTTCTCATGGTGAGGGGACTCCCAGCTAGTTCAGCTCGTGACTTCTTTGCCAAGTGTGTTAGTGGTGTTCCAGGTCTGTAGATGAGCCATGAGGGAGGAAAGTGAAAGATAAAGCTGAGGGGGGGGTCACCACACGCACTTGGACAAGCTCTGCGGCTGATATTGTAACTGGAGGGACAGCATAATGCCTCCCATAAGGTAACATTTCTTCAATGCTCAGTGTATTTAGAGAGTTAAGGTGACAGAGAAAGTTTTCTGCCTAAATTAGAAAGAGAAGAAACTTCTGAGATTCCATGTTTTGTGTGTATGTCTGTGTCCTGGAAGACCTCTACCAAATAAAGACTCTACATAAACAATTGGGCAAAAATAAATTTTCTCCCTGAGGCAGAAGGAGCACATTGTAAAAAGGGGTGAAGGCAGCCCCCTGGAGCCAGCAAGTGAGTTTGAAAGGAGCATGTAGGCAGAGAACTTTAATTGCTGGTGGTATGACAGGAGAAGGGTCTGAAGCAGGTTATATTATGCTGAGTAGAAATGCAGAAAGGATGTGGCAGGGAAATACTGAAGATGCCTGCACTCTCCACACTCTCCATATTGGTTTTACTCATGCTGTCATGGCTCTGTCTGCACTGAAGTTAAGGAAAAATCCCATGCCTCTTTGCCTTGGAGTTTTTTTTTTTTTTCTTTTGCATCATTCTTCTTTCCATTTTACCAGTCTCTCAAGTCTTGTCTGGCACTTTATGTGTTCAAAACAAGAAAGTGAGCATCTCAAGGGAGAGCTGCTGAAGTGATGAGAGAAAGGACAGACCAGGAAACAAAAAACCAAAAACCAACAAAAAGCCATAAAGAAGGAAGAGGGAAATAGAAATACCAAAGCTGTGGACATTGGAGTAATATGGTGGACAAAGGATGCAGAAGAGTCATTTCAGTACTGCTTATTTTGTTCCTTCTGCTTAGTCCAGTTCAACACAGGGCTCAAAGTTTGCAGCCAGTGCAATGGCAGAAATATTATTTTATGGTCTGTTTTCAAATCAGCTGTCAAACAGTTGATTCAGAAGCCCAGGCCTTTGCCTAGCCCCAGGAGGACATCTCTGGCTTCTACAGCCATCAGATTGTGCAGCTATCCAAGAGGAGAAAAGACCAGGGCAGATGCCCAAAAAAGAATTGCTTCCCCTTCTTTCCCCAGAAGTGTTTCCAAATCCTCATCTGAGCTTGGCTTTGATATATGGGAAGGAAATGACCCTAGAAGAGAGGGGCCACCTGTGCCTATTCCAGAGAATTCTGACTCTTAAGCAATACTTTCTATGGAAAAAAGGCTTTGAAGTGCACAAACATATAATTTGCCTCGTGGTGCTACAACAGCCATGTCTGAGAGCAATACCAGGGGGTGATGTGCCTGTGATATAATGGTGTATTTGAGATGTGTGAGGAACAAGTGAGAATATGAGTATTGCCAGTTACAGATCGTGCCAGTTACTGCAGTGGGGAAGTGCTCTTGGCTGTGTATAGGGCAGAGACTGTATCTCCTCTAGCCTGTTCTTGGAAGCCAGAAGGGATAATTAGGCTTAATCAATCACATGTTTCCCATCAGGGAAGTCTGTTTCACCACTGACACAAGGAGATGAATGCTTGAAAAGCCTGGCCTTGTTTAGCCTGGCACAATGTTCCTTCAGGAATCACACACCTACAGTTTAATGATCATCCCAAGAAAGATTTACATTTGCAATTATGGAACAAGCAGCACCACCTCTCAGCTGTTTCTTCCCAGCTGATGAAAATGTGAAGACTGAAGAATTTAAGCCTTGTTTGAATAAAGTGCCTGAACACAAGCTAGAATTTTGGTGGATTTAAGACATGTTCTCATGCCATCCTGACTTGAGCTTGCCCTTCAGAAGACTTTGTGGTTTATATACTATACAAAACCTTTGTATTCAGAGCCTGCACCCTGATCCCATCCTGTAGATAGCCACTTGCTTAAGTATCTGAGAGGACGCAAGAAAACCTTGTAAAACTAGTTGGCTGGGATCAGGCAGCATCTGGGGCTCATTCCCTGGTTTTGGGCTCACATATTCTGTAGTGTATTTTAACTCAGCCAAAACAGAATTAGTAGATACCTGAGACTATTACAGGTGATAGGAACAAAAAAATGCCCCATGTTTACAGATTCTGGCCAGCAGCTACTCATATGGCCTCCTCTGTCCCAGCAGAGTCATCAAACCAACAGCCATGGTGCAAGAGACATGGACTCCAGTGACTCATCTGCCACGGGAGGGATGAGCCCCACTGCCGTGCCATCCTGATGTGGTGCTGTGTGAGGCTTCAGGAGTCTGTCACTGGAGTTACCTTCCAGCTCTGAATGCTGGCACTCCATCTCTGTGCAGTGTCAAAAGACAGCTCTGATTTTGGTCTTCAGCCATCACAACGTCTCCAAAACTTTCCAGTGAAAAAAAGAGATAGAGATTATCAGGCTGTTTTACAAATCTCTTATCTACTTTTTTTCCTCTGACTCTTACGGCTTCTACACAACCAACTGAATTCTAGTCTTTTGCTGATTCTTCCTTCTCCCATCTCTGTCCCTCAAAAAAAAAAAAAAAACCCAATGCCAGAAACCAAGCCTTTCTTCACCTGGGAGAGTACTAAGTTTAATTTTGGCAAGATATGTGTATGACTATTATGCATATTATGTGCTACACAGTCATCTGGGTGATTGGTACACTTGGCCTGATGAGGAAGAGCTGTATAGCTCTGTGACTGACACCTATCTCCTTCCATTGACCATAGTTGAAGGAGGACTAGGAAACAGCTTTGCTGAGAATATGTCTCAGATTACAGTCTGATCTCTTTGTACCACAGTAGAACAATCCACATAACAATATAGTTGCAGAAAACTTATTAAGTGTATTTAAGTGTGCTGTGAGTCATGCTTGTAAACTCTGCTCATCCACCTCCCTGAAAATGTGTATTCGTCAGTGGGAATGTGGGTGCATGTAAACCACAATAAGGCATTAAAAGATTAAGCCAGGATCAGAGAGAGGGGAAAAAACCCCAGATATTGAGAAACAGGATAGATGATACAGAGCCACCAGCCTTCAGTTTTTTGCATGTAGGTGCCTTGTGAGCAGTGAAAATGCAGTGAAAGGGCTACATCCCGTGGGACTCTGTTGGCCTGGGGGCTGGTGGTAACTTGAACATTTCTACACTGCACAGCTGCCTCAGGCCCACTCCATCCCACCGTGGGTGCACAAGCAGACACAACTGCTCACCTGGGACATGCTCTGGAGACCTACCTGCATCTGCCTCCATTGTGATCAGCAACACTTATTGCATGGCCAAGAGCCACACAGAGATGCTGGTGTGCTGCTCACAGGGCAAGGAAAATCACGGGTCCTTGTCATCAAAAGATAAAGGCAAAGTATGACCAGGAATAAAAAATGTAGCCCTGGGAGATGTGTTCAGTGGGAAATAGAGGCAGCAGTAGTCCCTGGAACACCCAAATTCAAGGAAAATGTTTTCTATTAAATATAGACTGAAACTTCAATTGACTCTGAATATGTTGTAATTGTTGGAAGTCCCTGTTAAGGAGAGGGAGAAAGCAGTGGTGTCTTTAACCCCTCCATCTCAGAGGAAAAAGGAAACTTATGTTTTGATGCAGGAAGAAGTGGAATGCCTAAAAAATATAGAGTTTTTTAGAACATAGAACATTTCAGGTTCTTTATCTCCAGCTGCAATTCAGTTTGTTGTTGTCCACACAGCTTATTTAGTGTTATCTCAACTCTGCAGGGCAAATACTTTGTTACCAAATCAAACTATGAATAAAAGAGGACAAGTCAATGCTGTTTCTGAAAGCAAACTGATGACATGGCCAGTATAGGTGTTTATGCTGGAACTTTGGCAAGATGTACCACTACATCACTGTAGGAGACAGAAATCCTGAACTTGAAGTCCTCAAGAGCAGCCTTTTTTCATTTGCAGGGCCTGAATCATTACCTGGTTTAATGACATGATTTCCATGTGATGACTACCACAGCTTATCATCTTGTCCCATTTCTGTTGAAGGTATAAAGGAGAAAGTTGAAAAAGGTAGAAAAAATATAAACAAAAAGCCAAGACCTCTTGTTTTTTCTGTAATATAATCAAACAAATTCCTTATTGTTTTTGTGAGGTTGAAGCAGTAGGTAAATTCTTTGTATTTTTAGTATTTATATTACTATATTAGATAAGTATCTCACAGATTTGAAGTTTGCCTCCCAGTGCCCCCATGCTACTCCCATTTTGCAGAAGAGGAATTTTGATGATGTTGAAGCAGTCTGAAACAGAGTAATCCCATGCCTCATGATTTCTACCCTCAGAGTCATTGTCCTGTATTCTTGCTACACTTCAACAATTTTATTTTTCAGAAAATATAATGGCCTTTTTTATATTTTAGGACTCTAGATCCACTCCATATATATATGTACACTTGATAGAAGAGACAGTTCAGTGTTGTCATTCAGTGACCTTCTGACTTCATGCAGTAAACCCACTGCATGAGCTTGTTTTGCACTTGTGTTCAAGATGCATCACCTTGAAAAATAAAAATTATCTCTGAGTCTATGTTTTGTCTTTGGAAAGAGACAAGTATTAGAAGCAATTTAGAATTAATAGAAGAATTTTACTCAAAAGAAAATGTTTAGCTATTTGAGTCTTCATTTAAAAATTCAGCATTTGGGAAAAATTCTAAAGCAGGAGGAAATATTTTCCTTCTGCAATGGTATTTTGATGCACTGTGCTCTGGTTCTCTATTAGTCATGCTCCCAGCTGGAGACCAAGAGAAAAGAGGATTGTAATACAAAGTCATATTCCATGGTGCACTGTGGGAGGTTCTGTTCAAAAAGGAGAAATGAGACATGAGAAAACTGGGCTACAGTTTCCCTGCAGAACCACAATGTGATACACACGCACCCATCACAACACTGAAATTTTGATTTTTAAAATATTGAATGATTTCACGGACCTTTAGACCACTTTTACAGTTCTGATGGAAATTCCCAGCAACACATAGTAATACACACCTCATTCAGGCATGTCATTATAAAGCTCTTGTTGTTTACTGCTTATTATCTAACTACAGTCATACACAGTAGTTCCATTTTCAGCATGTCATTAGATGACTTGCAAAGATGTTGCCCTGAGGAGTCACAGACCTATCCTGGCTGATTCCAAAGAGTATCCAGAAAGGGCTGTTAACAATTTCTGTGTAATCTACATAATATTTTTTTTTTAACTCTTGGTGCCTCCATACACCAGTTATCATCCTTTTAAACAATTTTCCAGTACAAGGAATGCTCAGCAGTATAGCTATTTCTCTTGTGCGGAGGACAGGGAGATAGGTGAGCCACCAGACTTCAGGTGAAAAATCCTGAGTGTTCAGTGAACTGACCAAAAGAGACACAGGTTTCACAGTACCATGCATCATGCATCTTACTTAGCCATTTATTCCTGCAGTACAGAGGGCAAATAAAGAATAATGGCTAATTTCTGTGATAGGTTGGAAATGCATGCAACTGATAAATATGTGATACAGATTAAAAGTAAACAGGGCTAAAAGACAAAAGACATATTAGTAGAATCAAGAGTAAAGATTATTTCAGGGTAATCTTTCTTACTAGGGCAGGCACCTGAGAGATGTAACTTAGTCTGACAAGAAACACTGTTTCAAGAAGAATTTGGACACATGTTGCTGGGAACATCCAGAAACAACACCGGTTGAAAGAGGGAGCACCATGGTATCAGACCCTTCTTTCATTAACTTTATCAGTAATACAAAATGTCTTACTCTATATGCACTACTGGCTAATTGGCATTCAGAGCTTTCCTTCCAGCATTTTATCATGGGAAGCTCTGACTCATCTCTATCATACCTCAGTCACATTTTCTAATGTGTAACTTCTTGGCACGACTAAAGCTAAAGTGGTTTAAACTGCCTATACTAATCATATATGCCAGGTTATTACTGCCATTCTTACCCTATTGTCTCCCCAGTGGTTTCCTGCATTGTTTTACATATACAAATTGAAAATGTAGAGAGAAAACAGTGTTTCCTGTATTCTTACACTGCATAGCAGTGGTGGCCCTAATGCTTGGCTGCTGTTGGGGCTGCCAGCAGACAGGTGCAGTGTATCTTCTCTTTTGATGTGTGATGACCCTGGGTTTGGTGCAAGTATTTGTGCCATCAGTGACTAGACCAAGAGGGAAATAAGACTGAGAATAATTTTAGCAAGGGTAGATTTCCACTGGGGACAGACTCCACTGTCTTCAAGGTAAGAACAGCCACCTGGTATTCATGTTATGGCTGAAGGTCGGTCTGCAGACTGTTGGGGAGCCTCTGAAACCCAAGGACATAGGGGATAAAGATGAGCATTAGGAAACCTTGTTATTTTGTATTAAGTTTTCCCCAGCTCACAGCAACACTAAGAGCTCCTCACTTGCTGATGATATTCTCAGTGATTTGGGAAACTCCCTGCAATTTACTCTGGCTGCTTTCTCACCAGCTGTGACATGACACAGAGGTGTGAGCTCAGATCCAGAACACCACGTGTGCTGCCATGCAGGTAGGTAAACACAGACATCTGCTATTGTGTGAATAGGTCTGTACAGCTTCTATAGCCAAATTGGCCGATTTCATTTCTGGTTGTGGGGAGTGGAGCCAGCTGTGTCCCCCCACACTTCAGCAGACACGCCGGTGAGCAGCAGACGCCCTGACCCGAGGCTGCTGCTGGCATCACCCCTGGGTGCTGAGCCCTGGCTTGCCACTCAGAGCCGTGCAGGTCAGAAAAAAGAAGGTGCAGCTCAAGTCAGGAGCAGGAACATCTCCAAATTGTCCCTTGCTCACGAGACAGTCAGCCCATAAAGTTAACATGTAAACAAGTCCTCTAACCTTCCACCAGCCTGGGCAACACCACCAGAGTAATGCGCCAGACACCTCACTTTGTTTCCAGAGATCTGCACACCAGCCTGGGGCTCACCTGGCCCTACCTTTTTTCCTGCTTTTAATTACCCTTTTCTCATCAGCATTTTCTGAGCAGAATCTGAAATTCACAAATCATTCAAAAATACCTCTGACAAAGAACAGAAAAGTAATCTGAAAACAGCCTTGCCAAACTATTTCAGGAACCTGTATGGTCCCAACACCAACTATAAACCACACCGTCTCTCACTATGTGCTTTATTCTTTCTTCAGGTAAGGTTCTTCCCTGTTTCCCACAGTACACATGGCTTTCAGGCCCTAAATCCACTTTCATAAGCATAATGTGGTGGGTCTTAACCACCCACAAAATAATAGGATTAATTCACCTCTACCAACTTTAGCTGTCAAAATTTCTCAGTAGGATTACAGGATTAAGCAGGAATCCTTGATTTAGAGCCTGCTATCCCATACTGTTCTCACGAAAACACAATCCTATGATTGCCACTAATAGGATTTTACAATTGGCCTTACAGCAACTGAGCAGCCACCAAGGAGTCTTCAGCATTACACCAATTCTGGACTTAGTTGTCTTTGTCTTATGTTTTCTAGAATTTTAACTCCTACCATAACCTTACTTTTAGCTATTAACAGATCACCCATGTTGGCTTCAAAACTTGCTGGTAACATATATTTTCACCTTGTTTTGCAGAAAGCAGCACTAAAGCCAGCTTTCACACCTGTTGCCTATAAAACACAATCCATCAATTACCACCCTCTAAGGAACTGGTATATTCTAGGATCATGGCTGGTACGAGTAGGATAAAAGATGTCCAGCAAGTTCTGTGGTGAATTTTAGGTTAGGGCAACCTTAATTCTTAAGTTTACCCCATACCTAACTCCTACTTTAATGATACTCTCACATCACCTACTGAGGAGTATCCATAAGTCATCATGATTCTTCCAGTCTCTGTGAGACTTAAGGGGTCTTAAAATTCTTAGGATCCATGCATTTTGTAGAGTCACAGAATGGTTTGTGTGGGAATCGACCTTAAAGATCATCCAGTTCCAATCTTCCTGCCAGGGGGAGAGACACCTTCCAGTAGATCAGGTTGCTCAGAGCCCCAGCCAACCTGGTCTGGAACACTTCCAGGCATGGGGCATCCACAGCTTCTCTGGGAAACCCATTCCAGTGCCTCACCACCCTCACAGTAAAGAATGTTTTCCTAATATCTGATCTAAACCCACTGTCTTTCAGTTCAAAGCCATTTCCCTTTGTCCTATCATTACATGCCCTTGTAGAGTGTTCCTCTCCAGCTTGCTTCTCAGTGTGTCCCATAGTCCTCTGTTTGCACCCTAAAGCCTCCTGTTTCGTTTTTGGCCCTCTTACAACCCCTCTTTTTCAGTGTGCCCCCTCTGTTAGTGGTTGGCACCCAGATCTTCAGTCCACAGTCTGAAACATAAGCCTAACTCCTAACCTTTGTTAGAGCTGAATAATTAAGGAATTAATTTCAGCTGGAAAGTGGTAATCGTTGAATGACCATCAGGAAAAACTGCATTTCCTGAAAGTGCTACCAAAGCTCGTCCCTGAGGGATTTGGTTATGGCTCACAATAAAGTGGGAGACCTGACTCCTGGGTACACAGAGGCTTTTTTATACACTGGCACCAGTACCAACCACATAAACCCCTCTAATCTGGTTTATAAATCCTAGGTTGTTGGGCTGTGTTTAATGAATGAATTGGAAGTTCTTTACAAGTTGTCTTCTGCTTCCAGGAATTGGAGAGGGGAGAACATGAAATTATTCAAAGACTCTAAGAAAAATGATAAAAGGTAACACTACTAGCTTCCTGCATACAGGATACTTGCAAATGTTAGTCAATTCAGTTTACATGTACTGCAAAGCTGCTGTGTCCCACCAAGTTAGTGTCAGAGAGAAAGATTTTAGGATAAATTATCATTCATGTGGCATCTTGCTGTACATTCAGTTTAGATCAAAATTAAAAGAGTTTCCACATTGCCCATCATGTCTTTACTGTCAGTACTAATTTCTAGTCCCAAGATCAGTTCAAGTTCTACATTGTGCTATTGTAGCCCCCTTATTCACATCTGAATACTTAAACAGATTCAGAAATAGCTGCTCCAACTCTTGGCAGCATCTGATATAAAGACTGCTATTCAACCTTCCTCTTACTCCCAAAATCACCAAGGATAAGGTGTGTTTGTGATCCATTCCCCTCAAGACCAGGTTTCACTCCGGTGCCCTGGCCGTGTAGATGGTGACTGATGGTGCTACAAGGATCAGTCATGCACGAGGTGCTGTGTGCCTCAGGGAGGTCTCACAAACCAACTGCCTCTCGGAGACTGGGAAGGCAGGGCATTTCCAACTTTGGATTGCAGTGGGCTGCAAACACATGTACCTGGTCAATCTTGACATGTTAACATATTCCTGTAATGACTCCTTCATTACTTGTATGCATATTTCCTTTTTGGGGAAAGGAGCAGGTTTTTTTCCTTTTTCAGAGGTAGCTTGAAATTTTTGGTCCCATAGGTGTTGAATGTAAGGTAGATTACAATTTAAGCCAACAAAACCCAGTTAGAAGTTGTTTTATTTCACTCTGTTCCTTTCCTAACGTTTTTCTGACCCTCCCTTTGGGGTCATTTATTTCTCACATTCCTTAGTTGCTCTTCCTGTTTGGGGATTTGGTAGTTTTAGTGAAACATTTAAAGGAGAAGACCAAGCAAACTCTCTCCTTATTTGGCTAAGAATGTTTGTTCTGCTAATATCTGGATATAAAAACAACCTAATACTTGGGGTAAAATCAGGGAGCATCCTCAGGAGACTTTCCAAGCTCCTAGTTTTGTTCAAACTTTTCAGGGGAGACTGTTTAAATCTCTTGAAAGGTTTTTTGTGTTTGGCTGTTTTTTTTTTTTTTTTAATTTCCTTTTTTTTTTTTTTTTGTAGAATAATCTCAAGATATAGATTTTACCTAGAGGAATGGATGTATGAAATTAACACAATGATGGGATATTTCTTTGCTCTGTAATCTTTTCTTTCCTTTTCTTTCCTTTTCTTTCCACACCTATCTTTTTTCTGTTTCTTTCTTTTTCATTCTCTCTTTGTCCTTCTCACTTTCTTGTTTTCTCATATCAAAAAATATGAACCAAATTTGCACACTGACTTTTATTTTTTTAGATAGCATGTGGTGGCACAGTTCTAAACTGAGATTTTTTTTCTTTGGATCTTAACATCCCCAAATAGATTTTCTACTCCCTTCATGTTTGTTTGTTTTAACTAGGTCTCTTGGTATTGTAGCAGCTCAGGACAACTTTCCATATACTGCCCTTCAGTTCCCACAAGAGTTAAATCCCAGGCTTTCGGCTAGATGAGTTGCCAGCTACTGAGTGATGCCATTTGAAGCTCAGCCTCAGATGATGAGCCTGGGACCTTTTATTTGGCATGCCTCAGACTTTTGGAGCAATGGGAGGACTGCACACTTCTTTTTGAGTCATGGTCAGAGTCACTATTTGCTCCCCCTCTTACCGAAGGCAAATGGTTGGAGAAGGTAAACTTCAGCTTCTTCAAGAAAGTTCTTCAACAGCCTCAGGGAAATCTGAACAAACCATGGATGTATCTGGAAGAAGAGGATTCTTTCCATCCTCATCTCTGAATGCTGCCATGAGGGAATGACCTTAGTAAGTTGAAAATTTTTTCCTCTTTGTTTTACTCTCCAGAGAGAAAACTCCTTTCCTACAGTGATACAAATCAAGAACTTGCTTGAATATTTTCATACTCTGTCGCTTTTTCATACTTGAGTCTTTTAATTCTCTTTTTCCTTTCCTATTTGTTTTAACTCTTGAAGAAGATAGCTTCTCCTCTCCTTTTTTTCTGTGAACCTTTGCTGTACTTCCAGCAGCACCTTCCTGCACTTCCCGCTTGAGCACCTTCCCTCTGCCGTTTTTGCAGAGCAGTGCTTTTGGGAGGCTTGCCACACATTCTGGTCACTGCATTTACTTGTTGCATTCACTCTCCCCTGCCACATCTCCAGCTATGTTGTTTGTTGCCTTCAACTGTCTCAGGTGGTGGCATGGTCAGCATACAGGTGGGATCATCATTAATGTTTTTGCACAGGTTTAAATGCCAGCAAGGCCTGAAGCTTCCCAGGCTGTTTACAGAATGTTCATTCTTAGACTGTGATATCCTGTCTTAAAGAGCTGTTTTAAAACCAGGAAAAGTAAGGCTCATGAGAGAAAAAAATATGACTGGGGTGAATGGCTCTCTTTAAATAATCATTGAAGAAATTGCCCCAGTAAAATTTCTTTACTTTGCATTTGATGTTCTTAACTACAGTTACTTAACAGTACAGGTAAATTTCATGTTAATGAACAAGGTAACTTATATGGATGAACCAAGTCAGCTAGGTAAGCTTATTGTCAACAGTTAGTCCCTGTTAACATCAATAAATCCAAAAGTGTCCTGAATGTGACTGTGTATCATCACAGGGCAGCTGGGAAGTTAACAGGGAATGGGGTGTGAAATATTTGTATGAAAATCAGCAGAAGCCAATGCTACCAACTCTCTGTTTTGAGATAAAAGGAGACTTTACCCCATAACTCAGCAAAACAACAGTTAAAACCATTATAACAATGGCAGGGGATCTGAACAGATTGTGGTGATGATGATGATGATGATGAACACAATGTGACGAACAACATCTCCTCGTGATGGGTTAGATTTATTATGCTTGCAAGTCATGTTAAGTGTTTAGAGTGTGTGAACATGTTTAAATTATGTTATGCTGTGATAAATGGCACTTAAAGCAGGTAAGAAATCGCTCTCTCAAAACAGTGCCATTTTGCCTTCCCTCCACCTCTGTACTTGGAGGAAATACAATGCTGAATAACTACAAATTATTTTTACTTAATTAAATCCCTTTCTGGAAAACTGATGTTGGTATCAATGTTTTTTTTTTAAACCAAAAAAACCTATGAGCAAAGTTCACTTGAAATACATAAATTTAACTTAAAATTAATGCCATTAACTTCAAGAGGAACTGAAGAGACCTCTCTGGGAACAATCTAGTGCTCTAACAAGAGCTACCAATGCCTTTTGTCACAACTATATAATGAAACTGTGCAATGTGATGGGGACATTGCTTGTCCAAGAGCTCTTTAAGAGAATCTCTTTAGCTGTGGTTTAGCACTAACAGGCTGAGCCCCTCGGAGAAGGCGGGTCAGGATTTCTGCTAGCATGATGGGCTTAGTGATCTTTAACATTGCCAAGAGCAGTTCTAACTGGGTTTTAGGTAGCATCAGTATATCAAAGTTGGTTCCTTTTTCCAAGGCCTTCATGTAAGACCAGAAATTGAGGGTCCACAAAACAGAAGGAAAAGGGGGAGGGGAGGAGCACACAATGCTCACAGTATATTTTTATACATATTTACAGAAGGAAGAGCTGTGCTATCCAAACTTGAGCTTTCCCCATGGATGAGTCAAACATAACGTTTCATCCCAGCGAAGGCACAGAGAACATCTCAATGCACAGAAACATTTCTACACAGGAAAGGGTCTGGGAGATATTGACCCCACTTTGGGTAATTATGATCATCTCCTTCCTGGGTTTTTGTGAAAATGGAATTGTCCTCTGGTGCCTCTGCTTCCAGATCAAAAGAAACCCATTCACTGCGTACATCACACACTTGTCCATTGCTGATATCTCCTTACTGCTTTGTACGTTTATTCTGTCAATTGAGTACATTGCTGGCTTTGGATTTGCATATGGTTTTTACTATTATGTAACCACCACACTATCTATTGTCTTCCTTCTTGGCTATAATACTGGTCTCTATCTCCTGACAGCCATCAGTATTGAGAGGTGTCTGTCTATTGTTTACCCCATCTGGTACCGATGCCACCGGTCACAGCACCAATCGGCAATTGTGTGTGCGATTCTGTGGACTCTGTCTTTTTTCATGACAGTAGCTGAATATTTAGCATGCAAAGATGATTCAACCAAGGAACAATTTGACGACGGCAACCATTGCCAAGCACTGCTCATCTTCACATGGATCCTGACTTTCATGATCTTCATTCCTCTAATGATTCTGTCCAGCCTGATCTTGGTTATCAGGATTCACCGTAACTCCCTGAGACCTCATTCGTCAAAGCTCTACATCATCATTGTGGTCACAGTCATTGTCTTCCTCATCTTTGCCATGCCTATGAGGCTGTTGTATCTTCTGAATTACCACCACTGGTCATCTTTGCTCAGCCAGCAGAACCACGTCACCATTGTTCTCTCCACCGTTAACAGTAGCATCAACCCCCTGGTTTACTTCTTTGTAGGAAGCAGCAAGAAGAACAGGTTCAAGGAGAGCCTCAAAGTGGTTCTTAGCAGAGCTCTCACTGATGGCTTGCGGCCAAGAAGCCAGGAAGTTGGCATGAGTTTGGATATAGCTGAAACAATTTTCTAAAGCTTAGGGGGGAAACTCTAGGGGCAAATAATTGGATGTGGAACGTTTAATAAACCACTGCAAAACTAAAAGTATTTTTCATAGAATGTAAAAAGCAGAGGTGAAATGGTATTGTTATCTTTGGTGGTTGAGCAGTGGAAAAACATGGACTAGAATAAAGATAACTTTTATTTGTTTTTTTTTTTTTAAATTTGTATTTTCTTAATTATTCAAACACATGCTACATCCTGATGTGACTATACCAATCAAAGAAACCACAGTGAAAAACAGATATGCCAACAGAGAACATAAAAAAAGGACACAGAAATATGTTATAAATAGTGTGACATTTATAAAAGCACCGAGCACCCATAAATGCTATTGAAGTCATCAGGGCCTGTGTGCGTTCACATTTTTAAAAGTCAAACCCACTAAACGCAGGATTCACATTACATACTGGGATTTAATTTCAACTGTTTCCAGCTCGCTTAAGTGCGCAAAAGAGCTGCTCCCTGGGGGAAACAGAGGAAGAAATCCACGTGTGACAGTAAGTCCCCATACATAGCCAAGCACATACGGTGTAACTTCGATCTAAGCAAGACATTTAAGTATATGTTAAATGGCCTAATTAATCTGTTGTTAAACTTCAGAATTTGTTTTCAAAGTATATGTTGCATAATTTCCACTGACACCGAGCTGTCTCTGGGTCCTTGGATAATTCGGTACTTGACACATAGGAGTATCTGGCAACACAGCGATGTTGCCAACTCACAGAGGGCTTTTGCCCTAATTATGAAGGGTGGGGCGGGCTTATCCCCAAAAATGTCAGCATTCCTGTATGTTTAGATATTCAAGGAGTCTATGAGAAAGTCAGTCCCAATATTTGCTGTCCCAGCCACATATGTAGTATTTATCTCTTTGGAGAATGTATATTCTCTGTGTGGCTTCTCTGTTTTATAACAACCAGCTTTGGAAAAACAGAAAAAAGAAAGGTGCCTCACACAATGAATGACTGGAGCCACACACCAGCCACACTGTTCCAGCTGCCTGCCTCCATCTGTTGTATGCCAGGGTACTGGGGCTGGTATTTTGTGGAGTTTAATTCCCAGGGTCACTTGCCCAACTATAGCCAAGCTGCAGAGTGCAGAGGACAACAGGAAAGAAATGATGGGGCCAGATGAGCTTTACCACACAGAACATAGGAGATCTTGTGAGACAGAGCACTGTGGCACTTTCAAAGAGACACACATTTGCTTCTGGCCCCCATGGAGCTCCAAATTCAGCAGGAACTGAGAGCTCCCCTCACAAGCAAAAGCAGCATCTTCAGCTTCCCGCCAAGTTTCCATTGGCACACTTAATAGCTAACTGGGGAAAGAAAAATACAATCCACCCCTCCTTTGTTGAAAGATTGCCAGTCCTGGAACAAGGAAGATTGTAGGTTTAGACAGAGGATTGGATGGGAATTCATGTAGAAAAAAGATCTCAGAAAGGTAAATGTTCTTTCTACACCTTCCTCCTTACATTAAAGCATTGCATTGTGCCATTGTAGAAGACTTGGGAGAAGGAAGAGGTTACTCCTACATCTTCCTGAGTCCCTCACTCTATCAAAACCTTTATCCGTGACAGCCCCTCCCCCTGTCCCAGTTTCTGTCTTTGAAACTCCAGTCCCAGGCTTGTCACCTCTACTGGTTCAGGCGGTAGATGAGTGGCATCTGCTTCTCTCTTAGGGCAGAGATCTACTGTGCTGCTGGAATGACACATCAGCTGAACTGCACCCCATTGTCAATGGGGAGTGCAGGAGAGGGTGTCTGTGGACACCTTGTGAGGGAGGGCCGGGGGAAAAGTCAGTGTGATATCCACATACAAGTGTCATGTGTGTGCACGCAGCTGCTGAGGGCTGGGGGACTGTCGGGAAATTTGTCAACACTGATGAATGCCATAAACTTAACTACTAGGGAAGATCTTGCCCTGACTTAAAAACCCCCAGACTTTCCTTTAAAGCTGTTCCCTACCCTTACCTCAAAACCCTTTACAATAATCACACAGAGAACCAGAGAGAGGGGCAGCATTGCAGGAAGCATCTTCAACACGTGCTTCTGCTATAACCACACATGTAACCCACTTCTCTGAGTGATTCAGGTGAGGTAAGGCATATGATTTACAGTGCTTAAACATATCCAGATTATTACAACAGGCTTGGGTTAAGGATCACTATGCATGCAGCCAGGGCAGTAGATCTGAAGAGGCAATAATATGCAGCAGGGCAATCAGGATGCTTGTGAGCTGAATAGGTGCTCTAGGACTTCTTGCTTCTTACTGCTTTTCACCTGGCCATGCCTCCAAATGTTTCAGATTTTGGACAACAATCCATAGATCAGTTCACAGAGCAACAAAAATTAACACTCGGCATGAGATGAACATCCAGGACAAAGAAGAATTAACATCTAACAGTTGAAAAATTATTAATATTTTCCAGTGGATAGATAAAAATAACTTAGGGATGTTCTTTCTTCCTTATCATAGCACCTGGTGACTGTTCTCTGTGCAGACAGGCTGCAGTACAAGGGGAACTAATAAGCACATGATTCCATGATTAAAAAAAACCAAACAAACCCCAAGACAGGGAAAATGTGACAATGTTGCACAACAAGGATGTGATTCTCCACCAGCTTGCATCTTTAAAAATTATTTGCAACTGTGGGAGAGACTGGAATACCACTGTGCAGATCAGATGGTTTAGGCACTCTTTAGTGGCCCAGATCAGGAAAGGTTGTCTTGTGGGTCAGGTACTAGCTATGGAGTTTTAGAGATGAGAGTTCTATTTTCATGCAATATTGGCATCTAATTTTTCTGTGCCACTCTTTCCTACTGATAAAATGAGTTGTATTATTTTGCCTCCAGTGTTGTGCTTTCACATTTGTACTACAGGCACTTCAGAACAGCAACTATCTCTTGGTTATCTCTTGTAATGTCTGGGGCAATAAGGATGTAATTTTGCTGTGCTGTGAAGACAAGGAATTATTCAGGAAAGTAATGTCCAGTATAGATCTTGCTTTGTTAAACCTCTCTTTACCAGGCTTCTGATCAACTTGATACTAATGAATATTGTGGGATGTAAAAGTGTGACTAGAAATACAAGGAGAGAAGTCACTTCCGTAGACACAGAAGAGTTATTGCTCTTGTAGCTACTCCTTGGGTCAAGAGGATGATATGGGGCAGGCTGCTGTTTCAGGCCCAAAATGATGTGATGAGTTTATGCAGCAACTTTCCTCTATAACTCACAGACTTTGTGAACAGTCCTTGTGGCAACAAGGACAGAGAGGTGAGGAACATGATATTGCCCAGTTTACTTCTAGCCTGGAGCATACCCTGGGAAATCCTCTAAGGGAAGCTGAAATGCTTCTCAGTTGTACTGGTTGCTGCAAACAACAAACCTCCCTTTCCCAGCATGAGAACAATCCACAAGTCCACAGCATTCCCTGGTAAAATTCCTCAGGTCACTTTGTGGAGTGAGAGTAAGAGGGACAGTTCCTTTGCAGGGTCCTCCAAAAACCCTAGATAGATTGTCTGGCTCTGCATGCACCTCAGAGAGACTCCTTCTCAAGTCCTCCCACTGTGCCAGTCTCAGGGAGAGCATGATCCACACACTGGGTTTTATGAACAGACTTTGCAGTGATGGCACTGGCCAGCAGAAGATACTCTCAGATGGCACCAGGTCAAGGGAAAGCAGAAAGTCAGAGTGAGCTGACTGAGTATGGTGTAGCTCACACCATACAATGCTGCCTGCCATTTGTGTACCTTCTCTTCCCAACTTCTCTTCCCAACTCCATGCAGAAATAATTCATTAAAATCCACTGCACAGGGTTTCTGGCAATCCATCCAACTGGAAAGCCAGTTTGCTTTCTATTTGGTTGCCCAGGCACTTGTGTGATGTCCACATGGAATTACTTTCTTTTCCAGTTGACTCATACAAGCCTAAAAGATGAAGCATCAGGATCCACATTCAAACAAAAGTATTATCGGCGCAAAACTTTGAATTCAAAGAAGAGGTACTGAGATAGCCTGCATGATTCTAATACTTCTTCCTTGCATATAACATTCCATTTTTAATTACATGATTGCAACCTATTTTTTTCTCCAAACTGGACTCTTGCCTCATTAAATACACAAGACTAGACCTGCTGCTGGTTTAGTTAAGTATTTCTAGAGTCCTTGCTTCAGTTTCAGAAATATGAAGGGTAGGAAAGGGGAAGGAGTGGCTGTGGCTGTATCCATCTGGCCCCAAATCCTGTCTCCAGCAGTGTTCACAAGCAGATGCCTACAGAGGAGAAGGAACAGAGCAAACACGTATCATGCTTCTTTCTCATCCTCTCCAAGCCTTCAACAGTTATCAGCTCAGAAACACTGTGGTCTAGAAATCTTTACACTTGGTAACTTTCAGTGGATTTCTCTTTAACAAAAACATCTGACCTCCATGGAAGCTGTATAAATTTTCTATGTCTTCAACACCTCCACAGAAGTATTTCATGGTTATTCTGAAGGATTGTCTTCAGGAATAGGGGAATGAAATTCTTACCTTGGATTCCATCATTCTAAGACCACTAAGCAAGATGCAATACAAAGCAACTAGTTTTTTTTTTCTTTTAGAGCACACTATTTTTTTTTTCCCTCTGGATACAAAGCATCTCTGGAATTGGAGTAACTTTTAATTATTTATTTCTCCTGTTAAGAATTTGCTTTATAAAAAATACGGCTCTTGAAAATTGGACATTGTAACAAATAGATAGCAATTTTAATGATACAAGTTAACAGATATTTGAGGTAAAGAATAAATTAAAATATTTATAGAATCAGTATTTTTAGGTATAGTCTACAAAGAGATGTGAAACTTAACAGTTATGTGCAGGAGATGGAGTGAACACCTTGGTACCACTGTTCTATCTTAGAACAAAAACCCCATTTGCTTAAATGCATTAGAGGAGGGTTTGGTCTATCTGGATTTATTTTTTAACTCAAAGAGTGACATCTGTGTTTCAGATATAATTTTTTTATATTATTTATAGGAAAAAAGTTCTCTTTGTTACAAGTCAAGTATTTCAGATGAACACATATGCTAAGCTCAATGACTATACTCAATTAGATGCTACAGCAAAATGTAATTATTTTGTGAAAATAAATATATGCAACCAATAATTTTTGTTTTGGCTAATTTTGATTTTTTTTTCTTTCCCTGGGCTTGGCCTGGAATGGACCTGCCCTTAGCCAGGGGACAGGCTGAGCCTGTCAGACCAGTGTCTGAACAGTAAACAACATCTCTATTGCTAGCCTTGGCCTGGCTGAGGTCCTCTGTAAATATAGCTCTGCTCAATAATTATATTCTTCATATTATCACCTCTCTTCTGGTTCATTTATCTGTTAGCATATATAGCATTTCAGTACAACACTGGCCTCTGTTTCTTAGCAGGATTCAGTGTGGAGAAACTTTTCTCTGTACTTTTCTGTGTCTGGATTTGATGTCACCTCCTAAAGCATCATCCAGCCACTGCATGTGCCAGCCTGTGGGTTCTCCCTTGTTTATTCCCTGTGGCAGGAGACTTCAAGCCTACAGCACAGCTATTTTAACTCCATGGGCAGACACAATGAGATACATGCCATGCATCTCTCAGCTTGCTATTCATCCTGAGTTTCCTGCTGTGTACTCCACTTATACTTCCCTCCAGTTTCAGCATTCACATAAGGCTTGTAAAATTCTGCAGAGATTTGATCCCTCCTACCCTGTCTACTCAGAGTCACTGCAGCCATCACGCTCTTCTCTTGGCCGTGCTCATGACATCATGTCCCTCCTGTAGCACTGGGATAACAAAACACACTGTCCAAAGGACTCAACAAGCTTTTAGCATCACTGCCCATCATCAGTCTCAGTCTCCTCATTATTGCTTTGTGTGGAGCAGCAAGAAAGAAAAGACACAGAAAATCCCTCCAACTAGTTTTATTGAAGGCTTCAAAGACGAATCATTCTTAGCTCATGAGAAAGCTCCAACACCTGTTTCAGAGAGCAGGCTCTGAGACTGGAGCACACATTAGAACACTGAGAAGGAAAAGTTAAGGCAAATAATAATCAGAGAAAACTATTTTCTCTCTTGTGTGGGACAAACCTTCTATCTTATTTTGGATGAGAACACACATGGCATTTCCTAATATTACTTTATTTCAGCTCCTAAGGCAATAGCTGCCTGATAATATCAGTGTTTATTGCTAAAAAATTTTCCACTACAATGTTTATTCAATTCAGTAAGGGTGACCTGAAAGATTTTCTTCCCCACTGCAACATCTATCATATCTTTAAATGCCATGTCAGTACACGAAAAAATGCCAGAAAACTCTTCAAGACAGTTGTCATTCCATGTCTATCTGATGCATATTTCTTAGCACATTCACTATCATATTTGTACACTTTCTGTTCATTTTACTCTGGCTCTGACTGAAAAAAAGAAAAGGAAAATCTGGACTACTGCACTTCAGATGGTAATATCACAGATTCAAAACTGTGCAGTATGGAGATCTCCTTCTTGTCTTGTGATCCACATGTGCAACCGGTTTTTATGATCTACTGTGAATCTCTAATTGAACCATTTATTCAATACTGTAATGGTTTACCTGGGCCTTCATGTGTATACTGACACTTATTTTTCTCTACCCTATCTCCTTCAGCAATTTGTGAATATAAAACATCTAGGGCAACATGGTATCTATTAAAAAAAAGGATTGTTACTTTTCTTCTAAGTAACTTAATATGTACAATTCTTTCTTCTACTTTGGATATCTTAAAATGTTTTACACACAAATGTAATGGAAATAAAATGCGTGCCTAGAAGAAGTTTAATACTGGCCTAAACCTATTTATGAATGTGGCTATAAAAGCAAAAACATATGCATGGACAGAATATATAAATGAATCATCAGAATATATCAATAAATTCTAGCAAGGGAATCTAGAAGAATCACCTGAATAAAGTATACCACATATTTTAGTCCTCCACAAATATCACATTATGCAAGAAATTTCTTGTTCAGTTCTTTTCCCCTGAAGCGACTAGGAAGAAAGAAAATGTAGGTTGAGCCTTGATGCTTTCAACAAAACCAGTTTGGTAATTTCTCTGTTGTGTGTGAAGTTTGTTAATTTTTAAGTGTGATGTTGAAAATAGCATTTTGATTTTGGTGCCATTTGGCTACATAGGAAAAAAGAATTTCTTTTTCTTTGTAATTTCCCATTACAAAGAACCAGGAAAAATACAGCAAACCAGAAATTTATCAGCTACCTTGTAACAATCAAGAAGGAACAGATGACAACATGTTTCCTTACATAATACTACTGAATTAGGTGAAATAACTACTGAACTAGAAAAAGAAAAGTTGCCTATTGTCTTACAATAAAAATACAACATGACGAAGCAGTAAGACTTCCAGATGATTCATTTTTTCACTTCAGCTCCGCACGAGATATCTGCAGGTTTTTGCCATGGTAAAAAAGTGGTCTTTACATATCCTGTACCAGCTTGCACTTCTTCCAGCCAAGGATCCACAGCTGTTTCCAGCTTTAGGCATCGCTCTAGGTTAGTGCTGTGGTTTAGACCCAGCTGGCAACCAAGCCCCATGAGCCACTTACTCTCTCTTTCAGGTGAGAACTGGAAGGGTAAAAGTGAGAAAACTTGTAGGCTGAGATAAAGACAATTTAATAGGGAAAGAAGAAGCCATGCCACAAGCAAAGTGAACACGGCATTCATTCACTGCTGCCCATAGGCAGAGAGGTGTTCAGTCATCCCCAGGAAGGTTGGACTTCATCATGTGCAACAGTGAGCTGGGAAGACAAACACTGTCACCTCAAACATCCCCCCCTTCCTCCTTCTTCCCCCAGCTCTACCTGCGAGCATGATGCTGTGTGGTGTGGGATATCCCTGTGGTCAGTCGGGGTTGGTTGTCCCAGCTGTGTCCCCTCCCAACAGCCGGTGCACCCAGCCCTCTCGGTGGTGGTGTCGGAGGGGGGAGGGATGAGAGGGGCAGAAAAGACCTTGATGCTGGTTATTGCTGCTCAGCAATAACCAAAACATCTCTATATTATCAACACTAAGCTTCTAAGCCACAGCACAAAACAGTGCCCTTTTCAGTGCAAACACCGAATACAGCACGTAAGGACTTTCCCAACAAGACAAAGATTTCACATAAAGTCAAAGTGTTCGGACAAAGCTGACATTCTTTTACAGTATCATTGAACAGTACCATCTAGATTAGGAAATGCCATTAATTATCTCCCTAACTGCATTGGGAAGCCTAAACCTAAGTCTGCAAAACAAGGTCATCAGGGACTGTTTTCCTCAATTGTTATAAAGCAGGATAACTCATCACAACAAATCAGAAGGTAGCTCTTATCAAGAGCTTGCCTTTAAAAATGCTAAGGAGAGTAGATGTAGAACAGAAAGAAGTAGAAAGCATTAGAAACAAGCAGCAAAAAGAATAAGGAACATTCAGAAGTAATGGCAATGGGAGTCATATTAGGAAGACTGAAGTGCAGAATAGCAAGCAAGAGAACAGGAAAGAAAAGGAAATTAACCAGTCAGTGGCAAATCTGTGCTTTCTGAAAAACTGCACAGCTCCACAAAAGAGCCTTATGAAGTTTCCATGAAGTATAAAAGTAATTACTTCAACATAAGCTTACAGACAGATAGAAAGAAACTGTCCAGACCTCACAGGATAAGGAATTTCCCACAATCAAAAGTAAAAACAGCTCTGGATGCAGAAAAATTTTTTGTTCCAATTACTGGAAAAAAAAAAAATAGAGATCAGATGTGAGTGTTAAAGGGAACTGAGAGAGTAGCAGTAAAAGTGAGCTGCCTCTCAGCCAGCCTGACCTGCACACCTGATGGTGGCCACATGAAGCAAGAGTGTGAGCCAGAAGAACAAAAATTGATGCGATATTTGACACCTGGCAAGATGAAAAGAAGAATCCTGGAGGAGACCTGTGTACCATCAGTTATTCATGACACTGTGCCTACTGAAAACCACCCATAACATGGAAATTGCAGCACGGCTTTCAGGTGTACTGGGATTTACTCCACATAACTAGCAGCCATTGTGCTGAACTTCTCCTGAGGGAAAGGAAAAGGTAAGATTAAGACAATGACATAATTTCAGAATATTTTAACACTCTGCCATCGTACATGGTTAGCTGAGATGCCAGTATGATTAAGCATGGGAGGTAAATATTTTATAAATCATACTCAGAATGGCGTATTCTTATGGGCTATTTGCAAAACATAGTTTAGGCTATAAAAATGACTAACATAGCTCCTGACAATTTCTATTGCATGTAGCTAGCTTTAAGCATGGCAGAAAGTCCATGAATCTTGATGGAACTGCTGCATCCACCAGATTATAAAGGCTAAGGAAAATATGTAGTAAATGGAAACAGTCACATGATTGGAACTTGTAAACTTTTACTTCATTTTATTTTAAAGGCATTTGCACTTACATTGTGTATTTCAGTATTTCTGCAGCACCCTTGCTGTGTTGCAACATTGGTTTATTGTTAGGTTTATGCTTATGTATTAGCACAGCAGATGAAAGAAGAATTTCTGGTTTGTTCCTTTTCCTTTCTAACTGGTATTTTTCTTCCAGGTATTTCAATTTCTTTCCTTCTTGCTAGATAGCTGTTCACATACTTTCCTTTGTATGCAAAGAAACTGCTCTGAAGTCTTGTGCAAATATAAAGGCCTAAGCATTCACAGCAGTACCAAAAGTGAAGAATGCCACTCTAAACGTCTTCATTCTTTTGTCAGTAAACAACTTTGAGTTAGCTCTTACCAGATAACTGGAATTAACTGTTTCTGCGCTGCCAGGCCCTGACACTGCAATAATTATTGTATTCCTAATGTTACCAAGGTGAGCTGTCACATTGTCTTCAGTGGAGTCACTCAGGGACTTAAATCTACACAAAGAAAATTCCAGGTATAAAGCTCTATTTGCAGAAACCTGGGTAGTTAATAAGGTCAGCAGCTACAGAATGTCTGCCTGCTCTGCTGTCTGCAGTGAATTTCCTGGCTGATACATTTTTAATTGAAGTTGGTAAGCAGAGATGGGATTTCCACCAAGTCTTTTCTATCTGCACTGCTCTGTGTCAAGCAAGTGATGCCAGTCCTGCTAGCAAAGCAGCGAAGTTTAAGAAACATAACCACAGAAATAACAGATCAAGTATTCTTTTTGTCGACTGCTTTTGTTTTTTTGAGCCTTTGATTTGGTGTTATCAAGCTTCTCTTTAAACTATACAGGCTGGAGTCTTAAAGGCAGACAACAGAGATTCTTGGGTAATCAGATTTGGAACTTTCAGGAATCCACTGAAGGTTAAAACAAAAGAAAAAGAATTGACAATAATCCATTATATTGTAGTAGAAAGCTGTAGAGGACAATAGCATCTCCTGAGTCCCTTTCACGAATTCTTTTTCTGCAGTTCCTCTGCCCCTTCTGGAGCTGGTGGTGCTGTTTGTGCAGATATGCAGCGAGCCTAGTAAGTCAGGTGACAGGTTCAGCTGCAAATGTGCATGAAAAAACCAGAATAGTATGCCAGCTTTCAGCCAGAGCAGCATCTTCAGCCAGCTGACTGCCCTGCTGCAGAGCTAATGCTACCAGAAAGGTGGGCTGTATCTGAGAGAAAAGAGAGGAAAAGGAGATCAGGACAGCCTGGAATCACGATGAACTGCCTGAGAGGCAGATCTGCAGTGCTGTCTCATTCTCATGGATGCTAGGGAATGGGGCAAGAAAAACTATTTCAGTTTTAGGCCTTTTTCTGTTTTTTTTTTTGCGCAAATGGCTTTTGGAAAGTATTCATAATTAGAGAACAGGATTTCTTCACATAAGACAGCTGTCTGTTTAATGAGTGTAACTTTTAATTTTCTTTCTCTCTCCCACCCTTATGCCTCTTACCACTCTCAAAGGCGCTTTTCGTCTTAACTGCACTTCCATAAAAATTTACTGCTAATTAATTCCCTCTTTTCAATCTTTATGCTGCAGTAAAAATTTGCTAAATCTTGGAAATAATTATGTCAGCTCCAGGCTAGATCACTTTTTTCTGTAGGCCAGGAGGCAGTGGAGGTAGGACAGTGTGTGTTTCACTTCCTGCTGTCAAGGCTGCTGCCTTGTGCAAGCCTCCCCTCCTGCCCTCTGTTTGAATTGAGCGTAATTTCTACACCACACCAGCCTCCCTGCTGCAGTAATGATTCTTGCAGCCAGACAACTAAGCACTGTCATTGCCTCCTCAGCCTTCATCCCTAATGGGTTTCATTTCTTGATCTCTCACAAGATTTCACTGTACATTTTGAATAACTTATTTAAAACCCCACTTAATGTTTTCCAAACAGCATTTCTTTGATTCAACCACCAAGCCACAGAATCAGAGAATGGTTCAAGTCAGAAGGGACCGCAGTGGGTCATCTGGTCCAACCTCCCCGCTCAGGTAGGGTCGTCCCAGAGCACGTGGCACAGGATTGTGTCCATATCATTCCAGTGACGGAATCTCCAGTGAGGGAGACCCCACACTCTCCCTGGGCACCCTGCTGCAGTGCGTGGTTACCCGCACAGGAAAGTTCTTCCTCGTGTTCGGATGGAACTTCCTGTGCATCAGCTCCTGCCCGTTGCCTCTTGGCCTATTGCTGGGCACCACCAAGGAGAGCCCGGAGGCATCCTCTTGGCGCTCCCCCTTAAGACACTTACAGACATTGACGAGGTCTCTTCTCCAGGCCCAGCTCCCTCAACCTGTCCTTGTTAAGACTTGCTCCCGTCCCTTAATTGTTGCCCTCCGCAGGACACGCTCCGGGACACTCCAACCCAGGGGCAGTGCGCCCCACGGGCCGAGCCCCCGCGCACCTCAGCCGGCCGGACAGCAGCCACGGGCGCAGCGCCGGGGACAGGGGTGCCGGTGTGGCGGTGTCCCTGTGTCCCGGTGTGGCGGTGTCCCTGTGTCCCTGTGTGGCGGTGTCCCTGTATCCCTGTGTCCCTGTGTCCCGGTATGGCGGTGTCCCTGTGTCCCGGTGTCCCTGTGTCCCTGTGTGGCGGTGTCCCTGTATCCCTGTGTCCCTGTGTGGCGGTGTCCCTGTGTCCCGGTGTCCCGGTGTGGCGGTGTCCCTGTGTCCCTGTGTCCCGGTGTCACCGCACGGGCCGCGGGGCGCGCATCACGTGAGCGCCGTGCCCGCACATGGCGGCGGTCACGTGACGGGGCGGGGGCGCGCGGCGGTCACATGACGCGCCGGCGGCGCCGCCTGACGTCCCGGGGCAGCCCGGCCCATGGCGCCCATGGCCTCGCTGCTGCTCGGCGCCCTCCTGGCGCTGCTCCCGCCCGCCGGGGCGGCCGCCGCGGCGCTCCCCGACTCCTACCAGGACCTGTGCAGGTGGGCGGCCGCTGGGACGCGATGGGGCGGCCGGAGAAGGGGGTACGGGGAGTGGGGGGTGTACATCGGTGCTCGTGCCGCTCCCGCTCCCCGCGGGAGCGCGGCACCGGGACTCGGCAGCGCGGGCCCGGTCGCCCGGGCTATGGGTCGCTCGTCCCGGGAAGGGTCAGGCCGGGGAGCTCCGGGGGAAGCGACGGCCGTGTGTCCCGGGCGCGTGGCCGAGGCTGGTCCGTGGCGAAGGCGCAGCAGGGCTGGGAGCCTGGAGGGGCGGCTGAGGGGCCGGTGCCCTGCGAGAGCTCTCTGCGTGGATCTCCGCAGATACAGGAAATCTGCGGGTGAGAGGATGAGTGGGCTTGCGCTATGCAAGGCGCCTGTGGTCGGTTTAGTCTGAAAAACACAAAGTGTTGTTGCTTTGGAAGGGATGTCACTTGAGAGTTGGCCTCTTGCTAAGGATATCACCATGTGCCATTCGGTTACTTACGGGTGAATTAAGAAAGTTTTGGGAAACTTAGCACGTGGAGATGTCACCATTATTCATGTCTTGACGTTTTTTTGCTCCCATTTCAGCCGTGAATTTAATGTAGCACCAATATCTTGCCAGTCTTAATTTCTTAATTATTTAGACAGAATATGCAGGATACATACAAGGACACATTATTTCAATCAGTGTCACTGCGAAGGCACCGGTGTAGCAGGGTGGATGTAGCACTAAGGGCAGAGGTTGGATCACTGGAGGCAATGGGCTGTCCACCTTGCAGAATCTGGGATATGATACTATTAAATGATGAAAAAAGGGGGGGAAAGGGTTGGCTTGCAAGAATAATCCATGAGGGTGGCAAAAAGTGGTTTTGTCAGATGACCACCCTGATTGCAGAATTGAGACAGAAATGAGAAACTATCGTGTAGCTTTTGGAAGGAATTTAGCTACTCTGATGAGTGATTTTTGTTGGTGGTGGGTTTTTTGTTTTGTTTTGGTTTTTTTTCTCTTTTTCTTGGCTTTGTTGTGTGTCTGTGACTAGAGGAATATTTGAGAGCGTTATGGAGAGACGTGCAGTCTCATTTTAGATGCAAATTACTTAAGCTGGTTTCATTTTGTTACTGGCAAGTGGAAATAATTTCCATGTAGATAGCACAATCAGCAGGTTTCCTTTTAAGATGGACTGCTTCAAAAACATGTATTTGCTGTTGTGCCATGGTGGGGAAAAAACTGCTTTGAAGGATTTATATCCAGTAATCCTTGAAGGGTAAAAGAAAAAATAAGAACTTTTGCTCTGATAGGTGGGAAGTCCCCATGGCGTTCAGTGGTGAAGTGTCTTCTTTTTTGGTACAGTTGCGAAAAAACTTTACCAAGTGAGGAATGATGCAGGCAATGCAAACACAGTACTGGTGGATTTCTCAGCCAAAAGTTGCAATGTCGTTGTGCAGGACAAGTCCCTGACCTACCTATTTTTTTTTTTTTTGGCTTAAAACAAGGTTTTTATTTGTTTTACAGCCGTTAAGAAAACAGTGTCCTGGGTTTTGTGTGCTGTAATAGGGGTGGTGAAACTGCAGCAGCTGTTGCGTCTGGTGTGTGAATGTCAGAAGATGGGCAAAGAAGGAAATTGCTGGGGATTAGAAGAGGCACTGGCTCTCCTTTAAGTAAGAGTAGGAAAGCTGTTTTGCAGGGAGGAGGAAAGGTGTCAAAACTGTTTTGCACAAGAACTGTGGCATGAGGCTACTTAAACTTGAGTTGGAGGTTTTCATTGTTTGTTTTGTGTAGCCTTACTGCTGCTATGCTTGGATGGTCTCGGGAAAGAAGAAAAGCTTTCATTCTCTGAAACTTTGTCTAATGGCATGGTTTCAGTCACTGATTTGGTTATGCTTTCTCCTTTGTTCTTGTGTGCTCCGACAGCTGACTGTGGCTGTCATGTGACTTGCAGTTGGAATTCTTTTTTTATCTTCTATGTAGAGGTTTCTCCAGGATTGCTGCAGTATGAGTACCTGGAAAAGAGTATAGGGAACTGGGTGGATACAGGAAGTTACTGGCTGGTTTGGTCTCTTCCAGATTTTCTTCTTCCCCTTATATCTTTCATGTTACGATGCAGGAAAAATTCTGGAATTAGAGTTAATTTTGTGACATGTTATTTAAGTCCATCTACTTCAAAAGAAATCTTGACAGTTTGAGTTCACCTTCTACATAACACTGCAAAAGTTGGAGTGTAATTTTCCTTTCTTTCTAAAAAAAAATCCAGAATATGTTTTGAGTGTGATGGTAGAACAACAAATACAAACTGCCTCCTCTGTGGGCTGTTTTGCCTGAAAATCTATACTGGATGAGAGGTGATTTAATGACTAGTGCTGTTTTTGCCCCCTTGCAAGGATAGGACCTGGTGCATAACTTCAATGATTTTTAGACTTATGGATGTAAGGGAATCTCAAACTTCTGTACAACACAGGATTGCTATTACACAGACTTCCAATTATAGGGTTGTAAGTAAATTCTATTTTATGTTAAATGTGTAGTTTTTAATAACACAACTCCTACAGCTGACTGCACCTAAACTTCTGTTCATTCAAAAGACTGAATTTTCAGCCTTTGTTGTGAAACCACAACTGTGCTCATCTGTGCTGCTTGAAACCCCAAGCTTGGCCTTGGTGAAGAAGCACATGCTGAGTACAGAGAGATGACCTTTGGGTGCATTCATTCAGCTCTATTAAGTGCTTTGACATATTTAAGTGGGAGATGTCATAAATAAGATATTACTGGACTTAAATACTGATGTGATTGGTTGTGTTATGTGCCTGGAAGCTGTCATTGTAATGTCTGAATGTGATTACTCAGCACATGAACCACCTCCTATAGTCTTAGGTACTTAAACTTCAGATTTCTAGCCCTTTTCTTAAGCATTCTGTGAAATGGTGTAATAGATGTGGTTTAGAGTGCAGCATGAAAGATCAAATGTCTCCTGGATGCAAAAAGCAGAAGAGCTTGTTGTGTAGCTGAAAGGCTGTCATGCATGATGCACGCGCAGGAAAACTTGCCTGAAGATACACAGTGTGCGTGGTAGCTGGAAAAGGGGATGGGTGAGCTAGAGCAGAATTCTGCATGGGTATGGATGCATTAAAAAGCTCTTGAGGCGTAGTGATGTCTGTACTTTGTGCCATTCAAGCTCTCATTTTCTGTAAGGAGAGCTTGCTTTGACGTAGAGATTTCTTTACTGTACACATTTGTGTGAAAAGAGTAGTCACATCTAATAGTGATTTCTATGGCAAATGAGCTGCAAGCTTCAAATTAACTGTGGCTATTCTGGAAATTGTTCCTGATCTTGCCTGCCCGAGACTGTGCTTGTTGAAACTGCTGGTAAAGAGCTTTGGATCCTCGTTTAATCTCTGCAGTGTTGTGATAGCTGAGAAGCATCTGGGCACAAAATCGTGCGGATGCATAATCACATGTGGATGTGCTTTCCAGCTCTGTGGTCGTAGGTTGCCTTGTCTCTCTGCCAGGTCGTCTGTGTAACACCCCCTCAGTAAAATGAACTATTTCAGTGCGTTCCCCTGAGAGGAAACACATGATTCTTTGCGACTGTGCTTTATAGCCGTTTGGAGCAGGGTGCACTGTTCTTCCCAGCAGTCATCTCTTGGGTAGCAGTTTGAGAACCAAAACCCTTGAACTATTGTTGGAGATTGGTGGCAGTAGTCTCTCTGGTGCTCTGCTGATTTGAAGTGGTTCCCTAGTGCACAGGCCTCAAAGTGGCTCTGGCGCTGGGATGCACCTTGCTGTGACAGGAGTTAGCCTTAGCCTTCTGCACCTTGCTTAACTTCAGTGCCTCAGCTTCTCATCACAAAGTAAACTAGGCTTGCTTTTCCCTTTCTCATGTTATTTTTTTCATATTGCTTCTTTGATGTGTTAAAAAAAGCGGAGCTCTGATTTGATGTTGCAGCTTGCTGAGAACTAGATTAATTTTTTTTTTTTTCCATGTAATTGCTTCAATGTCTCAAGAACAATGCTAGGTAGCTGAAAAGGCTGACCTTCAGGCAGGGTTATCCCAAAAAACTCATTTCGACCTTGCTTGCACAACTGCTTTAGACAGTGGTCTGAGCTGGCCCTGTCTCCTTCTGTGCCTCCTACTGCTGGTGCATGGCCAGAAACCACTGTGAGCCAGACGGGGAACTGGCCAGGCTCGGTATCCCCTCCACGCACATGCACATGCACCTGTTGTTTTTGCTGAGTTAATTTTGAGACAGTACAGTCCCTGGGCCCAGCTTGTGTCAGGTGCTTGGGCCAGCAACACTGGCGGGAGACAGGAGAGCCTGCCCTGGGGGGATTAACGTGGGTGTATGTTTCATCCCTTAATTGTGGGCTAGTTCGCAGTTGGGTTTATTAGAAAACAAGCGTCATGTTGTGGTTTCAGCAAAAAGAACTGTTTGACAGTTTTATTCAGGGCAGACAGCATGTTTGAGCCTTGACCTTGAACTGCTCCAGAAATAGATGTTTGAATGTTTTAATCTGTCAGATGGCATCTGTACTGAACCCCCTGGATCTGAGGATGCATCACACCCCACCCCACAATCATCACTGTTGCTTTTTAAAGGTGCTGATATAACAGCTCCCTAAACTAGCTCAACTGCATTGAAGCAGGATACCTTAAGCCCTTCAAACAAGGTAACTTCGTCTGGCCCTGGCAAAGGAATGATTGCATCAGGCATCACCACTGGTGGAGGTGAATGCTGAGGAGGCTGGAGGAAGCCAGTCCATGTGACTCACATGGTCAGGATGGGCAGTGTGGTTGCCAACAGATTGTTTCCATTATGGATTGCAGTACAGAGGTCAGCTTGTATCTTACTGGAAAGTAGAGCACATGCAACTTGAAACTATTCCCAGGTACTGATTTAATGCCTGGAGTCTTACTTGTGTGAGAAATAATTCTTGCTTTTACTGTTGAAGTACTTTGCATCTCTCTGAGAACAGCTGCTTAGGCTACATCTGGGCTGCTGTTGCTTGCATTGAATAAATCCCACCTTGCTCCTCCCACACATTAGAAAAAAATAGAAGTCTCTGTAACATCCATGAAAGTAATACTACTCTGAAACTGCACTAGATTTTCACTTCCATGTGCCCCTGAAGTTGTGGTTTGGAACATGATTGAACATTGGAATTCATATTTCTTTTGTGCAGACTGTTTTGAAGGATTCCTCAACCTTCCCTGTCATGGGGCCTGTTACAGGGCAGAGGGAAGGTCTGGTTTCAGTGGCTGCTTTGCTTCTGTTCTGTAAGCTGCACATCTTGTTTCTGTTTTGCTTCTGGCCTGTGGGTGAACTGACTTGAAGATGTCGATTTCCTATATTTCATAACATGGAACTGGGAAAGCAAAACCTTAATCTCAGAGTGATAATTCTGTTGTGTGAAGGACTTAAATTCTTGTTCCATTCACAAATAGATTTTAACTTGCAAGGTCTCTATAAAAACCAACAACACACTGAAGAGCGCCCCCGTTTGATCAAAAATGTTGTGCCTTAGTATTGTTACCTTTTTGTCATCTTCCAAAACCAGTCAAAGAAAAGAGTACTGGAGCCCTTCAGAAGTTTTCAGCAGAAATGCTAACTTTCTGGGGCTTCATTGTGAAGAAATTTGGTTTGGACTGAAATGCATTTTCTCCTGGATGTAAAACCAGCTTTGATTTTAATCTCTTGCTGTTTTCAGAGCCTTTGAAGATAGTCAGGTTCTTCTAACTTCTTTTTTTGTGTGTTGAGAAGCTTTATTCTGTTGCTGAACTTTGGTTATTCTGCACCATAGCTGAATTCTCATCATCTTCCTGCATCGATATTGCCTTTATCCACTTCAGAAATGCAACAGACTAGCTGAGAGAACGAATCAATATGATTGTAAAAGGTCAGGTCTGCCTGCTTATGAGGAAAGAATAATGGCAAGTGTTTGTCTAGGATTGAGACACAGTCCTTGAATATATACTTTTATTGATGTTTTGGGTGTGACTCAATACCTGGCAAGTTATTTTTGACCCTTATATTAGGATATAAAGCCTCGAATATAATATTATGCTAATGTATAAAGATTTTCTTTGTTTTTTTAGTTCACAGAGAATGCTCTTGTATTTGTCCCTAACTTGTTCCAGCCATCAGCAGACTGAATTGAACATGGCTGTTGTAGTACAGGGAATCCAAGAGCCCCATAGTCAGTAATTAAAATGGAAAACTGTGTGCTATCTACTGCTTTCTCTTGGTTAGTTATGGGATGCACTGGGTTTGAGAGGAATTCTCAGAGGATTTAAAATTTAAAATAAAGTAACTGAACTGTTGTTGCCCCTTTCTCATCCAAGGACTGGAATTCAGAGCTGAACAGGAATGGTTTCTCCTCCTGGGGGGACCTGGTGTACGATAATGCTGAGAAATATGTTGCACATATTGTTGGTGCAACACATATGACCTAGAGATTAAGGCAAACAAACCTGATGGGTGAAGCTTCTTATCAACTGAGATTTGTACATTAAGACAAATGCATCTGTGGGTCAGATAAGTGCACTAAATAACAGGAATGCCTAATAAGTCACTGTGGTGTCCTCAGTTTTCTGATGTGTTGATGAGTGTGCATTAATCCTACTGAAGCTTCCACTTGGAATAGAAAGGCAGCTGGGGAATCTGTTATGTTGGAAAAAACAAGTGTCCAGGAGATGCAGGATGCTGCCAGTGCCAGAAGAGGGATAGCTGAGCCAAGGTGACAGCAAACCTTTATTGAGTTGTGCTTTTTTAACAGAGATTGACCAAAGAGCCCTGATAGTAAGCCAGGCTGTCTAAAGAGCTCCTGGCTCTAAACTAGATGACCTGGGCCAGCCTCAAAACTGAGCAGTGCTGTGTCATGCAACTGACCACATTTCACTGCAGTCATACTGCCTGCTGTGAGGGGAAGGAATCCTTGCTCTGCTTCTGAACTGTGCTGCATTTGGTTTTTTTCCTGCTGTTACTCAGATTTATTCCCAGTTGTATTTAACCTGAGCTTTCTGCTCCTTTCCCAGTTTTTAGATAGCTGTTTTTCTGATAGGCCTGTAGCTAGGTAGTATGATCTTTCACTGAGTGTCTTGAGGATAGCTCTGCTTGTTTTCCAGATGTTGACATATATCTAATGCCTAAAGGTGCAGCTGTGCCCTCCTAAGCACTGTTAGCATCTTTTGGTCTGAATACTGTAAGACTCTCAGCCCTAATTTTGACCCTGAAGCTGGGGGACTCTACTGCTCTATTCCACTTAGACGTAGCACTTCTGCCATTGTTGTTGGGCAGAACACTAAGGTGCAGTAGTGTCCAGCCTGCCAAAGTCACCTGAGAAATTTATCAGGCTGTCAAGGCTAACATATCAGAGGTGATGATCCTTAGTCAGGGTGGCCTTCACAGAGATTTGAAGGGATGGGATGGGGAAAGAATGGGTAATTGGGTGTTCAAGACAAGGAGAAATGGACTTGATGTTACATTCCACAAGTGGTTTAATCTGTTCTGCTCTTAGTCTCAACAAAATAGCAATTATTTCTGGCATTTACAAATATAGAACACGAATAGGAATTTAAGTTAGTGGTGCTCTTAGCCTTTAACTTGGTTATTTCAGGGACTGAAATAGGACACAATTCAGACAGCTTGAATACCAACTGACAGGCATTTTTGTCTTTTCAGTTACACTTGGGAAGCAATTGATGCAGACAAAGAAGTGCTTTATAAAATAAATTTCTGTTCTGGTGTTGAAGAGTGTGGAAGGACAAGTGCAGTCTGTGCATATGACATCAAGAAGAATACCCATCTGTCTGTAGGTAAGTAAACAAGTGTCTTGTAGGTAGTTCAGAGGCATGTTAATGGATGTTCTTACAACTATTGCAAAGTTTGATGTGTTAGGAAAGATTTCTCTCCATTGCCCTCTCCCCTCCCCCCCCGGAACTGTGTAAAACTTCGTTTTGTTGCTGATTTACTAGGGAGATTTGGTAAAACATAATCTGATTGTAGATAATGACTTTATGGGACAGTGAAATGTATCTTATGTTCTAGTTAACTGTAATCTAGTGTGAAAGTATGCAAGGCTACCTCCGGTACAGTAAGTGCATCTACCTGTGGCAGGTATGGACTGTGCACAACTTTGTAAATACTGAACACAGGATAGAAATTGAGTTACAGCTCTAAACTATACTCAGCCTAGCCTGATGTAATGTCAGGTCTTTGTTCAGAGGCAGGTTATGCTTTGTAATGCAGTCTTGAGAGTATTGCCAAGTGTCTGGGGTGTCATCTCCAAGTTGTTCCACACAGAAAGGAAGCTAATTACATGCAGTTCTCTGGTTGTGGTTACACTTGTGAAATCTGGTGTCAGCTTCAGTAGTTCACAGATGTCCTTGGTATTCTGAGGAGAGGTGGACTTGTGTGTGCTGATCTAAATATGAAACCGGCATATTCCTATACACGTACACGTGATTTCATCAGTCAGAAGCACCTTGTGCTCTGAACAGTGTTTTTTCATGAGTTCATGTGATTTATTTTCATGGATGTTTGTCATTTTCAAGGTTGCTTTTGTGTTTTGGCTGAGACAATAATACCTGAGTACTGTTCAAGAGGCTTTCTCATGGTTTACTGTAACTTCTAAAACAATAAAATAATAGCATTCTGAGGAGCAGTATATCTTCAGACTGCTTCGTAGTATCTGCAGATCTGAAGTCTGATTTAACATGCTTGTCAATCTTGCCAGCCATTGGCAGACAGCTCTTAAAAGAAGCTATGATTCTTCATTGAATTGCTTGAGTTTGAACTGCCAGAATGTGGTGAGGAGGAAAGTGTTTCTCATCTGTATGCCAATGCACCAGCAGCTAGTCAGCTTCCATTCTCCCCTCACCTCTCTATTAACAGTAGAGATACTTTGGTTTCAGTCTATGGTTGATGAGTGCTTTTCAAACAAACTGTTAATGTTGGGACCCAGGCTTACAGAATCACTGAGTGCATGAATAAAGGTATATTCCGGCTCCAGAGTTCTCTGGGAGGACTGGTTAGGTTGCTTTTGTATTCAAACTCCAACTGCATGTAGTGTAGCATCTTCTCTGAGGGGTATGGCATGTTAGAGCACTTGATGCTGTTATTCTTGTTGTACATTTTAGGAATGAAACACATTTTTATTTCCTGCTGATGGGGGTCTCAGCTCATAAGCTGTTGAGGCTTCAGTTGCCTGTGGATTAGAAAAGAAAGTAGCATCTGAGCATCTCTTTTAACATGCTGCTTTGGGTGAGACTGGAATGTGGCAGGTGGAGTGAGACTGAGGAAGTCTGTTCTCCACAGGGAAGTGTGAGAACTAGAGGCTTGTGTAGGTTTTGTTCTATACTTCTTGTGGAGAGTGGAAGGGCGAACAGAGCTGGGTGATGACTGAGCAGTATCAAATATTCCTCTGTATGCAAACCTTGAGTTCATGAGTGCCTCTGTACTTCTGAATGGAAGAGCATTTAGCAACAGATATACTGTGTCTTGCTGAGGCAGTTTGAAATGACTTTCAGAGGTTAAGCCATGAATCTTGTTCAAGTGGGATATGTTTTTAACTACCCTGCAATAAAGTGCAAAAACAAGGTGAGCAGTTAACATTGTCATTGAATTTTGCTTTTTTCTATTGGTCAAATTGTCCAAGTTTTGTTCTTGCTCCTGCCTCTAAATGCCTTGAAGCTTCATCACCATCACACTGAGTTTAGATCATGCTAATGGGTTATCAAACTTGTTTGTTAAAAAAACCAAAAAAAACCACCCCACTCCTAGTGAGAAAAGAGGAATCTCTCTGATCCAGGTCTAGGCAGGTGTAGACTCCTGGTTACCTAAACCAGCTAAACCACATACTTGTCTTCAAGCAATCCAGATGACATGAGGTTACCTGTATGCCAAAGCTGTGGGCCGATGAAGGACATTTATTTGGGGGAAGAAGGGCAGTTTGTCAACTGATAAATTTTGCTAAGCAGTAAGCTTTCTTCAAATATGGGCTTAATCGGTTCTCTTCTTCATTCTTTAAGAAAAAAAATTCAATGCAAACAATTTTTTTGTTTTTTTTAAATATTAGCTGTGCAGAAGATGACAGCTGTAGGACTGTTTGTTGCTCCCAGCTTTGAGGGGTGTTAAGGCCATATGCTCTATGGCAGTAATCAGCTTGTATCCCAGGCAAGCCTTGTGGCTAATCTTAACTGTGTGTCAGTGATGTACCAGGGTTTGCATGGAGACCCCAAAGGCCTCTCCTCTGCACTTTTATTGATTAATCCTAGAAGTTTTCAAGGGTAGGCAAATACTTAGTTCATGAACATCAGTGGGGATGGAAATGACATGGTAGTTATTTAACTTTTCAGCTTACCATGATACCTAGTGACTCATGTGCCATGTACTTGGACTGTTCCTAGAAAATGGAGATATGACTTTGTGTCTGTTAAGCTGATGGTGGAATGTACACTTTGCCCAGCTGCTGTAGGATGAGTGGACATGAAATGAGAGCTGCCATCTAAATGCCACTTTCTTCTGGACAATTTACTAGAGATCTTCCATGGTTGCCTTTTTCCTACTAAGTAGCTAAACAGATGGAGTCAATGAACAGAAGATGTTGTGGACAGTGCCTTTGGTACTGATTTAGCACAACTGTGTAATAAGAAGTATTTGGTGCTAATTTTTGTGAGCAGTACTAGCTGATTTGTAGCGTGTTGGTTTGTGGAAGCAACATATCTCTGAAGTCATGAAGAAACATGAGTGATGATTGTAGAGGGAGCTTGATGGTACAGTGAAAGTGATTGCAGCTGTGGAAGGAAGCTGATCATGTGAGGGACTGATTTTCCTTGCCCTGTGAGAAAGGGTGTGATGAGACATGTGCCACTGAAGAGACTTACTAAAACTTTTAGCAAGTTCCCAAACTAATTTTAAGCATGCAAGGGGGAAGAGAGTATACTTGTTGGCCTGTAGTCAACAAGATATACTGGCTGAACTTGTTTTTTCTTGAATATTACTTTTACTGAGAAAACTGGAATCAGCTCAGAAGTGCCTTTAACACAATGTACTGTGTTTTTAGCACAGAGAGAAGCTAGTGCTTACAGAGCACGAAGTCCTCAGATGGTGCTGCCATAAGTTCCCTCCTAAATGGGGGCTTGTAGCTGTATACATTTATAACTGGAGAGGTTTTAAATCATGCGCATATTGTTACTATAATACATTTCTTGCCTAGAAAGTTGTGTTGGCTTCCTTCTGCTAATCTGTGGAAGAAAAGAGGACACCTTGACAGTATCTTCTAAGCAATCGTGTGATAAGTTACACTCTTACTGTCAAAGCAGTATGGAGCTCTTAGGTTTAAGACAGCTGCATGGCACTTTGGCTAGCATCAGAGCTGGAAGCTGTAGAACCTGAAGATGGCCTTTTGATAACACAGAAATAAAAAAGGCATAAACCACATGTATAATCTTCCTGCGCAGTTGTTTGACTTCTGTTCTCTAGGCTGTATTACATGGGTGCAGTGCCTTAAGTGAGGAGGTAACAGGTTGGGCAAAGTTCCTACAAGTGTATTTTTTATAAAAACATTTGGCCTAGGTGCAAAGCTTCTATCTGCAATGCTTACAGATTTGACTTGCTTTCTCCCTAGTGTAGACATAAACTAAAATGGAAAAGGGGAAGCTGATCCACGCTCACATTTTACAGCATTTTCTGTAGTTCGAACCAAACTCATTGCAGAATTAAAATCTACTTCTCAAAACAAAACAAAACAAAAAAACCCAAAAAACAAACCCAAAACCAAACAAAAAAACCCACAAAAACCCCAAAAAACAAACAAACCCCAAACTAGACTGAAGTTAGCATAGAAGGTCTAAAAGCGGTTGGTGTTTAATATTAACCAAAATGGGCTTGAGCAGGAACATTTCAGTGACCTGAGCTGGTGCTCATCATGATTGAAATGTGCCCCACCTTTCCCCTTCACGTCAAGTTCTGGGGAGGAGAACAGTGTGCAGTGACAAAGCACTGCCCCTACTCCTCATGCAGCATGTGAGCTGTGCTAAAGGGGATGGAGGATGTGGGGGATTTGCACTGTGGCGGTGGATCTGTGCTGGGTTTGTCTGCAGAGAGTGCCAGTGCACAGGCACCAGTGTGTTCTTCATTAAGTAGATTAAAGATTAAGTGGAGCCAGCAATGTGCACCTGCAGCCTGGAATGCCAGCTGTATCAAAAACAATGTGGCCAGCACGTCGAGGGAGGTGATTCTGCCCCTCCTTTCCCTCTGGTGAGACTGCACCTGGACTACTGCATTCAGTTTTGGGGTCCTCAGCACAGGAAGGACATGGACCTGTTGGAGCAGGTCCAGAGGAGGGTAACAAAAATGCTCACAGGGCTGGAGTACCTCTCCTATGAAGACAGAGTGAGAGAGTTGAGGTTGGTTAGCTTGGGGAAGAGAAGACTCCAGAGAGACCTTATTGCAGCATTCCAGTGCTTATAGGAGGCTTATAAGAAAAATGAGGTCTTAGTAGGGCCTGCAGTTACAGGACAAGAGGTAATAATTTTAAACTAAAGGAGGGTAGATTCAGACTAGATATAAGGATTAAAATTCTTTATGATGATGGTGGTGAGGCAGTGGAACAAGTTGTCCAGAGAGGTTGCAGATGCCTCATCCTGAAAGTGTTCAAGGTCAGGCTGAACAGGGCTCTGAGCAGCTGATCAAGTTGAAGATGTCCCTGCTTATTGCAGAGGTCCTTTCTAAGCAAAAACCACTCTATGATAGACTCTCATTTTGTGCTGATGCTATTATTATAAATGGTATAAAGGCTGAGAAACTGATAAATAGAAACTTGTAGGAGGAAGGAGTGAATTGCGATTGAAACTAGTTGGTAACAGCTTTCCTTGTTCCTAAGGAGTTGATTGGATTGTAGTAGCACCTGCTGTTGTACTTTTATTTTAAAAAGTGTTTGCTAAAAACGTTTAAGAAAGTACAAGTGTGATTAGGGAGTCAAATACTATCTTAACTTGGATCTGATCTTCCAAATCAGAAAATCCACAAAGATCTTCAGTTGTACTGTCTTCAAGTGAACTGGTATGTCTTGTGCTGCTCAGTGGTTGAAACTACATCCTGTCTGTTGAGCTTCTATGAAGGTGTTGTATTATAACACCCATTTTCCCCCCACTTTCTCATTTTTAAACCCTAGGTGATTTAGCCTTGCAAAAAGTTTCTGAAAGTCTTCTGGAGCTCAACACTACACGTAACTGCTTGCAGCAAGGCAGCGAACACCAAATTCAAAGCAATATTAACTTCCTCTGTGGGAAAACACTGGTAAGTCTAAATAATGTGCTGTTATCTTCAGTGGAAATGACACGTAGTTCTGACTTGCTTTTTAAAGAGACTTGCTGTACTTCTGGATGTACTGATTACTGAGCTTCACAGCTTAAAGAAGAGCCAGTTACATTTTACTGTTAAGTTAAAGCGATAATTTATTATGGCTTTCAAAATTCAGTCCTGGTAGAATATTGTTGCAGATCTGCAGCTTAGCTCTGGTTATAGGCTCTTCTTTGTCTTTAATGTTTTTACATGGTTGGCACTGTAGTATTTTATTAGCTTAATATGGAGGAATGAGTCAACAGTGTGCAGGGTACCATAACAGTGAGAGCTGTTGTTTAATTGTTGGCTGTGCCTTAGCTATGAATCTGGCAGGACTGTTTAATAGAATAGTATTGAAGAAAACGACTGACCTCTGTCATGGGGCAGCCTAGTTGACAGCAGTAAGCCTTAGGCTTGGTCTGTGCATTGTTGAACTAACAGTGCTTATACAGCCAGCTGGGCTTCTGAAGAGCTAGTTCTTTGGGAGAATGTGTTTGAAGTGTGGTTGGAGATCCCCGAAAAGTTTCTAGGGGCCTGTGTGCATGCAGTTCACTTCAAAGTGCTTTTGGAGTTACACCTTCCACACACTTAACAGAACTCACTATGGACTGTGATTGGTTCACGTATTTGTGTATCCAGGAGAAGTATTTATTGGTGCTGCTCTTGGCACTGACAATGCTATTGCACACCCCTCTTGGAAATGCAGCCAATTCAAACAAAGTGCCAGTGCAGCAGAGACTTAAATGTTTCTTGTTCTGTTTCAGCAGATGACTCTTTAAACTAAATTAAAAATTATTGCTCAACTTCAACTGTAACACCAGATCATGCTGATCTTCAGCCTTCTTCTGGTTAGCTCAGTTCTAATACCTGTTCATCTCGTGACATAGTAAAAAGATTTTGTAACAGTGTCTGGAACAACTTGTTTTGTCCCCTTTTATGGCAGGGTTAAATGAGAGAGGAAATCAGTTTAAGTGTGCTAAACTGCTTCTAGCTGAGGTGGTAGAGGGCAAAGTGAAAAATTGTGTTTTCACTGAGAGACATTCAGTTGAACATCCAGTCCTGAACCATGGTAGAACCCCCATCTTGAAATATATACAAATGTGTATAACATGAGCCTAAAAAAATAGGCAGTTCAGGTCATAAATATTCTTTCTGTGTAGCAGAAGAGGCTGCTAATCAGTTGTTTCTGTAGGATAAAAGGGAACTGATAAACCATGCATTGCTTCACTGTGTTAACCTATTTATATGCATTTCTATTGGTGTCGTCCTTTCTAGTAAGCACATATCACTGGTGCTTCTGTGATTATCAGTTGGCATAGTGAGCACTTCTAAAAGATGGAATACAGTTACTGCATATTAGGACTGGATATGTTGATTATTGGTGCATATGCAGACTATGGATTTGGCATCCTGCATCTTCCTGAGTTGCCCAACAAAGCTGTTATATAACAATCTTGCTGTTAACAAGTGCCATTAAGAAACTGTATGCCCTTGTTCTTTGATGTGCTGTATCCTGTTTTTCTTAATCTCTTGAATAAACTTCATAATGTTTCCAGATGTAAAATAAAATCAGTCTGTTTTTCAAAGCATTGTTTTTTCTTACTTGAAATAGGGTACCCCTGAATTTGTAACAGCAACAGAGTGTGTGCACTATTTTGAATGGAGGACCTTTGTGGCTTGCAAGAAAGACTTGTTTAAACCTGTGAAAGAGGTAATCTATGTACTATCCATGCAGAAGTTACTCTTCACGTACATGACAATTTAATTACCTGCCCCCCCTCCCCAAATTAATCTGAACAACCTCCAGAAACCTATGTTTTTCACAGGTGTGTAAAGCATAAATGTTGGAAGTTGGTGGAGCTGAGAATTTTAAAGAACTCTTGAACCTTTTCTGTGCGTTGGGTGGTTGTTTATAGTAAAACTCTTCCAAAAGCTGGACAAATGAGTCTAACTTTGGATGCCTCATTTTAATCAGCATGTCCAGCTTTGAGCTTCCAGAAGTAAAAAAAGTTTACCACATACTAACTGGGCTTCATATATGCCTGTTCATCACTTCCCCCTACTTGTGTAGTATGGTTTGCACATAATTTTTTTGTTGTTGTTCTAGGTCCCTTGCTATGTGTTTGATGAAGATCTCAAGAAACATGACTTGAATCCTCTCATCCAAGTTTCCGGACACTACTTGGTGGATGATTCTGATGATGACTCCTTGTTCATAAATGTCTGCAGGGATATAGGTTTGAATGGTTGTTTATGTCATTTGTCAGTGTGTAAATTTCTTGTAATGTGGTTCTTCTCTATTAAAGTTGTCCGATGTCCAAAGATCAGTATTTCAAGACTTAGATGATTATTTCGAACCCCCTACTCTCCAAGTATTGAGGTGTTCAGAGATATGCCCCTTCTGGATGTGCAAGTACTGTTAGTACAGTTTAAGCCACTTTTTCTAAGTGGGAGAGGGCAGCTTGTCTTGTATCTGTGTTTGCTGCCAAGTAGGACCAATATTGTTCACAGGGCTTCATGTGCTCCAAGTTTATTCCTTTGGACTCCAGGTTGTCGCCCAGTTCCTGATGAATGTCCTGAGGTGTATCTAAGCACTGTTTAGGTGCTTGCCTAAGTACTGGTGCATAGCTAGCACTTTCCTGTCAGTTGAGAGCTATATGTATAAGGAATTAAACCAGAAAAAAACACATATTTGAAACTTGCTGAAAAGGTTAGTTTAGCTGTATACTCCCACTGTGATTTTTACTTAGCAGTTAAATATGTGTTTTGTGCCCCTGTTATGGGTTTAATGCTTCTAGTTTTAGTGAGAGGTCTATTCTTTTAAACATCTCACCAGTATGAAACTTTTTGCTGACAGCTTTGAATTAGATGGCTAATAAAGAACAAAGAAGGGGATAAAACCTTCCATGTAAGGAAGAGTTACCCCTGACTTGGTTGTGGGGGAAAAAAAGAAATACTTGTCACACTTTTGGAAGTTTTCAAAGCCCTGTGTATCCAGCAGCAGTACTAGCAACTAGGTGCAGATATTTTGTCAGGAAGGATGAATTTGCTGTCCCCAACCAGGGCAGCATGAATTACCACAAGCACTGCAGGTTTTGTCTTGTCAGTTTTACATTCTAATGTAGCCTGTTTTTTAGAACTATTTTTAGAAGAACCCACAGATGAAATGGCAAGATACTTCAGGTAGAGCAGGGCTTAGAAGCTGAGTCCTATAACTGCTTTTCTATGTGCTATAACCAGGAAGTTCAAGTGGAGAGACCATAAGGTGCCCTGCTGGCAGTGCTGCTTGCTTGGTGCATGATGGTCTGGCATATGATGTTGGCCGTCCAAAGGAGCAGCTGAAGATTCAAGACAAAGACAGGTATGCAATTTTTGTGGTAATACTTCTGTGAGCACTTCAGTCATCTGGCCTGGAAACAACACTCTTGGTAACAGATCAGTCTCCTAAAACTTCACATTAATACCTCTTCAGTGTTGAAGCATTAGCAGAAAACTATTCAAAAATACTGTCAGAGCAGTCTGTAAGGCCATAGCAGATCCTTCGTTTCTCCTTCTTTGTGAGAGACTCCTTTTTACAGAACTGCAGAGCTCTTAGAAGCTAGGGGTGGTTAGTGCTCTCAACCCGCAAGCAGAAAGGTAAGATTTGGTCCTGTCTGCCTGCTGTCTGAGGGCCCACAGGCTAAATGCATTTAGCTCACTCTACTCTCCAGGAGTACTTTAAAAATTGGGAATAGGACCAGAATTTGCCTTTCTGTGGTGTGGCTAATCTCAAGCCAGAATGTCACTGCTCTGGGAGCTGTTGTCTTCTGCCTGTTAAACTGCATAGGATAATAATGCATAGCTGGGAAGTTGTGGTGATTGTCCTGTTCTCTCATCCAAGTCATCTTGCTATTTGTCTCTCCCTGTCAGATAATTACTGTGTTTTATTCTCCTTCTCCTGCTTCACCTGATCTAACCCAGTTGCCTTGCTCCTGTCAATTTGCTGATGAGTTAATTTTGCTGTTAATTCTGGGGGCAGAATGGAAAGAGTTTATATGTAGAGAGGTGATCAAGTACAGGAATGTGGCAAAACCCGAGTGGGTACTGCTTTCAAAAGTTGCAAGAACATTTGCCACATCTGCTCTCCAGCAGTAGTTTTGAGAACAAAACTGCGATTATCCTGTGTTCCTGTGATTATCAGCTAAATTGTTGCTACAATATGAGTCACGAGGCATTCAGCATAGTCTTACGTAGGGTACCAGAAGATACTGTATTAAGTAATTTTGCTGGGACTATTTTAGTTTTTATTTTAAATTAACTCTTAAGATTAAAGGAATGAGGATCTCCATAGAAGTTGCTTTCAGGAGCAGGGCTACATTGGTATACTCTGTTGGAGTGTCTAGCAAAGATTGAGCATTTCAAGAATATCCTTCTTCTGTAGAGTGTGGTGTCTTAACTGTCTCTTTGGTTTGTTGTTTTCTATTTCTAGGCTTGTATTGAGTTATGAGAGACAATACAAGCATGATGAAGAAAGGCCAGGCTTCTGCCTAGGCCACAATCCAGCAGTGACAATCACTTTTGTTTGCCCATCAAAGAGGGGAGAAGAGGTAACTTCAATGTTTTAGCTTGTGTTAACTGGTTGGTCTTTAACTTTTGTGTTTTATTATTTATTTTTATTCAGACCTGAAGAGAGCGTAAGTATTCCTGGCTTGTAGCTTGTGAAGAGGGTGAAATTCTAGATGTACTCTTTTACTGTCTTCTAGAACTTAAGAAGTAATAAGAACCTGAATAGAATTTCCCCAGGAGTATGTTGTCTCTGCTGATGAATTTGGTTGTCCCTTTACAGGTTCAAGGCTTTTCTCTAAGCATAGGATGGATGTAGTGTAGAGTTAATCCTGGGCACATTGGCACAGGGCTTTACTTGCTAATGAGTGCTCTTCCTCATCAGTCAGGCTGGGCATGCTTATAGTTGTTGCTTTTTACTTGGTTTCTTCATTAATCTGTTCTTCCTCAGGGTAGATCTGTAGTGTTCAGCAACAACTCAGTTTATGCAGGTCACTGTTTTAGCCTAACTTGAATGCAATGTCACGGTAATGCTGGGTAATTTCAGCAACCTACACTCCTTGAATTGGGCAATTGCTATTGCTCTGTCATTTCATATAGTGATGCTTTTTGTTGCAGGTTAGTGAAGAGGGAACTCTTGTCTGGCTAATTTTTGGTTTAATGTCTAGTCCCTCATCTGACCTAGATAAGTACTGCACTTCACTCTCATTGCTGCAGAAATAAACCCAGCTCTTGTCTACTGTCACTTTGTGCTACCTATGCACTTTTGTAGGATGAGTAATATTACTGATGGTATTTGTGCCTGTAACTTACCTCATATCTATGTATCTGCAAATTGTTCCAGTGGATGGCAGAAATACAGATTTATGAAACAATTTGAATTTTTGGTGTTTCACTTTAATGTGAGGAAAACCAAGACTATTGCTTCTCCCAGATGTGCAAAAATATGACAGAAAACTCATCTGACAGAAGTGTTGGCTAAAGAGTTCTCAAATATCTATATTTTGATTGGGATCGAGGGAATCAAAGTTGCTAAAACACCAGTGTCTAAAAGTCTGCTTTGCCTTCAGAGAGCATTTGACCTCTATTTCCTGCATTGAAGACTTCTCTGAGGCAAACACAATCCAAGCTTAGGCCATTTGGGCTCACATCTTTGCTTTCTGACACGTTAAGGAAAAGTGCTTTTAAAAGCGGTATTACTTCTGCTGTCCTTCTGCTAATGTCTGATGCTTTACTTCTGCTTAGACTTGTAATAGTTTGCCACATCATTTATAAGACCTGTTTTATTTCTTCCCAACACCTATTTCTGAGAGGTCAGAAACAATGTTTGCAAATCTTAAGTAATTTAGAGGTGAAGTAGTTACTGATCTTAGAGGAATGTGATACTGTTGCTTTAAAGATTATATTTCAAGTAATTCTACTTATAATTTAATTTCTCTTCACTTCTGTTTTAGAGTGCAGGTCCCAAACTTACAGCAAAAACAAACTGCCGGTATGAAATAGAGTGGGTTACTGAGTATGCCTGTCACAGGGATTACCTGGAGAGTAAGAACTGTCATCTGACTAATGAGCAACATGATATCTCCATTGACTTAAGTCCACTTAATCAATTTTCAGGTAAGCTCAGTATTTTTCTTTTGATTTTTTGGTTTTTACTAGCCAGTTTTGCTTTTCCTTATTTAGGGACAGAAAAAAAAAAGTCCTGTATTGATATTTGGAGTTTCATGTCTGTCCTGATGTGTGTTAAAACTTTTTTTTTTTTCATTCAGAATATGTCACACCATATTCAGCCAAAGATGACAAAGAGGAATATTACTATTACTTAAATGTATGTGGGAAAACCACTGCAGGTAACTGCAAGGACAGTACAGGATACATTTCATCTTGCCAAGTAAAACTTTCAAATAACCAGCAAAAAGTGGCAGGAAGATTTGCGAACCAAACCCTAAGGTGTGTAAATGCTCTTTATCTCTCCTAACTGGTCTGATTGGGCTTTGTTTCCTGCTTTGATGCTTACTTACTTATCACGTAAATCAACAATTCATACAAAATGCAAGCATTTTTGGTCACTTTTTTTGTTAGAAAAACTGTAACAGTATAGCAGGATAGCATTAGCAAACAGAGGAGCCAGTGAGGTTGGCAGAGGCCATTGTCTAGACAGGAAGACTTCCACTGACTTTGTTGTCCCAATTGCAGACTGTGCTGCATTGCCCGTTGTCCTCCTCTTTATATGCTTTACATGTAAAGCAGTATCAGAAGAAGCCGATTCCCAAGCGGCATATAGGGACAATAGTTTGCATGAGACTGTAAAGCAGAGATTAGTTCATGTGGATATGATCTTCCATTTTGTCTGTGACAGGTTTGTTGCAGTTACCTTCCAGGAAGTATGACTTCCTCCTCTTACAGAAACACAATATACTAGTGGGAATAGATATCCTACCACACCTAGGGCAGCTTTAGAGCATTCTTTAATTTCTATAGAAATTAATGGAAAGTGATCAGAAAAATCAGTGGATGCAAGCCTTTGTTGCTGTAGAAATGTCATTTTTGATGTTGAACTAGCATTTGTTTTCCCTTGGAGTGAGACAATTAATAAATGAACAAGAATGTGACTTCTGTTATGTGAAGAACACTGTGTGATTGTCTGACCCCACATTTCTGTCTAAAACTGACTTCTTACTCAGGTACTCTGATGGGGATCTCACTTTAATTTATCCAAATGGGGATGCATGTAGTTCCGGCTTTCAGAGAATGACTGTCATAAACTTTGAGTGCAATGAAACAGCAGGTGAGTTTAACAAGCTGTGACAGCTCTGCTCAGGGTTTTACTCCCATGCTTGCTAGTAGACCTTATGCTCAAATGAATGCTTGCTTTGAGCCACAACTAATACAAGAAATAAATATTGTTACATTAAGCAGTAATTTCGATGGCTGGCAGGATGTGCTATGTAGTAGTGCTGCTAGTCTAAATTTACACTGATGATTGAGAAGATGGAAGTATAAAAGAGCCTTTTATTCTTAGCCAATGGTAAAAAAACAGAAACACAAGTCCTCTGCAGTGAAGGGACTTCTTGTCTTCCTTGCTCATTGCTAGTCCTCAAGTCTCCTTGCCTTTTTCCCCCTTCCCCCACTAGAAGCCTCATATCTGTTCATCTGTTTTTCATGTTAAGGTAATGATGGCAGAGGAACTCCAGTATTCACCGGTGAAGTTGACTGCACCTATTTTTTTACTTGGGATACAAAATACGCATGTGTTAAAGAGAAAAAAGATCTCCTTTGCAGAGTTACTGATAAGAGAAAACACTATGACTTGTCACCTCTTATCCGCAGTTCAGGTATGGCAATAAAAACTAGCTTTCAGTTACTTTTACAGTCCTGAGTTTACATGCCATCTCCAGTGCAATTCTTTAGCTTAACATTAGTCAGCTTTTGTTGTTCTTAGTGAATTTCTGGGATGCTGGTGTTTTCTTCCCTCATTCCACACAGACTGAGCGCCTTAGTAGCCATGTCCATGACTGCCTTAGATGCTTCCATCATAAGTGGTTTTAAGTCACAGAATTACAGTTTGGGTTGGAAGGGACCATTAAAGATCATTTAGCCTGACTCCTCTGTTGTGGGCAGGCACGCCTTCCACTAGACCAGTTTGCTCAAAGCCCATCCAGCCTGGCCTTGAACACTTCTAAGGAGGGAGCATCCACCATCTCTCTGGGCAACCTGCGCCAGTCAGGATCCACCATGGCTCAGCAGCTTCCACCCAGTGGCTTGTGCAAAGGGGATACCTTTGGGTGCATCTAAAAATGGCAGGATTTGGCAGCTATGGCTTCAGGGGACAGATGCAGGTGGTAATCTCACCTGGTGGGGGAATGGAGCTGAAATCAGGGCTTCTGTGTGCTGGGGGATGCTCTGAAGGAGAGGTCATCACACAAATATGGGGTACCCTATAATAAAAGGCATTTTGGCATGGAGGTGCTGAAACAATTTAGCCAGATGACTTGTTCTTAATGACCCTCTATATTTCAGAGTCAGCCCAGAACTGGGAAGCTGTGGACAGTAGCTTTTCAGAGGTAGGAAGGAAACATTACTACATCAATGTCTGCCATAAGGTGTTGAAGAGAGGAGGAGCTTTCAGCTGTTCAGATGGTGCTGCTATTTGCTCTGTAGGTGAGTCAGGCGTTTTTGTTGGTGGTGTTTCTGGAGGTTTTTTGATTCACTGTGTTTTATTAGCCTCTGAAAGCTTGGCACTTCCTGTGCAAATGGGGTTGGTTGTCCTGAATGCCTTCATTTATTCAAGGAAACAGAAGTTAGGAGCATGTTTCTTTTGTGGTCTTAGAGATGCTTGAAGAAAGAATGCACAGCTTTTTCTAACTAAAGAACCATAGGCTTTGCAGCATGGTTTGGCAAGGTAAAATCAAACTCCTAATGATGTTTTCTCATTAACTGGACAAATGGAAAGTATTAGTATCTAACAGAAGCTTCACTTCTTTTCAGAGAAACAAAAGTTCTGTATTTACTGTTTTTACAGATAAGCAAAACAACAGTAAGAATCTTGGAACATTTGTATCTTCTCCAAAGAAGGTTGGAGAAAATATTCAACTTATCTATTCAAATGGAGACAGCTGTCCTTCTAAAGAAAAAGAAAAAATCCAAACGGTCATCACTCTAATATGCAGACCAGGTGAGAAGATCCACACCCTGTTCATTGATCCAGTTAAAAACTGAAGGTCATCTAATAAGCCCAGACATAATTGCTAAATGTTAGCATGTACTTTTGTCTTCTGTCTCTTTCTATGCAAAAGCTTGAAGCATCAGGGTTTGTTTACTAGGATGATGGCAATGTAATTGCAGGTATTTAGTTTTGTTTACCTTTTATGCAAGTACTCTTTAAAAACTCTTGAAATAAGATTCTTCCAAACATGATTAAAGTATGCTGAAGTGTTTAAAACTTCACTAATATCTGGAAGCAATGTGAAGCACTTTCTTTCTCTATATTGTCTTGATGGGAAGGAGTAGTTCTGAACTGAGATCAAATACTTTAGCCTTCTTTCCCCGTAAATATGGTTTGTATCTAAACTGCTGGCAGTTTATGAAAGGCAGAAGCATTTGTGGAAGTTGATATTGTTCATGTTGATTATAATAGCCTGCTAGTTAACTATCTCCCAGGAAAATAGAAAACCTGTGTTCCTCTACCTCAGCCTGAGGAACTTGAAACTTCCAAGTATGCTGGCTGTTAAGATCAGATTATGCATTATTTGCTAATACAGCTATTGCTTTGTAGTAAAACATTAGTTTTGTATATCAGAGTAGACATTTTTTCAAATATTGTGAAAGCTCTCAGGAGCAGATTGAACCCTGCACCTTTACTTCTGGAGTAAACTTTTGTTTTGGGGAGGAGGATGCAAAGACTTTGTGAAAAATATTTTTGGTTCCATTTTCCAAGAAGAGGTACTTTAACAATTACCTTGGTCTGCTTTTGTGGAGAAATTAGTTTCTCAGGTGTAGAGTTCTAGTTCCTGATGGCAGCTTGGCTGTCTGTATGCATAACACATTGCTCTTGTGATACCAGGTGATCTAGAAAGTGCTCCGATCTTGATGGCAGAGCGTGAGTGTTCATATACATTTGAGTGGTATACTGCTGCTGCGTGTGTCCTGTCTAAAACTGAAGGAGATGACTGTCAGGTGTCAGATCCTCAGGCAGGTACGTGTTCCTGTTCAGCAAATCAAAAGGTCATTAGGGATAGAACTTATGTCACAACAAGTCCTTATGATACCCAAGAGGAAAGTGAGTTCAACCTAATGCTAAATACTCACAGTTTTAAGTACATACATGTGGAAGATCAGAACAGCATGAGCTTAGTACTCCCGTAGTGAATGTAGGAAAATAGATGTAATGTGTATTTTACTGAATTAGAGCTCTATGTATAAGAAACCATGCTTTTACTTTGTCCACTTTTTTTCTGGAACAGTAATTACATAGAAGGAGACTTATTCAGGGGGAGGTGAACTAGCTATGTGACTGACTGAATCAAAACCTGTGAGAGATATCAGGACAAAATTGAACTAATACTGTTTATTCCTTCCTGATTAGGCTTCTCTTTTGATTTATCACCTCTGGCCAAGGCAAAAAGTTTCTATACAGTTACTACTAAGGAGTACTTGTTTTACATAAGCATCTGTGGCAGTCTGCCTGATGACCGGTGTCACACAAAATCGGCAGCGTGCCAAGTAACGCAAAGGTGAGTAACTAATTCTGTTGTCTGTAAGGGAAGATCTCTTGTTGCATGATGTGTTGTCTGTGTGCAACAATTGAACAATTTGCATGTAAAGTAATTACTGGGCTACCTGTAATAGATTCCGGTAATTAGCATATAATTTGCAGTAATTACACTGCCAGCTGTTTCAAGCCAAATGCACATATATGTAATCTTGCTTACAGATAATTTCTGAGATGGAATGTGCCCATTGCTCTCCCTTTTGTTATCCATAGGGACTATAAACTCTAGATTAACTGCTGCAGCTTTATTAAGGCAACCTATAATCCATAGATTGAGAGTCAGCTCTATTCCAAGAGCTGGCCTAAAGATCTTGGGATGAGCAGGCCTGCCTTAGGTGAAGCCCAGAGCTTGGATGTTGTACCATATGGCCTCAGGTTGTGCCAGTGGAGGTTTAGATTAGACAGTAGGAAAAGTGTCTTCCTGGAAAGGGTTGTCAGGCATTGAAGTAGGCTACCCAAGGAAGTGGTGGAATTGCTATCCTTGGAGGTGTTCAAAAATTGTGTGGATATGGGCTTGAGGACATGGTTCAGTGGTAAAGATTTGGTGGTGGTGCTAAGTTAATGGTTGGACTTGATCTGGGAGGTCTTTTCCAACCTTAACAATTTTATAATCACCCTTACTAAATGGGCTGTTGCAGGCGTGGTCCCAGTATGTACTGCTACTCTGTCAGCATCACTGCTTTTGTCTACTACAAACTATGTCTGAGGTAGTATCTGTGCATTTCAGGTTCCAGGTCAGCCTGCTGCCAGAGATGGGGTAGAGTGCAGCTGTACTTGGCTCTGAGGTACTCTCCAGCCAAGGACAGTTCAGTGCAGACCCTAGAAATGTTCTTCAGAGGAAGATGATCAAGCTATATCTGATAGAGTCAATGCTAAGTCAGTGAAGAAACACTCCTATACCAAAGATACCTAGCTGAGAGCTGTTGTACAGTGCTAGGTCTTTGTTGCCCATATGTAATTGGATGAGACCAGTTTGACCCCAAGATGAGGGTCTCTGCAGTTTGACTTCTGCTTTGGAGAATGAGAACTTGATGGTATTGTCACCCTTTTAGAGAAGGGAGTATTAAAGTTTTTTAGATATCTAAGCAATATGTAACTTCCTTTCCTTTTCAAAGGAGGACATCTGTTCATGTTTTAAGTTTCCTTTTGGCAGCATTCTTTTTATCCCAGCTCACTGAGGTCTAATCAACTTTATTTAATTATTATGTCTTATTATGGTGACTTGTATAAACTTACGTGGTTTCTATTTGTAAGACTTCTCTTAGGGACAATTAATTTTGCATTCTGTTCACTGTCAAAACTCACTTTTTCTTTCTAGTAATGATAAGTCTTGGAGTCTTGGACTGGCCAGTTCCAAACTTTCGTATTATGATGGCTTGATTCAGTTGACCTACAAAAATGGTGCAGCATACAACGATGAGAATAAAACACAGCGCTCTACCCTTATAACTTTCCTCTGTGATCATGATGCTGGAATAGGTCAGCCTGAGTATCAGGTAAGAAGTCCTATATGAAGAAAGGCAGGATCTCCATCCTAAAATACTGACAATAGCTACTAGGTCAGTACAAGCAGAGTGTTGTGTGTAGAAATAACCAGTATCTACAAAGCAGGCTAAAAGAAATAGTTACTTCTCTTGGTATATTTGATTCTTGTTGCAGCCCTAAAGTTTTACTTGACCAGTGAACAGTAAGCTGTATACCTGGATCCAGGTTCTTACCTCACTCTCCTCTAGTCCCTGGGCCATGTAATTATTAGTGCTTTTGATCATCTTGTATTTCTAGCTGGAAAAAAAAAAACCAAACTGGCTGAGAAGTAACAGATGGTAGGACTGTTTACACAGCAGACAGTGGTTTAACAGAACCTGAGCAGGTTTTTTTGGCAAGAGCATTTTTGGTGACACAGGGAATGACAAGATCTATAACAGGACAGACCAACACAAATCAGTCTGAGAAGATATATACCAAAACCAAGGGGAGATACCAAGCTTGACATATAAAGCAGTAGCTGTGAGTCACAAAGTTGTCTGTGTGGAAAGCCTCTCTTACCTATTCTACTCATTTGTAGAAAGAAGATAACTATACCTACAACTTCAGGTGGTACACTGAACATGCTTGTCCAGAAATTCCACTGGAATGTGTTGTGACAGATCGCAACACCATGGACCAATATGACTTGTCAAGGTAGGAGAGTGACACGTGCACTGTAACTTAGCTATTCTAGTTTGGTATTCTGGCTGATAGTTGTGGTTGAAGTTGGTTTCCTGTGTAGACAGCACCAGAAGCCTCACCTGTTGTGACAGTCTTGACTGTAAGTATGTTGAAATCCCTCTAGTATGTTGGCTTGCCTCCTAGGATGTAAATTGACTTTTTGGGATGGTTTTGCTTATAAAAACATATTACCTTGTCAGCTGTGCTATGTTCCAGGAGAATTCTTTCTAATTGTAGCACTTAAAAATGAAGGGGAAAAGTTAGTCAGGAGTGACTTAGGGTTTGCTCTGTTTCTTGAGACTGAGAAAGCTAGAGAGAGTCTATGAAGCATGTGTGTTCTTAGAGCAAACTTTCTCTTTCTGATCAGATTAGCAAAATCTGAGAAGAGAGGTGAAAACTGGTATGCCATGGATAATTCAAGACCAAATGAGCGCAAGAAGTACTACGTAAATGTCTGTCGACCCCTGATTGCTGTCCCAGGATGTGACCGGCGAGCGTCTGTCTGTCAGATGGAATATAAGCATCTTTCTGTGAGTACCCTTTCCATCCCAGCTCAGAGCTGGTTTGCCACACGAGTGAGACTGAAACAGACATGAATGAGATTAAGACAGCCATGGGAATTCTGACTCCTTGTGCAAAGGGATATTCTCTGTATGATAATGGTTGCATAACCATAGCAGAATGATAGAGCTCCTGTCCACCTCTTCAAAGATCAAAGCTTTAATTTTTACAAGTGTGCCAGTGTCATGTTTGGCACTCATGATTTTTTGCCCTGTCTTTCAGAGGCAGACAAACTGCATCTCTTCTGTATGAATTGCTGGAGTCTCAGACTGCTAGGAATACACGTTTCTTTAGGAATAGGCTGTCCTCCTGGATATTTTGTTGTGCTTCTAGCTTGTTTTAGATGGAACTGCGGAAAAATTTTGCTTAAAGACTTTGTTGCACCCTTACCCTCCCTGAGCTTGCTTTGGATCTGAAGAGTAGATTAGGCAGATGTTATGAAGCAAATAAAAACAAAAAAGGCTGATGGTTGTTATGGGCTTCTACTTCTGTGTTGCCCTGAAGTATAACAATTCATTATGGAGGTGATAGCAGCTGACAGGCTGAATTGACCCATTGCCCACTGCCTGACTTCATTGCTGCTCAGAGCTGTAGGGAAAGCTGAACTAGAGGCTCACCAAGCCATCCTAATTCCTTCTATCAAACCGAAGGAGCACCTTCCCCCCTTACTGCTAAAGGGGATGTGTTAGTGACTGAAGCCAGTCATTGCCACTGGGGCACTTGAGAGGTAATTATTACTCATTCCCTGTGCTTGCTTGTTCCCAGTCCTTGTTGTGCAAGCCTGCTTACTTTACCTGTAGAGACACTTTAGGGCTTCATTACTTCACTGCTTGTGATAGTGGAGTAAAAAGTGAGCAAATTTGGTCAATCTAAAGAGTTGTTAAAAAATTTTAAAAGGGCAGAAGTCTGTGAACAGCTCTTTTGGAGGTATATTCTTCAGTTTGTTGCTGCTATTGACTTAAAGTAGTTTCTTAAAACTAGGAAACACCAGTTATGTTGAAGTGACAATAACTTCAGACTTTGGTAGTAGCACCTACTGTCTTTCTAGTGCTCAGTTTCTGTCAGTGATTTTTAGCCTTAGCTACGCATGGCAGATCCCTAAAGTCAATGCTGAGAACACTTGGAGGCTTTCACATGTTGTTTTAAAGAGCTCTACAATAAATTCTTCCAACTGCAGAAGACATAGGCCTCCCTAAATTGCTAAGCTATGTAGCCCGGGAGATGCTACACCCGATGGGTGTTCTAAGGTACTACAAGCACCTTATTGTACTAAAAATAAAAACAACAAAAATGAAACCATACGTGGTTGTGGAGGTTGTCTGTTAAATATGTGAAACTTGAAGACAGAATGGGAGAGAAATGTAGAGGTATCTCTATATCTTTGTTATCTTCAAAGATCTCAACCTGTGTACAAGAGTACTGTAGTAGGTATCTTCTTTTTGGTTGTATCAATTTTTTAAAAGTTATTGACATGCTTTTCTTTATTTCTAGGCTTCTTATTCTGAAGTCACCTCTATTAGCAATCTTGGTGTTGCCAGCAAAGAACTAGTAATTGAAAGACCTGGACATGTTTCTCTAACCTATGGAAATGGCTCCGTGTGCATCAATGCTGATGGAAAGACTACTACTTATACCACCACCATCCACTTTGTGTGTTCCAGGGGTACTCTTGTAAGGACAAATTATCTTCCAGTTGTTATTTCATCTTAGCAGGTTTCTCATCCTATAACATGAAGCCACATGAAGATGTGTAGTGTATAGCAGATTTGTGACAAGGGAGACTTCTTGAGGGTTTAAAATTGAGAGGTAAAACCAAAACTGATTTAGATGCTAGAGAACCACGTGTCTGAGTATTTTATCATAAACAAGAACTAGATAAAAACTAACAGCCTTGATGAACAATAATATTTTGGACTAGTTTAATTAGCATGAAAAATACACAAGTACTTAAAACTGCAAGCATTGTGGACACTCTTAAGCGGAAAAATATTGTAACGTGTATCCTCAGGCTTAGGTTCTGCATTCTCCATAGATTGTTGGTGCTAGAATTCTTAAATCTATAGAGCTTTTGGGGCTACAACTCCACATACTGAAGTTTAGATTGAGGGGATTATTAGACTTAAGCTTGTGTAGACTTGTTCTTCCTGGTTTTGTGAATCTGCAGGTCTTACTCTCCCCTTACCCACATGATTTTTAGCTCAAGAGGTGTGGTGAAAAATTTGTGATGTGGAGCAGTTACAAACTGCTTTACTTTTTCTGAAGACACTGACGTGAAGTGTACATAATTAATATTTCTGCTACCTTGTTACATCACCTAGCAGGTTTCTGTTACTTTACTTTAGCCTTTTTTTTCTTTTTAATTATGGGCTATGTATTATACCCGAAAACTTCTCAAAGCTTAGACTGGGACAAGATCTTTTCATACATGTCTAGATTAAATATTGACTTTAATTTGATTATTTGCATGTCATATTCAGTTCTTGGCTAATGCTGGGTCACATGGTAAATGTTTAACTGGACCAAGTTTTCAGTGATGACCTTCAAAATAAATTGGGGAGAGGGAAGTGGGTGGGAATTGTGTGCCTTTGTAGTGAAGTCTTTTAGAAAAACCTGACAGTTTCTTGTAAGGGGGAATCTCAAACATGACAAAGTCTTAGCTATTATACTTATTCTGGTCTTCCTCTGCAATCTGTTTCCAGAGTAGCAGCCCACGGTTTATAGCTATTCTGGATTGTGTGGCCACTTTCTTATGGGAAACTGAGGCTGCTTGCCCAATCAAGGAAACAAAAGATGATTCTCAGGTGAGAAAGGAGAATGTAAATCGTATTTGTGGTCTCAAGGTACAATGTTTTTTTTTTTTTTCTAGCATTCTTGATTGCTCTGTTTAAATGGCTCTTGAAGAAAACTAGCTAAAGTGAAATCTTAAGTTGGTCATGATGTAGTCTTGTGATATCTTACTGCTTTATTTTTGAAGTGTTTCTGAAATGTCTAACTTCTGACCAAAATATTCAGGTGCTTTTTCTTGAGAACAGTTTACTTCCTCTCGAATGCTTCATTTAATGTTTCATTCCCTTGCTTTGTTGCTAGTAAAACTGAATTTATATGTATGGATATGTATTGTCCTTGTTTTCTGCAGATCATCAGATGAGACTTTTCTTTTTTCACACTAAACCCTCATATTAGCTCAGTTGCTTGGAGCATGGTGCTAATAACACCAAGTTTGAGGGTTTGATCCCCATATGAGCCATACATTAAACAGTTGGACTCAATGATCCTTGTGGGTCCCTTCCAATGCAAAATATTCTGTGAAATCTGCTCAGTTGCTTCTGCTTTACAGGTCTCAACATAAACACATTAGTGTGAAGACAGACCTCAGTTAAAATTTCCTTGCTCTTAGCTAATATGATAGACGCCATCTGTTCAATTCCACTTTAATATGTTGGTGTGCATGATGTCAGTGGACAAAAAGAATTGAACAAATGTACAAAAGAATTGAATGAAGTTACTGCCAGAGCTGTTTTCTGGTGTTCTGGTTGCAGGGTAGGAATATGTCTAAATCCCTGCTTTGGTTCTTGAAACAAGTTAGAGGTAAAATATAAATAGAAGAAAAGCAGAAGGAGAAAATAATTTTGTTGTAATTTTTTTCCAGTCCTGCTCTGTGCGAGATCCAAACACTGGCTTTCTGTTCAACCTGCAGCCATTAGCTTCTGAGGAAGGGTATACGGTTACTGGCAATGGGAAAACGTTCTCGGTAAGGATTTTGACTGTACAACATGTTGATTATGAATGCTGTTGTTGCATTTTTTTTCTTGCATAGTGATCTAGTGCAGCTTTCACTCAGTTCTGTTAGGAAGTATGAGTTAGCAGGAAAGCACTGTGGTTGAATGAAGGAATGAAAGATAACTTCATTCATCTTAGATGGTCTTGAAAGCATTAAACTTTTGATTCTTGGAGAACATAAAGTTGCCACACTTTTGAGGCTGCCTTTTTGAGGTGATTTTCCCCTTATGGACTCTGTTGTGTACTACTAATTTATCTGCCAATTCTGAAGAAATTGACAGGGAAACCATAGAAAGGGATTTAGTCTGTCCATATCAGTGTTTTTAATGTAATCTGCCTGTGTCACTAATCCTAGGCTGTCACAGATAGTACCATACTGGTATCTTTTGGCCAAGAATAAACTTGCTGAACCACATCCTTTACTTCTAGTGGGGAGAATTTGTGGACCCTGTAATCTGAAGGTTGAGGATACTCTTACTGTATTATAGTTGAATTCTAGTCTGTCATTTCTGCAGTGCAAGACAAGTGTGTTGTTTGAAATAGTTCTTTACAAGGGTTTTACTGATGTATAAATGGCTATGTGGACCTTGTTTTTCTGATGCAGTTAATACTATGTACATCTACATATTTTCAAAACTTCTAGCTAAACATTTGTGGACACTTGCCATATTGTGGTAAAATCAATGGCAAAACAGCTGCTGGGTGTGAAAGAGAAAATCTGACGCTTCTGAGGCCACTGGAATTGGACAAAACCCTTTATCTATCCAGTGAAGGGTTTCTAACTCTTACTTACAGAGGTCCTCTTCGTGTGGAATCAGGTGAGTTCAGGAAATACACAGTGTATTGTAAAAACTTAGTGTGAGTGGTCTTCATTCTTTCTTTTGTTCATGCACTGAAGTCTATTTGGCTTGGTATTGATTACTTGAACAAGCTGGCTCATATGGAAATTTTAGGAAGAAATGAAGTTACACAGAATGGTAATGGCTCAGTAATACATGTGCATTTCAAAACTCTAGGAAAGTAACTCAATACACTATAGGGTTTTCTCCTTAGCAGATGAAAAATACTGGTCCTTGCATGGAGAAATGGATAGTCGAATTAGGAAAACAAAATTAACTCAGGTTCTTTTTCTTAGTGAAATAACAGCTTTTAGCTCCAGTTTCATGGATAATGCTTTCTAAAGTTGTTTCATATCTGAAAGGTTAGCTTTCAGTAAGCTTATACTCTTCTCTATGGAATTTTTTGAATTAGTGCTCTAATATTTCATGTGCACCTACTTCATGAATTTAAGTCTCTTTTGCAGGTAAAATGAATGAAAAATGTGTATCTATTTTTTGATATTAGATGCTCTCCAATTATACTGAAACTGAGCTTTGTAGAAAGGAGTATGACATCTTAACAACAAAAGCCCTTGGGAAAACTGGGTTTTGGATTCAGGAACCTCAAATGCTTCGGCATGCTTAATTGCTGGGGTGCTATCTCTTCTCTCTCAGTTGTGACATTTTTTTACATAATATATAACAGTGATTAAACTCTTATGTATTTTACTTTGAGAGGTTCTACAATTTTTATAACACTATGAAGCATTTTGCTGACAAATACTACTCCCTGACATAATTCTGTCACTTCTTGAGGATTAAACAGAACTTGACATATAATGCTTTGATAAGCTCAATATTATTTGTTCTGCAGTCATTACACTGAACATTTTACAAACAGAACCCCCAAACCCAAAACTTTGTGTGATGCAATTTAAAAGCTGCTGTTACCACTGGTGATATTTTAAAAGGTTTCTGTTTCTTCATATATGTCAAAGAACATAGGGAGCAGAGGTCAATGAAGGTAATTATGTTCTTGAAATGTGTCAAGGTGTTTTGGTCTCTTAGTAGAGGCAATAGTGACTGCTAGGCAATTTTTCATAGGTCTCTGAAGAAGGCTTGCATATTTACAGCTAAAACCCCATAATCAGTAAGGTAGTGTTATACTTGAAGTAGCTATTAATAAGAAACTCTTAGAAAATTTTGAAGTGAAGTATTAGCTGAAACTTAAATTCAAATGTTCCAAACAGAACCATTAGTAGATAAATGTTTGTTTTATAGGAACATCAGACATGTTCAGAGTGACTTTCATTTGTAATGATTCATATCCTGGAGAGCTTAAGTTTGTGCGTGAGGAGATAAACAGCGTGCTGGACGTCCATGATACTTTTTTTGAGTTTCACACAGCTCTTGCTTGTGCTCCTGCTCCTGTAGATTGTCAGGTTACAGGTAAGTACCTGGAATTTAGATGGGCTCTGTCCCATGTTGGAAGGATTAACTGGACAGCAAACTTCTACTCAGTGGAGGGTTTTAAGAATACCTATAGTGAAGACATAAGACTTAAAGCCTTTGTAGGAGTTGTAGGGTGGGAGAAGAGTTAAGTTGTTTGAAGCAGCCTTAACTTAGAAAAACAGGGGAAGAAGCTAATTTAGAACATTATGGTATACACAAGAAAGCTGATAATTACTTTGAAAAAATGTAATCATTACTGTGACTGATGCTGCTTCAGCCCAACTCTGAAGGAAATTAGTTAATTTAGTATTGACACCTGTGTAAAAGTACACCTGTGAATTGTGGAGAAGTTACATTTGGGAAGTAACTGTCAAGGGAACTATGTTCTGCATTTGGCATGGTGAGGTTTTTGTGGCAACAATACATTCTCTTAATGTATATCTAATGTGATTCTGAAAATTATTTTGAATTGTGTATTCGTCAATGAAACCGGTATCATTCAAATCCAATTCTGCTGCAAGTATTGAGTTCTCTCAGCTTACTGCATTTCTTCCAGATGCTGCTGGCAATGAGTATGACTTAAGTGACTTGAGCAAAGAGGGTGAGCCATGGGTTGCTATAGACACTTCAAAGGAAGCAAAAAAGCGAACGTTTTTCCTGAATGTCTGCAAGCCCTTGCCCTATGTGACTGGATGTCCTGGTAAGCCAAGTGGCAAATGCTTAACTTGTGTTTTGTGATGCAAGACCTTATAGTCAGGATGATGTCCCTGGGTATTTTAGTAAGATTTATTGACTCCTGTCTGTTTAATCACAGAAATATCACAGACCTGTGTGACATATATCAGGAGTTTTAATAAACAGACTTTTGCAGATCAAGAGCAGTCTTAATGCTTATCAGGACTCTTGCATTGAGTTGTATATTAATGCATTTGGGAAAATTGTATTGAGGGCAGTATTTGCCAGGATCTGTGAGTTTATTATTATTTTTTAAAGATAGGATATAAAGTTTAACCCCAGCTAGCAATCAGCCCCATTCAGCTACTTGCTCACTTCCCCACCAGCAGTATTGGGGTGAAAATCAGAAGGGTGAAGGTGAGAACTTACGGTTTCAGGTAAAGACAATTTAATGGGCAAAGCATAAGCTGGGCATACAAGCAAAGCAAAACAAGGCATTAGTTCTCTGCTTCCCATGAGCAGGCAGGTGTTCAGCCATCTCCAGGAGGGCAGGGCTGCATCACATGTAACAGTGACTTGGGAATACAAACACCATCATTCCATATGTCCCTCTTTCCTCCTCCTTCTCCCCACTTAATGTACTGAGCATGATGTCACATGGTCTGGAATATCCTTTTGGTCAGTTTGGGTCACCTGCCCCTGCTATGTTTCTCCCAGCCTCCCAACTTGTGCACCCCCAACTTCCCTTGCCATGTGATAATATAAGCAGAAAAGGCCATGGCTCTGTGTAAGCCCTGCTCAGCAATAGCAAAAAATCTCTGTATTATCAACCCTGTGTTCAGCACCAATCCAAAACATGTCCCCATACTCACCACTGTGAAGAAAATTAACTCTACCCAGCTCAAACTAGTACAGAAAGTCAAATGTTGTTGAAGCCTCCTGACTGAATGAAGCCAGAATGAGCAGCTAATGCCATGTCTTACTCCATTTCTAGCCAGTTTAATGTATTTAACTGTACTGTAGTCTTCTACAAGTCTGTGGAATCAGATAAATTAGTGCAGTTAGAAAGATTTGAGTATGCAGGAGTAACTTGTTATATTCCTCAAAGGCTTTAGGTACATAATGTTTCTAACTGTGTTGATGAATATGTGTGTGTTGTGTTCTGCTTCAGGAGTTTGAGACAGTTTACTTCAAAGCTCCCTTAAAGCTACCCTGTTATGTTATTTTACAATCAGTTTAACTCTAGTTGTCAAAGAACTAAAACCCAGTTCTCTTCCTGTAGGTGGTGCTATAGGATCTTGTGTGAAATACACTGATAAAAGCAAGAACCTTGGAGTCATTCAGATAAACCCCCAGGCTGCTACTGATGGGTCGTTAAGCATTATATACTTGAATGGTGACACATGCAAAGATAATCAGCGTTATTCTACACGTATAATCTTCCAGTGTGATCAAACAACGGTAATTTTCTATTCTACTTGCTATTAATGAGGAGATTTTAGTGCTTGTACCAAAACAGACTGTGTTTGCGTCTCTTAAAATGGAGAGACTGGTTCTACAAAGTAAAATCTTACATACTTTTTCCTTGTCTCTTCTTGAAAAAGCTGTCTGTTTTACTGAACCTGTAGAACACAATTGTGAACTATCATAGAATCCTGTGAGCCACCGAAAGAAGCTCTTTGCTGAACATGAATATTGAAATTTGATAGTGGAGACTTTAAACTGTGCAACTGCAGTAAAAAAAAAAGTGCCGTGTGTATGTTTTGAGACTTGCAGTGTAATTATTAGTAAGCCTCCTTCATATGGCTCTTTTCTGTAGGGATCACCAGTGTTGGAGCAAGAGAATGACTGTGAGTTTGTCTTTGTTTGGAGGACTTTGGCAGCATGTCCTGTTCACAAAGCAGAAGGTAAGTAGTTATTTGAGATTTAAAGTATCAGTCAAACTGTACAAGTTATAAATACTTGAATGAAACTATGTTGGTTTCTTGCCCTGTGAATCTTTATGTAAAAAGTATTGTGGAGGAATGTCTATTCTGAGCTTTAAGCTAATGACAAACCCTATTTAATGTTAAAAGTACAAGTTAGGATGACAGACAAATGTACTTGCCTATCTAGGGAAAGAGGCTGTACTACAATACTTTATCAAAACAGCATTATTACTCTCTTGTTAAATCACAGACAGACTTGCTAGTAAATATTAAAGCATTAGGTATCATGAAAATGGAGTTGATTCTGTGCCTGGCAAGTAATTCTCTGTCCCTCACTAAAGACTGGAAGAAAGACTAAACTTGACCCTAGTTAGACAATGGGGGAGAGGCTAGTGGGGGAGTCTCAGTTTGTATTTGACTCCAGGATGTGCAACAAGAAATCACAAGGTCTAGTTCTGGTACTTGATTGTCTCCTAGATGGAAGATTGAGTGTGTAGGCATCTTCTCTGCCTTTGTAGGTTTTGTTTTGCAGCTTGTAGATAATTCTTTATAAAATATCTGGACCTCCTGTAAAAGATCTATCACAATGGTCCTAGACATTATTGAAACTGCTGATGATCTGACATGGCATGAGGAATATTCACAAACTGCTCCTCTGTAGCACATAGTCACTGTGCAGGACACTGGTGACTAAATTGTGGTTTTGAAGGAGTAAAACTGATATCTTTAGATGGGCACCAGCATGTATGATTGAGAAGAGCATAATGTTCAAGTGATACAATCTGATGATTTTTTAAACAGCTTCAGAATATTGAGCAAAGGGTCACTTTAAAACTGAGGACTTGATCAACAGCAAAGTCACTGACATATATCAGCTAATGAGACTCATGAAACTAGAATTTTCCTAAACCTACTTTTATATGCATCTCTGTAGATTTGTAAGCTGGAGTAAGTATTTCCTATGACTGATTATTTTCTTAACAGCAAACTTCAGAGGTGTTAAAAGAAGATACAAGACTGACATCTAGGACACCTTTTACTTTGATCTTGTGACCTTGCTATTCTTTCCAGATAATTAAGCAAGGTCTGTGATCTTGTACTTAGTATCTCTGATTTTGTACTTAACCTTCAGCACAGCTGAAGGAAGAACTTGAGACCACTCTGAGGCAGTTTTTGAACTACAGTGTGACTTTTTCATCTTGCTTTAGTGTCAGTTATAAAAGAAATGTGCCATTTATACTAAGATGGTTCTTCAGTGTCACTGCCTTAAAGAAACTACTCAATTTTGTGGCCTTATTTGTCCAGTAAGCCGTAATTGTCCCCAGTGTATTTGGCAAGGCTAATAGATCTTAAGTTGTATTTTAAATTGTTAACTTCTCTTTAAAGGAAAAGATTGCCAGGTGACAGATCCAAGGTATGGTCACATTTTTAACCTGAAGCCACTTTCCAAAAAAGACATCAAAGTGAGTACAGATGAGTATGACTACTACTTCAGAGTTTGTGGAGAAATAACAGAACCTTGCAGTGTAGAGGGTCACAGTGTTGCATCGTGTCAAGTAAAGAAGATGGACCACACTTTCAAAAAAGTAGCAGGTACTGTACTTACCTAAACAAATTTATGGAACGGGAAGATTAACCAGGGTGTAATAGGAGAAGGGTTCTTGCTAATCTAGTACGTCTAATGAGATAAAACACCTCACTGCTTTTGCTCAATGTGCAGATAAAATGTCAAACCTGTAGTTACCTTGACACTCAATTATGAATGAGCTCAGCCTTACTGTGCTGGAGTAGTAGTCCCTCAATAACTGGATTGCAAGTTTTAGAGGAAGGTTGAGGTCTGTCTATCTGTTCTTTAGTTGTGCATTTTATTGCTGTTTATTAATACCTCTGAAATTGTGCATTTCAGAGGTATTACTGCAGCTGTGTTTATTGTAGCTCTTGACTTTTTTCAACTCTTTACTTCTAGGCTTACGTACAGACAAACTGACTTTCAAAAATGGTCTAATAATGATTAATTACACCAGTGGAGAAAAATGTCATAAAATATATGAACGATCAACTGCTATATTATTCTATTGTGACAAGACTACATCTGAGGTTAGTTTCAAAACATTCTTCCTGTACATACTGTCTTCCAGAGTTGCCCTCTTTTTTAAAGTATGGAAGGTTACGGTGAAGAACATGTACATGCCTAATCATTTACAGATTAGACAAGCGATTCAAAGGTCCTGTGAGGGGACAAAAAAATGAAGAATGTTTTGAATCTCCTGTTTATGGAAGGTACCTTTATCATTGCCCAGGAAGATCAGTGCATCTTGTTCCTTTAAGGGATGTCTGTCATTACCAAAGCTTTTGGAGAAGTTGGGAAGGGATATTCTTCCATAAATAACAGCTGTTTCTTTGTAAGAAATAAAACGTAGAAGGTTGAATGTGCAGGAAAACAGGCATTACATGGCCAGACTAAAATAAGCTGGTTACTTGCTTTTAGTATCTGTCTGACTTGTGCTTCCCTTGCTATTCTTAAACAATGGTGTCTAGAATTACTTTTGCTTTTCTTATTTCATTGGGGAGGCAGCAATTCCTAATGGCTGCCCTTTTATCAGAAGTGTGCATGTGGATAAACTCAGGTTTGGGAGAAGCCATGCTTAGCTGGTCAGAGGCATAGTGTGGCTCTAAGGTAATGTGTGTTCTTGGATCTTCCTGAAGCATGACTGAGACATTTCATTGTTTCAATGTGTATCAATGAGAAAGCAAATTAATTTTGTATTGTGTTCTTTCAGCCTGTATTTTTGAAGGAAACTCCAGACTGCACCTACATGTTTGAATGGCATACTCAGTATGCTTGCCCACCTGTTAAATCTACTGAGTGCTCCTACAAGTAAGTTGTTTCCACAAAATTAAAATGGAGCTGTATGTAGAGAGAGACAAATACAGCCTTCTTGCAATGCAGTGCAACACTGCCCCTTTAACTATTGTGTTTTGACTAGCTAATGTAGCATTCAGTGCCAATGCATAATATTTAAAATAACTTTAGCAATTTGTGCTTCTGAAAACTAATTTAATTGGAAAAAAAAAACAACTTTGAGATTCTATTGGGAAATAATAAAAGGGAACTGTTGGGTATGTATTTATTGATGGTTGAATGCTGAGTATGCTAGGTTGTTATTTAACAACAGCTAATTTAAATAAGGTTACAACTGTCTGTTTGGAACTTCAAGTTCCAAACCAAGCAGTGCTTCAGGAAAAATGTCGTTTATATCTGTCACAACCAAGTATTAGCTCATTAAGATTGGATGTGGGGTCAAATGTGGCTAATATTTGGCCCAGAATTTAGACTTCTGGCCTCATTATAGGTCTCTACCCTGAGGTAAAACAGTGGACTGTAACTGTGTGTATGCTTGCCATGCACTGAAAGCCAACATGCTTTTGAATTAAAAGCTGAAATTACTATTGCGTTGGCTGAGAGCTGTGTGCATGTGGGCAGTTTCTGTGGGGATAGCTGGTGCAGTGATATTATCCCTCTGCTGATTTGAAGTTTCTGGGGGAGCACTGTGTCTGATGCAGACTTCTGTTCCAGAGTAATACTCTGCTTAGAGTTATCAGGTTAAAATTACTTAGTGACTTAAGAATTGCAACTTTAAAGTGCTTAATTATTTTACATGCTTTTAATCTTTTGTACAGGGATGACGAAGGAAATTTCTATGACTTTTCGTCCTTGACGCGACACAGAGAGAATTGGGAGGCCATTGCTATATCTGCTACTACCCAGAAATACTATATTAATGTCTGCAGGCCCTTAGTACCATATAGTGCTACACGTAAGTGCAAAATGCAAATATATTCTTCCTATAGCTAGGGAAGGCAAGTGGTAGGACAGTACTGCTGGTGAAATAAATCACAAAGCAAAGTATGCAGAGACAGTCGTGTGATTTCGGCACCAGAGGGAAAGGTAGATGGTGAGCCTGATTTCCATCTGCTTAGTGGGTGAGATTCACTAGCAGCTCTTCAGTCCTTATCCAAAGTCTACTATAGCTCTTAAAGATTAAAATAATCAGTTCTGGATTTCCCTATGGCATCTTCTGACTGACTTGATGTTTTGTGCAGTGCAAGGCCAGACTGTAGCCTTCCACTCTGTAGTAGTCTACTTCCCCTGTGGTAGCTGCTACTACTTTTTGCATGATCTTCAGTGAAGTGAGACAGTTGCTGCTACTTGTAATTTTTGGGGAAAATGCACCCCAATGAGTATGGTTTGGACAATGGCTTGGAGATAGATCAGCCATGATATACCTGAAAGTAGAGTTTCTTTCCCGGAAAGTACACCTTACTAACATTTGGAGTAATAATGCAATTTTTGTTTATCTGTATAGGTTCCTGCCCTTCTGATGCTGCTGCCTCCCTCATTGAGGGTACAAAATGTACCAGTCTTGGGGAAGTGGCTGATGGTCCTCGTTGGGAAAATGTCACTTTTATCCTGAAATATGTTAATGGAGATCAGTGTCCAGATAAAATTCGGAAGAAAACAACAATATTGCGCCTCAAGTGCGATGAAAACAGAATTGTAAGTGGGTTCCTTCTGCTGGGATTTTGTGTTCATGCAAGCAGAAGGACTTATAAGTCCTTGAATTTTAGATGCTGAGCAATTTTTAAGAGATTGTTTTGTAAACTCTGTTAGCACAAATTTTGTCATCTGTAATAGCTTCAGATAGTCTGCTTATGTCTTGAAGATGAATGTAGTGCAGGTTGGGAAGTGTTTCGAGTAGTAAATAATGCTACTGGCTGTGTAGCTCTTAACTCTTGCACATCTGTATGCCTTGCCATTAAGTACTCTTCCATTTGAGATTTGAATTGGCTTTTGGACTTTCTGTTGACCTAGGCTACCTTTAGCTCTCCTCTTAGTAATTTTATTTCTCCTCATAATGGTTCTGTATTGTTGTATATTTGAAATAATCACAGTTAAATACTGTGTCCTTGGATTAATTCACTGGACCATCATGATCTGTCAGGTTTTAGAACTGGTGTTTGATGTGAGCTCAGCTACAGGCTGCAGGGATAAACCTGTGGCATGGCATCTTACACTATCACTCTATAGAGATGTTGCTCTCTCTACTGTTTTGTGTTTAGGAATCAAAGCCAGCACTTATAACTGCCATTGAAGATTGTGAATATACCTTCCTATGGTTCACTGCTGCTGCATGTCCTCTTAAAAGCAATGTGCAAAACGACTGTCGGGTAACCAATCCTGCAACAGGTAAGGAGGAGGCCTCAGGACTTTGTATGTGGAGGAGGCTGCTGGAAGCAGCACTACTGTGTTTGTGTTCTTGAGGGACTTTGTTAGTAAAGGGCAGTATGGTACATCCTCTGGATAATGACTAACAAGCTTACTGATGGTAGAAATCTCTTGTACTGCAATGTCACTTGGAACATAAATAGTTGATAGTTCAAAACTAGTTTTTCCTCTGTTAATGTGAATAAGTAACTGTTTGCCTTTCTAAGCTAGCAGGCAAATAGGGTCTGGTTAACCTTCCTACTAAATTAAATTACTGAAAGCTTATAATACAAAGAAGTATCTTGATTTTGAATCAGAAGAAGAGATTAAATTGTTCCCTGATCTCTCTGTAGGCCATCTCTTTGATTTGACATCATTAAAGCGAGAGTCTGGCTATACCCTCAGTGATTCACACAACAGAATAATTGAGTTGAATGTTTGTGCTGAAGTTAAAAGTTCATGTGCTAACGGAGCTGGTAAGCAACTTATCCTCTCTGGTACTGTAATCATTGACTATAGGGTAACCAAAAGAAATGCTTATGCTCAAGTTTACTTTAAAATGTGATGTTTTACTGCAAATGCAGAAGGAGTGAAGGGAGCAGCTGGTGGCTGTACTGACTAGGAAAAGAACCTAAAGCTGTTTTAGGAAATGAGGCCATATATTTTACCCAACACCATTCACATGATTTCACTTCAAGTCCCAGTCCCTTTAATTCCTAATGAATGGACATGAGGGCAGGAATGTAGTTTGCTTCTACTGCATGTCTTTAATGCTGTGAAAATGGAGACACTACAGTCTTTCAGCTGGAGTGAACTTTATAGGGATGCATTGCTGCAATACATCTGTACTGGGCTTTGTGTCTGCACTTCAAACACCTTTGCCAATCCTCTTTCTAGCTTTCTGTTCTGGGTACTTCTGAAACATCAGTAGAAGTTAACTTTCTGCTTCATTAATTGGTTTTATGGCTGCTTTATTGCAATTACTAGCTCTTCTGTCAAATTGAATATGAAATAATACTTAAGCATCTTAGATGCTAAAATAGGAATATTTCTTGTCATGAAAATTTTTTTCCTGGAGTTAGAAGAAAATACTGGATTTATTTGGTTTTTAAGAGACATCTTAATAAAACTTTATATAATCTGGCTGACATTTTGTGTTAATTGCTTGGTTTTCAGAGAAGTGATAACCAAACACTGCTCTGTAGCTGCTTAAGCATCTATAGGTGCAGTACATTCAGCTGGTTGATGAAGTAATAAAGGCAATATTTGGTCTTTGTATCAGTGCAGTTCAGCTCAGTTTAATGGCAACTCAGGATCGTGTGGCAAAGCAATTCTTTCTTAGGAAAATTAAAGTGATGCTAAAATCTTAAGGTTCCTGACGTTTATGTTGTATGGTGCAATTTTTGAGGGCAGTTGCACCAGACTTGATCTGTTTTCTCAATTTTTCTTTTTTCCACTTTAGCTGTCTGTATCACAGGTGGCCAAAAACCAGTTAATGCTGGAAAACAGAGTAAAACTTTAAGTTATGAAGATCAGGTGTTAAAGCTTGTCTATGAAGATGGAGATCCTTGCCCTGCAGACCCTGCACTGAAGCATAAAAGCTATTTTAGCTTTGTATGCAAGCCTGATGCTGGAGATGAGAGCCGGCCTGTTTTTGTTTCTTTTGACGAGCAGACGTGCACTAGTTACTTCTCTTGGCATACTTCTTTGGCTTGTGAAGAAGAGGTAAGAATTACTTTTGCAGAAAACGCTCATGGGACTTAAAATTTCTGAGGGGGGTTAGATATTATAGCAGGATATTTTAAATTCCTTGAGGGAAAGATTTCTTCTGATCCCTTTTTTCACAGTGACCCAAGCTATTTCAGCGTGATATCATCTAGGTAGCAACAATGATTATTTGTCCTGAAATTTAATGGTAATTTTGTTAGTTGCTTCTTTTCCAATATCTAAAGAAAAATAGATTTCTCAAATTCCTCATAGACTCTCAGTAGGTTTATGCACATTAAGAGTGTGTGAAATTGGTTCTGAGGAGAGGTAGTACTCACGCCATCAACTTGAAATACACTAACTTTACGTTGTTGTAATGTTGTTATAACCAGGCTTATTTGTTGGAGGTGCTGGAGATGAGGAGAGGAAGGCATGGGGCCTGATCTGAAGTCATAGTGACTATGTATTCTGGAGTATGTGTGGTAGAGCCTTGTCTGGGTGTTGTTCTCATAGGGACACCATTCCATAAGAATGCTTAAATGATGAAGGCTTTTCATATGCTGCTTGTAGGTGCTTAGTATCTATAGACAAACAAAAATTATAACAAATGCTGCTTTACTTACATTTTAAACTTTTAAATGTAGCCATGCTTCTGGCCCCAAGAAGGATAAGATGTTTGTCAATTAATCAAAGCAAGTAATAAAAGAAGAAGAGCAATAAATGTGCCTTCTTGTAGGTGAAGTGCTCCGTAATGAATGGCAGTTCCATTATTGACCTGTCTCCTCTGATCCATCGCACTGGGTATTATGAGGCATTTGTGGATGAAGATACTACAGATGTTTCTCCAGATTTCTACATCAACATTTGTGAGCCTCTCAATCCTATCAAAGATGTCAATTGCCCACCTGGAGCAGCTGTTTGCATGGTTCCTGTTAATGCATCACCAATAGTAAGTATTTTGCCAAGAATTACTGAAATGTGCATTTCCTTAATAGTTTAATATAGTATCCCTGCGTAGAGACCTGATTTGAACCAGAGGCTTGACAGTGGATTAAAGAAATGGAATGCAGAATCAAAATCTCCTCTGCAAAGTTCCCGTTTATTGCTCTTCCCTATGAAGAAGTATTTTCCTATACTGAACCCCAGTGGTCTTTTTTTGGATGTCAGAAGATTAAATACAGTGACAAATCTAAAAATTGCTACAGAGATTTTTTTTTTTCATGTAGTGGAAAAGAATTTGTGTGCCAAATATGGATACTGGGAAGCAGAATGTTGTAGCCATTCTGTGGCTTAATTAATCTTGTGATAGCCTGTTACAGTTGGAAGCAGTCTGGATGCTAGTATGCTTCAAAATGCACTTAGGTCTTTCACATGTAAGAACTTGACAACTACATAAATAGCAAGCCTGTTACAGAGGATTGACTAACTTGTCTGTGTCATTACCTTGAGAGAGCTCAGCTTTTTCTTTTCATGACTTGTTTGCAAGCCCTAGAAGATAGACATAAAAAGCTGTGATTATTTTCCATAGTCATCTAGGGATCTTATTCCATTCTTAATGCTATTTTTAAGTGATGTGTTGGTAATTTGGCACATTGATGTAAAGAAGATTCTACCTCTAAGAGGCAGAAACTCCTTGGCTTTTGTCAAGCTCAGTGAAAAACTGTTTTGAGTCACTCAACTTGTGTTTTATTAGTATTGAAAGGTAATGGCTGTTCTTTGACTACAGAATGCAAGTTTTCGAAAGTGCAGTAGTTGTGCTTCTATGTAAACCAAATAGATGAATCTGAATTGATCTGAATCTCTGGGCTGATCTGGAATCTAGGTGTGTCCTGTAATTCTATTAATACATATTTTTGCTTGTGTAGGATATTGGTCGTGTTACTGAACCTCCCCAGTTCAATAAGGCAGTAAATGAAGTTTACATCACTTACAACAGCACTACTCCTTGTCAGATAAACAACGGATTGAACTATACTTCTGTTATTGTATTTCACTGCAGCCAAGGAACTAGTCTGGTAAGACATCTATTAAACTTAACGTTGATATTGGAGTGTAATGGAAAGTGGATAGTAACCAGTGTTATCTTTGCTTAAAACTGAGTCAAGAATTTGTTTCTGTAATGTATGAACAGACTCTTCAAGAAGTATCATTTGTTTTCTTGACTGGCCAAAATTTTACTGAGTCCGTGAACTTTAAGTTTGAGAGTAACAGGTTCTGATGATTTCAAGCGTCAGATTCCACAGAAGTAACGTAGTGATAATTCATTGCTGTCATTAAACTTAATGCTGTATTGCACCTTGTTTAGATCCTAAAGTTTGTACTTGTACCTCCAGCTAACACAAGAACCAGTGTAACTGTACAGGTATTACTGTGAAGTGTTCCCCCTATGCTGTAACCTTTTCTATAATCACACAAAACTTTTAAAATTTGCATTTAGTTACTTATGTTTTTATTTTGTGTCTACACCAGAACACTAAATTGAGTTTGTGTGGTGATGTGAAACTAACACTTCCTGATTTTTTTTAATGCTTCAAAAAACTGTAGAGAAGCACTTAGATATGTTTGTCAAACTAGAGCATGCTGAAGATCATGAAACCATTTTCCATCAACATAGGGCATGAGTTGAAACTTGAGGCAGCTCTGAACATTATGCATACTAATACTTTAGTTTAAAACGTGATAAGGTAAACAGTATTCTCTCTAAACCGTAACTCAGTGAAATTTCTTAATGCTCTCTGCCATCAAGAAGCACATCTCTCACTCTTCTACTGCTTGCAACTGAGCTAAACATCAAAATCTCAACCCTAATTAAGAAGAAAGCTTATGTGTCTTGATTGTTTTCTGGAGCTAGGTAGAATACACTTCCCTTGAAAGCTTTTTTGGTACTGGTTATAATATGGTGTTTGTCCTACAATCAATGAACTCTAAGCACGGTAGTAACTGAGATTAACTGCTGGGGAAGGGAGAAAGTGCAGAAACAGCAACAAACTCTCAAAAAATTAAATATTGTCTTCCTGTGTTCTTTGGTAACAGGGTAAGCCCAAGATGATAAGGAAAGTTGACTGCACATTTGTGTTTGAGTGGGAAACTCCACTTGTGTGTCCTGATAAAGTGAAAACTTTGGGCTGCTCTGTGATTGATGAACAACTACACTATACATTTAACCTGACCAGCCTTTCTGGAAGATCATTCGAGGTAATGCCTTCTTGTGGTGTGTCACTTATTTATTTTTTTTTTTATTTATAATTGCATATTGCTAACAACATTTTGAAACTGCAGGAAGGGTTTCTATTAAGCATTCTGTGCAAGAAAAGGCTGAAATGTGCTGTGGTCAGTATTGATACTTATTTGGCTTCTGACAGAGGGAATAATATTAGAGAGTATAACATTTTAATGTTTTTGAGAGTGAAGTTAATGGACACAGTGATGGGTAAAGGAATGAGAAATCTTCACCTTTGACAGAATCTTCAGCAGGTCTGCTGAACATATTTTATCTATGGTCCTGTGTGCTTTATCTGCAGTTTTGTCATATTAAGGAAGGCCAGACTTGCAAAATTAGTTATCTTTTCCTCCTTCACTATGCAAGTGCTGCCTGAGACTTGGTTTTATGAAGCACTTGTGTGATTTTGTAAGTATTGACTCTAGACTTACTGTGATGCTTCTGATTGTCTACACAGGTATTTTCTGGATCTAACAACTACCACATTGGTGTGTGCAGTGTAGGCTTGCCCCAGGGAAAATGCAGAGATGGGGCAGTGTGTCTGACATCTAAAAGTGGTGTGTCATCTTTTGGAAACATAAAGGAAATGAGAATGGACTATAGCCACCAGGATGAAACAGTCATCTTGCAATATACAGGAGGTGATTGGTGCCCTCCAGGTGAGATCAAAGCAGGCCCATTCTTTATGTTCAAAACTTGTCAGGATATTTTTCCCTTAAAATAGGAGGTTTTGTTGTGACAGGAGGAAGCAACATAGATTTCACATGCAGCAATAGAAACACACAGTTTTGCTAAATCACAAGCGTCATACTAATCTGCAACATCAACATGTATCTCCCTGGAAGAGACAGTGCAACTTTTCTGTAGGGATAATTGTAGCTAATTGTATGCTACATCTGGTTTTCTAATTGGGTTTAAATTCAGTGTTTCAGTATTTCTGTTCTCTGCCACTGACCTTTCTTTAGTATTGAAATACAGGCTTTGAATAAGGTTCTGAATATGGATATGCCTCTATTCTACTGTGTGTAGTTCTGAGATTATACCTTTCCTTCTCAGTAACTGAAAAGGGAGAGCTCTGTGTGTTCCCCTTCAAATACCAAGGGAAGACCTATGAGGAATGTATTACAGAAGGGAAGAATAGGCCATGGTGTGCTACAACTGAAAACTACCAGGGAGATGAAAAATGGGGATTCTGTAGTAGCAGTAAGTACTTCCTATACTTTATGTACAAGGGTGTTCGCTAACACAGAGATTTATCTGCACTAAAAATCCATACATGCCTGCAAGCCTTCTGTAAAATATGCTTTTTCTTTTTTTCCAACCTTTCCACTTATAGCAACTGCAAGAAAGGAATCTACGATTATCTTTACATGTGATGAAAATGCTGGTGTTGGGAGCCCATACCTTCTCAGCGAGACTCTTGGTTGTGCTGTGACATTTGAATGGAAGACTCAAGCTGTTTGTCCTCCCAAGAAAATGGAGTGCAAGTTTGTCCAAAAACACAGAACATATGACTTGAGAATGCTGTCTTCCCTGACAGGATCATGGATCTTTTTCCACAATGGGAACTCGTGAGTAATGAGCAACTCACAGGGAGGAGCTTGCTTAGCAGTACAGTTCTAATGTGGCATAGCATTTCTGTCTAGTCCCTGCTCAGTGTCTTAAAACTGTCAGTGCTTAACACTTCATATAACCATGATAGTTAGAAGTAATCTGCCAAACCTTAGTACATGTTTTAGTATGTCAGCTAATTTGAGATTTAGTTTCTTGCAACCTGTATAGCTCCCCATGAAGATTCTAAAGTTTGTGTATCACTGCTTCAGTTTAGCCTAGATGAATTTTAAATAAGTTTTGTCTACCACATTCTGTATAGGTACTATGTGAACCTCTGTCAGAGAGTACACGAGGGACCCACAGGCTGCCCTGAAAGAGCCAGTATTTGCAGGAAAAGCTACAATGGAGATGTTCAAGTTCTTGGACTTGTTCATACACAGAAGCTGAACGTGACAGGTAGAGTTACTTTTTGTTCCTGTGGAGAGCTAGAGATTAAAGGTTTAAATCTTACAGCCTGGCTGTAGTAGTTTTTAAATTATGCTGAAGCCTTTATTTTGAAATATTTTTATCAGTGAATCTTCTGTTTAAAAAAGGAAACAGAATGTGACGTTTAAGGTATGAGAAAACATTGAAGCAAATAAACAGTGTTGTCATTAAAGCTTTAAGAAATGAATTATCTATCTGAATATCAAGAAACCCTTTTATTACAGTCAGGATACCCAAACACTGGCACAGGTTGTCTAAGGAGGTTGTGGAATTTCCTACCTTGGAGGTATTCAAAGGTTGTCTGGATATATTCCTGTCTGGACAGCTGGCCCCAAGTGACCCCACTTGAGCAGGGGGTTTGGACCAGATAACCTCCAGGAGTCCCTTCCAACCTCAGCCAATCTGTGATTCTATAGTTGTGAGAGGGCCAAGGAGCAAAGGAAATTTCTGACAGCTGCTTACGAAAACCTTTTGTCACCTTTTTTTTCCCTAGGTGATACATTGTATATTAGTTATTCCAGTGGGCAAGAATGTAGGAAAAATAAGAAAGTAACAACAATTATAGAGCTGAAATGTGCAAAAACAGTTGGCATGCCCATGCTGCAGAGGTGAGTAATAAATTTACATACCACTGATCTTCACGGCTGATTCTTTTGTACCTTTCTAGTAAACTCTTAAATCTCAGGACAAGAACTCTCTGCTCTGTTGGACAGTCCCTAAAATATCCATGGTCTGTACTTGCAAGGCATAGGGTCTTCTGGAGTTTGTGCAATTGTTCATTTTCATAAACATCATATTTTGTATTTATCCTAAAATTTCTGGGAAAAAAAAAATTTAAGCATTCTGCTTCTGAATTAGAGCTGACAATGGCGCGGATGCTGTTGTTTTCAGTGTCGGTAGCCAATGTCGTTGTACAACCATTCTGTATATTAAAGAATGTAATCTGTATATTAAAGAATATTTTTTGCAGGTAAGTGATTGAGCTAATAAAGCATGGTTTATTTCTGCCTCAATACTGTGTATTTAACCAGAAGCTCTCTAAAATAAGGTATATATGCATGATCACAAATACTAAGAAAGCTTGAGGACTTTTTGTTTCGTCTTGATATTATTAACACTATATTACTTGCAGAATTGGAAATCTGAACAAAATGCTCTGTGTGAGTCAAAGAACTAGGCAGCAAAGTCTGACTAGCAGTCATAGTTTAGGAATGCTATACTCTAATTCAGTGCTCCCACTGAAACTACACACTGCTTGTTCCCCCCTTTCCCCTTCCGAGGACTGGAGAGGGGACATGGAGGCACAAAAGGCACAGATCAGGTTGAGATAACAACAATTTACTGGAAACAAATGAGATAAGAAAAGAAACAGTATCAGCAACAATACCAATGACAGAGGGTACAAGAAGGAGCTGAATGATTTGAACAAGACAATGATACATGACTGGGGTTCCTCTGCCATGCTATGCTGGCCCAGGAGGGACCCCTTCTCCCTAGAAAAGATGTCCTTCCCCCTGTCCCTAGCAATGATGTGAGCTGGTATAGAATAACCTCTGGCTCCTGGCCATGGTCCTTTCTGGCTACTGCAAAAATACTACCCTGTTGTAGCCAGAAGCAGGATATTAGCTTATGCCTCTTGTCCCGCTTAAATAAAAGGCAGGTTTAACATGCTGCAGAAAAGCAGCCTGATGTGTTTGCTAGCTAAAATATATCAATAAAACCCTCTGATACACCATGGGAATCCTGGAATTTTCAGTAGGAAATTCAGGTGCAGCCAAGTCCTCTAAAATAATGAAACTGCAGAAAAATCCAATGTAATCCAATTTTTTTTGAGTGCTGCTTAACTATTTTAGCTTACTCTAGGTGTGATACTTAGGCAGGACATTGTCACATGTGCATTAACAGTTGTCTTTTCCAATTCTCAAGATGGTAAAAACTTGTTACTCTTTCCTGGAATCATCAGCTCTATCTTTTATTTGGTAGGTTTGATGAAGAAAACTGTGCTTACTACATCACGTGGGACACACGTGCAGCTTGTGCTGTGAAGCAGCAGGAGGTAGAGGTGGTGAATGGAACAGTCATTAATCCTGCAACTGGGAAAAATTTTTCTTTAGGGGATGTTTATTCCAAGTGAGTAAAAAAAAACCCAAACAAACCCCAAAACAACAGAATGGTAGAACTAGTTACCTTTCTGGAGAAGATAGCTAACCTGTGCCATTTATCATAGCTGCAGAGCATACCAGGTGGATCTCACAGTCTGTGTGTATGAACCACTGAATCACTTTTTTGTCTTCATACTATCTTAAACCTTTGAAGGTATTTACATGTTCACTCACACATTGAGGGCAGTATAGCTGGAAAAATCTGCTTTCTGTGCTAAATATAATTCTTACTTCTACTTCAAGGAGCAAGCCACAGTCCTGCATCTTTTCTGGTTGCTGAATCACTCAGCATGCTCTGGAATCAACCAGTGATGGCATCTCTACCATTGTTGCCAGTCTTGGGAATAGCCCCAACCTGTGAATTTAGACTTAAGAATAGATTTTTCTTCTGTTTCCTCAGGTTGTACACAGCTTCTGGTGATGTACGGGCAAATGGTGATCAATATGTGTATCAAATACACCTTTCTGGTATAACAAACTCAAGTTCCCCAGAATGCTTTGGAGCAAACATCTGCCAGGTGAAAACCAATGAACGGCGTGTTCGGAGAGTTGGTTCTGCCAGAAATGCCAAATATTATGTTGATGGTAAGTGTGTGCTCACCAGACAGAATTGCTTGACACTCTGTGAATTGCTTCATCAGAAAATGGTTCTTGGTTGACAGCACCTATGCTAATCCATTTCTGTAGAGCTATCCAAAGTCTGTCTAGCATAATTTAGGTTTCTTCTTTTTTTTTTTTTTTTTCTGTGTAAGCTCAGTTGCAAATATGGCTTTAATAGGGGTTAGGACTTGACACTTGAAGACTGAAAGGCTTGAAGTTGGAAGACTTCGTAAAAACAGTGCAAGGAGAAGACTTTCATCTCCTGTTTTCACCTGTGCTCATATGGCATAAGCAATGATTTCCTTTAGCTAGCTACTTTTTTTTTTCCAGGGTCTAGTGCTTACACACTGTTCCCAAGGAAGTAAACTATTTTTTCTTCTCATTGTAGATGATGATTTGGATGTCATATTTTCATCTGACTCCAGATGTGGTAAAGATAAATCAAAGTTTGTGTCTTCAACCATTTTCTTCCACTGCAATCCAGAAGTAAAGGAAGGCATCCCTGAATTCCTTCACGAGACAGCAGATTGCCAGTATTTATTTACCTGGTACACATCTGCTGTGTGTCCATTAATGTGAGTAGATAACTGTTTGCTGAAAGCAGCTTTTGTCAGCACTTCTCAGTGAAAGCCTTTTTTGTATTTATTTGTCACAGTGATTGGGAAAAGGGGAAAAGCTACAAAAGCAGTAGGCTTATAGATAAATTGATGGTCATGTATACAGTGTTTGGCACATGACTACTAAATTAAAGCTTGCCAAACTGATCTGGACTTAAAGCTGGAGAGGCACAGTGGGATTGATAGAATTGTTTTCACTAAGTAAAAGCTACTGTAGCTGACAGAACATGCTGTTTCATGTTACTGAGAGGAGCAAACAGTTTGTGGGTGAGGTGGTCCCCCTTGCCTTACTGTCTGGAAAACTTTGAAGCTATGACAAAGACTGGCCTTCCCCTCTATCTCCCCACTTCTTTAGCCTGGAAGGGAAAATTATTACAGGTCTTCAAGGGACAATGAAGTATTCTGCAATTAAATATTAGCTAATCTACTGATTAGTGAGGGGACAGTATTAAAAGGGGAGTGTCTGTATCTAGGTGCTTACAATGTTCTTGACAGGTAGGCAGCCTCACTGTGAAAAATGGAGTGTTTACTTCTGGGAGTGTTTACTTTCTGGCTGCTAGCTTGAAAGCACAGGCAAACTCTTGATTCTGATTTAAACCTATTGTGGGAGTTTGGGGTGTGTAGTGCCATAGTCAGATGAGAGGTAAATAATTTCCGTAGCTGTTGAGGCTTACTCATGTGCATGGTTCTAAAACAGCAGTTTTGTGTGGATCACTGCTGCTGTATAAACTCTGGAGTGCTTAATTGTGCTCTGCGGTCTTGACATGAAACATGTAGTTCCATGCACTATTTATAGCATACTGGGATGGAGGCACAGTACATACATTTGTGTTTTTCAGGTTGTTTTTTACTTAGATGAAATCCCCTAAACATGCAGCTGTTAGGTTGGAATGACAGGATGGTGTGGCATGTCTTCTTTTAATCTGCTGTTTCTAATCCAGTTTAACAAAATTTATTAATATATCTTATCTTTTCAATTTACATTGCTAGATCAAGTAATGATCCAGGAAACAATCAGCACCAGACAGATGAGGAGACCCAAATACATAAAGGTCTTTCAAGGAGAAGCCAGGCTGTTGGTGCTGTGCTTAGTGTCCTCCTGGTTGTTCTCACTGTGTGTCTCATAATCTTGCTGTTCTACAAAAAAGAGAGGAGGTAAGAAATTAAGAGGCTTTAGAAGTTTCTTTGTCAGGACTTTGTTTTCTGCCAGAAATGAAAGGGAAATACTAAACTTTAGAGATTTGGGTTCTGTTTTTCAGTTGGCAGCATCAGCTGTCAAACTGCTGGTTCCTTCATATTCTCCATTACTGTCTGAAGGTCCATGTAAAGAGGGCTGGGGTGTACAACTGAGTTGATCTAGCATCTCTTGTGGGCAACTGCTAATTAAGAAACATAAAACAGTATGACAATATTGTGTTAGTATTTGATATCCCTCCACTTTCGTGGAGTCAGACTGGATCCATACAACAGTGTCAGGGAAAAAGTGCAAGTCCTGCTGTTACTCTGCTTTCCAGATGACTTTTGGGGTGTTTTTCTCTTAGATATGAAGGCCAGAGGGGTTTCAGAACAGTCAGCCTGAAGCTGTAGCAAGGGAGAAGATGTACATCATCCTGGACTGGATTTTGGTAGAGTGGTTCAGAGTCAGTGTGATAGTTCGTAGCTCATTTATTGACATGCTTTATGTTGATGGTAAAATTTCAGTGGAGAAAAGTGAGTGCTAATAAGTGGATATAGTGTTCCTAATGTAATATTCTTTCCTTTATTTAGGGAAATTGTTATAAACAAGATAACAAACTGCTGCAGAAGATCATCTGGTGTTTCCTACAAATACACAAAGGTAATACAGTGACAAAATCAAATTTGTTTCTTGTCAAGTTTTCTTAATATGAAGCTTTTATTAATAAATAACCCCCTTAATTCCTAATTCCTTTAGTGCATGGAAACCATATGGTGTGGCATCAGGAAAGCCACATAGCTGATATATATATATATAGTGAAATGGGAAAGGAAAATGGAGTTGAGGAAATGAAGAGCAGTCCATAAATTACCAAATAACATGTAAATGTACAAGAAGAGAACAAAGTCTGTTTCAGCACAGTGAAAAGTAATGCTCTTGCAGTGTTTACTCTCTCACGGCTACCTTAAACCAAGGTTGTGCATGCTGTGGGGTCTGACGACTGGGGAGATCAGTGTGTGTGTCAGTCTAGAGTGGCAGATGCAGTCTCCTCTTCTTTTCTTACAGATAAACAGTGAAGAAGACGCTAATGAGAATGAGACAGAGTGGCTTATGGAGGAAGTTGCAGCACCAAATCCAAGAACAGCAAAAGGAGGGCAGGAGAATGGTCACATTGCTACCAAGTCTGTTACATCTAAAGCCCTTACCTCTCTCCATGTGGATGACCTGGACAGTGAGGATGAAGTGTTAACCATTCCAGATGTAAAGATTCAAACAGGAAGAGGACTGAGCAAGCACCCACAGAAGAAGCCACACAGTTTTGGCAGTGATAACAAATCTTATTTACTGAACGGAGGAAAGGAAACTAAAGCAATAGCAAAGCCAGGCCAGCATCAGGCACAGAACTCTACAAATACAGCATCATTTCATGATGATAGTGATGAGGACTTGTTGAATATTTAATAACCCTTCTTGTGCCTAATCAAATATATATAGAGAGATTATATATAACAGGACAACATTTCCAACCAAATACGAGGACTTCAGCCTGAAAGATTTTTCTGAATTTTGCCTTTAACAAGAAACCATTGAAAAGGGAAGAAGAGAAAGATTTCTTGGTTGTTTACAATGATCTGTTCAGTAATGACTGGATTTTTGACATCCAGTTGGCTGAGTTAGTTGACTCTCTCTAGCCAGGACACTTTTTTTTTTTTTAAGTCTCAGCATAGATGTTAAATGCTTGCTTAAAAAAGAGAAACCTTTGAAAAGAAAAGATTAAGGCTCAATGAAGCCCCTGGCTTCTGAGACTCAAGTTATCTGACTACTGTCATTTTAACTCCTTGTATTTATTGATCCTCACTACTCAGGTTTGCATAATAGTAACACGTTCTTCCTGCCGGCAGGGTATTCTTCTATGGGCTCACCCATTGTGAGACAAGGAAAAGTATAACTTTTGTGTGTTGGGATGATTTGATGTAAATTTTGGAACTGGTCTAATTTATCCTGTAAATTTGAATATCCATTCTAATTTAAACAGATCATTGGTTCAAAGGTGTGGACTGAAAGGTACAATTCTGTATAGATTTAGCCTGAAATGGTTGCTGTTCTTCGCATGTTTTGTTTTTTTTTTTTGTTTTTTTTTTTTTTTTTTTTTTTTTTTTTTTGGTACTGGTCATATGACTGACTTCATCAGTATTTGCCTAAACAGCTGACAAGCACCCAAAGATTTTTTTTTTACCTTGATTATGGCTGGACTAGGCCAACTGCACAGATAACCAGACTTTTTAAGGACATAGAGGCAGAATTCCTATAATACAGTCTGCACTACCCAATTTGTCATTACCAAGAAAAACCCAAGGACTAGAGGAGCCCTAGTCTGCATAATGCCTCTCTCTGGTATTAATTTCAAGAAAATAAATTCGGGCCAATATTTTGTGATAACCTAATTTCTAGTCTGTATGCTATGATCCTGGTCATGGGTCATTGATTTGAAATGTTGCTGGTAATAAATGCAAGTCAGTTTTTCTGTAGCAGTCTTACTCCTCTCCAGGTGTTTCCTAAACAAAATTATGGACAATGTTAGGGTTTCAAAGCATTGTACAAGAACATGCATTGGTCAGAATTTTTTGAAACTTTTTTGTTGTTCCTTTTGGCTGGCTTATTCAGTTTCAACAATGGTTTCTTTTTATAAAAACTCCGTTTTGAATCAAAATAGTGTAATATGAAGTATTCAGCAATTTCAATAAAAGATATGAAGTGGGTATTCCAAATCCCACATCTCAAGTCTGGAATCTTTCTTGCACTATTCTGTATGCTGCTCACTAGCCTGGTGAGATCCTTTCTTGCTGTGATGGTTAATACCTCAATCATGTCACTCAAAATAAGAACCAGTGTTTGATGACAAAGATCAGAGTATTCCACCAGAATACACTGGTGGTGTATTCTTTGTTTAATCAGTCTTGGGTGTTCTTCCTCTGATATTGTTACCTGTCGAGCTGTAAGTCAGTTTGGCTTAAGCTGCATATTTTCAAACTTAAATCAACATTTTTCATATTTCTAATTAGAAGAGCTTGGAGAAGTGAGAGGCTTGATGGTGTATTTTTAATACTATTTATTATCATTGCAACAGTTCTCTGAAAGCATGTCAGAGGCTTCTGCTTCCCTTGCCCACGTCATCAGGGCTGGCGTTTTGGAGTTGTTTGATCCATGAACCAACTGCATGAAATTAATTCTCCTGTATCTGACAGCAGAGAGTGACTTCAGTGCCTGGTCTTGGAATTACTGCCCACTTTTTACCCAGGCATTTGTAGGCAGCTTGGCTGAATCTTACCTTATGCTGGATGCATAAACAGCTTCACCAGACTATTTTTCCCGGAAGAATACTCTGCTTAACTGTATGGAGGGAAGGGTTATGAGAATAACAGGGTCCAGATGAGTCTGTACAAATGGCTGGGCCAGGAGCTGAAGCTTTGCCTGTCAGCAGCATGACTCCTTGGGAAGTGTCCCTAAGAAACCCACCTGCCTGGCGGAGTCCCACACAGTTCCCTCTAGGCTGGCTGCAGAGAGAATGGGGAAAATGGGGAAAACTGGCCCAGTCTGGATCAAACTTCTGTAGTTCAAGGGAAACTTTTGCACTCCAATACCAACTGTTTAAATAAAACTGTTGGAAAAGAAGGGGGTTATGTAAGGGGGTGTGTTTTTAAGATGCAGCCTGATGCCTTAGCTTCACCCACTTCCCAGGCAGGCTTTGACTTCAGTTCCCTTGGCTCCAGCTGACTGTACACATCCTCCTCCTGAGGAAGGTGGCAGGGGTTGGCTCTGAGCGTGGTGACTGCTGTGCACGTTTGTGTCCCTGTTCCCCTCCCCAGCTCCACATGGAACTCCTGCAGGTGGGGAGGCAAAGGTCTGGTGTGGGGTGGTACTGTGCTTGGCTGAGGGTGGCACAGCTCTGAGTGGCCAGGAGAGGAGTCCTTGTTAACTTGGTGTGGATGTTCCTGACAGAGAAGAGGGTGAAGCAGGAGAGGAGAAAGCACATCTGTGTGATGTAGGGAATGATCTTGAAGTGTTGGTTTGCAAAGCAGCTTTCACAGCTGCTCAGGCCACTCGTGGTCTGTAGTTGATGAGCAATGAGACCAAGTTCTATTTCAATGTCTATGCCAGAATGGCCTTCTAAGGTGGTTTTTTTTTTTTTTTTTTTTTGGAGTGTATTGTGTCTTAGATTTTTTTTTCCTTGTTGCCTAAGCTATTCCAACTACTTTCCAGACAAATTTTCACCTTTTTTTTTTTTTTTGTGTGTCTTTTAAATGTTACCTCCACTTGGGCTTTTCTTTCTGATGGAAGGCTGCTGTTGTCAGCAAAAGATATGGGAATAGCTGGTATCTATCCATAGGCAGGACAATGTACCATAGGATACTACTGCATTTACTGCAATGAAGTCTACTTAAAGTCCTAGAGGTCTTCTGTGGTAACAAAAAAAAATAGCTGTTTTGGCCATAGGTACTGTATAGTATGGCTTTCCACAGCTATTCCCAGTGCATAATTCTGTAATGAATGCTTTTTCTCTTTTGGATCACTGCAAAAATATGCTCAGGTGAATCCCTGATGCAGGTGGGAAGAGATTTTCCTTGGGAATGGAACAGTGTAGAGGGTGAGAGGTGTGACACATGTGATAGAAGTTTTCAGGAAAGCTGTTCCTTTACTGCTATATGGCTCAATGTGTAGATGCTTTTTTCAGAGTGTACCCACCTATTTTTTCCAGATCCTGGTTAAGAAGCTTTGCTCACATGTGGTGCCCAGCCATTCTTCACTAAACCCATGTGTTGCTTGTATGTTGGTAGAAACATTTTATATGTTTGCTGCTTAAAAATGCCTATTATTTGAGGAGCTGACTTGCCTAACTAAAAAAATAACCCCCAAACCCCCAACAAAAACTGAAGGGCTGTGACCCATAGGGGCTTTTCCAGAGAACAGGCATGTATAAGTGCTCTGATTAGGGGTTAAAGGCAAATTCTCCCTGGGTGAATTAAGGTCTGATTTCAAATGAAACCTAAAAAATAGAGCTTGCAACATGTAGTTTAATAATTTATAGAGTTAGTCTTGACTTTTGGTCAAATATCTTTGTTACCTAAGTAGCTTTGCTGCCAACTAAATATATCAGCGCTGCAGAGAAGACCTAGTTGAGCTTTCTGAGGTGGTTTTGATGCCAAAATGCCAACCTTAGATGACATTTTAGAGCATATTGGAGAATTTGACAGGTTCCAGAAGCAAATCTTTTTTGTCCTATGTTTGTTATCTGCTTCCTTCACCCCAGTGTACGTGGGGGTCGTCTTCTTTGGGTACACCCCTGAGCATCGCTGCTCCAGCCCTGGGGTGGCTGAGCTGAGCCAGCGCTGTGGCTGGAGCCTGGAGGAGCAGCTGAATCACACAGTTCCCGAGTGGGATGGCCACGGGGGCAGCTTCAGCAGCCGCTGCAGGAGGTACGAGGTGGACTGGAACACAACAGGCATCAGCTGCACTGACCCCCTCGGCAGCCTGGTGGGCAGCGGGAGCACCGTCCCCCTCGGTCCCTGCCGGGATGGCTGGGTCTACGACTTCCCAGGGAGCTCTATCGTGACAGAGGTAAAAACAGCTCCCTTTGTCCTGTCCCCTCTGTTACAGACAAGGTGAGGGTTGGTGGAGCCTTGACTATGTTAAAATATCCCCTGCTTACCTGGAGAAGGTAAACTTCTCTTACTGTGAACTTGCGCTTGGGGGTTTACAAGTTATCTTCCCTCTGTCCTTGCTGTGAAGGGTTGCCTTGGCTGCTCAGGAGGCTTATATCTCCAGCTGGGGAGCAAAGCATATTTCAGCAAATAAATCTCCAGGTAGATAAAGTCCAGTTCTGAATGAAATTCCTGTCACATGAGAGGTCCAATTGGTGAAGGTGTGTAGGCGTGTAAACAGTGCAGCTAGCAGTGCTGCAAACAAAATGGGCCAATGCAATGGCCTTGATTTCTTCCCCCCACCCCCTTCTTTTTTTTTTTTTTCTTTCTTTTTTTTTTTTAATGAATAAAGTCTTTTAAATTTGGTTTTAAATAAAAATTAATTGCAGTCAGTGTGAGGAAAGGTATTGCCTCCCACAATTAAACAGTTCAAGTTAGGAATAAACTGTAGAAACTGTGCTCTCAGAAGGAGTCTGAATAAACTGAAAGTGGTACTTAAGCTACTTGCTGTACTTCAGCAGTTTAGGTGCTTTAACTTTAAGAATAAACCAGTAACTGGGATGACAAGCTTGATCTCATCACAGAAAGTTCTACCAAATGTTTAGAGGCGGTCAGGATTCTTTCCCCCATATGGCTAACACAGGAGCAGTTAAAATCTGTGCTCTAGCAACTTCAGCATTCATAGTTTTCTAAGAGATTGGTCCTAGCTATAAGGGGGTGCACTCTAAGTGTACTTCTTTCAGCAAGTTATGGGCTGTGAGATATGAAAGTGAGGAAGTGAGGCACCTCAAGTGTAGGGTGAGCCAGGCCTTCTATGCAGCAGCAGCTCAGCAGGCACATCTCACTGGAAAAGGCTCCAGCAGATCCCATGGTCCAGATGCCCCCACCATCATTTCCTGAGGCTGTGGGAAGCTGAGCACTTGCAGTCTGTGTGGGCTCATGCAGTTGTGCTCTCACATCAGCTGTCTCCCCTTTCCTGCTGAAGGGGGTGCAAGGCCAGGCCCATGGGCTGCTTCCTTCATAGAATAACCAGATATGTCACATAACCCTACATTTTGTCAATGAGTTTCTGGTTGTGACTGTTTCTGTGAAACTTCTCAGGCTCTGATATGTTGTCCCCTGCTCTGATAGCCTAGAAAAGGAAAGAATAGTGCAGTGTAAATCGTGTTATTTCAAAGGAGAAGTTTGCATGTGGAAGAACGTTCTCATGGGAAGTCCCATAGAGCATCAGAAGAAATATTTGGTTTTGTGTTAATTATGGATGCATAGATTCAATTAAACCCAGCTACCAGGAGAAAGGGAAGGGATTCTCAGTCATATTAGGAGAGGTTTTTGCAATAACCTTTTCTTCAGTAGCTCTTAAGTATTTCTACAAGTAAGACAGGACAAGACTAGATGGCAAATATATGTAGGTATCCATGTGGTATAAAGCTTGGCCCTGGATAGAAAATATCTGCTCTCCAGACACATACAACATATGTTTAGCATAGTTGAGCTAAAGACCAGAGCAGAGAGAAAATGCTGTGGCCTCAGGGCAGATGCAGATACTTCCACCCTCCTTCTGAAAGGCAGTGCTCCATGGGACCTGGAACAAGGCAGGCTCCTGAAGGCATCTAAGGTGCTTCTAATAAGGGCATCACACTTAGTCCTCAATGGTCTGTGGGGACTACTCTGCCATGCCAGGGTATGAGGTAACAAGAACTGCCTAGAAATGTTCACCATCAGTCACAAAAAAAAAAAAAAAGCTGTTTGAAAAACTCAGGGTGATCATCAGATCCATGCTGATTTGATCAATGAGGGCCAACAGAGGTTCGGATGCTAGTTTTGACAGATAATAACTCACTTATGCTTTCCAGAAAAGAGAGATGAGACATGAGTGGGAGATGCCAGTAAACTGCTCAAGGGCTTTTCCCAGTCTTTAATGTTGGACAATTAGTTAAGTTAGCAGGATTTCTGTGTGCTGGCAAAGCAGGCATTGACCAGAAACAAGTTTAAATCTTTAACTGAAGTGAAGGAGAGTTGTGGATGTGAGCCAGCTCCTCATTTCACTCTTTTGTCTCTGACTGTGGTTGCTCCTTTAGTTTGACCTGGTGTGTGAGGACTCCTGGAAGTTGGATCTCTTTCAGTCTTCTGTGAACGCTGGGTTTTTTATTGGCTCCTTAAACATTGGCTACATTGCAGACAGGTATGTGTGGGCTGACAGCAAAACCCTCTGACCTCCCTTATCAGTGTTCAGCAGCCAAACTTAAATAAAGGTTGTGCAACTGATATCATCTCCACTCTTCTGAAAATAAGGTCATCCCCCTGGACCTTCAGTTGCAGCATGAGCCAATATCCTGCCTTTTAGGTTGTGCCTGGTGGTTAGCACAGATCTGCTCAGCAAGCCCTGCAGAGCCCATGAGGACTATTTTAGAATTGTACACACCAAACTTCCTACTGTGCCATACCAGAGCCCTCGGGCGTTAACCAAAGCCAGGAAATGTGTGGTTTGGATCTCCCACTTAATCTGTCACACTCTGTGTGGCTGCAGCTTGGAAACATTTTGCTTCTTTTGGAGAAGCTTAGAAACAGTTGTCACAGTTTGCCAGATGTGTACAGCAGCAGTCACTGAGAAAAAAAAACAGATAATCCCTCTAGCTCCGTGTTCAGAGCCAGCAGAGTCAGACTCCCTGGCTCAGGCATCTGGGCTTAAAGAGAAACAAATGCCAGTACTTCCCCTCTTGCTCCCCTTCTGCCTAGGACTGTTAGTACAGCAGGCTCTGAGTTGCTCCAGCTGAGAAATGCAGCCCACTCACAAGCAGAGCCATACATTACTAGTGTTTTGAAGGTTAAGATTGTGGTGAATAAAACCCTTATAAATCTGGTGCATGTGTAACTGTCAGAATAATAATATTAACCCATGCTTATTTTTCAGTCCCAAACTAATATATGTAAACATGGGACTATTCTTTTTTTCCTGAAAGTTTTTGTGGAATTGCTGAGCAACTGGCACAGTATCTTTTCATGGCATAGGAAAGCAGATCAGTGAGTAATAGGCAAAGAAAAAAAGCATGTCTCTATATTGCATAGCAAAATTGGATTTTTTCCCCCTGAAGATGCACAAAGCTCTTACTAGTTTAAAATGCTTCCATGACTAGTGGTTTGCTTCATGCCTATCATTTTCCAATCCAGGTTTGGCCGTAAATTTTGCCTTTTAACAACAATTGTTGCAAATATTGTGTGTGGAATCCTTCTGGTCTTCGTGCCCAGCTATGTGTGGATAGTCATCATCCGCTTGTTGCAAGGGCTGGTCAGCAAGGGCTGCTGGACTGCAGGCTACATCCTGGGTGAGTACAGGACCTTCTCCCAGGAGCAAGACTAGCAGCAGAAGATGAAGGAACAAAACTCAACTCCAAAAAACTTAAAAAATAAGCCATTTTAAAAATGCCTGCCATGGTGTTTTATTAAGGAGTTTTCTCCCTCTTTGACTTCCCAGGATGTTTTCAAGCACTGTCATTTGGGAGAAACAACAGTAGCCTTCAAAGCTCAAGCAAGTGGTGGTGGGTTAGGGCTCTTACCTCGAGATAGGCTTTCCCCTATGGTACAGCTCACCTTTGCAGATCTATCTGGGCCCCGTGGCTCTTCCTTCCATCAGGCTCCGGCTAGGGAAGGTGACCAGGCAGACACAGCCCCTCTGGCCTGGGTGCATTCAGGATGGTGACAGAGGAGGCCATTAAAGAAGCAGGCAGAGGGGTGGGGAAAACTTGAGACATTTTTATGACACAAAAAGCATTAAAGGGCAAACAGAGGCTTCAGAACATAAAAATAACAGAAGAACAGCACGTACTTGCTGATAAAAAGACGAGGTGTTTGTGTACCTGTGTGTATGCACTGGGCTGAGCAGAGGCCAAGCCATGGAGGAGCCAGCCTGTGTGGGTGCCTCTTCCAGTGCCCTGCACCAGCTGTGTCTGCTGGTGAGGCACAGCTGAGTGGCCAGGCTGGGTCTGGGACCACCTCAGGACCTCTTTCTGGTTCAGGGTAGAGCTGCCTGTGATTTCTCTGATTTTTCTGGAATGGAGTTCAGTCTTTTGTCCACAATACCCAACTGCAAGCAATCACTGAAGCAGCAGATTAACTATTTTAAAAGCTGACCTATAGAACATTAACTGGGTTATGGTGGCAGGTGGCTCTACCAAATACCTCTGAGAGACATGCCATTTATTGTGACAGTGGTGAAAATGTAAAAGTCAGTGCCCTAAACTTCCATGAAATCTTTCAGTGTGGGCATCTTGCTAATTCAGTTTTCCAGATGTTTGATATAAATAAAAGCACCTATCCCACGGTCCAGACTGTTTTCTGCTAAGACATGATTATTCCTTTCTGTGCATTTCTGGATTTAAATATTTTCCTGGCACAAATGAAATCTCCATCCCCTCTTCTGGGGAACTTTAAGCTGTTTTAGAGGGTGAAGTCCTTTTCAGGACAATGATTTGCCTCATCTTGATGTTTTCTCTTTGTTACATCTTGTTACTCCTGGAGTATCTTGAAACTCTCTTATGGAAAAAGATCCTGAACCAGCCCCAAAGCCCCCTTAAATTTGTATCTTCTCCCTGGGGTGGCCAATACTGAATGCCCAGGGGAGGATATAAGGACAGAAAAACCTTGTTAACCTGCTCTGCTGAGGCACTTGTCTACCCTTCAGCTGCTTCTGGCTCAGTGCTGCTGAGCCTGCAGAGATGTCTTTGTGCCTTGTTCAGCTGAGCAGCATTAGCTAATCTGTGGTTCCAAAACTCAGCAGCTCATTTGGCCGCTAATTAGTTCCTTACCGTTCTTTTTCTAATGAGTTTGCTTTCTTGAAGTCACACAACTGGATGCAAAATATTGTGTGTGCTTGCGCCTGTCTGCTGGCATAGTTACTTTTAACTGTGTATCAACAAGACTTAATGTGTGTGTCTATGCTGTGGAGTCGCAAAGTGCAGACGAATAGTGATCCCACCCTGGCCTGGGAGCTCTGTGCCATCCCGTGATACAGGTTTTCCTTATGTACTTGGAGTGAGGTGCAGGCTGAAAGCCTGTATTTTGGAAACAAAATATTCAGCTTTGTTGTTGGGTTGGAGACATTATGTATGTTAGCTTTAGATTTCACAACAAAATTCATCTGTGCACGTTGACAAATGTTTGATCTACTCTATGATTTCTGCAGCAGAGGACACTCCTGGATGTCTTAGGCCAGTGCACAGCCAGCAGCAGTGTTTTCTTCTCTGCTGGGGTTCAGGTGCCAGAAAAGCCGAGCAGGGGGTTTTGTCTGGAGGCGTTATGCTGGGAAGCCCAGGATTACCAAGGTTTCCCCAAGGAGTTACCATAGCATCGGTCCTCCAGCAGCCCCCCTAGCTGGTCTGTGCTGCACGGGGCAGCCAGGGTGCTCACGTGTCCCCGTGTGCCCGTCCGCAGTGACAGAAGTGGTCGGCCCGCAGTACCGGAGGATGGTGGCGATCCTCTACCAGGCGGCTTTCTCCGTCGGGCTCCTGGTCTTCGATGGCATCGCGTACGCCCTCCCTCACTGGCGGTGGCTGCAGCTCACTGTCACCCTGCCCACCTGCTTCCTCCTGCTCTACTACTGGTAAGTGCCCTTTTGTTGTACCTCTGCCTGCCACCCAAAAAAACTGGCTTCTCCTGCTTCCCAAGGCTTGATACTGAGAGAGACTGGGCGCTCCTTTCTGGCGCGCACACCTCTTGGTGCAAAGAGGAAGTTCCCTGCAAAAAGGAGAGGGGAATAGGACTCCTCAGCAACTGAGATCTTGTTGAATCCTAGTCTGTGCACCTCACCTGACCTTGTGTTTAAAAAACAGACCACTTGGAAAAACACTGAGGGAAAATTGGATTAGTATAATTTACTATTTTCTTTAAGCAATTAATAAATTGCTTAAAGACAATAGGTGCCTTGGCATAATTTAATTGGTTTTACACTGAAAATACTGACAGATTGACAGATTGTCTAATGCTAACATAACTGTAACAGGCTGCTAGCGTGTTCTTTTAAGGCAGAAAAGTTGCAGGTTTTGTGGTCCAACCGAAAAAAAAAGCACTTGGGTACTCCTTCATTTTAGTTTCTCTCCTCTCTTTTTAATTAATATTTTTTGGTTGGAGTGCTTCAGATTTGAGAAATTGTCTGGATGGATCAAGAGGTTAGGAATAGTAGAAAGAAATTTGTTGCCTTCCTTCTTCCATATTTTTGAATTGGTAAGCCAGTTCTAACTTAATGAATACGTCTTAACCTGTATTGGCAGAAGTGAAAAATGGCTCCCTGAGAGGAGCTGGTTTGTAGTGAATGGGCTGGACAAGATGAGAGCACTACTCTCACTCAAAGCTCCTCCCTGATTTATCTAAAACTAAACTCCTCTTTGACTAAAGCCACTACCTCAACTGTTCCTTTTCCAATCTCAGCCATGGATACACTACTTTTCCTGACTGAGGGAGTGGGAAGTAGCACATGAAACCCACCCAACCAAAAAAAAAAAAAAAAAAAAAAAAAAAAAATCAATCTTCCTCTATTTAATCCTCCCAAAGTCTCCACTCATGGGAGAATAGGTGGGGTTTATGTTTTGTTGTATAATGGCATTCACTCGCATTTTAGGTGCCTCCCAGAGTCTCCCAGGTGGCTGATATCTCAAGGAAAAAATGACAAAGCTATGAAAATTGTCAGCAATATGGCTAAAAAAAATCAGAAAAAGATGCCTTCCCATTTTAAGGTGAGATCAGGGTTTGCTTGTGCATGTAAGTAAGCATCATGATAGTACCTTGCACCAGTTCCTCACAGAGAAATTTAATGTGCTGTGTACTGGCTCTTCCATAGGATATTAAATTTGAAGAGGAAGATTGTGGGAAGCAGAATCCCTCACTGATGGACCTTTTCAGGACACCACAGATAAGAAAAAACACACTCATTTTGATGTACAACTGGTAAGAATATAATGCTAGAGAGCTGGTTTTGGAGCTTTGGATTTGAAAACTCCAACAGGACATGGATGTCTGTTCTCTTACTATCTAACAAATCCAGGATGCTCTTCTCTGCCCAGGTTCACGAGCTCCATCCTCTACCAGGGGCTCATCATGCACATGGGAATGGCTGCCGAGAACATGTATCTGGATTTCCTCTATTCTGCACTTGTTGAGTTCCCAGCGGCCTTCATCATCATCATCACTATTGACCGTGTTGGGCGGCGCTACCCCTGGGCTGTGTCAAACCTGGTGGCTGGGGCCGCCTGCCTTGCCACAGCCCTCGTCCCAGAGGGTAAGTCACCTGAATGAAGCCCCGTGGGGACTTCCCATGAGATTCCTCTGGGACCTCCATGCTGCTTTGTGAGGATCCCTTTGCCACTGCTTATGCGGCCCTCTCTGTTCCTGTTCCCTCACTCACACGAGTGAAACAAAAAAAACAAACATCCCTCAAAAACATCAACTGACATGGGATCAGAGATTCCACAGAATAACACTGTTGTATTAATTGGCACCTGCTAAATCACTGGGATGCTTTTAAATGTCTTGAATGTATTTTCTCTGCAGACATACATTGGTTAAAAGTGATTACTGCTTGCATTGGGAGAATGGGAATTACAATGGCTTTTGAAATGGTTTGCTTTGTAAACACAGAACTGTATCCAACTTATATCAGGTAAGTGCATCCTCTCCCCACTTGGCATTTGGCCTGGAAACAAATAATTGAGGCTGATGTGTATGTTACGTTTTATGCTAAATGAAGTTATCCTCAAATGTGTCAGAATTACACAGGTACTATTGAACATAAAGTAGGTGAAGCACAATTAAAATGCCTTAAAAAAGTGGCTTAATAAAGAAAAGAAATGTACTTTTAGACAAGGGGAAACTCACATGACTGAAATAAAGGGAAAATTTGGGATAACCAGGGAGGGTGAGGGATCTGAAGTTGCACACAGTGCCTGGATCTGTCCTGTGTGAGGGTGAGAGTTGTGATCCATCCCCTTCCAACTGCAGTACTCTGACACTAACATGATCCCTTTGCTGCCAAACCAGGAATCTCGGGGTGATGGTTTGCTCCTCTTTGTGTGATATTGGTGGAGTCATCGCCCCATTCGTTGTCTACAGACTGGTGGAGATCTGGCACGATCTGCCACTGATTGTCTTCAGTAAGTGCCACTTACCTCCTTGCTGGTCCCTTCCAGGGTGCAGCGGGGGACCCAAGTTCCAAAGGGAGGGAAAAGCCACCAACACAGCTGCTTTAAGTTTAGCAGAAGCCCCCTGCTCTCTACAAGGCCTTAGCCTTCAGTTTATGACAAGCTGGAACTTGTTTATGCACTCATATTTCCCTTGCCCCTATGATTTCTCCATGCATTTTAAAGGAAGTTTGAGTTGAATACAGGTTTGGCAGATGGCAAAGAACTCATAAAAAATTTGATGAGCTTAATATTTGATTTAAAGATGATTTACTGCTCTTCTGTGAGTTATATTGTCTCTGTCCAGCCGTCAAACCCTAGAATTTCATGTAATTGCCTATTTAATGGAGTACAAGTATGCCTGTTATGCTTCAAATTTTCTGACACTTTGTTAACTGGCTCCTCTCCACTTATTTGGAAAGTGGCTGGTAAAGAAATGCAAGATAAGTTTTGCAGACTAGTGACCTGAACTCTCAGGTCAGGGCCTGAAACACTTATGAATCTTTAGGTCAGCACATTATTTATAGAAAAATACCTTGAATGGCAATATGCAGATTTTAACAGACAGGACATCTAGAAGGGCGCTTAGTAGATTTAAAATACATACCAAACACTTACAAAGTGGATAAAAGAAATTATCAGAGGAGAATTTGATTGTGTTGCTTCGAAGATAATTGTGTGTACATTTTCTAATCTTATGTGAATAGCATAAAATGGAATGTGTTTCCTGGCATGCTCTAGCACTAAAAAGAGTTCTTTCCTCTATGAAGGAAGGATCTGTCCAGTTTGAGGTGTCCTAGTTCATGCATAACTCACAAGAGGACTTGGCTTGGTGCTGTCTCCAGAGGGCAGCCACATCCTCCATTTTTGTACCAGCATGACAGTTTTGCACATGAGACTTGAGGTGCACATCTTGTATAAAGAAGAAAATAAAATGCCATTGACAAGTCTGTTCAGTCTGGCAGTAGCAAGTGGCTGATAAATGCTTACAAGCTCTTTGTTCCTCTTGTTTGAAGCTGTGCTTGGTTTGATTGCGGGTGGATTGGTGCTGCTTCTGCCTGAAACTAAAGGAAGAGTTTTGCCTGAGACTGTGGAGGATGTTGAAAACTTTCACAGGTGAGTCATGAGGATGAACATGTGGCAGTTTTCACTTGAAATTGGGCAAAATCCCTGTCCAGAGGGAATCCCAGGGGTTATTTGGCTGCCTTGTTTGTTTCCAGGAAGTTGTTGGGTAGTTTCCAGACTCTCTGGACAGATTCTGGACTCTTTTTAGCCCATGTCTACCTAGGCACCTTGAGAACAAGTAGCCTAGGCCTTTACTGGCCTTGAATAGCTGCACTAGGCTCTCAAAAGTGCTGCAACACCATACTAAATGGTATTTGTGTTTAAAAAAATGCCTTAACAATTGAAGAGGAAGAGGGCAGTGTTGGTAGCAGCTTCACATGTGGGGCGTGAAGCACCAGTATCTGCTGAGGAACCAAAGCAAACCTAAGGGAATATATATAGTCATTTTACTGGGGCCAAGGCAGAGCAGGGGAAGAACTTGAAGTTAGCTGCTCCCTGATCAACTTTATCCCTGGTTGATGTTCATGTCTTATGACTCTTGCAGGCAAAGTGCTCCGAAGGCCAAGAAAATCTATCTCCAAGTCCAAGGATCAGAAGTAGCATGTGGCTGAAGAAGGTGTAACTCTTGCTGGGTAGTCTGCTTTAGGGCAGTAGCACAGAAATACCACTTAGAATAAATACCCTCTCAAAAGCCTTGCCTCTCTTATTTCAATTTCTGTGCACATCCTTTATTTACAGTGTTTAGGGTTTTCTGATGGGATTGTCCCTATTGCTGCATAGCTGCTTCCCTCTCTGTACACTAAGAGAAACATGTTTTAGGGCTGGGAAATTTTTGTACCAGCTGTGTGGACTTCAACATGGACTTCAAGAGGTCTTAACTTGAGTATGGTAGGATCCATACCAACAAAACTTTGTAAGTCTCCATAAAGTTTAACTTTGTTGGCTTCTCTTAAGAAGAGGCAGCATAATATGATATTTATCTCGATTGTAGAATCAAGGTAACTATAAACCTGGTTCAACTGTGTGACAACTTGCACAGAGTTTTTAAAAAATTGATTTTATTTTCTTCTGGCTACTCACAAGGATTTTATTTTACTGGCTACTCACAAGGATGTATACTCACAAGGATGGGCATGTGGCAACTCTAGAGCATGAAAAAACATGCATAGGAGAAACACTCATAATCCTTTATGAGGTAATAGCATTATACATGGGCCCTGCAGGGGCATTCCTTTGGAGTGAGCTGGGATCAGGCTTGGGAACTTGCAGGACCCTGACCAAGGGTCCTGTCTATCAAGGAGAATCAGGAACAGCATTGGGTTCTCCAGGAAATATCCAGCACCTTCAGAAATTTCCTAGTCCATCCTGTTGAGTGACTGTAACAGACTTGTGGTTGCAGGGTCCTGTGTCTCCCCTTCCCTGTTTGTGTTGCTGGTCCCTATCTGCTGGAAAACACTGTTTTTCCATAGGGATACTGTGAGCAGGGTACAAGATACCTCTGCCCATTGATAATCAGCTGCAGGGAGAGAACTCCCAGTTGAGCAAGGCACCGCTGGACTCTAGCAGGCAGGGTGAAATTCCCCCAGGATTGCATCCCAGTGACCTTGCATCTGCTTTCAACTGGCCTGAACCTCAGTTAATATTCAGTGTTGCTGTGAGGGCCTCCAAGGCAGGGAAGTGTGTTGTGCAGTGAGGCAAGGCCATGGCAAGGCTGCCCTGAGAAGAGTAGGGACAGATCAGGAATGGCATGACTTTGGCCAGGGCAGTTGCAAAACTAGTATTTGCTTCAGGATCAGAGAGGAATAAGCTTGTCCTGAGAAGGCAAGAGGAACAGTGGAGGTGTAATTATGTGTCTAGAAGAGCTGATGTCCTGCTCTGTTTGCAGACATGTCTCTGCTCTGCACTAACCAAATCTGTCAGAACTTCTGACTTACAGTTCTTTGATATAAAACCTGTTGAAAGCTCTGCAGGTAGAAAATGGAGGTGGTAGCAACAAGTTAAGCAAAACAAAGACTGAGATGAATAAATAAATAACTACAAAAGCTGAGTCCCAAGACCCTTACCCATCACACTGGTATTTATTCCCATAAGCACTGCTACTGCCACAGCAGGAGCTACAGAGGTGGGAGGCTCTGGAACACCTTTGCTTTAAAGTCATCTGTAGACTGTGATAGTGACGTCTGCTTCTGGTAGCAGCTTAATAAACACAAGGGCAAATGTCCTTCATTCATTTCTTTGCTGGTGACATTTGCCCATTCATGGATTGCTTCCTGGAGCTGGGAAGTCAGAGGGATGTAAAAGCTGGTCCAGCTGCACGTGGCTGCTCTCAAAATGGGGAGCAGCAGCACTGTGTCCTGGGGGTGGCAGGAGTGCCTCACCCCCAGGCTATGGGTGAAGCTCACATCCTGCCTCAGTAACACAGTTTGACAGCTTCCCTTCCTCTACAGAGCAGCTGAAGCCTGTCTGCTCCTGGGGCTGCTGGAGCATAACCAGTGCTGTCCCTGGAGCCTGGGAAGGAGCACTTCAGGACCAAGCACCATCTGACTCTGGCAAGGAGCCTGGGAGCAAGTAAATAGGGCCAGATTAATGAAAGTGGGACTGACCCCTAAAGAAGACCCTGTCCCTCACTTATTACTTAAACCTGGACTTTATATCAGCTGTGCCTGAAGAAAACATAAAAGCTCCATGTTTTGGGATACCCACCAGCCTTCACCAACTGGGTTTTGGCCAACCAACTTTACTTATACAAATTTCCTGGTGTTCTCCATGGCATCATCTGATGGGCAGATAAACTTGTGGCCAAGGGCTGCACCTTTCTAAGCACTTTTCTTGTCCTCTTCTGTTGCTATCAGCACCTAAATCCAAATGCCAACATGCAGGCATTACTGTTGATTGGACAATTCTATGTTCCTATCCCATCGCTAGTCAACAGCACTGTGTCATCCTACATCCTTAATATTTTAAAATATAAAGAAATTGGGCCTTCTTCCACAACTAGAACTGGTAAACTCAAATCCAGAGAATAAATATATAAATAATATATAAATATAAGTTGATGAATATGATGTGAATCGCAGCTTCTCAAGAGCAATGGAGAGAGGGCTCTTCAAACTCCAAAGGCACTACAGCAGTGATTTTCCGCCATGGTATGGAGGGAAAACTCCTTTTTTGGCTTATCTTTTCCCCCTGCCTCAGTACTTATTTCTGACAGATGCTTGGGAGTTTGGCCATGTAAACAATCAAGCTCAGGGCATTAGGAAAACACTCACGCATAAACACAAACTTTAATGTGCTTTAATATGCAGGGCAGAGTGTCCTGTTATTGTTTGGGCTGGTCCCAGGAGGTGTCTGTGATGGGGCTTCCTGCCCCTTCCCCGTCACTGATCCCGAACGTTGATGCAGTTGTAAGGGGCCCAACAAGTCCTGAGGATTTACTGCCTCCAACTCCTCATTGTTTTTTTTTTTATTTTCCAGCTTGCCTAATATCTAGCCAAATTCTGGAATGCCAAATCTTAAAAGCCAGCCTGGGCTTAGAGGTGCTTGTTTTTTCTACATTTCTCTGGAAGAAGAGGAGCAAAACTAGGAGGGAAAAGGGGCTTGTGGATGCCTCAGGCACCCACAGTGGGCTCTACAGTGGCAGTGCTCGCTGCTGAGTGGCAGGAGCTGAATTATAGACCAACCAACAGCCCCAAGACTTTAAGGGAGGTAGAGGGAATTGTGACAGTAAATCAGACACTGCCTCTGTGTTAGTTTTGTGCAGAGTTAGGTAGCTTGGAGGAAGTGAGTTGGGCTTGTGACTGCACTCCTGCTTGCTACAGAAATGAGCTGTGAGTGAGCAGCCCAAAGAGATTTTTAGTTTTATAAGAAGCAAAAGAAAGTGTTCCTTCATGAATTTCCCACTTATGCCACATGAGTTGCTGCTGCCAGATATCCTGGGACACCCGAAACATGTGAAAGTGTTCAGGAGGCAAATAGAAAATATTTGCAGGATGGTCCATGAGGAAGTGAAGCAAAAATGCTTCTGACTTAGGAAATCTGGTCTTGTTACAGACAATGCTTTGAAAATCAGATGATGCCAGTGGGGGTCAGGCCTGCTGCTAATCAGGGGTGCCTGCTCAGAAGGTGCCATTGCAAACTGGGTAACTGAGGACAGAGGCTGTGAGCCAGCCTCCCTTGCTGACCAGTCCCTGGATCAGGCCGAACGTCACCGTCCAGCTCAGTGCAAAGGCCATCAGAACCCCTGAAACCACGCTGATGAGGACTGTGACCAGAAGGCAGAGTTTGTGCCCCCAAACCTGTGGATGGAAAAAAAAGAGAAAAAAGAGGCTCAGCTCCTGGAAGGGTAGGGGGCAAGCCAAAGAGTTTGAAGAGGCTGGAGAGGATGTCTGTTAATTTTGAATAGGAGTCTCTATCTGCTCTTCCCTTTGCAACATTAACCACTTCTATGGAATTTCAGGGAACTCCCCTGCCTTGTGTTTTCAGGTCATTGCTCACTTTTGGTTAAGGACTTGGCCAATGAATTCAAGATTGCTTTGATGTGGCTTCCCAACCCATCTTTCAAAGTTGCCATAGCTTTTTAATGGAGATTTGTTTGCTATCTGTGATATTTTAATTTTTTCTTATCAACCCTGGCTGACTATTGAGCTCTTCTTGAGTAAGGTTTTGTACATCGCTGTCATTTGTCATTCCCTTTATCACTGTGACTCGCTGGTAGTCAGAAATAGAGGGTTTCCAAAACAAACAAGCTGACTGGAACACTGGAAAGGCATTTGATTTCTAGCTGACAGAGATACATATTCAGTTAGAAGTATGAATTATAAAAGCCATTAAATTAGTCAGCGTCCACTAACAAAAACAGCATGATAATAAGTACCAGCCAAAAATAAGTCTTTTGTTTTTCACAGTAACATCAGCAGATCCCATCACTCAAACTCCATCCTCTCATGAGCCCAACATAAAGATATTTTTGACTTGCCTTAAAGTTTAGCCCATGAGAGCCTCATCAGACCACATTTGAAACTTCTGGTTTTGTGTTTACTGAGCACAATACATCCTGGTTATGGCATTTTGTGTTGCTCTTGGGTGCTCTCAGTGCAGGAGCAGCAGTGAGCTGGGACAGGGTGGTGTGAGCAGAGTGAAGACTCCTTATCACTCTAACATGTACGTGTTTTATCTTAGGAGGAATTATATCCTACTCCCTCATGTCTTTTCATACTCCTGCTTCACAAAAAGCTTTTGCAAAAAGATCCTTCAGTATTTTGACACACAGAGAGAGAGACAGAAGAGCATTTCAGCTATAAATGGCTATGAATTTGGAAGCTCTGGTTTCTGTTGGCTCTCACCATCATGAGGTGGTAAGAAATGCCTTTGCTAGGGAACATGATTGCTTGGAAAGGTGATCTGAAGAGTGGTGCTTCTGACAACCATGGAATGAATCTACTCTCTGCTGTTACATGTCCTGTTATGCCTGGATGTGGGTGCATCACCACCCAAGCCTCAGTTCTGGGAAAAAAAAGATGGACTGCTTTCAAGTTTACTAGGAGATTAGTCAGAAAACAAGAACTTGGATTTAAGAGAATGAGAGGATGAGAGAGGCAACACATGTTTCTGATTAAAACAAAAAACAAAACAAAGATTTTCCAAAATGCATGTGAAGAAAAGCCAAAATTGTTGTAAATCTGTCCACTTTTGTCCTTGAAATTGGACAGAGGACTCCATCTCAAGATGGAGGACTGGATGTAGGATTTTTGTGGTACTGCTGTAGCCATTTGAAGTCTTTCACCTGAGAATTCCTTTTGCCAAAGGTGTAGCCACACACAAGACGTGGCCACAAAGAGTTACTTCAGTAAATCACTATCTGTGGATGAAAAATCCATTTAAGCAAAAAGCTTATAAAAAAGCTGGTCTGGTTCACTGGCAGTATGGTAAAGATTTAATGAGGATGGGAAAGCAATCTGTCCAATCTGCGCATAGATGAGCTTCTTCACAAGCAGATTCATCTGCACAACCTAACTGATGACGTGTTTGCCTGCACTGAAACCAGGGAGCAGGGACCAATGAGACAAACACAGTCTTATCCTAATTTTGTGATACTGCAGCAGTACTACAGGGGATGGCTATGCCTCTTCCCATAGATCTTCCCCCTTGGAGGAGTGTGACAGTGAAAAGAAGGGAACAATTGCAGTATCTGTTTAACAGAGACAATATTAGGGCAGTCTTGGGAGGAAAATGCTACTGAGAATACAAAGTTAAAAAAAAAATCAAGACAGACTGGATCTCCAGAAGGATTGTTCGCTCCCGTTACCTCCATTTCTTCAAATTCCAGTCTCATCCTCCCTTGTTATTTTTGGTAAATATGCAGAGAGAGATCAGCTACAAAGTACTGAATTTGTTCAGAGTCTAACCTAAAAACCCAATCCACTGGGGAGATATATAGCACAATGATAATTGTGATGGAAAAGAGAAAATGAAGGACAATAATGTCTAGAACTGGCTAAATACAGACTCAGCTGAAAAAAAGGAGGGTAAAATAAAATTTAGGAAGAAACAACTGCTTCTGTTTCTGTATCTGAGAAAAACTCTCCTAGTTTGAAACTGATTTATGGCCATCTGGCTACTGTTAAAATTAATGTGAAACAAATTTATCGCAAAGATGAGCAAATAGTTCTTGGTGTAAGAATTAAAATTTCATCTTGGACTCTGAGCTCGTGTTGCAGCTTGCACCTATGAGAGAAAACAATATGTCTCCACTTGTGTTAATTCCTCAGGGTTGTAAAAGTGGAGTCATACCTTGGTATTTTTGTGAATTTTTGGGTCACAACAGCTGTTGAAAGTAGTATCTTAGAAACCACCACCCATCTCCCTTTTAAGTGACACACAGATCTTTTCAAGCAGGTTTTGGTTGCATCTACTTTCTTTCTGAATTGTGAATGTTGTTCAGCAACAGAAAGCCAATAACCAGAGGAAAGAGTTCATCCCATACCTGTCTACACACCACCCACCTGTCTGCTATGTAGCCAATGCTCATGGAGCCAATAAAATCCCAGCATTCACACACCACTGGAAGAGGTCCAGCTTCCAGGAGTCCTTGCACACCAGATTAAACTGTAAGGGCAAACACAGTTAGAAGCTGAGGGGCATTCCCCACAAACCAATGGCATCAACTAGAAAGCAGAGGGAAAGAAACCCTCTATCCTCTTAAGCTGACATCTGCAATACATTTTGTTTGGATTTTCCCCAACCTTGTGAAAGTTACACCCCGGAAAATGGTTGCATAATGACACAAAAGGAGAGTGAAAAAGGGAGGAAAACTCTGAAAGAACAAATAAAAAGTTCAGGAAAATCTCATCCTCTTGTCATCACCTATCTGCTTGAAATTTAGAGGACACTTGGAGCATTTGTTTCTTAAATGCCGTTTCTAAACACACTTTGACTCTTCTTTTTGGCTTCTGTTGTTAATTTGTTTTATATGTGACATACTTGAAATGCAAGATCTGGAGTCTTAGCTTATGGCCATTTCAATCTATGTCTGACAATTTGCCCATGCACAGTATGGGGCAGGTGGTAATTACTCTGTCCAGTATTTTCAGAGGCCATAAATACTATTAAAGCAATATGATCCTTTTCCTCACATGCATATACAAATGGAGAATCTTAAAATTACAGTGGACATAGATAATTGCTTGTATGCTCTTTTGAGGGAATAGGAGAATACAATACAGCAAAAACACAACAGGGCAAATTTCTTTTAGATACCTCGTGGTTAAAGAATAGTGTTGTGCCTCAAATGGGAATCAGACCAGTCACTGCAGTATGAGCTGGGGCCTCTGAGTGACCAAACTGAACTTACTGGGGTTCACATGCAACTGACCCACACTCAGGGAACTGAGAGTGGCCCTGAGATTGGTCACCAGCCCTTGCATGCCCATCCTGTCCTCTGCCTCCTGCCCTGACCTGCACCCTGGGGAGGCAGAGGGCAGAGGCTGCTGCAAGATACAGCCCTGTCTCACAGTTTGCAGCTGTTTAATGAGAATTTATTAGACAATGCTAATGTGTAAATGTGTGATTAAGCAATGGAGACATCCTCAGCCTCCTTTACTTGAGCGGGTGATTAATGTCATGTTCCCACGACCATGATTGCATAAGGTCCTTTTATGTTGTTCCCCATTTCCGCCAATGATGGAGGATTGGAAGAGGTTCAGTGCAGCTGAACATCAAAAGTGTGGATTTGGACAAAAAATAATTTATGGGCAACAATATCTGCCTGAAAAATTTCTGCCATCTTTCTGTCTGCAAATCTTCTGCAAAATTTCTGCCATCTTTCTAAGCCAGACAAAGACTCTGTAGCTTGGTTAGTGCTTCTGAACAGAGCCTCTGAGCAGGCTGCTGTCCCTGGGTTAATTTTCCCCTGAGGAGCACTCAGTGCCCTCTCTGAGTTTTATGAAGCACAAAACTAAATAATGAGGAAAACAGAGGTGATAAGTAATATAATATTTAAAAGAGCTATTACAACAAGCACTCTTGAGTTACAATGACCAGCATTCCTAGGAAATGTCACAGATCACAAACGGGACTGCTCCTTTGCAATAAACATCTTTTGCAGCTAAGAAAAGATCAGCCCTTTGACTGTGTACAAGTGAAGAGTTTACCTATCTCTGTTCAGTCTGGTTTCATTAGAAGCAGAGAAGGGACTATTTCCCCTGTTAATGCTCAAGGAGCTCACGGCACCAGCAGCCTTTAAACCTTGCACCCTCCTGCACACAGACTACTTAGCAGTGCACATATTTGATGCAGTGGTTAACAGCTAAAGACTATCCCAGCCAAAATTGAACTAAGTGCAACAGGAAGTGCATAAACTCTAGAAATCTGCTTTACTCCCTTTCCTGATTCTGCCTACTGTAGTTTCATGCTGGAGAAAGCAAGAAGAGAGCTGCCAGTGTGGTGTTCACATGACAGAAGGTTGTATCTCTGATTATGATTAATGTTATTTCTTCTGGAAAACCTTCACTGTCACCGAGTATTCTCTTTTATTGCCAGGAGGCAAAGTGTTGTCCTACAGTGGGAGTGACCATGAGCTTTATATTTTGCAGGATGTCCAGAGGTTTTGGCTACTGTAATCCAAGCTGTCCTTGAATAATCCTGGCCAGACTCTCTCCTGTGTATGATCTCACCAGTCTTGAGGGAACTGAGTGGTCCATCCCACCAATATAAAGGCAGGTGATTCTTGTCACCTGGATATCCCTGAGTATGATGTCTTTAAGATGTTTTTAGTGTGGTTTTTTCCACTTTGCTAGGGACAGAGCAGGCAGTGAGCATGCATGCAGTTCTGCTGGTGGATCTGAGTGCATGTGAATGGAGGCAGCATGAGAGCTTGCCAGACTGACATCTGTACTGAAAAACTAAACATGACTGTGCAGGGGCTCAAGCACTGTCTCTTAGCCACTGTGTTTCATCTTTACCACCATCCCCAGTACTGTTTTGCCTGATTCCTGTTAGCACCTCACAACACCCAGGCAGGTCTGGGGAGGTGATGCCAGGCAGGCTGTTTCTGGTAGTCAGGAGGGAAAAAATCCCTGACTGGGGATGGTGTGTACAGAGGTGAGCCATTGCCTCCAGCCTTCCCATTTATTAGCACAGATGCAGCACAGCACCAGTCAGCATATAGCAGGTAATTCAGCCAGACGAGAAAAGGGAAGAAAGTTGGAGCAGCTCTGTTAGCAGAGGGCATCTGTGTCCCTGACAGAAGACCCATATCACTCTGCAGTGGCAGGTTCATGAAACACTGTCAAGTGTGACAGGTTTGCTGGGTATAATCAGTAATCCCTTCAGTCTGCAGTAGTGAAGTATTACCATGACTGCTTTAAAACAAGTCAGCCTCCAAAATCTGGGGTAAACGTTCCTGTACTCTGACCTTCATGAGCTTTAGATGTAGGCTCGAAGGGTTGGTGAAATGTGAACAAAGCCAAGCCTACCACACTCCTGTAAAAAAAATTACAGATGAAAGGCATACTGATAATGATTGTATAAATAGCTGATGGCTGCCAAATAATAGCCCCAGTTTAAAGATCTGAAAGCATCATCTCATGAAATCACCCATGAAGACTGAGAACCTGAGGCAAAGAGATCTAGCAGGTTAGCTTTTCAGAGAAACTGGTTTTCAGATCTTTGAGAATTTAGGCTAAAACAGTTTGCTAGAGGTGTCTTAGACAGACTTTCCCATTCAGACTCTCCCACCATGAGCATGCTGACATGTTGGCCTACAAACCTTCTTGCATGAGTAAATACTTCTGCATTGATGTCCTCCTAGTGAGTCATTCTTTCATCTTTGCCACTTAGTGATGGTTTTGGTTCAGTACTTCCCTGTGTATTTGGATCTTATCATAGTTCTGTTTCCTGCGAATACATCAAGAACACAGGCTTTTAACAGGGAGCTCTGAGCATGCTGTCTGTCATAATCATATGCTACTATGTACCTGAGCAGGACTTGTATAATTCAGAGGAATGTGATGGAGAATCACTGGAAACATCCAAGGAAGTTTATAATGCACCCACTGAGATGCACTGCCTGTGCATTGGGGTGCAGGTACATCAGCCAGGCTGAGCCAATCTGGTTTCTTGGTGCAAAGCCCCATCCCCTTTCCTACAGCCTGTTGTGGCACTTGTTAATCCTGTACACCATAAATTGGCTCAACTTGCTACGAGGACAGAGGCCGATCCTATCTGCAGTAGTAGGTTGTAGGGTTCAGTGAAGGGATGAGGAAAATTCAGCACAAAGGAAGGCACAGGATCACATAGCTCAATCTGCTGGGAGTAGGAAGCTGGAAAGAAGAGGGAAGAAGCAGGATGTCCCTGTGGTGATGAAAAAAACATCCATCTCGTAGTTTTTGGTAGGGTTTCACCTGGGCTAACATCAGCCATGTAAAAGTTGAACAGCAGCATCTAGTTACCCCTGGATGTATATCCACATGTGAAGCAGGAGCCTATAGTGGTGCTAAATGGCAGATCTGTGCACCCAGAGCTGCTAATAACAGCTGGAGCTTGGGTCATGGGATCGCAGTTCTTCAGGTCAGCACTGAGAGCTGGATATCTGAGAACTGACTGTAGAGGGAGCCTATGCACCTTGTTTTTAGGCTGCTCAAGTTATTTCAAAAGTCTCATGTTTGCACTTGGTATTTATTTGCACCATGAGAACTTATTTTATAACTGAGAGAAACAAAGTGTACTTTATGGTTGGCTCACATACTACTAACACATTTTTCTTAGATGATAATCACACTATATTTGGCAAAACCCTCTAGTTTAAGATTATTTGCATCTAGATCCAAAAGTCACAGCTTGAGCTCATTTCTTCCTTGCACATTAATTACCACTTAGTATTGTGCAACCTAGGAATATCTCCCTTGGTGACAAAGACATCTCAGTGCACAGTTCTTACTCCTCAGCTTTCACCGTGGCACAGAGCACAACGTGTTCATGGAGTTTGTCCTCTGAAGGTTTCATTTCTGCAGTCATGAGGTGGCATGGCTTTTGCCAAGACCAGGAGCATGCTGAGCTGCTGTACCACTGGCATTTGGCCTTGTGGGCTGCTGGAGTGCTGTGTGAGCACTCTTTGGCTAGGATGAGGATGCTTGTGCTGCCCAGGGAGAGGGAATTGGCCCTGGGACAGCTTGGCTTGTTGTGAACCTGTGTTATGGTCCCTAGTGTCCTGGTTGCTTTGTTCTGACTTCCCAAGGAGATGGCAAGGTCACCCTACAGTACACTTGGGGTTTGTAGAGCCGCTCTTATCAAAGGGTGCACTGATAGCAGGTTACCAAAGTGAGCAGAGGAGTCCAGGCAGCCCTGTAACTCCTGGCACAGAGCCTTGAGGGTGTGCTAGGCACTTCAGGAAAAACGCACAGGTTTTTTTAAATGCTGATCAGAGAATTTTCCTGAGCCCACCCACCCATCCACTTCAAAAAACTCCTCCAAGAGCTGTCTGGAAGGGGTAACTACATCTATCAGCAGAGTCAAGGATGGAGCTGGGCAGACCAGCCTTCCCAGCTCTGGGTACAGCACATGCCGTCCATGGTTAGCCCTGTGTCTCTACCCAGCCTGACACCACAGCCACCTGAACGGGGAAGCCCATGGCTTTTGTTGAGCAGCCCAGTGTGACTGTAAAGAACAAGCCTCAGCCCCAAAGGGCTTGCACTCTAAGCCTTAGGTTTGTTATTTCTTTTGCACAGTTGAACTGCTGATACCTGCTGTAAAAGTAGCAGGACCTACCTGAGACAAGCAGTGCAAACAGTGTGGGTATTACAAGGCTAGATCCTGCTCAGAGGACTTGAGCCTGGGGAGAACTGAGGCTGGGTGAGCTGGGGACTGAGGCTTCATCATAACATACATTTCTGCTGCTGGTGAAGGCAGGCCTTGCTGTCATGACACACTGGGTAACTGCACCCAAAGCTACCTGTCAGGGGCTGAGGTGGTGGTGCCTATTTCACTGTTCTCTGCCTGGACACGGTCACTCCTGAGTTGGTTTCAGCACACTGGCTCCTTCTGTCCCATGTGTAGAAGCTTCTTTTGGACCACCAGCTCTGCAGGAATGGGAACTGCTTCATGCCCATATAAGAAGGAAGAGGCAAGTTAAGTAGGTGTCATGTGAAGCAAAGCTCAAAGAAAGCTTGCAAATTCAAAAGGGAAGAAAGAAAAAAAAAATAGGAGAAAGCAAACCTGCAAGTAGCAAGCAGGTTTGCAATTTGGAAATGTCCCTGTTCCAAGACTTTAAAATGTAGTTAATTACAAGCATTTAATTTTGCAGTAAGGTCTTGGCAGTGTGATTGCTTGATAGGTTCCTAGATTAGACATATCAATCACGTACTTACTGCTGTGCTCAGACAGGGTATCACAGCTGCACAGCTCGAGGTGAGGCATGGGGACACCCCTGGCACCTCACCAGGCTCAGAGCAGGACCAAAAGTGGTGGCAGGGGTTGAGGCTGTCCTGCAGGGATCAGAGCAGGGTTGTCCTCTTCCCACCTCTGCAGGTCTCTGCTCCCGGTGCTGCTGCTCTGAGCAGCCTAGGAGGGAAGGTGACAAGGGAACAGCACCTCTTATAACTGTTTCCATCATCAGGGGGCTCCAGATCCCTGCTTTCTGGAGCTCTGTCCTCGACCACACCTTTCCCCACCTCCACAGTGGGAATGGCAGCTATGCAAGGTGCCCCACTGGGAGGGGGAGACAGGGGTGCTTCTCTGAGGTGTGGGTGGCTGTCTGAAGAAGATGGTGACCCTCTGTCTCATCAGACAAGACTGCTCTGGAGCAAAGTGTCCTGGCCATGGGAAGATGGATAGGAACAGGGGGGCACAAGGAGAGACTGCTTTTGTCCTTCGAGACCAATTGCTCCCTGTCAAAGTTCTCACCTCTCTGCCCCAATCTGTGACAATCCCCTTTGACTCCCCCTGCCGTTCCTGTTTTTGGCCCAACCCCTTCAGAAATCCTGTTTGATCTTTGAGGCAGCAAAATGCCATCAACCAGAGGACTGGGTTGTCTAAACCCAGCCCTAATAGAATAAAAGATGGTATAATATTACAAGAACTGATTTTTCTGAATTTCTGACAGCCTTGTTCCTTGCATATCACCAAGCAGCTGTTAGGATCACTGGTGCGAATGTGGTCTAATGAGAGGCAGGCAATTACAGAATTCCCCCAACTACACCTTGGCAGAAGACTTCAACTTCAGAGTCATTATGAACAATATTCTTGGATTTTCCACATGGTCCTCAGCTAAATCATCGTTCTAGCACTTTTGTGAAATAAGTGAACACACCTATATCTCTTGGCATCATAAATTGCTCTTTAAATGACAGAAAACTTGGAAACAAACACAAAACACTTATTAAAAAGAACAATAAAGCAGTTAATACTGACCTATGAAAATTATAATTGGGGATCAATCCTAATTAAGCAACAGATTTAAGGAAAGGCTTCTTGACTCTGGGTTTGAATATTTTTTTCTGACTGCAAAAGGAGTTCAAATGTATTTCGCAAGCTTGAATCTTTGGGGAGTTAAGTATCATAAACACACAGCTGTGATGCAGTTTGTCAGTGTTTGTTTACACAATTGTTATTAGACTGGACATTTATGTTTCTAAAAGAGCTTTCTGCTCAGCAGGAAATGAAGCTATTTCTTCTGCTCAAATTGCTTTAAAAAACAGTCCTTTTGTAGCTGAGAAATGGCACATTGGTCTGTGAGATTTTGTGTTCAAGCCTGATGCCTCTGACATCCAAGGTGCTTGGAAGTGATGTGCTGCCCCAGCAGAGGAGGAGGTATCCAACACTACTTGTCATGTCAGGTGCTCCAAAGTCTTCCTTCAGAACAGGCTAAGAGTTCTTGCTCTCAACTTTTATTTCCATTTCTTAGCCTGTGTTGTAAATGTTTGGGTTTTGATAGATTGTAATTTGGTTTTGTGAACATTTGGGCATCTGTCTACACATCTGAGAGATAATTAAATATACTGATGACACAAATCCACTTGCAGCTACAAGTGAGGTAATACAAACACAATAAACACAGTTTCCCAGGGTCTTCAAGGGTAAAGAAAACCATCAAGGAGCAATGGCAAGAAGGTGTCGTAGTTTAAGTCCAAAGGGAGCATTTGGACCCAACATTCGTAGACAGACAGTCAACCTCTGCTAGGGAATTCGGACTGAACTCTACCAGCCTATCATGAATGCAGACAGCCCCGCTTCACTTCAGTCCCAGGACTGGTGAAATTTCAGTGGGACTAGCTAGAAGTACACTAAAAGAGGCTGGTCAGGGAAGAGGGGGAGTCAAGTATAAGGACACTAGCTAGCAGGCAAGTTTGAAGCCAAACACATACCACATGAAATAAGAAACAGAGAGCAATGTTTTCTGGTTGAGTCTTCCTATGCTAATTGCCTGTCTGTGCTGCCCAGTGGGCTTTGGTGCTCCCTTCCTGCTGCAATAAGTGCCTTCATAATGGTCTCCAGGGTAAGAAATGAGGCAGTGGGTGGACCTTAGTGGTGGAAGAAGCAGTGAGACAGTGATAGTCACCACCAGATATCCTGTTTGGAGCAGTGGTAATTTGCCCATGTGCTTCAGTGAGATGTTACCCTCGAGCACCATAGGGTTGGTCGGCTCTTCAGCGAGCATCTTTTGAAGTGAAATATCCATGGGAAAACGGAGCCACTTTACAGCTAAGGGAGTGGGTGGAATGAGATCATTGCACTTGGCACTTTGTACGGATGAAATATAAACCCAGCACGGGGATACTGCTGAGCCAGAGCAGGTCCACTTTTGACTCGGGAGGAATTGGCTAAGTGAAGGCAGGGGAGCTCCCTGTGGAGGAACCATTCTCAGTGGACTGAAACTAAGGCATGAATTCAAGCAAGTTAGGTGACTGAAGCTCAGCCTGTTAATCAGATCTAGGTAAAAACAAGGACAAAGTGTAGGCAGCATTCACAGAAGGAGCCACAGTGGAACAGCAGCATGTCCCTCTGCGTGTGTACATGAGGGCAGTGTTTGTGCAGGGGGGGGTCTTGCATTTCCCAGCAGGTGATGGCCAAACAGACTCCCCGTGACCTGCATGCCAGGGGCCAGGGGCCAGCCATGCCCACAGCACTGGTCCCACTCTGCTTTCCCGAGACTGAGGCTGCAGAGCTGGCAGCACAGGCAGTTTTACAAAGCACAGGCTGCTCTCAAGGGAGGTATTTCAGAATGAATGACCTTGTAAAATGTATGTCCTGACTCTCCTATGGAGCAAGCTGCCCATTCAGTCAGGAGATTACTGATAACTTCTGAATTATTGGGCTGCTCCCATAAATACAAGAGTAAGTGGACTATGATTGTACTAAGAAATTGTGAGCCTAAATTGTCATTCAATTATCTCTCTGAGTCCCTAAGGTTGAAAGTGTGTGGGCAGGGTAGTTAGTCATACCTGTGGAGACCACCCAGGTGAATGTCTATTCTTAGACACACATGCAACAAAGTATGTAAAACACAATGTATGTAATACACGTACATAACACACAATGTATGTAACACCGTTGGGCCAGGTCATAGCTGTATCACAGCCATGTTAATATTTAACTGCATCTGCCCCTTGGTTAGAGCAGAAGATATACTGAGATCTCAACTTTCCCTCCTAATTTCAGGGTGTGTTTCCTCTGTGATCTGCAGCAGAATTGTCCTGTACCAGTGACACCAGTGCTGGTTCCCTGTTCAGACAGCATTCAAAACTGTCCTGGAGCCAACTCACGTTTCCATCGAATGAGTGCACATGACATAGGATCTGTGCCAGCTCTGCCTTTACATCGGTTTTAAGGCCAGCCCCAGCATGACAGGTCATAGCCAGCCTGCAGATAGAGAAGGACCTCAGCCAGCACAGATACTATTAGGTCCCTTCAATACTTTTACCCAGCACTAGAAGCCTTACAGCCACACTGACCAGAATCTCTCTGCCTGATATTGCTGCTGGTGGTACATGGACAATCCTGTGCATCATGCACTTCTGGCGTGTGGGATATGTGTGGCTTCACTTCTTGTTTTCTTGAATGCCACAGGCCAAAGGGAGTAGCAGATAGAAATACAATTGTCAAGGACAATACCCAGCAGGAGTTTCAGTGAGTCTGGGATGGTAGAGCTCAGCAGAGACTCCTTTCCCAGGGTGGATGTACTTTGTGGTGGTTCACACACAGGTGCTCTGCTGGGCTGATCTATGCTTCCGACAGACAGCAGAGGCATGCCCAAAGCAAAATTAATCTGACAGCTACTGAGCAGGGAGAAATACACCGCAGACTCCCAAACTCTGACCTTATCAAGAACATCCTATAACAATTGTGTGTGCTCTGAGATAATTAAAGGTGGCAATGGTTAAGAGGAAAGCTTTCAAGTAAGTCATATGATAGCACATAACAACTTTGTTTAAACTTCTGTTTGCACTTTGGTTTTCTTGAGTTCACAGGAACAGGGAAATCTATGAAAAAGTAATTTTAAGAAATAGCCCCTAAATGAAACTGCTGCATAGCAAGTGAGAAGCTGAAACATGTCTGAAAATTTTCAGACGTTCCAAAATAATGAGCCAAGGTTTTCAAAGACACCAGGAGTGATCAGAGACAGAGGCTGAATGAGAGGGTGCAGGAATGTCATGTCCCTATAGATGACATATGGTGGAAGTATTAATTTTGCTGTAACAGTCAATAATGCTGAGTTTCAATATAATTTATTTAATCTATAATTTATCAGCCACTGGATGAGCAATCATGCTCACTTCTCATTTCTGTGACCTCCTTAGTCCCCTCCTGCTATTTGGCAGTAACATAGACTGCAGTTGCTTGGAGCTTTGCAAGGAAAAACACAGAATCATCACAGATTGAAAGGCACTTGTGAAGATCACCTGCTCCAGTCCCCCACTGCTCAAGCAGGGCCACTTAGAATAGGTTGCCCAGGATCACTCCCAGATTGCTTTTGAATATCTCCAAGGATGGAGACTCCACAACCTCTCTGGGCCACTTGTTCTAGTGCCACTAGGTGTTCTAGTCACCCTCACGCTAGAAAGGTATATCCTGGTGTTCAAAGGGAACAGTTCAGCCTGTTCCTATTGCCTCTTAAAACATACTTCTTAAGAATGTGTTTTAATTCTCTCCTGGCAAAAATTCTGCAGTCTCCATACACAGAAGTCTGGACATAGCCTGAGTCAATGAATCTCCAGAAAATCTTAGCACAGTATAAACTATCAGGGATCACAGCTGGGACTGTGGTTGCAAGGCCTGAAGCTTCCTTATGTTGGTCACAGGGCTAGAGTTTCCTCCTGGATTGTTGGCTTTATGGAACAGGAGAGCAATGGGAGGAGGGATTTCTTACATTATACACAGAGGTTTTCAAGTTTCTGGTTTTGTCAAGGAGCAAATAGGACTTTCCGGAAAAGTTCATTCTCAGAGGAAGGAAAATTGAAGTGGAACAGAATCATATATGAGCAAAACATTATGTGATGGGAAAACCAGGAGAGAAACTTCCTTGGATATAGAAAAGTCAGTGAATGACTGGCTGGGAACACCTTAGAATTCCAGAAAATAAAGAAGGATCTTCCTTGTTGAAAGCTGACAAATTGCTTAGCAGTGCCACCTGTCTGAGCAAAAGCTGTTACCAGGAAGAAAGTGAATGAGGCATTGCTGGTACTTTAGTATAAATTGCCATTTTAATCATGCTGCTGAAAGGAAGGAAGAAGAATGATTTTGAAGTGGAAGGAGGTTGGTGAAGTTGCCTTTAAACCTCCCCCATGCTGGGATGAAGGCTGGGAGAGTGACAGCCAGGGCCTGCCAAGCATGAGGTATGTGAGAGACAGCCTTTCTCAGCTGCACAAACTGCTCCAACTTGTGTATCACCTTGCATCCCTGCTCTGCCACCCTGTGCTGGATGGGCAGTGAGTCTGGGATAGGCTCTGCCCTCTCACCCCACGGGAAGGTGGTGAGGTCAGCAGTCCGGCTGCAGATGAGGAGAGGATGAGGTCCATGCTACTGCCTGCTTGATATGCAGGAGCATAAACGTCTCCTTGGCTCCGCTGGCCCAGGAGCAGTTCGCTGTTGTAACACAGGACTGGAGGAGGACAGTAATTTGAGGGGTCAGGAGGGTGCCAGCTGCTGTACTGATGCATATATAGAAATTATACAGTAACGTTGCTATTTTCATTTATTAAGCAAACCCAAAGTAAATCCTTTTGCTTGTCTTCAGCTATCATTTTGCTAAAAATACCATATGAACTAATCCTCTAAATAATATTTTCACAAAGTTCATCTCTGAATCAGTCTTCTAAATCTAAGTTTCAAGGAGCTGGCAGTTAGTCCAGGAACTTCTTGTTTACTGAAATTGGTCCAGTCCCCATCTCCTCATCTCAGTGCAGTGGAGCAGACATGTGGGACTGGAAACACTGGCTCCCCTGAAGGATGAATAGTGGGCCTGCATCCAAGGAATGCTACCCACCCTGGCAGCAAATGGCACCATCCCAGACTTTACAAGACATCCCACTTTCCCCTTTCTATGGCAGCCGGCCAGCATGAAGCTGGGGGAGCAGCAGTGCCATCCCTTGTCTGTGGTCGATAATGTCCCTTCATCATCCAGCAGCCTCAGCTCTTGGCTACTGCGTGTCTGCAAGGGCTGAGTCAAGGGTTGCACTCCTGCTGACACCAGCTGCCAGTGGGAGGTGGCAACCTTGCAGCAGGAAGAACAGTCTTTTGCAGATGATGCCTTCCAGCTCCCAGTGCCGAGGGCTTTCTGCCTGCTGCATCATGGTGACACTGCCAGGGACCAACTCTCCAAGTTTCCTGGTCACTGCAAGCCCCTCACTCAGGGTCTTCTGTCAAGACCTGGGTTTGGTGACTGAAAGCTCAGCCTAGAAATACAGAATTCATCTCAGGGACTTCCTTTGCCAGCCACATTATTTTACCTGGGCCAGCTCCACATGATTCAGGTGTTACACTTTCCATCCAGTCGCTGCATGGGAAAATGGAGACAACTATTGCATCCTTTTCACATACACTTAGCTTGAGCAGCCTTTGTTTCAGCTCATCTATTTACTCAAGATTTGGGGATCTTAGACCAATGTAAACAATTTCTTCATTTTTGAATGTGTTGAATCATTCTTGCTTTGCATCTTCACATCAGACATGTACGTCTTTATGTCTTTTTCTTAAATACACTCAGATACACTCAGGAACATTTGCTAGGGAAAGGAAAATAAAATAAATCCTGTGTAATAAATACACTGACATTTAAAATCAAATAAATGTTAAAACAACTGAGTAACTGAAGTACCCTGTGGTAGGGCCACATACCCAAAAATATCCATTTTAAGTAGTGTGCTAAGAGCTGGATCATGAACAGAGAGCATTTTCATCCAGCCAAGCGGCCTCATGAGAGTAGTCTCGTCCCTCTTCCTATTAATAAAGCAACCTAATAAAGCAGGAGGTGAGAACCCAGCTGTGAAGAATTCCTTTGGGTTGATATTGTGCAGTCAGGACAAAAAACACGATGTTACAGCAGAGATAAACTACAAAAACGGAGTGAACTATAAATAGATTGCAACTGCTAAGGGTTTCCAAAAACCACGACAGGGAGAATAGAGAAAGACACTGAGAAATTACCAGTTCCCATCCATCCTTCCAGGGTGACTTGAACTTTCGCTGGTCCATTTGGAGTGTGCTGGATCTCTGCTGCTGCTCTGAACTCACCCTGATCCTGCAGCTCTTTTTAGTTTCTGCAGAGCTGTTCCTTGTTTCTTTTTCAATGGCATTAAAAATAATTTGCTATTGTCTTGGAAAGACAGAAACAAGAAATCTGTTGAGATTAGGTAATTTTTCACATAAATATGAAACATATATTTATTCTCCCACGTGGACTTTGATCAACTGGATGTTAAGGCTCAGGGGGTATTTTGAACCTGAATTCTCTTCTCCATCAGATCATACTGCTTCTATCCAAAGCTGCCCATAAGATGGGCAGCAGCAGTCTAGGGGAATTTCTCTTTTACTTTCTTCTCATGTTTATAAATGCTGGCATTTTTGTTACGCTGGCCACCTTATTGGTCTTTTACATTCCTGAAAGTTCCCAGCCAAAAAAAAAAATGCAATAGAAAGGCCAAAAAAAAGAGGCTTGTTGGGAATACTGAATATAAAAGTAAAACTGAGAAACAGTATGAAAATAAATAATGGAGTCCACTGTTAAAAACCCTGCAAGGGGGTTTCATGTGGGGGTTTTTTCCCTCCTTTTTTTTTTTTTTTTTTTTTTTTTTTTTTTTTTTTTTTTTTTTTTTTTTTTAATGGAATTCTCCCTTCAGAAATAGCTAGGGAAGTATATAGGTAGAGAGGGGACACTCTCAGAACTCTTCATTGCACTAGCACCATCACTGAGAAGATTTAAAAGTTTCATCTTACTCTCATAAATGGATCTATAAACTTAAAGTCCTTTTATTAGTATTTAGAAATGTTGGCTTCCAAGCTTAGTGGAAACTGAGTCATAGGGGAGGGATGTGCAACAATGAGGAAATCGCAAACAGAACCGATGTGATTTTTTTATGACTTTCCAAGCAGAACTTGAGGCATGTGCAGCTGAGAGAGGAAGCAACCTTGTGATTTACATCTGTCTGATAATGTGAGAGGGAACATTTTCATTTTATTAAGCCTTTACACCCATCTCTGGAAATATACCTTGTTTGTTCCAGTGTGTAAAATATCCTCTGGTGAACTTGGCTTGTCTTATCTTATGGCTGAAATGCTTGCTTATTCTGAGTCATGAGCAAGGATCCTGATAAACATGCTGTGGAATTATGGCATATTTATCTGAACAGGAAGGTAGAGCCTGGTGTAACCTCCTCATTGGCCTCTAGGGTGACTGAGTGCAAAGAAAAATGATGAGGGAAGCCACATATAGACTGTGAAAATAGGTGTAGAGGAATCTTTTTTCCTCTGGCTGCCTTTTCTTCAGCTGGCCTTGAGGAAGCTGGTGAGCCCTTTCGGTCCCTGAGCCTGTCTCAGATCCTGAGCTGAAATCCTGGCAAGCAGGTGTTCCCACACCTGTGTGCAGAGACATATTTCTGCTGCTTTCCCTCAGTATGCTGAGAGTCAGGCTATCATCTGCAACTATCCAAATGTGTGGTACCTGATATTCTCCAACAGGCAAAGATGAGTGTTATGCAACCACCATGGGGGTGAAACAGCACTGGGTTTGGGCAATAAAGCACAGGCCCAGCAGGATCCCATTGGCCTTGAACAGAGACTGCTACACCCCAAGAAAGAGCCTGTGCAAGGAAAAGTGTGGGGTGTCAGGGAGGGAGACCTGGTGGCTGTGGAAGGGAGGAGCCTGGGGGAGCCCCAGGAGCTGTTGGCATTTAAACCCCATGTGACGCCCACCTTCTATACCTTGGCAGTGGGAGGAAAAGCTGAGGGTTCTCATTGAGGATGAGCAGATTTAGGATGGCTTCCTCAAAATGACAGATACAGGCTGTCTTCAAAATGGTAACTATTGGTCTGATTATTCCTGTCCTATGAGGAGAGGAAACAGGAACCTCTTTGCTACTGTTTTATTTCTCCTTTCACTCTCCATGTTTTTTTTTTCCCTCATTTTGATTTTTTCTTCTTTCCCCATGTCTCTATTTTCCTCTGCTGTTTCAGCTGCTGTCTTAGCAATGAGTACAGATTCCCCTGGTTGCTGTGTTCTACAGTTCCAAGTACTACATTTATTTATATTTGCTCCTGGGATCAAGATGGTAAAAATAGCTTACAGTCCATGGAAATACTGAGAGAGGGGAGTTAAATGTTTTGTGTACTTTAATGAATTGCCAAAAGGTGGAAACCCTGTTGGTCGGAATTGACTTTTCCCATATCTCAAATTCAGCCTACAGCTCACTAAGTTGTTCTGGAGGTCTGGGAAAGGACATATTTTGTTGTGTATATTTGCCACCTTTTAGAAAGAAAAAGAGGAAATCTGGAAGAGGAAGAGTGGGATGAAAGAAGAAGATGAAAGTGGGTGTGGGAGGAAGAAGAAAGATTAATAAAGTAAAGGAAAAAAAAGCCAACAGCAACAAAAGCTAAAATACAGGAACTGTCAGAGACAAAGCTACATGTAATTTAGTGTCCTGACTTGGAATGTAATTGTACCATGTGTGGGAGAGGGGAGCCTCAGCAACTCTAACTGCCCCAGAAAGTGATGTCCCTCTGATCTTAAAAAATCCACTATTTATTGAATCTCCAAAACTGAGCTCTCTAAAACTGAGCCTTTCTAATTCTTGCCATCTTCTGCTGTGAACCAAGCCCTGCCATTAACATCTGTGCAATGTGCTTTGAGCTGCCACTGCCTGGGTCCCTGTTGCAGTCTCTGCTGTGGGGTCTCCAGTGAGCAGAGGCTCAAGTAGTCCCCAAATGCAGGGCTGTGGAGATCCCCACCCCTTCTCCTGGCATGGAGAGTGGAAGAAAAGGCTGGTGTAGGCAGTCTCCTGGCCCTAGGTGTGAAGCTGACTGATTTGCACCCTTGCTGCTTACGGCTATCTAATCTTCGCAGTTTTGTCTGGGGGACAAATATTTGGTACAATATGATGCTGCATCAAGTGAGATAACAAGCAAGGTGGATGATTGCTGCCCAAACTTGTTCACAGGCACTCTTTTATTCAGCAAGGGGTGTGTGTTTGTACGGATCTTAAACCCAGGTTGTGGTTTTCTGCATAACTTTATCATGCAACTGCATAACTTTATCAGTGCTGTTTTGTAGGATGGTGCCCTCAAGTGCCTGCAAACTGGGTGATGTCAGTGCCCCACTGCTCACAGTGTTCCAAGAAGGACTTTGAGGTTTATCAGTGACTATCTGATGCACTGGCAGAGGTTATCCAGGGTGTTGCAGTAAAGTTTTAACTGTCCAGGATTCAGTCAGAGTAGGTATTCAGCAAAATGTCTCACGCTGTCATCCAGGCATGGATAAATGGTAGTCTAGTGCCACATATGTACAGGGAGTGTATGTGCTTTCCTCTCTAGACTATATGGTTTTCCTTCCATGTCCAAAATAACTGTGACATTTGGGCTGCTAAACAGAGTTCCAAATGAAGATGCCTGTAATTGTAATTTACTTGTACTTCTCTACCTCTATTTTCTATGCTCCCCTTTCATCACCACTTCTGCATCTGCTCTTTCTCTGGCTTGCTCTCTTTACACTTTTCTGTTCTCTGCATCTATTTTTACTGTTTCTGCTCTTCTCATCAGTCAGCATCTTCCTTGGCTTTTCCCAGTAACAAAGAGCATCATCTTTTTACTGTATGCATAGGATAGAATGTTTAAAATGATGACCCAGAGATCTGTTCTCAAAAATTTAAAGGCATTCTTTCATGAGGTTACAGTTACAGGTTTTAGGTACAAACCCATCATCTTCCTGTCCTTAGATGTGCTCCGCTCTCACAGCACATGAAGCTGAAGTTCCAGGAAAAGAAGCCAAGAATTGCTTGCTGTAGAATAAATGCAGTAATGCACACTCTCATGCATCTGTCACTGTGATATTTTACATTTCTTTGACAAACTGGAGTCTTGCAATACACTGATATGATGGGCTGGTTTTGGACAGAGAACTTAAAATACAGGTTAACACTGAGAAACCAAGGTTATCATAACATCACGTAATGCCAGGTGGTGGAAATGATTTTACGGAAAGGATCCTTGCCTCTATGACCAGCAGTGTAGCTGCAGGGAATGTTAGAGAGAATACCAGAAGTCCTCTGCCTTGACCTTAGTGCTGGTCTCTTTCAGGCTTTCTGGCTTCTGGTCTGACACACTGCAATGCATGTGCTGGTCAAGACCAGAGCATAATGGACTGGGATGTGTGAAATTTTGACAGTGGGCTACTAGACCATGCTTTCTTTTAGGGAAGAAGGTAACTCCAGAAGCAAGGTTGCAACAGTGGACTGAATTCTCCCTCAACTGAATCTAGCTCCACTGATTAGCTAAGAGGTGGCCCAGTAATTACACCAATGAGTTTCTGAAACAGGAGGAATGCTGGGCACAGCTATGTTGGTGCATGGCATTCAGGGTGCTAACCCTCATGACTCTGAGTTGAACTAATATTCTGTAGTGTAATAGTGGAAGGTGTCCCTGCCCATGGCAGCAGGGATGGAACAAGATGATCTCCAAGGTCCCTTCCAACCCAAACCTTTCTATGATTCCATGATAATATTCAACGGGACAGAACCAATATTTTTTAATTGGGGTAAGGCTTGAAGAGCAGTGGGTGTTTAATACACCCTTGGTCTGATCTGTGAGAGCAGCACACAGTCTGATTATCAGGGTCTGTCCCTATTTCTTGTCTTTATGGTATTCCTTACAAGACAATCTCCTCCCCAGTCCCTGGAAGCTGTTGGAATAAACATCACCTTTGATAACTCAGCATGACTGAATTCCCAGTTAGCCCTGCTGGGATAAAATAACTTCTCTTGTTTGAAACCAGCCATCAGAGTGTTCCTCATATCCTCCTGGACCCAAAGGTAATACATTCATGGCCTCTCAGCTTGAGTACTACAAAATAGCATAACCAGGCTAATCCAAATTCCCTCAAAAGCATATTCTGATGTAAGCACAGGAGTGCACCTACCTAGAAATCTGCATCTTTGCGGAGCTCACACCACAGCATCACTTTTCGCGTCAGCTAGACTGCATAGTAATCAAAGCCTTCCTTGATTTGCACCTGTTTTTAAAATTGTACTTCATTTCAAAACCGTAGACACCCATAGTCAAGCCTGTAGGTAACCGAAGACAAGGGATTGCAGGAGACATCTTTGATAGATGCTGTCTCTCTGCTCCTTCTCCCAGGAGAATACCATGGAGATGATAATACCCAAGAGAATACTTGGACTCTCCCAAGAGTCACCATGGATCCTGAGGTTCAGAAAGCCCCACTATTGAATCTCTGATTTGATTGATGGCGTTCTGCACAAGATACGCTCACATGCACACAAAATGCACCCTGGTCCTGGCTCCCTTTTCCCTTCTCCCCTTTCCACAAACAGCTGAGTAGAAAAGTGACATAACTTGTTTTCCATTCATTTTTGAGAAAGAAACACTGCCATTTATCTTTTAATTTTTTGAGAGATTTTGTGGAATTAAATATAACAAGGTCATATAAAAGTCTGCTTGAAGAGGTAGATCAAACTTTAAGAAAAAAAACCCTTGGTTTTTGGTCTGTTGCACTTTGTGACCCTCACTTTATTTATGCTACAGAAGGAAAAGGCCCATGTGAATTAGGTGTGTACAAATGCCGAAGTAGTGCCTTAAAGAAGTAATTAAACTTTGCCAGAGCACTAATTTCTATTTCTGGAAGGAAAGACTATAGGTCTTTTGAAACAACTTTCTTTCTGCCCCTGCCATCCTGCAGAGAACCTGCATCACTCACTGATGCTTTTTGCAACAGCTCCTGGGCTCTTTCCCATTTAACTCTTCTTTACATACTAATTTATCGCAGCCGCGTCGGGAGCTGCCCTTTGCGGCTCGCCCGTCCCGAAGGAGTTAACCCTGTTTATTACATAATCTGTTTAACATTCGGGATGAATAGGAAACGCATGCCCCTCCTCTCCTACAGTCTGTGAGTTGGCTTCAGCCGCACTCCTCCCCGGCTGTGTGTGAGCCCGGTGCCACTGGCGGTGCCCGCAGCCCCGCGGTGTGTGCCCGGCTGTGCGCCTGCATGTCCGCCCGCAGCCCTGCCCTGCTCCGCCTCCGCTCATGCCCCCGGCGGCATCGCACGCCCGCGTGTCTGTCTGTCTGTCTGTCTGTACGCGCACATGAGAAGAGTGGAGCGAGGGGAGGCGAGACCGTCACGCTTGTAGGAAGTGCCGGCAGCCGGTGCGAAGCGTGAACGAAAACTCTGCCATCTCTCGGGCTGCTGCAAGTGGACAGACCACCTCACATAATGCCATCTTTTGATGAGGTTTTGAAGGAGGCTGGGGAATTTGGAAGATTTCAAAAGAGAGTATTTTTCCTCCTTAGCCAGACAGGCATAACTTTTTCTTCCCTGTTTGCCAGCGTAGTTTTCCTTGGGCCAGCACCAGACAGCTTCTGGTGCAGGATCCCTGGGGCAGCTGAATTGAGTGAACGATGTGGCTGGACACTGGAAGAGGAACGAAACTTCACGGTACTTCCCCTGCACCTGGGGAACGAGTCCGTCACTGGGGAGTGCGAGAGGCTGGATGTCACTTGGGACACCTCTGTCAGCTGCACCAGCCCGCTCGCCCGCCATGGCAATCACAGCACAGGCAGCCTGCCACTCGCCCCTTGCCACGATGACTGGGTCTACGAAGAGCCCCGCTCATCCATTGTCAGCAAGGTAAGGAAAACACCCACTCTCTAATCAGTGGTGCCTATCCTGCTGTGGGATTGCAGCAGTAAAATCGGGTTGCCAATGCAAGGCATTACTTTGCCAATGCATGTTACTTTGCTGTCTGGTTTTCCTTTCCAGATTTATTTAATTCTGAGTCACAAACAAATCCAGACAATGACTATGATCTAGTGCTGGCACCAAGCTTTTAGGGAAAGGTGAGCTGATATGAAAAGTGGCTGTTCAAAGCCAAGTGCACACGCATAGTCGAATACCCTGCCGAGATATTGCTCTGTCTGTAGAGGAATGTCAGATTAGAACAAAGAGTTAAGTCCTTGCAGCTGAGGCTTCGGGTGCTCAATTTCGGGCAAACAGCTCTGGTAGTGTGAACTCCAAGTGTACTCTATGACCAGGATCAATGTAGATTATCTCTTCTCTGTATTTCCAGTATTGAACATGTAAGTTTGCAGGTAATAAAAAAACAACAGGTGGCAGACTGCCTATCTGAGATCTGTCAGGAGTCAGCAGAAGTGATTGTGCTTACTAAAGAAAAAAAAAACAAAAAGACAAACACACGTTTTTGTGCAAAGCTAATATTCAGCTTTTCCTGAATATCGGTTTCAGAGAACAGCAGGCTATTATGGCTAGTGGTAAGCACTGGCAAATGCAGTGATTTTTTCATGAGGCTGCAAAAGGCCAGTGAAGATGCTTTCCTAGGAGACCCTTTGTGTAATCTGTACCATGGGTTTGCTGTGGTCTGGCTCCAAAATACAGTCTGCACACTAGGAGTGTGTATTTTAGAGTCATTCTGATAGCAATTGTCACTCATGCAGTGATGAAAAATCCAAAGTGTGCTTAGAGGGATTGGCTCGGAAATAATCAAGGTGCACTGCAAAATGTGTCAGCACTGTTGAGGGCTCTGCTTCCTCTCTGTCTCATGAGCCTCCTGCTGTGCTTTTTTTTTTGGCGCTTGCACTGGAGCTGCGTGCTCCAAAACAGGGAGCAGGGCACAGCAGGCAAAGCCCTGAGCGAACACTGACAGGAGACGCTTATCCTGTCCTTCCAATTCATCATCCTACTCCCATCCAGCTAGGACTGCTGTATCCACTGTCAGGCCTCGGGCTGTCCCGAGCAGCAGCTTTGTTCCCTGAGCGCCACGTGCAACCTGAGCAGCTTTAGCCAGGGTCTATATCAGGAGAAGAGAAACCAGAGCACCCCAGTGGCCCTCGAGCAAAGGTTCCGATCTGGCTTTCGTGTATGATCTGTGAAATCAGGGCTGCTCAGAGAGCTGCAAATGACATGCAGCGAGTTGGTGTCAAACTTTGGTCCCTAATAATGATGTGTCTCTGCCCACGTTGGCAGTGGAAGGCAGGGCTGGGTGGGCAGGGAGGGAGGACAAATGATGCCTTGGAGCTGCAGCCTGGCTCTGGAACAATCCATAGGACATGGACGTGGTGGGAAGTTTATACTGCTGCCTCTGAGGTACCTCTGCTGGGGGACTGCAAGGAGTTAGGCCTTAAAAATAAAAATATAGAGATTCCTTTTCTGTTGTTGTCCCTTTTTTTTCCCCTTCAGCCTTGCTATAGGCGAAGGCATGTGGGCTGTGTCCATGCTCAGAGTCTGTTTATGGCAGCACTTTGTGTATCTAACAGAGCCACTGTGATTTTCCAGCAGCAATGGGCACAGCTATGGGAAAAGGAAGCCACTGTTTGTCTTGCAGCAATAAATGGGAGTGAAAGGTTCAATGTTCTCAGGCAAATACCTCATCCATCTTCACTTTCTTGCTCTTCTCTGCTGAGGAGACCTTTCAGGGCCAGGAGGGATGAAGGGATGATTGGGCAAGCACTCCCACCTGTGCTCCCAAAAGTGCATATTGGGAAAACCCTGGAGTAACAGTCTGCAAGTTTGGGACTGTCTCTCCCCTGTGCTGGGGCAGCAGGTCCCACCATTGGTGTCACTGTGACTCCTAGAGACATTCTTGCTGGCTCAGTCCATCTCAGATGGAGTCTGCTGGGCTGTGACCTGTGCCACTTCGAACCTTTTCCCAGTTTTGCAACATTTTCTGGATAAATCATATCCCATGAGGCTCAATTTCTTCTCAAAAGGAGGCTTGTGATATGCATGTCCTGACTCAATTGCTCTGAGATCAGCTACTAAAAGGGGCTTGATATCTTGTTAATGAGTTATATATCCAGCAAAGACAATTTATTTCCCAGATTTAATTTAGTCTCCTTTTGCCCAGCTGAGTTTCTAACAAAGTGTGACTTAATTTAGGTTCTTTTTAATTAGCTCACCAAAGACTTCTTTTCTTACCCACCTACTTGTAAATGCTTCATTTTGTCCATGGGTGCAGAAATGTTTCTTTCAGCTAAAGATTTCTGCCATGTCTTGTTGAATCAGCAGTGGAAGTGAGCAGGAAGACAAAATTAAAAGGATGAGTTACAAAACAGTCTCAGGATGTGTGTTCAGGGAGAAAGGGGCGGGGGGGGGGGAAGTCATTGTACTGAAGGAGTTCTTCCAGGCCTATGGCAAGCACAGGTGCAGTGTGGATTTGCAGTGTGACAGGGGATTCAGAGGGAAAAAGCAGGCATATAAAGCCTTCTCTTTGGATAGATGTCATATCACACAGGAGGTCTGGCGGCTAAAGCACAGGCTATTGCAATAAGTTCACCTTATTTAGCACCCTTCAGAAGCTAAATCACGTGACTGATTTGTGAGGACTTGTGAAACAAATGGCACTGTGGTACCTGACTTCACTGCTCATGCTGCTCACTGGCCATTCTCTCATCTTAGATAGTTGTCTTATACAAAGGTGTTCGCAGTAGCATCACCAGAAGGAAGCAAAGGAAAAAAGGGAGCTGTGGATTGATACAAAGCACACGCTTTGTAAGTACTACCTGGGGTGCCTGCTGCATCACCTGCTGCTGCAGGACTCCCAAGTCTCAGTGCTGGGGTACAGTGAGACTCTGGGAGAACGTACAGGACTTCCCTCCTTCAGCATTTGAGGAGAAGAGCAAATTGTGTTAAGAAATCATCACAGGAGCAACACATGGAAAAGCCAGTTACCTTGTTCTCATGATGGTCAGTGCAGTACTGCTAAAGATTCCCCCTTAAGATCTTCTGGTGTCCAATGGACTCTGAGAATAGGTCCCTACTTCTGCAGTGACATGGCCAAGGGTCTCTGTGCTCCATTGCTCTAGGTCAGGCTTTTCTGTGAGGACAAGCCCGATTTGAGAAAGTTGTCACTGGTGCTGCACACATAAACTGCACTGTGTTAGAGCTGAGCAAACAAGACCTGGGTTCACATAAAGGTTTCAAGATATCATTTTGAGACACATCTGTGACGAGGTGGTGGAGCTATGCAGAGGACCTTGGCCCAGTGCAATCAGCTCTGGTTTAATTCAGTGTGTCTTGCATATCTCCCTGTGAATCTGTGTCAGCAGCAGGATTGGAATGCAGTGGCTATTCAAATTTTTCTTGGAGAGTGAAGCTGACAGGGTAAATTATCAAGGTAAGTCAATTCCTGACTCATGCCAGCTGTTGCCATCTAAAATGATGCTGGTCCCAGCAGGTGGCTGGCGCTACTCAGGAGGGAGGGTTGGTGAGAGCAGCAGTTCCTCAGAGCGAAGGGAAGCATTGTGTTTCTGTGCAGCAGATGGAGATGGAGAAACCACTGATGTGCTGGGAGGTTGCAGTGGACTGGGGGGTCACAGCCTCGTGCTCTGGCCAAGGGGTCTGGAGGGGAGCCCAGGTCATGCCCTGATCTCTGTAGCACTTGAAATAGAAAATGTTTGGCCTGCCAAGTCCTGCTGGGTGAGCCTTGTGAAGGGCCCATGTATCCAGGACATACAGAAGTCAATAAACCTAAGTGTGCTGAAGATGGGGTCACTGATCTTTAAGACTGCTGGGCTTCGGCACTATGCAATATTATCCCTGAGAGACAAATCTAGCAATTTGTGACAGGGTGGCTGGAAATAGTGTGCAAAGGGAGAACCATTTTCTTCAGACATTTTTGTCATTGGTGACTCCTCAAGGCATGGGCATGTGACTGCACTGAAATGGCCTGAGGTGGTGGAGGAAAGGAAGAGGGAGGTCTGTGTGGTCATCAGCAGCTACAGCACAGATAGACATATTTTAGGCAGCATTGATTTCAGCCTTTGTTGGCAGGAGTCGAGCAGAAGGGGCAGATTTCAATATGTCCTGGTTGCAGCAAATCTTCACATGTAGATGATGCCATTTTGAGACCTAACAATACTTTGCTGCCGAAGAGTGAGGTCTGAGGTGGACAAATGATCATCTGAACATAGCCTATTGCTCCTGTGCTGGGAACCAATCTTCTTACTTCTCTGCTCACCAGCCATCCCAGATAATAGCAGTCAACATTTACAGAAAAACCTGGAAGGAAAAAAACGATGTTTGTCTCATGGTTTTTAGTCCCTCAGAGAAGGAGATAACATGTCAGTCAAATTCAGGGTGGAAAAAGCACAGCTGGTCCTTATGCTATCCTCCTCCAAGGGAATAAACAACTCAATTTACTCTCAAATTGTTGATCTAGTGTGACTGTTGTTATTGGCATGGCAGTATATCCTGTCTTATTTTCACTGTCGTGGTGGGATTAATATTAATTAGGGGAGGGAGGGAATTAATATTAATTAGGGGAGGGGAAAGGGAAAAGGGCACAGGAGGAGCAGAGGAAGCAGCAACTGCTGAATTTCTTATGAAATTCTGACTAAGATTTCTCTGTATGAGAGGGGCTGGAGCAGGTGCTTGCAGGTGTTATGCCAGTGGGGTGTATTTCTTCCACTGCCATCAAACTCACTGGTATTAGTTGAGGGTTCAATTTTTTTATTATTTTGAGGACAGCTGCTGCTTTTCCCCCATTAGGAGATGAAGAGTTTCTCTACCTCCCTCTTGCTTTGTCCCTGAAGAGACAGAGAAAAAGGGGAAGTACAGAACAGGCCTTTTGTGCTAGGACACTCAACAGGTGATGCCAGTGGCAGGGACACAAAGTTAATGGGCTTTTGGTCATGCACAGGAGAGGAACTTACAAAGCTTTCAAAACTAACCTGTCCCTCAGGCCCTGAACCCCAGTGCCCTGGCAGCAGGGTAGTGGCTGACTGTGGTGTTCACATGTCCTCTGAACAGAGAGAGACAGCTTTCTCAGGATTTCTCCTGAGAGAAGCTGTGAGAGAAGCAGAGAAAAGAATGATCAAAACAATTCTTATTTCACTTGCTACTACTTGTTGTGCACATGTGGAATGTGTTATAAAAATTTGTTTACCAAGGAGTAATTTCTTAATTAAACACTAGATAGTGTTTAAATTAATTAACCGATTAAGTCAAAGCTATATCAAACTAACTGTAAGAGTTACTGAGTTTCTTAATAAGTATAGAATAATATAATATAATATAAAATAATATAATAAAACAATCAGCCTTCTGCAATCATAAAGTCAATACTAATTATTACCCAACTAGAAACCAACATCAACTCCTCTTGTCCTGGTAAGTGCTCAGCTTGAAACAAGACACAGAGAAGGACAGTTGCTTCATCCCTGAGCATTCTGCCAGAAGCTTTAACAGAAAGCGAAAAAGAAGATAATTTCTCCCTTTCCACCACATGCATTTTCAGAGGGGTTTGTTGCAGTAAGGATGTGGGAAAGATAGCAGTTTGAAAGGCCAGTGGACAAGAGAAGAGAAGAACTTCCCAGCAACAACTAAGGAACATGTAGCAACAGTCAGCATCTCCTGGGTTTCCTTAAACTATGAATATCTCACCGAACCATTTATCACTGGCAGTGCAAGGGTAAACCAAACTCTTTATGTTCACTTGTATGAATGCCATTTAAAATGTGTGTCTGGGCTCTGGACATGCTGCTGCAATTGAGCTGGAGAATCACGGTAAAATTCTTTATTAATCCATTGCCTTGTAATTTAATTGTAACAGGCAGTAAAGCTCTTCAAAACCCCTCCCCAAGGCTGCGACATTTTGAGAAGCTTTTAATGGTATGTTGTGATTTAAAACAATGTATTTTTACAGGGATATGTGTGCTGAAGTGAATAAAGGTCTCTCAAGTACCAGGAATGACATGTTTGTGGTTAGTCAGTAGGTCAAACTGAAATGGAATGTTTGCCTTGTTCCCAAGCCATGAAGAAATGAGAAGTTGCCACAGTCCCGTATTTCCCAGTCATTAGTCATGTACAAGCTCATCCTTACAGTGATTACACCACTAATGAGCTACAGGGAGCCAGTGAAAAGCCTCTTCCTTCTCCCAGAGAGATCTCACTTAGGTGGTTTGCTGCTCCTTTATAGATCAATGAAGCACCCAGCGCTGTTCCTTCCAGTCCCACCACTGCTCCTGTAAATCTGAGCATCTCGTTGGTGTCTAAGCCTCAGCACATGTGCAGACATTAATGACAGGCGTGTATTTCCAACCAGCAGTGGCTGGCTGCATGGACTGCAAGGCTGGCAGGGAGAACAGAACTGTTTTTCCCATCTGTTAAGGACACTGCAGAGGAATGTCTGGAAGGAGTGGTTCCTGCTGCCTGTCTGTGTTGGCAGCACCTCATTTCTGCTTACAATAGCAGCTCATCGTCAAGGCTAAGAGAGAAACAGTGGGGAAGTGGATTGTTTCCCAATTTGGGCAATTTTTTAGTCAGCTGTCTAAATGGAAAGGGTCTGTGTTCAGGTGCACAGGGGTTTGTGTCCTAGATAGAAATCTTGTAGGTGGGGCCAGGACTGAATGCAGTGGTGAGTTGCAGGGCTGTGCTGGGTGCCTGCACTAGTGCAGTGAGGGGCTTGGCTGAGAGCACAGCAAAGCCAGGAAGAGGATGTGCCCTGAGCTGGAGCTGGCCAGCTGAGCTAGGTCACTTGCTTTGTGATTGCCTTGAGGAGCCAGCTCGCTGGTTTCTAACAGGGTCTGTTAGGGTGTAGCCAGTGCTGTACGGAACAACAAATAGGGTTAAGATCAGGGGAAGAAAACCCTAAGGCTTTGCTTTACTTTACATTTTCATATCTTTCCCTCCCCACCCTCTGGCACTGCAATAAATGCTTTAGCATTTTTAGAAGTGTAAATGTCAGCCCATGCATGGACAGGTGTATGAATGTTCAGAAACAGAGAGGAGGCACCACACCACTACCTTTTGTGGAGGCTGCTAGCAAGGAACGTGGGAGGTGTTTGGGAGGGATGTCATACAGGAGGACTAAGGACTAACTGGAGGCAGTCTGAAAGTGTGGGTAAACTGTTGCAGATGATTTTTGTCCAAAGGATGCACATAGGGATAACTTTCATATACAACCAAACCAGGTCACAGCTGGAGCAGTGTAGTGGGTCTGACAGGTGGCTTGGATAAAGAAAAGGTTTCTGCAGGGTGTTCAATTCTCTTTTAAAGGTTACATTCCCCTCTAAAGGTTATGTTTGCAAATGAAAAACAAGACATTAGCAGCATGATGACTTCATTGCTAGGTGCTATGTCAAGCAAACAGAAGTGCTTATCTATATCAGAATTTATTTAAATACTTAAAAAATGACAAAGTGCAGGGCTACCTTAGGAGAACAGTTAGTGTATTGTCACCAATCTTCAGAAAGATCCTACAGCTCCTTAGAAGTTTCCTGTATGGTACTATTTCCCAGAATATATACAATATTTGACTATACTGTTAGTGAAGAGATGGTTTCAGCTGCTGCATAAATCATAGGAAATTGGTGTACAGATGAAAGAATCCTCTCTGTTGCCTTCCCCTTCCTTTCTGGCATGCAATTGTTCTCCTGCCTTCTTTCATGATAGTTTATTCATTGCTTGTTTACAGTAAAGAGAGGTAAAATCATTAAAAAAAATTACTAGTTTTGAAAAGGGGTCAAGGAGAGTCCCAGCCTCTGGCATCAGCACAGGCAATTGCATTGTGATTTTTAAAAATCTTCTTTTAAAGGTCATTCTCATAAATCCCCACTGTTTTCCAAAGATACATCTTTTGATACCATTTGCTAGCATTGTCATAGCTTCAAAAAGCAAGAGGTTAAGCAGCATTTGAAATCTGAAAATGCTGCTCCATGTTCAGTCTAATTTAGGAAAACATTTCTATTGCCCTTGAATATGACAGCTGAGAGCAGGTTTTATTCCTCTCAGAGGTTTCTGCAGCTCTTGCTCAAGATTTACATAAGTGGAAGCCAAGTGCTCATAACTTGACTTGGCTGACAGGTGGCCAGTCAGGCTCCCTGGAGTAGCGGGGTTGACATCAAAACCATTACTTTGTTTAAAGTCAGTGGAGGTGGGATATCTGTCAGGTTGGAGACCTGTGAGGTGCCCCTTGCATGTCCTGTGTAGGCACCTCTGAGATCTCAGGCTCAGATAATTCTCTGGGCATTACAGCAGGCAAATGAGCTGGGATGGATCTTGGGCACATGACACAAAATTTTAGGATCTGGAGAACTATGAATAGCTGAAGAGGCTGCTGTCTCTCTAGCCCACCCTGTGCCCACTCTGCTCAAGCAGAGCGCTTGAGCATTGGTGTTGTCATGTGCTGGTGAGCACAAATGTGGCACATTGTGTGTGCTTCAGTGACCAGCACCTTATTGACAATTTAAAAATTTCTTATAGCTCGCATCTGAAAGCAAAAGGGTCTCTCTAGGTAAATGCTGGCACCTGCTGCTGTCTGTGGCTTCCTTTGGTCCTGAGGTCTCATTGTTGCAAAGATTACCCCAGGTATGGATTGAAACCTCCCAAATCTCATATGGTCTGCAGTGGTTACATTTCTTTATTCTTCATGAACAACTAAAGTAATTTCCAATGCCATGCTGCCTATAGAATTACTTCAGTTTTAGTTTAATTCTAGTTTTAGTTCCTAGTCCCTTCCTTCCTCTCAACCACTTTCCCCTTCTCTTTGCCTCCACTCATCCCCACCCCCATCCCTGCTAGTAGTGCTAGGGAGTTACAGATACTGCAGTATAAGGAATAGAAAAGTCTGGGAAAGCTACACCAAGAAAATACATATTCAGTGTGTCTGCAATTGACCTGAGATCTGTTTTCAGTTTCCTCGGAGACTACATGTTTTTGCTTTTATCTAGAAGGCACTAAGAAGAATATCTAAACTAATAGATTTCTATAAGATGCTGTTTTCACTGGCAATAGCTGTGGACCCTTATTCTGCAGCAAACCAAGTCAGGACTTTGCCTTGGCACCATATTTAACGGTGATGTTTGCAGAAGAGTGATTTACTTTCCAAATCTGGACAATTGATGTATGAAAGGCAGCATCCTCTTGGCAAGGAGCTCTCCCTGTTCATGACCACTTTAAGAGTGCTTGCTGTGGGCCCACTGGTGCTCTGGTTATTGAGCAAGCAAATAACTGGTGCTATTGGTTATTGAGCGAGCAAATGTGAGCTTCCCCTTCCCCTTCCTTTCCCTCTTCCCGTGTGGACCTATGCAGTTCTGTAATGTTTTACCCTGAGGGTGACACCTGGGTGTTTATGCCTCTCCCTTGTTCCCACAGTATGATCTTGTGTGTGGCAATGCCTGGATGCTGGATCTCTCACAGTCTATCCTCAATCTGGGGTTCCTGGCTGGTGCATTCATTTTGGGCTATGCTGCTGACAGGTACAGTATGAGCTCATACTTTGATTTATTGGGAGGTGAAACCACTCTCAGTATCACCTGCAATAGGCATGTGTCAACATTTTGCAGGTTTAATTCTCTTGGGATAAACATCCCCAAATGGAGTTAACAAAACCCAGCCAATGTAATCTTTGCTTTGATTTGGGCTGGAAACTATATGCAATTGTACTTACTGGTCCTGTTTGGAGCTTAAAATGCCATGAAATGAGCTTTTCTTGTGGTTTCCAAACTTTTCTGTGCACATCTGGACACAGAAAGGGCAAAAGGACACAGAAACAAAAAGGAAGCATTCAGAGGAGCTTTCTGACTGATGTTTTCTGAAGGATATTTAATAGGCACCATTGATTATTTCCACTTTCTTTTCCTTTTTCAACAGATACGGCAGAATCCTCACCTACCTGCTCTCCTGCCTGGGGGTTGGAATATGTGGTATCATAGTGGCATTTTCACCAAATTTTACTGTATTTTTGATCTTCCGGTTTCTCCAAGGCATGTTTGGCAAGGGAAGCTGGATGACATGCTACGTGATTGGTGAGAGCTGTTACCTTCTTTTTTCTTGGTTAGGGGAAGTGAGGGATTTTTGAAAGACAAAGACTCTGGCTGCATCTGCTTGTCATAATATTTTTTCTTGGGAACAAAGCACTGGCCCTGGAGTCAGCAGACAAAGAGTAACCCAAATCCATCCTGGTTAATGCATTTGTCCTCCAATGATTAAGAGGTGAGCGAATGGATTATTCATATATAAAGGTTTTGTTATTACATAGAAGATCACCAGGATGATAAAAAATCTACAGAGCAAGCCCCAAATAAACCGGATACACAAACAGGGACATGGTTTATTTTGGCAATCTGAATGTCTTACACAGATGCTCAGAGGAGTTAGCTGTTTCTCCTCACTGGGAGGACAGCTTGGCTGGCTGCTTTCATTCTTTAGCTGGGAGGCTTTGCTTAGTGTCAGGCTGGACACCAGAGTTCATATTAGGATTATTATTTTCCTGAAATGGGAAAAGACAGGGAAGCTTTGTTATAAATAGCATCAAAGCAACGGGGATACAGAATCTTTGGTAGATTATAATTTATCAGTCTATAGGAATGAAGCTCCTTGCGCAGCAAGCTTCCTTTTGACAAGGAAAGGATATTGTTGTGGTGTCTTGAATGACTGCCAGGTTCAGTAAGGCAGTCATAAAGAATGAAAAAGCCAAACATTGAGCAAGGCATCCTGCAAGAGATGTGATGTCAGATTTACTTAAAAATAAAACCAGTCATGTGGTGATCTACTGTTATAAAACAAAACATAGTGATAACATCATTATATAGGGCAAAAGCTTGTATCATTGCTCTTGTCTATGAGGCCTGTGACAAGTGTTTAAAATTCCTGGTGGAATTTAGGTGAATGGGAGTGGAATTGCAACCAGACATGAACACTTACAGTGAGACCTGTGAGCACTGTGGTGATGTACATGCAAACATACCAGTCTAGCCCTTTTAGTACCTAAAGCCCAAAATAACCTTGTTTTTCTGGGCTAAGTTACACTGCTGAGCAGCTCCTGTCCAAGATCCAGGGAAAGGACCAGAAGCTGCTTTTCCTCTTACTTCTATGCACATGGCTTAATTTTAAACTGAAATCTTGAAACTTTGGCAAGTGCTCTAACCAACAATATGTTTTATGACAGACCCAGGGCTTCCTTAAAATGACCAAGCTTTAACAGAAGGGAATATTTTTCAATGCTCAGATCAGGCTGCCTGACTTTAGGGAAAGATTCAGAGATCCTGAGAATCTCAGGTACACTGTATTACTGCAGACCTAAGCAAGGTGCCTAACTCTTGGATAGAGTGATTCCTTCCAAATCCCTTCAGGGATCGCCTCTTATCTCCTGGGATCACCCAGAGTATTTGCCAACCTAGTATCTTTTAAGAAACATACATATACAGATCATAGGTAGGTTTGCACCAGGAGGGTGGTCGCTATTAATACATTCCCAAAGCTCTTGATCTGCGCTTCAGGCTGCCCCAATAACTTCCCTTTGCTTTTACTTACAATCCAGCTCTTTTGGAGGCACTGCTAATCAGATATCTTTAGGCAACAGAGTTGCCCCTAGCTATGCAGACATGATGGACAGTCAATAAAAATGGTCATGCTGTCATATCTCTCTGGATTGCCAGCCAAAACAAGCCATTGTTACTTGTAAATTTGTGCCTCCTTTAGCAAAATAAATAAATAAATAAATTTAAAATAAAATGTTTTCTGTGTGTTGCAAACCAAAGTAAAATCCTCTACTTTTACTCTGAAGGTGTTGTAGTGGAGATAGTTTTGAAACAAACAGGAGACACTTCATGCAATTCAATTGTGGATGTCATGGCCATGGGATATTGCCTGAAAAATGAGCATAGATTTCAGAGCTATTAGACACATTCACAAAATTAAAAATCCACCAAATGATTTTTAAAAACCCCAAACAACAAAAGCTAAAACTTTCTTAATAAATAAACAAAGCAGACTGGATCATACCTTACCCTCAGAACAAACAGCATGTTATGGTTAAATTCTCTTCCTCATAGATGTCTTGTCCATATTACCTGCTGTGAGCAGCCTCTGCCTGAAGGATCCCCTTGTCTGGGGCATGTGCCAGAACTGCACCAGGGAGAGTGCTAAGGATTTCCCACCAAGCATGATCATGATGCAGTCTCAAACCCCTGTTGTGGCCCTATGTGATTCAGTAGCAAACATGAGTCAGAAGCCCCTCTGGCTGAAGAGGGGTGGGTGAGTTGATGAGGAGATGTCACTTGTGTTTGCCCTGGACAGCCTCAGTGACATGCCTACACTGCTGAAGACAAGATGCTGTGCTAGACAGACCTGTGGCCTCATACAGCATAGCCTTCCTTGTATTTCACCTCTAATAATTTATTTTCAAATTGGGTTTGTTTCTGTGTTATTTATTGTGGCTTTGTCTCTGCTTAGTGACGGAGATCGTTGGTTCCGATCAGCGGATGGTTGGAATTGTGATTCAGATATTCTTTACCCTGGGAATTATAATTCTCCCTGGAATTGCATACTTGATTCCCACCTGGCAGGGGATCCAGCTGGCCATTTCACTGCCCAACTTCCTCTTCCTGCTCTACTATTGGTAATGTTGCAGTCATTGCTCTTGTCATTATTGCTATTGCTATTTGAGCACCTTGAGAGTCTTGCTGTGGCCCCAAGTCCCACAAGTGGAAGATGTAGGTTAGGAAGAAGATATTTGCATATTGTTGACTGTGTAATTTGTAATTACTTTGTAGTGAATCAGAGACATACATTACTCTAGTTTTTCTGACCAGTTTGCCTCTCTGGTCAGCCACAACTGGCCTTTCACAGAACTCTGCTCTGTTTATAAGGTTAACTTGACCAAAGTTGTTTTTTCCCATCAGCCATGAGACCCCACTTCTGCCTCGCATTATCTTAGTTAAAACTTAGTTAAAGTTTGACCTTGCCCTCAGGCCCCTGAGCTGGGCAGTACAGCTGATGAGAAAGCAGAGCTCTAAGCTGTGGTAAACACCTGTCTCAGTGCAGCCATCCAGTGGGATGGATCCCAAGAGACTAACCCACAGAGACTCCTCCTGAACACTGCTTCCTTAAACACTGCCTGCTGTGAACTTTAAAATAGCGAATCATCTTAACCCTAGGCTAGCAGAAACTGAAGCACCCATCATATTGCTTGGTGTTCAGTTTATAAAAGAAGCATACCTTTGTGTGTGTGTGTATCTTATAGTGATACAGCCAGAAGCTTCCTGATCTGCCTCTATATGTTACTCTGTGAGTCTAGTGTTGCCTTTCATTGTTGCTGCTCTACAGGAACCTTCTTTGCTTGTTGGTTATACTTTTGACAACCATTGTGCAGATACAATATTAAGATTTCTGATTTTTCAGCTTTGCAGAGAATTGATGAAGTCTTTTTTCTTATTTCTTGCCCACTAGGATCAAATATTTTACAGAAGGCTGACTGGAAAAGCAGTCCTCAAAAGAGTTTTTGTGTACCAAAGACTGAAAAATCTGTGTTTTGTGTTAACACAGGGTAAAAGATAAAAGACTTTTGTTTACTTATGATGTTACAAGGTAAAAGCCTTATTCAAAACTTTTGTGTTCTTACAGGGTGGTTCCTGAATCTCCACGTTGGCTCCTGACACGCAAAAAGGGAGAGAAGGCATTGAAAATCATGCACAACATTGCAAAACACAATGGGAAATTTCTCTCACCCCATTACTCAGAGGTACAGTCATATGTTTGAGCTAGAGGTTTTTTCTAAGCTTTCTTAAGCTTTGGAAGTTTCAGTGGTGTTAAAATGCATTCTCTCTAAGGGATAGACGACACTTGAAGAGTCACACCCGAACAGTTTGCTGTCAGCCACACAGCTACTTTGTTAATTGCAAGATGGGAAAAGTGAACTGGCTGGAAATATACAGGCTGAAAAAAAAAGGGTTTGCAAAACAAGGAATCAGGTCTTTCTTTTGTAACACTCCTACTTTAAAAACTTGTGGAAAATATCATAAAACAACATGAGGAGCAATGGTATTTCATAGCAGTTGCCATTTTATCTGACAGAGAGAGTGGAGATAGCATGATCCACTTTCCTGGCTCCTTTTCTAGAAGTTCCTTTTACATCTAAGAGAAATAGATTTTCAGTATAAATTTGCTTCAATCCCAACAGGGAGAAAACACACTGCAAAGTTCACAAATGAGGAAGCTCTGTCTGAGATCACTATTCAGAAAGTAGGATGATAAGTGTTGCAGTTACAGTCCTTTGGCCAGTGGTTGTGAGAGAACTTGAAAGGACTGATGCATTTAATGCAAATAATGCTGTTGTGACATTGCAACATTTGGCTTGTTCTGTGTTGGTAGCAAGTGTCTGGCTCTCAGACCGTGACTACTGCAGCATTGGACTTACGGTTCAGTGAGAAGAGATGTGGTTAACTGGAGTGATCACTAAAGTCCCTTTCAACCCAAAACATTCTATGATTCTTGTACTGGGTGCAGCACTCCAGGTGTGGTCTCACAAGGGCAAAGCAGAGGTGCAGAATTCCCTCCCTTGCCCTGCTGGCCACACTGCTTTGGATGCAGCCCAGGATACAAGTGGCTCTTTGGGATCCAAGTGTACATTGCTGGGTCATGTCCAACCTCTCATCCACCAGAACTCTCAAGTCCTTCTGGGCATGGCTGCTCTCAGTCTGTTCATTCCCAGCCTGTGTTGATACCAGGGGTTGCCTGGACCCAGGTGCAGCACTTTGTTAAACCTCTTGTTAAACCACATGAGATTATGAAAGGACCTGGAGCTGTTGGAGTGAGTCCAGAGGAGGGCTGTGAAATGATCAGAGGGCCGGAGCACCTCTTCACCTCTCCATCTCTCCAGAGGGAAGGCTGAGAGAGCTGGGGTTGTTCAGCTCAGAGAAGTGAAGTTTTGAGGGAGGTCTTAGAGCTACCTTCCAGTACCTAAGGGAGAGTTACAAAAGAGCTGGAAATGGACTTTTGTCAAGGACACAAAGGAACAGAACAAGGGGGAATGGCTTCAAACTGAAAGAGGGCAGCTTTAGATTAGATATTAAGAAGAAAATCTGCACTGTGAGAGTGATGAGGCACTGGAACAGATTTCCCAGAGAAGCTGTAAATGCCCCATCCTGAATGGTGTTCAAGGCCAGGCTGGGCAAGGCTTTGAGCCATCTGGCCTAATAGACAGTGTCCCTGCTCATGGCGAGGGAGCTGGAGCTAGATGAACTTTAGTGTCCCTTCCAACCCAAACCATTCTGTGATTCTATGAATCTATAGTCTTTTGCTGGGGCATATACACCAGTGTGATTCCCACATCCAGGTCAGAAAGTAGTAGGAAGTTTGTGCTTCTGCAGCTTCTGCAGCTTCCCCTCCACGTTCAGCCCTGCATTCCTACACCCACTTCCTCTCTAAACATCAGCATTTTCAAAGCATCATGTCAGAAAGATGTGTCTTCCCTTGCTTTTTGTTTAAAGTTGTATTTATTTTTTTTTTCAAAAGTATGCATGCTCATGACCTTAAGCCACTCACAGCTGCAACAGATTAACCTCCACACATCCAGATTTATACTGGATCTGTTCCTAGGACCTTTTTAATATAAAATCTCTGTCATCCTTTTGCTGTGCCCAGAGGAAAGCGAGCATCTCCAGAAAGTGCATGGGTAAAGGATCAAGGGTATTTCTCACATTAACTGATATCAGACTTCTCTTTCATGAAGCAGCTCTAGAATTTCAGGCTAAGGGCTGCAGGCATGGAGGCTCAGGAAGAAGTGAGAGGCATTATCCCTCAATGCACTTGGGCTCAGATTTTCCAGTATGTCTGTATCAATTTCATCAGCCAAGTCCCTTACACAGCTCTGGATGTTGCAGCTTTGGGTTTTTGTTGGCATGCAGAAACCACAGATGACTTTTATATGAAAAAGGATAAACATTTGCTGCTTTTGCTTTGTGAGTTATGACACTGGTGTAGGTCAACCCCAACCAGAACTTATTAAATTAATTCTAAATTATAAACTCTTTTTTTTTTTACAGTTGCTCATATTTATCCTATCATGGAGAGTTTTTTTCAAACTAATTTTCTAATTCTTGATCTCTGTCCAAAACCAGAATGAACTGCAACCCTCTAAGTAGAACTGCTTCATAAGAGAATTGTGGATCAAAACCTGTCCCTTTATCTACAGATTTTTTCCTACCCTATAGAACATATCTAGACATATATATTTCTTGCATACATTAACTTACATATGTAAATGTTATATACATCCATGTATGTATAAACCTGCATGGCCCATGAAGAATTAAGCATGTGTAGAACTACGTACATAAAAATAATTGTGGGAAGATCAATATGTAATTTTGCTGGAACATGAAAATGTGAGGGAAGTTATAAAAGATTCATCCAGGGTTTTCAAATAGTGTATCTTTGGAAACATGGGCCCTCTCACTGAATTCCTGACTGCACTGGTGTGAATAGCAAAGCTCTCCTTGACTTCAAAGAACAAAAAGAGGATTTTTACCCCTGCAAAGTGTTGACTCTCCATAGCGCTTCTTTTCTTCATCTATAAAAAAGTGCTCAGTCATGCTTGGGTTATTTTGACTTTATTAAGACATAAAAATACAAGTGGCAGTTGTACTGAATTTATCTTTAGTCCTCTAGAAATCTAAAACCATATTTGCACAAAGTCACAACTGATGGCTGGCAGCCTGTTCTGATAAACAACAGACATGGCAGCTTTATAACCATATTATGAGAGAGTCCAAGAGCAGTGCAGAAACCCAGCAACCTCAGCCTGCCTCACTAAGGACTCTGGCATGCAGCACAAGTGGCAGTGCTTTGAAGAAAACTTTTGGCTCTGGTTACAGAAGAAAAGTGAGAGGGAGTAGAAAGGAAGTTCAAATAAGTGTGGAGATTCTCTGTCTTACTTACAAAGCTTTGTGTCAGTCAGTTATGAAAAAGTCATACGTAAATACATCCAGCCAAATCGCACTCAAAAGCAGCTGTGCTACCTTATGATATAATAAAACAAATAAAGGGTGAAAGCTTTGGGCTCAGCCCTGGCTGAGCTGATGAGACCCTTGGGCAATGCCTTTGGCTTTACCTGAGTTCTCATCATGGATCTGCATGTTACCTCGAGCTTCTCTGTCTTTTCACTCCTGTCTCCCCTCTGGCCTGGGCTCCTGCACCTCTGTGAGCAGCAAGTGCTGTGGTAATAAAGAGGGGTTTGCTCTTCTCTTTGCCCTCTTAGGCCTCCTCTCAGGAGGGGTCAATAGCGGAGAGTTAAAGCAGCAAGGCTGCCTAAAATCCTTCTAAAAATGGCACAGCAGGTTTAACCCCATGTTCCCCACAGCTGCTTTGAGAGCTGATAGCAATCCCAGCTGTGGCTGCCAGTTCTTGGGCAGATCCCTGATCATGTTTGATCCCTGCCTAAAACTGCCTCTGCCTTATCTTCCTTGTGTCTTCCTCACTCGCCAAATGACCATATGAACGAAGGGTTTTCACCTGGCTTGGTTAAAAACTGCTGGCCAGAGTTACAAACAGTCTAGATCAATGTAACTAGTCCCTTTTTGGCCCTGCTTGTATTCTGCCTCTGTAATATCTACAGCAGTGAACTTCAACGGGTAAACACAGGACTGTGTGAAATCCTGCTCTTTTGTTAGTGTTAAACCTTCTAACCAGTAATTGCATGGAGTGTCTCACTGTGATTGTATTGGAGGCAGCTGAGAACAGATTTATTATACTTTGTAGGCAGTATGAGGACCATTAATTCATACTTAGCAGGTTATTTTTTTCAGGGTAAAAGCCACGTTCAGCACAGTGCGTGTGTATTTTAGGACCCTCTGAATTTCACTGGTTGAATATTTCATAGCATCCAAGCACTTTTACAGATCTGCTCTTTCTCTCACTCCCCTTTTCTTCCTGCTGCCCAGCTGTGCTGCCAATGATGTTCCCAAGCCCATTGCCTGCTGCTCAGCCCCTCTCTCCCTGCTTCCCTCAGCCCATTGCTTTGCCCTGTCTCCTCCTCCCTGCCACCCCTGGCAGAAGGCAATTCTGTGCCCAGAGGCCCTGATGTGACAATGACTGCTTGTTACCTTCCAAGAAAATCCAGGTCATCAAGGAGGAAATAATTTTTCTGATCTCAAGTTACGACTGGGGATTTTCAAATTGATTTTTGCACAATCATCTCATTAAGGAAAGTCCACAGCCATATCCAGTTATTAGCTATTCCAACACCTGTGCACTGCTCTGGAATGCTATGAGCAGTAAAATGGCTTGTCAGCACCTTTGCTCGCTGGACTGGAATATTGCTGATCACTGTATTTACACAGAAACTCTGTCCCAGTGCCTGCCTGACTCCTGACAGCTGACTACTGCTCACTTGTCTCCTCAGATCACTGTTAGCAATGAGGAGGTCACCAACCCCTCCTTTCTGGACCTGGTGAGGACTCCCCAGATGAGAAGGAACACACTCATCCTGATGTATGCCTGGTGAGTGCCCATATCATCCAGCTTGTTACCTGGGCAGTGGGTTTTGAGGAAAGATTTCCTTGTGACTTTTAGGGTCTCTCCAGCTGCTTGCAATCATTTGTTTGCCTCTCAACACTCTTTTCCCTCTGCTGTTTAGGTTCACAAGTGCCCTTATCTACCAAGGGCTTGTCATGCGCCTGGGAATTATTGGAGGAAACATCTACCTAGACTTTTTCATCTCAGGAGCTGTGGAGCTGCCCTCTGCTTTCCTAATTATAGTGACAATTGATCGCATTGGCCGGCGCCTGCCCTTCGCCGTGGGCAACATCGTGGCGAGCATCTCATGTCTCATCACTGCCTTCCTGCCAGAAGGTAATTCCCTTCCCTGGGTCAGGCTCTTCAGGTCAATGGCTTCCCTCTGGCACCTCCTGAGCAAGGACAGTGAGCCACATAGAGCTGCAGGTAAAAGTAAAACCATCTGGTGATACAGGCAGCACCCAGTCACGGAACAGCACACTTTATTTGCATGTAGATGGCCCTGGCACGTGGAATAGCCATATCTTTGATGGGTTGTGAACAACAGCTGGGAGTAGTCTTAGAGAAAATGTATATAAAGGCCCTGCACTCTCTGTAAAGGCAAATGCAAGGGAAGAATATACAAACATAATGGGAAAATACATTCCCTGACATGGAACACACTTAGTGATGTAAGAAATCAGTGATTTTGGTGAGTCATCTTGGTAAGTCTTTGCCTTTACAAATAAAACAATGGAAACCACAACACAATGTAAGGGCTGTGGTAGGCATCACAGAGCTTGTTGCCTTGCCCTCACTCTCCCATGGGTTTGGACAATGCTAAGAGGCTGGGAGAAAGATATGGCTTTTGATTAAGCCATTCTTATCTGGTTTCAAGGACAGAGAAAAGGTCTGGTACTGCACAAAGGATTCCCAGCACTTCTCTCCTTGCTTTAAATTGTTTTCCCTACCACAGTTTTTGGAGGGTTTTTTTTGTTGTTGTTATTGGTTTTTTGTTTGGTTTTTGTTTGTTTGTTTGTTTGTTGGTTTTGGTTTGTTTGTTTGTTTTTTATCCCTAGGGAGGCATTTGGAGGTGCTTTGAAATGTACATAACTATAGGATTATGCTTTATCTTACTGTAGCTGGGGACCAGCAGCTCAATGGACATCAGAAAGGCTTATTCCTCCCCAGAACTGTTCCTATCAAAGTGAGGGACAGTCCTGGACATCCTAAGAGTTTTTAGTTTCTCAAGGTATATCATGGGGCTGCCAACAGCCTTCTCTCAGTAGGAGAGGACAGCCTTGGGATTAAGATACTTGCAGTTGGACACTTGAGGTCTGTGTCTTGCTTTAAAGAAGTCTATTTACACAGATGGAAAAAACTGCAGCTCTCAGCTGTGAGCCCCATCACTCTGTGTTGCTCACACAATTCCAGTCCCCTGGCAGAGGGAGGATCCACATGGACGTCACCATCACCTTGGGAGTCTGATGGACTGAAGGGATGCCATGGAGATGATGTGGAATTGTTTTGTTCTTTCCAGCCTTTGTTTCTCTTATATGTTTTTGAAAACAGATCTCTTCAGGGCATAAGTAGTGTCTTGCAACATGGGATGAAGTTTGATGGTGATTTGTTTGGTTGTTTTGGAAGGAAAATAAACCCAAGTGTCTCATTTTTGGTTCAGAGAAAACTGAAATGTTTTCTTGTTCTTCCACTGAAGGTTTGAAAAAACACAATCACTGCCAGAGCCCTCTCCAGTAGCAGAGCTCCCCTTTGTGCCAAGTTCAGGCTTGTTGTTTCACTTGCCTCCCTGTCTGCCTAGTCATGGTTAGACCATGCAGGAGACTGTCCTCTCCCAAGAGCACGACAGAAGTGCTTGTCACATTCCTTGTCATGCACTTCCAGAGAGCACCAGATCTCCAGAGAGGGGTTGCTCAAAATGAGAGGGGCAGCTCTGCTCTGCTGTGTGTGGATGACCACTGCATCCCTGCTGATGTACAAGGGCTTCCTGTTGATGTACTCAGGGCAGTGGCTGCTCACCAGAGCTTGAGTGGAGCTAGGAGAGCTGGGCAGAGCCAGCGGGGCAGTGCCAGGTACAGCCTGTGCCAGGCGTGCCAGGTATGATGGGAGGGAAGGGGAGGATGACCAGGACTAGCATAATTAGGAGTTTGTCTAATGTGGAGTGGCTAGAAAAATCACAAAGGGTAGGTGGACTGCTCTAGGGAATATTATTTTACTGCAGCCTCCCTGGACATTTCTAAGAGATGTGTAGATGTGGCACTTAAGGGGCATGGTTTAGTGGTGGAATAGCAGGGTTGAGTTAATGGTTGGACTCAATGGTCCTAAAAGTCTTTTCCAACCTAAATGATTCTATGAGTCTATGCAGCTTTAGAGGTACTTTCCTTGTGGCCAGAAGGCTTTGGGAGGTGACTCAACAGTGTTTCTTACAACATAACATCTCTGTATAGAAAATTACTCCTTTCTGGAACGCAATTCGGATGCGGTCATGGAAGCTTATGATGGCTATTCTCCCACCCATGCTGTTATGTCCCACTAGCATCTTGAATCAATCAACTCTAGTGATTTCTAACTCTCCAAAGCAGCCTCACGTGACGTTTGAAAGCAATAAATGCCAGTATAGATTGATACCTACAGCAGTGGCCTTTCAGTCTGATTTGCAGTGTTCCTGTGGTATAATTTCTGCTGAAAGGGTCTGGGGCTCTCAGAAATGCTCTGCAGGTGTGGCAGAGCACATGCACTTCATGCAGAAGTGTTTCTTTTTGTATGAACAGATATCCCATGGCTCAAAACAACAGCTGCCATGCTGGGAAGACTGAGCATCACAGTAGCTTTTGAAGTTGTCTATCTAGTGAACAGTGAATTATACCCTACAACACTGAGGTATGTAAAAAGATCCAGGAATCTTTTAGCTTTTCCCTGTGCTTTTCTCCATTACCTGTTTCACTGTCCTTTGGTTAAACTTGGTTTTCTCCAGAGTTTCCCACTCTGAATAGCCACTGCTTAATGTGGATGGTATAAACTGAAGAGATAATTTTGGAGCTAAGTCTACATTCTACTCCTTAAACTGCTGGTTATGCTGTTTGGTAGCACCTCTCTAATATCTGGTACTTTTTGTCTTTTGCAGAAACTTTGGTGTTTCCCTGTGTTCAAGTCTGTGTGATCTTGGTGGGATCATAGCCCCATTCCTGCTTTTCCGACTAGCAGCCATTTGGTTGGAGCTACCTCTAGTTATTTTCAGTAAGATTTAATTTACAATATACTTTTGTTTTAAATATCCTTCTCCTAACAGAGCTTTTCTTTTGGGGTAAAAGTAGTATGTGGCCTTATGTCCCTGCAGAGCAGCGTTTCTCCACCCTTATGCCTAGAGCAAGAGGCTGAGTAGCAAATGGGTGAAACGTGATTTCTCTGTACAAGTGTGGAGGAGCTCAGGTCTGCTTAGGTAACTGCTGAAAGAGCAAAAATTAAACTGGGTGAAGTGCTTTAAGGCTGAGAAACCTTTCAGCTAGGCTCTGTAATTGCATGGGAGTCTGTGGCTAAACCAGACTTCTAGGAGGTAGATGTGATTGGAAAAAATCAGAATGAAAAGAATAGAATAAGAAGGGAAATTTGCAGTGACAAACTTTAGCTGAAAACAAAATTAGAAACACAAAAGATGTTTTAAAAGACTAGCATTATTTCAAGAAAAACATAGATAGAAGTACAGTGTTCACATTATCTAATTATTAAATTCTGCTGCTTCTGAGGGATATATGAATTCCCTCTGTCTTAAGTAAACAGCTACAAAATCAGAGTGAACTGTGGAACAGTCAGGGAACATTTGATTTTTTGCTCCAGCCCTTCTATTTTTGACTTAATACATTATGTAAATTATATCTAAGCAGGAAATTATTCCAAAATATCCATTCCTAATTCAGATTTTGAATGCTGTTCCCCAAGGAGGAGTTTTTATTCTGAGCCACATAATTTACTTTGACCATGGATAAAAGAAGAGAGTATTTGGGAAAATCTCAGTGGTTTCAGGAAACACAGATGCATCTACATGACAGAGCCCTTTGAGAAAGGGCAGATTTGTTCTACATGAGAAATAACACCCTGTTTCCTGTGCTTTTTTTATACATTTGCCCATATGTACTTATCTCAGGTTTTTGACTTCTAAGATCTCCCTTTGGGGAGATCAGGCTGTAAATGAGCTCCTAGCCCTCAAGTGATTTTGTAATAGGCTAAATTAATGTAACATAGAGGTATTTGATTAGAATAGGTTAATCAGAAATAGCTGATGTACTTAAAACATCTCACTTCAAACTCAATTTGAACAAACTTTTCTCAGTGGATAAATGCTGAAAACACAAGTAACAATGTTCTTATTGCTTTTGTGTTTCTTCAATGTCCATTGTAGGTATTCTTGCAGCTGTCTGTGGCGTCCTAGTATTGCTTTTACCAGAGACAAAGGGAATCTCATTACCAGAGACAGTGGAGGATGTGGAGCAGCTTCTAAGGTATGAGATACTTATACTTGGGTGAAACCTGAACTTTGCAATATCACTAAGGAAGACTACTGAAAAATGTATGGTGATAAAATCTGTATTTTTCTCATAGAGACACAAAATTGTCCTATGCATCTCTGGAAGCAGAAAGCAGCAACATTGCACAAGAGAGGTGCTGCATATCCTGCAACTCTCTGCTTGAGAAAACCAGCCATTACCTCAGTCAAAGCATCCTGTGAAGAAGGGCCCCTTATCATGGATGCAATCCCACAATTTGTGAAGTCATGTAAAAATCACATATGAGATGGATTTAAAGCTGAAGAGTTGTAGGCACAGCTTTCCCACTCCAGGCACACAGCCAGCCAGACTGCCTTGCAGATATGCAGGGAATATTTACTCCTTGGCTAAATAATTTGAAGTCCTAGTGCCATAAATTATTTCCAAGGAGAGGCTTTGAATATTGCATTAACTTTTACCTGATTCAATGTACAAACTAAAGAAGCAGGAAATTTTCAATGCAAAAAAAAAAAAAAAAAAGAATGTTTCATTACAGCAGCTTGGACTACAACTTGAACGACATATTTTCCTGTTTTTTCACACTTATACTCCTCTCCCCTTCTGTTTCAACAGTCATTTTGGAAAATGTGGCAAGAAACGGAAACACCGGGACACCAATTCTTATATTTGACTTTTGAAGGACAGCACTGAGCTAAGAACTTTGTTCCCATACTGGGAATTTGTTCTCCACCTGCTACAACTTCAAAATTTGCTGCAGAATATGGATTAAACTTCATGTTTTCCTTCTAAGCACAAGGACATTTAACACAAGTAGTGTATTTTTCTATGAATATTGAATAAATACTTTTTTTTTTCTGAGTACACTGTTTGCAAGAAGGGACTGTGATTCTTAACAGAACAGAACAGCTTTAAAAATATGGAATGTCCAGCTTAGTGACCTTGTATTTATTTCTGTATCTATTTGAGACTTTTGTTTATTATTTTGTTAGGGTTTACATTTGTGTGGGAATGATTTAAATGGTAGTGCTTGTTTAGATGACCTTGAGGAGGAGAGGATGACTATTTTAACTGGTCCCTCTGAAGAATCTGGACCAATATAAGGTATGATGGCTGAAGAAAGAGGGCACTGATTAGGGTGACACTTTCCCTGGTTGAGAGGGATGGAAATCAGCAGTGTGCATCAGCAGAACCTCTCTCTGGTCTGATTGTCATCCACAGGGACCCTTTTCAACAAAAGCCTCCTTGTTCAAGGGCTTTCTCAAATGTGGAAGCAGTCCTCCTCACCTTTCCAGGGCTTTATGTAGGTGTCATTCCCTGCACAGAGCATTAGCTCTGCAGGACAGATTGTCCTGCTGCCCATTAGTGCCTTTCCCCAGACACAGCTGGGGTTCATATGACACCCCGCATCCCTCCAAGGGAAGGGCTTCTGCCTGCTCTCCTCTGTTGAGTGCTTTTTCAAACACCTCTTTCAAGAGCATGCTGATTTTTTCCTTTGCAAATCATGCTCTCTGCCCATCCCTACAAACTAAATTCCTTCACCCTCACCACTGCCAAGATGACCTGCAATTTCTGCATTCTGTTCATTATCACTATTTGACATCTTTCTGTCTTGGGGATAATTTTTTTGGGTTGTTGACAGAGATGTCAAGATGTCTTGGGCAGGGACGAGCCAGAAGCTTTGGTTATGAAGGGAAGTAAGTGTCAATTGGTCTGTTGAAGCTGACATGTAACAGAATAACTCTGGCTCTGTAAGTAGATTCCAGGGACAGACTGCCTTTCCTTTCTCCTGTATGACCTTCATCAAGAATTGTGTCCTGGCCACTGACTGGTGAACAATACAGTGCTTACAGGGGAGGACTTGAAAATATGTGGCATTTGAAAGGTATCCTGTTACCAACAGAGAAATAAATAAAAGAAAGTCAGTGAGATACTGTAAAGGACCTTATAAGCTCACAAAAAAATACATGTTTGGCACAGGCAAACAAAGGGCTGAGTTTGGAAGGTTCATACCACAGATCTGTAGTACTATGGTACAGTCAGTGAAAATGAATGACCACTGCTCCAGTCTCACCATCCTAGGAGCACAGGAGGGTTTCCTATGGTGAAGAATATGCTGTGCTTTTCAGCAATTCCCAACTCTCCCTGTCTTTTCCCAGCAATTGTTTTTATCACCAGCCCTTCTGGAGGAAAACAGGACCTTTAACAATAACCCCAGCCTAATGTTTGCACACTTCAGGCAGTTAGTGATAAAGACCTGTCTTTCAAGGCTGTTTCTAACTCACTCTGAGACATAGTAAAGGTCAAAGGTATGCTTAGCAAAAGTCAGTAATGACTTAGAGATATGAAACTAAATTAACATCTCACAATATATACAGCTAATCTAGAAGACACCACACAAAACTGGAGCTACTGCTACAAGGAGAAAACTTCTCCTAGACCAATACAATCTTCTGTAGATAGCTGAAGACAATAGCCCAAGGCTGGCTGGCAGACACCAGCCCTGAACTGGAAATTCTGGGCTTGCACTGGCCAGGTGCTGTGTCTCAGTGCAGGCCCCCAGCCACAAAACTCAGCCCAGCCAGCCCCTACTGAAGGCACCTTGGAGAACCAGGGTGAAGTGATCACATGTGATGCTGGATGAGCTGAACCACCCTCTTCCATTTAATGTTTCTTCTTTGTGTTTTTTTTTTAATTGGTGTCTTAAACACTTCAGCAGATTGAGAAAGATTGCAGAGATCTTTTAAAGCTACAATGTTCCAAATAAATCTGAATAATATTTGACAGCTTCTTCAGTTTGTGGACAACTAAAACATGTTGAGAAATGAGACATGCAAAGACTTGTTTCACCTTTTCAGATTATGCTTTGTTTTGCATGTGTTGCTCACAAGATAATGTAAGTGATAAATTTCAGTAGGTAAAATGGCTTGGGGCAGTGTCAGAAGTTCGAATATATTTATTTCTTAAAATTTTGTTTTGTAAAGGACAGCAGAAAAAAACCTGTGCATATGTTTTGACTTCTAATCTAGTAGTACTAAGCAACTTCAGCTGGAGTTTGTATTTGGTAATTGCTCCTCTGCTAACTCATCCCTAAGAGGGATTTTTTAAGTTGAAAAATCCTTCCATCTCTGTGACACTTTGTGTTCCTCCTGAAGGTGTAGTGGGTACGTAATGTGGTGCATCACCAGCGGTCTGGTAATGGTGGGGTTCCACTCTTGTGGGTGAGAGATGACAGATGAGGTGGTGGTACCAGATGAAGAGCTTCAGCAAGGGAGAACCCCAAGCAAAACCAGTTGCGTGGAGGTGGATGCAGATGGGCATGCAGACCACAGGACAGGCTGTTTGTTTAAAAAAAATAGTTATTCTAAATTCATATGTGCCTCCAACTGCTTCATACTTACAGGAGAGTCCTACAAGCTTCTCAGGAGGCACAGCACTGTTCTCCTAAGATGCACGTGTTGACACCAAAATGGCTGTTGTGGCCCAGCTCACTCAGTGAGAGGCACCTCTTCAATGAGGGCCTGAACTCTGTCAGCTAGAATTGTCCTGCACGTGTATCCTCCAGAGGCACAGTGAGAGATGTGAGGTACACAAGAGACAAAGGGTCACCATACCATCACCAAAGGCACACGAACAATGTCACCTCAGAAACCCAGCTGTGTTTTTCCTGTTGGCAAAGAGGCTTCTTGGAACAACAAACAGATGGAAGTGCTATTTTGAGTCAAATGTGCCACTGCCACCACATGTGCTGGGTTACTTTATCCAGTCTGTGCAAATGGTTACCACAAAAAATGGCAATTTTTATTGCCCCTGACAGTCTTGCAGAAGGAAAAGATCACAACTGGCACTGTTTGAAGGGTTATGAGGTGGGACTTTCATGGCCACTCAGGCATGTCCAGGCATTTCTAGCCAGTTTGGTAAGGAGAGCAGGGCCAATGGTATTCTGTCTACAAGCCAGATATTAACCATGCCATCAAGAGTTCACATCTGAAGAGCTTAACGAATCAAAAGCTGCAACACAGAATTTCTGTTGTCAGGGAAGAATTGTACAAATCTCTTGGCTGGCTTAATGACCAATGTGGATATATACGGAAAATATGCAGGAGGGTATTTGTGCTCAGTGGATCCCTCTGACAGACAGGTGGGTGGTGTCTGCTTTATCAGAGCTGCTCCTGCTCAGGAAGGCAACGCCCTGAGATGATTTCATCTCCCACAGTCAGACTCCAGATGTAGAAGCTTCAGAAATCACCCTGCTACCTAACTATGCTTAACAGTTCTCTAGTTCTCTTCTCTCTTTTTAAGGCACTGGGGGAAAAAAAACGGACCAAACCAAAACTCCTAGCATACAAAAAAAAAAAAAAAAAAAAAAAAAAAAAAAAAAAAAAAGACAACTTCAAAATGGCATGCACTTTGGCTTGTCTGGGAGTGCAGAAAATGGACAGAACAAAGCCCACCCCAGGAAGTAGCTGTTTTACTTGGAATAGACTCTGCACACCCTGGGGATGCCAGAAGGAACCTGTGCAGAGCTGGGGGTCTCCAGATGCCTGTGGGGAGCTCCCTGCTTTATCTACCAGAGAGGCAGGATGTGAGCGGGAGTTCATGGTCAGCAATTGTTTCACTTTGGCAAGCATGTGTCAAGCTTTTCCTGGGAAGCATTTTGAAAGGTTTGAGCTTACACTCCCTATAACCACATGTGTACATCATCTTCTTTTAGAGGAGAAAAATGTACACCTAACAATTATGTAGTCAGATAATGTTATACAAAGAAATAAATGGGTACTATGGGTACACAATTTTATAATATGTAGATGCATTGTCACTATTTGTGGTACCTATTGGTAGTTATTTTCTTTTCTTTACTAGGGACTAACTTCAGGGTGAGGCGAGGCTGGTTTTTTATTCACTGCTTTATATCTTTGATAGGCCATTTATACTTTTGCGACACATGTAATTTCCATGACGATAAAAAATATGAAAACACAAACCAAATGTGTTTTCTTCCTTTTTTTCCCCATCCCATTTATTTAATGCTATCAGATATATCCAATAAAACTTCACAGGCATATAAGATATGTACTGTGAGATTCTTCTTTGGTTTGTAGCATCAAATTGGTAATAGGTTCAGACAACTCATAGAAAATAAAAAGTATTCTAATTTCTTCATATGTTAGAAGCAGAACATCTTGAAAATGATAACCTTAAAAGAAAATGTCATTGTAGAGCTAACAAAAAATTAAAATGCATGTGTCCAGTTACAGTAAAGGTTGGAATTTTCAACATGTTTTTCAGAGGTGGGTAAGTCTATCGTCAGACATAGCAAACAAACTATAGAACATATAGAAAGAGGGTGACAGACTGTCAGCTGGGCTTCTTGGCAATGACTATAAATTTATAGCAATTTAAAATGGATGATCATATTTATTTTGCTTTCTTATGAATGATTGTAGCTTTAATATTGCACTTGGAATCTTGAATTTCTGACGTGCATGCTGCTTTCCAGGAGAGGGCAGTCCATACCCAGGATTAGTTGCTTTCCATCACGCTTTTAATCCAAGGAATATAGTTGGAGACTCGAACATAAACACCAGGTTTCATGGGTTGGGCACAGCCAAGGCCCCAAGAGGTGACTCCATGTTGGACAAATTTATCTTGGTCCAGACAGACTAGAGGTCCTCCACTGTCCCCCTAAACAGCAAAAGAACAGGATGATTCCTTCTTTTCAGACCCATGAGGCCTTCTCACAGGAGGCACAGAAATAGAAGTACCTCCTACATGCAAAGGACACAGTAGTTATAAAGAAACACTGGAATTCCAGCAAGGCAAGAGTTTTCCATGCATTTTGTTGAACACTTTTATAATAAAAGCCCTCTTTCTGTCACCCAGGCATTACATTTAATTTTGAAGTAAGGGGATTTATTGAAAAAGAATCTGATTGCCCCGTTAACTTAAACTCAGTCTCTTTTCTGAGTTCTTCATGGGTTTCTGTTGTTACTAGATGATCCAGTGGCACTGATACTTGGAAGTTCATAGTTCCTCTGGCCCTTGTTTTGCCTGCATGGCAGGCTCCACTGCATCCTTCCTCAACTGCTAACTGAGATATTGTTAACTGAGCCAGCTTGGACATTGGAGGTAGTCTGGTTGAGGCTAGCAAGGGGGACTGGGTAAAAAAAATCTGACCTTTTGTCATTCTAAGTTGGTTTCCACACACATGACTTGTGCAGCTGTGTGTTACCATGTGCTCTGGGGTTCAGGCTTATCTGAAAAATTGCCCCACTTCCCAGCAGCAGACAAAGGAGCAAGGAAAGAGAATACATGGGCATTTTTCAGCTCAGATACATGTGGTGGGGTAACATCCCAAGGATAATTTTGGGCCTCTAAAGCCTAAAAAGCAATGCCCTATTTGATTTGAATGTGCTTACAACTGACTCACATGCTCACAGACTTTCTTACCTGGCAGGTATCTGTACCACCATGAATATTCCCAGCACAGAGCTCGTGCTTTTTAACTCTACCATTCAAAAATTCAGGGCGGTTGCATATTTTATTTTCGATTACAGGAAAACCAGTTTCCTTTAAGTAGCCAGCACCAGGAGTACCTTTGCAAATAAAAATAAGACAAAAAAAGAATGAATGACAAAGGTAATGATCATATTCACAACACACAAGTATCAGGATATGGATAAGCAGTAAAATCAGCATAGTGTGCACTGTGCATATACTTCCCAGGCCCAATATGAAGATATACCAAAATCAGTAAGCATTATCAGTATTATGGTACTTATCACCTTCTACCGCCCACCACTGACCTTCCTGTTCTCACAGTACATCCGTGTGGATCCAGTACCCACAGATACTTGTGGAAGCCATTTTATTTCTCTATATCTGAATTTTGTGTGGAAGAAATTAGGTAGGAAGCAAACAGTTGAAAATGTCATGATGAGCAAGGAGGCAGAAAAAGTACCCAATGCACTTCTTTACCAAGACAGAGTGAGGGGTTTTGAAAATGAGGGTTTGATTTGTGTGAGATGCGAACCAGCCTGGTTGGGAGGAAGAATCACTCAAGAGGATGAGAAAACTCACATTTATGTGATTAAGAAATAACCTAAATCTAGAAAAACTTTCCATCAATTGGGCAAAAGCCCACTTTGGGGAAAAGCATATGGACTGAGAGAGAGAAGTGACTCCTTAGCTCTGCTTCTCCTCTTATAGCAGCTATTTAGAGGGTTTCAGTTTACATGGCATTGAACAATTTAGGAGAATCAGTGTCAGAGAGATAGTGGGAAGTTTGGCAGCACATGATGAATTTTGATGAAATAAATTTTTCATCATAAGTTTTTCTCTTGTGTGAGGCACAAGAGAGGGCACACTTTGGATACCAGTCTGCAAACATGGAGCTTTTAAATGTGTTAATGCTGTCTCACCTTTTGTATCCCCCCAGCCTGTCACATAACAGTCCTCTCTTCCTCCTAACACAGAGTTTTCTTTTGGTAAACAAACTGGGATTACATGATTATTAATGACTGCTGGTCTGAAATGAACAGAGGAACAATCATTAGCACAGTTATACTTAATACTAGGTTCTAATTCAGGTTTCTAAAAAGATTCTATATATATTTAGCCTTTTATCATTTAAATCCTTAGTTTCAGTTGAGGTTTGTTTCTGACATACAAAATTGCTTTTTAGGCTCTAAACCCACATAAAGTGATACATAAAAGTGAAAAGTCTGAAACATAAAAAGAACCAACATTAATCCAGGAGAATGTTTTGACTTAGGCTAATGCATAGCCAACAGAACCTAATTACAAAACAATTACAAAGGGTATAATTTAGTGGCATTTAACACCTAGGTGTTAGCTTGCTCTTTCTGCATCCAGTCTGATTTTAAATCACTTTCTGTCAGGACGCTTAGCACACAGCAGAACCTAAGTCCATTTGACTTGCCTTTGGGTGCATCAAAAGCTCATTTAGAAGACCACATTTTTAAGCTGACCCTGCATCTGTTTCGGACATGCACTGCAGCCACAGCACTGAAAGCCCAAGCACCACACATTCACATCTGCTTGCAGCTGCATGGACAAATTCCTTTGGATTGCACAGTTCCACAGAGGGCATTTCCGATGAATGAAAATGGATGCAAAAAGGGTCATACTGGGCATTACATCAAACTCTTTGCCTGCCCACTGGCCAGCCTTGCTGGAAGAGGAAATCTCCCCACCACAGCATGGAAACAGCATCATGTTAATGTTGCAGGTTTTAATCATCATTACCTTACAAAGGTACAAGCATGTAGAAACACAGACTGAAAGCTCCTCTAGGCATTGCCTCCTCCTATTCTGCTGCCACTGCCTCACCTTCCAGCAGCTGACACCCAGTGCATTTCCAGCCTGGCTAACTGTTCCTAGCCCTCCTCCCCTCCCAAAGGCAGCCTTTCCCCTTCTGAAACCCTGGAGCCTCTGCAGAAAGGGAAGAAAGAGGGGGGTCTCAAATCACTAACTGAACACACAGTATACAGAAACACTCATTTCTACAACACCAGCAACCACTTTTTAGTCATCTTGTCCCACTGGAACAAAGGAGTGCTTCAGGTAAGAAGGTACCTGCTCAGTTTGAGCAAAGCAATATCTGCTCTGCGTGGCTCCTTGAACAACTTCTCTACATCACGTATTTGTACTGATGGCTCTGTTGCTAGTTCTCTGTGTAATCCAAGGTATACTTTATATGCAGCTGGTCGTGAGGACCTATTGGAAATGATTGCACATGGTGAGCTGATGAATACACAACCAGAACAAAGACCATTTACAATGTTATTGAGCACCTTGTTCTATCAAAGCCAGATAGCCAGCTTTGGAGTAAACTTAATCCCTTATAATGGCACATGAAATCAAATTGGCAGGAGTTACCACTTTCACTCTGTTTTACAGTCAAAATTCAGTTTAATGAATGACAAATAGACTTAGCTCAATTCTCAGCTGCTTGCAAGCTGTTTGCAACCAGCTTGGGTTAGTTATTGGGTCTCTTGGGTTAGTTCTTGGTTCTCTTGTTTCTCCTGTTATTTTCCATCCTGTGTAAGAAGTTGCTGGCAGAGATTATAACAGATACTTACTTTTCTAAGCAGTGGGCAGCAGTAAGAACCCACTGAGGATCTATCAGAGTTCCCCCACAGAAATGCATGCCATAACTGTAATAGAGAAAAATTTCATTAAAAGGGCAGTGGTTTAATATGGGGAAGTTAATCCTACTTGAATTTATCAGGTAATATTTTTAACATGTGTGCCTTTACAAACTAAAAATATTATTCCACAATTTAATTAAGAAATGTTTTGCTTTCCTTGAACAGTGTTTCTTACAATAACAGTAAGGTTCTGTGTACATTTTTAGGAAGCCTTGTATGAAAACACCTAGATGTTAATTCTTAGTCAGCGTTTCTATTACTGGAAAACCCTGTGTGCAGTGAGATTCACCATTTTAGAGATTTTGACTTTTTCTCGTCCTTATCACAGTCATAAAGCTCTGCAAATGGCCTTTATTCCTTCTAGTTTTATTAATAATTTTGCCAGTAAGATCAAATGTTTACATGGAAGGACTCATCAAGACAACTGATTTGACACAAAATAGAGTGTTCTTGGTTGTCTAAATGACCTTCTTTAAGAATAGCACACACAATGTTTAGCCTTGAGCTATTTTTAAATTAAAATCAAGTTTAGAATGCCTGAACCACTTACTATAGCATTGTATGAGAGGCAAGGGTTTTTTGCATGTAGAGTCTAATGTAACGGGGAATAACCATACCTGGTACGGAGACTGATCTGCCAGGGCCAGGAGTGTGGATGCGAAACACACCCTGCGACAATCCTTTGAGCACACAATTTTGGTCTGAACTTGGATTTCCCACATTCATACTGAGGAGGAGCTTCAGAATAAGAAAAAAAAATCGCTATAAGGAACTGTGATTTAGTGATTTGCTATACATTCACTATGAACTCAGTGAACCAGAAGGTGAACCTGTTACATTTGTCACTTCAGCTTCTGATTTTCTTCAAGTAATTCTATACCATACATCACATATATTTTGTTAGGTTACCTTCCTCTGGAACACCTAAAAAAGCTTAGTAATTTTTTTTTTCACATACAGTTCTCAATGGCCAGCAAATTACACACAAGTAGCTCTACAGTCAGATAGAAAAAAAACAACCAAACAAACCCAAAACAAAAACAGAAGGGGAAGGAGAAGAAAAGAGAGAGAAAAAAGAAATAAATTCTTCCAACATTTTAAAATGGACTCTTATGGATGTCAGCAGTGCTGAAGTTGCACTGGCAGATGTTTTAAACTAATCTTGGTGGTACAGCACATGAAAATCTAATGCTGTCTCTGAGGAACAAAATTTTGTCAATTCTTATCTTTGGATCATTTGGCACTTCAGACGTCTCTGAGTTATTAAAAATGTAGTTCTTATTTGGCCTCGGTGAACTGAGTCTTATCAACACAGAATTTAGAATTTTGTCAGCAAAAAGAGTGAATTAATGAAATTAAAAGCCATGTTTCCTCTGTTCTTCAGATTACCTTCTCAGCAAAAAAAAAACCCCAGTACTAATTTAAAGAAGAAATTGATCATCAAAATAGAATACAATGTGAAAATGTGTGTTTTTTTCCTTAAGAGTCCCAGCCCAACACATTCACTGCAGTACAATTTTCACAGGTCCAGTGTGTATACAACAATGTTCTTTTTCTTGTTTGCTCCATTTTTGGGTTTTGATCTGAGCACATTTTCTTCTGCTTACCGCTGAGGGGATAAAGCAGCAAGAAAGTCATCCTTCTTTTGAGAACTACCTCTCTTCCTACCATAGTTTTGGTTGTTGATAGATATGAAAGGACTGGAAACCAAAATGTTATAAAACTTCATCATTGTACACTTTGTTGCACTGCCTCATTCAGAGCTTGATTACTACTAACAAAGACAAAGGGCATTTGGTTAAATATTTAGGGTCAGATGCCTTTTGCAGATGTCAGATACGGTACAATATCAGAGGAGGGACAGTCTGGTTGTCATCCAGAACTGAACCAGATCCACATGAGCAGGGAGTGTAAAGATTTTGCTGGTATAAGAGCATGCCTTGTTCAGCAAGGCCACACACAGATTTATGCCAGGAGATTAGGCTGGAGTAGGGAAAATTTCTGCTGGAACTGCCCATTTTGAATCACATGGCAAAACCCCATGAGCTTCAGTGGCCTCTATAGCTTGTGGTGCATTTGGGGCTTTCAAGGGAGATCAATCTTAAGTCTTCAGACCGAGACCTTGACCATCACTTCCCAGGAGCCTTAATTTTTAATTGAAATCTACTGTACTTAGATCAGTCTTTCAGACTAAACACCAAGTATTCTCCAGCTGCTATAAAAAGGTACAGGAAAGGGAGACACTAGAATTTAAGGGAAAGGGAGACAGTAGTCTTTAAAGGAATAATTACGGCACTTGGGAATGTCACAGTACTCCCAGGCTTTTCTCGGGTCTGTTGTGTAGCACCAAGGTCCATTCACATCTCCATCAGGATTCCTGCAATACTGTAACAAAGAATAAAGGCACCAGTTATTAACCAGGGAATAAAAAGGCCAAACAATTAAAGTTTCAAAATAAAATAAAATTAAATTTGGGATATATTTTTTTAATTTCCATTCTTATAAGTGATTTCCAATCCCTTTTGTCAAAATTTATTTCATTTTTCCATTTGCTCTCTGAGTTTGGAAAAGGATAATAAAAATCAGACTTCTTCAACTGTCTTTAGACATTAAGCTTCACTAGGGCAGCCTTGGATCTCTGAGATCTCAAAAATTAGGAGATCTGGACTTTGGATGAAGCTTTCTAAAGCACAGAAAATATTTACTCCTGCTTTCCCTGCAGTTAATAGGAGCAGTAGGATCAGTCCTGAGGTCTTTCCACATCTACTCTGGCTGCATGACTCAGGGACAAGTGGGTGTTGTGTAAGCTGTTCTTGCTCAACCTGATGATGCCTGCCTGTGGTGATGCAGGGCTGCAGTGTTCCCCCTCATGCAGGAACTGAATCACTCTCTGGGTTTTCCCTGGGCATACTGACTGATCTCTGCTCAGCACAGACACCTCACACAATTGCATGCTACCAGGTATCTTTTCTAGTTCCCTTCCCTATCCCAAAACATATCCCATGTCTTAGAAAAAAGGAGAAAATATTTGCTACCAAGAGCCCTTGAGAAATACAAGAACCAAGAATTTATGACAGGCAGCTTTTTAGAGGGAGTCTGCCCAGTATGGAATTCAATACAGGGTGTGTGATGCCATCAAAGAATTGACTAAAGCAAGTTAGTCATCTACCTGGTAAAAAAATAGTTCAAGCTGTCAACATCAAACAAGCTCTTTATATCACATAAAAAGCTTGTCACAAATCAGGCAAATACTGTAAAAGGGCTGTTACAAATCTAAAGAACTGGTGATGAGTACATTTGTTAGGACTAGGGAGATGAAGGTTAGAAAGGGCGATTGCCTTCCAGGACAGTCAGGTACACCTATAGCCCTGAATAATGGGCTGTGGCAGAAGCTGGAGGGCTGAAGGGGAATTACTGGGGCATGGGGGACTACAATTCATCAGCTACATGTCTCAAGGAACCTGCACCAAACATTGGATCCATCACCATCTCACCTGTCCCTGGTACTACTGAGACCTATGACCCCAGGTGCTCTTTCTGTCAGAGGCACTGCCCACAGACTAACTCTGGTTAGTCCTCAGCAGCGAGGAGAAGCAAAAGCCCATCTGAAGCCCTTTGGATGTGCTGCAGAAGCACTCGGTAGAGCTTCTGGGCATCTCTGTGTCCCACAATGACCACACTGGTCATGTCAACAAGAATTATCATGATCAGGTTTTTGGAATGAACTGAGGAAAATAATTTAACAAAGACCTGTCACCAAATGCTCACTGAGGGACCCTGAAAAAGACAGGCAAAACTCAATGACAACAAGTATTAAATGAACAGTTGTTTACATTTTTTTCCAGGCCTGCTCTTGGATGAGTTGTGGGAGTGAAATAGTCGTGTCTGTGAGGTCTCTGAGAACTCCACTCCTGACAAGTCCTGCCCCTTGCAGTTTTTGCCACTGTGCCACGGTAGTCTGCACCATTTTCAATAATGCATTCTGTGAAAAATGAAGGAAAGGAAATGGTTGTTAGCTGTGAGCTGTTGGGCCACTTCCATATTTGATGGTGGTGAAGCAGAGATAAATTTGAGGAAATACTACTACAATTTACATGTCCTACATATTATGTAGATGAGGAAAGAAGGGCTACATAGTGTCAAGGATGACTAACAATGATATTTTAATTGCCTTGCATCTTAAAAATTTTCTTCATGATCACAAAAGTCATAAATCAAAGAAGCTTACTTTCAGTCAATCCTTCAAGACTCCAGAAATCTGGACTACAAAGACCATGCACTCATAAAGTATTTTCCTTGCAGACACTGATATCTGTCCAATGCCACATTTACAGTAGGTAAACCGCAGTAACACGTCTTCAGCCAAAAATTATCAACCTTCTAACCAGTGAAACGTGTCATAGCAAAAAAAAAGTTAAAAAAAGAAAGCTGCAGTAGTCTAGTAATCTAACCATCTACTGCATAACAGTGTTGCATCTAAACTGAATAAAAAAAAAGCCAGCTGTCCTCTGATGGTAAATGGAACCCTAGAAATGTGAAAATATGGCGCAGGAAAAGACTTTTTGGAGCAGATGTCAGCAAAATGCCATCACTACTCCATTTTCTGTCATTGCTAGTTGTCCTCCCACAGTAGTATGGAGACTAGTAGTCATCTGCTTCCTCGTGTTTCCTATATTGCCAGATGTAGCAAGTAAAAGATGTGATATTAGCCTAAAATTTAATGCAGAAACCCTGCTATAAAATTCTACAGAAGTGCTCAGAAAATTAAGAGTGTGGATACAATACTGTATTAAATTCTGTATTTATTTAGAGTTTCCTGTATTTCATCCTCATTAAATTCTTGAAGATGTTTCCATAAAAACCAGCTTCCTGGTTATGAGCATTTCTGGGGAAGCTGAAAGTATTCTCACCAGGGTTTGTTTCCTCTGTTGTCTGAGGAGGCTTAGGTACAGTCTGTAGCCCTTGGTCATCACACTTCTTCAGGTCACAATACTCCCACCTCACACTGGGGTCGGTGGTGTAGCACCATGGACGGCTGTCGGCATCTGGGTTTCTGCAGTAATTTTGGCTCAGGCCCCTACAAATGCAAACATATTATATTCCTATCCATGCCACTGCCCTGGGGAGAGCTCAAAAGAACATTTTAGAAAGCAGATCTGCTTCAGAGTTAGCATATATCATTTATCATGTACACTCTGTCATGGCCAGTTGAAATAGTTTTTACAGTAGAAAGAAATCAGGATACATACATTAAATATTTAAATATGCCAAATACTTATTCACTGATTAACACTTATAGCAGAATATAATTTAAAAATCCAGATAAGTAAATGTATACATGTATAGCAAAGATAGAATTAATTTTATTTTTTTCAAATGTGGTAATAGCTTTTAAAAAGGAATAGTTTTTTGCATTTCGGAAAAAATAAGTGATAAATATTAGAAATAAGAAAAAAATCTACCCCCTTCTCAAAGTTTTAATGACTTGCAGACTAGGAAGCAAAGACAAACTCATGAATAAATTAATGCATAGAAACAGTTCATTTCAGCATAAGAGAAAATTTATTATGACTATTAATTGTCTTAGAAGCAATGTAGAAACACACAGTTAATTAGTCTAAAGTATAATAGTGACGCCTGTGGTTTCTTTCAAGATGAAGTTAATAAATGTTTCCATGATAAAAAAAGAAGAAAAGGAAGGGATTATTTTTATCTAGTACACTCCCTTCCCAGCTTTATAATCATTGTTGTGCAATGATGATGCAAATCAAAACAAGTTCATAAATGACCATTGCCCAATGAAACCTGAAAATGGGAAATACACATACGCATTTGGGAAGTTCTCTGCCGTTTTGTTGTGCCGGTGAGGTGACATTGAGTTCCAGGCTTGGCATTTCTTTCCCGAGAGAGTGAAAGAAGCTGTACCACGATAAGTCACCCCATTGCCCTGATAGCACTCCTCAGTAACTTCAGCCTGCTCAGGCACATCAACAGCTGTAGTGAATAAAGAAACCAATCTCTTGCATCTTGATACTTTATGACATTTGTACTTGAGCATAGAAAGACAAGAGAAAACAACAAGCCAGAGTATTTAATTGACCACCACAGCATGCTCTCTGTAACAGAATCCTTCTCAGACTGTAGATCAAAAGGAAGATTTCAAAAGATGTTTGCAAAAATTTCATTATATGCTAGATTAAAAGCACTTGTACTTAATTTTACTGTCACACATGCGGTTTTATTTCAGATAACAAGCCAAATAGTTAACATACAGATCAAATTTTTTTCAGGATGGGGACTGTCTGTGTCTTTGCCATACACCTATGTGTGGAACAAGACTACCTTGTGTAAGGAGAGTTTTCTTCTCATTGTTTTCTATGGAGTTTTGGTTCAATGCTCCTAAATTATCTTAGGTATTGCTACAGATTCAGTTTTTAAGGAACTGGCATGTAAAGCTAACTAACTTTTCCATGAAATATTTAAAAATATATCAGTGAAGGTAACCACCACTGGGCAAAGTGAAAAGACTTCTTTTACTGCAATTATTTCCTGATCTGAGTCAGGAAATCCTTACTTAAAACCTTTTGCACTTAGCCACCAGACTGAACACACCAGCCTGGGCTCCACATCAGACCCAGGAGTTCAACTAGCCATGGCAATGCCAGCAGTGAGAGTAACAATGCAACTGAGCAGAGTCACACAAGATTTTTCAAAATAAACCATGATGACCCTTCACTTCCACTTGTCTCCTGTTCTTACCAGGGTCCTCTGGCTTGGTACTATCACAGGAGGGGATGTTGCAATATTCCCACCGAGCAGATGTGTTGGTGGTGTAACACCATGGCATCTTCTCACCATCGGGATTTCTGCAGTAGTTTTCATCTAGGCTCCTAAAACAGAAAACTTGACTGATAAAAGTCTCTCGTGGAAATCTATTAAAGATTACGAACAAATGGAGAATCTCTTGCGGCCTAGTTTACGGTTGTATTTACTGATGCCATCTGTTACATGAATAATTGTAATTCACTGGTGTTTTGGATGTGCTAAACCAGATACCTGCACAACTGATGGATGAATTAAGAGACTGTAATGCTTTGAGGTCAAGAGTAGCACAGCAGAAAGAATCTATGGTGAAAGAATCTAGTCCCAAGGAAATATCATAATTGTACCATTCTTACTCCACATGGTTTCATCTGAGCAACCATACAGTAAAAGGATGAAATGAAGAGGGAAAAAGTCAGTCAAGAAGAACTTGAAAGTTGGAAGAGAAGACACCTGTATTCAAGAACAAAGAAATGTAAAAAGAAATGTATGAAAAAATTGAAAAGATGAGATCCAGCAGGTGATAAATGCTGGTGTAACTGAAGAACTTTGCAATACAGATGAAGAAAACTGAAGTAATTTTGAGACTTGGTATTTCTCATGGACACTGAATAACAGAGGAGTTTCACTTACTGGCAGGGATAGTTTTCAGGAGTGCGAGCATGTCTGTGGGGAGACTGAGAGCTCCAGTGCTGACAGGTATTTCCTGATTCAGTAACAGATACTGTGCCTCGATAGTCTTCTCCTCTTCCTGAGAGACACTGGCGTCCTGGTGCAGGAGGTGGTGGGGGTGTTGCTGTTACAGAAAAGGAACTGAAATTAATCAGTGCCTTCTATATATAGTAAAAAACTAAACCAACAAACCACGCTGATCTTTATAATTAGGTGGGCTTCTTAGATTTCTTTGCAGGTAAGTTCTAAATATCAAAATATTTGAAAAGTCCGAAAGGCAGAGAAAAGATCTAACGATACCTTTCTTAACTTTTCTTTCTCCCATTTTGAGTTCTTCACAAGCAGTCAGGCTGCCAGAAGGGCATTTGCATCTGCCCCTTTACAGCAGCCAGGATACAATACAGGATACAAAAGTCAGGACATGAAAATGCTAGCAGCCTCATCAGAACAGAGATGGAAAGTGAGCAAGTGGTAACACTGTGAAGAAAACTGGGGTGAAAGTGTCCGGCCCATCAGTGATACAGACAGATGCACATGTAAAATAGACATACTCTGACTGGTGAGAGACAGCAAGGATGAGGTCTAGAGAGAAATTCCAAGGAAAAGTATAATGGCAAGGACAGGTCTTTAGGGGAAAAGAAAACTGGAAAGGTGGAGAATTGATCTGGAAGAGCAAAACAAAAGCCGAAGGATTTTCAGGAAGAGCAAAACTTCTTGGTATCAAAAGAGGAACATCAGAAGAAACACCAGAAATGCTTGGTCATAGGAAAACACATCAAGGAAGGGAGATAAGCTCCAGACAAAACCATTAGAAATGCCTATGACAGAAACGTCTAGCCTCAATAAAGCTATCAGAGGTTCATTTTAAGGTGATTTTTTTTTCTTTGAGGTAAAATTCAGCTGTCTTTTATGCTTTTCTTTATATTTGGGACCTCTTCTGTTTGTTCTAGATCCTCACACCACTCTGACAGGAAGAAGCCTAGAAGCCAGACTCACTGCAACGAGGAATGTCACAATATTCCCAGCGTTTAGTTGGACTGGTAGTGAAACACCAGGGCCGAGGTTCTCCATCAGGATTACGACAATAATTATTCTTCAGATCCTTCTCTGGAAAACTGAACCAGAATATAAGATTTTTAAGTTTTAATATATGCTACTAATAGCTGTAACAATTATCCTGTCTGGTGTAGGGTGGTCTTCAGCCCACCACTGACGATAAAGAGACCATCACAGGACCTGACTCACTTTTCCGGGAGGTATCCATGAGAATGAGGTTGCTGGGAGTCCCAGCGCTGGCACTCAAGTCCAGATTCTGTTGTTGCAACTACTCCATGGTAGTTTTCTCCACTGCAGTGCATGCACTCTACTGTAGGAACAAGGCAGAATAAGGACGAGAGAGACAGAAAGTCCCTGATGAACTGGTCCAGAAACATTCCCACTCGTCTCACACAAAGCACAAGAGCCTGATCAGAGCACAAGGCTGAAGTACAGTCATTTTTTTTGGCAAAGTAAAAGCTTATTTTCCTTGGTAAGATGACTTTAACTAGTTGATTACATGCGTAGTATTCCACTGAAAGAAACCTCAAATCAACATTACAGACTACAGGCTTTAAAATAGATAAATTGAATCTATTAGGATATAATTTAAAATCTGTTCTTTGCTGCTGTCACATTTTACTGAGTTTTGCACTAGCATATGTCATTTGGTTCAATTTTAATTTTATGATATGAATACAACTATGTGCCTTTTTTTATCTAGGGGGAAAAAAAAAGACACTGCATTGCTGTTTTCAGGGTCTTTTGATATCTTCCTTGTTGATGTTGAAAATGTTTTGGAAAGTTTTGTGTTGAACTAAATTCTAATTTTGTGTTGAACTAAGTTTGAAACAAATGCTCAATTGAAAAAAAAAATGTCTGTATAACTTTACATTCTTGAACATGTATTGTGAAAATTGGAAAGAAGTCAGTATGTGTATCCTGACCTTCACACTCAGGGATGTTACAGTAGTCAAATCTGGTATCAGGATCTGTTGTGTAACACCAGGGTCCCTTTTCATCCTGATCAGGATTTCTGCAGTAGTTTTCCTCCAGTCCTGCTTTGGGATATTTTTCAGGTGTGTAACTGGAACAGAATTAAATGGGATTACAGAATAAGGAAAGTGTCCCAATTATTCAGCTGAGGACTCTAAAAATTAAGTCTTTATCTGAGGACAATTTGGTAGATGTTGGTCTTTAGGGGGCCCCTAATAGTTACTGTGTGCCGTTGCTGAAGCATTAGAAGTGCTACAATGATAGACTTCAGGAAATACAGTGCCTCTATGGCCAGCTATGCCCTTAATACTTGCATTTTCTTTAGCTATTGTTTTCCAGCTCAGGCAGGGTACCATGTTATTGCTCAGGCAGGGTACCATGTGGCATGTAGTGAACTGCTTCTTCTGGGAGATGCAATGAGAATGTATTTGCTGAAATGTGAGAGTCCTCTGTAACCTGAATGCTATAGCATCTGAATAGAAGGTTACTAAATAAACCCAGTTAGGTGTTTCTTATTAAATACAAGAAATACTACCTTGTTAATTGTGGATTCACTGATAAAATTATGCACTTCTATCTCATCTGCCACATGTTATACCTTTGGGCAAGAGAAGTTCTTGCTCTGGTGAGATTACTGAAAAATTCTAATTTCAGCAGAACCAGATATTTCCCTGTCTAGTGTTTTGCTCATGTAAAGCTCATAAAATGTAAATGCAACTGTCAAGGCTGACGGTGTCTCTATTGTTCACGTAGCACCACTTAGAGGCTCTGAGTAACAACTCAGATTAGAGAATTGTTTTATTCTAGATAGGTATAGAAAAATATTTTATAAGGAGATTTCTAACACCAAAATATTGCTTACAAGACAAATTTGCACATATGTATGGCTTAACAAAATTTCAGAAAAACATAGAAACAGATATGAAAAGACCTTACTTTGGTTTATGTGGGGCATTATCAGCCCACTTCTGGCACCTCACACCTTTCTGAGTTTTGGCTTCTGTTCCTCTGTAATCCACTCCTTTTCCCTCCTTGCATTCTAGAAGATAAACTGAAATGATATGTGCTTAATCAGTATCATGGCATATCCATTGGATTCTAACATACACAAAATCTATTTTCATGCCAGCACACTTAAATATGTTTGATCATATTTTGACTTATGTTATCAAAGCTAGACATTTTACCTTGTAAAAACCTTCTAGATAGATGATGTCTAATTTGACTTAATTTGGGACTGAAAAATGTATGTGAAAGCAAAAGAAGTTCTACACCAGAATTCCGGAGAAATAAGTGTAACACAACCCAGTTATTTTGGGAACATGCCTTTGTTGATTTAAATAATAAAATACACTCTAAACATTTAAATAGATACTATAACAAAATAGAAATACATTCTCTTTTTCTTACTTTCTATGAGATTATTATAGTTTTGCACAGTAATTAAAATCAAATCTTTAAAGACAGTCACCTGAATTCAGCTGAAGATAAGACAGCTGCAGTTTAGGGACAGTCACTGTCAGGCAACGTGTCCTCTGGCTCAGAAAACCAAGTAGGAAACTCATTTACCATTTCCCTGGGGAAGCAATCTGTCTTTTAGGTTGTGACCTGGTTTGTCTCAGTGTCTTTAAGTAGTGTCCAAAGCGAATACTTGTAGAGACTGAGTTTTGCAACAGTTTTTCTCAGCATCAAAGTTATAACAAAGCTGACATACAAGCAGATGATTAATAGAAATCTGGAGAAATAATGCCATTTTACACAGACCTGTCTTGCCCACAGTGAAAAGAACTAATATTTGTCAGCATATGATGCCAAAATATGGTTCAGCTTTTCTGAAGGTTGGTATTTTAGATCTGAATTTATAGATGAACCCTTAGGAATGCTTTTATTTCAATGTATATATAGAGGCAAGTTTACTCTAGAAACTTTAGCTGGAAGCCATTTGGATCCCTCAAACAATTTTGCAATAAAATAACATTAAGCCCCTCAATCACTGAACATTGAATCAGTCAAGTGCTGACTCTTCTTGTTTGTGTAAACTTTTGACCGTTTATATAACCTTTAGGGCTTTTCCTTTCTGATGACAAATTACTAACTTTGATCCCCAAACTCAACCCGTGTCCCTCAGATTAACTATTTCCAAACAGATAGGTAGGTAACAATTCTCAAATGCAGCTTTAATTCTTGTTACTTTTACTGTATGTCAGAGAAGATTAACTTTCTCTTTTATAGCACATACTATAGAAAAAATAACTTCTGAAATTGTCAGTTTTACAGTAATTGTCATCCATTTCATTGAACACAATGATAAATAGCAACTAGGTCTCATCAAGTAATTGCTTTGACTGAAAAAAATACTGCAAATACAAAAATTAGCAACACAGACACCATCTGAAACATACACAGTAGGTTGTGTTTTTGATGTTTATGATACCAAGGTCCATCTTTTGGTTTCTACAGAGAGAGGTGCAGTTTTCAGAAATTTTGTTTTTGTCAAACAACAGTTTTTCACACCTTTATTGGTGTGGTTCTGTTATTTCAAGAAACTAAAACACATGTCAATGGCCCCAAAACATGTAGTAACAAATCCCCAATGAGTATTCCAGTACCAGATTCTAACTTCAGTCAAACCAAGGGATGTCTCAAAAATAAATCAAAATTGCAATCTAGCTCCTGATTACAGTAAGAAAAACCAATACAATTATTTACATATAACTTAGTCATTTGGTTTTTTAGCTTTGTTACTTGCTAGTTGATTCACTCAGTTTTCCTTCTAAATAAGAACTGCAGAAGACTTCTTAGTGTTAGTTAATTGTGATGTATGGAAATTCCCGCCTGATTCTGTGTATAATGAAAGAACTAATGTTCTAAACATTAAATTACCTACAGAAAAAATGCAGCTGGCCAAAGGCTTCAGTAAATATTAGGTTGAAAAGGACCCTCAGTTGTCTTTGGTCCATAGCCCCAGAAATAGCACATTCAGGTTCTAAAGTGAGTGAGACTGCTCAGAGCTGTGTCCAGCCAATATCTGCAAGGGTGAAGGCTCCACAGCCTCTCTGGGAAATGTGGCCCAGTACTTACACACCAAAAATTACTTGTATCCACAGTGCCTGAACAAAATCTCATTTGGATGTTTGGCTGCAATCCAGCTAAAGCAGTTGAACTACCATCTAAAATCTCCTTGCAGCTGCAATACACACAGCATTGTCTTATCCCACAGGAGGGATAAGCCATCAAGGTCAACACAGAAGTAAAGATGAATTTCTCTGGAGCTCATGGGTATTTACTGTCAATTTATTGAGATTCTTGCCTTTTGCTTAGAAACTGGCCCATTAAAACCACTTCATGATTTTCAGCAACTGAGAATCTGGTTCATTTTAGCTTTTGATGCACCTTTCTTTGTTGAAGGAGATCAAAGTTTTGAGATAATATAGTTTCCAATTTCTGAATATTTTCAAATTAATTAGTACTTTTTTCAAAGCTACAGATCAGCAAATGGTCAAACACAATGTTCATTAAGTCATTTAACACAGAACAGAAGTAATTCTCAATCACATCATCTTATATCTGAATGATCCCTAAGGAGATCTTTTCTCCCTTATGTATTACTAAAGTCAGGGGACAGCACAATGAAATTTATGTTACATTAAAAATAAACCACATTCATTCTTCCCTGTATACAGCAAGAGCTCCATCCTCAATAATGTAATTCAAAAATAGTCTTAAAACTCAATTGTTTCCTTGCATCTGGCATAAGGTGATTATTTTTGAAAAATAATAAAAAAATGGATAGCTGCCATTCCTCAGAGACACACTTCCTATTTTTGGAAAGAATTAGAGACCATTTCTGTCAAATAATCCTCATCTACGACAAAATATTCATAAAATATGTACAAAAGGGGAACACAAAAATTCATCACGTCAATTAATTATGCCATAAAAATAAGAATAGAATAAAAATATCATCATAAAAATAAGAATAGAATAAAAATGTCACCAAATTAATTAACTGAAGAGTACAAACATCAGACAAAAATATACAAATACTATAAAAATAGATAATTTTTATCTGAACCACAGTCCAATAGTACAAAAAAGATATAGACATACTTCTTTTCTCGTAAAGAACTGCATTTGCTCTTCTGAATATCATTGCTGTTTTGGTGTTCTCAGTCAATGTTAAACACTGTTGGTCTTTACTGGTGAATAAGAAGGCCCTGTTAAATTTAAGAGGAGAGAGCAATGTAAGAAACAATACTGAATATTTGCTTATTTTCTTGAAAACATTTTTGTGTATTCAGTTGTCATTTTATCAAACACTACAGTTCAGTGGTATTTAAGACTGAGAAATGTGTTCAAATCACTGAGTATTGCAGCTCACATTTTCAGTAATGATTTTCACTTCTAAGTGTTCATATTAAACCTAAGTTGAAAGGGAGCTACAAGAATAAATTATAACAAGGGATTTATAACTTGCCAGAGGTTCAAGAGACCATATTGAAGGGGATATATACACAAGGCACCTTGACATTATTTCAAAAATATTAGTGGCCATTCAAGGCATTAGACACTCCACAGTATGCAGCAGTTACCAAGGAGCAGATAAAACACAGTCCAGGACCTTAAATTATCTCGTGGTAACTCTTTTGAGAGTAAGCACTTTATAAGTCTTTTGTCTTTTCAGCAGAAAAGGCTGCAAACTGCAAAACTGAAGCAGATGGTGTAGCCTCTAGAATAGCATCTAAGGAAACCTTCTGACAGGCTAAATAATTCCTACAGCTGGCTCTTCTGAACCAAAAAAAAAAAAAAGAGCAATAGCAGCATAGCATTCAGTGGGTAGATCCATGCCAAGAAAGCTGTTACCACCAAGTAAGCCAATTTAGCTGTCAGTAATGTTAAGTTTGTAAGTAGGAAAGTAACTAAAGAGCACGGCCCAATCCACCTCTAAAGTGGGATAGCAAGTTTGAAGTATTGACCTGAACAGATTGCTCTGAAGCATTAATGTGAGGATGCTGCAGTGCTGGCCTGGTCTTAAGCTCTAATTAACATTTATCTTTCTTCCCTCAAATCCTTCCTGCCAGACAGCACCTGTTCTTGCTAGATTGTAATAGATCTCACGTAGCTAATTAAGGAGGCATTAACCTGATGTCCTTCCAGTGCCAAGAGATGGCAGGCTTAGACCCCAGGGCAGAAGCTAAGGAATGATACTGTGTCTGAATATGCCTCAAAACGGAACATTAATTCCCTGCAAACTGTAAATGTGTAATCTGAATATACAGACTTGCCCTCTCTGCCTTCCTCCTCTCCTGAACCACGTGCTACTGCAGCTCTGCCCTCTTTGTGCTTTTCAGAGTAAAGCTGGATCAAAGGGAATTGCTGGTATTTCATACAGTCAGCAGACCCCTGTCATCCTTCAGGGTTGCACCTTTTTAAAATAAGTCTCATTTTCTCTTTAGAGTTAAAACACAAAGTTACAAAACACATTTAAGAAGCCAGTACCAGTGTATCCCTGCCTTGATAGAAGCATTAAGTAGAACCAAGTGCTTGAAACAGCACTGCAGGCAATCACTCTGCTGAGTTCAAGAAGGCGTGCTGCAGAAGTGGTAGACTGGGAGAGGAAACCCTTCTGCCCTGTATGTGTGGACTGCCTCCAACTGCAGTAATGGACATCTCTCCTCACTGCCTCAGTTTCCTGCTGTACTGCTGGAGCTCAATGGGCTGCAAGGCTTTGGCACAGGAGATCCAGAAGCCTCAGGCTCAGAGCAATAGGTTCCAGTGGGGCAGAAGCCTGAGCAAAGACCAATAATACAGGTTCATCAACACCTTTCATGCCTTCCAGCCCCTTGAGCCTGGTTAATGCAAGTGCAGGGAGAGGACTTGGCTGAAAGAAGGGTTTAGAATCATTAAGGTTTGGGTGGCCATCTCTTTCTCAAAGTAAATAGAAGTTACCAAAGTCCAAATTCTAGTAAAATTCTGAATAATGGATATATCTGCAATACAACCAATGCAATGAAAATAAGCAATGCTATTATTGCTGTCCTAAATTTCCAAGAAATTAATTATGACTCCTTGTTGCAGAAGGAGTGCAAGAGTCTTGATAAAACCATGTCAAGTTGGTTTGCAGCATGTCAAGCTGTGCACCAAGATATCGTAACATTTTTCAATAAAAATTCAACATAACTTTGTTAATTTCTCTATTTTTTCTATCTTCATCTATATGTCCATCTATATGCAGAACAGGCATTCTGTTTCTGCGCATTTTTGTTTTTCCAGCAAACCTCAAACTCCCACATAGTCATAAGGAAACCCTTGAAAGTTCAGACTGCAGATAAAAAAGGTGTATTGTTCCATCACCTGCAATGAAAGACACGTAGGAACCAGTGGTAATTACCTGCAAGGAAACTTTTCTTCATTTTCACATTTCTCTGCACATTCTTCGTCACTATTTGCTCTATAAACTTGCTTCATTGGGTTGAGCAACCAAGCTCCCTCTGTTCTCACATAGCGGTCTAGGATGCTTCCTTGCACTAAGTGGAAAAAGAGAGAAAGGAGTGAAAATGGGAATGATGATTTGATTTATTTCAAACTCCCATGTTAAATTCTTTGTCACCTAGTCATGTGACATCATCATTTAATTACTGGAATAATTGGGTTAATTGTGACAAAATATGGGTAAATCTAAAGTGCCTTCCTGGTATGGCAAAAGGTAGCATCACTGAAAACCCAGTGTAAGGCAGGACAGAGAAATGGTTTGAACAGTGATAACACAAAGCTATGGGATAAAGTAATGGGAGGGAGCACAGAAGATGACCCAAGGAGCAAAAAAAAAGTGAGGTGTTTCAGAAAGAAAATATTGGCCATGCATACTTTGGACAAAGCAGAGAAATGGCGCTCAAGAAAGATGTGAAACAGTGTTTGTCTATTGCTGTCTGTCCACCCACATGCAATGACTTGAGATTCATCAGTCACCTCCTTTCAAAGGCTCCTACTCTTAAAAGAAACAAACCACCCTCAGTCACTGGGGTTGTCAGATGTTCAGTTTGCAATAACCCTGTACTGAACTTACTTAATAATCAAGGCAGCAGTTGTTGCCTTCCATTGCAATGAATAAAACTGGTAAATAAATACACCTAACAACCTCTGGGCTACAGCTGCTTGTCAAATATATAGGATACTAAAAAGTACAGCTATTTTTAATGATAAACTCAAAAAGTGTTCCAGAACAGTCCTCCTTGTAAAGGACTTTGGCATTTAGTATTTTCTTGTTGCATCTCTGCATTCTCAGAATTAGTGCATAGCACAGTGACTTTCATGACTTCCAGCTGCAGGGTCATGGAGTTGCATGAGTCCTGTGATTTTTACAGTTTCTTTATCAGTGGCACATATGACTCTTCTGACAACTGGCCCTGGGAGTTACCTGTTCTGTAGGGTTTCAACCCCAAACAGACACCCTGGCCCCTAGTCACTGCAGGACATCTCAGTCCTGCTCTGTGCTTTTGTGCCTGGCCTTACGCAATTGCTGAATAAAAGGCAGACAGGGGATGAACCAGACCATGACTGGAATTTCAGGAATAACAGCCAGGCTGCAGAGAGGAACTTCTTCACTTTCTCTGACCCCTGTCTGTCTCAGCCATAGCCCAATGCCAGCAGGAGGGACAAAAAACTCCTTGTCCCACTCAGACCCATGCCTGTGAGCAGGGGCTCCACTGGGTTGTTTAGTGATGTCTTTCGACCTGAGAAAGGCAACAGCCCCTACCTTTCCTGAGTAACACTCTTAAGTGTGAAGCAGGCTCATAAGTGTCCTGGTATTAAATTCTTTCACCTGAGAGATAGCTCAGCCTGCAATTGGGTATTTTCTTAAAGAACATTTTGCATCTACAAGTTGAAGCTGGTAAAATAGGGATAAAAGCCAACTTATGCTTCCTCACATTCAAATGCAAAAGCACAGAAGTTACTGCAAGGTTTTTTCTGCATTTAGACAAGGGGAGAGTTCGTCCCTAAGGGTTGGCAGTTACTTTAACAGTATGCATGGAAGAAAAGGATAGCTGCTGGAAAACAAAAGAATAAGTGAAAAAATAGTCCAATGACATTTCCACTAGTTATTTCAAAACAAAAACATTGAGAAGAAATGAGTTTTGAGACAAAACATTAAACTAGGTTAAGACAATATGATAGAGATGCTGCAATGCTCTCCACAAGGGAAAGAAAAACAAGCAAAGAATTCTTATTATGGTGCAGCTTTCATGCAAAGTTAATTCTGTTCTGTTTTGACATTTTGCAACAATATTGCCATTATTAATACAACATTTGATTTTAAAACTATTGACAGGGTCATAATTGATTTGGGTCATAAAAATATTTTCCCCTTTTCATGGCAGGGCATTATTGTAGGGAAAATAAAAAGGAAAATATGCAATCAATAAAAAAGCAGTAAATTTTCATGCTACCATTTTCCCTATATCTATGATGTTTTACAGTCTCAGAAAGATGTATTGCTATCTTATTCAGAAATGCAATATTTACTACCATTTGATAAAAGATTTGCAAACAAGAGTATAGTATTTCAGATAAAAGCCCAAATTGTATATTTTTCTCCCTCATATAAAATTCCTACTTAATTGAGGAAACTATTTGATTTTACAGAGGCTGTTCTTTTGCAAAAACAAAGCTTAGAAACTAGAATTTAAACCAAGAAAAAATTCTTAGCATTAAATAACAGATGTTTTTTACACTGGGGCATGTCTCTAATATTTCCAGCTGAAATCTACCCATATATTTTCCTGTTACTTTTTTTTATGTTTTAAAACTGTACATGTAAAATTTATTGTAATGTATTGTATTGTATTGCACATTTAATTTACTGTATCTTTATATATGCATTAGGACACTCATAACTGTATTTTTTACTACAATAACAACATATTGTGTGGTTATACAGATGCCTGCAAGAAGCTGTGTGGTCTGAATCTCACAGTTCACTGGAGTTTAAGGTTTTCAGGACAGAGAATATTCATATGTATGAAACCCATATAAATATATCTAAAGAGCCCAATTCAGTTCTTGTGTATCCCAACATTTTTGTACCATCTTCCACAAACATATCTTTCTGTACCAAAAATATTCCAGAAACTAACAGTGATCAGATTTGGTCTCCCTATCGCATGGAATAGGATAGGGATGTTAAGAATGTGGTTATGAAGAAGACTGAAACTGCAGTGTGTAGAACAAGCTTTCCTTTCCTGTATGATTCTATTTCGCACAAGCATTAACAAACTTTAAAGCAATCAGAATAAGGATCACAGTAGCTGGCAACAACATAGGAAAAAAAAAATCCCCAAACCTAAGATAAAAGGCTGCTGAAACCAGAGGGAGCCATGCCTTTGGACAAGCCCTTGACAGGCTGCTTCCCAAGGGTGCCCCTTTCTCTGGCCATGGGAAACGTTTGCTGGGAGCCATTAGCTGCCCATGCAGACACCAAGGCTGCTCCTTTTCTGGTGTCTCTAATGAACATAACCCAGGAGCAATGACAGCTCTCACTCTATTCAGCAGCAGCTCTTGCTGCCCAGCAAGCCCCAAATCCATCATCGTCCAGGGGAGTTGTGACACAGGGATTTGGGGACCTACCTTCATCACATGGAGCTTGCAACTGGCTGGCCCCAGTCTCACCTAGGCAAGCAGAAGGCAAAGGACTCTTACCTGAGCTGAGAAAGAACAGAAGGAGAAAGGCAGCTTTGCTAATTCCCATTTTGGGCCAGCTTGGAGGGTGCTGGAAGTTGTGTGTGGCGGTGCTCAAAGTTTTATTGACTTGCACTGGAGTGAGGCAGCATCAAACAAACAAGGCAGGAGGATTAAGTTAATCATTCTCCCATGCTGCTCCCCCCTTGCCGTGGTGTGGCTGTTCAAACAACCTTGAATTGGATGGATTACCAAATCAGATTCAATCATTCCTACTGGATGCTATTAAATGCAAAGGCACTTTCTTGTTTTGCAGGATATGGTTTGTTCTCAAATGGTTAGGTCTTTCTCTACTAGAGAAAAGACAGGAATAATATTGCTGGAAATCATGTGTCCAGGCAGGATCTGAATTTCTCTTCACATTAGAATCCCAATAGTAAATTCAGCCATGCATACCTGTATTGATTTATAAGGAACAACTTCTATTTAATCTCATGGTAAGCATGATTATAAGATTCAGATATTAACTCTGTAAAATAGTTTAATTTTACTTCTTTATTAAAGAATTCCTTTTCTGCCGTCTCCTTGACTTAGAGTTTTCTTTTTTTATTTTTCTATTTTGGAGTAGGACTTAATTTTAATTTCATTTAAACTTTAGATTTAAGAGGATGCTCTAAACCTTAAACATTAGGTTTAAGAATCATATCATTTTGATAGCAATTTAGTGTTCTTCATTACCAGACATTAAAACTCACACTGCATGCACAAACTCATCCAGTGAGGGTGTCAGACTTTGTTCATCTGTGTGTTATCCTGATTTCAACATCAGCTCACTCTGCATTTCCCAAGCAGCCTTTACCTTGGAAAAGTTGCACTGCAGAACCATTTCATGGCTTCTCTTGCTTGTTAACTCTCTGGTGTTGCTTCCAAACAACTTACTGAATCAAATGTGCTAGTGACTCACCAGAGGCAGGAGCAGGATGAATACTGGATGGGGAGAACAGACTTGAATGCCCACTGCTGGATCATGCAATTCAATCTTCTGCAACTGGAGGCCAAAAGTTTACAGAATCATGAATTGCTTCTAAAAACTAATGAGGCTGTTCACTTCTACGTCATCCTGCCTGCTTTAAGTAGAAGTTACACAGTATTGAGGGCTTGGGATAAAGCTAGGAGTGCAGGAGTAAATATGTAAGAGAGGCATGAACCATGAGAACCAGATTAACTTATATTTTACTGATTATGTGAAAAATTTAAAGCTGATCCTGCTTGTGGTCCTAAGCAGTTTTTCTCTGGTTGGATAGTATAATACCATGCTATTTGATTGTTTACTGTGCTTGAATCTGTTTTAATGCAACTTGTGAACAACGGCAAAGCATGGGATATCTCTAGAGGCTTGGGATATCACTGATGTTAGTCCAGGGAAACAAAGCAAATGAGCCAAGGAGAGGAGCTGATTGGAGCTGGACTCAGCTCAGGGAAACATTTGAAGGGTGACAGGGAGAATGGGTTGGATATAATGCAATCACATGTGGGATCAGGTTTATCACATTTTAGGGCCAGTTACTCATTGGGAAAGAAGGGTAAAACAAAGGAGCAGAACACCAAGTAGGCTTTACTAGCTAGCAGGCTTTTGAGAGCTATTTAAGCCTGGTTTAGCTGCACATTTTTAACAATCAACCTCATTTTCAATTCTAGCTCCAGATCCTGGTTTGCGTCTCTTCTGCTCTGTACCCCCTGACTCCCTGGCTACAAACAGCATTTGCTCACCAATCTCTGTGCCACCTTCCCATCAGATATTATCACATAGTGGGTCTTTTCCTTATTCCAGTGCAAAATTGGTTTTCTGCTCAGCCCTGCCCTCTCCAGCATCTTTGGCACCTTCCTCATTTTTCTGTATCTCCCATTTCCACTGAGGTAGTCATTGGGTTACTGTGTTATGGTGCACATCTGGTGGTAAAAGTCTAAGAAAAAAAACTGCAAAAGTGGGTGAGTGCAGCTGTTTCTGCTGCATGGAGAGGTTTGAAAAGCTGTGAGTCTTAATTGAGTTTGTAAAACTCATCAATAAACACTATGTGTTAGAGATTTAAATCAGATTAGCTTTTCCTACTGGTTTTCAAAACCAAAGAAGCTACTTGTGGTAGCCAAAGGTTTGTTAACACAAGTCCAGGATAGTTTGAGAAAATTTGCATGCATCAGATCAGCAAACTCTTTTGCAAGCTTTCCTCATGTTAAAAGTCTATATATACTCCTTCACAATCTATACTCCTACCTTATAGGTGTTGCCAGTTTTAGGCTTGGCTCTGGTTCTTCTCTCAATCTAATTGTCTCAAATCTGATTAAAATGGACCTACATTGGTGTGAATGCTCTGAAGAAAGCAAAGAACACTCATATTGCCATTTCATTCAAAGATGGCAATGAAGATTTGAAGAAATCTTATTAATCTCTGTCTAAATGGATCTGATCCTGGAAAACTGGACTTGAGGATATTGTTAGCAATTGTTTCTGGTACAAAAACAGTCATTCTGCAAGTTTTGCACAAGAAAATGACAAAACAGAGGTGTCTTTCATCTGCCACACTGGCACTCCTCACTGTTGTCTTGTGACAAGGATGTGACTTGTCAAGGCATTATGTTTGACAGGATCCTTGTAAACTGTTGATTTATCCTTTTGTGCCTTTCCTTCTTTCCTCTTTCCCCTCATAGATGCACGCAGTATCTAAATCTCTCTCCAGTTCTAATCTTGTGGTGTTTGTTCTCATTTATTTGATCACTGTGAGGATCACCCATAGGTGGAAGTTTATCAGATCTTATTTCAGAGTCAGGGTACATTGGTTAGCACAATGGTTAAAATATAAACAACAGTAGGAGGTTTTTTAAATAGAAGTTGACCCTTGAAATTGGGTTTACTGTAAGTTCAGAAAAATACCCCCACAAAAGTAATTGCAAACAATGTCAGAACACAGAGCACTTTTTTAAAAAAATAAATTCCCTTAAACATAAATTCTCTACATTTCAAAATCAGGAAACATCAGAAAACAGACACTGAGATATCACTTACTTGCTAAGAGGAAAGAATCAAAGGAAAGATTTCATTATCTTTAAATATCTTCAAAGGAAGGGAAAATTTCAAAAGGTATCTCTAAGGTACTGCACATCCACAAGACTGGGATGAGCATGAAGTAAAGGAGTTCATGTAATTGCTCCAAATAGTAAAGCCATGGCATAGAGCCATGAGCAGCTGGGAAATAAGGAAGGTACTTCTACTTTCTTTTCAAATGCCAACAAAAAAAGTAACAAAAGTAAGACCTATATAGCCCTGATCCAGAGGGAGCCAGAGGGAACTTTGGGCAGCGACCCCAGATGGATAATGTGGATGGCTTCTAACAGCAGGTGCTGCTGAACATAAGGTAGGGAGGAGTTCGAGAGGAGCAAAGGTAGCCAAGTTAAAAATAAATTCTCTTCTTGTTCTGCACATGAAAGAACACAGAGGGTAGAACATCTGGTAGATAAACTCATCTCTGTGATTTCTGGCCACAGATGCTAATGGATCCAAGGTAAGGAAAATTACAATAAGGAGATACAGAGAGGATGTTTTTCCAGTAGTGAAAGCTTCTGTCTCTAAAATGTTCATTTGTTCTGGCTGCTGCCAAATGTAAGAAACCAGAAGAATAAAGTCAGACAAATGAGAAGCTAGAAGTGAGCCAACTGAGTGTCACCTTTATAACAGAAAGATCTAAAAAATTAATTAGTGAGGTTTCTGTACTGTTGAAAACGTATCTGGAAATACAGGGACTGTGCAATTACCTTTAACAGAGGTGTGCAGAGCATTAAAGCCATAGAAAATCTGACAGCCAGCACTTAGCACACAGTGTGCTACAAGTCTTTGCACATGGGCGACAACTGCATCATGCTGCTGCTAGACAAGAGGGTAAAATCATTCTTCATTTCCTAGATAGAGAACATCAGAGAAACCATAGCTAAGCTAAAGAATTACAGACAGCAGAGGGATTGTGCAGCTTTGAGTCCTGATTGAGTATCCCAGCCTGTAACATCCAGCACTAGCACTACTTTGGAAAGTGGTTCAGCAAAACTGCTGTGGTGATCTGCTGTAGCCTGCTCCATGTTTCTGTCGGGGGAGCACAAGTCCTGCACCCAAACTTGTCCTTCCTTGATTTTGTTATTCTCCTGCTGTACTGCTGTCACCACCCTGCCTAAAGAGTGCTACCCACTCTTTACACGTGGGGCTGCAAAACACAAACAGAGAAGCAGCATGTAATAGGGCCTGAAATGCAACACATATGTCTGATTGTCTTTTTAGTTCTGCTCTTCTTGGAAGAGTCTGTAAGAAAGTGAGAATCTTTTTGTATTCAGGCTCCTCAAAGACTGGTGCACGCCGGGTCATTGCTGCAGTTCTTTGTGTTTAGCAGGCGAGCAGTTCCTGTCTCTGCTGTTCCAAGTCACAGGACTCAGCTGTGAGCTGTGCTCTGGAGCCCATGCAGAGGGAGGGTTGTTGAACTCTTATCAGTCCTTCCTCTGACACCTAATGGTGCAACTTAACCCTTTCACCACTCTGTTCAAAATGTTTAGAGTCACTGGGGACTCCTTGGATGAGGGTAAGGACAATTTGGCAGCAGAATGGGGAAGAGAAACTGAAGAAGCATAACTATTATTTCGCTTCTGGTTAAAAAAAGCAGACAACAGACTGTGTGGAGAAATTTTGCATTTTACCCAACAGTTGTTCAAATGCTTCCAAAGACCCCTGCAATTGCCTGTTATTTTTAAGGCGCTGTTCTGGTCTTTTTCTACACACTTAGGCAGTTTTATAAAATGATCAGTGCTGCAGTGTTTTGCTGACTGATGGTTCCAGTTAGTGATGAAATCAACTGTCGAGAAACGTCATTGAAATAAGATGAATGTTTATAGTTCTTTACTTCTCTGACAGTTTCAGAAAGGAGGGACAAGCCACCTCCATTTTCCACACAAAGTGTATAATGAAATTTCCAAGTGCATTTTCTGCTTGTCACTTACATATAGGTTTATTTCCATGCTTATTCTTAGGTCATTAACTTGCATAAAGGAGGGATGTTCTAACCAGTTTAATCTTATTGAAAGTAAGTGTTAAAAGGGTACAGCAGAAAATAATGTTAATGTTCCGTTCATGGCTGTTTGGAATGGGATCAGTTCAAGACCCTTGAGTCACAGAGATTTTCAACAATATGTCAGCAAGGTGAGAATATTACCTTCAGGTTTAGTTTAATATTTTACAAATTGCATGTGTGTGGGGGGGCATGCATATGTGTGAGTGTGTTTATGTGTGTGAATATAACCTACTATAACATCTTTGTATACAAACAGTTAATAAAAGTGTTAATGCCAGTTCTAGTTTAATAGATTTTGCATAAAACTCCTCGATTCTTTAATCATGTTTGCGTTCCTATGCAAAAAGACCTTGTCATTATATTCCGCAGCCTGCATTTGCTGAAGACAACAATAGAAAAATTGATTGGTTCTTTTTTTTCTGACTCTCATGTAAACTCCCAAGTTGAGATCAGGAAATTTTGCATGAGAAATAATGGAAAATTTGCTGATCAGCTTTATGATCTGCTCCTATTATATTTTAATTCAAAGTAAACTACTGAAAGATATGCCATTTACATGTGCTGTGTGTCCCACAGACTGTAGCATACCATGTTCTATTTTGGCATAGAAAGTGCAGAAATACGAGTCATCACAAACAGTGGGGTAGAAGGTGGATGAAAGTGGGGTAAAAATTTAAACAGATGATGCTGTCAGCAACTGGATTATCTTAATAACTTTTTCCAAACTTGTTTTTCAAACTCCGCAAGACCTTCCCTAGTTACGAACTAGGGAAGTTCGTAACTTAGTCTTCTGACATCTTGTGTAAGATACCTTCTTGGAAAAAAAAAAAAAAGCTTTTCTAGCACTCAGGAGCTTTGAAGTGTTGCAGTTGTCTACAGGGTTAAGATACAGGAAAACAAAAAACAATCTAGTGGAACTACATTTGAGAACGTGACAGAATAAGGACATACAGATCACCAAAGCAGACCCAGACAGATGAAATGAGAAGGACAGTACTCGTGTACCAAGGATGCAGAGTCCCATCCAGTGACAAAGTGCTGTAGGGTCCAAATTCCTACATTCTATGACAATATATTGACACAGTCCTAGTATTCAACTGTAAATATGAAAAAAAGATTTATTCTTTAGGCACATCAAAGACTGGAAAATGCAGGAAATCTTGCCAGAAGTATCACCTGAATAGGTGCTTGAATTAGGACATATGACTGACAGTAAATCAAGAATTCCCAGGCTGCTAGAGAACAGATAAAACTGCAACCATTTTCTCAGCTGGAGAAAATAATGCAAGATATCCAGGCTGTATTCTCACAAAAGCTGAAAAAATATCCCAAGTCACAAAACGACACACAGAAAAGACTCAAATAACTGTGGAATCAAGTCAAAGAAGATTCACAGAATATTGCAAAGTGAAGGCCTGATGGTCTTTAGCTCCTGAGAGCATCCTATAGCAAGAGGATGGGCTGTTAATGAGTCACACAGATTTCTGGGCAAGAAACCTGATTTTCAAATATGAAATAATAACATGAAAATTGTTATTCTGACAGTCACTCCAAATCTAACCAAAGTGCACTGAGGTACAGTGACAAAAGTGTCCAAGAAGAGTAGCCTTTTTTAAACTTTAAAATCAAGAGCAATAGCCTTTGGTTTACATGAAACAGCAGCAGCATTTCAGTGACACAGTGCTGCTGGGTTCCATGGGGAGTTCACTGCACATCTGTCCTGCTGTGATCTGTGCCCTACAGGCAGACTGTGCAAGGCCTCTGCAGGCAACAGCATCATCTAGGGGGTAGATCACCAGCAGGCACAGTTCAGCATCTGCTAGCAAAAGACAGTATCAAATACCAGAAATTTCCATTAGACTGTGCCCACAGGACCTGCAGAATGTCTCACAGAAACCAAAAGAAACAGGAACAATTTTTGGGCCTGGGCAGTTATTACAGAGAATTGGTGCCAATGTTTTTTTAAAGAACAGCACTTCTGGCAGAGCTTTCAAAGACAGCAGTGCAGAAAGCACTGGGGGATAGAAAGCAAGTGCCAGATGGCAGCAAGCCTTGTGTGTGCTCTGGGAAATGGTGTGCTAACAGGTTCTGTAAGCATCCAGTTTTACTGAGCATGAAGCTTAAGAAAAGCCCTTGGGGCTGTAGTGCAACAGAAGAACTAGGCAGAGACACACTAGTACTGTACCTGAGCAAGGGGAGTTGGTTTTGAGTTCACATTTCAGGTTTTTCTCTGACCTTGTCCCACTGGTTGAATGGTAACAGCAGGCTGCAGAAGTGGCTGCAGGCTGAACCATGGTCCCCTGTACCGGCCTGTTCAGATGTTCACACAGAAGAAAGTGGAGGAGAGCCACCACCAGTTCCAGCATCCCTGGATGAGATTACAGGGATCTGTGGTACTGTGAGAAACTCCACACTAAGGGCCACATGCTTGGAAAAGGTAGCCGGTTCTTATGGCCGTGGTGGGGATACAGAACTAAGGGCAGACCGACTGGGAGAGCAGGAGCTTGGAGAGAGGAACAATATTCAGGACTTGGAAGGAATCCAAGGAAAAGGTGCTGTCAAGAAAGACTGTTATAGAAGAGCTATTCAAACAAAAGAGATTGATGAATGGGTCAGAATGGAAGCCATAAATTATTAATGAAGATTATTAAGGAGTAAGCAGAGAGTCTGCAAATAATTTTTTTTTTTTGGATGTAGTTTTTTTAAAAATCCAAAATGAGTTTTTGCAGAGCCTGATCTCTGTAGGGTTCTTTATAGCAATAATAAAATACCTAAATATTAGATATAGATTTATAATATACTTTATATCAGGCGATCAACAGGAAGACTTAAAAAACATAGCTATCCTTGTGCAGATTTAGAGGTCCATTTCTATTGGGCAAGTGTACATTTTTTTCATATGTAAGTCAATACATATTCTGTTTGGAAGTGGTATGTTTTTAAATTATACACAGAAAACCAGAACAACAGTTAAAAATTCTGGAATTAGCTTTGGTTACTGACTGGGAGTCTAGGGGTCAGGTGTATTTCTGTTGATTTTTGTTGCTGGTGGGACATGCCCCACTCAATTTCCTTTGGTCACTGCAGTACTTCTTGAAGTATCCCGGACTTTCCTGACACTTCCATTGGCAATCCTTTTCCATTGCTCTGGGCGCCATCCAGGCCCGATTCCATGGCTCTGGGAGGCTTGACTAACCTTTGGTTGCTTCTTTCTCCATTTCCTGCGGGAGAGTTAGCCTAGATTTACATAGATTTGAACTCTTTCAAACTTAAGGTATTTTCCAGACAAGTAAGATTTTGTGAAACCAAGGTTGAATTTTCCCAAAATATAGTTTATTTAGATGTGGACTTCTGTCTCTGCTCCCCCTCCATGCTGATTTTGTAACCAAGCTGCATGACATAGCAGGACACTCCTTCCCACTGCTTAAATGCAAAAAATGGTGTGTTGATTTTCCCATCCTAATAGACTTCAGAAGAAATCAAGACAGTAGTATTATTTTTGGCTGTGATCACAGGAAGCTAGGAAGTAGCTGCCACCTTGTGGCAAGCTAAACCTAAAAAAAAAAAAAAAAAAAAAAAAGAGAGAAAAGCCAATAATTACTGTCTATGCTAGAAAAAAGCACTTCTTAATAATCCTGATGATTTACACTAGTATTAAGAGTGACTATTCTTATATTTATTTCATAACATCAATTTTGTCACTAAATGACATGAGAAGGGGAAGAAAGTACAGCAGCAGTAAGATTTATGGTGAAACTCAGAGACAGGAAGAGGTTTTGTTCTTTTTTTTTTCATATTCTACGGATGCACATACAAAGAAGAATCATTGGCTTTGTTTTACAGGTGGAATATTAAAAAGGTGGGTCTGGCAAATGGGGTGGGAAAGGGCATCCCTTGCATATTGCTCAGCAAGGCCAAGTGTGCTTGTGGGAGTTGGGACTGAATGAGGACAGATACCAGCATCACTGTTGGAAGCTGCAGGGATGAGGAATTGCCTCCTGCTGCAGCAAAGGCCAGTCAAAGACAACTGGGTATTATTCTCAACCCTCAGCACAGGTACAGTGAGAGCTGGGCACCAGGACACCACTGCGTTGATTTTTAATGCTAGACTGTGAACAAGACTTGTGAACAGCATATTTGCAACAGAACTCTTAAAGTATTTCCCAAGTTAAAAAATGGCCACTTGTTTGCTGACAATAGTGATTCTCACTCAATAGGTCAGTGGAAGCAGGGAAAGAAATGAACCTTTATAAAATACTGAAGAATAAAATATCCCAGAGAGATAAACAATAATGTTTAAAAATATAGGCTTGAAGACTTAGAAAAAAAGATTTATAAGAACATGTTGAAGGACTACAAACTAATGTCTCCAAACGGACTTGATTAAAAAAACAAGCCTTTAGAAAAAAGAAAAGATATCTGATGAACCACATCAACAATTACATTCTGAAACAAAACAAGTACATTTTAAAGAATAAATGCCTTTCTTAAAAAAAAGATTTTGGAAATTAGTCTACAAATAAAATACTGTTAACCACAGGATATGATAGGGATATTCAGGAGATCTGTTACTCTTTATTAAAGCTTATTGTATAGCTAACAAATAGCACAAAAGGAAAATAATTAAAATATATGCAAAGATGCACTAACCGTACAAGGGGAAAAACTGTATTTTGAAAAGTTAAAAAGCAACAATGCTGCAGTTAGTTACAGACAAATTCTAGCTCCAATATCCAACACTTCCAGAACACTTCACAAAAATTAGACTGAATGACATGCTGTTACACTGCCATCCTGTGGCAAAGTATCTGAAGTTCCTGATAACAGAAGGGTTTTCCAAATGATAACCTGCTTTCAAAAAGACTTAGTATTCTTGTTCGGAGGACAGAAAAACATCAGCAGAGATTTAGCTATACTTCAGGAGATGTTGCTCAAGAAACACTAATACAGAAAACACAATAAAATTTGTCTTCAGAGGGTTTGTGACCTCAGTGTCTGGACACACAGTTTGAACCTGTGGCTTCTGAAAGCTAGTTTTCTGGTAGTGAAATAAAATGTGGTTACCTTCTTTTCCTCGTGTTGCAAAGTAAATAGACATTCTAGTAAGTTAAACATATTGAAATATGAGGGACTGTTCATGTAACTCTCCTAATAACTTCAGCCAATTTAAAATGAAAAGTAAAATTACTTATTAAAAATTTAGGTCTGTTACATTCCCTGTTAATACCAGATCCCTAGGATTGTGCCACTTCATAATTCCAGCCTTGCTTCAAATCTCTGCATTAATATGATGACTGACTTGATTTCTTTGAAACATATTAAAGTCTTAAACTGAAAACAAGTTCAAAAAAGAAAGAAGAAACTAGGTTTCTTTAAATGTTTTGCTGAATTTTAATGTAAGATTTTTTTGCTTTTGGCCTATAAATAAAAACTGTAGTACACAGTGAAAAAAACTTTTCTGTATTACAGAATTTTAGCTTTGGGAGAACTGCCACTCACAAGAAGTTGATAATACACAACAAAAACAAAATCCGTGGTCACAATTGGTCTTGTATCTACTCTGGAGAGAACTTTCTGAAGGTAAATGTGGCTCAACAAAATCAGTGAGGACAAAAAACATTCTTAAACTCTCTTCTGAAAAAAGACTGCTTACTTGCCCCCATGAACTAAGGGCACCCACTTCAGGACTAGAAGACAAGTCAAGGACAGAACTAACAGTGAAATCTTTTTAGTTCAAAGACTTGCAGATCTCTGAGAAGCAGCCACAGAAATTTGGACTGCCAAATAAACACATACAGGCATTTCTACTGCCAGTATTGGGACACACCAACTTTCCAGCATAGCTAGTCCTTATGACTTGCATTCATAGCACTAGAAATTTAGCATGCAAGATGCAGTCATCTCAGGATGCAGAACATCTTGCACAATTGTTCTCTAATTATTAAAGAAATTGATTATTGACTTTAAAGTTTTGACCCTTCTTTTTTATTATCAGTATAATATATGTAAATTTCTTCTTTCTGTTGCCCCGACTCAAGCTTCACCTTATGTCAAATCAGATCGTTTGCTCAGATACCAAATAGCAGAAACCTGATTATGTTTTGCTCTCAAGAGAAAATTACCCAGTGATCAGTTAAACAATTAACTTCTGCCAACATATCACTGCACATTTAGCACTCTCTGAGTTATCCAACCCCAAATCTTGTTTCCATTTTATGCACTCGAGTGACACTTTGAGGCTGTCCCTGCATGTGAACAGATTTTACTTTTTGCTGAAAGTTAGGCTCTGACAAGAACCTTGATCCATTCTTCATCATCCTGGAATTCCTGCAATATTTTCAGAATGCATCTGGTATCTACAAACTGTTCACATGTAACCCACAATATGCCACCTTAGTTCGTGTCCCTTTCTACTTCCCACACATCCCAAGTGTAAGATAATGGAAAGCTTTCTCTGTACAAGCCCCTGCAACTGAAATACCAGGTGAACACAGGGAGGACATGCTTTTGAAGCCACTGAAAAACTCCATGCATACATGTTCAATTTTTTTCAAAAGTCTTGGTTTTCTGCTTCTAGCAGAACAGAATTGCACACTTGTCTCTGCTTAAGAGAAGGATGCGTTGTGTTTGTAGTACGCTTTCTTTTCTTTGGTCTGTTCCACAGGCCATCAAAGTACAGACAAAACTCATCCTGTTATTTTAGGGGCTGTACAAGTTCCCCTGCATTCTTTAGGTGCCGCTCCTGACTTGCATTGCTTTTGTAATCATGAGCAAAGTCCAAATATTTTTTTTTAAATTTCACGGTCAGGAAATGGAAAAAAAATATTTGTGACACTGACACAGGAATACACATTGCAACATCTTTAGTTGTAATAAAAGTGTGATTAGCAGCCTCAGGAACTGCTTAGTATCAGCAGGTCATGTTTTGCACTATGCAAAGTACATCAGAAAAACTGTAAGACATAGGATCTTGTAACATGAGGTGAAAAAGTCTTCTTTACATCAGCATGTCAATCCTTGGCTTACAGTAGCTGTCTATATGGAACATTCTTAACTCCAGAATAGTGATTTTTAACTAGTCCAGGTTGAAAGGAGCAAATTTAACATAGACTGTGGAAACCCAGGGCACTGGGAATATTTCTCTGTCTGCACTGGGGTGTCCTGATCCCCAGGGGAGCACTGACTTTGACCCTCATTCATGGAGAAAACTTCCAAAGCCTCAAGGTAAACTAGAAACCAAAAAAAGTGTGAAATAGAGTGTAGAGATTGTAAAGAGTAGTGTAGTACGTCACACGGGTGAGAAATTTAGGGTTTAGGATTTTTAATATGTTATAGATGCGTTCAAGATGGAGGATATAGGGTGTTGTCTTGAGTTCCTTTCTTCTTTCTTCTTCTTTCTTCTTCTTGGGTTTAGCTGGTATCTTGTAATTGGGTAGAAAAATCCGCATTGCAGGTCTTTAGGGGTCAGTTATTGGGTTAGAAAGGAAAATAATTTAGGTGTCGCTTCTTAATTGGGTAGCTTAGTTTTTGATTAGACTTAAAAGGCCTTGTAACAAGAGATTGTTAGCCATTTCTGTGCTGGTTTTCCTGTACACAGAGTCTGGTGCAGACAGTGTGCTGAAGTTTTGGTAACATAACAATAAACAGAAGCTGAAGACTGAAAAAGTTCAATGCATCTCTCATTTGTGACACAGAACTGCTCCAGGAGGGTCTCCCCTGCCAGGGGATCCCCCAGGGAGCTGCCCAACTTGGGGCCCGCAAACTCACAACAGACTTGTTTTATCTATTATTTATGAGTAAGAACTGCAGCGTTGTCATCTGTCTCTACCCCCCAAAAACCCAACTAAACAAGTCAGCTACAGAGGTCAGATTTATTCTCCCCTGACACGGAAAATGGCCCTGACCACTACTTGCTTATAGATGTCAGATGGCACAAATACCTCATGTTTGTCAAAGGTGTAATGGTCACAGAAATGTCAAACACATTGTTTTGAAACAACTGTTCCTGGAAACGTGGCACAAGCTTTTGGTAGTAATAGAAAACCTGTCGATGTCTCCTGCCAGACTTATTTAGAAGGCTTTATAGCCCATTACTGCTGGTCAAATTAGACAATATCAAATCTGCTTTCCATGTCAATGATTAAAAATGACTGGTTTTGAGTTTGCCATAACTGAGCCTCTCAGCTGCCAGGATGTTAGTTAGGAAGGAATATCTATCTGGATTTCTGGTCCAATCTCTTGTTCAATGCAAGGCCAACCTAAAAGTGAGACCAGGTTGTTCAAGGCCATTATTTCACGGACTTTGGGGCACTACAAAGGACAGAGAGATAAAAGAATGGAGATTCACTAAGGATAAAAGGAAGAACATCAATGCTGAGGAGTTGGGTTTTGTTTGTGCTATGCCAAGGCAACCCAGGACACCTGCCTAACAAAACCAGAAATATCCCTACCTATCAGCTGAGTGCATGTAAGCATTTGAGAAAGCAGAGGACTGGTAAGTACAAAAAGAGATAGTAGTGACTGTCACTAACAACACAGAAGGAAGGAACAGGCAAGCCAGGTTTCCGAAGGTGCATTCTTTTGGAAGCCAGTGTAATTCATTGACAGAACTTGAGGGATGCAATGCTTGGGAACTATGTCACAAACTCAGGATCACAAGCATTTGCTCACCTCTAGTTTCTGCAAATTGCTGTCAAATGAAGGCTAATTTTACTCAACTTTACTTCTGAAAAAAATGAACCATGTTCATTGAAAACCTTGCACTGATTTTTCAAACCTTACAGTGCATGAGGGACCTTTGACATCTATATTTTAATCAATTTTTACACAGAAGAAACGATTATACAGGTTTTCAATGACAAATATGCTTAAGTTTATTAGGTAATTATCCCTAAGAGGGAAGGAAAAAAAATATCCCCAAAACACTGCTTAGATCAACTATTAAATCAGGCAACAAATAAAAGTTTCTCCCGTATCTGCATAGCTCGAGGACATCCATTTGTGCTGCTTTTTGCAGAAAGCTTGTGTGCATTCCAAACACTTGTCACTTGCCCTCCTGAGCCCAACAGAGCCCATTACCCAGGGACTTTATTCTTCCGCAAGCTACTTTTGTTCGTCTGATCTCTGAGAGCTAATATGTACTTTCGACACTTTTTTTTTTTTAATGGACCATGAAATACCCGTGGGAGGGCTCCCGTTTCTAAGGCTTTTCATCGCTTTTTGTTTGTTTGTTTGTTTTTCTGTTGTTTTGTTTTTTCCCCTTCCCCGCGCCTCCCTGCGCGCGCCGTTTCCTTGGCAGCCGGGATTGTTTTGGGCGGAACCACGGGCGCGGCGCTGCGGAGGGGGGAGCGCGGCCAAGGAAGAGCCCACTGGCGGAGGGAAGGGGGGGAGGCGGGGCGGCCGCAGCAGCCGCCGGGCCACGTCGCGGCCGCCGCGGGAGCGGACGGGGCCGGGTGAGTGATGCCCTCGGCGGGGAGCGGGGCCGCGTCCCGGGCCGGGCCCCTCCGGCCGTGCTTCGCCGCTTGTCGCAGCGCACGGCGCCGGGGGCGGGTAGGGCTGGGTAACGCCTCCCCGCCGCTGTTCCCTCCCCTGGCTCCCCTTCCCGCCCCGGGGCGGGGGGCTCAGCCTGGGGCTGGGCACGGCTGCAGCCGCTCGGGCGCCGCGCCGAGACCGCGGCAGTTGGCGCGCGCGGGCGGGGAGCGGGATCGGGATCGGGATCGGGGCTGGGGAGCGGGAGCAGGGGCGGGAGCGCGGTCGGGCCGGGCGGCGGCCAGCGCGGGCCGGGCCGCGCGGGCGGGCTCGGCGCGCTCCGGGAGGGAGCGGGAGCGGCCGGCGCACCTGGCGAGCGTGCCCGGAGTGGCCCCGCAGTGACTCTGCCGGGCAGGCGGCACCGGCGGCCTAGGGCGACCTGCGCGCTGTCGCTGTCTGCTCCCGGCGCGGCGGCACGGGGCAGTGCCGCGGGAAGCCCTAATCCCCAGATGGGTGTTGTTTCGCCCCTCCCGGCACCCCACCCCCGCTTTTCACGAACTTCATAGGTCACTGGGGTGACATGCGTGGGCAGTTGTAGTGAACATACAGTGCTTCTCCATGCCTGACACCTTGGGCTCCAAAGCGGGGATGCCTCCCCCGCATGCGGAACGCGCATCTGGATGCGCATCACATCCTCGTTGAATAATTCCGTCGGTTAGTCCAGTTGTGTGGGGTCGGAAGGTCCCTTTATATCTTTTAAATCTCCCACTACTCTTTCAGGCAAAGCAGAATGCCACATTGAAAATTAAAATACTTAGGGTGGTCTCTTGCCGAGAACACTTTTTCATAATTAGCATTCTAAGATAAAGCAGAAACTTAAAGCCTAAAAAACAATAAAAGTTGTCTAGATTTCCTTACATAGAACTGAAGTCAGTAATTTTGCCATCAGAGTCTGTTTGCAACTTTCTCTGCACTGAAGGTGCCAAATTTCTGGGGTAAAACCCACAACCTAACAGTTCCTATGAAGCAAAAACTTTCTGGTATGTTACTACTAGAAAACCGAGGGTAGCACCAGCTTTTGAAAACATCTTTTCTTATTAGTATGAGTGTAAAGTTTTTACAGGCACATCTAAACTGGTAGAAAACTACTGCACTTTTACTAGGTTTTACATAGGTGTTTATTTCGTCTGTCAGTTTTCTGGACTTAAATACTGAATTTTCGTTAATAAAACTAGATTGCTTTTTGATGTCAGATTTTTCAATAGTGAAGAGGAACAGATTCATCTCAGTGTAATTTTGCTGTATGATTCTGAGCTGAAGCTCTTTCATGTCTCAGAGTAATGATCCCTACATGTAGCTTAATTAGGTGCCTACTAGTAAAACCCAGGATTTCCCTCTATGATCTAGAAGATGAGAAATAAAGAAGGCCTGACGTTCTACTTGTTTTCAGACACTGAAGTTCATGCTCACTTATTGCGACGAAAGAAAAACAAGGAATTTTGTTCAGGAAAATCCTAAGTGTGCAATTATATTTTGTCAGCTCAGTTTACTAAACGGTTATAATTGGGTAGGAAATTTTTCACTTCCCATTGCGTAGTGCAAATTCTGTATGTCCTGCTCATTGTAGTATGAGTTTGATTTATATCTTTTATTAGTGGTCAATAAAAGCGGGTTTTGTGTATGGAGACCCTCGTGGCATGTTTAGCATGGAATCCCTGTATTACAGATGTAGAATATAGCAACTCAGTGAGCATTGTGAAATACTGTGAAAAGAGCAAGAGGTTAATGTAAAATCACTTTATAAATAGAATGTTGGAGAAGAGCTAACTAGGTTATTTTCAGGAAAGTATAGTAATTGTAAGTTTAGGCTTTATGAATTTGTTTTGCTGTTTTTTTCCTGCTGGCTGGAATGTCACTTTCCAGGTATGTGTTTTTGTCAGTCTTGGATTGTCTTATATTTACTAACATGGAAGAGCTCCAGTCTGATCAGGCAAAAATGCATTTTACAAAATTAATGATAGCTGAGCTTACTCAGACTGAGGCACGGTGGTTGCTGAACTTTGATGTACAATTAAATCTCTCCTATTCTAAGGTGAGATTACTCTAAGTAAACAGCCTTGTTCTTATCCTTGTTGATTAATGATCTATATTTACACAAGCCTGATAGTTGCTTTAATGCAGCATGTCAAAGACCACAAAGCTCTAAATTGGAAATTACTATTAAACAATACTGCTGTCATTAGAGAACTTTATCTCTGAGTTTTATTGCCACAACAGGGTAGACACTGAATAAATAAACAGTGATGCACTCATTGGTGAATTTTGCTGATGATTCTTCATTTTACAGAGCGTGCTTGTAGACATGAGGCGACCCTAGCCTTTGGTAAGATGTTTGTTCCATTAGAATCAAAAAAATATCTGTAAGATTAATATTTTAACCAACCTATAGGTTGCTTGGGTTTTTTGGTGGACTGATTTATTTAACCTTTGACCAGAAACTTATTTCTGTACTTAGAATACGTATGCACTTACTTCATTTTGCTTTTGTGTACTATATTGTCTCTCATATTTTTTGCTTTAATTTTAAGAGCCCTTCAGTATTTCATTTTGTGTTTCTAATTTGTTTTAGAGGGCTTGTTGAAATTATTCAGCTAATTATAAGATACTTTTTCCATGTTTCTGTGGTCCTCAGTCAGTGATTAAAGTGATAGAATCTGCTGTATTTTTTGAATTAATTTAGTTTTCTGCTCTTCTAAATTATGTGCTTTCTAGCCAATTGTGAATTGACTACTTGGAAAGCAGCACTTAGTAACTGTAGTACTTTAAAAATGCCCATTAGATTTAACCAAGTATAAGTTGCAAAATCAGTTTTATCTTTCAATGGTATTTTCTCTTTTAATTTATTGTAAGAAGTGTTATTTTTAACAGTTGCTGGTTTAGTTGAGACAGTAAAGCTTTGCTGTCAGGAGTCAGAACATGTTTCAGATAGTGAAAATATTGCAACCTCATCAGTGTCAATTTCAGGCATAGTTTGGGTGAGTGTTAGGTGGCTTGGACCAAAATGGTGTGAGAATAGTGCAACCACACATCCTGGCAGTGTTTAATGCTATGTGTAATTTGTTGGGATCGGTGCAGTCTGGCTGTGCAGTGAATGTGAGTTACTGGTGTCTAACAGGGGCTGTACCTAGGGAGAACTTGGAGTTGTTACCTGGTGGGCTGTGGGGGACATAGGTACCAGAGTTCCCTGCGTGGAAGGCTAAGGGGAACATCACACCTTCATAGGAACCTACACTTCATTAGTTCTGCTGTTTACAAAACAGCTCTTTGTATTAAAGTTTTTTGTAGAACAGTCTGAATTTTCTTGATGAAAAGATAAACCTGTGTGATATTTTTATTTGCCTTCAAGCTTAGTTTGGATTGCATTTGCAGGCTTTTTTCCACAACCAGGAGGGCCTAAATTTTTTTTTTTTCTTTAGAGAAATGAGTTTCATGTAGTTGCTTGTCTGCTTTATAAAAATACAAATCCTTTATATAAACATAAATATTTAGGGATTTGTAATAAAGTTAGATATGCTGGCAGATACTAACCTTTGTATTGAAAACTATCAGCCTGCTTCCTCAATGATGCTGTCAGGAGAGGAATCTGATTAGAATGGCTTCAACATAAATGGTTTCATGGGTCATTATTATTTAAATAAACTGTTGGATTTTTAAGAAGGCTGGAGGACTAAAGTCCTGAAAAAATTTGGCTACCACCCAGAAATAGCCAAATAGGTAATGAAATTAATGTTGTTTTTTATTTACCCTCAAGTAATAAGTATCAGAGCTGGGATTTGATAGCAGAAAATTTCTAATAATTTAGATAAATAGGGAAATACTTTTTTCTAAATAAAATGTAATCCCTAATACTAATTAGCACAGATTTAATTATTAATTTGAAGTCTATGGACCACTTATGTTAATGACAGTTGTTAAATACTTTAAATAGAATGGTGAATTCTGAGGAAGAAGCAGCTGTTGTGTTGAGCCACTTCTAACTGAGGACTGAAAATGCGAGCAGGTAAGGATATGTTGTGTTTGATTTCCTGTACATATTTTATAATTAGAACTAGGTGCAAATGATAGAAATTATTTCTGTCCTATATAAATCCCTAATGTTCCATTGTCACCTTTTTGAGTTCATGATTATGGCTAATTTTCGAAGTGGTGTTATTTTTTAATTTTAAATTCAGGGACTTTCACAAAAAGTTGTAATGACAGTGGTAAATATGCTGTAGCTGAAGATTCAACAGCCTTTTTCAGTGGTGTTCCAGGTGCATTTTGAATTCTTGGTTACAAATTAAGCATTACCTAAGGGGAACTAGAACACCTACTGCTTCAAGGGTTGAAGTGCTGCTGATGGCAGTATCATGATTCACAGAAAAGCAAGAGTGCCATCTCCTAGCTCTTACAGGTCTGTATAAGGGTGGTGCTGCTCTGGTTTCCAGGCCCAATAAGAACCCAGAGCTGCTACTTCTCCTGGAAGACAGCGTGTCACCTCTGCTCATAAACAGGGAGGGCAGTAATCTGTCCTCTGCTTTGGCTAGCCCAAGTTTTGTGCTGATCCTGGTGCATGTGCTCTTCAAAATGTGTTTTCTTCAGGAGACAGGTTAGATGGTGCTGACTTCAGCAACAAGTGAAAGACTTGTGTGTGTCTGTGCAAAGCTGCTGAGTTATCCTTGTATGGGTTATGTTGCCAGTGGAAATTCTTAACTGAGTACAAAGTGAATTTTTTGGTAAAATTTCCCCGATAAATAATTCTCATCCTTTGCAATTTTAGAGCATGATTATTCACTTTTTTTAGCAATGGTGATTAATGAGATGGCAAATCATACTCTCGATTTCTTTTTGCAGTTGAAAGTGAGGCGAAGGCAAAAACCAAAGTCCGCTTTGAGGAAATCTTCAGACACCATGCTAGCCTAGCAGACACAAAGAAATCAAAGAAAAAGAAGTTTGACTCTCAAGAGAGTATTGTGGTGAGTTACAACACATGCGGGCTTTGTTTGATTGCCTTCCTTAACAGAAAAAAAGATCAGGAAAATATATTGCAGAAAGGAGATGTAAGCATTAAAAAAAATGGAAGTGTAAAGTATGTTTCTGTGTGTCCCCCTTGGTTTTGGTGTGGCTTTTATTTTCTTCTTTGTGTACCAGCAAAGTATCCTTGTAACTTGGAGGTATGCCAAAATGATGTAGACTATAATGGTGGGGAAAACAAAGTGTCACATGCAGGCATGCACTTGTTTAATGTCCACCAGTACTTGTTTTTCCATACCCCATTTTCATAAAATTTTTCAAATTCAGTACTGACTTTACTGGGAGTTAATGAAATGTTTGAGGGCTAGTAGAATTACATCTGTGAAAGTATTTAATTTTGAGAGGACTACATCTGTGTAATACAGGTGTATCTGTCTAATACAGCTGTGAATTGAAAACTGATGAGAAAATATAGTAATATTAAGAGATAATAATTAATGATTCCATTTTCTACTTTTTTTAATCTCAGTAATCAGTGAATTTCTGCATGTGCTGAGCTTTGTGTCTTGAGTGGTTCGTTGTTCACATGTCAACTTTTTTTTAAAGATTTTGACCTTTGCTTGCGACTTGCAGATTAGGAAGGATTCTATCACCCCTTTATAGTTAGATGACATTTTTGTTTGTGGCATATCTGTCTCTAAAGGAGCCTCAGAAATCCCTCTGAGTTATGGTTTATATTGTAGTCTTTTTCCTGAAGAAGAGAATAAAAGTTCAATATGAACTTGTTCTAATATACCTGATTATTGACTTAGAAAATTTGGTATTTGGAAAGAAAGTAAATAGGTTAGAAGACAAATGTTCTGTTTTTTTTATTTTCCTCTTGATAGGTTTTATATTTTTAGTCATTTTTCTTACAATTGTGTCCATATCAGATTCTGGAAATGAATGTTCCTTCATTAATACTCATTTAAGACAAATGGGTGGTATTTCATGTAATATCATAAATGTTACATGTAGTTATATATATTAAGTATATTCAGAATAGATACATCAAACTTAGTATTGCTAAATCTTTGGTCTTAGGTTGACAGTTTGAAGTTGGATTTTGTATGGGCTTTTAAAAAATTTATATTCCTTGATGTACATGCTATTTAGTCAATAGTCTATACAAAGAATCAACTTGATGTCTAAAAATAGTACAGAGAGTTAGAAGGTGGGGTTTTTTTCCCTTATTTACTGGTATGTATGTAAATAAAAGGCTAAGTTCTTCCTCAGTTAAGTTTACTTTTTTATGAAATGTGAATTTTTAATTCTGTAATATGTAAGTATTTTTGAACACATAATTGTATGTTCATATACAACTACATATTAATCAAAAATATTTTAAACTTGCTTTGGTTTTAGAATTGGTTTCCATTCCAGAAATCTCTGATATGAAACACTAGTGTTTTGGAGTTATGTAGAAACACTTAAAATCACCGTGACCAGAATCAAAACGCAGTGGTATGCAAGCAAATTAAGAAGCATTTTTAGGATCAGTGTGGAAATTCAAATTTCTGGCTTTGTTGAAGCTATAAATGTTACAAATGAAATCACTTAAAAATTAAGGACTTGAGGAGAGCTTGTATTGAAACCTATTACTGACCATTTGGAGTATATCGTTAAAGCGTGACAAAGTTGCAGGAGCTCAGGTTGGTATTTTCCGTGCTGGTTGTGTTCAAGTAGAAATTTCTGTAAAAGCTTCAGCAAATTCACAGTCATTTCTCTGTGAAAAATAAATGTGTGTGGGAGTGGAAGAGTAGGTAGATGGACAAGGTTGGCTGGTTTTGTTCCCATTTTCTTCAGTTCATGTGATTTAACTGTACAGAGTTTCACATATCTTGAAATAATGTGAAATTTGTCAGTGATGGTTGCCTTCATGTCATGCACTTGCCATAAATGGTCTCCCAGCTTTGATCAAAAACAGGTCATGGTTCAGAGCCTATTTCCACTTGAAATGTTCCAGTCTGTTTCCTTCCTTTGTCTTTGCTCTAGCCTCTCTTAGAGATTAATAAGACTTTTCCCCTTATCGTCCACTGTTTCTTTGAAACCTGAGTTCTGGAGCTGCAGGGCCTTGCTCTGGTTTTAAATTACAGAAGTGAGGATAAGGAGAATGCCTGCCTACTTGCCTGCTCTGCTTTGTGTGCCCATTGCCTGGAGAGCCTGCTTGGACAACAGGGAAGCAGTCTGCTTGGAAGAGGAAAGATTGATGTCTGTAGGGCAGGATGAGTTTGAAGCCACAACTGATAGGAATGAAGAGCTTGTAATGGAGATGGAAATACGCATCAGCTGTGGCCAGTGGAAGTTCTGCTTTGCTGTTCAGTAAATAGCTGCTAGAACAGTGGCTGTGAAGTCTGAAGGCACTGTGGAAAAAACAAGCAATTGAGACAGAGTCAGTGAATTTGCTAATAACCCTTCTAGGGCAGCCACCATATTTATTTTTTACCATTTGTGCCTCCTATTACAGGCACAAATCATTCATTGTTTGAATGAGGCAAGCCACAGATCAGACAAAGTCCAGGTACATTAATCTGTCTAAAGTCATCATGAAAATGAATGAATTTATTTTGTTCAATCTAAATTCTGTGGTTGAAAAGAGGATGTTTAAAAACATTCTACCAGATGAAAAGGTTAGATCACTGTATGGAGGCAAAAATTTCTTTCTTAGACTGTAATCTGATCAGATTACAATATTGGGATGGACTGGCATTGGTAACTTGGGTTTTGTGTTCAAGGCAGGGCTGCAGCAGATTTATCTGGCTAGTAGGCTGAAAGGCACTGAATAATTGTTGAGATTTCCACTGGATTTTACACCTTCGTTTCTTGTGCATAAAATAGGAGAACTGATAATAGTTGACTATATAATTGATCCATACATTCTCTCAATGTTTTCTGTTACAATTTGGTGGGAAAATTCCAAGCCCATCATCTTATCTGTAAATTAAAGTTCTTCTAGCTTTGAGTGACTATATTTTATAGCCTTACACAAGCAATGGCAGTAAAATTGGTTTCCTAGTACATTAAGGTTTTCTTAAACATCCCACCCAACAAGCCATCATCACAAGTACATTCAGTAACAATTCAACTGTAGGTTAATGGTCTTGTACAACCAGTACATATCAGCGCTTCAGTGGGCTGGCAGTGTCCATCCCCAGTTTTTCAAGGTGTGCCAGTGTTTTTATGGGCGGAAATTCAGGTACCTCTGTAAATCAGGTTACACAAGTTTCCAAACACCCATGACAAACTCACTCTATATGATGCCAGTTTCCACTCATGCATGTTTGAGAAGTCCTTGTGAAAAGGTGTAAGTCCTTTGAAAAGTCATTGTCCCTGCTAACACCTCTGGGGCACAAATGGCAGTGATGTGACCTGTGATTGACTAATTGTGGTGTGAGCCTTGAGTGTCAGCCCATGTGTGTGCACCTTGGCTGTCACCCATCCCCTGCTCCTTTCAAGCCAGTAGTGCAAGCAAGGCTGTTTCCAGGGGGGAGTGCTTCCTCTGCCCTGTTGTAATGTGGCCACAGAGCTGCTGTGAAAAAAAGCCTTATTTGTTCCATATTTTAAGCTGAGAAAGCCAGGTTCAGGTGAGCAGCCCTCTGGAGTTACTCCAGAGAGAGGCCTGTCTTACTGAGCTGCTTTTCCAACCTAACTCCTTTCTCTAATTCAGTTCAGTGTTTATGTATTGATGATTGCTCTTACTTGATGTCTCTTAGTCCTGTGTTTCAGAGAATCTATACCAGTATTCCCACTTCTGCCAGAATCCTAATCTGAAGGTTTTTATGAACCTCTTGGCTTTTACTTCTTTGTTTTGTAACTTCTTTGCATCTTTCCTCGCTGTTTAATTATGTCATGTAATTGCAGCATGTGGGAGAGGTGGCCTGAATTGAGGTCATGCAGGCTATTTATCAGAGGAATTTACGTTTGAACTGTTGAAGCAGCTTTGTGCCTGCAGTATCCGTTAATGTTCCTGAAATTTGCTGTAGTTCGAGATTGTGGTTTGTTTTCATTATGGGGAAATGGCCTCAAGTTGTACCAGAGGAGGTTTAGATATTAGGGAAAACTTTTCCATTGAAAGGATAGTCAGACATTGACTGCCCAAGGAAATGATGGAGGTATCATCCCTAGAGCTGTTCAAAAGGCATGTGGATGTGGCACTTGGGGATATGGTGTAGTGGTGCTGGATTAATGGTTGGGCTTCATGATTTTTAGAAGTCTTTTCCAACCTAAGTGGTTCTATGAATCTATGATTTTTTGTTTGTAGGCAATAATAAATAACAAGTTCTAGTAAGTATTTCAAGCCAGTTTTTGCATCAGGTAGATTCCTTTAAGGAGATTATTCTTGAGTATCAGAGTTATTTTAGAAACTCTTGACCAGGTCATAGATGAGGGCTTTTTGTTTAGGATTTCTCAAATAATTCTACTTCTTGAACTTAGTGGATTGATGTTTTATCAAAGACAAAAATCAGCAAGACCTTAGTTACTGGCCACTGTTGGGTTTTAATTGTCAGTGTGTTTTAATCTTCATTTCTCCTACTTTACAGTTAAAGTTATTCACAGAAATAAAGGTAAGGAAGTGAACAATCTATTAGGAACATTATTCTGTTTTGGGGGTTTTTCTTAGTTTATACAAAGCTTGCTCTTTAATACTTTTATTTTCCTTACTCTGTTCTGTATTTCAAGTTATTTCTATTAAATTTTCCACATCCTCTTGAATTATTGACTTACAAATAAATATGATGTTAGTAGTTTCTTTGAGCATGTATAAGATGAAAATGAAAGGTCAGTTTTTTCATACTTATTACACATATTGTCCCTGTTTACAAATGTTTGAGACAAACATGATTCTATGACTGGGAGTTGTATCCTGACAAGAAGGGAATAATGTCTTTGTTTATTGAGGAAGAAGGTCTTGGCAAATAAAACTTTGTAGGCAGATATGTATATTTTCTCCAAACTTTTAAATTTGCTTTTGTTATGTTTTAAAGCCCTTTCTAGACCTCAGTTACTTGCTGTGTTCTTTGGCATTATCATAGAATCATAGTTTGGATTGAAAGGAACTTTAAAGGTGATCTAACCCAAGTGCCTTGCCATGATAGGTACATTTTGAACTAGATCAAGATGCTCAGAGTCCCTTCCAACCTGAACTTGAACATATCCAAGGAGGCAGGGAAGTGGCATTATAACGTTTTGTAACCAGAAATAGAAACTTGAAGGAGAGAGGAAAGTTTAAATTGAGTTTTCTATAAAATCATCAAGAAGTGCTTAAACAAATGGACTAGCTGAAATTTAGTTCTGACGAGCAGCTTTCAGTGGAAGACACTGCAAACAACCAAGCCTGAAATCTGTCTCTAACTTGGATTTTCAGTGGATGAAAATATTTGTTTTTGTGGTGCATGTAGTCTTCTCATCCTCCACAGTGTAAAACACTGGCATCTGTTTATGGAGTAGACTTGTTGGTTTTCTTTTTTAACTGGATATGTGTAAAAGTCATGTGAAAACATACTGTAACATTGAGGATGAGGTGCCTGAATACCAAATTTTTTTTTTTCAGTGTGAATTTTCTGTTGACTTCCAATCTGTTGCTTGTCAAATTGAAACAACAAAATAAGTAGATCTTTGATTTAATTTTACTTTGAGTAATGTTGCTGAAGGAATAACATGAAGTGCGGTGTTTATCCTTGGAACATGATTTTTAGTACAAATGTTTTATGTTCTTTTCATTTATAGCTTGATACCTTTAGAAATAATATTGATCTATCTAAGGAAAGTGTGAATGATGAAGCAATTATAAACAACACCTATAATCCTGAAGAAGAGAGCCCAAGATTTACAAAAAATAAATTGAGAGAGAAAGCGTCAATTGCAAAGAAAATAAACAATGATGTTGTTAGTGGAGAAGAGAACAAGCAGCCAAAGTTGAACAGGAAGAAAAAGAAATCACTCTTACAAGAACAATTTAATGAGGAGGAAGATTTATATGAAGCTAAATTGGGGAGTTTTGAAGAAAAGACTAATGATTTTCCAAAGAAGAAAACAAAAAGTAAATCACAAACAGATGTACCTGATCAAGAAGGTGATGGAAAGATCAAAAATTTCTTGACTGAAGTGAGAAATGTAACTGAATTAGAAGAGGAAGAACAGCTTATTCAAGCCTATCAGCTGCATGTGGCTGAGGAAGAGGCAAATGCAATTAAAACGAAAATGAGAAAGAAACTTAAAGAACAGATGTCTGAATCTACCTCCACTGTTCAAAGGCATGAAGTTGCATTGAATAATGAAGTGGGCAAAAAGAAGAAAAAGAAGAAAGAGCAAGCAATTTTAACTGAAGCTGAAACAAGGTAACGTGGCAAACCCTACATGGTGTGTCTGTGAATCTTACACAAAATGTTTCATTTTAAGATAGGCAGCAGCTTTCTGATAAATTGTTCATATTTTCTAAGTGATTAACTGGATGATTCTGTTACGAAGAAGCAGTACTAAATCTTTTCTCAAAAGGCTGTCATGATTAATATTTAGCTCATGGATTCTTTTCAACTTTTTAAAAAATATTCTTCGTTGCTATTTGATGTTTGTATACTGTGGAATTCACTCTTAACTAAATTAAGATTGTTTTGGGCATGATTTTTTTTTTTTAGTGATAAGTGATGCCCCTGATCCAGCAAAAAAAGTATTTGTTTACCTCTTCACATAAATGGTTCTGCAGTTCTCTGGTAATTAGGGGAAAAGGAAGAGGGGAGAGCACTGAAAAAGGCAAGACACTAATGGGGCTGGGGGCTGTTATGTTTTCAAGATACACAGATGATGAGTTGGAGAATTTCAAGTGGATTAATAATGGCAATGAGTAATTGTATCAGTATATGCAGTGGACTGCAGTTGCTTACAGTGATCTATTACCTTGCAGTGCAATGTCCCTTTCTGAGCTGCAGCATCATCATCCAGAAGCAGGTGGCAATGAAAGTCAGTCACCTCAAAGACTATTTACATCTGAAGGACAGAAACTGGAGGCAAGCATGGAAAAGCAGAAGCCTAAAGCCAAGAAGGTTAAGAAGAAAAGCAGAAAAGGTCTGCCAACAAAACATTATAATACTGTACTACTTAGCTGCACATTTTTTTGTGCTGCTACAGAAATACTTGTCCATAGTAGTAGCACAGAAGTGATTGAGCTGTTTGAGTTACTTATATTTAAGTTACTCAGTTGTACCTCTGTTTTTCCAATTCTGAAGCTCATTTGTGAGTATGTTTATTTGATAAATCAATCTAAAATCTTGAAAATTCATTTACTATAAGAAGTTTTGAGTTGAGACGGAAATTAGTATGTTCCACTAGTGACAGTTTGTTTACTTTGCTCCAATTTCTAGAAGAAACCACGGATGTTGCTGCAGAAAATGATGAGGAAATGAAGAATTCAGAAATTTTAACTCAGTCTAAATTTGGTTTTGGCGATGATCTTGTTTTGGGAGTTTATATCCATCGATCGGATCAACTTAAAATTGATCACTTGGTATCTCATCCTGTGGTCAAAATCCATATTGTTGATCAGAGAAGTGGCTTATATGTGAAGAAGGATTATAGGTGACGTTTAGTAAACTGTTTCTATTATCACTGATTACAATTAATAGGTATAGTCTTCCCTACAAAATTAAATATGAAAATGAAAACAAGGGTGTATTTTAAGCTTGGGTAGTTGTTCATTAGTTTCTGCATCTATGATATGTATATATATGCATACCATAAATGAGGGTGATATTTTTTTTTTCCTTTTGGCACTTCTAAATGCTCTGCACTGCTGTATTGCTTTTGAGGCTCCCCAGGGCAGTGGTCACAACATGAAGCCTGACAGAGTTCAAGAAGCGTTTGGACAATGCTCTCAGGCACATGGTGTGACTCTTGGGGATGGTGCTGTGCAGGGTGAGGAGTTGGACTTGATGATCCTTGTGGATCCCTTCCAACTCAGCATATTCTGTGAATCTGTGATACTTCCAACATAGTCCATTCTGTATTCTTCCCAGAGGCAAAATTTCTTAAGTGTCAAAAATATGTAAAAGCCAAGAACATGCAATCAAAATTCTTGTAGTATAAATAGTATCTGCCTTTTATATTAAGAACTTTAAATCAAGTCTAGTTCTTTATATTTTTAATTAATCCAGTTGCTTGTCTCCATTGTCATTATCCATAATTTTCCTGAAACCAGGTTTTTCTGGGGCTTAAACAGTAGACTCCACCGTGATCTTCATGCATTAATTTGCTAACAGTAATTTAATTGTTAGGATTTTCAACTTCAGCCTGTAGTTTTTCTATATACATTGCAAATTGTCTTAAATTTTCAGTGGGTTTAGAAAATTTTTTCTAGAATCAGACAAACAGTATCTTATATGTTTCTTAGCTTTCAGTAATTGAAAATACTGTTTTGTTCAAGGTTGTTTTTTAAATGCTCTAACAATTGTAATTCTTTGGAAATCTTCTAACAGCATGAAGGAAGATTCTTCTTATGAACAAGGAGAAATAGAGCACATTCTTCCTATAATGACACAACCATGTGATTTTAGAAAGTCTAAATCAACAATTCCAGAGTGGGAAGAGCAAGTAATATTTAATGAACGTTTTACTTATTTTATTCAAAACACTGAGGAAAACCCTCAGGTTATCTTGTTTTTTGAGGTAAGATGAAATATTTTGCATCCAATTTATTCACATTCTGCTTTTTTGTTTTTTCATCAGTATCTATTTGACTGAATTGGGTGTTTTATTTCAGTTAAATTGGGTTAGTCTCATAGCTTTAAGGTACAAAGTCAAGTGGAGATACCAAAAGTGGTGTTTTTTTATAGGAAAGGATCTTGTTTTAATAGTAACAAGGAGCAAAAAGCTTTCTTAGAAAATCAGCTCTCAAACTTCTGGGGAAGGCTGGTAAGATACGGTGGATATCACTATTTTCATTTTCTTGAAATTTGAAAAGAGGTTTAAGTACAAGAAACTCAAAGGTAGAATTTGTCTGCATGTAGCAGCACCTCATTTTACCAATGAGCAAACCGTTGCATTATTTCCATTAGCATTTTACACATCCACCTCTCCTCTCCTAGTTTGCATAAAGTAATTATTAATTTGTCCTCCAATACAATTATGTTTAAAGGAAAAATTTTAGGTTATGTATTCAACATAATTTTTAGCTTAGGCATTTCAATATTTGTACAGAGAGATCCTGTACAATTGGAAACTTAATACAATAAATATTTTTTGTTCCTTGTTTTTTTTTCCTCTTTCAAATAGGTTTGACTATAATTTATTGCCATATTGAATTATAATTAATTGAATATAATTTATTGCCATATGTTTCTTAAGGTTTTGTGATGCTTGTAAATGAACATGTTTATAGAATTAAGAATACTTAATTGCTTACCACAAAACTAATTACGTTTGTATGTGAAGATTCTTCATGGAAATAATGTTGGAACCAAAAGTGTGATTCCACTAAAAAAAGGCTGTTTAACTTCAGTGTAGTTTATGAAATACAACTTTGAAAAAATTATTATATTATTCTAAGGGCTTTTTGTATACCACATAAACTTCCAGGAGTACCAAAATATGGGAAAATTCATGTCCCTGACAGAAAAATGAAGATTCATAGGCATCCCTGTAAGTGTTCAAGGCCAGGTTGGATGGGGTTTTGACCAGCCTCATCTAGTGGAAGATGTCTAAGCCTATGGCTCACAACTCTGGGATCTCTGAAGGCTTCTTCCAACCCTAATTGTTCTATGACTGATTCAATGACAAAACTGATAAAGCTATTAAAGAAAAACTAACTTTTTGACTGCCATTTTCTGTCTAGATTAAAATGCAGCTGTTTTCTACTGTCAGATTTGAGATCTAAATGATTTCTGAATTTTTAAGAAAATGACACATTATTATTTTTTCTCTTTTATTGAGATGTAAGGGGAACAAGAATAAGTTTTTTTAAGACTAGACTTCTTTTTTAATGGAGGTTATAGTCATCAGGTAAATGCACAAGGACCTGTTATTTCTAATTTTATACTTGTGTGGAAGAAACTCTGTTTTTGTAATTTCTTAAAATTTAAATCTGTTTAATTTAGTGAATTGACCAAGCATATTTTCAGCAGTTTTCTTTTACCATGACATATACATTCATTAGAAATACGTTTATATTCCTGCTGATACTTCTAGGTCCTTGATTCTCCGAGTATGCGTGAAGTGAGAGCCAGCTCTGATGTAAAAATTCAGGAAGGTCGTTACCGAAAAATTTGTTGGGCATTTCTAAAGGTACTGTAAATATTTAAATTAAGAAAAAAAATTCATAAATCCTTTTATCTGAAAATCTCTAACAGTACTAAGGAGGAAAGCATTTAAAAATATTTTCAGCAACAGAGATGGAAGAAAAAAAAGTCCTTGTTTGCTTGGCTGTTCTCTTCTTTTCCTCTTCTTCCACTCCATGAAATCAACACAGTAACAGGCTTGACATTAAAGTATATGTCTTTTTCAAGAAAAGAATGTGTAGAATTTTTGTAGAATGTAGAATGTCTAAAAGTTTTTTGTTTGTTCATAAAGTACACAAGGTTGTTTTCTTTTGAAGTTTTCTTTGCGTTTATGTGATTCTGAAGAAAATGGCAAATCCACTAATTTCTGTACCTCAGCTGTTCTGTATTCTAGTGACATTTTCATTTGTCCAGTCTTTGAAAAGACTCCCTTAATTATAGAATGCTTTTCATTTTCATTTGCAGAGTTTGAAATGCTGTGGCAATTGAGATACAAATGTGCCAAATGTGAGATACGGTTAATTTAGACCGCACATGTACATTTCTACCCTTTTAAGAGAAACTTGAATGTGTCAGTTAGTTCTTTGAGAGCTGACAAACTTCCGTTTCCCTGAGGATTGTTTATTTACACCTACCCCTGTGTGTGATAGTCATTGACAATCATTGAGCAGTCCACAACATAGAGGAAATGTGAGAAATACAGGAGAAGATAATGGACTGCAAGTATAGGTGAAGGGATGGGAGCCTCTGTAGCAATTCCCCACAGAGATTCTTCTGAGCTCTGCCCAAGATAAATCTACTGGAATCAGGGGTCTGCTATCCCATGTCTGTTAGCAGAGCTCTGGTAGGAGCTGTGCATCCAGGCATTCAGCTTACTCCTGAAGAGAGGGAAGAACAAATTTTCAGCTCATAAATATGAATAAAATTGTTGCCTGTTCTTCATTCATTCTGCATCTGCCTGCATTATCCTTTTAGCTGTATCAGTCAAAGTAGAAATGTCTCAATTCAACACTGATCAGTGTTAATGGCAGTAGGTACTTCTGTTATTCTTCAGTTCAGTAGGGCTGACTCTGTCTCCTCTGAAGTTGGAGAGGTTACTACATTGCTCTATCTTCTGTTCTGAACCAAAGCCTTACCCAATGCACTCAAAGAAGACAGATTTGGAAAAAGCTGTTTGTGGATTGGCAGTCCTTTGAGATTTGGTTGATTTTAGCAAGTAGTAGTTTAAAAAAAAAAAAAAAAAAGAAGTCTTCCCACTTTCAAGATATTACTGCCGTGAAGCATCTTTTGAAACTAGGCGGCCATCTAAGATTTAGTCTTCGTGATTTGATTCTGAGGGGATTAAATACATGCTTAGTTCAGCATCACTTTTAGAGTTAATATATTCCTGCAATGGGAAGTGGATTTCAAGAGTTTATACTGTTAAGTAAGATATTAAAAATTATCAATTACTTTTGTGTTCATCTTTCTTCCTTTTTCCTCTTTTTAATCAACCTTCCAGCTTGTAGGTGCAAATGGAGTTCTAAACGTTGGTGGAAAACTTCGTCTGCAATTGTATTACCCACCTTCAAGGACCAAGTCACATTCAAATGTAGTTGAGGTTTATGACTGGTGGGCAAAATGTCCTAGAAATCGTTACCCATCAACTTTATATGTATCTGTAAAAGGGCTGAAACTGCCAGATCTTGTAAGTTACATATATAATATATAAATATATTCACAAATATGCAGACTTTTCTGTAGGAACTAGTACCTAGGTAGAGCATGTGAGTCTGTGTTTGTAGGCATGTATATAAAAGCTGTGCTTACATGCAGTATATAAAATGCATAATAAGAATGTTACATCTCAAGATAGGTGTTTCAAACTCAGTCCTTCATAGGTATCTTTGAAAAATAGGCATACTTTTCTACCTACAACTTTGAATATTTTGCCACTGGCAATCTGAAAACTTTCAGAGTGCTTTCTTGAAGATTAATGTTCCTTCTAATTAGCAGAAGTGCCATTTTTAAGTCACTGATCTCATGCAGGTATAAAAATTCTTTGAGAAAAGATGCAAGTACTTAACTTTGCATTTCAGATAAGTATGGCATTTTCTTTTCTCCGACGCAAGTACAATATTGTTCTATTATATAATTTCCCATTTGTATTTAGAGCTGTAATAATACTTTCTTCTGCTCATGTTTGTACTATGAAGGGTAGTCTGTGGAAGCCTGGTGAGATATGCACCCTCTCAGTAGTACAATACAATACGATAGCGGAGTAATTCTAATTTTCACTGACCTTGAGAGTTACTGAAAATAGGAGATAATTGAGTATTTGAAAAAATTGTGATACCATTGGATTGACAAAACTTTGGAAGCTTGGATTACTTTTTGACTCCTGGTTACTTTAAATGACATTTTGCAATGCAGTTTTCATGTATTAGGCTTTTCCAATCTCTGTGTTCCAAATACAAAAATGCAAGACATCTAAATTAAAAGTACCTTTTAACCTTTTTAGAAATTACATTGTTCACTTTAAAATATTTTTTCCCTGATATTTAGTTTTGTTTGCCTTAAGGTTGGTCCTTCTTTTCACTCTATGGCAGCTGTTCAACAGGAACAAAGTAATGCAGCACTGTCGGAGCTGCAGAGAGAAGGATGTGAGCCTTCTTTAGAGGAGAAAAAGGAGCCATTTAAATGGTCAAGATTGCCTGGACAGGTGAAGCATTTTTCTTTGAATTTTAAATGAAAATAATTGAAATATTTACTATATTTTATAAGTATTATGAAGCAAGTAATTAATTTTAAAAAATAACAAAGATATTAAACAAAACATAAAAAAACTTTCATAGATAGTAGAGGAGGCTTAACCTTAACCTCCTCAAATATGGTTGATTTAACCATTTTTTTTACCAGAAGAATCAGGTATTTCTATCTGCAGAATTTGCTAAGAAATTGAAAGAGTAAGAAGTAAGACAGGAAGCCAGTTCTCAGACTTCAACTTGATTAGAAATATATTTTCTTGACTTTTCTTTTTGTTTCTTGAAGACATTTTTAAACTATGAAAAAAGAAAGAGCTTACATTGAGGAACCACATAGCTGCTGTGGATATTGCCCTTTACCTTAAACTTTGAATTTAGTTTTGGAGAAAAAGCCATTGGGTCAAAAAGAGGTAATATTCTGGGAGAAAGGAAAGGGGTCTAAAATACCAGTTAAATTTTTTGAGATGTTTCATCTCTGATTCTGTCTTTAAAAGTCAGATATTTAAGTACAGGTGAGAAATGTTAAAATTATTTGGTAGGAGACCAAAGGTTTGAGTGCCTGTGGTTGGGTTTCTGAGTTCACACTGCAGTCATTAGGTTACTAAAAGGTGTGCTTAGGCTCCTTGAACAGCCTTGACTTACAGTTTAACTCCACAGCTTACATCACTGATGCATTATTAAGCATTACTTAAGATTTAGGAGTTTGTTTCAATTTAAATTTTTTTTAGGTTTTTTTAAATGTGCTAGTTGTTTGCAATAATGGGGCAGAAAGAGATACACATTCATGGGGCCTAGGCCTGCATAGGCCTAGGCTGTCTCTGTTTATAATACATTGAATTTTACTTTGGAATGCCATTAAGATGTTACTAGCCTTTTAGAGCTTCTGCATGTCAGGAGCTAAGAGTGTGCTCCACACATTGGATAGTTAATATTCCTCCCACTTGTTCCCTGAAAAGCCAGGCTTGCCGCATACCCAACAAGCACCTGCTTTCCCTGCGAGGTGGAGATATGGGCTGCTTCTGTATCCGCTTCTCTCGTGACGGGAGAACGCTGGCAGCAGCATGTGCAGGAAGGAATGGCTATCCCATTGCTTGTAAGTTTAAATACATTTTGGATTTTTGCTCATAATCCCTGTATTTGGAAATTGAAGATTAAGGAAGTTAATTTTTAAATTGTGCATTTTTAGAGTTTCTGCTTTGTAGTTGTGATTAGACGCTTGTTCTGTGCATTAAAGAGCATTGAGGAAAATGCTCTTTCTGTGTTGGTAGGGCTGGAAATGGCTTTTCTTACATGGTTACATATACACAGTTCAACGGAATGAAATGACAGCATTTCTGCCCAGAGGCCTAATGGAAATATTATATCAGTTTGCAGAAGGAACATAGTTTCTGATGATAACATTTTAAGGGAAATAACATTTTAAGCCTCCACCTCACACACTTTTCATGTAAATTTTTCTCCTAACCTGTCTTGAAAGTTAGATACCAGAATGTTACCATCTCCAGACAGAATACTGGAAGCTGCTCTTCCATAGTCCAGTTCAGTCGAAGTACAAACATTCCTTGTAACTCAAATTTTTGACTGCTTCATCACGGTAGCTTCAACTGCATAGTTCTTAAATCTTGCATAAAAGTTTTGAGATTTAGAGAGAGCAGTATTTTAAATGTACACAAAGTAAGTGTTTAAATGCAAGGAACAGTAAATCTAGATTCCTTTATTACACAGCCCCATAAAATTATCTCAGGGTTAAAATATTTCTAAGATTGGTCAATTCGTTTTCAAAATTTAAGGAAACCCAACATAATCCTAATCTGGTTCTAATAATTTCATGCAAATAAAGTGTTTCTTAAGGGTAAGACATTTGTGACATCTGTGAACCACTAGATGGAGGTAAATACTTGCTGTCTGTTCATATCTAACAATTATTTCATCCAGTTACCTCAAAATGAAAAGATAAAATAAGTGAGTTGATTTATGCTAGCAGAAAATCAGCCTAAGATTAGACTAAACTTTGGCTCTAGTAGGTACATCTGTTTGACTGCAAATACTTACAAAACTTATTATTCTATTTCTACTTCCCTAGTGTATGAAATTCCTTCTGGACAGTTCCTGAGAGAATTTTATGGTCATCTTAACATAGTGTATGATCTTTGTTGGTCAAAAGACAATCAATACCTTCTTACTGCTTCCTCTGATGGCACTGTCAGGTCAGTATGATGAGATGTTCTGGCAGATACCATCAGAAGTTGGAAAGAAAGTGGTTTAATTCAGTGTTTTACTACAAACTGTGCTATATAATGTTTTAATTAAAGATTTGGTTACCATGTGACTAAAAAAATTGTGACTGGGTTAATCACTTACACTGTATTTAATATTTCTAATGTATTTGTATTTGAAACGAAAGTTTTCCCAAAAACCCTAGTGTCTAAATCTACAGTGCAGTAAAAAGCTAAAGAGCTTTTATTTCAAGAAGACACTGAGACAGTTGTAATATTCCGTTCCTGGAGAAATTGCCATACTATGAATGCGGTATTAAGTTTGCAAATTTGAACACTAGGCAGTAAATTGAAAGTTTAAGATTCAAGTTATGGGTGTAAATTTACCGCACTGCATATATGTATGTTGGTGGTGTTCTTTTGTTTTTTTACACTTAGTAAAGTAATTCAGCTTAAATTGCTGTAAATTTTAATAGTGTTATTTCTTAAATTGAATCCTCTACAATTACAGTGTTCTTCTCTACAATGTTAATGTTAAAATATTGATCTGCTCAGATTTAAAAACCAAAACCCTCAAAGCTGTAGATACACATGGCAGTATCACTGGAACACTGTAGTTTTATTGTGAGCAACTTAATTGGTTTTCATAGAGCTTTTTGGGTTTTTTTAGCCCTTCAGATCCCTATCTATTATTTCTGTTATGCAGCTCAGTAATGGTACAGGCAGTTGCATAACTGAAATGCCAGAAGAATTGTTAAATGATATGTTGTTGTTGTACGTGTGGAACTGTTTTAGGGTTTTTTTGCTGCTTGTATGTGGGCATAAAAAGAGTGTGTTGAGAGTTCAGCACTTCTTTTTTTTTTTAATTTGGGAGTGGATTAAGTAAGTATTTTTTATATTGAGGTTAATATCAATTTCAGTCATTTATGTTGCCTATAAGAAGGCTGAGCTGTTCCTCACGAGTTCTTGAATTTGTGGCAACAAGTTGAAACTGCAGTGGTCTGCCTCCTTTTCTGTGTGCTGTGTGCAGTCACTGTATGAGTTATTTGTTCCTGTATTTGTTGTGAGTTGCCTTCAGCTCCTTAAAAAGTCTCAGCGCCCCACTGCTTTAAAGTCACTATCAGTTTATTATTTGGATTATCTCATACTGAGTTCTAAGGTAACATAAAGGTAAATACATGAACTTCTGTGAATTCTTCTTCATATAGTGTTCAGTGTTATCCTTCCCAAGGATATGTAAGCCTTCCCAAGGTTTAGTCCCAGATTATTTGTGAGCAATAAGTGAATGTTTATTTTGTTAGATTAAAACCATTCTAAAAGATAGGTAAATTCCTTGTAACCTTTCTGCATCAAATTGCAGATTAAGTGTTGTATTCTAAAGGGTTGCAATTTTTTAATTAATTTACCTCTGAATAAGCTTAGAATTCTTCAATAGCCACCAGATGTAGTTGCCTCACCAGAAGTGGGTGCCACTAAAACAATTCAATAACAGTTTGTAACTGAATACTGTGTGTAATGTGCTGCTCACCTGTATTTAGTGATCCGGGTACTGTTTTATTCTTTGTGGACTCATCTTTGGGGAAGGCTCACTAATAAAATGCATACCATCAAATAGAAAACACTAACAAAATTCTGATCTTACAGCTATGGTTGGCAAAGGATAGGAAATAGATGAATAGTAAGAAGTGAATTTATGTGGTGTAAACATCCTCGAGATCATGATCACTGTGTGGCTGGTAATCATTATTCTAAAATTTTCTTGGATTTTATTTATATTTATTGGCCCTAAATGTTCCTTTATGACTTTTCTTGTTCTAATATTGTTTTAAGTGAATGATACCCCAGAAGAGCTTAATTTGTTTATAACTCCTGAAAGAAAGAAACCAATTCATTTCATGGAATTCTTTATGAGTATTTTAAAATGAGAAATATATCCATTAAGTGAGTAAGTAGTCATTAATTTGCTTTGAAGACCAAATGTTGTGTTAAGTAGTAAATTTTTCTTAATTCTTGTTAGAAAGTACCATAATAAAGTATTAAATAGTGGTGGAACAAATTGGCGGGATACACAAGTATTGCTAAGTGTTTGCAAGCATTTGCCTCTAGAACCAGTAGCCCAAAATATGGGCATCAGTTATACCTGTGTGTGTGACTACTTTATACAGTAAAAGTTGTAACTTTGTTTCCTATTAGAATGTGGAAAATAGAAATGAAGGCAGCATCTGCAGTGAGAGTTTTCCCTCATCCTTCATTTGTCTACACTGCCAAGTACCACCCAGTTGCTGACTCGTTGGTTGTGACAGGATGTTACGACTCAGTGATTAGAATCTGGGATGCAAATGTGAAAGAAATCCATGGGCAACTGCTACAGGAGCTTGATGGCCATAAAAGTTTCATCAACACACTTTGTTTTGATGCAGAAGGTATGTACTTAATATTGCTTTTACAAAGAGTTGTCTTTCCAATTGAAGACCAACTTGAGTATTACTAGTTTTCTTTACTTCATGGAGGCAGTGTATTCTTCTTAGGAAGAAATTATTTACTGGGAGAGTGCTGAGACACTGGGACAGGAGAAATTGTGGATGCCCCATCCCTGGAGGTGTTCAAGGCCATATTGTTCTGGGCTTTTTTCTAGTGGAAGGTGTCCCTCCCCATTTCGGGGAGGTCAGAACTAGATGGTTTTTAAGGGCGCTTTCAACCCAAATCAATCTATGACTCTTTGATAAAGAAAATGAGGTAGTAGTAATTAGATTGTGAGAATTTTAGCTCTAGACTGAAGAAATGGGAAGGTGATGAATTTTCAATATTGACAGAGAATAAGAAACACAGAGAGAAAAGGACAGAGGTTTGACCATTGTAAGTCATGTTAATTGGTAGGTTGACAGCTGAAAATGTATGTTCTACTGACATGTACTAGTGGAGGAAGAGTTGAAGATGGGTTAAAATTAAAGTTTGACTTTTTTTCTAGTATTAGTGACATCATTAATAGTTAGGTGCTTCATTTTAGTCACTGGAGTAGGTACTACAAAGAGGAAAGCTGTATTTTTATAAAGAATAAATGTTTGTGCTTAAAGAACAAGTATTGGAAAACACTATTTGTTCTAGTTCAAGATTCTCTTAGTGAATGTATAAGTAAGCATTGAGCTATCATGTGAAGCTCGTTGAGCTGTAAATGTTCACTTTTTGCTGTATTTAGAATGCGAATAAAAATGAAAAAATTAAAAAAAATGTTCTGCATCTCAGTATTTAATGTATATGCTACATCCAGATTTATGGTATCAGCTTATGTCATGCAATATGAGCAAAATGCATTTGCAATGAGTATATTATAGCAAAAGAGATGGAAGAATTGGTATTTGCCTATTCACAAAAATGAGAGAACAAAAGGTTGTTTCTTGTTTTCTGTATTATTGTTTGGTGGGTGGTCTTTTACTTACAAGACATTATTTCTCAGGACACCACATGTTCTCAGGAGATAGCTCAGGACTGATAATAGTTTGGGATACACCTGTCAAAGGAAGGTCTCCACACCTTTTTCAACACTGGAAGGTCAATAAGGTAAACAGGATTCTTAACTAGCATTGTAATTTTTATGTGAACTGTTCCAAATCTAGTAATCTGATTTGAACTGAGTTTTTTTAATACATAACCTTTTGTTTAACTGCAGAGGTGTATTTTCTTTAAAAACTGGTACAGAAGAACTGATACAATGCGCAGTGATTCACTGACTTAATTTTTTTAAGTTGTTTTGCAACTTAATTGGGTTGGGCACTGGAACAGGCTCCCCAGGCAAGTGATCACACCACCAAGCCTGAGAAAATTCAAGAAGTATTTTGACTCTCAAGGCACATGGTGTAATTCTTGGTGCTGTCCTGTGTAGGGCCAGGAGTTCGTCTTTGATGTTCATAGTGGGGCCCTTGTAACTAAGGATATTCTAAGATTCTGTGGTTCTGTAATATTTTTTTTCTATATAAAACATGAAAATACTTGAGGTTTGAAAATACTTGAGGTTTGATAGCACTGTTTTAACAGGTAAATGCTTTGCTCTCTAGAGACAAAAATAAAATAGATAGGCTTTAAAAACCAGATTTGTTCATATTTTAGAGCCCTAATGTTCAGTCAGCATTTCTGTCATCAGCTTATTTTTTTTTAGAAATTCAGAAATTTAAAAATTCAGTCACAACAGAATCTGCCTTATGGTTGTAAAAAGTTCATGTCTAGGATGTAATGCCTTAATATAGGAACAATCGTTTTCCTTAACCAAATAAAATGAAATGAAAAGTTGTAATGCAAGACAAAAATGGGCAATAATGTGTAAAAACATGAGTTTTAAAAGAGAAAGTTATATAATTTTCTTTATTTTTCCATCCTTCTGTAGGAAATAAAAGAAAACGATATTAAAGGAACACCAGTAAATCATTTGGAAGTGCATCCAAATGGAAGGCGTTTATTAATCCATGCCAAAGACAGTACCCTGAGAATTATGGATCTCAGAATGTTGGTATTTTTGGTGACAAATGTGTATTTCCTTTATGTTTTAAAATTTACATGGAAAAATAAAATACCATAATGGTATTAGTTGTGTAGCTGGGGAGAAAAAAGATGTTTTAATAATCAAAGATAGAAACATTATGGTTAGGAAATTATTTCAATACACTGCTGTGTTACAGACCTTTTGGGTGATATTGAGTAAGTCTTTTAGAACAGAATATCTAAAATATCCTAGATTACTTGGGAGCCTAAAGTGCCGTGAAGAATACAATGTTAGTCGTCTAAAGATTGAAATCCCTTTTGAAATGCAGTCTGGGCATGAAAAGAACTTGGAAGTGGTAATATTTGTGTGTTAGTTTTGCTTTTTAAGACTCTGGGAAGGATATTTGGATGATGAAATGGAAATTATTATCATCATAAATACTAAAAAATGCAGTGATCTACCTATTATGGTTTATTAAGCAGGCTGTGAGGTAGTTTTGCAGTTTCTGATGATTTTTTCCTTCTTAATTGGTATAAGCATGATTTTTTTAAATGACAAAAATAACAAGCAAGGAGATTATAGACTCACTTGACACTGATAATGGAGAATGACCAGTTCAACCCAATAATCAAATCACAACAGTATGCTACTCAGAGCTTTATACAATTGGATTTTTAATATCTTGAAGGATGAAAATTTTACAACTTCTGTGAGCAACATGTTCAAGTGTTCATTCACCCTCAAAATAAAAGACTTTTTTCTTATTTTTAAACAGAATTAGCTGTATTTCAATTTATGTCCATTCCCTCTTTGTGTTTTCATTGGGTGGGAGTAAGCAGAGTCTCTCACCAATCACTTACCTGGGTTGATAAGATACATTTGAACATTCTCTTCTGGAAAGTCACATTAAAGATATGAACAACTTTTCTAAAATGTTTCATCCTTAATTTCATAGGTTTCTTTCCGTTCCTCACCACACAGAAAATCCCTGGAGGTATTTAAAAGATGTGTAGAGGTGGCTCTTAGGTATATGGTTTAGTAGTGGAAGGTACAGTGCTGTGTTAACAGTTGGACTTAATGATCTTGAAGGTCATTTTGAAATGAAGCAATTCTGTTATTGTACTGGATTGAATGTTTGAACTAGCTGAGGAATCTACTGTATTATGGTGCACGTTTCTCCTTTTCTGTAAATGATAAAATATAATGACCATGGTAGAAGCTGAACTATCCACTCAGTTGAAGCATGAAATTGCTGGATTCGGAGAGGGAAGCTGTAGTTTTTTAAGCAGCGTTCTTCTGTTGCTTCTCTTTCTAAAACGTGCAGAGAGTTTTAGTTTGAGAGGGAAAGATGGGCATGCATATTATCTTTAACAAAGGTTAATATGGGGTGCAATTTCACAATTATTTTAAGCAAATTTATCCATAGGATGTACCATCTCCTGCAATCTCCCACACCTTTGGCTGTGTATTCCTAGCATTTCTTTTTTATCATTTCTAGAAATCTTTTGATGCAGGGTAAGTCAGATCAGTGAGCTGATCCGACTAAAAATTAGCCTACAAATACAAATGATTAATTTTCATTTTAATCAGCTCTCTGATCAAATTTATCTGATAGCTGCCCAAACACTGGAGAAGAAATGAGGGAGAGCCTGGGAAAATAAGAGTGGAGAGGACACCACCAGGACTGCTACTTTGACCACAGCCCACAGTTACATTGACTTTTAAGTCTATCAATAAACCACAGGGTCAGATACCCAGCAGTGATAATTTTACACGTCAGCATTAACTGTTCATTCCCTGCATGAGAAAAGAGGGGGTGGAGGTCATAGATGAACACAATTCACTTTGATTGACAGCTGGTTGCTCTTAACTTTCCTCTTTCAACTTGCTTTTTTTGATCTTTTTGGATAATGCTGCTGTCCTGCCACTTAGGTATGTGATCAGGGATTTGGGTTTAGTTCAGCCCTCTCCTTGGGGTTTCACATGAAGGTTAGTTTTACATCTTGCAGGGTTCTTCTAATGACATCTCAGAGATACTATCTTTCTTATTCATACAGCTAAAACTCTTATTTGGGCTAATATGGACTTGCTGTAGGATCATCTAGGGTATATTTATTTGGAATATTGTTTAAAATAATTTTCCTGTAATATTAAATGCACTGTACTTCTCCCAGCATACCTCCATTGTTTTTGCAGTAACAAATGTGAAATAATACTGTCTTCTGTCCTTGAGGGCTGTGGTGGCCTATTGCTGTTATTCTTGCCTTAAATTCTGCATTGTAGTACTGCTGCTGGGTTAGTCTCTGTGTTGAACTTTGGTATCTTTTTCCAGGCTATGCCTCATGTTTAAAATAGCCTCTTACAAGCTGATTTATTCTTCTTTCCATCCTTTTGTGGATTCTCTCCTACTTGATGCCAACACATTGATCATTCTTACTGTGCTGACCAATAATGTTTCACTGAAAAAAGCTTAGGATACCTAAGTTGCAAAATAATAATATCAAACATATTAAATCAACATTTATGTCTGAATTTTTTTTATTCTACTGCTGGTTTTCTGACCAAGGAGACATTAGTCTGAAGAGTTGAAGAGAGCTGCTGTGTAGGTTTAATCATTCAAGCTCAAGAAGCATAATGAAAACTCTTCTAAGAGAGCTTGAAGTAATAGTGCTAATTTCCCTGTTTTGTGCAAAGCCCAGGATCAAGATAGTGCAAATTACTGCATCTCTATCTGTTGTCTAGATCTGAGGGTTTCCTTTTTCTGCTGAAAGACAAGGATGTACATTTTCATCTATACTGTCAAGTGCATTATGAAGGTTAAGGAAAATAAAGGGTAAATAAATACTGCACTCTGCAAAAAGTGTGTGCTTGCATATCTACTTGGGATGCAAGGTGTACTGATCTTTCTAAGGAATAGAGGGGGAACTGACACTTAAAAAGTTACATTGTATATTCTGAATGTATCTTCTATATTTGCAAACTTTTTTTAGCTTGGCAACAAAGAAATATGTAGGTGCTACAAATTACAGAGAAAAGATTCACAGCACCTTAACACCGTGTGGTACGTTCCTGTTTTCAGGAAGTGAAGATGGAAAGGCTTATGTTTGGAATCCAGAAACAGGTAACTAATTATTTTATGGGCTTAAGCCAAATTGTCAAAGCTGAAGGGTAAAGGATTTTTTAAAGTTTATTGGAACACTTTTGATACGGAATAAAACTTCAGTGAGATGTTCTTAAATCCTGAAGCTTTAGCTCCACCTTTTAAATAGCTGTTATTAATCTCTGAGATTTAATTCTCTAGAGGAAATAAATAGAGGCAACATTTGTAATATCCAACATGACTGAAGCACCTGAGGCTCAGCTTTTTGTATACTGCAACTCTTTACATGTGGTGAGGATCTTAAGATGGAATGCACAAAAAATGTTTTACATCAGGTAAGTTCTTCTGGTGTGTTTAGATTTGAGAATCAGGCTCTTGTGCAGAACCACTTCATCTCTGTGGTGGGTGGTCAGAGACTGAATCTTTTTGGTATGTGGTATATAAGGTTTAACTGTGAATTAGTCCCCAAGCCAAGGAGTTTCAAAATAGCTACCAAAATCTTTCTGAAAAAAAGTGATGAAAATGTAGGGTAGAGTTTCTTGAACAGGAGGTAGAAGAGATGAACATAAGAGCAGAAAGTAGCAGAATACCATTTTGGATTTGATGACGTTATATTCTGTCTGTAATTGTAATTTATATAGTATTTTAAAATAAAAAAGGTAAATATTTTTAAACTGGCAGATAACTAACAGTTCTGTTTTGAATTTCTTTCCATGTTTCCAACTATGTTAGCTTGCATCTTTGCTGCTACATAATTTGCCTGAAAACTTTGAAAAAATAATAAAAGTAAAAGGAAGGAGGAACTTTGTTATTAGGATGTTTTTATTGGATTTTGACTTTTGTGTACACACTGTATTTGCATTTACAGTGCCATCAGCTGAAGAGCTAATTTTATTTATATTTTTAAATAATTCTCTCCTCAACTTTCACTCCTGTTATCAGTATTACATAGCTGAAATCCACAAGTAAGATGGCTATCTTTGTACAATACAAGAGCAAACAAATACTGTGGAACGCCACCTTTCTAGAATGTGCTTATCAGAACGAGAGAACTCATCTAACCTGGTGTATCCTCCTCTGGCATTTCCTGCAGCTATTGCAACAGCACTAACTTTTCTGACTTACTGAATAACTTAAAAGCATACAAAATTTCCTTTGTCTTATGCCAAAAGACAACTTTTCAATCAGGAAATTGACTGAAGAACATTTATTAACAGTGGCAAACACTGCAGTAATACAAGATTTAACCAACTGTTATTTTGCTGTATCAAATGTTTCAAATATTTTTCCACGGCATTAATAAACTTAATTAATTTCTGCAGGAGATCAGGTGGCGACATATTCTGATCTCTCCTTCACATCTCCACTTCGTGATGTTGCCTTTCATCCACACGAACACATGGTGTCTTTTTGTGCCTTTGGTCAAAACCATCCAATACTTGTATACATTTATGATTATAAAGGTACAGTACAAATTTTCTTGATACTCACCTGTAAGTATTTTATTTTTAGAAGCTATTTGTTAGTATTTGTACTTCTTTTGAGAGAAAAAGATACCAGTCATTTGATGGTAATGCATATCTTTTTCCTGGGAGATGGCAAAACTGGATTGAACATGATCCTGCTCAGCCTGTTCTATGTGATGAGCGGGCCTGTGATGCTGCTTTAAGCAAGGGTTTTGGCCTAGCCAGAATCACCAGAGGTCCCTCAATTTTTTTGTGTTTCATACTGTGTGAGTTTTGCAACACTTTATCATATATAGGCAGCCCTTTTTGCAATATCAAGGTAGATTATGGATCCAGAAAATACAATTATTTGGAAAACTAATTAGTAGCTTAATTGGAATCTGAGTAGTTTGTGCCAGCTATGTTACAAAATAATGTTGAGGAGCCATATAAAAATGAATGAGAGTGTATCGACTTCTGAGAAATAGCTGTTATAGCTGTGATGTCACTATGTCAGAGACATGTTTATTCCCCATGTTATATTGAAGAGAAGATAGAAATAAATAAATTTGAATTTTTGGTATACAAAATAAAATTCAGATTGTCATTTGCAGGCTTTTTTGATAGTTGTGTTCAATTAAGGACATTTGCATCTAGAGAGTTAATGTGTTAATATATTAAAAATATGCAGATTTTTTTTGCAGTAATTAATATGCAGTAATTTTTTTGTATGAATTATGTTTGCAGGGGACATAGATCTGTAAAGCTAATCCTGTCTTTATACACTGGCTTTTTAAGTAACATGTAGTAGTAGGATTGCTCATATAAATTCTCACTGTAGGTTATTTGTTGAATTGGTTGACTTATACAGAAACATTAAGTGGAGTGACTTTGCAATCAATATTCAGTACTATACTTCAATTACGTAGGATATTGGTATTTTTAAAAACAAAGAAATTTTTTTGGGTGAAGGGTTTGTTCAGAATTTTTTGATGAGCAGACAGTGAGTCTTAAAAAACTTAACATAGTAGTTTGAAATATATATATTTGTGCATACACATTTAGAGATCACACGGCACAGTCATAGTTATTTGTGTCTTCTGACACACATAACTGCTGACAATAAGGCTTTGCATAGGTTGTGCTTTTTTTTGTATCGTTGGTTATTATCTTTATGTTCCTTTTTTGGTTAAAAGCACCCTTTTTGCTTTCAGAAAATAGTCATACTGCTACAGTGTTGAAAGTTAAACATACAGTAATACTAATTTTAGTCTCTGACTAAAATACTAATTTTTAAGAGTCTGACAAGCATGTGTGTTAGATACACCAGCAGTTTTATTAATATCAAGGGCAGAACTTCCATGAAGAATTCTTTTAACCTTTGTTGGCTTGAGACTGTAGGACAAAAAATTGCAAAAGTCAACTTGTCAGTCAGTATGTCCTGTGCCTGTATAATATGTTTATCAACTTATGAAATATTGCTCAGGCATCATAAACTCACTTGAACTAGGCTGGAAAAAATGTGAAATGTCACCAACTTGAACTCAGTGCAGGCTTTATAACTTTATTGCCTTTGAAAAATTCCTTTCTCTTCCCACTCTTTCCCCCCACCCAATGCAAATATTTCTGCATGAGGAACACTATTGTTTATAAACAATACAAAAATACCAGTTCTGTATGAGAGATTACTGAACACAAATAAGTGGAGTGAGATATTGTGATCAGAAGAGTTAGGGGGAAAATGGGGTAGTAAGGGGAAAATTTCAAGTCACTTTCAGGTTTTCCCTATAGCACTGTTGGTACAGTTTCTGATAGTATTTGACTGAATTTGGCTGGCAAAATGACTTTTTCTCATAGCAATGTAAGGCTTCACCTGAGACATTAATGTTGGTTATTTCTACAGTTGCTCAACAGGAAGCTGAACTTGTAAGAGATCTCAGTTCATCACTTACCACAGCTGCACCAAGAGGGCCACACTTCTTCAGCAGTTTTTCTGAAATTCCTATACAAAATAACTCAGTGATATCTCCAGCAGATCAGTTTCTCAATGTTGCAAGAGCATCAATGAGAATGCAGAAGGTGAAACAAAAACTTGATTCTGTTATGGTAAGTCAAATTTAATTAATTTCAGAAGTATATAGTCTTCCTATATTCTGGAACTGGTATACTTAAAAAACCATATGTGTTGTCATGGCATCTGGTTTTTAGAAATGAATACATCTCTCGCTTACACTAATGCAGGTGTAAGTAGCTCTTAAGAAAAGAGCAACCATAAAAAACTTAATTTTTAATAAAAAACTGATCACAAGGGATTTTTTTGTGCTAGTGTCCATTGCTGTTTGTCCATTTATGTAAAATCAGGGATCCATAGATCATTATGGATACCTTAAAAATTGTATGTGGCATAAATAGTAGGGGTTTCAGGGAGCTGCAAGGCTGGGGGGAGAGCATGCCCTGTGCTGGGCACAGGTGTTTCAGGCCAGCTCAGTGAAGGACAGTATGGGCCTACTGCACAACTGAAACTGGAACCAAACAGAATATGGCACCTCTGAGAAAATTGATTTAAGAAAGGTCAGAACCTACTGGAGACAGGAAACACCACAGCAGAGGAGAAATGCAAAGGAAAACGTGCTGGGGCACAAGTAAAGATACAGGAGAAGGGATGTGAGGAGTCATGTGAAATAAGGAGATGTGAAAGACACAGAAGGAGGCAGAAAGGTGATGCAAGAGACACAAAACAATGCAGAAATGGAAATACTGGGGAAATAACAGAGTAGGCTTGAAGGGAAAGACAGGAGATACACGAGGACATGCAAAAGAAAACACAGATGATGGTATGCTTCTGAATCGGTTGCAAACAATGGAAGAATCTGTGCTGGACAGGTGCAATCCCCCAAGGGGATGTTGTGTGGTAGAGGATCCATACGAAAGCAGTTGAAAAGAGCAAGAAAAAAGAAGAGTCAAAAAGAGCAAGTCACTATGCACTAGCCTCTCTCTACTGCCCCACCCTTCCATTGGCTTTCCAAAAGGACTGAGTGTAATGTAATTTTGAAATCAAGGAGACTGGGGATTAGAAAGGAGAAAAAAGGTGCCTGAAGTGGAGACAGACAGAGAGGGATGAAAAGTGTTTTCTTTGGTTGGGTGTCTTACTATTTGTCTTCTTTCTCAATACTCAAATCAGTAATTAAAGCTTTTGTAATTGGTAATAAATTTAATTAAGTTGAATTCCCCAACTTGAGACAATTTTGCATGCAACAAGGATGCAGAATGTTCCTGAATAGCACTGTAAAGTTATAATTACTTTTCACAATGACATGAACTATATTTGAGTTTGCTTTTGCTGTTTTTCATTTTGAAGTACTTTTGAGTACATGTAGATTTTCTTTGGTAGTTTTACGTTTTGTCTGCGTTAATAACAAGTGAATCACAAAAGAAGCAGATGAGTAGATGAAAGTGGTTGTTGCTGAGGTTGCTGTAACTACTGTCATCATGCTTTAGGGGTTTTACTTTGGATTAGATTTAGTCTGGTTCCTTGGCTTTGGCATCCCCATTAGGCCTGAACTTTGAAACTGTCTGGAAGAAAGCTATCCCACAGACCTTCACACAGACCACAGATTTCTGAACTGTGAACTCCCAGTGAACCTCCTCATGAAACAGCACACAGTAGCTCTCATGGATAACAGTAGTCTGCTGCTTCTACCTTTCAATTATGTGTGGCTTTGTTTCTACTTGCTGCTCATACTGTTCCCCTCACCTACAAAGTGAGAGCTGGTGCTGTCAAGTTGTTTATCAGAGAAAGGCACAACATGGAGAGACTGGACATGTAGCCTTGTGTCTGGGACAAGTACTCCAGGAAGATACTCCAGGATAAATTGTTCTGGATGTCTGGTCATATGAAGAAAATGATGGGGTTAGAGAATTTGAGAGTCTTTATCATTGCAGCTGTTTACTCCCAGATTAACCAGTGGTTCTGGATTGTGGAAGACAAATCTGGTTTAGCAGAAGCATCTAGAAGTTCCATGTTACTTTGTGACTAGATGAAATAGACAAGCCCACAGCTGTGTTTGAAAGAATAACTCAGCCACTGGAGTTTTGTAACCCTAGATTTCCATTGACTAGTTTGGGATGAGTGAGTCTGCTGTGAGCAGAGTAATGATCAGTGGTTTTGACTTCAAGAATCCTCCAAGCCCTCTACCCATGTGGGAGATGTCCAAAAGTTCATCTGAGTCTTCTCACTGTGTGAGTTTCCAAACAGTACAGGTTGGTGGTTGAAAGAATGCACATCCAGTTTGATATTTGTCACATAGCAGTAGTGATTATAAACACTGAGAGTGCTTCCTTGCAGGAATTTATGAACCACTGAGATATGGGGGAGGAGAGTTCCTTGAAAGGAGTCTTGATGCTAATCTTTTCAGTGATCCAACATGACACTCAGGGGACAGCGGTAGATACTTTTCAAGCAGGGATAGGATAATTTTTTGCACGTGGCTGCAGTATTGCCTGCCTGATTTATCACATTTTGGACAGCCCCAGAGTGAAATATACAACATTAAAACTTAAAACTTGTACTAATTTGTAATTGGGAATTAGTTTTTAATGTGTGTGCAATTCCCTTTCTCATATGAAAAATGATGCATGTATGTAAGTGCAGGCTTTGCTGGAAGGCTTATTAGAATGCACACTCACATGAATGGTTTGCTAAAGTATTTGTCAAAGTAGAACTTTTAAAAGTTGCCACTCAGCCACATGTGTGAGAATGTGCTAATATTTCTGGGAACAGACAAACGCAAATGGAGAAAGATGACTTTAGGAAACCACACATAGGGTGGCTTGCTGCCCTGTGGTTGAGTTGGAACATTAAAAATCCAGATGAGAATGCAGCTGTTACTTTGTATGTATTTCACAGAATTGTAGAATATGTTGAATCGGAAGGAAGCCCCAGAGATCAAGTCCAACTCCTGGTGCTGCACAGCACCACCCGCAAGAGTCACACCATGTGCCTGAGAGCATTGTTCCAACACTCCTTGAACTCTGTCAGGCTGGTGCTGTGTGACCACTTCCATGGGGAGCCTGTTCCAGTGCCCAACCACCCTCTGGGTGAAAAAACTTTTCCTGATATTCAACCTAACACAACAGAATTCCCCTGACACAACTTCAGGCCATTCCCTTGGGCCCTGTCACTGGTTATCACAGAGATCAGTGTCTACACCTTCTCTTCCCTTCATGAGGAAGCTGTAATTGCAGTGAGGTCTCCCCTCAGTCTCCCCTTCTCAGGCTGAACAGACCAAGTGACCTCAGCCACTCCTTGTACAGCTTCTCCTCCCAGCCGTTCACCATCTTTGTTTCTGTCCTTTGGACACTCTCTAATAGTTTATTGTCTGTCTTAGGTTGTGGCACCTGAAACTGCACACAGCACTCGAGGTGAGGCCGCCTCAGTGCAGAGTAATCCTGGTCTTTGGGTCATGTTTGCATGCCCTTGTCACAGATATGTAGGAAATACCATGTTGGGACAAGCATGGTGGCAGCATACCTTAGACCTGGCCTAAGGTCACACCTGTGGTCGTGTTTTGCGGTACAAAGGTGCTGGAACACACGAAAGCAAATCTGCCAACATGGGGGTCTCTGGTTTTAACATGTGTCAACTTAACAGCGTAGCTACTGGATTTAAAACTAACTTTAAAGGGTAGAGTTTAGAGTCTGTGACTTAGATACAGGATTGGAAAATGTGATGTCAATACATTAAAGTTTGGTTTAAGCTAGATAGAGAATACTCTGGTCCTGTATAAGCTTGGGTACTTTGTCTTATGACCTGTGCCCCCTTTCCAGGTCCTGATAGAACCAATAGTTTTTTTATTTTTCTGTTTTTCTTCTTTTTACCTAAACATCAACCTTAGGAAATGATAGTTTCTTTTCTTCTCTTCTGCAGCATTGCCATTCTTAGCCCAGAAATTAGAACCAGAGTTGACTATTGTGTTGAAGCTTTAGCAATTCAGAAAAGCTAAGACCTTTTTATACAAAAGGTAAAAATTAATTTCTGTATGAAATCAGAATGCAGAATTAGCTTCTGTACCACATCAAGAAATTACAGAGTAGTGAATCTTGGCGGCAGTTATTATTTATCTCTACCTCAAGGAACTAATACTAATGCATGATTCTGTTAATGGAGGTTTTTGATAGGAAAACATTTAACTCATCTCTGGCTCTTGGAAGTGCTAAGTGTTTTTCATTCAACATTACTATTCATGTTTTTTTTTAATTTCACTTCCAACTAGCAGTTAAAAAAACAGTTTATAACTATCCATAACAAGGGGATGATATATGTTGTGTAGGTGTAGAGAGAAGGGTTTTCTTTGAAAATGTCATATTCTAGCTCTGAAACTCAGCTTTTAGATGTCTGGCCCCTTTGTAGCACTTATGAATAGCATCTCTATATACTCTGTAGTACTAGTCTCAGAATCAATTACATGTTGGCAGCTTTATCTCTTGATATATGCTTTTACCACATTGTCAAGTCTTAGAGCATTCTATTTTTTGCCTCATGCAATTCACTTTTAATGTGAAAACTAGTTTCACTGAAAGTGTGTATTTGCATAATTTGCATAGAGCTGCCCTAACACATGAAAGAAAATGCAAATCATCTTTGTTTAAGCCTGGCAAAAATTATGTAGGTATCTTTATTGTGATGGAAACAATAAGAATGTTTTAACTCTTAGTCTTACTCAATTCACAATAGTAGTAAACTGTATCTTTGATAAAGTTGTGGTTTATGCATGAAGAAAGCAGAGCCTGTGGTGAAAAATAAGTAAATTCATGGTTGCCTATCTTAGCCAAGTTTGCTCATTGTTGTAAAGGTATTTAGCAATGATTTCCCACATCATGCATTTAAAAAATAATGTCATTTTGTTCTGTGGCTAATCTTATGTCTGCCTGCTGTAGGAGAATTAATTAGTTTTCATAGAATAGTGTACTTCACCTGGAAACAGTTGTGCTTGATTCACTATTCCTCACTTATTTAGCTGAGTGCTTCCCTTTTCTGTTACAATGTTGTGCCTTTTTTTCCTCCTTGGGCCTCTTAGAGATTTAAATAATGCTTAAGAGCTAGTGGCAGAAAGGTCATTAAAACTCTAGTTTTGCCTCTAGTTTGGATGGACAGTCTTTTATAGCTCACCTGAATTCAGCTTCACTGCCATCAAGAGGAGGAATTAATCACTTCCTGTAAGTTTGCTTAGACTTAAAACTTCATTTTTAGTATCTCTTTTATTAAAAAGATGTTAATCTTGTTTTTAAGGCCTTGGACAGGAAGGAAGTATTCTAAGAGAATTTATGCTGCATTTTAGAACAGGTGATTTTCTTAAATCCTCAGGACTGCACATTCAGTTGTCTCTTCTGTGTGTCTTGTTGCATTTGATTTCAAAGCATGCTATTTGGCATGTATTGTGAGAGTGTTTGCATAATACAGCAGGAAAATAAAGAGAAGTGAATTAAGTGTTGTACAGGAATAATTTACATAGAGTTCCAAATCTCTTATATAATTTGTTTAAGGACTAGAATCAAGAAAGCTTAGCTTCATAATTCTTCCTTCCAGGATGAACTGCAGAGGCATCTATTAAGTGTTAGTTTTCAATAGTTTGCTCTGTCCTGTTCTGGTATTATCTGAAATCTCATTTTTGATAGCAAATTTGAAGGAGAGTTCCATTAAAGTATTTGACTGGAAAGCCTCTGTTGTCTTGTGGTGTAGTGTGCGCTTCACAAGAAATTCATGCAAAGGGGAGATATTCTCATTTAGCGAGAAAGGCTCTCCCTGGAGTTTACAGTGGATTAAAGAAGATGAAACAGTGGGAAGCTGAGCTCAAAACATTTGCAGAACAGATTATTTTTTTCTGTGTTTGAGTAAATATGTAAGCTAATGGCTTTCCACCATTTTTTATATCAGAGAAAACTTTATATTAATGAAGCTTACGTGCTTGCATATGTAAATGTAAGAAAAGCAGATTGATTTTGTTGTTGCAGTTGTTCAGAGAAACAGGCCTCCATTCTGATAAGGTTTCCCAGCTACTGTTTACTAGCATTCATTTAAATTTGTACACTGTAGTAAAATCTAGCAGGTTTAATACTTTTTTAAAATCATGCTGAATGATTAATTTGATTTTCTGTCTTGCTTTTCTTTCTGTCAGCTTTGGAGTATAGCCATTACAATTGTGCACTTTTGCTACAAGATTCCTTGTTAGTCAAAGATAGTTTTTACTATAAACTTTGCACATTAGAACTTAATCCATATTCCTGCACAGAAAACCAGACACATTAAGATGAAAGTCAGGCGTAGTGGTGCAGAGCAGTTGGTGGCAGAAACTCTCTGGCCCAGTCAAGTAATTCAACACACATTTTTACTGCTATATTACCTTCCAGTACACCTGCCAATGCCTATGCATTATTGAATTGAATCATATTTATTGAATTGCAGAAGTTATATAAAATATATAATTTTTGAGATAGTTAAACCAAAGTGAATCGGTGATTGTCTCCTTTCTTTAAACAGAATTTACAAGCCAGTAGTTTGAAAATATGCAGAATATCACTGGCCCACCACTGAAGTTTAAGATTCTGATCTAGAGTTTACTGAGGCCAAAGGTAGTGCTCTCCTGATTGGGAGATTTTAGTAGGATTGAGTGACCATATGCTTTTATTCTATATGATGAAATAGGCTTGACTTTTGAAAGGGTCAAGAATTATATTATCTTATGTAAATAATTCTCATGAATTTTAGTATATTAATATCTTGCTTGAGGAAAGATACAAATATTTTATTCAAGGCCTGTTTTTCTTCTGCCTTGGCTTTGGTGTATTAAGGCAGTGAGAATATATTTAATAAACAGTAAAATTCTCAGTTGGATCAACCAAAAACTTGAGATCATTAAATTTTTTTTCATAGACTATATTGGATAATATGACAAAAGTAAAGTTTGGGAAGGGCTTTTGTTTTGTAATAGTTGTATATATGTATATAAAGAAAGTCCATAGGAACACAGATTTTAACTACATAATCTTTGTTGCTATGGAGATTAGGACTGGAATTATGTGTAATTTACATATAGGAAGGGCCTGGGATTTTGGTGTTTATTGCTTTACAGAAGTCAGTTCTGTGCTAGGATTGGTTTAAGATTTTTTTTTTTCTTATAGTAGTGAGTATCTCTTCATGGATGTAGTGTAGTTTGAGTACTCAAAAATGAGAAATTATTTTGCATATATAAATTTTTGAGCATATGTATGTCTTGTTATTTTTATACACAAAGATGCAACAAAATGCTGGTTCAAACAATTCTGTTCCATTGTTTGCACTGCTTGAGAGTTAGTGTCCATTTATAAACACACAATTCAGTTTATTGCTGTGCCAGTAATTTTTCCAAGCCTGCATCTCCAAATACTAAGAAAAAAAAATTGAAGTTGTTAATCTTCATCAAATTGAGTTCTAATTTTTTTCCTAGAATTTAATAGTTATTTACAGTAAACAAATATTTCTCTTTTAGCTATTGCATCAGTAAGTGACCCAGGAAATTACACTTCACTTTCTGATTTGTCTTCCTATTACAGGCAAACTCAAATCTCTTGCTTCCTGCACCATCATCTCTGTCACCACACTCCAAGCTGAGCCTGCCGGGCACACTGAGTATTCCACTGAATCCTCTGTATTCTTTCACTGCTGAAAGTGGTAAGTTTCTTTATTTCTTCACTCTTTGTAGGGAAGGGGTGATCACTTCTATGAGGATTTTTTATTTTCTGCCTCTTAAAATTTTGCTGTGCAGCTCTTTCAGAGTCTAACTCAGTTTTGTTATATGTGATACTCTCTATTAAATGCAGTGTGATACAATCCAATGCTGATGCATGTTTCTTTGTAATACTTTTTTTTTTCTTTAAGCTGTACATCTATTTATTAGTGTAAGTTTGTAGAAGAGGAGGTGATTGCCAGCTTTTCTTAATTTAATGCTTACTAAAGTATCTTAAACATGGGCACTTAAAAAAGACTAGAATTTAAAAGCATATATACTAATACAGAACCATAGTGCCTGATAGTCTATTTGCAGTTGTTTTTAATCTATTTTTAGATTTTTTTCCCCTAAAGATATTTTGTATTGAAAGATTTTGTGAAAAAGGTAAGCAATGCAATTATATACATTTGTGATGCTTACTTTGCTAATAATATCTGTTTCATTGATAATTGCCGTATTTAATAATAAAATTTATAATTTCATGCCATTTTTTTCTGGGCACCTGTAAAATAAGACAGAAAATTGGCACCTTAATTTCAGTGTTTTTGTTTTGTATCCTTGAGAAGAGTAAAAAGAATTCCAGAGGGAGGGTGGAATATATAATGAAATAAAAACACGTAATAGAGATTTAAAATGTAGATAGTAAAGATAGGAATAATCTCTATAATTATATAGAATTATCTCCTAAAGGCAATTTTTTTGCACATGAAGTTATGATTACTTTTTCGAAGCAGCTGGGGAAATGGTCCTTAGCATGGTCTAAAAGATAGACCACTGGTCTCAGGATCACTCTTACTCACTAATTCACAATGCAAATGGCCATACACCAATTAACTTCAGTATTTTTATTTTCTACCTAAACAAAAGAGCTTGGAGCCATAATAATATTCATCTGTTGCTCAAAGGATGCATGTTATTTTCACAGTGTGTAAATCTTAGAGAGGCAGTAGAAGGCATATGCTTACATATTTTGAATACTTAAAGTGGACTAATCCTTTAAAGAACATTAACGTACGCTTTTAAGTTGTTCTACATGGCTATTCCTAGTATTGTTCAAACAAAGGAATTTTATTTTATTGAATTTTACTTTATGCAGAAGCACAGATAAAAGTATTGATGGAGACTTCCTAAATAGCATGAGCAAACATAGGTGTATATTACAGCTGTTCATGAACACTCTCAGTGTTTTTGCTTCCAAAGCTGACTGGTACTTCCAAGATGATCCACAGGTACAGGAAAGTATTTATACAAGGGAAGCATAGTAAAAAGGGAAATACAGTAAAGAAGAAGCCATGAGAACAGGAAGATTTTTAAGGGCAGGCAACCATAAAAATACTAATGGGCCACAACTGAAATAGATTTTTCTGTAAGAAAATGTTTTAAAATTGTGAATTACTTCTCTGTCATTTTGTGGTCCTCCAAGTTGTTCTTCTGTGGTAGACTTATTTTCAGTGAAACATGAAAAATATTTACTATCTATTTCATCATTCTATAAACTGTGAAGATAACTGCCAGTTAAATTTTGCTTTTGAATAATAGAAAATCTGTACTTAAATGCATCTATTGATTTATTGATTGCACTGGAAAGACAAAACCTTTATTTTCTGTGTTGGTTTTATATACAAAATATATTTTCATTTTGTACTTATGTTAATTGGGATGTTGCATTGTTAGCAATTGCCTGTACTAGAGATCCAGCAGATGGTTACAGATTCCTGAAGGTTAAGTTGAGAGTTCAGTTCTGTCACCTTTTACTGTGCATTTAGTACTTCTTAAAGTAGAATTCCCATTTACATGTGTAAACTGCTGTTAGCAATATATTTAACTACGTAGCTGGTGTATGTGCATGCTCTAATAGTTTTGTAAGGTGATAGCTGTTATCTTGTAGTACAGGCAGTGTAGTAGCCTGAATATATGCAGCCCTTTCTTTCTAAAAGACAGTTTAATTGTCTCGGTCTTGCCTGAGGTAGGAAACAGTGGAAAAACAGTGTTTCCATCTATGTGCTATAAGGGTAGTAGCAGTAAGACAGCAGATCTTTCCAGATGTTTAAATCTTTTCATATCCATATACATTTGCAGAATTAGCTGTTTGTGACATTATAATATAATACTTCAAATAAAAATAATATTCACTGCTATGGCTTTTAAATATGTGTGTTCATTTTGACACACATACAGGTTCTCTATACCCTGACATATCGTGTGTTTTGGCTTTTCTTCAAGTGCATAATTTCACAGATTTATAGGCTTTAATAAAGCCCCAGTTTCATTCTGCTATTTATTGTGCTATTTCCCCACTTCCCTCAAGAACAGTTAGCTCATGGATGCCAAGGGAGGACTGCCTTTGTTTCCAACCAGTTTGCTCTAAATTAAGTAATTAATTGTTTAATCATCTGATAGAGAGCTTCAGTATCTTTCTCAATGACAGAATATTCTTTATGTGAGATGAGTAAAGAGAAGATCATGATATTATTGACCATGGAGTCCAACCCTCCTCCTTAAAGTGGATTCGCCTAGAACTCAGGACTATCCATTTGGGTTTTGAATATCTCTAAAGATGGAGGCTCCAAAACATCTCTGAACAACCTATTACAATATTGGAGTATTCTCATGGGACAGGATTTTTAATAATCTTTAAATTATATTTAGTGTATTTCAGTCTGCTTTGGTGCATGGGATTATTTCTCCCATAGTTCAGGACTTGGCATTTCCCCTTGTTGACCTTCAGGAGGTTCTTGTTGGCCCATTTGTGTGCCTCGACAAGGCGCCTCTGAATGGTAGTGTGTTCCTCTGCTGTATCAACTCCTCCTCCCAGATTTTTATCATCTGCAAATTCATTGAGGGTGCACTCAGTTCTATCATCCAGGTTATTAATGGAGAAGTTCTAGTGTGGACACCAGTATCGACCTGTGGAGTGCACCACTGGTCTAAAGTCTCCAGTTAGATTTTATGTGAGTGGTTACAAACCTCTAAACTCTCCAGCTCAGCCAACTTCCAGTCTGGTGCACTGTCTGTTTTACACAGTGCACACTTGAGCTGTTCGTCTGTGGCAATGTGATGGGGGACAGTGTAGTAAGTCTTGCCAGATTCAAGGTTAACAACATCTACTGCTTTCCCATTGATTCTATGCAGTGCTGTGCAAGAGACAGTTTTGTCAAGAGCATGGTTAGAATTACTAGAAAAATGTAATGAATTTTGTCAAATAGTAATTAGCAAATAAGTGCCACAAAGCAGGTACAATGCATGAATCCACTTATTTTTATGTGTTATGTATAAAGCATTTCATTAGAGACATTTAATCAGATTTAACAGAATTAATTAAAGAAAATGTGTGTTGTGTGCCTTCCTCTCACAAAGATTGTTTTAAATTTGAGGGAAAGGCATGGAACTTGGGTTTTCTTACCATCTGTCATGATAACCTGTTTGCTGAAATTTTTAATCAAGAGTGTGACTCATTTTACCACATCAGGATAATTTTTGTGTCTGCCTCAGTATAGTTGTGCTCATAGCTATGTCAGTAATTTGGAAAGTTTGCTAGATGTTTGTCTTTGGAGAAAGTCATCCCCTTTGAGTTTTACATTTGTAATTTAAATTCACAAAGTCTTATGAGTGTTCAGTACTGTAAGGAATCTGTCCCTAAAGGTATGTAATATTTAAGGTTGCTGAACTTCTTTTCTTCTTCCTTTGCTTTCCTTTTTTTTTTTTTTTTTTTTTTTTTTTTCCTCCTTGTTTTCCTTCCATGGTAATAGCATTTGATTAAGATCTGTCTTTGATAGTCAGAATTGAGGTTTTACCTTGCCTGTGCTGTACAGCTCTGGCTACACTCATGCTTAGTGCTAGTTTTATCATACCTGGCCTATAGTGCTGTTCTGCAGCACTGCACTATAGTGTTATCCAGGACTTGGTCTTAAACATTCCTGTCTCTTTCTCCTCATGTGCTCCTCTTTCATAACTTCTTCCAGGATGACCCATTTCCTAGTTGTTATTTTTTTAACAAATAGGAAAGTAGCAAAAACTCCAGATTCTCAATTGCTCTTTCTGGCTGACAGACCTTAAAATCCCCTCTGATTTTGTTTGCTTTTCCTCCTTAAGACTGTGAGCATCTTTGGACAGTGAAATCATTTTCCTGTGAGACACTGTTTTGGAGGTCTGTGGCATGCCATGAAAGAAATTTCCGGCATCTTTGGGCTTTATTCAACAGTGACTCTTCAGTAACTACCATTATGTTCAGGACATGCTTTCTAAAATAAGTTTTAGGTTTCAAGTAATTGTAATTAACAGTGACCCTAATTGTTAATTATGTTGGAGATTGAAGCTTGACTATAAATACTGCACAGATCTGTTCACTGAAATTTGGACTTCAATAAAACCAGTTAATTAAACTTGCTCTTAAAAATTAATTACGTATGTGCTAGAAACGTGATGGTTCTTGTATCTTTAAAGAAAATCTCAAAAACAAAAAAAATAAGATTTTGGCAAGGTTGAGAACAATTAGAAATTTTCTCTCCATTAACACAACTGACAGTCAAAGGTGTTTTCCACCAATATAAAGGGAAAGCTTCAAAGTACTCCTTATTGCTTTCTAAAAAATAAACAAAACTGACTTCACATTTAAGTCCTCTGCTACATTTGATAGACTATTTAAAACTGCTTCTTTCAGTCTCAAGCAAATGGTGAAATAGATTTCTTCATCAGATTTCAGAATAGATTTCAGAAATATTCATGCATCAGTTAAATGTTCCTAAAATACCATTTTTTTTTTTTAAATCAGAAAAAGGAGGTACAATTTTGCTACACCAAGTAGCAAAATTCACATTGTGCAGAGATGCTGCAGAAATACATGTCAAAAGTTGCAGTCACATATGTATGTTAAATCATTGATTTCTCCCCCCTCCGCCCCCCCCCAGTATTTCATACTTTCTCCACAACTCTGTAACATCTATCATTCAGTACTGCAATAGCCCTGGAGGAATTGGATGGGTTTGTTTGGGTTTTTTGGCGGGTGTATGCCTTTCACATAGTTTTGTGCCACTCAAGGAAGAATGTCTGCAGAAACCTTGTTCAGTGTGGCCTTATTCTTTTTAGTCTCTCACGAAGAAACTCTTAGGGGAAAGAAGACTTACACATGCTGTAATTGAGCATGTATCAAATGAACAATTTAATTCAATTTTGTTATTCTAATATTTTTTTTTCTAATTTGAGAATAATCATCAACAAAATATTCCAAAGAGATACTAAAAAACAACGGTCTACAGTAATTGAAGAGTGCATGTATGTGTACTATATCGTCCAAGTATAACATGAAATACAATATTTGTAATATCTCTTGAAAGAAGTTGTTGAAAGACATAAGATGACTAAAAGAAGCCATGTGGTACAGGTGGCAGCATTGCCATCTTCCCTGCACTACTGTGCTGAAAATACGTAATTTTGACCTTGGGTGGGGGAATATTTTTGTTTAGAGGGGGTGGCAGTGGCAGTGCCCATTGGAGAAATCTGTTGGGCAGATCCAATAGATCTGAATCCATTGGGATCCAATCCATGCAGGCAAATTGAATGGCACACAGATCACTGGGTACATACTCTTTTTTTTTTTTTTTTAATCCTAGCATATTAGCATTAATACTGTATTTTAACTAATCATATTTTAACATAGAAGTGAAATATCTTCCTATCCACTTCTTAAGAGAAATACCTTGAGTATGTGTAAAAGACTTCTTGCCATACACATAAGAAAATAATTCACTTTTGTTTTGAAAGAATATTGAGTGTATCTGTTTCCTGTTGAATTGTAATGTATGCTGCCTCATTAGCTCACCCAGCAGCTTCATTTAGATTTGCAGTGATGGTGAAAGCAATTATCCTGCAGGGCTGCATAGATCAGAGCTATGGAAATGGTGTAGCAATTTGCCATAATGTCTAAGTTCCATTGACATTTTTCTTTTTATCCCCACATCTTCTTAAAATTGGGGCAGAAGCATGTTACGGTGAAGAGAACCAAATACACACCTAAAAGTGGTTCAGAACCCACACTGTTAGTTGAAAGTAGTTTGAGTGTAGTACAATCTGCTATAGGTAATGATAAGAAACTAATTTTACTTTATTTTATTTATGAAAAAACTTACAAAAGGAAGTAGGTAATGTATAATAATTTCACAAGGTTTCTCAACTTCATTAGTATTGGTGAGTCTGCTGGCCTTTTTTTTTTTGTGATATTGATTGAGAAAATAATGAAGTGATGTTATGAGGCATGTAAAAAATAGTTTAGTAGTCTTTTCATTGTTTGTCTGATCTGTTTATCTTTTCTGTTTATTCTTAGTACTACTACTCCCTCCTCCTTGTACAGAGGGAGAAATGTAAGTTCCCCCTTCACTAAGCGATATTCCTAATGGCCTTGATGTGGTCAGGCAGTCCAGTGGGCGGAATATGTTTTCATGAGCAGTCTGCTACCCATGAAGTCTGGAGCTGGACAGAAATGCAGAACACTTTCAGTATGTGCTGTAGAGGTGTTGCCAACATAGGAAGTGATACATGAGAATAAATGCTTGTGGAGTGGTTAGCTTCCTGCAAGCTGCAATCTGCTGCTAGTAGATTATGTCATGTGTTTGAAAAAGGGGAATGTGCATCAAGATGGAAGAAATAAGTGCCTAGTACTTGTCTCTCACTTTGCAGTTATTTTTCTATGTTCTTACGCAGTTTGCTGTCTTCCTGCTCTGTCACGTATCTGAAGAACTAATTCCGCCTGACACACTTTTCAGAAATTGATACTTCGAAAAATTCGCAAGAGAACTGTTATTATATTTTTATGGGGAAGAATTTTTTTTTAAATGTTACCCTTTTCATTTAATTATTCTAGTGGGACACTGATGCCAAAAAATTAAGAATTTTGCCTAGTATTTTCTTTTACATTCCTAAATGTAAAAATGTGAGTTGCTTTCTGTTATTGCAAGAAATACCTTATTGCTACTTTTAAGAATTCTCACGTTTTCTGTAATTTGTAGGATGTAACTGATTTTAACTCTGTGTCTGGATCAAGTATGTATGTTTTCTTTCTTTTGGAAACTGAATTACTTAAACATCCCCACCACCACTTGGTCTGCAATAATAGATGGCAATAATGCAGAATACTAGCACTTCCTAAGTGAGTAAACTTGACTTATTTTAGTCCCTTGGTTTTTGAGTACATTATTCTATTGTGGGATTTTTTCCTCCTATTAACCAAAGAGAAACATACCTTTACAGTCATGACAAGCCTTTGTTTTTAACTAAAGATTACTGCTTAGTCACTGAGAATTTATTATAATAAGTTAAGTTTTAGATCCAGTTAGCAGATTTTCTCTTTATTTTTTAAAAGATGGTAGGAGAACTCAGTAGACAGAAATCACCAGCTCAACACCACAGATCAGTTCTCAGCAAGGGTCAACTGACATAATTACACTGATGTTTGCTTAAAGTTTTTTTACCATAAGCAGAAGAGCATTAAGTCTAAAGTACTTTTTTATATATGTCTTAATTTGAATGGGAACTCCCCTGGGGAAAATGATCATTCATTTTAAGATATTCATATCTCTCACTTTGACTTAAGGGAAATGTGTAAGAGAAGGGAGAAAATAACAAAAAAAAGTTTTATTTTTTTTCTGTTTGCTCGTAACGCTATGGAAGAACTGAAAAATACAGCTTACAGATATCTTTCTCAAAGTTTGTTTTCTTTTAAAACAATAGGAATATCTATCACAAGATGTTTTTGTTATTTTTTATATCTCCTTCTTTTATAACCTATTTGGCTATACCATTTACATTTTGAAGTAGCTGTAACTCAGTTTCTTCAGTGCAAATAGATTACAAAGGCTCATCATGTTCCAGCTTACAGGTGACTTTGGCAGTAAATAAAAATCAAGAGTATCAGGACACACCTGTGCCTTCGTCATGGCTTACAGGCAGCTTAGGCCATTCTGCAGGGGAAGGAACTTCCAAAGAGCTCTGTGACCCTGCTGTGCTGCCCACATCATTGGACAGCATGTCAGAGTTCTGGCTCAAGGCACAAATACAGGACCTTGTTTTAAGGTAGAGGTGCTGGGTGTTTACATTTATAAAATGAATAGTAAAAATTATTTTTAATTTGAAAACATAAGTTGTATAAATAGATTCATCTAACCACAAAAATGTTTGAATAGAATAGTAAAGACACTGAGACATAACCATTAACATTAATGACAGTCTAGTTCTTCTATTGTAAAAGGTTGCTTATCCAGTTTCTTCTATCTGATTGATAAGATGTTATAAATGTCAGAAGAGTTTGTATTTTCTAGTTAAACTTGCTAGAATTGTTTATACTGAGATCAAAGATACATATGTTCCTTTTTTATATGTTCTTTCTCATGTTTCTTCTAGGTAAGTTAATTAAAATATTTCTGTAAAAATTACACTAAATACAGAGCACAATAACAGCAATCTTTGAAGATTCCAAAAACTTTATCTAAAGAACACCATTTATATTTACTTGAAATTGGTGTATGTTAGGGTAATTACTGCTGAGCCTTCAGGCTAAAGGAAGTACTCTCAGCCAAATTATACAAGGGTGTGGATTAAATGAAGCATTACTCTCTCTTTGGCAGAAATGGATATAGATTGCAAAATCAGGGTGTGATGTTGTACTGTGGTAAGTCTGTGCCAAAAGAGATTTGGCCTAAGTGTGGCCTTACATTCTCAGTTATGTGGATCCTAAAACTGAATCTAATTCCTAAGTAGAGAGGTCCTGTTAACTGTTTTCATTCTGAGCTTGTCTGTAATTTTGGGCTATTGAGCCACGAGACAACAACATGCTTGAATGAAATTTCAGCTGGTCACAGAGTGGGAAACAGTCCTGCCAAGGATTGTACAGTAAAGTATCAGTATCTTGTCCAGCACAAAAGCTCACATCCGCAAGGATGCTGTTTGTACAGCAGTAAACATAAGTGAATAAAATGGGGAACTTGATCCCTGCTTGTATTGCTTCAGTCCTTCTGTTCCTGTAATTTCCAGAGGAGCTGGGAGGACTGTGCAAAAACCCTGGTAGCAGCCATGGTGCACAGGAGGGAGACATCTCCATCTCCCAAGAGGAAACCGAAGTACTTTGACTTCATTGCTGGTTTTGGCAAGTTAGCAAATCCTGAGTGCATCAAAAAAAAAAACCCCAAAATCTATGTTTTAAACATATGTTGTCCATCCCATTTTGGTATACATGCATACTTTTTCAACTACTTAAAAAGCCTTTGCTAATTTTGTTGATAGATTTTTATGTGTGAAGCAATTAAACTTCCATGGGTTCAATGCACCTTGTTACTCTTGTTGAACCACCAATTTCAGTGAGAGCAAACCTCCATGACATGATTAATTCTATTAATATAACAACTTTTAAGTTAACTTTGGGTATCTGTGGTCTGTAGTATGCTCTGCAGTAGCTTGTGGTACTGATGCAGTTTGGTCATTGTAGTTTGATACGAATCATGTTGGTCCTGTAGAAACTAATGATAGAGGATGGTGGCTTGGCATTAAGAAAGCAAGTACAGAGAAGTGGGGGCTTCCATAGGTGTGTAACTCAGACATTGCTGTTGTCACACAGTAGTTTGCTGTTCCATACAGAGCTGGCCTCAATGTGTTGCCATGATCCAGATGGAGTGAGAGCTTCACTGGAGCCTGCATGCTCATCGTTAGCTTGCTTTCTTGCTCGCTGGAGGTTATAAGGAACTCATTGCTTGTTGGCCTCAAATGAAGCACTAGAATTCTCCTAAAACTCTGCTTCTGAAAGCTTGTATTTGGGTGTTTTCTGCAACCTTATAGCATGCTGTGAAGAATTGAGGTTCCTTTCTCATGTTTTCCTCTCACAATTAGGGCTCAGTTTCTTCAGTTTTTACTTCCTTAGGCAAAGAGAAACAATTCAAGTGACAAAAAGGCAAATTCAAAAAAACTTTCCCCTGCTCACTTGATGCTGGGCTTTGTTCTGGCTTGCTGGACAGTCCCTTTGCAGAAGGCTCTGGACCATGTAACAGATAGTACTCGACACTGTGTCTCATCTAAAGATCGACTCCAGCATACTGCTTCCCCATATGATTCTAGATATCACATCCCCCTTTCCCATCCTGTCAATCTCTACTCCAGCTGTCTATCTGTGCTAGCTTCTGGTGCCTCATTGATTGAGGATTTTTACAGATTAGCTGAAGGGTGTTGCAGTGGCATATGTTGATACAGGTCTTTCTGGAATCCTTTCAGTCAGGACTGGTCAAAGGAAGCAGACTGCTGCAATATGCCAAATATGCCAAATAATAACATACAGCCAAATAATAACATACAGAAAATTGGAGCTTCTTTCAAAATACGTGTTGAGCATCTTTTGTTGTGACAAATTGCTTAGTAGCAATTTGAAGTGTTGTGAGAATTCATTTGCCAAACTTCTGGTTGTCGCTATGCACCTGCAGAGCATAATAAAAATTCACTTTGTGAGGGGTTGTATTTTCAGGTGAAGACCTTGAATAGGTTTCCTTTTCCTACTCCTTGCATCTTTAAGTTCTCATTACTGGATAATCACATTTAAGCAGAGTTCACCTCTGTAGTAAAAAGGGATGAGCCTATCCTTAAAGTGGGGGGGCAGGGGTTTGTGACTGTCTCAATACAGAGAAGGTATCCAAGAGGTGTGTCACCTCTTCTGCTTGTTCTGGAGAATGTTGTAACAGAGTTATGCCTGCTGCTAGTTGAAGAACTTCTATTGTGAGCCAAGCCCTAGTGAAAACCAAGCAGGTGTTTCTTTCCTATAAGGACTTCAAGCGTGTTCTTGGAATTTTTCATTTTTTAAATAATTTAAAACACAAGTTCTGAATATATATATATTGATTAAATGGTGGCAACTTTTCACCTTTTGTGTCCACCAGTTCAATCTAATATAATGTATGTTCTGCCAAGTTATATTTCCTTCTGATTTGGCTGCTTCTGCATAAAAAAACAGCAACAAGAGGAGAAGAAACATAGTTGTTCTACTGTTACTTGCAAGATTTGGGGTGTAATGCCCACCTAATGCACATCTATAACATACCACATCATGTGTACCTTGATAACAGTACTTCATTAGAAATTTGTTTTCCTTCTGGTACAGAACATAAAGGAAACTTCCATCTTTGTTTACTACTCACACATGTAAAGGATCTTCAGCAGTTGAAACTGTGGTTTCAATTAAGACTCATCCTGCAAATCAGCTTTTCTTACCAAAACAATTTTCAGTGTAAGTTCCAGTAATCACTCAAAGAGAGCAAGGTGTGTCCAGGGTTGTCTGTATCACCAGTTCTTGAGTTAATAATTGGCACATAAATGTGTGCAAAAACCATCTAGGAATGTTTACTGAATAAGGCTATTAAAACATATACTTTGAGATTTTCAAACTTAAGAGTGTTACTAGACAATTTCCTGTGGTTTTCAGTTGTTTGGTCCTTTTGAAGAAGTAAATGTTTGTAGCAGTTGGCAATGAAGTCAGTTTTAAAGAAACTCAATATCATTCATAATGCATAGAAATGGGTGGTTCCTTTTAGAAAAGGCTATGGAGAAGAATTTCCTGTCCTTGAATATTCAGACCTTAATCACCTTCCTCTTACTGATGATTATGAAAACTTAGCACTTGTTGCTTTTGTCTGGGTTTTGGCTTATTTGAGATGCTGTATGAGCATAGTCAGTAGGGATTTTAGCTGCAACTGGTAGTCAAACCAGAGAGAATGGGTCATATAACTAGGCTTGCATGTTAAAGTACTGTAGTTTTTAACAGTTTGGCACTACCTATGTGATGATGTGAAAAAAAGCTAATATGGTATTGTATTAAGCACGTACATTGTATTTCATGATACTGTAAAAACTATTTGGTCAAACAGTATTTTTTGATTCAGAATTTAATTTTTGTTATTATTTGTGTTTGCATCTTTAGATTTGCTGTGCAAATAATCTTGCTTACAAAATTCCTATACAAACAGCATACCAATTCACTGGATAGGACTGTTACTTCTACTTTCTTGCTTGCCACTGAGATAGTGAAAAGTCTTACTGTCTTCTAATCCCAGCTGTAGCATTTTGTGTTCCTGATTGAACCTTTTAGAGAATTCTGTTCCCTCCAGAATAATCCAGAGTTTTAGAAAAGTGGTCTTAGCCTAAAGCTGGGTATAGCCACTCTTTATGAATCTGCCTGTCTTGATTTGCCTTTTTTACCTCTCCTCAGATCAGGTACTGCTGTTGTAAATTAAAGGGAGTATTGCTGCCTAATTATGTTCAATGCAAACATTTTCCATGCTTTTTGTTTTCTCTTTTTTCTGCATATCCCCCATCTAAGACCCAAACATTCTAAAAATCCACTGCTGTAAAAGCAGTAACAGGTTGCTGTTGCAATCTAAAAAGCTTTGCAGACCTTGTAGGTAAAGGAAACTGAAAAATCAGTATAATAGAAATATAACATTTCAGTATATTTTCCTCTGTAACAGGTGATACCAATATTAGTCTCATGTGCTTTTTCATATGTTATTTACAAGGAAGTATATTCAGATTTTTGTTACCAACGTGGTTGCAGGCCATTATTTTATTTTCCTATACAATTGGGTGCTAGTTAGAAAGCACTTACTTATTCATACGTGTTCTATTCACTGTTATGTAGAAAAACTTTCTAAAAGTAGTTTATTCATAAATTTTCTGAAAACTCAAAAAGTGTACATGGGGGAAAACTGTCATGGAGTAGTTTGGTTTCACCACACAAATATTTCCATGAAATATCTGACCACTCTAATTTCTGAACTACAAAATGGAAAGTAAAGTTAGGGGTGTATTTTAAAGACATGATCTTCTATTTCTGAATATAGAAATATTTTTGCTATGAACTTTTTTCCTTACTCTTTTGATTTGAAGCCAGATTAAAAATCTTACATAATGTTTTCCTGATAAAGTATCTGCCAATTGTCCTGCATTTTTCAGGTTTGATAATGTATGAATTGTTTGGCTATTTTGTGGAATTTTCTGGTAATACTTTGTCAAAATTAGTACTCAGTACTGGCTAAAAGTGGTAATGTCATAGAGAAAGTAGTGGCTATTCCGGTCATGATAAACACCTGAAATATCAAGCTGACTTATTTTTTCCAGCATACTGCACATGATGTTGGTGATACTATTTTACCTTGAATATAAATGTTAGGAAAATGCTACATAAGCAGTTACAAGATTTGAAAATTTTTTTAGATTTTTTTTCCAATCAAGATGTGATTTGACATTGTGAGTCTTACTGGGTAATATAGAAATTCAGTAGTTTATGCAGTAACTGGTTGTTTTTACTTAGCTGACATGACTTTGCATTGCAAAAATGTGTTAATGGCTGAGTTTGAAAGATATTTGTGGTATTCTAAGCATATTTTCTTAGAGCTTTCCACTTGTAGAATGGCAAGCTAATTTGATTTAAGTAACTCTGAGTAACTAGCCATTGCTGAATTCCTGTTGTGGGAAGAACCACGAGAAAAAATTACTTTGTTTTCCTTCCTTGCATAATTTTCATTCTTTGTCTTTTATGTGTAGTTAAGTATGTTTTTTTTAAAGACACGAGTAGAGTTATGAGGTCATAAGATACTTGACTTTGAAAGCTGCAGATAGTTAATTCTATTTAACTGTATTACGTAGGAATTACCTGTTTTAATAAATAAAATTTAACTGTCCTACATATTTTTAGAAAGCAGATAATAATAAATCCTGCTTAAGAGCTCCATTTCCTCTGATTCAGAGAAAGTTAAAGTAGGGGCAAAAATATTATTAAAGCCAAAAGTGAAGGTCGCTACTTCAGTACTGGGCATCTACAGCTCCAAGGGACTGCAATTTTTATATTTTTTGAAGTATTTTTTGATCAGAAGCACCATAAACTACATGTAATAGAATACAAAATAAGTTTCTTTTCTGTTTTGTTTTAGTTTGTTTGCTTTTAAATAGTCCAGGTGAGCCTAGCAAAACCAGTAATGACTTTCTTAGGATATCTGCAGCACGAGAAGAAAAGTAACTCTTATTAATACAAAGAATGCGTCATAGTCTGCATTTTCCTTACATCTTTATCTGCTATCTAAAACTTGTAAATAATGCTGCCAATCTGATTTCAGAAAGCTGATGGTATCTGTGCAGGCTTATTGATGTTTGCTGTAGAATCACCTTCTGTTCTCCAAGTTGTAGAAAGAAGCAACTGGATACTATAACCTGTGCTCATTTTCAGTGATATCTACTGCCATTGTGATGTAATGTTAGAAGTTGTCGTAAATTAGCACGTTCCTGATTAGCATGAATTCAATAAATGTTCTTTACTTCAAAAGAATGCTTGGGACACGTGCTACTACTTGCATTGTTTATATATGGTACTGTAGAAACTTAACATTTGCAAGAAAAATGTAAGATGATGGTTTGATAAGATTACTCAGAAATAATTAGGTGGGTGTGTAGGCTGCTAAATGTATTTGATTTTAATCTCTAATTAAAAAGTTGGATTTTTTAATTGTTTTTGTGATGCAATAGTTTTTACTTCATTATGCTTTTTGTAAATAGGGGCCAAATTCTGCCTCTTCATTGTGCCTAAGCACAGAACAAATGTTTTCAGATGAAACCCAAAGCCAGTGACAGACATTTTATCTCTATAGTCCTCCTTGTGGAGGATTATTCTCAGAGCAAACACATGTATGTGCTCTTGTATACCTTGAACCAGGAATGTAAATGATGGCTAACCTTGAATGAATATCTCTATGCATTCTTTTGGCTGATGGGAGATATAATTATGTTGTGGGATCTGGCACTGCCAGAAGCACAGTGTTTTCATGTTAGTGCAGTCTGATTCTGAGGTCTCTTATATGAGGATTGGAATTGGTTGATGTTACAGCAAAGATATCTCTCTGTGGATCTGCAGGTGTGAATTTAAACCTTGCTCTGTTCCACTGCTCCAGTGTTTACTTAACTCTGCTGCAAGGACAAACTACCTGGTCACTTGAGCTGTGGAATCAGACAACCAGGTGCATTAGCTAGAGATAACTGCATCAATCCTTAGATAAGGAAGTTACTGTGTTCAAGCACACTAGAGCAGTTGTGTCTCTCACTTCAGGAAAACTGTGACTTGTTCATGGTTTGTGAACCCAGGGTTCTCCTAGTAGCTGCAGCTGAGACATCCACTGGGAAATCACATGCTGTGTTAAAGAAGCTGCAGTACGATGTATGGAACTGCATGGTCCTGAATTGTGTAACTCCCTAGAGGTTTTCCCCTAGATAACTCTTTTTCATACCAGTGTTTAGTAAACAAATGGTTGAAAAGGTAAACATTACTTACTTTTTCATTGAAAGCTTATCCTTCTGTACAGACTTCTCTGTATAGTGTAGTATTTTGAACGGCAAACAAAGCCTGATCTATTGACATAATTTACTGAGATTATTTTGTTCGTTTACAAGTTTTCATTGTATTAATAGGGATGGGGAAGGGAAACAAAAATAAGTAATGCTTTTCCACCTATCAGCACAGCTGTTTCAGCTGAACTTGGAGAGGGTAAGGTGGGAGATTGTTGGGGTTTTTTTTATGCCTGCCATCTAGATCAATCTCCAGTAACTGGAGGAGTGATGTCTGGCAGCAGTAGAGCTGCCAGAGCTTTTTTGTCTCTCATTTTACTGAAGCGTATATAGCATGTAAACAGCTCTCATATCCAATGGGCAAAATAAATAAACAGATGTTTCTCTATATAACTTATAAAAAGTGAGACAGTAAACAGAGAGGGATTCTATTTGTCCTTTAGGTTTTGGGTTTTGGTTTTAAGAAGATAGATTTAGATTAATAAATTGGAACCCCACTTAGAAAATGAGAATGACATTGAGGAGAGAGTTCAGTGTTCTCCAGATGATTTGATAGAAGAAAAAGGTGGAGAAGAGACAAGGAGAGTGCTAGTAATGGCATGAGGTGACACTGAGGTGACTTCTGTCAGTGTAGAATACACTGCAAGAATCTTATGGTTGTTCATAGAAGACCTTTGAATTCAGTAATGTTGCCATCACAGCACCTTTGTATATACAGCATGTGGGAACTGCCTGTTTTCAGCACATGCATTTTAAGTGGTTTGCAAGATCAGAGAATCACAGCATTGTTTAGGTTGGAAAAGGCCTACAAGATCACTGAGTTCGAGCTTTACCAAGTCATCTTGTCAACTAGACCATGGCCCTAAGTGTCATATCCAGTCATTTCTTGAAAATTTCCAGGGATGGTGGCTCCATCACCTCCCTGGACAGCCCATTCCAGTGCTTAACAACCCCTTCCATGAAGAAATTCTTCCTGATGTCTAACCTGAGCCTCTCTTAATGCAGTTTGAGACCATTTCTTCTTGTCCTGTCACTATGATACAGATTAAACTTCACTAAAACAGTTTTCAATAAACTTTGGTCCTATCAGTTCTGTTCAGTCTGGAATATATTCAAAATCATAGGTGCTACACTAAGTTATGTAGAACAGAGTTGGAAGTGGGTTTTCACCTAAAGCAATGGATTTTAATGAAATATCTGCTTTGCTGGTAAAATGGAAAGGTATGCTTGTGTTAAGTATCCACTCCTTTCATTTTGTGTGAACTGCATCTGAAAATGTTTGTGGTGGGTTTTAAATGTATTTGTGATCATGTGTTTAAATAAAAGAAAACAGGTTCTTCCCCAATATATAAACAGTCTTTTTATATAATGAATTCTGTTTTATTTATTAGAGCATAATTGGTTTGCGCTCCAATAAGCATAAGAGGATAAAGTCTTTGAGGGAAGATTAATATATATTTAGATCATTACAAAATTATCTTCATTCCCTTACATTATACATAGTTTGAAAAATGAAATTTCAGAAATAATGGAAAGCTTTTACTTTAAAAACCTCAAAACTTTCCTTTGGAACCTAAAGTAGAGATTATATTGCATACTAAAGGATTCTTTGGTCACACTACACTAGGTGACTGTGCTGAAAACATGATTCTCGTTACTGGAAACAGTTTTAAAGCCTCAGAAGATGAGTAGGAAGAGGAATGAGCTGAACTACACATATTCCTCTCATATCTGACTTGACTTTTTTTTCCCAGTGTTTGTTATTTCATTGGGTGTATTTTAACTACACTGTGTTGCAAGAGACCATGAGACCATGATATAATTCATAAGAATGTCTGCAATAAGAAATACCATTTCCGAGAGGCATTGTTTATTTTCATGTCTTCCAGGATTTTTTGTGGGTTTTGGGACATTAGCAATTAGTATAAACCTAAAGTAAAACTCAGTTAAAAACAGAATAGTGTGTGACTAGAGTAGGTAAGATTTTTTTCTCTCTCTACATGCTTTAGAGGTGTTTGTCAGAAATGTCTGAATATTATAATATTTCACTTTTCTTAGATATATATTTGTCCTTTGCTCTGTGATTTTCTAGGAATTTTCCAGGATGAACTTTTGGATGATTTCATTAGCTATAGATCTATGTGACTGGAAGCCTTAATCTATGTGACTGGAAGCCTTAGAGATTTAATATGCTCAAATACCTTTAGTAATTACAAAATTAATTTATCAAGAACATTTCAGAAAGTGAGAAAAAGCCTTCTTTTGAAAAGTTCATTAAAACAGGAGTTCTTCTGTAATGAATGTTCTCTTGGCCTTTTTTAAAACAGCATTTTTTTACAAAAACATTTCACATTGGGTGGTTATAGACAGTCCAGTAGGATAATAGTGGAATTATGTGACTGCCTAGAAAGACTTCTTTCCCTATTCTGCCTCTTATGCTATTAGTTTAAAACAAAATCACTAAAGATGCTGTTATTTCAAAGGAAGTGTTCTTAATTATTCTGAGGCATTGTTGCTATGTAAGTCAAATCTGTTTGGCAGTGAACTCATCTACTTTGTGCATTTCAGTCCAACTACTTAGAATTTGATCACCTCACACTGATGAGAGGTGATCTAGAGCAGAGGGTAGCTTTTCAGTGAAAGCATGCAGTAAGACTGGGGACTTGGTATTACAGATACATTTTGGACAGGACAACTGCCTAGCTTCTATCTTCTTTCCTCTTAGGCTGCAGTTATACTGGCAAAGAATAAATTGCCAGAAGTGACCGAGGGGACCTGAGGGTACACTTCCAGTTCTCTGTTCAGATTTTACAGGAAACTACCACAGTTTCAGACTCCTCTGAAGGCAGACAGATACACTGTTTTTCAAACCAGTTATTTGACAGGCTCACAATATAATTGTAACAATTGAGTTACCTGGACCCTAAAGAAGAGCTGTACTGCTGTTAAATTGTGTTGATGTGAAAATTCGGATCATTTGAGGTAAAAGATTAGCATCTATTGTTTTGAGATGCCTGAGTTGCAGCTAGACATCAGCAGTAAGTTCTCATAGAAGTAGTATGTTCTTCTCATGTAAAATTCCATGTAAAGGAAACCACTGAAGAATCAATGCAGAGTAATAGGAAACGCAGTAATTCAAATATTGATACTTTCATTGGAAAGATTACCTTCTCAAGATACAATTTTGAATATGAAGACAGCAGATAAGAAAGAAGATTGTTGGAGAGAACAAGTAAAACATCTGCATCAATAAAAATGCTTCTCCATTAGTGATTCTGAGGCAACCTTAAGATAGGACAGTCCAGATTACCCTGGGTGCTGGGGTTGTTTTGGGCTTGACCTTACAAGGGATTTAATGACCTTTCTCTAAGCTCAGACTAAGTGAGAGTCCCAGCAGGTCACAGTGTCCTGTAAACTTAATTTTTAGATCAAGTTGAAATGTCCTTCTGGAATGCGGACCTCAGTTTCAATATAGTAGTTAAAAAGCGTGTACAGCGTGGATGAGAGCGAACCAAATCAAGCACTGCTGAGGCTGTTAGTCACACCTGCTTGATGTCATTTACATGCTTCATCAAGCATAGGACCATATCAAGCCCATGGCTGTGGAACATTGCTTTAAAATTCTACTGCTTCATCTGGGGAAGAAGGGATAGATATTCCCTTGTTGAATGGAGCTTGTTTTGTGAATGAGGAAGATTTGAACAGTTTTTTTTTTTGTTGGTTTGGGTTTATTTTGTTTGCTTGGAAGTTTTTAATATGACCAGTTTTGAATGCAGAGGCTACAAAAAGGGATGCTCGATAATTAAAAACAAGTAACAGAACACACTAAAGTCTACTTTGGGGTAACTAATAGGCATGATCGTAGAATATTTGTGCCCAGGTGTGCTGTGGTCTGTCTATACCTCAAGCAAAGTAATAAGAATTTTCTGTTTGTTTTGTCTTTAGTTATGGAAAACACTGAGTCTGAACCAGTGCCAGCTTCTAGAATTCCATACTGCGCTCCTTATATCTTTGAGTAACACTACACTTGCAGCATAGCAGGTCTGCACTGCCCTTTATTGGGGTGTAATTGGAAATATCACTCCCAACAGAGTTTTCATAGAGTTTTCACCTGATAAGCAGCTGAATATAGAGGCTGCACAGGAGTACTGGCATGCATAAACGTACAGTCCAGGAGCACTTGGAAGTAATGTGTGTTTTCCTTAGAAAAATATGAAGGTCAATGATGTTACAGATAAAATGCAGATTAATGTTGGTTTTAATTAAAACTTTAATATTTTTCCAGACAAACAATTGTTTTTATCAAATATTTAATGTATCTTTTATCTTAGCATGGGTTTGTATGAGATGGCACAACATTCCCATGCTCAAACTGGCTGTCTAAAAAAATTTTTTATCATGCAGACGTTTTATTGGTTTTCAATTTGTTTGTTTTTTCTTCAAAGACTTGATACAACATGTGTATGTGATAGTATATCCATATGTAGTATCATCTCTGTAGCAGTTTTTCTGACTGGTTTTCTGGTTTTCTGGTTTTGACTTTGTGAGTGTGTAGATAACAGTATTAATAGGAGTAATATCCCCACTGACTTGTGGTTAGTGCTGAAAAAATGTTTTAGCAAATAGCTTATTTTAAAAAAAGGTTGCCTTCAGGACTACTGTCTTTAAGTGTGGGTTGAGTTCAGAAAATGGTTTACATTCTCATCTCTTTCTTCTTCTTAAAAGAGGTGGGGAAAAGTAATAAAAGCAAAGTAAGCCTTTGAAAATAAAGTGTTCCAAAATTTATACAAGATTTTTCTAAATTATAAAGATCAAAATGTTTTTAACTCATACATGAAGCTGAATAATCCATTATTGCATGGATTTGGGATTTCTCACAAGTAGATTAGTCACATGCAGATTTGCAGGAGCATGGTTCAACTACAGTTATTTGAGCTTGCAGCTTTTATTCTAGTTAGAAATATCTTAATATCTTAATGAGTAAACATTTTTGAGTAAATCTCCTGTGAAAGTCAAAACCACTAGACTTTAGAAAATATACTTTAGGTGTAGTTGTGCAAGTTTCCTTGTGGAGCTGTGGCAGTACATGGGAATCTGAAAAGTCCTCTTTATTCAGATACTGGACTCCTCAAAAGCAGGTTTTTTGGTGTGGCAAATGAAAATGAGTTTTCAGAACTTATTTTTCTTTAAAAACAAAATTTACTTCAAAGCTAGTGTCTCACAGAGAAAATCCAGTGAGCTTAACTCTGTGTTGCCTGGCATTTCTGTACTTGAGAAACTGTTCTCCAGTGAAGCAGTAGCATTTTTCACTGTCATGTTCAACGATTTTCTGATTTTTTTTTTGTATCTTTTCTTTTTAAGATGTTTTCTTAAGTATACAGCTGAGGAGACCAATAACAAAAAGATAAATCCATAGATGATGAAAGGATTTTCCTGAGCTTAGTAGTTAACATAATAGTCTGAAAAGAAAAGAATTTACAAGTACTTGTTCAAGTGTGCTGTGTAGAGGGTGAATAAAATAAACAGCAAGATGTGTTGTGATAGGAACTCAGATGATCAAAGGGAACCACTGAATAGGAATAGTTATTCTTTCAGATAAAATAAGGAAGTAATTCCTTTGTGAGTTTTTGTGATCATTTCTGTTGGAAAACTTTGTATGCATTACTTGGAATTTCAATGAAGAGGAAAGCAATACAGCCTAGATAATAGTGTCAGCTTTGAGCACGAGGTGGCATGTGGACATAGCTTGAGCTACTTCTCCAAATCATTTGAATGGAAATATTGGATTAGTTAACCTTGTGTCAGGTCTGTTAGTTAAATAAACCCTCCAACTGTTCCTGTCTAAAGGATGCATAGTTGTGACTGAAAGATGCTGCTGCTTTTCATTAGAATTTTGTCAAACATACCCTGCTAACATAATGATTTTAAAATAAAATGGTTTATTCGATGGAAAAGGATAACAAGCAGAAAATTCACAGCCTTTTCTTTTCACAGGGTGCTTCAGCCCAGTAGGAAATCCTCTTAGTCGAACACTATTGGGTAGACTACAGAAGGTAAGGAGTTCTCTCTTTGCATTTTTTTTTAAATTGATGTTTAACTATAAAATGCCACTATTCACAAGTTCTCATTGTAGAGAGGTGTTTTTTTATCCTGTCTTTATTCAAAAAAGAGATATCTTCAAACCAATTGTCTACATGGCCAAATTAGCTTATGCTGTGGCCAGCTGGTAGTGAGATCAGATATCTGCAAATCAAAAGCTTTATATTTTTTCATGACTTAATTTTTGTTGTTTAGAAATAAATGAATAAGATCACACTTGCATGTTTTTTGTTTTTACTAAAAAAACAGGCATTGATGAGTAGCTGAGAGAAAAGCAAAGAGTAATTTGGAATGAAATTCTCATTGTAGCACCATGTTTTCATTGTTTAATCATACTTCATCTTTTTGTAATAAGTTAAATCATAGCTATCCTCTGTTTACTTAATTGTTTATCTCTTAAATAATGATTGTTAGCTTCTCCTAATTATATTCATTATATCATTTATTTCTGGTTTCCTGATCACCATAATAAAAATCCAACAGAATCTGTAATTAATCTGCCATTAATTGCAACTATACATTTGATGAACCAGTATTAAACACAAAATGTATGGAAAAACTAGTGAAGAAAGAAGCAGTGATGCTTCTGAATACTGAGTGCATTTGTGTCTCCATGAAGCTGGGCCTGTTGTACTGGAGATGTTCATCCTCCTGCTCCCATGGACAGAATGGCATGGTTTAATATTCTGTTGTAATTGCACTGATTTTAATTCTTGAGAGAAATGTTACAAATGGATATAAATTAACTTGGGTCATTTATAATCTGTTTTACCATTTCAGTTTGGGGTTTTGTTTGGATTGCTTACATTTTTTAACAGAATCTGTTAAGACAATTGTGGCAAGCTTGTAAGATACATAGGATTCACCAAGAAATGTTGAAAGTATGTTTTTACATCGGTGTTATGTTAGTTGCTAAATGATTTCTGTTTTCATGTTTTCAAATTTTTAGCCATCAATAGGTAATTTTTTAGGGAAAAATATATATTGTTCAACCAGTTCGGTAGTGTTCTCCATCATAGCAAGCTTGATAAACATTTTCAGGACCAACTGTTTCGTAAAATGCTAGGTTGCGGCTAATTTAAAATAGTTTTTTTTTGAGAGGGCTAAAGTAAGGTTTTGAATATATTTTTTACTACTTCTATTGTAAATGCATTAATATATAGAAATAAATGCAGGTTAACAGAGTAATTAATATCAAAACCTAGCATTTTTAGAAATGGCAAAATAGTTGAAGAGGTTTTGAATCATTTCCGGAGTTGGAGTATTTCACATGTTTTCGAATTGGTCTTTTTTCTGTTTTTTTCTTTTCTCTCTCTTTTTTTTTATTTTCTTTCTTTTTTTTTTTTTTTTTTTTTTTTTGTAATCCTTGTAGGTTTTACTGCAGCAGCTGTGTTTGCATTTCTGATTTCTGTTTGTACATTGCAGGTTTCAATAAAGTGCAGCCTGGTGCAGTTTTGGTCCTTTCTTCCTCTAGGCAAATTATAGATTCCCATGCTTATTAAATATTTAAGGACTGTAATCAAATCAGGATTGTAGTCATCTGAAGCCTAAGGAAGTAACTTTACAATGTCTACAGACAGATTAATTATGACTGAAGAAGAGTTTATCATTCTTGCCAATTGATACTTTTTAATTTTAATTGAGCTATTAATACTAGTATTGGTATTTCTGTTTCCCATAGACTAAATTTGTAGCTAGTTGTCCTGAGCTAGGACCAGAGAATGAGAACAAAATGCAAAAGTGCTAACAGTATCCGGCTGTTTTCTTCTAAGTCTCATCTTACATAGCATTTAATTTAAAACTTCACTTAGTAAAGAGTAAAGAGACTGCATAGCATTCTTAGGGAAGGACATAATTAAGTAAATCTCTAACCTTTAGGATATTAAGGAAAAAGACAATGGAGCAACAGTAAAATTTCAGATTTATTCTGTAGAATTTTTAAATGTTTTGCATATTAACTTTTAAGCCAACCAAGGGTTTTCAATCAGTCTCTAGAAGTTAATTTCTTATTCTTTCTCCTTTAAAAAAAAAAACAAACTGATCAAGAAACCACCAAAAACCAAAAGCAGCCACAAAAGAAATCTGCTAAAGGCAACAGCCTCAGAATGTTGGCTATTACACACTGAGGCTCAGATTTACTGGACAGACAAGAGAAGTTGTAATACACATTCATTTTGTCTTTTCTGGAGTGTTTGCATTAGTTTCTCTTACACTATGTCAGCCGGTATGGGGGGGTGGAGTGGAGGGAAGCAGTGCTACTGAGAAGCATCCAGGAAATAGATGTTTGTCCTTCTTCGTGTCCCTGAGTCTGTCACTGATGGGAAAAGGAGGAAGCCTGACTTTGGCCATGTGTGCATACACACTGGAGTTCACCCTGGTATGTAGGGTCTGCCTAAAATTAATCTTAGAAAAGCTTATTTTCCAAGTGTTGTTATTAACAAGAGTTAATGGCTAATTAGAAGTGGGATTTAGTCTGTATGTTTATTGTGTTAGAATGAATATGTTTACATATAAGGAAGAAGCATATGAAACTATACGAATAATTTTTTTTTCTTTAAATTTTGATATTGTGGTAATTTAAGTATATTGGTTCAGTAGTAGAAATGAAATCCTGACATTTTTGCAGAAAAGGCAGCAATAAGATATCACTTGCTTTTTCTCAGTGCTCCTTCTCCTAAGGGAATGAGATGCCCAAATCTGTCTAATGCCCAAATCCTGTATACATACCACTATACATCTGCATCAAAAAAACAAAACCTTCATTTGAGCAATCACTGAAATGGACCCATTAAAAAGAAGCCATAAACATTTTAATTTGGGCTATTATCAGGAATCAATAAAACTTGATGCAACAATGTATCAGGTTACTCTC